>NC_042616.1:668045214-670880274 GCF_901001135.1 Rhinatrema bivittatum | reverse complement strand
GCCTCCCGACTGCCCCCTCGGGTCAGTCGGCCTAAGGATCCACTTCCGGATTTCGTCCTTCGTAACAATTTCAAGATAAAATATATTCTCAGTTTATAGATGTCAGCTTGGAAGAAGATCAAGAAGTGGTTATAGGTGGGATGAAGTCCTATCTTTTTTTTGAGGGAGACGTATGCACATTTGCCAGACTGAGAAAGTTTCTGGTCAGAATTCTGGGAAGTGGCTTGCTGGAATGCCAACCACAGTGAAGGCCAGTGCATGCAAATATATCTCATGTGGAACCGTACGGTCAGAGCCGGCCCAGCACCAGATGAACTAGGCAGATGTCTGGAAGAGCCCAGTTTTGGGAGCGGTGCTGTGAAAGGGCTTGAGCTCTGGAGTGCTATTCCAGTCTGACCATTCCCCCGTGCTGAGTGCTGCCCAAGTTTCCAAGAAAAGGAAGGCAGTAAAGGGGCAAAAGAGATCTCCCCTGGAGGCATCTTTCCCCATCTGTAAGGGTCGCTGAAGTCCAAATTGGGCAGCAGTGATCCCTATATCCAAATGACACTGGCTGGCCCTGAGACCGGTGCCATTTTGTTGTACCTTCCCACAACACTACCACTAGGAGTTTAAAAAGTAGGTGCTTTACAGTTCTCTGGGTCATAGCATATGGCACAGGGCCTATACATTGCATATCCATTGTGGTGAATTTTCATACATATCCTCGGCGTACACATGGGCGCGCATATTATAAAATCAGGGATCAGCGCAGGCAAGGGGGGTGCACAAATGTGCACGCTGCACGCGCTGATGCCCACGGGCTTCCCCTGTCCCCTCCCCCTAGCCTGATCTTCCCACCCCTTCCCCTAGCCTTTCCACGCCCCTTTCATCCTGCCGGCACGCGATCCTCTGACACATCAGCAAATGGCCGCTGTGCCGGAGGACTCTGGCCCTGCCCTCGTCCTGCCCGTCCTGCCCCATCCTGTCCCCGCCCCTTCCCTTTTGTAAAGCCCCGGGACTTAGACGTCCCGGGGCTTTATGTGCATCACCGGGCCTTTATAAAATAGGGCCGGCGCGCGTAGGGCTTTTAAAATCAGCCCCACTGTGAATATCCTGAAAACCGATCAGACTGGGTGGTCCCTGAAGATTGGGTTGAGAATTTATAATATTGATTTGAGCAAAATGAGATTTTGTTTTGTACCACGCAGCAGCAACAAGACAGCATCTATCTCACTCGTTGTCTTGATAAGTGAGAAATATATAAATATCTTCCACATATGAGAACATCTCTTTCTAGCATAGTATAGAAATCTGAATTTGTCTTTGTTTCCTTGCTGCTTACCGTACAGTTGAAAAAAAAAAAAAGATGAAGTTACCTCAGCCCTGCAACGTTAATCAATCAGCTTAATAACTCTTTGTTTCATGGGTGGTGTCTGAACCGCTCCTCTAGCAGCTAGTCAGCATGAATTTGTCTTTAATTCCCTGTTTTTCCAGAAACGCCTGGATACAATAAGAGTTTCAAAAAAGGGGAAGTTACAGGTTCTGTTAAATCAATAAGGAGTGAAAAAAATATTTATGACTTTTTAGTTATTTCTAAGGAGTTTTTTCTAATGATCCCACATGAAGTTTCTGTTCACGGCCAATACTGAGTCATGAAAAATCCCCTAGCATAAGCAATGTTCTGTCTTGCTAGGGTTACTCCTAAGGGGTGAGGTTACAGCATATGTGCTGACATTATCACTACTAACTGTATGCTAACTACCCAGGCATTCTCCAGGCAGGGCTTTCGCAAAGCAATTTGTCTCTGTGTTTGTTTTTTTTTTTTTTATAAAAAGATATTCTAAATTAAGGGCCAGATTTAAGAAACAAGCCAAAGAGGGCTATAAAAATGTCCAGTGTCAGCGTGCTTGCGCAAATTTTAAATTAGTACATCTTTTGCCTCAGGCTTTAATTTTCTGCAGCTTCTGGGAGGGAAAAAAATCTCTATAGAAAACTATTAAGAGCATAAGAATATAAGAGCATCCTGTCTCTGACAGTGGCAAGTCCGGATCACAAATACCCATCAGATCCCCAATAAATTATGCAAGTACAAGTTTGTCCAAAAGTGCTGCAGGACTTCGGCCCAGGAAGAGGTTACACAGCTAGCATTGCCTGGAGCGCTTTACAGCCACACAAATCCACCCAGTTTTCAAACACAAGGTACCCATGCACTCTGAGGTCCATATTCAAAGCCATTTAGACGGATAACTCACAAGTTATCCTGCTTCTGAGCAGGTCTAAAGTAATCCGGCCTTGTATGGCTGGATAACATGTTACTTAACCGGATATCTTGAAAAGATATCCTGATAACCTAACAAAATGCAGGCTGAGAGGGTCCAATCCCCTTCCTTCCCCCCTCCTCCAGCACTGGAAGCTTAAGCTCTTTCAGAACAGCACTGGGGGTGTGGATAGTGGGGCAGAGGGTCCCAGCTTGTTTAAAGAAGGTATCGTGGGGGGGGGGAGGGGAATGGAGCGGGCCAGGGGGATGGTGGGTAGGCAAAAGGACTCTGCTTTGTGTGATGGGGGGGAGAAGGTGGGAAGGCAGCCCGATCTCCACTTTAACTAATGATCGCGACCGGGGACCCGGGCCGACATACAATGCTGGCCACTTGAGAAATCTTTAGAAAGGTGTGGGGGGGTTTGAGGAGAGTATGGCCTGTCAGAGCATTGCTAGCATGTTTTGGGGGAGGTGAGGAAGGGAAGGGAGTGGCCCTCTTAGCTTGCAATTTTTAGGTCATGACAGCACAACAAGATATCCGGTTAAGTAGCACGTTATCCGGTCACACAAGGCCGGATAACCAAAAACCTACCGGGCTATATTCAAACATAGCTGCTTAGGTTTTTTGTTATCTAACTGTATGTAGCTGGATAATTTTTGACTGGTATATTCAGTGGGACATTTATCATGAATAAACCAGTGATAAATAGTCTAAATAATCAGATAACGCGAGTAGATTTTACTTGCATTATTTAGATGCATTTACCCTCCATAAATTGGCTTTTACATAGAAACATAGAAATGATGGCAGAAAAAGACCAATCAGCCCATCCGGTCTGCCCATCAAGCTCCCACACTTATTTTCCCATACTTATCTGTTTCACTGACCACCAAGTTCAGGGCCCTTGTTGGTAACTGTTTGATTCAAACTTCCTGCCACCCCCTGCCATTGATGCAGAGAGTAATGTTGGAGTTGCATCAAAGGTGAGCATAAGGCTTAATGATTAAGGGTAGTAACCGCCGCATCAGGCAAGTTACCCCTATGCTTGTTTACCCAGACTGCGCAGATCCATGCCTTGTTGGATGTTGTCTGAATGTGAATCCTGTTTTCCACATTTCTCCCTGCCGTTGAAGCAGAGAGCAACGTTGTACAAGTCAGGCGATGAAATAACCAGTTTACTAATTAGTCTACCAGTTCACCCAGTCCATTTGCAGCTTGTGAAGATCCTCCTGGCTCTTCAGCCTGAAGTCCTCCAATATCTCCCAGACCCGCCTCCCCCCAACCCCGTCATTTTTTCACTGTAACTGGGTAACTTATCCACTAACCGGCCTACTGAACATGGACCTCATTGTGTTTGAATTTGAGCTTAATATGAGAATAAAAGTGCATGCAAATACTTATATGATGTTGAACAAAAATATATGTTAAACTATTAAAATGGTAACTTTCAAACCGGCGCATGGACACACGATTGCCTGCATACATTGGCCTGCGCCCGTATGGACGGGCAGCCATTTTATAACCTACGCATTCATATGCACGCATGTTATAAAATAGTGTGGCCGCACGTACATGTGTGCCAAATTTTAAGTAGGCATGCGCATATGCACGCAAATCTCGCTTCCACCGCGTAAGTCGGTGGATTTTAAAAGTGGCGCGCGCCGATGCCATTGCCAGTAAAACCAGTTCACCCAGTTAAGGGGTAGGTCCTCCAAACCCCCCTAGTTTAATAGCCTTCACCCCCTCCCCATTAGCCCTGACACTTAAAATCCCGCATATTTACCTGTTTTTCTTTATTTTAGGCCAAGGGTCAAGGCAGGTGGCAAACAAGCATAGACAGGGTACAATGCAAGAGGTCAGGTCCAGGCCACACACAATCATGGTCAGGTCCAAAGCAGAGGTCAGAACCAGAAGATCAAGCCAAGGATGGATGAAGACACACAAGAGACACTGGATGAGACAGCTGAGCAGGGCAAGGCTGGACGAGATGGGCTGGGCAAAGCAAGGCTAGAGCACAGGAACAACCAGGAACTCAGGAGCAGCACACACTGCTCTAGGGAGGAGCCAGTGATGTTATGAGAGGGCAACACAGCTGAGTTCTTGCCACGGGTCCTTTAAGACTGGAGCTATCGTGAGTATGCGCACCTAGGTGAAGTCAGGGGGAGTGGCAGCTGGTGGCATCCAGTGCCGAGCTGAGCAGTATTCACTAGGGGTGTGCATTCGTTTTGAACGAATGCGCATTCTGCAACGTATAGGTCCCTATTCGTTGCATTCGTGGGTCTGCAAAACGCATGGCGAACCCCCACAAATGCAACGTATCATTACTGAATTTTTCCCTGTTTTAAGGAGCAAATTTAAACAAAACTAATTAAAACTCCCACCCTCCTGACCTCCCCCAAGACTTAGCAAAAGTCCCTGGTGGTCCAGTGGGGGTCCTGGAGCGATCTCCTGCACTCGTGCCATCAGCTGCCAGTATTCAAAATGGCGTCAATAGCCTTTGCCCTTACTATGTCACAGGGGCTACCGGTGCCATTGGTCGGCCCCTGTCACATGGTAGGAGCAATGGACGGCCTGCGCCATCTTGTGCTCCTACCATGTGACAGGGGCCGACCAATGGCACCAGTAGCCCCTGTGACATAGTAAGGGCCAAGGCTATCAGCTCCATTTTGAATACTGGCAGCCGACGGCGCAAGGGCAGGAGATCACTTCAGGACCCCCGCTGGACCACCAGGGACTTTTGGCAAATCTTGGGGGGGTCAGGAGGGTGGGGGTGGTCCAGCGGGGGTCCTGGAGTAATCTCCTGCACTCGCCGTTGGCTGCCAGTATTCAAAATGGCGCTGATAGCCTTTGCCCTACTATGTCACATGGTAGGAGCACAAGATGGCGCCGGCTGTCCATTGCTCCTACCATGTGGCATGTGGGTTGGGGTGGGTTTTTTTTTGTTTTTACAACTTTAATGGGAAATGAATACCGAATTCAACTAATGGATGGATCGGGTTCCCCCCCCCGCCCCCCCCCATTGACAGAATGCAACATATTTGGGTCCCGACGAATACCGAATCCAACGAATACTTTCCATCTGCACATCTTTAGTATTCACAATGCGAGGCGGCGTTCTGGCTGCAAAACAGGTCCAGCAGCTTTGGGGGTGAGTGAGGCAGCTCGTAGGGCCATCCCGTGAGCCGCCAGCTTACTGCTGGCTAAAACAGCACTTAGCTGAATAAGGCACCTAGACCTTTGAAATTGTACTCATAAAACCACAAGTCCTGCTGTGCTTTCTCTACAAGATTTGCTTACAGAATTTTTTATGTGGGTTTTTTTTTTCCATTTTACAAAATTACAAGAAACTAAGGCCTTGGGCAAAAGATAGGCCATGACTAAATTATCTACAAGACAGTTTTCTTTCATTATTTTTTTTTTTTTTGCCCTGATGCTTTCTTAGTTCCAATCTGGCTCTAAATCTGTTTGCAAATGATATAAAGCACTGCCTTATTCTGAGTGCAAGAACTTTAAGGGTCATTTTGTAACCTCGCTCATAAGTTAGCCAGCAAGTTCGTGCATAAGTTACACCAATTATGAAAGCACATAAGTTCACTTTGAAAGTTATGCTATTAAAACCATGCACACATAATTACACCTGCTGTTTGGCATGAATAGTTTTGCCAAGAGAATTTACACACGGGGAGGAAAACGTTCAAAACTGCTCACGTGCGCCCATTTTATGTGGTGCACGCAAAATTGTTACTGTATTTTATAAACCTGCATGGATACGATATGCGCAGGTTCTAAAATATGAATATTTATGAGTGAATATATAATCGCACATGTAAAAACCACGAACTGCGCAAGTTCAGACTTATCCAGAAAAGTAGCGGCACTTATCTGGATAAGTTCCAATTTATGTGGCTAAGTAGCACCACTTAGCTGGAGAAGACTGAAAAGTGCTACTTGTTTATCTAAGCAGTGCCTTTGGACTTGTCCTGCTATGTAACATAGCTATGTAACATGTAGCAGAAGTCAGAATTAAGACAGATAGGAGTGCGCAAATGATATACCCACGTATTTGTGTTGTATTAGAGGACCCTTGGGCCAAGTCAAGATTGTCGCTACCTATGGGGAGGAGTCCTGCAAGTTCTCACCATCAGCAGGCAGTCCCCAGCAAAGCAGAGACTGGTCAGGACCTTCGCCTATACCAGCCCATGTTCCCTTCAGGTTGAGCCTTTGGGTGCCGAGGCCAGCAAGACTTATGTGGGCTTTCTGCTGGGAGCAGAAGAGAAGGTCTGTAGTTAGCTAGAGTTTGTAGGCAGGTGCCGGTCAGGCATATGCGAGGTCCAGGCAGTGGTCAGAAGCAGGTGGAAGTTAGGCGTATCTGAGGTACAGGCATTGATGAGAGAGGGGGGGGGGGGTATCTGTCCAAAGAAGGGCAAGAGGGATGGATAGGCAGGGTAGGCAGGTGTGGGCTGGAACAAGCGGGCAACGGAGGATGGAACAGGCTGGAAGGAAGCCTGGAAACAAGTCGGATGAGAACTAAAGACAAGTTGGATGAAGGCTAGAACACGGCTGGAAACGAAGACTGGAACAAGGCTGGAGATGAAGGTAGGGACCAGGCGGAGAAGCAACGCACACTATTCGATAGAGCTGGACCTGTTTCTGAAGCAGGTAGTGTTTCGGGAGCTGCCCTTATAGAGGGCAGCACTAAGGACGCCATCAATAGGGGCTATGGGGACTTTCCTGTCACGGCACCTTTAAGAGAGGCAACGTCAGTGCGCTCGCAAGCTAGGGAGAGGCGTGGCATGCAGAGGCAGGTGGCATCCTGCTACGTGTGTACAAGCAGTGTTTCACCACATCTCGGGATTAGGATGACTGGACCAGCTCCAGAGGTGAGAACGGTAGTTCGTAGGGATAGCGTGCGGACTGCCAATCGCAACAATTTGTACTTCAAATTTTAAAGAGATACACGAGTAGATTTTACCTGCGTTATGTAAACGCATTTACCCTCTGTAGATTGGCTTTTACATGCATAAGCCAGGGGATTTTATAACATGCACAAGGCAATGAAATAACCAGTTTACTAATTAGTCTACCAGTTCACCCAGTCCATTTGCAGTTTGTGAAGACCCTCCTGGCTTTTCAGCCTGATGTCCCCCCATGTCACCCAGACTCCCCAATCCAGTCATTTTTTCACTTTTAAGATGTTTACATAAGAACATAAGAAATTGCCATACTGGATCAGACCAAGGAACCATCAAGTCCAGCATCCTGTTTCCAACAGTGGCCAATCCAAGTCACAAGTACCTGGCAAGTACCCAAACATTAAATAGATCTCAAACTACTATTCCTCAGTGATTAATAGCATTTTATGGATTTTTCTTCTAGGAACTTATCCAAATCTTTTTTAAATCCAGTTACATTAACTGCCGTAACTGTGTACTATGAAAATGAATTCCAGAGCTTAACTATGCACTGAGTGAAAAATGAACTACTTGCTAACTTCATGGAGTACCCCAGTCCTTCTAATGGATGGAGAGTAATTTACCAATTTACATTAACCTGTTCAAGTCCTTTCATGATTTTATAGACTTCTATCATATCCCCCCTCAGTTGTCTCTTCTCCAATCAGAAGATCCCTAACTTCTTTAGCCTTTCCTCATAGGGGAGCTATTCCATACCCCTTATCATTTTGGTTGCCCTTCTCTGCACTTTCTCCAGTGCAACTTTATCTTTTTTGAATACTGTGTACAATTCTGATGACCAGAATTGCACATAGTATTCAAGGTGCGGTCTCACCATGGAGTGATACAGAGATGTTATGACATTCACAGTTTTGCTATTACCTTCCTAATGTTTATGATCACTTACACCAGATATTGAGCAGAAGTAAAAGGCTTAAACGCATCACTTTGGCAGGTTGTAAAATAGCAACTTATGGTCATAAATATCGGCCCTTACCTGAATGTCTTTTGCTAATTTATTCGTGGTTCCTGATTGATGTGAATATGTTGCTGTTTTTTAAATAGCATATACTCTCATATATATTATTGTACGCAAGCACATGCATTTTTTATGCACACATCTTTTGAAAATTCACCTTTTACTTTTTCAAATCAAACATTTTGTACATAAGTCCCAATCTTACCTAGACTCCATCCCCTGAAAAGCCTCTCCCATCTGCGCATAAAACTACACGCATACAGTGTGCATGTGCATAATTTTACGCAGTATCAGTCATACAATTTTTTGAAAGATCTTTTTTTGCGGGTAAAGCACTGTAAATTATGCAGAGACAGTCACTTCCACTGGTACAAAGATATACACAGAACTTTTTTTAATGCCAATTTACAATACAATATAAAGAAATCGTAAACAGGAATAATGGAGTCAATTTTTAAAGGGATTTTGCATATAAAATAGCATATATGCATAAATAACATGCACACCGATATGCGCTATTTAATAAATGTTGAGAGTACACGTGTATATGCTATTTTATAAATGTTAAGTATGCTTGTGTATTTTCCATTTTGCACATACATTTTACTGGGAAAAAAAAGGGAGTGGGCTAGCAGGGTGTTCCAGAGCTGGGTAGTTGCTATTTTGTATGAGAGACTTGCATATACATTACGGAATTTATTCAAGCACCTTTACACCTGCTAATTGACTTGTGCAAGTGAAATTGGGCATGTCTTTTGCCTGCAGTTTTGGGTAGGAGGTCTGAGTGAACTGGTGGGCAATCAGGGTGAAATGCTAGAGGGTCTTGCTGAGAAGAACTGGGCGAACTGGTGGCGGTATTGGCAAACTGTTGATTTCAAGTACACATGCACAAGTATTTTTTAAATGGTTTGCACACAAACTTTAGAAAATATCTGCCTCTGGGGCGGATTTTAAGAGCCCTGCTCGCGTAAATCCGCCCGGATTTACGCGAGCAGGGCCTTGCGCGCCGGTGCGCCTATTTTACATAGGCCTGCCGGCGCGCGCAGAGCCCCGGGACTCGCGTAAGTCCCGGGGTTTGTCGAGGGGGGCGTGTCGGGGGCGGGGCCGATCGGCGCGGCGTTTTGGGGCGTGTCGGCGGCGTTTCGGTGGCGGGCCCGGGGCGTGGTTTCGGCCCGGGGCATGGTTTCGGCCCGGGGCGGTCCGGGGCGTGGCCGCGCCCTCCGGAACCGCCCCCGGGTTGCGTCTAGGCGCGCAAGCGGCCCGCTGGCGCGCAGGGATTTACTTCTCCCTCTGGGAGGCGTAAATCCCCCAACAAAGGTAGGGGGGGTTTAGACAGGGCCGGGGGGGGGGGTTAGGTAGAGGAAGGGAGGGGAAGGTGAGGGGAGGGCGTTAGCGAATTCCCTCCGAGGCCGCTCCGATTTCGGAGCGGCCTCGGAGGGAACGGAGGTAGGCTGCGCGGCTCGGCGCACGCCGGCTACACGAAATCGGTAGCCTTGCGCGCGCCGATCCAGGATTTAGCAGATACGCGCGGCTCCGCGCGTATCTACTAAAATCCAGCGTACTTTTGTTTGCGCCTGATGCGCCTACAAAAGTACGCGAGGGCGCCCTGTTTGAAAATCTATCCCTCTGTGTATAAATCAGGATTATTGCATGTACATGCTATTTTTTTACACATACATGCTTATAAAATAGGTACAGAAAGTGTGTGTTTTCTTCATTGGAAATATTTGCACATACTGAAACATATGCACATACATTTGGAGCAGAAAGTCATGGTATTTTATAAGCTGTGCACCTCTCACCATACAATTTATACAATATTTGCATTAAACTCTGCGCATCCATTTATGTGTGTAAATGGATACTGTAGGTTTGAAAATTAGACTCTTTGTGAGCATACCGTAGTAAATGCAATACTCCAACAGCGTTAGCTCTAGGAAAGGAAATAAAACAATAAAGTAAGAAAGAAAAACAATGCCAACTTCTTATACAACCAACAGTATTTTACAGGGGATTCAATGTAGAAATAGGGAGACTCTACATTCAAATAAAGTTACAGAAAAAAATAAATGTCCAAAACACTAGCACCACATACAGTAATTATGTACATCTTGCATATCCTAAATGGAAATCCCAACTATGTCCAATATATTGAAAAACAATCATTTACTCAGGAAGAGTTCTATCCCCCTTCCACCACTACTGAAGACTTTTTTAACTAAGACAAGCTTTTAGTTGTTTAGGGTTAAAAATATGTTATTAGAAGAGTATTTAACCAAATATTTGTACGCAAAATGAAGAGAAATTCAGCTCCAAGAGTTGCAACCTTCTGGTGCATCTGCAAAAAACATTTTATGTCTATCTTATGTCTTGTTACATGTAACCCCACCCCGGTGTGCATGTCCTGCATGGGTGGGGCCATAATTATTTGTAAATTCTTTGAGGCAGGAACCCTGACTAACCCTTTTCTGTTGCCCCTTCCCTAGAGTGTGGATCCTTAGGCTTGGGGGAAGAGAAGGATTCCTTTTGGGTCCCAGTGCATGGGTGGCTAACTTCCTCTTGGTTATCCCTGGAAGAGGGTCACTTCTCTTCCTGTGTGCTGCAGGCCCAAAAAAGACACTGGATGCACTGGGTTAGTATTCAAGCTTAAATTTACTGAATAAGGCCTGGATTTATCAAAATGCGATAAGTAACACATGCGATAGCAAAAGGGGTGTGTTTTATACTAATATACAGTTTATTGCAATTTGTGTTAATTACCTATGTGAAGAACTAAGTTAGTGCAAATTGTGATAACATTTTCATACTTTGTGATAACTGCCATACCTGCTGTATTTCCTGCATTCCATCACTAGGAGACCATTGTTAATGGTCTCAAGGAGCTCAGATGAGAGTGAGAGAGAGAGAGCAAGCCTAGCTGTGATATCCACTCCCTAGATAGGTATTTGTATCCCTATGGGTGGCCCACCTAGTAACTCGAGGTGAGGTTTAGGTATTAGTGTAGGGGTTAGGGGCATTTTGACAGTCAACGTGAGACGTACGAACAGAACAGTGGTCTCTTGTGAAGATTTGATGACCTACGGAGTGGGAAAACTCACTCCAAGATGATATTTGTGCAAGGTTCTCTCAACCTAGCTTGATGGACGCCCTACCTGGGTAGCATATGCATTTCCTAGGGGAACTTATAGGGAATAAATTCAAATACAATGTTTTCCGGCTCACGGAAGAAACTTCTAAACCACATTCTCCACTGAGTTTGATTCACTCTCCTAAAGTCTCAGTGCCCAGAGGTATGGTGGGGGACATTTTTTTACACCCCCTCATACAAACCTGGAGACATATCCTTATTTTTACCAATTCACAACAATGCCCATTTTTCACCAGGGGATGAGAATGAAAGCTTTGCTGTGTGGAGGCTGGCAGGGTTACGAACACTGAGAAAGCTGCTAGATGAAGAAACTGGGGAAGTTTTGAGTTTCAGCAACTGCAATTCATTTTCAAGAAACCAAACACTCACTTTTTTTGCTATTTAAAGGTTCATCATTATCCTTTCTCTTTGAGCACGATAGCTGAAGAGATAAGAAAGGAACTGACATGGGCGATTTAGATGGAATAGATGGCACAGGGGAAAAACTATTTTTCTCTTCGATATAATTACTGAAAATGTCATGATACATATAATATGCTGATAGATTTAGAACAGTACTGGCAAAGGGAACTGGGACAAGATATAATGATGAAGAAATTGGGGAAAGTTTTTGGGGAGTTACCCATTTCGGTACCTTTAAAGGAAATCCATACAAGATATTACATCACTACCAAATAGACAGGTTATGTTTGTGTAAGATGGGTTTGACTGATGAAAGGAACTGTCATAAGTGTCAAATGGAAGAGGGGTCATTCGTGCATCTTTTTCTATTGTATCATAAAAATTACTCTTTCTGGGAAAAGGTGCTGACAGTCATAAACACCTGTACTGACATTACTTTACCGTTGCAGGGAGAGATCTTACTGTTGGGGGGAGATACATTGTGAGATATTAAACCCTCGATAGCAAAGAGTCACTATGCTTTTCTCTCTTTAGCTGTGATCGGGTGCGGAAATCTATATTAAAGGAATGGAACACTGATAATGCTCCTTCCTTTTTGTATTGGAAGGAACAAATGATAGTTTCCATCCAAATAGCACGCCAAGATGTATGCCATAGTACCCATTCAGCTCCAGCTGCCTACAAAGCCATCTGGAAGAATTTTTTTGACTCATTCTCATGACAGAGTAGAAAAAGTTGTTGGATTTAGGATATTCGACACATTGGTAGCAACTTGGGGAAGCCACTGGACTCTACATATATTCCACACTTTACTGACTGTTGATTTTGGTTGTGATGAAGGAATGAATGGAAGTATGAATGATTCAGATAGGGTTGAATGATGAATGTATGTATAATCAGGGGGGGGATGGGTTGGGGGATTTATTGTTCTGCAAAATGATGAGCCTTCTGATGAGGACTGATTCTGTACGATCGAAGATATTGCAATTGTATTTTATAATTTTTTTTTGTTTATTGTGCTTCTTATGGATCTTTGCATGTTGTTCCTTGCTTATTATTCATTTGTTGGTGCTCTGTTGTTGCCTTATTTCAATAAAAATGATTAACACCAAAAAAATTTGAAAAACAACCCAGAGGAGTATCCAAACCAGCTAGGGAGTAGACTGGCAGGTCCACCATCATGACCCTGGTCAGGAATCCCAGGCTGGGTTAACCTGTTCCCACTGACTGGGCCTGAAAAGTAGAAAAAAGGTAAGCACCTTACTACCTCCTAATTCTCCAAAATGTTAAAGGACTGCCTCTAGACTCTTAGAGAAGAGCTGTTATAAAGCCTTCTGGGGAGGCGGCCATTCTCAGGCCCCTCAAAGGAAGGGACTGAATTTGAATGGGTCCTTTCCCCATCCACTAACCTATTCTACCTTGTGCTTCCCTGAGCATATTAGTAACCAAAGAATGGCTCTTGGTTACATTACATATATCTGGAAATATCTATACTTTGGGGCCCATGCAATAAACTTTAAGGAGCACATGTAAGCACCCTTATCCATCCTAAAAATAGTGAACTATGCAGCAAGGTCTTATGGTGCACATTTTAAAAGTCCTAGAAGATGTTAATGTGCACACACAGAAAATTTGTAAGCCTGCATGTGCAAATGAAGGCATGGCATATACAAATGAGGGGTTAATGAACTCATGCTAAACAGCATGGTATGCTCACCGTCCATGTTATTTAGTGAGATCTCAGTAAAAGGCTGCTATTTAACGTGAGCTTGATGAGGAAAAGATTAAACAGCACAATCCTACTAAACTAAATATGATCACTCCCCGCAGGACTTATTTGAGTTATTATCTCCTTATGTTCCTTGCCGTTCTTTTCATTCCAATGATAAATTTTTCTTACTTGTTCCTTCTTTGAAGGAGGTGTGTCTTCAGGAAATGTGCAAACATGCATCTTCTGTGGCCGGGCCTTCTTCCAGAATGCTTTGCAAAGCTTTTTATTCATATTGGTTATTATAAGAGTTTTCGTAAGAGTTTGCTTTGAAAACATTTTTTTCGCAAGCATTTGGTTAGTTTTAAGTGCTATTTTACTTGTATGTGATTGTTTTTAAGTACTTTCAAACTGGCGAGCAGGTGCACTTTGGCACACGTGCGTTGGTGCGCACCCAGATATGCGGCCAGGTTATAACTTGCACATTTATATGCACGCATGTTATAAATAAAATAGCCTGACCAAGTGCACATGTGCTCCCAGTTTTAAATGGGTACATGACTATCCACGTAAATCCAACTTCCACCACCTATGTCAGGGAATTTTAAAAAGGGCGCAAGTCCACACCATTGCCAGTTTCACCAGTTCATCTACCAGTTTGCCTGGTTAACAGGCGAACTGGTAGATGAACTGGTAGATGGTCCTCCAAACCCCCCCTGATCGAATAATTTACACTCCTCCATTACCCCAGACCCTTAGTCCCTCAGCTATGGCTGGTTTTTCTGTAGTGACAAAGCAGTTCAAAGCTCCTCCATAGTAATGACCTCAGATTTCTTTACACTACTGCTCCACACCTGAGTATTGCTGGAAATATGAGTTTTTTTGAGAGGGAAAATACCATAGCCTCTGTAACTTGGCCGTTGCCTCACATGGCTTCTTTTCCCCCAAGAATGAATTCTGCATTAGCTACACCAAAACGTACTATGGATGTATCGAAGATCCACCTGTGAGCTAACCTAGGCAGCAAAAAAAGCAGGCAAGGTGTTCTCTCCAACTTTCAAAATTTCCCATGCACCTGGAGACTCGTCTTTCAGGCCACAGCCCAGAGCCAGAATGTGCAAACATTAGTTCTTAATAATGTTTTAAAAATTCCAACCAGGGTGCTGCTCCCACACCATTCCCGATCACAGAAACCCCTGTTTATAGTATACCACTTAAATATTTATCAGAAGGGTTTGCTTTCTTTTGTTAATTTTGATTTAATACTATACAGTCTTTTCCTGTTTTAATGTCTAACTATAATTAGATTGACATTGTCCTTCCATGGTGAATTTCCAACAAAAGTAGATATGGTTTCAAAATAATAGGTTTGTACATTGATTTTCAGACCTGTAGAGGTCTGAAAGTTTCTGGCTAAATGAAAATTTGGCCACTTATCCAGCTAAATTCTAGCTAGATAAGTATTTTTCCTGCTAGAATTTGGCCGGATAAATGAGGGGCATTCTACCATGACTAGCCGAGCTGCACAGCGACTGAAATGGACCCCTAGATGTTCCATAGCTAATATTGCAGAGGTCATCATGGCCTTTGTAGGGAGTGCGCACCTCCAGCAAGAATCAGAGCTCCATTCCACAGGATCCCAGTGTAGAGATTAGACTCAGAAGAAAAATAGGAAAATGTTCTGGGAAGAGCCTGGAGACAACCACAACAGTACCTCTGCGGAAATTGCACTGAACAAAATCAGCATAGGGATGTGAGCCTAAAGAAGCTGGAGACAGAAAGAAATGCTCCTCAGTTGCATTACTTTATCAATTTACATATTTCATTCCAAGAGATCGTTAGCATCTTCTGCTCAGTAGCTCGCTCCAGTTCATCTTATGTTTCTGATGTACACCGCCACCTAAAGCAAATCCAGCAAGAGGCAGAGACATGGAATCTGACAGCATAGTACTGAACAGCACCCATTTACTGTTAAAGTGAATGAAGTAGAGCTGAAAAGAAACACTGGTCTCAGGTTGCCAGTAAAAAGTGGCTGGTCCTTGACAGTATTTTGAGGTTTCGATTTTTGTAGGATCCCGTGGAGCTGGGGCAGGTTGCCCTTTCTGTGTCAGCACGTTCCTCCCTCCACCTCTTCACCTGCAAGATTCTGTGTTGCCTCAGGAAGTTCCTTAATTAACCCTTACTTTATTTCATAACTAGTAGAAAATAGATCGACAGTAGTCTGGGCTCATCTTTCCAAGGTTGAGCAACATGGATGCACCTGTCCTTGCCCATCAGAATTAAATCCATGTAGTGCTGAGTGGCCTGATAATGTAAGTCATTTGAAGATACAGTTATTCAGCTGGACAGCGCAGCATGGGCTTCTTTCAGGAGCAACGGTTTAACCTCAAAAATTGCAATGGGATAAAATTACCATGGTTCTAAAGAATTATCCACCTAATGCAAAATAAGGAATATTTATGTTCTTGCTTTGAAGCCATGAGATTTTCTTTTGGCTGTGCACAAATCTCTTACAGCCAGAGAGTATTCCCCTTAGTAAAAGTCACCTTGAATGACCCTAGATACACACTGCCCTCCAGATGATTAAGAGTGAGGCTTCAGGCTAAATAAAAATAATGATGTGATATGGCATTTATATATAAAATATGCAGAATTATTTGTTTTGCTTTTTGAGGCAAACAAAGTTCTGGGTTCTATGCAAAGTGATAAAACGTTAAAACTAAAAAAAGTTCCCTTTCGTGCCACTTATTCTTTGTGAATATCTTCCGATGTTAAAGTCTTTACTATCATGTAATCTACAAATAATTTGAATTTACAAAGCAACTTTCATCCAAATAAAATCCAAACTTGGCAGTGTAGCACCTAAGAAGACTGAAAACAGCCCCCTTCTCATCCTGCAGCCCCTTCCAGCCACCTGAACCGGCTGAAAGTTTCTGAAGCGATAAAAGCCACAAAAATAACATTGCATTATTACCATATTACTATTACCAATTACAGATGGGGGAAACTGAGAAAGGAGGAGGTAAGATGACTTGCCCAACATCACACACAGAGAGGCAGTGGTTAAAAGGGTTGTGAATTTATGCCCCAGAGCTTCACCAAGAGCCATATTTCAGTTGATCCGCACCTCCCCCTATATTCTTTGATTTCAGAACTAAACAGCAAACTCTGAATATTTATTCTCAAAGTACATTTGAAAGCCATGAGTTCACCGTGAATATTTCTAATAGACTTTCATCTCACTAAGGGTTTTCTCCCATTCTGTGGAAAAATCCATAGTAAATTAGGCTCTCAATCAATAGTTCTCAACCCTTTCCCTCAGATACCTCCAGCCATTTGGGTTATTGGGATATCCACCATAAATATGTACAAGACAGATTGGGCCGGATTTACGCGGGCAGGGCCCTCGCGCGCCGGCGTGCCTATTTTGCATAGGCCACCGGCGCGCACACAGCCCCGGGACGTGCGTAAGTCCCAGGGCTTCGTAAAAGGGCGGGGAGGGGGCGGGGAGGGGGCGTGTCCGGGGCGGGACCAGGGTCAGGGGGCGGTTCGGGGCGGGACCGGGGCCGTGGTGCCGGCCCAGGGGTGTGGTCGAGGCCTCCGGACCAGCCCCCGGGTCGGGTGATGACGCGCCAGCAGCCCGCTGGCGCGCGCAATTTACGCCTGCTGAAAGCAGGCGTAAATCTGGCAACAAAGGTAGGGGGGGTTTAGATAGGGCCGGGGGGTGGGTTAGGTAGGGGAAGGGAGGGAAAGGTGGGGGAGGGCGAAGGAAAGTTCCCTCCGAGGCCGCTCCGATTTCGGAGCGGCCTCGCAGGGAACAGAACGCGCGCAGGTTGCACAAATGTGCACCCCCTTGCATGCGCCGAACCCGGATTTTATAAGATACGCACGGCTACTCGCGTATCTTATAAAATCCAGCGTTCGTTTGTTCGCGCCTGGTGCACGAACAAAAGTACGCGCTCGTGCAAAATTATAAAATCTACCCCAAAATTAGTATACAATGGAGGCACTGCATACAAATTTATTTATAGTCTGCTTTTCAGGCACTTCAAAGCAGATTACATCCAGGTACTATGGGTATTTCTCTGTTCCCAAAGGGCTCACAATCTAAGTTTGTACCTGAGGCAATGGTGGGTAAAGTGACTTGCCCAAGGTCACAAGAACCAGCAGCAGGATTTGAATGCTGGATTCTCTGGATTACAGCCCTCTGCTCTAACCAATACTTTACTTCTCCACTACAAATCTATTATACCCATATTAATTGTGGATATTCCAAACATCCAACTGTCTGGGTGTATCCTGAGGAGTGGTTTGAGAACCACTGTATTAAGTGGTCTTAGCAAGCATGTGTACATATATACAACTGTGAAAAGGAATACTAGTAAAATTGTAATTTTCAAATTCTAAAAGATTAATTGTTTTATTCAGTTGTAATGATTTAATGTATGATGTGGGTAAACCCAAATAAATAGAATTGAAATAATCTAGGCTAGTGATGACTAAGGATTGCATGACAGTTCTGAAATAAGATAGAAACCAAAAAATTTAAACTTATGAAGTACCCGAAGCTTACAGTACAAATTGTGAATTAAATACTTAATAAGAACATGAAAAGATAAGTCATAGTTGAACATGAATCCCAGGGTCCTCACTTAATTGGTGATGGGGATCATATGATTTTCAAACTTTACATTGGATGGTATAGATGGAATAGGTGAATGAGATAAGTAAATAGATACAAGAGGGGCAAAGCAACACCAAGAGTGGCATGAACAGCCTAAGGCATCATGAAGGGGAAACAAAGCAGCAAAGATGGCAGAAAAGAACCCCAAGGCACTGATAGAGGGTCAAAGTAGCACAAAGAGTGGCATGAAGACCTCAAAGTATCATGAAAGACATAGAATGTATTGTATGGTAAACAGAATGGAGGCATCAAAACCCTCAAGGTGTGGAGAGCAGCGTATTGTAAACAGCATGGAGGTATTAAGGTGGAGAGGCAGCAAAACAAGGGGTAGCATCAGGGGTATGGCAGCAAAGCATAGTATCAGCAAGATTCTCAAGGTATAGAGTATCAGTGTGACAGCAAGACCCCCAAGGTGAAAAGTTTGGGTTGTGACAGCAAGGACCCCAAGGTGTAGCATTTGGTGTAAATTGTAGGATGTGGATTCATGTGACAGTGACAGCACTATTGCCATTTGGAATGCAGCCCTAGCCAGTGTACTGGTTGATGTTGCATTAATTCGTTCTCATCATTATTGCCCTAAATTCAAGCAATGGATTACTCCTGAAATTCATAAACCTCTAGGATCAGAATCCCTAAATATAGAACACTCAGTAACCCTCAAAGGATGTGCAAAAACTGTCTCACATAAACAGAGTATGTGTTAGGGATGTGAATTGGGCTTCGGACGATTGAAAATATCGGACGATATTTTCAAAATCGTCAGAAATCGGGGGCTCCCCCAAAATGATAGGAAAACCCCACGATATTGATCTTGGGGGTTCTCTTATCATTTTGGGGGAGGGTGGGAAAAACGGCACACAAATATAACCCCTAAACCCCACCCCGACCCTTTAAAACTAATCCCTTAGCTTCCCCCACCCTCCCGAACCACCCCAAAAACTTTTTACAGGTAACTGGTGGTCCAGTAGGGGTCCCTGGAGCGATCTCCCGCTCCCAGGCCGTCGGCTGCCACTAATCAAAATGGCGCCGATGGCCCTTTGCCCTTACCATGTGACAGGGTATCCGTGCCATTGGCCGGACCCTGTCACATGGTAGGAGCTCTGGATGGCCGGCGCCATCTTGTGCTCCTACCATGTGACAGGGGCTGACCAATGGCACCGGTTGCCCCTGTGACATAGTAAGGGCAAAGGCTATCGGCGCCATTTTGAATACTGGCAGCCGATGGTCCGAGTGCAGGAGGTCGCTCCCGGACCCCCGCTGGACTTTTGGCAAGTCTTGTGGGGGTCGGGAGGGTCCCCCAAGACGTGCCAAAAGCCCCTGGTGGTCCAGCGGGGTTCCGGGAGCGATCTCCTGCACTCAGGCCATCGGCTGCCAGTAATCAAAATGGCGCCGATAGCCTTTGCCCTTACTATGTCACAGGGGCTACCGGTGGCATTGGTCAGCCCCTGTCACATGGTAGGAGCACAAGATGGCGCCAGCCATCCAGTGCTCCTACCATGTGACAGGGTCCGGCCAATGCACGGATACCCTGTCACATGGTAAGGGCAAAGGGCCATCGGCACTATTTTGATTAGTGGCAGCCGACGGCCTGGGAGTGGGAGATCGCTCCAGGGACTCCCACTGGACCACCAGGTACCTGTAAAAGGTTTTTGGGGGGTTCGGGAGGGTGGGGGAAGCTAAGGTATTCGTTTAAAGGTCGGGTGGGTTTTTTGTTTATCGGCTCAGGTGCAGCCGATAAACAAAACCGTGATCAGGCCTGATGAAAAAAAAACACATGTGAATCGGAACCGGAATCTGAACCGATTCTGGTTTCAATTCACATCTCTAGTATGTGTGCTATTGACTCATTTTTCATACCAGTAACTCCCATAGAAGAATCAGACAATGACTGTAGTGCACTGGAGTAACATAGAAACACAGGGATGCTAATTTTAAAATGAGCACGTTACCCATATACACACACCTGCAAGTGCAAACACACATGTGCTTGAATTTTACATCATCCATACAAATGCATACACATTATATAAAATACACCTAGCACGTAGATATGTGCTCCTAATTTTAAGCAGATACACAGGGAAACTTTATTTGCATATTTTCCTTAGGCTTTGTTGGCATAAATTCATAAAAGCTTCCCAAATCACATCTAAATTAATATTTGAAGGTTTAGTTAGGCAAAAGGGCAATACCTCAGTCTTTGAAACTCCTGATGTTGGCAAAGCAGCTGCAACACCTTCTGACAGGAAAGCCGCTTCCATGCACGGAACCAATGAGTCAGAAATCATCCTGGCAGTTAGTCCCACAGCAAGGGCATCTTTCATCAAGTGGTTGTGGCGTTCCAGGGCTCCTGCAAGGGGGAAAGAGGGTTTGTTTTTCTTTTCTGTCTGGAAAGTGTGTTTCTCTCCTCTAGCCAGTTGGCATGAGCTCCAGAAGGGACTCGGAGAACAGTGGCTAGGAGGATGAAAAGCCACAGAACACCCAATTACTAGTTAGAGGGAAATGGGGCAAACTACCCCTAGAGCACATGGAATATCTTCCCATGCCACATTCCAATACCATTGAATTAAAGGAAAATAATACAACATATGTGACAGGATCCCTAAAACTGCATTACAGACTTGACACATATTACTTTCTTGATTTGTAATTTTAGCAACTTTGGAGTGTATATTGCCCTATGAGCTACAAAAAAAAGGGGGGGAGGTGACTAAGGAATGCTGATAATAGATTTTTTCCCAAAATAACTAAGGGCCAAAAGGTATCTTGTTGCACAGAGCCTATATCCATTTCCCATACCCTCTGAAGCCCTTATATTCCAGTCAGAAGTCCTTTATTGAGACCTGAAGATAACATCACATGGTCCTAAAATGTTTGAGCTGTTACTTTATTTAAATCATTACCACTTTTAGAAATGCAATGATACAACTTTGCCCATTTAAACAACTGAGAAGAAATTACCCCAAATTTAGCCTTTAAGACAGTGAACGTTGCCAATCCCCCCGAACAATATGTCTCAAACTCCAATGCCTTTCCTTTGCTATAATGGGCCATGTTAAAGAAAGATTATCAGTTTTTAGCAGGGGTATGAACCATATGGGCACCCTCAAAGATCATTCCATTAAACCAGTGACAAAGCATCAAATTGCTGACAAGCTTTAAATTGCTGACCATACAATAGGGTTGATGATTTTAATATTCCTATCAATTGCTTGTGATAAATACAAAGGACATGGGGGCCACAATTTCTCTTGCAACCACTCAGGTTCTCTTCTCGGATGCAGTTCTATAAACCATATAAACCACCTTGACAGAATAAATAGGCCTGAGTACTTCCATTCTAATGAGAGAATAGGATTTCAAATTTCATTTGGTATCCTGAAGGAGAAGCCCTTAGGAGACAAAGAAGGTTCCTAACTCCTGTTCTTTTTACTTCTTGTGATTGCATTTTTTTATATTCACACTAAGATTGTCTACTATATTTGGCTACCAGGAAAAGAGCTGTTTTTGTGTACTTTTCTGTTTTTTGTACTGCTTTATGTGATAGGACTTGTTATTGTAAGACTGTGCTGTGGTCTCCTTGGCTCTATAGCTTTGCTGACTCCACATGAAGAATCCTGATATGCAGCTGCGGCTAGATTTTCCTCAATTTCTGCAGCAGCTGAAGGTGGCCCCCTTGCCTATTTCTGGAAGAGCCTGTAAAAAGGGAGTTAGAGCTTAAAATCAGACACCAGGGCCCTATTTTCTAAAGTATCATTAGAAGATGAGGGGTGGGGGGCCAAAACAGGGGGCGGGGCCTGCGCTAGCCGGCAGCGATCATACCGTTGCGGTGGCGATCGCTGCCAGTTCGCACCCAGTAGCGCCACCATAGGAGAGATGTAGCTATTGGGAGCGAAATAAGGAGCGAAAAGGCACTTACCTTTTCGCTGTGTGCGCTGTTGTCGCAGAGTCGGCCCCGGTGACGCCCCGATTCCTCCTCTTCCGGGCCGGACTCCGCCCCCATTTTGGTATCGCACACGAAAAGGGACATTTCGCGTGCAAAACGTCCCTTACCGTGTGCGATACGTTGGAAAATAAGGCCCATAGTGGTAAAGGAGAGAAACACAAGAATGAAATTTTTTCATAGAAGTATCATTACCAAGTAAGTATTTGTAAAATATATGGAGAAAGCAAAAGATCTTCAGGTATCAACAAATGCAATCAGAGTCCAAGAAAATGCAGAAGAAAGATACAGAAATTGTCCTAATTGTATCGTGCATCACCTGCCTATTAAAAAGAACTTTAGGCACATCTTTATTATTTATCTATTTATTTGTTTAAAAATCATTTATCGCCTAACAGAAAATATCTTCCTAAGCGATTTACAACAAAATACAAAACATAAAATAAAAATACAATACACCTAAAAAAACTAAAAATACATATTAAACTAATCTGACTTTCTGGACAATTTTTCTTCTTTACCTCTAAATGGTACTTTCTATCTACTGGGCAACTTCATTCATCAGGCAAGTTTTTAGGCCTTTCCTAAACTTTAAAACATCTACCTCTTCTCTCAGGATCAGTGGTAAGTTGTTCCAAAAATGGGGAATCATTCCAGAGAAGAATCTTGCCTTCAAGCGAAAGTGTTGAAACATTTTAACCTCCTGAACTTTTAAAAAGTCACCTATCAAGGACCTTAAACTTCTACTGGGCTTATACCAGCTAAGATGATTCTTCAGTTGTTGTGACCCAACTCCTTTCAAAGTTTTACAAGCCAAGGCCCAATTCTTAAATTTAAACCTTGATCTTCCCAGCAGCCAATGCAAATTTAGTAGTAGCGATTCTGAGGGAGTTCTCCTGGAACTTCCAGTCACAATACGGGCCGCCATATTCTGAATAATCTGCAGCTTTCAAATAGTTTTAACAGGCATCCCAAAAACAGAAAACTAAAGCAAAAACTACAGTTCTCAGAATTGTTACATCCAAAAATGGTCTAATCTGTCTGAGCAACTTGAGTCTGAAATAACAATTTCTCACCAAAAGAGAAACATGTTTTTCCAGACTCAAAGCTGAAACCAGTTGAACTCCAAGGGATCTAACCTCCTCCTTAGGAAAAATCTCCTCCCCCATCTACCTTAACTTGAGATCAAATGTATTATTTCCCAAAAACAAAATTTCAGTTTTCCTAGAATTTGCTATCTGACAACATCTTGACACATTGCTTAAACATTACATCTTATGATCTCCAGAAGAAGGTTTTCTTTGACACCAACATGTCCTGGTTTAAAAGTAAAATGCATTCATATCATGGTATGCATAAAACAAAATTATTTGGAGATACCGTTCCTGAATCAAACACCAAGGATGCATCAATGCATCCACTAGTAGCATGCCCCAGACAAAAAGGATACCAGTCGTTTGGTAAGGCTACTGCATGCTCTGGGAAGTCATGTGCGGAGCCATATCGGTCTCCACCAGATGGCCCTAGGTCTCTCTATTTAACAACTTGGAGGCACATACCATTCCCTAAGGTACCTCCCTTTGAGGTTTGCCTGCATGGTAGATTCTTTTTTGGTAAGGGAGGGTTAACCAAGAAGTAGTAAGGGCAGTGTGTTTTCATTTCTGTGTGCTCTCTGATAGGGTCATTCATCAAAATGCATTACTCTGTCAAAGGAGATGAGTTTGGGTGAGGTTTATGAAAATGAGGGATGTTTAAACATTATGTGCGATATTGTATTGCATGTTATCGCATGTTTTAATGCCAGAAATAACTACAACAACACCATTTTTCCTGGCATTAAGCTGTGTGATATGCCTGAAAATGAATTTGTGATATTTATTGCAAATCCCATTTCAGGCAGGAGAGAGGAGAGGGAGTGGAGTGGAGTGGAGTGAGAGAGAGAGAGACCCTCTGGGGTGGCACACCTATTAGTCATCTATTTATACCACTATAGGAGGGTCATCTAATAACTCGAGGTGAGGTTTTGGTGGTGGTCTAGTGTTTTGGGGCCAGTTTTACATTCACAGTGAGATGGAAGAACAGCATAGTACACATCAGTGAAGATTGATGTGATTTGGAATGAGGAAAGGTACAACAATGCTGGGCATGGCTCAATGTTCCAGGTTCTTATGGTCAGTGAATACGATGAATTTGTGTTGCGCGCCCCTCTAACCACGGGTTGCCATTCTTCAAGGGTTAATGTGATGGCAAGTAACTCACGATCTACTATACTATAGTCTGTTCCGTAATGAGAACTTGCGAGAGTAGAATGAACATTGAACTGTAGATCCAGAAGTGGTGCTTTGGCTCAGGACCACCCCAGCCCCAATTGCGGAGACATCCACTTCAACTTGAAATGGACAGTTTGGGTCTGGGTGATGAAGTCAAGACCCCATCTGGAAAGCTTCTTTGTGGTGGAAGGCTGTGATGGCTTCCAGTGTCCAATTTCGAGTGTCTTGGCCCTTGCAAGTCAATGAATTCAGAGGGGCAGCCAAAGTGGAATAGTGTGGAATAAAATGGTGATAGTAATTTATAAATCCCAGGAAGCGCTGGCGAGCCTTAAGACCTACGGGTTGCAGCCAATCCCGGATTCCTTTCAACTTAGCAGGGTCCATAGAGAATCCTTCTTGGGAAATAATGTATCTGGGGAAAGGCAGACTGGATTTCTCAAATAAGCACTTATCCAACTTTGCAAAGTGATTCTCATGAAGGCATTGGAGGACGGTATGGACATGAGTACGGTGTGTGGCCAGATCCTTAGAAAAGACAAGGATATCATCCAAGTACGCCACAACCTTGGCAAATCTCTGAACATTTTGTTCATCATTCGTTGGAAAACTGCAGGCATGTTACAGAGACCGAAGGGCATCACCAGGTATTCATAATGCCTGTCTTGGGCAGCCTTGGCGGTCTTCCAAATGTCATTGGGACGGATCTGTACCAAGTTATATGCACTGCATAAATCCAACTTAGTTGGATGCTCCATGCAAGCGATCGAATAATTCTGACATCAGTGGCAGAGTGTACTTGTCTTTACGGGTAATGGAGTTTAGGCCACAATAGTCAATACACAGCCTGAGCGATCCATCCTTCTTGGTCACAAAAAAGAATCCTGCCCCAGCAGGAGAGGTAGAGGGATGGATGAATCCCTTCGCAAGGTTTTCTTGAATGTACATCATAGTTTTTGTCTCTGGGAGAGACAGAGGATAGGTGCGTCCTCGGGGAGGCATGATCCCAGGAAGGAGGTCTATGGGACAATCAAACCTCCAAAGAGGTAGGAGAAGGTCTGCTTTTTGCTTGGAATATACATCTTCGAAATCCGCATAAGGAGCTGGTACACCTGAAGAAATGGCAGCCAGAGGAACCACGGATGGTGTAGACACGGATGGTGTAGACGGATGGTGTAGACACGGATGGTGTAGACAGGACTGGTGGCAGGCAGGACCCCACTCCACCAGTTGCAGTGAACCCCAATCAAATTGGGGAGAGTGCCATTGGAGCCAGGGTAGTCCTAAGACTACCGGATGGATGGATTTTTCCAATAACAACAGTTCAAGTTCTTCCATATGGAAGGCACCAATGTATAATTGAACTGGCTCAGTGGTGAGGAATATTCAACTGGGTAATGGTTTCCTGTAAATAGAAGCTATGCACAAGGAGGTCTCCAGAGGACGGGATTTTATACCCAGGAGTTGAACTAGATCCTTGAGGATGAAATTACCTCCTGCTCCGGAATCCACCAGAGCAAGAACTGGGAAGGACCAGGAGTCCCAGATCAGGGTGACCGGTACAGACAATTGAGGGGCCGGAGATGTTGCACCCAAGTTCAGGACCCCTACTGAACTTAGGCCAGGAAGTTTCCCGGATGGACAGGGCAGGTCTGTAGATGGTGGTCAGGTGCTCCGCAATACAGACACAGCCCGGTTTGTTTCCGCTGGAGGTGCTCTTCCGGGGTCAGCCATCCACGGTCCAACTGCATGGGCTCTTCCGTCTTGGCCACCATGGAGACACTACCTGAGGCAGGGCTGGTGGTCAGTGGTGAACGGGACTGAACCCGAGAGGGCTTCTTGGGCATCCGACTCTCCCGGTGACACTCTTGGAGATGATGATCGATTCAGCCTGTCAAGTCTATAAGGTCCTCCAGAAAGGAAGGGAGCTCCCTTGCAGCCAACTCATCCTTCAGCTGTGAGGAAAGTCCATCCAGGTAGATAGCTTGTAGGCAGTCTTCCTGCCAGGTGAGCTCAGAAGCCAAAGTCCAAAAACTCAATGGTATAGTCAAAAAGACTTCTTTGACCTTGACGAAGATGTAACAAGCTGGTGCTTGCCATGGCTTGCCGCCCAGGATCATCAAAGGTTCGTCGAAACACAAACTGAGATAACTCCCTTAGGAGTGAGTCCTATCATTCCCATAAGGGTGAAGCCCAGGCCAGCGCCTTCCCTTCAAGATGAGACAGGATGAAGGTGACTTTGGTTAATTCGTCCTGGAAGAAGGAAGGCTGTAGAGCAAATTGCATATAGCATTGGTTGATAAACCCTCTGCAGAACTTGGAATCACCGTTGAAGTGTGAGGGTGCTGGTAGGGCCAAAAAGGTTCGAAGCATCGACGATGATAACTGTGGATGAGGAGGAGTCGGTGTAGGAACCGGATTGCTGGTGAAGGCATCAAGCTGGGAGTGGAGACAATCAATGGAGGAGGCCAGTGCCTCAAGAAACTGCTGATGTTCTTGTACCTTGGATGCCAGGCCAGGAATGGCCTGGAGGGCACGCGGCTCCACGAGTCCATGGCCTTTGCAACCTGTTGCACCGGAGGTGGACCCTTGGGCTGAGGTGGGGTTGATGCAACCCATAAGTAGGGACCTACGGGTCCCCACCGTCGGCAGGCGGAGTGGGCTGATGGACAGAGGCCTGCTGGAGCTTCAACAATACCAGCCCTCGTTCCCCGTGGGTTGAGCCTTTGGGTGCCAGGGCCGGCTGGACTTAGGTAGGCCTCTGTGTATATTCAAAAGCAGAGATCAGGTTCAGCCCAGAGACAGCAGGTGAGAGATGGGACAATCTTATACTGGACAAGGTAGATTCCTGGAAACTCGGGCACCAAAGGAATGGAAGCAGACAGGGGGAGCCCGAATAGACCAAGTCCAAGAAGTAAGCTGGAGAGGCATTGAAGAACAGGCTTGAGTCAGGGCTGGTGGCAATCCAGAGGCAGTGGCAAGCGAGGCTGAGGTCTGATCACGGAGATAGTCAAGCGTAGTTAAATGATGCGGAGGTCTGGGTCGGGAGATAGGCAATAGAGTGGACAGTTGAAGCAGAGGTCTGGGTCTGGAGATAGACAACAGTGTAGTCATGCGAAGCAGAGGTCTGGGTCTGGAGATAGGCAATAGCATAGTCATGCGAAGCAGAGGTCTGGGTCTGGAGAAAGGCAATAGTGTAGTCAGGCGAGGCAGAGGTCCGGGCTTGGAAAGAGTCTCAATGGCAATGGTCAGGCGAAGCAGAGGTCTGGGCTTGGAGAGAGTCAATAGCGTAGTCAGGCGACGCAGAGGTCCGGGCTGGGAGAGAGTCAATGGTGTGGTCAGGTGAAGCAGAGGTCCAGGCTTGGAGAGAGTCAATGGCGTGGTCAGGCGAAGCAGAGGTCCAGGCTTGGAGAGAGTCAATGGCATGGTCAGGCAAAGCAGAGTCAAGTCTGTGTAGGCAATCCAAGGTATGGAGCAAGACAGAAACAAGGAGACAGGAACCAGGAACAAACGAGGAACAGGAACGCAGGAGTGAGACGAATCTCTAGGAGGCAATGAGTACTCGACCAGCGAGGAGACCTGTTACAAAGGCAAAGCTAGGGAGTGGAGCCTGCACTTAAATACTGAAGCTCCGCTGATGTCATCATCTGGGGCCGCAGCTAGGTTCCCGCTGCGGTCCCTACTTAAACATCAGTGATGCGCGCACCTAGGGTAGGGCGCGGCGCCGAGTAGCAGCGTCTCTCCGCGGGCCACGCGGAGAGGGCCGACAAGAAGCAATGGATGTGATGGCTGGACCGGGAACGCCAGGGACTGCAACTGGGCCGGAGGCACCAGGGGAGGCCCGAGGACAGAGCTGACAGCCCACCGCCACCAGCAAGGAGAAACCAGGAGCTGGAGTCACTAAGAAAGGTGAGGGGGCCGTGCCGCGGGTCTGCCGCGGACGGCACGCATAACAGAAGCAGCTTGTACTTGCATGCATGCTATTTTATAAACATCAAAAGCATGCGTGTATTTTCAGTTTCATACGCACATTTACCTGTGCAGAAAAGGGGCTATCTAGAGGCATTCTGGGGTGGGGCTAAAAGGAGCACGCATAAGTTGCTCTTTTATAAAAGATTTACCTGAATACATGTGGCATCTTATTTGCACAATTTTAGATCTGTTAATTATCTCATGCAATTGATATCAAACTGGTCTGTTATCTGCTATTTTTGGGTAGAAAATCTGGCTGAACTGGGGGAAGTTCATGATGAAGACCTAGAAGGGTTTCAATGACCTGGAGAAGAACTGGGCGAACTTGTGGAGGTCTTGGCAAACTGGTGATTTCAATTACGCATGCATTTTTTTAAAATATACCTACATCCATATATAAATCAGGGCTTTATGTGAACAAATTATATTCTTTTTATGCATAAAATATATGCAAATATGATTTGAAAACAAAATGTGTGCTTTCAATGCATTGCTGATATTCACGTGTACTGAAACATACGCACTTATTTTATGAGGTCAGACATACACATATGTTATAATCTGCACAAAACAGATATGGGCAAGTTATAAAATACTGTAGTAGATATCCACATGGCCATATACATGCTTAAATAGGATTGTGTGGAGTTGTTTGAAAGTTATCCGCATAGTGACTTTGGTTATGATATTTGAATTTTAATAAATGAGAGTGTTTTGAAGCTTCAGAAAGCCCTGTCAGCTGAAATTACTTTTGTGTGATTTGAAAACAAAGAAAACAGCAATAATATCCTGTGAGGAAAGTGTTTCAATTGGAAAAAATGATTTTTTTTGCTATAAATCCCAAAAATTTCAACTATGTCTTCAGCCTGTGTTAGCAGTGGAGTATTTTCTGCTCCTTTGGGGACTAAAGTTGTGATGTCACCTTTTAATTATTTTAAATTTATGTAACTTATGCAAAATTTGTGAGGGTGTTGTTGCACTTGGAGGTGGACCCTTGTCCTGGAGCCATGGAGAACAGCTCCCTGATAGGGACCAGGAAGCACCTGCCCCCAGGGGGCAGAGCACAGGAGGAGACAGAGGCTAGGATGAGCTTCACCACTGGAAGCCCACGGTCCCCCCGGGTGGAGCCCATAGGAGCCCAGGCCGGTTGGACTTAGGTGGGCCTCGCAGGGTCTCCTGGAGAGGTAGTAGAGAGGCGTGCCCATGAGCAGCATGGGAGCGTGGTCGGACTCTAGGCTGTAGGTCAGGAGGAGCAAGGAAGGCCAGTACAGTATAGGCGATGACAAGGCAAGGGACAAAGCCAGAATCAGGAGACGTAGTCAATGGCAGCCGAAGTCAGAATCCAAGGATCAGTCCGAGAAGTAGTCAACGAAGCAGGGGTCAGGTTCCAGAGGTCAGACAAGGTTACAAGGCAGGCAGAGGTCAGGATCCAGGCAGCGAACAGAATGGTCAAGGAGCAAGCCGAGGTCAGTACCAGAGAGACAGTCCGAGGGTACTACCTGGGGAGACAGGACAGACAGGCGCAGGAACAGAAGGACGCTGGACAAGGCTGGAACAGTAGGATGCTGGAACAAGGTTGGAGCAAGATTGGAACAAGACTGGAACAAGACTGGAACAAGGCTGTGAACACGGAGGCAAACTAGTACACTTACAGTGCCGACCCGATTGCCAAGGCAAGGAAGTGCAGGCAGGGCCTTCCTTATATCGTACATTCAATCAGGGCGCACCGTGGAGCTAGGACTCACCCCTGGCCCTACAAGAGGCCGGGCGGTCCGCGCATGCGTGCGTAGGGGCGTGGCCAATGCCACTGGGGACGCTGAACTCCGGCATGAGGCCTGGTGCGCAGTGGAAGGCCCGATGACTGCTGCCAAAGGATGCCAAGGCCTGGAGGAGCTCGCAGCTGCCGCTGGGGAGGTCAACCCATGACCTGCAGAGGAGCTAGTGAGGTGAGCAGGCCCATGCACGGGCTGGGCGCGGATGGGGCGTTCAACAGGTGTAAATAAACATGTGGATAAAGGTGAGCCAGTTGATACAGTGTATCTGGATTTCCCAAAAGCATTTGACAATGTCCCTCATGAGATACTTCTTAGGAAATTAAAAAGTCGTGGGATAGGGGGCAGTGTCCTAATGTAGATTGTGAACGAGTTAAAAGTTTGAAAACAGAGAATAGGGCTAAATTGTAAATTTTCCCAATGAAGAAAGGATGACCTGGAAACGGAAACAACAAGTGAGGTGATCAAATTTGCTGATGATACAAGAGTATTCAAAGCTATTAAATCACAATAGGGCTGTGAGAAATTGCAAGAGGACCTCACAAAACTGGGAGTCTGGGCATGCAAATGGCAAATTAAATTTAATGTGGACAAGTGCAAAGTGATGCACTTAGGAAAGCGTAACCCAAATTATAGCTACACAATGCAAGGTTCCACTTTAGGAGCCACTATTCAGGAAAACAATCCCGGCATCATTCTTGATAATATGTTGAAATCTTCTGTTCAGGGTGCAGTAGCAGCCAAGAAAACAAATAGAATACTAGGAATTATCAGGAAAGGAATGGAGAATAAAACAGAGAATATCATAATGCTCTGTATTGCTCCATTGTGCTACCTCATCTTAAATAATGTTTGCAGTTCTGGTCAACACATCTCAAAAAAGATATAGCAGAATTAGAAAAGGGTTAGAGAAGGGTGAGAAAAATGCTAAAAGTAATGTAACGATACCCCTATGAGGAAAGGCTAACGAGGTTAGGACTCTGCAACTTGGAGAAGAGATGGCTGAGGAAAGATATGAAAGAAGTCTATAAAATAATTATTGGCGAGTAAAAAGTAAACGATAATCAGTTGTTTACTCTTTCAAAGAGTCTATAAACTAGGGGACACACAATCAAGTTACTAGGTGATACATTTAAAACTAATAAGAGAAAATATTTATTTACTCAATTCATAATTAAGCTCTGGAATTCGTTGCCAGAGGATGTGGTGAAAGCTATTAATGTAGCTGCATTAAAAAAAAAGTTTGGATACATTTCTGGAGGCAAAGTCCATAAAACAATTAATGAGGACTTGGGGAAATCCACTGTTCCTTACGATAAGCAGCTTGGAATTTATCTACCCTTTGGGATCCTGCCAGGTACTTGTGATCTGGATTAGCAACTGTTGGAAACAGGATACTTGGCTTGATGGATCTTTGGTTTGACCCAGTATAGCAAGGCTTATGTTTTTATTTTCTTATAGGGTCTCCAATAGCATTCAATGGGAGGGAAAGAAAAGTGACAGTTACTCTAGGGAAAACTTCATTTGACACTAGTTCAAAAATAAAAATAGCTAGATGGCTAAAAGTAGCCTAATACTTTGAATAAAATAGTTATGAAGAAAATTTGAATTTTGATTAATTGTAATTTAATCAAATTTAATCAGATTCGAATAGAGGGTTTTTGTGGGCTATAAATAAACATTTCATACCAGCAGCTAAAAGAGAAAAATCTTTGTGATACATTGAATCAGGAGAGTGCAATTACCAGAAAATGCAATCCATGAGCAGTTTCAGAGAACATTACTGATACAATAGGTTCAATAAGTCACTACTTCTAATTTACATACAAATGAGTTAATTTGCTTGTTTACATAACACTTTCATAATTGGTTGGTATTATAATTTTATTTCATATACGCTAATGAGATTTGATTCTTGTAAGTCCTGTGACTTCTAGTAAATTGAGCCAGAAGGCAAATGTCAGTAAAACATACAATACTCAGTGGCTAAGCTGTTCACTATGCTTTAATGAAGGGAATAAAAATCCATAACATAGGCTTTCCTGGTTTACAACTGTAGGAAAACAATTAATGTTAATCAAAGATGTAGTTTCCCTTACCAGGTACCAAAGGAGAGAGAGAGAGAGAGAGAGATCTAACAAGGTTTAAAATTAGTCTATCACAGCTCCATTCAGATCCCAGCTTCACACTTGAAAAGATGTTGTGCCAGTAAGATCTTAACACTTAAAAATAGCTGAGTAACCAAGGTGAGTCTACATTTGACTAATGAACATCTAGAAGAGTGACGCAGCCCATCAATCCTGGGAAACTAACAGTGTTAACTTGCTTCCCATTTCTCCACAGCCAGCATAGCACACATACTGTGCTTCCACCACTCTACCATGGTCAGCAGTTCAAATCCCAAGCCCCCTCAAAGTATTTCCTTGTCCAAAAGGAGGACTTCCAGGCCCCATGGACTGCCCAGGGCTTCCACGTCCTTTCTACCACATTCCTGCTTTCCCCTCCTCCCCCCTACAAGGGGTGCACATCACCTAGAAAGAAAAGTTAAAGACTGTTCTTCTAATGGGTTACTCCTGAACAGCCCACCATGGCATTTCTTCTGATCTTATGGCACAGTTTATATAGAATGGAGTAAACTCTGATAAGGCTACTTCTGACTCTGTATCTGTGTACCTTAGTTCTGTATCACTAAGGTATAGATCTGATGGTTATCAAAGGGACTCCATACTTGGGGTCTACTTTTTCTCTCCCATATGGCTAGTCCTTTGTTGGCGGTCTTTCTTTTTCGACATCATAAATGCCCCTCCTGCAAATATCAGGCCTTGGTGGTTACTAGTGAATGCTTCAACTTAAGCAGTACTCTCTTCTGACTCAGACAGCAGTCCTTAATGAAGGCCTTGAGTTACTGTCCATAAATTCTTCTGGATGTTCTGAATTGCCTCATCCAAGTTAGCAATGTGGGAAGGACTATGGTGTCTAATTTATCTAGTTGAGAGACAAAGGGGTGCCATAACTTCCTCTGACTCTTTAATGCAGGTTTTTTGGGTTTGCTCCAGTAATTTGAGACTCTTCCAGTGTTCCTTTTGCCTGACCTTTGCCCTCTGGGACTGTTCTGAACATGCTATTTGCTGCCCTCTGACCACTATCCCATTATTTTGGGGGTACCCCTGATCACATATCTCTTTGATTCTCCTCCCCTCAGGGTAATAGATTGCTTCTCGAGGTAACTTCCCAGTGAGGACACTGGGCCATAAAGTGACCCAACCCCCTGCACTACAAACAACATGAGTGATGTTGTGGTTGCAGCCACTAAGTATTGCCACCTGCCAGGAGGGAAAAGTATAGGCTAGCATCGGTTCCTTAACCCCCAAAGACGAATTTCATACATGGGGTTTGACCAATTCAAAAATCCTCTTTTCTCTCCTTGGGATTACATCAGGGAGAGAGAGTATGTGTGATTGCATGTGAGAGTTTGGGAGTGTGTGATTGCATGAGGGGAGAAGACAGAAAGCAGGCATGTTTGTATGTGATTGCATGTGGGAGAGAAAGAGAAAGTGTGTTTGTGTATGTTGGAGAGTTTGTATATGTGAGAGAGGAGAAAGTTTGTATGCACCCTCCTCCACCCCAACTAATTTATGACACTCTCAGGGTGACTGGAAATCAAAGGTTTCCAGGTATGAAAAGTATTTTTTTTTATCCTTAAGTATGAATAATTATTGGGTGTTATTTGATGTGTATGCTTTTTTGAAAAATTTTATTGGTGTTTAGAAAATTTTGAAAAATGTGTGTATGAGTTTTTAATTATTGGATGTTATTCTATTCATCAGTTGTTTTGAAATATTTATTCTTTTATTGGTATCATTTTACTATTATGATTGATGTTTTATGTTTTAATTTTCTTGTTTGATGTTATATGGGGCATGGTCATTTTTCTGTTTTTACATTGTTGCACTGCATGCAGAGTTTGGCTTGTTGCAATTTCCAATTTTTGTCTGTATGTTTCTATTTATTCTTTTTTATGGTCAGTTTATTCTGTATTTGGTGAGGTTCTGCATCAGTGACTGAGGTGAGGTATTCTGTTGGCTAGCATGTAGCTTATGTAGGGATCTATAGCAGCATGACCTGTTCTGTTTTCCTAATAGGGGGTGTATTGGCAAGAAGGAGGAAAAGAGTGAGAAACATTTTTCTCTTCTCCCTTTTATAATTTTGTTTTTATGTGAAGAAATCATATCAATTTCAATCATTTTTAAATAACTCATGAATATTTTAACTGAAAATGAATGTCAATTAAAATATTCAAGAGTTGTGTGAAAGAAATCTGGCAGATCAGGATGCCAACCGGCTTGTGGCACTCGAGGACCAGAGCTACCTACCCTCAGTTTAAATCTTGGCACATCCAAGGCCGGCGCAAGAGTACTTGACACCCTAGATGAACCATTGGTTATCACCCCCTCTCCAACTTACCTATTGGTGGCAACTCCAGCACAGCACTCCCTCTCAGCAGTGGCAGTGGCTCCAGCACAGCGCTCCCTCCTAGCAGTGGCAGTGGCTCCAGCACAGCGCTCCCTCTTAGTAGTGGAACTGGCACCAGCACAGCGCTCCCTCTTAGTAGTGGAAGTGGCTCCAGCACAGCGCTCCCTCCTAGCAGTCGCAGTGGCTCCAGCACAGTGCTCCCTCCTAGCAGTGGCAGTGGCTCCAGCACAGCGCTCCCTCTTAGTAGTGGAAGTGGCTCCAGCACAGCGCTCCCTCTTAGCAGTGGCAGTGGCTCCAGCACAGCGCTCCCTCTTAGCAGTGGCAGTGGCTCTAGCACAGGGCTCCCTCTTAGCAGTGGCAGTGGCTCCAGCACAACACTCCCTCCTAGCAGTGGCAGTGGCTCCAGCACAGTGCTCCCTCTTAGTAGTGGAAGTGGCTCCAGCACAGCGCTCCCTCCTAGCAGTGGCAGTGGCTTCAGCACAGCACTCCCTCCTAGCAGTGGCAGTGGCTCCAGCACAACACTCCCTCCTAGCAGTGGCAGTGGCTCCAGCACAGCGCTCCCTCTTAGCAGTGGCAGTGGCTCCAGCACAACACTCCCTCCTAGCAGTGGCAGTGGCTCCAGCACAGCGCTCCCTCTTAGTAGTGGAAGTGGCTCCAGCACAGCGCTCCCTCCTAGCAGTGGCAGTGGCTTCAGCACAGCACTCCCTCTTAGCAGTGGCAGTGGCTCCAGCACAACACTCCCTCCTAGCAGTGGCAGTGGCTCCAGCACAGCGCTCCCTCTTAGTAGTGGAAATGGCTGCAGCACAGCGCTCCCTCCTAGCAGTGGCAGTGGCTCCAGCACAGCGCTCCCTCTTAGTAGTGGAAGTGGCTCCAGCACAGCGCTCCCTCCTAGCAGTGGCAGTGGCTTCAGCACAGCACTCCCTCCTAGCAGTGGCAGTGGCTCCAGCACAGCACTCCCTCTTAGTGGTAGAAGTGGCTCCAGCACAGTGGAAGTGGCTCCAGCAGAGCGCTCCCTCTTAGTAGTGGAAGTGGCTCCAGCACAGCGCGCCCTCTTAGCAGTGGCAGTGGCTCCAGCACAGTGCTTCCTCTTAGCAGTGGCAGTAGCTCCAGCACAGTAGTGGAAGTGGCTCCAGCACAGCGCTCCCTCTTAGCAGTGGCAGTGGCTCTAGCACAGGGCTCCCTCTTAGCAGTGGCAGTGGCTCCAGCACAACACTCCCTCCTAGCAGTGGCAGTGGCTCCAGCACAGCGCTCCCTCTTAGTAGTGGAAGTGGCCTCCAGCACAGCGCTCCCTCCTAGCAGTGGCAGTGGCTTCAGCACAGCACTCCCTCCTAGCAGTGGCAGTGGCTCCAGCACAACACTCCCTCCTAGCAGTGGCAGTGGCTCCAGCACAGCGCTCCCTCTTAGCAGTGGCAGTGGCTCCAGCACAACACTCCCTCCTAGCAGTGGCAGTGGCCCCAGCACAGCGCTCCCTCTTAGTAGTGGAAGTGGCTCCAGCACAGCGCTCCCTCCTAGCAGTGGCAGTGGCTTCAGCACAGCACTCCCTCTTAGCAGTGGCAGTGGCTCCAGCACAACACTCCCTCCTAGCAGTGGCAGTGGCTCCAGCACAGCGCTCCCTCTTAGTAGTGGAAGTGGCTCCAGCACAGCGCTCCCTCCTAGCAGTGGCAGTGGCTCCAGCACAGCGCTCCCTCTTAGTAGTGGAAGTGGCTCCAGCACAGCGCTCCCTCCTAGCAGTGGCAGTGGCTTCAGCACAGCACTCCCTCCTAGCAGTGGCAGTGGCTCCAGCACAGCACTCCCTCTTAGTGGTAGAAGTGGCTCCAGCACAGTGGAAGTGGCTCCAGCAGAGCGCTCCCTCTTAGTAGTGGAAGTGGCTCCAGCACAGCGCTCCCTCTTAGCAGTGGCAGTGGCTCCAGCACAGCGCTCCCTCTTAGCAGTGGCAGTGGCTCCAGCACAGGGCTCCCTTTTTTAGCAGTATTAGATCTGGCACAGTGCCTTTGTATGCCTTGCGCTGGCATGATTTTGCTGCCCCCAAATCTTTGGCACCCTAAGCGACTGTTTAGTTTGCCTAAAGTAAAATGCCTAGTCCTGGGCATTTTACTTCAAAAAGGTTGCCTTTCTCTGTATTAGACCATAAATATTTTAGTAAAAATGACAGTACATAAAACAAACATAGCATCAACTACAGCAAACAAGCAAATTCAAAACGGAGGAAAACGCTGATGAAAAAGCTGCACCTTTAACCTTTTTCAAAAAAGCTCCAGTAAAACCTGTAGATTTCTTGCCTGATGGGAAACTGGAATTATCCATTTTTTAAATTGAAAAGAAGAAAGATTGTTCAGTGGAAATCAGCTCAGTATCATCAATTCTGTCTGTTAGCAGTCATCCACAGCTTGATTGCATGTAAACAATCAGTACCAATTATCATTGCAAAGTGGTCACCACAGATACAAAAAAATTGGATCTCTTCGGCAAACAGGGAATATCCTACTTCCAAATTTGTCAATACGGCCACAGATAGACATTGAACAAAAGTTCCGACATATCTGATCTTTGTGGAACACCAGCACCAACATGGAATTAATCAGATGTATGATTTTTCTTTGTTGATCAATCTGCAAAAGAAAAATAGAGAAGTTATTCCTTATTCCAATAGTTATATAACAAAACAAGCATTAAAAATCCGGTATGAATGATAGACTTTATATTACCAGAGCATTTGTTTTTTTAAAAAGGTTGTGTGTGCTTTATATTCATTAGATGTAATTTCTAATCAAAATAGTTTGTGTACTGATAGGTATATATTTATATAACATCTGGGCTATACTTATTATTGAATCTAATTTAACATTTACCTTACCAGTTTAGAAGAGACAGCTGACAAATAAAAGATTTAGGGGTAGATTTTAAAAGGTATGCGCGGGCAAACATGTGCATGCGCTACCCGGCGCGCACACACGTACGCCCGATTTTATAACATGCGTACCTTCCCCCGTTCCCTCCCACTCCGTTCCTTCCCACCCCTTCCCCTAACCTTTCCCCCCCAGCCCTACTCTAACCCCCCTGACCTTTGTCTTACCTTTTGCGCCTGCCTCTGGGCGCCAGCAGCCTGCCAGCACACGATCCTCCAACACAGTGGAAAATGGCCGCTATGTCGGAGGTCTCTGGCCCCGCCCCCGCTCTGCCCCTGGATTGCCCCGCCCCTGGACCGCCCCTTTTTGCAAGCCCCAGAACTTACATGCATCCCGGGGCTTTACTCGTGTCGCCGGTCCTTTGAAAATCCAGCCCTTAAATTTTAAAGTTCAAAAGGTTTGAGACAATGTCTCCTTAAGATGAAATGACCATTGCCATAAAAATTGAAGTTTGGTTTATTGCTAATTCCTAATTGCTCTAACCTTCCTCACTTATCTCCAGGGAATTTGATATTGCATGTTTCTAATATACAGTAGGAAGAGGGAGTATTTATTTTAAATGAGATCTTGCAGTTAAATTCTGAAAAGCATTGTGACACTGAGGAAAAACCTCTTAAAACTCTAATGCCACTAGTGACAGTCTGGTCTATATTCAGACGTTGCTGGAGCTGACCTTCTGGGGTGTTCAGGGGATGGCTAGGATCGTCAGAACACACAAAGGGACATGACCTTTGGCGTGGCCCTTCAATTCCAGACCTTGGTTTTCCTCGGTGTGACCCTATGAAGGGTTGGTCAGCTTCTGATGAGGTCAACGGGGAGGATTTAGCCAAACCCTGGTCTCGGTGGCACTGAGGCTGGGGCAGAGTGAGCAGAGGATATGAAGGCCTTCGAGTAGAGGTCAGGCCGGTAGTTTCTCCTCACCAGCTCAGTTCATCAGTCTTGGAAGGTCCTCCTGCACTTTCTCACAATCTGCTCATGTTTTAACTACTTTGAATATTTTTGTGTCATCTGCAAATTTGATCACCTTGCTCATTTCTCCAAGCCTGACCATTTAGCCTTTCTGTGTTTCCTATCTTATATCCAGTTACCAATCCACAGTAGGGCACTGCCTCCTATCCCATGACTTTTAATGTCCTGAGGGACTTTCAAATGCCTTCTGAAAATCCAACTCGCCCTCATCCACATATTTATTTATACCTTTAAAAAACTCTAATAGATTATGACATAACTTCCCTTTGCTAAATCCATGTTAGCTCTTCCCCATTAAGCCATGTCTGTCCATATGCTCACTGATTCTGCTCTTAACAATAGCTTCCACCATTTTGCCTGGCACTGATGTCAGGCTCACTGGTCTGTAGTTCCCTGGATCACTCCTGGAGCCCTTTTAAAATTGGTGCAACATTGGTTGCCCTCCAGTCCTCAGAAACAGTGGCAGAGTTTTGCAATATGTCACAGATTACCAGTAGCAGGTCTGCAAATTCATATTTATTTATTTATTTATTTATTTATTATTTTTGTTATACCGAGTTTCATGACAGATATCACATCAACCCGGTTTACAATTAACAATGTGTGTAAAGCATAGCGTAACGTATATTCCCAATAAACTGTGAAACTTTAAATACAGTGTATCAATACCGTGTGTGAGAAAGTTACAATAAAACAGGGAAAATTAACTTGGAGCTGGAATAGGGGGAAAAATTGAGCAATGCAATATATACATTTGAAATATATATTTCAAATATAAAATTGAGCAATGCAATATAAATATAAATATAAAATATAAAATATTTATATAAATATAAATATAAAATATAAATATAAAATATAAAATTGAGCAATGCAATATATACATTTGAAATATATATTTCAAATATATATATTTGAGTTCTTTTCATTGACAATCCTTAATTAAGAGCCAGGTGCAAAGAATCCTTCCAGAACCCTGCAATTGTGGACCCAAAATTCGGCTGCTGGGTGCTGCACTTATGCAATGGCTATGACTATATCCTCCCCAGGAGCCGTGTGCATTGCTGTAAACAGAACTGCTAACCCAGGAAATGGATGGCCTGACCCATTTTCATTATATGGCAATGCACAGCACTGCCATTGAGCCCCTGGACCAGCCCTGCTTGTTACAGCATTAGTGATTTGTGTGGGGCCTGTAATAAACAGTTTTAGAAGTGGAGCTGGGGCAAATAATTGTTTCAGCGAGTATGAAAATGAGGCATTGTAGAGATTGAAGCATAGGCAGACATATTTGGTTCATTGCCTTTACATCATGCTAACATCATGGTCCACGCGTGCTCAGTACAGTTATGCCGCCTTTCTCTATAGGGGACCAATTTCACACAAGTGATTTTGTACTTCTGATAAAGAATAATGAGGTTCGTACATAGGGAAATGAGGCAGTTAATGTATGCTGTGACTCTGAGTGGAGTAACTATGATTTTCTTCACTTTATGCTTATTTGTGTGGAATTTACTGCTGTTCAAGCACTTGAACGAGCCTCCTTCTAGGAGTGAATTGCAAAAACATATATTTGCTGGCCAGCTCAAATAGTTATTTGCTTCCAGACGACTCTTAGCAGAAAAATGGGTAACTCGACCCCTATATTATCATCCATATAGAGAGACTGTGGATTGCAATTGGGCAAATAGAAAAATGTATTAAAAAATAAGCCCTGATAAGGTCACGTAATTGGAAATAATCCATATCTTTATACATTTGGAATGGGACGTCACACTTTTCTCAGGCAGCCCATTATTTTTAGAAAATCAGATGCAGGTACTGTGCTCTTCCTTACAACTACTCATTCACACCAGCTGCAGAGTATTTATTTCTGTTGTTGCTTCCTGTGGAAAACAGAGATGGGGAAAAAAAGACTATGTATTTGTAGTTTCCAGAACTCAGCTTAAGAGTAATTTAACCTCCTGTTTCTAAAGTGTCACTTTCTCAGCCTTGGGGGGGGGGGGGAGGGGGGGAGGCTGTGGGAAATCAAAAAGAGGAAAAAACAGTAGAGTAAGAATAAATATTCCAAAAATCTCTCATACTTGCTGCACAAATCCACAGAACTCATATTCCATTCAACCATCCCTTCTTCGGCCTACCCAGGCCCTCTTAGTGTCCATTCACTCTGATTCAGTTACTCAGTGTACTGAGCAGCTCCCAAAAGAAAACCCCTCTGTTTCTGCAGATAGGCAGTCAATCCAGCCCTGTAGCAACTTCCTGCTAAGCACATTTGTGCCTCCTGGTCCAAGCAAGGATCCACCACAGTTAAAATACTATTTTTCTTTGTCTCTTCAAAGCGCCAGATGCACAAATATTCTTTTCCCTCGTGTTTCCTGGGACACTGGGAGAGTCTCTCCACCCAAACCCCTGCTTCTCCCCCTATTCCCCCTGCAAAGAGTGACAGCTACGTCCTCCTCCTGTCTCTGGGACTCAGGAGAAGCCCCAAATCAAGACTGACCCAGGGTTTTTATAACCTCTTTGCTAAACCATGCCCAAAGGGGCTGTAACAGGCTGTCAGTCAACTAAGTGCCTGTACCACCTCCTGCCCTTTAGTTGAACCTCCCTCACTGGAACCTTCTCAATACCACAGAAGTACGGCCATTAAGGGTTTCCCTTATCCTCTTAATATTACATTCTATACACTTTGGGGTAGATTTTAAAAGCCATGCGCGCGTAAATCCTGCCGGATTTACGCGCGCAGGGCACTCGCGCACCGGCGGACCTATTTTGCATAGGCCGCCGGCGCGCACAAAGCCCCGGGACACGCGTAAGCCCTGGGGCTTCGTAAAAGGGGCGGGAGGGGGCATGTCCGTGGGCGTGTCGGCAGGCCAGGGTGTGTCCGGGGGCGTGTCCGGGGGTCAGGGGGCGGTCCGGGGTGGGTTCGGGGGCATGGCGACGGTTCGGGGGCGGGGCGGGAGGGCAGTCCCGGCACTGCGGCCTGTGCCGGGGGATGCCGAGGTGGCGCGCGCAAGTTACACCTGCTTCAAGCAGGCGTAACTTGCACAACAAAGGTAGAGGGGGATTTAGGTAGGGCTGGGGGGTGGGTTAGATGGGGAAGGGAGGGGAAGGTGGGGGAAGGTGGGGGGACGCGGAAGGAATGTTCCCTCCGAGGCAGGCTGAGCAGCTCGGCGCGCGCAGGCTGCCGATTTTGCGCAGCCTTGCACACGCTGACCCTGGATTTTATAAGATACGCGCGGCTACGCACGTATCTTATAAAATCCAGCGTACTTTTGTTTGTGCCGGACGCGCATACTTTTTTAAGATCTACCTCTTTCTGTGGCACAGTAACAAGTAGCAAACTTCATGGCTGAACCTGATCTTTCTATCGCCATTCACAAAATCACCACTGAGTTACAGGTATCTTTGCCAATCTATATAGAAATATATACTTTAAAAAAAAAGTTAAAAACTTGGCTTTTCAATCAAGCCTATACTTAATCCTCACCTCACCCGGACCTCATAGCATCTGTAATATAGTTTTTTGTTTCACCTTCTCTTTCATATTATTCTCCTCCTAGATCATCCTGACCGTACGTTCCTTTGATATCCCTGTTATATGTAACTTTATTTTCCTCTCTTTCTTTTAAGGTTATACACCCCCAGTTATTTGTAAACCGATGTGATATTCATTTGAATGTTGGTATATAAAAGTTCCTAAATAAATAAATAAATACTGTACATAGATATATTGTATATGAACACATAGATACAATCTATCTATGGCATACAGTATATACAGTATCTCCAATATATATTCAGAGAGAGAGAGAGAGAGATCTGTCTCGGGCGCATACAGATCGATTATTGAAAATCCTTTATTAATTTCATTTACTTCATCATATCAACAGGGATCATATTAATCAGGCAGTCATTAGTAAAACTTCCCACATGTCAGGGGGTAAAACCAGGATTGGATCACCTTGTCCTGAAAATATGAGCCTAGGGCATAACAGCATACCCACCAGGTTTCTGGCATTTTTTCTAGCATCTTCTGCACTGGGGCCCCATACTGTTGTATTTTCCATGCAGTCTTTGGCATTTTCGACACCTGAGAATCTCTCTCGTCTATCTGCGACTCCTGCACAGTTGACAGCTCTCCAGTACTGTTGTGAAAGCCCTGGATGGCTGTGTAGCAGGGTCTAGTCCAGCTGGCTTACTCTGGGACCTTAATGCATATGATATAACAGCATTAAGTTGAATGCATTTCCAAGTATGACTTTTTATTTACAACTTTCTGATTCAAAAGGCAACCATTTTTGTTCAATTATTGTTCTGGGCAATTATTCTATGTTGCAATTTAAAAAGCTTAGAGGCCTATGTACAAAGCCACATAAACTGGCTATTAAGTTGGGTTAACATACTAATTTTAACTGGGGCATTATCAGCAAATTTACTTCTCAGTGTGCTAAAGTGCGTAAAGCATATGGGGACCTTTGTTTTCAGTTCTGATTTTATTTTATTTTTCCCTGGAATATATCGGTGGTTTTTTTATAATAAACAAAAATGGGAGAAAAGTTGGTGGAAAAGAAATGGCTCATATTTTTCCACTGTTCTCCCATTTTTGTTTGTTCTAATAAACACTGATAAATCCCTGGGAAAAATAAAAACTGAACAGAAAGGTGCCAACTTATAGTACATTGGGCAGAAACAATAGATTTTACTGGTTGATAACGTGTGTGTGTGTGTTTTACTGCCACCAGTAATGCATCTGCCAGCCCTGATGATAGCTAATTCCCTTCCCCGTGAAACATCAAGAGATTTCTTTGTCGTGATGGAAACACCCCCCACCCTATAAGAAGCCTCTGTGTCAGGGCCAGTGAAAGAATATTTGCCGCCCTAGGCAAACCTTCGGTCATGCACCCTCTTTCCCCAACTTACCTTCAGCACAGGGCTTCCTCCGATCAGCAGCAGCACCTCTAGCACAGCGCCCCCTTCTTTGGTGGTAGTGGCTGTGGCACAGTACCCCTTTGGGCCTCATGCTGGCAGGAGCTTGCCACCCCCATAATGTTGGCACTCTAGGCGACTGCCTAGAGTGCCTAATGGAAGCACCGGCACTGCTCTGTATTCCAATGCTGCCCTTCCCACAAGGTGAGCTTCAAAGGGCCTCGGTGCCGGGATTGCCTTGATGCCATCCCCTTTCCCCTCCATGCTGACTCCCAAATCAAGGAGCCTCAATGCATAAATGCACCCCTGGTCTTCCACCCCCCACCTTCCTTCTCACTCTCCTAGCCCTTCTGACATTGGCAAACTGAGAGTAGGAGTATGAGAGATGAAAACCATTTGTGCCAATTTCTAAAATGGTGCCTAGCGCCGTCCTTTGCTTGGTACTCAGCTCCATATTTCCCACTTTAAGCTGCAATAGGTTTGTGCTAATGTGAATCCCATCCACCCCACTAGCTATTTTCTCATATAGAGGTCTCATTCCTTGCAACTTCACTGAATTAAAGTTTCCTCTTCCCCTACAGTTTTTAACTCATTTATAAATGAGTTCTTCCCAATCATGTTTTCACTCTTTTAGCTCAAAGCCTTTTGTTTCTTTCTTGTCTATATGTTTTGCCAGTCTATCTTGACTAGATTGTAAGTTCTAAGGAGTAGATGCCGTCTTTTCTGTGTCTCTGAAAACATCGGGTCATGCTAATAAATCCTGATAATAATAATGTTAATGAAGACTAAGCACATTTTCACGTTAACTAACACAGGCAGTTAATGCATGTTAACAATTGCATTCACATTTAGCATATGGTAAATTCCTACATTAGCAATAACACACTTTAGTTTGTAGTACAAGTATATAACTCAAATCCAGGAAGAATGACTCATTCTTTAAAATTCCAAACGTTGAAGTTCAATGAAGTAAGTTAATACAGCTCCATCTGCTGGATAAAATGAATACTGCATGTATTAAAACCAAAACAATGCTTGGTATTATCATATGTAACTATTTACCAATGGTATTCGAAAAATATGTTTAAAGAAATTCCGCAGAAAAATATCTGACAAATTAGCAAAGAATGGCACGTGTGCACAAGAAATGTCAGAGGTACGCAGTTATACCTTTAATCCTCTTGATTTAAATCTTTAAAATAATGCAGGTACTTCATCATGCAAAACATATCCAGTACTATGCATGATTCTTTGAGACAGTAAAAGCCACTCATTTTATTTTAAACTTGACAAGCAAGATGATGAAAATATGGTTGTTGTTTTTTTTAAATATATAATGTGAAAGGGCTACTTCTCCTGTTTATTCCTTCTTCTTAATTTGGTCTTGATTAATCATCCATTGAAACATGCAGCAAAGGGCCATGATATCATTATAACTCTATTGTGTTCTATTAAAATTGAATAAAATAAGTGTAATTGGTCTTTCTATAACAGTCTGTTTATTACGTTCTCCTATGTAAAGGAAATAGCAGAATTATTACATCAGGATTCAATTGATTATATCAAGCAAGAGGTCTGGTGTGGTGACTCAGTGGCATCCAGAAGGACCCGAGCTTGACTCTTGGATCAGATCTTCACCACCCTGTATCACCTGAGAACGCTAGAAAGGCAGTGGTCACATTTACTGAGGAGGGAGTTATGGACATTGATAAGGCTGAAAAATCCTCAGTGGTTTCTCCTTTGTGTAAACTGAATTAATCTTACTTCACTCAGCGATGGTAAATTTAAAACGAGCAGCCGCATGCCCCATATACATGAACATCACATGTGGGCGCACGCTCACATGTGCTTCAGTTTTATATCATCCGCACAAGTACATGCACATTATGGGGCGGATTTTCAGAGCCCTGCTCGCGTAAATCCGCCCAAAACCGGGCGGATTTACGCGAGCAGGGCCCTGCGCACCGGGAAGCCTATTTTACATAGGCCTCCCGGCGCGCGCAGAGCCCCGGGACTCGCGTACGTCCCGGGGTTCTCGGAGGGGGGCGTGTCGGGGGCGGGGCCGGAGCGCGCGGCGTTGCGGGGGCGTGTCGGCAGCGTTTTGGGGGCGGGTACGGGGCGTGGCTACGGCCCGGGGGCGTGGCCGCGCCCTCCGTACCCGCCCCCAGGTCGCGGCCCGGCGCGCAGCAGGCCCGCTGGCGCTCGGGGATTTACGTCTCCCTCCGGGAGGCGTAAATCCCCCAACAAAGGTAAGGGGGGGGTGTAGACAGGGCCGGGTGGGTGGGTTAGGTAGGGGAAGGGAGGGTAAGGTGAGGGGAGGGCAAAGGAAAGTTCCCTCCGAGGCCGCTCCGATTTCGGAGCGATTTTTAGTGGATACGCGCGGCTCCGCGCGTATCTACTAAAATCCAGCGTACTTTTGCTTGAGTCTGATGCGCAAGCAAAAGTAGGCTGATCGCGCTTCTTTTAAAATCTACCCCAATATGCGCACATGATGGAAATGATCAGTTTTACCAATTAATCCAGTAGTTTGCCCGGTCTATCTCTAGGTCATCAAGACCCTCTGGATCTTCAGTTTGCAATTCCTCCAGTTTAATTACAGCCCTCACCCAATCAGTTTTTTATTCTGACTTACACCTGAAAATCAGCAGAAGTAAATATGTACAAGTAAAAGCCGTAACACGTGCTGCGTTCACGGGTTATAAAATCATGATTTTTTTTCACCTAAATGTTGTCCCACCCTGGAACACCCCTGATCCACCCTAAATCCTTCCCTTTCTTACATGAGCAAAGTTATTCATGCATTGGTACTTGCATGCATATGTGCGATGTTTAGGAAATAGCTCTAGCGCGAATAAGTGCTAATTGTGCGTGCATCTGCTATTTTTGTGTGCACGTATCTCTTTTAAAATTGACCTTTAAGCGTACAGCTTTGGAAATAATGAAATAATCTTATCTAACAATTCAAGAGCCGGCTAGGTTTCAAAACACATATTTCAAATTATTATACCAGATTTTATACTTGGTAGGGTACCTGGGTGAAAAAGTGATGCTCCTTTAAGATACAACTTCACATAAAGCCAAGAAATATTTACTTATCACTGGAATTAAATAAGAAATATTGCGAAGAAACAAGATGGCATTGTACTGAGAAGACATGCTGGGAAGAACTACATTGGTGAATAAATATTACTTATTGGTTTCTTTATTCCTGCATTAGGAACATGGTGAAAAGGAAGAGGAAGGTCCGAGGGTATCCCACTATTCCCTCTAGTGACTTCTTCATTGACCAGGTTTCCATTCCTGAATTTCTTCAGCACTCCCTTATACCTTCAATGCCATTGAAGTCTGTTGCCGCTGCCGATGTGGGAGAACCATCGTGGCTGGATGACGACGCAGATGCATCATTGACTCCTGACATCAAAGCTGGGCCTTGCTGCAACAATGCTGAGGTTGGACCCAGAGATCTAACAGGGTCTGCATTTGATCACTGGGGGTACGTTGATGCCGAAATCTGCAGGGAGCGTGAGTTTTCTATAGGTGCATCATGACCACCAGGCATTACAGAGCAGACTGCACTGGAAGATCAAGCAAACATGGGTGACTGATAGAAGAAAGGATCCTTTAAGATCTGGAACTGCTATTATTTCTACCTTGACCTGCTCCCTCTCCTGAAGCGCTGGCTGCTTTGTCTATTTTGAAAACAGGCTTTATGTAGTTAAACCTTCCATAGTTTCACCAGAAAGCATTTGGGAACTTTAAGTCACTTTAGATCAGTGCCTCTCATCTCTAGCAGTTATCACCTTGGATATCTATATTAGAATACATTCTCAGATATCCACTTTGTCTTCTCAGTAATCAGAAAAGATTGGCAACTTAGAACGTAGTACCAACCAAATGACAGCTGCTCAGTCAATCTTGGCACAGGATAAAATCATTATGCATCATAGACTTGAGAATTTAGAAAATGTCAAGAAATCTTTGAAATTTAAGAGTACTGAATTTTCCTAGATTATGTTTTCTCTGGTGGGTAGAACTTTTCAAATTATACATGCAAGAATTTCGGAAGATATCTCAGGATGCAATTCCTCTCAAGAAGGTGAATGATGCTCTTACCAATATGCGAATCAGTCTATAAGTCTGAATCTTACTGAGTTGTTTGAGAGGCAGCCGATCAAGAAGTCTCATAGGGCTAATTTACTGGTGACTTGTTTTCCTTCAAGACTGAGATTCAGTTTTACAGTTGATTTTTTAAATTTCTCAAGACCCCTTTATGATGTATAAGGTGTGGATATTTCCTGATTTGTGTAGAGCCACTTAGGAATATTAAAAGAAATGTCTTGCTATGTGTCAAGAAATATTAAACCTGAGGGCATCTTTCCTGCTAGATTTCCCTTGTAAATATTTCATTATGTTGGATAATGTAAAATATGTTTTCTTTGAACCTTTGTAGCTGAGGTTCCTTATTGATACCAAGAGACCGAGGGAGATTTGACTCCATTTTGCATTCAGTAAAAGGCATTAGGATAGACAGCTTACAAGTTGATATTTGTAAGAGATTCTTCTCTTCAATTTCTTTTTTTTTTTTTTAAGGTATTTCTTATTTTTGGCCACTCCCAGGCTTTCCTTGGTTCTCCCCAATATATTTTAGTTCTAATGTTTAGTACAATATTGGGGGGGGGGGGGGGATCTCCCTCTTTATTTTCCTTTTTTTAGTTTTATATATATATATATATATATGTGTGTGTGTGTGTGTGTGTGTGTGTACTCCATTTCTCTTACAAGTAATGTTTGTTTGCATATTAAAATGCAATTTAAAAAAAAAAAAGAAATGTTAGGAAATAGCCTAACTTTGCAACCAGTGAAGATTTTACATAGTAACATAATAACTGAAGGCAGATAAAGACCAAAGTAGCCCATTCAGTCTGCCCAGCAAGGTGTTTAGGGTTGTAACTGCTGCTCCATGCAGGTTACCCTCTCACCTTCTTTTCAGAGCTGTAACTGCCGCTCTCGCTCTGTGCAGGATTCCCCAGCCCATCACTGCAATCCCCCTAGCATTAGGGATCCTCCGTGTTTATCCAGTGTTTATTTGTATTCTGATACCATTAGCTACATTGTGGAAAAATAACTGCATAACCCATTGCTTGCCTGGCTCCCAACAAACACAACCAGAAGAATTATTTTTTGGAGAAATAGTCTCTGGGTCAATGAAAGGAATGTCCCTGCAGCAGATGTAACCAGTGAATAAAGATAAAAGGGTTGAGACATTAGAGATGAGCTCTCTCTAGGGATTTGTAAACGTTCCACCTTAGGAAGCTGATAACACAAACATTTCTTAAGTATATTGCATTGTGTATTTATTTCACTCTACTGGTGTTAGTCCTTAACCACTGCAGCTTTAAAAGTTTGAATAAGCCCTATTCACTCTTCTAATTTAGCAATGCTGTGAGAAATTGCCAGAATAGGTCCCTGTTGCAATTCAACTTTGACATCCAGGGCCTCCTTATTTTTGCTTTAAACGTTTAGTGTTAGGCAAGAAAGCTTTTCTTACATCATAGATTGCATATGAAGCAGCTCTAAAGTTATTCTATTGGGTAATACACTAGCCACCGAGTCCAGAACTCCAGATGTCAGATTGTTTCGATGGCACCTCCACAGCTGGTTGTAATCTGCAATTGGAAATCAAGGAGGACACCAAAGCTTGCCCTCCACAAATCTTCCCCGTGATGATGCCAGGTCGAGAGGAACACTAGGGATATAGGATGGCCTTCACAGGGTGAAAGGGGGGTACTTTGAGCCCGTTGAACTCTGCAGTGCCTCAGCAGCTCCAGAAAATATGGAAACCCAGCAGGCCACAGTGTTCCCATGAACTAAAACAGCCCCAGCAGCCTCAGAGTCTGTTTCATCGGAGACCCACCACTCCCGCCAGCACTGTCAAACAGACAAATCGGTCCATTGTTCCAGAGATGGTGTCCTCAGAAGGGAACATCCAGGCTCTTTGTTTATCTTTCACCATAACCACCCATGCAGTAAATCAGAGTACCAGCAAAGGAAAAGAGGCTGAGCAGCCAGGTGTGAGAGCTATTACTGAGCACCCACAGTAATGTCTCCTTTTTATTGTTTTATCAGGGAATTTCTAGATCTGCAAGCCGGAAAGATCTAGGGTAAGATTTTCCCTTTTGCATCCTGACTGCTATAAATAAAAAGAGGTAAAAAAAAATGTAGCAGAATCAAAAATAAATTGAAGAACAATGCCACTTATATTAAAGAACAATGCCACTTATATTAAAGAACAATGCCACTTATATTAAAGAACAATGCCACTTATATTAAGCAAACTGGAGCCCTAGAAGGCTATTTAGTACAGAGCTGGCAAACTGCTAAAAATATATATTTTTTTAAATTAAAAACTCAACCAAGCAGCTATTTTTATGGAAAGTCGATAGTGCAGCTGACTACCGTAATACTCAGTCTGCTTTGTCAGAGTGACTAGGAACAAGTAGCCTGATTTCCATTTTAGCCAAATAAAAAGGAAAGGCTTTTCTCAGCTTGTCCAGTGTTTTGTTTTGAACACATTAATGTACAATCACAGTTTAGGACATATTCAAGCCTTAAGGTCTGCCAGTGGCTCAGTGGCAAAACTACAAGCTGGTGTGTGGGTTCTCTGAGTTTGGATCCTGCACGTTGGGCTAACCAGGGCTGGGCAGGCTCCAGAGACAGTGTTCACAGCCTCTGGGGTTCAGGGAGTTCCAGTCATCACTCGTCAGTGATACCTACTGGCCAGACTCAGGGTGAATGTTTGACTGGTTCTGGCCCCCGGCCAAGGATTTTTGCTGCAATGTCTGGGCTAAGACAGAAGAGGGATGATGAATGGAGGGAAGAGCCCGGGTAGGAGTGGATGAAGGCGCATCAGCAGCATAGCCTCAATAGATGTCATTTATGATTGAGCTGGAAGCCCAAAGGAACAGAAAGGAATTGTCAGGAATAAAGAAAGGAAATAGTATGTTACTGTACCACAAAAATGACAATAGCATATTGTTGCTGAATAGTGAAAGATCAGGCTGTTCTTAGGCTAAAGATTTAGGCCTCCATTTACTCTTTCATAGTTTATCTTGTATAAGGTGAAGTCCGTTTATCACCTGATGTTAGATATTCCTGACTTTTCCCTATAATTTTGGCCTCACCCGTATTAGACTTTTCCCTTTGTAATTTTTGCCTCACTCATATTAGAGCCTTATCGGCCTCCAATTTAACCCCTTAATGATGCTATTTACTATGCTCTATCATATAAGGCACCTCGCTGTTAGAACTCATGTAACAGATACTCTCTTGTACCCAATTTGATCTCTTAAATATGTTATTTTCCATGTTATATTGTATATTTGCAAGTTCTGTTCCTCCAAAAGTTAATTTCCTGTCCTTTTTTCTGTCTCTCTTCTCTTTTGTATATTCGCTTTGCCTCACCCCCTGCTCCCCTCTCCCCTTCCCTGTTTTTTGTATTTCATTCAGTTACATGTAAACCGATATGATGTACCCACGAATACCGGTATGAAAAAGCTATTAAATAAAGATTTATATTTTACTCTGTGATGAATAAATTCAACCCAAACAGGAAATGTTCAGATTTTGCCTGCAGGAAAACTGAAGCATTTGACCCAGTGAAGAAAGAAGTATTGCTGCTAGCACATCAGGAAATGTATTAACTCTCAGTACAAGTTCTGTCCTCCCATGTTACCTGCTTTGTGTCCTTCACATTTTTGTAAGCAAGCACACACACTGGCTCTTTCTCTGAGAGTATAATAGTACTCTTGCAGACATATTTATCTAGTGAAAACTTAGGTGAAGGACTACATAGGTCAACATCAGATCAGTAGGTGTCTGAAGAGAATATGGAGTTGATTAAAAATCAATATTGTGAAAGAATGTAGGCATCTATGCTTCTAGCTCATGCAGAAAAAGACCATCCACACAGTCAGGGCTGTAAAGAAGGGGAAACACCGTTTTCTTTATTAACAAAAAGAATAATAATCATTCCATTTCAAAGAAAGTGAGGATTCCCACAATACTGAGCACACATCTGACGCAAATAAGAGATTGTGTGTTTTCCATAGTGAGTCCAAAGCACTGGAATTCTCTGCCTGAGACATTATGTATTTTACCAGATAGAAAGAGATTTAAATGTGAGCTAAAAACAAGGCTATTAAAAAATGCATATAAACTAACTTAAAAATATCAGAATATACTGAGCCTCAAAAACAAGAAAGACAAAAGATAATAATTGAATCATGTTGAATAAATCAAACATAAAAATGTAAGATTCTCAAAACAACCCTCTGACAAAGATGTGAAAACTATCATTTCATTTTAATTTTCCATACTCTTTGGCTTAAGTACTAGATCAATTATTAATACGTACTAGACAATTTCACTTGATAGATATTAATGCCTGTTTATGAATACCACCTCTGTAACCAATCATTGTTTGTTTGTTGAGTTATAACTATGAATGTCATTTTATAAACTGTTGTGATCTATACATGAAACAATGGTATATAAAATGTCTAAATAAATAAAAATTAATAAATAAATTATCTCTGCAGGTTTGGGAACCTGTCAAGAGAGGACCAGGGGTTTCAACAAGGAAATATGGAATACATTGTGTACTTTTAAAGTGTTTGGGAGATTGAGCTCATAGGTCACCGATACCATCCATTGCAAGACTGGAAAAGGCCCAATAAATCTGGATGCCAATAAAGGGAGAGCACTCAGAGGCACAGGTTCCGTGTGCTCAACTACTCTAAGTCTCCAGCTTGGAGTTGCGGAGCCGGTCTACATATCTTATCAACATATTTCTTTGCCTGAGCTGCTGCCTTGGAGATCAAGCGATTGGTTTGTAGCCACAGATCCTGGGGTTTTTGGACTGTAAGGCAGGCTGCCAGGCAAGTCACTGAGAGGTAGATTTTAAAAGCATTGCTCATGCAAAAATGGCCACATATGCACGTATGCGTGCTGTGTTTGAGCAATGAGAATTTTAAGCAACCGCAAAGTACGCACGTAAATACCCAGGGGTGGAATGGGACAGGGCATTGGCAGGATATGTGCATTCCAGGGCGGGGCTAAGACTTACATGCATAACTCTGAATTTTAAAAAAGCTGACAATGGTGCACATCCATGGGTTATCCGCATAACTTTGCTGCAGGTTCTGATGAGGAGCAAATCTAGAGATCTCGAGTCTTAGGGATTTCTGCACAGCATAAAGGTTTTGGGGTCAAGTGGGGGACTTACAGGATGAAGAACCAAAGGGGTCTTGAAGACCTCAATATCAATTGGACAAACTGGTGGACTAATTGGAAACGTTTTTTCCCTCGCATGAGCATGTTTTAAAATCTGCCTGCATATGCGCATAAAAGCCGCTAAAGCCCTAGCAGAAATACGCACGAGAAATTTACTCAAGCTGCCTCTTAAGATTACGTGCATCCATATGAGAGGCAGGGGGATTTTAAATGATATGAGCGTACTTGCACGCATGATATAAAATTGCAGCATATCACCGCTCGCATGCCAATATCTGCGTTTATGGGTGCACACACATTCCTTTTAAAATTAGCCAGTGAGAGATGAAGCAGCAGAGCAATCTGCAGGAATGCTCTTGGATGAAGAACTGGAAGACTGGGAGAAAATGGGTGAGGTGGAACAACAGTGGACCAAACTGAAAGGAGCTCTTACAAAGGCAACAAATCTATATGTTAGAAAAGGAAACAAAAGGAAAAGGAAAAAGAAACCAATCTGGTTCTCAAAGGAAGTGGCTGAAAAAATAAAGGCAAAAAGAACAGCATTCAAGAAGTATAAAGGATCCCAAAAAGAGGAACATAGGGAAGAATACCTGGTGAAACTGAGGAACACGAAGAAAGAAATCAGGAAAACAAAAGGTTAAGTGGAAGAAAGGATTACCAAAGAGGTAAAGCAAGGTGACAAAACATTTTTCAGATATACCAGAGAAAGAAGGAAGGTTCAAAGTGGTATAATGAAATTGAAAGGTGACAAGGAACCATGTATGAAGAGAGATGAAGAAAAGGTGGGAGTATTAAACAAATACTTCAGTTCCTGTGTGACATACAGAAGATCCTGGAGAAGGACCATTTCTGGTAGACAAGATCATAGATGGGGATGGCCTAGACGAAACACCATTTATGGAACAGAATGTATGGGAAGAACTAGATAAACTGAAAGTGGTCAAGGCCATGGGGCCAGATGAGGTACAACCCAGGATACTTAGGGAGCTCAGAGATGTACTGGCAGCTCCACTGAAGGACCTTTTCAATAGATCCCTGGAAATGGTGCCACGGGATTGGAGAAGAGTGGTGGTGGTCCACTTCACAAGAGTGGGAGCAGAGAAGAGGCAGGAAACTACAGGCCAGTTAGCCTCACATTGTGGTGGGAAAATTAATGGAGACGCTGCTGAAGGCAAGGATAGTGAATTATCTACAAACTGGTGGGTTGCTCGACCTGAGGCAGCATGAATTCACCAGAGGAAGGTCCTGTGTAACAAATCTGATAGATGTTTTTGATTGGGTGACTAGAGAGTTGGATCGAGGAAGAGCCGTGTTAAGCAGAGTGCCACAGGGATCGATATTGGGACTGTTCTCTTTATGAGTGACATTGCAGAAGGAATGGAAGGTAAAGTATGCCTATTTGCAGATAATACTAAGATCTGCAACAAAAGGACAGAGACAAGATGGAAGCTATCCAGAGAAGGGTGACAAAGATGGAGTGGGGTCTGTATCAGAAGACCTATGAAGTGAGGCTGAAGGATCTGAATATGTATACCCTGGAAGAGAGGAGATAAAGGGAACATATGATACAGTCCTTCAGATACCTAAAAGGTTTCAATGATGTATGGACATCGAACCTTTTTCTTTGGAAAGAAAACCATAGAACTAAGGGTCACGAAATGAAACTCCAGGGGGGGATGACTTAGAACCAACGTCAGGAAATATTTCTTCACAGAGAAGGTGGTGAAGGACTGGAATGCCCTTCTGGAGGAGGTGGTGAAGAAGAAAAGAGACAAAGAATTCAAAGGGGCATGGGATAAACACCGTGGATCTCTAAATGCTAGAGGATGGAAATGAGATAAGTGTGCAGAGGGGTAACTTGCTGGTACAGCAGTTACTACCCTTAGCAGAAGGTGTAGAGATTACTACCCTTAACCAATAAGCCTTGATGTTTTTGATGCAACTGTAACATCACTCTCTGCTTCGAAGAAGGGGTTGGAGGTGAAAAGAAAGAGTAATTTGGATTCAGAATATCAATCAATCTGAGCCATGACTTTTTACAGTCTAGGATACTGATGCACAGACATTAAGGAAAAAACACAGGACTGCTTCTACGGCCAAGTACATATGCAAAGCACATCAAGCAAAACTGACTAATGCATGGGGGTAAGCTTCACGGCGTGGCAGATACTACCATGCTGGCAGACTGGATGGACCATTGGTCCTTTTCTGCTGTCATTTCTATGTATTTTTTCCTATGTTTTAAACAATATGGAACAGGGTGGCAGTACTAATAGAATTGTGTGAAAACACAGCCCAAGGTAAGAGAATGGCCCAGTCATTTTGTCTTTCATTGACATATAGGCGGAGGAAGGTTTTGAGGATCTGGTTAATTCTCTCTGTTTGACCGTTGCCTGTGTATGGAAGGCTGTGGTAAAGTCCAAGATATTGCCAAATGTTTTACACAGACCCTTCCAATATTGGGTGTCTATCAGACAAGATATGCAAAGGTAGTCCATGTAATATGAAGACATGCTGGACAAAGAGGCGGGCTAATTCAGGAACAGAGGGCAAGCCCAGAGAGGAACAAAATGTGCCATCTTGGAGAATCTATCCACCATGAACAAATCATGATGGAGCCATGTGAGAGAGGGAGGTCCATGATAAAATCAGTGAATAGGTGGATCCAGGGTTCCTTAGGTCTGGCAAACATTGTAACAGCCCCCAGAGGCATGAATTATGTTTTGCTGTACATAGATGGCAAGATTCCATGTAGGCCTTCACATTTGTCTTCACCTGTGGTCACCAATAGTGGCATTGGAGGAGTTCAAAGATACGGGCTACTCCTGAAGATGAGGAGGAACTGATATCACAGTGACAATTACTTTTGCAGGCTCAATGATGTGTTGAGGAGTATCTGGTTTGTCTTCTATTTAGAAGGAGCAGGAGAGAGCATCTGTTCTCAAATTCTTTGCTGCTGGATTGTAGTGGAGCTCAAAATAAAACTGGTTGATGAAGAGGGACCACCAAGCCTGTCTGGGATTAAATTGTTGAGCTTGCTGAAGGTATTCCAGATACCTGTGGTCAGTGTAGATCTTGGTCTGATGTTTGGACCCCTCTAAGTGCCACCATTCTTCCAGTGCCAATTTCAACACAAGGAGTTTATGATCCCCAATCATTTAATTTCTCTCTTCTGGTGAAAACTTTCTGGAGAAGGAACACAGCAGGTCACTGCATTGACTGAGGACAGCCCTTGGCCACTGCGTTGACTGAGGACAGCCCCTATTCCAAGAGTAGAGGCATCTACCTCCAGGACGAAGGGGCAATCAGTATCTGGGTGTTGTAGGCAAAGTCTTTGAGAAAAGACTTACTTGAGAGTCTGAAAGTCATCAACAGTTTCAGTGGACTAATTCTGGATATCTGCACCTTTTCTGGTCAAGAAGGTGAGTGGCGCTGCAAGGGTTGAATACCCAGGAATGAATTGGCAGTAATAGTTAGCAAATCCTAGAAAATGTTGTAGTACCCAAAGGCCAACTGGATGGGGCCAGTCTAGGATTGCTTTCTACTTTGTAGGATCCATAAGGAAGCCAGTTCAAGAAATGATGTAACTCAGGAATGGAAGCTGCTCTTGCTCAAAGTTTTGTGTACAGGTGATGGTCTTGTAGTCACTGTAGCACCTATTTAACATGTTCTCGGTGCCATGTCAGGGATTGAGAGTAGATGAGTATGTCATCCAGGTAGACCACAATGTAGAAGTACAAGAGATCTTGGAAAATTTAATTTACCATATTTTAAAAACTGCTTGGGCACTGCAGAGTCCAAATAGCATGACGAGGTATTCATAGTCCATCTCAAGTATTGAATGTAGTTTTCCATTTGTCTCCCTCCATGATGCAGATGATGTTGTATGCTCCCTGTAGATCTAACTTGGTGAAGACCTTGACCCCTTGCAGGCAGTCAAAAAGTTCTGAGATGAGAGGTACCAGTTCATTTTCATGATGGCTCTGAGGCCCCTGTAATCGATACAGGGCCTGAGAGTCCCATCCTTCTTTCCCAAAAAGAAAAAACCCACTCCAGCAGGGGAAGAAGATGGACAACTAAAGCCCCTTGCCAAGCTCTCCTTGATATACTGACTAATAGCCTCAGTTTCTGGAATCAATAAAAGTAGACCCTTCCCTGCAGAGGTACCTTGTCAGGAAGGATGAATATGCCACAGTTGAAGAAGCAATGAGGTGGCAGGGTTTTGGCTGGTGTTGTTGAAGCCAGGGGAAACCCAGGATAACAAAATTCACAGCTTGAGTAATCACATGAAAGGAAGTGGTTTCCTTGTGGAGGCTAATCCAAAGGTTGAGTGGCACTGTAATCTCTGTGAGGAGGCCAGGAAGAGGATCCCTGTATATTGAGGAGATGGTTATGGGGTGTTTCAGGATGGTAGTATGGATCTGATGCTGATGAATCAGGGCTTGGTCAATGAAGTTCCCTACAACTCCAGAATCCAGGAAGGCCTCTGTTTTAAGCTGATAATGTTCTGTAGAGATAGATACGAAAACCAGTAGTTGAGGGGAGGAGAGCATCTGGCCTAGGGTTGTTTCCCTAATCAACCTTTGTCATGGGAGTTTCCTGATTTCTCTGGGCATACAAACTCCCCCCACCATCCCGATCCCTCCCCAAGACTTACGAACATCCTTGGCGTTCGACATTGTCATGGCCATTGGGAGTACTTCCTGTCATGGGAGGGTTTCAGCCCAGAAGAAAACTCTTGGGAACCCTCTCACAATATTTTTTATAAAAACCTGCTTCGAGGATTTCACCGAGACCATCCAGAAAAGCCTAGATGGTAAGGGGAGGCCTAGAAGAGGGGGGACTGTTGCGTGTCCCGGCCGCTTTGGCACTGCGGCCGGCCCTGCTCACCTCATGCTCCCGTCAACCAGCTCCGGGCATCCCTCCCTTGCGACCACAGCCAGTTCACAGCGTCCTCAGGCTTCCAGTTCGCCATCCTCCTCACAGGCCTCATGGCAAAGCTCCCATCAGGGCTCCACAGCGTCGGCATCCTCGGCCATGCCCCTAGGCCCAGGGCGGGAAAATCCGCAGGAGTGCCTCCCGATGACATCACATAGATGCACTATTTAAGGCGAGGCCCTTTCCCCAGGACCTCGCCTTGGTAATCGGGTTGACACCGTTGGTGTTGTGAGTTTGCCTTCGTGTTCCAGTGTCTCCTGTTCCAGCATCTCCATGTTCCTGTGTCCTCCGTTCCCAGTGTTCCTTATCCTTCCCAGGTAGTACCTCTCTGGACTGAACTTTGGTACTGACCTCTGTCTGCCTGACCATTCTCTTGCCTGGCGCCTGGAACCCACCACTGCCTGCCTGACCATTCTCTTGCCTGCTGCCTGGAACTGACCACTGCCTGCCTGACCATTCTCTTGCCTGCCGCCTGGAATTGATCACTGCCTGCCTAGCCATTATCTTGCCTGCTGCTTGGAACTGTCCACTGCCTGCCTGACTATTCTCTTGCCTGCCGCCTGGAACTGACCACTGCCTGCCTGACCATTCTACTGTCTGCCACCTGGAACTGATCCTCGCTTGCCTCGGACTGATTCTGGTTTTGACCTCTACTTTGGCTGACCTCTCCTGGACTGATACTCTGGCTCTGACCCTTGCGCTTCTCTCGGACACTCTCTTCTGGCCTCTTGTTACCATTGGGCCAACCTGCTTAGAAACCAACTGGGGTTTCCACTTGGCTAGTGGAACTGTCCAATGCCTACCTGACTATTCTCTTGCCTGCCGCCTGGAACTGACCACTGCCTGCCTGACCATTCTACTGTCTGCCACCTGGAACTGACCCTCGCTTGCCTTGACTACGTTCAGACTGATTCTGGTTTTGACCTCTACTTTGGCTGACCTCTCCTGGACTGATACTCTGGCTCTGACCCTTGCGCTTCTCTCGGACACTCTCTTCTGGCCTCTTGTTACCATTGGGCCAACCTGCTTAGAAGCCAACTGGGGTTTCCACTTGGCTAGACCTACAGGCGCTGCCTGTCTTGCCCAGAGGACCTCCCCGAACTATTGCCTCCCTGAGGTCTCCGGAGCTTCCAGTTCAAGTCTAGCTCACCCATTCTGCATCAGCTGTGCACCCTTGCTTGTGGTGGGCACACCTCTCCAATACCTCTCCGGGAGACCACTGGAGGCCCACCTAAGTCCAGGTGGTCTGGGTACCCAAGGACTCAACCTGCGGAAACCCTGGACTGTTATTGGCAAAGCTCCAGCTAGCCTCTGTCTCCTTGTGTGCTCCGCCTCCTGGTGGCAGGCACTGTCTGGGTCCGACCAGAAGGCTGTACCAATCCTGCACCAGGCCAAGGGTCCACCTCCAGTGCAACACATGCCAGCAGTTGTTTTGTTTTCCTTCAACGTTTATTAATGCACGGAAAACATTTTGTTTGGGCCCCAAGGATGGTGATTTTATATAGCATCCATGTCTCCTGCATGTTTTTAACTTTGTGAATTACTCTCTATAGTTATTTTCTAAAATGTTTCTCATTTTATCTTAGTCTCCCTTTTAAAGTTAAATGCTACAGCAGTAGTTTTCCTTAGTATTCACTCTCCAGTGATTTGGAGCACTGATCAATAGAGTCACAGGAGCACAGCCCTATGTGTTTTTGTAATGGTTCCCCTGCTATGCAGAGCCTGCAGCAGCTGCCTCTTTTGCCCACAGGTAAACGCAGCCCTGCATCTGTCAACAAATTCCACATTTTGATTGCTTCTGAATGAAAAATACTCTCTCTGATCTGCTGTATTTTATTTATTGGGGTATCCCCTAGGCTGTACTATTTGAAACCGTAAATAAGCATTCATATTTACATGTATCATCTCACTCATGGTTTTATAAACCTCTCAGTGTGGAACTCAGTGTGCTTTCTCACTTAGACCATATTATGCAAGATGAGAAGTACTTTGTTCAGCAATTGATTTAATCCAGTATAAATCAAGGTGATGCTATTCATAGAGTGGATTTTAGATGGCACTCAAATACAGGACTTGATGGTTTGTTTATTAGCCTTTGCCAGTATAAATTGGATTGCCCTGCAGAAATACATCATTGCGTTATTTACAGCCAATTACATGAGGTGATTGTCGGTGCTAGACATTCTTTCCATTGGTTATCTTCCTTATAAGTGGAATATGGGTAGAGTCCCAGAAAGAATATTTGTTTTCATATCAGACTACGTCAGATGGCATTTATAAGCATGACTACAAAGTCAATATAACTTGAAGACAGCAAGCAACCTTAAAGTGTAGTTTAATTTTACTTAATATCAAAGTATTGGATCTTTTGTCCTGGCAACATGCTGTGGTTTCACCAAATGTAAATTGTGGGGCACGCAATCAATCTACTCACAGTCTAGGAAATAGAATAGTTTATGCCCTTGGGGGTTTGCCAAAATAATCAAAGCAAAGAATATACCGATAGTTTTTCTTTAATTATTTTCCTACAAAAAGTACCTGCACAAATTTGCATCTGCTAGTAGTGAGAGTACTTGTAGTACTATCCAAAACTATCCGTGTAAGCACTTCCCAACCTAATCCCACCCTGGAATGCCTCCAAAGATATGCAGGTAAAAGTACTCGTGTTACTGACATAAGGAGGTACTTCTACTCAAGTAGAGGGTGGGCAATAATCAAAAAGCCCATTTCCACTGTAAAACACAAAAAAGGGCTTTCATTTTTGTCCCCTGTGCTTTTGAGAGTTTTGCCTTGTCCTGTTTCAGAGAAGACAAGTTTTGGAGTGACTGGATTCTCTAGATGTAACCCATTGATGCTAAGCCCCTTTGGTATAATCCAGTCATCCCCAGAGGAAGACAAATTTGGTCCAGATGGAGGCAACTGGGCATGCTCCTGCAGAGAATGTGGGTCAGACTGTGAGAAGGAGCTGGAGAGGAAGGAAATGGCAGCTGATGTTTGTCAGTGAAATGGCCGCTGATAAGAGATTCAATCTGTTCTCAGAGAGGAACATTCATACATTATGCAAACTTCCAGGTGGAGGGATCTCTGCTGTGAATTCTAAGAAGAGAGACTGAAAGTGAGTTAAAACTGTGAATTGACTCTTGGACAGTTTTGATAAACCTGGAATGCTGTGCAGGTTTATTACGAAGTTGAGATCATAGCTGGGATAGTAAAAACTTTGTGCCATCTGTATTGAAGAATGGATTATTTATCTATCTATTTATTTATTTATTTATTTATTTATGTAACCCCCCGCCTGTATGACAGGGATCACCTTCCCAGCCTCGGGGAGCATTGTAGTTACTGTCCTGAAGTGTGGGAATAGATCTTCGGGGCCATGAGCTGGGGCCAGGTTAACCTGCAGGGCCAGAGTCAGGTTGAGAACACTCTGAATAAACAAACCACTCTCCAGACTCACGTTGTGCTCCAAGTAATATATAGTTTACTGCAGAATCTTCAGGATCAAACATAATGACAGTGACAGTTCAGGTAGAGGCAGAAATCAAATAGATTTACAGTTCCAGAAATCTTAACTCTTCTCCTTATAGCTCCTCTCCTTAATTAACAATTTCTTCTTACAGCAACCCAGTAGTCCTGGTGTCTTTGTTTCTCTTCTCCTTAGTCTTTGCACATGCACAAGCTAATCTAATACTCTCCTTAGTCAGCAAAATAGTAACTCACAAAAGGTCCTGCTCAGCTCAAGAAAAAAATCCCTGTGGTACAGCCTCAGTATCCTCCGAGTCCCAAAACAAGTTCAATCTGGCACAGTTTGGCTTCCTGGCAGATGAGTTCCTGCTTTAGTTAAGTGCACTTTTATCTTTTACTCTTTTAGCTTCCAGGCTGCAATGCACTCTTTACTTCTTCTCCTCTGTTCTCAAGCCTCTAGGGATCTTTAGAGGAAAATCCCTGCACTCCTGCTACTCCCTTCTGAGATCCTGGGAGAAGTCACAGCTCCATTTCACCCTCTTTCCTAGCAATCTGGAACAGCCCCAGACTCAGGAGAGTCAGAGTTTTTTTATTATCTCTGCTCATCACCAAGCCCTAAAGGGATGCACCCCATCTTGTCTGTCAAGAAGGCAGGTTACACCTCCTGACACGTAGCTGACGCAGGGCTCTGGAATATTCCTAAGCTGCTTCTCTTGCCCCATGCACATCTGTGCACTTCCAGCAGATGGTTACCTACTATTCAGCACCATTCAAGGCTCTCATAAAAAGGAAACCTGTATTTTACTAGGGATGTGAATCAGGTGATCGATCGTCTTAACGATCGATTTTGGCTGGGGGGGAGGGAAATCTGATCGTCATGGTTTTTGTTTTTTTTAAATCATAAAAAATCGTAAATCGGGGGAGGGCGGGAAAACCGGCACCCTAAAACCCACCCCGACCCTTTAAAATAAATCCCCCACCCTCCCGAAGCCCCCCAAAATGTTTTAAATTACCTGGGGTCCAGTGGGGAGTCCCGGCGTGATCTCCCGCTCTCGGGCCACGGCTGCGTTAAAAGAAATGGCGCCGGTGCCCTTTGTCCTTACCATATGACAGGGCAAAGGTAGCGCCGGCGCCATTTTGGTTCCTGTCACCCGACGTCACGAGTGCAGGAGATCTCTCCCGGACCCCCGCTGGACCCCCAGGGACTTTTGGCCTGCTTGGGAGGGCCTCCTGACCCCACAAGACTTGCCAAAAGTCCAGCGGGGGTCCGGGAGTGACCTCCTGTACGCGGGCCATATTGCCAATATTCAAAATGGCGCCGGCGCTACTTTTGCCCTCACTATGTTGACATAGTGAGGGCAAAAGTAGCGCCGGCACCATTTTGAATATTGGCAATGCGGCCGGTGCTACTTTTGCCCTCACTATGTCGACATAGTGAGGGCAAAAATGGCTACCTTTGCCCTGTCATATGGTAAGGGCAAAGGGCCACCGGCACCATTTCTTTTAACACAGCCGTGGCCCGAGAGCGGGAGATCGCGCCGGGACCCCCCACTGGACCCCAGGTAATTTAAAACATTTTGGGGGGCTTCAGGAGGGTGGGGGATTTATTTTAAAGGGTCGGGGTGGGTTTTAGGGTGCCGGTTTTCCCACCCTCCCCTGATTTACGATTTTTTGACGATAAATCGGGGGAATTGCTATTGTATCGTGGCTCTAATAATTTTTGACGATTTAAAATATATCTGACGAGTGTTTTAAATCGTCAAAAAATGATTCACATCCCTATATTTTACCATTAAATCTGTACAGCACTTTTAAACTCTATGCACATTCTATGACATGGGTGCCACGTTTATTTTTATTACTTGTTTAGTGTCAAGAAGTTAACATCAATGATTTATGTCAGTGTAATAACATCTTGCAATATTGTCAAACAAATTCAGCAAGCTGGAAATAGTTCAGCAGGTGTTGACATTGGCCTTCATTAAAATCTGTGCCAAACAAGACTATTTTGCTAACACTTAGTAAAATAGTCTCTAGACCCCTTTTGAAAAAAAGATATCCTTGTAAACCCTGATAGTCTTCAGTGTTAGCTGAAAGAGGAGTTACATACAGTTGTGGCAGTATTGGGGTGTTGCATAGACATAAGGAGGTGCATATTCAGACATAGTCGGCTAAGTAAGTCAGCCGGGTAAGACTTATCTGGCTAAATTAGCTGGGATATTCAGTGGTGAGGCCATGCCACTGAATGTACCTCGATAAGTTTAATAACGTTTGCCACATACCTTAGCTGGATAATTTTGACTATCACAATTTATCTGGCTACATTAGTCAGATAAGTTTCTTCTCCTAATTACACACCCAGAATGCCTTGTTTTATCCGGATAAAATCTAGCTGAATAAGAGGCTGAATACGCCAAAACTTGCCATTTAGATGGATAACTTTAAGTGTCCAACTAAATGGCTTCAATGTAAACCTTAAGGTTTCTTACGGCTAGTGGAAGCACTAGGCAAACTAGATGGCCACCTAGAGCACCACAGAGTTTGGGGGTGGCCACCTAGCACTTCCACTGGCCCTGCTCAGATGTGGAAACAACACTCTGACTCTTCCTGGTGGCAAGATTGTGGTGATTGGGTCTCTATCTTCCCACCGGTGGGGATTGGAAAAAGGAGAGTGAGGGGCCCAGAAAGGTGGCTGGAAGGAGTGGGTGGTTTGGGCCTTGCTGGCTGGAAGAGAGTGGCAAGATTCAGAGGCCATGGGAGAGTGGTGTCAGCTAGGTCCACATGGTTCAGAGGAGCAGGAGTAGCATCAGCAGGCCCTCCAGCCAAACAGAGGAGCAGGAGCAGTAGCTGGGCCCTTTAATTGAATGAGAAGAGCAGAAGCAGTGGCCAGACCACCCTGCCAAAAAGAGAAATGGCAGCAGCAGCGGCAGCAACCAGACTCTTCTAGTGGAAAAGAGCATCACGGGCATGTCTGATGGGGAAAAAGAGGAGACATCCCAATGCCATGTGGGTATATTCTGTGGGGTGGGGGGGGGGGGGGCAGGGAGAGAGACTGTGTGTATATGCCTGCGAGAGAGAGCATGTGTGAGAGCACTTGTGTATTTGTGTGAGAGAGCATGTGTGCATGTGAGAAAGTGTGTGTGTGTGTGTGTGACAGTGTGACAGCTTTTAGGGGAGAGAGAGAGAGAGAGATAGCGGCGTACATGTGAGATAATATGTATGAGGAGGGAGAGAGAGATAGTATGTGTGTGAGCATGTATGAGTTAGTGAGTGTGTGTGTGTTGGAGAGAATATGTATGTGAAAGAGAGAGAGGAAAAAAATAGGCTCGGCGCGCACGGGGGGGTATTAAGGGTTATGCATGTAACCCTTTTAAAATCCGCCCCTTAATTGTTAAATCACCACAAGGCTGCTTAATTCTACACATGCCTCACCTCATGCAAAGATATATATCACCCGCATGCCACCACTGGCTGTGCACTGCAAACGTCACTGATGACATCAGAAGCATGCAACACACGGGGTCTTCCTTTTGGCACACACTGTTTCCTGCCATTCTCCTCTGGTGGGGAAAAGTAGCCATTTTACTTTTCTTCACGGTTTAACTTTGTAACAATTATAACGATACAAGAGTAAAACATTACAGTTGTCTTCACACAATTACAAATTTTCCAGGCCCTCAAGTCCCATGTTCCCCGGTGCCATTGTATGTCCCTTTTGTTTGAAGGAACTTTATCCTTCAGGGCACACAAAAATAATTTGTACTCTCTGGGGCTACCTTCACTGTTATCTCTCCCCTCTGGTAACTCCCCAAGATGTGGATCCTTTCTGGTGGAGGGAAGCTGATGCTTATGGCCCAGGCAGTGGTATGGTTATCAGTGACATGTATGATATGATGTACTGCTGCAGACTGGGAAAGATGAAACAGGATACAGAACTGGGTGTTCAAGTTATAATTTATTGGTCTTTTTGAAAATGAATCAATGTCCAACTTGCAACTAGCTGAGATTACAACTGGATGTATCCTGTTTCTGGGTATTTTGGTGACAAGTCAGGTTCCTGGAGCGATTCCTGTTCTGAGTGTGTAGGAGGCCCCCAACTTGTGGGGAAATCCTGCTCTGCTTGGGATCCCCTTACAGCACAAAGCAGTCCTACCTGAGTTCATGATTGTCTCTTCTACCTAGCCTGTGCCTGTGTCCCGGGGGAGATCCCATGGAGAGTCTCCAATTTATGTTATTTTTCCTTCTTCCTCCAACTCACTTCTCTGTGACCTTCCAGAGGGAAATGTATATTGCTGGCAAAAATCAGGCACACTGTCCAGTCTCCAACTGAGAGGAGGGGAGATTAAAAACCTCCTCTCAACAAAAGAGAAAAAATACTTCACTCAACTGTCTTGTAGAGATGTGAATCGTGTGATCGATCGTCTTAACGATCGATTTCGGCTGGGGGGGGAGGGAATCGGATCATCGCGGTTTTGAGTTTTAAAATATCGTGTAAATCATAAATTGGGGGAGGGCGGGAAAACCGGCACACTAAAACATCCCTAAAACCCACCCGACCCTTTAAAATAAATCCCCCACCCTCCCGAACCCCCCCAAAATGTCTTAAATTATCTGGGGTCCAGTGGGGGGGTCCCGTTGTGATCTTCCACTCTCGGGCCACGGGTGCGTGGGGTCCGGTAACGACCTCCTGCACTCGAATCGTGGTGCTGTGATGAAAAATATGGCCATATGGCCATATTGCCGTACTGCAAAATGGTGCCGGCCATATGGCCGGCACCATTTTTCATTACGGCAACACGATTCGAGTGCAGGAGGTCATTCCCGGACCCCCGCTGGACTTTTGGCAAGTCTTGTGGGGGTCAGGAGGCCCCCCCAAGCTGGCCAAAAGTCCCTGGGGGTCCAGCAGGGGTCCGGGAGCGATCTCCTATGCTCGTGACATCGGGGGACAGGAACCAAAATGGCGCTGGTGCTACCTTTGCCCTGTCATATGACAGGGCAAAGGTAGAGCCGGCGCCATTTCTATCAACGCACCCGTGGCCCGAGAGTGGAAGATCACAACGGGACCCCCCCCCCACTGGACCCCAGGTAATCTAAGACATTTTGGGGGGGTTCGGGAGGGTGGGGGATTTATTTTAAAGGGTCGGGGTGGGTTTTAGGGATGTTTTAGTGTGCCGGTTTTCCCGCCCAACCCCTTCCCCTCCCCCTTCCCCCGATTTACGATTTTTGACGATAAATCGGGGGAATTCCTATTAAATAACCCCTCCCCCCTTCTCTTTCCTCCCTTTTCCCTGTCCCCCACCCTTCTCGTAACCTCCCTCTTCCCTGTCCCCCACCCTACTCATTACCAAGTCATATTGTACATATTGTATATAGGCTATATGCCATTTCTATATACCCACATCTAATATTTAATTTTAATTTTATTCATATGTTACAATGTTCCTTATATTTATTGTTTAATCAACTGTTCGCTTGTTACAATGTAAAATAGGGCAGTTCCGGCTCTATTCAACCTGTTTTCTGGAAACCGATGTGATATCTCGATCGAATGTCGGTATACAAAAGAAATAAATAAATAAATAAATAAATAAAATATCGCCTCTAATGATTTTTGACGATTTAAAATATATCTGACGATATTTTAAATCGTCAAAAAACGATTCACATCCCTACTGTCTTGAAAACACTTCTGGCAGTGCTACTGTCACTGCAGCCCTTCTCTGACTTAGAAGGAAGCTAACAGGTCTTCAGTGTCTTGGCTTCCTGACAGGGAATGGCCATCTCCAAAAGAAACCAGGCTGCACTCCAGGAAAACAATTATCTGTATAAAAGATCTTCTTATTTAAAGTCTCTGTCAAACTTAAGGTAGTCCCTTAGTAAGCAGGTATTGCTCAAAAGGATTTCCCTCCAAAAATGTACTGAGTGAGGGAGTAGGCCTCACTCTAAAAGAATTAAATCCAAGAGCTCCTCTCTCAACAAAATCTTAACTCAAATGCCAATCCTCCTATCACTCTAGTCCTGTTGCGAGTGCGTCCTCCGGCTGCTGTACGAACCAAGGGCTTGGAGGCCTTCGGATTCTGTTGCGAGCGCGAGGAGTGTGGTCGCCTCTAAAGCAGGTGTAGTGAGACCTTGGGCCATGGCGAGACCCAGGGAGGAGCCCCAAGCCACACCGTGGGAGGTGAGCTGGTGCGAGCATGGAGTACCAGGCAAGGCATGGCTGAAGCAAGGACTAGAGAACAAGGTCTGACCCTCCACCGGACCTGCACGCCCAAGACAACCAACAACGCAATGTTGATTGATGAATGGTCCTCCGACTGTTCCAAGCCCTTTCGGACCTGCCGCTGGGTAACGGTATTGGATGGCAGGCCGGACCGAGGACGAGGGCAGACAGAGTCCTTGGAACACAGAAGACATCACAGACGAGGGCTGAAGCAAGGACATCACAGACGAGGGCTGAAGCGAAGACATCACAGACGAGGGCTGGGAAGGAGGACATTGGCACTGTCTCTCAGGGCGCCCTACTCAGCCCACCTTCACAGGTGGACCCAATGGGCTGGTCGCGGACCACCCTGTCCCATTGCGCGCCCTACACAGTAGGGATGTGAATCGTTTTTTGACGATTTAATATATCGTCCGATATATTTTAAATTGTCAAAAATCGTTAGACGCGCGATACAATAGGAATTCCCCCGATTTATCGTCAAAAATCGTAAATCGGGGGAAAGGAGAGGGGAAGGGGGAGGGCGGAAAAACCGGCACACTAAAACAACCCTAAAACCCACCCCGACCCTTTAAAATAAATCCCCCACCCTCCCGGACCCCCCCAAAATGCCTTAAATTACCTGGGGTCCAGAGTGGCACCGGCCATACAGTGTATGGCCGGTGCCATTTTGTATGGCAAAACGACATCAGGAGCGTAGGAGATCGCTCCCGGACCCCCGCTGGACCCCCAGGGACTTTTGGCCATCTTGGGGGGCCTCCTGACCCCCACAAGACTTGCCAAAAGTCCAGCGGGGGTCTGGGAACGACCTCCTGCAGTCGAATCGTTTTGCCGTACGGCAAGTGCCATTTTGTGCAAAATGGCGCCGGCCATACGGTAACATGATTCGACTGCAGGAGGTCATTCCGGACACCCGCTGGACTTTTGGAAAGTCTTGTGGGGGTCAGGAGGCCCCCCAAGCTGGCCAAAAGTCCCTGGGGGTCCAGCGGGGGTCCGGGAACGACCTCCTGCAGTCGAATCATGTTGCCGTACGGCCGGCGCCATTTCTACAACGCACCGCAGGCCCGAGAGTAAAAGATCACACCGGGACCCCCGCTCTGGACCCCAGGTAATTTAAGGCATTTTGGGGGGTTCGGGAGGGTGGGGGATTTATTTTAAAGGGTCGGGGTGGGTTTTAGGGATGTTTTAGTGTGCCGGTTTTCCCGCCCTCCCCCGATTTACGATTTACACAATATTTACAAAAACAAAACCGCGACGATCCGATTCCCTCCCCCCCCCAGCCGAAATCGATCGTTAAGACGATCGATCACACGATTCACATCTCTACTACACAACCCGAGGAGGCTGGTCACGGACCATGCTGAGAACGGGACAAGCGCAGAGACGAAGCAGGTTACTGCACTCCTGGCAGTCTGAAGCGGGATACTGCACTCCTAGCAGTCTGAAGCGGGAAGGAACATCAGGAACTGGAATGGGAACAAACATCTAGGAACATCCGGAACAAACATCAAGGCAACAGGCAGAGACACAGAACAGGGAGCCTTCAAGACACGAGAAGACCATGGAGGACCTGGATCAATGAAGAAGCACAGACGACTGTGAGACTCAATCCGAAGACAAACAGGAACTGAAGTGAAGGTCCTTTTATACTGCTGTATGCAGGCAACTCCCTGGGAGGAGTACACATGGACCGCCCCTCTCTGGCCCTATAACTGAGGGGGAGTGCTGCGGGCTGGCCCCTAGGGAGAAGGGCGTGGCCTGAACCAGGAAGTCCAAGCAGAGTCAAGCAAGTCTCAGGTAGGCCCCAGGAACATCGAGGCCACCCAGGCCCTGGAGCAAATCCTGGATAGTTCGCAGATGAGGCCCTGGCTTTGGAGCAGCCTCCAGAGGAAAAGGTGAGATGCCTCCTGTGGCACAGCAACAGGAGGGATCGTAACAAGTCCCTAGTTACAAGGAAAGGTCCACCCATTCAAGCAGCCTCTGGAGCAGGAGATGATGGTGGTATCCCTTCTAACTGGTTTGTGGAATACTAGGGACATCTAGTGGCTCACCCAGAGGGGTTAATATCATTACTTTGACATATAACAATATGTATTACAAACACTCCTTACATCCACTCTTTCTACTAAGCCCTATCTAACAGTTTTCACCTGCAGCAATTGAAAAATAACATCCCTGTGGGACAATTTTTACACTTAAGGCAGTTTTGTACATCAGTAGGGGAATACAAACAACGTTCCCAAGATTTGACAAGGTAACTCTAATAAGATTACATGCAGAACTTATAAAAGAGGATTATATGCCAATTGTCAGAATCTCCTTCTTACAGGCAATAAATCTCAGTAGGTCAGTATGTATTATTCCTTTTTCTAATAATACACAAAGTAGGGTAAACAGATTCCAAAAACTAGTAATATATCTCAGATGAAGGAATCTCATGGATTACATATGTTAAAACATCAATTTTAATAATCTAATCAAATATTAAAAGATATTATACAAAAATGTATTTTTTACAATTGCTTAACACAGGGGAACACTATGGTATATAATTGCATATAAAGTTGAAGTGAATACTAGTCTGTCTAACTAATATCATTCATTGAAATGACGGTACACATAATTACAATAACAAAAAGTCTAAAGTGATTACTAACAGTCACTGAATAAAAAATATACATGACAAAATGAAGAATAATGTACACTTAAGAATAAGAAAGCTCAAGTGTCTGAACCAGACCAAACAAAATACCTAATACATTTGAAAGTGGCATTTGACATACATTGTTGCAAATGTAGACTGAAAATATCTTTATGTTTGTCACAAAATGAAAATAGAGACTGTTTGTAACAAAGTATCATACAAATGTAAATATGAGCTTTGAGCACTCAGACTTAAAAAAATGAACTATTCTAGTGGGTATTGGTGTTATAAATGACTTTAACAAAAGTATCCAACTGCTAACATCAGATCGTATTTCCTCCCATCAGATTGTCAAATCTCCAAAGAAGAGTCTTCTCCATTTCACCTTCAAAAGGCTTCTTCAGGGGGTATATCACCATGGATTTTTCAAATGTCAGCACATCCAACTATTGTTATCACAAATAGTTATCATAAATATCACAAATAGACGCTACGCCTAATTCGGCGGTCTCTATATTTCTCATTTATTTAGTTCCACTGTCCTTTGCTTCTGGCTACCCTAGCCCCCAAGTTTATATTTCCTTGTTTGATGTAACTTTTGCTTCTTTGTTAAATAGTTTATTCAGTTAACCCCCTTGTTCTATGTAAACCGATTTGATATTTATTTATTTATTTATTTATTTAAAACTTTTATATACCGACGTTCAAATGGATATCACATCGGTTTACATTATAACAGGGGTAACAATTAACATCAGTAGGAGGAAAATAATAGTTACATCTAACAAGGTAAATTCCAAGGAACGGGATGTCGAAAAAGAGAAGCAGAGTTTAGTGAGGGATAGAGTTAACGTTAAGAGAGAAAGAAAGAAAGCAACTATATTAAATTACTGCCACATTATAATACGGTACAGTAGTAGAGTATTGTATAACATTATCTGAAGGTATATTACATTATATTATGTTACATTGTAAATTACAGACTTTAATACAGAGCTATGTTGACCAGGGATGCTACGATTAGGTGAATGTCTGTTTGAACAGCCAGGTCTTCAACTTTTTTTTGAAGGTTGTTGTGCTCTGCTCTAGACGTAAGTCAGGGGGCATTGAGTTCCATAGAGATGGTCCTGCTATGGAAAAGGCTCTCTCTCGGGTGGAGGCAAGCTGTGAAAGTTTGTGGGAAGGGGTTGACAGAGTTCCTAAATAAATGGATCTGGTTGGTCTCTTGGGGGAGTGATATTGGAGTGAATCATTTAGCCAAATCATCTCTTTATTGTGTAGAGTTTTATGGATAATTGTTAGGCATTTATGTTGGATTCTGGCAGGGATTGGAAGCCAATGAAGTTCTTTGAGTATTGGAGTTATGTGGTCCGATCTGCGTGAGTTTGTGAGGATTCTAGCTGCTGCATTTTGTAGCATCTGCAGCGGTTTGATTGTGGTTGAAGGTATCTATTCATGAAGGTCGGTATAGAAAAGTATTAAATAAATAAAAATAAATAAATTATCTAAATGGGATAATTCCCCTCTTTGATCAAAATCGTGAGATCTCAAAGGAAATTGAAGGATGTCTCTTAGGGACTGTGTAATGTATGACATTCAAATTGCTACTTATTTTCATTTCTTTTAAGACCAAATAAGTTTTAGCCACAATGTTTAATTAAACTATAAACGTCCGATGTGCGGGAGTGTTCGTACTGCCGTCTCAAACATAAACACCACACCGCTAAGTATCCTCCAAGGATAGAACGAAATACATATTAAGGGCTAGATTTGAAAAGCCCTGCGCGCGTAAATCCTGCCGGATTTACGCGCACAGGGCACTCGCGCACCAGCGTGCCTATTTTACATAGGCCGCCAGTGTGCGCAAAGTCCTGGGATGCGTGTAAGTCCCGGGGCTTCGTAAAAGGGGCAGGAAGAGGCGTGTCCAGGGCATGTCTGGGGTCGGGGGCGGTCCGGGGCGGGTCCAGGGGCGTGGCGACGGTTGGGGGGAGGGCTGAAAGGGTGGTCCCTAGTCCCCTGGCACTGTGGCCTGTGCCGGGGGATGACGAGGTGGCGCGCACAAGTTACGCCTGCTTCAAGCAGGCGTAACTTGCACAACAAAGATAGGGGGGATTTAGGTAGGGCTGGGGGGTGAGGTAGATAAGGGAAGGGAGGGGAAGGTGAGGGGACGCAGAAGGAAAGTTTCCTCCGAGGCTGTTCCGATTTCGGAGCAGCCTCGGAGGGAACGGAGGCAGCCTGCACGGCTCGGCGCGCGCAGGCTGCCAATTTTGCACAGCCTTGCGTGCGCCAACCCCGGATTTTATAAGATACGCGCAGCTACACGTGTATCTTATAAAATCCGGCGTACTTATTTAAGATTTACCTCTAAATGTTTAAGTATCCTATTTTCAAAAGGCCTGGCGGTGCGCGTAAAGCCCCGGGACATGTGTAAGTCCCGGGGCTTGAAAAAAGGGGTGGGGCGTGGGCGGGACAGGGCCGGAGCCTCCAGGCACAGCGGCCCATTTGCTGCTGTGCCCAGGATCGCAGGCCAGCCATCGGCCAGCGCGGGCAACTTGCGTCTGTCCAAGGCAGGCGTAACTGGGTAAGATACATTTTTTAGGGGGGTTTAGCTTAAGGCTAGGGGGCGGGAGAGTTAGGGGAAGGGAAGGGAAGGTGGGGAGGGGGGTAGGGAAGTTCCCTCTGAGGCCACTCCGATTTCGGAGCAGCATGGGAGGGAATGGAGGAAGGCAGGGCGGATCAGCGCGTGCAAGGTGCACAATTGTGCACCCCCTTGCGCGCTGACCCCTGATTTTATAACAGCGCACGGCTGCGCACACATGTTATAAAATCGGGTGTACATTTGTGCACGCCGGGTTGAGCACACAAATGTACGCCGCATGCGTATGTTTTAAAATCTGCCCCTATGTTTTGAAATACATGTGATTCCTTCATTTTATATGTTTGAATATTGGAATCTTTTGATCTATTAATAGTAAATTAATTTGATCTATTAATAGTAAATTAATAGTAAATTAATTTACTATTAATCCCTGATTCCTATCTTATTTACGCTGTTAAACCCATTTGTTGTATCCAAGTTCGATGAACCTGTTTATTGTAAGACAACCTCATGTCATGGTTATTGTTGTAATGTAAACCGACTTGATTGGTAACTCTGTTACCGGAATATCGGTATATAAAAGTGCTAAATAAATAAATAAATGTAGTTATGGACCTTGGTGTAATCCAGAGGAGTGCCATATATATGAAATAATGTTTAATATTTAACAGTATGAAGTCCAAATATGTACTTTTAGATGATTATTCTGGGAGGGGTATTGGTGGGGGTCAAAACTATTGTTGAACTGAATTATCAAAATATCAAGGGTGGGGGGGGGGAATGGGTCTGAAAATTATATGGGGGAGGAACACAAGTCTGAAGACTCAACTAAGGTCCCTAATACTCTGACTCTCCGCTAGCAAATGTCTTTAACCTTTCACTCATACCAGCCTGCAAATGCTGGAAGGAGAAAGCTGACTCCTGTTGCACTTGCACGGGGCCACACAGGCTGAAAGAAAGTAGACATGTGCTTTTTTCAGTCCATGAGGGGTCAAAGGAGGAAGAGGAGGCAGTGCACAGCTGCTCTCCCATCAGCTGGCACAGAGGAGGAAAGCTGCAGGAGTGGGCCGGTAGCATCAGATGAACAGAAGGGGGAGGCAAGAAGGAGGGTGGGAGCCAATATGGAAAAAATAAAAGGGTTCCTATCCACAAAAGCTTTCCCAGGGCCCATTAAGTGGTTAAAGTGACCCTGGCCAGAGGTTATGGTCAAGGCATCAAAACGTAGGGTATGAAAAGGGTTTGGACAAGTTCCTAGAGGAGGAGTCCATAAACAATTATTAGCTAGGTAGACTTTGCAAAGATACCACTTATCCCTGGAAGTGAGCAGCAAGGAACTGGATCTGCTGGGTTCTTCCTCCTGTCTGGAATGGCCACTGTCCAATACAGGATGAGGGACTCAATGAGCTTTTGGTCTGACCTAACATGACATATTTTGAGGTCAATATTCAGTAAGCCAGTGAGTAGAGAAATTATCTGGATAAAGTTACCAGATAACTTTAGCCGAGTATATTTAGTGGCACTTTATACTCAGCTACACTTAGCCATATTAATTTATCTGGATAATTTTGACACTTACTGGTTTACATAATATGGAACTATCTGAAATGTGGAATATAAATCAGATAAATAAATAAATACTGGAAAAAGAAATGCATCAGTCCAAGAGCCGAATTCCCCCTCCCCCGCTCTTCACCACCCCCCAAGCTGAAATAAAATGAATAAAATATAGCAGGCCCCCAGCAACTGATACCCCATACTAAAAACATCTTGGGCCAAATCCATACATCCACTCCCAAAGCCCCAAAAGTGCCCTTGAAGCCCAGCAGGAGGAGGAGAAGCTCTTACCTCCCCCCGATGGGTTAAATACTAACTACCTATAGATTTGACAGCTTCCATCACTTAGTATTGATTTATTCACTTCACTCTAGGATACAGCAGCCAATCCTTGTTCAAAACTCAGACCTAAATGGGGATTGGCTGCTTCTCTGTCAGTGAGCTCTGAACAGGGACTGAGCCCTTCACTGAGCTATTGGCGCTTGGTATTCAGGAGGTGGTAAATATCTTTCCTCATCCCCACTGGACTTCAGGGATACTTTTGGTGGTTTGGATGTGGGGATTTAGCTTACAGTGCTTTTTGATATAGGGGGGATTGGGCTCTCAGCCTACTACATTTTATTTTATTTTGAAGGGGGATCAGACATTTGGCCTGCTTTATTTTCTTTTTTTAAGTTACCTGGCTAATTTTAGGACAGCAAATTTTCTGGCCAAAGTTAGCTGGATAGCTTTATCCAGCTAGCATTGAATATCAGAGCTAGCTGGATACATTTTAGCCACATCCCCCAGAACAAACCCTGTACTGCCTTTTTTTAATCTGGCAAAAGTTTACCTAGGGAACAACTTACCGAGATAAAAGGCAGCTGGTGATCAGGAGTAGCTTTCTATAGGTGCCTACAGAATGCTGTTCTGAAGATTGTGATACAATCCTGGTTGTGAAAATCATTTTGGAACAGCAAAAAGTACCCCTGAGGCAGATGTGTCTATTTCCATTGAAAACTGGCCTGTGTTGGGTTTTGCGGTGTTGAACATTGGTTATTTCTTTTACAAGATAAGTAAATGTTTCTGTTCTTTCAAGAAGTATGATAAAGAGTCTCTTCTGAGGAGATTATTACTATAACAAGTGTGTTCTCTGTAAAAAAAAAAAATAATAATAATAATAAATAAAAAAGTATGCAAAAGAAAAAAAAAGAAAAGAAAAAATAGACTGTATATAACTATCAACTGACCTATGATTAAATAGTGTATGAAATCTACAATACAAGTGTTCACACAATTATGAGGTTCTTTTGATAGATTGGCACTATAACATCTGGTCTATGGGTAGTAATTGTTGATAATATTCATTGGGTTATTTACAACCTAATAAATCTTGTCTTTCTATTAATTTTGAGTTATCATAACTTTTTAAATGCCATGTTTTTTTCCAAATGTCTCTAAAAGTTAGTCAGACAAATGCTTTTAATATCATCCTCATGTTCTTATGATCACTCTCAGCTCACTCTCCTATTTGGCAGTGTCAGCATCTTAGTCCCATGATTCAAAAATAGCGGTATGCCATTAATAGCTTTATTCTTTCAAAGATTCTGATGACATGGCATACCGCTATTTTTTAATCTTGTTTTCTGAACAAATAAGATAAGTATATGAATCAGGTGACTATATATAACTATTTAAAGTTATTGAAGGTTTATTGTTGTTTATTGGCTGGGACTCATAGCAGGTTTGCATCATGAGATACTTCTAGAGAGGGATATTTCGATTGAATTTGAAACAAAAATTTCTTTGCACATAGTGAACATAGGAGATTTTTTTGAGCACATTACAACATTCACCAGTGGTTAGTTTTTTTTTGAGCAAGTGCTGATTAAAAAATATAGCCCAACATTCCATATAAAGAAACGGCCTGTTCTGAGCTTGCTTTTTTCACTTACACATAAGGATCTAAAGATTGAAATACAAATTAAAATATTTTAAAACATTTTGAAGAAAAATAAATAATTGACTTCAAAGATGTCAGTGGGCTTTTAATTATTTTTCAATTATCCGCTGAGTCCACTAAGTGCAATTTATATATTGAGTGGCTTCTATCAGATTCATTATGTTGTGATATTTTGAAAGACCACTTTTGCATGTTTATTTATTTATTTATTTATTTATTTAAATTCTTTTACTATACCGATACTCAAGACGAAGGTCTTATCGTACCGGTTTACAATGGAACAGGGGGAAACCAAATTAACAATTTAAGAAGAAGGTAAAGTTACATTAAACAGGGAGCGAAAACCTGGAAGATGGAAGACAGGAACCCTTTTTAACACACAGACATCCCTATGAAAAAATTACCTTCGTAAAGAGTAAATTTATAACAACCCACATAAGGCTAAGTCTGCAGGCACTTTCTAATCAGAAATTTGACCCTGTAAAATCCTTTCCCTTCCCCCAACTCCACCTCTCCCCCTAAAATGCCTCTTCCTATTTCAGATAAATGTACATGCAAAATCAGGTTTCATGTGTACCTTAAATAGCAGAACCTGCCACAAAGGAGTTTCAACCTGGCATAGACTACAGCCTACTATAGCCAAGATGGAAAAAATATTAACATGCTTCAAAACCTCTGGGGTACATTTTAAAACATAGCGCGCGTACTTTTGTTCGCGCACCAGGCGCGAACAAAAGTACGCTGGATTTTATAAGATACGCGTGTAGCCGCTCATATCTTATAAAATCCGGGGTCAACACACGCACGGGGGTGCACATTTGTGCAACTTGCGTGCACCGAGCCCTGCGCGCTCTGCCCGTTCCCTCTGAGGCCGCTCCAAAATCGGAGCGGCCTCAGAGGGAACTTTCCTTCTGCTTCCCCCCACCTTCCCCTCCCTTCCCCTACCTAACCCACCACCCGGCCCTATCTAAACCCCCCTACCTTTGTCGCACAAGTTATGCCTGCTTGAAGTAGGCGTAACTTTGCGCACGCCGGGCCGGCTGCCGTGCGCCATGTTCCGGTCCGGGGGCTGGTCCAGAGGCCACGGCCACACCCCTGGAATGCCCCCGGGCCAAAACCACACCCACGGCACTGTCCACGGCACCGCCCCTGGATGACGCGCCGATTGAGTCACGCCCCCTGACACGCCCCCGATGACGCGCCGACCGCATCACACCCCCGACACACCCACCTCAAGAAAGCCCCGGGACTTACGCATGTCCTGGGACTTTGTGCACGCCGGAAGCCTATGCAATATAGGCTCGGTGTGCGCAGGGGTGTTTTAAAAGGGTTACGCGCATACCTTATGCGCGTAACCCTTTTAAAATCCTGCCTTCTGTGTGTTCTCCTGCGAAGGTCAAAGGTTCTGCAAAAACCTGCATCCAGCACTTGCAGTGTGAGCAAGTTAGAATGAGGCTGTACAGTTTAGCCTGCCCAGAGAATAGCATTTACATAGCCAGCAGAGGAGGAGGCAAGGGTAATGCTGGAAACCAGCGAGGTAAAAAAGGTGCATTCTTTTCTCTGGCTATCTCTGTGTGAGAGAGCAGGGACAAGCAGCGGTTGAAGACAGGAGCGAAAGAGAGATAAGTAAATGTGGCAGCTCTGTAACCATTTTTTATCCTGAAAAACTAATAATGAAGAGAGAAGGAGAAACAAGAGAGAGATGGACAGCTGTTCTTGCCTCATAGCCAAGCCACTTGTACAATATCAAAAGGGGACAAAGGAGCCAGGAGCTGGGACATTAAGATACTTCCTTTCCAGAGGTAACCAGGCCCAAGAGCTCCATGGCTGGATCACCCTCCTAAGAGACTAAGGGGGTCATTTATCAAAATGCGATAAGGCGTTTTCGCATGCAAAAAGCCCTGTTAACGCATCATACATCATACAAAGATGAGATTTGGGCAATGTTCTCTCAACCTAGCTTGCCTCAAGCTAGGTTGAGAGAACATTGCCCAAATCTCATCTTGGAGTGAGTTTCCTCACTCCGAAGGCCAGCAAATCTTCACAAGAGACCACTGTTCTGTTCGTAGGTGTCACGTAGAATGTCAAAGTAGCCCCTAACCCCCTACACTCATACCTGTAAGAGACTGAAACCAGGCCAGCTTTCTGTCTAGTGCCAAACTATTTGGGAAAGTTCCCCAGGAGAGAGATGCCTCTCACACACTGCAGTGCTCATCTGTTTGGTTTGTCATCTAACCAGCTCAATAAAGACTCCATCATTGTCCTGATTGGTTTTTTTCCTTCATACAATTTTGTATGTGGAGTGGGGTTCCCCCATTACAAACTGGTGACATTTGGGTGGATTTCATTTTTTTCCCTCTTTCAGTACTCAGAGATAAAGACATTTATTTGAAAGTTTGTCTACTTTACTGCCTTTCCCCCCTTGACCTCTCTCTATTTATTTTTTTATTTACTTACCGCACTATCCAATATTGTTAATCTGTGGGTTTACAGTATAAAATAATCATTAACTTTATCATACCACAAACATATTACAGTATTTAACAATCTTAATATTTACACTGCATAAGCTTTTTAAAAAAGTTCAATTTTTTTAATTTTCCTCAAAAATTTCAACTCTTCCATTTTCCTTAAATCAGGAGAAATATTATTTCATATCTAAGGGCCTTTAATAGAAAATGCTCTATTTCGTAATTCCTGATATTTGTAATACTTAAAATTCAGTTCCCTTAAAATATTTTGCTCCAAAAAAGAAAACCTTGGGTATTACCATGAGATTGAACCAATTTATTTGCATTTCTATTTCTTTATAATCCATTTGAGTATGTTGGTTGCCCTGCCAACAGGCCATCCCCATTGTTGCTCTCACATTGCTTGATTTAAAATAAGAAAACTGCAAGTTTATTGTTCTGTGAAATATTATAGTAGATGTTGGTAACCCGTGCTTTACTTCTGTTCTTTTCCCGTTCACTGTTCTGGTTGGATTTACTGTCTACTTACCCAATATTAGTACAAGGGTTAATTACTGTTATAAACTGGTACGATGATTATACCTGGTTTGTTGTGCCACAAATGAGAGGTTATTTGGGAAGGGTATGGGACTGCGGTATTGGAGGGACTGGGATATTGTCTCAGCCCCACTCAGCAATAAACCCGAAGGTGAATCACATTAATGAATATAATTTCTCATATGGTGGGAGGCTGCCGGTAAGAGACATTTCCTTTTCTTGTGCAGAGAAAAAACAGCATTTACCTGTGGAATTTTGCCTAGTGAAATGCTGGTCCTGACATCAGAGGGAGGTGCTGGAAGAACTGGATAAAGGGCGCGCTCGGCGCTCCTGCGGTGCGGCGCTGCCGCTGGTGCGTCGCCAAGCCGCACGCGCCCCTTAGTCTGAATTAGCTGTATTAGTTGTATTTGCTGTTAATAATTTTAAAATTTCCTTGGATTCTCCCCGGAATAAGGAACAGCGACATAGTAGTCAAGATATTGGAAAGACTTTTGGACTATGCCTGCAAAGAGGAAGATTAGGGTGTTTCCCTCGGCGCCTACATCTTCTACCCTAACTCAGCTTGAAATAAACAAATTCTTGACACAATTGGAAAATCGGGGAGCTGAGGAATCTGTTGGAGCCACACAAAATGGAGATTTGGGTGGCTCCCAAGAAGAAGCGTCCCTCAGCCCAGATAGCCGCCCACCTCCAGCTCAACGCAGTATGGACTATGCTGTGATCCTGCTGCTACCCAAGGCAGGGAAAACTGCAACAGGACAGGAGGGAGTGTCAGTCCATAAAGTATAAGATCTCCTGCAAACTCCACCTTTGACTGGAAAGGTAGCACTTGAAGCGATATGGGAAGCAGTAAACAGATTGAGTACAGCTGTGGCAAGATTAGAAGGAAAGATTGATGGGGTGTCATCTGATTTTCAAGGAAAATTATTGACTGTTCAAAACCAAAATAATGAGACATTACGTAAAGTAAATGAGAATGAAAGGAACATACAGTCTTTGCAGAAAGTCAATGTTTGTTTAATTAAAGACCAGATTGCTAGCGCACGAGGTTTAGAATTGCTAGAGAACCGTGCACGACACCTAAATGTAAGGATAACTAATTTCCCTCAGGTCCTGGGTGAGATACCTTATATTTCTCTAAAAGGATATTTTAGAGGAATATTATCATATTCGGAGGAAGAAATCCCTCCAATTAATACTTGTTATTTCCTTTCTCAAAAATCCCCAGTGCCCGGAAATTTAACTAATTTCTTAGAAGACTCAAATTTGGATGTCGTACACAGGAACACACTGATTGTATCATTTATAACAACTCAAGATATAAACAGTGTAATAAACAGTATAATGAAAATGTATTTTAAGAAATTTCCTACGATGTTTCATGGGCAAGCGGTAAAAATGTACCCAGGTTTAGCGCCGATTACTAGAACAAGGTGAAGAGAATTTCTGGCCGTATGGCAACACTTTCTTTCTAAGTTATCCATGTAGATGTGAAATTAAGAAGGGAGAACACACATATGTTTTCTATCAAATAGATCAGATACAACAGTTTCTGGAAGCTCAACAACCCATGGTTATATCAGCACTGCCTATTGCAGAATCATCTCCCTCAAATGTTTTACCAACTAGTGAGTAGCTAAAGAAGGGCATATAGAATACTCCAGTTGACTATGTAAGGCTTTCTATGTTGTTTTAGCAAAATTATCTCCATATTTTACTTTAGTTTTCCTTAATCAGCCTCTCTTTTTCATTTAAATGATTAGCTAAATGTTTTTGTTTTCAGATATACAATATTTAAGAAGGATTCTTAAATATTTTATTTTCCTTATTCTTCTTTGATTATCTAGAATATATTAATGGATCTGAATTGTTTTTCCTGTATATATGAAATGAAAATAATAATAAATAAAGAATGGAAAAAAAATTTTCTCATACGGTACTCCCAGCTCTGCGCATAAGGGTAATTCATAGTCCAGACTGGGGAGGTGGCACAAATATGTTAAACTCATTTATTTAATGTGCCTTATATTATTTTCAGATTGCTGTACCGTAAATCGCTTTAAGCATGTGGCAAGCTAAAAGTCAAATTAAATAAATAAATAAGTCAAATAAACTAAATTATTCCAGCACATAACTCTCACAGTGGGTAACTCTAATCTCTCACTGGACAATTTTCATGGAATTATATGTTGATCTACTAATTAGCAATCTATAAATATAGGAAAATAATGCCATGGCAACCACTGAGTGCCCTAAAACTTTCCAAAAAAAAAAGGAAACAATCACAGATTTGATAGGAGAACTGTCTTTGCAGATTGTAAAATGAAAAAAACAAAAATATGCATTCATGGAGAAATGTGAGGACACTGAACAGAAATAACACAGATGCTATTTTTAATGCCAAAAAAGTGTAAACCGTCTTAAATTAATTCACCAGCTTTCAGCTGATTGAAAGACAATGTGATTTCCCATAAGTACATGTGGACACAGCTAAATGGCTAACTAATCCTAACCTTTAATCTAATAAAGCTAATTATGCCCTGTCAGACTTACTAAGAAAATAATATGCTTCCTGTGTTTAGACAAATTTATCCATTAGTCATGACACAAGTGCACAGTACAATTTGTACTTTGAGACATTAAAAAAAAAAAAAAAAAGGAAAGCGAAGCAGTCAGAAATAAAATTATCCAGATGGTCATATAAAATGCAAAGAGAGAGACTGCCATAGCTAATTGCCAGCATAGGAATACAGTTTATGCATTACTGCTTTTCAAGAATATTTTAGCAGATTGTATGCCTCATTGTTGGCATAAGTCAAGATGAAGAGAAAAATTAAAATAACAATAGTGGGCAAGCTCAGTGACCATGCTGCGCACTTTATGTTGGGGAACCTGGGTTCAATTCCCAACAGGGCTGATGCTTCCAGTAGGTGAACTAGGCAGTCACCTTGAGCGCCAAAATTTTGGGAGTGGCAAAATCCAGCCAGTTGAATGTCTGAAGCTGCCGGCAGAGCCCATCCTGCCAGCAACTGAAGAACAGGAAGAGGTCCGGAGGTGGGGGCCACTGGCAGAGCCTCCCACTAGTGGCCGGTGGCCTCTGACAGAGCCTATCCCACCATAAACTGAAGAATGCAGGAAGAAACCTGGAGCTTCTGCATTTGGAGAGGTGAAAGGGGGGAAAATAAATGCTGAACTGTGGAGGGATGGAAAGAGAGAGATAGAGTATTGGACAGGTGAGAAGGATAGAGAAAGAGAGGATGCTGAGTAGGTGAGGGGTCATGAAAGAGTGTGCTAAGGTGATAGGGTCGCGAGAATTTATTTATTTTTATTTATTTAACAATTTTATATACCGACCTTCATAGTAGATTACCATATCGGATCGGTTTACAGTTTAACAAAGGGAAAAAACTAGAGTAACAAATTCACGTAAACGAAAGATAACCAAAGCAGGAATAAGTCAAAGTTACAATCAACAGGGGGCGAGAACTTGGAAGCTTGCAACAAGCTGGAAAGAAGAAAAGGCCAGTAAAGTAATTTTACCGTAGAGTGTACAAGTTACAAACTTAAGAACGGTGCTTTAATCTGAAGTCTAAGAGTCCATTTATTTTTTTTTTATTTTTTTTTTTCTTTCAGAATGTACTGAGGGGGTGGTAAGAGGGTGGATGGTGAACAAGTGGGGGATAGAGAGTGTACTGAGTGGTAACAGGATAGAGAAAATGAGCAGTTGCTGAGAGGCTGCAAGGTTAAGAGAGAAGGTGCTGGAAAATGAGAGTAGGGTAGAGAAAGAGAGGATGCTGGCAATGGGGAAAGAGAGCAAATAGATTAGAATGATGCTCGCATGCTGTTACGTGCCCCGTCCGCACACGGGCCTGCTCACCTCGCTAGCTCCTCTGCAGGTCAAGGGTCGGCCTCCCCAGCAGCAGCCACGAGCTCCTCCAGGCCTCAGCGTCCCACGGCGGCAGTCGCAGAGCCTTCCACTGCGCACCAGGCCTCACACCGGAGTTCAGCGTCCCCAGTGGCATTGGCCACACCCCTACAAGCATGCGCGTGGACCGCCCGGCCTCCTGTAAGGCCAGGGGTGGGTCCTAGCTCCGCGGCGCTCCCTGATTGAACTTTCAATATAAGGAAGTCCCTGCCTGCACTTCCTTGCCTTGGCAATCGGGTTGGCACTGCATGTGTACTAGTTTTCCACCGCGTTCACAATCATGTTCCAGTCTTGTTCCAGCCTTATTCCAGGGTCCTACTGTTCCAGCGTCCTACTGTTCCAGCCTTGTCCAACGTCCTTCTGTTCCAGCGTCCTTCTGTTCCAGCGTCTGTCTGTCCTCTCTCCCCAGGTAGTACCCTCGGATTGTCTCTCTGGTACTGACCTCGGCCTGCTCCTTGACCATTCTGTCTGCTTCCTAGATCCTGACCTCTGCCTGCCTTGTGACCTCGTCTGACCTCCAGAACCTGACCCCTGCCTCGTTGACTACTCCTCAGACTGATCCTCGGATTCTGACCTCGGCTGCCATTGACCACGTCTCCTGATTCTGGCTCTGTCTCTTGCTTGTCAGTGCCTACGCTGTTCTGGTCTTCCTTGCTCCACCAGACCTACAGCCTAGAGTCCGACCGCGCTTCCTTGCTGTTCGTGGGCATGCTTCTCTGCTACCTCTCTGGGAGACACTGCGAGGCCCACCTAAGTCCAAGCGGCCCAGGTCCCTACGGGCCCCACCCGGGGGGACCATGGACTTCCAGTGGTGACGCTCATCCTAGCCTCTGTCTCCTCCTGTGCTCCGCCCCCTTGGGGCAGGTGCTTCCTGGTCCCTACCAGGGAGCCATTCTCCACTGCTCCAGGACAAGAGTCCACCTCCAAGCACAACACATGCCAGCCATGGAGTGGATGGAAAAGAAAAAGAGACTGCTTTAGGGAGTGGAAATGAATTTTTCACAATTGAATTGACAATTGGAATTTTGACCTGTGGAAATGGGCAATATGAAAATATGATTTGCTGTGCAGGGAAAGAGGGAGAGATGATGCTGAGCACTATATGCAGAAGGCAAAGAGGGGGATTCTAGGCAGAGGATAAGGAAAGAGATTGAGGGGACTGCTGCTTCCAACAGGAAGGAGCACTGTTGTGTTGTATGTGTGCATATGTGTGTGTGGTGGGGGGGGGGGGGGGGGTGACCCAAAACTGAAGGCCTACCTTGGGCTCCTCATACCCTTGCATTGGCTCTGATTACCAGGTCAGATCTCCCATGCACTAGTCAGCCTGGACTGGGATGCTATAACAGTGGCATTCATAGCCCCCAGAGGGAGGGAGGAAGAGTGAGCAAAATGGAGTCCAAGTCATTGCATAATAGTGATAAGTAGCAACAAAAAATGGGCCTGTGACTGCGGATTCACAGAGGAACCTCGATGAATGGTCCTGGGCCAAGGATTGTCACTGTAATGACTGAACTAAATGGGTTTGAAAGGGGATATAAGTAGAAAGAAAAACCCACATCATTACAAATGAAGGCTTATGGTGCCATGGACCAAAGGAGGCCAGTTCTGATTGAGTTGGAAGCCCAAAAGTGCAGGAAGAAAAAGAAAAGGAGTGCTTAATCATAGTAGAAACTGTAGCTGATCATTGAATTATTGCCTGAGGAGGGAACCCTGGAAGAAAAGGCATTGGGTGGCACCTTATAGACTAGCCAATTTATTACAGCATGAGCTTTCGAGAACAGTGTCCATTTCATCAGATGCATTGTTTCTGTTCAGACCTAGGGCGATAAGAACATAAGACTTGCCATACGGGATCAGACCAAAGGTCCATCAAGTCCAGTATCCTGTTCCCAGCAGTGGCCTAGCAGGTCACAAGTACCTGGAAGGATCCCAAGGGGTAGACAGATTCCAAGCTGCTTATCCCAAGAATAAGCAGTGGATTTTTGCAACTCTACCTTAATAATGGTTAACAGACTTTCCCTCCAGGAACTTGTCCAAATCTTTTTTAAATGCAGCTACACTAATAGCTTTCACCTCATCTTCTAGCAATGAATTCCGGAGCTTAATTATGTGATAAATATATTTTCTCTAATTAGTTTTAAAAGTATTACCTACTAACTTCCTTGTGTGTCCCCTTGTCTTTGTACTTTTCAAAAGAGTAAAACAACTGATGAGCATTTACTCATTCCATTCCACTCATAATTTTATAGACTTCTATCATATCTCCCCTCAGCAGTCTCTTCTCCAAACTGAAGCATCCTAACGTCTTTAGCCTTTCTTCATAGAGGAATTGTTTCATCCCCTTTATCATTATGGCTGCCCTTCTCTGTACCTTTTTTAATTCTGCTATATCTTTTTTGAGATGAGTTGACCAAAACTGCACACAGTATTCAAGATGAGGTTGCAACATGGAGCGATACAGAGGCATTATGATATTCTGTTTTATTCTCCATTCCTTTCCGAATAATCCCTAGCATTCTATTTACTTTCTTGGCTGTTGCACACTGAGCAGAACATTTCAACTTATTTTCAAGACAGGCCATATGGGGCTGTTTAAGGTACTGTTACACAGTCTGATAATTCCTCTTTCTTTGAGAGCATTTAAAAAATTTTTGCACTGACTCATGAAGCTAAAGGTATTTTGTACTGGTGTACAAAATGCTTGCTTTTCAGTTCTGTGGGCACTTGAGTGACATGTAAGTCAGTCAGGCCGCAGTCAAAGGCATCAATAGTAAAGATATCTTTCTATTTATGTAACAGCTCTTAGCTGATCTCTCGCTGCTGAGCTCATGCAAACATCCACTTTCTTGAGCTGCTTGTTTACCATCACCTCGAACCTGGGAAAGGGTTCATTTGGAGCTATCTCCACTCGCTCTTCTATCTCTTCTGACATGGAGTGAATCTGAACTAAACTAACTGTTCAAACTTCTTCAGGCTGGATTTCATCTGTCTCGCTTCCGTCAAGCTCCCTTGATAGTATCAAGCAGTCATTCTCTAGCTGTACAGTAGAAGCTTGATCATCATAAGTCCAAATAAACTGTAAGTTGATGTGACCTTTAGGTAGCATTTTGCAACACTCAGAGAAATCTCCTCCAGAGTACACCTCCATACTCATATGTAATTTACCTATTACTGGAAGATTAAGCTCCAGGCCAGAGAATGATTCACCAATTAGGGACCCTAAGGGTTCTTCTTCTCTCACAGTAATTTGGCCTGGGCTGGTATTAGTTACTAACAGGTACAGTACGTTGTCTGACACCTCCATACAAGGTGTGGCTCCGATAGACAAATTGTCTAATATTTGTTGACCTTTGGCAATTCTGATTTTGAGGGAATAGTTTTGTACACTGCTAGGGATATGGGCTTCCTCAGTGCTCACCACTTTGCAGGCCTGTGGGACTACCTGGCTGGGCCTGAGTGACTTTGAAGGTTGGGGCTGCTTACTGGATATCCCTCCAGTCTGCTCCAGATTACCTCATTCACTAAGTTGACATAGTCCCCAGTCTGATGAGATAGTCTGAGTTCAAATACATTGGCAAACCTAAACCCCTGATTATAGAGAAGTGATTGAAGCTTTTACCATCTAACTTCAGTATGAAGTTATATGTTCCCACTTGTTACTTAGTTTCTTGTCCAGGTATCTCTACCAAGCTATTATAATATTTTACTGCATCCAATTCTATCTTATTTTTCACCTTGCAGTAGAGGAACTCACTCATAAAGGAGTCCTCAATACTGAGCATCAGGGGTACCTGTATGTTTTGAGTGTCTACTAGTTAGACATACACTGAAATGGCATCTCCACTCCAGTGTATGTTGGTCAGCTTCCTGGGGTGCACCAGGTGTGTACTTTTGGTTACAGTATCTTTCTGCTCTATAGAGCAGAAAGATACTGTAACCAAAGGGGAAGGGGATCCATAGTTCCCACTCTATAGAGTGGGAACTATGGATCCCCTTCCCCCACTGAGTCATTCTCCTTTATGGGAGAGGGTGTCTGACCTGAGTCCACATGACCTCATTTACATAATCAAGAATGGGGGACAGCCTCATGAGATGTTCATTTTCAATTAGGAATTTCTTTTCTGGGCTGTTGGCAATCAGAACTGGGTATTTCACTTTTATCTTCCCTATCTGAAGGGTGAGCCAAGCCTTACCTCTGACCTGCATGGCCATTCCTCCATAGGTCCCTAGGGCCACATCTTACAGGACTTCTCTAGGAGCAGACCTTCTCTCTAAGGAAGCAGAGAGCTTGTAAAAGAGAGCAGAAAGCTTGTGACTAGGGTGACCTCTGAATGAGTATCTAGGAGACCTCACAACTGAACCCATCTTGTGTTCTGATGGGGACCACATAGAAGAGACCCTGAGACTTCAGTTTTCCTATGTTCTGAAAGTATTTGAACTTTTTGATTGTTGATCTTTGTGCCTTTATTTTTTCTGCCACTTCATTGGTTAACCATATTGATTTGCTTTTTTTTTCTTGCTATTATTTACTTTGCTTAGAAAAAGATTTGTTACCTTTATTATTTAGTTTATCCCACTGTTCTTCCATTTCAGCTAATTCTTCCCAGCCTATTAGCACCTCCTCAAGGTAATATCCCATTTTAGGGAAGTTGTAATTTTTGAAATTTAGGACTTTCATCTTCGTGTGACTTCTCTATGCCTTCGCCTCTATATTAGACCAAACTATCTGGTGATCACTGATACTCAGGTAGGCTCCTACTTGGATATTAGTGAAACTACCTCCATTTGTGATTAACAGATCCAGTATTGCCCCTCCCTTCATGGGTCCTAGAGCCGAGTTCCTTGAAAGGCATCCACAATGTCTCTACTACTTGCCGATTCTGCAGACGGAATACTCTAGTCCATATCTGGCAAGTACCAACTAAGAATGCCCCTTCATTCCTATCTTTTGCATGTCCTTGGCCACATCTTTGTCTAACTCAAAGGTCTGTAACCACATCTATGTATATGGAAGTGACATTGTTTTCTAAGATAGCCCATCGTGCCTCATAGTAACATAGTAAGGATAGCAGAAAAAGACTAGATGACCCATGCAGTCTGCTCAGCAAGCTTATTATGGCAGTATCTGTTTCTCCATGCAGGATACCCCCATGTTTCTCTCAAGAGTAGTAACTGCCGCTCCATGAAGTTACCCCAAGCCTTATGATTATGGTAGTAAGACAAGCAACTGTCAAACTCATAACTGTTAGGGGTAGTAACTGCCATGCCATGCAGGTTACCCTCATGCACCTTCTTCTTCATTTCTGTCCTCTGTCTTTAGGGATCACAGTGTTTATCCCATGCCCCTTTCAATTCATTGACTGTTTTCTTATTCACCACCTCCTTTGGAAGGGCATTCCAAGCATTTACCATTGTCTTTGTGAAGAAACATTTCCTGACGTTGGTTTTAAATCATCCCCCCTGGAGTTTTATTTTGTGATCCCTAATTCTACTGTTTCCTTTACAATGGAAAAGGTTCAAAGTTTATGCATCATTAAAACCCTTCAGGTATCTGAAGGTCTGTATCATATTTCCCCTGCACCTTCTCTCTTCCAGGGTATACATATTAGATCCTTTAGCCTCTCCTCATAAGTCTTCTGATACAGACCCTACACCATTTTGGTCATGCTTCTCTGGACTGCCTCCATCCTATCTCTATCCTTTTTGAGATACTGTCTCCAGAACTAAACACAGTTCTCCAGGTGAGGCCTTACCAAGGACCTATACAAGGGCATTATCACCTCCTTTTTCTTGCTGGTTATTCCTCTCTCTATGCAGCCCAGCATTTTTCTGGCTTTAGCTATAGCCTTGTCAACATTGCTTTGCCATCTTCAGATCACCAGATACTATTACCCCAAGGACTCTCTCTCTCTCTCTTGGTCCGTGCATATCAGTGTTTCACTCCCAATCATATACAGCTCTTTCAGATTACCACACCCCAGCTGCATGACTATGCACTTCTTGGCATTGAATCCCAGCTGCCAAATCTTCGACCACTTTCTTAAATCAATTTTCATTCTCTGTACTCCTTCAGGCATGTCCATTCTGTTGCAGATCTTAGTATCATCCACAAATATTCAAACTTTACCTTCTATCCCTTCTGCAATGTCACTCATAAAAATATTGAACAGAACCAGTCCCAAAACTCATCCCTGTGGCACTCTGCTTAACATGGTTCACTCTTCAGAGTAGGTTGCATTTACCATCACACACTGCCTTCTATCAGCCACCATCTTACCGTTCATGCCCAAGCTTCTCATTTTATTCACAAGCCTCCTATATTGGACAGTATCAAAAGCTTTGCTGAATTCCAAATAGATCACATCGATTGCTCTTCCTTGATCTAATTCGCTAGTCACCCAATCAAAAATATCAATGATTGGTCTGACAGCACCTTCCCCTGGTGAATCCATGCTGCATCAGATCAAACAAGCCAGCTGATTGTAGATATTTCACTATCCTTTCCTTCAGCAGAGTCTCTATTCATTTTCCCACCATCAAGGTGAGGCTAACTGGCCTCTAGATTCCAGTCTCCTCTCTGCTACCACCCTTGTGAAGAGGGACCACAACCACATTTCTCCAATCTCGCTGACCACTCCCATTTCAAGGGATCTAGTGAACAGGTCTTTCAGTGGACCTGCCAGCACATCTCTGAGCTCCCTCAGTATTCTGGGATGTATCTCATCCAGCTCCCAGGCCTTGTCCACTTTCACATTTATTTAGCTCATCCCATACATTCTCTTCTGTAAACAGAGTTTCATGTACCCCATCCCCATCTATGGTCTTATCAACCAGCAATGGTCCTTCTCCCAGGGTCTTCTTTAGTAAACACCAAACTGATGTATTTGTTTAATATTTCTTCCATTTCTTCATCTCTCTCCACACATTGTTCCTCATCACCTTTCAATTTTATTATATTACTTCATGCCTTCCTTTTTTCTCTCTGATATATCTGAAAAGTGTTTTGTCACCTAGCATTACCTCTTTTGCAATCCTTTCTTCCATTTGATCTTTCAATTTCCTGATTTCTTTCTTCATCTTCCTCAACTTCATTGGACATTCTTCCCTGTGTTCCATTTTTTTGGATCCTTTATAGTTCTTAAATGCTGTTTTCTTTTTTGCCTTTATTTTTTCAGCCATCTCCTTTCAGAACCAAATTGGTTTCTTTTTCCTCTTACTTTTGTTTACTTTTCTAACATATAGATTTGTTGCCTTTGTAATAACTCCTTTTAATTTGGCCCAATGTTGTTTCACCTCACCTAATTTCTCCCAGTCTTTCAGTTCTTCTTCCAGGTAGTCCCCATTTTGACAAAGACCATATTTGTGAAATTCAAAACTCAGGTCTTCATGTGACTTCTCTGAATCCTGTTCGTGATATCAAACCATATCATCTGATGATCACTTAAGAGGGCATTTACTTGGACATTGGAGACATTATCCCCATTAGTGAGAATTAGAGTTCCACACCCTCCCTCATGGATTCCATTACCATTTGTTGGAGCAGAGCCCCTTGAAGGGCGTCCACTATCTCTCTACTTTTTGTAGATTAGGCAGAAGAAATACTCCAAATTCCAATCCATATCCAGCAGGTTAAAATCTCCAATGACCAACACTTCTCCCTTCTTTCCCACCTTTTGGATGTCTTTGATCAGATCTCCATCCAGTTCTTCTGTTTGAGAAGGAGGCCTGTAGATCACACCAGTGAAAATGGAAGCACCATCATCTTCTTTCCTAACTTCTCATACATTTATTTTTGGAGGAAACAGCCCAATGAAAAAATCTCACAATTGGGTAAATAATAAATCACTCATCCAAAACAATCCCCAATATAAAATTTTACTGAATTTATGTAAAAAATGTTTGTGGTTCATCCCTTAGCCTGGACCTTCATCTGCCTCCAACGCAGCATGATCCCCACGAGAACATCCCAAAGGCGCCTATTGATAAAGCGGTTTCGGCACCCGAGGTGGAGGGGGCATTTTCTCATCCTTCCCTGGCTGTGGGGCTGCCTTCTGGCCCTGGAATGGAGGACGGTCTTCATGCTGGAGCCTCTTCGGCAGCTTGACCTGGAGACTTTAGATCCCTGCCTGTGAAGTGGGTGAGTCCTTCGTTTTGCCATCTCGTCTGGAGGCAGTCAACTTAGAAGCAATTTGGGATTTGGTGGCTGGTTTGGGAGTTCTTTAAAATGATTAGAAACCAAAACAGATTCTATCTCCTCTAATTCCCATCAAAAAATCCTGGAATTGCATGAACAAGCTAGTGCCACTTCTACAAGAATTTTGGAAGCTGAAAATAAGATCCAATCAATCCAAGCCTTCAATGTTGCCACTATAAAAGATCAAATGGCTCTTTCTAGACATTTGGAAGTACTTGAAAATAATGTCAGACATTTAAATCTGCGTTTTCTGAACTTTCCTAAAATAGCTGGAAAAATTCCTTTCCTAACTTTGAAGCGGTTTCTGCAAGAAGTTCTTGGTTTCTCTGCTGAAAATATGCCTTCTGTTAATTTTTGCCATGTTTTGCCTAAAAGAACCTCTTCTGGACCCGGTGATGATGATTGAATACCTGGAAATTTATCCAGCTTCTTGGAGAATTCTTTCTTGGAAGTTTTGGATAGAAGTACCTTATTAGTTTCCTTTATTTCAGTGTCAGATTTAAATAATTTCATGTATAATTATTTTAGGAATTTTCCTGTTTCTTATTATGGTCACGTAGTGAGGATTTATCCTGATTTAGCTCAGATTACACAAGTTAGGAGAAGAGATTTCCTTTCTTTTCGGCAAACTACTATTATTTAGGTTATTCCTTCACCCTTCATTACCCCTGTAAATGTATCATTAAAAGGGGTGACAAATGTTTTATTTTCTTTCAACTTGAGCAATTATGTGTTTTCATAGAAGCCCGTTCGCCAACCACCTCTTCCCCTGTAGTCTGAGTGAATAGATGTTATAAAAATATTCTGCTGGTTAAAGTACTATGTTAATGCCTTTTCCTTATTTATTTCTTCCTGTTCTCCCTTTAAATTTCATCTTCCCTTCCCTTTCTGTTTCTCTACATATTTTTGGATTGGATATTTACAATGTATTATTTTCTTTGTAATATATATATTTCCTTTTGTAATATATTCAATTGTTTTTCTGATACAAGTAAGTTATTTTTGTTTGTTAATTAAAAATTTATAAATAAAGTGCCTGATTTTAAAACCTACGCATGCAGGATACATTTGTGCACGCTACCTGGCGTGCACAAATGTACGCCCGATTTTATAACATGCGCCTTGCACGCGCCGAGCCCTAGGGGAGCCCCGATGGCTTTCCCTGTTCTCTCCGAGGCCACTCTGAAATTGGAGCGGCCTTGGAGGAAACTTTCCTTCTGCCCCCCGCCCCCACCTTCCCCCACCTTCCCCTCCCTTCCCCTACCTAACCCACCCCCCAGCCCTATCTAAACCCCCCCCCCCCCCCAACCTTTGTTTAATAAGTTGTGCCTGCCTCTGGGCAGGCATAGGTTGTGCACGCCAACCAAGTGCCAGCGTGTGATCCCCCGGCACAGCCACTGTGCCGGAGGCCTCGGTCCCACCCTGCCCCACCCCTTTCACAAAGCCCCGGGATATACGCATGTCCCAGGGCTTGTGCAAAATAGGCTCTGCGCGCGCAGAAACAGTTACGCGCATAAATCCTGAAGAAGTTCTTGAGAAAAAGATTGAAGTGTTATCTGAAAAGAGAGAAGAAACCCAATGCATACAGAAATTCCAGATCAGAAACCAAAGAAAAATGCTCACTGTGATGGATGACTCTGTCATCAGAGGCACTAATCTTTTCCCTTGCACAAATGCTAAGGGAAAAGTGGATAACAAAACTCAACTAAAGAGGTCACAAAAAGAGTCCAGGAACAGCAGTAAACTGAACGAAGAAAGCTGGAAAGCTATGAGCACAAATGCTCATAGTTTGGGCAATAAAATCCCAGATCTGCAAGCCCTAATGGTGGAGGCGGACTTGGACATTGTTGATGTCACAGAAACGTGGTTTACGGAATCTCATGACTGGGATATGGCAATACCAGGCTACAGCTTGTTAAGGAAGGACAGAGAGGATAGGAAAGGGGGAGGAGTGGCTCTTTATGTCAGAAACAATATCCAAGCATCTGAGATGCAAGGGAGATGGGGCAATGAAGAAGCACTATGGGCCAACCTAAAAAAAGATGGGGCATCCATTTTTATTTGAGTGGTTTACAGGCCTCCAAACCAAAAGGAAGAGCTGGACAGAGATCTGATTGAGGACATCCAAAAGATAGGAAAGAAGGGAGAAGTGGTGATCATTGGAGACTTTAATATGCCAGATGTAGACTGGAGAATCCCATCTGCAGAATCTAATAATAGTAGAGAAATAGTGGATGCCCTGCAAGTAGCTTTGTTCAAACAAATGTTAATGGAACCCAAGAGAGAATGAGCTATACTCGACTTAGGGCTCACTAATGGAGATAATGTCTCTGATATCCAGGTGGGCACCCACCTCAGCACCAGTGATCATCAAACAGTATGGTTTAATATCACAAAAAGGATATGGAAAAGAAGCACAAAGACCCAAGTTTTGCAGTTCAAAAACACGGACTTTGATGGAATAGGGAAGTACCTGGAGGAAGAACTAAAAGGCTGGGAGAACGAGAGAGATGTGGATCAACAGTGGACCAATCTAAAAGGAGCAGTTACCAAGGCAACTAATCTATATGTTAGAAAAGTAAAGAAAAGCAAAAGAAAAATGAAACCTATCTGGTTCTCAAAAGAGGTGGCTGACAAAATAAAGGCTAAAAGAACAGTGTTCAAGAAATATAAAAGATCTCAAAGGGAGGCGCACAAAGAAGAATATCTGGTAGAACTGAGGGAGAAGAAGAAATTAATCAAGACATCAAAAAGTCAAGCGGAAGAAAGGATTGCCAAGGAGGTAAAGAGAGGTGACAAAACATTTTTCAGATACATCAGTGAAAAGAGAAAAGTCAAAGTGGTATAGTGAAATTGAAAGGTGGAAAGGATCAATGTGTGGAGAGAGATGAAGAAATGGCAGAAATATTAAACGAATACTTCAGTTCTGTGTTCACTAAAGAGGACCCTGGAGAAGGACCGTCACTAGTTAACAAGAAACTGGAGGGGAGTGGAGTAGATGTAACTCCATTTACAGTAGAGAATGTATGGGAAGAGCTGGGGAAACTAAAAGTGGACAAAGCCATGGGGCCTGATGAAGTTTACCCCAAGATATTGAGGGAGCTCAGAGATGTGCTGGCAGGTCCACTGTGTGACCTGTTCAATAGATCCCTAGAAACAGGAGTGGTGCTGAGTGATTAGCAGTGTTGGTCCCGCTTCACAAGAGTGGGAACAGAAAAGAGGCTGGTAACTACAGACCGGTTAGCCTCACTTCGGTGGTGAGAAAAGTAATGGAGTCACTGTTGAAAGAGAGAATAGTGAACTATCGACAGTCAGAATTGCTGGACCAGAGGCAGCATGGATTCACCAGGGGAAGATCCTGTCAGACAAATCTGATTGACTTTTTTGACTGGGTAACCAAGGAATTGGATCATCTACTTGGATTTCAGCAAAGCTTTTGATACGGTCCCACACAGGAGACTGGTGAATAAAATGAGAAGCTTAGGAGTGAGTGCCGTGGTGGTAGCCTGGATTGCAAACTGGTTGACGGACAGAAGACAATGTGTGATGGTAAATGGAACTCTCTCTGAAGAGAGAGTGGTTTTAAATGGTGTACCTCAAGGATCAGTGTTGGGACCGGTCCTGTTCAATATCTTTGTGAGCGACATTGCGGACGGGATAGAAGATAAGGTTTGTCTTTTTGCGGATGACACTAAGATCTGCAACAGAGTGGACACGCCGGAAGGAGTGGAGAGAATGAGATGGGATTTAAGGAAGCTGGAAGAGTGGTCGAAGATATGGCAGCTGAGATTCAATGCCAAGAAGTGCAGAGTCATGCATATGGGGAGTGGAAATACGAATGAACTGTATTCGATGGGGGGAGAAAGGCTAATGTGCACGGAGCAGGAGAGAGACCTTGGGGTGATAGTGTCTAATGATCTGAAGTCGGCGAAATAATGTGACAAGGCGATAGCTAAAGCCAGAAGAATTCTGGGCTACATAGAGAGAGGAATATCGAGTAAGAAAAGGGAAGTGATTATCCCCTTGTACTGGTCCTTGGTGAGGCCTCACCTGGAGTACTCTGTTCAGTTCTGGAGACCATATCTCCAAAGAGACAGAGACAAGATGGAGGCGGTCCAGAGAAGGGCAACCAAAAAGGTGGAGGGTCTTCATCGAATGACTTATGAGGAGAGATTGAAGAATCTAAATATGTACACCCTGGAGGAAAGGAGGAGCAGAGGTGATATGATACAGACTTTCAGATACTTGAAAGGTTTTAATGATCCAAAGACAACGACAAACTTTTTCCGTCAGAAAAAAATCAACAGAACCAGGGGTCACGATTTGAAGCTCCAGGGAGGAAGACTCAGAACCAATGTCAGGAAGTATTTATTCACGGAGAAGGTGGTGGATGCCTGGAATGCCCTTCCGGAGGAAGTGGTGAAGACCAGAACTGTGAAGGACTTCAAAGGGGCGTGGGATAAACACTGTGGATCCATAAAGTCTAGAGGACTACCCCAAACCAAATAAGCCTGATAGTTGACTTTCAATGCATATCCAGCATAGCTCTCTGCTTCAATGGCAGGGGAGAAAGATTGATACTTTACGCATATCCAGCATAGCTCTCTGCTTCAACAGCAGGGGAGAAAGTCTGATACTTCATGCATATCCAGCATAGCTCTCTGCTTCAACGGCAGGAGGGAATGAAGAAAAGTGGATCTATATACAGACAATAACCAACAAGGACTGAATTACATAGTCTGGGTAAACAAATAAGCATGGGTCTAACTTGCTTATTGCGGCGGTTACTACCCCTAACTAATTAAGCTAGATATTTCACTTAGATGCTGTTCCAACACTGCTCTCTACATTAATGTGGGGGTGGAAGAGAAATAGAACCAAAAGGTTATAAGAGCCAAGAGTAACAGATAAGTATGAGGAAAAAAAAAGTGCAAAGCTTGCTGAGCAGACTGGATGAGCTGTTTGGTCTTCTTCTGCCGTCATTTCTATGTTTCTATGTTTCTATGATTTACGTGCATAACCCTTAGAAAATCTGGCCCAAAAAGTTTAATAAATAAATAAATGGAATGTTTGTGGGACCGGCCACGTTAAGAAACATGGGACTAAAGCACCTGCAACTCTAAGAATTCCTATTTTTATTTTGTATGTGCTCTCGTGTCAGTGTGTTAAATGTACAACAGAAAGAAATATCCTTTTGCATTACTCCTATTTTTTTTAGAAACTTAAACATCCATGCAGTCTCAGTGTCCAACAGGCTAACCCCAACATTTTTTTTAATTCAGTGAAGTTGTACAATAGGGATTTTTTGGGGATGATTAATAATATTTTTGACATAGAGAACTACTCCTCCCCATTTCTGTCACCTCTCTCTTTCCTAAACATCTTATAGCCCAATATGTCTTTTTTTATGAACTTTTATGGTAGATAATATTTGTTTTTTTAAAAATTATTGGTATTTATATTTTAATCGTTTCACTTTAAATGTTTCTTTTTTTAGATTTTAGATTTGTATGATCTTATTTTTATTGATGCTGTAAACCATAACATTGGCAGCTTGCACTCCCGTGTCCTTTCCCCCCCCCTTTCCCTTTCAGACAACCATGCAATAATCACACATAAACCATTATTGGTGAAAACAGGCCGCAGCATTTATTAATAATTAATTAACATAAACCCAACATTTTAGTACCCGAGTATTAGTGCGTACGTCAAGTATAACTAAACCAGGCTTCGTACCGGCGTCCGCCATTTTAGCCAGTCCGCCACACGATCTTCCCGGCCCCGCGCCATGTCAAGCCAAGGGGCCACCCCCCGGGCAGCCCACGCCCACCTCTACGCACCTCTCCTTCCTCTAGGACCCCGGTTTGTCCACCGTGTCCTCCAGGCCCCTCCAGGCCCTCTGACTCGGGTACCCCCGCCCCCCCCGATTGCTGCGACAATTCTGTAACTGGCCACTTTCTTGCTAACATTGATTCCTGACTATCTGTCACTATCGTTCCACTTCCCATGCCTTGTCTCCCTCCGTGTTCCAGCACCTTGTTGGGTGGGTGGGTGGAAACGCGAGCGCCGGCCAGCCGAAAAGGCCTGACCCGGCACTCGCTCCTAGCTTTAAGGCCCGAGGTCTCGCGAGACCTCGGGCCGAGTTGCGTCGTCGCGCGCCGGCGCGATGACGTCACCGCTCGTCTGCGCGGCGACGTCATCACGCCCGTCCGTCTGCCCAGCCCAGCCATGCGCCCGTCGAGCCGGGGCGCCCCTGTCACCTCTCTCTTTCCTAAACATCTTATAGCCCAATATGTCTTTTTTTATGAACTTTTATGGTAGATAATATTTGTTTTTTTAAAAATTATTGGTATTTATATTTTAATCGTTTCACTTTAAATGTTTCTTTTTTTAGATTTTAGATTTGTATGATCTTATTTTTATTGATGCTGTAAACCATTATGATTGTTATCAGAATATTGGTATACAAAATAATATAAATAATTCGTGAGACACATTGAACTACATTTTTGTAACAGCAACAATGTCTCTAAGTCTGCCTCCAACATTAGGGCTTGCAAATCTGGAACTTTATTGTTGCTATTAGGGTGTAATCGTGTGGTCACAGAGGGGGACGGGAGGAATTGATACTTCTCCCTGTCTGGCATGAGAAATCATGAAAAAATACAGTCCTTGCCTCTGGTACGGGTCCACTACACTATCTGCTTGACCTTTTTTTTGAAATTTTTGAACCCACAGAGACTATTGTTAGGCTCAGAAACCTAGCATCAATCGAATCCCTCCAATCTGTGCAGGAGGTATGTACTCCAGCCTGAGATTACAAACATATGCAAAGTTATCTCCTTAAAGAGCAAAAAGGGTAGGAAGAATGCATATTATAGAGAAAAGACTGCTTTTAGGAGCTTACTGCCTAATCAACATATCAATGTACAATGTTTAAAAAAGTAGTGGGACGCCTGCCCGGCTGCACTCAGAGTGCTATGGTGCCAGGGTTCATCCAGCAGCAGGGAAGTTTGGCTTGCTGGATCATTAACAGTCCATCTGATCTCACTGCTCGTCCAAATTGGTGCCAAGGGTTTCAAAGAATAATAAAAAGTTAAAAAAAAACACCCACCACTCTCTCTCTCATAAATATACTAAGTCCAAGAAAAAGAACCAGTGTTTGAGTCCACCTGTTCTTCAAAACAAAATTGTACTTAAGTTTGTAAATTAAAATCCAAGCCAAGATGGTGAATATAAAAAATATCATGAGGAAAATAAGTATCAGAAATGTCATAGTCCCTGTATTCATACCTTCCCTCCTTGTAGCTCTTTGCTGCCTTGCTCCAATATCCATATTGTGTAGCCCTTCCCCTCTTAGGGTAGGGCATCCCCATTGCAACGCCAGCATTCAAAAACTGGGAAAAGGTAGAAAGAAAAACCCTCTAAGTCAAAAACTAGTCTCTCAAAATCAAGATCATTCCAGCCACTCCTTCTGGAATGTTCAAAAATCTCAGCTCTCTTCACTTTTTCTTTACTTCTTCAGCAAAGGTGAAAAAATGCAATCTAGTCCATCCAGATACCAGCTGGGGGGAATCCCTTCTTTAGGAACTGGTTCTGCTCCAACTCTGAAAAAAAATCAAAATCCACACAGCTCAAAAAATCCATTCTCTAGGTGATCTCTACTTCAATGTAGAGAAACCTCTCTCCCCCTGATCTGTCCACCTGGGGGGTGGCAAAGACCCAAATTACATGCTAGGGGGAATCTTTTCACTCCCCTTAAACCTTTCAGCAAAATGGTGGGGATAAGTGCAAAGGAGGATACCCAAAAATTGCCCATCCCCTACTATGCTAGAAAAAATAGAGCAATAGCAAAGCCAGGTCACAAAAAATATACTAAATGAACAGAGAGAATGTACTGGGTAAATAGCCCCACCCAGCCACTCCCCATAACACACACACATACACCCACCCACCCACACACACCCACACACACACATACAAACACACACACACACACACACACTCATACACACCCACCCACCCACCCCCCACACACACATACTCTTGGCCTCCCCTTTCCTTAACCCATTTTTTTGGAACCAGCAGCAGCAAAAGTCAGATATAAGAATAAACATTTTCTGTGTTACAGAGTGAGCTTATTCTAACATACTCAAGAACAAGATCAGCAGGAATTTGAAACACGAATGTTTTTCAAATTTTCATTTTGTTACAGCTTGAAAGAGGGAGTGAGTAGCAACTCCTCAGTGAAGGATCAGTAAATTCAGAAACTGAACAAAAGCAAATTAATGCACAATACAGAGGGTAATTTTCAGCAGTCTGCTAAAGTCTGTGTCTATTCTACTTATACTTTATTATGGCTCTAGTAATATCATACATCACTCTACATCAATTTGTTCATAATCTTCAATATCTCTAACAATTTGCAGAGAAAAATCTAACTTAAACAGTTCTGGCCAATGTGACTAATTCCTTGTTAAATTAGTAGATTTTAAGTTCTAGCTCTGAAGGGCAATTCTTATCTAATTTCACAGTGATGCATATAAGCTTAGGCATATATTTTCTTTTAAAGGCATTCATCTTCTCAGAGAGATGGGAGTAGAATTTGCCACATCTCAAAACTGTTTCATTCTTTTCATTATCCTCTATATAATAACCAGATATAAAATCCAAAAGGTAAACCACATCAATACAAAATAAAGTGTGAGTCTGGTGCTGAAGTGTCAAGATACCCATCTAAGTAAGACACTGCCAAGATGATGAAAGAAGCCAGCAAAAATTATATGTGAGATGTCTGTGGTTCCCCTGATGCAAATTCCTTCTTCAAACCATGGACCGTGTCAACATACCTGGGAACTCTCCACTCCGGAATTCTTAACGAATTGCAGGGTCTCCAGACCAACATCCAAGAACTCCGGGTGCCCTGCTGCAGAGGTCTAGAAGAAAAAAACATCTGAATCAGTGCAGGCCTGATTGAAGGAGGAGGAGCGTTAGCAGCCATGTTGCAGGAGGACGAGGAGAAGTGCAAAGCCATGCAACAGGAGCAAGATAAGCAAGGGACCAGGCCAGTGGGGCCGAAGACTTGAGCTGCTCAGTTGGGGGGGGCTGTGTGTGTGTGAGTGTGTGTATATGTGAAATCAGGACGGTGCTTCTGTGTGTCTGAGAGAGGGAGGGTGCTTCTGTGTGTGTGTGTGTGTGTGTGTGTGAGTGAGTGAGACAGGGGCAGTTCTATAATGAGGCAGGGTGAGGCGGCCACTTCTGGCGGCAAGATTTTGAGGCAACAAAATTGCCCCCTGAAACCTTCCTGCCACAGCCGTCTCACCCTTCGTTCAAATAAACTCTGGCGGCAATAAAACCTGCAGTGCTGTCGGCATGGGGCAGTGATATGCTGGTGGGGTTTCCACTCCCTGCCAGCAAAAGAAAGGTTCCGGCTTCCCTGCCAGCACGTCAAAGGACACCGGGACCTTTCTTTATTCCGAGGTAATTGTCTATGACAGGTTTCAGTATCTAAACTGAGAGCAGTTTCTCTATTAATGGAACTGAACCTCTTACTACATGGAGTGAAAAAAACCTACCTTCTACCATTTTTTGTTTTCACTGCAAGTTTGAGGCTTGTCTTCTCTCCAGGGACTTGGGATCTCAGTGCACTGAGGGGCAGTGTAATGAACTGAGTGTTCGCCGCCACACTGCACCGGGTAGAAAGAGAGGAAAAACACAGGTGCAGAGTGCAGCAACCAGCCCTTGGGAAGGGAGAGCTTAGGCTGAGCCGTCTCCAGCCTGGGAGATGAGATCGGAGCTGGAGGGTGGAGGAGCCTTTCCCCAGCGCCTTGCAGAGGGCAGCAGGGCTTGGAATGCTGCTGTCCCTGCTCAATGTGACACTGGTCTTCCTGCTTGCTAGGATCTGTGGTGTGCTCAGCTTCTCCTTCCTGGCGGCAGTGATTGGCACAGATTACTGGAACATCCTGGAGATGGTTGGGAGGGGGGGGGGGCACCAGGAACACCAGCAGAGGGCCCCCAGGGATCTGAACTCGCACTCGGGCCTTTGGAGGATGTGTGAAGGCGAATCTATGTCCCGATTTAATAACAGAGAGCCAAGTCCTGTGTGTACAAGTGTACACATATAATGCAGGGATTCATCAGAGAGCCACATTGTTTGTGTGTGTACACACATGTGCGACAGGGGTGCATTGGTATGGGCTTCCATACATAGGGTCTTTCTAGATATGAGAGGCAGAGAAGAGTATAAACAGAGATTTATTTATTTATTTATTTATTTATTTATTTAATGTCTTTTTTTATACCGATAGCCGTTCACACATCGTATCGGTTTACAATTAAACAGGAACCATTGGGCAGAACCCTTACATATAACATTGCAAACAACAAATAACCTGCATATTCAGTGTACCTGCATATTCAGGGACTTTGGGGAGAGGGGGGTCCATATGTTGCACAGGTATAGGAACCACACAGCTCCCCAGCTGCCTCCGGCAACCTTGCATCAATCTTTCCCTATATCCTTTCCACCCTTCCCCATTCCTTTGTTATAGAGTGTAGCCCCTCTCTGAGGTTTCCAGGAAAGATGTCTGAGCCTATTGTCAGCACTGCACGCTGTCTTCAATGCTTAGATTAAATGGAGCAAGAGAGTGAAAGAACGAGAGAGAGTAGTTATAAAACCTTCATAGTAGTCAACTATTTATATCTCTATAGGAGGGCCAGCTAATAGCTCGAGGTGAGGTGTTGGTGGTGGTTTAGGGTTTAGGGACAATGCAGCTGAGTAATATGAGCCACCAGCCCAGGAAACACAGGGGCTGATGCAATAATGTCCGCGGAAAGCGGGCGCTGACTTTCAGCGCCTGCTTTCTTAATGCACGCATGGCGCGACCTTAGCGCCTCCTTGCTAACGCAACCCGCCGCGGCTGCCAGTTATGAAGACTGATGCTGGTAAACTCGACCTCGGTTTTCATAACCAGCCTGTCTGCCAGTAATGAAAATGGCTACCGAGTTTATTGGCGGCCATTTTCATTACTGGCAGATGGCCGGTTATGAAAACTGATGCCGAGTTCACCGGCAGTCTGCCGAGTTATTTATTTATTTATTTTACTTTTAAAAAGAAGTACAGAAAAGCAGTTTTTTCTGCTTTTCTATACTTCTTTTACCTGCGCTCAGCTATTAATGCCTGCTCTAGGCAGGCATTAATAGCTGAGCGATAAATGTGAGTCTGAGATGCACATTTATCTTTTTGCATGTGGAGTGAATGAGTAATAGGCTCATTAAATAAGCACTAATCCCCCATTTGCATTAGGGGGTGGATTAGCGCCTATTTATCCTGCATCCGACTACGGGTTATACAGTGCGCTCGGCTGAGCGCACTGTATTGCATCAACCTCTTAGAATGGAATTGAAAAGGTCGTCAGACTCCTTAGTGTGAAGGTACTTAACTGACCATTGAATAGATTAGTCAGATATTCAGGTAGGGGATTTGCATATCAAAGCCCAATGAACTTCTGCTGGAAAATTTGTAAGAAAAATCGCTAAAAAATTAGAGGATTCAAACTCCTAAATTACAGAACCATGACTGGGAAAGGGATTTATAAGAGAAATGAATTGGAAAACAGTCCTAGGAAACAAACAGATTTTCACCCTAACAAGGATATTGAGACACGTGGGTACCAACATCCCAGACAACAGGGGGAATGGCCAGGCAGGATAGAGGAGTGTATACATAGTCTCTCTCTGTGGTTCTACCTGGGTCTAAGAGATGACCCATAAAGGATCAGACGACAGATAAAGCAAAAGCTCTGGTGAGAGGTGACTTATCCAAGCTGGGTGACAGCACATGACTGGCCATGAGCTTAGCAGAGCTAAAACCACTAAAAGCTGAGACTGTGGATGGCCAGAACCCCTGAACATTAAAACAGCCATGAGTCTAGTGGAGCTGTAAACCTAAGCCATGGAAAACCTTCCTAATGAGGGAGGAGAACTGAAGGATAGCAGCAGGCCTTGTGTGGTTCCTTCCCCCCTTGAGTGAGGAGACCCCTCCCAGTGGAAGATATGGAGATCAAGTGGTCCCCCCTTGAGCAAGGAGACCCAGTGGCAACCCAGGAGGTGGAGTCAGGTCCCCAGGAGGGTGTGAACCACAGCGGCAGTCTGGTTGGGAGATTTGCTGGAGCCAAACAGATGTTGCACCAGGAGGTGGACCCTTGGCATGGTGCAGAATTGGTAGGCTCCCTGGTCAGACCCAGAGGGTGCCTGCCACCAGGAGGCGGAGCATGGACCCTAGTGGCAGTCCAGGAGGCAGAGTTAGATCCCCCAGGAGGGCAGGGACCCCAGCAATGGACCAGGAGGTGGAGTCGTGTCTCTCAGCTGAGTGGAAGGAGATGGTTTAGATACAATGGATCCCCACCAGGCCCACACTGCCCACCAACCCAGTTGCATCTTTTCACATGGGTGAGACTTGGGATAAAGGAGGCAGGAAAATAATAATACGAGCCCACCACCCCGCTGGAGATAGAATCAACACTGAAGAAGCTGAAACCATCCAGCCACCCGATGGACCACATCCCAACAAAACTTCTGGCTCCTTATTCCAGGCACCATATCCAGATCCTTGGCCGACATCATTAACTGCTCCCTTGCCCAAGGAATTTACCCGGATGACCTTAAATCAGCATCTATTAAACCTCTCTTGAAGAAACCCAACTTGGACACTAATGAGCTGTCTAACTTCCGACCCATATCCAACCTCCCACTGCTAGCAAAACTCACCGAGAAGGTGGTGAACTCTCAGCTGTCAGACTACCTAGAGGAACACAAAATCTTATACCCTTCCCAGTATGGTTTCCGCAAGTCTTCCAGTACTGAAACCCTCCTCATCTCGTTAACAGACCACATCCTCATGGGCCTAGACAAAGGGAGCTCATTCCTGCTAGTTCTCTTAGACATCTCCGTGGCGTTTGAACCGTGAACCATAGCATCCTCCTCAATCGTCTCTCAGACATTGGTTTATCTGGACACGCCTTCCAATGGTTCAACTCATTCCTCAATAATAGGAGCTCCAAGATCACTATCAACAATAAAGAATCTCCTAACATCAAATCTACGCTAGGTGTTCCTCAAGGCTCCTCTCTATCCCCCACCCTCTTTAATATCTACCTACTGCCCCTCTGCCAGCTCCTCACAAACCTTAACCTAATTCACTACTTATATGCTGACGACGTTCAGATCCTGATCCCTATAAAAGAATCACTTCCAAAGACCCTCACCTTCTGGGATAACTGCCTCCAGTCCATCAACCACTTACTCACAAGCCTCAACCTGGTCCTCAATGCAACCAAAACAGAAATTCTTCTCATTTCCTCCGACCATTCAACCAGCCATGATCTGACAACCACTATTCCTCAGACCACTCAAGTTAGAGATTTAGGAGTCACCATTGATAACCATTTAAACCTAAAAAAATCAATCAACAATATTACGAAGGATTGCTTCTTTAAGCTACAAGTAATGAAAAGACTCAAACCCCTCCTCCATCTCCAGGACTTCAGAACGGTACTTTAGTCAACAATATTCTCTAAAACTGACTACTGTAACTCTCTCCTCTTAGGACTCCCGACCTCTGCCACTAGACCACTAAAGATGCTCCAGAACTCAGCAGCCAAGATATTAACCAACACTAACCGGAGAACTCACATCACCCCTATACTTAGAAACCTACACTGGCTACCTATTAAACACAGAATCTTGCACAAAGCACTCACCATTATCCACAAATCCATACACAACCAACTTCCGTTAGACCTTCAGTTCCCACTCAAACTATACACATCTGCAAGACCCATCAGAGCGGCACACAAAGGAACCCTTCAAGTTCCCCCAACTAAATCCGCTCGACTAACCTCCACAAAAGAACGGGCATTCTCCACAGCTGGCCCCATCATCTGGAACAACCTGCCGACTGATCTAAAACTAGAACCCTGCCTGACTACCTTCCGAAAAAAACTCAAGACTTGGCTTTTCGTCCAAGCCTTCCCTTAAGCCTAACATTGCAACAATTCTTTCATTTAGCTCAACAGACTAAATGCCCGACCCAGCCATTGTATATTCATTCGTGTTCATTCTCCAGTTTTTTCTGTCCTTTACTTCCTGGCTACACTAGCCCCCAAGTTCATTCTCCCTGTTTTTTGTAACTGCGCCTCGACCTTCTTGTTATATGGTTTTGTTAAGTTAACCCCTAAGTTTGATGTAAACCGGCCTGATATGAAGCTTGTCATGAAGTTCGGTATAGAAAAATGTTAAATAAATAAATAAATAATACTTGAGTAAGCGGGATCACAAGAGGTCCCAACTATGCTATAGGGTGGTATACTCTGGGGGCCAAGAACCGCAAATTGCCAAATATTACATGTTCTTGCTACCTTGTAGAAATGTATATAGTTGTATAGACTGAGACTACTAACCATGAGTAGATAAGTATACAACTTGACATCCTATTAGCAATGAACATTGTTATGTAGAAATGTATATATTTGTATAGTCTAATAAACCTGTATATATTTGAACATATTACCTGCCTTGTTCACAGTCCCATTTGTTTTTCCTGGGGTGAAGGGAGGGAAATCCCACCCACTAACACCTTCTTCCCCGGGTGAAGGCACCAGGTGCCAAGAACATGAGGACCAATTGGGGGGGGGGTGTCCCATTAGGTCTGTCCCAGACCCAGGAACACCCCATGAGGTAAGCAGTCAAGGAGGCGTTACAAATGAAAATCTAAGTGTTGGCATCTGTCAGCTGCACCAGTGCTTAGATATTCACCCCACAAGAGGAAGTAAGGGTTTCTCCCACTGGGATTATTTTGGGATTCGGGGAGGAGGGTGGGGTGGTGCCTCACTTTTTTAAAAAGCAGAAAGGCCACGGCAGTCACCTTTACTTTTGAACCTTGGGAGGAGGTGGCAGGGGGCTTGAGTGCTACAACCCTGACTTTTTTTTTTTTTTTTTACAACTTGGATGTGGGGGTGAATTGGAGCATCAGAATAAACAATGCTTTTTTTCTTTCAAATATTCAGTAAGTCGGCAAGCGAAAGGTTATGTGGATAATTTTATCTGTGTAACTTTACCCAGCTAACTTTGCCACTCACAGACCTACTGAATATGAACCTCTTATTGAAAATTTGCACACACGACCCCCACCCCAATAACCTACTTGTTAGACGAACTCCTTAAGTTAGATCCTTTAAAAAAAAAAAAAAAAGACCATCCATGGTCCCCACTGCAGTTCTGATGTCCAGAGCACATCTATCTCCTCCTCTCCTTGATGGACTGATCCATAACAAAAGTGTGCCCCACAGCTCCAGGTGCCTCTGCCCTCTCCTGGGTGAATTATAATTGAGGAAGGGGGTGACTTTGAGTAAAGCTGCAGGGAATGAAGCTTATATAAGAAAAAAAGTCAGCGGGATGGGTAGGTGTGATTCTACAGTATGTCCTTAACAAAAAGCTTGAGTAATGCTATACTCACACATTCCTATAAGCAGGGTCCGAGCATGGGGGCAGAGGGTGGAGGGAATACCTTACCAGAGCTCAGAAATCCAGGGCTTCTGCCTCAGGCTGCAAATCTACCACCATGAGAGGGGAAAAAACTATGAATAAATTGTAGGTCATGCTTGACGATATTTATGTAAAATTATGTACTACCTATATAGGGTGTCCAAGCTGGGAGATTTGCTGGAGCCAAACAAATGTTGTGCCAGGAGGTGGACCCTTGGCCTAGTGCAGGATTGGTAGGCTCCCTGGTCGGACCCAGAGAGCGCCTGCCACCAGGAGGCGGAGCACAAAAGGAGACAGAGGCTAGCTGGAGCTTCGCCACTAGCAACCTGGAGTTCCCTCGGGTTGAGCCCATGGTTACCCGGGCCACCTGGTCTTAGGTGGGCCTCGCAGGGTCTCCTTGAGCGAAAGTTCAGAGGTGTGCCCAACAGGATCAAGGGTGCGCAGTCTATGTTCAGACTAGGAGTCCGGGGTGCCAGAGAAGGCCAAAAGAGAGTCTCTGATGTATGGCAAGGATCAAGGCCAGAGTCAAGGTAACGTGGTCAGCCAAAGCAGGGGTCAGGTTCCAGGCAGCAGTCAGACGTGGTCAAGGATCAGGCACAGGTCGGTTCCAGGCAGCATGCAGATGAGGTCAGTAATCAGGTGCAGGTCAAATCCAGGTGGCGATCAACGTAGTCAGGAACAGGCAGAGGTCAGTACCGAGAAGACAGTCCGAAAGGTACTATCTGGGCAGACGAAGGAACAGGAGGACTCTGGAACAGAAGGACGCTGGAACAGGAGGGTGCTGGAACAGGAGGACGCTGGAACAGGACTGGAACAACACTGGAACAAGGCTGGAACGAGACTGGAACAAAGACTGGAAATGCAGAGGCAAACTAGAAATCACAGCGTGTTCGACCCAATTGCCAAGGGAAGGAAGTGAAGGCAGGGACTTCCTCTTGTACAGCATTCAATCAGGGCGCGCCACGGAGCTGGGACCTGCCCCTGGCCCTTTAAGGGACCGGGAAGTCTGCGCGTGCACGCCTAGGGGCAGGGACAATGCCACGGAGGACGCCGAGCCCCGCCATGAGGCTGGCTGGAGGTAGAAGGGCTGGCGACCACCGCCGCGGGACGCCGAGGCCTGCTAGCACTCGCCGCTGCAGCTGGGGAGGACGACCCGGGACCTGTGGAGGATTTAGTGAGGTGAGCAAGCCCGGGTGCGGGCTGAGCATGGACGGGATGCGCAACAACAAACAACAATCTGAATAGCAAGTTGCTGGCCATGGCCCTTCTGTAGAGCAGAGAAAGTCTGCTTGTACAGTTAATTGTAGGACTTCTGTGCAGAGCCTCACTGGAATCCCTTGTTGAAGGGCTATACAATTAAATAAATACAATTAAATAAATGAACTTGAAAGCTACTATCAACAGGACCACCAAAGACTGCTTCCACAAACTCCAAGTGCTGAAAAGAATAAGACCTCTTTTCCACACCCAAGACTTCAGAACGATTCTTCAAGCAATCATTTTCTCAAAATTAGATTATTGTAACTCCATCTTACTAGGTCTCCCCTCCTCCTTCACCAAACCGCTTCAGATGGTACAAAATGCAGCTGCTCGAATACTGACAGACACCAAGAGAAGAGACCACATCACTCCAATCCTAAAAAACCTCCATTGGTTGCCAATCCACTTCAGAATCATCTACAAGTCCATTTCCATCATTTACAAAACCATCCATCAACTGGCTCCAATTGATCTACATAACCCTCTCCGATTACATAACTCTTCAAGACCGACAAGAGACGCATACAGAGGATCATTACAGGTACCTCCTACCAAAACCACCAGACACATTACCTTAAGAGATCGGGCCTTCTCCACAGCCGGTCCACCTTTATGGAACTCCATCCCTCCTGATCTTAGACTGGAACCCTGCCTTTCAACTTTCAAGAAAAGACTCAAGACTTGGCTATTCAAACAAGCATTCCCGGACTCCAATTAATTTAACTTCTCACCATCAAAACTTAAAACTCAGCCATTTCAATTTTAATTATTTGTAAACTTCTTTAGCCATCGTTAACCTTTCCTTTTGTTTCTCTCCTCGCCCAGTTCTACTACCCTTGTTATATGTAACTGCTTTTTCCGCACCATGGTTCAGTTGAAGTTTATTATGCACCCCTGTTTTACTGTGAACCAGCATGATGTGATTGTTGTCATGAATGCCAGTATATAAAAAACCTAAATAAATAAATAAATAAGAAAAAAGGAACCTGCCATCTATGCCACAGCACCCCCATGTGAGGCGGCTGAAATGGTTGTTTCCTATGTCTGCAATAGACAGAGAACCCTAGAGGAGTTGTGAATTTTTGTGTTGAAAGTCCAAGAGAGAGGAATGTGTTTTTCAGACGGATAAGGATTTTTAGAGTTTGAAGAGACTTTCTAATTGATTTTTTTTTTAGAAAGAGAAGATTTTTTGTTTTGCAATTTCATTTGAAAGGAAGTTTTCTCCACCCTTCCTTTCCCCTTTTAATTTTGGGAACTGAAGTTTTTCCAGCTAGTCCCTACTTGGAGAAAGAAACAGAGCTTTTCCTGCAGAACTGTTTGTTGAGGAGAAGATATTTATCTGGGACCCAGCTAATGAAGGGATCCCAACACTCCACCTTTTGATTTACTTTCTGGCCAGAAAAGTGGGAATTTCAAAGGGGGCTGTCGGGTCCCCAATATTTAAATTGGCCAAAATGTAGGGATAATTCTACAAGGGACTGTTGGATTTCCCACCCCCCCCCCCATGTTACTATTTAAACTGGTCCGAAAGGAGGGGGGATTCCGTGAGGGGGCTGCATTGTACAGTTGTACTCAGGTAAAAATTATTGTCTGAGAGGGATGGGAAATTCAAAACTTCAACGTTAGCCAGTCAAACCCTATATTGATTCCAACGTTTTCAACACAATTTTCAGTACATTTATTTTATTTATTTAAATTTTTCTTATATAATCGCACTTTCAAACAGGCTCGATCAGGGTGGTTTACAATATCACATTCACAGTGTAACATAAAAGTTAACTTGAAATAATACATAAAATATTCCTCAAAATAAACAAAAACAAACCTACAGTATATCAACAGACGTGCCTCAAAATAAAAGTAATGATAAAAAGTAAGGTATTAACCTGTACTATCAAAAGCTTTTTAAAGAGGTAACTTTTTAGATTACATGAATACATTGCTTTCTCTAGATCTCATCCTTTTATCCAGGTATGTTTACCTTCTGACTTATTACTTACTTATGTCTAGTCTGGTCTAGTTTCATCTTGCTCCTTTGGGTTTCCAGCTCATTTCAAATCCCTCTCTGCTGGGCCAAAGTGCCCTAAGCTTTTTTTCCATCTTCCTGGGTTTTCCCGAATTTTATAAACTTCCCTGTCTACCCAATCTAGCCCAGCCATCACAGCAATGGTCCTAGGCCAAGGGCCAAAGACTGCAGCTTCTCTATGAAGCCAGTACACATGTACTCTGAAACTAGCCACTAGGTGTCGCCATTTTGCAATGGCTGAGATATCTTCCCTCTAGGACAGAGCTTTCCAAACTTTTCATGTTGGTGACACACTTTTTAGACAAACATAATTTCACGACACGGTAATTCAGTCTACTAGTAAACCAGAGGTTAAAGGTTAAACGAACGAAACATATTTCGACAATTTATGTATGTTTCCTTAAATATATACATAAATAAAATGTTTCACGACACAACCTATCTCATGAAAACCTTAAATTTATATTAAAAATATATATTCCAAGATTCATGTTATTGTTATAATTTATGAGAAACAATAATAAAACAAATTGTCTGTCCCCCACACCCTCATCTCTCTCCTCCCCCCAGCACATGTCTGGCCCCCACACACTCATATCTCTCCCCCTCAAGCACATGTCTGTCCCCCCAGCACGTTTGCCCACCACTCACTCATCTCTCTCCCCCCAGCACATGTCTGGCCCCCACACTCATGTACCTCGTCTTTTTGATTGTTGCCAGTTAAGTGCTTCACTCCCTTCCATGATCACCAGACACTGCTGCTTGCAGTCAGTACTCCTCATGGCCAGGCCTCATCGGCAGCAGCAGCCAATGCAAGGATGGCTGGGCTCGTTCCACCCACCAAGCCCCCCCAAAAAACGCGATTGACAGCAAAAATCACCCAATAATAAGCAACCCATAAACTGAAAAAAAAAAAGTGAATCTCTAGAAAAAAAAAGCCCAAACTCGCATCAGAGTTGACCGGGCTTGCGCTACACACATGCACACTGCAGGCGACACACTAACGTGTCCCGACACACAGTTTGGAAAGCTCTGCTCTAGGAGTTGTAAATGTAGCCTCCTCAGCATCATCAGCCAGACTAAGGAGCAGAAAGCAGGTATGGAAATCAAACCCAGGTCTTCCATATCACAGTGGGAAAAACTGACTTTTAACAATATTTCTACAGTGTGGCAATAATAGAAAACCACATCAAATTGCAGAACATAAATCTTAACATACAATAAAAAAGTTTGAGCTTTAAGAGCTATAGGGCAATTAACTTCACAAGGTTAGTGAATGACAAATTGAGAGTGATGAGCTGCAATTATGCCTGCTCTTCTTATATATCTAAAAAAATATTTTAACTCTCTAGAGAAAATTCACTAACTGAAAGTAAAAACAGCTAGTAGCTCTCCATTTATCTCAGTGCATAGATCTTCATTCCCTTTTTCAGATTTGCAAATTCTAATAAAACAAGCTATTAGAAATTTCGGGATTGTCACAGATTGCTCTCTGTCTATGAATGTACATGTGAAAAAGTTGCACCCACTGAAACATTTAAAACCTTTCCTAGATATGCAAGACTTTTGCACAGTTTGCAAGCTTCAATATTAAATTCTTTCGATTATTGCAATTCTCTTTCCTGGTCCTTCCTTAATCTACCATTCATCAGTTACAAATCATTCAAAATTCTGCAGCAAGACTAACAAACGAAAAGAACACATTACTCCCACTCCTCTGATATTACACTGAGGTCAAAATATGAAGTCTTAACTATGATATACAGGCTGTTAAATAATGCATCTTCAAATTCAAGATAACTAAGTATAAGTATAAGAAAAAAATATGAACAAATTGTTTGCCGGCCTATGATTAAGTATAAGGCAAAGGAAGGTATAATTTGATACTGGAAGTGCCTATTATGATTGGCCAGATGGCATTATACCTGTATTAAGGACTTTCATTGATGTATTTGAGTTGGTTTGGTCCTTATTTCACCATCATAGTAGTTGAGTGCAAATAATGCATCTTCTACATGGCTGATGTCTCCATTAAAGTTCTATAAACCACCATGCCTACTGCGCTCGATGAACAAAAACCTGCTAAAGATCCCAACAGTTAAAATTGCCAGGCTAGAGGTAACCAGAAATAGAGCATTCTTTGTATGGAACAGCTATGGAACAGCTTACCTAAAACCATTCGCATAGCACCTTCAATATCTGTGTTTAAAAAAGCGTTAAAAACATAGGGGTAGATTTTAAAAGGGTTACGTGCATAAGTTATGCGCGTAATCCTTTCAAAAAAACCCCTGCATGCACCGAGCCTATTTTGCATAGGCTCAGCGGCGCACGCAAGCCCCGGGACGCGCGTAAGAACCGGGGCTTTGCTAGGGGGGCATGTCAGGGCCATTCGGGGCGTTCCGGGGGGTGTGTCGGGGGCATGGCCAAGGCCTCCAAATCGCTCCCAGGCTGGGGAATCGCGCAGCGGTGGCTGATCAGCACACGCGAGTTACGCCTGCCTGGAACAGGTGTACATTTCACGATAAAGGTAGGGGGTGTAGATAGGGCTGGAGGGGTGGGTTAGGTAGGGGAAGGGAGGGGAAGGGAGGGGGAGGTGGGGGGAGGCTGAAGGAAAGTTCCCTCCAAGGCCGCTGATTTCGGAGCGGCCTCGGAGGGAACGGGCAGCGCGCGCAGGGAGCACAAATGTGCACCCCCTTGCGCGCGCCGACCCGGGATTTTATAAGATACGCGTGGCTAAGCACGTATCTTATAAAATCTGGTGTACTTTTGTTTGCGCCTGGTGCGCGAACAAAAGTACGCACGGGCGTACATTTATAAAATCTACCCCATATTATTTAGAGCTAGCCTTCTGCAAATGGAGGCTTCCTCTTTGTTATGGCTTTTCTCGTTCTTTGCTAATCCCTTTGTGTGTTTTTTTAAATTGTATTTTAACATTTAATTTATATATGTATGTGCTGTAAGCTTGTGCTTGTTTTTCAGAAGTCTGGCCTTCAGGTGCCATCTACTGTTTCAAGGTTGTATTGCCTGGAGTCCTAGAAGGCAACTTTGAGTAACCCATGCAGCTGCAAAATACTTTGGTAATTTTATCATGCATACCATGTAACTCATTTTCAAAGAGGAAACTGCCCAGGTAGAGTAAAGTACCTGTGCTAAAAGTCTGTATGCTTTGCTCCAACTCTTTGTTCTGGCAATTGAAGTGGGAGATGATGCACTTTGAAAAATCCCTATGTATGCACATAGGTGTCCTCCCCAGAGTTCCACATCCCGCGGAACGCCTCTTTTCAACCAGGCTAGAAAGTGCACATGCTATGGAAATCCATGTGGACTTTTAGACAAGCAGAGGGCAATTTTTCAGATTGGTAGTTCTGCAGGCTTTCAAAGTCGCCCTCGTAATGTAAGCCACCCTGGAGAGTGTTCCATAAGATGGCTGCTAAGTACAAATTTTACCTGCCCTACATTTGAAAAAAAGAAAACCTACTGAACAATAAAATTCAACCCTGGACAAGTGATTTTTGCATATTCGAAAATGGGGGGGGGGGGTATAAGCTATGGGCTGATACAAAACATATAATCGTTTTAAATCTTGCATCGTATTGGAAACAATTTTCTAAGTGTCCACACTAGGACAAGGGCAGCGCCTACTTTTTAGACTCAGGCTTTGCACCAGTTTCCAAAGCATATCTAACCAGTCCCCCCATTTGGTGCTATATCTGTCACTAAGGGGTAGTGCGGGTCCAGGTTCAGTCCAGATGGGAAGGAAGAATAATCTTCCAGGACCCCTGGCATGTCTATCCACCCTTCACTCTCACTGCTCACATTGGAGGTAGAAAACCTCCAACAGTTGTCAAACAGTCCAGAGAATGAGCAATGAAGGCGATAATAGTAACAAGGTATTGCGTCTGTTGCTATGCCAGATGAGAGTGTGGACCCCTTGCCCGAGGTGAGGTTGGCACAACCTGAGAGGGCGAACCCCCGCAGGTCCCCTCCGTCGGAGGGCGAGGCCGGGCTGGTGCAGAGGGCCAGCTGGAGCTTCGCCAATACCAACCCCATTCCCCGCAGGTTGAGCCCTTGGGTTCAGGGGTCGGCTGGTCTTAGGTGGGCCCCTGTGAAGACAGTGGTGAGTGTCAGTGGAATCGTCCAAGATCAGTCCAAGATCAGAAGCCCAAGGGTCGCAGGTAGCCAGTCCAGAGTCAGAAACCAGAGGGTCGCTGATAGCCAGTCCAAGGTCAAAGCCAGGAAATCTGTCCGAAGGAGACCAAGGATGGGAGCTGGAGCGGGAAGAGGAAGCGGAAGGCAGGAACAGGATTCAGAAGGCAGGAACTGGACTCAGAAGGCAGGAACAGGAACCAGAACACCAATGAAGCACAGAAGACCTCACCAAGGCAAAGCAGGCTTGTTGCCAAGTCGAAGAATAGGAAGAGGAGGTCCCTAGAAATAGTCCCTGGCTCCAGACGTCATCCAAGAGGTTGGACCGAAGTTTGTGTAGCTGGCCCTTTAAATGTTTGCAGGTGGTGCGGCCGCATGCCTAGGGAGGGCCCGGCCCGGAGAGGCAGCCAGCGGCATAGGTCTGTGGCCTTGTGCCGCAAAGAGGAGGACCGGGAGTCATCCCTCCTGCCATGGAGTGCGGCACGGGTTCGGCGGCAGGGGCCGCAAGAGTGGAGGAGGGCAGGTGCGGGCGGCCGGCGCGTCTAACACAAGGATGTACAAATGGATTCACACCAATGTCCAGCCGTACAATTCAACCACTAAAAGGGGTAGGAAAACCAGGAAAAATACTCTCTGGAGTCCAAGAATGGTCATCAAGTAAAGCAGTCTTTATTGTAACTTAAAAAGGATAATCCAGGCCACAATACCAAGGATAATCCAGGCCACAATACCAAAAATCAAGATTAGCATAAAAAATATAATAGCAATGAAGATTATTGTCAATTTCTCCATCTTAGGTCTTACCTCCCTTCTCACTTCTCTTGCATCATTATCGATAGAGAAAAAATGTTCTCCTTGCAATATGGGAAAACTGGAATGAGGTTTCAGCATAAAGTCAATCACCAAAATGAACCCCTCCCCCCCCTTCCCAAGGGAGAGAGGGTAAAGAGCATGCTACTATTTAAGAGAACGGCAGCAGAGAAAACAAAGAGGACAATGCAGCTATGTAACATGAGCTGCCAGCCCAGGAAACTCAGAATGAGATTGAAAAGGTTGCCAGACCTCTTACAGTGAAGAATTTGAATGTCACAGCCCCATGGACAATTGTTGGTTACTTGCAGTGACATATCCCACTGAAGTTCTGAGCATGCTCCTGGGAAATATATATCCCAGGTACCATACCCGCCAAAAGGTGGGGTTATCACACAGGGAAGAATAAAAAATATAAAACCTCCTCCTACAGCTATGCAAATTACGAGGGGAAATATTAGTAACGGCTTGGACCCCCTGTCACACATTAAATTCATGCATACTTTGAAACTTACCATACGTACAAAGTACGTGTAGTCACTTGAAGTGGCTTTTGCTGTGGGTGAAATTTTGCTGTTAAATACAGATGAAGATATGAACATGCAAGCTATGTGCATACTTTCATTTCTCCGACCAAAACACACCACCAGAAACACCTTCTTTCAGTATGGCTAAAAGCATGTGTCTTGTGGGTCAAGGTGCAGACTTTTAGCCTCATGAAGGAAGAATAATTTTCAGACAACGACTAATGCAGGTCAAATACATTTTACTTGTGTAAATCCCTGTGACAAGTGTCCTCATTATGCAAACAAGAAGCAAGCTTTCAAATTTCTATCGTCATATTTCCCTGAGGTATCTAAAAAAAAGGGTCCAAAACCTCATTAATGTCACCTACCAAAATAATATTTTCACACTGAACATTGGTTAACAAGTTTAAAATATTAATAAGAGGAACAATATAAACACTGAAGGGTCCAAAATATGAGATAATTATACAGTAGACTCTGAAGCCTGATACATGAACCGCAACTCCGTGGGTGGGCAACTTTCAAAATCATTTATGCAGGTTTTTATTGATGTACACGTGTAAATTGGCTGTTGGAAAATGTCCCTCCCTCGGTGCAGCCAACAGTACACAGAATGTTTCGCAGCTTGTGCACTTTTAGCCACATTTAGAGGAAGCATTCCCAGGAGCGTGTTTAGGTCAGGGGAAGGAAACAAAACGCACCAGTTACATTTTTAAATCTACTCATCCTGCAAGAAAATTATTCTTGCAGGATGGGGGCACTGCCCATAATTTTGACAGCCTTACTACCAAGATGCAAATGTTGCTGTCAGAACCTGCCAAGATATAGATCAGAGCTTTCCAAACTTTTCATGTTGGTGACACACTTTTTAGACAAACATAATTTCACGACACGGTAATTCAGTCTACTAGTAAACCAGAGGTTAAAGGTTAAACGAACGAAACATATTTCGACAATTTATGTATGTTTCCTTAAATATATACATAAATAAAATGTTTCACGACACAACCTATCTCATGAAAACCTTAAATTTATATTAAAAATATATATTCCAAGATTCATGTTATTGTTATAATTTATGAGAAACAATAATAAAACAAATTGTCTGTCCCCCACACCCTCATCTCTCTCCTCCCCCCAGCACATGTCTGGCCCCCACACACTCATATCTCTCCCCCTCAAGCACATGTCTGTCCCCCCAGCACGTTTGCCCACCACTCACTCATCTCTCTCCCCCCAGCACATGTCTGGCCCCCACACTCATGTACCTCGTCTTTTTGATTGTTGCCAGTTAAGTGCTTCACTCCCTTCCATGATCACCAGACACTGCTGCTTGCAGTCAGAGTACTCCTCATGGCCAGGCCTCATCGGCAGCAGCAGCCAATGCAAGGATGGCTGGGCTCGTTCCACCCACCAAGCCCCCCAAAAAAACGCGATTGACAGCAAAAATCACCCCCAATAATAAGCAACCCATAAACTGAAAAAAAAAAAGTGAATCTCTAGAAAAAAAAAAGCCCAAACTCGCATCAGAGTTGACCGGGCTTGCGCGACACACCTGCACACTGCAGGCGACACACTAACGTGTCCCGACACACAGTTTGGAAAGCTCTGATATAGATGCTTGCAGGCATTTATAGTACATTACGAACACTCTTCTGATGTTGACAAACCTTTTTTTCAGACCATTATTTCACTGGAAGTATTCAGACATAATCATTCAGAAGGACACGACCCTAACTTCTTGGCATATAGTGGATGTTCTCCCTTTGTAACCTTAATGGAAAGAATGTTCTGTTAGTAAACTGAGAAGAGGGCCTGAACATATAGGCATTTCTTAACAAGTCCATGCATACAGTAAGAGTAAAACCAAAACTGGCTCAGTCGCTCTACAGACACGAAGATTTTATCCCCTCAGGGTCTACACTTCATGAATACGTTTGACACTGACTTTCTACCAGAGTTTTACTAACAACTTAGTACAACTTACGACATTTATGGCTTGACAGTAACTTGACATTGGAATAGGCCTTTAACAGGTTAACTACATATTTGCTCTCCTGCAACGTTATTGAATTAGAATATTCATGCGTTCTTTATACTTAAGGTGTTATATCATGTTCTCCTGAAAACAGTTATATATGTAAAGCCTGTTGCTTTATTTGTTGACACTCTGTAAATCCTGTTTTATGTAAAGCCTTTTGCTACGTTATTGTTTACTGTAAACCGAGGTGATGTATATCTATACGTGCCGCGGTATATAAAAATCACTAAATAAATAAATAAATAAACAAACAAACAAACAAACTTAGGGCATAGTTTTTACATCACGTGAAAGTGTGCAAAATACCAAAATTCACAAATTATAACTTCAATATCAACTGAGATTTATTTTACATGAACAATATACAGTACTTTGGCCTACTATTGTTAATTAATATCTTCAGAAGTGTTTCAATTGTGATATTGACACTGCTACACTCTCAGTCATTGCAGGCCTGATGTTCCCACAGCGGCTGAAAGAAGATTGTTTAACTGATTTGATGTGTTTATAGCAAATGGGGGGGTGCTCCAAAGATTTTAGATATAACTTATGTGGCCCACAGAACCCCTGGAGAGGGTTCTAAAAATGAGAATCTTTAGAGGACAGATTGATCTTGGGAGTTGACAGAGAAAAGAATCTGGAGAAAGAATGACCTGAAACTTGAGGTGAAGGGACCAAGTTCAGTAACAAGATAAGAAACAATGTTTTGAGATATTGTTCTGAAAGGGATAGAGGCAACAACCAGTGCTGTTGATATGGAAAGGCAAGAGTGCCAAGCCAAGGGGACATTGAGGATGGAAGAATGAGGGGTGAGCCATACAACACACAGTCCCCTTCTGTAATCTCCACCTGCCTAGTCCTGAGGGAATTCTGCACTTCTGCAGAGCACAGAATTTGCGCAGAATCCCTCCCCCCCCCCGGTGCAGAATTGCTAAATTCCGTGCAGAAAATGGCAGAGAAGACCCCGGCATGCCGCAAATGGTGTGCATGAAGATGAAGGCCCCCGTGTATCACAGGATGCACCCCGCTCACAGTGAAGATGAAGGCCCCAGTGAGAGTGAATGTGTGTCTGTGTGTGTGTGTGTGAGTGAGAGAGGAGAGGGAGAGGGGTGTGAGAAAGGGGAGGGGTATGAGAGAGGGGAGGGGAGGAGGTGTGGGGGTTGGGGTGGGAGGGGTGTGAGAGAGAGAGGTGTGAGAGAGGGGAGAGGTGTGAGGGAGGGGAGGGGGGAGGGGGAGAGAGCAGGGGGAGGGGGTGTGTGAGAGAGAGAGAAAGAACAGGGGGGTGAGAGAACACGGGGGTGAGCAGGAGGGTGTGAGAGAGAGCATAGGAGGTGAGAGAGCGGGGGATGCTTGAGTGTGGGTGCCAGAGAGAGGGAGCCTATATGAGGAGATTGTGAAGGAGTGTGTATGTGTGTGAGAGATTGGGAGCGTGAGTGTATGAAAAAGGGATCGTGTGTATGTGAGTGTGCTAGCCTGTGTGAACAGATTGTATATGTGTGAGAGAGAGCCTGTGTGAAGGGGTGCGTGAGAGAGAGACATTGGTAGCCTGTGTGAGGCTGTATGTGTGAAAGAGAAAGGGAGCTTGTGTGGGTGTGTATGCAAGAGAGAGGGCCCTGTATTAGGAGATGTGTGTGTGTGTGTGTGTGTGTGTGTGTGTGTGAGAGAGAGAGAGAGAGAGAGAGAGACACAGCCTGTGTGAAAGGGTGCATGAGAGAGAGACATAGATAGCCTGTATTAGATGTATGCGTGAGAGAGAAAGGGAGCTTGTGTGGGGGTGTGTACAAGAGAGAGGGACCCTGTATGAGGGGATGTGTGTATGTGTTATTTGAGAGAGGGCGCATGTGTGTGAGAGAGGGAGGGACAGAGGGAGCCTGTGTGAGGGGCAGTAATGAGAATGGGGTCACTCTCTGGGACTGGCAATAGAGTGGAAGAGGTTGAGCCTAGAGGTGGAGGGGAGAGATACTGGCAGGTGGAGGAGTTGGGGTCTGAGAGGGCAAAGAGGCCAGGGGAGATGGGAGAGCGAGTGGAAGGGACAATCTTACAGTGAATTTCTAGGGAAATTCTGCTCAAAATATTTAAAATTCTGCATCTCTAAGTAATAACTTTTTTCTGTATTAATTTAAATGTAATTACTTAAAGACTGGCATGTACATTGTGTTCCCTGTACGTACCCAGATCAGTCCAGACTCCTGGGTTTTGCCCCCCCTCTAGCAGATGGAGACAGATGTTTACAAACTAAACTCCACCTTAACTAGGCTGGTCCCACCTACAGTCTGGCAGTCTTCTTCTGTCTCCTAGCAGGTGGAGAGGGTGCAAAACCTACAGTCTGAGTTGAGGCCTAGTTTAAAAAAAAAAAAAAAAAAAGAGAAGTATAGGAATTTTTTTTAAGGAGTGGTAGGTAGGTGGGTAGGAGGCTGAGACCGCAGTTGGGTGCCTGCAGGTCCGGCCTTGTCTCCTTCCAGGAAGCGGTGAGGTTCTGCTGGGACCATCCCTTCTGGGGGTTGAGGACGCTGAAGGTGGGCTGGGGGCCCTTGCCAGCGCTGATTTGTTGTACCTGTCCTGGGGGTGACACCGGGGAGCTCGGTTCACTCCCCCCAGGTGGGCTCGGAGCCAGCGGCGAACGGTAAAAAAAAAAAAAAGTTTTGTTTGTTCTTGTTTTCTCTTTTTCTCTCTTCCTTACCGGGCATTTTCGTTCGTGGGGGGGACACGGGTGGCAGAGCGGTCAGCGTCTTCATTGCTGTTCTTTGGGAGGCATGCCGCGGCGGCCGGTCTGCAGGGCCTGCGGGGCGGCCCGACGTCTCTCCCGCGACAGCCTTTGTTCTGGCTGCGTTTCGGGGGGGAGGGAGTCTCGGCCTTCCCGGAGGCATCGCGGCAGGCACGGGCAGCGGCTCCGGGGAACAAGTCGGGGGTGGTGGCTGGCCCGGCCCCGCGGAGCGCGGGAACGGGCGCCATTTTGGCTACCCTGGAGCCGGCGGTGGGAACGCCCACCATTTTGTTTCCTTCGGGGGCCGGGTGTTCGGCGCCCCCGGCAACGAGGGGCGGGGAGGATTTACCTCCTGCGCTGTCCCCCCAGCGGACAGTCCCTGAGGGGGACAAGTCTCCGTGGCCAGACTATAGTGATCCGGAGGAGGATCCGGATCGCAGCTCCTCTGATTCTTTTACCTCTGACTTTGTGCTGGTAATGCACAAAGCCTTTAAGGCACGGCGTCTGGCCAGGAAAAGGGAGCGGGGACCCCAGGAACTGGATCGGGGGTCGGAGCCCAGAAAGCGGGCCAGGCCCGCTCCGGTCTCGGATCCCCCGGGGGGGGGGCCCGTCCACTCAGGCTGGGGGCACCTCGGGGGGATCCCGATACTGAATCGGAATCCGGTGAGCCGGATGAGCAGGATCCGCCATCCCAGCCAAGAGGCATTGAAGGAGACAGAGACCCGGGGGCTGCCGGTCCGAGCGGTTCCCATTCGGGGGACAGGGATGACCCCAAAGTAGTGCGCTTGTTCCGTCGGGACGAGTTGGCGCCCTTGATACCAGCCATTCTTGGGGAGTTGTCCATAGAGTTACCGCAGCAGGAGTCCCGACTCGGGCGCACGGACCCCGTAGTATTGGGCCTTAGGGGGCCCCCGTCGGCCTTTCCCTTGCATTTTTCGGCGTCTGATTTACTGTTCAAGGAATGGGACACCCCAGATTTGGGGCTGAAGGTAGCCAAGGCCATGGATAAGCTATACCCCCTGACGGAGGACGCACTCGAGCTGTTCAAGGTCCCGAGAATAGATTCGGCGGTGGCGGCCATTACGAAGAGGACCACCATTCCGGTGACGGGAGGGACAGCTCTTAAAGATTTGCAGGATCGCAAGCTGGAGGTGCAGCTCAAGAAAATCTTCGAAGTCTCCGCTCTCGGGGTCCGAGCGGCTATATGTAGTAATTTCTCCTTGCAGGCAGGGGTTCAGTGGGCGCAACAACTATCCGCTAATGAAGCTCTCTCGCAGGAAGAGGCGCTGCAGGCGGGTCGCTTGGAGGCGGTGATTGCCTATAGCGCAGATGCCTTTTATGATTTGCTTCGCACCTTGGCGCGTGCTATGGTTTCGGCGCGGCGGTTGCTATGGCTCCGCCATTGGGCGGCAGACGTGTCGTCTAAAGCTCATTTAGGATCGCTGCCATTTAAAGGAAAGTTGCTCTTCGGAAAGGAGCTGGAGGATTTGATTGAGTCGCTAGGCGAGAATAAGGTGCATCGCTTGCCAGAGGACAGACCGCGGTCTAGAGGGGCTCCAGCCTCGAGATTCCATTATCGGGGAGGTCGCAGACCTCGTAATTCCTGGGGGTCAGCCTCCTCCTTTCGGCACAGTGCAACCTGGCAGCAGTCGTATGCTCAGTCCTTTTGCGGGCGCCGCTTTAGCAGGCCAGGGACCGGTACGGGAGCGCCGGTCGGTAAGCCTTCTCAATGATGGGCTGCCGGTCCACTCCTCGGTTCCGGTGATCGGCGGCAGGCTGGCATGGTTTTACGGGGAGTGGGTCAGAATCACCTCGGATCAGTGGGTCCTGGAGGTGATAAGTCAAGGTTACGCGTTAGATTTTGTACAGCGGCCCCTTCAGTGTTTCATGGTGTCGCCGCGCGGGTTCTCAGAGAAACGCAGGGCGCTGCGGGAAACGATTCGTCATTTGCGGGAGCTAGGCGCGATCGTTCCGGTGCCGTCCCACGAAGTTCGCAGCGACCGGTATTCCATTTACTTCCTAGTACCAAAGAAAGAAGGTACATTTCGCCCGATACTCGACCTGAAAGGCGTCAACAAGTGCCTGCGTGTTCCGCAGTTTCGTATGGAGACCCTGCGGTCGGTCATTGCCTCGGTGAGGCAAGGGGAGTTTCTCGCATCCCTGGATCTCATGGAGGCATATCTGCATATCGGGATCCGCGTGGAGCATCAACGTTACCTCAGGTTCGCCATTTTGGGGCAGCATTTCCAGTTTCAAGCGCTACTGTTCGGGTTTCCTAAAGCCCCGCGGATGTTCACCAAGATCATGGTAGTGGTAGCTGCCCAACTTCACAAGGAAGGGTTTCTGGTCCATCCGTATCTCGACGATTGGCTGATCCGGGCGAAGTCCGAACACCTCTGTCAGATAGCAGTTCGACGAGTAGTCGGATTGTTACAAAGGCTTGGCTGGGTGATCAATCTGGCCAAAAGTCACCTGGTGCCCTCACAATCTCTGGAGTTTTTGGGAGCTTTGTTCGACACTCGGAAGGGCATGGTGTACCTTACGTGGGAGCGCAGGGACAAGTTGCAGGTTCAAGCCAGGCGGTTGTTGACCAAACCCATGCCAATAGTCTGGGACTACCTACAGATGGTGAGGTCTATGACTTCCACGCGGGAATTGGTTCCCTGGGCGTTCGCTCATATGTGACCCTTACAGTTGGCATTACTCTCCCGCTGGAGTCCGGTGTCGGAGCAGTTCCATCTACCCTTGCCGCTACCGCAGTTGGCGCATACCAGCATGGATTGGTGGCTTTGTCCCGTCAACTTGGCCCGCGGAATCTCGTTGGCGGTTCCCTCGTGGACAGTGATCACCACGGATGCCAGCCTGTATGGATGGGGCGCGGTGTGTCTCCGAAAGTCGGTACAGGGCACGTGGTCCCCGAAGGAATCGTCATGGTCCATCAACCGGTTGGAGACCAGGGCAGTGAGGTTGGCCCTCCGGGCTTTCCTTCCACTGGTCTGAGGCAAGGCGGTCAGAGTTCTGTCGGACAATGCGACAACAGTAGCCTACATCAACCGGCAGGGTGGAACCAGGAGTCAACCAGTGGCCGCCGAAGCTCGACAGCTGATGGCCTGGGCCGAACGGCATCTCCAATGCATAGCGGCGTCGCACATCGCTGGAGTAGAGAACGTTCAGGCGGATTTTCTCAGTCGCAATCAGCTAGATACCGGCGAGTGGGAGCTCACGGACGGGGCGTTTCAGCTCATTTGTGCCCGGTGGGGGACACCGGTCCTAGATCTGATGGCGACATTCAAGAATGCCAAAGCTCCGTGATTCTTTGCTCGCCGTCAGGAGATAATAGAAAGACTAGGGGGCACTCCATGAAGTTAGCATGTGGCACATTTAAAACTAATCAGAGAAAGTTCTTTTTCACTCAACGCACAATTAAACTCTGGAAATTGTTGCCAGAGGATGTGGTTAGTGCAGTTAGTATAGCTGTGTTTAAAAAAGGATTGGATAAGTTCTTGGAGGAGAATTCCATTACCTGCTATTAATTAAGTTGACAGCCACTGCTATTACTAGCAGCAGTAACATGGAATAGAATTAGAATTTGGATACTTGCTACGTTCTTATGGCCTGGATTGGCCACTGTTGGAAACAGGATGCTGGGCTTGATGGACCCTTGGTCTGACCCAGTATGGCATGTTCTTATGTTCTTATTTTAAATTGTGTGCATACAAGCACGGGTATGTTTTAAAGTATACCAAGAGCGCATAAGTGTGCTCCTAATTTTAAGAGGTTACTCGAGCACATTTAGCATGCGTATCTTCCATAGGACATTGTCGATTTTAGGCACATATGTAGGCAGATTTTAAAACATGCTCACACGAGGGACAACCTAGTTTTTCCAATTAGTCCACCAGTTTGCCCAGTTAATATTGAGGTATTCCAGACCCCTCTAGTTCTTTATCCTGCAACCCCCCCCCCAGTTGATCCAGACCATCACTTTGTCCTGTAAGTCCTAAAACTTGAGATCTACAGTCCTGCTCCTCATCTGGAGAGCAGAAAAGTTACGCAGATAACAAGGTGACCATGTACTGCAGTCTCCGGTTTTAAAATAAGGAGTTATGCACAAAACTGTTGGCCCTGCCCCGAAACGCCCACGCTCCACTCATGCCCCACCCTCTTGCCTTTGACACATGCACTGGTATATAATCGTGTACTTTGCAGCTTTTTTTAAATACACGTTACTTGCATGCAGCCCACATACATGCATATGTGGGCATTTTGCGTGAGCAATGCTTTTAAAATCTACTTCTGTGTTTTATACTTTGGGGTTAAGAAATCCCTAGTTGAACAAGGAAGAGCTATACCTTACACACAATTTGAGGTTTTGTCCAGGTTTGACTGGGGATGTATTCTGATACATGCTGCATATTTAACCAGAATCCATACTTAAATGTGCATCCATTGTTAATTAATTCTTCTGGTGTCAACAAGTTTTGCTAGAGTTGCTTTTAAATTGGAAAGTGTCCACAGTGAATACTCATGAAAAACCATAAGTCATTACCTGGGATCTTTCTTTAAGCATTATTGCTTATATCTCTTGCTTCACAAATGCCTCCACATCTTTGCTTTCAAAAAGAAAAAAAAATCATTCATTAAGGCACAATATTAAAAGAAAAGAAATTCCATATGAAGGACCAAACTAGGGGCCTTTTTACTAATGTATGTTTCTATGTAATAGCACATTTTCATGCTAATTTACTCCACTTTATTTATCACGGGATATACTAAACTACAGTACCTGAGTACTTTGTGACATTTAGTAAATCATGCATGAAATCTCCAAGTGTTGTCCCAGCCAGGAAAACTGTGTGTTCCTGGCCATGGCAATGCACGGTTGTGGGGCCACCCCATCCAAAGGCTGCCATCTTTTAAAGGGGCTGCAATGCCCTATAAAAGCCTCTGCCACCCCTTTTAAAAATGTCAGTGGTGGTCCATGGACAACCTCCCAGATTCCTTCCACACTCTTGCACCCCCATCTGGTGCTTCAGTCTTTAACGAGTTACCAGTGCCTAAGCTCTACCTCTCCCAGGCTTCAGGTCCCATCCCCTTAAGCAAAAAAAGTGCTCTTCCATTTAAAAACAGTATCCACCAGCCCCCTGAGCCTCCCCAAAGCCATGAAGATCTAGAGGGGGCAGAAAGCATCCCCACTCACTCCTGCCCCGCCGGCAGCATTCTTTCAAAGTGGCATCAGCTGACCCATTAAGGGGTGGGGATTAGGCAGGGATAATCTTTTTTTAAAAAAAATGTCACCACCAGTGGGGGTGCCAGCATGTACAAGCAATCTGGAGGGGTTGTTCCTTGGACCACCACTGACATTTTTTTAAAAGGAGTGGAGGAACTTTTATTGTCTTTTGTGGTCCCTTTAAAGCAACACCCTGGGAGCATCACCAGGTACCTTAGCCTGGCAATACCCCTGGGGAGGACATTAGCTATATTTCATGAGATGTAACTAACTTTCCCACAGTAGTGCAGCTTGCAAAGATTTTTTTTTTTTTTTTGGCAAGCTGCACTGATGATTTTCATGGCAATGAGCTGCTTTGCATGTTTTGTATGCAAAACAGCCCATTACCACAGCTGCATTGCAACAGATTTAGAGGCTGACACATAGAGATAGATCTTCAAAAAATACGCGTGCGCGTACTTTTGTTCGCACCACCGGCGTGAACAAAAGTACACCCGATTTTATAAGATACGCGCGTAGCCACACATATCTTATAAAATCCGGGGTCGGCGCGCACAAGGCTGCGCAAAATTGGCAGCCTGCGCGTGTCGAGCCGCGCAGCCTGCCTCCGTTCCCTCCGAGGCCGCTCTGAAATCGGAGCGGCCTCGGAGGGAACTTTCCTTCTGCGTCCCCCACCTTCCCCTCCCTTCCCCTATCTACCCCACCCCCCAGCCCTACCTAAATCCCCCCCCCTACCTTTGTTGGGCAAGTTACGCCTGCTTGAAGCAGGCGTAACTTGCGCGTGCCGCCCCTGCATCCCCCGGCACAGGCTGCAGTGCCAGGGGACTCGGGACTGCCCTCCCGGCCCACCCCCGAACCGTCGCCACACCCCTGGACCTGCCCCGGACCACCCCCTGCCCCCGGACATGCCCCCTCCCACCCCTTTTTAGGAAGCCCCGGGACTTACGCGTGTCCCGGGGCTTTGCGCGCGCCGGCGGCCTATGCAAAATAGGCGCGCCGGCACACGAATGCCCTGCGCGTGTAAATCCGGGAGGATTTACGCGTGCAGGGGTTTTAAAATCTACCCCAATATGTATAGAAAATTTGCAGTTATCAAAAAGTCTATGCATTACATGCATTTACTGTATAATAACATGTTTTACTGCACATTACATGCTATTTGCCACATACAAATGCCACAAGAGTGCTGTCATAGAACAGTATCAGTCATTTCTGCTTCACAACAAGTGTTTCTTCTGAGGTGTTGTTGTGGACTACCAAAATAAATACTTAATAAAGGCAGCTAAAAGATAGATCTTTATTTAGATAAAGTATGGAATATTCCAGGAGAGTGTGAGATTTACAGCAAGGCAATTCAGAAACAGCCTCAAAGAGCATTGTTGACACAATAGAATTAATAGATTACCACCTCCAATTTACATACCAATAAACTAGTTTGTTTGCATAACATTTTCCTAATTGGTTGACATTATAATTATACCACATATATGGTTAATGGAACTGGGATTCTTGTAAATCATGTGATTTCTTGTAAATTGAGCCCAGAAGGCAAGAACAACATTTAAGGATTAACTTAGACATACCTTTTAACTTCTAGCATACGTTCTAGCATTTCAGCATATTCTGTCATGCCAGCAACCTTGAACAAGTCTGATCAATGCGCTTTCACAGTGCAGTAATGACAGCTTCATAGGAAACCCTTTTCAAAGCACTCCAACAGCATGGTAGTCCCTGCTGCACACACCAAGGTCTAACCCTGAAAAATTAGATTATGGCAAATGGGTACCAGAAAAACCCAGAGAAACAACAGGAGGGGAAGGACGGGATTAGGTAAGAGGGGCTCTTCCTTGCTCTGCTTTGTGTTCTGTCTTCTCTAGGCTCACCTCCTGCCTTCCTGTTCTGCTCTCTGCCTGCTCTCTGGGAGGGAAAGATATGGGTAGAGCAGAATGTGGAGTGCTATTCTCTGTTGCCTGAGATTTGGGGCATTAGGGAGATTGGGGCACAGTGCTCATGCATAGCAAAGCCCCTGGTGCTGCCCCCAGACAATTCCTTAAGTCTGCCTAATAGAACCAGCTCTGAATAAAGGATTCTATTTAAAAAAGAGTTTTGTTTTTTTTAAAAACCATACTTTAAAAGATCCTTTTGAAGACAGGGCACAAAAATTATATCAAAATGTTACTTTTCCCACATATTGCACATCTTATTAGAAAAATTTTGTCCTTAATGTATAGACTTTCAATCTCAGACAAATTGCCAAGAAAGCACCATCTTCCACTTATGTCGCAGGCCTTGCACGTGTATCTTAGCCAAAACTGAGACAAGTTACATGTGTGAGCTTTTCAGTGTGTACACATTGTCACTATGTTCATGACCTCAACAAATGCAGGAATAACATCACGTCACTTAATTTGTGTCAACAAAAAGTGTCCCTTATTTTATACATCAGAGTATTCTCAGTTGCTGAATATGTGATGTCAGAGAGAGAGTAGGACTATATAATGTTCCCTGACATTCCCCAATGGGAGATGTCTTGTCAAGGAGTATGATTTAATAAAACTCATGAGCCTACTTTGGCTTTTGCTCTTTCATCCAGTCTTCCATCCTAGAAAGGTAGTTGAGGCTCGAGGTCAGAACTCTTGGACCTTTCAGGAGGTGGGGGAGATTTTTCTTGAGGTTTCAGGGAAAATCCTGGGATTGAGAAAACCAGGGGATGTGAAAGGGGAGTTGGTCCCAAGTTCCTTGCATTTCACTGAGGATTTGCCTTAAGGTCTGCAGAATGAATTTCTGGTTAGAGTCAGAGTAAGGATTACTAAACTGGGAGATCTGCTTTCAGAGCTGCTGCTTGGAAGTTGTTAGCAGAAGCTCATCTGTTCAGCAGAACATTCGGGTTCAGCTACTGGTCTATAGAGATCTGCACACCAGAAAACAGGTACCAAAAAGAGGAGAACCCAGGGAGAATCCCATTTCCAAAGAGTACCTCAGAGCTAGTAGGTAGTGGTGAAAACAAAACCCACTGTGTGAAGACTGTGCAGTGACTGTAACTTTTTGGACTATGTATTGCCTTTTACTTTTGCTACATGGATAGCTCTCTTCTTCAGTGTCTGATTTATTCATCTGCATCAGTTATTCCAAAGGATTTATGAACAACACAGGACTGTTGGCAATGTGTGTTATTCTTCTTACTGGACAGTGTAAGAAGTCCTCCAAACAGCCTAAAGTCCTCCAAACAGCCTAGAGGCCTTGAAAGACTGTAACTTAACTTTTCCCCCATCAGCAATGAACCTGAAGGATCAGGGGATGTCTACTTGCCCCACAGATCCTAAATGTGCCCCTCAGTTCTAGTAGCTGGAGAAACAGAGGATACACGTAATTGGTCAGCTGAGCAAAACAAACTTTGATTCAAGTCCGCGGTGGTCTCAGCCAGAGGTCTTTCTCGGGAGTATGAAGACCCAGAGGAATAGCCAAGCAGCTTCTCCAAGTTCTGTAATAATATGCAGCAGTCACTAGGTGCAAAAGGATTTTCAGATTCTTTTCAATGGGCAAAGCAACCTAATTCTTTATCACCACAGTCATGTTAACACAAAGGGCAACCTTCTCATCCTCTTCATCAGCAGTCATTATTTGACCAAAAGCAATATAAGTTCCCTAAAAAAAAAATGATACATAATTATCTTTACAGTATATTGCATAGGTATGGTAAATAACATTCATTATTGCAATGCATCATTTACATTTAAAGTAAGATAGGCATACAGAATAAGATGATCATAATTGGGAACCATCTGTCTCGTATTTGGAGGAATGGTTCTTCATTTTGATTGAAAAATTACCCTTTTTTTCATCACTCTGTCATGCAGAAAGGCATTCAGGCCAGTGCATGTCATTGAGGCTGTATGACAGACACTTTATTCCCTATAATAATAATTTAAAGAAAACAACAACAACTTAGGCATACTCAGCTAGAAGACATACCGTAAGTAGTTACTATTTCCCTTCTGAGTATGCAGATTGCAGAAGCTGCTTTTTTGATCATATGATATATGCAGCTGGCATTGGGTCTTAGTTCTTATTAATTGCAGTCCTTTAATCCCACCATACATGTCCCAAAATGTCACTCAAAAACAGCATTTGAAAGCTGGCCCCCTTGAAATCATAAGCATGTTTAAGTATAGAGTTTCTCCATGGGTGGCTAGACAAGGCAACTGCTATTATCTAATCAGCCAGGTGAGGATTGTTCGTGTCCTGGTTCACACACAGGTTACTGTTGATCAGTCCCAGTCCCAGCAGTATCTGGGCTGGATGCACTTAACACTTATGTGTGGTCACCAACATCTGCATAGCACTTCATCACACATCCTACATAGAAACCAAACATGAATGATTCTGAAGACATTAGGGACTCAGTTCCACTTTGGCCCAAGCTAGACTGTTTTGCTGAGAAATTCACTTTGCACAGCACAATGTCAATCTGCCTTCTTTCTCTCGTCCTCTGTTGCAGGTCTCTGGCACAACTTCCCTATGCCTCTTCCACAGTGAAGAAGAAAATTTAAACTTAATATTGGTGGGGAAAATTGCATTTGTTGAGGGGGCAAAGAGGGTCTTAACCTCCATCTCATGTATCCAGCCCAAAAATGTAATTACATGTTAACTGCAGTAAAGCACCAGGAATATGAGGAAAAGGGCTGCCTCCCAGGCTCCTTGCAGCATGAATACTGCTTTGTTTTGCTTTTCACAGCCTTGATATTCACTGGAATTGTAAAATTTGAATTTGCAAAGATGAATAATCTCAGGATAGTCTGTTACAAAAAGGAAATCATATATACTTATTTTTCAACGACAACTCACTCACAACTTAAAGGCTAAAACTTGTTTTTCACTTGTTTTTTTCTTTTGCCGCATCGCCAAGCCTGACGACGTACCTCATTGGTTTTCAAATTGAGGCCGTCCAGACTTTTAATCATTTGCGGTCTAAAATGTTCAAAATAATTTGTTCATAGACGGTGATAATATATTTATCTTGCATACATCTTAGATTCAGGCTCAAGCGTACTTGAGCTCTCTACTCTAGCTTGACAACGGCCGGTGTTTCATGGGTAAATGCTTCATCAGGAGCTGTCAATGTTTTTTTCTTTCAATAATGACTAAATCACCACTTCTTTTTTGACTCTGTTCATATTCCTATGTCAAAAAAGTTGTATTGTAATTATATATCAACCTATATGCTGTATTACTTATCTTGTGTTGGCAAATGGTCCGACCTTTCATCCGAACAATCATTGTCTCGAAACACTTCCAAGAAGAATCGCGAAATACCGGCTGTTGTCGAGCTAGAGTGGAGAGCTCAAGTACGCTTGAGCCTGAATCTAAGATGTATGCAAGATAAATATATTATCACCGTCTTTGAGCAAATTATTTTGAACATTTTTAGACCGCAAATGATTAAAAGTCAGGCGGCCTCAGTTTGAAAACCAATGAGGTCCATCATCAGGCTTGTTGATGCGGCAAAAGAAAAAAGAAAAACAAGTGAAAAACAAGTTTTAGCCTTTAAGTTGTGAGTGGCTTGTCGTTGAAAAACAAGTATATATGATTTCCTTTAACAGTGTATTGTTGCGTAGAAATCAAATTGGGCTCTTTTTCCGTAATCTTAGAATAGTCCAGGTTAGAACATATGTATAGGGAAGAAGACTGGAACAGTGACCCTTTCATCTGCCCCTTACCTCAGCTGGACTGGATGGCTCCCTACAGGAGAGTGAAGAACACCGGCTCCAGAAAGAGCCCTGGGACAGAAACTTGGTTCAGAGGTGAGTGGGCTTTAATTGTTTTAGCCATGCTTCTGCAACTCATTTAGATTTGTTACATTTGTGCCACACCCTCCTTCCCCCCCCCCCCCCCCCCCCCCCCACATTTTTTTGTTTGCTAAATGAGAAATGTTAATTAATTTGGAAAATCCTGGACAACCCCTGGTATTTTTTCATCATAATACTATGCTACATACAGTAGGTCATCTTTGTATTGGCAAGATATAAATCAAAGCCCTAGCATGGTGTTTGGGGGCAGCGCATTGCTGAAGGTGCTGTATTTCAAATGAGGGATTCAACCAAGGTCTTATCTTTTCTCTGGATTGGGGGGGGGGGGGGGAAGGCAGACAAGTTTCAAAGCAATCTATCCACATAAATACAGATTCATGGAGAAAACAGCCATCCCATGGTTGGCTAAAAAGCCAGGCTGTATTCCACCGGGGGTAAGCTTTTGCTAGACTGCAAAGAGACATTCCCATAGTTATGTTTCAGTCAGATGAAGAAGCTAGTGAATGTGCATGACATTTGCCAAAGTAAGTGCACTATTTTATGCTCTGGGTACAATGCAATAAGCCGCACTTAAAAACATGCGTCTAAACTGAGCACCCGTTCTTTTAATGCACGCACAACCACATCTCCTGGGCATCTAATTTAATATGTAAATGAGCTGCCATGTTAAAAAGGACGGGCTAGGGATCAATTGTGCGTCCCTAACATGACCTTAGCATAGGGCACTCAGGGGATATGGCTGTTAGGAAAATGGATGCTCAATTTACAAGCGTCCGTGTTCCTAACCCGCACACAGTCACAGGTTAGGAAAACAGACGCTCGTAAATCAAGCACCCTTTTTCCTAACCTGACCGCCATCAAGATTTTTTTTTTTCCTGATGCTGCCTTCTGTGGTTCCTCCTATTTAGTACCGCAACAATATTAATTAGGAAGAACCATAGAAAAGCAGTATTTTGGGCTTTTTTGTGGTGGCTTGGAGCGTGTGAAGACTTAACACCAACTCTGGGGCCCACGTTACATTTTGTATGTAAAAATGTGCACGTGAGGCTCACGGTGATTTTTTGCATTGGGAGTAATAACTAATAGCCTCATCTGCATAGCATTTACATGTGTTGAGTGCTATTAGCTATGCACTGGTTTGGACATCTGTTTTGGCCGCGTTAATCCTATTGTTGCATCGGGAGTTATTCCAACGCATCCACTATGCGCTTTCAACCATGCGTCAAGCTGTGTGCTAGGCTGAGCATCCTATATTGCATCGGCCTCTCTGTCTTTTATCTCTACATGCGCACATAGCTCCAGGCCCTAACACGCTTAGAGAATGCATAACATTGTTAGCACAGTTTTTGGAGAGTTCTCATGTAGACATACTATTACATATCTATAAATCCATTTTATATAATTATATTGCACTTGCTTGGACCTGTTACCTATTTTCAGATGACTCTCTTTCTTGTCCCTCTCTCCCACTGCACACAAGTCCAGATATACACTTTTATCTATGAGCCTACATCCTTACTCATACACATGCACAAAATGCGGCAGCTCTTGCTATCCCCTAGAATGTTGTTTCTTACCTTTTTCTTATTAATAGGTCATCCGTGTACTTTTTCATGAAAAAAGGGATTTCATTCAGATAATAATAGCATTTACTGAAGATTCTTTTGACAAAATATAGTCTCAATATTTGCAAAAAATATTCTTTGCTACACAAAAAATAAAGAACAATTACAGAACAAAATCAATGGAACATACCGGTTCAAACTTTAGCTTTGTAAATCGTTGTTCTGTGTCTATTCTGATTGTCTCTGCAAAATAAGACAGATAAAATGGATTTCCTGAGTCTAATGTATACTAATAGAGGTCAGAGAGGCAAATAATGCAAAGATTTACCAAGATTGAGGACTTTCTTTACATTATACATAAAATCTAGTATGATTAGATTTTCCATACTCAGTTTAATTATTTACCAGTTTAAGACTCCATAAAAAATGACAAGGAACCATGATCTTTGGAGTATAATTTACAGAGTGACAAGCATACATCAGAATAAATGCTGTGGCCACTGCTCCTATTATTTCTCCTGCTAGCTGCAATGCCAGGGCTCAACTAGGTCCAGCAGCCAGCCACACAGCAAAATTCTGCACACGTATTTGAAATTCCATTCCAGTTCTGCATTGCACAGTGGTGCATAATTCCCCCAGGAGTTCCTCTACCTAATATTACTACCACTTATTTTATAGTGCTATACTAGACATATGCAGCACTACCTGTAAATGCCCTTTCTGAAACACAACTAAGTGATAAAGTTCCTGAAGGGAGGCTCTAGGGATTAGCCCTAGAGTCTAGGCTAATCCTGTGTTTGTCTGGGCACTTCACCAGGTTTATTCTGCTGTTTGTAACATAGATTTTAAAATGGAGGAAGTAGGACCACAAATTGAACAATGCATTGACATGCTCATTTAAACCCAGGACAGGAATGTCCTAAAGCCTCCCTTCAGAAACAGGATAACTTGGCAGCCTATGTACTAAGAGGTTAATTTTAAGACCCATACACATGTGCAGATATGCGCACATTTGCTGGCTCACGCACATAGGTGCAGCGATTTTATAACATTTGCACATATAGACGTGTCGGGGAGAGTGGGGGTAACCTACATGGAGTGGCAGTTACTACTCTTAACAGAAGTCCCAAGGGGTAACTTGCATGGAGTGGCAATTACCATCCTTAACACATGCATGTCACAATCTTCTTGTGTGGCTGAGTGAGTTCTTTGACCCTCTTTTCATCTCTCGTGGACCAATCTCCAAACCACTCTCTCTTTGAATCATTCAGTACAGGTGCTCCAGTCCAGAGCCCTAGGCAGCTGCAACCCCCATACCTGGTATGGATTAGGCACTTGGCCACTATTATGACCTGGGTCTTTTAGTTTGATTTCTCTCTATGTCTCCATTTGCAACCAGTGGAACCCACAGGTTCCAATAGTCGGCCTCTGTTTCCAGTCAGGTACTGTAATCAGGTTCTACTTCTTCAGCGTATTGGTCATTGGAAGTTCTCTGGCTGCAGCATCCTTCACTGGGACTTTAGCCCCTTGGCTTTCTGCTACTTCTCTGTTTCTTGAGTAAACCTGGATGAGAATTTCTCTCTTTAGGGATCAGGCTGTAATTTCATTTTGAATGTCAGCCTTGTTTCTCCTGATGGTGCCAAAGTAGATCAAGTTTTCACTTAACCTTTTCACCAGTACAAACGTAGCAGAAAAATTCCTGTCACCCAGAATATTCCTTCCTGATTTGTACCAGGGCCGAAGAAGGTTTTGCACAATACGGCTACCTAACTTTCTGCTATTCTTCTCCAGCTTTTTTGCCCAGGAAATATAGATATCACCATTCGGGGGTACAATGTTGCTATATCACAGCACCACCAAATCTTGAAACCATATTTTGAGGATTTATTTATTTATTTATTTATTTATTTTTATTTGTCTTTTTTATACCGACATTCGATTTGGTATATCACATCGGTTTACAGAAATAACTCATGGTACAATATGACAACGGTGTCGTTATTATTATTACATTTTAACTTAGTTAAACAAATTGGAACTTAAATTTGATTTACATAGAAACTGTGTAACTTAATTAACAGATGGAATACGCTTGAATTACATTGGGCGGTTGGGGGAGGAAGGGCATAGGGCGAACATGTGGAGTTATTGGTGCATGGGTTGGAAGGCTTTCTGGAATAGCCAGGTTTTTAGAGTTTTCTTGAAGGATTGGGTTGAGGTTCTAGTCTGAGTTGTGTGGGAAGTTTGTTCCATATTGAGGGGCCAGTTATTGAGATGGCGCATTTCTTGGTTGTGGTACAATGGGCCAGTTTGGTGGATGGGATAGCCAGCAGGCCGGTGATCTTAGATCAGAGATCTCTTTGGGATTCGTGGGGGTGGAGGGTGTCCTTTAGCCATTCGCTCTTCTCATTGTAGATGGTCTTATGCAAAAGGGTTAGGGCTTTGTGCTGTATTCTATAGGTTATGGGGAGCCAGTGGAGGTCTTTGAGGATGGGTGTGACATGGGTGGAGCGTTTGTTGTTTGTGAGAGATCTGGCTGCTGCATTTTGTAGTAGTTGAAAAGGTTTGAGTGTGGAAGCAGGGAGTCCAAGGAGGAGAGAGTTGCAGTAGTCCAGCTTGGAGAGTATGAGGGATTGCAGTTCTGTCCGGTAGTATTGGTTGAAGAGGAGAGGCTTGATTTTTTTGAGGACTTGTAGTTTGAAATAGCCCTCTTTTATTGTTGCATTAATGTGTTTTTTTTAGATTAAGTTCAGAGTCTAGGGTGATTCCTAGGTCTTTTATTGTGGATATGAGTTTTGTTTGGTTGCGTGCTCGGGAGGTCATGGGTGTTCTTAGTGGAGGGTTTGTTTATTATGTGTAGTATTTGCTGGGTATATGCTGTCTAAAGGGATTGTGACCTCAGAAAGCTATCAGCTACTTATCCATAGTCAGGTGTATCCTGGGCACATACCATTTTCAAAGTTACTCCACAAACAATGTCCACATATCATGGAAGGTAGTAAACTTGTCTACAGCTCTCTTTTCCTCCCACATAACTTTATTATCAAAATGCATATGTACCGTTATTTGTTGTAATCTTTTCAAACTCATTTTAGCACAAACAACAAGAATGCCGTATCTATGGAAACTACAACTTTTTTAGGGTTTCATAGCCTCCATGGAAAAAGTCATTCAAAATGAGGAGACCTATACATGTTGTGCTTCCCGGCCGCGTACGCTCCGTGGCCGGGCCTGCTCACCTCACTACGCCTTCCACCAGCTCCGGGCACGTCCCCTCCATGGCCGCTTCCAGCTCGCGGCGTCTCCAGTCCCCCTGCACTCCCACTCCAGACCAGGCCTCACGGCGGGGCTTGGCATCCTCCGTGGCATCGGCCCTGCCCCTAGGTGCGCGCGCGTGGACCAACCGGCCTCTTAAAGGGTCAGGGGTGGAACCCAGCTCCGCGGCGCACCCTGATTGATCACTGCTTAAAAGGAAGTGGTCTGACCCCACTTCCTTGCCTTGGCAATTGGGTCGATCACATTGTGATAGCTAGTTTGCCTTCCTGTTCCAGTGTCTTGTTCCAGTCTCCTGTTCCAGTGTCCTCTTCCAGCGTCCTCCTGTTCCTTCGTCTCCCCAGGTAGTACCATTCAGTCTGTCTTCTCAGTACTGACCTCTGCCTGTTACTTTGACTATGTTTGATTGCCTCCTGGATTTGACCTTTGCCTGTTTCCTCGACCACGTCTGAACGCTGCCCGGAACTGACCTCTGCTTGTCCATTTACCACGTCTGCACGCTGCCTGGAACTGACCTCTGCCTGATCACTGACCACATCTGACCGCCGCCTGGAACCAGACCTTTGCCTAGCATCGGCCCTGCCCCTAGGTGCGCGTGCGCTGACCGCCCGACCTCTTAAATGGCCAGGGGTAGAACCCAGCTCTGTGGCGCGCCCTGATTGATCGCTGCTTAAAAGAAAGTGATCTGACCCCACTTCCTTGCCTTGGCAATCGGGTCGATCACGTTGTGATAGCTAGTTTGCCTTCCTGTTCCAGTGTTTTGTTCCAGTCGTCTGTTCCAGACTCCTGTTCCAGCGTCCTCCTGTTCCTTCATTTCCCCAGGTAGTACCATTCGGACTGTCTTCTCGGTACTGACCTCTGCCTGTTACTTTGACTACGTTTGATCGCCGCCTGGATTTGACCTTTGCCTGTTTCCTCGACTATGTCTGAACGCTGCATGGAACTGACCTCTGCCTGATCACTGGCATGTCTGACCACCACCTGGAACCTGACCTTTGCCTGACTGACCATCCTCTGACTAACTACTGGTATTGACCCCTGCTTCAGCTGACCACATTATCCTTGACTCTGGCCTTGATCCTCACTCTTCATTCAGAGACGCTGTTCTGGCCTTCTCTGGCTCCTGGCCTCCCTGACCTGAACATTGACCATGCACCCTTGTTCATGGTGGGCACATCCCTGAACTTTATCTCTCGGAGATCCTGCGAGGCCCACCTAAGACCAGGCAGCCCGAGTAACCAAGGGCTCAACCCGAGGGAACCCTGGGTTGCTATTGGTGAAGCTCCAGCTAGCCTCTGTCTCCTCCTGTGCTCCGCCTCCTGGTGGCAGGTGCTCTCTGGGTCCAACCAGGGAGCCTACCAATCCTGCACCAGGCCAAGGGTCCACCTCCCGGCGCAACATCCAGCTTCTTCCATTATCAAAATGACTGTCTTTCCATTCTTTGAATTTACAATCTACCTGTTTGCTTGTTTCGATCACAATTACTGACAAAATATTGTCAAGCATAAATAGGGCAAACATTTCTGAAATGTTCTACTTCCAGGTTGCTTGTGTTGGTGACTCATCTCATTCTTTGGCCATCATTTGCTACACAACTGATGTGGAGCTTTTTACCACAACCTGCCATTTCTGCCTATCATGGTGGCAGCATCCAGAATATTCTTAGGGTGTAGTTATCTGGACTGTGAAGCTCTAGATCTACCTCTACCACGTCAGCCATGGGATGCTCTTCTTCCCCATACCACTGAATGACAGCAGTATCAATTACTCCTCATCACTGCTGGATGAACTTTCATGGAAAATGTGATCTTCAGGTTCAAAGAAGTCATAAACCCCTGGAAGAAAGTCTGGCTCATCTTCATTGGAATATCCTTCAAATGATGAATCACTGCTATCATCCATGAAACATAGTCTGATCATTTCTCCAGACATGTAGCTCCACTTCCTTGACTTTCTGGACTATAGAAAAAAATAACATAATGGCACAATGAAATGTGTGAAATAAGATACCATTGCTCCTCACCACCTCCACAAAGAAAGATGTATGGTATGGCACAATTTTGCCAAGCCAGAAATGGGACAGGTTTCACATGCACACCCTGGAAAATGCAGTAAGACTATAATGTTATCCCCCTTCAGCCTATGGCAGAGATGCAAACTCTGTCATAGGTCGAATGGACTCTGCTCCAACTTACTGGAGCAGAATCCATTGGGGCAGATTTTCAAGGATTTACATGTGTAGGGGAAGTTACGCGCGCCAGGCCTATTTTCAAAAGGCCCGGCGTTGCGCATAAAGCCTTGGGATGTATGTAAGTCCTGGGGCTTGAAAAAAATGGGCAGTCAGGGGGTGAGGGCAGAGACCTCTCCACGGCCGTTGGGCCGGAGGATTGTGTGCCTGCAATCGGCAGGCATAACTTGTTAAATAAAGGTACGGGGGTTTTTTTGGAGGGGGCTGGGGGTGGGACAGGTAGGGGAAGGGAGGGGAAGGTAAGGAGGGAATGGGGAAAGCCAGCTGGTCTCCCGAGGGCTCGACACGCGCAAGGTGCACTAGTGTGCACCCCCTTGCGCGCGCCAATCCCTGATTTTATAACATGCGCGCGGCTGTTAGTCAGACTAGAGTAGACACGGATCTGAAAAAAAACAAACAAGACCGATACCTTGGAAAGTAAATTTATTGGATACAGTAATGCCCAACTCCGGCCGAGTTTCGCCCTTTCGGCTGCATCAGGGATTTATAATTGCATACTCTACAAATGTGCTTCACATATGAGCCACCCTTATTCATAAACCAGGGTATGTTAAGGATGATCTCAATTTCTCTAATTCACTGCTAATGCCTTTTTAGCAATTTCATTGTGCCAGAGAGAACCTCTTTTTGGAGGTCATAAGGTGTAATTTTTACATGCAACAAATCAAGATGCACTTGGAAATTCTTCTTAATCAGGCCAGTGGCACTTTTGGAACTATTTCTGTAGCTTTCTGCCACCTTTTCTAGGACTCTAATTGCATCTCTTTAGTACTTAAGGATCTGTGCTTTCTCTGTACGATGCATAGACACCTCTATCAGCAATGCTGTATTCTTCTCTGATACCACAATATCTGCTTTTTGTGCATTGATCTTACTGTCAATGGGAATAGGAATGTCCCAGGTGATCACAACTTCTTCATTCTCTTCTATTCTATTAGGGTTGTGCTACCAGCGTTTGTTTGGTACCCAGGCCTCTCTTCTTCTTGTCTTTGACCACAGGTGGATGGGCTTCACCTGGGCCTCTCTTTCCTGTCTTTGGTCACAGGCAGGATGGGCCTTGCCTACTGCCTTCCTGGGCCTCTCTTCTTCTTATCTTCAGCCACAGGAAGGATAGGTTCTACCCATAGCTCTCCAAAGTTATTCTCCTCCTCTGCGTGCGGTCCCACTGGGCTTCTCTCCTTGTCTTCAGCTGCGGGTGGGATGGGGTTCATTTGCAACTTCTCCAGGCTACTTTCTATCTTTGGCTGTAGGCCAGGAGCTCACACTGGTGATTTTGCCATCCCCTAAAGGTTGGTGCTCTAGGCAACCACCTACTTCACCTAATGAAATCTCTGGCTCTGGTCTTCCCTACAAATGTATCCATCATCACAGGTAGAACAACTGGTCTCGAATCTTCAACAGAAAAGACACCATTTTCCTTTCCTCTTCCTCATAGGAAAACAAAAAAATTCATTTCTTCATTACTGTGAGGTCAGTTTGAAGGGTCTAAAAACTGCTCAACCAGTCGCCATCTTCCTATGCACCAGGATATTATCCTATTAATTAGCCAAAGGAAGGAGGGAATGCTGATGAAAGGAAGGAAGGAAGGACCCAGCAAACAGAAAAAAACCTAAAAATGTTCCCATTTTACAACTAAACATTTTATTACATGGGAAATTCAATATATTTCTTATTTGTATCTTAATGGGATTTTGTGAGCTGATGGGAATGGAAGATGGAGGATGCCTGTTCAGGAATATGATTGGAAATGGGAAAAGTTTGACTCATGGTGATGTGTTACCGTGGTCAGTTGAGATAATAGGGTTTCCCTGTTGATTTAAGAATACATTTTAATTGTTAATGCAATTATAATGAGGCATTACTCAGTCTTGGAGAAAAGGTATAGATCAGAAGTTGAGAGAGACATGGGGTTTTCTTGTTGGGTTTGATTACCATAGTAAAGTTTGAGAACCAGCATCTTAAGGAAATAAGATAATGTGACTCCAGGCATGAGAATCCTGCCACAGAGTACTCCAAAGAGCACAGTGACAAACATGTGCTGTGGAGAGTCCAAGAAAAGAATTCCTCAGGGGCAAAAACAACTATTCCTTCGTAACTGTAACATAAAAAAGGAAATAGAGTCAGGCAAAACATGTTATTCTTCAAAGAAACTAAAGCAAGACTCCTGTCAAAAGTCAATATTATACTCTACTTCTCAACTCAGCCTCAATGGGATAGTGAAATCCTCATAACAAGACTACTTTCAATTCACTTCTACAGATTTCACAGACATCATTTCCTTAATTATCATAATCATTGCTTTATCACTTGAAGGTCACAAAACATATCACTCCTGGAAGGCTGAAAGAAAAGGGTATTTTATCCAGATCTTCTAAGAAGGACCAATTTAATGGCACAATAGCCATACTATGCACAGCGATGCAGGAGATCGGGGTGTAATTCCCAGATCTGGCTCCTATAGTAGCAATATTCACAGGTCCTTGAAGGCAGAGAATCCAAACCATTACACATCAAGAATACCTATTGGTTAGCCACATAACATACTTTTATAGGGCTCCAAAGGGAGCCATGGTTGCTTCTTTTGGCTGAAGACTACCTCTGCGATTGTTAGACTATGGAGAGAATAAAAAGAAAACGCTCAAAAGTTGTGTACAAAGGGTCATGGCAACCAAGCCCCGGTGGAGAAGAAGGGAAGATACTCTAGAAAAGAGAAGTTATAAGCTGCCAGGGTATGTATATACAACAATAAAAATAAACCTCTTCAGTAAAGGAAGGAATTGGAGTTAATTGTAAGATATTTCACTTGTTATTTAAGTTTGAGTACCTACCTCCTTTTAGACTGCCACAAAATTGATATTCATCATCAGTTCCAGTGCACATGATGTATCTGTTTCCACTTACTTTTATAGATTTGTACCAAACATCTACTATGCCATGCACATTTATTAGATCATACCCTATGAAAGAGAGAAACACAGGTTTAATGTTTATTCATCCTTTTCTCATCCAGAGATGAAGAACAAAGAAGGACCTATCCAAATTATTTTTTTTCTCCTTGGATTCCTGTTCCTTTCAGCTCCATGTGGGGACATACAGAGGTAACATTCATGGAACTGCTATGATCCTGGAATGTAAAGAGATCAAAAGACAATATACTGCCTTACAAATTATTTATTCATAAAACTCCCAATCTAAAACTCCATTTTTAAATGCCCCTCTGGGTAACTGCTTTAGAATAAAATGTGTAATCAGTTCTCACTCTGAAGCAACAATTGAGTTTGACAGTCCAAGAAGGTACACATTATCTCAGAATGGGTTACTATATATGGCATCACTCCAAACTCATTAAAGCAGCCAAGGTGAAGTGTGACTTCTTATAAACAGTAACTGCAAGCTATTGAATGTGGAGAAAGATTACAAAAAAAAATGTGTCTTTTTCTTGTATCATGGGTCTCGCACTTGTTTACTTCTTGTCATAGGAAAACTCAGAGAGATAAGCAACAGGGCATATAGCAGCCAAGGTTCAGGAAGGGAAAAACCAGAACTATACTGTCATCTGTCTCCATTTCCTTCATGCAAACAGCATGAAACATAATATACAAACATATAGAAATTAATCTCAGTAAGGACCCTACACACCATCTAGTCTGCCCATTCCAAATGCAATCCCACAGAATATACTTAATTTTAAGTTTTACCCTCAGTTCCTCATATCTAAGAATCTTCTGTGCTTATCTCATGTTTTCTTGTGTTCTGTTACTGTTATAATCTCCACCACCTCATTAAAAAGCTGTACCATTTATCCACCACCTTATCTGTGAAGAAGTTTTTGTTGTTTACTCCTCAGTTTTCCGTCTTTTAGTCACATATCATGATCTCTTTTTCTAGAAACTTCTTTTTCATTTAAAAAATGCTTGATTTTTTGTACATTATTCATATGTTTGAGATATCTGAATGTCATTCACATGTCTCATATCTCCCATCTCCCTTCTCTCTCCTCTCTATCAGGGTATGCATATTTTGCATCTTAAGTCTTATTTCAAATGATTACAGACTATTTGTACCATCTGCAAAACACAAACCTTACCTACTGGCTCCTCTGCAATATCATTTTTAGAAATATTCAACCAAACTGATCCTTCAAAACTTGACTGATGACCATTTCTCCTTGGAGTAAATTCCATTTACTAGTATCCTCTGTTCCTTTCACTCAACCACTCCTTAACCCAGTTTATCACTTTAGGACCTACCATTATGCTGCTGAGGTTACATATGAGCTTCCTGTGTGGAACAGTATCAAAAGCCTTCCTGAAATCCAAATAAACCACATCCAGGGCACACCCTCTAATTCTTTAGTTTCCTAGTCCAAAAAATTGATACTCTTCCTCTAATAAAACTATGCTGTCTTGCATCCTGTAATCCACCAGATTCAAGATATTCTACTAGCCTCTTCTTTAGTAGTGACTTAATCAATTTATCCATCTGGCTAGTCTGTTATTTCCACCCTCCTCCTTTTTACCACTTTTATGAAGAGGGTCAATGTCTGCCCATTTCCAGTCTTCTCAAGGAGCACTCCTATCTCCAAAATCTGTTGAATAGGACTATCAGTGGAGATGTCAGCGGTAACTTTCACTTCATGTGCACAGTACAAGCAATCCTTCTGCTGTACATCCAAACTCATTGACTGAAGTCAACATGAGTTTGTATTAATATTTATTTTGGCATACATAGGGATTTTTCCTTATTCAAAACATAAACTCTTTGGTTTTGATTGACCCACACACTAGAACAAATAAAAATAACTTACTTGGAATCCATGAGAAAGAGAAATTATACTTGGAGCCTCGACTGAGGTTACAAGGATCTATGTTCACCGTCAGAGGATGCTTATTGACATTATCTAAATGAAAAGCATATAGTTTAGTGTTAATCAGATGAAAAAGGATCTACAGCTCTACACATCACAAGCATATCTATCAACAGGCCTACCAAATTTGTTAAAAACAACAACAAAAAATGACATGTGTAAAAATAATTTCATGCCAGTAAAGATGCTAAATAGTTAGAAGCCTCTAAGCTTAATGTGAACCCTAGTAAATCAGAAGCTTTATGGCTTACTACAAATGTTCTCTTTCTCTTCCAAGTGTGGCTATGAATAATGTTCCAATCCCAATCAAAGATGTAGTCACCACTCTAGTGGTCAAGCTTGATAAAGATCTGAAATTTTCAGTGCACATCTCTCATCTCATGCAAAACTTCTTATTTTTTTTCTTAGATCCATCCGAAACTTGCAGCCCTTCGAAGACCATCAAGATTTTAAAACTTTAGTACATGCACTTATTCTCAGTAGACTTGACTACTGTAATACTCTCCTTAATGGTCTACCTGCAGCCAAGTTATTCAAAATACATCAGGCAAACTTATCTTTGGAAAAAAAACAATTTTTTTAAACTTTCTATTTATAATTTTCCAACATTACAAAGAAGAAGACTTTGCACAGTAACTGAGAGTTTAACAAAATAAGAAAAGAAAAAATATATATATCATATGACATAATCCACAAAAAAGCAATACAATACCCTCTAAATGTAGACCTTCCAACCAGACAGAGAGAGGAAAGAAACACAGGAGATACAAAATAGAAGGAAAAAAGAAAACTTAATAGGGAATTAGGCTGACAAAAAAAACCATAACCCAACTTCTACATAAGAAAGTCACAACTAATATCAAGAAGGCTCTGAAGAAATGACCGTTCTCTTCCCATTGATATAGGCTTTAAGCTGTTCTGGAACAAAAAATATGTAAGAATCATTCCCAGAATTTACAACATACTTGCATGGGTATTTAAGTAAAAAAGAAGCCCCTAAGTCTTGGACCTGCGAACATAAGGCCAAGAAATTCCTTCATCTCTCTTGTGAAACTCTAGCCAGGTCAGGAAACCCAAAAAGACTACTGGCATATTTTTAAAGTAATTTCTCATAACAAAGGAAACATCATGTTCACTAAAAAAAAGAAACTATTAATAGCGTAGCCTGCTCAATTATCTCATCAGAAGTAGATTCAAGACGGCAATCCAGCGGGCTAAGAGATGCTCCTTCCCCAGCCAACGAAGGATCTCCTGCTCCTTCTTCGGCAATGGGGTTACTAACCCATGAAGCTTCAGGGTTAGAAGAGACACGCCCTACGACGGTCATTTGCCTCAAGGGGGAACTAGGGTCCGGAGGAAAGACCCAGCCTCGGCCCTTTCATTTGGATGGCATAAAAGCAAGTAAATTAATGAAACAGCAACAGGGAAAAAATGGAGACAAACATGAAAGTGACCGCTCAGGCAGCTATCTTGGCTCCCTCCCCCCGGAAAAAAAAAACCAATTTGGTCACGTCATTCCGTTTCGCACTGAGCTTCATTGGTAACCCATTTCAGCACGTATCAATTTCAAACTGGCCACTCTGACTTTTAAAGACTTCAGATTTAGCTCTCCTCCTTATCTCTCCACTCTCATTATTCCTTATCATCCTTCTCTTGCTTTTAAGTTCCAGCAAACTAGAACTACAAAGAACTACAAAGAAATGAGACTTGAATCTTCCAGAGACAATTGTTTAGGAAGTAAGATAAACTTCTTACCCCCCAGAGATAATTGTTTTGCCTTTCTCAAACCTAACATTTGGAATTCTTTACTTCATAGTGTATTTTTAGAGAAAGATTACATGAAATTTAGGAAAGCTCTTAAGGCATTTCTCTTTATCCAACTAAGTCAGGACCACATTTAGTTTCATTTTATTTCATGTTTCCATGATGTGATTTTCTTATTCTTTAATATTATATTGATTATTTTAAAAAATTATTTTATTTTATTATGTAATCTGTTTAACATTTCAATATTTCAACCGCTGAAGAATTTCATATTTGATGATCATGCAATAACTATAAAACTTCATGCAAAAAATGTAGGTGTTATCATTGACTCCAAATTATCTATGACATGCAACATATCAACACTTGTGAATACATCCTTTTTCAAGCTTCATATGTTAAAAAAACTAAAACCATTACTATTCCCATCAGACTTTCGATCAGTAGTTCAAGCATTAATCTTAACAAGTTTAGATTATTGCAACACCCTATATCTAGCTTTACCTAATGCCACTACCCATCCATTACAACTCATTCAAAATTCCACAGCTCGTATCCTATACAATTTGTCCCGCAGAGATCATATAACCCCGACCTTACAACAGCTTCACTGGCTACCCATATCTTACCACATTTCCTACAAAATCCTCACAATAATACATAACTTACTATACAATTCTAATTCTGAATGGCTCTGCTCTCTTCTCAGGATATATAAACCATCTAGACAACTACGCTCAATGGATAAATGCATTCTAGAAGTTCCATCGGTAAAAACTGCAAGATTAGGCAAGACACATGAACGCGCTTTCTCAGTTGCAGGTCCTTGTCTCTGGAACTCCATCCCAGAAGAAATCAGACTAATACAAAAGAGTTCAAAAAATATCTGAAAACATATCTGTTTACTGCAGCCTTCAATCTCAGTTAACTGACTGCGTTGCTTAACATAATAACTGATTTATATGATAAGAGTCATTAACTAAATGTAAATACCAAAGCTTAAAGTTATTGTTAATTTTATATCGCGTTGAATTAGAATGAATGAACAGTGTTGTTTTTAATTATGTATGTTTTATTGTAAACCGCCTAGATGGTCAGACCCTGACCATTTCGCGGTATATAAAAACTTTTTAAATAAAATAAACAACATGTAATTCACAATTGTTATTGACTTTTTTGTAGGATTGCTTTTTTTTACTTTTATCTGCTTAAGCTTATTTTATTATGTACACAACCTGTTTTATTGGTTTATTTTTCTCAGATTTTTTAATTTCATGCACATTGTAATGATTTATTGTACATCACTATGATTTGCCTTAGTAAAAAACTAGCAATTCATTAAGTAAATAAACTAAACTAAACTATTTCAACCAGTTGGTTCTCCCAGTGCGAAATCACAGGGACCCATTACCAAAATGTTGCTATTGTGAAACGAACAGCATAAATACAGTGATTGGCTAACTGAACCTCCTCCTTGTCAGAGATCCCACTGAATCCCCCCACAAGCCTAACAAGCCCATAGAAGGAATCAGAGAAAAAGCCTTCTTAATAATGGTTTGAATAGCTGTTTTAACTTCTTACCAGAATGAATGTAATTTAGGACAGGTCCATCACATGTGCAAATAGGACTCTTCCAAGCCACAGCCCCTCCAACAAAGAGGAGAGGCTGTCTTAGAAAACTCAGTAAAAAAAGAAAGTGGATACCTGCATGTACAATGAAGCACACAATTAACTCCACTCTTCTTGCATATATGGACCATTAGATGATTCAGAGGTTAAAGGGGCACTTAGAGAAGATAAGGCCATTGCAGAAAGATTAAACAATTTCTTTTCTTCGGAGTTTACTGAAGAGGATGTTGGGGAGATACCCATTCCAGAGAAGGTTTTCATGGGTAATGATTCAGATGGACTGAACCAAATCATGGTAAACCTAGAAGATGTGGTAGGCCTCATTGACAAACTGAAGAGTAGTAAATCACCTGGACTAGATGGTATACTCCCCAGGGTTCTGAAGGAACTAAAAAATGAAATTTTTAGGTCTATTAGTAAAAATTTGTAACCTATCATTAAAATCATCCATTGTACCTGAAGACTAGAGGGTGGCTAATATAACCCCAATATATAAAAAGGGCTCCAGGGGCAATCCAGGAAACTACAGACTAGTTAGCCTGACTTCAGTGCCAGAAAAAAGAGTGGAAAGTGTTCTAAAGATCAAAATCACAGAACATATAGAAAGATATGGTTTAATGGAACAAAGTCAGGATGGCTTTACCCAAGGCAAGTCTTGCCTCATTAATCAGCTTCATTTTTTTGAAGGCGTTAATGAACATGTAGATAAAGGTGAACCGGTAGATATAGTGTATTTGGATTTTCAGAAGGCATTTGACAAAGTTCCTCATGAGAGACTTCTAGGAAAAGTAAAAAGTCATGGGGTAGGTGGCAATGTCCTTTCGTGGATTACAAACTGGTTAAAAGACAGAAAACAGAGCGTGGGATTAAATGGACAATTTTCTCAGTGGAGGGAAGGTGGGTGGGCAGTGGAGAGTCTCAGGGATCTGTACTGGGACCCATGCTTTTCAATATATTTATAAACGATCTTGAAAGGAATACAACGAGTGAGATAATCAAATTTGCAGGTGATACAAAATTATTTAAAGTAGTTAAATCACAAGCAGATTGTGATAAATTGCAGGAGGACCTTGTGAGATTGGAAAATTGGGCATCCAAATGGCAGATGAAATTTAATGTGCATAAGTGCAAGGTGATGCATATAGGGAAAAATAACCCATGCTATAGTTACACGATGTTAGGTTCCATATTAGGAGCTACTACTCAGGAAAAAGATTTAGGCGTCAGAGTGGATAATTAATTGAAATCATCGGCTCAGTGTGCTGCGGCAGTCAAAAAAGCAAACAGAATGTTAGGAATTATTAGGAAGGGAATGATGAATAAAACGGAAAATGTCATAATGCCTCTGTATCACTCCATGGTGAGACCACACTTTGAATATTGTGTAAAATTCTGGTCACCGCATCTCAAAAATATATAGTTGTGATGGAGAAGATACAGAGAAGGGTGACCAAAATGATAAAGGGAATGGAACAGCTCCCCTGTGAGGAAAGGCTGAAGAGGTTAGGGCTGTTTAGCTTGAAGAAGAGACGGCTGAGGGGGGATATGATAGCAGTCTTTAAGATCATGAGAGGTCTTGAACGAGTAGATGTGAATCAGTTATTTACACTTTCAGATAATAGAAGGACTAGGGAGCATTCCATGAAGTTAGCAAATAGCACATTTAAGACTAATCTGAGAACATTCTTTTTCACTCAACGCACAATTAAGCTCTGGAATTTGTTGCCAAAGGATGTGGTTAGTGCAGTTAGTGTAGCTGGATTCAAAAAAGGTTTGGATAATTTCTTGGAGGAGAAGTCCATTACCTGCTATTAATGAAGTTGTCTTAGGCAATAGCCACTGCTATTAATTGCATCAGTGTACACCAACCAACCTCTTTCCCTTTACTAATAATTCTCCAACATTCGCCGATTCAAGGGAAACCTTGTTCAGTGGTATTTCTTTTGTACGGTGGCTCTGTTCAAGGATAACCAATTTGTGGTTATCTTTTTCATTCGCCCCGTATATTACTCTTTATTATTCATACTTTTGTGTTTATTTTCTTTATTTTCTTTTCTCTTTTTAATTTTTGCTTATAAAATCCCTTCTCCCTGACTGTTTATCCGACCCACTTGTATATTCTTATGGTCATATACTTATCAAGGCCGCCACCTCTGTCTCTTCTCATGGGGTCGGATCCGCCTGCCCGACATTGGCCATGTTTCGGCACTGTGTGCCTGCTTCAGGGGCTACGAGAGAGAAATCTACTGTGTCCAGTCAGGGTTCACAGTGTCGACATATCTGACAGAATCGGCGAATGTTGGAGAATTAATTGCATCAGTAGAATGGGATCTTCTTGGTGTTTGAGTAATTTCCAGGTCCTTGTGGCCTGGTTTGGCCTCTGTTGGAAACAGGATGGTGATCTTGATGGACCGTTGGTCTGACCCAGTATGGCAATTTCTTATGTTCTTAGGCAAACCTTACAGTCTTGCACAGACACGTACACCCGCCCCAACCTCTACACACACAGTTAAATATTATATACATTTATATTAAGATTTTACATGAAAATGGACAAAAATATCACATGTATATTATATTTACATGCACTGCTGTGGCACCAACTAGAAAACCCTGGAAAAAATTAAACAAGACAATTGGAACTCTTATTATAATTATATTATATTATATTATATTGTAATACGTATTGGGTGTAGATTTGGCCCTCAGAAAGCCATGAGTTAACTAAATTACAAAATAGTAAACCTCCCATATCAAAACATCACTAACTGCCAGCACTCAAAATAATAACAAACATACCTATGAAAAGGCAACACTGCAAAACCCCAAAACCCCAATACACCTCCTATTAGGAAAACAGAACAAGCCAGGCTTCTAAAGATCCCTACAAAGAAACTATGTGCTAACAAAATACCTCACCTCAATCACACACGCAGAACTCAAGCAGTCTCATCAAATGCAGAATAAAGAGAGCATAAGGAATAAAAAGAAATGTGCAGCCAAAAACTAAACTGAAAAATACAAGCCAGATTTTGTATGCAGTACAACAATAGAAAAACAAACATTACTACAGCTCATAAAATATCGAGCAATACAAACTAAGAAATATAAAAACATAATAGTAAAACCAAATTAATAAATACTAATCAAAAGAAAACATTTCAAAACATAATTTTTTTAAATTTCCCAAACACCAATAAAATATTTCAAAAGAGTAGATACATCAAATAACAACAAATATTTTTTTTTTCAGAAAAAAATTATCCTGCTTTCCACACCTGGGAACTTTAGATTTCCAGTCATCCTGAGATTGTCATGGATTAGCAAGGGAAGAATGGTGCAAACACAAACACGCACACACACGCACACACACACAAGCTGCCTCTCACACACAAACAAGCAGCTTCCCTCCCCACACACGCACAAGCTGCCTCTCTCACATGGAGCCGCTTCTTTCAATCTTCAGACCAGTAGGCCTAGGCTTCAGCGGCACTTTGCAGTCTCTCTGCACTCTTTAGCTGCTGCCGGCCTGGTCTCCCGTGGCAACCTGCAGCATCTCTGCACTCTACAGCTGCCGCCAGCTTGGCTTCCAGCAGTTGCCCACAGCATCTCTGCACTCTTCAGACACCGCCAGCCTGGTCTCCGGCAACGGCCCGCAGCATTTCTTCACTCTTCAGCTACCACCAGCCTGGCCTCCGGCAGCAGCCAGCAGCTTCTCTCCATTTAGCCACCACAGGTCTGGTCTCCGGTGGCGGTATCTCGCAAACTCTCTCCACTCTTCAGCTGCCACCGGCCTGGGCTCCGGTGGCAGTCCACAGTACCTTCTCCTTCAGCTGATGTCTCCTTTGGGCCCTTCTCGCTGCGCAACAAAGCACAGGGACATTGCATAGCAGAGGAAATGCTGGCGCCAAATATCACGTGACCAATTGCATAGACCCAACTTCATATCCCTTGACAGGCCAATCCACTCCTGATCATCCTATAACAATCTCCAGTGTTTCAGTAATATTACTCTAGTCTGCTTAAGTTAGTTAATAATTCTGTAACAAATCCAATAACAATTACATTCCCTATTCTTATCTTTGCTCAACAATTGTGATTGGGTCAAATTAATGGGGTAGTGGATGAGGGATGGGCCAGCAATTCTGCAAGCATCCAAGAACGTGGTTTCATCCAGTGTGAATAATGTGCTATCTGCCCACAAGTTATTATTGGTGCCACATTACAACTGGTGCCACATTACATTTCCAGGATAATCTCCAATTCAACTTAGTTTCCAAAGCTGTTGTACTAGTACGTTTGTGGTATATGCAGTCTTGTGTCCATATCCATTGATCTACATTGGCAAAACTAAAAGAATGTTCCGTACATGGATGATTGAACATTGGAGTTATATTCAAATGGATGTAATGAGGCTCTTATGGTCCATCACTGTTTGGAGTTACATCATACTGTTGAACATTTGAAATGGACCATTATAGAACATGTGGTGGGGGGAGGGATTTGGATGTACTTTTAGTGTGCCTTGAACAGCAGTGGATGCACAGATTAAACTCAATCAGTCCATTTGGGTTAAACATCAAAACTGAGTGGACAGTATTTTAAACCATATTGTTGAGATGGAGTAACCATATGTTTTTGAGAGAGGATTTTGGCTTGCAATGTCAAGAATACAAAAATCTTTTTACACTGTGATTAGTTACACTGAAGCAGCCTCTTGATGTCATTCTGAATGAAGCAGAAGGGATTTTAAAAGTTGAATTAGGTCACGCAACACAAGAATTTTTGAATGGGGGTATCTGATTTTTATCTTGATCATGTGCTTCTCTGTGTGGTGTACAATAGGTTGGATAAGGACTTTAAAATGCGAATTAGTCTTTCTCATTGTATTCCTCCACAGAATTCTTGAAGCAGGCAAGACCAAAACATTGATGTTGGGTTCTTGCTGGGGCTTACTCCTGAATTTTATGACCAGTCTTGCTGGTGCTCACTCTTGAATTTCATGAGATGCTGAGTTTTAAAAAAAAAAAGCTAAGTAACACATTTTTCAAAATCATAAGAGTACATTTTGAAGTTTGTTTCTCCCAACTTCAGTCCCTTCTCACACTCACACCCCACAGCCCATCTGATCCTGTCATTTACCCTCTCCCCAAACACCTCCAAATACCTTACTCACACTCCACAGCTCCTCCATTCTCTTACACCCCACCGATCCCTTCCCTCACTCACTCTCCCCACAAACAATCCTCTGATCTATTTCACACCCTACAGCTCCACCAATCCCCAACTCACTCCCCATAGCTTTCTTCAAAAAGACATATGCTACATTTAATATACTTCAAGGAGAATACTTATCTCACAAGTTGAAAAAGAAACCTCAGTAAATTTCATCCAATAAACTTCTATTTCACCAATATTGTACTAAGTATTATGAGAACTTTGTCTAAGTTTCCTTATATATGCCTACGGCATACAGTTGTTTATTCCAGTTTGCAATTCAATATCCAGTATATTCAAACAACTAGAAATTTATCTGTCAGTCTTACAAAAAATAGTTATTTAATAACATATTATCCTCAAATGTTTCCAAATCTGAAATAATTTATTTGACCAGACATTCTCGTTGTGTTTGGCCGGTCGCGGGTCCGTCCTGTGACCGGCCACTCATACCTCCAGCCCAGGGTCAAAGGGGGCCCACCGAGGCCACAGCTGGGCCCCAGGAGAAGACGTGATTGGCTGCCGCACAGGCCCAACATGTCGCGCTAGGAACGCTGCTCAGCTGAGTGGGACATCTCTAGGCATGCACAAGGCTCAGGCACATTTAAAGGGCCTGCGGCACCTGTAAATGATGTCAGAGGCCTTCTACTATTTAAGGCCTGCTTTGTCCTGCCTCAAATGCCTTGGCAATAGGTCGAACTCCTCGGAGTAACTGTTTATCACTGCGTTCCTGGCTCCTGTTCCTGCTTAGTTCCAGCGCCTTGTCTTCGTTTTCCTGGTTCCTTCCTGTTCCTGTGTTCCTGTCTTGTGGCTCCTCATCAGTCTTCAGTGTCTTCCTGCTGTTCCACCTTGTCTCCTTCCCCCTGGATTGACTTCTCGGCTTGACCTCTGTTTCGATCCCTGGCTCATCCTCATTTGGATTCCTGGCTTGAATTTGGATTGCTCCTCGACCTCATTAGACTTCTGCCTGCTTTGTGACCACAGTTTGCTCCTCATCTTGCTGAACTCTACCTGACCCTGACCTCAGCCTGCTCTCATCTCTACTGTCTGCTGCCTGCTCTTATCTCTGCTTGGACTGACTTCATTTTCTTCCTGCTGGCCAACAACCTCTTCTATGATGGATTCATCTCTTCACAGAGGCCCGCACATAAGTCCAGCCGGCCCTGACACTCGAGGGCTCAACCTGAGGGGAACAAGGGCTGGTATTGGTGAAGTTCCTGTTGGGCCTCTGCTCCAGCCAGCTCCGACTGCCAATGGTGAGGACCTGCAGAGCTCCTCCCTGTGGGTAGCGACAACCTCACAATGGTCCAAGAACCCACTTCTGCAACACTCATATGGATGAATTTGATTTTAGTTAACATATAATTGTTGTTTCTTCTCATGTACATAATCTGGATGTGATTCTGGATACTAACTATGAAGGTACACATCCAAAACAAAATTAAAACTGAGTGCTATAAGTTATGTATGTTAAGACGGCTAAACCACTTCTAGAGCCATTTTCCAAACAGTTCCCCAGAACTGTCTTTTGGACAGTTATACTATTTGTGGGAGTTGACTACTGCAATTCCCTGATGTTTGGTCTTCCTAGTAGCATTCTCAGACCACTCCAACTACTCCAAATTATCTGCCTTTGAGTTTTAAATAGGCACACTGTCTACAATTTGTTACAATTTCAGCTGCTATTTAGTCTCATTGTAACCTGCCCATGAGTTCTCCTCGGAACTCCATTCCATGCTATCCATGTCAGCTCCTCACTACTCAGCCTGTGGTGCAGCCTTCTTGCTACCAGGAGTCCTCAATATGTTTGCTTTCTAGCCTTGCCAATCTCCTCCTCCTAGCCAGCACCACACACAAGCATCGGCCCTACATAACCCTGTCTGTTCCCTATTTCAATGTCTTTGCAGCTAGTCTGCCTTGGCTCCTTGTCCTGACCCCTTGCCTTGTGGCCATCTGGCTTCATGCTCCTTGCCTTGCCTTGTGGCCATCCAGCCTTATCATCCTTGCCCTGCTTTGTGGCCTACCTAGGTCTTTTCTAGCACTGTGGCCTATCTAGGCTCTTCCTGCTCTCGGACAATCTAGGCCTTCTTAGCCAATGTGCCTTCATACATTTACGTTCTATGTTCCTTGTTCTGTGTGTCCTGTTCATGTCAGTCCTGTCTTTGTTTTGTCTTGCCTGCACTCAAACCTCAGTTCCAGACCTGCCTTCACTCAAGATCCTGTTCCAGCCCTTGCCTGCATTTGAGATCCTATTCCAGTTCTTACCAGCACTCTGTACCATAAGAACATAAGACTTGCCATACTGGGTCAGACCAAAGGTCCATCCAGCCTAGTATCCTGTTTCTAACAGTGGCCAAGCCAGCACACAAGTATCTAGCAGGATCCCAAGGGGTAGATAGTTTCCAAGCTGCTTATCCCAAGAATAAGCAGTGGATTTTTGCAGATCTACCTTAATAATAGTTAATGGACTTTTCTTCCAAGAACTTGTCCAAATCTTTTTTAAATGCAGCTACATTAATAGCTGTCACCACATCCTCTGGCAATGAATTCCAGAACTTAATTATGCATTGAGTAAAAAAATATTTCTCTTATTAGTTTTAAATGAATTAGCTATTAACTTCATTGTGTGTCCCCTGGTCTTTGTACTTTTCGAAAGAGTAAACAATTAATTAATGTTTACTTGTTCCATTTCACGCATTATTTTATAGACCTCTATCATATCTCCCCTCAGCCATATCTTCTTCAAGTTCAAAAGTCCTAACCTCTTTAGCCTTTCTTCACAAGGGAATCCATCCCCTTTATCATTTTGGTCTCCCTTGTTTGTACCTTTTCTAATTCTGTTATATCGTTTTTGAGATGTGACCAGAACTGCACACAATACTCAAGATGAGGTCGCAGCATGGAGTGATACAGGGGCATTATGATATTCTCCTTTCCTAATAATCCATTTGCTTTCTTGGATGCTGCTGCACACTGAGCAGAAGATTTCAATGTATTTTCAGTGGTGACACCTAGATCCTTTTCCTGAGTGGTGACTCCTAATGTGGAACCTTGCATTTTGTAGCTATAATTTGGCTTACTTTTCCCTAAATTAATCACTTTGCACTTGACCACATTAAATTTCATTTACCATTTGCATGCCCAGTATCCCAGTTTTGCAATGTCCTCTTGCAATTTCTTACAATCCTCTTGTGATTTAACAACGTTGAATAATTTTGTGTCATCAGCAAATATGAACACCTTACTTGTTTTTCGCATTTCCAGGTCATTTATATATATATTACAAAGCAGTGGTCCCAGAACAGATCTCTGGGGCACTCACTATTCACCTTTTCAATAGAAAAATGTACCATTAAGCCATATTCTCTGTTTTCTATCTTTTAACCAGTTTAGCAATCTACAAAAGGACATTGCCCCTATCCCATAACTTTTTAATTTCCTAAGAAGTATCTTGTAAGGGACTTTGTCAAATGCTTTCTGGAAATCCAGATATACTATATCAACTGGCTCACCTTTATTCACATGTTTATTTACGCCCTCAAAAACATATAGCAAATTTGTGAGGCAAGACTTCCCTTGGCTAAATCCATACTTATCTATATGTCAACAATTTTGTTCTTTATAATAGTTTCTACCATTTTGTCTGGCACAGACTTCATATCACTGGTCTGTAGTTTCCTGGATCCCTTTTTAAAAAATGGAGTTACATTGGCAACCTTCCAGATACCATAGATGATGTTACTGATAGTTTACAAATTTCCAATAGCAAGTCCACAATTTCATTCTCAATTCTTTCAGCAATCTGGGATGTATACTATCTGGTCCAGGTGATTTGCTACTCTTTAGTCAATTTGCCCTAGTACATCTTCCATCTTCACTGAGATTTGTTTCAGTTCTTCTGAATCACCAGCTTTTAATGTCATTTCTGGCATGGGTATATTTCTTACATCTTCCTTAGTGAATGCTGAAGCAAAGAATTCATTTAGTCTGTCTGCTAAGGCTTTGTCTTCCCTAAGTGCCCCTTTTACCCCCTTGATCAACTGACTCCCCTTGATCATCTGACTCCCCTGCATTCTTTTTACCTCAAATGTACCTGGAAAAGTTTTTATTATGAGTTTTTGCTTCCACAGCAAGCTTCTTTTCAAATTCTCTCTTTGCCTTCCTTATCAATGCTTTGCATCTGACTTGCCAGTGCTTATGTTATTTTCTTCATGTGGATCCCTTTTATATTTCTTGAAAGATTTTCTTTTAAATATTATAGCCTCTCTCACCTCACCTTTTAACCATGCCGATAGTCATTTAGCCTTTCTTCCACCTTTTCTAATACATGGAAAACATCTGGTCTGCATTACAAAGATGGGATTTTTAAACAACGTCCATGCCTGAACTAAACTTAACCTGATGCCTTTCAACTAGCTTGATCACTCCATTCTTATACTTCACTTCAATGCATATCCAGCATAGTTCTCTGCTTCAACAGCAGGGGAAAAGAAAAACTGTTACTTCACACATCCAGCAGAGCTCTCTGCTTAAACGGCAGGGGAGAAGAAAAAAGGATTCACACTCACAAAGCGGGGAGTAGCTGGCTTGTTACGGCGGTTACTACCCCAAACCAAATGTGCCTGATACTTCACTTTCAATGCATATCCAGCATTGCTCTCTGCTTCAACGGCAGGGGAGAAGAAAAAAACTGATACCTCACGCATATCCAGCATAGCTCCCTGCTTCAACGGCAGGGGAGAAGATAAACAACCAATAAGGGCTGTATAACATAATCTGGGTAAAAACAAATAAGCATGGGTGTAGCTTGCTTATTGCGGCGGTTACTACCCCTACTACCTCTAACTACTCAAGCTAGATATTTCACTTGGATGCAGCTCCATCACCGCTCTCTACATTAATGGTGGGGGTGGAAGGGAATTAGAACCAAGAGCTAAGAGAAACAGATAAGTATGAGAAAAGAAATGAGGGAAGCTTGCTGGGCAGACTGGATGGGCCATTTGGTCTTCTTCTGCCGTCATTTCTATGTTTCTATGTTTCTTTACAGTTGCTCCTTTCTGTTTTTTCCTAACCCATTTCCTCATTTTATCACAGTCACCTTTTTGAAAGTTAAATGTTGTCAAGGTAGATTTCTTTTTTGCACTCCTTCCCGTTATTAAATCAAATTTGATAATGCTGTGATCATTATTGACAAGTGGCTCCAACTCTGTTACCTCTTGCACCAAATCTTGTGTTCAACTAAGGATAAGCTATAAATAGTTTCCCTTGTTGCTGGTTCTTGTTCCAGCTATTCTATGAAGCAGTCATTTATTTCATCTAGGAACTTTATCTTTCTAGAATGTTCTGATGTAACAATACTGGGGTAATTGAAATCATCCATTATTACTGTGCTACTAATTTTGTTAGTTTCCCTAATTTCTTTTAGCATTTGTCTGTTAGTTCATTCTGGCCAGGTGGATGGTATTTCACCCCCACTTCTATTTTATTCCCTTTTTCACATGGAATTTCTATCCACAAAGATTCAACATTGCATTTTGTTTTCTGAAAAACTTTTATCCTGTTTGACTCATTGCTCTCTTTAACATATAGTGCCATCCCTCCACCAGTTTGATCCATTCTGTCATCTCAATATAATTTGTACCCTTGTATCATTGTGTCCCATTGGTTATCCTCCTTCCACCAGGTCTCTGAGATGCTAGTTATATCTACATCTTCATCTAGTGCTATACACTCTAACTCTCTCATCTTATTTTTTAACTTAAAGCATATGTAAACAGACATTTCAAAATATGTTTTTTGTTTTTATTAACAACCTGCTCATCAGTTGACAGGAGTAATTTGGAATACTTCTGCACTTTACTTAAAGGTTTTCACTCAACGCACAATAAAGCTCTGGAATTTGTTGCCAGAGGATGTGGTTAGTGCAGTTAGTGTAGCTGGGTTCAAAAAAGGTTTGGATAAGTTCTTGGAGGAGAAGTCCATTAATGTCTATTAATCAAGTTTACTTAGGGAATAGCCACTGCTATTAATTGCATCAGTAGCATGGGATCTTCTTAGTGTTTGGGTAATTGCCAGGTTCTTGTAGCCTGGTTTAGACTCTGTTAGAAACAGGATGCTGGGCTTGCTGGACCCTTGGTCTGACCCAGCATGGCAATTTCTTATGTTCTTATGTTCTTAAAGACACCTAGCCCATGTTGTCATTTATTGCAGTCTCCCTGTTCTCTTAGAATCCTTAAAAGATACATCATTCTGAACTATGCACTTCTCAGCAACTGTCAGCTTTCCTCCATCATCTAGTTTAAAAGTCATGCTAACTCCTTTTTAAAGGTTAATTCCAGCAGCCTGGTTCCATTTTGGTTAAGGTGGAGGCCATCCTTTCAGAAAAGCCCCCCCCCCCCCTTTCCCCAAAATGAAGCCCAGTTCCTAATAAACCTAAAACCCTCTTCCCTGTACCATTGCTTCATCTACACATTGAAATTCTGGAGCTCTGCCTGCCCACCAGTATCAGCTCCTGTCTTTATCAGGAGTCACCAAGATGCTTCAGTGCCATCACAAAACCCTAATAGCCCCCAGATCCCAAGGGCTCAACCTGAGATACTCCCTGGATGGTGTTCTCTCTGTCCAGGTCAGCCAATCAGAAAACAATCATTTTACACCTGTTTGGTCAATGCTTCACTAGCTACCTGCCCAATTCAGAATCCAATATAAAGTTCTAATGTTGTTACATAATATAATGACTAACACTGATAGGTTATGGCTAGGGGTGACACTCCATATGTACACTTCACAACAGACATTGAGGTCAGCAAATAAAAGTCTTTTGGTGGTTCCAACAGTCCATCAGGCCCACTGGGAAGCCAAAGATCACATGATCTCTATGGCTGGCCCAATAACCTGGAATACTATGCTGAGGAGTCGTGGCTGATAACAAGGCTATAAATAAAGGCTTGAAAACTTGGCTATTTAAAAAAAAAACCCTTTGTGGTAATGAACGCCGGAAGGAAAGATTATTCTTGGACTACCGCATATACCAGATGATATTTTTGTACCATCATCTCCCAGAGATAAAATGTGAGACTGGATCTAAGAACTGTGTTCAGGCAATGTTGTCTTTGTTAATTATCTTGTGGCTTATGGATTTTATGAAGTGCATGTTTTAATATTGTAAACTTCCATGATTGTTTGGAGTGTACAGTAAATAAATAAATAAGTAGTAATTGCAAGGGGCTATCAAAGCACAAGGAGAACATCCAAAGGATTAAGGAGTCTTAAAACCACATCCTAATTGGTTTCACGGTTTAAGCTGTGGGGTTGTACTGTTACATGAAAAAATTCTCAACATTATTCTGTTTTCACTAAAGCAGATTCCACATCATCTCCCCTCCAGTGGCCTGTGCTCTTAGCAAAAGTATTTGTCTATCATCGAATATTAATCATATCAGCTGTATCACATACATAAGTCTGACATTTGGAAACATAAGGCTGCACAACTTTGTCAATATAAATAGAGAGATTCTAAACAGGTTGCAGGTTTTGGGATCTGCTGGGTACTTGTGAACTGGATTGGACACCGTGGGAGACAGGATGATGGCCTTAATGGACCTCTGATCTGACCCAGGAATATATATCTTCTGTTCTTAAATGGGAGGCAGACAGTGGAAAAGAAAGAAAGAACAGATTTTAATGATTTTATACAGAAAGAAATGACACATTTTAGCAGTTATTTAGATTATGTGTAGGGAAAGAGAGAGAGGAGCTGAAGATGGCTGCAAGGTGGCAGGCTGAGGTGACTATGAGCATGACATTGTTATCCACAAAGACAGAACAAAGAGGGTTTGGCAGGAAAAATAAGCAGCTCGGGCTTGATCATATTAAGCTTAAGGTGAAATAAAAAGTAGGCATCTAAAGGGTTTCCCGACCCCCAGCTCTGGCCCTAGGAATGCCTTTTTTAAGTATGCATAAAAGTATGTGTGAAATTATTTTGGTGTGTATTTTTGCACGGACAAAGCCTGGGATAATTTTTCATAAAACCCATTTACACGAGAAAATGCTTTTGAAAATTACCTCCAGAATGCGTTAAACCAAAGAGAAAGGAAAGGAAAGAATAAGATCAAAAAAGGACTTGATAGAGGGAAGAAAAATCTGTTGGGTTTTTTTTTGGGTAATCTACTAGTAATGCTGCTATAAAGAAACCAGTATTTTGTGTTATGTACAGCATGCAGTGCTGTCGGCATATTACCAGTGTTTTTGTAAGTTATACATTAAAAGATATGAATCTAGGTGTCCTAGTCAAATACCATTCACTGCCCTCCCTTGCTGTGCCTTTCGCTGACAGATAATTTGCTGCCAGGTAATAGCTGTTCTGTCAACAGTTCTGTTTGTAAAATAGTTTGGAATCCTTTTTTTTTTTTTTTTTTTTAGATAAAAGATGCCCTATATTCAAATTCTTCTTTATTTGATGTGAATCTTTCTCTTTTGCAGAGTAAAATCTGACATTTTAAATGTTAGAAAGTTTCCATGTCCTCCTCGGTTTCACTTCTACGTTCTTTACAGAAGCTCTGCCGCTGCCCTATGTCAGTGCCTGTCTTTAGAGCAAGTACAGTCACATAAATATGCCATAAACTTTAGTCCCCTCCAGAGTCACTGTAAGCTTATTGTCAGGATTTTTCAGTATTTCACAGATTATACAGAAAATGTTAACCTGCCCTCGTTGCCTCCTACCCACAAGACATCAGACTGAAAGGAAGGAGGCACATTACATGTTGAAACAGTAGATGGATCCTACGTGAAGCTTTCACAAGCATGCTTAAATCTTAAAGTGGTTTTTTTTTTTTAATTTTTTACTTACCACAAACAGAATACCAAATTTCTGTTCCTGAGGACTCACACAGCAAATAGTTTTTGGATGCTTTGGTATACTGGAAAGCAAAGACAGTCAATAAAATAAAGCAAAACATGATCTTATTTCCTGAAACTTTTCATGGTGCGGAGAGCTGAATGAGATCTCTCTCAGCAAACAGGAACAACATTAGAATTAGTCACTGGTCACATGGTACCTAACACCTATTTCTAAGTTCCCTTATTTGTCATGACTTTAGTGTAGTTTGGTAAAGTATTGTAGCCACAATTGTGTACTTTCTGAATCCATGAAGAGACACCTCAAAGGGGAACGACCATCAGGCTGCAATCATGTGGATTGTGGAAGGCAAAAGCAATATACTCACCTAAAAATACTTTTCCATTTCCAAGATTTCATGAGGCATTTCAATACACAATTCAGCTAACATGGAGAGAGCCACATTGTCTCTCTTCAATATAGCAGTATTTTGCATACTTTTATAGGATTAAGACAAAGAAATATAATTCCTAATTAAAAACTATCAGACCCACCTAATCTGCCCATTTTCGCCATCTACTGCAAAACCCATCTGATCTCTGGCTTTATCCATATTTTTCCACGGATAGAGATCCTCTAGGCTTGTCCTACGTCTTCTTGAATTTCAGTTAATATTTTTGTCTCACCACACTTCAACTGTGAAAAATAGTTGAACTGGCACACATTTTGAAATTTGTGAGTAGTAACACCAATTGTCAAGGCTTTCACCATGTAAAGGGTTAAAGGACTGGTTCAACTGCTCCCTAAATACATGGAACTAGCTGATCACCCTAGGGGGTAAGTCACTTTGGAAAACTGAAAAGCTTGTACTGATTATTGGAGGCTGTTTAGACAGTATAGCTGCCCAATTTGTTGTTTTAGAAAAGTGAGTCATTGGTCTATCTATCATTGGATTTGCAGCAGTTCAGCATCAGGGGGAGCTTGAGACAGCATATTGGAACCTGGAAAGAAAGTGAGCCCATGGGAATGATGGGGAATGGAGTTTTTGAGGGTACGGGTCAAACAGGAAATGACCTCATAGGGAAGAAACGTCCTCTGGGACACATAGTACAAGCATAGCATCCAATTAGAGTTAATTGGACACCTGGAACTACTAGGAAGTTTTTGCCCAAAGATAAAAGCCCAAACTGCTAACTGAGGAGATGCAGATGAGGAGGAAGAAGGCTGAGAAATAAACAGGATACAACTGGCAGGACATGAGGAGACCCCAGAGAAAGCTAGGAGCCATGGGGAATGTGATAGGATCGTGTACCCTTGGGCCAGCTGGGACTGCAGGAGTTGCGCTGTGGGAACCCACAGTGAGCATCGCAGCTGGGAGGTGGCGCTGAGGAGAGACTCTGAAGAAGACTTCATCACTGAAAGCCCGTGGTCGGTTCCGGGGGCCTTGGTCTGAAATGAGGAGAGGACCACAGGCTTGAGCAGGGACACGTGGATCCTCAGGGTGACTGGCAATCGTAGCCTGTAGGACATTGCCCCATTGTAAGTTGTTTGTAAGTTATTCTGTAAGTTGTTTGTAAGTTATTCTGTAAGTTGTTGTTAACAAACAACTTACAGAATATCTTGACGAAAACAATATCCTCACCTCAAACCAATTTGGCTTTCGTAAGACTATGAATACCGAATCATTATTAACATCATTATCAGACACTATCATTTTCAACCTAGAAAAGGGCCAACCTTGCCTCCTCGCTCTCCTGGATCTCTCATCAGCGTTTGATACTGTTAACCACTCATGCCTCTTGCAACGCCTAATAGACATCGGTATTACAGGAGTAGCTTTTAACTGGTTCAAATCGTTTTTGGAGAACAGATCATACAAGGTCAAGATAAATAACAAAGAGTCCCACACCATCGAATCCAAAAGGGGGGTACCACAAGGATCATCCCTCTCCCCGACCCTTTTCAATATTTATCTGCTCCCACTCTGTCAACTTCTTACTAACCTTAAGCTAAGACATTACCTATACGCGGATGATATTCAAATCCTCATCCCTATAGAAGATTCCCTACACAAAGCCATATCATTCTGGAATAAATGTCTGTTAGCTATCAACAATCTACTCACCAGCATCAACTTGGTTCTAAACAAAAACAAAACTGAAATCCTCATCATAGCACCGGAAAACTATACCCCCTCCCCACTTTCTACCACTAACCAACATCCGGACACCGCAGGGCTCTCCACCACGCAACAAGTTAGAGACCTGGGAGTCATCTTAGACAGCAAACTCTGCCTCAACAAATTCGTCAACAACACAACAAAAGAATGTTTCTTTAAACTTCAAACATTAAAGAAACTCAAACCTCTCCTCCTTTACAGAGACTTCCGCATGGTCTTACAAGCCATCATACTCCCAAAGCTGGATTACTGTAACTCCCTCCTCCTAGGCCTACCAGCATGCACCATCAAACCACTTCAGATGGTCCTGAACGCCTCTGCAAGAATTCTATCAAATGCCAAAAAAAGAGATCATATCACCCCAATTCTCCACCATCTCCACTGGCTTCCGATTAAATACAGGATCCAGTTCAAATCTTTAATGATGATACATAAGACCTTACACAACATCGCACCTCTCAACCTAACATTTCAAATTCAATTTCACACATCCGTGAAACCAACCAGAAGCGCCTATCAAAACAGACTAATCACACAACCGGCGAAATCCATTTTGAGGAAACGTGCATTATCCACAGCTGGCCCATCACTTTGGAACTCGCTCCCTCCAGACCTTCGTTTGGAAACATGCCACTCTACATTTAAAAAGAAACTTAAGACTTGGCTGTTCAAACAAGCTTTCCCCTAGAGCCAAGAACACGAAGAAAAGTCTTTTCAAGCCCACAACGATTTATTCAGATCTATTATTTTATTCCTTTCAATCAGAAATTTACACATGCTGACTTCATACATACTACATACATTTACTCATATTGACTTCATATTTTTCCATGTTATTCATTGATTTATTAACTGCTTGTTTATTAACGGTTAAATATCATACACTATTTGCTTACTTCAATTAATTTATGCAATGTAAAAACTTGCTTACTTAGATTTGTTCTATGTAAAAACTTCTTTTTTTATGTTCTATGTTCTATGTAAACCGCTATATTTTAGCGATAGTTACTGTTCTTTGTAAACCGGGGTGATATGTATACTATACAGGAACCTCCGGTATATAAATTATTTAAATAAATAAATAAATAAATAAATAAATACATTCTGCCACAGTGAAGGGACCGATATAGCGGGGCGCCAATCGCATGGAGGGGATGCGTAGCCCGTAGGGACCCGGGCCTCTTGGTCTTAGGTGGATCCTCTGCGACCAAGGATCTGAAGAGCAGGCTGCTGAGGTAGTCTGATGAATAGACGGCACCCAGGAGGTCAGACCAGACTTCACCCTAGGAAGCCCGAGGTCCCCCTGGGAGGAGCCCGTGAGGACCTGAGCCGCTGGGGCTTAGGAGAAACCTCTGGGCGAGTGGAGAACGGGTATCTGTGGCAGTGGCGAGAAATGAAGCCGAAGTCCAGGAACAAGCCAAAGTCGGGAGCCAGAAGCCAGATGTTGGAAGCCAAAACCAGAGATGGAAGCTGAAGCCGGAGTAGAGGAACGAAGCAAGGTCAGGAGCCAGGAGTCAGATGTCGGAAACCAAAACCAGGGATGGAAGCTGAAGCCGGAGTCGATGAGCAAAGCAAGTTCAGGAGCCAGGAGTCAAATGTCGGAAGCCAGAACCAGGGACGGAAGCTGAAGACGGAGTCAATTAGAGATGTGAATCGGAACCGGAATCGGTTCGGATTCCGGTTCCGATTCACATATGGGTTTTTTTTCATCGGGCCCGATTGCGGTTTTGTTTATCGGCTGCGCCCGAGCCGATAAACAAAAAACCCACCCGACCCTTTAAAACTAATCCCTTTGCTTCCCCCACCCTCCCAACCCCCAAAAACATTTTACAGGTACCTGGTGGTCCAGTGGGGGTCCCGGGAGCGATCTCCCGCTCTCGGGCCGTCGGCTGCCACTAATAAAAATGGTGCCGATGGCCTTTGCTCTTACCATGTGACAGGGTATGCGTGCCATTGGTCGGCCCCTGTCACATGGAGGGAGCACTGGATGGCCGGCACCATCTTTAAAAATGGCGTGGGCCATCCAGTGCTCCTACCATGTGACAGGGGCCGGCCAATGGCACGGATACCCTGTCACATGGTAAGGGCAAAGGGCCATCGGCGCCATTTTGATTAGTGGCAGCCAACGGCCCGGGAGCAGGAGATCGCTCCCGGGACCCCCGCTGGACCACCAGGTACCTGTAAAATGTTTTTGGGGGGTTGGGAGGGTGGAGGAAGCAAATGGATTAATTTTAAAGGGTCGGGGTGGGTTTAGGGTTATTTTTGTGTGCCATTTTTCCCGCCCTCCCCCAAAACAATAAGAGAACCCCCACGAACAATATCGAGGGGTTTTCCTATTGTTTCGGGGGAGCCCCCGATTTCAGACGATTTTGAAAATATCGACAATATTTTCAATCGTCTGAAGCCCGATTCACATCCCTAGAGTCAATAGATGAGCCAGGACAGAAGCCAGAAGAGATGATCCAAGATCAAAAGCAGCAACTAGAAACTCAGGGACTGAGTGAACCTCGTTGCAAGGCAAGGCATAGCTGTAACTGCTGGGTTTAAATAAGCTGGCAGCGTCTGACGTCACCGGGAGTCTGTCCCTGGGTTTCCCACACTGGACCCTTTAAATCAGAAGCCCCGGCACGCGCGCGCGCCTAGGGGGCCAGGCCAGCCGCGGATCGGCAGCAGCATCTCCCTCACAGGGAGAATGCCAGTGTAGGCCGCATTTCGGGCCTGCGTGGCCAAAGAGGAGGAGTTCCCACGGCTGGATCAGGCCGCACGGTGAGTGAAGGTCCCGGGGCACGGCCCGGGACCGTAACAGTACCCCCCCTCCTACGCCCCCTTCCTGGAGGCCTGGGTTTACCTGGATGATCCACATGAAATTGGTGGAGAAGGCCCTTGTCCAAGATGTTGGTGGCTGGCTCCCAGGAATTCTCTTTGGGGCCCAAGCCTTCCCAGGAGAAGAGATACTCCCACCGACGATGGTGGAATCGGACATCCAGGACGTCTTTCACGGTATACATATCACCTTGTTCGGCGGTAGAGGTGGTCGGTTCCGGGGCCTTGGTCTGAAATGAGGAGAGGACCACAGGCTTGAGCAGGGACACGTGGATCCTCAGGGTGACTGGCAATCGTAGTCTGTAGGACACTGCCCCAATATATTCTGCCACAGGGAAGGGACCGATATAGCGGGGGTGCCAATCGCATGGAGGGGATGCGTAGCTGAATATTCTTGGTACTTAACCATATCTTATTCCCTGGTTGGAAGATCAGTGCAGGTTGTCGAGACCTGTCTGCGTATTCTTTAGACTTGGCAGCTGTCAGATGAAGTTTCTCCTGGGTGGATGGCCAGAGGTGGCGCAGTTGTTGGGCTGTACGTTGTCCTGCAGGGGGTGGCACCATCAGCGGCAATGGTAATGGAGGCCTGGGAGTCTGACCACCTGGAAGGGGGACTGGTTGGTCGCAGAGTGTTTATGGCGGTTGTATGAGAACTCCGCCCAGGGTAACAAGGTGACCCAATCATTTTGAAGGTCTCCGACGAAGGCCCGGAGGAAGGCCTTTAGAGTTCGGTTGGTGCGCTCAGCTTGGCCGTTGCCCTGGGGCTGAAAGGCTGTCATCAGATCCAGTTGCACTCCAAACTTCTTGCAAAGGGCCTTCCAATATTTCGCCGTAAACTGAGGACCACGGTCTGAAGCGATGTGCAAAGGAAGTCCGTGTAGTCGGAAGATATGCTGTATAAAAAGGTTGGCCAACTCTGGTGCTGTAGGTGGTTTAGCGAGAGGCACAAAATGAGCCATCTTCGAGAATCAGTCGAACGTGACCCAGATCACGGTCTTTCCATCAGAGGGTGGTAATTCCACAATAAAGTCCGTGGACAGGTGGGTCTAGGGCTCAGTTGGTATGGGTAGCGGGTGAAGGAGACCCCAGGGATGACCATGCAAGGGTTTCTGCTGGGCGCAGGTAGGGCATGACTGGACGTAGAGCCGAACGTCTCTCTTGACCTGCAGCCACCGGTAGAACTCAAGCAGAAGTTCTAGTGTACGGGCAGTCCCTGGATGCCCTGCGGTCAGGGAATCGTGGGCCCATGCTAACACCTTCCTTCGTGAACAAGCGGGCACCACTGTCTTACCCGCGGGGACCACCTCGGATGGGGTTAAGAGAACTTTGGCCGGGTCCAGGATATATTGAGGCGGGTCGATGGTATCGTCAGTCTCCGTCATGCGCGAGAAAGCAACCGCTCAAATGTTCTTAGCTGCTGGTCTGTAGCGGAGAGAAAAATTGAATCGGCTGAAAAAGAGTGACCAGCGTGCTTGCCATGGATTAAGGCGCTGGGCGCGGCACAGGTACTCTAGGTTTTTATGGTCCGTGTAAACGACTACTGGGTGTTGGGCTCCCTCCAACCATTGGCACCATTCCTGGAACATTAGCTTGATGGCCAGTAGTTCTTTGTCCCCTATGCCGTAGTTTCTCTCTGTGGGGGAGAATTTGCGGGAGAAATAAGAGCATGGCAGGGATTTACTATTATTGGACAATTGGCTTAGAACGGCTTCGACTGCCAAGTCGGAGGTGTCAACCTCCACGATGAATTGGCGTTGGGGGTCCGGGTGCCGGAGGCAAGTGTCCTGGAGGAAGGCGTTCTTCAGATCCTGAAAGGCTCTTAAGGCTATTGCCGACCAATTCCTAGTGTCGGTCCCCTTTCTCGTAAGAGCCGTCAGCGGGGCCACCATGCTGGAATAGTGTGGGATAAATTGCCGGTAGAAGTTGGCAAAGCCGAGGAACCGCTGAAGCGCCTTGACTCCCACAGATTGAGGCCAATTCTTGATGGCCGCAACCTTCTCTGGGTCCATATGGAACCCTGTGGAGGATACAATGTACCCCAGAAAGGGTAGTGATTCCTGTTCAAATTGGCATTTCTCCAATTTGGCATAGAGTCGATTCTCTCGCAGTTTCTGTAGTACTGGGCGGACATCCTGGCGGTGCACCTCCAAGTCCTTGGAATATATTAATATGTCATCAAGGTAAACAATCACTGAGGTGTGTAGCATTTCCCTGAGTACCTCATTCATGAGGTTCTGAAACACTGCCGGAGCATTGCAGAGGCCGAAGGGCATGACTAGATATTCGTAATGGCCATCCCTTGTGAGGAATGCGGTCTTCCACTCGTCACCGGGCCGAATTATCACCAGGCTATATGCCCCTTGGAGATCCAATTTCGTGAAGACTTTGGTTCCTTGTAGCCGATCCAATAGTTTAGGGATCAAGGGTAGCGGGTAGCGGTCACGGTGCGTGACCATGGCAGGCCTAACACGATTGGATGTATGGATCTCTTCTCCTCGACGTGTAGGAGGCTGGTGCGTAGTGTTAGTGACTGGGTACAAGTGGAAATCGTTCCCGGGAGTGGGGTAATCGATACAGGGTATCGGTAATCGATACAGGGTCGGAGGGACCCGTCCTTCTTACCTACAAAGAAGAACCCGACTCCGGCCGGGGAGTTGGTCTGATGAACCCTCGGTCCAAGTTTTCTTTGATGTAGGCAGACAAGGCCTGGGTCTCCGGAAGTGATAGCGGGTAGACCCATCCTCAAGGAGGTGTGGTGCCTGAGATCAGGTTGATCGCACAATCGAAGGGCCGATGCTCAAGGAGTAGTTTGGCCTTTTCCTTCGAGAATACGTCTCAAAAGGCGTGGTATTGGGGTGGTAGCGCTAGTGGTATTGTCAAGAGTGGTACCAGTGGTTGAGGCCGGGAAGACTGACACTCATTAAAGCAGGTTGGACCCCAGGACGTAATCTGGAGGGAGTCCCAACTGATTACGGGAGAGTGCTTCCAAAGCCATGGCAGGCCTAACACGATTGGATGTATGGATCTCGCCAGGATGAGGAACGAGATCTCCTTGACGTGTAGGAGGCCGGTGCATAGCGTTAGTGACTGGGTACAAGTGGAAATGGTTCCTGGGAGTGGGGTCCCCTGAACTGAAGACACTTGTATGGGGGTTTCTGAGGTTGGACCCCAAGCTGGAGTTGCAGCACCAGGTCCCAGAGGATAAAATTTCCCCCGGCTCCGGAGTCTATCAGGGCTAAGGTGTCGAAGTTCCCATCCGGGAAAATTAAGGTTACAGGAACGATACACGGGGAGGCGGATGTAGTGTTACCTAGAGTTAACTCCCGGACTAACGCTAGGTCTGAGTGTTTCCCGGACGCTCATGACAGCGGGCAAGAAAATGTCCCTTGCCACCGCAATATAAGCACAGGCCCTGGGACCGGCGCCTCCTCCTCTCCTCTTGGGAAAATGGGCCCCGGCCCAACTGCATGGGTTCTGTATCGTGTGGCCCCAGGGAGGCAGGAGGGGAGTACCTGGTTCGGGGAGGTGTGGTTCCGGAGGCCCCGAATCTCTGACTGGGTATCCTCTCCCGGAACCGGCGTTGGATGCGGCGGTCAACGCGGCCAGCCAGATCAATGATAATTCAAGTCGTCCGGGATATCTCTGGCCGCCAGTTCGTCCTGAAGTCATGGAGAGAGCCCCTCCAGAAATATGCCGTGCAGGCTATCACTTCTCCAGTTCAGCTCAGCAGCAAGGGTCTGAAACTCCACTGCGTACTCTGCTAAGGGACGGTTACACTGCCACAGCTGGAGTAGTTCGGACACGGCCGTGGGTCTGCGGGAGGGCTCATCAAAGATCCTTCGGAAGGAAGTGACGAATTGAACCAGATTGGCAAGACGGGTGTCCTGACACTCCCATAGGGAACAGGCCCATGCCAACGGTCTCCCATCCAATAGCGAGATGATGTAGCTCTTCTTGATCTGGTCTGTGAGAAACTGCGCTGGTAGTAGGTTGAAGCGGATATAGCATTGATTCAAGAATCCGCGACATAGTTTCGGGTCCCCTGAGTACCGCGAGGGTGCTGGCATCTGTATGGGCGTAGGCGGTCCAGCGCTGGAAATGGCTACTGGTCCAGGAGAACTGGAAACAGCGGCTCCTTCTACTCGGTCCGCTAACCTCTGCACAGTTGCCATCAGCGAGTCGAGACAGGTTTGTTGCTGTTGCAACCTTTGTGCAATTCCCGGAATGGCTTTCAGGGTCGAAAGGCCCGCCGGGTCCATGGCCTTGCAAACTGTTAGGATCATGGACCCTTGGGCCAGCTGGGACTGCAGGTGTTGCACTGTGGGAACCCACAGTGAGCGTCGCCGCCGGGAGGCGGCGCTGAGGAGAGACTCTGAAGAAGACTTCACCACTGGAAGCCCGAGATCCCCCCAGGAGGGACCCCATAGGGATCCGGGCCTCTTGGTCCTAGGTGGATCCTCTGCACCAAGGATCTGAAGAGCAGGCTGCCGAGGTAGTCCGATAAAGAGACGGCGCCCAGGAGGTCAGACGAGACTTCACCCTTGGAAGCCTGAGGCCCCCCAGGAGGAGCCCGTGAGGACCCGAGCCGCTGGGGCTTAGGAGAAACCTCCAGGCGAGTAGAGAACGGGTACCTGTGGCAGTGGCAAGAGATGAAGCCGAAGTCCAGGAACAAGCCAAGGTCGGGAGCCAGAAGTCAGATGTCAGAAGCCAAAACCAGGGACGGAAGCTGAAGCCAGAGTCGAGGAACAAAGCAAGATCAGAAGCCAGAAGTCTGAAGAGATGATCCAAGATCAAAAGCAGCAACTAGAAACTCAGGGACTGAGTGAACCTTGTTGCAAGGCGAGGCATAGCTGTGACCGCCGGGTTTAAATAACCTGGCAGCGTCTGACTTCACTGGGAGGCTGTCCCTGGGTTTCCCGCGCTGGCCTCTTTAAATCAGAAGCCCTAGTGCGCGCTCGTGCGCCTAGGGGGGGCCAGCTGTGGATCATCGTCGGTGTCTCCCTCGCAGGGAGAACGCCGCGGTAGGCTGCGTTTCAGGCCTGCATGGCCGAAGAGGAGGAGTTCCCATGGCCGGATCAGGCTACGTGGTGAGTGAAGGTCCCAGGGCACAGCCCGGGACCGTAACAGAATGTCACCGCTCTGGTCTCTAGCGGGTTGAAAGACCACACAGACTCTCTCCTGGACCAGGACCCCTGTACCAAATGAGACTGACAAACTGCTCCCCATTCAAAGAGACTGGCATCGGTAGAGACCACCATCCAATCCGGAACTTTGAGGTCCACTCCATGAATGAGATTGGAAGTCTGAAGCTACCATGACAGACTCTCTCTCATGAAGCCCTCGAGAGGCAACTGGAGATGATACTCCTCCAACACTGGCTTCCAACGGGCCAACAACACCATCTGTAGAGGTCTCTTATGGGAAAACGCCCACAGAACAAAGTCCAGCGTGGAGGCCATCGAGCCCAAAATCTGCAAGTCCCAGACCTTGGGCACGCACAACTGCAAGAACCGTCGAATCTGCATCTGAAGTTTCAGGACTCGATCTTGAGAGAGGAACACCCTGCCTACCAGAGTGTCAAGCCAGGCCCCTAAATACTCCAAAGTTTGCATCAGCGACAACTGACTCTTGGCATGATTCACCACCCAACCGAGAGACTGGAGAACTTCGAGCACTCGATGAACTGATTTGCGGCACAGAAACTCCAACTTGGCCCTGATCAGCCAATCGTCCAAATATGGGTGCACTAGAATACCAACCTTTCGAAGGAATGCTGCCACCACCACCATTACCTTGGTGAAAGTCTGCGGAGCTGTGGCAAGACCAAACGGAAGGACCTGAAACTGAAAATGTTGTCCTAGAATCATGAAGCAAAGAAACTGCTGAGAGCCCTGATGGATGGGAATATGCAGATAAGCCTCCATGAGATCTAGGGAAGCTAGGATCTCTCCTTTGCGCACCACCACTATGGTCTCCATCCAACCGCCGCATCCTGTACCACTGAGGGTCTCCATCCTGAAGCTCAGCACCTTGACCTCGGCCGCATTGACCTTCTTTAAATTGAGTATCAGCTGGAATGAGCCCTCCTTTTTGGGGACCAGAAAATAAATGGAATATCTCCCTTGGTGGAGCTCTGTCTGGGGAACCGGTACCACAGCACCTAAGTGACATAGGCGATCTAGAGTCACTTGAAATGCAGACCTCTTGTACGGGTAGCCGCATGGGGAAGTCAGAAAAAGCTCTCGCAATGGGATGAGCAAATTCTAAAGCGTAGCCATTTCTTACCATACTGAGAACCCACTAGTCCTGAGTGATCTTGGCCCACTCGTCATAAAACTGCCATAACCGACCTCCTATAGTAGGAATGACGGAGTGGACCAGCCTCGCATTATTGACTCCTGCCAAAGAGTCCCAGGGGATCCCCTGAAAGACCTCCAGGCTCCACAAAAGGAGTGCCCCCATGCCTGCCCACGCAAAAGAAATTGCCTCTGAGGCCCTGACACCCTACGCATAGGCCACGTCCTTCTGTTGGACCGAAAACGAGACCTTGATTGAAAAAACCTCTTAGCCTTAGGTTTATCCTCGGGCAACCTGAGGACCTTATTGTCTCCAAGAGACTGCATCAACTGCTCAAGATCCTCCCCCAAACAAGAACTTACCTTTAAAAGGCAAGGAAGCCAATTGCGCTTTAGAGGAAACATCCGCCACCCAATTGCAGAGCCAGAGCAACCTTCTGGCAGCCACTGCTGATGCCATAACCCTGGAAGAGGTACGCACCAGACCATATAGGGCATCCGCCCCGTAAACCACAGCTGCTTCCACTCTCTCAGCCGTGTCCACGTCCACACTCAACTGTGATAAATTCCCCTGGAGCTGCTGTACCCATTGAAGACAAGCATGCTGCAAGAAACTGGAAACTGCACGCAAACCCAGGGACGCCACCTCAAAAATCCTTTTAAGGTGCAACTCCATCTTGCGATCTTGCACATTCTTCAACGCGGCTGAACCAATCACCAGAATCGTGATTCGTTTAGTCACAGCTGAAACTGCTGCATCTACCCTCAGGAGAGAAAAAAGTTCTAAATCCTGTTCCAGTAGAGGATAAAGCTTCCCCATGGAGCTGCCAACCTTCAAACCGGAATCATGGGTCCCCTATTCCAATTCCACTAGCTTCCTAAGCGACTTGTGATACGGAAAAGAAGTCAGGGGACCTCGCATGCCATCTAGGACCGGATCCTCTCCCTCCAAATCCTGGTCCTTCTGTGGCATTTTCACCCCAAGGACCTGAAATGCCAAAGGGAGTAAAACATCCAGCTCTTCCCTTTTAAAAAGGCTTACCACCTTAGGGTCCTCCACCTCATGAATAGAAGACACCGGGTCCTTCCCCTTTTTTTTTTTTTAATTTATTGGTATTTAACTTTTTTACAATCAAGTACAATCTTGAAATAACAGAAATTAAACAATGGCATTAATACTGAGATTAATAAGTAAAAAGAAAAACTTCAATTTTTAGACAATCAAGTATATAATATGCCAGTGTAGTTCAAAGTCCTCTATTGGGGATATCCAATACTCATTGAAGGCTCTTTATCATATAAGCAATAAACTTAAAAAAAATTCTGGCTGACCCAAACTTATGGAGTTACAAATTCCATTTATAAAGAACATCACAACTACTAAGGTGTTACAGAGTCATGCCTGTCAACAACGTTATCAGAGGAAATTCTGTCAGCTATAAATTTAGTAAGTTGAGATGGAAGGAAAAATATATATTTAATATCACAATACCTAATAAAGCATTTACATGGGAATCTCAAAGAAAATGAGGCTCCCATTTGCAGTACTTTAGGTCTCATAATCAAGAACTACTTTCTTCTCTTCTGGGTGTCTCTGGCTACATCTGGAAATATCTGAACATTCAGCTGCAGAAATTTTTCTTTAAAATAGAATTTTAGTACCCATTTCTTATCTGAATCGAGTAAAAAATAGACAATTAGTGTAGCAGGTTGGGCAGCTGTTGAATCTGAAGACTCCAATATTTCTGAAATATTCAGCGGTGTTAAAGATTGAAGGTCCTGTCCCTCTTTAGAATTTATCTTCATTGAAGGCGGATAGTATATTTTCGATAATGGTGGAAGTGTTTGCTGAGGAATTTTCAAAATTTCCAAAGCGTACCTATTCCACATCTCTTTTGCTGGTACTAATGGCACTTTCGGAAAATTGATCAATCTTAAATTTTTTCCTCTTATCTGATTTTCCAGATTCTCAGCTCTTCTAGTTAGGTATTGCTTTTCCCTTTATTAAGGTTACATGTTGGTCATTCATTTTCTCTATATTTTGTCTAATGGAATCCACAGCCTGATCCCTTTTTATATTCTCATCTTGTAACTTTTTAACTTGCAATTCAATTTCCACCATTTTTTTTAGAGAACGGCTTCAGCTGTAATGTTACATTATTATGCAAAATGACCAGAGTTTCCCATATCGTCTCTAAAGATCTGAGGTCTTACCATCAGTGTCATTTCCTCTCCAACTTCAATAAACTCAGGCATGATGTTAGTAGAGTCGGTTTGAAGCTGATTAGAAAGGAATGGAAAATAAAACAAAGAATACCATAACACCTCTGTATCAAACCATGGTACAACTGTACTTTGAGTATTATATGCAGATCTGGTAGACACATCTCAAAAAAGATAAAGCAAACCTAGAAAAGGTACAGAGAGGGGCACAAAAAATGAGAAAGGGGATGGAATGGCTCCTTTATAAAAAAAAAGGTTAAACAAGTTAGGGTTCTTCAACTTGGAGATGAGGCAACAAAGAAAGGATATGATAAAAGTTTATAAAATCATGAGTGGAGTGAGCCCAGATGGCATTGTTTATGTTTTTATGGGTAATACAGATAAACAGAGGACAATTATTTATCCTTTCACACAGTTCTAAGACTAAGAGACACTCCCTGAAACTAACAGGTAGCAGATTTAAAAGAAATCAGAGAAAGTATTTTTTTCACTGAACACAAAATCAAGCTGTGGAATTTGTTACCAGAGGACATAGTCAAAGCATCTAAGCTTAGCTGCATTTAAAAGTGGTTTGGACAGTTCTTGGAGGAAAGGTCCACAAACCATTAACCATAGATTTGGGAAAGCCATCACTTACCACTGGGAATGGGCAACTAAGTATGGATCCTAGTCTTTGGGCTCTGCCAGGTAACTTTGGCTCAGCTTGGTTATTTTCAGAGACAAGATGCTGAGCTTGATGGACCTTTGGTCTGATTACATATCACATGTACTTCTGTAAGTTTCTCTCTCAAAAGCTGACAAAGGTACAACAAAACAGAACCACTTGTTACTTCTTACTTGCCATTCTGACTCAGAAAACTTAGTTGAATATTTCCTACATACTTTCCCCATGGGGCTCTGCTGCCTCTGGATAGCATCACTGCAACCACTACAGAGAGCCACATTATTCCAGAGGATGGAGAAGTAACCATGTTTCCTAAAGCTGTAATTCCTGTAGTGTAATGTACCAGTGGTTCTCAACTCAGTTCACAAGGGCTGGCCAGTCGGGTTATCAGGATCTGCAAAATGAATAAGTACAAGATATATTTGCATGCAGACACATCTCATGCGTAGTCATTGTGAATGTCCTGAAGATATCCACAGGCAGTCCTAGAGGAGCAGGTTAGGAAACATACCCATACCCACACACTCTCAATCTCTCTCTCTCTAACATAGTAATGATGGCAGAAAAGGATCAGCTGGCCCATCCAGTCTGCCCAGCAACCTTCTTATGGTAGTATCTGCTGCTCTGTGCAGGATACACCCATGTTTCTCTCAAGGGTAGTAATTGCCACTCTGTGCAGTTACTACCCCCCCCCCCCCCCGCCTTATGATAAGGGTAGTAACATTTACAATCCATGAAAACTAAGCAACTGTCAAACCCATAAAATACTGCTAGCTGTTGTGGGAGTCTCAGTTTAGTGGACCCTTGGGCCGGCCTGCTGGAGACTGGGAATAGATGGTCAATGTCTCTAATGAATAGCAGGCCAGGAGGCAGATGTTCAGGCGGGACTTAGATGCTCTTCACCCTGGAAGCTGGTACTCCCCCGGGAGGAGCCTGTAGGAGCCTAACCGCTGGGCCTTAGGTGGCTTCACCCTTGGAAGCCGAAGCTCCTCCGGGAGGAGCCCGTACGGGCCCGGCCACTGGGACTTAGGCGGGTTGTGGATCAGGACAGGTAACTGGAACCAGACTAGGACAGTAGCGATACTGTAACTGGGTTCGGGTTCTGGAACCAAGCAGGAACTGTAGCAGGACTCAGGTACTGGAACCAGGCAGGAACTGTAGCAAGACTCAGGTACTGGAACCAGGTAGGAACTGTAGCAAGACTTGGGTACTGGAACCAGGCAGGAACTATAGCAGGTAAACAGGAACCAAGCCGGTACTGTAGCTGGCAGGCAGGAACCAAGCAGGCACTGTAGCAAGCAGACAGGAACCAAGCAGGTACTGTAGCAGGCAGGCAGGAACCAAGCAGGTACTGTAGCAGGAATGGAGCGGCGAAGCCAAGCGAGTCACTCCGGGGCACAGCGCAACAGGAAACCGGGAAGCTAAGCCGTTGCAAGGCAAGGACTGGATGGCCGCAGCCGGCTTATCAAGGCCATGGCGTCTGACGTCAGGAATTGGTCGGAGTCACCACTTGCAGGAAATGGGCTAGAAAGGCGCCCAAGTGGCACGCGCGCGCCTAGGGGCAGGGAGTCCTCAGGCACCTTCGCAGTGGCGCAGCCCCAGCAGGGACACCGCCAAACAGGCCGCAAGCCAGGGCTCTGGAGGCGGGAGCAGGTCTGGGAACAAGGAGGTAAGGGCCTGGTCGCGGTGCTCGCGGCCAGGACTGCAACAGTACCTCCCCCTCTTATGCCCCCTCTTAGCCAGTCCAGGTTTACTTGGGTGATCCAAATGGAACTGCCATAATAAGTCCTTGTCGAGGATATTACGGGCCGGTTCCCACGAGTTATCCTCAGGTCCGCAACCCTCCCAGGCAAGCTAGTATTCCCATCGGCGTTGGTGAAACCGGACATCCAAAACTTCACATACTTGATACATAACCTCGTCCGGTACTGAAGGGTCCGAGGGTTCAGGAGCCCAGGAGTGGTATCTGGACAACACAAGAGGCTTCAGCAAAGACACATGGAATACATCATGTAGGCGCATGGAGGAGGGTAGGCGTAGATGGTATGAGACTGCTCCCACTCGTTCGGCGACTCGAAAGGGCCCACAGAATTTCAGAGCTAGTCTTCGAGACGGAATACGTAGTTGTAGATTTCTGGTGCTAAGCCAGACACGGTCTCCTGGGAGGAAGATAGGTGCTGGCTGACGATACCTATCCACCCACTCCTTGGCGGACAGGGCGGCTTTACGGATCTTTTCCTGGGTAGAGATTCCGAAGCTGGCGGGCTGAGAGTTGCACTGCTGGGAGTGCACTAGGTTCAGGTGAAGGTAAGGGTGGTCGAAGTTGCTTCCCATAAACAACGAGGAACGGCGAACTTCCAGTAGCAGCATGCGTGTGATTATTATACGAGAACTCCGCCCACGGGAGTAGATTGGACCAATTATCTTGTCGTTCGTTCACAAAGGCACGGAGAAAAGTCTTCAGGGTTCGATTGGTTCGTTCCGTTTGCCCATTACTCTGGGGATGGAACGCAAACGAAAGACTAAGTTGCACATTGAAGCGTTTGCATAAGGCTTTCAATTGCGAGCTGTAAACTGCGGACCTCGATCGGAGACTATATCCTGCGGGAGACTGTGAAGTCTAAAGATATGCTGAGTGAACAGGCTAGCCAGGTCAGGGGCAGAAGGTAGTTTTGGCAAGGGAACAAAGTGCGCCATCTTGGAAAATCGGTCCACGGTTACCCAGATGATCGAATTACCCTCTGGAAACACAATGGGACCAATTTCACAGTTCCCTCTCCCCAAAGGTTGCCATAACAACCAGCATGAAGCGGGATCTTCACTGGTGGGTAACACCACCAGCACTAACAACCGGCTCGTTTTTACGCCCCCTTTGCCATCAGACAATACTCACCACAGATGTATCTCCCTCAGGCTGGGGAGCCCATCTCACACACTTACAACTCAGGGACTGTGGTCCAAACAGGAGTGAACCCAATACATAAATCTTCTAGAACTCTGGGCCATTCGATACACCCTCCGGACCTTTGAGCACATTCTTCGCAACCAGATTCTCATGATCCACACAGACAATCAAGTGGCAATGTTCTACAGCAACAAAGAAGGAGGGTCAGGTTCATGGAACTTTTGCCAAGAAGCAACTACGTCACCATGAACAACATTTTATTTATTTCTGGGACATGTTAATTCCTCATGGTCTAAACCAACCTATAGAGTGGGAACCATTTTTTTTTATTTGTACTTGAGAATAACATTTTATAAATATTAGAATATCAAGGTTGTAAAAATGTTTTCATAGGGGAGGAGCTCAGATGGCAGCGTGAATGCTCCGCAAACTCCATCTGCCTGGTTGGACTCTGCTTAAATTTGATTACCTGTTGTTACGCCTTCGAAAAGAAAGGGAAAAGTCAAGGCCTTTCCCTCCAAGGCCTCTCCTCTACTTGGGCAACGTGTGATCACGGAGTTCACAGTTCCTGTAGAGGAAGAAGTGGGTATCGAGGCCCCCATGGGTGATTTCAGCAAGGGGGAACTGCTCTCGCCCAGGGAGGAGGTGTCACTCAGTCCCTCAGATACTTGTTGCCGCCAGCATTGTGGAGCTTCCCCATTGTGGCGACTGCGGCACCGGATGATTAGGTCATCGGGTCGGCGCTTGCTCAGGAGGGAGTCGCCACTGCTGTTGCTGGCTCCCTGGCTGTTTCATCGCTGGCAGGAGAGAGTTTTGGGCAGGCATTCGCTACTGCTGCCCTTCCGTTGGGAGATCTGCACGTGGATGATGAAGTGGTACCTTTCACCACCTGGGAGTGCCGCTTCATCAGAGCTGATAGTGGCCCCTGCTCAACCCTTTGTCCTGCCTCCTAAACTGGTGGCCATTTGGGATCAAATGGCCAACTTCACTTTGTCTTTTGCTATTTTGGTAAGGTAAATTAAATTTACTCTAAATTAGAAACTCTCATATGATACTTTTATAAAACATCAAATTCCTTAGGAAAAATAAATTCTTTGGAAACAGATGTTAAAAAGCTACAACCTGTTAATGCTACTTTAATTAAGGAATGGGAAAGCTTTTGATGAGAGTGGAATGTATGGAGAACAACTTGAGACATTTAAATTTAAGATTTCTTAATTTTCCTTGCTTTGTAGGTGAACACCTTGTGTAACACCAATTAATAATTGAGTTTCTAATAACATAACAAAATATTTCAGTTCTGTACAGGGAATATAACCACCTAACAATCCATCTTTCTACCCACCCCATCCCCCAATTCAAAGAGTCTTTTCAAAGATGAGGCATAATCCTTCAACCATCTTCATCAGTCTGTCACTTGGGGTCCTATGCTGCATACTGTACTTGAAGAAAAGCAGGCAGAGGTTTTATATATGTGCCCCATATCCTGTAGAAAGAAGTTCTCCTCTGATGTTGTTTCAAAGTATAGGTTTTAAAGTCCAAATTTAAAAAAATCAGACATTTCTACCACCCAATAATTCAGTATAGGAGCATCACTCATAATCCATTTAGCCAATATACATTTCCTTGCAACACATAGCCCTCTAACAATAAACATCTTGTCAAATTTGGAACAGTCAGGAATATCTGACACTACTTCCAGTACACACACATATCTCTGGCTATAGCGATCTGAGCACCCAACACATCAGACATAAACTTTAAAATAGTTTCCCAAAACTTTTTAATGAAAGTACATACCCATAGCCCATGACACAAGGTTGCCTTTACCTCCTGGCATTTCAAACAAGCCAAATTATCAGTTTCATTCTAAATGCTTGGTAAGGGGGGATATAATTAGTCTGTAAATTATTCTGAGATGTGCTCTCTTAATAAAACTAAGGGAATACATTATTTAGCCAGTTGACACTATATAAAAGGTCATCATCTCCCAGAGCAGATCCCAAATCAGCATTCCAAAGATCTGCCAGAACAGAGAGTATTATAGGAAGTCATTGAATGAAGAAATCTGTATAGATTGGACGGAGATTGTTTACCTCCTTTATATATCTGAATCAACCTTTGAAACAGATCTGAAGTATAGGGTACCATTTTAATTTTCAAATATGTATTTAAAAAACTAACTTATTGGAAATATGTCAAATAACCACTTGTCTGGAAGCCAAAAATGTTCCTGACAATGTGCAAGTGAGTATATTTGCTTATGTTGGTTATCGATAAAGGCATTAAATGTATCTGGACCCACTTGAGATAAACTCTGAAAAAATGTATTGGACTCCCCACATGAAAACCCAGGATTTCCCCTAATTGGAAGCCAAGGTGACTATTTCCGATGGAGTACCATCAACTGTCAAACATTTCTCCATCCAAATTTCATAGCTGGAATCAGCAAGTTATCAAAGATAATCTACCTATCCATATGAATTAAAAAACTGAGATCATATGGATGAGCAAACATTTTTTCTGCCTCTACATCTGCATAGGAGCTACCATTCCATATCCAGCTACCTATTGCCCATAGTATACCAGCCAAATTGTAATATCTGAAATGTGGGAAACCCCATCCTCCCTCCATACCAGGGATTATAAATTTAGCAAAAGATATTCTTGCTCTATGCTCTTTCCACACAAATTTAGAGCATATCTGTTTGTAACATTTTAATTACTAAAGGCATCATTTGCAAGATTTAACAGCTTTGGTAAAAGGGTCATTTTAATCAATGCTACCCTTCCCATTAATGATATTGGGAACTGCATACAGATCTGGGTTTTATTCTTAAACACTTAATAATAGATGACATATTGGAATGATACTATAATCCCGTATTTTTATGAATATGACAAGCACATCAATAATACTGCTGCATCAAAATGCTGGCATCAATACATCAGGCGATTACCTACAGATTGTGTCAAGGCACTACAACATTGAAAGCACTTTCTGTGTCGATGGTGCTGGACACTCCATTATAGCGCCTGTACCAGACAATCCTGCATTGACAGTAGTAGGTGGTCCCATTCGAAGACAACAATCGGTGACAATTCTTCTGCACTTAACCTCGAGACTGTGGTGGCTCTGGAATCCAGCACCACAAGGAGACCTTATATGAGGAGCTCTTGCTTGATTCAAATGTATGGTAGGAGAGGGTCTGTCAGATACAGATTCAAGGCCTGTAGAAAAGAAAAAGTTCTTGGGTTTTTCTGCAGCATTAAATATAGTGTTGAGGGCATCCCCAGGTGTGACAAAAAAAAAAGTTACGAAACGGAGGCCCTACAATATATAAAATATTTCATGAGAGAAAGGATACATGTCTATGTTGCAGTATGGACAAAAAGACTGGAGGGAGCTCATAAGGCATAGTGTGTGCGAGAATTCCCATATATGCTGGTGCCCTTGGATAACATCATTCACGTGTCATGGCTAATTGAGCCCTACTTGCCGACAGAGTAGATTATTTTTTATATTCTGCCTTTCTGACACTTCAAAGCAGATTACATTCAGGTACAGTCTGTATTTCCCTAGCCCTGGAAGGCTTACAATCTAACTTTGTACATAAGGTAATTGAGGCAGCCTCCCCATGGAATTGCTAGAAACACAACAGTATCTGAATTCAAGAAAACATGGGACAAGCACAGGGGATTTCTGAAGGAGGGTTGGGAATTTTACAGCTAAGCAGGTGGTGAGGATGGGCAAACTAGATAGGCCCTATAGTTTTTTTTTTGCCATCATGTTTCTATGTTCCTACAGTCTGCATCATAGAGGTATGCTGTTGACTTGGGCCCCCTCCCTCTCAATTGAAAAGGAAATATCTAGTTATGTAGCTTCCAAGGTGTAAATGCTAACAGCCGTTGTTAGCAGGTAAGAGCATCTTACCCAGTCTACCCATGTGTCCCTCCTACAACCATAGACCCTCCTCCATCTCTAGTTAAATCATTCTTTTGCCCTGACCACCATTCTCAGTTTGAGACTAATGCCTGCTTGAATTTGGTCACTGTTTTGATTATGTCATCTGGAGGTAATCTGCTCCAGCCATCCACTAATCTCAGTAAAGTAGCATTTCCTCTATGGCAGGTGTTCTCAACCCAGGACATATCTAGCCAATCAGGTTTCAGGATATCACAAATAATGGGGTACACTTTCAAAACTTTACACGTGTGGCCGGGCTTACGCGCACTGGGCCAATTTTCAAAGGCCCAGGACGCGGCTAGAGGCACCCGGTACAGCAGCCATTTGCCGCTGTGCATAACAATGATTTTTTTGGGGGGGGGGGGGGGGGGAGGGCAGTTAGGATAGGGCTAGGGGGCAGGAAGGTTAGGAGAAGGGTTAGGAAAGTTAGTATAGGGGGTAGGGAAGTTCCCTCCCAGGCCGCTCCTAAATTGGTGCGGACTGGGAGGGAACTGCGGAAGGCCGCAGGCATCAGCGCGCGCAGGTTGCACAAATGTGCACCCCCTTGTGCGCGCCGACCCCAGATTTTATAACATGCGCGCACCAGCACAAGTTTTTTAAATCTACCCCAATATGCATTAGACAGATCTGCGTACAATACAGGCAGTGCATGCAAATTTTTGTATACAATTTATTCTTTATTGAATACCCAATTGTACACAATATAAAAAAAAGGAAAATTGTTTTTTTTTCCCAGCAATTGATCACAAGCAAAGAATGAAATCATAAAAATCATTGAACACAAATCATTAATCTAGTCCATATTTAAAGAGGGGAAGCATTTAAGTAACAATGAAAAGAAAAAAACAAAAGATTTGAGAAACAGAGCTAAATCTTACTCTAAACCAGCACCTCCAATATTCACAGCTTCAACCTCTCTCTGATCAAGTTCCCAGCTTTTATTAGAAATACAGGTTTCCAAATGTAATGGATCATAAAATATAAACTTATTATGAAAGGAAATCAAGCACTTACATGGACATTTTAGAAAAAAGGTGGCTCCTATATCAAACACTTTTTGCTCCAATAAAAAATGTTCACCTAGATTGAGTCATATGGGAAACATCTGGGAATATCTGTATTTTATGGCCACAGAAGGAAAATGTTGTATCCTTAAAATACTTTTGGAAAACGAAGACCCAATCCTTTTCAAGGCTAATTGAACTAAAGTTGTCCTTGTGGGTACTATATCTACTGAAGCCTCAAGAAAAGTAGACATGCCAGGACTTACCAGCAGAAAGTCATCTGAGGTTCTATCCTCTATACTCCCTACACCTTTTCCTCCAACAGATAGTAAATCTTAAAAATGCCATTTTGTCTTCTGATATAGACAAAATCTCAATATTTCTTAAACATTTCAAAAGGTGATAACAATCTTCTAATTGAAAAATTCAAAAAGCGCAAGCTCCTTGATCTCACAGAATTTTCCAGGATTTCAAATCGATTATGAGCATACAAATTGTCTTTTATAGATAATGCCCCAAAAAACAATAAGCTGCGCAAGTTCAGACTTACCCGGATAAATGCCGATTTATTCAGCTAAGTAGCAGCACACAGTTGGATTAAGTCAAAAAAGTGCTATTTAAATGGACAAGTCGCTCTTTTCAGACTTATCTGGCTATGTAGGTCTGCTGCTACTTAGCTGGATAAATCAGAATATAACTGGATAAGTTTCACTACTTTTCTAAATAAGTTCAAAATTATCCGTCTAATTAGCAGAAAAGGCACTATCATCCGAATAAGTTGGAAATTAGCCATATAAATGTGCGTAATTCATATACCCACATATTTGTATTTCCAATTTTAAAAGAATATGCATGTAGATTTTCATTGTTTTAATTTGCTGCTTTTACATGCATAAGTCAGAGTATTTTAAAACATGTACATGGCAATGAAATAACCAGTTTTCCCAATTAGTCTACTAGCTTACCCAGTCCATCTGCAGCTCATGAAGACCCTCCTGGCTCTTCAGCCTGAAGTCCCCCCATTGAACACAGATGCTCTCCTCAGTCATTGTTTTCACTTTAATAATGTTTACGATTACTTCTGCTCAATATCTTGTGTAAGTGAAAATACACACATAAAAGACGTATGCGAGTCACCTTGGCAGGCTGAAAATAGCAACTTATTTGCATAAATGTTGGCCCTGACCTTTAACACCCTTCTCTTACATGTGCAAAGTTACTCGTGGACACGATTTATGCATGCAAGTTGCAGTTTTGAAAATAGCATGTATTCACATATATGCTATTTTATGCGCACAAGTGCTAATTTTTATATGCATAATATTTGAAAATTGACCTGAATGTATAGCCACATTTTACTCTTTTTAAATGTTTCCTGCTCCTCAAATTTAGATCTTGAAACAGAAGAAAAATTACAAAGCTGAGAAACAATGAGTCAGAGTTTTGTCAAGCTTTGCAACAATATTCCATACATCTTGTAGTGTAACATTAATAAGGCTCCTGAATATCATTAACAATACCATCAGCATTAGATATAATCAGTGGCAATGGATCCCCAGAAGAAGTAGTTGAAAGAATACCAGCAGGCCCCAGTGCTGTATCCAAATGGGTAGCAATAGATGAAGTCTCACCAATACCTTCCCTAATTTAGGGAAAATTACCACCCCATGGTTAGGAGTGGATTGCAAGTTCCCCTCAATCAAGGGCTGGCCTGTTGGCGAGACTGGATATCACTTGGATTTAAAGAGACTCCTAAAAAGGAAGTCTCATGGCTCATGTCCACTAAAGGCGACTCGCCAATTCACCGAATATGATTGTCCATAGAATCCCAAACACACTCTGGCACCAGAGAAGATAACACTTACATTTCCTTTTCTTTCCCAGAAGAGGTGCACTCCCTTTGGCGCATGGCTTTGACTGTGAGCCGCAGCAGCCATGATTAAACAACCAAAGGAGGCTCTGACTGATGACCTCACCTTGATGGGCTGGGAGCCGAGACAAAGCATGCAGCACTTATGACCACCACCTTAGTTGGTCAGGTAGACACTCTCCAAACTCAAGCTCCACAGCTTGCTCTTATTACCAGCTCTTCTCGAGCCTTCCCCAGCTTCACCACCGCAACCACCACTATTAAATAATCAAAGGGGGTGCTGACTGATGACCTCACCTCAATGGACTGGGAGGGAGGAGAGATGAAGAATGAGGCCTTATGACCACCACCCTCAATGATCAGGTCAACATTCTCCAGCCTCGGTCTCCACAGAGTGTTTTTGTTCTCAGCTCCTCTCGCGCCGTCCCCCATGCAAATCTCTCTCATACATATTCAATGTGGATATCCTGAAAACCTGACAGGCTAGGTGTGGCTCAAGAACTGGGTTCAGAATCAATGCTCTAAGTCAGGGGTAGCCAACTGGTCCTCAAGAGCCACAAACAGGCTTTATTTTCTGCATATCCATAATGAATATGCATGAGATAAATCTGCATACAATGGAGGCAGTGCATGCAAATCCCTCGCACATATTCACTATGGATGCCCTGAAAACCAAACCACCGTTGTGACTCGAGGACGAGTGTTGGCCACCCCTGCTTTAAGCTTTTCCTTTTCATGTCATCACTCCTGGTCCTTGAGCTTCTTCTATGGAAAATGCTATCTTCTGGCACCCAATGAAAATGTGTCAGCTATTTTAATTTTTCTTTCATAGCCCCTTTTTTCCCCGTTTGTGTTCTAGATTACAGCAGTGGTACTCAAACCAGTCTTTGCCCATCCCCACAATGACCCTAGGCAGCTGGGTTTTCAAGATATCCCTTATGAAAGCGTGAGAAATATATTTGCATAAATCATCGGAAGTAAATACATATTTTACATACACATTTTATCCTGAAAACCAGTTCGTTAGAGGGAGCTGTGAGGACTGGTTTGAGCATCATTGACTTAGAGAGCACATTTTGAGCCCCTTAAGTCTCTGTGCAGGGCTAGTGTTACAGCCTGTACAATTTTGCTAACCCTCTTATAAACTGCTTCCATTCCTTCAACATTTTGATACAGATAGGGGCTTTAGAATTGAACATGGTACTCCAGGTGTCAACAGCAATTTTACATCTTTTATTTATTTATTTTTACTGGCAATACCTCTTCCTTGGGCACCATACTGTTCGTTTTCCTCACTTCTGTAATCATATTGCGGCATTGAGCCGTTCTAAAGAGATTTCTCCTAGGCCATTGCCTAAGCAGCATATGCACACTGGTATCTACTTCTCAGCATAACTAGCTCCAGCAGCCAGTTCTGTTGCTTAGAAACTACTTGGTTAGACAGACAGGAGGAAAAGAATAATTTTGCATACCGCGGCTTTGTTACATTCCAAAATCAGATTGCCTGTCATTTTCTTAACAGAAGAGCTGAAATCCATTGGCAGTGAAAAAGCTGCTGATGAAACTGTCTCTATTTTGTGGACTGAGAAGCAGTCTTCTGTTTCCAGAATTTTCAGTCTAATTTGTCACAAACTCTGAACTTCATTTTATACAGATTTCTTTCCCCAGAGATTAGTTTAAATCCCCAGAGCATAAAAAAGGCTAGCAGAAAATAGGTTCAAGGGAGCTTTCTTCAAACAGGGGTGTTGGAGCATCCCAACCAAGAGGTTCCAATAAAAGCAAAAGAGCCCATGTGCCTATAGGTAAAGAACAGACTGAGTTAAGAAATTCCACATTATACCTGTTAACAGCTAGGAAAGATGTACAAATAAAAAAAAAAAAAAAAAGGTACCTTGAAATGTCTGCATGTTAATGCTAGCAGTCTAAAAAGTAAGATGGGAGAGTTAGCATATATAGCCTTGAATGAAGAGACAGGCATAACTGGCATCTCAGAGACACGGGTGGGGGGAAGGAGGATCATCAATGAAACAGTGCTATACCAGGATACAAATTATATAACGATAGGATGGATCAACTTGGTGGGGGAGTGGTTGTGGTGCTTTATGGCACAGAGTCCAACAGGATAAAGATCCTGCAGGAGACAAAAAGCTATGGGTGGAAATTCCAAATGTGTGGAATCAAATCACAGTGAACTTGGATGATGTAATATGGCAGATTAACAAACTAAAGAATAGCAAATCACAGGGAACCAGATGAGTTAAACCCCAGAGATCTGAAAGAACTCAAAAATGAAATTGCAGATCTATTACTATTAATTTGTAACCTATCATAAAAATCATCTATTGTACCTGAAGATTGGAAGGTGGCCAATGTGATGACCATCTTTAAAAAGAGTTTCAGGGGTAATCTGTGAAACTCATAGAAACTATTCTAAAGAACAAAATCAGAGAAGATATGAGAAAACATGGTTTAATGGGCCACAGCCAGCACAGATTTACACAAGAGAAGTCTTGCCTCACCAATCTGCTACATTTCTGAAAGGGGTAAATAAACATGTGGATTATGGTGATCCTGTGAATATAGTGTATTTAGATTTTCAGAAAGCATAAGAACATAAGAAAATGCCATACTGGGTCAGACCAAGGGTCCATCAAGTCCAGCATCCTGTTTCCAACAGTGGCCAATCCAGGCCATAAGAACCTGGCAAGTACCCAAAAACTAAGTTTATTCCATGTTACCATTGCTAATGGCAGTGGCTATTCTCTAAGTGAACTTAATAGCAGGTAATGGACTTCTCCTCCAAGAACTTATCCAATCCTTTTTTAAACACAGCTATACTAACTGCACTAACCACATCCTCTGGCAACAAATTCCAGAGTTTAATTGTGCGTTGAGTAAAAAAGAACTTTCTCCCATTTGTTTTAAATGTGCCCCAAGCTAACTTCATGGAGTGCCCCCTAGTCTTCTATCCGAAAGAGTAAATAACCGATTCACATCTACCCGTTCTAGACCTCTCATGATTTTAAACATCTCTATCATATCCCCCCTCAGCCGTCTCTTCTCCAAGCTGAAAAGTCCTAACCTCTTTAGTCTTTCCTCATAGGGGAGCTGTTCCATTCCCCTTATCATTTTGGTAGCCCTTCTCTGTACCTTCTCCATCGCAATTATATCTCTTTTGAGATGCGGCGACCAGAATTGTATACAGTATTCAAGGTGCGGTCTCACCATGGAGTGATACAGAGACATTATGATATTTTCAGTTTTATTCACCATTCCCTTTCTAATAATTCCCAACATTGTTTGCTTTTTTGACTGCCGCAGCACACTGAAACAGACGATTTTAATGTGTTATCCACTATGACGCCTAGATCTCTTTCTTGGGTGGTAGCACCTAATATGAAACCCAACATTGTGTTATGGGTTATTTTTCCCTATATGCATCACCTTGTACTTATCCACATTAAATTTCATCTGCCATTTGGATGCCCAATTTTCCAGTCTCACAAGGTCTTCCTGTAATTTATCACAATCTGCTTGTGATTTAACTACTCTGAACAATTTTGTGTCATCTGCAAATTTGATTATCTCACTCGTCGTATTTCTTTCCAGATCATTTATAAATATATTGAAAAGTAAGGGTCCCAATACAGATCCCTGAGGCACTCCACTGTCCACTCCCTTCCACTGAGAAAATTGTCCATTTAATCCTACTCTCTGTTTCCTGTCTTTTAGCCAGTTTGCAATCCACGAAAGGACATCGCCACCTATCCCATGACTTTTTACTTTTCCTAGAAGCCTCTCATGAGGAACTTTGTCAAACGCCTTCTGAAAATCCAAGTACCGGTTCACCTTTATCCACATGTTTATTAACTCCTTCAAAAAAGTGAAGCAGATTTGTTAGGCAAGACTTGCCTTAGGTAAAGCCATGCAGACTTTGTTCCATTAAACCGTGTCTTTCTATATGTTCTGTGATTTTGATGTTTAGAACACTTTCCACTATTTTTCCTGGCACTGAAGTCAGGCTAACCGGTCTGTAGTTTCCCGGATCGCCCCTGGAGCCCTTTTTAAATATTGGGGTTACATTTGCTATCCTCCAATCTTCAGGTACAATGGATGATTTTAAAGATAAGTTACAAATTTTTACTAATAGGTCTGAAATTTCATTTTTTAGTTCCTTCAGAACTCTGGAGTGTATACCATCCGGTCCAGGTGATTTACTACTCTTCAGTTTGTCAATCAGGTCTACCACATCTTCTAGGTTCACCGTGATTTGATTCAGTCCATTTGAATCATTACCCATGAAAACCTTCTCCATTACGGGTACCTCCCCAACATCCTCTTCAGTAAACACTGAAGCAAAGAAATAATTTAATCTTTCCGCGATGGCCTTATCTTCTCTAAGTGCCCCTTTAACCCCTCGATCAGCTAATGGTCCAACTGACTCCCTCACATGCTTTCTGCTTCGGATATATTTAAAAAAGTTTTTACTGTGAGTTTTTGCCTCTACAGCCAACTTCTTTTCAAATTCTCTCTTAGCCTATCTTATCAATGTCTTACATTTAACTTGCCAACGTTTATGCTTTATCCTATTTTCTTCTGCTGGATCCTTCTTCCAATTTTTGAATGAAGATCTTTTGGCTAAAATAGCTTCTTTCACCTCCACTTTTAACCATGCCGGTAATCGTTTTGCCTTCTTTTCACCTTCTGTAATGTGTGGAATACATCTGGACTGTGCTTCTAAAATGGTATTTTTTAACAATGACCATGCCTCTTGGACATTTTTTACTTTTGTACCTGCTCCTTTCAGTTTTTTTCTAACAATTTTTCTCATTTTATCAAAGTTTCCCTTTTGAAAGTTTAGCACGAGAGCCTTGGATTTGCACAGTTCCTCTTCCAGTCATTAAATCAAATTTGATCATATTATAATCACTATTGCCAAGCGGCCCCACCACCGTTACCTCTCTCACCAAGTCCTGTGCTCCATTGAGAATTAGATCTAAAATTGCTCCCTCTCTCGTCGGTTCCTGAACCAATTGCTCCATAAAGCTATCATTTATTCCATCCAGGAACGTTATCACTCTAGCTTGTCCCGATGATACATTTACCCAGTCAATATTGGGGTAATTGAAGTCTTGTCAGCTTAGACGCCGACAAGAGGAAAAGGCGGCAAGGTTTGAAAGTGAGTGAGTAGTCATGTGGATACGATGAATTTAACTTCTTAGTGACCAGTATAGAAGAATTCATGTTTGTTGCAGTCCCTGAAGCAGCATTGCGAAACATACGTCGGACTGGACTGGACTTGTTGAACACCTGTCATCTGAGTGAATCGGCCTTCTGAAGTGCGGTAGTGCTGTCAAAAGAATTGGATTTCCGAACGAATAAGAGAAGTACCGTTCCACATTAATTTTCAAAAAAATTTCAAAAATGAGAAAAAGTTCATAAATGAAAAAACATTTATTTATTTATTTTATTTATTTATTATTTATTTATTAACTTTTATTTACCGACATTCGTGAAACACATCATGCCGGTTTACAAAAAAACTCAAAGGAGGAAAGTTACAATATAACAATAAAACAGTAAAACAGATAAATAAATAAAACAATAGAACAATAATACAGGGGAGGGGAGTGGGGAGGGAGGATACAGGAAGAGTGGGAGAGGGGGGCTAAGGGGATGGGCAAAGGCTGGACTGATAGGAGTGAAAGAACACAAATAGAGGCAACTATATGCAGTTGATGATATGTACAGTCACAATCAAATTGTAGAGCTAAGGAGGTATTGCGAGACATTTACTTAATAGTATTCACTTAAATATGAAATGAGATGGGGGTTAGGAGGATTTAAAGGGCGGCATAGAGGGAAACAGGGGTCAATAGGGTTAGCAAAAGGAGGGTAGTAGAGGGGCAGAGTGAGTAGGGCGGGGAGGGGGTACATAGGTTTAAATATATATAGGGATCTCTTAACTACGTAGAGATGCGGAGGGTTGAAAGTCGGTAATCACTGGGAATTACAAAGGAAATACGTTTTTAGAGGGTACGAAGGGAGTAGCGGGGAGGGGGAATGCTATGGGTGGAGAGTCGGCCAGGTGACAAGGAATCGGGGGAGAGGCTGAGGGGGAGGAGAAGAGGGAAAAGTCGGGCGAAGGGGTAGGGTGAAAGGCAGGAGGCCGAGTAGGGAGGAGCTGAGAGGGGGGAGAAGTTAGGTTTGGTTTGTGTCGGGGTAGGCCTGTTGGAAGAGCCATGTCTTGACTCCTTTCTTGAAGTTGTGAAAAGATGTCTCTTGGCGTAAGAGGGTGGGGAGGGAGTTCCAGAGGGTGGGACCAGCAACGGAGAAGGCTCTCCCTCTGGTGTGAGTTGAGTGCGCTGCTTTGAGGGGTGGGATGTGGAGAGTGCCTGTATGGGTTGTTCTTGTGGGGTGGTCGGAGGAGCGGTAACGAGGCATTTCATCGAGCCAGGTGTGATTGTGTTTATGTAGGGAGTTGTGGAGAATGGTGAGTGTTTTGTATTGAGAGCGGTAGGATATTGGCAACCAATGTAGGTCCTTTAGTATGGGGGTGATGTGATCCCTTTTACGTGTACCGGTTATGATTCTAGCCATGGAGTTTTGTAGAATCTGGAGGGGTTTGATGGTGGATGCAGGAAGTCCTAGTAGCAGGGAGTTACAGTAGTCTAGTTTCGTGAGCATGGTGGTCTGTACGACTGTGCGGAAATCGTGGGTGTGGAGGAGGGGTTTGAGTTTTTTTAAGATGTTGAGTTTATAGAAACCCCCCTTTAGGAGAGATTTGATGTGGGGTTTAAAGCTCAAGTGTTGATCTATGAAGACGCCCGGGTCTCTTACAAACTGGGTCTGAGAGAGGGCTGTAGTAGAAGTATGGGGGGTGTCCTGTTGCAAGGGGATAGTGAAACGTTCAGGCTGATTAGAGATGACGAGTACTTCTGTTTTGGAAGTATTTAGAGCTAGATGGAGCTTGGATAGCAGGGCGCTTATAGTGGTGAGGCAAGATTCCCAGCGTTGCAAAGGTTCGTTTATGGACCCTTGAAATGGGATGAGGATCTGCACGTCATCCGCATAAAGGAAGAATTTTAGGCCTAGGTCGGAGAGGAGGTGGCATAGGGGTAGGAGGTAAATATTAAAGAGGGTGGAGGATAGGGATGAGCCGTGGGGTACACCTTGCGTAATAGGTATGCGTGAGGATTCGTGCTTGTCGAGTTTTACTATGTATTCTCTGTGTGTGAGGTAGGAAGAGAGCCATGAAAGGGCTGTACCGGCGATACCTATTTCTGCTAGGCGGGTCATTAGTATTTGATGGTTGACTGTATCGTAGGCAGCTGAAATGTCTAGTAGGGCGAGTAGGTACGAGTTTCCATGGTCCATACCTTTGAGTATGGTATCTGTCATGGCCAGTAGTAAGGTTTCGGTACTTCGGGCTTTACGGAAACCGAACTGTAGAGTGTGGAGGATATTGTGGTCTTCTAAAAAGTCAGTCAATTGTTTGTTAATAACCCTTTCTAGGACTTTGGATAAGAAAGGGAGATTGGAAATCGGGCGGTAATTGGCAGGATCGGTGGGGTCGAGGGTGGGTTTCTTTAGGAGGGGCTTAACTATGGCCAGCTTGAGTGGGTCTGGGACACTGCCTGCAGTAATAGAGCAGTTGATAAGGTCCTTAATGGGTTTGGTGATGGCGGGTGTAATGGAGAGGAGTGTTTTTGAGGGAATGGTGTCAGAGGAGTGTGTGGCGGGTTTCATCTTTTTTAGGATAGCTTCTACTTCTATGTTGGTGGTGATGTCAAAGGCTCTAAGAATGATCTTTTTGTCATTGGGAATGGGGGCGAGGGGGGTGGTGTTGGCAGGGAAGCGAAGTAGAATATTGTCGATTTTGTTTTTGAAATAGATAGCTAGTTCTTCGCATCTATTGTCGGAGATGGTTTCGTTGAGAGTAGGTGTATTAGGGTTGGTGAGTTCTGCGATATAAGTGAATAAGGTATTTGCATTAAATTGGTAGTCATGGATCTTTGCTGCGTGGAAATCACGCTTGGTTTGGGTGATCGCATGACGGTATGCGTGCAAGGAGTTGTAGTAGGTAGCTTTTAGAGTGGCGGATGGTTGTTTGCGCCAGGCGCGTTCTTTAGCTCTTAGGTCTTGTTTCATGGTTTTTAACTTGGTGGAGAACCATGGTTTCCTTTTCTCACAGTGTGCAAGGGGTACTTCTTTGTGGATAGTGGGGCATAGTTCGTTGGCTATGGTCGTTGTAAGATTGTTCCAGGAGTGAAGTGCGGTGTCTGGATTGGTGAGGTCGATGTTGTTGGTTATTTTGTCGAAAGCTAGGGTACGCTCTTCTGTACTACAGTGTTTACGGAAGGAGATGGTTTTACAGAGTTTTTGTGTGGAAGGAGTGGGGGATTTGGTTTCGAGGGTGGCATTAATGAGGAAGTGGTCGGACCACGGTATCGGGGTGACTACAGGGGGGGTGGGCAATGGTTATTTTTGAGTTCACAAAGATTAGGTCAAGTGTGTGGCCCGCTTTGTGTGTGGGTTCGGTGATGATTTGATTGAAACCCAGGGCTTTGAGGGTGTCCAGTAGAATCTCGCAGGCAGGGGTGGTGGGGTGGGAATCCACATGGAGATTGAAATCCCCTAGTATAATGGTAGGAAGGTCTGATTTGATGTTGACTGTGAAATATTCAGTGATGGGTGAGGGATCTTGTTCAATTAGGCCTGGGGGGGCATAGACTAGGCAGATTTGTAGGGATTTAGATGTAAATAGCGCAATTTCTAGTTTGGGTGGGGGTTGAGTAGATTGGAGTTTGAGGTTAAGTCTTTTTTTGGCTGCCAAGAGTAGGCCCCCACCTCTCTTTTTTGGTCTTGGGATGGAGAGGAGGTCGTATGTCTTTGTTGGGAGCTGGTTAAGGAAAACCTGGTCAGTGGTTTTTAACCAGGATTCGGTAATGGCACATAGGTCGGGATTGTCGTCTGTGAGCAGGTCATTTAGGATAGGTCCTTTTTTTTGGATGGATTGGGCATTGAAGAGGGTAATGGCTAAGGTTGTTAGACCTAGGAGTTGTGAGAAAGGTGGGGTCGTGATAGGTATGAGGGATTTACGAGGGTTGGGTGGGTGGGGGGGTATTATAGGGGGCTTTCGTAGTAGCGGGCGGTGCCGTCTTGGGATGGGGAGTAGGCACATGGTTCTAGTAGCAGGGAGGGGACTAGGGTAGTGTGGACTTGAAATAAGCACCAAAGCACAGGGGGGGGCTGTGGTGGTAGTTGGAGTAGTAGGGTGTAGGAAGCACGGATAAGTTACATGGCAGTTAGGTTATAACGATATAGCGTTAGATGAATCAATAGAGTGGCTGACGATAGTTTGCTTAGGGCGAACAAAGGTACAATGAAAATACAGGGTGATCAAATGTAACGAGCATTAAAGGTAGGGTGCTATCCAGAGAGTTTGTTTTAGACTGTTGTTTAAGAACCATTAAGCTATATCACCAAAACAGGTAGCAGGGTGATCGAGGTGGGTGTAGCGCTGGTGGGCGGGTTAGGAGAAAAAGGCTCTTACCCCGAGTGGGTGGCGCCGGCCGCGCGAGCCCTAGTAGAGGAGTGATGAGATGTAGTTGAGGTCGGGAGGTGGAGCGTTGTAATACTCGTTGCAACATCCGTCGGGTTTCGGATATTTTCTTGTCGGTCACGGTTTGTATTGAGGTTAATCTGTAGTCTCTTTGTGGTGATGAGTTGGGGTTCCTTTGGGGCTGCGACGAAGGGGCGAAGCAAAGGGGCAGGCGGGCGGGCCTTCCGTTTTCGGCGCGGTTTTGTAAACTTTCTTGCAGCTTTTATTTTTCAAAAAGAGCAGCAAGTTTGGCTGCACTGTCGGCGTCGAGGCCGCCTGGGTGGGGGGTGTTTTTCACTAACCTTCCCCCGGCGGGGCTCGGCGCCGATCGCGCAGGTCTTCCCCGATGGTGGCAGCAGCAAGGAAGAGGAAATGGCGCCGGGTGGACGAGGATTTAAAGCCCCTCTGGGCTTGCTCGGATTGGAGGCCTGGTTCGGCGGGCGGGCCTTCCGTTTTCGGCGCGGTTTTGTAAACTTTCTTGCAGCTTTTATTTTTCAAAAAGAGCAGCGAGTTTGGCTGCACTGTCGGCGCCGAGCCCCGCCGGGGAAAGGTTAGTGAAAAACACCCCCCACCCAGGCGGCCTCGACGCCGATCGCGCAGGTCTCCCCCGATGGTGGCAGCAGCAAGGAAGAGGTCCAAGTCCTTTATTAATAAAGGATTTGGACCGATGATTAAATATGACCCATTGCGGTAATACATAAAGCTAAACTGCTTGTATGCCGCGTCCTTCACATAAAGTGATATATATGAGATATTGCACATTGAAGAAAAATTGGAGTTTTGCAATGTTTTGAAGCGAGGTAATTGAAGTCTCCCATTATTACCGCACTACCAATTTGGTTAGCTTCCCTAATTTCTCTTAGCATTTCACTGTCCGTCTCACCATCTTGACCAGGTAGACGGTAGTATACTCCTATCACTATAGTCTTCCCCGACATAAAAGGGATTTCTACCCATAAAGATTCAATTTTGTATTTAGTCTCATGCAGGATGTTTATCCTGTTGGACTCTATACCATCTCGGACATAAAGCGCCACACCTCCTCCCGGGTGCTCCTCTCTGTCATTGCGATATAATTTGTACCCCGATATAGCACTGTCCCATTGGTTATCCTCTTTCTACCATGTCTCTGAGATGCCAATTAAGTCTATGTCATCATTCACTGCTATAAATTCTAATTCTCCCATCTTACTTCTTAGACTTCTGGCATTAGCATACAAACATTTCAAAGTTTGTTTTTTGTTTGTATTTTCATTCTGCTTTTTAATTGATAGGGATAAGTTAGAATTTTTTAGCTCAGGTGAATTTTCAGTTACAGGCACTTGGACTATTTTTCTAATTATTGGAACCTCACTGTCGGGATGCACTAATTCTAATGCATCATTAGTATCCTTTGAAGATACCTCTCTCCGAACCATGCGCTGCTGAGCGACTGTTGGCTTCTCCTTTGTTCTAGTTTAAAAGCTGCTCTATCTCCTTTTTAAAAGTTAGCGCCAGCAGTCTGGTTCCACCCTGGTTAAGGTGGAGCCCATCCCTTCGGAAGAGACTCCCCCTTTCCCAAAAGGTTCCCCAGTTCTAACAAAACTGAATCCCTCTTCCTTGCACCATCGTCTCATCCACGCATTGAGACTCCAGAGCTCTGCCTGCCTCTGGTGACCTGCACGTGGAACAGGGAGCATTTCAGAGAATGCTACCCTGGAGGGTCTGGATTTAAGCTTTCTACCTAAGAGCCTAAATTTGGCTTCCAGAACCTCCCTCCCACATTTTCCTATGTCGTTGGTGCCCACATGTACCACGACAGCCGGCTCCTCCCCAGCACTGTCTAAAATCCTATCTAGCTGACACGTGAGGTCCGCCACCTTCGCACTAGGTAGGCATGTTACCAGGAGATCCTCACGCCCACCAGCCACCCAGCTATCTACATTCCTAATAATCGAATCACCAACTATGATGGCCGACCTAACCCTTCCCTCCTGGGCAGTAGGCCTTGGGGAGATATCCTCAGTGCGAAAGGACAATGCATCACCTGGAGAGCAGGTCCTTGCTACAGGATCCTTTCCTGCTGCACCTGGTTGATGCTCTCCCATCATGAGACCTTTTTCCTCCAAGGCAGCACCAGGGCTGCCAGTCTGAAGTTGGGACTTGACTACTATGTCCCTGAAGGTCTCATCTATATACCTCTCTCTCTGCCTCAGCTCCTCCAGGTCTGCCACTCTAGCCTCCAGAGATCGTACTCGTTTCTCTGAGAGCCAGGAGCTCTTTGCATCGCATGCACATGTACAACTTCTCACTTGTGGGTAAAAAATCATACAAGTGACACTCTATGCAAAAGACTGGGAAGCCCCCCTCTTGCTGCTGGACTGCTGCCTTCATCTCAATTTTGATCAGTTCCTAGTTAAGTTTTAGGTTGCTATGGGAGTAGGAATGTGTCTAACGTCCTTTAAATGTATTAGTGAATTCACTATGTGTCTGGTAGTGGCCTACCGGGGTCTGATCGAATTCTCAATAAAGTTTTTGTTGATTTTTTTTTTTGTGAAAATGGCACCTGCCTATAAATTAAGGGATGAGCTAGGGGTGGGTGGCCGAGGGGTGGGAAATACAAAGAGTCTAATTTCAGTTCAGCCAGAGTGACTCACTGCTCTCTTGATTAACAAATGTTGGTACCTATTCAAACCCAATCACACTACCTCAACACCTTTCCAAGGTGAGTAACTGAGCTTAACTATTCAACCTTTTTACTTAGGTATACACTGCTCCTAGCTTATTTCTAGCTTCTGGCTACTTTTTTTTTTGGGGGGGGGGGGGGGTTTGTGTGGGGGTTTTTTTGTTTTTTTTTTAATACAAACACTCAGTTCTTTAAAAGTCTGCAGAACACTCAGTTCTGCAGACATTTAAAAATAAACACACTACCTACTGCTTACTAGTTACCTTATTGACTATTTAAAAATACAGTCTGACTTGTTTATTCACTGCCTTTATGACTATTAAAAGCACAAACACCCAAACACACTAAATAATATTCCCAAATAGTTAACTTTGACCCAGTACTTTTAAAAAAGACGATGTCCCAAGCAAAAACTTACTGATTCCTTTCAGTCACCAGCAAGGTTATCCTCTCCTCTCAGTGTTCCCACTGAAAGCATTTGTTAAAGTCCCCCGTGAAAGACTGCTGAGAAAAATAAATATTCATGAGATAGGAGGCAATGTCCTACTGTGGATTGCAAATTGGTTAAAAGACAGGGAACAGAGAGAAGGACTAAATAGTAATTTTTTTCAATGGAGAAAGGCAGAGTACTCATGGATCTGTACTGGGAACAGTACTTTTTAATATATTTATAAATGATCGGGAAAATAGTACATTGAGTGAGTTGATCAAATTTGCAGGTGACAGAAAATTATTCTGAGTTGCTAAATCACAAGCGAGTGGTGAGAAATTGCAGGAGGACTTAGTAAAACTGGAAGACTGGACATCTAAATGGAAGACGAAGTTTAATCTGGAAAAGTGCAACTGATGCACAGGGGAAAAGTAACCCACGCTATAGTTACACAATGTTAGGTTCCATATTAGGAGTTGCCACCCCGTAAAAGTATCTGGGCATCATCATGAACAATACTTTTAAATCCTTGGCTCATTGTGCAGCAACGGTTAAAAAAGCAAACAATGTTAGGAATTATTAGGAAAGGAATGAAGAATAAAATGGAGAATGTCATACTGCCTCTATATCACCCCATGGCAAGACTGCACCTAGACTACTGTGTGCAATTCTAGTCATCACATCTCAAAAAAGGTATTAGTTGAACTTTAAAAGGTACAGAGAAGGGCAACCAAAATGATAAAGTGAATGGAAAAGCCCCTCTATGAGTAGGAACCTTCTTTTTTTTTTTCTTGGGAATTTATCAAAGTTTATAAGAACAAAAATGAGAAAAATCAGTGGAAAAAATGTGACTCATTTATCTGAGTAAATACTGGAGTTTATTTTGGTGGACAGAAGCCAAGAATATTAAGCAGATTCTCCCACTCACACACTCAGTAGCATCCCTATTTCTACAGCCATCTCCTGCCTAGTATGTCCCTTTCTTTCCCCACATCCCCAATGACAATCTTCCTCTTCCCACCTCCTCCCATTGTAACAGCTTTCATCCTTACTAGTGCTAGCTCCAGGTTTCTCCTCTTTCCTTCAGCAGCAACTTGCTGAGGCTCTCTCACTCTGCAGCACTGCACTTCTTTTTATGGTGCCAGGGAACCTGCCGAGAAGTGCTTCTGGTGGACGTGGCCCACTTCAAATGCTGTGTTGGCGGTACCAAGCAGCAGGTACTTTGCTTGCTTGGTGGGAGGGGGAGGCAGGACTTGAAACAGCACATCAGCGGCACATGAGGGCAAGTGCTTTTGATGGGGGAGGGGGGAGCGAGGGCTTGAAATGCTGCAGGTGTTGCAGTGCACACTGGATTCCAGCAGTTGCTGGAGGCCTTGAGAAGCTGAATCTGCAGCTCCGGAGCTACTCTTTAATTAGCCTAAAATTAGAGTGAAAATCGATTTAAATCAACTGTCACTTCTGGAAAAATCTGGGAATTTATGGGTGAAAACTCTGTTTAATCTGAAAACGAAGGATCCTACCTATGAGGAAAAGCTTAAGAGGTTAAGGCTGTTCAGCTTGGAGAAGAGACAAATGAGGAGAGATATGATAGTAGTCTATAAAATCACCAGTGGAAAAGAACTGGTAAATGTAAATTGGTTATTTACTCTTTCAAAAAATACAAGACTAGGGGACACTCCATGAACTTAGTAAGCACATTAAAAACAAATTGGAGAAAATTATTTCACTCAATGCACAATTAAGCTCTAGAAGTCATTGCCAGAGGAATAGCATAATTTATAAAAGGTTTGGACAAGTTCCTGGATTAGTCCATAAACTATTAACCAGACAGACTTGGGAAAAGCCACCAGTTATCCCTGGATATTAGCAGCATGGCACCTATCCACTGTTTGGGATCTTTCTAGATACTTGTGACCTGAATTGGCCACTGTTGGAAACAGGATACTGGGCTTGATGGCCCCTCAGTTTGACCCAGTGTAGCAATTCTTACGCTCTTATACAAAGTAATTATTAGGTGGAACACACTGGACAAATTATTTAACAAAAAAGTATCAAGCAGACTGAAGGAGTAGAGGAGTAGCCTAGTGGTTATAGCAATGGGTTATAAACCAGGGAAGCCAGGGTTGAAATCCCACAGCTGCTCCTTGTGAAGTTGGACAAGTCACTCCACCCTCATTACCTCAGGTACAAATTTAGGGCCCGATTTACTAAGCCTTTTCTCTCATTCTTTCTCTATGGGAAAAATGCTTAGTAAATGAGGTCATTACATTGTAAGCCCTCTAGGCACAGGGAAATACCTATAATGCCTGTATGTAATACACTTTGAAGTACCTGAAAGTTAAATACATAAAATGGATGAGCTTCTTTCAAAGTATGAAAAAATATACTATTAGAGCAAAAGCAAGTTTGCTTACCATAAATGTTTTCCATAGATAGTAGGATGAATTATCCGTGACATGTGGGTGATGTCATCCAGCAGCTCTGAATGGACCTCTCTCTTAGCAAGGAATTCCTGCTCCAGCATTGCCTCCTGAGCCCCTCAGCAGATTTGAGAGCTAATCCTAGCTAGGTAGTCAACTCTTCAGGGAGGCAGGCGGGTATTTAGCATGGCTAATTCATCCTGCTTTCTACATAAAACACCATTACCAGTAAGCAAACTTACTTTTTCAAACTGCTAAGCAGGGCTGAATTATCCATGAAATTTGGGGAGTCCCAAGCTGTGGGCTGCAGTGGAGCATTTAATGAAAAGGAATCCTGGACCACCCCACAGAGAGTGAGTGGACTACTAGGTGAACAGACTATTTAAAACTGCTTGTCCAAATCTACTGTCATTGTTTGATAAATTGTTCAGACAATAATGGGACACAAAGGTTCATACTGACAACCAAGTTTCATCTTTGCATCTATGGTACCTGAAGACTGGAGGTTGCCAATGTAACACCAATTTTTAAACAGGGATCGCTGAGAGGTGAGAAAGCCCAGATCGAGGGGGCAGGACCCGGTGTGATGTCATCGGGAGGCTCCCCTCGGACTGAGACAAAACCAAGGCCCCTGCGGCGCGCAGCCAAAGGGGTGCGCCCCTGTGTAAGAAAACAAAATTATGGGAAGGAAATGAAAATCGAAAAATTATACTTCTTCACCATCAACCCCTTTGTCAAAAAGAGTTGGACTCATGGACTCACACATAGTGCGAGTGGGTGATTCCAGTGCTGGGGGAATAATAGAAGGAAACTTCCTATCAGGAGTTACCTTGAGTCCTAGGTCCCCACAACCCCCCCTACAACCTATAATGGAAGGGTTATTAGAGACGAGAAATGGTATAGAACCCCATTTGAGTTGTACCCAGGCCAACACAGGCAGTGGGGAAACCACAACGGGAAATATACAATCTAATTTCCCTTGCTAGCTTTTATGGGTAGCGAGGCTGCTGTAAGAAATACTAGAATCTCTGTCCCACAATTATTGAGTTGTTTAATGATGGAGAAGAAAAAATTGTAGAACCTGAAAATGTATCCTTATTGGATGTGTGGAGATTAACGGCAAAGATAGATAGGAAATTGTCTAATACTATTTCTAAAGTGCATACTTTTTCAATTGAAATTAATGCAAAATTGGTAGAATTAGATGATAGAACTGAGAATTTGGAACAAACAGTAGCAAATTTGAACCCAGTAGTTAAAAATTTACAAGCCACTAGTATTACTGCCATTAAAGATAACATGGTAATGCATACTAGGATAGAACAGCTAGACAATGAAGTGAGATCATTTAATCTTCGTTTATTAAATTTTCCAGTCTCTCGATTAATGACTGATAATGAATTGTTTAAAAAATAATATGTAATGGAAATACTGTCTTATGATATGGAAAAAATTCCAAATATTTCTAAAATGTATTACCTTCCTAAGAGAAGAACGCTTCAAGTTGCAGAGGGTGGTATTGACACTTTAGAAAGTCCAGGGGTCTCAGCTTTTTTAGAGGACTCGCTGGACAATATAGCATCTAGGGCTACTTTGCTAGTCACTTTTTCATTAAAAAGGGATAAAGACCCGTTTCTTTACTAAATATTTCCAAAATAAGAATTTATTTTTTTGTGGCCATAAGATACAGGTTTTTCCTGATGTTTCCTATGCAACGCAGGCACGGCGAAAACTTTTTCTTTCTATTAAGCAAGCAGTTCTAGATATGGGAGGAACTTTTTTCCTCAAATTTCCGTATAAGTGCCAGATAACACACCAAACCAATAAATTTGTTTTTCTAGATCCCTCGCACTTGCAGCGTTTTCTTCAGGATAAATCTAGATTGCCTAAGGTTTAAAGGACAGGGTTATAAAAAATGTATAGATGCACGGTTGAATTTCATACCTCAACATCCCCTAGATGTGGGCTAGACCAGGTGTTGCTATTAGAAACAATTTAGTGTGTGAGAAAATGAATATTTTGCTTTTAGCTGGGTTACTTGATTATATCATTTATTTGTAAATGTTATAATTGAATAAATAAATTTTTAAAAAAGGATCAAGGGCTGATCCAGGAAATTATAGACCAGTGAGTCTAACATCTGTGCCAGGCAAAATGGTAGAAACTATCATAAAGAACAAAATTGCTGAACATATAGATAAGCATAGTTTAATGGGACAAAGCCCTTGTCTTGCCTCAACAATCTACTACATTTCTTTTGAGGGCGTAAATAAACATGTGGATAAAGGTGAGCCAGTTGATATAGTATATCTAGATTTCCAGAAAGAATTTGATGAAATCCCTCATGAGACCTCTTAGGGCATTAAAAAGTCATGGGATTGGAGCAGTGTCCTATTATGCACTGCCAACTGGTTAAAAGATATAAAACAGAGTAGGGCTAAATGTTAAATTTTTCCAATAGAAAAAGGTGAATAGTGGCGTGCCCCAGGGATCTGTTCTGGGATCACTGCTTTTTAACATATTTATAAAAGACCTGAAAATGGATACAGGTGAGGTGATCACATTTGCAGATGACACAAAATTATTCAAAATTGTTAAATCACAAGAGGATTGTCAGAAATTGAAAGGGGACACTGCAAAACTGGGAGAGGGGGCAGCAAATGGCAAATGAAATTTAATGTGGACAGGTGCAAACTGATGCACTGATAGCTACATAATGCAAGGTTACACATTAGGAGTCACCATTCAAGAAAAGGATCTAGGTGTCATTGTTGAAAACTACTACTACTACTACTTCTTAACATTTCTATAGCGCTCCATGACATACACAGCGCTGTACAAACATACCAAAAGACAGTCCCTGCTCAATAGAGCTTACAATCTAATAAGAAACATACAGGACAAGAGACTTGGGGTATTTCATAAAGCAAGACAATGGTTAAAAAGAAAAGAAAGTTAGTTAACAAGACTAAAAGCAGACAATCAGGCATAAGATTTAAAAACAGTTTCAAAAAGATGGGTCTTTAGATGGGATGTAAACATGGCAAGAGGGGGAGGATGATGCATTAGCTCAGGAAGACTATTCCAAGCATATGGCGCAGCAAGGTGGAAAGCACAGAGTCTGGAATTGGCAGTTGAAATCTTCTGCTCAGTGTGCAACAGCCAAAAAAGTAAATAGAATGCTAGGGATTATTAGGAAAGGAATGGAGAATAAAATAGAGAATATCATAATGCCTCTGTATTGCTCCATGCTGCAATTTCATTTTGAGTATTGTGTGAAGTTCCGGTCACTACATCTCAAGAAAGATATAACAGAATTTGCAAAGGTACAGAGAAGGGTGACCAAGATGATAAAAGGATGGAACAATTTGCTTATGAAGAAAGGCTAAAGAGGTTAGGATTCTTCAGCTTGGAGAAGATACGGCTAAGGGGAGATATGAAAGAGGTCTATAAAAAAAAAAAAAAAAAAAAAAGAGTGGACTGGAATGAGTAAACGTTAATCAGTTTTTTACTCTTTCGAAAAGTACAAAGACCAGGGGACACACAAAGAAGTTACTAGGTAATACATCTAAAACTAAGAGAAAATATTTTTTTTACTCAATGCATAATTAAGCTCTGGAATTCGTAGCCAGAGGATATGGTGAAAGCTATTAGTGTAGCTGCGCTTAAAAAAAGTTTTGGACAAGTTCCTGAAGGAAAAGTCCATTAAGGTAGAATTGCAGAAATCCACTGCTTATTCTTGGGTTAAGCAGCTTGGAACCTATCTACCCTTTGGGATCCTGCCAGGTACTTCTGATCTGGCTTGGCCACTGTTAGAAACAGGATACTGGGCTTCTTGGACCCTTGGTCTGACCCAGTATGGCGAGGCTTATTTTCTTATGCTCTAGGTACAGCTCATAAATGAGCCACTAATGCAGCCTTGGCTCTCACTTGATGAGGTTTGATGAAGTCCATAATCTGGATGCCTGCTAGAGTATTACAATGTGCAATACAGTCTGCTAGTCAATTAGACAATGTCTGTTTGGCCAATGCTATGCCTAATCAATTAGGACTGTAAGAGGAAGAGCTGGGAAGCCAAGGCCCTCAGAGTCTGAGACAATGGTAGGCAAATGATGGCCTGTGGGACAAATTCGGCCTCTCAAGATCTTTATTCTGGCCTGCCCATCCCTTGGAAACTAAACTCTACATTGCGCAGCCCATTGATGCTCCAACCTGCCTGCCCAAAAGTCCGACGTCATCAAAGGCCAAGTTGCCACTCTTGATGACACTTGAGCAGGCAGGTCGGAACATCAGCATGACGGAAGGAGGCAATGTATTCCAAAAGCATGATGGTGTGATTTAATGATGCTCTGGTGGGGTCCTCACCACCACCCCCCACCAAGGAAAGGCCCCGTGCGATGGCCTGCTGGCAGAGCTCTCATCCCTGCCAGCTAGGAGAGGCTCCATGAACTGGCAGGGTTCCCATCTCCAGCCACCAAGGAGAGGCTCTGTACTGCTGTGAGGTGTGGTAAGTAATATAGGGAAGGGGAATGAGTAAAACATTTGAATGAACAAAGGAAAGGAAGAGAAAGGGGCGAAGATGGTAAGTGACTGAAATGGAAGGGACATGAATGGATGGGAAGGAGAGGGTGAGTGTCAGGGAAGGGAATGAGTAGGAGGGTGGGGTGAGTGACTGAAGGGGGAGTGAAAATGAGAAACAGAAGATGGTGAGAGGGAGTGATTGACAGAAAGAAGGGGAGTGACCACGAGAAGGGGAGGAATGGGAGGGGAGGAAAATGAAGGGAGTGAATGGGGGGCAGGAATGAGGGATGAGTGACAGATGGAAGGGTGAGAATGAAGCAAGGGAAAAGGGTGAGTGGAAGATGGAAGGTAAGGGGATTAAATGGTAAGGAAAGGGTGAGAGGGAAGGAAAAGGTGAGGGAGGAAGAAGAGGGCAGTGAGAAGAAGAGAGGGTAGAAGGGTGCATGAGTGTGTGTGTGTGTGTATATATGTGTGAATGAACGTGAGTGTGTATGAGAGAGAAAAGAGGAAGTTTGTGTGTACTCTCCTCTACTTCCCCCTACTAATCCTTTACAATTTCAGAGTGACTGGAAATGAAAAGTTTACAGGAATGGAGAGGGGAGAATTTTTTATATTCTTAATAGCTTTAATTATTGAGTGTTTCATGTGTCTGTTTTGAAATATTTGATTGACTTTGAGGAAATATTTAACTTTTTTTTTTAACTTCAACAAAGACCACCAGGTAGATATACAAGACAGCAAAGAAAGAACCCAGCAATAGGCTGAAACGCAATGGTGAGAATAAAAATGCAATTTAAATTCACAGAATGGAGGAATTTAAATGGAGGAAAAAAAAGACTTCAGATGCCATGTAATAAGCCAACATGCTTGCTAGATGGTTTCAGAATGCAACCTGCACAATAAGAGTGTGTCAAAAAATGTTATTTTTAACTGCTTTATCGTCAATTTTTTTTTAAAAAAATTTTGTGTGCTTTTTATCATTTCAGTATTACATAAATGTGTTAACTGACTTCAACCAAAAACGATTTTTTAAATTGCACTCATGATCTGTACGGCTTCCTGTGAATTCGCCATTACCAGCTAGTTATCTAGGTATGAGAAGACCTGAATTCCCCATTATCACAGATGTGCTACTACAGCTAGGAACTTCGAAAAGACCCTGGGGAGCATTTTGTTTTCATAGTGGGAAGAATCCACTATAAAAGCACAGTTAATGCCAGGGAGAGGGATAAATGGGGACAGGACATATGCATCCTTTAAATACATTTCCATCGCTGCATTAAGGGAAGGATTGTGTGGAGGGAATTCATTTTGAATTTCTCCCAGAATACATTTGCGTAGGCTCATTAAATCTAGAATGGATCTTAGTCCCCCAGATTTCTTGGGGATGAGGAAGTAGTGGGAGTAGAATCTTTGGCCATATAAATGAGAAGGAATTAATTCTATCGCCCACTGTCTGAGGATCTCCAGGTGGATTTGTGTCGAGTGACACTGATACAGATTGAATACTGAATGATGATGAAGTATGGGGAGAAATGTAAGCAGTATTCAAACTCCATGATCTTGAGAACCCAGCAATCTTTCGAAACCTTGCACCACTCTTCCCAGTGGAGCTGGATTCTTCCTCTTACAGGAGTGGCTGATTGCTGAGTTTTGAAGATGATCAAAAACTTTATTCAGGTTTGGGTTGGACTTGTTGCATGGCTTTCGGCTGGGATGAGATAGAAGTTGCTGGTGCTGCAGAAGGCACTGTTGGAAGGGGCATCTCTGAAAGCATGGCCTTTTATAGGAATAGTAAGGACTCTTTACAGAAAGCTGTTCTTGCCCTACAGAGACTGGAATGCAAAATTCTGTTTCTTGATTTGCGCCACTGTTTCCCCTTTTTCTCTGAAGAGGCTGTCATCGAGGCAGGGCACATCCAACTTTTCATTGACATCGTTGTGAAGGTTACTGGTTCTGAATCAAGCTATGCAGCATGCTCAGATAGAGGCTGAGGAAGAATGTGCAGTAGTGTTGTTCCATCTACAAAGTGTTCGAATCAGATGATTTATACATTCTTCAGCATCTAAAAGTGGTTGAGAGAATATGATGCCACTAACTTCAGCCAGAAGAAAGGGCTTTAGCTCTTATATACAGTCATATAAGTGCTGGATCATTAATGATTAGAAATCCTTAAAGTTAACATGAAGCTCTGAAACATCTTATTTCCAAAATTTACTAGAAGTCTGGGATCCTTCCCTGGTGGAGTATTCGAGTATATCCTAGTTTTCTTCGCTTTCTTTAAGCCAATTCTACCACTACAGATTTGATGGGGTAATTGAATAATGCCAAACTCTGGAGATTTTTTAACCTTGTATTTAAGATCTAGTTTCCTTGACACTAGAATGCATTTGTAATTCTTGCAGGATTTGATGGACTGAAAGAACTGCTGGCTCTGTTGGCATTTCCAAAATGTGGAGGAGACCAATAACATTTATGTTATTGGTCTCCTCCACATTTTGGAATGTGCATAATGACATATGTGCATATGTCATTATGCACATTTACAGCAAGGACTTTACCCAACTTGTCTAAATTTTGAGTAGGAAACATCTTCCGAGGGAGATGAGTGTTCCAGAATTTCTGGAGGAGAGGGGAGGTCAGATGGTATTCTTGAACACTCTTCAGTTCCCAGAGGTGACGGGAACATTAATCCAGGACTCCAGTAATGAAGATGGCGACAGAGGCAGGGTGCTTAGTCTCCTCGGAGATACCTAGTGTTCATTCTTTTGAGTGGCTCAATCTGCTATAGGCTAGTACTTACTTACGAGAGTTCTGATAACGTATAAGTATGAATTGGAGGCAGCAGGACTCCTAATGGGAGGGAAGTTGACATTCTGGAAAGGAGAGGTTGGATGGTACCCTCTTTATCCTTAGTCACTTAAATATACTGCAAGTATATTTAAGTTCCCTATGGAGAAGCAATAGCCAAAACCATTTTAAATAAATTATTGTCCGCAGAACAGTTTTATTTCAGCTTTAAAGGGGAATCTGCAAACTGATTACAAAGGTCTCTGTACCCTCCTTTCCTGTCCTCCATCTTGTTAAAACCCCTCATTACCAATTAGTTGCTTTTGGGACCTGCAAACAATTAGTGATGAGAGAGAAGGGGTTGATGAGGCCAAGAGAAAAAGATAAATTAAGAAGGACACCCGGTCCATCTTCTCTCATTAAAACTGAAATATGATTTTCTCTTCAAGTGAACAGCTGTGCATGAAAGGGTCTCTGTTGTTGCTCTCTGTTGTTAGGTAAAACAGACTTGTCCTCCGTACTCCGTTCAAAAGTTTTATTTCACAGCCAGCAGGAAACACTGCTAATTCCAAAGAAAACTGTGTACACTGCAAACCATATCAAATGTTCCTCTTCATGTTTTGGCAATAAATATCTACCACAATTTTCTCTCTTACAATCATAATCCTTTTTGGTCCAGAACATCTAGCTAAGTCAGTCACCTAGTTCAGCAAAATACATCTGTCCATCAATCCCTCTCTCCCTCCTCCCAACACATCAAGGGGAATCACATCATCATATGTACGAGACTTTGAATCATAAATGAAAGAGAACAGCAGAAATGTAGGGCATAAAGGACCTCAGGTCCTCATTAGTTACTGATTAGAGCTCTGATGTGTTTTCTGGCATGGAATTGAAAACAAAATAAACATGCCTTCATGCTTCAATCTGATTTGTTTATATAAAATATTTATGGCGATGTAGTGAGCTTCATTTTATATAAAAGCATATATTAAAAAAGAAAATCCACTCAACAGCAACAGAAGTGTAACATAATTTACATTTACTGTTGTGAAACCTTATTTTCACTTGCATCTTTCAGTTCTTCTAAGTCAAAAGTAAAGGGCTTGTCATAGCCCATAAGATGACTGTAGTCATGTGGGTTTGAAAACAGCATTGGATTAACTAACATGGACTTGTCCTGTGCATAAAACGTTGTGAACATTTTGCTGACTCCTGGAACCTTCACATCTTTCTGGTGGAACGCAGTTCTCTTTTCTGTAAGAAGAACGCTGTAAGTGACAGCGGTGTATGTGTCAGTCTTGGCCCTATGGTACAAGCGCACTACATAGCCCTTTGTGACGAGATGCATGGCAACCGGTGTTACAAAGGTAAAGAAACCGATAATACTATAAAATGCAATCTGAAGGGTCATGCTCTCCATGCCAGCTCCAGACTTGAAAGCAATGTAGGGCATCACACAGAGGTTAAATATGCTCGTGGAATAGGAAAAAAACTTCACTCCTGTGGGGAAAAAAAAAAAAAAAAATCAGATTATAAATTATTTCTTGTTGAACCAGTTGTTTCCATTTGCTTCTTTCTACTTTAGATCTATCAGAACTACGATTGAGATCTGGTACCCTGAGCATTCACTCTCAACTACCCAGGTATTTCAGCTTCCCTTCCCCCGCAGCCCAAAAAAAATATACCCAGTCCAGTCATTACAGTTATGGTCATGGGACAGTTGCCATGCACCAGAGTTTCTTCCAGAATCCTGCAACTATTGGCCCTGAATCCAGCCCCCGGTGTCACCCTTAAGCAGTATCCATGACTTCTTCCTCCTCTGAACGCTGCCTCTGTAGCACCCCCAGATAAACCGGAGGAAAGCAGAGTTGCTTACCTGTAATAGGTGTTCTCCAAGGACAGCAGGATGTTAGTCCTCACACGTGGGTGACATCAGAGCTTCCTCATCGGAGCTCTAAGTGTCTAGAACTTTGACTAGGCACACTGAGCAAGCCAAGCGTGCCCTATATCACACGTCCACATGGGGGTCCCTCTCCAATCTTGTAACACAGAATTAAAAATAAAACAAAAAATAGGAGAAACCCCAACTCTGTGGGCTGGCAGGTGGGTTTCATGAGGACTAACATCCTGCTGTGCTCGGAGAACACCTGTTAGAGGTAAGCAACTTTGCTTTCTCCAAGGACAAGCAGGACGGTAGTCCTCACATGGGTGAATCCCTAGCTACAGGACGCTTCCCAACAAAAAAGGGGACCAACAGACACCCAACAGGTGCCAACGGGCACAACGCCACTGCTGTTAAAAACAGAGGGGGAGACAGCCTGGACCCAAACAATGAGCCCTAGGAAGGGACAGTTGGGTTCTACACCTCAAACAGGTTCCAAAAGACAACTGGCCAAACCTGCCACATCAGCCATCCCTAACCAGACAATAGTGGGTTATGAATGTGTGGAAAAAATCCATGTCACAGCTTTGCAGATCTCCTCCACAGAAAATGCTTGCAAGTGGACCACCGACACTGTCATGACTGACAGAATGAGCCTTGACACGACCCAAAAGATGCAGTCCCACTTAGCCATAACAAGAATATGCAATATGCTAGCCAACTAGATAGTGTCTGTTTGGCAACGGCAACACCGAACCTATTCCTATCAAAAGAAATAAAAAGTTGGGTGGATTGTCTATGGCTTCTGTCTACTCCAGGTAGAAGGCTAACGCTCACTTGCAGACCAAACTGTGCAGTGCTTATTCGCCTTGGTGCTACTGGGCCTAAGGAAGAATGTTGGCAGGATGATGGACTGGTTAAAAAGGAAGTACATCACACCTTAGGCAGGAACTTAGAATGCGTTCGCAAGACAACTCTGTCATGATAAAACTTAGTGTAAGGCAAATAAGTCACTAAGGCCTGGAACTCACTGACCCTGCATGCTGAGGTGACTGCCACCAAAAATATGACCTTCCAGGTCAGGTATGTCAGGTCACAGGTGCTCAGCAGCTCAAAAGGAGATTTCATCAGCTGAGCTAACACCACGTTGAGGTCCCAAGACACAGCGGGAAGCCTTAGGGGAGGCTTCAATTGAAGCAGGCTCCATATGAAACGTACAACTATAGGCTATACAGAGATGGGCGAACCATCTACACTTTTGTGGTATATGCCAATTGCACTGAAATGAACTCTAATAAAGTGTTTAAGCTAGCTTCCGATAGGTGTAGAAGGTAATCAAGCAGTTTTTGTGTGAGGCAAGAGAATGGATCTAGGGCCCTCTGCTCACACCACATGGAAAACCTCCTCCAGTTTAGTCCAAAGGACTTTCTAGTGGAAGGCTTTCTAGAAGCTACCAGGACCCGAGACACATCCTCAGGAAGATCAAGAGGCTGCAGGATTAACCTCTCAACATCCAGGCTGAGAGCAAAAGGGCCTGAAGGTTGGAATGCCATAGCCTGTCTTGATCTTGTGTGATGAGATCTGGGAAGGTCCCAGATTGATCGGTCTCCGGATGGACAACTCCTGTAAGAGTAGAAACCTGGCCTGTCTCGGACAGTGAGGGTCTATGAGAATCATAGTCCCCCTGTCCTCACAAAGCTTCAAGACAGTTTTTGCCACAAAGGGAATTGGAGGATACGCATATAGAAGACCCTTGCCCCAATGACTGGCAAGGGCATCCGAGGCTGATTTGCTATCTGACCTGTACAGGGAGCAGAACCGAGGCACCTTCCTGTTGCAAGAGGATGCGAGCAGATCTACGTCTAGGCTTTCCCAGAGGTGGAATATCAGATTCGCTACCCCCTGGTCCAAAAACCACTCGCTACCCCCTGTCCACTACCACGTTCTCCAACTTGGCCAGGTACATGGCCCTGAGCACCATCCCATGGGACAGGGCCCACAAGCAGATCTGGACCACTTCCCTGACATAGTAGGTACAATCCCATGCCTCCCTGCTCGTTCACATACACAAGGCTACCTGGCTATTTGTTTGGATCAGGACAACTTTGTTGGACAGTCGATCTCTGAAAGCCCGTTGTGCGTACCTGATCACCCAAAGCTCCAGGAAGTTGATTTGACAAGAGCGTTCCTGAGCAGACTAGAGATCCTGGGTAACGAGCCCATCTACATAAGCTCCCCACCCCAGGGTGGATGCATCCGTGGTTAAGACAAATTGGGTAAGGGAACTTCGAAAACAGATCCCCTGCTCCAGATTTGAAAGTACCCGCCACCAGGACAATGAGTCCCGGAGAGAAGGGGTGACTCGGATGCAATCCTGGAGGCTCTAAGTGGCCTGGCACTACTCCAACCTCAGGTTCTACTGGGCTCTGCACGTTTGTAGACATGCCAAGGGAGTGACAGGGGCGGCTGCGGTCATATGGCCCAACAGCCTCAACATGTGCCAGGCTGACACCTGCTGGCTCTGCTGAATCTCTGCCACTATGGTCATCAAGGTGTCGGCCCTCTGACAAGGCAGGAAGGCTTTGACCTGAGCCATGTCTAGCAGGGCTCCTATGAAGTCCAACTGAAGTGTCGGGCTGAGATGAAACTTTGGGTAGTTGAAAACAAACCCTAGTGACGCCAACACCCAGATGGTCAAGCGCATGGACCTGGCGGCCCCTGTCTGAGATGTGCTCTTGACCAGCTAATCATCCAGATAAGGGAAAACATACACTCCCAGGATTTTATGAACACTTATGGTGCTGATGCTAGCCCGAATGGCAACACCCAGTACTGGAAGTGCTGTTTTCCCACCACAAATCAGAGATACAAGTGTATGCATCCTTTAGATCAAGGGAACATAGCCAGTCCTCTTTTAGTAAAAGGGGGATCAAAGTGCCCAGGGAAACCATCTTGAACTTTTTTTTTCTAGAAACTTGTTCAAGGCCCTTAGGTCTAGGATGGGACAGAGTCCTCCTGTTCTTTGGAATCAGGAAGTACCTGGAGAAAAATCCCCGCCCTCTTTGCCCTGGTGAGAAGGCTCGACCGCCATAGCCATTAAGAGAGAGGAGAGCTCCGCTAGTAGTACCTCCTGATGTGCTACCAGTTTCCAAAACGGGCATACAGGGCAATTTTGCAGGACACCCAACAGATTCATTTGGTACCCTTAACAGACGATAGAAAGAACCCACCGGTCCGAGGTTATACTGGACCATTGGTTCGAAAAGAACCGCAGCCTATCTCTGACTGGCCTATGCTCCCTACGACTCAATCAAAACCCCATCCCTGGAGTTGACCGAGGGACCAGCTGGTGCTTGGGAGCTCTCTGCTGCCTGGGATGGCCATGGGAGCCCTGATGGTGTTGACGGAAGCGAGGGGGCAGAGGATGGTACTTCCCTTTGGTGAAAGAAAGACTTCCTTGGCCCCTGCCTTGCCAGCCTCCCTAGAAGATGACAACGGATCCAGAGTGCTGATGGAGAATTGTTGGAGGGTTTCATAGTGGTCCCGAAATTGGGCCACGGCATCCCTCACCCAATATCCAAAGAGATTCTACCCAGTACACGGCATGTCAGCGAGTCATTCCTGTACCTCTGATCGGAGATCAGAGGCCAACAGCCATGCCATTCTGCGGATGCCGATTCCTGCTGCAGAGACTCTCGCTGCCATTTCAAAAACATCATAGCTCACTCGGACCTTGTGTTTTCCGCACTCCAGGCCCTTATGCACCAGCAACAATGGATATCCTGCTGCTGCTGAGGCAGCTGTTCGGCCACTTTCTACACCTGCTTCCAGATGCCACTGCTATTAATTGCATCAGTAGCATGGGATCTTCTTGGTGTTTGGGTACTTGCCAGGTTCTTGTGGCCTGGTTTTGGCCTCTGTTAGAAACAGGATGCTGGGCTTGATGGATCCTTGGTCTGACCCAGCATGGCAATTTCTTATGTTCTTATATCCTGCGCATACTGGCTCATGAGAGCTGGTAGACAGTAATGCGAGCAATGAGTATGGCACCTTGAAAACACCTTCCTCCCAAGAGCATCCATCGTTCTATGGTCCTTCTCTGGGGGTGCTGAGGAATGAATCCGAGAGTGCTTGGCCCTCTTAAGGGCAGATTCGACCACCACCGACTGGTAGGGCAGCTGACACTTATCAAATCTGGTAGTCTTCAGGATGAGGTAGACCCATCCGCCTTCTTATTAATGGGAGGCACTGTGAGGGGGCATTCCCATATCCTCAGCAGCAGCTCCTTAAGTATCTCGTACACCTAGACTGCCATGATCTCATTAGGAGGCTCCACATACTAGAGGATCTCAAGTATTTTGTGCCTGGCATCATCTTCCATTAATGGGATGGCTTCCGCCAGCACCCTCACAAATCCTGCGAAGATCAAGTCCTCAGGCGGAGACTTCCTTTGCTCCTCTGAAGGAGAAGGATCTGATGGGAGACTCTCGCAGGACGACTTCAAAGCAACATCCACCCAGGGATCATAAGGTTCCTCATCCTCACTGTAAACGACAGGGAACGGGTCCCTTAGGTGCTCGGCCTTCATCCAGTGCAGGCACTGGTAAAACTGGATGGGGGCAGCAGGCCTCAGCATCTCTAACAACCTCAGTGGAGCCTCCTCCTGCGAAGAACAGATGACTACCACTGTATCGGTAGGGGGAGGCCTCAAAGTGTCCCAGGAACCAATGCCAGCTGGGTCAGTAATGCATCGATGAGCACAATGAGCTTCTCCAGAAGTGGTATGAGGACAGGCGACTCAAGGTTTGGTGCCGTCAGTGCCACAGAATGGAAGACCTGCAGCACCTGGTCCACTGCCACCTGGACTTGGCGCTTCAACTCCTCCTTGAACGTTGCTATTGCCAACAACGAATGGGAGGAAAAAGGGGTAGCCAGATCTCTTTGGACCCTCGAGGTGGATCAGTGACTGGCATCAGGATCAATGGAGACCATCGCAGACCCCCTGGCACCAATGGAGAACTGGCACTCCTTGCTGCAGGAGTTGCTTTGGGGGCATTGCAGCATAAACCAGTACACCCCTGTGCCTGGCATTGTGCACTGACAGGGACAGGTGCCAATGCTGCTTCGACTTCCCTCTATGTGCGGCCCGGTCTTTTCCCGGTGCTGAGGCTGATGACTAGGAACCTGACATCCTCGGCCTGGAGGAGATAGAAAGTAGTCGGTCTCTGGCACCCCTATCTGCCGATGGCATTGTCGAAACCTTCGGACCCACCAATGTCGATGGCTCAGTGTGGCTCCTTGGTCCTTCAATGCCGTCGATGGCTCAGATTTCTTCGATCCGAAGAGCCGATCCATCTTGTCAAGTTAAAGCAGATGTCCCTTCAAGGTCATCTTGGCACATAAGCAGCAAACCCAAACATCATGCGATGCTCCCAGGCAACAGGACACATATCTTATGTGGATCTGTCATGGACATGATCCTAGGGCACCAGGGGCATCATTGAAAACCAGATGTGAAACAAAAGGGGCACGAAGCAAAAATGATGGCAGCGGTGCAGCGATGGCCAGCACTGATGCACCGCTGTCACAGGGAATCGACCATGAAAGGAAACTTACCCGAACCACTGAAAACCCCGACTAGGAGCACTACCGGAATGGCAGAGAGAGGGACGAAGCAACAGAACAGCATAGAAAAACTGCGAAGAATGCAAGAAAAAGGAAAACGTTTTTAACAAGGACAAAAACAGCCAAAAATGAGCTCATTCACACAGTGAAGTTTACAGCTCCACATAAAAAGAGAGACTGGAGAGGGACCCCGCATGGCCACATGGTATAAGACACACTGGGCATGCTCAGTATGCCTAGTCAAAGTTCTAGAAACGTTGACATAAGTTTTCCGCATCGGGGTTCCATCTGATGACACCCATGTGTGTGGACTATCATCCTGCTCGTCCTCAGAGAAATAATCAGAGATTATTTGCAGTTATAACCAGTACAGACTCTGCACCGTATGTTGAAGCAAAAGAAAGAAAGAACAAGAAGCAATGGGTGTGACAGGGGAAAAGAGGCTTCTCTTCATATCACCCAAAGCATGCAAATGACAAGGTCCAGAATGAAGAACCGGGAAAAGGCTGAAGGTGGCTAAGGTTACAAGAAGAGAGGGTAAGAAAAGATTAAGGTGATTTGTACAAGTGAAAAGAAGAGATGTTACATCAGCAGAAAGGTATGGGAAATGCAAGTGGCGGGAAAGGCTCAGAGGAAGACAAAAAAAAAAAAAAAGATGTGATGCTATACCATTCACCAGCATATCAAGGCATGCAACTCAAGCAAGAAAGCCATGCCTGAACGGGTTGTAGAATAAAAACTGGAAAGGAGAGCAGACTTCACATGAGTGGTAAATGCACATAGGCAGGTGAAAGAAGAGAATATTTTCAGGTTGAGATACTTTTAACTGAAGTTGATGTTATACATGAGTTTTGGACAATACACAGGTCCTGTATCTTGGGTATATGTGAAGGACATACATGGCCTTCAAAGTTCATGCACAAAACATATGCATTGTTTTCCTTTTAGTCAAACAAAGCGTATTTCAGCCTACAAAGAATCCTGTTTTCTCCAGGACCAAGGCAGGTATTAGAGCTTTCCACTATTTATAACTATAATAATATTCTCAGATTTCTACCCACTATCTTTTTTGAAGGGTGAAGGATTTCTCAAAACAGTTCACAAAATCTAAATATCTGACTAAAAGCTCCAGTTCTGGATGAAACCTCAAAACAATGACTGGATTAATTTGTTTCCTTATATCTCAAGTGCACATGGCACTTTAACATTAACAATGTTGTATTGTATGTAGATAATTACAAAATAAACAATTTTGGATTTTTAGCCCACTCTTTCAAGTAATGTTCAAGGCAGCTTACCACATTTTTTTTTATTGCAAGTACAATGAGACCCTACACCAAAGAGCTAACAATGTAAGTGGGTACCTGAGACAAAGAGAGATAAAGTGACTTGCCCAAGGTCACAATGAATGTCAGTGGAAGTGAATGTGAAACCTAGTTTCCTTAGCTCTCAGTCCATTCTTAAATCACTAGGATACTATACTCTCCAATATATATGTATCTTTTTTCTGACTTCTATGTAATCATTACGTTAATCAAGTTAATTTGAAACTACCTATTGCAGTAACTCTGGACCACAAACACCTAACAGTTCACTAACACAATGGCATTTGTTCTAAATGTTTTAGGACAAAGTCAGTCAATGGCTTTCTGGCCTTTGGGTTCTGTGGAGTATGTAAACATTACAAGAACAATGAGCAAGTTAAGGACTCAAACCACTGATAATACTAAAAGAGATGGGAAACACAAGCCCTGATTGGATGGGAAATGTAAATTGTAACTGATTGGCAAATTACAGACAGATAGTCAACTGGCTAGCAAATCCCAAGCCCTGATTGACCAAAAAAAAAAACCCCCAAACCTAATATTGGGCTAAGATATAATTATAATGGGTCTGATTAGTAATTGATGCTATTACAGAGCTGCTGTTAAGTATTCCTTTGTACCCACCACATTTTATTTTAACAGACTATCCAGTCTATTTGTATCTGATGAACCCTTCCTTTCTGTAAGAAGAAACCCGGGGCTGCTGTTGTGCTTAGCAGTATCTTCCTAAGGCTACTCTATATTTAGACCTGGGAGAATTCTGCGCAGAATTCCCCACCCCCACGTAGAATTGCCAAATTCTGTGCAGAAAATGGCAGAGGAGACCCCGGCATGCCGCGAATGGAGCACATGAAGCTGAAGGCCCCCATGTGCTGAGGGATGCGCTCCACTCGTGGCGACGATGAAGGCTCCAGTGTGCCATTTGCAGCGAAGATGAAGGCCCCCCATGTGCTGCGGGATGCGCTCCGCTCGCGGTGACAATGAAGAGGGGAGGGGGGAGGGGTGTGAAAGAACAGGGGAGGTAAGAGAGTGTTGGGGGGGGGGGGATGCTTGAGTGTGGGTGCCAGAGAGAGGGAGCCTACATGAGGAGATTGTGAAGGAGTGTGTATGTGTGTGAGAGATTGGGAGCGCATGTATATGAAAAAGGGATCGTATGTATATGAGCGTGCTAGCCTGTGTGAAGGGATTGTGTATGTGTGAGAGACAGCCTGTGTGAAGGGGTGCATGAGAGAGAGACATAGGTAGCCTGTGTGAGGATGTATGTGTGAGAGAGAAAGGGAGCTTGTGTGGGTGTGTATGCAAGAGAGAGGGCCCTGTATGAGGGGATGTGTGTGTGTATGTGTATGTGTGAGAGTGTGAGGAGCCTGTATGAGGGTGTGTGTATGTGTACTAGAGAGAGGGAGCATGTGTGTGAGAGAGGGAGGGACAGAGGGAGCCTGTGTGAGAGGCGTCCTGAGAACGGGGTCAAACTCTGGGACCAGCGATAGAGTGGAAGGGGTTGAGCCTAGAGGTGGAGAGGAGAGATACTGGCAGGTGGAGGAGTTGGGGCCTAAGAGGGCAAAGTGACCAGGGGAGTAGGGAGAGCGAGTGGAAGGGACACTCTTACAGTGAATTTATAGGGAAATTCTGCTCAAAATATTTAAAATTCTGCATCTCTAAGTAATAACTTTTTTCTGTATTAATTTAAAATGTAATTCCTTAAAGACTGCCATCTAAATTGTGTTATTTTGACCAATATAAAGTTTGCAGAATTTTAAGTTTTTGTGTGCAGAATTTTAAGTTTTTTTTTATGTTGGAGTGCAGTATAACCTGCACTCCAACGCGGGTTAAATAGGCGCTAATCCACTCCCTAATGCAATAGGGGGATTAGTGCCTATTTAACCCGTGGACATGGAGTGAATGTAATAGCGCTCATCACATGCAAATGCATGTGAATGAGCCTCTTACTCATTCACTCCGCATGCAAAAAAATAAATGTGCGTCTCAGACGCACATTTATCGCTCAGCTATAATAAGTACAGAAAAGCAGAAAAAACTGCTTTTCTGTACTTTTTTTTTTAAGTTAAAATAAATAAATAAATAACTTGGCAGATCGCCGAGATATGAAGACCGATGCTGAATTTACCGGCGTCAGTCGGTTTCATAACCGGCCGTCTGCCAGTAATGAAAATGGCCATCCATAAGCGGCAGCCGCAGCGGGGTCGCGTTAGCAAGGAGGCGCTAAGGTCACACAAGCGACCCTAGCGCCTCCTTGCTAGCACGACCCCCTAATTTGGATATTGCATGGTGCCCCCCTTGCAGGCGCTTACTTTTCAGCACCCGCTTTCCGTGATTTATTTTGCATTGGCTCCTTAGATTGTAAGGCCTGTGGGGATAGGGAATTACCTATAGTGCCGAAAAGCGGAAAATAAAAATCTACATAAATAAATGCTCTGTGTGCCTAGTCAAAGTTCTAGAAACTTTGACATAAGTTTTCTGTGCCGGGCTCCATCAGATGATGTCACCATGTATGAAGACTATCATCCTGCTTGTCCTAGGAGAAAAGGATCATTGTGGACAATATTTTGAAACCCTCACCTTGGTGTGCAGTGGCGGTCAAGAAAGCAAACAGAATGTTAGGAATTATTAGGAAAGGAATGGAGAATAAAACGGAAAATGTCATAATGCCTCTGTATCGCTACGTGACGAGACCACACCTAGAGTACTGTGTACAATTCTGGTTGCTGCATCTCAAAAAAGATATAGTTGAACTGAAAAAGGTATAGAAAAGGAAGACCAAAATGATAAATGGGATGGAACAGCTCCCCTATGAGGAAAGGCTAGAGATTAGGGCTCTTCAGCTTGGAGGAGAGATGACCAAGGGTGATATGATAGAAATCTATAAAATCTTGAATGGATTAGAAGAGGTAAATGTGAATTGATTAGTTTAAAACAAAAAAAACAAGACTAGGGGACACGCCATGAAGTCAGTAAATAGCACATTTAAAGCAAACCGGAGAGGGAGTATGTGATGGTGGCAGCTTAAATGTGGAGCTCCTAGCCCGATATAATAATCTATCCACATCCGAGGGATTTAGTGCCTTTAAATCAGAGCGCTATGCCTCAGCATGAGCTCTAATCTTATAACGATGTCCCAGTCCAATAAAAAAACAGACCTGAAGAAATTCTCTTTCGCAAATTGGGATGTGTCAAGGTTCTCGATCTTGCTGAGGAGAAAGGCCTTGGAGGAGGGCCGCAGAGGTGGTATCGACTGTACTGCAGAGGAGGAGGAAGGGATGCTAACAAGAGCAGAATTTCAACACTGGTTCGGTGATTTCCGCCAAGACATGGGGAGAATAAAACTGGAATTCAAAGCGATGATCTCAAAGGTGCACGGGGAAATCGCTGAACTGGGGCACCGTGCGGCTGAGCAGGAGACGCAAACGGAAAACCATGATACTGTAGCCGCATCGAGTCGGGAAGAAATAACTTACCTATCTCGCTTGCTAATGGGATTAGAAGATCGCATGGAAGACTTAGAAAATAGATCAAGGAGATCTAACCTGCATTTTAGAGGTGTCCCAGAGTTGCCTGCTTTTGCAGATTGTTTCCAAGTAGTCACAAGTATCTGCACACAGCTTTTGGATATGGAAGACACAGCTGAGTCCCTGCCAACTATTAAGCTTGAGAGAGCACACAGAGCACTCGGGCAGCCTAGGGGCAACCTTCCCCGTGACATAATAGTTTGTTTCCATGTCTTTAGTTTAAAAGAGAAAATCGCTCTAATGGCCAGGACAAAAGGCCAGATTCAGTGGCATGGTCACCTGGTGGAAATATTTCAGGATCTCTCAATGATTCCTATATGCAAGCACAGGGACTTCCGCCATGTTATCTCTATACTAAAGCATGAGGCTATCAAGTACCAAAGGACTTTTCCTTTTGGTCTTCAATTCTCCGTGGGGGCTGCTTCTGCCAAAGTAAAGTCAGTGTAAGAAGATATGACTTTTCTGTGTAAAGCGGGGATAACTGTTCCAGATGGGGAAATCCCGGAGTCCTATCATGCCAATTTCGGGAAGAAAGGAGATTGACCATTATGGCAGGGGGTCCCAGGATCCAACTGATGCCTCAGAAGACAACCAGATGATCGCTTGTCACCTGGAACAGCGAGTGTTGGATGAGAGACAGTTTTCAGGAGCTTTTTTGAGGTTCTTAGAGAATGGCATTTCTGTGTTTGGGTTTGGGGAAAATGCCTTTTTTGGGCATGCTGGGTAAGGTTACATTTTTTCTACATAGTTTATTAAAGCAGGGTGTTTAGTCATTATGCACCTCCGCTAGCTTGGATGCCATGAGGCAATGATGGAGCTGGGAGGCTGGGTTGCCATATCAGATGGTGATTTTCCTGCATGGAGGCGTGCAGCACCTAGTAGGGAATAGATGCCAGGTGGGTTTGGGGGATGGGAGGGGTGTGTAAGGTTGGCTTTGGTTCTGGGCTCCACAGGTTTAGTGATCCACTGAATAGATCTATGAGTGTAACCATAAGACTAGTGCATTTGTGCTGTTGGCAGGTTCTACAGTGGTCTTTTAAGGGTTTCCATTTAATTTTGCTCTCATGGTGACTCTTAAGATTATATCCTTAAATGCCAAAGGGCTTAACTCTCCCAACAAATGTAAACTTGCTGAAAGAGGCCGCTGCTTTAAAGACAAATTTGATTTTTTTGCCAGGAAACTCACTTAAAAGCCAGAGATCTTCGCCTCTTGCAGTCCAGTAGATTTTCCACACCAATATCATGCACCCGCTACTAAGGATAATAAATATGGTGGGGTGGGGATTTTATTCGCCCATAATCTTATTGTAGATGTGAAAGCTGTACTCGGAGATGTTACGGGAGATTTGTGATGTTGAAGGTGTTAATCAATGGGGGAACAGCTTACTATGGTAAATCTCTATGCTCCTAATGCACACCACAGGGCCTTTCCTCATACTATCTCAGACACATTGGAGGGTTGGGCGGAAGGACAAGTCTCATTGGGGGGGGGGGGGGGATTTTAATTTAACCGGATATCCCTACTTAGATAATTCTAGTGGTGTTGGTGTATCTTCTCACATGCAGAGACAGAGTTTGAAGGAACTGCTCAGTAAATGGGGGTTGCTGGATTTATGGAGGTTGAGGGATTATACTTTCTATTCTCATGTCCAAGACTCTTATTCCCACATAGATAATTCCTCGGTAGATACACTGTTAGTGAATAATGTTCACTCTATGGATATAGGGAATATTACCTGGTCTGATCACACATTAATTTGGGTGGAATTTCAGGTGGTTAAGTGGCTCAAGGGTGGTAGTTTCTGGAGGCTTTCAGATAAGGAGTTTAATGGCGTGCTAATGAAAGATATACAACAACATTTCTTATTAAATGATACTGGGGATGAAAGGTATGAAAGCTGTGGGTGTGGGGTAAACTAACATCTCATGCATCATTCCTTAAATAAAAACAGAAATCAGAGCAACGCCTACAGTTGCTATCCCAAATAAATAAATTGGAGGTAAAGCATAAGAGATGTCAGTGGGGACAAACGAGGTTAACGCTTGAAGCTGTCCTTCAGGAACTGAAGGCTCTGGATATGGCAGAAATTGCATCCCAGATGGCACAGGTTAAACAGAGGTTCTTTGAATTTGGCAATAAGGCAGGCCATATCTTGGCCAGGCATCTTAAAAAATCAGGTTAGGCAAAATCAGATTCTTAAGATAAAGGATAAAAGGGGTAGTATGCTGTATGATAGGAAGAAGATTTTGGATAGATTTGCCCGATTTTATGGGGAACTCTATGCGTTAGTTAGGGGTATCAAGGATATAGACATTGAAAATTACATACACTGGGTCATTTTGTCCATCTTGCGGGAGGAAGCCAGAGAACACTTAAATGCACCAATTAGGGAGGATGAGATCCTCGAGTTTATCTCGGATTTAAAGTTGGGGAAAACAACAGGCCTCAATGGCTATTCTGCCAAATTTTATAAAGTATGTAAAGCAGCATTCATAAAACCAAAGGCCTCTATGTTTAATTTCCTTAGAGAAGGTGGCTCTCTAGCAAGGGGGGAGAATGTAACCAGCATAACGGTATTGGCAAAGGACTGCCAAGACCCCTCACTATGCAGGTCTTACAGACCTATCTCTCTTATTAATCTAGACCTTAAGATTCTAGCGAAGGTTCTTTCTTCTTGCCTGGGGATAACTGCTCTTCTCCTTATTCTTGGAGATCAGTCAGGTGTTGTCGCCAGCAGACTTGTGGCTGATAACATGCGGAAGGTCTTGGATCTTACTTGGTGGGTAAAATATCGTAATATCCCAGCAGTTCTACTGGCAGTGGATGCCAAGAAAGCGTTTGATAGGGTTCATTGGGCTTATCTATTTCAGGTGCTTCATAGAATGGGTCTGGGATCTTTTTTCTTGACCTGGATTAAAGCGCTTTATGATCATCCGAAAGCCTGTACCCGGGTTAACTCTGAACCTTTTTTTTAGTGGGTTGAGGCACAAGGCAAGGGTGCCCATTGTTTGCCCTTTCATTGGAACCTTTTGCCAAGAAAATATGGAATAATGATGACCTTAAAGGGCTAGAGATTTCAGGGAAGTTTTACAAAATGGCTTTATTTGCAGATGATCTGATGTTCACTTTGATAAATCCTGAAAAATCTTTGTTTACTTTATTTGAGGAAATGAGATGTTTCGGATCAATATCTGGATTTAAAGTCAATGAAGACAAATCTGAAATTTTGAATATAACTTTGGATGGGGAGTTGCTAATAACCTCTGCTGTTCTCTGCCCTTTAAATGGACAACCGGGAGTGTGAACTATCTTGGGGTTCGATTGAGTCTGGATTTGTCAAGACTGTTTGACCTTAATTTTACCCCTTTATATAAAGGGATATTACAGGATATAGAGAGGTAGGAACGCCTCCCATTATTTTAGTTTGGCAGAAGCTTTGTTGCCAAGATGAATATTCTGCCCAGATTCTGCTACTTTTTTAAAATTCTGCCTTTAGTTATACCGACGAGAGTCTTAAAAGAGACCTCCTAAGGTAACTAGAGAGATGCTATACAGACCGAAAGGTCAGGGAGGTTTGGGCATCCCAAAATTAGAATTTTATTATGCTGCCTTTTAGTTAAGAACGATATGGGAACGGTACTACAGATCCAAGCACAAGGTTTGGATAGATTTGGAGAGGGATATGTCAGGGTTACCACCAACTGAGATACTTATTTGGCGATCTGGGAAATTAGAGAGCGGGCTTAGCAGAGGTTGTCCTTTCACATTACAATCCCTGAGAATTTGGTATCAATTTCGTGCTAAGCAATTCTGGTATCTTTCTTCCTTTTTTTACACTAAGAATTCCCACCAGGTAAGTCACTGTCAGCGGTGGATTTTTGGAAGGCTATAGGTTAGAAAAGGTTTGGCATGGGGGTTCTACTGTTTCTTTTGCAAATCTGCAACAGGTTTTTCCCTTTGCAGGAAAAGGATAGATTTAGCTATTTGCAATTAGCTTCCTTTGTAGTCTCCAAAGGGGTTGTTGTAGATCTTCGCAAAAGTAAATCTATGTTTCAGGTTTGCTGTTCCTGAGCTTATAAATTGGACAAAATGATTTCTAAACTTTACGATATGTTACGTGGTGTTGCAGGGTCTAAACCGAACTATATCTTAGTGTGGGAGAAGGATTTCTCGGAACAATTTGAAGATTCTGAATGGGATAACTGCTTCCAGTTGACTGGGAAAAGCTCTGTGCCTACCTTGATACTAGAAAATGATTATAAGTTATTATACAGGGAGTATATGACTCCACTAAGCTAGCTAAGATGTATAAGGGAATTGATGCATACTGCTGGCATAACTATGGCTGCAGAAGGCAGTTTCATCCACTTGTGGTGGACATGGTCCAAGCGGGGAGGACATATTGGGAAATGGTTACAGATCTTTTGCATGAGTTCATTGGAGTTAAAGTCTCTTTATTCTGTAAATTACTTTTGATCATGACTGGCTTACAAGATACTGATAAACTCTATATGCATTTGATATTTCATATCATAGTTGGGACGCACTGCGAGCTTGCAGCCTGGAGGCGCAAGATTGAAGTGCGTCAGAAGCTACATTTACAACTGAGATTAACACGTCTTTTCAACATGTACAAATTAACAACTCTTCTTCATGAGGATCTTCAGAAATGTGAGGCTATCTGGGCATCATTTATCCAATGGTAGGATTCTTTAGACACTGGGCTGGAACACCAGAGGTCAGGTTCTTTTGGGGCTGGGTAGAATTGTGAAAGCCATTGCTTATGCTATCAGTTGTTATGGTAGAAGGGGGATTGGGAAGGAGGTAAGGATAGCTTAAGGGAAAGGACAAAAAAAGTCAACCTGGTCGATAATGAAAGGTGGGTTCCTGAGTTTGTAAATTATATCCTGTATCTCAATTTCGGTTTTGGGATGTCAGAATACACGTGTGTACAGTTGTGAAATGTATGTACACTATTCTTTTTTTCTACTGGTGTGTATTAATGACTTATAGACAATTTGTATTGTTGATCTTTTTTCTGCTAATAAACAGTAAATTTAAAAAAAAAAAAAAAGCTAACCGGAGAAAATTATTTTTCACTCAACAACAATTAAGCTCTGGAATTCGTTGCCAAAAGACATGCTAAAAGCAGCTAGCATAGCTGGATTTTAAAAAGTTTGAACAAGTTACTAGAGAAGTCTATAAACTGTTACTAACCAGATAGACTTGGGAAAAGCCACTACTTATCCCGGGGGTTAGCAGCATGTGATCTATCTACTGTTTGGGATCCTGCCAGGTATTTGTGACCTGGATTGACCACTGTTGGAAGCAGGACACTGGACTTGATAGATCTTTGGTCTGACCCAATTATGGCAAATCTAATGTTTTCCACCTCTCTTCTGAAGCATGAAAGTATAGGTTATTTATCCTGTTTGGTTTACATATCATCTTTCATCAAAACTATTATTAGATGCTGAAATATGATTTTACATGTGTTTACCGATATGTCCATGTAATATATGGTATTATGCTGCTAACAAGATGTATGCAGAAGTGGTTTAAAACAAAGCAAAGGCTATACAGATTACATGGATTGAGCTTACACTGTCAACTGGGGAGATGAGGGGAAGGTAGCAGGAAGTTTTTTCCTCCATCCCCTGCCATTAACTCCATTGACTCTTCTTGCCTGTGCTGCTCCTATTACCTGCAGTTTCCACTATATCTCACATCCTGTCTCTCCCAACCTAGGACTAGATTTCCCATTTATTTTGGAAGTGGAAGACCTGCTATCTACCCTCATTTATTTATTTATTTCGATTTTCATATTCCACTTTTTGGCACTTCAAAGGGTATATCAAAGAGGATTTAATTCAGGTTCTCAAACTAGGGCAGCTGAAATCCCAGCCGCCTGAGAAAATCTCAGCACTGTGCTCCGTGACTATGGATTTGGCATACAGGTGCAGTGATATTTCACTGAGAGGGAATGTTTGACTGACATGTGTTACAAGAAACAGCAGTGTCTATAGAAGATATGTGTTTCTTTAAAGAAAGCATCTGAAAACTATAAATAGATAAAACTCTAGTCACATACCGAGTACTGCCCTTGCCAAGTTCCCGATGTAAACCAGTTTTCCATCACTTGCATTTCCAGATGAAGAAGATGTACTGAAGCAGCTGACACATTTCACATAAGGAAATGTTATCTGGAGAATAAAATTAGCATGCCTATTAAAATAAAAGTCTTAAAATAAAATGTAGCATAATTATCAAACCACGGCAATTAAAAAACTTTAAATGCCAAGCTGCTCTTCTGCAAGGCCCTTAAAATCCCTGGTTGCAGCCATTCTTGGATGGGACAGGAATCCGAATGATTCAAAAGGGCGTGCGATGTCATTTGAGGCATCACTGCCAACACGGAATGAGATCTGATCCATTCTCAAGATGACTCTGGCACCATGGAAACAGCTCCCTATGAGCCCCAGAACTAGAGTCGCATTCCAGCGATGTTATGAAGAGTTCAGAGCACCTTGCTGTTACAGAAGTGTGGCAAGAAATATCAAGCATCAGACAGTTACAAACGTTGTATGGTTTTATCACTAGGACTGCTTGACTTAAAAATGCACAGCATTCAAACCAAGCTAGTGCTGGGAATCTGCTTGGCGCCCAGTATTTTCTGCCACATTTCTGTAGTGACGAGGAGCTTTGAGTACTCCAAAAACATTACAATAGTGATAAGAGGACCAGGGCTCACAGCAAAAAACATCAAGAAGCTATGCACACCAATGCTTAGTTTTTGCTGCTTCCCGGTGCTCTCGCTCTCTAAAATCGCTTTCATTTGTGCCATTACAAAAAGAAAGAGGACAGGTTTCACATATTGGAGTCATAAACTCCCATGGGTGAGCTCGCTATGTGCATAATCATCAACCCTCTTCCTCCATCCAATATTTTCATTATCTATAACGTGCACCAAGCGTAAATCATCTGTGTGTATACACTTTTTCCTTTTTTTTGTGTTGTTTTTTATGCAAACGATTTTTTTTTTTAAAGCATGCTTATAAAGTTAATGTCCCGACTTATCTGATATAAAAAGGATAGCCCAACGCAGCCGCGTTTCAGGTCCGAAGCAAGACCTTTCTTCAGGGGATGTTTCCTTTTCAAATTGTACGTCTGTGTGCAAAAATTGCTCTCTGTGATCCAGCCAAAAGCATTTGATTTCTTCAGGGCGCAAACAGTGGTCCTCCGCCATTCAACGCTGTTCAATAACAGACTCTGCTTTTAACCTTGGTGCATGGATGGCCATGCAACCAATCCAAACCTCCGTTGCTGTGACGTAACAACGTAACAACGCTAAATCTCAAACCAATGATACCCAATCAAGCGCCTCATTTAAACCCTGGGGCGCTTGCATCTTTAAAGTGAATATCCAAAATGCCTCTTGTTTGTTTAACGCACCAACCCGATCCCCTCCTCTTATCAACGATTGCACATGATCGATCACAGTCCATTGCAATTCACCGAAAGTATGACCATGTTGCACACAGTGTGTAACTATCGGTGCTGTTAACATTGACGTGTTAAGTTTGGACTTGTGTTCGTTCAATCTTATTCTGATTTTATGGGTGGTCCTGCCTATATACATGCGAGGGCATGGACAAATGATGGCATAGATCACATAATCAGAATTACATGTGGTATTGTATTTCCGAAATACTTGAATATACTTAAAATACTTAAAAAATAGGCTGGCTCTCGCTTTGGAGGTGAGCCTGAGCCTCCATATCTTCATGTGCTAGGTTTGCGAGAGTAAAGCTCTCTGTAGTGGGTGCATATGAGCCTTTGCCCATGGGACTACCACTATGGTCAGTGCCATCGATCCCAACACCTGCAGGTAACCTCTTGCTGCCGGTTTCCTGGACCCTGTAAGCTTCCTCACCTGGAAATGCAGTTTGGCTGCCCTCTTCTTTGTTAAAAACACCTTTGCCTGCTCGGTGTCGAACTGGGCACCCAGGCACTCTAACCTTTGGGAAGGCTGTGAACTGCTTTTGGCCTTGTTTACTACCAAACCTAACTCCTCGAGGAGCACCCTCACTCTCCTTGTGAAGCTACTGCTCTCCTCCTCTGACCTGGCTCTGATCATCCAATCGTCCAAATATGGATGCACTGGAATACATTCCTTCCTTAGTGCTGCTGCCACTACTACCATCACCTTCGTAAAGGTTCTTGACTAGAGCAAACGGAAGTGCTTTGAACTGATACTGCTTCCCCAGTACTGCAAACCTCAATTATCTGCAATGCGAATCTCTGATGGAGAAATGCAAATATGCTTCTACTAGGTCCAGTGCAGTCAGAAATTCCCCCTGACCCCCTCAATGTTTCCATTCTAAACGTTCTCACCTTGAGCGCTCTGATCACCCTTTTCAGGTCTAATACCAGGCGAAATACCCCTTCTTTTTTGGATACTACAAAGGAAAGGGGGTAGCAACCTGTGCCCCTCTCTGGGACCGGAACTGGTACTATCGCTTCTAGTGCCAACAGTTTGTCTAGGGTCAAACAGATTGCCTCTCTCTTCTCCTGTGATCTGCAGGGGGACTCCAAAATGAATTCTGGAACTGTGGTAGCCAACTCCAGTGAGTACCCTAGGCAGATCACCTCCAGGACCCACCTGTTCCTGGTGACTCAGGCCCACTCCTTGAAAAATAGTGTTAGGTGACCACCCACTGGAGGAGGATGAAGGTGGGCTCCCCGCCCATCACTTAGCCCCTTTAAACCCTCTGGAGCTCTGGGGGCTTTGTCTCTAAAATCAGCCCTGTGCCACTCGAAAGGGCTGTCTCAGCTGGGGCCTATTTCCCTGACCAGCCGGTACTCTTACTTGCCTAAACCTTCTAAATTCTTTGATCTTAAAGCCTTAAGAGACTTTTGGGCCTATCTTCTGGGAGTCCCTGCAGTTTTGAATCTACCAGGTTCTTCATTAGGGCGTCTAATTCTTTCCCAAAGAGGAGATGACCTTTGAAGGGCAGGATGCTTAACCTTGCTTTCGAGGGTGCATCCATCGCCCAATGTCTGAGCCACAAAAACCTCCTTGCTACCACCATTGATGCCATCTGTTTGGCTAAAGGTCTAATGAGATCAGTGTGTCTAATTCGTCATGGTTTGGGGGAACCAAAAAACGAATGAAATTTTGGAAAAATTCATAGTTCGTGTTAGTGTGCGCTAACTCGCATTAGCACGCACTAACACGAAAATCAGGACCCACAAAAAAAAAAAAAAAAAAGAACCGCAGGAAAAACAAAATTTCCCGCGGGGGCCCGAAAATGAAGCCCGAACCGAAAGAACTAAACAATGCACATCTCTACTATACACCACACTTTTGTTGTTACAGAAGACTACAAAAGAAATGTAGTGTGTATATACACACACCACACATATATATATTACACACACACACATATAGAGAGAGATATTACACATACACACATTGTTCCACACTGCTCTCCTCCAATACAGAGGAACCTGTGGTTGAATCTCTTATTAAAGAGGGCCAGAAGGCATCATAATCACTACAGGGGTAATACACTTCATCCCAGAAAGAAGAATTTGCTGTCATGGCACACCCTGCTAGTCAATGGAAAAGCGCCAAGGGTTGGTTTTGGAGACTTCCCTCCAGCCCTCAAGAGTCGGTGAAGGCATAGGTGTTGCTCAGGCATGCTGTTTGGTTTGAGGGGGTGTATAATGAAATAAAAATAGGGACTTCACATTAAAAAAAAAAAACCAACTGCTACATCACATCAAACTCTCTTGAATTTACTGAGGAAGAACAGTTTATTGATCCACAATCTAAGGACTCTAGAGCAGGGCTTCCCAATCTGATTCAATGATGCATGTATTAACACAAGGTCATTCTAAGTTTGTATTTTGAGCGTCTGCCATGTAGAACTAGTGCATAGCTGAAAAAAGAAGAACTAAGCCTCGGCAAACTTTTGATTGAGTCTAGCAGTTTTTAAGTGCATATTCAAAAAAAGAAGAAAAAAAAAAGAATTTCCCAGAGAAATTCATTGAATTGATCTATGATTTAAATTTGTGATTCTATACAAGTCTTTTCACACTTAGGAGGACTTAATATTTATTCATCTTAAGCACTGTAACCTGTATTTTCATTGGACTGCATTGTTTAAAAATATCACCTTGGATGCCCAGACAATGATGTATTCCACACATTGAAAAAAATGGATGGAAGGCCAAATGATTGACAGAATGGTTAGAGGTCACTGAGATGAGAGAGGCTACGAAAGCTAAAAGAACATCTTTCAAAACATGTAAAAGGAATCCAAATGAAGAAAAACAGGAAAAAGCATAAGTACTGGCAACTTAGATACACAGCAAAATTGGATAAGGAAGGCAAAGGCAGAAGTTGAAAAGAAGTTTGCTAGGGAAGCAAAATGTAGAAAACGCTTACCTAATAATTTCATTTTCCTTAGTGTAGACAAATTGACACAGGACCAATGGATTATATGCTCCTCTGCTAGCAGATGGAGACAGAGTCAGGTTTCAAAGCTGACGTCAACTTAGATATACCCCTGTAGTGACCTAGGTTCTCCAGTATTCTCTTCAAAAGCCATTGTGGACATAATACTGAAAAACTTGATTAAAACCGGATAATCACAACTGTACTCAACCAAACATAACCGCTGAACCCCAGCAAGATTACAGATGCCCTGATCTAGGGATTTGGCAACGGCTTACCCGTAAGCTCTTGGAATCGAGGTTCACTTCATGGGCAATTTCCTGGCACCGCTGAAGCAGAGAACATACTTCCATCGGCAGGTGTAGGCAAATTGCATAGTCCTGGGACAGTGGATTCCAACGTGACAGCAGGAAGTGTTGGAGTGGACGCATGTATGCCCTCGCCCACAGCACTACTTCCAGGGTTGATGACATCAGACCTAGGACCTGAAGATAGCTCCACACCCTAGGGCGTATGGTGTTCGTCAATCGGCACACTTGACAAATCATCTTCCTTATCCTCCAGAGTGGAAGGAATTTCTTGCCCTGTTTGGTGTCAATCAAGACCCCAGAAACTCTAAGGATTGTGAGGGCTTGAGACTGCTCTTGTCCATGTTCACAACCCATCCACGCTCCTGATCAGGGATATCACCCTGCGGGCCACCTGGAGGCTCTCCTCTAATGACTTCGCCCAGATCAACCAGTCATCCACGTATGGGTGCACCAGGATTCCTTCTTTCCTCAGTTCCGCCATCACGATCACCGTAATTTTGGAAAATGTTCTGAGGGTGGTGGCCAGGCCGAAGGGCAGCACCTGGAACTGATAATGGCAGTCTAGCACCACAAAGTGTAGGAAATGCTGGTGATCTTGTCGGATTGGAATGTGGAGGTAGGCCCCCAAGAGGCCCAGGGAGGTTAAGAACTCCCCCAGTTGTACGGCCATATTGACGGAGCATAGAATTTCCATGCGGAAATGAATTACTCGTAGATGACTGTTGACACTGTTGAGGTCCAGGGTGGGGCAAAAGGAACCCTCCTTCTTGGGTACGATGAAATAGATGGAATAGCGCCCATATTTTCCCGGGTGCAGATACTGGAATTACAGCCCTCAAATTGAGGAGCCTTGTCAAGGTAGATTCCACTGCCAGCTTCTTGTGCTGGGAGTGGCATGGAAACATCATGTGTCCCGAGGGATGCTGTGAAAGTCCAGCGCATATCCTTCTCGTATGATATCCAGTACCCATTTGCCCAACGTGATCTCAACCCACCGCTGGTAGAAGAGGGATAGTTGACCTCCTATCTCCTCGTCCCATGGATAGTTCAGCAAAACTTCATTGGGGAGTTCGGGCCGAACCTGAACCCGAACCAGCCCCTCTCTTCAGTTGACTCCGAAAGGACAGACTTTCCCTGAGGACTGAGATGTCTGAAACGATTAGTCCCTGTAGGGTCGAAAGTGCTGGGAGCCCCCGGACCGATCCCTCATAGGCAAGGGGTGCTGTGACCTCCTTCTCTTATCTTCCAGTAGCCGAGGCACTGGAGATTCACCCCATTTACTGGCCATCTTTTCCAGTTTGCTACCAAATAGGAGGGATACCTTAAAGGGCATCTTTGTACAGTTTGCCTTAGAGGTTGCATCCGCTGACCAATTCCGCAGCCATAGCTGTCTTCTAGCTGCCACCACTGAGGCCACTCCTCTAGCCAAGATACGGACTAGGTCAGAGCCCACGGCCGCTAAAAAGGCAGCGACAGGCTCCATAGCCTCTCTCAAAGGCGCTCCAGAGTTATCTGCCTCTCTCTCGAGAAGCAGGCAAGAGCGCGCCACCAGGGTACAACAGAAAGTAATCTGCAGTGTCATTGCTGTCACGTCAAATGGTTAAGGATGGACTCCAGCCATCTATCATGTGCATTCTTTAAGGCTCCTCCCCCCTCCATGGGGATAGTTGCTCACTTTGAAACGGCGTAGACCAGGGCATCCACTCTGGGGAAATGGAGGCGCTCTCTGGCCACTGGATCCAGAGGGTACTGAGCTTCCAATGCCCGACCTCCTTTAAAGCTGGCTTTAGGGGCGTCCCATTCCAGGTCAATCAATTCCTGGATGGCTTCCAGCATCAGAAAATAGCAAGAGGCTTTCTGTAGAGACACCAGGATGGGGTTCTTCTTTGATTCCATCATAGGGTCCGTTTCAGGAACTCCCAAAGTCTTCAAGGTCTGGGAAACCAGGGCCGGCAATTCCTCTATGGAAAAACCACAACATGGTCCAATTTGGCTCCAAGCCTGGAGCGATTTCCCCATCCTCCAATGAGTCTGCATCCCCTTCGTTATCTGTGGTGTCTGGGTCCCTATCAGGGTACCCTTGGTGAGACGAGGCATGTCTCAAGGCAAGCTGATAGGGCTGAGAGAGCGCGGCCTTCCTGGCTGGGATTTGGTCCAGACAGGGGCAGAAGAAACAGACTGCGCCTGTACAAAGGCTTGAAGGCCTTGGAAAAATTCCACCCAAGAAAAGGCTACTGGGTCCATACCTAACCCTGGAGGAACTGGGGTAGGTGCAGCTGAATTGTCCTCTCCGAAGATAGGCCCAGCTCCGGCAGACCCAACTTCTGAATGGGAGGAGCCTGGCTTGGAAAAGTTCTGGGAGTCCAGTCCTACCTGGGCCTCCTCACATTGCTGGCATAGGTAGGCCTCCAGGTCGCACCGTGTAGCTCTAATATGGCAGGCAGCAAAAAGAGTGTCGCTTGCATTTCTTTGCTGCCGGAGCCATGCTAAATGGTAACAGTGCAATCAGCCGGCTGGCGCCCGAAATAGAGTACGCACAGATCTGTCCCGAAGCGTGCAAGTAGAAGTGCCCGTTTGCGTGCGCTTGTGCATGAACATATGCGAGCAGGTATGCGCACAGATATGCACGACATCAGGCACTCGGCGCATGCTCAGAGCTGGCCTGCACTGCATGTACAGACTATGGACGGCAATGGCGACGCACAAAACCGCGCACACCGAGGCGTGCCACATGGAGTGTCTACTGAGCCTGAAGTAGCCCATCGGGGGGCCGTTCAACCTGGTCAGGAGCCTCCTTCCCTTGCCCCAATGGGATCGGGAACCTTGTCAGTACGGTGCACCGAATAAGGAGACTGGAAGAAATCATACCAAAGCTGTTCCATGTCTCTGAATCAGGAGGAATCCTCTTCTCTCTTTACTTACCTGGGCTCAGCACTTACCAGCTGAGTACAGAGACAGATTGGGGGGGGGGGGGGGGGGGGGGGGGAGGGCTTTGGCCATCACCGCCACACTCAGCTTCCAGCACCCGCTGCCTTTCAGCTGCTTCAGCAGCAAAGTCCACGCTCCACGCTGGGAACCGGCTACTGGATCAAGGCACACCTCTGAGGGATCTCGGAAATCGCCTCAGGAATTTTTAACTGGAGGAGGGACCTTAAGGTATCACCACTCAAGAGCGGGGCTCAATCTTTCTCCAATTTAAAGGTAAATTTTCCTCTTCTAACGAGAAGTGCAATCCCACTATACCACCAATGCTGGTGTAGGGAAAGCATGTCCACATCTTCTAGGAGACGGAGAGATACTGGAGGGCTGAGGCCACTGCAGGGGTATATCTAAGGTGACATCAGCTTTGAAACCTGATTCCGTCTCCAACTGCTAGCAGGGGAGCACATAACCCATTGGTCCTGAGTCCATCTGGCTACACACTAGAAAATCTCACATTACAACCCTTTTCAGGTACACTGAAAGCAAAAAGCCTGAGAGGGAGTCAGTTGGACTATTATATGATCAAGAAATAAAAGGGGTACTAAGGGAGGACAAGGCCATAGCAAAGAGATTAAATCAATTCTTTGCTTCGGTCTACTGAGGAAAATGCAAGTCAGATACCCACGGGCACAAGTGATATTTCAAGGTGATGATTCAAGCAACTAAAACAATCTCAGTGAACCTGAAAGATTAACATTGAAAACTGACAAACTAAAGAGTAGCAAATCACCTGGACCAGGTGGCACACATCACTGACTACTGAAAAATGAAATTGTAGACCTAAGATTAATCTGTAAATTATCATTAAAAATCAGCTATAGTACCTAAAGATTGGAGGGTGGTCAATGGTAACCTCAGTTTTTAAAAAGGGTTCCAGAGCGATCCAGGAAACTACAGATTGTTAAGCCTGAATTTAGTGCCAAGAAAAATGGTTGAAACTATTATAAAAGAACAAAATTACTAAACATATAGATAGTCATAGTTTAATGGGACAAAGCCAACATGGATTTTGCCAAAGAAAGTCTTGCCTCACCAATCTGCTACATTTTTTTGAAAGCTTGAATAAACATGTGGATAAAAGTGAGCCAGTTGATATAGTATACCTAGATTTTCAGAAAGCATTTGACAAGGTACTTCATGACAGACTACTGAGGAAATAAAAAAGTCATAGGATATGAGGCAATGTTCTATTGTGGCCTGAGAACTGATTAAAAGACAGAAAACTGAGAGTAAAGCCAATTGGTTAATTTTCTAATGGAGAAACATGAAGAGTGACATGCCCCAGAGATCTGTTCAGGGACCACTGTTTTTTCATATATTTATAAATGATCAACAGATGGGAACAAGTGAGGTGATCAAATTCACTGATAAAAAATTATTCAAAGTTGTTAAATTACAAGAGGATTGCGAGACATTGCAAGAGGATCTTGCAAGACTGGGAATCCAAATGGCAGATGATATTTAATGTGGACAAGTGCAAAGTGATACACGTAGGAAAGAGCAATCCAAATTGTAGCTACACAATGCAAGATTCCACATTGGGAGTCATCACCCAGGAAAAGGATCTAGGCATCATCATGGATAATATGTTGAAATTCTCTGCTCAGTGTTTGGCGGCAGCCAAGAAAGCAAATAGAATGCTAGGAATTATTAGGAAAGGAATATAGAATAAACAGAGAATATCATAATGCTTCTGTATCACTCCATGGTGAGACCACACCTTGAGTATTGTGTGCAACTCTGATCACTTTATCTAAAAAAAAAAAAAAAAAATAGCAAAGTCAGAAAAGGTGCAGAAAAGGGCAACAAGAATGATAAAGTAGATGAAACAGCTTCCCTATGAGGAACGACTAAAGAGGTTAGGGCTCTTCAGTTTGGCGAAGAAATGACTGAGGGGAAATATGAGAGAGGTCTATATAATACTGAATGGAGTGGAACGGGTAAATGTGAATCAGTTGTTTACTCTTTCAGAATGTACAAAGACTTGGGAACATGCAATGAAGCTACTAGGTGATACATTTAAGATAAATAGGAGAAATATTTTTTTACTCAATGCATAATTATACTATAGTAAAATCTGTTAGTGTGGCTGGGTTTAAAAATGGTTTGGACAAGTTCCTGGAAGAAAAGTCCATGAACCATTACTAAGGGAAACCCACTGCTTATCCCTATGATAAGCAGCATGAAATCTATCAATTTTTTTTTTATCTCGTCAGGTACTTGTGACATGGATTGGCCGCTGATGGAAAGAGGATACTGGGCTTGATGGACTTTTGATCTGACCCAGTATGGCAAATCTTATGTTCTTATATAATGTCTAGGGTCTTACAATCTACTTCAAAGTCCTGCACTATCCTTTTCTTTAGTAAAATTCCAATAGCTTTGCCTTCCCAAATTAGATTAGGCTGAAGGTTCTATAGTTACCTATCACCTCCTTGTTCCCAACAACATCTGCTCTTCTCCAGTCCCTCAGTTTCAGTTATTTATACCGGAGCACCAGCAGCGAAAATGTATACAATATATATGACACAGGTCCAGGGAGGAGAGCAACTTTGTGACCTGTGATGCACTCTCAAAGGGAATGAAACAGAAGCACTGATGTTTACCCAAGGCCAGAAAAGTTTTCAGCGAGCCAGCTCATAGCAAAAGTCAGCAGTGTTATTACAGTATATAACATTCCTAAATTAACAAATACAGTATAGCACTACTAAACTTGGAACCCTTGATGTTATTCCTCAACTCATAACTCATTGTGTTATCTTTAACAAATCACTTCACTTGCAAGTGTTTTGTAGGATTGTCACTCACTCCAAATCAAACTATCAGGCTGATTCCAGTCCTAGTTTTGCCCCCAGCATACATGGATTTGTAGTTCTAATTCTCTCATTCATTTCCCTAAGAAAATCTTGACTAAATATCAATGCATACAATGGGGGAACACCAGGACAGAATCAGCCTGTTCAGTTGATATGGGGGTGAGGTGGCAACCAGAGTTAAGAACAGTGCAACCATGTAACCTATTTATCTTTGCTGCTGACCTATGAAATATAGACACACTAAAAACATGTGTCCAAACCGGGCACAACTTTTGTTTAAATGCATGCACAAATTTCTCCTGGGCACCCGATGCAATAAGCAAACAAGCTGCCATGCTAAAAAGGACACACTAGGGATAAATTGTGCATCCCTAGCATGTCCATGACATCCAGGAAACATGGCTATAGGTGGGTTAGGAAAATGAACGCTCAATTTACGAGCACCTGTTTTATCCCACAGCAGCTACTTTACCAGCACAATATACACAGCCCGGAGTGTATGCTGCTGCTTTCTGTGGTTCTTCCTACTTAGTATCATGACAATACTAAGTAGAAGGAACCACAGCAAAGCAGTTCTTTGGTTTTTAAGACATTGATACGCGGGCAGGTGTAAAATTTTACTGGTTAAAGAGTGTGCCTCGGGCGCATGGGGATTTTTGCATCGCGGAGTAACAGTTAATAGCCTCATCTATATGGAATTTACATGTGATGCGCACTATTAGCTATGCACATTTTGGACACGCTGATCTTATTGCATCAGGGGTTATGGAGGTGTGTCCAAAACGTGCATCCAAACGCTCGTTAACCTGTGCACTGGGCTGGGCACACTTTATTGCATCGGCCCCATTATTATTCAAGTAGCAGAACTAACAAAAAAAAAAATCTTTGTTTACTCATTTGGCAGATAAAACCAGTGATATTTTACTTTTCTTTTCTAAATTTCATGCCAACTCTGAGATGCTATTATTGTTAAAGTTTAAGAAAAGTCTATTCAGACACTCTTCCCCGATAAATACAAGTCAGTCAGGATGCTGACACAGCATATCACGACTAAGGAAAGCCAGATTCAGATAACAAAAGCTCTTTAAGAGAGTGGGGCCATAATAAAGGCAACAGGGGCATTTTCCATTCCGGGAATCTAGGACCATCTCTATGAATGGGGCAAACTGGGACAACTGTCCTAGACCCATGCTTTGAGAAAGTACTAAGTTGCAATCATTTTTTTTTTAGAAAGGGAGAAGAGCCCCGTATATAAGTATCAATGCTCCTAAAACGGCACATACTTTTCTATTCCCATAACAGATATTTACTGCTGCATTGCAACTGCTACCGGGTCTATGCAATAACGCCAAGCTCAGACTTCTTCATTCACCTTGTTTCGGGGCCACAACGCTTGCTGCTGAGCTCGCGCCTCGCCATTACGTCCAAGCTCCGGGCTCGAAAGGCCGCGAGCCCCACCTACAATCGTGCCGGTGTTGCGGCGCGAGACCGAACGCCGAGTACACAACAATAGCGCCGCCGTCCCAGCAGTGTCAATCTTGCTGCTCCGCAAGGCGAAACCCAAACTGGGAAACCTACATCCTCTCACCCCCAATAGAAACATTTCAGCTGCAACTCCTTTCCCTACTCGGGACTGTAATCCTATGCACCTTTCTTAGCATTTTGCCATAATCCCAGAACTGTCCTGTAAACTGATTGGGCAGTTCTGCCCAACAGCAACAAATAACCACTCTTGTTAGTAATAGCTGTCCACATTAAGTTGGTCCGTGCTGCAACACATCATCATCGTTCATGGTTCCCTTGCCGAAGTTACGTGACAATTTTTGCCCTGCGTTTGTGATTTGTCACCTCTCTGTACACTTGCTTCACTAAACTGAATTTTTTTAACTTTGTATTTAACCATAGGCATACAGATGTAACACCAACAAAGATTGTACCGGCAATCCAACAGGGGTTAACAATTCTGCCAAGATGGGTCAGACCAAGGGTCCATCAAGCCCAGCATCCAACAGGGGTTAACAATTTTGCCATGCCAGCATGGCAATTTCTTATGTTCTTAATCACTGGTCTAGAGCATGAAAGGGGTGGGGCCAACTAAAGCAACCCTTGCCTTGGACACTGTTTTGTCCAGGGATTGCCCTGATAATAAATACACCAAAGGGTTGAATTAGTAAAAGTTTGAAACTTATGAACAGTAGCACTAATTGTCCCGCTTTCCACCTTAGCTTTAACAAAATCTTGGGACCAGCAGGGCAGTTGGATGAATTAAAAAATAACAATAACCACAGCCATTTTTCCCAACGTGACACACCTGACAGACCACGTTCACATGTGTGTCACACTGCTCAATACAATTTACGGCGGAAATAAAAAATAAAGGTCCAGTATTATTTTTATTGTTAAGAATGACACAAGGAAAAGATACATATTCTATCTGAACAGAAATTGCATAAACGTTAAACATCCCACACCAAACAGCACCAATTTCCAGCACTTAACAGTAACCACCTTACCTAAGAAAAGGCAACACTGAAAATATTACACCAGGCCTTAAGACACCAATACATCTCCTATTATGAAAACGGACCAAATCAGGCTGCTATAGAGCCCTACACAGAAACTACATGCCAGCAGAATACCTCACCTCAGTCACATGTGCAGACCCTCACCTAACAAAGAATAAACCCCCTCATTTATCAAAATGCGCTAAGGCGTTTTCGCATGCTTTAAGGGCTTATTGCATGTGAAAATGCCTTTAACGCATGCGATAGCACCATATCAAATGGTGCAATGCAAATCCGAAAAAGAGGAGGAGTTGGGGGCGGGAGTGGGCTGGGTTAACAATTTTGCGAAGTCCTATCGCACGGCTTTAACGCCGATTTTACCCAGATAGAGTCCATCAAGCTAGGTTGAGAGGACCTTGCACAAATCTCATCTTTGAGTGAGTTTCCTCACTCCGAAGGTCATCAAATCTTCACAAGAGACCACTGTTCTGTTCGTACGTCTCACTTTGAATGTCAAAGTGGCCCCTAACCCCCTACACTAATACCTAAACCTCACCTCGAGTTACTAGGTGGGACACCCATAGGGATATAAATACCTATCTAGAGAGAACATTATGGCTAGGCGCTCTCTCCTGAGCTCCCAATTTGCACTAACTTAGCTCTTCACATAGGTATTAGCACAAATTGCAATAAACTGTCTATTAGCATAACACATGCCCCTTTTGCTATCGCATGCATTTTGATAACTCCAGGCCAAAGAGACCAAAACGCATAACTAGAAGCACACAGACAAAAACTGAATTGGAAACCACAACAAGCCAGAGTCTCTGTATGCAGTGCAACAAAGGAAAAAAAGAAATATCACACATCCTTGTAAAACAAATCAAGAAATATAAAATCAGTAGCAGTAAAACCATACTAACAAAAAGAACAGATTATTTCAAAACAGCAGATGAATGGAATATCCAATAATTAAAAACTCATATCAAAAATTTTTAGATAGCAATAAAATATTTTAAAATAGCAGACACAAAGACCCAGTAATGAAAAATAATAAGAATACAAAACATGTTTTGCTCTGCATACCTGGGAACATTTGATATCCAGGTGCCCTGAGATTGTTTTGAATTAGCAGGAGGAGGGGTGGTTTGCTTGGAACTTTCTCCTCTCTCACACTGGCTCACAATCGCTCACATATACACATGCTTTTTCTCTCTCACTTATATAGGCTCTTAATTACACATTTACACACATGCTGTCTATCTTTTCAGGCTTACACACACAGGCTTTCAATCACACACATACATGCTGTCCTTTTCTCTCACACACAGACTCTCATTCACATGCTTACAAACATGTCCTCTCTCTTTCTCTCATTTACACACAGGCTCTCAATCACATACTCACATGCTCCCTCACCTAAACCAGTTCTCAATCACACAGACACACATGCTGTCTTTCTCTCACTTTCACACATGCTCTCAATCACATACTCACATGCTCCCTCACCATCACACACAGACACACATGCTGTCTTTCTCTCACTTTCACACATGCTCTCAATCACATACTCACATGCTCCCTCATCTAAACCAGCTCTCATTCACACACAGACACACATGCTGTCTTTCTCTCACTTTCACACATGCTCTCAATCACATACTCACATGCTCCCTCATCTAAACCAGCTCTCATTCACACACAGACACACATGCTGTCTTTCTCTCACTTTCACACAGGCTCTCAATCACATATTCACATGCTCCCTCACCTAAACCAGCTCTCAATCACACACATATTCTCTTTCACATGTACAGACTCTCAATCATTCACATACATGCTATCTCACTCACACATACACACACACACACACACAGGATCTCAAACACACATGCTTGCTCATTCACTCACTCTCCCCCTCCCCCAAATTAGCGGCAGCAGCAGCAGCCTCCTCCACTTCTAATCCTAAAGGCAGCAGCAATCTACTTCATTTTCAACCCTCGCGGAGCAAGGAGTCCCATTGGCTGCGGGGGTTGACGACATTCTTCGTTTTTCTCTGAGCCACGGTGCTCATTCCTCAGGCTGTGCCTCTTTTCTTCGGGCCGACGCTGCCTGCACTAGCATGGTCTCTAGTTCCCATGCACGCACCTGCTGCTCACCACTTCCTTTTCCGGGCCACGGGGGGGGCAGGAAGAAGAGAGCATGCTGGTGCTGCTGACTCCAGCTCTCCTGCCACGTTCCGCCTGGGCTTTCAGCATTTTAAGCCCGGGTGGAGGACCTATCTTGCTCGGATAGGGGGAGCAGCTGGGTCAGCAGAGGACCGGGAAGTGTGGCGACACACCTGTGTGCTTGGCGACACACTGGTTGAGAACTACTGCTCTAGACCAACTCAAAAGGGTAACTGGCAATCCTTCTAGAATGGCGCCATGGGCAGTTGTTTTTGTCCACCAATTTCAATGGCCTTGTCTACTACCATGTATCCAACATGGAGAATATCATAATGCCTCTGTATCATTCCATAGTGCGACCAGACTTTGAGGCCGATACAATAAGACACGTGGCAAAATGGACACCCTGAAAGGGGATTGGTTCTTTCCCTGATATGTGACAGAGAATGGATCAATTGACAGTAAGTGCCGAGGTGGGATTTGGGGTCTGGCAAGCTTTGTTTTAAGTATTCCAACACATGGTGGGCTGGTGAAAGTAAGTATGCAACTTCAACTAAAAGTATCTTTCACCTACAGATTCAGATTATTGTTCACGAATTCAAGCTATAATTATACGTGAAAAAATGGAGGAAAAGACCTCAGACCACCAACATATAGTGTTTGATAAACTTTTGGATATGCTGCATTATGTTCAATCATCAATTAGAAAAACCTCCAACCTTCCAATGTTCCTTTATTTTACCCAAAAAATTATTTTTCAATTTTCAATTATTTATAAAAAATAACTTATCTCAACACTATTCTTCGCTTCATTCAAAATAGTGTCATCAATTCTATTAATCTGCCGCCGACGTTGGCCAATCGTTTCGCCGACTAGGCTGCCTCAGAGCATAACTCTAAAATACAAAATTCTTATTAAAATTGTTACGGGCGCGTCCGCCACGCCGCTGACGGGCCGAGGGTTTAGAGGCCCTCGGGTACTATCGTAGGCGCGAGGAGCGCGGCCGTCTCTAGAGCAGGTGGTGTGAGCCCTTGGGCCACGGAGAGAGCTAGGGAGGAGCCCCAGCCACACCGTGGGAGGTGAGCCAATGCAGGCATGGAGAGGCAGGCAGGAACAGAAACAGGGGTTAAGGAGCGGAGTCTGACCCTCAGTCGGACCTGTACGCCCATGGCAACCAGCAATGCAACGTTGGTTGATGAACGGTCCTCCGACTGTTCCAAGCCCTTTCGGACCTGCCGCTGGGTAACGGCAAAGGGCGGCAGGCCGGACAGAGGACGAGGGCAGACAGAGTCCTTAGTACACGGAAGACATCTTAGACGAGGGTTGGCGCAGACATCAGAGGCAAGGGCTGGTGCAGAGACATCAGAGGCAAGGGCTGGTGCAGAGACATCAGAGGCAAGGGCTGGTACAGAGACATCAGAGGCAAGGGCTGGTACAAAGACATCAGAGGCAAGGGCTGGTACAAAGACATCAGAGGCAAGGGCTGGTGCAGAGACATCAGAAGCAAGGGCTGGTACAAAGACATCAGAAGCAAGGGCTGGTACAAAGACATCAGAAGCAAGGGCTGGTACAAAGACATCAGAAGCAAGGGCTGGTGCAGAGACATCAGAGGCAAGGGCTGGAAGGAAGACATGGGCACTGTCCCTCAGGGCGCCCTACTCAGCCCACCCGCAGGACTGAGTCGCGGACCACCCTGTCCCATATGCGCCCTACACAGTCCAGGAAGGCTGGTCACGGACCACGCTGAGAACAGGAGAGCGCAGGAAAGATCCAGGCGAGAAGGAACTCCGATGCCGGGACCAATGACATCCAAAGCCCCATTGGCTGGCAGGAAGGGAAGCTCCAGAGCACAGGGACGAATCCCTCCTGTTGGCCCAACAGGGCCCAACAGGAGGGATTCGTTGGGCCAACAGGGCTCCTGTTGGGCCAACAGGAGCCTTCTGTCCTGTTGGCCCAACAGGGCCCAACAGGACAGAAGGCTCAGGAGCCAGACGAAGACGTAGGGCAGAACAACCAGAATTGGATCAGGAACTGGATCAGGAAACATCAGGAGCAGACATGAAGGCAGAGACAGGACAAGGCACCATCAAAGCAAGGCAGACCACGGAGGACCTGGATCAGCAGACAGAACACAGCAATGTGTAACACCAATCCGAAGGCAAGTAAGAAGTGAAATGAGAGTCCTTTTATACTGCAGGATGTAGGCAACTCCCTGGGAGGAGTTTGCCTGGACCGCCCCTTGCTGGCCCTATAACTGAGATGGAGAGCTGCGGGCCGGCCCCTAGGGAGAAGGGCGTGGCCGAACAGGAAGTCCAAACGCAGCCAAGCAAGCCACAGGCAGGCCTCAGGAACAGCTAGGCCTCCCAGGCCCTGGAGCAAGTCCTGGATGGTGCACAGGCGAGGCCCTGGCTTCGGAGCGGCCTCCGGAGGGAAGGTGAGATACCTCCTGTAGCGCAGCAACAGGGGGGATCGTAACAAAAATCTTACAAATATTGATAAACTTTTTAATTTTCTAATTTTTTAAAACATGTTTCACTTGTATCAGCAACTTTCATTCCCGGAGCATGATGCTCTCACTGCAGCTTCAAAATCTATATAAAAAACGTCAACACATGCGCCCCATATTTAAATTTCTGAAAATCGAGCGCGCACTATCTAAGTTGTGCTGCAACCAGTCTATTTGCAAATCAAATTAAAGAAAAGAATTCCATCCTATAATGTTTTTAAGCCATGAGGCTCCAATGTTTTCAAACGAAATATTCATCGTTGCTCCAACTGGAATAGTTGTTTCTCTCGATCTCCACCCTTATTTACATGATCAATGGCAAAACATTTCAAACTACTAAAATCATGATTAAAGTCTATGCAGTGAAGAACCATCGGTGCCTCTGTCCTGCATCTTTTTTAAGCAACTTTTATGCTCAAACGTGCGTGTTCTAAGTGCCCTAGTTGTTTTACCAATATATAAAAGAGAGCATGGATACAAAATTGCATAAATTACAAATTCAGAATCACATGTAGTAAAATGTTTTTAAAGCATAAGTACATTTATCAAAAGGATTGCAAAATTCTTTGATGTTTTTTTATATTTAATCTTTATTACTTTTTTCAATAATTTTTACAAAGACACAAAACTTTGCAAATGAAATAACATAGAATTAGACATGTTAATATCTACAATCCATAAAAAGTATAATAAAGAACTTTATCATTATTACTTATACATGTCTAAGACTACACATCAAAGAGGCAATATGCAGGAGGTGTTTAATTGCAAATGAAGATCAATTTAAAAAGAAAACTAACAAACTTACTTCATAGATTATCTGTGAAAGGTCCCTCCATTAATCTAGTCACCTCTATTCTCATTTTCATTAATGGAAACCTGTCTTCTTGCACTCAAGAGCTCTTGTAATTGATTAACTTCAAAGAAAATAAATGTTGTTCCATGCAGTTTCAGTACACATTTACATGGATATTTTTATGACCATAACAGCACCTAATGCCAATACATCACGTTTTAGCAAAAGAAATGCCCTTTGGCGAATTTGGGTAATCCGGGCAAGGTCAGGATAAATTCTTACCTTCCCTCCCAGGAATAACATACCCATATTTTGAAAATAGGCTCGCATCACATAATTCAAGTCTTGTTGAGTTTGAAAAATTACCAAAAGTGTAATACGCTCCAAGATCTCTATATGAGATTCCTCTAGATAACGGGTTAAATTTTGGAAATCAATGGAATTACTTGAGACATTATTCCTGGTGAAGCCTTGTTTAAATGGCAACTGAATTAATTTCTTAGTTTCAGGAATATTTTCTGGTAAGATTTTTAAATTTTCCACCAGATATTTTTTTAAAAGTAATTAGTAACTTCTCTTTTATTTTTGGAAAATTTAATACACAAATATTAAGATGTTTAATTGTATTCTCAAGATATTCCTGTTACACTCTGGTGTTTTAGTGTGCCCTTGGGCCTCAGACCGACCCCAGACGCGTCCAGGACCGACCCGAGGGTTGACGGCGGGCTCCAGCATGGCTGACAGTCTGACCCTCTGCCAGGCCTGCAAGCTCCCAAGGCCAACAACAGGATGATGTTGGAAGTTGAATGGTCCTCCGACCATTCCGATCCCTTTCGGACCTGCTGCTTGGAACAGCATGGAGCAGCAGGCCTGACCTGAGGCTGATGGCAGACGGAGGCCTTGACACATAGACAGGACTATGATGGATGCGACGGCATCACGGACGAAGACACTTGGGTTGATGCAAGGGCATCACAGACAAAGACACTTTGGGTTTCACCAGCAGCTCAATCCACTGCAGCGGAGTTACAATAGCTCTGGAAACAGACCAAGGAATTGCTACTCAAGGTGGGCCAAAGAACTAAGAAAACCTACAATGCTCATCATAGGAAGGCACTTCAATTTCAACCTGGAGACAAGGTCTGACTGACTACTAAATTTCTTCGCCTCAAGCTACCTTCAGCACATTTTGCCCCTCGCTACGTCGGACTCTTTGCCATCCTCCGACGTTTAGGAAATCTGACGTACAGCCTAAGACTGCCTCCATCCATGAAAATACACAATGCCTTTCATGTGGCTCTGCTAAAACCGCTTGTACTCTCCAAATTGTCCAACAAGGCTCCTGAACCAGCGATTCTGGATGCTGAGGAGGACATTGAATACATTGTATTGGATGTTCGCAAAAAAGGCAAGACTTGCGAGTATCTTACCTCCTGGGAGGGATACGGACCTGAGGAGAATTCATGGGAACCACTTGTCAACTTCATCGACAAAGACATGATCCGTCGTTTCCATCAGACGTATCCTCGGAAACCCAAACCCCCTGGAAGGGGGCCTGGAGGAGGCCCTATGAAGGGGGGTACTGTTGCGCCCGTCGGTCGCAGATGGCTGCGCCCTCTCTGTCTCACCTCTTTTCTTTCTCTTTCCTCTCCTCTGGGCAAGATGGCTGCCTCCATCCTGGACCGGCATGGGTGATTGCATTCGCCATTCTTACACTGAGGTCACTTAGGGCGGGCACGCAGGTGCGCGTCACCCTCCCTTTTGAATACGTCATGGTATTCAAAAGGGAACCTCGGGGGCGTCCCCACCGCATGACGTTACTATCTCCGGGTACTTAGCCTCCGATCTCCAATCTAGCTATGAGTTAGCAAGGATTCTTGTCCAGCTAATTTTGACCTCTTTCAGAGATGCTCACTCTGAGTACTCGCTCCTACCCTCCAGGGTTACGCTGATTCCACAAGGACGCTCTAGGTACCCACTCCTCAGGGGTCTTGCCGCTCCTACCTACCCTCTGGGGTTTTGCTGTTCCAGCAAGGACGCTCAAGGCACCCACTCCTCAGGGGTCTTGCTTCACTCCTATCTCCTCTCCAGGTTACCCTGCATTCTTAAGGATGCCTAGAGGTACTCGCTCCCCGAGGGCCTTGCTCCACTCCTGGCTATTTCCTGGGTTAACCTGCTTCTTCAAGGACACCACGGCACTGGCGCTCCGGGCCTACCTTCGCCCTGCGGAAGCCATTTCTCCGGAAGCATTACCAACCTTGTGAGTACCTTCACTCTTCAATCTCTCTGTCTTGTCTCACCACAGAACAAATTCTCAGCATACTCCGCTCCGCAGACCACTACCGGATCTACCATCGCTGGCTACGTCATCTGTGACTGGGTTCTCGGCCTACCCCGCACCGCGGATCACTACCGGACCCCTCACTTAATACATCAGTGCCTGGATTGAACTCTGTCATCAGAGACAACTCCTTGGCTGAAGAGAGCTGCCCGCTCCATGGGCATTGCTCTATTGCTGTATAATAAAGCTTCCATTCTCTCTGTGTTGCTTACTGTAGAGCTTAGCCTATTGCTGTATTTCCCCATGGGGCTTCTCCCCGTGGGAGGAGTCATCAATATAGCAACCAAGAGCCCATAAGCAAGTCAAAACCATAACACTGGCTAAGGATCGCTACCCGCTCCTCTGGTTACCTTCATCATTGCTGTCTAATAAAGTACTTTATCCCTCTGTGTCCGTTACTAGTAGAGCCAGCCTATCACTACAAGTCCCCACAGGGCAGAGCCCTGTGGGAGGTACCATCTCTTGTTGCAACCAAGGGCCCACAACTCAATGTCAAAACCACAACAAGACCTATGCCGGGTCCATGGACTTGGCAATCTGTTAGGATTCGTGGGTTTCGTGGACCCTTGGCCCGAGGTGAGGGTTGAGACCACCTGCGGGGAGGAGCCCCACAGGTCCTCTCCGTCGGGAGGCGAGGTCAGCTGCAGCAGGAGATATGGTGGTAGTGGTAGAGAGGTATGACGTCCTGCGTCACAGCCATGTGATCAGAGGAGCTTGTAGAGGAAGTACTGTGAAGTGTCCCACAGAGCGGGGTAAGAGACACAGTTCAGAGGAAACCACAGTACTCAGACGTGTTGGAGATGCAGGTGCCAGAGCAGAGACCTCCAACAGAGGAGCACTAGACAGGCCCCGAGGAGCAGGGAGCGTGAGACAGGAACTACTGGAGGAATGCAGCATATAACATATATGTGGGGGTGGGGCAGCACAGCAAGAGAGGCTCTGGTGTGATGACGTAGGCTGACCCGAGGAGACGGGAAGCCCGAGTCGAATCTTCAAAGTAGTGACGTAAGCCGCCCCGAGGAGCGGGGCTGTGCATGATGGAATCTCTGGTTAGAGAACGAAGGCACTGCCCCGAGGAGCAGAGAGGTGCTGAGTACAGGCACTCTTACAGAACATAAGCACTGCCCCGAGAAGCGGGGAAGCGCAAGGTACAGTCACTGATGCAGGATGTAGGCACTGCTCCGAGAAGCGGGAAGCACAGGATAAAAGTCACTGTTGTAGAAAGCAGGCACTACCCCGAGGAGCGAGGGAGCGCAGAATCGAGTCTCCAAGTAGTAAGGTAGTTTGAGGGACAACCCCGAGGAGCAGGGAAGCCAGCAGGCAGGAACTCTGGAAGGCGCAAGGGCTACCCCGAGAAGCGGTGAAGCCTGGAGACAAGGTCTCTAACTGGAGCATGAGCAGGCCCCCAAAGAGCGGATATCTGAGCCAGAGTCCAGAGTCGCAGATAGATCCGGTACAGGAACCACGGGTCCGAGGAGACAGGAGCAAGCATCAGGCGAAGGAACTCATTGTCAAGTCAACTAGCAAAGGGCGAGGGAGGTGCTTATGAATCCCAACCTTGTGATATCATCAGTCGGGGACGCCCCTAAGGTTCCCGCCATTGGGCCTTTATAGGGAGGCCCGGTGGCGCGCACACGCACCTAGGAAGGCCCAGAGTCGGCATGGGTGGTGGCGGCGCCCCAGCCACCATGAGGAGCCTTGAGAACCCGGAGGTATGCGGCGGTAGTGGCTAGCCCCAACCGCGAGTTGACCTGGAGAGGAGAGCAGGGCAACACATGACGTGAGTTGACTTGGTCGCAGCCATCTGCGACCGACGGTCATAACACATGGATTTGTAGCGCTAATTATTTTAGGGATTCAAAAGAAAAACCAGAACCACATGTCCATGCATGTAATAGGGCAAAACCAGGACTTGTTTGACTGTTCCTTATGTTATGAACCTAGGTAGCAATCCTACATTACAACTCACATTTTTCATACGTCTCTGACACTCATGTCACTGACCAGTTCTTCAATGAATGAACAGAATAATGGCCTATATCGCCCTCAAGAAGGGCAGAGTTAAAAGCAAATAGGCTGCCAAGGGCAGGTTTGTGGATTAGCCTGCCCTCCTTAGAGGAAAGGAAATTATCGGGTAAATAATAATTTCTCCTTCCTCTGCACTCAGGAAGGCAAATCCACACCAGTGGGATGCACCAAAGGTACTCCCGAACAGGGCAAGAAACTGCCTGCGGTGCAGTCAACACCGCACATGCGAAGTCTGCACCCTTCGGAGTCTGAACATCCAAGTGGTAATGATTGGGAATTTGCGCTAGGAAGATCACGTCGCTGCTTGGGACATCTTGTCTGGAGAGAATAATCAACTCTCTGCACATGATACCACATGAGCTCTAGTGGAATGTGCTTTAACTTACTTAGAGCAAGAAACCTTGGCATCCGGTCTATAGCTGCCCATAATGCCGGATCCCCTTGTTTACCTCCACCATGGAGCATAAACAACTGATCCAACTATCTGAAAGATTCAGAAATCTTCAAGTATCTCTTCTGTTGCCACTTGAGATCCAAAGCATCCAAAAAAACAAAACCCACTCTCATCATGAACCCCCTTCAGTGGGAATAGAATGAGTCAACTGAAAGTTCTGAAACCATATGCAGCAAGAAGGAAATCAGTCTCAAGCTGTACTGCCCCAAGAAGCAGGCACAAAGATGGCTCATGGCAAAAACGATCTTGCAGCCCAGAAACTGACATGAACACACTGCCACAGAAAAAAAAATACTTCAAGGAAAGTAGCTGCAAGTAACACCCACACAGTGGACAAAAGGTGGAACTCACCAAAAACAGTCAAGACCTGATGAAAATCCTGCAGCGACACCGGTAGCTGCAAGGGAGGCTGAAAACACTTAACTCCCATCAAGAACCAGGACACTTCTGGATAAGAAGATAATGGTCCACAAAAGGCACGCCCACTATAACAATCCAGAGTTGTTATCTGAACCTTCAGGGTGGTAAGAACCAAGCCTATAAGCAAATCTTCTGGCAAAAATTCCACGAATAAGGAATTTCTCCTTGAGAGATTGAGGACCTTGCTCCTCAGACTATGTTGGGTTCGTGGACCCTTGAGCCGGCTAGGGATGATGAAAGCGCGCTGTGAGGAGGCCCACAGCGGAGGTCATAGCCAGGAGATGGATCAAGTCAGGAGACCCACCAAATCTTCACCACTGGAAGCCTGAGATCCTCCCAGGAGGAGCCCCTGAGGATCCGAGCCGCTTGGACTTATGTGCGGTCTCCTGAAGATGAGTATCCGAAGAGTTGTCCTGAAGTAGTGAAGCGGAGGAGAGGTGGGAACCAGGAGACCAACAGGAACTTCACCACTGGAAGCCCGAGGTCTTCCCAGGAGGAGCCCATGAGGACCCGGGCTGCTTGGACTTAGGCGAGGTCTCCTGGATGGAGTGAACACGGAGCAGTCCGGATCAAGAAAGGCAGCAGACAAGCAGGATGTGGAACAAACCAGGAGTCAGGGCAGGCGGCAGACGGCAGAGACCGAAGACGGACCAGGGGTCGAGGCAGGCAGCAAGCAGGATACCGGAGGACAAGCCGAAGTTGAGAGCCAGGAAGACGAGCCGAGGTCAGGAGCCAGGAAGACGATCCGAAGTCAGAGCAGGAGATGAGACGAGGTCAGGAGCCAGGAAGACGATCTGAAGTCAGGAGCCAGGAAGACGATCCGAAGTCAGAACCAGGAGACGAGCTGAGATCAGGAGCCAGGAAGACGATCTGAAGTCAGGCGCCAGGAAGACGATCCGAAGTCAGGCACCAGGAACAGGAGCAAGTAAAGAAGGGCAGGAGCAGGAACCAGGAACATGCAGGATCAAGGATGAAGACAGCAACCAGCCAACCTCGTTGCAAGGCAAGGGAGAAGACAGGCAAGTAGTATTTAAATACCGGCAGCATCTGATGTCATCCTGGGGGCGGAGCCGTCCTTTCCCGTGCTGGCCCCTTTAAATCTTCTACCCTGCGCGCATCTAAGGGGGAAGATCCCTGTTCTCTGCGTCGGCGGCGTCTCTCACGCACAGGGAGAGCCGCGAGAAGGCCCCTGACCAGGCCCGACGTGCTCCAGGGATGCCGGGGATCAGCGCGGCAGGTAGGGGAACCGGTCGCTGCACCCCGCAGACCCTATTCCCAACAGACTAGGCCTGGAAATTCTCCAAATCTAAAAGAAGCCTGAGAGATAAAACAATTTGTGGCCCGGAACAAAGTGGAAATCGCTGCCGAGGAATACCATACTTCAGCAACCAAATCCTCTCAAGGGCCATACTATAAGACAAAATCGACCTGTATCCTGGAGTAGAAAGGGTCCCTGAAGCAACCATACTTTTTTTTGTTCCTGAACAACAAGCTGAGAGAACTGCCCACTAGCAGCCTGTGTAGCTCAGCAAACTCGGTCTCTGGGGCCAATCTGGTTTAGTGGAATGCCTTCCTGGTTTTGGAAATATGATTATTGTACTCCATAAGTTAAATATCAGTTAGTTTGGAACTATTCAATAACTGCAAAATTCTTTCTAATGATAATAATACCAAGGATCTCCTGTAACCATTGCCCACATGCTGTCATTAGCAACATATAGGAAGATTATTGTTGTGTTTAATTATTGGAAGTATAACTTATTGAATGAATGAGGTGGATGTGTCTTGTGAATGTTAAGGATTTTGTATGTTTTTATGTATTGGGATAGTGTGAAAAATTAATGAATTTAGTGAATTTTTGCTCTCAATTGAATTTTGCTATAATATTTTTAACCAAATTTTTGAAATGAGATACATGATGTAATATTATGAATACATTATATTAAAGTTAGTATTTAAATGTATAGATTTGTTTATTGAAACTGTTCATTTTGTATAGGATTGTGGCCAATCTGTAGCTACTAGAATTATGGTCTTGGTCTGGCTAGCAATCTTGAGATATATGCTGCCTATGTTCCTGGCAAGAAGGTGTAGAAGAGCAAGTTTGCTTACCGTAAACGATGCTTTCCGTAGATAGCAGATGAATTAGCCATGCTGTATGGCATCGAGGACGTACCCATGCAACATGGCTAATTCATCTGCTATCTACGGAAAACACCGTTTACGGTAAGCAAACTTGCTCTTTTCACGTAGATAAGCAGCTGAATTAGCCTTGCCGTATGGTAGTCCCCAGCTGATGTACTGAGCAACTAGTATGTGTCAATTTAAAATTTTTTTTTATTTTTTTTGCTCAATACAAAAATTCCTATGAAGGCCTTATCTGTTTAGAATTTTACACTTCTGTAGGATAGTCCGTCACAAAGAATCATCCACCGTCTGTTTGAGGAAACACTGGTGGTATGTGAAAATGTGTAGCGGTGATCGTGTCGCCGCTTCATAGATGTCTATGAGAGGTACTAGATTGAGAGAGAGGCAATCTAGGTTGTCATCTTATGTAAGTGATGTGTCCTTAAGACTGCAGAAAGCAGTTGCAATTTTATTACCGCTGAAATGGATATAATTGGATATCGCCGTGGATGAAATGTTCACCGTCATTGGACGCTCTTGGGCGTTTAAATTGACGAAGAGACCGTTGTGAGGTCGAGAGTGCAGGGATTGTAGTATGGTAGTGCACGAGTACAATCAAGGCGTGTCAACCTCTCATTATTAATTGTAAGAGGTTTGTATGGAATGTGAATTAGGTGGTGGGTAGGTTAATGTAGAAACGGGGCAGTACCGTCAGTATATAACTTTGGGTAAGTGTGCAAGGTTACCCTGCCGTGGTGAAATTGAAGAGAAGGAGGGTAGTGAACCCGTGGTTGTAATTCACTTGGTCTTCTTGTAGAAGGGAAATCGAATAGAAAAAAACACCTTTTATGCGAGGAGCAAAGGTGACAAGTGTGTAGAGGTGCAAGGAATAACAGCATTAGCTGTTCAAGATTTATGTTCATGTGCCACGGCACCGGTGGTTGTGTAAAGTGGATGTAGGCGTAATAGGCTGTACATGAAGAGGTATATCAATGAATAACATGAAAATGGTGCTTCCTTTATATGAAGGTAATAAGCTGTAATGGTGCTTACAGGAACTCATAGTGAGGAGTTGCATTGCCTTTGCTGGCGCAATGGAGGCAGAACAAAAACGGATAGGTAGGTCAGTGAAGGACTATACCTGTTGATGAACACTCAGAAGCGCAGTGGGACAATCTGCCTGATACTTGAATGTGATGGAGAGTTGTCCTGAGGATAGGAGAAAAAATGTAGATAAACCAGCTCGTCAATGTCCATGCCTTAAGATGTAGGGAGGCATGGAGAAGATGTTTCCTCAGTCTAGTGAAGAAACCAGGAGCTGCATCCAGGAGAATTGGGTTGCGGATCGAAAGCCGTCCTAGGTAATCGTACCCTGGACATCTTGGTTATATTGGCAGGATGAGAAATAGATGTGTTTGGTTTTATACGCATCTGCGATATGGCAGAATCGTCCAGTCTGCTTTGCATCTCTGGAGCCATCGAGAGATGAGTGAGAAAAGACAAAGGGAATGCATAAATATGTGTTGTGACCAACTGATGAAAAGGCAGTTAGAGTTTGAGTGAACTCAGAGAATCTAATAAAGCTCTGTATTTTCCTGTTGTACAGTGCTGCAAGAGACCTGTATTAGTGAGAAGTCTTAGTGAGCGCATGTTTGGAGTTACCTCTATAGTTAGGTCCCCCTTTGTGGGAGTGAAAGTGATGTTGAATTTGTCTGGGAATGGAATCGACCATGCCGGGTAAATAATTTATGGAAGAGAGATAGATATACATTGAGCATGATCCAGACTCTGAATGCTGCTTTGTAGAGTTCCAGGAACCGGATACTCTGATTTTTTTTTTTTTACACAATGCAAGACGGATTCGTGTGAATCCTGACTCTCATACCCTTGTAGGGAATCTTGAGGTATATGTGCAGAGTGTGTTATTTACGAAGTTGAAAGAACTTGAGTTGGAATTTGTACACATGTTGAGGTGAAGTTATCTGATGTCACAGGGAAGTCAAGGATGAGCTCGTTAAACATGTCAACGGAAGAAGTTACCGTTGTGAGTCCATTTTTGTTTTGGGTTTTTTTGCAGACCAAGCAATGTGAGGTCAAGAAATGTAGATATGGAGTCCATTGGTGCGGTGGATATGTAGGTACGTATGCGGAACTATGTAGGTAGGTGCCTAACGTGTCCCAGAACAGCTATGTCTGGCAAGTTAGCACTGTAGTACTGTGAAGTAGAGTTGTAGAACAGGTTGAGAGAGTTAATGCTCTCGGGTGAGGTAGAAAGCCTTGTCATGAAGTTTGTGATGTAGGGTTAGAGGAATAGCAATTGAATAGACTGCAAGGTGAACTTTTCGTTCTTCTTCTTTTTTTTTTTTTGCAGTGGATTAGAGTCCTAGAGTGATCAGGCAAGAATCATCTGCAAGGGCCGCCATTTGGAAGGCTTGGGATGGATTACATTAGGAAAGTATCGTCTAAACAGGGAAAAAACTTACTCCTTTTGACGAGAATGATGCGGCCATATGCTTGTCCCGTAGTTGGTGGAACCTAGTGGGAAGCAGCATGCCGCAAGGAAATTTCTGGTTTCGCAGAATGGATGCCCATCTGGAGAAAACCTAGATAATCCTAGGTGTTGGGGGTGCTTCGATATGTAAGGATATACCTGTTTCAAAGTCAGTGCGACCCCTGGATGAAGGACGTAAGAATGGTCCTTAGAGAAGGCATGCCATAGGTAGTAGTATTAATATAAAATGTGATTCAGTGCAATGTGAATGCCGATTGGGAATAAGTGGGCAACCTAATCCCAGAGGTAATGAGGGCAGCCTTATGTATACTGAAAAAAAAATCTGGAGGTTGAGGATTCTTAGGATGTCTTGACTGGCGAGGTGTCCCAGTAAGCTGATGTTGTTCGTATTGCTGATCAGCCTGTTGCCTCGATGGTTGAAAGACGGCGCTTATGAGCGGATTAAGATCTGAAGGTTATTCGCCCTTTATAAAAAAATTTTTTTTTTAATCCTCAGTAGAGGACTGAGGATGAATCCGAATGTCATGTTAAAATAGACAGTTGGAGAAGGTACGAAAGGGACTACTATGTTTAGACTCGAGGCTTTGTACCATATCGGTGAATTGATTTCCGAGTAAATCGTCTGGATGGGATGTAACGTGCTCAGTTTTCGTTATACACCATCTCAGGAAATTCAAGGTCAGAATAAACAACAAGGAATCTCAACCTATTAAGTTCATCACTTGGAGTTCCACAAGGGTCATCGCTTTCCCCTACACCTTTCAATATCTATCTCCTCCCCCTCTGCCAGCTTCTCTCAAATCTAAAAGTTACTCACTTTATCTACGCAGATGATGTCCAGATTCTTATTCCAGTCACCGAATCTCTGACAAAAACCCTCGACTTCTGGAACAGTTGCCTACATTCCATCAACCTCCTATTATCCAGCCTACACTTAGTTCTTAATACTTCTAAAACTGAACTCTTACTCATCTCGCAGAATGATAATAATTTGGCCCTCAGCAACCTACTGGCTGCTAACTCGACTTCCATCACACATGTGAGGGATCTCGGAGTCACGCTCGACAACAGGCTGAATCTCAAAACATTTATCAACAATACAACAAAGGAAGGTTTCTATAAACTGCAAATTCTAAAAAAGCTTAAACCCCTCCTGCACACTCATGACTTCCGCTTGGTCCTTCAAACTATCATATTCTCTAAAATCGACTACTGCAATTCTCTCCTACTCGGCCTTCCTGCTTCCACCACAAAACCTTTACAGATAGTACAGAACTCTACCGCAAGGATTCTGACGAATACCAAAAGAAATGAACATATTTCTCCGGTTCTAAAGAGCTTACACTGGCTCCCCGTCAAATTCAGAATCATTCACAAAGCTCTAATGCTGATCCACAAGTCTATCCACATGCAAACCCCACTGGATCTAATCTTCCCGCTTTGACTACACACATCTGCCAGACCTATAAGATCAGCACACAAAGGCACACTCCATGCTCCTCCCACCAAGACTGCACTCAGAAAACGCGCCCTCTCCACAGCAGGGCCCATACAATGGAATTCTCTACCACCTGACCTGTGCCTAGAAACCTGCCAAAAGACATTCAAGAAAAAGCTTAAGACTTGGCTCTTCAGCCAAGCGTTTCCCTGAAGAACTGAAGCACGCCATAAGACTCTTTACACCTCACCACATTATTTAACACAGTTATCGTTGCTGTTACCTTAATGTTATTAATGTTATTATTCTTTCTCCACCTCTATCCTTGTTTGTGACTCTCACTAGAGTTGTTTCTCCAGGTTAAAGTCCCCTTGTTTATTGTACTTCCAACTACAGTTATATGTAAACCGACGCGATATAATTTTTCATGAGCATCGGTATATAAAAACTCGTAAATAAATCTCATATGGCACTAGAATTGAACCATGGAAGGTGGTTGGCTGTCAAGGTATTTGCTGAAGTCATGAAAGAGACTTCCAAGTTAAGGAGAAACCAACAGAGTTCAGGAAGTGCTCCTACTGTTCTGGAGCTTCAGGTATCAAAACAAGTTGTGGTAGAAATTGTGGTTCTTAGAGCCTGTCTGTTAATATGCGATGCATATTTAGGTGGTTAGCATGGGGTTGAGAGCCTTCCGAAGAAAGACTTTAACTCACTTGTTATTTATAGTAATTATCGTCCAGTAAGCCATACTGAGTTGGCTGTGTAGTGGAATGGTTCATGGAGCACAAGATGTGTGCATCGTCAACACAATTACCCCGGAATGAGGGGAAGATGAACGTCAGTATGGAAATGCAGGAATCTTTTAGTCGCCCTTCCAATCGATGTTAGTGAAAGAATGTTGGAGGATCCAACAAGGCAGTCGGTCTTTCCGTAATGTCGTTCACTGGGAGTTATGTCAGGTTATTGGATCAGCAAGAACCTCAAAAAAAGTTTGTTTGTTTTTTTTTATGCCCAGTAACCACGTACGTGAAAATGGGATACAGCTGGTGGCTACAATAGTCATTCCCCGACCTATATGGATTGCATAGGTGGTATACTTGCTCAAGCCAAATTTGGTTTGAGAGTTGTACTTGCAATTTATTTATTATATATATATATATATATTTTTTATTTATTTTTTTTTACAAACACCTTGGTGTAAGCAGGCGTTTGATGGGCATAAGTGCGTGTGTCACGCTGGGCTTCTGCACCGAAGTTGTGGCGCATTCGTCGACCGCATCCATAGCCATCGTGCCCGGCGAGTCTTGTGCCCACCATCAGGTCTTGTGTTGGGCCATCCTTCTTTTTTTTTTTTTTACACCGATGCCTTGGCTTCGACTGAAGGTTCGATCCCTGGAGCCTGCGTCGATGTGGCAGCGGGAAAGTGGCCGTGTCTTTACGGTGACGCTCTGGCTGTCACGTTGATGTGGTGGCATGCCATCAGCCGCGCCGATGGGTCGGCGTGTCAGCTTTTGCCCCCATGGGAGTGGTTATGCTTCCGGTAAGGTACCCTGGATGCGGCGGCCACGTCGATAAGATCACGTGTCGGCGGTCGCATTGTTGTATCGGAACTCCGATGGCCCCGTGGACAAGTCGGCACGCCGGCGGCCTCGTGGATGCGTGGGCTCGCCAGCGGCCACGTTAATGATGAGTTGTTGTGCCAGGAGTCGCATCGATGCGCCGTCTTTGGCGTCGAAGCATTATTGATCTGGCACCTGCTTCGGTGCTCCGGTGCTTGTGTCGACGCCTCGGCGCTTGTGTCGACGCTCCGGCACCACTTTGACTCAGCGGCACTCCGGCGCCAGCACCGCTTCAAAGCATCAGTGCGCTGGCATCAATGTGCCAGCGGCTGCGAAGACGCTTCGGTGCACCGCTGTTCGTTTAGATGCACCCGGCGTCCGTTTTGAAAAATAGGCGCTCTAGTGGGGTTTTTTGGGCTCTGAAACCCTGAGTCCACACCCCAGAGTCGACGCTTCGGAAGTCGGACGGCTGGGTCGTTAGCAGTCGCGTGGTAGGCAGCCCAGAATTGATGAACATATGCCCCTCCCCCGGCCTCTACTCGGTGCTCGCCTGGGAACCGGGGGTTAACCAAGGAGGCAGTTGAATTGGCGAGCGTCCAAGAAGGGGAGTGGGTGCCCCGAGATGTTTGTACGATCTCGTAAGGGCAGGCTGCTGAGAAAATCCTGTTTTCCTTTTTTTTTTTTATTAATTCCATGTTCTTTGTTTCCTTTTATTGGAAAGTATCTCCATACGTTGTTATAATTTTGAAGAAAGAGAGGAGAAGAGAGAGAGCTCCGCACACACTGTTGCGCAGAAAAAAACAGACTGAGGAGCCTGAGGTAATCCTGTCTATATACAGGACGGAGGGAGTACCTAGCTAAAAGTCTTTGATAGACTTTGAGAGCTCCAACATCTAGTGTCATGGAGGACGTACCCATACAGCATGGCTAATTCAGCTGCTTATCTACGTGAAAAGAGTAAGTTTGCTTACCGTAAACTGTGTTTTCCGTCGATAGCACATGAATTAGCCATGCTGAATGGGTACGTCCTTATGTGAAAATATCCTATTCCGCGGCCACACCTGAACATAAGCACCATTATTTTGCACTCTCAGACCGCCGACTGAAGAATCGTGGTACCTTCGCAATATCGGCTGACTCTGACGTGCTAACATGAGTTGAAAGGTTTCTGTGCTGCCTAGATGATTGATGTAGACCAGACAATACCTTGACCAAACAAGCTTCCAGCCGCTCGGTGAAGTATAAACATACGACCTGGAAGGACGAAGAGCCCGTAGCCATGCTGATGTGGAAGTTATGGGAAAACTGCCCTCAGGAGGAGGTAGGCCCAGTCAGCTTGACGGTCATTGGTATAAGCTATGAGGAAGCTTTTCGGGGTGCAGTTGGTCTGTTCTGACTAGCCATTTGCTTGGGGATGGTATGCCATCGTGTAGTCCAAGGAGATGTTAAAACATTTTGCATTACTAGGTACTCATGGTGTAGAAGTCCAGAAGTGCTGCAATCTCAGTGGTTCTTGGAGGCAGCAGAGAAGTACATACAGTGAAGTAAAGGAGATAGGATCTCTTAGGAATGAGCGAAGAGAGACCAGGGGTCGAGGCAAATGATTACCCAGAGCTAGATAGGCCCCGAGGAGTGAGTACCTACAAATACTGAGGGTTGTCGTTGAGGAGCTGCAGGCTTCTTCGAGAGATGAAGAGCGACCCGGATCCGATGAGGTAGGAATCCCAAAGCTGGATGGACCCTCGAGGAGCGAGTGCCCATAAGTACTGAGGGTTCCTGAAAATAGAAACAAAAGGACCCCTGAGGTGCAGGTATCCTGGTTAGAGTAGCTGGAAGCGAGAGGCCCCCGAGGAGCGGGTACCCAGAGCTTCCATAGTCCAAGCGAAAACCCCGAAGGGCGAAGAAGCATCTAAGCGGGTGCTTAGAGGAGGTCAGAGTAGCGAACCGAAGCCCTTGCTAACTCGCCGGACTGTAGCTGAGCGTAGGTTTAAATACGGGATGGTGCTGAAGTCATGCGATAGGGCCGCCCCCGAGGTTCCCCCATGACGTGTGTAAAAGCGTGGGTGGCACGCACGCGCACATCCTAGGAGGCCCCAAGGAAACATGGCGGATAGGAACGCCCATGTTTGGTCCAGGAACGCTGAGAGACGCGGCAGGCCGCAGCGGAGACAGCCAATCTTCCAAAACCAGGAGAAAGGGGTAAGAAAGAGGTGAGGCAGAGCGGTCGCAGCCGTCTGCGACCGACGGCCACAACACCTCCTTCCCTTCAAGTCTTTGTCTCAACTTTCGAATACCGAGTCTCGTCTCAGCCCTTCAAGTCTTCGTCTCAAACCCTGAGTCTCATCTCAGCTCTTCAAGTTTTCATCTCATCCTTCAAGTAACCAAGTCTCCGTGAAGCCCTCATGTGTCCTGAGTCTTCATCTTCATTTGATGTCTTTGTCCTTTAGCCACTGTCCGTCCTGTTGCATTCATTGCTCCCGTGCAGCGGGTCCAAAAGGGCTATCAAGTGGTCAGAGGACTACTTCAGAGACCAACATTGTGTTGTTAGGTCTCTCATTGATGCGTACAGGTACGGCAGAGGCCAGGATCCATCAACACCAGCCCATATCCAGACACTCTTCACCTGCCTTGGCGCTTGCCAGAGCTCCTCTGCGGCTGCGTCGTGGCCCAGGGGTACACGAAATCTCAGAGATGGGACTGCTACCAACATTCCCACAACACTTGTGAGTAAAATGAGAAGCTTAGGAGTGAGTACAGAGGTGGTGGCCTGGATTGCAAACTGGTTGACGGACAGAACACAATGTGTGATGGTAAATGGAACTTCATTTATTTGTTTTTATATACCGATGTTCATGAGAACATGTCACATCGGTTTACACTTACAGGCAAATAGTCATTTAAAAACATTTGCATTTCAAAAGTAAAAGAAAAGATATAAATACATAGTTTCATAATAAAATAAAGTAATAAAATATTAAAAATAATTAAAACATTTAATATTAAAAGTTTAAAGATTCAAAAGGTTTAAGAAAAAGTAGTAAAATATTAAATATTAAAAGGGCATAAAATCAATAAAGTTATTGGAAGGCCTGTTGGAATAGCCATGTTTTTACACCCTTTTTAAATACTTTAATATCTGATTCCATCCGCAAATCTTGGGGCAGGGAGTTCCACAATTGGGGCCCTGCAATAGATATCGCTCTTTCACGTACTTTATTGAGATGTGCAATTTTAGGAGATGGTATAGGCAACATCCCAGTACCAGTTGATCTTGTGCTTCTTGAGGGAGTATGGAAATGTAAAGCTGAGGTTAGCCATTCAATCTTTTTGTTATACAATGTTTTATGAATTAATGATAAAACTTTGTGTTGGGCTCGATATTTAACAGGCAACCAGTGAAGATCCTTCAATATAGGAGTGATATAGTCGGATCTTCTAGTCCCAGTTAAACGTCTAGCCGCTGAATTCTGCAGTAATTACAAACGTCTTGTAGTATTAGCAGGTAGGCCTAAAATCATCGAATTGCAGTAATCTAACTTAGATAAAACAAGCGCTTACAAGACAGTTCTAAAGTCTTTTGGGTATAAAAGTGGCTTCAGTCTGTTTAGAACATTCAATTTGAAGTATCCATCCTTGATTATTTTTTTAACCCATGCTTTTAGATTGACTTCACAGTCCAGAAAACCCCCGAGATCTCTGGCCTCAAAGCAGATAGGATAGTTTTTGGCAGCTTCCAAACTTTCTAGTTCTTTTTTTTGAATTGAGAGAAAGATTCATTTGGGTTAATACTTTACTGATGGCAGTTTAAGAGTTAAGTCGATTGATTTTTCAATTGGGATTAAAATCTGAACATCATCTGCATAAATAAAATAAGTAAGACTAAAACCAAATAAAACTTTACATAAAAGAAGCATATAAATATTAAAAAGAGTAGCGGACAACGAAGATCCTTGGGGTACACCGTGTTGAAGATCAATCTGTTTGGATTCTTTATCATAGAATTTCACTTTAAATGATCTATTATCCAAATAGAATTTAAACCATTGTAGAGCTGAATCTTTTCTGCCTATTTCATGTAGTCTATTCAAAAGAATTTTGTGGTTCACTGTATCAAAAGCTGATGAGATATCTAACATAATCAGAAAGTAAGTTTAGCTATGTCAGCACCTCGTAGGACGGTATCTTGTAATGAGACCAATAAGGTCTCAGTACTGTAATGCTTTCTAAATCCATATTGAGTGGGGAATAGGGTACTATACATTTCTAGGTATTCAGCAGTTGATTGTTAATTACGTTTTCTAGGATTTTGGATATGCTAGGTAAATTAGAAATGGGCCTGAGGTTTGACAGGTCCTCAAAATTGGGTTGAGGCTTTTTCATAATTGGTTTTACTATTGCAGATTTCAGTATATCAGGAAAAGAGCTTTCAGTGATAGAAAGGTTAATTATCTCAGCAATTAGAAGTTTTATAGGAATATGATCGATGGGATGTAATGCAGGGTCCATGTTTTTTATGATGTCCTCAATTTCAGATGAGGAGATTGTTTCAAAAGTTGTCAGGGCACTTTTAGGATTGACTGGAAGAACAATGTGACTTGAGTCACATAAAAGGATGTTTTTTAGTAAATTTAGAGTTTTGTCTCTAAAATACTGGCCTATTTCATTGCATTTACTGTTAGGAGAATCAGATGAAAAAGGAATGTCGATGGGGTTGGTAAGATCCTTAACATAGGTAAAAAGTGCTCTAGGGTTATATTTAAAGTTATGTATTTTATTTGAGAAAAATCTTTCTTTGATTTATTAATGGAATCATTATATTTGTGAAGAGGTATTCTATAGTTATTTAAGGAAGTAGTGGTAGGGGTTGCCCTCCATTTCTTTTCTGCCTCAGAGTTTGCTTCAGAGCTTTCAGCTCGGGGTATACCAGGGGGATTTTTGTTTTTTGCCGATAGTGATTTCTTTCTTGAATAGTGGGCAGCAGCTATCAGCTACTTTTTTGGTGAGGGAGTACCATGAATTAGTAGCATTATTATTGTTTGATAAATCTAACTCTTCCAATGCTTTTGAAAGGTGATCAGTTAATACATCTAACTGACAGGGCTTCCTAAATTCTATAATAGTTTTATTGGTTGGAGTTGAACGGCTAGGATATTGAATCTTAATGTTGGCAGATATTAGATTATGATCAGACCATGGAATAGGAATAACAGTGGGAATTGAGAAACTATCAATGTAAGAGTTGATGAATATCAAGTCTAATGTGTGACCTGCGTTATGGGTTGGTCGATTTACTAGTTGTTGGAAGCCTAGGGCTGTCATCAAGGTAAGGAAAGCTTCACAATTGTGAGACAATGGGTCCCTATCTACATGCAAGTTGAAGTCTCCAAATACAATAGTCAGGATGTCCATGTTTAAATTATTAACAAAAAATTCAATTAATGGGGAAACATTTAATTCCAATAAGCTAGGAGGTGCATAAAGTAGACATAATTGCAGAGATTAGGATTTCAGAAATGCAATTTCAAAATGAGGTGGGGAGTTGACTGGTTGAATTACTAAATTGAATTCCTTTTTATTTAGTATCATAATACCATCACCTCTATTATTAAGCCTAGGGATAAAGTGAATATCATATTTGCTTTTTGGCAATTGATTTAAGAGTACAGAGTCAGAGTTTTTAAACCAAGTCTCGGTTATTCCACAAAACTTACTCTGAAGAGAAAGCAGTGTTAAGCAGAGTGCTGCAAGGATTGGTGTTGGGACCGGTCCTGTTCAATATATTTGTGAGTGATATTGCGGACGGGATAGAAGGTAAGGTTTGTCTTTTTGCGGATGATACTAAGATCTGCAACAGAGTGGACATGCCGGAAGGCATAGAGTATGAGATTGGATTTAAGGAAGCTGGAAGAGTGGTCGAAGATATGGCAACTGAGATTCAATGCCAAGAAGTGCAGAGTCATGCATATGGGGTGTGGAAATCTGAAGGAACTGTATTTGATGGGGGGTGAAGGGCTGATGTGCACGGAGCAGGAAAGAGACCTTGGGGTGATAGTGTCTAACGATTTGAAGTCGGCGAAACAATATGACAAGGCGATAGCTAAAGCCATAAGAATCCTGGGCCACATAGAGAGAGGAATATCTAGTAAGAGAAAGGAAGTGTTCCATGTAAGGCCGTCTGGCAAGTTTTTGTTATTTGTAAACCGGTTTGATTTGCATCTAATGTAGGAAGATCGGTATAAAAAAACAAAAAATAAAAAATAAATAAAATAAAGTGATGATCCCCTTGTACAGGGCCTTGATGAGGCCTCACCTGGAGTACTGTGTTCAGTTCTGGAGAAAGTATCTCCAAAGGGACAGAGACAGGATGGAGGCTGTCCAGAGAAGGGTGACCAAAAAGGTGGATGGTCTTCTTAAAATGACTTATGAGGAGAGATTGAAGAACCTAAATATGTATACCCTGGAGGAGAGTAGGAGCAGGGGTGATATGATACAGATTTTCAGATACTTGAAAAGTTTTAATGATGCATGGTCAACAACAAACCTTTTCCATTGGAAAAAAATTAGTAGAACTAGGGGTCACGATTTGAAACTCCAGGGAGGAAGACTCAGAACCAATGTCAGGAAGTATTTCTTCATGGAGAGGGTGGTGGATGCCTGGAATGCCCTTCCGGAGGAAGTGGTGAAGATTTAAACTGTGAAGGATTTCAAAGGGGCATGGGATAAACGCTGTGGATCCATAAAGGCTAGAAAATGGGAATGAAGAGAAGAGCCATGGGGGGGGCTTGCAGGAATGGAGGCTACTATCTGGTAATTACTACCCTTACTCAAAAAGCCTTCTCACGGTTAATGCAACTCCAACATTGCTCTCTGCTTCAACGGCAAGGAGAAATGTGGAAAAGAGGATTTGCATTCAGACAACAACCAACAAGGACTGAACTACACTGTCTGGGTAAACCAATTAACGTGGGGTGTTGTGCTGGAGGTGGATTCTTGGGCTGAGGTGGGGTTGACACAACCTGTAGACGAGGGTCTACGAGTCCCCACCATCAGCAGGTGGAGTGGGCTGAAGCTAGGGGCCACTGGAGCTTCACTTCACACCAGCCCATGTTCCCCTCGGGTTGAGCCTTCAGGTGGCAGTGCCGGCAGGACTTAGGCGGGCCTCGAGATTGGACGTTGAAGGCAGATAGTACAGCCCAGAGACAGCACCCAGCAGGTGGCATAATTCTATCCTGGACGGGTTGTAGTACAGGAATTCAAGCACCAAGGAACGAGGGATAACTGAAAGTGCCTGAGAAAGGAAAGGCCAGAGCCTTAAATATCCACGTCCAGAAGATAGGGACAGAGGCATCACTGTCAAGCTTAGATGGAAGCTGGCGGCAAATGGAAGGTGTAGCAAGCAACATAAACTCTGGACTCGAGAAAGTCTATAGCATAGTCATCTGTAGCAATGGTCAGGGCACGAAGAAGGCAGGCGTGGTCAGGCGTAGCAATGGTCAAAGCACGGAGAAGGCAGGCGTGGTCAGACGTAGCAATGGTCAAGGCACGAAGAAGGCAGGTGTGGTCAGACGTAGCAGTGGTCAAGGCACGAAGAAGGCAGGCGTGGTCAGACGTGGCAATGGTCAAGCTGGAGAAGGCAGGCAGAGTCTGACATAGCAGATTTCAGGCTTGGAGAAGGCAAGCAGAGTCGGATGGAGCAGAGGTCAGGCTTGGAGAAGACAGGCAGAGTCGGACATAGCAGATTTCAGGCTTGGAGAAGGCAGGCAGAGTCGGACGGAGCAGAGGTCAGGCTTGGAGAAGACAGGCAGAGTCGGACGGAGCAGAGGTCAGGCTTGGAGAAGGCAGGCAGCGTCGGACGGAGCAGAGGTCAGGCTTGGAGAAGGCAGGCAGCGTTGGACGTAGCAGAGGTCAGGCTTGGAGAAGGCAGGCGGAGTTGGACGTAGCAGAGGTCGGGCTTAGAGAAGGCAGGCAGAGTCAAATGTAGCAGAATTCGGTACCGGGAAGTCAATCAGGAGACAGACGCGACGAATGAGGAACCAGGAACTTGGAGACAAATCGGGAACACAGGGCAGACAAGCATGGAGGCAACGAGTACTCAGAACCAAACAGGGAACCGAGGAGACCTGTTGCAAAGGCAATGCTATGGAGCGAGGCCTGAGCATATACACGCTGAAGACTCTGACATCAGGATCCGGGTCCGCAGCCAGGTTCCCACCACAGGCCCTTTAAAAGGTTTACTACTGCGCGCACATGCCTAGGGAGGGGCATGGCGCTGCTGGCGTCATCTCTCCGCGAACCCCGCAGAGAGGCCCAAAGGATAGAGGCATCTAGGCTGGAAGTCCCGGGAGGTGGAGCAATGCTGGAGGTGCTGGTGGGAGCCCAAGGTCGGAGCCAGCGGCCCACTGCCAACAGCGATGGGGAGCTGGAGCCTGGAAGTTGCTTAGAAAGGTGAGAGGGCCGCACCGCGGGGCTGCTGCAGGTGGCGAGGGTAACTTGCTTATTGTGGCGGTTACTACCCTAAACCAATTAAGCCTGATACATCACTTTGAATGTATATACAGCTTTGCTCACTGCTTCAACGGCAGGGGGAAATGTGGAAAAGAGGATTTGCATTCAGACAACAACCAACAAGGACTGAACTACACAGTCTGGGTAAACAAGCATCGGGGTAACTTGCTTGATGCGGCGGTTACTACCTGTAACCATTAAGCCTTATGCTCACCTTTGATGCAACTCCAACATTACTCTCTGCATCAATGGCAGGGGGTGGCAGGAAACTTGAATCAAACAGTTACCAACAAGGACCCTGAACTTGGTGGTCGGTGAAACAGATACAATATGGGAAAATAAGTGTGGGAGCTTGCTGGGCAGACTGAATGGGCCAATTGGTCTTTTTCTGCTGTCATTTCTATGTTCTATGTCTATGTTTGTGACCTCAGCCGAGTCACTTTACTCTCAGTTGTCTCTGGTTCAAATGTGTAAGCCCTCTGAGGATAGGAAAATGTCTACAGTGCCTGAGTGTAATCCACTTTGCAGTCTTAGCTATAGTCCCTTCATGCATATTTCATAAAACATTCATAATTTAATTAAGAATACCAAATTTTCAGCATGGGCAATTATCTGCCAATAAAGCTTGCAACACTGGTCACAATTCTTTAAGTATATATCTACACAGATAACTAACTGCGCCTATAGTAATCTTCATTCAATGTGGCATACATCGTGTTTCAATTCCTATAGGGCAAGGTAGCCACATATAGGCCGGGTTTACAGGATATCCAAAACACTCCTGACATACTAATCACACTTCTGCCTTCTTCCACGACAGCGGGCGACCACTCCAAGTGTAGACTCAGAATTCAGAGCTCAACCCATCCTCTCTTTAATTTCCTTTTTCTAAGGACGTTCAGATTTTCCTTTCTTTGGTAACAGCCATTAACTAGAAGCCTGACTCAGTCTGCTCCCACAACCTCACGGTGAACGCCTCACCCTGTCCTTATTAACCCTCCCGTAACCCCGGCAACGCCTGCGAAGCAGCCTGCAGCACTAGGACTACACTATCCCCCGCCTCTTTCCTCTGTCCTGACTGGCACGGGCTTGTCCGAGAATGAGGTGGGAGGTGTCGCTAATAATTCGCACATCCGGTTTGGGGGCTAATGACGTCATACTGGGCCTGGGAGGAGGAAACTTTCGCAAAGCCTTTTCTTCCCATGTCTCCGCCTTGACCTCGGAAGTGATCGTGTGTGAGCGGCGGCTGGTGCGGCGCAGCGGGAGCTGGATCAGGCTCCGAAGACCCCGGCGTCGGAGCGGTCCGAGGGCCCTGTAAGTTAGATGTTGGAGCCTCTTTTTACGGCGTCTGGGTGCCAGTGAGAAGCTCTGTACGGTTTTTTCCTGCTGAGTCTGGCGTCTCGTCTCGCCCCATGGGCAGGTGGAAGCAGGCTCTGTCAGTGCAGGAGTGTCAGGATCGTGGAGGAGGAGGAGGAGGTGGCGGTATAGGTGGTGGTAGTGATAGTGATTGCGTGGAAATGCCATATAGGTATTTCCAGTTGATCTGCTGTGGCCCCGGGTGGGGAAACGGAACTCAGCTGGTAGACGGCAGTTCTAGTCGGCCATTCTGCTTATCCTGCCGCTTCTTGTTAATATATGCGTTCTTAAACTGACATGCTCCTCCGCTTCATCATTCGTAATTTATTTTTCCTTTTTGTTTTCAGTAGCTAGATCTTTGAGGATTATCTTAGATTTTTTTTTCCCTAAGGATAACTTTAAAAAAAACCCCAAAAACACTTTTTATAAAATTAATTACTACTTTGTTTCCAAAGACCGCAAGGGTACATTGTTATTCCATGTTATCAAGAATAGATTATAATGCACTTCTGAAATATTTAGCACAGTTGTCAAATAGGTAGAGAGAATTTTTTTTTTCAAACCTTGCTTTTCTACCATGTCCAAAACTGATTCCAGACTTTGTTATAGTGTTCATCTCTTAGCAAGTATTAAATATTCCAGGGCTGCCACCTAGGAAACATTATTACTCTAGATCTTCATTCTGAGATTTTTCCAATAAATGAACTATATGTATTAATTGAATCACAAGCTTCCTGCGTTCCTTGGAGTCTCATCAGCTCCCCAGTATCTGAGCAGATAGAGTGAAGGGGAAAACATGCTAGCTTTAGCAAGAAAAATGTGACCTGTTATATGGATGTCCATTGACATCCATATAACAGGTCACATATTGCTTAGATTTGGTTACATGTTATATTGTCCAGGGTCTCTATAACTAGCTTTAGCAAGAAGACATTACATGCTTTTACCATTTCATGTTACCATTTGTCCCAGAACTGTTGTACAAATATACATTCCCAGCTGCTATGCAAAGGTAAACCATGTAATTGATATCCCTTTCAAAACACTGGCTTAGAATTTCCCAATTTTGGAAACTATAGGGGGTGTCTGTAAGTGCAGTGTAATACCTTAACATCAGCTCATGCTTTTTTTGTTTTGCTGTCCTTATTACAGGTCTGATTGCACCTCTGTATTCAGTTTATTAATAAGTCAATACTATCTTCAATAGGTAATAGTTTTGAATTACTTTTACCATTGGGGTAGTGAGAATACAAATACATCTTATATCCGCTGTAATTATACTTTTCCGTTGACTCCCCCTCCTCCAAATTTCTGTTTTCCCTGTTCCATGTATTTTGCGTTATGTTCTATGTAAACCGATATGATGTATCTACGAAAGATAATGTGAACAGAGTTAAATTCATTTTTTAAATCCTGAAATGTTAAAATAGTTCCTTTCCTTGTTTGCTCCAGAAATCTCGGCTCTTTTTTTTTCCAAAGCCAGGAGTCTGGGGGGTAAAGTTATTAGTGATAACATAGTAATGATGGCAGAAAAAGACCACATGGTCCATCCAGTCTGCCCAGTAAACTTCTTTTGGTAGTAATGCTGCTCCATGCCCCAAAGCCTTATGTTAAGAGTAGAACATTTGCAAACAAAACCAGGCAACTGTCAAACCCATAATAAAATTACTGGTAACAATGTTTTTATAGGGTGAGCAGTCTTCTTGATAATTCAGACAATGCTGCTTGAACATACTTTGCTTTTAGACTTAGCCATAGAAGTAGTCCTGTGCTTTTTCCCCTAGTGTCTGCATATTAGTACCCTGGACCATAAAAGTCAGAGCCCGGTGTTGGCTGCCATCTGAATCCAATTCTCTTTTCCCCCTACCAAAGTGGCGAATGATGTTGCATCAAAGCTAATTGGTTAAGGGTAGTAACCCCATACCTTATGTTAAGGTTAGTAACTGTCACACTGTGCAGGTTACTCCTATGCACCCTTTTCTTCATTTCCAATCTCTAGCCTTTAGGGATCTGCAGTTTTTTATCCCGTGCCCTTTTGAATTTCTGTTTTGTCCTCGCCACCTCTTCCAGGAGGGCATTTTAGGCATCCACTACCCTCTCCATGAAGAAATATTTCCTGATGTTGGTTCTGAGTCATTCCCCCTGTAGTTTCATTTTGTGACCCCTAGTTCTACAGTTTCCTTTCCAACGGACAAGGTATCTGAAAGTCTGTATCATATCTTCCAAGGGTAATCATTTATTTATTTAATGTTTTTATATACCGAACATTTGTATTCATTTCACATTGGTTTACATTGTAAATGAGGACCAAGCATTAATCCTAGTCCTATAAAACTTATTAAATTCACTATATCTGGAGGCGAACTGGAGAGAACGTTACCTGGTTCGAGGTCAGGTGAATACCGGCCCCAACGCTATTCTTTGGAGAGTTTTTTTTTCCTGGAATGATTGACTGACGTCACTTACTGGAGACGAGGGACGGTATAAAACAATGCCTTCCTGCGGCGCGCACTCATCGCTGGTGCGCTGACGAAGCCGTGCGACAAAGGTGTGTGCACGGCTTTGTCTTATCCGGCTTCGTCTTACCTGGATTTGGGTTTAAAGTTTAAATTATTTTCTTTGGAATAAGGAGCTCACCTCTTTGCCTCCGCTGGTGGCTTCAAATTGTAAGTAAAATTGGACAAGAGACTAACTTTCTAGGGTGTATATTTGTCTTTTTTTTTTTTTTCTCTTTGCCTGTTACAAGTATTCATAACAATGAGTGCAGAGAGAAATATCACTTAGTCCAAAAATATATTTTCCAAAATTTTATTATGATTCTTATAAGTCTTTGTAAAAGGCGGCAGCTCCATTCATATTTACAAATGATAGCGTCTTAGGTCCCCTGACACGGACCCGCGTTTCGCGGTGGCTGCTTCGGGAGGGACGTAGCTTTCATACAATGATCTGTTAACAAATGTAAAACAAGGACTAAGTGCAAAAGGCCAGCATACCGGTGACAACTATCTAAAAGCAAATATTATAAATTTAAGACATACCTGTATATATTTGAAACAGCATATACTTGCATTGCTTTAACAGAGTCAGGAGCGCAAAGTTAAAATGGAGTAGTGGGGCTTTAAAGCTGTCAAAAAGGGCGCCAAACTGTTCCACCAATCAGTGACCAGAGAACCAGAGCCAATCAAGTTACAAGTGCCACACACAAAACGTAAAGGGAAAATAAGAGTAGAAGCCTCGGCTACTCAGGTGACAACTCCCTTACAACCCACAATAAAGGGCTTTTTCTCTTCTGCAAACAATTCACTGAATAGGCTGTCCGGTACGCTGCAGGATGATGAGCACACGGCAGTGTTGGACTTTCAAACATCGTTAAGCCCCAGTGCTCCAGAAACTCCTTCTCGCCCAAGCAGCACACAACTTCAAATATCAGGTATATTCAGCCATCCAAAGTTGGGGACTGAATTGATTCCTGCCAAGGTGATGGATGAAACTGTGAGTGCTGAAACTAAGTTCTCCGGGGAATCTGGAGAGCAACTTCAGCTGTGACAACGAAAGTTGAGAGCAACTGGTGGGGAATATCCAAAATGATCCCGGTAACCTCTATACCTTTAGTTCGAGAGGACTTGACCATGGTTAAACATGGTCATGAATCTATGTTTGGGATACCATCAACTACCAAAGAACGAGCATTCTCTACAGCGGGCCCAGCCATTTGGAATAACATGCCCACTGACCTCAGGCTAGAACCCTGCCCTCTAACCTTTCGGAAAAAACTTAAGACCTGGCTTTTCCTCCAAGCCTTCCCTTAACTCTCAAAACCATCAATACCCGACCAGACAAGACTCCACCATCCTGACTAGGTGCCCCGCCTAGCTTAAACGTTATATTTATGCCTTTGTTTAAGTTATTCAGATATACTGTCCTTTACCTCTGGCTACCTTAGCCACACCAAGTTCTACCTCCTTGTTATATGTAACTTTCGCTTCTTGTTAAATGGTTGATCAATGTTATCCCCCTTGTTATATGTAAACCGATTTGATGTGAATTTTTCATGAAGGTCAGAAAAAAAAGTGTTTAAATAAATAAATCTTTAGGCTTGGAGGTGGTCAAAAACCAAGAAATTGTTAGAATGTGTATGGAAAGCCCTAATCTCTCTGGAATCTTCAGTAATGACTTTAGTGAATATAATGTCAGACTAAAAATCATATATCCCAGTTTGAACCTGTTGTAAAGTCAAATACGAATAAAATTAATGTAATTGAGAAACAAGTAGCACAGTTACAGGAAGTACATAATACTATATTAGAAGGTGAAACTATTAATTCAAGGAAAATAGAAAGTATCGAAAATGAGTTAAGGTATAAAAATTTAAGAATTATAAATTTCCCTTGTGTTAGATTGCCATTGGATTACCATTGGATATTTTTAAGGTATATAACAGAGTACTAATGTTTCCTCAGGAAGCTATTCCACCAATAGCAAAAATATTCTTTTTGAATGAGGGGAAGAACAATGGTAAAAGAAGAGAGACTATTACAGGGAAATTCTAAGGAGATACAAGGGGAAATAGGTAATATAACAGAACTGATTGAACAGTCCCTGGAAGATCAAATTGATTTTAAGGGAACTTTGTTAGTCTCATTTATATTTCCCTTAGATCGAGACTCAATTTTGAGACATTTTTTTCGTAATCGAACGAAAAGTTTCTTGGGTGGGAATGTCTGGATATATCCAGACATAACTAGAGAAACTCAGTTGCGCAGGAAAAAGTTCTTATTGATGCGTCAAGAAGTCAGAGACCTTGGGGCAGATAATAGTTAGATATCCAAGTAAATGTATAGTCAAATGGAACAACAATAGACATGTGTTTTTTGATCAATCCAGTTAAGATCCTTTATTAATGCAAGAATGCCTATTAGAACTGTTGCCCCAACATAGATAGATAAAAGTTGGAGATTAGAATAAAGTAGATTGCATATTACTTCAAAAAGTTTCTGAAAGAAATTGTGCTCTGAGAATATTTGAAGCACCAGATTTCCTTTTGCGGTCATGTTTAATATAATATGCTTTCTAAATATGTTTAATACATGTTTTCTTAATATCTTAATTATCTCAAATATGATAAATTAAGTACTTCCGATGTTAACTATGAGATGTTTACTTCTTGAATGTAAATTAATAGGGAAATGGGATTTCTATGTAACATGACCTTTTCATTGATAGAAATTGTCTAAGAATTGTAAACATTTATAAATTTAAAAAGAAATTTTACTATATCAAAGAACTAAAACTACAAAGTTGCATTAATAAAACATGTAAACGTTTAAAAGTATTGAAAATATTAAAATATCAGAAAATATTGAAATTGCCCATTAAAATGACTGAAAATAAATATAAGAATACAAAATAATAAAATACATTTTTTAATTACCAAGGCACAATAAATACCTAAAAGTAAAATTCCTTAACACATTAAAAAATATAATAATGGGAGAGTCAATAAGACAATGGATTAACCTGGCTGGATGTAGGCCTGCTCAAACAACCATATTTAGATTCTTCAGCCTCTTCTCATAAGTCTTCTGGTACAGACCTCACACCATTTTGGTTGTCTTTTTCTAGACCATGTCCATCCTGTTTCTATCCTTTTTCAGATACTGGCTCCAGAATTGAACACAGTACTTCAGGTGAGGCCTCACCAAGGACGTGTACAAGGGCATTATCACCTCTCTATTTAGCTCAGACGTCTTCTGGCTCTAGCTATAGCCTTGTCATGTTGCTTTGCTGCCTTCAGATCACCAGACACCATCATCCCAAGGTCCCTCTTCCAATCCATGAATGTTAGGCTTTCACCCCCATTATATACAGTTCTTTTGGATTACCATACCCCAGATGCATGACTGAACTTCTTGGCATTAAATCCTGTCTGCCAAGTCTTCAACCACTCTTCATGCTTTCTTAAATTACTTTTCATTCTTTCTACTCCCTTCAGGTATGTCCACTCTATTGTAGATCTTGGAATCATCTGCAAATAGAATTGAACCTACAGTCACTTCTCCAATATTGTATATTATATTAACATATAAAGAAAGCTCTCATTTTAGAAACAGGACTTTAGAAAAGTTCATTCTTTTTACATTTTTCAAATGCTACTTGTGGTAGCATGAAGTTGCTAGACTACTTGATATGTTTTAATGGCTGCATGCCATAGACATTAGATGTATACATCCTGTTTGTGCTGTGCTCCTGTGATAAGCATCTGCAGTGCCTTTTATACTAGCCCTTGTGTGGAGCTCTGACACTAGTACAAAAGAATGAGACAAAATGACCAAAAACAATAAAAAGCCACCATTCTGCAGTTAAGGGGAGTGAAGATCAAAGGGAGATGGTTGGGGGAAATGTAAGAAGTGGTGAAGGGGAAAAATGCAGCCATTTATGGAGTAGGGGGATAGGAACTAGATGGATTGTGGGAAGGTGGATGTATAGATAGGAAAGATCAGAAAAAGAGTGAAATGACAGAAATGTTGAGCTGGGCAATACGTAGAAAAGGAGTGAGGAGGAGAGAGAAAAAATAATCTGACCACCAGGGCAGAGCACAATATTTTTTCTGCAGAGTAAAGATTGAATCTCCCCTTTTCTACATATATATAAAAATTGGAAGCTATCTAGTTCTCCATATAGCAGGCATGGGGTGACATCAGAATGCACGTGTCCATCTGGAGCACACATACTGGAATACATCAGAAGGGGGGACGGGGACCGGAGAAGCAAGCTGCGATGCAGTGCACATGCCACACAAACTGGGCTGATCATGCACATTTTACACACATGAAGCTTGTGCCAGCTTGGAAGAACAGGAGTCATAGCTTCTGATGAGGGCTGTGAGCAAAGGTTAGGCCAGTGAGCCAGAAGCAGCAGGTCTGCCTTTAAGGTAGAGGGGAAGGAGGAAGACTGAGTGGAAGGGAAGGAAAAGTGTGGTCTTGCCTAATCTGTGTCTTTTGGCATGGGGGAGGGAAGTGGTACCCCCCACCCGTATGGCCTGCCTAACCCTTGCCCCTACCACCCCTCCTTTAATATTTATTTTGATTTGATAACCCATTTTCTCCATCGACAAGCAGGTCTGAATTAGCCATGACATATGAGTGATGTCATCTGATAGCACCTAATGGACCTATCTGTCATAGCTCAGTAAAAACATCACTGAGAGTATGCTGCCTTGTGAGCCCTCTCTCTTTTTGACCAAGAAACCGCATGGATATGCTTTCTCTCTTTTGAGGTTTGTTTTTTTTCTCTTTACTGCCTCGTTGCAGTTTTCTTGTCTACTTGCTGCTTCAGCAGCACTTATCAAAGCTTTTTCTTTTTGGAAAGCATTTAAACTTTGAAGATATTGAAGCAGTCAAAAGCCAAGAAGCCTACCTTTTAGCTGCTTTATGGTCTGTATTTAGGGGCACTGGATGTCCATTGCATACTCACAGAAGTGTGCATTATGATATGGCAAATTACTACAGTTGTGGCTGCGTGTCTCCCAGGCGCAATAATCTAGGGCATAGAAAATGCAGGATCTCAGGAGGCTGCTTAAGGGTAAGTGCTGGTGGTACATGTCTGGGCAAGGGACCCATTTTCCCAAAGTGGAGATGTCTTAGGGTTCCTGGTGTGTGGAGCTGGACCCAGGGTTCTTTGTCCCCAGTTCCTTGCTCAGTTGGGAGAGCTTCCATGCCCTCTGTTTCCTCACCCTTCTCCCCTTGCCTGTGATGCCAGTTACTGGATCCCTTCCTAGGTTAAAGATCTAGCAAGGCAAAAAGGCTTTTGGCACCGGAAAAGGCAAGGTGCCTAAATGTGGTCTGTCGGAGCCTATCTTCAGTGCTGAGGAAGAAAAACTACATTGGCACAATTGCCATATTCCTTCATTATGTGAAAAGTGCCTATGGCAGGGCACCCTCTGTGATGATGGCGCAAAGCACCCGATCCAAAGCACCATTGACACACTTGGTGTGAACACCTGCAATGGTACCATTTATGGTGCCATTGGACCCTGAGGCCATGCTGCCTTAAAGGAAAGTGTTAGTCCAGCCTCTACTGGCACAGAGAACCTCAAATGAGACCCCAGCACAAAAGAACCCTAGCTCTATTGGCACAGAGCACCTCAGAGACAATAGTGGCACCATCATTGGAACTTAGTACTTCAGCATTGTTGAAACAGAGTGAAGAGGGAACCCTATTGCTCTCTGAAAATCTCTCCTACAACCTTGGCTCAAAGGATATCTCAGCCCGAGAACCAGTTGATAGAATTGTTGAAGAACTTCTTTTTCTTATTAACGGGAAGGGCATCAACATTGGGTAGCGCTGCACTGAAGGTAATCTTCAGTCCATTGGGAGAAGAAACGTCACCGAGGCACAGGAGTTCACCAAGGTATAGGCCCAAATAGACAAGTGCTTCCCTTTCTGGGGCTTTGCTAGTTGAATGAGATCCAGGTCCACACCTCTGATTTATCAGTTGGAATTAGATTTGGAATATTCTTGGGAGTATGGCTATGGATCTGACAGTGAACAGGCCTCTCTCTCGGGCCACTCTCCTCTGCAGCAAAGGAGAAATTCTTCTCCCAAGGAACTCTTTCCCAAGTTTATTAAGAGAATAGCAGATGCCATTACATTTATGTTGTAAAAGAAGGAAGAGACCAGAATTAGGATGCTTAACATCTTCCAATTTGTTCAGCTACCTAAGGATATCGTGGTAGTCCCTGGCCATGAGATGAGATGTGGGCAAGTCCCCTCTTCTGGCTCCAGTGTATGAGGAAGCGAAATATGATATATCATGTCCAGAAGGCTCCAGGATTCAAGAAGCAGCAGCTGTCGCACCAGTCATTAGTGGTCGAAACAGATTAAGAAAGCCAGGAGGTCTAGAACCCATTTCTCATTGCCCCCAGGGAAGGATTCTTGTACTCTGGACTTTCTTGGGAGAGGTTTTTCAGGGTCTATTCTCCATGCCTGCATCCCAACATCTTTTCATGAGCCAGTATATTTGGATCATTCTGAAATGTATTAAGGAAGTGGCAGTGCAGCTTCCTCAGAACCATTAGTGAACAAGGGCATAAAGTATGGAAAGCACATAGTCCAATGGAAAACATCAAAGGCTGAGACAGCATTGAGAGTCTGTGCAGTAAGTATTGGTGGCCTCAGGCTTACTTGGCTGTGGGCCTCGACCTTCTAACAGATGTACCTTTCAATGAGGAGGATCTCTAGAGATAAGGTTAAGGAAGCAGTTATTCAAATTAAAGATTACTGTATAATGCTTCTAACCCTCTCAACTGCCACTCCAGACCTTTCTCAACCAAGTGGTACCCGAGTAGGGCATCAAGGAGTCATTTCTATTGGTCAAGAAGATATTTTCCTTTGCCCTGTTGGACCTATCAACAGCAGGGCCCTCGTGCTCATCCTCGGTAAGAGAAGGGCCTCAAAGCCAAAGTCCGCACCTTAGCTAAAACCTGGGACAGAGTTTTGACTGGGTCATAGCAAGCATAGCCGAGATTCCAGTATCCATGTCAGAAAACCTTCTTGTTGGAGGCAGGTTAAGATTTTACATAAACAGTTGGCTCAGATTAACTTCAGACACTTGGCTCCTAAGCAAAATCCAAAAAGGATACGGACTACACCTATTGGGCATAGTTCCATATCACCCACCAAAACCCACTTTGGTCAATGTCTCAGCATCAGAAATTGCTACGGATGAAACTCTCCTCTCTCTTAGAGGCAAGGAGAACATCATTCCAAATCCACCAGAAGAGAGAGAGTGGGGATTTTACTCCAGGGACTTCCTGATCCCAAAGAAAACAGGGGATCTTCATCCTATTCTAGATCTGAGGGGTTTAAACAAGTTCCTGAAAAGGGAAATGTTCAAGATGATTTCCCTGGCCAGTTTGATTCCCTTTCTTGAAAAAAGGGACTGGCTAGTAAAATGGGTAACACAGTAATAATGGGAGACTGCAGTTATCCAAGTATTAATTGGTAAAATGTCACTTCAGGACATGCAAGGGAGGTAAAGTTCCTAGAAGCCATCAGTGACTGTTTTTCGCTTGTTTTCAGCAGTTGGTCATGGAATCACCAAGAGGGGGACCTATATTAAATCCAGTTCTCAGTGGAATGCAGAACCTGGTGCAAGAGAGAGAGGTGGTGGATCCACTTAATAATAATCATAATGTATTTAAATTTGACATAATAGCAAGAGGGTGAATATTTATTTGGTACATTTATAACCTGCAGTATCCAAAATCAGTTGATGCGTGATGTACATAATGAACATTCATAATTTCCACAAGTGCAAATTTAAAACAAATTAACATAAAATTATATAATACATGTTTGTTTTAAAAAGGCAAGTTTTCAAAGATTTCCTAAAAAAAAATTTCAGTTCTTCCAAGTTCCTCAAATCTTTACTTATTTTGTTCCATATCTTTGGTCCTATTATTGAAAAGCCCCTATTTTGCATTTGTTGATTAAACATAATCCTTGAAACTTGGTTCTCAGCAATTTTTGATCTGTTGAGCCTATGCTCATAAACATCTGTACTAATTCATAAACATCTGTACTAATTTTAATCGATAATCCTCTACATGCAATTCTTTAAACAATAGTACTAGCATTTTAAAATGTACTCTATCACTGGCAACCAATGTAAATACAGCAAAACTGGGGTTATATGCGTGTAATAAAAGGTTCCTGTAATCACCTGGGCTGCTCCATTCAAGACCAATTGCAACACCCTTAAAAGGTTTCTGAAGTAATCCTACATAGCATTACAATAGTCAGTTTTACTGACTACCTAAGACTTGACCACATTCTAAAAATCCGATACAGACAATAAAGGCTTCAGCTGCCAAACCTATCAGCTGCAAAGGCAGCTTTTAGCAAGCATTTGTATTTGTGATTTCATTGATAATCTGGCATCTAAGACTACCCGTAAATTACGAGCTACTGGTACAATAAGGATGGCCACTCACCCAAACTTATTTCTGGTCTTTTATCTATCCCACTCTTATCGACTTACTCTTAAAACCACATATTAGGGAAAACTACTGCAGTAACATTTAACTATAATGTGGGAAACTAATAAAGTTTATTAAAGAACCTAAAAGCAATTCACAAGGGTAAAAACTTGCAGAGGTACAGGCATTGTTTAAAATTGCCATCCTTGAGACCCAGATAAAATATATTCCATGTATTTATAAAGTTCAAAAGAAAACCAAATAATTGCTGGTGTGGTTTAATAGTGAGGAGAGAGGCAATTAAAGCCAAAAGAGCATTTAAAAAAAAAAAAAAGGAAAGCAGACCCAAATGAGGAAAACCGGAAAGAACATAAGCACTGGCAAATTACATGTAAAAAAAAAAAGAAGGCTAATAGAAAATTTGAAAAGAAGCTTGCCATAGAAGATTTTTTTTTTTAAAGTAGTAAATTTTTTTTTAAAAGTAGTAATTTTCTTTTCACACAGGAAGTACAAAGCATTTGAGGAAGTCTGTCAGGCTGCTAGATAACTGAGAGGTAAAAAGAGTGTCAGGGAGGACAAGGAAATAGCTGAAATAAATCAATTCTTTGCCTCTGTTTTGAGGAAGATGTCAGTTGTAGCCATACTGGAAACATTTTTTGATGGTGATGACTGAGTGACTAAAAATCACTGTGAAACTGGAGTATATAATAAATCATATTGACAGACTAAAGAATAACAAATCACTGGGAACAGATGGTATTCACCCCAGAGTTCTGAAGGAATTAAAAATGAAATTGCAGACCTGTTTCTGGCGATGTGTAACCTAACATTTGAAAGTAGCCAAGGTACCTTATTTAAAATTACTTGTATCCCATGCCCTCTGAAGTTCAGGGCAGGTAACAATATTATAAACACAAAAACATGTCTGGCACATAGACTGAACAAACATGGTAAAAACATTGGACATAGAAATACAATACCTAAAGACTGAAGGTGGCAGTGTGACTCCAGTTTTGAAAAAGGGTTCCTGTGGTGATCTGGGAAACTGTAGACTGGTGAGCCTGATGTCTATGCTAGGCAAAATGGTAAAAGCTATTCTTAAAAAAACCAAAATTACTTACTACATAAACATGGTTTAATGTGTGAGAGTCAACATGTTTTTTTGCAAAGGGAAGTCTTATCTTACCAATTAACTAGATTTTTTGAAAGTGTAAAATTTGGATAAAGATGAGCTGGTTGTCGTGTATTTGGGTTTTCAGAAGGCATTTGGCAAAGTCCCTCAGGAAATTGGCAGGTCATGGGGATTGGAGGCAGTATCTGATTGTGGAATGCTAACTGGATAAGACAGGAAACAGAGAGTAGGACTAAATGGTCGTTTGTGGAGTAACCCAGAGGTCTGTACTGGGACCTTAGCATATTCATAAATGATCTGGAGAAAGGAACAACAAGTGAGTTGACCAAATTTGCAGATGATGCAAAATTGTTTTGAATTGTTAAAACAGCAGCAGATTGTGAAGAACTGCAGAAGGACCTTGTGAGACTAGGAGACTGGGTGTCTAAATGGCAGATGCAATTTAATGTGGAGAAGTGCAGAGGAATGTACCTAAAGAAAAATAATCTCAGCTACAGTTTTTTGTATTAGGATTCACTACCGAGGAAAAAGACCTCTGTCCCTGTGGTCCATCAAGCCCAGAAGAATGCTGGGCTGCATAGAGAGAGGAATAACCAGTATATAAAAAAGAGGTGATAATCCCCCTTGTACAGCTCCTAGGTGAAGCCTCACCTGGAGTATTGGTTCATTTCTGGAGACCGTATCTCAAAAGGGACAGAGACAGGATGGAGGCGGTCCAGAGAAGGGTGTCCAAAATGGTGTGGGGTCAGTATCGGAAGACATGTGAGGAGAGGCTTAAGGATCTAACTGTGAATACCCTAGAAGAGAGAAGGTGTGGGGGAGGTAAGATACAGACCTTTCAGATACCTGAAAGGTTAATGATGCATGGTTTGAACTAGGGGTCATGAACTTAAACTCTGGGGGGGACAACTCAGAACCAACCTGTGGCAGGGCCAGAAAAGCGAGCCCCCCCTCCCTGTTGGTGTTCAGCTCGGGCAAGGACCGGGCCTGCGCTTGAACAAAGGCTTGGAGGCCCTGAAAAAATTCCAACCAAGAGAAGGCTGCCGGATCCATATTTGTATCGGGGGGGAACGGATAGGGACCTCTGAACTGCCCTCGCCTGGAGAGGACGCCGTTCGGGGAATTGCTCAGGTTCGGGGAGCTACTGGATAAGGTCAAGGCTGACCCATGCTCCAACTGGGATGAGCCGGTCTTGGGAAAACTTTTGAGAATCCAGCCCTCCCTGGGCCTCCTCACAGTGCTGACACAGGCAGGATTCCAGGTCAGACTGTGCGGCTCTAATATGGCAGGCCACGCAGAGAGAGTGTCGCCTGAGCTTCTTTGCTGCCGGGGCCATAGCCCGTGTGGTTTGTGCGTTTAGCCGGTTATTGAATATCATGTGTGCATCGACTTGCCTCGGCGCACGTATGTGTAAGTGGTTGGTTGTGCGCAAAGTTATGTGCGCAGCTATGCACGTATCTACGTGCACATTAGGTGCACCGAAGGCCGGCCCGCACTGCACGTACCGACGGCCGAAGGGGGAAAATGGCACCATACCAAGCCGCCGCAGATGGCCACGTGGCGAGTCAACTGAGCTGAAAATGGGGCATAGCCCATCGGGTGTGGGGGGGGGGGGGGCTGCTCAACCCGCTCAGAACCCCCTTCCCTCGCCCGAATGGAGATCGGGGACAAAGTCGGTTTGGCATGCCGAGCAAGGAAAGACTTATTTAAGCCCTTCCACGTCTCTGGATCGGAGGAGTTCTTCTTTACTTACCTGGTCTCACCGCTTACCGGCTGAGTACAGATGTCTCCGGCTGCAGGGGAAGAGGGCATTGGCTTTCACTGCTGCACCCGCTGCCTTTCAGCTGCTTCAGCAGCTAAGTCCACGCCGGGAACCGGCTACCGGACCAAGGCACACATCTGAGGGATCTCTGAAATCGCCTCAGGAATTCTCAACTGAGGGAGGAGGGGACCCTTAGGTATCACCGCAAGAGACCAGGACTCGATCTTATTTTTTTAAAGTGAAGGTAAAAATTTCTTTGTGCTGCAATCCCGCTAACACCATGCTAGTGTGGGGGTAGCGTCTGTATCTGCTAGGAGATGGAGAGATACTGAAGAGCTGAGGTCACCGCAGGGGAATATCTAAGGTGATGTCAGCTTTGAAACCTGACTCCGTCTCCCATCTGCTAGCAGAGGAACACATTACCCACTGGTCCTGAGTCTATCTGGCTACTAGCTAGGAAAAGGATTGTTTATCCTTTCAAATAATAAAACAAGGGGACACTCCATGAAACTAACCACCAGCAGATTCAAAACAAATTGTAGAAAGTACTTTTTCAGTCTGCACACTTTCAGTGGAATCTGTTCCTAGAGGAAGTGATCAAGGCGACTAGTATAGCAAGTTTTTAAAGATTTTGGACAAGTTCCTGGAGGTAAAGTCTTTAACACATTATTAGCCAGGTAGACTAGAAAGCTATTGATATCCCTGGAAGTGAGTAACAGGATTTAGATCTACTTTATGGGATCTGCCAGGGACTTGAGACTGGATTGGCCACGATCAGAAACGTGATGTTGGACTCAAAGATCTGTCTCACCATACATGGCAAGTTTTAATTTCTTGTATTGAGTATTTTGCTTCCACTGGGTTGTGAGAGAATTTGAAAACCACTATGCTAGAAGATCTAAAATTCTTTTTCTTTTTGAATGCATCAGTCTAGGGTATAATACTGAATGTAAACTCCCAGATACATATAACATAATACTTGTTTTATGGACTTGTATCTGTCATATAGTAGAGGCATCTCTGTGGATAATATACAAGCTTTTTTTAAATAACAAGAACACCTTTAAAAGTGGCCACTTCCTCAGATTACATGTTCAGAGACATATAAAATTGGAGCACTGCAGACAACTGGGATTTTTGGAGCTAATTTATCAGATTTTGCTTAGGCAGCAGAATACACTGTAAGCTAATCAAGATAGAACAGCAAAGGAGGTCCTTTGTACCTAAGAAAATGGTTGGAGAATATTCAGATACAGATTGATAAAATCAGGGGATCTTTGCTGTTTAAAGTAGATATGAAATTAAAGAAACTGGTAACCAACACAACCAAGGAAACAGTTAACTGTTAACTCTTACTAACCTAAGTGGTGGGTGGGTAACTGAGCGTTCAGAGCAATTATTTTTCAAGATGCAGTATAAAGACAAGCGCATGAAGGTATTGGGGAACCTCTTCCACATTTCTACAATAGTGGCAGAATAGTGTATTTAGAGGCTTTGAACATCAGGTTAATGGGTTTTGGACAGTTATGGATGTTCTCTAGGGGTTTTCAAAAAGCAAATAGGTTTATTTGCTTTTTGGATACTTAACCATTTTTTCATCACCAGTATCAAGGAAATGTATCACAGATCTACTAGACAAGGCTATAAGTAAGTGACAGAACAAGGAAAAGGTGTATGCAATCCTATTTCTAGAGCCCAGATGTTCAGGGCAGTATTGAATGTGAAATATGTTGAACAGTTTTTAAAGAGTCATCATTTCAGGATGGAGTTTTTAAATATTGTAAAGATCAGGATACAAAGAGCGGGGTTTCCTAATTATAATAGAGAAGAGCATCATACAATTTTTTTTCAATCCAACGTCACATTTTTAATAGCTTACTACTTAGTCATTGTTATCTCCCAGAATACTCACAAAAGTAGATTTTTTGGAACAGCAGTAGTGAGACAATTACCACAGAGAGTTTGGGGAGCACACTTTCGAGCCCAAAGGAAATCTGTCCCTATTGATGAACCAGTTGGAAATGAGAACAGCTTTCAGACAGTATTTACAAATGACGTCACTAAGGATATTTAGTGGCAGCTCTAGTCCAGTTTCCTCCTAAGATAGTGTTCCCCACTCAGTATGCCTTCAGACCTGATCAGAAATGCCACCACTGCCGCCTGCAGAGGTCCATATCAGTACCTGGGCTCTGCTCGCAGCATATTGCAGCAAAAGGAGACCCCCAACAGTAGCTCTTAAATGTGTAGGAGATGGTTTCAGAGAACCTGTAATCATGCATGCCTCTTCTAGCTACAGCATGAGCTCCAGAATATGGTAATTAATAGGCAGCATACAGAGCATGAATAACTGGACCCTGCTTTGTGCAGCACACACAGTGCCACCTCGTCTTCTTGAGCCCTTCCAATCTGTCTTATCCCGGGTAGAGTGTGCATTGAGTAAACGGCGAGTTAAAATAATACAACTATGTGGTTCCCATGACGTGGACTACTGATTAGGGGTCCTCTTCTGAATGAATGGACTTTTATAAGTTACATGATTGAAAGTGACAGCTCTTTACTGTTGCCTTTGTTTTGTGAGAGCTTCGTTAGTTCCAAGTCCAGCAAGACTGAGACTTTTGACCTCTGTTTTTAGAGGGAGCTCATGGGTTCTGAATTGTATTTTCAAATTGGGAAACTATCTGTTTGTGTGTTGTATCCAGAGAGTCTCCATTTTATTGGGATTCAGATGAAGCTTGTTGTTAGTCCATTCTTGGATGGCTCAGACACACATACTAAGCTTTTTTAATGACTGTTGATGGGTCCAGGTCCATAAGTAGTACAAGCTGGACCTTTTCCACATAGATATAAGCTTTTATATCAAAAGTTTGGATCATCTGTAATAGGGGTTGGAAGTGATGGAATAGAGCCCTGGGGTTCCCCATGGGTCACGGTCCAGGATGCCTGTTCAGCATGCCAACAAGGTTTCACAAAATGTACAGATTGTTGCCTGTGAGGAGGTAAACGGGGTAAGAATCTTGCCACTTAGGGCTGGCCTCTTAGTCATGATAGCACACTGCATGTACTTTTGTAAAATACGTATAGAATGCATGCAGTTTCCTGCATTAAAGTGTGTGCAGAGAGGTGGTATTTTAGAAATTGTGCAGCTCTTATGTACGCATGTGCTTTGTGAAATGTTAGGGAAGTAACCATTTCCTTAACTCTGGTATATTTGTGTCTAGTCTTTTCTTACCCTGCTTCTTTTGTAATTTTGGATCTCGACCCATTGATTTAATGTCTAGACCACCCACTCAGAAACATTTCTACCTTCTTGATATGATCACTTCACCCTAAGAGCTTGGACTCCATGATTTTGTGCTGTTTAGTTAGCTTGTGAAAGGAAGCTCTAGCCACTGTTGCTACCCAAGCTGGCAGCACAGCACATGTACTCATCTAACAGGATTGTATAGGTGCTTGATATGTAGCACTGCAGAAAGCTTAAAACATAAAAAAAAATAAAGAAATGTATAGCTATAGGCAGCCCATAAGGAAATTAGACAACACATTACTCACTGTGAGCATGCAGTTTGACGGCCTTAGCATTTATTTTATTTAAATCATTTATAAATCTCTCAAAGCGATCTACATGTCAGCAAATCACATGAACTTTTATTTTTAATCTTATTGCAAACATGAGGCACAAGCAAACCCACATAAAAACAGAAAATGCAAATAAACATTTAAAAAAAAAATCTGAAATGAAATAAATGCACCCAATGAATTGGTAGTAACCCTCATCTTCTCAGTATAATACCACTTTAGTTTCTGATTTAGGATTACTATAGTAAATGTAGATATTTTTGACACAGGCTTATCATCCAAAGATATATGGCCTATGGTACAAAGTTCCTTTTTTTCAGGTTGCAAATGCTTTGCAACCTGAAACCATTTCTGGAGCCTGGTGACTTTCGCAATGTACTGCAGGCCTTAATCTTAACATACCTGGATTATTCTGTTTATCTAAGATTGCCAGTTCCCACTATTCATGCTTTACAGGTTTTTCAGAATTCAAATGCCTGTATTCTTACAGGTACCTGTCGATTTGATCACAGTACTCCTATCCTCCGCTTCGCATTAGCCACTGATTAAATGGAAAATCTTTGAAGATACTATCTTTGATCCATAAGAGACTAAATAATTACGCTTCATTAAATGCTAGCTCGCTGCTGCAGATTTACAGATCCAAAAGAACTTTGAGGTCATCCAGACAATGTCTGTTATATGTTCCCTAGATCTGATCTGTTAGATTGGCAAAATCTAGCGACTTTGTTAGCTGTCTGAGGATCCTTCCTGTGGAACAGTCTTCCAGAAAACTTAGGGAAGGAGAACTGCTTTAAAACATTTAAGCAGAAGTTGAAAACCTACTTCTTCAGGCAAGCCTTTCTGTGAAACCATTGACGCTATTTGCTGGCTGCTTCGAGATAATGAATGGTCATCAGGATTTTTGTTTGAGTTCTTTTAGTCTTGTTTTCATTTTTAATTCTGGATATTGAGTTGTAAGCTGCTTAGAAGCGTGGATAACGTGACCTATAAATATTTAAATTATAAAAAATACAAAAAAGTATTAGCAAGAGCATTCTGTTGGCAATAAACTTCTCAACATTCACAGGTTAGAGATTCTCTGAGAGAATTAGAGATTATCTGAGTTTACAGATAAGACTACCAAACACCTACAGTTGTGTGCAAAATGTTATGCACCCCTGGTCAAATTGTATGTTTCAATAAATCTCTAAGTGAAAAGAAGCTGACACAGCCTCTACATGGTGCAAAATTAAACATAATATAGATGAATCCAAAGATGAAGATAGTTCAATAACTACAATAGCTGAGAACTACCAAGTACAAAAGTAGGTAAAGACCTTCATCTGAACAGGTAAGTCGGAGCATTTTAGAGCATTGTAACTTTGCTCAATAGTTACTCCCGCCACTCTTGTGCTATATGAATTCTCTAATCTGTCTCATGATTTATTTTTTATTAATTTTTAAAAATGCAAGTAAAAGAGCAATTTATAGTCAAATATTGCAAGTAGAAGTAGGGAACGTATCTTGTGCAAGATTCACCCAGTCATCCACAGTGTTCTTTAATATCAAGCAAAACCTGACAGTGTACATTTGGATTGCTTCATCAGAGGCTAGATACATATCTTAGTTGCTTGTAGTTTGTTACTGTGATTTCCTATTCAGAAGTGGGGTAATGCCTGAATAGGAAGTCACAGTAACTAACCGCAAGCAACTAAGATATATATACCTAGCCCCTGATGAAGCCATCGAAAAGTTAGTGGACTGTGAGTATCAGGGCTGAGGGAGATGTTGGTCTCTTCCAAAAAAGCTATGTCAATGCTTCCTGACCTCATTGTCCCCCATTCTAGACTCCACAGGTATGAACAACCAGGAATCTACTAGAAACGACTCATGGCATTGCCATACGATTGACCTGTGCCTTGGCCTTCCATTTTATTTTATTTTTTTACCCATCTTTAAAGTAAAAAAAAGAAATAGAATGGAAAAGCCAAGGCACAGGTCAATCGTAGGAATTCACTCAAGTGCATCTGCTCAGGTGGATGCCATCTTGGAACTCCCTTTTATTTACGGTACTTATTTTAACAGATTGAAATAATAAAAACAGTGCATATAGCATGTATAGAAGTTTGGACACTTTTTTTTTTTTTTTTTCCCAGTTGATTCATTACTACTTAAGAACATTAAGGCCCAAAAAGTCAATTGATTTGTTAGGCCTTTGATTAGGTGACCTCAATGTCGTGGTTGACCATATACTCTGATCCTTCTAACCTCTCGGATTCTGATTGTTCTGTCATTCATTAACCATGGGCTCCTCTAAACAGCTGTGTGAGCATTTGAAAATACATTCTTACTAAGGATATTAGTTGACTATATTTTTTTCATTAGCAAAGTAACCAGTTCACACAGAGATGGTAGTGATTTTACAGGAAAATCTTTCTGGCCATAAATGCAGCCTCTATGCTGCCTTAGCTTTAGAGTCTCCCAATTAAAGTGACTGATGTAATAAAATGGCAGTTAAATTTTACCTCTAGTTTTTTTTACTTGGGCAATAAAAATTGAGTTAACTCCCGATGCAGTAAGTTAATGATGATGCTTTGAGCAGTTTAAAAAAAAAAGCATGCTGACCCAAACACATGCACATAAAATATGATTTTATGGCCAGGGACCCTTCTTTTTTTTTTTTCCATTTTTATTACTTTTGCTGGGAATTTCAGTGTTTATTATAACAAGAACAAAAATGGTAGAAAGTGGGGGGGGGGGGAAAAAAGGACCTATTTTCTGTGTAAAAATGTTTTGTTCTTGTTGCAATAAATATGGATAGATTTCCAGTACAAAAAACCCCCTGAATCTGTGCATAAAAGATGCGTGAGCGTTCGCGGGTAAAACTGCACAGCCTGGCACACCTTATTACATCTGAGCCAGTGGAATCCAAGTAGCTTCTGATTGAATGAGAAGCTCAGGAGGTGGAGGAAGCTGCATGGCTTAAGAAGTATTACTGGTTGTAACTTAATAGTGATTTACTTTCAAAAAAATAAAAAAAAGGCAGCCTTAAGCTGATTTACTTTGCTTTTTTTCTTTTATATATATATAAGCACATATACAGAAGCAATAGGCAATAAAAGAATGTGGAAATCTTGGCAGTACAAATACTACTAAACACTGCTACAAGAATACAATAAGAAATAGTATGGTCTCAAAAGACAAATGAATAGTCATGACATATTACAATCACGCAGGAGACCGCCCGGGATGAAACCGGGAAGCGCCGAAGACAAGGTAAGGTAGAAATCTTCTGCTTGAATCCGGTCTCCGAGGATCGAGGAGGAGCACAGGTCACCGACCAGGACCAGTGCCACCATGTTGATCCGCCCTAGCAGGGCTAGGCCCCGGCTATTTCCAAGGGTCTACCCATGTGGAGACCATCCAAGGGGGTCGCCATATTGCCCGCGTGCTCGCCGTCGCCATCTTGGACCTATTCACTGCGCCGTCCGCCGTTCGGCCCGAGCGCACAAAACCAAGTTAGGCACACAAAGCACTTGTGCGCATAGACTTACACGCACATAAAACCTTGTGCGCATAAGTTGCACGCATAGAGCCGGGCGCATATCTACGGCTAGACGCACAGCTGCGCGCACAACTCACACGCTCGTCTTAAGCGCACCGGAGCGCATAAGAGTTTACGCGCAGACAGCCATGGCACCGCCAGAAACAGGGATAAAGGTTCAAGGCCTCTGCCCAGCATGCCACATCAGAGCCACACAAAGTGAGGAGGCCGCCCTGTGCATGTAGGGTGAGGAGGCCCTGGGAGATCCAGTTCAGGGCCAGGCCCACCCAGGACCGAGTACTAGCTCCTGAGGGGGTACCCCGGACCTAGCAGATCCCAGTGGGACCTCCCCACAGATGGGGACCCCCAGGGAACTAGCGCCCCTCAGCTTGGACCCAGTGTCGACGACATGGTTGGAGTTCTTCAAGGGGATTCACGCCTTTGTTCAAATGCAAACTGAACCTCTGGCTGATTAGGCACAGGCTTCCACTACCCAGAAGCCCCACTTATGGGGACACGGACATCTCTGAAGAGGAAGCCGAGCCCTGCTATCGATGGGGAAAAAGTATGTTTGCTTACCGTAAATGGTGTTTCCGTAGATAGCAGGATGAATTAGCCATGCTGACCCACCCACCTCCCTGAACAGTTGACTCTGCATTACGACCACGCTTTCTTAATCACAGACTGAGGAGAGTCTATTCCAGTGCGGGAACTCATGCGCAGCCTCAGAGCAAAGCTCTGACATCACTTAGAAGCTCCGCCTCCCGAGCCTGATTAGCAGTTCCCATGACAGCATGGCTAATTCATCCTGCTATCTACGGAAACACCGTTTACGGTAAGCAAACTTGCTTTTCTCTTAGGTGTAATTTCAAGCTTGCTTTAATCACCTTAAAAATATAGGGGTAGATTTTATAAACTTGTGTGCGCATGTTATAAAATCGGGGGTCGACGCGTGCAAGGGGGTGCACAATTGTGCAACTTGCGCACACCAACACCCACGGCCTTCCCTTGTTCCCGCCTAGGCTGCTCCAATTTAGGATCGGCCTGGAAGGGACCTTCCCAACCCCCTATTCCTAATCTAGGCCCCCCCCACCAAAAATTTTTACCTGCTGCTCTTGCCTAGGGGCAGGCGCAGGTTGTGCGTGCTGGCACATGATCCTCCAACACAGCGGCAAATGGCCACTGTGCCGGAGGCCTCTGGCCCCGCCCCAGACCGCTCCGCCCCTTTCCCAAAGCCCCGGGACTTAAACGTGCGTTGCTGGGCCTTCCTAAAATAGGCCCGGCATGCATAGACTTTTTAAAAATCTGGCCCATAATATTTCTTAAGGAAATAGGATGTAAACTTTTAAGACAAGTATTTGCCTCCAGTGTGGGCTTACAGAGCTCATTTAGTACAGACAAAAAACTGTCAAATGTCTGTAGAGATTTTTTTTTATAATTTTCTGTTTTGTTCAGAAAAGGAAGTGATTGCTTATTAGGCAACTATTACTAGATGTTGATTGGTTTTATCTCCCAAGATATGCTTCTTTGGTTCTCAAAAGATAAAATATTTATTTTTTAAAAAAGCTTTTCCAATAGCAAAAATGACAATATTGTCATGTTGGATAGCACCCTAGACTAAATGTAATGCAGTGGAACTGGATATTGCACAAATTGTTGGGTTTTTTTTTTTTCGGTTTTTTTTTTAATATTTAGCAGCAAAAAATTTGGTGAAAAGAAATATACATTTTAGAGGTTTGGCATCTTTATATTTATTGCCTTACCTGCTTCAGCAAGAGGTTTATTGTTTAATCTGCAAGGGTGTTGATATATTTTTTTTTTAGTTCAACTGTACAAATATCTAATTGTGAATTTAGGAGATAATAGGATATTCTATAATATTTTTATGTTAAAATGAGTAACGCTGAATTGATTAGATGATATTATGAAAACAATTTTAAAAATGTAAATGTATTGGATCCATGTTCCATAATGAGTGAATAAACAGGTTTTGAATTAAAATTGTATTTTGTGTGTATTTCTGTCTCTTATCAAAGAGGGAGGACAGTGCAGAAACATAGCAGTAGACCGAACTGTCAACTCTGTTCTTGCTCTGGCAGGTTTGCCTCACCTTGGATGGGTACTTCTCCTCCATGCTGGAGGCAGGAATGGTTCCATGGAACTGGAGAATGGGACAGGAATAGGGAGATGCTTATAAATTACAGACCCATTCGCCTCACCTCAGTGGTGCATACATTTTAATGGAGGCACTACTAAAGGAAGGGATCGTGAAGTATCTTGAATCCATGGGATGCAAGATCCAAGGCAGAGATTTTGTTTGGTCAGATTTGTCTGTTTGGTGTATGTGGGATGTGATGTACTTGGATTTCAGCAAAGCGTTGGATACTGCTCTACATCAAAGGCTCATAAATTAAATGGAGCATGTATTGTGAGTCCCCAAGCTAATGGACTGGATTAGTATCAGGTTGAGGAATAGACAACAGATGGTAAGTAGAATTTACTCTGAGGAAAGAATAGTAATGAGTGGAGTGCTTTGGGGATCAGTCTTGGGGGCCAGTTCTGTTCAAAACCACTGAGAAATGTTGCAGAGGGGTTACAAAAAGTTTCTCTTTTATAGAAGACCCTATGATCTGCAACAGAGTGGGTATACCTGAGTGGTGAAGAAGTTGATGATGAAGATTCAGTGCAAAATCAAGCATTTGGAATGCAGAAATGGATTGGAGCAAGATTCTCCGGGTTAATGCACATCAGTGAGACCTTCATGTGATCATATCTCTTCTCCCTCCACTCATCGGGAAAGCCATTTTGATTACTGGCAGCCGACGGCCCTTTGCCCTTACTATGTCACAGGGGCTACCGCCGCCATTGGTCAACCCCAGTGACATAGTGAGGGCAAAGGGCCGTCGGCGCCATTTTGACTACTGGCAGCCGACAGCCCAAGTCCAGGAGATCGCTCCCGGACCCCCGCTGGACCACCAGGGACTTTTGGCAGGTCTTGGGGGGGGGGGTCAGGAGGGTGGGGGTTGTAGTAAATTAATTTTGGAGGTCTTGAGGGGCATCAGGAGGGTGGGGGATTTTGTTAGATTTTTACTTTTTTATTAAAGATTTGTCTGCGAGCCAGATGCAGCCATCAAAAGAGCCATATCTGGCTCCTGAGCCATAGGTTCCTGACCCCTGCCATATATCAAATTCAAGTTCAAAAATAGGTTTTTTCTGTTAAAGGCAAAATTCCATTATGTGATTTTTTTATTATTTTTTTTTCTGTATCATGTATCATGAGTGTTTTATGTAAAATTGAGCTATAATGGTAGAGTATAGCATAGCTACTGCACTTAAATTTGCATTACTGGGCAGTCTAGGCAGACCCTAACAAATCTGATCAGTTTCTGTGGTTGGCCAGGGATGTGCACTAGATGTAGTATACTTGGATTTTAGTAAGGCCTTTGACACAGTTCCGTTTTAGGAAATTTATGAACTTAGTATGGGCATTAAAGTGACTGGGTTAGAAACTGGTTGAGTGGGAAGCAACAAAGGGTGGTGGTGGTGGTAAATGGAGTCCACTCCAAGGGAAGAGGTGTTACCAGTGCCGTGCTGCAGAGATCTGCCCTTGGACCAGTTCTTTTCAACATTTTCATGAGTAATGGTGTGGAATGATTGTCAGGAAACGTTTGCCCTTTTGCAAATGATATCAAACTTTGTAACAGGATGGACAACCCAAAAGATGATGTAAACATGAAGAAGAATCTAGCAAAGACTCGAAGAGAGGTCTAGCATCTGGCAACTAAGATTTAGTGCTAAAAAATGCAATCATGTACTTGGGCTGAAAAATCCCACAGAAGCAATACATATAGGGGATGAATTTCTTGTAAGCATGAACGAAGAGTTGGATCCGAGGCTGATCATATCTGATTATCTTAAGGTGGCCAAACAGGAGGACAAGTTGACAGCAAAAGCCAGAAAGATGCTTGGGTGCATAGAGAGCAATGGCCAGCAGAATAGCAGGTGATTATTGCTCCCTCTATAAGTCCCTAGTGACACCTCATTTGGAATAATGTGCACAGTACTGGAGACTATATGGCCTAAAGGATATACACTGAATGGAGTCAGTCTAGATGGTGGCTATCAAAATAGTCAATGGTCTTTGTTCTAAAATGTATGGATCAAATTTAAAAACTCATGTTATCAATATTATTCATAGTCTAGTAATGGAGCAATGAAAAAATCATTGAAAGGCAGGCACTCTGAAGCCTTTTTCCTAAGATGCTGGCCACCAAAAGTGATGGACTTTGGAGCAATAAGTCTATTCTGTTCCCTGATGCAGCTATCGGAGTGAAACGAGGGCCCCTCTGGAATAGTTTTATAACAGAGAAACATGGATTTTTGAGAGATCTTTCACTGTGGTATTACAAACTTATACTACATGTAGAAAAAATGAGAATATATGTAGATTTTTAAAATGTTTATTTTTTTATTATACTTTGGACATAAGCATCACATTAAAAAAAAAAAAAATAGAAGGAAACAGGTTTTTCAACGTACGACATTTGGAAACTGTTGTGTATAGACTCTTTCCATCTGAGGCAGTCTGAAGTCTGTCTTTAATGATTTTTCAGTGGGTTTTTTTTTTTTTTTTTAATTGCTTGCCATTATTAGACTCTGTGAATAATATTGATAAAGTGACATTTTGAACTAAAACATATGGGGAAGACAAAGATCTAAATGTGTGCCCAAGAGGAAATGTGGGATAAGGAAGGTATGATGGAGACATTTAAATATCTCAAGCACAGGAGGCGAGCTTCTTTCAGTGGAAAGGAAGTTCTAAAACAAGGGGTCATGGGATGAGCGTGCGAGGGGGTAGACTCAGGAGTAATCTAAGGAAGTATTTCTTTATGGAGAGGGTTGTAGATGCATGGAACAGGAGGTGATGGAGACGAGGACAGTGTCTGTCTGGATTCAAGAAAGCGTGGGATAAACAATTTCCGAGGGACTGGTAGGAATTGTAAAGTTGAATAATCGGTGTGCTCTCTTTCTGCTCTCATGATTCTAAAGCACTGCCAATATGTACACTGGGAGCAGAAGATGGCTTTCATTTGTTGAAAGAAGAAGCTCTGAAATGAAAAATATTTATAAATGTGTAGATATCTCTCCTCCGTTCATGATTTTTGCTGTGAGGTTGATTATGAAACAGTTCGTCTGACTCAATGTGCTTCTATTGGATGGAAAAATTTGTGTGATGTGATTTTTATACTTTCAGTAGTGATACCTGACGTGTCTGGCTGCAGGATGTATGGTTGGATATGTCGGGCCCTTTAAGCCTCCTTGTAGTCTGTATGTTATGTCATGTAAGTGAGCATGCTAAAGGGTGACAGTGCTTTCGTGCATCCTTTGAAAACATTTTAAAATAAAACTGTTTACTGAAGCTCTGGTAGAAAGTTGGAATGAGATCTCCTTCTGCCCACACCCCGTCCAATATATACAGTCACCATGTTGACCTAGCAAACTTTTTATTGAGATTCTCTGGTCTGTTACATAACTCAGTTTTGATGCCACTATTTGCTTCTCATCATGGTGCTCAAGTCGTGTACACATGGGGTGAAGCAAAGAACAAGGCTCACGCTTGTAGTTTACAGACGTTTTAAGATGTGGAATTCTTGGAAATGCAAACAGCGTGTTAGGGAACATGACTGATTTTTATTAAACAAATTCTATCAGTAATACATTGTATACTTAAGCCAGAACTGCAGTTCTACATTTTTAAACTGAAATTTAGGGAACTGCTTTTGACACTTGTGTTGAATTTGCTTACAGAATCGCACTGTGAAACCTGGTGTGGAGAAGAACTAGACATTTCTTAGACAATGGGTAAGTGTTACCACTGCCTGTTTTTTGTTTGTTTTTGTTTCTTTTGCCTCTACCTCAGAGGACCCTTTGTTGTGGGATGATTTCTGTCAGTTTACAGGTCAAGGACTGAAAACTCCAGTATCCTGTGCCTCAGCTGGGAGCTAGCTCTCCAAAGGCAGTTACCTCACTCCAGATAGGAGACCTGGCCCCTTGTCTAGTACTTCGGCCTTCTTAGAGTCCTAGGGATTCTTTAGAAAAGGATTTTGCCCAAAGCTGCAAAAATGTTTATGAAAACTTTGATTTTTTTTTTTACTAGACTTCTCATTTGCTGTGCAAAAGTCACTTAACTGAAAACAGAAGTAAGTATTGTGTGAAAAATAGGCAGTGGTTAGCAGGGAAGAAGACATCAAGATACTTTTGCCTGTGTTTTTCAGGAAGTTTGTAAAGTAAATGTAGAACGTATTGGAGCAAAAAAAAAAAAACTCTAGCTTTGCCTTGGGGCTTTCCCATTGTACATATTGGGATATTTACACTGATCTTCAGCACTTTTGTTTGCACCATAGCAAACATTTGATAGAGCTGCCCTTTTGTGGCTGCTACTCTCATGGAGGCAACATTTGTCTTGCTCTTCAGACACAAGGAGGGTTATTTTCAGATATCCTGCGTAACTTACGCTGCAAATATGCATATAAGTTACACGGTTGTCAAAGCAGACTCGTATTCATAAGTCTCCTTTGAAAATTATTTCAGCAAATCTACCCCTCGCACAAAAATTATCCCTGCTATTTGGCATGCAGACAATTTTCTTGCAAACTTACACACATGGTCAAGTTTTGCAAAATATGCATGCATGTTCTAACCCTGCCTCAACTCCGCCCCCCCAGATTGCCTCTGCTCAGTCGGGATAAGTTTATGCGTGAGCAGACTTATGTACATAAGTTTATCTGCATATCAGGTGGGCAGTTTTGTAAAAGGCCACTTCTGTGTGTAAAATACTGCTTTACATGCAGAAGTCATTTTTGAAAATTACCCCCATAATTCTCTTACATTTAGTGCCCTCCCTTGGGGTCGGTATTTTCAAGTACTCATTGTTTCTCCTTTTATGGAGAACTTTGGTTGAGTTAGGAATTCAAAGGTTGTGCCAGCTTCTCTTCATGTAGAGATTAATTGAAACATACAGTTTCACCAGAGGCGCTTAAATATTTGCATATGTCGGTGTGTGTGTATGTATAATACAAGCTTTTGTTGGGTACTTCCCTATTAGTTTCTGACAAAAGAGTTTTCTGTTTTGAAAAGAGAAGCTGTACAGAGAAGGGGATTTTAATCTTGGTTCATGGCATACAGGTCATGTGTCATTTCATTAGTCTTTAAGGGTGTAGACCTTATCTTAACGTTTTCTTTAGATACAGCTTTCACTGCACTGATCTGGTGTTCTTGACGGAGTACACAGAGTAATACCCTGCTGCTTTTCTTGCCAGGATTTTTTGCTTCACATTTCTGTTCTCCCTTTCCATCATAATCTACATTCTTCCCTTCTCCTTCTCTGTAGCTTCTCTTACATACGGTGGATCTTCTTGTGCTCAAAGTTCTGGCAGTAGCCTTGATCCTTTTTTTTTCTCTCTCTCTCTCCCTCTTCCTTCATCCATTTGCTCTGTCACCTCTCTGTTAACCCGTTTTGCTCTCTCTTCCTCTTGTTCCTCCCCTGCTTTGCTCAGTTTCCATTCCCCTAAGAGGTTCTCACTCTCTCTCCTTCCCTTTTCTGCTGTTTTTTTAGAACAGTACTGCTTTTCATCATGAGAAGCATAAGAGGGCAGCAGGAAGCTCTCATCTCAGGCAGTGCTGCTTCCACCTCCTCCCACAGCTCATTGGTTAGGTGCACCAATGCTGATGATCATTAGGCTGCCAGAGGAGAGAGGCGGCAGGAGCAGCAATGCCTGAGGGAAGTGCTTCGTACCTCTCACTGCAGCTACTCATGCTGAAATGCTGGAACAGTACTGAAAAACACCAACTTTGAATTTCCAGTCATCAATAATGAGCTGATGACTGGAAATGTTGTGCCCTGCTCAGCTTATCTAAAGACAGCATAGCATTTTAAAAGTACAGTGTTAATGCTCTGAATATCCTTTCTTTTCAGATGGAGAAGAGAGAACATATGGTGGGTGTGAGGGCCCTGATGCTATGTACGTTAAATTGATTTCGTCAGATGGCCATGAGTTTATTGTCAAGCGGGAACATGCACTAACATCAGGAACAATAAAAGCAATGCTGAGTGGCCCAGGTAAAAAAAAACTCTTCTGATGCTCCTTTTTTTTTATCCTAGTCTTTTAGTCACATTTCTCCTTTAAAATTAGCACTTGCTTTCCAAATGCCACACTCCATGTGGCCTAAAAAGACCAGTTAGGAAATTTGGTTAAGATGGTGTCATTCTAGGCCATGAAGTTGCCCTCTTCCCAGTCACACAAAGCCCTTCTAGTGGTTTGCTTATCCTTTAAGTGCTGTGCTAACCCATTTTCTATCTGTTAATTGTTATTACTCTAGTTCTTCCGCATCAAGACTATAGCACAAGAATCAGGTCAAGCACTCTTCAGCCGGGGTCTTTGGGCAGTCTACTGTGGTATAGTTTGACAGCAGCTACAGGAGTAGCAATGTGTTCAGTGACTTTACTCACTGCAGTGATGCCAAAAAATGGGGGGTGGAGGGCAGATTTGTGCAACAAGTGAACTTTTGTTTTAAGAAAACACTTGTTAAGCAACCTTGCTGTCTCTGAAGAAAAGCAGTTCACCTTCACAAAACGGGGGACTTCTTAGCTAAGGATTGTCTTCAACAAAAAGGAGAGAGTATGACAGTTAACAGGCAAAAATTATTTTTTTGTTGGGGATCCCCGTTTTCTTTATTTTTAAGAATGAAGACCACCCTTCTTTGGGTGATTTTTAATCATTAAAGCGATAAATAAGTGGTGATAAATAAAAGAAAATAAACCCCAAATCAGGAAAAGTGGGACCTAGGACTGAGAGGGAGTTAGGCTTTGCCTCTCAAAAAAGACAGAGAATGGACCTAGTATCCCAGCAGGAAAGTGTCCTCCCAATGTGATGTGAATGTATGGACCGACTTCCATGTTACAACCTTGTAAATCTCATCAAGGGCGATACGTTAGATTGGTAACTGACTTTATCAAGGCCCTAACCTTGTGGGACTTGACATGCTTTTTTTTTTTAATAGTCAATTACATGGAAATTTTAATTTTTTTTAATCTATATTATGACTTTTGTGACATTTCAAAGCTAAAAGAGGTCTATAAAGGAGTATCGTGGAATGAGTTAAAGTTAATTGGTTGTTTACACTTTTCAAAAGGTACAAAGACAAGGGGACACACAATGAAGTTAAGTGTATCACCCAGTAACTAATAAAAAAAAATTGTTTTTTTACTCGGTGCATAATTAAGCTCTGGAATTTGTTGCCAGAGGATGTGGTGAAAGCTGTTAGTGTAGCCGTGTTTAAAAAAAAAAAAAAAAAAAGGTTTGGATAAATTCCTAGAGGGAAAGTCCATAAACCATTATTAAGGTGGAGTTGTTTCCCTGGGATAAGCAGCTTGGAATCTATCTACCCTTGGGATCCTGCCAGGTATTTGTGACCTGGATTGGCCACTGTTGGAAACAGAATACTGGGCTTGATGGACCTTTGGTCTGACCTAGTATGGTAAGTCTTATGATTACTTTTGGATATATGCACTGTTAGAGGGCATTAGGCTCAGACCACATCCAGTTAAGGAAATGTATACAAACTCCTAGTAAGTTGCAATGATAGCTAAATGTTTGTGAAAATCTGCAGAGCCAATGCAAGGTCAAAAGGCAGTACATGATACTGGAGGTGTAGTGCTGCTGTTAGAAATCTGAGACCTCCTGTAATTTGAGTGTATATCCATGAACGTGGGTTTCCTTGAGGTCCAGTGACCATAACCAGTTCTCTCTGTTTAAATGTGGAAGAGCAGTGTACAAGAAAATCATCATCTTGAACTTGTCTCTTTTCAGGAATTTATTGAAGGACCTGGGGTATAGGATGAGTCTTAATCTTTTAGTTTTTTGGGGATCAGAAAGTATTTTGAGTAAAATCCCTGCCCCCCCACCCCCTTCAGTGGCACGGTTGTTGCTACTTTGGCCAGCTGCCTGGGATAGGTCCTGATTTTTTAAATAGTTCAGCTCTTTTGGATAGGCATTTTGGAGGGATCTTGAGGATCCAATTGTCTAATGTTATAATGGGCCAACAGTTTGCTAAAAATGTCAGCTTTGGCTCCATCCCCACCCCCTGCTCCCTCAACTAGGAGGTCTTCCAAAACAGATACTGGAACACTGGCTGTTTTCTTGGTTTTGACTGGATGGTAGTATGAGGCTTGAAGCTCTTATCTCGGTGGTGAAGTCTTGAGCACTTTTGTTTAGGGCAAGAAGATCCCTGGTAGCATTTCTTCTGCGTAAGACTGTTTATTCAGGAGATTATGTTGATAACCTTCAGAATGCTAAAGTTTGCATGGATATAGGGATGGAAGGTATAACACTTGGATGCGAGTCTTTTATGAGATTTGCTGCTTCCTTGACCATATTTCTGAAGAATTGTCTGCTGTGACACACATTAGCAAGCCTTTCCTGCATGTCTTCACAAAAGCTTGAGGCTGTCAGCCATGAGTCTGTGGGTATTAATGGCCATTGCAGAGGCTCTTGATGCCATTTCAAAAACATAGATTGTCTGAAGCAATCAGATGTTTCTCACATTCCTTGACTCTCTCTGTAAGGACTCGAAATTCATTTTGTTTCTCTTATTTTTATTAAGTTTCCAGACATAGTAATTCAAGAAATACTTGAACAGAAACCAAACAAACATTACAGCAAATCTTTAACAAAAATAAGCAATCTAGGAAATAAAACTGTATGACCTGTATATAGATTACAATTGAGTGAGCATAAATATAAAAAACAATTATTAAGAAACTTTCACCAAAATCAATAAACTGACCTTAACCCTACTTTATGGAATAGCTTCCTTATCCTGCAGAAATATTTCTAACTACTCGGGATCAAAGAAAATAAATGTAGAACCAGACAATTTAATACGACGTTAGCAAGGAAAGCGTCATTGAAAAGCAGCACCCAATTCCAGAACTCTTTCTTTTCTGAAGGAATAATTTCTGCCTAGACTCTGTAGATTTAGTCACACCAGGAAAAATACCCAGTCTCTTCCCCCGAAAAAGACTTCTCTTGAAACCTAAACAAAAGCTTAAGAGCATGATCTTTATCAGCCTCCAAAAGTAAAAGAAACCAGAAGAGTAGCACTGGAACACCCTCTCTCAGAAAACCTGATGGAATCTAATAAATGGTCCCCTTCTGTTGAAGATACTACTTCAGCTGAAGGATTTCCCTCTATCCCCCTCTGTGAAAGAGATATAATAAGAACTTCAGAGGGGGATACCTTTTAGAATATCAAACAAATCCCCCAGAAGAGACAAAAAAAATATAAGGAAAATGTATAAAATGCAAATAGTCTCCTAGCAAGATTATCCCTATTATCTAATTTCATGCAGTATCTCATTATCTCTAATCAAAGCGAGGGAAGAGTTCTATAATGTGATAATTTTATTCTCCCATAGTCTGAATCCTCTCTTGATCAGAAACTTTAAAGGAACAATCATATTGAACATTTTAATGTCTCAAAAGAAATCCTAGCCTTACCAATCCTGCCAGATAGACTTCTTCAGTGCAGTAATAACTGTCCTTAGAGTGCTTACTCGTTAGTGAAGTTAGAGATACATTTCCTAAAGATCCAGGGGCAACACCGAAAGAGGAGTCTTTGGAAACCAAGCTATTACAAACAGCACCAATTCCAGCTTGAGCGCAAAACCCTTGATTCATTCCAGGACAAGAAGGCCCCACAAGAGCTGCATTCTTCTCGCCCCCTAAAGAAGGAGACAGTCTAGTGTTAGGGCTGAGAGAGATACCTAAATCAGGGGGAGCAGAAGGAGACCCCTCAAGCTCACCACTCCCTGACACTGGCAAACCAGTAGGGAAAAAGGTATCTAACTTTCATGGTCATTTATCAAAATGCATTATGGCGATAACGCACGCAATAAGTATCACAACATTTGGTGTGAATGTAAATTTTACAAATTTTTTTTCAAAGGGGTGGGATTGGGGGGGTTTGGGCAGGATCAATGAAAATGAGGGGCATTATCGCAGCATGCGATAGTGTAACGCAAGCTATCGCATGTTTAATGCTGGAAATAACCTTTTTTCTTGGCGTTAAGCTGCGCATGGGGAGAGTGGCATGGAGAGAGCCTCTAGGGTGGCACACACAGTAGCTGTTTATACTGCTATAGGAGGGCCAGCTAGTAACTTGAGATGAGGATTTGGAGGTGGTCTAGGGTTTTTGGAGCCAGTTCTACATGCAGAGTGAGACGTACAAACAACACAGTAGACCTCCGTGAAGATTTGGAGTGAGGAAAGTCAGACTAAGATGAGATTATGTCAATATTCTTGACCTAGCTTGATAGTACCTTGGAAGAGAGTCCAATCAAGCTAGGACGAGAGAACATTGAAGTAATCTCATCTTAGTCTGACTTTCCTCACTCCAAATCACGTCATATCTTTGTATCTTATTTTTTAATTTTTAAAGTGTATTTGTTTTTGTCCTATTTGGTTTTTTTTTTCTTCAAATTGTAACTTGCTTCATTAATTTTCACAGAAAAATGTGCAACAAATAGATAATTCTGGAGTTTCGTATTCCAGTGAGCCACACCCTTAAGATCCTTTTTCTTGCCTAGTCTATGAATTCATGACCATCAGGAAATTTACATTTTTGTATGGTAATCTAAATGTTAGTACAGAGTGCTTATATTTTCTCCTAGTACCTAGCAAAGACTTTTAGGCAGAATCCACTTACTGAATGATAACAGCTTGCCACCCTGAGCTCTTCCTGGTAGCCTTCCATTCCTGGTGAATCAAAGTCTTATTAAACTCATGTCCCATGGGTACTGAGGCATAGGTCTTAATACTTTTGGTGCTGTTGAGGGCAGATTTGACAGTCAGTATGGTGTGATAGATGAAATTTGTTGACTTCTTGAGCTGTCAAGACATAGTATTTTGTCCTTATTTTTTTCCCCATAGGGAAGTAGTATGTAGTGTTTCCCACATCCTTATGCTTACATCCAGGAAGAGAGGGTGGAAGGGGGCTATCACCATCTCCTTAGGTGGTTGAGGTACTTTATGCATCTAACAAAGTGTCTTCAAAAGATAATTCCTCAATAAATGACAGAGGCTGGTGGCACATTATAGACTAACACAGCTATCCCTCTGGAGATATATATGGAGACAAAGCAAAGGTATCCTAAATTCTACCACCTTCAAATAAAAGTTGGTGACTTTAACCATCTGTTGAACAAAGTCTGGAGTGGAATGATCCTCTGGGAATATACTTCCTCCTGTTCTGAAACAGTCTAAAGGGAGATCTGGAGAATAATCCCCTTCAAACTACTGTCTTCACAAAATTGCTCAAAATATCAAATTTTCTTGAACTGTCTTCATATAATGAGGAGGTAGAGAGTATTGGTGGTGCTGATCTGCATGCTGTGCCTGTGGGTCTGATCTTGGAACTATCTTCTCAACTGAGGTTAGGAAAGGTTTCTCATGCCTTTTTATCACTCTCAAACCTTGAAGTAGCTAATTTTAACAACGGTGAAGGGAGCCAAGTCAGTGTTGGCACTGGCACAGTTGGCACCAAAAGGGACACATCAGCTGGTATCACATGACATCCACTGGAGTCAAGGAACTCCGTGCCCAAACCTTACTACCAAGAATATGTAGAATGAGAATCATCAAAATTCTCAGCTCTCTCATAGTAACCTAGTAATAACGGCAGACCAAATTTTCCATCCAGTCTGCCCAGCAAGCTTCCCATGGTAGTAACTGCCGCTCCATGCAGGTTACCCCCAGGCCCACTACCCCCATGTTCTGTGTTTGGTTGTTTTTTTTTCATTCCCATTGTCTATCCTTTAGTGATCCACAGTATTTATGAATTGTGGGGGGAAAAGTGGATTTTTTTTTTATTTAGATTTTTACACCTCACAGTGTACATCAAAGCAGATTACATTCAGGTCCTGTACCTGAAGCAATGGAGGGTAAAGTGACTTGCCCAAAGTCACAAGGAGCAACAGCAGGATTTGAACCACTAAAAGTGTATTCACTGCATTTAGTTTTGCCAGAGAGAGAGGTAATTTACCTTAGCAATCCCTGAGTGGGAACTGAACCCTGGCTTCCCTGGTTCAGGGCCCTTTTCTCTGACCACTAGGCTACGACCCCACTCTGCAGTGCAACTGGTAGAGCTAGGGTAGGAGCTGTAGTCAAATTATATTCCAGGTAGCCCTTGACTACAGCTTCAGACTGTCACTGGGGAGCCCAGTGTGGCACAGTCTTTGCACAGCAGGATGAGCTAGCCTCCAGATACACCTATTTCAAAAACTCTCTCTAGGCATTATGTGCTGAGCTGGTCCAGCACATTGAAGCTTTCACTCAAAACTCTATGCTTACTGTCTTCTGCTCTTGATGCAAATCTGTAGAACACTTGCTCAAACTCGAATGGGAGAAACACTTGGCTTTGGTCTCTGAGGGAGATGCTGAAGAGGCTAAGTAGCTCTTAAAGTTCAGACCACCAGTGTGACCACGATCAGCTCTCCAGCCTTGTGTTGAGCTATCAAGGGTAGGTGCATGGACTTGGACTTGACTTAACAAGCAAGACAGATGCAGAGCCTGGTCTTCCAGACTTGAACCACTCTGGGTGACATCCTTGCACTGATAGAACAGCTATCGGCATGGTCTTTCCCAAGATAGATGTAGTACACATTTGATAGTGAATTAAATCTTTTGTGCATGCTGGAGGGCGATAAAATTGGAAGCCACTGGCCTATTTTTCTGCTGTGGTGAGAAATTGACATTGCAAAATCAAATGAAGGGATTTTTCTTTAGTGAAAAATGTCTGCAAGATATGGCTATTGGGTCCACACAATGCTCTGATCCTGCTGAAGAAGGCAGGGAGGGGGAGAATAGACAGAAGTCAAGCAGCAGAAAAACTGAATAAAAAGACAAGCTTACTAAAGTGCAAAACCCTGCCTAAGGAACCATATTGAAGAAAAGAATTTAGCCGCATGTTTAGAAACCTAGAATGTGACAGCAAATGGAAACCATAAGGCCCATCTGCCCTGCCCTGCCCATTTTTATACCTGGTGTAGTACTTTAAATCCCAGTTGATTTTTGGCTTTCCCCTCACTGTTTTGCAAATAGCGATCCTCTGTATTTATCCCATGTATTCTTGATTCCACTACTGTTAGTCTCCACCTCCTCCCCAGAAAAAGCTGAGACATTCATGGAGCCTGCAGGTACAACTGTCTGGGCTGATAGAAAAAAGGAAAATTGAAGGCAGCTGTGGTGATGACATGATGCTGAGTCCCCATACATACTCAGTAAAGACTTTTTTTTTTTTAAATTACTAGAAAGCTCTGGAATATGTTGTTTAGCACTGCATACTCACATGATCCAGTTTGATAGGTGAACTGCTTATCTTTAGAGACCTGAGCAGCTGCAGAAGCAGTCAAAAGGGTGAGACAAAACAAAATCTTATGTAATATCCCCCCCCCCCCCCCCCCCCCGAAAAAAAAAAAAAAGTCAAATTAAGCAAGAATTTTGCTGGCTGCCAAGGGATTTGATTGATCAGTTGATTTTCTTGTTAGCAATTAAGTTGGGTTGTGAGCCATGGCCACTTTTTCTTGCCTGTTAAGTCTAGCAGGACTGGCACTGGCGCTGCCTCTGGTGTCTCCAAGCTGGATAAAATGAGCACAATTTCTAATTTTCTACTTAAATTTATATATTGTATCTAGTAATCACTTTGGCCATAGGTGCTGTGAAGATTTGATGTTTCCTGTTTTTTGTGTTACAGGGCAATTTGCAGAAAATGAAACCAATGAAGTAAATTTTCGAGAGATCCCCTCTCACGTGCTGTCCAAAGTGTGCATGTATTTTACATACAAGGTTCGCTACACTAACAGTTCCACGGAAATTCCTGAATTCCCCATTGCCCCTGAAATTGCACTGGAACTGCTGATGGCTGCAAATTTCCTAGACTGTTAAAAATAAAAAAATAAAAATAAAAAATAAATTATAAAACACAGCATCTTAAACAGGATTTTTTTGCTTATTTAATACATGTAGCTTGTTTAGTAGTCTTTATTTTGCTTTTTCATATTGCATGTTTTGTATAGGATGTTCTTTGCAAAAAGAAAAAACATTGTTTTCACTCCTTTTTACAATTCAGTTCAGGTTGAACTTTTTTTTTGTGGCTAAAAAATAAAGAACATTTTCATAAATGGAGACTAATAAACCAGTGTGGCAATTAGTAGATGCTTATGCTTTTATCTTTCAGATCACATGCAGTGTTTAGTGTTGTTTTTCCTCGTAACTTACAGGCTGGTGTAAATGTTACCAACAAAAACAGATGTGATCCAGGATTTGGATTGCTTTGTTGGCAAACTATCATAAATACTGGGGGACTTAATTTGACCAGCAACACTCTGTTCATCTGTAAAAGTTAAAGGCCGTCAGCATTTTGTATTAGTAGTGTATCAAAAACGTGGTACCTTATGTCCCTCTACCACAGATCTGATGTTTACTGCAGCTATTTTCTGGATCACTGTTACCACTCTGTACGGTGAAGTCTGAGTGAGTCACTTCCTTGGTTTTATTGCTTTGGGGCAGTTCTCATTTGTTTATAAGATGCCAAAATCTGAAAGATCTTCTGTTATACCTGAGCGAGGAAAACAAAATTTGAGTTGTATTCTGCTTTATACAAAAAATTTTGTTCAAAGCAGATTATAGAATAAAAAGAGAAAACATCAAGATAGACTAGACACAAGAACATGTCCTACATTGAGGCCTTCTTGCAATTGGCTTCTGTATTTAGTTAAAAACAAAGGGTGAGGTGGGTGGGTTCTGTGAGGAATACCTAGTGGATCATACTGAATAAGATGAAAGATGTTCATTCTTCGCCTGGCATGATTTTTCTACTGCAGCGTATTATCAGTCTCGAGTGACATTTTCTGTAGTCCTTCAATGTTCAGCTTTCAATAAGAACTTTCCATGCTGATGGTCCCCATTTAAATTCAGGAGCCTTTTGTGTTTTGTTTTGAGGGATTGTTCCTGTTTGGCTATAAATGTGATACTGAGGATCTAAAAAAACTGCAAAATATAGTACTTTTTTGTGTTGATATCTTGTTTGGCAGAGCAGATGTAGCATGTAAGATTTGATTTATTGATGGAAATCTTTTTTTTTTTTTTTTTTTTTTTTTTTTAAATATAACTCGTTATTTAAAGACATAGAAAATACAATAATCCATAAAGAAAGGAGATGCAAACAAGCAAATTCTATGCGAATCTTCTAATTATACAAACAATATTTATTCTTCACAGTAAAGTCATCTCCAAGTCCAAAAAGGTTTCCAGATGGGCTCATATTTATTTATTTATTTTTGGGGTTTTTTTTTATATACCGGAAGTTCCTGTATACAATACATATCACTCCAGTTCACAGGTAACAGAGATAACTATCGCCGGGATGGCGATTTACATGGAACATATCAAACGATTAATCTATTATAGAGTAAAAAATACAAACAAGATCAACTTAGAACACATAAATAAAGCAAATGAGCTTTACATTATTGTTGTAATAACAGGAAGGTTGTTGCTCTTCTTGCTTTTAGCTCTCAGGGAAAGCTTGAAGGAAGAGCCAAGTTTTGAGTTTCACTTTGAAAGTAGTATGGCACGGCTCAAGGCGGAGGTCTGGTGGTAGAGAGTTCCAGAGAGACGGGCCCGCAGTGGATAGTGCGCGTTTCCTCAGGGAGGATTTTGCTGGTTGGGTGACCAATCTGTTCTGGTATGCCCTTCTAGTTGGCTTTTTGGGTAGTATCATGAAGGACATGGGCATACATTCCATAATGGCAACATCAGCACCTATGCATTTCCAGTGCTCAAACTGAGGATTTGACTTCCAGAAAAAGGCCACGGTTATCCTGGCAGCATGTAGTAGATGGTCAATAAGTCGTCAATCCCATTTTCCCCTTGTCCCAGCAAACAGAGGGAGGCTGTTAGCTGAATTGCAAAATGTGTAATCTGCAGAATAGTGACCTGAACCTGAAACCAAAAATCTATAGTAACATTCCTACCACATATGCAAGTACGAAGCAATGGAACCACAACTCCACCATAAGGAACTTAGAGCTAAATGTGGGAAAAAAATAAAGGATATCTATGTGTTCTATTTAAAAGGTGGAACAGAAGCTCTCAATTTTTGTTACACCATGTGGGATAATTTAAAAATAGTATGCCAAATATTCCCCGTCATCTTCATCTAAATGCAAAAATTAATCTGCATTGCATTTATTAATAAGGGTAGAGCTGGTTTCCAATGTTTGGTTCCATCTTGCAAGCAAATATATAAATGGGAAATCAGTTTCGAGTGGTAAATGGGAGTTAACAAGCGTTCCAATACTGTACATGGTCGCAATAAAGAAAAGTCAGAAGCTCCACCAAGTAAATGTCTGCGCAATTGCTCATAAATATATTGTGTGTGAGGACACACTCTAACTTTAAGGAATAAATCTGCAAATGTTTTGAATTGCCTTCCCACTCAAATTTGATCTAAACAATGTAAAACCTTTAATCTTCCAATCAGTGTCCACAGACATTATTTATTGGTGATAAAGGAGGAAATAGGAGAAGGGCTCACCATTGTTAAGTCCAACAATTTTATGAATGACCTGCTACATGAATAAAGTATGGCACAGAATTGGACTGTTATGAGTCACTTTATGCTATACAGGAGAGGACAGAGCCAGAGTCAATAGTGAAACCAAAGATAAATCTCCAGCTGCTAGCATTCCAGGAAAACCCAAGAATTACCCAAAAGTCCACACCATCCCCTGGTCCCAAGCAATTGTGCAGAAATATAAGTAACGATCAGGAATATAAAGTCCCCCACATCCTTTAGTCAATTGTAGGGTAGACAGCCTAATATGTGGAGTCTTCCCCTGGCAGAGACAGAAGAACTGGATCTATCCAGATATCTGAACAGGATAGGAGTGGTGCTGGAACAAATACAATAAACAGGAAAGCACGGTTATTTTTAACCAAATAAGCCCTGCCCAGCAATAAGGGGAAATACGTCCATCACTTTAAGTCAGAGTATAATTGAGCGAGCACTCAGAGTAGGCAAAACTAGGATCCCCAAATATTGTAAATTAGATATGGCTAAAGTAAAATCCTCCACCCCTTGTATAAGATGTTCCTTAGGACCAATTGGAAAATAAAACTGACTTGATATTTCTGGTTAAAAAATTAAATTATACTATTATAGTGCCTAATCAGAGAGCCAGGATGGATTTCCGCACTTGGGTTAAGTATAACAAAATATCTGTGTTCTATCCCCAGCAGTGGGTACATGTATGTATCTGTCTGTACTGTAGTTCAACTGTTTAGTGCAGTCCTCACTTCTGAGGATTCGTAATAATGAAGCACTGTTTGTAACCTATGATAAAAATCTGTGAGCCTTTGTCTTTAAGAGGGCCCCCCCCTTACTTTCTCTCACCATCGGGAGAGCTTGAATCCTATTCAACCTAACTTAAGTTTTCCAGGGTGCCTTATAGGTTCAAAGGACTGCCTTTCATGCTCCCCCTGTGTTACATGGTTCTTAGGCTTGCTGCCATTGGACCCTGTCCTCTGCCTCTAGCTGTGAGGAGGTGTTTCTGTTGGCAGCTCGCAGCCACGAGTCAGTTGCTCCATGCTTGCCTCTGAGTAGCTTTGCTCTGTGTTACCCCCTGAAACGGATTGGGTTTCACCTTCTCTCTTATTGCCTTCTTCTATGGGATAAATCAGTCTCATATTCCTCTCATCCTTCCCACCTCTACAATAACTAACTCCTGCAACACAAGAAACTCCCTTCACCTGCTATAGTTTGTTTCCAAAGATTCTTGCCTGGGGCTTGTGTCTGAAGTGCAACAATTGTAAGTAAAGTTTACTTGTACAATAAACAGTTTCAAGCTTACAGAATCTTTGTCATGAGGACTGATTGGGGGGAAAATTTAGCTGCCTGGGTAATAAAACATGGATGTTTTATGTGAACCAGAACAATCGGCAAAAAAAGATATTTTATGCACCTCAGATCCAACATGAAAACCAGTGCCACCCACTGTTTCCCTAATTTGTTATGCAAGAGGTTCCAAAGCTACATTAGAGAAGGGGAAAGGGGACATCCCTGCCTAGTACCTCTAGAAATTTTAAAAGAATTAGATAACCCATCATTTACCAAAACCCTGGCTTGAGGTGCCTTAATTCAAGAAATATATTGGGAAGGGAACTCCACGTGTTGCAAAACCTGAAACATATATTGCCAGGAAATCCTAATGAATGCTTTATCTGCATGCAAAGATAAAGCAATGCCCGAAACTTAAAAATTTTTTGCCAGATGAATAATGTTAAATAAGCATCTTGTATTACCTGTAGATTGTTGGCCCTTAATAAAGCTAGTTTGAGCAAGGCAGGTAAATTATTTTCTACATGAAACTGTAGAATTTTTGCTAAAATCTTTACATCAGTATTGATCAAGGAGATGGGTTGATAAGAGACACTGCAAGGGATCCTTTCCTGGCTTAGGAATCAAAGTAATAATGGCATCCAACAAGGACCCAACATAGGCTCCGGGATAACCTAAATAATTAAACTATTCTGTCAACAGGTATCATATCTTCTCTAAAATGTTTATAATATTCTAATGGAAAATCATCTGGGCCTGGACTCTTCTGAGCTGCCAAGGAAAGGGCCTGAAGAACCTCATGACCCGTTTATAGGAACTGATAAGGATTCTTTCTTCCCGTCTGATAATTTGGAAAGAGAAGTAGAGCCTATAAAATGTGCAATCTCATCTGGAACATGTAAAGTTTCCCCATAAAGGTCACCAAAGGATGAGAGGGCGAATGGACCAAAACACCTGCCTTATTTTTAATGGAGTTTATAACATTGCTGGGAGGATGTAATTTAGTCAACCTTGCCATCAAAGTACCAGGCTTGATACTCTGTTCATAATACTTCTGTCTCTGAAATCCCAGAGACTTTTCTATCTGAAAAATTTGCAACTGGGCCAATTCATCCCTCACTAATTTCAGTTTTTTGTATGTTTTGGCGGAACAATCTAATGTTTAAATTCAAGATATTTTCTGTAGTAAAGTAAATTGTTGGGCATGTTGTTAAGATGACTAGCAAATGGAATGATATCCCCTCAACAGTTTTTAGAGTTTCCCCACTGTAAACAAGGATCATGGTCCTCAACTGGATGGTGTAGCTTGAAATCTTATAATATCCATTTTAATCCTATCAGAAAAATCTGAATTTATGCTTTATGGGATTAAAAAGACCTCTGACCTTTAGTGAGACAATCTTTAAACCTGAGTTAGACATATCTTAGGCAAAAATTATTATGGAAACAATAGCAAAAGAACAGTTGTACACTTATACATGAAATAATGCCATAACAAAACATTATAAAGAGAACATAAAACACACAATGGTAAAAAAATATAAGCAAAACATCTGTGTCTATTTTACAAAGCACAAATAACAGCATTATAGACAAAAGTAATTGGTTGAGGACTATATGGTGAAAATAAAGTCTCCTACAAACAGATAAAAGCATAAATTCCCCATCCTGCTGTCATTTCTTTTCACAAGCAAGTGTAACATTCTCAGAATACTAAAACTCCCATTTTCCCCCATCTCCCCTCCCAAAACCTACAAAGCTTACAGAACACCCCAACTGTTTGCAATACTAAGCGGGTAAGAGAGCCAGGCTCAGAACTACTGCAACAAAAATAAAATTCCCTCAAACAGGAAACAAAGACCAGAAGAAAATGAGATGGAAAAAACACAAAGAAAAATCTGAATGTCTAGTCCAAAAATATGGCAAAAAACAAAAAAAAGTCAATAGCAAGGTAAGTAGTCAAAATCTTCCAACAACTAACAGAGATAACTGGTAGAGAGCAAAGATAGTATTCCACTGGCAGGAAAAACCACTGTTCAATGCCAAAAATAAAAAAGCACAACGCCAAAGGAAATCGAAAAAGGAATTTGTGGCAGGATAATACAAATATTGTACAAAATACAACTATGTTCAGCCAAATGTCAAAAAAAAAGGAAAAACTGTAAAAACAAAAAAGAATAATAAAAGACTGCAGACCAATTGCTTTATCAACAGAAAACTCATTAGTTGGGCTTCCTGCCTGTCTCAATAATCACCGGCAGCAGAGGTATAACTTCAACCAGGAGAGTCATTGTTAGAAGATGCAAAACACTGAAGATAATCGGCTGCCTCAGATGGGGTTTGGAAAAGCCGGTTTTTGCCATTTAGCACGATCCAAAGCTTTGCAGGATATTACATGTAATATCCTGGTGTTATAAATGGTGTTCCTGTAAGAGACTTTTACTTCACCATAACTCTGCTGCAACTTCTGTACCCCTGCTGAAAAATCAGGGAAAATATAAATGCATTTCCCTTGATGTAGTAATTATTTTTTTTTTTTCTGCATGCTGATTCCAGAATCTTTTGTCAGCAAAATTGGGTAGCATGAGATTTACCCTTGGAACCTGGCTGAGGAGCTAAGGTTCTGTGGGCTCTGTCCACTTTAAGCCGCTCATGCTTCATCGCTAGGCTGAAGTGTTCAGGAAGCCATCTTGCGATAAAAGTTACTGCATCACTCCCCTCTGATTTCTCTGGAAGGCCCACTATTCAAATATTATTTCGTCTGCTATGGTTTTCAAGATGCTAGGGATCTCTCTCCAGATTATCGATCTTTCTCCCATACTCTGTATAAGCGTTCTCTAAATCACTCAGTCAAACGTCCATGTTCTCCAAGCGCTCTTCATGCTCCTTTACCTATGCCACTAATGCGGCCACCTTTTCCACCACAATAGATAGCTTAGTATGGATACTTTTACCATTTTTTTTTAAAGTATCAAAACAGTGCTTAAATATTTTCCCAGAAGCAAAGAGTACCTGAGAGGAGTCTTGGAGATCTTTGTCAAAAGAGAAATTGTTCCCTGTGCTGTGAGTACAATTCTTGGGGCCTTCTTTATCGGGTACCATTGCCTTTTGTTTTGCCTTGTCAGCCCACATTTTAGGTGTAGAACACTTCACAATATCCTTAACACACTCATGGTACCAAAAAGAAATAGGATTAAAAAAACATACTGCAGCAGATAATGAAAGGATTATAGAAGAGATAAGCTGGAACTCCTAAGCAAGATGCTCACTGGATCACTGCATCTCGTGACTCATCTGTACCCTTTTTATAATTTAAAATTCGAGTACTTCCTACATGGTGGTTCTGCCTTACATTTTTTTAAAATTATTTCTTTCTTGAATTTTTAATATGCAACAAACAGGAAAAACAGTGCACATACAGTGTTAAAGAATTCAATAACCAACTCAGTTCCTGTGCAACCCCTCTGCCCACCCTTCCTCCCGCCCCGTAACGTAGCATATGACATCTCATTTGTTGGACTCTGGTATCTTCTTTCGAGACGCAGCATTATAGGTGGTGTTGGTAAATTGTGTAATAAAGTCTCTTGTGGAACATGGAAGCTGCTGCCAATATCCCTTCCAAATGCCCTCTCGTAGGTTTTGGGCTGTCAGGATTTAGTTGCTGTGGTCATAAATTCAAATTTCCTGGCATTTAGCCAGATGGACTCAGAACGAATGGGTATAGCATGCTCGTGCTAGCAGTTGGAGACGGATCTGACGTCAGCATGGGTATATATACCCCCACAGGAAGCGTAGCAACTCAGTAATTTCCATCTCCAAAGCAGTTTGGAGAGCCTGCACACTCGCTGAGCGTGTTTCCCAAATCTACTTCTATTTTTCTACTTTCTTTTTCACTAAAACTTCTACAGCACCATCGAGCCCCACACTCCTGCGGTGATACCCTAAGGTCCCTCCCCCAGTAGAGTTTCCCGGGGTGATTTCCATGATCCCCCGGAGGTTTAAGTCCTCGGTCCGGTGGCTGAATCGCGGCAGGGACGTAGCCCCCGGGCGAGGTTCGGGTGAGGCATACGAGGCGCCTCGGTCCCGGCGTGGACGAGGCAGCAGGTGCATATCCTCAAACGCGGCGGTGAAGGTACTTGCCCTCTCCCCCCGCAGCCGGAGACCGCCCGGGTTCCAGCCGGGAAGCGCCAAGGATCAGGTAAGGCGTACGTCTTTTACTTCTGGTCTCCGAGGAACAGAGGATCGGCGGCGTGGCACGCCGTGGAGGGCACCATTTTGTGGGCCTTGTTCAGGTATTGAGCGCCCTTGATAGGCGCATGTCTATGACTAAGCGCATATTATATACATCATTGTGCGTATATTGCTGACCGCTTATTGCTGAGAGCATATTGCATACCATTGAGCGTGTATTGCTAACCGCTTATTGCTGAGAGTATATTGCATACCATTGAGCGTGTATTGCTGACCGCTTATTGCTGAGAGCATATTGCATATATGCAATTGCAAATATGCATATTGAGGTATATTGCTGCCGCATATTATGCAATATGCATATTGAGGTATATTGCTGCCGCATATTATTGTGCGCCTGTTATATTAAGCGTATATTGCTGCCGCATATTATTGTGCGCCTGTTATGCGGCAGCAATATACGCTTAATATATTATTGTGCGCCTGTTATGCTAAGCGTATATTGCTGCCGCTTATTATTGTGCGCCTGTTGTATTAAGTGTATATTGCTGCCGCATATTATTGTGCGCCTGGTATACGAAGCGTATATTGTTTTGGATTTCCTCGCGGGATCCACCTTCAGACCCCTTCGGGGCCTGTCTCTCTGTTCTCTCACCTTGAAGATGGTGTTCTTGCTGGCTGTATGTTCAGCCCGCCGCATCTCAGAGCTACAAGCACTGTCCTGCCGTGATCCATTTCTCAGAATCACTCCTGAGGCTATCCATCTTCGTACGGTTCCCTCCTTTCTACCTAAAGTGGTTTCACAGTTTCATATTAACCAAACCATATCCTTGCCTACCACGGCGGATTTGAAGAAATCTGAAGAAGGGCGTTTATTACGCCATCTCGACATCGGCAGATTGCTGCCCAGATATCTGGAAGTGACACAAGAAATACGGATGGACCATCTGTTCGTCCTGCACAGCGGGAAGAAACAAGGTGAAGCAGCCTCGCGGCCCACCATCGCCTGCTGGATTAAAGAAGTTATCAGAGCAGCTTACGTGGAGGCCGGGAAGTCTCCACCTCTGCAAGTCAAGGCTCATTCTACCAGAGCACAAGTGGCATCTTGGGCTGAATCCAGGATGCTGTCGCCTGCAGAAATATGTAAAGCGGCGACATGGTCCTCCCTCCATACCTTCTCCAGGTTCTACCGTCTGGATGTCCAGGCCAGGGAGGACTCAGCATTTGCGAGGGCGGTCCTACATGGTCCTCAGGCAGCCTCCCGCCCAGGCTGGGAGTAAAGCTTTTGTACATCCCATTCGTTCTGAGTCCATCTGGCTACACGACAGGAAATGTTGAGATTACTTACCTGATAATCTCCTTTTCCTTAGTGTAGACAGATGGACTCAGCATCCCACCCAGCTGCCTGTGTACATGGGTTTCACCGATTCAAGGTAAGCCATGTCATCTGTTTCCATAAGAGCGTACACTCTACCAGGTGTCAACGCCATCCGGTTGTGAATGCTGGCGGTCTCCAGCTACTATCAATCGGTCAGGGGAATCCTGTTTCACTAGCTCACTGAGCGTCAGTACACACTCTATAACAGCTTTTGCAAGGAAGATTACTGAGTTGCTACGCTTCCTGTGGGGGTATATATACCCGTGCTGACGTCAGATCCGTCTCCAACTGCTAGCACGAGCATACTATACCCATTCGTTCTGAGTCCATCTGTCTACACTAAGGAAAAGGAGATTATCAGGTAAGTAATCTCAACATTACAGGACCGTCAAGTGGCTCTTCCAGTCTGTTGGTTGCGGGTGGTCCACGGAAATCCAACTTGCCATGATGGTTTGTACTCCAGTCAACAGTGCTTTACCCAAAAACAGTAGTTCTGGATCTGTAAGTGACACTATAGCACTGCTAAAGAGGCAGAACAAACACACCTTAGGATACCTAGGGATAGGCCTATGAAGGATAAGTTCCAGTTTATGTAAGATGTCAGTCCAAAAGTTAACAATCACATCACACTCCCATATGCAATGAAAGAATGTACCCTTCTCCTGTCCACATTTCAGGTACAAATCAGAGTCACACAATTTGGCAGCATACATCCAGGATCAAGACATGTACATGCAATGTAAAACCTTTTATAACCCACTTCCTGCTGGCTGATATATTCCGACTAAATATAACAACCTTTCAAAACTTGAGCAATTTCATCGATCGTTATAGCAATGTGAGCCTGGGTTTCCCATTTACACTGTATATTTAACATAATTGTAAGGCTTGGCAAAGAATTCAGTAGTTTTGAAAAGGATGCAGTAGAGTTGACTTTATGTCCCATCTGCAAAAAGAAATCTTGCAGAAGCTCTATTTTGTGAGGATCTGCTCCTGGAGGCCATATCTGAGTATGTAATGTCTTGCTTGCAAATACCTGTAAAAATCTCTAGAGGCAAGACCATATTGGTCTTGTAGGTCCTGGAATGTTTTGAGTAAATATGATCGTAGGTCTAGAAATTGGTGTATGCTGTTAGGCCCAATCTTTCCAATTCCTGAAAATTGGTGATGACAAACCCCCTGAGAACTGTGGGTTGCCCATGAAAGTCAAGTAGGGCGTAATAGTACTGGTCATTCCCAATTTAACCATACATAGGAACCTCCTTGCCATCCTCCCGGACCTGAGAAGTAAGCTCGCTTTATACTGTCTTGGGACGTCAGATCCCGGGATCTGGATAAGATTACCCGGCCTATTGATTCAAAGTACATACACTGGTATTATTCAGCGAATCATATATGTGCTGAAGGAGACATGAGAAATTATACTCTCTCCAATTAGGACATGCAAGGCCACCTTGTGACCGAGGCTTCATTAATGTTTGGAGAGGCAGTCTCGCCTTGTGATGCCCCCACAGGTAGGCTTGAACTAGTCTGTTAATGTTGATAATTTTGTCAGCCATAAGGGAAGTTGCTGTAATATGTACAACCAACGGGGAAGTTCTATCATTTTTAACAAGAAAACTTTTCCTGTCAACGATAAAGGTAAAGAGGTCCAGGTCTGGAGTTTTTTCTCCATATTTGTAAGTAATGGTACAATGTTAGCTTTATGTAATACTGTCACATCCTTAGGGAGGCGGTCTACCAAATATCTCATCTCATACTCTACCCATTTAAATGGGAATACCCCTTCCCAGTTGGATTTAACCGAATTTCCCAAGGCCATAGCTTCCGATTTATCAGTATTAATTTTTAGGCCTGCAAATGTGCCGAAGGTCATCTGGTGAATGAGCACCTTCGCCAATGATGTCTGCAGGCTTGTTAAAAATACTAAAACATCATCTGCGAAGGCAGAAATCTTGAAGACTTGCCGACCCACCAGAAACCCAGAAATCAGCAGATCCGCTTCTATCTTATGCAGTAGGGACATATAGTAACAGAGATAGAGGACACCCTTGCCTCGTGCCCCTATATAAATGAAAGTCCTCCGATACCCGCCCATTGGCGCAAATTGCCGAGTAGGGGCTATGGTATAGCATAGCTATGTTCTCTACTATGGCCCCGTGCAAACCATTTTGACCCATGACCAAGAATAGATAAAGCCAGGAGACCCAGTCAAAGACCTTTTCTGAATCGAAACCTACTACTGGGGCCCCTTGACCCTGTTGTTGGCACATTTCCATAGCAATGAGAAGTTGAGTCAGGCTGGCACTAATGGTTCTCCCCTTTACGAAGCCTGCCTGTTGTGTCATGATAATAGATGGAAAGACAGCACTTAATCTATCGACCAAAATTTTGGCAAAAAGTTTGGTTTCAAAATTAAGCAAGAATATTGGCCGGTATGAGGCCGGGGATGAAAGGTCTTTTCCAGGCTTCTCCAGCACAGTGATGTAGGCTCTCGTAACCCCCACTGGGAATTTATGCTTCTTTTATGCCTCTTGGAAAAAGTTTAATAGTGCACCTGATGCTTGATTGAATAGAATTTTATAATATTCCGCACTCATCCCATCCGGACCCGGAGCCTTGTGCCTCTTACTCCCTTTTATGGCCTCTATTAGTAGTTCTAATGTAATGGGGGCATTTAAACTAGCCAATTGTTCAGCTGTAACCTGCGAGATCTTGAGATCCTGAAAAAACACACTTTCCTCAGTGCTTCCCCCTATCCTATCTTCTCTATACAGAGCCTCGTAAAACTTCTTAAATCTAGCACAAACTTCGGTGCTAAAGGTAATGGGATTACCCCTGTCATCTTTAAGTTTATCAATATACATTTTTCCTCTTTGCAGACACACTAAGTTGGCTGCAACTTACCCGCTTTATTGCCATATCTAAAATATTTATGAGCTCCTATCTGTAACATTTTTTGTGCTTGGATATGTAATAAAGAGTTGAGAGTACTTAAGATGGCGTTATATTCATTCTGATTGTTCCTATCCTTTTGTAGTGCCAATTTCTGTTTTGCTAAACCGAAGCGCTGTTCCAGAAGTAGAATGTTTTTATGTAGTGCCTTCGCTTCTGCTATCAAATAAGATGTGATTTCCCCCCTCAGGACCACTTTACTGGTTTCCCAGTAAAGGCAAGGATCTCCCAGATGCCCCTTATTATTCATTGCATATTCATGCCATTTACTCCGTAAAAAATCATGAAAGTTTTTATCATCTGCGAATTAGATTGGAAACCACCACAGATGAGCTCGAGCCTCATTCCGATCTTCACTAATGTCCAGCCATATAACAGCATGATCCGATATTGCAATATTTCCAATCTGGGCTTGTTTAGCTTTAGGAAAAAGGGGGTCTGATATAAGAATATTATCGATTCGAGACATGGTGGCGTGAGCCCTCGAAACATGCGTATAGACCCGTTCCGTGGGGTGCAGGGTGCCTCAGATATCCAGTAAATGGAGTTCTCTACATAAATATGCAATCCCCTTGTCCTGAAAGTCTTTGCTGATTATTCTCGATTGGGACTTAGAGACTCGGCTCGTGAACACATTTGAAATCACCCAATAATTTAAGTGGACCCTTTTAGATTGGAAGCAGCATTCCCACCAAGCCTTGAAAAAAGTGGTGTGAATATGCATTTGTGGCATAGGTGGAGCATATGGTAACCTCACATCCTTGTAATTTTTCTATTACACTAAGTATACGTCCAGTCTCATCTGTGACTTGCTGAGTGAGCTCAAAACGAAGGTTTTTATGTATTAATATAGCCGAGCCAGCTTTACGGCCCACTGTAGGAGCATAAAAACATTGGCCTACCCATCCCCGTTTACTTTCATAGTCAGAGAGGTGTGTTTCTTAATTTCCGCTTTTTGGCTATTGAGCACCTTTAATACCTTCTGTCGTTTAATGGGTGTGCTCAGCTCCCCCACGTTCCATGAACAAAACCTCAGTCTACCTATCCCACTGATGATCAAAATACCACCCATCTAAGCATCATTACATTATTTCTGCTGGAAGGACCCCAGCCTTTTTGCATTTCGAACTGTGTTCAAACGTAGGACACCTACTCGGGTCCCTAGAAATACTCTCACACTGCACGTGAGATTTACTTTGCTGTAAGTCCAGATCCAGAAATTTGTCTCTGATTTTTCCCTACCCCTCCCCGATTCCCTGTTCCCCAACTTTTCCATTCTCCCCTGTTATCTAAAATAGAAATAAGAAACAATGGCCTCTCTAAACTGGGGCGTGAGGTCAGTGAAAAGATGCTCAGGTACTGCCCCCCTTCATCCCGTAGTAACAGCCAATGTATCACTTAGCCATAGGCATGCAGAATATGTAATAATATCAAAAATATTAACTTGCAAACATTGCAAACCAGAGGATCCATAGTTGTAATCCAGAGTTTTAGATGTCCAGTTATTAATGGCCTTATCCAGAGTCAGGCCAACATTGGAACAATAGGTGCTGCTTGGTTAGCCATATCAGCATTGCCCATCTAGTTTAGCCAGGCATTCTGCTGCTTTATACAGCCCTTCAAAATTGTGTACCTTCCTATCCATCCAGATTTTTAGGATGGCCGGAAACTGGAGGGAAAAGTGGATATTTTTATTGAAGAGATCGTTGCAGGTGGAAGAAAACAGTTTCCGTTTGGCAGCCACTGCAGCTGAAGTCTTGAAATATAATAATTTTATGCTCCTGCTACCTGAGCTCTTTTTGTTTCCTGAAAGCAGCCAGGATCAGAGACTTGAGAGTCCAGTCTAAAAAGCGTGCGATCACTAGCCGCGGCCTGCGCTCTGAATCCCACCTCGGGCCCAAACAGTGAGCTCTCTCTACAATTAATTTTCCTTCCAGAGCAGTAAGTTGGAGAGCCTTCAGTATCCATTCCTCAAGCAATGCTTTCAATTCTCCCTCCCCAATACTTTCGGGGAGCCCGAGGAATTTCAAATTGTTTCGTCTGGCCCAATTTTCTAAGTCCTCATTTATTTTCTGCCGCTTTGATCGTGGTTTCAAGCGTGGAGACATGCATAGTGAGAGCCAGCGCTGCCCCTCTGCTATGTCAATGCATTTCCCAATGTCTCTAATAGATTCTTTTAAAGTCTGAAAATTTTCAGTAATGCCCGCAAATTTAAGCTCAAGACCTTTAATCATAGCTTCTGTGAGGCGCGCGATTGCCTGATCATCTAGGCCTGTGCCGTCTGTACCTCCTCTGCTTTACATTTTAAAAGAAAAGTGTAATTTCCAGTTGTGGAAAGGTTGTCATATGGCATCTGAAAGGGCCCCCCTCCACTGCGGCAGTTAATCACAAGTGTGCATTCATTTGGCTTATACCTAATACCATTTTCCTATTTCCTCTAGTGCTTGCCACTGGAGGAAACAGGAAGCAGGCATGCTAATACTCCTAAGTAATTCACTTGATGGTGACTTAAACGGAGCTCTTCAGCTGCTTAGATTTAAATTTGTTGGCATAAATGCCAGAGGGTTGCCAGGTGGAAAATGTTTACATTTTAAATAAATACTAGGGAAAAAATAAATGAAAGTTAAAGTAAAAAGATATGCTCCTTTTCAAGTGTAATGAAACATGAAGCTGTTGCTGCTTTAGGATCCTATTGCAAGTGCAAGTATGGTGCCAGATGAAGCCTGCTTAAATAGCCACAAGAAGAGCGCTTTAGTGGAGACCGTGAATATATTGTGGTAATTTATTTTGAAAAGGTTGAAATCGTGGAAGAGGATAACTGCAGCTGCTTTTAAGAAAAACTGAGAAATTCTGCGATATTACCCAAGACTTAATCTTAAGTTGTGCCAGCAAAGCATGTCCATTGCTGTGAGATTTTGGTCCAGCTTTGGTGTTCTTGAAAATCTATAATGCAAATTAGAATTAACCTACAAGAGATGCAAAGAGCCTCCATTGAATGTAAATTATATAGTACAAACTGATACATCATTGCTAGCAGTGGCCTTTGTTAAAAAGAAAAGGAATTGCATAGGATGTGCCAGGCTAGGTAAGAAATGGACAATTTACATCACATGGAAGCACCTGAAAGACAGCCTCCCCATTTCTCATTCTCAGATGTTGGAAAAGTGTCTAGCTGTGAATTTGACAGGTAAATGCCCCTTAGACCAATAAAATAGATAGCCGCCTTGCAGGCCTGCTGTTCCTCCTTAGAAGAATACACTGAGTTAATACAGAATTAAGTGTGCAAAGCGAATTGGGTGATTTTAATGTGTGTTGACCAGCCTGACTGGGGGGAAGCAGCATTGAAAAAATGTTTTTATATTAACTAAGTGAAATTGAATTAAAAATTATGGTTTTAGTTTTTAAAACCATTTCTAGTCTAAGCCCTTCCTCTTTGTCTGAACTATTGTCAAGGTATTCTCCAATCAAAAATTAAAGATCACGACATAGAAACATAGAAATGACGGCAGAAGAAGACCAAACGGCCCATCCAGTCTGCCCAGCAAGCTACGCAATTTATCCATTTTTTTTTTTATCTTTCCCCCCCCCCCCCCTTTTTTTCTCCCCCTCCCCCGTCACTATTGGCTTCCAGCACCCTCCGGCCCCAATTCCTTCCACCCCTCCACCAATTCCCTTCCACCCCTCCACATGATGTTTTGTTAGTAGTTCCTTCTGTAAAAGAACATCGGTTAGTTAGGACACACTCTTCAGCATTTTGTATTACAGGACCAATCCTATGGAACTCCTTGCCTAAGGATTTATGTGCAGTTTCTGACATTAAGGTATATTGGCAACAGCATAAAGTTGTTTTTTTGTTTTTTTTTTAATTTTGAAGTTTTTTGGAAGGGTTTAATTTACATCTGAGAGGTAGAAAATTGATAGAATATTTTATTGCCTGTTTTATTTTTTGAAGTTTTAGTTTGATTATATTTGTGGAATTATTAGATGCTATATATTTTTATGTAAACCACATAGTGCAATTATATTTGATTTATACAGTATATAAACTTTTAATGTTATGCTCAGGCTTGTGAACCCTTGGGCCAACAGGAGGATGGAATACCTTAGGAAGAGGATCCGTAGGTTCTCCCTTCGGGTGGCAAGGCAGGAACAGAAGACGTGACCAGCTGACCCTCGGCACTGGAGACAGAGGTGACTGTGGGGGCAGATAAAGTCGTGACGTCGAAGAAAGGATGTGTGTCTTCGCCACTGGAAGTCCGCGGTCCCCCCAGGAGGAGCCCGTAGGGACCCGGACCGCTGGGACTTCGTGGACCTTTGAGAGTCAAGAGGTTCGGTGCAAGGGCTGACTGGAGCTTCACCCCTGGAAGCCCACGGTCCCCCCAGGAGAAGCCCGTAGGGACCCGGGCCGCTGGGACTTAGGCGGGCCCTTGGAGACGATGGTCAGGAAGGAGTCTGAAGTCAAGTGCCAGAGGGTCGTCGCTTACCAGTCCGAGGTCACACACCAAGGGATCACCACTTGCCAGCCCGAAGTCACACACCAGAGAATCACCGCTGGCCAATCCGAAGTCAGGAACAAGGATCCAAAGCACAAGGATTCACCAAAGCAAGCAGACCTGACTAACCACGGAAGTTGCCAAGTCAAAGAATGAGCAGAGGAAGCCTCCTTTTATACTTCCTCTGCTCTGGATCATTGGAAGCAGCTGAAGGTAATTAAAGGGCTTAGGTCCCTTTAATTCTAGTGAGGAGGCACGGCCTCGCGCCTAAGATGGTGACGGCCATCTTGGATCTCGGGCCGTGGAGGAAAGCCACTAGCTGCCGCAAGGGAGGAGCAGGGACGGCTCCTGGCCCGGTGGCCAGCACGGGGGCACCGGGCACATGCAACAGGGCAATCTGCCCCAACGCCGCCATGGCTCAGGTAGGGGGGCGTGCCCGCGGCCGTCCGCGGCGCAGAACACATTTAAAATAAATAAATTGGGCATTTGCAAATATTTGAACCTACCCATGAGCAAGATAACATTTTGGATCTAGTTTGTTGCTGATGGCCAGTTTGCTATCCATCTGGTTTCTTTATTGGATTGTTATACTAGCAAGTTTGTATTGCAATATATATGGACCACTTGTCCAACAGTGCATGATATGATGGTCTTTAGAAATATAAAGAGAGTGACATAAGAGGCTTTGGTTTCTTGCATGCAGGATGTGGAAATTAGCTTAATGCCAGAGCAATTAGTTTACAAATGGAATACAGTATTGGAATCTATTCTGAAGAGGGTAATGCCTCTGTGGATTTGTGGGAAGCTTGCTAGTTGGGTCCATTTAGACTTTCTAGAGATGAGGAAAACAGTGTGCTTATTAGAAAGGAAATGGTGAAAAATAAAAGATGTGAGTAGGGAATGGTGTTTATTCTTCCATAAGCATTTCAACTTAATGATCAAACGGAAGAACTAGACAGAGATCTGATCAAAGACATTAAAAAGGTAGGAAAGAAGGGAGAAGTGTTGATTGTTGGTGACTTTAATCTGCCAGACATACAGGCCGATAGCCTGCTATTGGACGCACGTTTTCCCTTACCCCTTATTCAGTAAGGGGAGGAAAATGCGCGTCCAACCCGCGGCACCTAATAGTGCCCTCAACATGCAAATGCATGTTGATGGCCCTATTAGGTATGCGTGCGAAATACAGAAAGTAAAATGTGCAGCCAAGCCGCACATTTTACTTTCAGTCGGCGCTAATTTCTTCCGGCACCGGGAAAGTGCACAGAAAAGCAGTAAAAACTGCTTTTCTGTGCACCTTCCCACTTAATATCATAGCGATATTAAGTCGGAGGTCCCAAAGAGTAAAAAAAAAAAAATTTGAATTCAGCCCGCGGCTGTCTGGCTGAAAACCGGACGCTCAATTTTGCCGGGGTGTCCTGTTTCCGAGCCTGTGGCTGTCAGCGGGCTCGAGAACCGACGCCGACAAAATTGAGCGTCGGCTGTCAAACCCGCTGACAGCCACCGCTCCTGTCAAAAAGGAGGCGCTAGGGATGCACTAGTGTCCCTAGCGCCTCCTTTTACCCGGATCTACCACCGGACCTAATTTAAATACTGAATCGCGCGCACCAGCGAGTGGCCATTTGCCCGCTCTCCCGCAGACTTTACTGTATCGGCCCGATAGACTGGAGAATCCCTTCTGCAGAATCTACCAGAAGTAGAGAGATAGTGGATGCCCTTCAAGGGGCTCTGTTCAAACAAATGGTAATGGAACCTACAAGGGAGGGAGATATACTCGACCTAGTGCTCACTAATGGAGATAATGTTTCTAATGTCTGGGTGCATGCCTACCTCAGCACCAGTGATCATCAAACGGTATGGTTTGACATCACAAGTAGGACATGGAGATATCACACGAAGACCCAAGTTTTGCAGTTCAAAAATACAGACTTCTCTGAAATGCGGATGTACCTGGAGCTGAAACTTGAAGACTGGGAGAAAATGGGAGAGGTGAAACAGTGCACCAAACTAAAAGGAGCAACTACAAATGCAACAAATCTATATGTTAGAAAAGTAAACAAAAGAAATAAGAAACTGATCTGGTTCAAAAAGGAGGTAGCTGACGTAATAAAAGCAAAAGAAGCAGCTTTCAAGAAATATAAAGGATCCCAAAAACTAGAACACAGGGAAGAATATCTGGTGAAACTGAGGGAGACTAAAAAAGTAATCAAAAGAAAGCAAAAAGTCAGGCAGAGGAAAAGATTGCCAAGGAGGTAAAGCGAGGTGACAAAACATTTTTCAGATACATCAGAGAAAGGAGAAAGGTCTGAAGTGGTATAGTGAAATTAAAAGGTGACAAGGATCAAGGTGTGGAGAGAGATGAAGAAATGGCAGAAATATTAAATAAATACTTCAGTTCGGTGTTCACTAAGGAAGACCCTGGAGAAGGATTGTCTCTAGTTAACAAAACTGTGGCAAGGGGTGGAGCAGATGAAACTCCATTTATGGAAGAGAATTTATGGGAAGAGCTAGGAAAATTGAAAGTGGACAAAGCCATAAGAACATAAGAAATTGCCATGCTGGGTCAGACCAAGGGTCCATCAAGCCTAGCATCCTGTTTCCAACAGAGGCCAAACCAGGCCACAAGAACCTGGCAATTATCCAAACACTAAGAAGATCCCACGCTACTGATGCAATTAGTAGCAGTGGCTATTCCCTAAGTAAACTTGATTAATAGCCATTAATGGACTTCTCCTCCAAGAACTTATCCAAATCTTTTTTGAACCCAGCTACACTAACTACATCCTCTGGCAACAAATTCCAGAGCTTTATTGTGCGTTGAGTGAAAAAGAATTTTCTCCGATTAGTCTTAAATGTGTTTCTTACTAACTTCATGGAATGCCTCCTAGTCCTTCTATTATTTGAAAGTGTAAATTACCGATTCACATCTACTCATTCAAGACCTGATGAGGTTCATCCCAGGATACTAAGGGAGCTCAGAGATGTGCTGGTGAGTATGCTGTGAGACCTGTTCAATAGATCCCTGGAAAAGGGTATGATGCCAAGTGACTGGAGAAGAGCGGTGGCTGTTCTGCTTCACAAGAGTGGGAGCAGAGCAGAGGTTGGAAACTACAGGCCAGTTAGCATCACCTTGGTGATGGGAAAATTAATGGAGACACTGCTGAAGGAAAGGATAGTGAACTATCTACAATCCGGTGGGTTGCTCGATCAGAAGCAACATGGATTCACCAGGGGAAGGTCCTGCCAGATGAAACTGATTGATTTATTTGATTGGGTGATTAAAGAATTGGATCAGGGGAGAGCGCTTGATGTGATTTACTTACGGTCCCTTAAAGAAGACTCATGAACAAAATGAGAAGCTTGGGAGTGAGCGCCAAGGTGGTGGCATGGATTACAAACTGGTTGACGAATAGAAGGCAGTGTGTGATGGTAAATGGAACATACTTTAAAGAGAAAATAGTGTTAAGTGGAGTGCCACAGGGATCGGTGTTTGGACCAGTTCTGTTCAGCGTCTTTGTGAGCGACATTGCGGAAGGGATAGAGGTAAAGTGTGTCTATTTGCGGATGATACTAAGATCTGCAACAGAGTGGACAAGCCGGAAGGAGTAGAGAGAATGAGACGGGATTTAAGGATGCTGGAAGAGTGGTCGAAGATATGCAGCTGGGAATCAATGCCAAGAAGTGCAGTCATGCATCTGGGGTGTGGCAATCTGAAAGAACTGTATCTGATAGGGGGTGAAGGGCTGATGTGCATGGAGCAGGAGAGAGACCTTGGGGTGGTAGTGCCTAATGATCTGAACATAAGAACATGCCATACTGGGTCAGACCAAGGGTCCATCAAGCCCAGCATCCTGTTTCCAACAGTGGCTAATCCAGGCCATAAGAACCTGGCAAGTACCCAAAAACTAAGTCTATTCAATGTTACCATTGCTAGATGGCAAAGCAATAGCTAAAGCCTGAAGAATGCTGGAATAACCAGTAAGCAAAGGGAAGTGATAATCCCCTTGTACAGGTCCTTTGGTGAGACATCACCTGGAGTACTGTGTTCAGTTCTGGAGACTGTATCTCAAAAGGGACAGAGACAAGATGGAGGTGGTTCAAAGAAGGGCGACCAAAATGGGGGGTGGTCTTCATCAAATGACTTATGAGGAGAGGTTAAAGAATCTGAATGAATATGTATACCCTGGAGGAGATGAGGAGCAGGGGTGATATGATACAGACCTTCGGATACTCGAAAGGTTTTAATAATCCATGGTCAACAACAAACCTTTTCCGTTGGAAAGAAATCAGTAGAACTAGGGGTCACAATCTGAAACTCCAGGGAGGAAGACTCAGAACCAATGTCAGGAAATATTTCTTCATGGAGAGGGTGGTGGATGCCTGGAATGTCCTTCCGGAGGAAGTGGTGAAGACTAAAAAGGTGAAGGATTTCAAAGGGGCATGGGATAAACACTGTGGATCCCTAAAGGCTAGAGGATGGGAATGAAGAAAAGAGGCATGGGGGTAGCTTGCTGGAATGGTGGTTACTACCCTTATCCAATAAGCCTTCATATGGTTAATGCAACTCCAACATTGCTCTCTGCTTCAATGGCAAGGGGAAATGTGGAAAAGAGGATTTACATTCAGACAACAACCAACAAGGGCATTGAACTGTACATTCTGGGTAAAAAAGCATGGGGGTAGCTTGCTTGATGGGCGGTTACTACCCTTAACCAATAAGCCTAATACTTCACTTTTGATACAACTCCAACATTACTCTCTGCTTCAACGGCAGGGGTGGTGGGATATTGGACTCAAACAGTAACCAACAAGGGCTTTGACCTTGGCGGTCTGTGAAACTAAGTATGGGAAACTGATAAGTATGGGAGCTTGCTGGGCAGACTGGATGCGCCATTTGGTCTTTTTCTGCCGTCACTTCTATGTAGGAAGGCTAAAAGAATATGAAGAACTGACACCTTTGAAAAATCAGCATTGTGCTATTTCAGTTCTTTAAAAGATTAACCAAGATTGCAGGTATGATTAGAATATTTACTGTATAGGAGCTTACTTGTGAGGATTTTTTTTGTTTGATGATAAAATTAAGGAAATTGTAGATGGCTTTGACACTGAATCCTCAATAGAACCACTAATAATAGTACTGAGAAAATAACTTGTAGTTTTGTGAAACATTTAGTGAAACTTCTGTCAGATACACTAAGCATGTTGCTGTTTTGCATCATTCTGTAATGGAGTGGGTTATAAATGAAATTACCCCTGTATAACAGGGATGCTCAAATTGGTCCTCAGGCCCCTCCCAGCCAGTTGGGTTTTCTTAGTGTCCTGTCAGATGAATCCAGAACTAGCGTTACAGTATTATATACCCCTGCAGTGACATCAGTCTGCCAGTTTTCTCTGAGTCTAGCAGATGGGCGTCATCTCCCTACTGGGGATTGCTTCAATTTAAAAAAAAAAAGATTGCTGTGAAGAGCGGCCACGCCACTAAGAACCCGCGGGACATTGAGCCTACCCTGTCTGATGTCATCAGGGGGAGCGGGAACTTAAACGTGTTTACCACGCCAGAGGTGATATTGTACACCTTGCCTCCCGCACAAATTGCCTCTTTGAACAGCTGAGGCTTACCTTGCTGCAGAGATTCTCTAAAGATTGATGCAAAAAGTGGCCATGCCACGAGGATCCTGTGGGTCACTGAGCCTTTCCCCATCTGTCGTCATCAGGGGGCACGGGAACTTAAATATGTTGGCCATGCCAGAGGCACCATGCACCGAAGGAGTGCGCACAAGGAGTAAGCCCCTTTGTGTGCCCCTTAGGGTCGAATCTGGACATCGAGCAAAGTACATTTCATTCTTTACTGCAGCTTGTCATAAAATTCCATTATGTCTGAATCTTCATATAAACATATTGATGTAATTTCTAAGCGGGGAAGATATGCTAATGGTTCACATAACATTAAGTTAGAGGATAGGTCACAACATGCATATACCAACTATCAATGTTTCTCTATTTGCTTCTTGTTTTTCTTTTATCTGTCTTATTTCCTAGCATGTAGACAGACGGATTCGGGGCCAGTGGGTTTTTGCTTCCCTGCCAGTGGATGGAGATGGAGCAAGCTGAAGTCACAGTATATATAGCCCTACAGTAACCCTGAAATGATCCCTATTCGACATGCAGGTCCCCAGAGGCAGGCAGAGCTCCGGAGTCTCAATGCGTGGATGAGATGATGGTACAGGGAAGAGGGATTCAGTTTTGTAAAGAACTGGACACCATTTTGGGGAAGGGGGAGACTTTTCTGAAAGGATGGGCTCCACCTTAACCAGAATGGAACCAGGCTGCTGGCACTATCTTTCAAAAAAGAGAGAGCGCATCTTTTAAACTAGAACAAGGGGGAAAGCCTAATCTTTTTCCTGAGTGGTAGCTCCTAATATGGAACCTAACATTGTGTAATTACAGCATGGATTATTTTTCCCTATATGCATCACCTTGCACTTGTCCACCTTAAATTTAATCTGCCATTTGGATGCCCAATCTTCCAGTCTCCCAAGGTCCTCCTGCAATTTATCACAATCTGCTTGTGATTTAACTATGAATAATTTTGTGTCATCTACAAAATGTGATTACCTCACTTGTCATATTCCTTTCCAGATCATTTATATATATATTGAAAAGCACTGGTCCAAGTTCAGATCCCTGAGGCACTCCACTGTTTACCCTTTTCCACTGAGAAAATTGATCACTTAATCCTACTCTCTGTTTCCTGTCTTTTAGCCAGTTTGTAATCCATGAAAGGACATTGCCTCCTATCCCATGACTTTTTAGTTTTCGTAGAAGCCTCTCATGAGGGACTTTGTTAAACGCCTTCTGAAAATCCAAATATACTACATCTACCAGTTCACCTTTATCCACATGTTTATTAACCCCTTCAATAAAATGAAGCAGATTTGTTAGGCAAGACTTCCCTTGGGTAAATCCATGTTGACTGTGTTCCATTAAACCATGTCTTTCTCTATGCTCTACGATTTGGATCTTGAGAATAATTTCCACTATTTTTCCTGGCACTGAAGTCAGGCTCACAGGTCTATAGTTACCCGGATCACCCCTGGAGCCTTTTTTAAATATTGGGATTACATTGGCCACCCTCCAGATTTTAAAGATAGGTTACAAATTTTAACTAATAGATCAGAAATTTCATTTTTGAGTTCCTTCAGTACCCTAGGATGCATACCATCCGGTCCAGGTGATTTGCTACTCTTTAGTTTGTCAATCTGGACTACTACATCTTCCAGGTTCACAGTGATTTCGTTCAGTTCATCTGACTCATCACCCCTGAAAACCATCTCCGGAACTGGTATCACCCCAACATCCTCATTAGTAAACACGGAAGCAAAGAATTCATTTAGTCTTTCTGCAATGGCCTTATCTTCCCTATATCCTCTCTTATTCTGCTTCCTCTAAGCCATGCCATGCACCAGGCTCCTATGGATGCTATAGATGTAAGTCATGTGCCCTATTTTTGATGTACATCATGTGCCAGCTCTCAGGGTTGTTCTCGTCAACATTGAGCTCCCGGGCCTCAGCCAGCCCTCCAGCAAAGCCCCACTACAGGGTTTTGACTATGGGCAAGGGAGCATGTGCCAGATTGCCGTACCCTTGGGTCCCTGCCGCCCCTGGTCGTGGACCGGCTATGTCTGTTTGCGGACCTCTGGACCAGCATTATGTTGGACCAGTGGGTTCTTGTCATCATTCACTGATGGTACCAGATGAACTTCTGGAACGTCCCCAAGGACTCTCCCCCGTGCCCATTGTTGGGTCTGCCTCTCATCAAGAAGTACTTATGACAGAGCTCTCTGCACTGCTAATGGCAGGGACAAACGAAACCGTCCCCCTCTGCCTGTGGGGCCAGAGGTTCTACTCTTGGTACTTCCTGATACCAAAGAAAACAGGGGGCCTGTACCCTATTCTTGATCTGAGGGCCTTGAACAAGTTTCTATAAAGAGAAAAGTTCAAGATGATTTCTTTGGGGACCCTGATCCCTCTCCTGCAAAAAGGAGACTGGCTCTACTCCCTCAACCTAAAGGATGCCTACACTCACATTTAGATCTTCCCTATCCACAGGAAATATCTCCACTTTCTAGTGGGAAAGGAGCATTTCCAATACGTGTATTGCTCTTCGGCCCCATGGGTCTTCACCAAATGCCTGGCAGTTGTGGGGGCACACTTGCGCTGGCAGGGAGTGCATGTGTTCTCCTATTTGAACAATTGGTTAATCAGAAACACCACCTAGCAGGGAGTGCTCTGCTCCCTGACGCTAACTGTCCCTGTGCTGCAGTCTCTAGGGTTTGTCATCAACCACCCCAAGTCCCATCTCAGCCCATCCCCATATCTGGGCTTTATTGAGGCCAGACTGGACTTGATTCAGGCCAAGGCGTTGCTGCCTTCGTTCTAACACATCTCCAGGAAAGGCTTGTTGAATCCTAGCTGACTTTGGCAAAAACGTTTTCCTACGTATCATGCTAACAGCGAGAATCACTTGGCATCAATTTTACATGGTGCAATACATCGAGTATGTTCAAAACATGAAACCTTTCATTTGTTCTGAAATAGGTGAACAAATAACTCCCATGGCTCTCTGTGATTTAGAAGAAGCCATCAGCCTATAATCAGTCTATGAATCTTTCGACACTACTGCACATACATCTACAGCATCCATAGGAGCCTGTTGTATGGCATGGCTTAGAGGAAGCAGAATAAGAGAGGACAAGCATGAAAAAACTGGCTGACATTTCAAGTTTAAGTGGCAACCTCTCAACAGATTGGGCACACCTGTAAGTAAACAAACATTACTGAATTGGATAACTAATTGCATATAACATTGCTACATGGTAACTGGGCTTGTTTCACTAACTCAGAGCTCACCAAGTGTGAGCAGCAGTATACTTCATAGTGCATCTCAAGGAAGTACCCATAGAGGACATATGTAAAACAACTCCTTGGGTCATCAGTGCATATGATCATGTCTCACTACTGCTTACAACACTAAAAACAAAAGGGAAACCGACTATAACAACTTCAAACTCCTCTCTGCCATCAAAACAAAGGGTTACATTATTTTCCCATGTTAGCTGAGTGTGAGTTCAAGATTTATAAATTTAGATAGTACTGCATCAGCAAGCCTGACAATGTGTTTTTACGGTGAACAAGAACCGTTCGGTCTGTTAATCATTTGCGGCTCAGCAAGAGTTTTTAAACAGCAATGGCTTGATAATAAAGATAGAAATAGTTATTGTAATTATCATGTGAAAATCCCATTAAACAGTGTTGTACTCTTGGCCCGAAAGCGGCTGGTGTTTCGCTATATAACTCGTAGCTTCCTCAGGGGTAAGTGCTATTAAATTATCAGATATCTGTAAATGCAAAGAACTGTCAGATGTGAAACTATTAAAAATATTGTTGTGACTTAGCTTCGTGTTGATGGAGAGACAACCTTCTTTAATTGGACGCCAAGTCTCGAAACAATTTTCAGAGAGCGGGACAGAGACCGCATCCAACCATTTATCCAAGTTAAATAGCCTGCGTCGGAATGACGTCATGACGTCTAGATCGCCATGACGTCCAGACAACAGACACTGTCAGGCCGACAGTGTCTGTTGTCTGGACAGAAAAGGGTGCACATTAAGTCGGAGGGTGCACAGAAAAGCAGTAAAAACTGCTTTTCTGTGCACCCTCCGACTTAATATCATGGCGATATTAAGTCGGAGGTCCTGAAGAGTAAAAAAAGTAAATAAAAGAAAGAAAAATTTTAAATGGGCCAGCGGCTGTCGGGCCAAAAACTGGACGCTCAATTTTACCGGCGTCCGGTTTCCGATCCCATGGCTGTCAGCGGGCTTGAGAACAGACACTGGCAAAATTGAGCGTCGGCTGTCAAACCCGCTGACAGCCGCTGCTCCGCGTCAAAAGGAGGCGCTAGGGACACGCTAGTGTCCCTAGCGCCTCCTTTTGCCCGTTTCTACCGCACCACCTAATTTAAATACAGAATCACACGCACAGGCGAATGGCATGTGCGCGCGCCGGGACAGCAGGCGTTCATCCGCTCTCCTGCGGACTTTACTAAATCAGCCCATGTGTTAGTTGGTATAATTAGAAGAAAACATGCAGATGTAGAGCTGTATTAAGTCCAGATGGATGTACCGTGTCTAGTTTGTGAATCCAGCGCTACTCTGACTGCAGCAATGTAATGTTGAAATCGCCCCCTCGCCAGGATGGATGAAATTGTTCAAGAATGCATGCTTTTAAAGAATCAAAAGAATGAGATTGATCCACACAATGAGCTACCAATGGTGCGGTGAGCCAACTTTTGTTTAAACAAAAACGATGCTCTAGGAGACGTATTTTGAAAGAACGTGTGATTTTGCCTACATACCAGAGGTTGCATGGACATTGTATCAAATAGATGATACCAGTGGATGAACAATCTGTATGATGTTTCAATATACAGGTGAAAATAATGTAACCCTTTGTTTTGATGGCAGAGAGGAGTTAAGTTATTATAGTCTGTTTCCCTTTTGTTTTTAGTGTTGTTGATATATGGGACTGAGGTTAGTGCTCTATTTTTTGTATGTCACTACTGCTTAGACACGTTGACTTCCACAGATAACACAATGGGATGAGTGGTCTTGCACCACACAGTTTCCAAATAATTAGCTCTCTACAGTGGAGTCTGGGTTGCTATATCTATAACGCTCCACTGCAACCCTCAGCTTAGGGCTCCCCACAGATCATGACTAATTCAGCCCTGCTTATCGATGGGAAAAAAAAAAGTAAATTTGCTTACCATAAATGGTGTTTTCCATAGATGGAATGAATTAGCCATGAGATACCCGCCTTCCTCCCATGCACATGTTCAGTAGAGTTCAGAGCTCTACTAGCTCAGAGAGATAGATCTGTGCCACTGGATGATGTCACCCACAGATCATGTTTAATTCTGCTATCTACAGAAAACATTATTTATAGTAAGTAAACTTGCTTTTCTAGCAGTCTGTGTCTCCTTTGAGGAAGAAATTATCAAACAGCCTGCATAAGAAAATCAGCAAAAATATGCACAAGTTACACCAATTTTCAAAGTGATTTTAATACGTTTGTTTTGAAAATTATCCTACTAAATCTACCTTGCACACATACCTACTTAAATGCACACTGAATTTTTCCTTGAAAATGTATGCACGCTTTTTTAAAATCCAAAATTATGTAGATAAGTCCAAACTCCTCTGCAACCCCTCCCCCACCCCCACAAATGCCTTCCACCAGTCTTGGTAAACTTATGTTGGAACATAACATATAGGGATAGGCTTACCTACAATATCAGGTTTGAAATTTTATAAAAGGCCATTTTTGTTAGGGATGTGTGTTTTGTTTTATTCATTTCTGGTTTTTAATGTGTGCTAACTCTCCCTCCCCAAATATTACATGAAAATGATAAAGCCAATGAAATGAACAGAAAAAAATCCCATAAACGAATACAAAATTTTCAGGCTGCCTACCCCTAATTTCTGTGTGTAAAACTGTTCTAAGTGCAGAAGCCCCTGTGAAAATTCTTTGTAAGATGAGGAAACTGAGTCTTAAAAAATAATAATTGTATTAGGAGTTCGCTATCAAATCTTAGTGCAAAGGATACAATCAATGTTCCGCTAAACACCACTGCTTCCTGTAATCTTTCCAAAAAGGCAGAAACATCTAGACTATCCTTTGTGGCCCCTTCCAATGGATTAGATTGATGCTTCATTAATGAGTAAATTTTAAGAACCTGGTGCGTGTGCAAATACAGGGAGATATGCACGTGGCTGGGCCATGTGCATGTCAAGTGCATTTTGGAAACGGCCCAGCCATGCACGTATCTTCTGGTACACAGGGAAGGGCCAGGCCGTGTGAAAGGGGCAGGGCCAGCCAGGACAGCGGCCATTAGGCCCTGTCCCGGGGAAGTGTGCACTGGCAGCCGGCTGGTGCGCGAAACTTACTTTACCTCGGAAGATGAAGTAAGTTTTGAAACAAAAAATTCTAATAGGGGGGTTAGGGGTCGGGGAGGAAGAGTAGGTAGGGGGATAGGGAAGTTCCCTCCCAGTCCACTCTTTAATTGGAGCAGACTGGGAGGGAACTGGGAATGGGCCGATCGTATCACCATGCATTTTTTTTTAATCACCCACCCCCATCCCCCTTGCATGCGCAAGTTGCGACCCACTCGCACATATGCACACCCAATTTTATTTCGGAGCGCACATGTGCGTGTCTTTAAAAATCTACCCCAAGGGCATATAATAAATCTTGGACAGAGAAAGTGTAGCCGCAAGAGAAATTTTGTAATTGTCAAGGAAACATTTCTTTAACGGATATGCTGAAATTAATTTCACCAATGAAAATAACACCAAAATGCCAAAAGTGTCAATAATTATTCAATTGTGTATATGTATACATAACTATTTATGGACTTGATATCAGCTGTAGGCAGTACTCAAAATATAATCCACAATCTCTCACCTGCAATGGGCCCCAAATTGTGTCCTGTAAAAGAACTAAATTCACGTCATCTGCCAAATCCAACCTACCATCCTGATATAAATTTTATTCATAATTTAAACTGCTGATCGGTTTATAATATTCAATAAAAAAAATTGTTTGAAACTATACTTCCAGAAGAAAAATATTTTTTTAAAAAACATGAAAAAACATTTTCAAAAGAAAATTTTTTTTATTCTTAACTAGCCACCCAACTACAATCTTCACTCAAAAGGCAAATGTGTTGCACTGGAGGTGGACCCTTGGCCTGGCACAGGATTGGTACAGCCCTCTGAGGGATCCCAGAGGGCGCCTGCCGCCAGGAGGCGGAGCACACGAGGAGACAGAGGCTAGCTGGAGCTTCACCAATAACGGTCAGGGGGCTCCGCGGGTGGAGCCTTTGGATTCCAGGACTGCTTGGGCTTAGGTGGGCCTCTGGGGGTCTCCAGGAGAGATGATGGAGAAGTATGCCCACCAAGAGAAGAGGTGCACGGCTCTCGGAGAACAGGCGAGCTAGTCTGGAACGGAGAGTACTGGAGACCACAGGTACAAGGCAGGAATTGAAGGTCCTCCGGGCAGGGTAGGCAGCGCCTCTAGCTTGAGGAAGGCCACAGACAGCGTCAAGGCAGGTGGGCCTGGTGGTCGCAGGAGGAGCAAAGAGAGTGTCCGAATGGAGCGCAAGGGTCAAAGCCAGGGTATCCGTCTGAGGGTGGTCAGCCAAAGCAAGGGTCAATTCCAGGAATCAGTCCAAGCATGGTCAGAGGCAAGCAGAGGTCAGTTCCAGGTATTGGTCCAAGCATGGTCAGAGGCAAGCAGAGGTCAGTTCCAGGTATTGGTCCAAGCGAGGTCAGAGGCAGGACGAGGTCAGTACTGGGTGTCAGTCCGAGGAGGTACTACCTGGGTAGCGGAACGTGGAACAAGACTCAGGAATGAAGGAACTGAGGAACAGACGCTGGAACATGGGAACAGGCACAGGAACAAGGAACGCAGGAACATGCACAGGAACAAGTATGGCAACTAGCTTCACTCGAGGTGACGACCCGTTTGTCAAGGCAAAGAGTGAGCGGCTGAGCCCTGCCTTATATGCAAGGCTCAGGTGACGTCATGGCCGGGCACTGCGGAGCGGTTTCCAGCCACGGCACTTTAAAGATTTGCCTAGTGCACGCACACACACCTAGGGGCGGGGCTGAGGACGCCGAGGCCACAGAGCCCCGACTCGAGCCACGCTGTGAGGCCTGGGAGCTGGAAGGAGCCGGAGATGCTGGCGCCGGACATCTGGGGTGCAGGTGACTCGCCGCAGCAGCCGGTGAGGAGGGACCGGGACCCCCAGAGGGGGAAGAGAGAGGTGAGCAGGCCCGGCAGTGGCCTTAGCACGGCCAGGAAGCGCAACAAAATGTGGTAGAGAGAAATTGCTGATACTTCCTCCAAGAAAGTCCCCAACAGTGGCAATGTTTCACGCTAGAGCACCTTCATCGGGGATCCAAAATTCATGCTGAAACAAAGGCAATAAAAGAAATAATTAGAAAAATGTGAAAATTAAAAATAATAAAACTAACTTAGACCTGGGACACCACATGTACCTAACCATCACTTGCTCTGCTTAGCTATCCTTCAAAAATGGCAATGTGTTGCACAGATGGCCGTGAGCCTCTCAAAATTTAAAGGGCTCATTAACCTACTTAAATGACTAATCAGGGCTTTCTGCCATAAGGTCCACCCTTCAAAACTGTGATGTAGTACATGCTGGTAACCCGAATCAACTAACAGGAACAACCAGGGAATTCCTAATATTAGTGCATCTTGTAAGCAGACCCAGTCATATAAATACCAACCAATCAACTTCCAGAGTCCGTCCAAAAGGCTGCACTATGTGTAACTTAAAAATTTACTTTTGCTCATGTTGTAATAACAGCATGATTACCACCCTGCATACATATCATAGGATGTTCTAATACAGAGCAAACGAGTGTCCCAACAGTCATACAATGATCAACCAACAGAGCATCTAAACACTGATGATTACTTGCACTGTGATGTTCAATTATGTGTACGTGACATTCTCTTCATTTTACCAATATACAGAAGATTACATGGGCACCAAATAGTCTAGATCATGCATGTTGAGGCACATTTATTTATTTAAATGATTTCTATCTCACTTCAAGGTTCAAAATGGGTTACAATAAAAACAATTATAAAAATCAACAAAACAATACAAAAGAGCAAAAATAAAACAAACAATAAAACAAACTACTTAGTGGGATAAATATATACATAAATGCATGATTAGGCTCCCATGTCATTCTTTGTCTCACAATCATGCTGTTCTATAATATTAAAAACTTTCTTAAAGAAAAAGGATTTAAATTGTTTTTGGGTTTTTTTTTTAAACAGCCTTGTCTGTTAAATTTCTGCGGGCAGCAACTTCTATAATATAGGCCCAGCCACAGAAAAAACATGATCGCTCTTCTCAACAAGATGGGCAAGTTTCACCGAAGGAATCTCAAGCAATCCTTTATCAGCAGATGTCAAACTGCCAGATGGCTGGTAAAGGTGCAGAATAGAACTTAACCATAAAGTTTCTGAATTGTATAGGGACATTCCATGTCAAGTGGACCAATTTAAAAAAATCATCCATGCTCAACCTTCAAATTAAAAAAAAAAAAATGTGTGTGGATGTTCGCTAGGGCCTCAAACAAAACTATGCAACATTTTTTTTTGCTGGATCTCTATTGGTTCAATAGCTAGAGGCAGCTGAATGAAGATCATTCTTAGAGTACTGTGCTCCACCCAACACAAAACAGCCATTTTGTCCGGACACTGCGGCCAAACAATCTCTATTAGGGCCCTGAAATTTTGTGGATTATTACAACCTCTGGTACTAAGTTCCTGTGCAAAGTTTGGAACCTAACATGAGCTTGCCTCCCTTTTTATGGGCCAGCAAAGTATGTGAAAAATTATATAAAAGACATGTAAGGCCTACTTTGACTCCTCATTGCTCCTGATGTATATTTCAATTCAAGCCATAACTGGATCAGTAGCCATGGCTCATGATGTACATCTAGGATTTTCACTAGGAAGGTTTACAGCCAAGTGGAAACAAAGATATAGTTACATAAAGACATAATGTCTCCTTTTTATGCAAAATTTTGCCACTTTTGGGGTGCAACTATCTCTATTATGTAGTTTTTCATTTTTTCTTTATAATGTCATTTGAAAGAGCACCTTTGTTTTTGCTACAAGTCACCCTGTTTCTTCTTGGACTCAGCCTTGCTTTGGTCAGAATTACAGTCCTAAAGACAAGCATCCTTTGTATGCGTGAATGTACTATGTTAAAAGAGCCATCTTTGGCACCCAACTGTGAAACATGCAAATGAGTTAGAGATGAAAATTTTACAATGCAGCTCAGTTAACTGTTCTTACCACACTTTTAGCTTTTGACACACGTGTTTAGACATATTTTCATAAATTAGTCATCAAAGTCAGTGCAAAACTTTGTGTGCTGATTAGTTACCTTGCATTGGTCAATGGTGGCTGAGCCATTCAGCAAAATTGACAACTCCATTTCCTAGAGGCCATTCCAGACAGCCAGTCAAGGTACCAGCCACAGGTTTCCAAGCTTTTATTTAAGCATAAAACAAGAAAAAGGCAAGATACTACATATGAGACTTGCTTAAAATGCAGATTTTACAAAAATTCACTTAGTCTTTTTTCCTGCCTTGCACATGTTTTGAGTGTCCCATCAATGTGTGACAAAGTGGCTTGTGAATAAATGTACTGCCTGCCTCATGAAGTTGTTACGGGTGCATCAAGGGTAGCTCAATGTGCTCTTCTGGTATCCAACAAGTGACTCTACAGCATGGCCAATAAAATGAACCAGACCTTGGGGGTGCAAGAAACTGAGCAAGACATCACATTCCTCAATTGAGACTTCGCATATATGGCCAATCCACCAGGAATTAACATAGATGCAAGCTAAATACTGACAAGGTTGGAAGCTGGATCCTTGAAGGGCAGGAAAATATTCATGTTCATGTTCTAGAACATATGCAATGAATGAGGTGACATCATTCAAAATTTTGCTAATGCAAATTTTAGTTGCATCAATGGGCTAGAATTGATGATTTTCCCTTGTGACAGTAACTGTATGACTTTTGCTAAACCTCTCATCCTGAACAGGTCTGATTGCTTCAACGTCTTCCTTTGGGACAAAGAAAAATTTGATACCTGGCACACTTTCATCACAAAAGTCAAATAGATCTTTTGGTGTCAAAATTTGGTTATTGAGGGGGTGTTGTAGACTAGCATGGGCAGCTAAACGTTTTGTGGTTCCTCCAAGCCCATCACAGGGTGATTTTCCATGGCTAGTGCCAAAAAAGCTCCATTCAACTGTAACATGAAAGTTGTTACTACGATTGCAAAGATAAATGAAACTTTTAAAGTTTTTGTATTGAGTAGCAGAGCCATCGCAAAAGGAGTGAATATGCTTCAAAACAGGTAAAATGCCCTTCAAATGCTCAATGAGTGTTCTCAAAAACTTGTGCACAGCTATTGTAGCATGGCACAAGCAGTCACTGATCATGCATATACAGAGACATTGGACATCAGGCTTGCAATAGTAAACAAAAGGGTGGAGTGTTACCTGACTATTTTCCCAATGATATCCTTGCACTGCATTCTGAACAATAAAAGAATAATTTTCGATTGTTTCATCAAGATACATAAACATCAGGATGGGCCAGGACTTGTCTGCAAAGGCAGTCATTATACTACAAAGAGCATAATGGTGTCACAGGCTAGGGCAGGTTCCCAAAATCTCTGCCACAATACACTGCTAACATGACATTACCATAATCCCTTGTGAAGGTGATACTTTTGCATGTTCAGGCTTTTTTACAAAAAAGAGCACAGCACAATAAAATGTCCATTTTGAGGGGGTCATTTATAAAAGTACTAGCCATTAAGCCCGTTAAAACGGGCGAGATTCCATTGGTCAGACCGGCACGGTTAGAGCCGCTCTGTTCTCCACAACTTCCCTTTTCCTTCCATCCCCTCTCATCTTTCCTTTCCTTCCCCTTTCACATCATCTACAACCCCTTCCCTCTCCCAGCCCTCCTCCACTCTTTTTTCTCTTCTCCAGAACTTCTTACCCTTCCCACTTGTTCAGTCATATCCTCTTCCCTTCCTCTCTCACCTTCCCTTTCCTTCCCCTTCTCCCCTCTCCCTCAGCCTTCCTCCACTCCCTCTTTTTCTCTACTCCACTTTACCCTTCCCATGTACTCATATCCTCTTCCTTCCATCCCCTCTCATCTTCCCTTTCCTTCCCCTCCCACCTCCTCCACAACCCCATCCCTCTCCCTCAGCCCTCCTCCATTCCCTCTTCTTCTCTTATCCAGAACACGCGTCTCACCACAGGGTTCATTGCTGGCCCGCCCGACGCTTAGATACCACTGCCGCTGCTCCATGGGAGGTCTCCAGGAGTCTCTCACACGCGCCTCTCCCCTGGGCTCGTTGCTGGCCCGCCTGATGCTCGGTGATGAGGCACGCGCAAAAGAGACTCCCGGAGACCTCCCATTTCTGTGTCTGTGCCACCGCTGCTTCTCCCCGCATGAGAGACCCCCGGAGATCTTCTGTGCTGCCGCCGTCGCCGCTGCTCCTCCCCGCCGCTTCCAAGCAGCCCTCCACTGCTCCATTTCTTCCCAGCACCATGTTGCTGCCCTCTGACTGACGTGCTCTTGCGCAATAGAGCTGCTCTCTACTGCGCATTTGCGGCACGTCGGTCCAAGCCCATTTATATGGTAGATGTTGAAGCAAGATGTGTCATAAGCTACAAGCATGGTAAGCAGAACAAGCTTTGCTGCACTGTAAAATTTCACATCTCTAGCTCATTTACGTGTTACACAGCATGGCGCCAACAATGCCTTTTTTTTAACATACCATGCCCACGCATGCAAATGATGCATATTGTTGGGGGCCTTAATTCTGACAAAAACAAGATCGAGTCCAAAATGAAACAGGGCAACTTTTGTAGAAAAGAAAAGATTTAAAAACTACACAGTAGAGATATTTGCACCTGAACATTGGCAAACATTTTCATAAAATAGTGACATTGTGTCTTTATGTAATTATATCTTTGCTTTCAGTTGCCTGTAAAACCTCTTAGTGGAAATCTTATATCTATCTGCCATGGGCCATGACCACTGGTCCAGTCAAGGCCTGAATCAAAGTATGGGTCAGGAGCAATGAGTCAAAGTAGGCCTTATATTTCTTTTGTAAAATGTTTCACATACTTTGCTGGCCCATAATAAGGGAGGCAAGCTCACATTATGTTCCAAACTTTGCACTGGGAGTTGGCACTAGGGGTTGTACTAATCCACAAAATTTCAGGCCCCTGAGAGGTGTTGTCAGGCTGCAGCACCTGGACAAAATGGCCATTTTAGGTTGCGTGGAGCATGGTACTCAGAGGTAATCTCCATTTAACTGCCTCTAGTTCGCCAACCAATGGAGATTCAGGTGAAAATTTTAGTACGGTTTTGTTTCAGAACATCCGTGTAAACTTTTGTTTGATTTGAAAGAAGTTGAACATGGGCCCCTGTTCCACTTGAAATGGAATGTCCCTATAGTAATGTGTGTATGATGCAAGCAGTCTTATATTTGACTTGCCAGAAGAGGAGGAGGCAATGAAGGCATTGCAGAATGCATGTGAATTGTGTATAAAGTCACCTGTTGTATGGACTTGAGGTTTAAAGGTCCAAAATTTAATAAGAACAAAGTTTTGATTAGAATGAGACTGTGGGCAAGCAAAATCTCCCAATTCAAGTGCATGAGTGTTGAAACACTGAATGGACAACGTGGTCTCTAAATTATGTCTTCTTTTAAATGCAAACAGTGGTTTTTAATGCTATTTTGAACTTGATAAAGCAAAGGTCAAAAAGGTAAAACACATGTAATGTGAGATACACAAGGCCAGCACACAGAGTGCAACAGGCGATCTCTGTTGTTCCAATGGGCCCGTTTCACAGCCTTATTGATCAAGGGTACTGGATAATGTCTATCAAGAAACCGCTATCGCATTTCAGATGCCCTCAATTTAAACTTAGCAGTAGAACAAAGGTGACATAAATACAAAAACTGGCCAAGAGGGATACTACTATGAAGCGACTGAGAATGACAGCTATTATATCACAGCAAAGTATTTCTATCCATTGGCTTCTGAAATATGGAAAAAGAAAAAGCGCCATCCACTACTGAAATTGTAATGTCCAAAAAAGATACAACAGTAGAGCTAATAGTTAAAGTAAATTGTAAATTAATGGTGCAAGTATTCAGCCAATGCATGAAATCCTGAAAAAGAATACTGCTGCCAGTCCACAAAATAAGAATATCGTGTATACTCTTTCAGGCTTAAAGTGCGTCCAGGCTAGTGTGCCATTTTATGCTGTTTGGATGCACGTTTTAGATGTGCTAGCCGGACGTTCTATACAGTAAGAAAAATGATCAGAACAATGGAGCAGTGCATATGGACAGCATGAACATAAGAGAAAAAGTGAAATTAATGAAAGGAGAATAATACTGGCCATGTGGCTAGTAGTAACAGTCACTGGTACATGCAAGTAAATGGTCAGAACAAAGAAGCAGGCCTCATGGACAGCATGAATATATGAGAAAAAATGCAGTTAATTAAAGGAGCAGGACTTGCCAACCAACTAGAGGCTTGTAATGGGCGACCACGCGGGACCACAGAGTATACATGGAAGTTCACGCTTCTTTCCTGGATATCCATGACTCTGAGCATCTGTTACAGGCCTGTGCCAGACCATCTGAGCCATGAGCACCAGGGAAAGGAGCAGGGCTACCGAGCATGGAGGTTCCCGCTTCTTTCCTGGACATCCATGTCTCTGAGCGTCTGTTACGGGCCTGTCCTGGACCGCCCGAGCCATAAGCACCAGGGAAAGGAGCGTGGCCACCGAGCAGGGAGGTTCCCACTTCTTTCCTGGATGTCCATGACTCTGAGTACCTGTTCCGGGCCTGTGCCAAACCGCTTGAGCAGTATGACTGCCCAGAAAAAGGAACATCCCTGATTTTGTCTCTTATCTGTTGAAATTTAAGGGATGCCAATATTGATCTTCTATTGCTGTTCACACCAGTCTGTATATAATACAGACCCAATTTGAACTGAATAGAAAAGGACAGTCTTACTCCGAACTGCGATTTATATACCTCCCAGGCAGGATTATGACGCGCAGCATGTCGCCACATTGGGGGAGCCATGAGAGATAAGGCTTGAGGGTTACCTGCACAGAGCAACAGTTACTACCCTTAATAGAAATATGTGGGTATACTATTGGAGTGGCAGTTACTACCATAAGAAACTTGCTGGTCAGATTGGTTGGACCATTTGGTCTTTTTTTGCCGTCATTACTATGTTACTATGAGTGATAACCTTTTTGGTGACAAGGTCAGGGAGACTTTTCCATAGATCAAAGAGCAGCATGTGGTTCTTTAGTCTGTCTTCTTCCGCTGATCAGCATTCAGCACAGACACACCAATATTTCACAAATAAACGCACTACTTTTAGTATCATCCCTTTCATTATCAAATCACCCTGGTTCAACCACAACAGCTCCCACCTAGAAGATGGCCATGGGAACGTCAGTAACCAAAATTGTCCCAGCAGCCTCTGGAAGAAGCAGGCCCCAGTTTTTGACAAGATTGAGACCCCACTCCCCTTCTCCCATCTATTTGTTTAGGATTGGAAAATGATCACCAAGGACCATTGGGTCATCAGGATTGTGGATTCTGTGTACTGCTTGTTTTTATCCCACCTACCGATCTACACCTGTTTAGTGTCAATCTGGAACCATCTCACTCATCCCAGCTACACTCTGGGGTAGCCAAGTTGCTTATTCAATGGGCAATTGTAGTGGTTCCTCCATTGGAACAGGACAAAGGATTTTACTCTCAATACTTCTTTATCCCCAAGAACTCAGGGGGAATAAGACCCATCCTCAATTTGTAAGATGTTGAGCACATGAAGAAAGAGAAGTTCAAGATGAATTCTCTCCACACTATCCTTCCCTTCATCCAGATACAGACCTGGATGTGCACTCTGAACCTGAAGGAAGTTTATGCTCATATACAGATTCTTCTTGCTGTCTATGGAGAACTCTGTTTACAATAAGCAAACTATTTCCTTTCAATTATAAAATGCTTGCTTTTTTGAGCATTTATACCTTTGAGGTATTTGAGTGTCTGAATCATATCCCCCCATCTCTCCTCTACGGTATACATATTTAGGACTACAAGTCTCATTTCATAGGATTTTTGGTACATATTCTGAACCATTCTGGTAGCCTCTATCTGGACGGTCTTTACACGTCTCTTTTTTGATTTACAGCCTCCCAGAACTGGACATATTACTCCATATGAGATATCACTAATGCTCTATAGAAAGGCCTTAATTCTTCTCTTTTTTTTCCCTAATGGTTATATGCAGCCTAGTATCACTCTGATTCTGGCCATTGCCTTATCACACTGTTTTGCAACTTTGTGATCCTCAGATATGATCACCCCATAATCCCTCTGACTGGTTCTCCCTCCCTACCCCATTGTGCACTGCTTTCTTAAATTTTTGTATCCCAAATGCATAATTCTTTATTCCCACAGGATCTTAGTTGACAAACATTTCCCTCAAGCTTAGACTGTTCCTCATTATGACAATTTTATCAGGAGTGTCCATTCTGTTGCAGATCTTAGTATCATCTGCAAAGACAGACTGTACCCTTCTGCAATTATGAAAATATTGGTCAGAGCCAGCTCCAGAACTGATTCCTGAGACACTCCACTAATAACCACTCTCTGCTTGGCATGGACTCCATCAGTTTCTAACCATCTTGGGGCCCATCCAAGTTGCTCATTTTATGCCTTTTATGCTTGACCATGTCAAAAATTTTAATGCTCTGAAATAAAAGTCAACAACAACAAAGTCCAGTGGACTAACAAGGCAATTACTTTATCCAAAAGCTTTACTAAAACTCAAATAAACCATCTCCATATCCAAAGATATTTGGACAGTACTCCAGTCCCTCTTATTCTCCAAGCTGGACTACTGTAACTCCCTCCTCCTCCCTCAAACCCCTTCAACTACTGCAAAATGCAGCAGCCAGAGCTCTTGCAAACAGCGGTCGATCTTCTCATATCACACCCATTCTTAAAGACCTCCATTGGCTCCCCGTAACCCACAGAATACAATACAAAACCCTAACACCTTTGCACAAGACCATCAACAATGAAAAGATCGAATGGCTAAAGGACATCCTCCACCATCATGACTCTCAAAGAAATCTTCGGTCCAAGAATACCAGCCTGCTAACTATCCCCTCCACAAAACTAGCCCACCTCACCACAACCAGAGATTGCGCCATCTCAATAGCAGGCCCCTCACTATGGAACAAACTTCCCACACAACTCAGACTGGAACCCTCAACCCAGTCATTCAGAAAGACCTTGAAAACTTGATTATTCCAAAAAGCCTACCAACCTATATGTTAAATCACCACATGCTAAGCTCCAGTCAGTTCCGCCCCCCTCCCCCCCCTTCATACCTCCTTTTACCGAGTCCATTTTCAAACTCTTCATCCTCCTCATACCTCCTTTCAATCTCTTCTTCCCCCGGGCCCCTCCTACACCCACCCAACTAGGTCAAGTCACTCAAACCTCTCCTTCCAACGCTCCTTGCATCTCAACCGAAAACTCCATCTCATAAATTAACTTCCACTGTCTCAATGCAGATCTACAAGACCTAATCACCTCATCCCATCGACCTAAGCTTCTCAACAAAAGCTCCACCGTCACCCTGTAGATCTTTAACTAAGTTACTATGCTACAATGTATGTTCCTTTCTCAGACTTAAGTTCCAAACTGTTCCCTAAGTTTCCCAGTTACAATGTAATAATAATAAGACATCTTAGTCATATTATTCCACGAGTTATAATGTAAACCGATGTGATATACCCCAATGAATGTCAATATATAAAAACAAACAAACAATCTCCCTCTAAATAAAACATGTTTTCTTGCATCTTATAAAATGCCATATTTAAGATATTCCATTATTTTTTACTTTAGTAGTGTGTCTATTCATTTTCCCAACACAGTTCTTCCTTTTTTCCATTTTTGTGAAAAAGGACCACATTTGTCCTCTAGTCTTCTAGAACCATTGCTACCTTCAGAGAGTGAGTGAACATAACTGACAGTGGAGCTGCCAGAATCTCTGAGATCCTTTAATAGTTTAGGATGTATCTCATCTGGTCCCAATGCCTTGTGCATGTTCAGTTTTTTAGTTTATAAGAACATAAGAATTTGACATACTGGGTCAGAATGAGGGTCCGTCAAACCCAGCATCCTGTTTCCAACAGAAGCCAATCCAGGTTACAAGTACCCAGACAAATACTGTACAGCCAGTAATAGCAGTGGCTATTCCCTAAGTCAGCTTGAATAACAGCAGTTTATGAACTTCTCCTCCAGGAACGTATCCAAATCTTTTTTAAAACCAACTATACTAACTGCCCTAACCACATCCTCTAGCAACAAATTCCAGAGCTTAATTGTGCATTGAGTGAAAAATAATTTTCTCCAATTTGTTTTAAATGCGCTACTTGCTGACTTAATGGAAATGCCCCCTAGTCCCTCTATTATCTGAAAGAGTAAATAACTAATTTACATTTATCCATTCTGGTCCTCTCATGATTTTATAGACCTCTATCATATCCCCCCTCAGCCATCTCTTCTCCAAGATGAACAGCCGTAACCTCTTTAGCCTTTCATTATAGGGGAGCTGGTTCCATGCCCTTTATCAGTTTGGTCACCTTTTTTTGTACCTTCTCCAGTGCAACTATCTCTCTTTTGAGATGCAGTCAGTTCTATGCTATGGTGTGGAGTGGGAGGCCGATTCTCTCTGGCAGTTTGATTTGGTTCCCCCCTCGTCAAGCGGCACTGCATTGCAGGTAGAGAGAACATAAGAAAACAGGAGGGAATACAGGAGAATGCATGCCAAAGAGAGAAGCTGGGAAAAAGATGAGTACAGATAAGCCAAAGTGCTGAAGAGAGAAAAATAACTAAAGCATTATTGAAAGACAAATAAAAATGAATGAACTGAAATAGAAAAGAAAAGTGAAATTTCAGGAACTGTTATGAAGAAATCAACCTTTTTACAAGAAAGCAGGTGGTTGAGGAATGTAGGTTGAAGGGATTAAGCGGCAAGAGGAGTGGGGGGGGGGGGAAACACATTTATACACACCACCTTCAAATAATGACAAATACTAAAATGTTATTGCCAAGTCATTATTTGTACTGGGCACTTTTCAAATACTTAGCTCTGAACTGAGGTGGAGTTTTTCTCTCTCAGCCCTGTACAATCCCTCCTCCAGAGATGGTATGCCTTGGTGGCTGAAGGGACTCTCTTATGCCCATCTTCAGCACCACTCTCTAGCCAGCAGGAGCCGCCAGAGTAGCCCTTGCAGTCATCCCTCGCTCCCTGGGATCAAGTGCATTACCTCCATGGTACGCCCAGGCCTGAATTACCCTCAACTGAGGGATCTGAACTCAAGATCTCTGCCTGTACCCACCCCCTTGCTACAGCACTGCAGCTTCAACCCTACAGCTGGCTTAGTTATGGCTTTCTTTGGAATGGGGTAGAGAAGGTAGAACAGGACATTTTAGTTCTAGTCATGGAAGACTATCTTGTGTGAATGGTCAGAATTTAAAAAATATGTTCTGCTCACATTCAACTTGTTTCATATCAAATGGCTTCCTAAATGTACAAATGATATGTACCACAAACTCTAAGCTAATAAGTACAGGTCAGCCACAGACATGTGGAAAAGGAATCAGTTGATATAACGTCTGACCAGAATATGCTTTTTGTGTTTAAAACATCCATAGCATCCTTCAAAGACAACACGCTCTTTAATCAGAAAAAACTTTCCTTTGAAATACTATTTTAGAAACTGCCAACTTTATACTACACACTTCATGTGACAACATTCTCCAATATTAGTTTCCTTGTCAAGATCTCCTTTAATCCCACTGTGCATCTTTCACTTTAAGATTGGTGGGTCTCAATCTAGCCCCAAGGACCTACCCAGTCTGGTTTGCAGGATATCCAAATAAATTTGCATGAGATATCTGCATGCACTAGAGGAAGTGAAAACATTATCTCATGCACATTCGTACTGTATGTGCCTCATAGTGCTCAACAGTGGGAAGTGCCCCCCTTGTTTCACCAAGTGGATGACAACAAAAATTCTGTCACCATGTACCATCCCTGAGAGTCTACACTCCTTTTCCACCCCCTCCCAAATTAAAGATCCACCCAGGGCAATGGCACCATCTGTACCCCTTTCTAGCTATGGCCCACAATATAGTAAGATATGCAGCTAAAACACTCTCAAGCCATCCTTGCAACCCCTGCAGGTTTCACTGCTTTGTAGGTCAAAGAAGCAGGAACTGGAAGAGGATAAAACCACAAATATTTCCTGCTTTTCTGAAAAGCAGTGTTAACTTTTCTGTTTGTTTTTTTTTGTAAATGAAGTGATCCCAACTATTAGCGCACCCCTTTTGCTCCAACACTACCTCTCTACCAGATGCACCTTACCACCTCAGTGGCTCTTCTCTAGTCTCTTCTTTGGTAATCTACTTTGTATTTCTTGCTCTCCACCCATTCCACCTTTGCACATCTCAGAAATACAGATCTCTCTTTGCTCTTCTTCTTTACATTAACATGATTAACCTCAAAAAGGGATTAAATTAGCACGAATCTGAAGCTTATGAGCAGTAGTGCCTACGGCCAAGTTTTCAATAAAGCGTTGCTGGAGTATTATTTTCTAAATTGATTCCTGAGCAACACTTCATGAACAGCAACTGTTTTCTCTTGCTCTGAGTTTGATACAACATGATCCCTAGGCCACTACAATTCTCAAGAATAGATCACAGTTAACTTTTAAGAGTTCAGAGTTTTAGCAGTTACATTTAAAACAGGCTTATTCAGTGCTCCGTGGTACAGCAAACGTAAGTTTGAGTTTCTACATGGACACCAAAGTCATACCTAAAATCCAAAGAAATACTAGGCTAAAGCTGCAAAGTGAACCAGTTTCTGGAGATAAAGTTTTGACCTGACAATCTTAAAAGTGTATTTTGATAAACAACTAAAAAAAATCATCATACAGTGGCCTATAGGCCATATTTACTAAGCTGTGTTAATGTGCTTGTAAACACTTTACTGTGTGCAACGCAGAAAAATGTGTTAATGCAACAAAAATGGAAATAATGTGTATAACCTGCAAGTTTCATGCATTATTTTCTGGCCCTCAAACTCAGTGCAATGCAGGTATGCAAATCAATACAAAGCAGCTTGTCATGCAAATGAGTAGTACAGCAAGTAAAAAATCTTTGCATGCTATGGTACTCCTCTTAAGGTGCAGGTGACTTTACCCAAGAGCATCGGCAAGCTAATGTGCCCAGAGCTGGATTTAGGCCTAGGCAACATAGGCATTTGCCTAGGGTGTGAAATTCTGAAGGTGCCCCAAAACTGTGCCAGTTTCTGCTGCTCTCTGATTCTGGGGGAAAAACCTCCCACCCTCAGTCCTCTACCTATAGAAGCCATAATTTCAATCCAGCCTTCAATGTGCTTACTGAGGCTGTCTAAACCGCTCCCCCCCAACATCCCTGGGGATCTAGTGTCCTCTCCACCCAGGCTCTTCATTTAGTGAAAAGCTGATTAAGCCCCTTCCGAAAAGTTCCACCCTGCTGCCTGCCAAGCAATCCACCCAACCGTTTTCTTCTACTGTCATCTTTAAAAATGGCAATTTATTTATTTTATTTACAGTTATTTATATACTATCCTTCCAGACAAGGTCAGGGTGGTTTACAGGTTAAAAACATTGTTATTTATATACAGAAAACACTAAACAATAACACACTCATCTGAGTATATGCACAATTATTTAACTTCAAACGATGTTTTAAAGAGCCAGGTCTTTAAGGCTCTGATATCAATTAACGTTCTTAATGCGATTGTATTTCAAAGCCTCGGACCCGCTCAAGAAAACGCCCTTTGATATCATCCGATGTACCAAGCTGAAGTCCATGTAATCAGGGCAAAATAATGCTTGGGGTGGAAGGGTCAACATGTGCCATTTCGGAAATCAGTTTTCCCTCTGCTAAAAATACAGCACTTTAGTAAACAAGTCTCTCTAAATGAAAAAGAAAATGCACAATATAGGCTACAGTGGAGATATTTCGGCCAGATTTCCAACCTGCAACCTTCTGTTGCCAATTTAGAACATAAAAGAAGGAAACCTACACTGGCTCCAACCTTTTTTTTTTTTTTTTTTTTTTAGAAAATTATTACTGATGTGACGAGCCCTACATTTTCCTGCAAAAGCTAGCACATTCGGCAGGAAAAAAAATAGAGCAGCTGTCGGACCTCATTAAAAGAAAACACACCTTGTAGTTGCGCAATCGCCCACGCAGCTGGGCTCTGCCGCGCAGGTTTCCGCATGCGCATTTCCACCATAATCCGGCTTGACGGGAGGGGCAAGATGTTGAGGCAGCTGCACGTGACATGGATGCCGCACGTGATCAAGTGACGTGTTTTCCGCTCTGCGGCCGGTGGTGCAAGGGGGGTGGGGAGGGGGTTCTAACATGGCGTCAATGCAGGTGAGTGGTGATGGTTGTGGTTTCCTTTGCCCTTCCGTGGTAGGCAGAGGACAAGGAGGAGCGCAACGGGGAATTATAGTGTGTCAGAGCCGGGCATGGAGTTATTAATGGCGGTTCTTTATTGTATGTGGTGGTAGAGGAGGGGGCGAGTAACCTTGCCCGCGGCCTGTGCTGTTTCCGTGGCGACGGGTGGCGGACGCTCTGTGACGCCGGTGAGGCCCGAGGACTCCGGTGTTCCCGGGTGGCAGCCAGGGGCGGCTTCGCGTGCGAGACACTCACCTGCCCGGGCAGCGAATCACCTACAGACGCCATGGGATTCTTCCTTCTCCTCATTTCTTCTTCTTCCCACGAGATGGGAAAGTAGTACACACCACAGACCTCACAATGACTCCCGGCACTCCTTCCCCTGCTGATACCTACAAAGAAACATTTCTTTTCTTTCAACCATATGGATGAGTTTAAACAAAAAAAAAAAGGGGGGGGGGGACCACACTTTCCCTATTAACCCCACGAGCGATGCCTTCTCTTGTCGTTCACGTTGGTGGGGGGGATACTCATACTCCTTGCAGACCACTTTAGCACACTCGCTGTTCGCTTCACAGATCCTCATAGAACGCATTCACTCTAATGCTTGAATTGTAAGAGCACCTGACATCCTGTAAACAGAGCTTCAGTCCCTAGAGATGTTTGTTATATTTTAGCTTTTGAGAATTAGTTCAATTTTTATGAAACCGGAGGTCAAGGTACGTTACAGTTCATGTTCAGTAGGTATGACTCCGTCCCAGAGAGGGTTTATAATCTAAAGGGCCTGTTTACTAAAGGTTTTCATCTATTTTGTGTCAACGGGAAACATGCTTAGTAAATAGGGCCTGAAGGTTTTTCCTGAGGCAATGGAGGGTAAAGTGACTTAAAGTCATAAGGAGAATTAGTGGGATTTGAACCTTGGCTTCCCTGGTTCCCAGTCCACTACTCTAACCACTAGGTCATTCTCCCAAATGAAGAAATAGATAAAAAGACAGCGTTAATTTCTAAAGGTAGGTCAAGTATTGCTGTTTGCCTTTATTGGAAGATTTTTAAATATATTGTATGTTTTGGAAGAAAGATGCTTCTAAATAAAGTTAATGGAAGCCTTGCTAATCCTTGAGTTATTTACTTAAATAATCCTTAATGGGATTTTTCTTTTTGCCTGTTAGCTGCCTCATTTAGGCTTCCACCTCACTCGGAACTGTTCCCTAGGCTATTACCATGAACCTTTCTATTCAGCTACCTGTGGTTTTTACTCTCTTGCCTTGCTGAAAGGCATGGCCCATAGTTTCTTCTGCAGCATGGATGCACTCTTAGCCAGCCAGGCAGTGTTGCTTGCTAAAAGGCTGGGATTCCATGTCTCCCTTCCCCCCAATTATTTTTCTCGTTTGAGAAGTAGAAACTAGGTTTAGGAACTACATTTGGGCTCTCTACCTACAGCACAAAGCCATGCCACATCAGAACAGCCCCAGTGTCTTGCAACATTTTTTTGTAATCTCATAGCTGGTCAAATCCAGAGATTAGTGTCAGAAGTTATAGGAAGCTTTGCAGGAGAGAAGTAGTGATGTAGGTTTTACATTGACATACATATAACCTGTTTAAAGCAATCTGCCTGTTTTTGGGTGATTTTTATTTGCCTTCTGAATTGTCTATTTCAAGTCTTTCTGGATGCAACAACTTACATTTTTTATATAGAGGAATTTTCCTGGGCTGAAAGAATGAAAGTACTGATGGAAAGGCTGTGATTACAAATAAGAAAGTTATTTTGTGAATGCCTTATACACAGTTGTGAATGTCACTGTGTGATTTCTGGTAACTATGGTGATAGAAAGTTTACTATAGTGCGGAATTGTTTAGTTTCTAATATTAAGAGAATCCATTAAATTCATGGTAAATCCCTTGGATGTCTCAGGATACTTTATTGCTCCTAAGAGTTAAAGAACAAAATGACTGATGAAGCAATGTTTTTGTTCCCATGAAGTTAACTAGTGTGCCTTTTCATTAGCCGTCACCTTTTTAAAGCTGACAGATCGAAGTATCTGTATTTTTAGATGCCATCCTGTTCATTTTTAAGGCAAAGCCTTGCTTCTGGTCTTAAAATTTGTAAAACCAGTTTTCTGTGCGTGTTGCTATTATTCTGTGTATCCATCTTCTCAAATATTGGTGTCTCAGGTGGTGGTACTTGGGAATTGTGTATGGTATTGGTTACTTTGAACAGTGTGTTGACTTGGACCCTCTGTTTATAGAAACATAGAAGATATTAGCAGAAAAAAACAAACCACTTGGTTCACCTGATCTACCCATTTGTACCTGCTCTCACAGGTTTTACTTGATCTGTGTTTAGTTTTTTTTGTTTTGTGTTTTTTTTTTCCTCTCCTCTCGCCCTCTGCTAAGGACCTTGAAACAAACTCATATGATTTAAATGTGGACTAGCCCCAGCAGCTGCGGTGTTCGGAACAATAGATCCATCAATAAGATTGAATAATATGGGGTGAGAGCAAAACTGGGGGAAAGGGGAGGAAAGAGAGCTTGAAAACCATTAAAGTAGATGAGTAGAGAGAATACCTCTTTAATGCTACCAGATGTTTAATGGTGCTAATTTTCAGGGTTACTGTGGTATGTCCTTCAGTGTCTGATAATTGCCATACATGCCAAGTAGATAAACTGCACAGAAGAAAAAGGAAAATAAGAATTCTTTTTCTCTTGTAGGGAGTTTCATTACAGTAATTACACAATTGTAGGGAGGGCCCCCAGTTTCCTATAATGCTGCAGAAGCTGGGCCTTACAGTAAAATTGTAGGAAATGTGTACTACTGTCTCAGCAAGGCCACTGACTTTAATAGTTTGTATGAAGGCTTCTCTTTGGATGGCCTGTGAGTTGCCATTTCCTTTAGCTGACATGGGGGCTACACTTCATGTGGTGGCTCTAGAGGGCTGCTGTTGCCATTCATTAGTTCCCTTCTGTTGTGTTGGAAGGATCTTCTGGCAGACTGCTCACACAGCTCAGCAGTTGCTAACATGCAGTGGGGAGGATGGAGGGAAGAGTACCTAAGAAGGAGGATAAGCAGCGTGGAGAGTGTAGGGGAGAGAAGAAAATAGGCATAAGAGAGGAGGTTGAGGAAAAGGAATGGAAATAGCCTCTTCTATCCATCCCACAAAGAATTGAAGTAGAGAAAGGAAAGTAATTTTGAAATAATGGAAGAAATTAACCAAACATAGATAAAATCAGAAAGTTTTATTTTTTAAAATGTTTAATGTAAACATTTCTAATAAATTGACTTTTAGGTATATGTAAATGTGGCACAGTTGCTGCAGAATTTGTTAATCCTTTCCAAAGGAGACTGGGTGCTTTGATATGAAGCTAATTTTCCTCACCTAGTGGCATTTTACAAACCTGCTAGACTTTGAGAAGTATAAGACCCATCTGCTTTGTAAACAATGGTATTCATTTTTCATATGACTCGTGTTAAAAATAGTTTGTTGTACTGTGAGCAAGCTTTGTAAATTTCCCTTGTAAACAATAAAAGTGAAGTTATATTTAGTATTTCAAGGTTATGACAATATAAGGACGGAAAGGTTAAAGAGAATACTTTTGCTGTTCTATTTGTCATTGGTAGTAAATTGTACATATATAATGAAACAGTTTGACAATGCTTTTAAAAGCACCTATATCCATAGACTGAACTCCTTGCTGAAAGTGTTTTAACAGTTCATCGAATTTAAACAATAGTTAGCACTAGGGATGTGCAAGGCAAACATTTTCATTTTCCCTTTTTTCGTTTAATTTTGTCAATTTCCTTTCAGTATCTGCTATTTTGAAATAGTGTGTGCTGAAATGAAACAAAACTGAGCCATAATAGTTATATAATTAGTAATGAGAACTTGCACAGTGATTAATAACATTTACTTTTTCAGTGGTTCTAATGCAGTTTCCCGACCTTTTCAAGCTCAAGGCACACCCGCATTAATAAAAATGTTGTGTGGCACACCAACATCTGTGCTCCAGGCAGTGCAGACATAGTGTAAAATTATATAGCCAAAGAAGAGCTAGGGAAGCATTCAAAGCTCCAACATCAAGAGGATGGGGCAGTGTTCCAGTAGCTTTTGAAATTAATTGATGCACCTGCATCAGGATATGATATGCTCATAGCTCCCCCACACTACTAGCTTTGAGCGATGTATCCATCCAGGACATTCAAGGGGCCAGCAAAGTGGGAGTCGTCTTGGAGTGTCAGTGAACCATGCTGCTGGGATGGAAGTGAACTCCTATGCTACTGTTCTCAGGCAAGGTCATATCTGGAAGAAGACTCCCAGTGGAGGCTGCACACATCATTGGAGAGGGAATCTTCAGCTGGTTGGCTGAGACTCCCTCCCATCCCCCAACCTAATTGCTCAGGGCACATTTTAGTCCACTGATAGTCATATATATGTATAAGTACTTAAAGACAGAGATGCATACACCCATGCAGAAGAGATTTTCCCCTCAAAGCCCCCTAAAGTCATAACATACCACCCAACCACCCGGGTAGTTAGTCCCACTTCTGGGGAATCCCCCCACCGCCAAAGATTAACCACGCTCCCTCCCTCCCCCCCCTCATAACACACAAACCCTATTAGACGGTAATGTTCGAGCAAACTATTATAACTTGGATAACGCCAGCTCATTTTTAAACTAGTCCTTGTTAAATCCACCTACACTTCAAAGGACCATTCTGGTCAAGGGCCTACTCCGCCATGTATATATAGTCAATAAATTGCTTTCTGTATAAGTTCGTAGGTGCTCAGCCTTGATCAGACAATGCATCTCTGGAGTTTTCAGAATGCCTGCAGAGGTGGCTCCCTCCTTTGCCAACTCTGTGCCATCTCAGTGATCGTCAATCTTCTGGACTTTTGGTGCCATCTTTGCAGTGGGGATGTTAGGATGCAAGCCTTCCTTTTTCAAGAGCTGTTACTGCTTCTGTTGGTGTCTTGATGCGATGAGATGTTCCGTTTGCCATAAATTGTAATCTGAATGGGAAAGTCCAGCGATATCTAATGTGCTGTGACCTCCCGTAGCTCATGCCTTTTCCGTAGAGTAGATGGAGCGAGATCTTGGTATATATTTATTGGTTGCCCCTCCCACATCCAATTATTGCTTTTCCTGGCAGAGTCCATAATTTGAGATTTTTGTGTAAAACTGTGCATACAAATGATATCTCTCGGCTGTGATGCCATTCTGGGGCTCAACGCTCTGTGGGCCCGCTCTATTTTTATATTCTCTGGAGTAATCTCTGTTGTGGGGTCGGCTGTTTGTTTTTCTTCTTGTAAAATGAATGCACAGATTTTTGCAGCTATTGCAGCAGCATCATTATTCTCTAGTGCCTGTGACTCCCCTGATTCAGATATTGCACCGCCTTGTTCTATTTTCTAAGTCCTCAATCTTATCCTGTAATGAGGAGAGTTCTGTTCCCCTGGACTGAGTTTGTTCTGCCATCTTATTTAATGCTGCCCCATGCTGGTCAGTAATCGTTTCAATTTCATCTACTCTGTGCCCCAGGGTTGCCAGATCATCTCTTAAGTCTGCTATAGAGATTAACAGCTCCTGTTTATGTGTTTTTAAGTTGGCCCTTATTTACATGAACCACTCTCTGATTTCACTCCAAAACTGTGCCGGCATTTCGATTATCTCCGTGTTCCCTAGAGGTGACTCGCCGGTGTCATTTTGATTCCCCTGCTTGTTGCCGTGCTCTGCGGCCTGCTCTGGCCCCGCCGTGCCGTCAGTTGCGATTTCTGGCTGCTTTTTTCTTGGTTGTCATCGCCACGCTTGTCCGGGAGCTGGCGCAATACGGTGTGCCGAGTTTGGAAGCCGGGTCTATGTGCCTTGGGGGGAGGGGCTCCTTTAGTGTGCAGCCATCTTTCCTGTGGTGGAAGAGGCCCCCCCCCCCCTCTTTTGAGCTTTTTAACATGCTTTTGACTTTCTTCAGATTGATTTTTGGCTTGGCTAAGGTCCCTTCCTTGGACTGCAATACTGTTTAGAATGTGCAACCAAAGACTTAACTATAACAGCAAGACTACTTGCTAACTACCTCATTGTCGCACCAGCGAATTCTTGATGTACTTTTTAAAAGATTATTTAGCTTGGATGTCATTTAAACAACTCCTCTAAGGGGCAACACCGAGTGTGAAAACAAATGTCATAGTAGAAGTGATACTGATTGTTCAGTAAATCTTCTCAGAACGTTGCATGATGCAGAGCTTTTACACATGTACCAACGCGTTGTACAGTAACTACTATTTGTAAGATACGATAATGGACCCAAGGAAGATTTTTATTTCATTGTCTACTTGTGTATTATGAGGTTGCTTACTAGGCATGTGTTGTAATTACTAAGTGCAGGAAAATGATACACTTACTATAGAAAGTTAGCTATGTTATGGATATTTACATCTTAATTGCATATTAAAGGAAAAATACCCCTTTTCTAGGTGAAAATATGTATGTACTCATACAATCATCAGCCAAAAGGGAAGGGTTATCCCCATCATGTAAATGAAGCTGCGTTAAAGTGGGGAGCATGATGCTGATTAAAAAAACAAACTCAACTTAATTTGATGTATCAATTTAGAATTTTAAACTTTAATCTTGTATAAAGCTTTTATATGTGTTTGAAAACACTGTGGTTGGAAATGGAGTTATATTCTAACTGAACTATTAGAATCTTATCTTGACAATAGTTCATTTGATCTTTTTCTAACCTTAGTTTTATATTCAAATTTATTTATTTTTTACAATGATTGTAGTGTATATTGTAAAAATACATTTTTTGGCACTATTGTATAGTAAAACAGTTTTACCATGATTCCTTCCAAATGTCAATATATATATATATATATATATATATATAAGGGGCTGAATTGACAGAAGTTTGAAACCTGTGAACTGTTGTGCCAGTCAGCTAGCCATTGTCCATTCTTGTACCTTTCATAAGCATTCAAGTTATCTTTAAAAAAAAAAATACTGTATTCACTCAACTCAAGCTTAACAGGGTTTAGATGTGTAAAGAATGGTAGCTCTGTGATTTTAAGAAGGAAAAATGCACGTTTCCAGCAACTAGGAAGCTGACTTTGGTGCTGATATTAAAATACACAGCGAATCATACATTGCCACAGATCCTGCTGTGTTCTCTGAAACTACTGAGCTAGCACTCTTGACTCCTTTTACAAACTCTTTCTTGTAAGCATGAGCTAGGTCGATTATAGTATTTATTTAAAGGTGGTTGATTTACACACACTTATGAAAGCTATATGGTCATTAGCTAGGGTCAGGCCTGGATTTGTCAATGGAAACACTAAGTCTGTGCCTAGGACGGCAAAAATCTGGGTGCAGCAGGCCTGCTGAAGATTTGCTCTCTCCTAGCTGTGCTAAATCTCATTTACCAGCGAACAACCACCTGCTTCTTGTTCCAGCTCTTCTCTCCTCAGTGTAGAGAACTTTTGGCGGGGGAAAAGATTGAATTTCAAACGGACCCCTCTGCAATCTCCCCCGTGTTCTCTACAGAGGTTTGCAGTGGACCAGCAAATACTTCAGTTAGAGTTCTCTTATTAGCTCAAGTGGTCGAGCTGGTTCTGCCAAATCAGCAGGGCGACGGGTTCTATTCCAGGTATTTCCTGATTCCCAAGAAAACCAGAGGCCTTCACCCCATCCTAGATCTAAGAGTGTTGAACTGTTTTCTTGTAAGAGAAAAATTCAAAATGGTCTCTGGGGGGGCTCTAAACCCTCTCCTCAGGACTGGGGATTGGCTTTACTCCCTCAATCTCAAGGACACACATGCTCATATTGCGATCTCTCCCACCATCAAAAATACCCCCGTTTCCTGGTAGGGGATGAACACTGTCAGTATTGGATGCTGCCTGGTGGTAGTGGGGGCTTATCTCAGGAGATGCCAGATACGTGCCTTTCCCTACCTGGACGATTGGCTCATCAAGAGAGACTCCAGGCAGGGAGCGTTGCATTCTCTCCACTCCACCATTTGGATCCTGAAGGGCCTGGGATTTTTAACTACCCAAAATCTCAGCTTCTTCCGTCACTACAGTTGGAGGCCAGGTACCATACAGGCAAGACAAAGGCCTTTTTGCCCCAGGACTGAGCGCTGAACCTCGTGACCCTGGCAGGATCAATCTCTTGCAGCCGTCACATCTCTGTGCACCAGATCTTGCATCTCTTGGGACATATTGTGGCGATGGTGCATGTCACACCTTTTGCTTGACTGCACGTGTGCAGAGCGCAGTGGACATTGTGCTCTCAGTGGTTCCAGGCCACTCAGCACCTTCAAGCTTGCATCTTAATCATCACACCACTTTAACAATCCCTTGTGTGGTGGGAAACCCTGTCCAACCAGAGATCGGGATGCCTTTCCAGGTCTCTCTCTCTCAGGTTCTCACTACAGATGCATCTCACATGGGTTGGGGAGCCCATGTTGTGGACCTCAGCACTCAAGGCCAATGGTCCTTGCAGGAGCAGCATCTCCAGATCAATTTCATGGAGTTCCGGGCAATCCGGTATACCCTATGGACATTTCGGGACCACTTGGCCAACAAGGTAGTTTTGGTTCAAACCGACAATCAAGTGGCAATGTGGTACCTGACAAGCAGGGGGGAATGGGTTCGTTCCTCCTCTACCAAGAGTCAGTACAGATCTGGTCCTGGGCTGTGTCTCAGGGCATTCTCCTCCGAGCCGTATGCTACCATGAGCAGAAAATGTGATGGATATGTTGAGTCAGACCTTCCACACCTACGAATGGTCCCTGAAGGAAGAGGTGGCGAATTGGATCTTTCGTCTTTGGGGAACCCCAGACATCTGTTTGCTTCCCTGGACAACAGGAAAGTGGATCACTTCTGCTCCCTGGTCAGGACGGGTGGTGGGCAGGTTTCGGATGCCTTCTCGCATCATTGGGGCACTGGCCTCCTGTATGCATATCCTCTGCTCCCACTAGTCTTGAGGACTTTCCTGAAACTTCAACAAGACTGAGGCACCATGATCTTGATTGCGCCATACTGGCCATGACAGATCTGGTTCCCGCTTCTGCAGGATCTGCCCTCATGGTCTTCGATCTGGCTGGGGAGCACTCCGGACCTGATCACGCAGGATCAGGGCAGGCTATGCCTCCCCAACCTCCAGGCCTTGTCCCTCATAGTGTGGATGTTGACCGATGACCCTGCAGATCCTGGGCCTTTTGGAGAGTGTGGGTGCCCACCTCGGCACCAGTGATCATCAAATGGTATGGTTTCATATCACAAATAGGATACGGAGAAGTCGCACGAAGACGCAAGTTTTGCAGTTCAAAAACACGGACTTTGTTGCAATGGGGAAGTACCTGGAGGAAGAACTAGAAGGCTGGGAGAAAATGAGAGATGTGGAACAGTGGGCCAAACTAAAAGGAGCAATTACCAAGGCAACTAATCTATATGTTAGGTTTCATTTTTCTCTTGCTTTTCTTTTCTATCTAGTTCTCAAAGGAGGTAGCTGATAAAATAAAAGCTAAAAGAACAGCTTTTAAGAAATATAAAGGTTTCCAAAGGGAGGATCACAAGGAAGAATATGTGGTGGAACTGAGGGAGACGAATAAAGTAATCAAGAAAGCAAAAAGTCAAGCGGAAGAAAGGATTGCCAAAGAGGTGACAAAACATTTTTCAGATTCATCAGAGAGGAGCAAAGTGGTATAGTGAAATTGAAAGGTGAAAAGGATCAATGTGTGGAGAGAGACTAAGAAACCGCAGAAATATTAAATGAATACGTCAGTTCAGTGTTCACTAAAGAGGACTCTGGAGAAGGACCGTCGCTAGTTAACAAGAAACTGGAGGGGAGTGGAGTAGATGAAACTCCGTTTACAGAAGAGAATGTATGAGAAGAGCTAGGAAAACTGAAAGTGGACAAAGCCATGGGGCCTGATGAGGTTCATCCCAGGATACTGAGGGAGCTCAGAGATGTGCTGGCGGGTCCGATGCGTGACCTGTTCAATAGATCCCTAGAAACGGGAGTGGTGCTGAGTGATTGGAGAGGAGCAGCGGTGGTCCCGCTTCACAAGAGCGGGAGCAGAGATAAAGCTGGAAATTACAGGCCTCACCTTTGTGGTGGGAAAAGTAATGGAGTTGCTGCTGAAAGAAAGAATAGTGAACTGTCTACAGTCAGAAGAATTGCTGGATCAGAGGCAGCATGGATTCACCAGGGGAAGGTCCTGTCAGACAAATCTGACTTTTTTTTGATTGGGTGACTAAGGAATTGGAACAAAGAAGAACGCTCGATGTCATCTACTTGGATTTCAGCAAAGCTTTGGATACGGTCCCGCACAGGAGGCTTGTGAATAAAATGGGAAGCTTAGGAGTGGGTGCCAAGGTGGTGGCCTGGATTTCAAACTGGTTGACGGACAGAAGACAATGTGTGATGGTAAATGGAAATTACTCTGAAGAGAGAGCAGTGTTAAGCGGAGTGCTGCAAGGATCGGTGTTGGGACCGGTCCTGTTCAATATCTTTTGTGAGCGACATTGCGGATGGGATAGAAGGTAAGGTTTGTCTTTTTGTGGATGCTACTAAGATATGCAACAGAGTGGACATGCTGGAAGGAGTGGAGAGAATGAGACTGGATTTAAGGAAGCTGGAAGAGTGGTCGAAGATATGGCAGCTGAGATTCAATGCCAAGAACTGCAGAGTCATGCATATGGGGTGTGGAAATCCGAAAGAACTGTATTTGATGGGGGGTGAAGGGCTGATATGCACGGAGCAGATGAGACCTTGGGGTAATAGTGTCTAATGATCTGAAGTCAGTAAAACAATGTGACAAGGCGATAGCTAAAGCCAGAAGAATTCTGGGCTGCATAGAGAGAGGAATATCTAGTAAGAGAAAGGAAGTGATTATCCCCCTTGTACTCCAGGTGAGGCCTCACCTGGAGTACTGTGTTCGGTTCTGGAGACTGTATCTCCAAAGGGACAGAGACAGGATGGAGGCGGTTCAGAGAAGAGTGACCAAGAATGTGGATGGTCTTCACAAAATGACTTATGAGAAGAGATTGAAGAACCTAAATATGTATACCCTGGAGGAGATGATGAGCAGGGGTGATATGATACAGACTTTTAGATACTTGAAAGGTTTTAATGATCCATGGTCAACAAACCTTTTCCGTTGGAAAAACAATCAGTAGAACCTAGGGCTCATGATTTGAAACTCCAGGGATGAAGACTCAGAGCCAATGTCAGGAAGTATTTCTTCATGGAGAAGGGTGGTGGATGCCTGGAATGCCCTTTTGGAGGAAGTGGTGAGGCTAAACTCTGAAGGATTTCAAAAGGGCATGGGATAAACACTGTGGATCCATAAAGGCTAGAGGATGGGAATGAAGAGAAGAGCCATAGGGGTGGCTACTACCTGGTGATTACTACCCTTACTCAATAAGCCTTCACATGGTAATGCAACTCCAACATTGATCTCTGCTTCAACGGCAAGGAGAAATGTGGAAAAGACTATTTGCATTCATACAACAACCAACAAGGACTGAACTACACAGTCTGGGTAAACAAATAAGAGTGGGGGTAGCTTGTTTATTGCTGTGGTTACTACCCTAAACTAATTAAGCCTGATACTTCACTTTGAATGCATATACAGTGTTGCTCTCTGCTTCAACAGCAGGGGGGAAAAGAGGATTTACATTCAGACAACATCCAGCAAGGCATTGATCTGTGCAGACTGGGTAAACAAGCATCAGGGTAACTAGCTTGATGTGGCAATTACTACCCTTAACCATTAAGCCTTACGATTCACCTCTGATGCAACTCCAATATTACTCTTTGCATCAATGGCAGGGGGTGGCAGGAAATTCGAATCAAACAGTTACCAACAAGGGCCCTGAACTTGGTGGTCGATGAAACGGTTAAGTAAGGGGAAATAAGTGTGGGAGCTTGCTGGGCAGACTAGATGGGCCGTTTGGTCTTGTTCTGCCGTCATTTCTATGTTTTTCAAGTCTGGTGGAGTCCAGGAAGTCCTAGATTAGGAAATCTTACAATCTCAAGTGGAAGAGGTTCTCATTTTGGTGTGAGGGAAACTGCTTGGAACCGTTCTCCTGCTCCACCCCGAGGCTTCTGGATTACCTGTTTCACCTGTCCAAGGCTGGCTTAAAAACCACCTCTGTGAGTTCACTTAATGCTATCGGAGCATATCATCAAGGGTGGATGGCTTGTCCATCTCAACCCATCCTCTTGTGGGGTGTTTCATGTGAGGTTTACTTCAGGTTAGGCCCCCAGTGGTATCCTGGGACCTCAGCATGGCATTGACCCATTTCATGAGGGCACCGTTTCAGCCCCTGAGATCTTGCAATCTGAAGTACCTGTCCTGGAAGGTCGTCTTCCTAGTAGTGGTAACCTCAGCACGCAGGGTCAACGAACTTCAGGCTTTGGTATCATACCCACCTTATACAAAATGTTTTCATAAGGTGGTTTTGCGTATGCATCCGAAGTTCCTACTGAAGGTGGTCACGGAGTTCCATCTCAATCAATCTATTATCCTTCCCACCTTTTTCCAAGCCACGCTCTCGCCATGGTGAGTGTGACCTGTACACTCTAGATCTGGGGTGGTGAATTCCAGTCCTCGAGTGCCACAAATAGGCCAGGTTTTCCAGATAACAATGAATATACATGAGAGAGTTTGCATGCATATCTTTCTCATGTATATTCATTGTCGATATCCTGAAAAACTGGCCTGTTTGTGGCCCTTGGACTGGAGTTTGCCACCTGTGCTCTAGATTGTAAAAGGGCCCTGACCTTTTACCTGGACTGGACGGTGACTCACCGCCAGTCCATGGAACTTTTTGTTTCCTTTGACAAGAACAGATTGGGAGTCGCAGTGTCCAAACCGACCCTATCCAACTGTATTTCATTCTGCTACACACAAGCAGGAGTGCAGTTTGAGGGCCATATCAAGGCTCATTCTGTACAAGCCATGTCAGCTTCGGTGGCTTACATGCGTGCGGTACTCATTCACGAAATCTTCAGGGTGGCGACCTGAAGTTCCCTCCACACCTTCGGCTCTCATTGTTTGTTTGGACAAAGATGGGCGACGTGACTAATTACATTTAAGAAGTAATATCTCAGAGATAGTAACTCAATAATATACCTGGACTTGACCAACATTACTCAAATAATGATTTTATTTATGAAATTGTAACCGAACTTTATTGTAGGTATTTCCAGCATTAAAACCGTGCTATTCCATGCGTTCTGCTATTGCACGCTGAGATATTGCCCCTCATTTTCATCAGTCCCGCGCCCTGCGGTTGTGCTATTACATGCATTATGGCCATAACACATTTTGATGAATGACCCTGTGAATTTTTCATTTTCATTCTTTGAACTCTGTCAAGGAGAAGAGCACCAGTTGGATTTACTTATTGAAAAGAAGGGTGATTAAATCTTAGTAGAACATAGGTGTCCTGAAGTAATTTTTTTTTTTTTTTGTTTTAATATTCTGAAAGATTTGTTTTTAGACTGTTCTTGTTTGAAACTAATCTTATATTGTGAATTTATATCTGTTTGCCATTCACTGTTTTTGCTTTTGAGAACACTGAATAATATCAGTACGTTGTGAAAATATTAAAATATTTTGTTGTATTTGAGCAGCTGGACAGAAGTTTGTCAACAGTTTTCTTTACAATGATTTTATTCATGAAGTAATTGCAGCATGCCAAATGTTTTACATGTAATTTTGCAGAAAAGACTGCAGAAAGAATTGTTGGCGCTCCAGAATGATCCTCCTCCAGGAATGACTTTGAATGAAAAGAGTGTTCAAAATTCAATTACACAGTAAGTAAACCGAAGTATGGGTTTCATTTTAATTTTTAAATAGTATGGTTCCTTTAATTTAAACAAAATTCAAGTATGTATTTTGTAGCACATTTGACTGCTGTTAAGTACCATAAAGATTTAGTTTATGGGCAATAACTTAAGTTTTTTATAACCAGTGAGTGTTATAAATGAAGCATCACTGTATTGAGCTTCTGCCTCTTCATGACTCGGGTCCTAATGGGTCGGTCTTTCAGAAGTAGATAAGGTGCAAATTGTATGTATTCTAAAATACATATTCACCCCAATAGGAAAAAATATTTCACCAGTTAAACTTGTTGCCTAAAAATTTAAGTTACTGATTAAAGATTAAGGTCCATTACAGAGCGACGTGGGAAAGGGACAAAGCAGCAGAAAGAAGCTAAAAGGTGTGCACTTCACAATCCAGTGAAGCTTAAAAAGGAGTACAAATCGCAAAAATTAAGATGGTTAATGACAGGATTTACAACTTTGACTGACTCCTTCAGATGTTAGCCTGTCCTAGAAGTGTGGGAGAGTTATTTGCTTATGTGCGAAATGCCGTTTAGTGTGGGCTGCTCGGATATATCAGCATCTTGGGCTGGAAAAGTGGCAATGGATTAGAGAGTAAAGAGCTGTGCTTATCTGATTTAATGTATGATCAGCTCTGACTGTTAATGATTCAAGACATTGTAATCATGCTAGAACATACCCCACAGTCTCTTAGAAATGTGGTGTTCAGTAACCAAAGAATTTGTCAAACTTGATAGTTAAGCTGTATTTAATCTCATGATATCCTATGACACGTGTCAGCAAAATTTGTTTAAATTATTTTAAATTTGCTGTTTGCTACTTGCTTTCTGACAGTGATATTTATCACTTGTAAGGATTTTAAGGGCCCCTACATTGTTTAATAACTAATTTATTATCTGATCATCCTGGGACATGAGGTAAGTTGACTATCTGGTTAACTAGGGAGATAAGCATGGTTTGCTCTAGAGAAGAGCACAGCATTGCTCTTGGAGGTGTCCTTGGTTGTGCTGTCGCCTTAAGCCTGTTATTGGGTGGCAGTATTTCAAGATGGACCAATTAGTGTTGTTGGGTGTGGGGGTGTTAGGACCAGCCCAGTTTGTGTTTGAAGACAAGTCTTTCCAGAACCATGGCAAAAGCCACATTATCTTATCTGCTCATTTTTCATTCCCATACAGCAACTTCATGCCAGCGCTCTTCTCAGACTAGAACCTTCTCTGGATCTTGTTTCCCATTTGGCTTCAGTATACAATTCCATGCTGGAGCTGGATTGGAAGCTGAAGGGCAATGGGGACTTCCAGTCATGTATCAAGAGTGTGCCTTTGACAGCAGGCCTCGGGCTGAGCATGTGAGGGGAAAATAGCTGGCTATTGATTGTGGTTTAAGCACATGCAAGGGGTGATAATGGTCCAATTTCTATGGCGGAGCGCAGGGAGTGGGTGGTTTTTTTTTTTTTTTCATGTTCCCAGTCTGCTCCATATGTAATATTGTAATGATGGTAGATACAGACAAAATGGTCTATCCAGTCTGCCCAGAAAATTGCTCATGGTAATAACTGCTGCTTCATGCTGGTTATTTCCATGACCCCTTTCTTCATTCTCAAAATCTAGCTTTTAGGTATCTGCAGTGTTTATCCTGTGCCCTGTTTAATTAATTTACTGTTTTTATCCTCGCCACGTCTTCTGGGAGGGCATTCCAGTCATCCACCACCCTCTCTGTGAAGAAATATTTCCTGATGTAGGTTCTGAATTGTCCCCCTTGGAGTTTCATTTTGTTACCGCAGTTCTATAATTTCCCTTCCAATAGAAAAGGTTTGAAGTTCATGTATCATTAATATCTTTCAGATATTTGAAGGTCTGTATTCTATCTCTCTTGCATCTCCTCTCCTCCAAGGGATACATATTTAGATCTTTCAGCTTCTTCTCATAAGTCTTTTGATAAAGACCCCCACACCATTTTGGTCACCTTTTATCTGAACTGCTTCCACTGGGTCTCTGTCCTTTTTTCAGGTACAATCTCTAGAACTGAACACAGAACTCCAGGTGAGGCCTCACCAAGTACCTGCACCAGGGGGGTTATCACCCTTTTCTTACTGGTTATTCCTACCTCTATATAGCTCACCATCCTTCTAGATTTAACTATCGCCTTGTCTCATTGCTTTGCTGCCTTTAGATCTCAAGATACCATTACCCCAAGGTCCCTGTGCTTGTCCCTGCACATTAGTCTTTCGCCTCCCCCTTCCCCATATCACATACTGCACCCTAGTTGCATGACTCTGCACTTCTTGGCATTGAATCCCAGCTGCCAAATCTTCGGCCACTTTTTAAGCTTTTTAAATTACTTTTCATTCTCTCTACTCCTGGCTATCCACTCTGTTGCAGATCTATGTATCATCCTCAAAAAGACAAATTTTTACCTATCCTGTCAGCAATGTTGCTGTCGAAGACAATGAACAGAACCAATCTCAAAACTGATTCTTGAGGCACGCCACTTAACACTGTTCTCTTCAGTTTAGGTTCCATTTACCATTATACACCGTCTTCTGTCAGTCAACTCGTTTGTAATCCACTCCATCACCTTGGCTCCCTCCCCCAATCTTCTCATTTTATTCACAAGCAGGACCGTATCAAAAGCTTTGCTGAAATCCAAGTAAATCACATCAAGTACTCTTGATCAGTTCTCTAGTCATTCAGTTAAAAATAAATCCAGTCAGATTTGTCTGACAGGATCTTCTCCTGGTGAATCTATGCTGCCTTAAGTCCAGCAACTCACGGGAGTGTAGATAGTTCACTATCCTTTCCTTCAGTAGAGTCTCCATTAATTTTCCCACCACAGAGGTGAGGCAGATCGGCTTGTTTCCAGCCACCCCTCTGCTACTGCTCTTATAAAGTGGGACACAGCTGCTCTTCTCCAGTCTTGCAGCACCACTTGTGTTTTTCAGGGATGTATTGATCAGGGCTGTCAGAGGAACTGCCAGTGCATCTCTAATCTCCCTTAGTATTCTAGGATGTACCTCATCTGGCCCCATGTTCTTGTCACTATAACTCTTTTCATGCATTCTCTTCTGTAAATTGGGTCCTTCTACAAGGACCTTCTATAATGAACACCAAACTCGAGTATTTGTTTAATATTTCCGCTGTTTCTTCATCTTTCTCTACACATTGCTACTTGTCACCTTTCAACTTACTTACCAGCTTAGGCCTTCTTTCTTTCTCTGTGACAAAAACATTTTTTCAGATATCTCACTTTACCTCTTTGGCAGTCTTTTTTTTTTTTTTTTTTGATTGACTTTTTGCTTTCCTGCTTTCTTTACTCATTTCTTGCAGCTTCACCAGGAAAGTATTCTTTCCTGTGTTCCTTTTTTTTGGCATCCTTTGAATTTCTTGAATGCTTTTTCTTTTGTTTCTCTTTTTTTCAGCCACTTCCTTTGAGAATCAGATTTGGTTTCTTTTTCCTCTTTCTTTGTTTACTTTTCTAACAAATTTGATGCCTTTGTAATAGCTCATTTCCTAGCATGTAGCAGATAGACTCAGGACCAATGGGTATAGTGTACTCCTGATAGCAGTTGGAGACGGATCAGATTTCAATCTGACGTCAGCTCTAGTACATATACCCCTGCAGGAAGTGCAGCTCTCCAGTATTTTCCATCTCCATAGCAGTTAGGGACTCTATGCACGCTAGCACAGCATTAGTAAATTTTACCAAAGAAATCTTACCTCTACGGATGAACCCCACTCTCCTACGGTGACACCCGTTGGGTCCCTCCCCCAGTCGAGATTCCTGAGGTGATTTCCGCGATCCCTTGGAGGTGAGCCTCGGTTCGGCAGGGACCTAGCCCCCGACATCGGGTGAGGCTGAGAGGCAGCGGGTGCAACCTCAAGCGCGGCGGTAAAGGTATTTTCCCTCGCCCCTCGCAGCCGGTGACCGCCCGTAAAGAAACCGGGAAGCGCCGGGACAAGGTAAGGTAGAAATCTATTTAAAAGTCTCTGGTCTCCGAAGCTCGAGGAGTCGCACAGGTCGCCAGCCGGAACCAGTGCTACCAGGTTGATCAGCCCTAGCAGGGCTAGACCCCGGTCAGATCAGAGGGCCCTCCCACGTGGAGACCCTCCGATGTGGTCGCCATATTGTCCACATGGTCGCCGTCACCATTTTGGCCCTGTTCGCCGCCCTGTCCACAGTCTCGATCCGTTCGCACAGAGGCGAGCCATGCGCACAAATATCTTGTGCTCACAATGTCGCATGCACAAGTGCCCTGACTACCAGAAGATAGAAGTAAAAGACCCCAGCGTTCCTCCCCCAGAAGGACCTAGGGCAGAAGTTCACAACGCTTTAGACCCTACAGGAATGCAGTCCCAGATACCTTGCCCTTCTGGAAGGAATCAGTCCTCCCGGAGCAGACACCAAGAGGGGAGCAGGACTGGGGAACAGGCTCCAGCCGTACCTCACATGAGAAGAGACCGGCCCATCCACAGGAAAAAGCCATAGGGGGTTGACTTGCCCTCTTCTACCAAAGATGGGTTGATATAACGTTGGACAAATGGGTCCTAAATATCATTCGAGAGGGGTACTCTCTGGAATTCCGCTGCATCCATAGAGACAAAGTTATAAGATCATCTTGCAACTCCCATTCAAGAGGCTGGCAGTAGAAACCATATTAACAAGACTACTCAGTCTGAAGGCAATAACTCTGGTGCCCACGCCACAGCAAATTACTGGGCGCTATTCCATTTAGTTTATCATTTCCAAGAAGGGGAAGGGTCATTCCGGCCCATCTTGGATCTCAAGAATGTCAACTGTCATCTATGGATGCCACATTTCTGCAAGGAAACCCTGTGCTCTGTTATAATGGCAGTACAACCGGGAAAGTTCCTAACCTCCCTGGACCTTTCCGAAGCCTATCTTCACATCCCAGTTCATCAGGATCACCAGTACTTCCTGCATTTTGTGATACTGGGTCACCATTACCAGTCCCGGGCGCTTCCCTTGGGCTTAACAACCGCCCCCAGGACCTTCACCAAATCATGGTGGTCGTGGAGGCAGCACTGAAGAAGGAAGGGAACCTGGTACATCCTTTCCTGGACGGTGGGCTGATCAGGGCAAAATCTTCGGAGGAGAGCAGACAGGTGACCAGCAGAGTCAAGAGCCTTCTGCAGGAGGTCGGATATGTCGTGAACACAAAACAGAACAGTTTTCCTTCCCCCGAGGAGGAGAAAACTAAAGTAACAATTATGACAATTGATGACCAATGCATGCCTCAAGGTATGGGATTACCTTCAAGCCTGCGGCCTCATGGCATCAACCCCAGAAGTCATTCCGTGAGGAAGTGCCCACACACGACCGCTCCAGCGCTCCCTACTGTCACGATTGAATCCACTGTCTCAGGACTACCCAATTCACCTCCAACTACCAGCAGAAGTTCAGGCTCAACCCCAATGGTGTCTACAGGAAGTCCACCTAAGCAGAGGAGTAAGCCTATCTCCACTGAACCAGATCATGCGAGCCTGTGAGGGTGGGGAACCCACTGTCAGGAACTGATGGTCCAGGGACAAGGGAACAAAGAGGCGGAATGTAACACAATTCGCCTGGAAGCTCGATCAGTCGGGCTAGCATGCCTGCAATTCAACCAACGACTCCAGGGCTAGTCAGTCAGAATAATGTCACAGTGCGACAACAGTGGCTTACATCAGCCACCAGGGAGGAACCAAGAGCTGGCAGGTGTCTATGGAGATAGACCCTCTCTTGGCAAGGCCGGAGATAAACCTACGAGGGATCTCGGCCTCCCAATTCACGGGAAAAGATAATGTCTTAGCAGACTACTCCAGCAGAGAGATCCTAGACCCGGCGGAATGGACGCTGTCTACCACAGCCCTCCAACTGATAGTAAATAGCTGGGGTCTCCCAGCTTTGGATCTACTGGCAACCCGGTTCAATGCCCGGATTCCCAGGTTTCTCAGTCACAGACGAGAACGACAACCCTGGGGCTAGACGCTCTCGTCCAAACCTGGTCTCAGGAAGATCTATTGCACGCTTTCCCATGGCCACCACTGGGCAGAGTCATCTGCAAGAGAGAGCACCACAGGGGACTAGTTTGTTAGTCACCCCTGATTGACCAAGACGACCATGATACGCAGACATGCAAAGACTACTTGCAGGGAACCCTCTGTGCCTATTTCCACACAGGGATCTCATCTGGCAGGGCCCGATCCTCCATGTTGGTCTGTCTCAATTCTCTCTTACAGCCTGACCCTTGAGAAACCCAGCCTGAAGAATTGCAGTTTCACAAGGCTGTGATGGACACTCTGCTTCTAGCGTGCAAGGTCTCTACTTCCCTGTCTTACATACGGATCTGGAGAGTATTCGAAGCCTGGTGTAAGAACCACGGGATTCTCTCGCGGACAGCCAATAATCCATGATCCTGGAGTTCCTGCAGGATGGTATGAAGAAGGGGTTGGCACTCAACTCCCTCAAACTCCAACTTGCCACACTGACCGGCTTCACTGCCGAAGTAGATGGCATCAGACTAGCAACCCATCCAGATGTGTCCCACTCCCGGAAAGGGGTTAAACAACTCTGACCACCCCTAAAGTTGCCGGCACCTCTATGGAATCTCTACCTAGACAGGACTTCCTGCAGACCAACTCGTGGTCTTCCTCCATGCCTCTTAACATTGAAGGTGGCATCCTTGGTGCTTCAGCTCGTTGCTTCTCCGAACCCAGGCACTATCCTGTCGGGAACCGTCCCTAGGCTCACGCCTAGAACCATACAACTGGGCACGGTCTCCTTTGTCTTACCGAAAGTGGTTTTCCAGTTTCACGTGAACCAAGCCATCTCGAGACCATCTTCAGATGAACATACGGGCTCTGAAGACTCCGCCTCCTTCGCCATCTAAATGTCGGCAGACTCCTGGTCAGATACCTGAAAAGATCGGGACCTGTGCGCAAAACTGATCGCCTGTTCATTCTTCACAGTGGGAAGGAAGAAGGGGAAGTGGCATCATAGGTGACCATAGCCCGTTGGAACAACGAAATAATTAATGCAGCATACATAGAGGCAGGAAAACCATTACCTCTACAGGTCAAGGCACATTCTACAAGGGCCCAGCCAAGGCGTTAATTTTCTCTGTAATGAACTAAATTTAATAGATTTTTGGAGGACTCTACACCCAGGGGAACAGGATTTCACTTTTTTTGGGTTTTTTTTTCATCCTCATAGCTCTTATTCAAGGTTGGATTATATCCTGGTGCCCGAGCATTTTTTATCTCACGTCTCAGACGCCACTATCGGACCTATTTCAATTTCTGATCATGCCCCCGTATCTGTTACTTTAAATTTGGGTAGGTCCCTTCCTACAGCTTTTTCTTGGAGAATGCCTCCAGATTTAGACTCTGATGCGTGCTTTCAGGAGTACCTTAGAGGGATGGGATGAATATATTAAATTCAATAATACGCCCGACATTGACCCGCGCTCGCTGGAAAAGCAGTAATGAGGGGGAAAATTATTGTTTACGTTGCCTCACGTAACAAGCAGAGAAACGCAGAAATTCTGCGTCTTACCACAGAGTTAAAGCGAGCGCAGGTCAAATCTGCTTGCGACTCAACTACAGCCAACAAGCAAGAGGCTGACCGGGTACAGAATGCCTTAAACAATGCTTTGCACCAAAGAGCGTCGAAATCCCTAAGATATTTTAAATATCAGTTATTTAAACATGGGAATGTTCCGGGTAGGCTTCTTGTGAACTTAACCAGACCTTGTAAAACCAAGTCTTTTTATTGCGGGGGTTAAGGGTAGTGATGGCATCTATCATACTGATCCACATAATATTGAAGCAAGTTTTGTAAAGTATTACAAGTCACTACATGCATCTAAACCTTTCCCTCGATCGCAGTCGGAAGCTTTTTTTCAACATCTGAATTGGCCAAACCTGCCTGGAAGATACCCTCCATACATAAAATACCCCCATTGTGGACTCTGAAATTTTCGCTATCATACAGAAACTGAAAAAGGGCAAGGCAGCTGGTCCTGATGGGCTAAGTAACGCGTTTTACAAAGCCCTAAAGTTCCCATTATTGTCTAGTCTAACCTCATATTATAATTCTGTCATTCAGAGTAAGAACCTCCCACCAGATGAAAATTGTTCCACTATCATTTTATTGCCAAAACAGGGGAGGGATTTACAAGAGGTGGGATCTTACTGGCCCACTTCTCTAATGTGGACATCAAAATTCTTGCAGCGGTCTTGGCAGCTTGGCTCAGCACTATCTTGCCCACCTTGGTGCACTCAGATCAGACTGGCTTTGTTTCTCGTCGCCAAGGGGTGCAAAATGTGAGAAGGCTCATCACTGCCCTAAATTACTATCCCCAGGAGGAAGCTCTTATTCTAAGTTTAGATGCTGAAAAGGCTTTTGACTCCTTATCCTGGGACTATATGTTTTGGGTGCTTCAGCAATATGGGATAACTGGGGACTTTGTTACGTGGCTACAAGTTCTATACCACAATACTAGTGCTAAAATTCTTCTTAACGGAGGTTTATCGGTCTCCTTCTCTCTACAATGTGGGGTTAGTTAGGCAAGGGTGTCCACTTCCCCCCTACTATTTGTATTAGCCATAGAGCCACTAGCTGAAAAGCTACGACAGGACAAAGGATTTTGGGGAATCAGTTTGAGTGGACATCCCGCAAACTTGCTTTGTTTGCGGATGATATTCTGCTCTTTGTAGGACGACCCCGGCAGAATGTACTCGTAATATTCTCTATTTTTACACAGTTGCGGGATATAGCGGGCCTTCGCATCAATTTTTCCAAGTCAGAAGCATTGGCCCCTACATTCACGGCTTCCGCAGATGTGGCCTGGCTCCTTCCCCTTCAAATGGGCACCTAGGAAACTAAAATATTTAGGCATATGGATCCCCAGAGAGTTGGATAAGCTCTGAGTGTAACATATGTGAAACCCTGGCATCCTTGGGGTGGCAGTTGCAGGCCTGGCAGTCTCTTCCCCTCAATTTTTCAGGGTGTTGTGCTCTAGTTAAAATGATGATTGTTCCCAAATTGCTATACAAGCTACACATGCTTCCCCTTTGGCTCAAGGTTTATGATCTTAATAAATTGCAGAGGAGGTTGATCCAATTTATATGGGCGGAAAAGCATGCACGGATTGCCTATCAAACACTGGTGCACCCGAAGGCTCAGGGAGGGTTGGGCCTGCCCGATTTCCGTGCTTACAATGTTGCTTGTCAGATGCGTTTTATTGGGGAATGGATTCTTGATGAATATACTTACTGTGAAGAAAGGGATGTTAACTCGTATGACTTTGCCCTGGTCTCCTCTCTGTGGTCCAAGCTCCTGCGGCCAAGGTACAATTTCTCAATATTCCCAAATGTTTTTTTTTTTTATCCATGCCACAGGGCCTGGCGGTGGCTCCGCCGTCTGTATCGATTGCCGGGCTTGTTCTCATTGTTTACCCCGCTGGTGGGTAACTGTGATTTTCAGCCTGTTGTTATCACCAGTGGCATCTTCAAGACCTGGGCTCGCTGTGGACTTATGTATGCCTTTCACTACTTTGAAGAAGACGTCCCTCAAGTGTTACAACACACAACTATGGTTGAGAATTACAAGTTGCCCCGTAAGTTTTGGTTTTTTTTTTTCTTTGCCTACCTACAAGCTCGCCACTACTTGCAGGCTTTTCGCTGGCAACCAGAGGAGTTTGCACGCGAAACTGCTTTTGCTAAAACACTGTTCGAATGTGCGCTCTTACATAATTCTATACAAGGCTGGAGTAGACTGATTTCAAATATGCCGTTGACTCCTCATCTTGATCTTTTGGCCCACTACTGGACGCCGTTTTGTGCAAAGGATGTTACAGTTCCCTTCATTACTTCCTGCTTCACTTCTCTACATAAACGACTGAAGGACTGCGGGTTGCGAGACCTGCAATTTCGGATTATCCATCATACTATTTGTGACAATGTGCGCCGTTTTCGAATGGGTCATCTCTCCTCTCCACTATTTATCAAATGTTCCACAACAGAAGGTACCATGTTGCAACGGGTGATTCTCTGTTCTTCCCTGGAGACTTTCTGGAAACATACTGGTGTGCATCAAATGTATTCAGACACCTTTACGATTGTCTGCTCTGCTCCTATTGGCAGGACCGCAGGCGCTCTTTGTGAAATGTATGGGGGCACAGGATCGCTTTGGCAGGACTGCTTTTCTACTAGCTTGCCGAACAATACTTGCTGAGTGGATTGAGCCTGCGAGTACACCCTCACTTGTGGCCTGGCACCATCGCATGATGGACATGATTTTGCTGGAACGCATGGATTTTCCCAAGTCTCCTCAGCCCAGGGATAAGCGATATGCAGATTGCTGGGCTTGCTATTACTCTCATCTCTCCTTGGATTTACAGACTCAATTGCTTACAGCAGGATATATTGATACTTGGTACATCAGTTCTCCCGGGCGAGTAACTCCTGAGTAGACTTTGCTGCCAAATTCTCTTGCTCAGGGTTTTCTTTACTTAAATGCTTTTGGGGCTCTTGGGGGGGGGGGGGGGAGTGTGAATGTGGTTGCCTGAAGGGGGTGTATGAGGTGTGCTTGGTTTGTCCAGTTTGAATGTGATGGGAGTGGTGGAGGTTCTGTTTGCTTACTGGGGTGGATATTGTTACTAAAAAGGAGGCCAGCACAACTACTGTACTGTTTGTTCTCTTGTTGCTATTGTTTTTTGAATATGTTGTATTTATTTAAATTCTTTTAATATACAGATGCTCAAGACCAGGTCTTATCGTACCAGTTTACAATAAACTAGGGGGTAAACTGTAGTGCTAGTGGAAATGCTTGTCTTTGTAATAAAAATGATTTTGCAAAAAAAAAAAAAAAGAGAGATCGCGTTTAAATGCGCTGATGCTCTTCCTCCTTCCTGCCTTTGCGGCCCCGGAAGTAAAAACGTTGCCGGAGCCGCATGGTCAGGAAAGAGGAGGAGCATCAGCGCGTGCAGAAGAGGAGCAGCGCTTACGGGCCACCATGAATCCCAAGTCGCAGCGGCCCGAGAAGATCAGGGCCGCTGCAGAACCCATCCTGCGGCGACCCGCGAAGAGAAGGCCCAGAGGTGAGAGAGGCTGAGGGTCGTTGAGAGATTGTTGTGAGAGTGAGGACCTGAATGTTTTCAGAGACGGCGTGTGTGTGTGTGTGTGTGTGTGTGAGAGACAGCATGTGACAGTGAGAGCCTGTGCTTGAGCAAGACAGCATGTGGGAGTGAGAGTCTGTGTGTGTGAATCAGACAGTATGTGACAGTGAGAGCCTGTGCTTGAGCAAGACAGCATGTGGGAGTGAGAGTCTGTGTGTGTGAATCAGACAGTATGTGACAGTGAGAGCCTGTGTGTGAGAGAGAGAAATGCATGTGAGAATGAGAACCTGACTGTGTGTGTGAGGGAAGAAGATAGAGAGAAAAACAGAAAAAAAGACAATATAAAAGGAACTGGCAAAAAAAAATAAAGGGAAGGTGGGGGAAAAAAAGCCTGTGACCAACCAATTAGAAAACTAATATCAGACAGCAAAGGTAAAAAAATAAATAAATTACTTTTTAGTGATTGGCACATGTAATCTTTGGGAATGTGCAAGAATAGTACTTTCTCTATGCGGATCTCACAATGTACGAGATCAGCATGGAGAAAGTGGAAGCCCACGGGGCCTGCACAGAGGAGGCGGCAGAATAGGCTTCAGTGTCAGTAGCAGCAATCGGCACCTCCCCAATAGCCATGTGGCAGCAGTGACAGTGGCAGCAGAGGAATGAGAGAGGTTCAGAGGTAGCTAGCAAAAGAGATGGGGGTCTGCCTTTAGTGTGTGTATGAATGGGACTCTGCCTGGGGGTGTATGTGTGTGTGAATGCATGGGTGCCTGCCTGTGGGTCAGCGTGTGTGTGAGAGTGACTGGGAGCTTGCCTGGGTGTGTGTGTATGTGAGGGAGCCAGTGAGTGTGAGAGCATGAGTGTGTATGAGAAAATCCAAGGGAGTAAGAGTTTGTGTGTGTGTGTGGAGGGGGAGAGAGTGTCTTAGAGACTGAGAGTGTGTCAGTGTCAGTGAGAGCGAGAGGTTATGGTGGATATAAGAGCATGAATGTGTATGTATGTGACAGTGTATGTGTGAGAGAGAATGGACATGTGAGTATGTGAGAGAGAGAACATAAGAAATTGCCATGCTGGGTCAGACCAAGGGTCCATCAAGCCCAGCATCCTGTTTCCAACAGAGGCCAAAACCAGGCCACAAGAACCTGGCAATTACCCAAACACTAAGAAGATCCCATGCTACTGATGCAATTAATAGCAGTGGCTATTCCCTAAGTAAAATTGATTAATAGCCATTAATGGACTTATCCAAACCTTTTTTGAACCCAGCTACACTAACTGCACTAACCACATCAGGATAACCTCCTAATCCTCGACAATATCAGGGTGACTGGAAATCAAGAGCTCCCACAGAAGGGGACAGCAGGGGCTTCTTAAAATCCTTATTAGTTTTAATTGAAGATTTAGCCAATGACATTCAGCAACAAAGAAGTCACTAAGCAGGTAAGGTAAAGAATTATTTGTTTTTGCTTTATTAAATACAGTACATATATTAAAATTATAACTTTTTGTTATTAATTAGCTACAAATATCACAAAATTATGGATTTTTCTAGAAGTCACACCACCTGAGTTATGCTCGGTTTTTTTAATGAATTTTGACACACTGAGCTCAAAAAGTTGGCCATCACTGACTTAAGGTATGTGTCCCGGCACTAATATGTTATTTTGCTCTGTGTTACAGTCCTCAGTTATCACTGATGTATAATTTTCTGTTTGTTTTTAGTGGTTGAAATTATACACTGTGTTCAGTCCCTCCTGACGCAGCTCTGAGCGAAACACGGTCCGTGTCGGGGGACCTGGTTGAAAACTATGGTATATCGCATTGAGCTTTTGGAGTAGCTGCTTATGAAAAAATAAAAGCAAGGAAGTCAATTTCCTATTTTGCAACACTACAAATCTTTGGACTGTATGATTCTTTCTGCTCACTTTCTTTGTGTGTGGATAATTGGAGAGCAGCATTCCTCCTATTTGCATGTTGGATTAACTTAAAATATTGAAATAATCATACTACTGGAAAAGCTTGGGTAAAAAGTGTAGCAACGGTAATGAAGACACCTCACACGGGATTCAGGGTGAAGCGTGCTCTCCCAGGCTTTTGGGAAGGCTGCTCTTTTATTATAAAATGATCACATAGCATTTCATATGATACATACGTCACATATTTTCCTGCTACAATGTTTTCCACCATCAGTGTTTATGCTGACCTTTTACTACGTGGGTGCAAGTGGGCAGTAGGTGCAAGCGGTCAGTCCAGGCAGGGAGGGGGGAGGTCATTAGCTGGTCATTTGTTCTAAACTATCTAGGTGTGAAAAGCAAATAGGTCATGAGCTATTCTGGGGCTGCAGAAAAGCTTGCACGATGTTTCCTGCTGACTTCCTGTTAGCTGGGGGCAGGAAGTATGTTTACTTGCTAAAACTTGCTGCGGTCGGCACAAAACGTTTTCTTTATACTAAGAGTAGGTGTTAAGGAAAAACCAGTTTAGAGATGGCAATGGAGTTTCCCCTTTCCATGACGTGGTTTTCCAGCGAGCCTGGAAAGCAGAACTCCTATCCCACAAAAAAGCCAGGTTTTAATTCCTTTTTTAAAGGCTTTGTCAGATTCCATCCTTAGCTGTGAGGGTAAGGTATTCCAAATGTTCGGTCCTGCAATTGACAATGCTCTTTCACGTACTGTGTTCAGGTGAGCTGCTTTTAAAGAAGATATTTGTAGAAGACCGGTGTTGGCTGATTGTGGTGTTCGAGATGGTGTTTGAAAATGTAAGGCTGCGTTAAGCCACTCGACCTTCTCATTGTACAGTGCTTTATGAATTAGAGAGAGTGCCTTGGGCTAAAGTCGGTAACTAATAGGGAGACAATGTAGGTCTTTCAATATAGGTGTAATGTGAGCAGATCTTTTAGAGTTAGTTAATAGTCACGCTGCGGAGTTCTGCGGAAGTTGTAGCGGTCTTGTCGTAGTGGTGGGAAGGCCCAAGAGAAGAGTATTACAAAAGGCCAGTTTAGTTAAAACAAGGGCTTGTAAAACTGTTCTAAAATCAACTGGATATAAAAGTGGCTTAAGTCTCTTTAAGATATTCAATTTAAAATACCCATCTTTGATCACACTGTTCCATTTTTTGAGATTCATTTCACAATCAAAAATGACTCCTAAATCTGACATCCAAATTAATAGGGTAGTTCTTAGCAGCTGCCAGGACTTCATGTTCCCTTGTATGGGCCCTCTTCACTGTTAAGGTTCCTTGTAATTCTGGAATATTCAATGCTTCTGGCACCACTTCTCCAAGAAAGAAGCCAAGTTCTGATCCTCAATTATTTCAGGTATATTGGTTATCCGAATATTGTCTCTGCGAGACCTGTTTTCCAGGTAGTCTATTTTTTATGCCTGTATAGCTGTTTGTTTTTCTAGGACAGCTTCTTGCTGTTGTAATGCGATTTGTATCATCTTCGATTGTACCATCTTTGACAAAGAAAATCCTTCCTTCCGCATGCTCGACTCTCTGCCCCATTTCCAAGATTGTATTTTTAAGATCTGCGACTTGCTCCAAGAGTTTCCCTTTTAATGCCGACACCACCGCTTCTGTCAGTTCCATGACTAGGTCTGCACTTAATGTAGGCCCTTGAGCATTCATATGTGTGGCCGCCATTTTGTCTTCCATAGACTTTGGTTTTTCTTTCTCTTTTCTCGGACCTTTAACAAGCATAATCCCTGGAGACTTATTCATTTATCGATTTATTGACATATATATTTGAAACAGTTTTATTATTTTATCAGAAAAACCATATCCCACACACGGGAGAGAGACGTGACACTTCATCTCTCTCCCCCAAAATGTATCAATTAATACAAACTATCAGAAACAATTCCCATGGCCCCTTGGAGTCTTCTAACTGTAAACAGTCCTGAGTTCCATTCGTCCAATAGGAAACAATAAATGTCCATGGATTAGAAAACCTCTCCACTCAGTCCAATTAGACCAGGAAAGTCAGTCGTTGATAATCGAGCTACGCACCGTCTGTGGAAGTGACAGTAAATATGCCTCCCATATGGCAAGAAACCGTTTCTTCTGATTCGGAGTTTGTCGCATAGTCGCGGCGTCCATCAGCATCATACGATGGAAGTTGTTACGCCATGTCCAGTACGCAGGAGGGGATATCTCCCGCCATTGCAGTAAAATAATTTTCTTCCCTACCAGACAGGCCTTATGAATGAGTAAGCGATTTCCCAGCCCTCTAATTCGAAGTGGAGAAATGCAACCAAACAAGAGCCATAAAGGGGAGAACGGAAGCACCACATCCTGCAGGTTCTCTAAGTAGTGGGCCACTCTCATCCAAAACTGAGAAATGACTGGGCATTCCCAAAATGCATGGGACAGATTACCCCTGGCATGTCCACAACGAGGGCATGCCGCCGAAGAGGAGATCCGCAATCGGACGGCCTCCTCTGCAGAGACATAGCATCTCCTCAAAAATTTATATTGCATTTCTCGGAAATAAGAATTTATCGAGAGCTGGGAAACCCGCCGAAATCCGGCTTTAAGAATATGAACATTCACTGTAAACACTCCGTCACTATTCCATCTATCAACCAAAATAGAGTAGGTGTCCACCGACCCCAACTGTCGAAGGTGCTTGTAATAATGAGACATGGAGGGCGGCTGGTCTTTATCAAGAGAGAACATCGCTCTCAATGCCTGAAGATGAGAGAGTTGCAAAGAGGAGGAAGGAAGGGAACAGACATAATGCTTTAACTGTAAATATGGAAAAACCTCCCCCACCGCTATACCATAACAAGCCCTAAGTTCCGATAAGGACATAAAGGCTCCCTCCGGAGTTAACGCCCGACCTAGCAGGTCCACCCCCAGCCCATGCCATCTCTGAAAGGCCGCAGTTTGGGAACCAGGAGTAAAGTCAGGGTTTCCCCGAATCGGTAGAAGCGGGGCACATATCCTCGGGATCTGAAGCAGCCTCGTAAGGCGCCCCCAGGAGGTTCGCACCGGTTTAATTAGAACACTCTGCACTAGGAAAGAGAGTACGGAAGAGGCCTTCGCCTGTAACAGGAAGTGTAATGAGATGGAAGCGGCCAACTCCAAATCCGCAGGCAAATAAATGACCGTGGAGGTGGACAATAACCAGTCTTGGATTAAACGCATGTTGCTTGCCAGATTGTACAGGGCCAAATCCGGTACACCCAAGCCCCACCTTTCCCTCAACCAGGCCAACGGTACACGGGATCTACCTCCCCTCCAATAAAAACGGCGCTGAGCCTTGTCCAGCGAGCGCAACTCCACCACTCGTAGCTGAAGTGGCAGGTTCTGAAACACATAGAGCCACTTGGGCAGTAACACCATCTTAAAGAGATGAACTCTGCCCCCCAGAGAGAGCGGTAGCCGGGCCCAACTGCTCAGTTTGTCTTGGGTGTATTTAAGGAGGGGATGTACATTCATTTTATAAAGCCTAGAAAGATCCCGGGAGATTAAGATACCAAGATAACGGAACGAGCCATCCGCCCGTCGGAGTGGGAATTCCCCATCCCAAGCGTCCAGCAAAGTATCCGGATACGCCAAAGCCTCGGATTTATCCAGATTTAATCGGAACCCGGAAAAAACTCCATAATCCCAAAAAATTTTTAGCAGAGGAGGAAGTGACTGCCGGGGGTCTGTAAGAAATACCAAAATATCGTCCGCAAAGGCGGCATACTTAAACGTAGTAGAGATAAGGCGCAACCCCTTAACCCGCTTAGCCCCCTGTATCTGCAATAGTAAGGGCTCCAATTGAAGGAGAAATAAAAGGGGAGAAAGGGGACACCCCTGCCTCGTTCCCCTAGATATAGGAAAGGTCTCGGAGGAAGAGCCATTAGTCACAATAACGGCTTCAGGGTCATGATACAACAACAGAATGATACTAAGAAATAACCCCCCAAAGCCCATCCTCTGTAGAATCCAAAAAAGATATTCCCATTCCACCCTATCGAATGCCTTTTCGGCGTCAAAACTAATGGCAAGGAAGGGGATCTCTGTTAATTGGCACATGGACATAGCCGCTAACACCTTACGAATGTTGGTTAAGCCATAGCGCTTGCGGACAAATCCCACCTGGTCCGGTCCGATCAAACTGGGCAGCACCGCAGCGAGACTGTCTGCCATGATCTTGGCCATTAATTTTTGGTCAAAATTTAGAAGAGAGATGGGACGATATGATTCAGGGGCCAAGGGGTCCTTACCCGGCTTTGGAATAAGAACAATATGCGCCCTATTACTATGAGCTGGAAAGGAGCCCTCCCCCGCCAATGCCCCAACCACCTGGACCAACAGTGGGCCCACCAGATCCTGGAGGCATCTATAAAATTCTGCCCCATAACCATCCGGCCCCGGAGCTTTAAAGGCCTTAGCCCCCCCAATTACCGCTTGCACCTCTGCCAGCGTCACCGGACTGTTAAGAAAAATCTGCTGCTCACCAGTGAGCTGGGGAAGTCGCAACTGCTCACAAAACTGAACACAAGCCTCGGGATTCCAACCGTCTGAAGAATATAGTCCCTTATAAAAGTCCCTAAATTGATGTAATATATCGTTCGGGGCAGTTAGAAGACTCCCCGCAGGTGTTCTCAAAGCCGGTATATGTCTAGAGCCCCTCGCAGCCCGAACTAAATTTGCAAGCATCTTCCCAGCTTTATTGCTATGTTGATAAAGCTTATATTGGTAATATAAGACACTCTTTCGAGCTCGCTGATGAAGCAAGGTATTGAGCTCTCCCTGAATAGAAAAATATTGCACCCGAGCCCCTTGTGTTCCTACGGGACAAGGCTTGCTTTGCTCTCTGCAGCCTAGCGGTCAGTCACAATCCGGTGGTTGATGGTTTTCATCCTATGAGCCATATAAGAGATGTCTCCCCTTAAAACTGTTTTGGCGGTGTACCAAAACAATACAGGCTCAGTCACATGTTGCGCATTCAGGGTAGCATACTCAAGCCATCGGGCTCGCAGGAATTCCTGAAATTTAACATCATGGGCCAAATAGTAGGGAAACCGCCAAGGAGCAGTCGTAATAGGGCGTTGTCCAATCTGCAACTCCATGCTGACCGGGGCATGATCAGAAATCACAATCTCCCCAATGGCCACGTCCCCCACCTGGGACAAGCAATGAGCACTAAGTAGAAAAAAATCAATACGGGATAGTGTGCCATGCGCCCGGGATATATGGGTAAAATCTTTTTCCCCCGGATGCAAAAGACGCCAGACCTCTAGCAACTGAAGCGAGTCTTCCAAATAACAGGGTCCCTTACCAAAAGTCCCCCGCACCCCCGAAGACGCGGACCGATCCAACTGGGCATCCTTAATGGTATTAAAATCCCCACCTATTACTATGCAGTCATCCACATAGGGTAGAAGCAGTCGGTAAATGTCCTGATAAAAGCAGGAGCTATAGTTATTAGGAGCATAGAGATTGCAGAAGATTACTTAGCTTGGTACAGCTCAGCAATCAAAATAATATACCGTCCTTGCGGATCCACTATAGTAGAATGAACCTGCAAAGGGATCTGTGGGTGTATCCAGATGGCTACCCCCGCAGACTTCGTTGTACCAGAAGTGTAGTAAACATTCCCGCCCCAGACTCCACTTAATTTATCATGTTCACTATCTGTTAGATGGGTTTCTTGGAGGAAGGCAATCCCAGCCCGCCTACGTTTAAGAAGGGTCTGAATTTTCTTTCGTTTGATAGGGGAGTTTATCCCACAGACATTCCATGTAATAAGAGACGTATGATTACTAAGAAAACATCACATAACAATAGTTCCAACGATTAAACCAAGCATACCCATGGCAAGGGTCCTCCCAGCCGGAACCCTCACCAATACCATGTCCCAGAACTGAGTGAGACCTAATGGAATGGAAAACAGTCTGAAAAAACATAAACAAATGGACCCCCAAGAGCCTAATACCCTCTCCCCCCCTCACACCGCCCCTGGCAAGAATTCCTCCCCGTCCCATACCTGAGATCACTACCATGTTAGCTTATCCACCCCCCCTTACCCACCCCCATCCGCATTTCCCGGGCATCAACAGCATATTCAAAACAATACAATAGTTAAGAGTTACAGCAATAATGGGAAATCACCTTCACAGAGTCCAACATAAAAACAAAAGAGATAAACAAGAGGCATAAAAGAAAAAGGGTGGACATCCAAAAAACAGGCACAGGCCAGCGCGTACCGGCCTCGGACTTCCAGACAGCATATGAACAATCATAAGCAACAAAAAATACCTGGGATATAAACAATTATAACCCCAAATAGGTCCGCAGTCCCTGCAATGTCTCACGCCCAAGCCACTCTAGTTAGGGACACTCCTTGAGTGCACCAAAAGGAAGGAAAAGGAGAATAGAAAAAAACCCCCAAAAATGAGAACGTGGCAAGTCAGTATACCATCGGGGCAAACAAGTTGAAGATGATCCATTGTCCAAGGAAAAAAGGGCCCCGCTGGGAACAGTCCCCGCAGTACCACCCAACGGTAAGAAGCAAACATGAAGCCAGAACTTCCCGCCAGGGCGTTAACCCTGCGCCAGCATGGGAACTCATCCGGATGCAGGGGGAACCGTTTCTGCTATGTGTTTCCCTTTGTAATGCACTCCCTAAAAACTTGGAGCACAAGTCCAGCACCCCGCCGTCTGAGCCTCAGATCGGCCGGAGCCCTTCAAACTGTAGAACTAGAACCAGAACGCCCAAATTGGTGGAGCGTGTGCAGAGCAGCGTTCAATGAAGTAAAAAAACTCAAACAATCAAGCTGCAGCCAGTCCATCCAAGCACACATAAATGAGGCGAGGTTAGACCTTCAATCGAAGGGTGGCCTGGCCTTGTTAAACACGGCAAACACAGCATAGTGGCAGTGAGGCTCTGCATCAGCGCCATTTTCTGCCCCCGGGCCCGCCACGTGCAGGAGGGACCGGGCCTCCTGGGGTGATGTAAACCACTGCACACCGGTCGCGGTCACCACCCGCAACCGAGCCGGAAAAATCAAGGAGGCACGCAATCCCTGTGCCAGCAGCTGGGTACACACTGGGGCCATCGCCCTGCGCTGTGCGGCCACGTTTGCCGAAAAATCCTGAAAGATCAGTACCTTCATGTTGTCATATTGCAGCGTGCGTCCCCTCCGTGCGGCTGCCAAAATTTCTTGTTTATGGGCGAAATTTAAGATATTGGCCACCACCACCCTAGGCTTTTCCGCCGCCGACCGCTTTACTCCCAGGCGATGTGCCCGCTCAATGCGCAGCGGGCCCTGAGCAGTAGTCAGAGCAAGCTCCTTCTCGAGCCAGGTTTCCAGCACAGACGGCAAAGCACGATCATCAATAGACTCAGGTAAGCCGACAAACCGCAAATTTGATCTTCGCGAGCGGTTTTCGAGATCCTCAATTTTCGCCGCATGTTTAGCCACCTCAGCTCGCAACGCTACCATCTCTGTTTGCATAGTGTGGAGGCCATCCTGCGTCTCGGATACCCGGCTCTCCAGCTCATTACAACGGCTTTCAAATTTATTAAAATTGGCTGAAAGATCCGCGACTGCCGAAGAAATAGACTTGAGCTCGGGGCCCAGCGCCTCTATGACTACCGATTTAATTTCAGCGAGCACCGGCGCCGAAATCTGCTCCATCAGCCCGGCCACGGCGGCCATGATGGGCTCTGGGATTGTCTGCAGCGCTTCTCTCCCTTTTTCCTTAGCTGCCTTACCAGCTCGAGTCGGCATGCCCAAATATCAATCACCCTGCAAAGAGATCACTACCTCTGTGGAAAAGGGGCTCTGTGCCTGCCGGGGTAATGCAGATGGGGGCCGATTTCTAGGGATCGGCCGCCGAGAGGGAAGGAATCACATCCTCCACCCTCGGTACACCATGTGATCTCTCGATTTATTGACATATATAAAGCTCGCCTTGGTAAAGTAGTAAGAGATTTCTAGCAGATGACAGCAGATTTAGTCGATTCTGTGGGGGATGGCTCTCAGATCCAGGATCAAGGTCTGTCCTGAATCACCGCATCACATGACCTCCCGAGAGTAGCTTTTATAAAAAAAAAAAAAAAAATTTCTAAGGTTGATAAGCAGGCTGAATTAGCCATTATGTGTGCGTGACATCGTCTGGCGGCACTGGACGGACTTCTCTCCTAGCTAGTAGAGCTTTGAGCTCTATTGAGCATATCAGCCACACCCAAAGAGCAGCTACCAAAATGGTGAGGGGTCAACACTGGAAGACTTATGAGGAAAAGCTGAAGTATCTGAACACGTACACCCTAGAAAAGAGGAGGTGCAGGGGGAGATATGATACAGATTTTCAGATACCTGAAAGATTTTTAATGATGCACAATTGTCAAACTTTTTTCCATTGGAAAGAAATCAGTAGAATTAGGGGTCATGAAATAAGAATCCATGGAGGACGACTCAGAGCCAATGCCAGGAAACATTTCTTTACGGAGAGGGTGGTAAATGCCTTGGAATACCCTTCTGGAGGACATTGTGAAGATGAAAACAGTGAAGGAATTCAAAGGGGCATGGGATAAGCACTGTGGATCCCTAAAGGTTAGAAGATGGAAATAAAGAAAGGAGTGTATGGGGGTAACTAGGGGTAACTTGCTAGTGTGGCAGTTGCTACCCTTAACAAATAAGCCTTGATACTGTTAATACAACTCCATCATTGCTCTCTGCTTCAACAGCAGTGGGAAAAGGGGAATTGGATTCAGACAGCAACTATGAGGACCCTGACTTTTATGGTTTGGGGAACAAATAAACATGGGGGTAACTCGCGGATGTGGCTTTTATTAGCCTTATCACTAAGCCTGATACTTTTGATGCAACTCCAACATTGCTCTCTGCTTCCATGGCCAGGGGTTGAGGGAAATTGGATTCAAACAGCATCCAAGGGCCTTGACTTTAAGATCTGGAAACTAAACATGGGGATAACCTGCACAGTGCAGCAGATATTGGCATAAGTTTGCTGGGCAGACTGGGTGCCCTGGATCATTGGTCCTTTTCTGCTGTCATTTCTATGTTTCTATAAGCTTCCCAGGAAGACAGTAGCTGTTGGTTTGCATTCCCAACCTTTGCTGAGCTTCCCTGGGGGGATGCAGAATTTTACAGTCCCTTCCTGAGGGAGAGATGTGAGGTAACTCTGTTTTCTAATCTATGTAATACCTATTTCTAATCTTTCTGCTGTTTCTATAAGGGGATTGTTAGAGATTCTCCTGGTTTTTATTAGTTTTTACAGTTGTAGGGATTTGGTTTTCTGTTCCATTGCTTTGACAAAAGGATATTGCCAAGTACCTAGTATGCACCAAGCTCAAGAGTGATGATGGGAAAAGTGTAATCCTCTATCTCCATCTGCTGGCAGGATAGAATAAACTCCTGTGTCTGGACTGGTTTAGCAGGTTCAAAGAATTAAAAGATAAGACTAAATTTCTCCATATAATTCTTACAGAATCACATGGATAAAAATTCCCAAATAGTTTATCTTATGTGATGCAACTTTAAAGGGAGCTGTGTTTTGAACCACTTTTTCCTTCATGCCTACTGCCAGTACAGTAGACTTTTCTATAAACCTTTAGCACACATACAAAACAAAATTCATCAATCTCCTTTAAAAGCAGCAGTACGGAGGTCTGAGGTTCTTCCAGAGCAATCAGTAGCATATTTTTACATTTTGAGGTTTATTTTTGTCAGCCTTTGTAGGGGCTAAAATATCCACAGATTTTTTCAAAGTGGTTATATGCATAAGTCTGCTTTTAAAAATCACATGTACTGCAGTTGTAACTTTCTATGTGTACATTTACACACATACTTGAGAAAATCACAAGTATGCAAATACATTTTCATCACCTAGAGCAGTGGGCCTCCCTTCCCCCAGAATTCCTGTTGCTTGTCCAGAGAAAGGTATGTACTAAATTGTGTTCTGTGCATATTTTTCCACAGGCTAAAAATTTACTTCCCCTAGCTTAGCCACTCCTTCAGGTGCTCCCCCATCTTGACAGAGTTGGTTTCCTGAAATCCAGGGCCCTCCCCCTTTGAATGAACCAACATTGCCTGTGTTCTAATTCTGAACCACACCATCTGGTGATCACGGGTTCCCAAGTGACCCCCCACTAAGACAGTGGAGTGGGTGGTTAATGATTAGTGCAGTGGGCTATGAACTGGGGAAACCAGGGTTCAAATCCCACTACCACTCCTTGTGACCTTGGGTAAGTCACTTTACCCTATATTGCTGGGTCACCTGAACACGCTGGTGGACTGCCTCAGCCAGTCCTTCCAGCCACGTGAGTGATCCCTGAGCCCAGCAGTGGCAGCCGACTTATTCCATCGCTGGGGCACGCCGGACATGGACCTGTTCGCCTCTCCTCACAAGGTGAGCATGTTCTGCTCCCTGATTCCAGGGAAGGGCCATTGGCCTGCGACTCGGTGTCATGAACGCATACCCCTCCTCCATCCTGCTCCTCTCGAACTCTGACAAAACTGCAAGAGGACGGGAGGACCATGATGCTGGTGACACCCTCCTGGCCGAGGCAGGTGTGGTTTCCTTTGCTCCAGGACCGGTCCGCGAGCGCAACGGTTCCGCTGGGGACTGCTCTTGACCTCCTATTACAGAACCGGGGCACCATGCGCCACCTGAACCATCGGGCCCTAGCCTTCATGGTGTGGATGTTGAGCGCATGATCCTCCAGCCCTTGTAGCTCTCAGATGGTGACTCCAGGGTCTTGATTGAATCCCGGAAACCTTCCATGTGAAAATCTTACAGCTCGAAGTGGAAGCGTTTCTCCACCTGGTGTGATGGCCATGGACTGGGCCCTTTCTCCTGTCCGCTCCCCCCACCTGCTGGATTTCCTTTGGCACCTGTCAGTGTCTGGCCCCCAAACCAATTCAGTTAGTTACACCTCTGCGCCCTCAGCGCCTACCACCAGGATGTTGCCGGTGCACCCATCTCTGTCCAGCTGTTGGTCGGGTGTTTCATGTGGGGCCTGGTTCAACTGAAGCCCCCGTTTGCCCGCCAGCAATCCCCTGGGGAGGCTCATGTAGCACCCGTTCAAGCCTCTCAAATTCTGTGAGTGATGTTCCTCACCTGGAAAGTTATGTACCTGGTGGCGATCACTTCTGCTCGCAGGTTCAGTGAGATCCAGGCCCTGGTCACGTACACTTCCTACACAAAATTCTTCCATGATCGTGTGGTGCTACGCATGCATCCAAAATTTCTGCCAAAGGTGGTGACTTCTTTCCACTTCAACCAGTCAATCATCCTTCCCACATTCTTCACACGGCCTCATTCCCACCTGGGGGAATGTGCTCTTCACACCCTGGCCTGCAAGCGGGTGCTCGCTTTCTACTTGGACCGTATAGTGACCCATAGGCAGTCCACCCAGCTTTGTGTCTTTTCACCCCAATAGGCTGGGGGAAGCAAACCTTGTCCAACTGGCTAGCGGATTGCATTGCTTTCTGCTACGAGCAGGCAGGCCTTCAGCTGGCTGGCAGGGTGAAAGCTCACTCTGTGAAGGCTATGGTGGCATCAGTGGCCCATCAGCATGCGGGCCCTGTCGCTGAAATCTGCAGGGCCGTGACCTGGAGTTTTCTCCACACTTTCACAGCTCACTACTCTCTTGACAGGGATAGTTGCCAGGACAGTGCTTTTGGCCAGTCTGTCCTGCGCAATCTATTCCAGTCTTGAACCCAACTATCTTTCATCGTGCTCTCTGTGGGACCAGACCACCCCTGTTTCCCCAGAGCGCCACAGTTGTGTTGTGCCCATTGGCACCTTGTTCAGCTATTGTGGGTGTCTCTGGTCGAATGGGGCAGTCTGGAGTTCTGTAATCACCCACATGTGAGGACTACCATCCTGCTTGTCCTAGGAGAAAGCGCAGTTGCTTACCTGTAACAAGTGTTCTCCTAGGACAGCAGGATGTTAGACCTCGGGAATCCCGCCCGCCTCCCCACGATGTTGGATTCACCTTCAGTTTATTTTCTCACTCGTATTTTTGCTATATTACGAGACTGAAGAGGGATCTCGTGTGGATGCACAGGTAGCAGCAGGCCTGAGCATGCTCAGTCTGCCAGTCAAAGTTTCTAGAAACATTGACAAACGTTTTCTGTGCTGGGCTTCGTTGGATGATGTCACCCACATGTGAGGACTAACATCCTGCTATCCTAGGAGAACACCTGTTACAGATAAGTAATTGCGCTTTCTTCTTCTTCCCCCTCCTTTTTATGGGTATTTATTTCTAGTGCACCCCACTCAAGGACACGGGTGTGGAATTTGGACTCTCCTTTTTCTATGAACTTTGCCCTAGGACAATTTCTGTTTCTAGATTGATGCATTCTTGCTTTTTGCTTATCTCTTCCCTGAGGCTGGGTTATTGCAGACACTATCATATTGTCTTCTCCTCAGTGTATAGTATGAAGGATGTAGACTTATTATATACCTACATCAAAGCATTTGAACATCTTGGCAGTGACCATTTGTGTAAGTGTATAGACAAGTTTCACAATCTGTGTTCTGCTGATTGTTATGCTTTTCTTGTGATCTTGCTAAGATGTGCACATCTTAGTGGATTTTCTTTAGCCATGCTGTTAAATAGCAAAGCAGGTAATATACTGCTCTAAACTGTTTTGCTATTTTCAGTAAGTTCATATTGTGAACTCTAGCAAAAGTGAGAATTTTATTAGTTAAAAGGAATTTTTGACTAATAATTTGGTGCCCAGATGAATAGTGGCTTTATCTCAAAATTGTATAAGGTAATTCGTAGATATTAGGCCAGTAACTGAGAACTTGTGAAATGACTATTCAATATTATTTTCCTGATGTGAAGCAGCAGACAGTTATTAAATGTTTGTTCAGTCACATTTGCATTTAGGAAATAATTTCTTCATTATTCTGATGCCTCTTGTTGAATTTTCCTAGGTGGATTGTAGATATGGAAGGAGCTACTGGCACATTATATGAAGGGGAAAAATTTCAGCTTTTATTTAAGTTCAGTGGACGATATCCTTTTGATTCTCCTCAGGTAATGTTTGTTTTTGTTTTGTGTGTATTTTGATTGCATCTTTCAAACTTTTATACAGAAAATACAACTTTTTAAAATTTTTTTATTTTTACTCATTCCAGTAGAACGAATGGTATATCATGAAAAGTATTAGCACAAGAACTTCCTTAGATCGTAGCCATTTCCCCTTCACCTCCTTATAAATATTTGAAATGTTTAACTGGAAAAGAAACAATTTAGCTCCATAAATTAGCTTCATTCATACCTCTGTGTGCAGTTTAATTCTAAAACCTATTTCCTAAGACCAAGTTACAACCATCTTAGATTGAAGAGTATTTGTTAATATGTTAGTATTCCAGGAAATGTCCCTACATTTTTCAGAATTAATACGGTCTCTCAGAATTTGTAAAAGGGCCTTTCCAGTGATGCAATATGCTTATTTTCATCCATCCAAACTTTAACAATTGTTGCTGCTTCTTTCTTCCAAAACAGTACATTGCATTTCTGGGATACTAATATAGAACTTGCTTTATAACTTAAGTCATTTTCTAATAAGTTTAGCAGAATAATAACCTTCATACTGAAAGGGCTTTTAGTACCAAATATTTTTCACAAAACATACAATACTTGTATCCATGTGACAAGCTCTAAAACCTGTCATTGGATTTAGATCCAATAGTTACTAGGGGAAGCTTGAGAGAGCAAACTGAAGACCAGGCAGGAGGTGAGGCTACAGTTAAAAGGAGCCTTCTGGGAGATGTGGCCCATGTTTGGTTTTTCTTTTGGTAATTTTTATTGATGCCTTCCAATAATATAAAATCAGAGTACAAAAATATATAAAATATACAAAATGTGTAGGTGAGAGAGGTCTGTATGTGTTCAAAGTGACAGGAGATGAGGTTTCATTTGAGAAAAAGCCACCTGGTAATGATTATTATTAGGCAGGTTTAGCTGAGAAGCCAGTTAGGAAGCTGGAATAAAAGCCCAAACCGCTAGTGGAAAGAGATGAGGAAAGTGAACTAAGATATCAAAAAGGATGTAGTCCAGAGGGAAACTATTGATAGGATCTCTGTTTGATAGTCAGGGGTAGTCAGCTGCTTGAAAGCTGTCAAATAGGTTGAAATGTGGGTGCTGATTTGTGCGGTGTGGAGGGTCAGACTAGCCTAAAATTCTTTACCTGCCTATTTAAATTGTCCTGCTGTGTTATGCCACAAACAGTTTATAGCTGGGAGGTAAAGATCATAACTGGAAGCAAGTTGTGAAGTATGCATTTGTAGCTGGAAATAGTGTAACATAGTAAATGACAGTAGAGAGAGACCAAAATGGCTTGCCCAGTTGAGATATGTCTTCTTTTGGTAGATGTTCATATAAAATTCCTAAATACAATCCCACACAGTTTCTTCTGTACCCTCCTCTTGAGTCTTTCTCTGATCTCTCAACCTTCCTCTTACATCTATCACACCAAATTGTCCACCGAGCCTGATTTGGGGGCTTGGAGTGCTACTTTTGCAGCTCTCTACTCTCTTAATGGCCAGATTGGTTGAGCCTGTTCCACGAGGGCAGGGATTTTATCCCAGGACAAGCAGGATGCTAGTCCTCACATATGGGTGACGTCACTGACTGAGCCCTATCACGGAAAACTTTCTGTCAAAGTTTCTAGAAACTTTTGACTGGCACGCTGAGGCCACTGAGCATGCCAGTGGCTTCAGTCTTCTTTTTTTCCGCGCTGCTGTTAGCCTCGCGGGTAAGGAGCCCTGTGTGATAAATTCACACTAGAAAAAGTTTTAAAAATTTTCGGAAAAAGTTATCCCACCATAGGGGGTCTCCCTCTTTTTCATCTCTGAGTGATTTGAATTTTCCAGTCGATTCCGTTATCAATAAAATCCAGTCAAAAGGTCGTTGACAGCTGTCCGGCCTTCGATATGGCTACCGGGTTTAAAAAGTGCCCGAATTGCTCTCGCACAATGTCCATTATGGACCCGCACATCGAATGTATACTCTGTCTTAGCGAGAGACATGATGTGTCGACATGCCCGAAATGTGCTGAAATGATGCCGAAGGGCAGGTGAGCACATATGGAAAAGATGGAGCATCTTTTCATCTTCAACTGATGCCGTCAACTTCAACACAATCGTCTCCGGCTGGAGCGGTTAAAAAAAAGTAGTTCTAAAAACTCAACGTCGTCCGGACAAAGCAGGTGATCAACCATCACAGACCCCCTTCCCGGTCGTCGATAAAGTCTACTGTCATCGAAACAAAGGGTGTCGAGCATCAACAAAAGCACCGGCATCGACATCTGAGGCCTCAGGATCAGACACGATGCCCAGTTACCTCAATGCCCATCGAACGAACTCCTAAGAAACCTCAGAGGGGAGGCATCACTAATGCCCTCGAGGCCTGTGACTCCTAGGCAATCCCCACCAATATCTATGCTGGGAACCGTGCCTCCACAGGGACCTGTGGAGAAGCCGGTTTTGCCTTCACTGCCTCCCCCTATAGCTGCTCTGACTTCATCAGCTATAAGGGCGGAACTGGACAGTTATATCCACCAGGCAGTTCGAGATGCAATCCGAGAGATGCCAGCACCGGCGCCAATTCCACCTTCGATGCCAGTTCCATCGCCGGCGCCAATCCCTTCACCGGTGTCTATTCCACTGCCGTCACCAAGTCCATCGCCAGCTCCAACTCCATCACCAATGCAGACACCCTCACCGGAACCGATGCCTACACTGATGCCGGATATATCGTTGCTTCGCCCATATTGGCTAAATTGGATACTCTTATCGGTGCCATTCCGGTGCAGCCACTCGATGCTCCAATGCCACGTACCCCAGATGTAGACCTCTTTGCCTCCCCGTCCAATTACAAGGTGAGCAGTTTCTGCTCCCTGTCACCAGGGGGGGTGTCGGACATCTGGCCTGTGATGCCTTCTCCCTTCACTGGGGGAGGGGAGGGGTCTGCTGTACGCATACCCTCCTCTTCCGCTCCTCTTGAAGACCCTGCTGAAGCTTCAACAGGACGGAGGGACCATGATCCTCGTGGCGCCTTTTTGGCCCAGATAGGTTTGGTTCCCTCTCCTTCAGGATCTGTCTATCATGGATCCCATCTGGCTGGGGACTGCGCCTGATCTGATAACTCAGATCAGGGGCACCTTGCACCGTCCAAACCTCCGGGCGTTGGCCCTGACGGCATGGCTGTTGAGCACCTAGTTCTTTAGCCTCTGATCCTCTCGGACAGTATCTCCTAAGTGCGGGTGGCTTCTAGAAAGCCTTCCACCAGGAAGTCTTACAGTTGGAAGTGGAGGAGGTTCTCTGCCTGGTGTTGTGGGTCATGACTTGGATCCATTCACATGTCTTCTTCCCACGCTGTTGGACTACTTGTGGCACCTTTCCGAGTCTGAGCTTCAAACCAGCTCAGTCAGGGTTCATCTTAGCACTGTTACTGCGTACCATCGGGTTGTTACGGGTGCAGCCGTATGAGTAGGTCACTTTGAGGGGGCCTGCTCCAGTTGAAGCCCCCTCTTTGACATCCTGTTGCAACCTGTGACTTCAACATTGTCCTGGCACGGCTCATTTGTCCTCCCTTCGAGCCATTGCATTCCTGCGACCTGAAGTTCCTCACCTGGAAAGTTATATTCCTAGTGGCAATTACTTCGACTTGTAGAGTAAGTGAGCTTCAGGCCTTGGTTACGTACCCACCACACACAAGGTTTTTTTTCATGATCGTGTGGTCTTGCGTACGCACCCTAAATTCCTGCCTAAGGTAGTGACTGATTTCCACATCAATCAGTCCATTGTTTTAGCCACCTTCTTTCCAGGCCTTACTCCCATCCTGGGGAGCGGGCTCTTCACACTTTGGATGGCAAGAGGGCCTTAGCTTTCTATTTAGACTGCACATCCAGTCATAGGCAGTCCTCTCAGCTTTTTGTGTCCTTCTACACCGCTCTTACCTCCACGGGGCTCCAGCGGTGAACTAGGCCTGCGCGATTGGCGCTGAAGCCCGTCGGGGTAAGGCCTCCTGTTCCGCTCTCCCCGATCGGGCTCCCTCGCCGATCGCCGGCCTGTCTTTCCAGCACTCGCCCACCTGAAAGGCCGCGATTCTCCAACTCCAGCCGGCCGCGATCGGAGCCACGATTCGGCGCGTCTACCCGGCCTCGACCCGGACCACGAGCCCTCGCATCCAGTAGGCCCCGAGCCGCGAGCCTTCGCCCCGAACCGCCCACGAAAAACGTCGCGGCGGTGACGTCAGAGGCGCGACCGGCGGGCTGTTTAAACCACCACTCTCCTTGGCGTCGCGCGCATGAAGGAGCGCGACAAAGGGGCCTGCCCCTTTGTTTTGCCCCTTCGTGTTGACCCTCGCCTCCCTGAGCTACACCACACCTATACCGCACTAGAACTCATTCAGCATCCATCCAGATAACGACCTTCTAGCCCGCATCCATCAATCCACCATCCAGTGCCCATCCAACACCCTCTCAGCAAGCATTCAGCAAGCAACCATCCTGCATCCACTCAGTGGGAGGTATTGATGAACTGGAAGGGAACTCAGGTTGAACAAACAAGAGGGTCTTCATGACCTAGAGAAGAACTGGGCAAACTGATGAAGTAATTGCTTATGTCCCATTGAAATGTGCAGCTGTGAGGCTGGCAACTATAGCCACCAACCATTTCCTGAATGAAGGAGCTGCCAAGCTGGTCCTGAGCAAACACTCACCTAATCTTCATCCAGCAGCCACTCATCCACCCTTCATCCAGCAGCCACTCATCCACCCTTCATCCAGCAGCTACACTTCCGGATTTCAAACAAGGATCACAACCCCGACTCCCAATAAGGACACAACCCAACACACAAGCACCTCATCATGCACCCTATCCCTATACCTACAATACCTTACACTCCCAAACTCACATCTAACAAACCCAGGATTCTAGGTCTCCGACAACAGAGATTGATTCCAATTATGATCTCCCCCATATCTCAAATGCTAGGATTAACACTATTCACGCTCACTCTATTTAACGCCCAATCTATCACCAAAAAACTCCACCTCCTCAACGACCACCTGACAGACAACAGCCCGGATATCTGCGCCATTACGGAAACATGGCTCAAACCCACAGACACAGTTCTTTTAAACCAACTCCCCAATCACCTCTACGACTTTCATTCAATCCCCAGAATCAAAAAAAGGGGTGGAGGGATCCTGCTAGCCACAAAAAAGGGCCTTGGACTCGCACTTCAACTATCTACTACTATAAACAACACTGAAATTGCCTTTTTCAAATCGGACCATCTACAAATAGCCTTAGTCTACTCACCACCAGGAACCTTAGCCACAGACCCCTCACCTTTAATAGAATTCACAACAAAACATTTCAAGCAGGACAAACCAGCTATATTGATGGGAGATTTTAACATACATGTAAACAGCGCTCGTCCAACCAATAACTGCGACATACTTATCACAGCACTCAATCACCTTGGCTTCAATCAAATTGTCAAAGACCCCACGCACAAAGCGGGACACACCCTAGACTTAATATTTCTCAACAACGGCATATCTTTCAATAATAACCCTAAATGCGTCCCTGTCCCATGGTCTGACCACCACCTCATCTCTGCCGAACTTCATATCAAAGATCAGCCTCGTCCCATCTACCCAACTACCACTATACGATACAGGAAACCCTGCTCCACAGACAGTCTCAATAATCTGCTCTCTAAAGAACTTGACAGACTGGAACTCAGACGCATCCTCAGCAATCAATTCCTGGCTCAAGATTACAAACGAGGTTGCAGACCTATCCTGCCCCTCCATCTCCAAATCCTTGAAATCACCCCAAACCAACAGACATCCATGGTACACTCCAACACTCAAAATCCTTAAACAAGAACTTCGGAAAAAAGAAAACAGTTGGCGCAAGTCCCCTTCCATCATCACAACCCTAAACTACAAATCCCACCTCAACTCATACAGACTAGCCATCCTCAAGGCCAAAAAAGACTTCTTTGCAAAAAAAATCCACAATTTCGCATTTGACTCCAAAGCCTTATTCTCATTTGTATCATCTTTAACTAAACCCTCTCCACCCATCATCCCAGACGAACAAGCAGCCAACAAAGCTTTGGAACTAGCAATCTACTTTGATAAAAAGATCACCAATCTCCTTAAGCCAATCTCTACCCAACAGCCAACACCAACACCCCTCAGCACCACACAACATAATAAAGGATACAGCCTATCATCGTTCGAGACCCCATCATCACTGGAAATTGAAACCATCCTCAACAAGCTTAAACCCTCATCGCATCCACTGGATACCATACCCTCCAACCTTCTACTATCAACTCCTAACACTATATCCAAAGCACTAGCAGATATCATCAACTGCTCTTTAACTCAAGGAAAGGTCCCAGATCAACTCAAAATAGCCATTCTGAAACCCTTATTAAAAAAACCTAACCTTTCCACGGCTGACCCCGCAAACTTCCGCCCCATCGCCAACCTTCCCCTTATCTCAAGAGTGATGGAAAGATTCGTCAACAAGCAACTGTCTGAATACCTAGAGGAGAACAATATACTCTCCCCTTTCCAGTTCGGCTTTAGGAAATCGCAAAACACAGAAGCCCTACTGGCATCGTTATCTGACACCGTACTCCTCAATCTTGAAAAAAACCAACCATACCTTCTCGCTCTTCTCGACCTATCTGCCGCATTCGACACAGTCAATCATGCCATCCTTCTCGAGCGGCTATCCGATATAGGAATTCAAGGAGAGGCTCATAGCTGGTTTCAATCGTTTCTGGAGAATAGATTCTATAAAGTCAAGATCAACAACGAAGAATCACCTCCCATTAAATCAATCCGAGGAGTACCACAAGGATCATCTCTCTCCCCTACCCTTTTTAATATCTACCTGCTTCCACTCTGCCACCTACTCTCCAACCTTAAGCTAAAGCATATTTTCGCTGATGACATTCAGATACTCCTCCCCATCACAGAATCACTACAAAAAACATGGGAACATTGGAACAATTGCTTACAATCCATCAACACTCTGTTATCCAGCCTGAACCTCATACTCAACTCAAATAAAACAGAAATCCTCATCATCTCACCTGACGAAAAAAACCATACTCTCATCAACTCCCAAAGCGCATCTCAATTCGCAAAATCATCCATTAACCACTCCCCTTCCGTCAGAGACTTAGGGGTGCGTCTCGACAATCAATTCAACCTTAAATCCTTCGTCTCCAATACAACAAAAGAATGTTATTTTAAACTTCAAGTACTCAAAAATCTGAAACCTCTCCTCCACTTCAGTGACTTCCGTCTAGTAGTGCAGTCTATAATTCTATCCAAATTAGACTACTGCAACTCGCTCCTGTTAGGTCTACCGATCACAGCTACAAAACCCTTACAGATGGTGCAGAACGCTGCCGCGAGGTTACTCACCAACACAAATAAAAGAGCCCACATAACACCTATTCTCTACAGTCTGCACTGGCTACCCATAAAAGCCAGAATCACATTCAAGACATTATCAATGATCCACAAGGATATTACGGGCACCGCACACCTAAACCTAAACTCGCAACTCCGACCTCACACATCACAAAGACCTATCAGATTCAACTACAAAGGTTCCTTATACGCTCCCCCGATCAAAACTTCACGATCTAAACGAGCACTTTCCTCAGCTGGGCCCACCCTCTGGAACTCATTACCACCGGATCTACGCCAAGAAACCTGTCATATAACTTTTAAGAAAAATTTAAAAACGTGGCTCTTCCGGCAAGCATTTCCAGAATCGCAGGAACACTCTGACACGGGCCAAAGAGCAAAAGAGTAAAATTAGTTCACTACAAGTTCCATGACCACACCTCAAGTTCCACGACCGCCCACACCTCTTCAAGGCCCGATTACACCTCATCTGGACAACCCACTTACAACCCACTTGTAGTGAAAGCCACCTCATCTGGACAACCCACTTACAACACACCTGTAGGGAAAGCCTCCCGCGTGGATGCACTAATTCTTTAGTTCATGCATTACTGATATCTAAACACATAAACATTGGTCACTGTTCAGCTCATCATTTATTTTTAGTTATCTCAACATGAATCCACGTTATTTGACAGCCCACCTGTTTGATTGTTCCACTTGTGGATGCATTAATTCTTTAGCCCATGCATTACTCATAACCAGGCACATAAACATTGGTCCCTGATACCTGTATATCCCAAATTAACACATCATGTATTCTTAGTTATTCTCTACATGTTTCACGTATCATAACGAGTTACTGTTGTCTTTACATATATATTTTATACTATTCTATTTATTATTTATTTTATTTCAAGTTAGTTATTTACACCATTATCTATTTTATTACATGTTATTTACTATATAGATTCTCGTCATTTGATGAGTCACTGTTGTTTATTTAATATTTATTATTCTCATGTTCTGAAACTCCGTTTATTGTAACGCCTCACCGAGATTGTTTTGTTTTATGTAAACCGACCTGATTTGATATTTGTATCGAGAACGTCGGTATATAAAAATGCTAAATAAATAAATAAATACACCAATAGGCTGGGCGTGTCAGTGGGTAAACAGACTTTGTTCAACTGACTGGCGGATTGCATCACCTTTTGCTATGCAAAAGTGGGCCTTCAGCTGGCTGGCCGAATCAAAGCTCACTCTGCGGGCCATGACAACGTTGGTGGCTCACCTGCGAGTAGTCCCTGTCAAAATTTGCCATACTGCAACATGGAGTTCTCTTCACACGTTTGCAGCTCACTACTGCTTAGACAAGGACGGACGATAGGACAGTGCCTTTGGTCAGTCTGTCCTGTGCAATCTTTTCCAGACCTGAACTCATCTCTTCCGGCCTTCTGCCCTTCGTCTCCTAAAGTTGTTGTTCCCGTTGGCACTTTGTTCGGCACCTGTTGGTCTCACCTGTTAATGGAAACAGCCTGGCGCTTGGTATTCACCCACATGTGAGGACTACCGTCCTGCTTGTCCTAGGAGAAAGTGCAGTTGCTTACCTGTAAAAAGTGTTCTCTTAGGACAGCAGGACGTTAGTCCTCAGGAATCCTGCCTGCCACCCCATGGAGTTGGGTGGTTCTTCTGGTTTGTTTTATTTTTTTGCGTGTATTTGTTTTATCTGTTACGAGACTGAAGGGGGGGACCTCGCGTGGAGGAGCGGATAGCGGCATGCTGGGCATGCTCAGTGTGCTGGTCAAAGCTTCTAGAAACTTTGAGAAACTTTACGTGCTGGACTCCATCAGATGATGTCACCCACATGTGAGGACTAACATCCTGCTGTCCTAGGAGAACACCTGTTACAGGTAAGCAACTGGACTGTTTCACTGGTCGCAAAGACTTTATTAAAGCTCAGTGAAGATGAGGGGACTAAGATTCTCATAGCCGCCCATTGGCTGAAACAGATTTGGTTTCTGCTCCTTCTGGAGTTTTCCATTTGGAATGCAATCAGACTGTGGCCTTCCTCAGATCTCATCACTCGGAATCAAGAAAGGTTGCGTCATCCCAATCTCCAGGCCTTCTTGCTCACTGCCTATCTAGGGAATTAAATGGCAGCAGGAATCAGATTCATCTTATTGGGGAAACTTGTCACTTAGAAAATGAGAACTGAGAGGACTGAAAGAAAATATCTTTATATTTGGTAAAACATTTTCAAGGGAACTTCAACAAAAACAGAGCCCAAACTGTAACACCATAGATCTCAGTAACAGAAATTTATTTCTTCTGGGTTTGTTTTGCCATGTCAGGGAATATTCTGACCTTAGGTTGTAAAAAGGTGTCTGTGCAATGTCTAAAAGAAAACAAAACAATCTAAATATTGGAAATGTCCAAATTGGTAGACTCTATTGGTAACATAATTTGAGAATTCATTTGTATTCCATTCCCTTTCTTAAACGGAGGTAAATAGTACACTTTTGACACTGGAGGAATTTCCTAATCTGGTACCTTCAACACCTTGACCAAATATCTTTTAAACATTTCCTTCAGGGAAGTGTGATGTACTTTGGAAATTTAACAAAATGAGGGGTTCTTCCTTGCAGCAAATTCTCTAAATTTTCAAGCTTATTTTGACAGTCCTAAGTTTTCCTTAATGAGAGAATCTTGTACACGTTTAATGTAATCAATGCCCTGTTTAATTTCCTCCATTCAATGACCCATATTTATCTTGGGAAACTCCAAAGCTTTGATCTGGTTTTCATTGTCTGAACATTTCAAAACTTGGAGTTTTAACTGCATCGTAATTGAGGAACTGAGACCTTCAATGGCATCCCAAATTGACTCAAAGTGATATGGATAGGTCTTTCTACGCCAGTGCAGTTTTCTTTGGCAAGACATCCATAGAAAAAATTAGCAAAATGGGAGATCCTTCTGCTGTCATTTGCTGCCTTCCCAAGACCTGAGAACTGCCAAAATCCCCTGGGAAGATCGGATCCTGTGGCAGCAACCTTGCCTCACAGCAATGTGCTCCCTGCCTGGATGTCTGAAATGCCGGCATCATCAGCCCATATCAGTTCCAGCTGTGTAGTTAAGTCCTTAGCTGCAGCAGGATTCGAAAGTGTGCTCCAAATCGAGTTTGGAGAAGAAACAAGTACTACTTCCTTTTGTATGTCCCCCATAGACTCTACGCTTAATGATAAAGTCCCGTGGACAACATGGGTGTCCATCAGACCAACTTGAGGTTGTCAGGAGAGAAGGCAGAGTAAGTCTTCTCTTTTGCCCGCTTCTTGCAGCCGGTATGAGCCATTTTAACACAAATGTAGAAATTAAATCACAAGCTCAGAGAGTGACCCAACGCTGTAAGTGCTGGTGCACCATCTTAGATCTTCTATCCTGTTTTTGGAAAAAAACAAAAAAGTTTCTAAGAAAAGTTCAAGATGGTTTCCCTGGCCACCTTGATTCCCTTTATTCAAAAAGGGGACTGGCTGTGGTCTCTCAAGCTCAAGGATGCCTATGGCCACAGATTTTTCCCCATCACTGGAAATCTCATTTCCTTGAAGGAAACTATCTCCTACAGTATCATGTGCTGCCTTTTGGTCTAGCATCAGCCCAATGTCTTATTGTTTACTTACATTTATATACCATAGCCTAGGGTGGTTCACAATAAAACATGCATCATTACCTAAAAATAGCACAACAAATATAGTTTAAACAAAGAAAATGCAAGACCGTCGTCAGCCATTTATAAATCAAAGAAGATAACAGCAAATCAGTTGCCCTTAATTGCCTTTATCAAATGTCTTGCTGTGCTGGCAGCACACATGCGTAAAACAGGGATGCACATGTATCCCTATTTGGACAATTGGCTGGGCAAGAGTTCAGCACAGCAGGTGCCACAGAATCCATGCACAAGACCATCCAGGTGTTGGAGTTACTAAGGTTCATCAACTACTTCAAGTCCCACTTGAGCCTGTTGCAAGTATTCCGGTAATTCACGAATAGTCAGATTATCAACCATTCAAGATCAGACTTCTGGAACGCACAGAGAGGCTTTGTATATATTTCTCACAAATGAATAGGAATTTTCTCTTGTATACAAAGCTAAATTTAGAAGCCATATTTTCCATTTGCATCATGTTGTGCAATGACATTGTTTGAGATAAATAACCATCAGGAATTGGGAACAGTTATAAGAATTTTGTTAAACTTTATTTGGCACATATCAGTACACAACTTGGCACGTTACAAAAAGAAATAAGGTGGATGATTGAATAGATTGGGCGGTTCATTGAAAGTTGAACATGCTGTCTGGCTTGCTGATACCTTAGAAAACATTTAAAATAAGATTTGAAAAATTTAAAGAATTCTAACAGAACAGGACTTTAATTCATTGTTCACATTAGTAGCCTTCATTTTTCAATTGATTTGTTTGGGTTCCCCCCCTTTTCTTTTTTTTTTAGTATATTATATGGGTAACCTTGGTGCTTATTTTTTTTTACATGATTGTGCAATGAATTAGGCCATTGCCAAAAGGATGGTGGGCTTTATCCTTGCCAGATCAGCAAGATAGATTTCTTACCAAGAAGAAAAGATTTCCTGGCAAAAAGAACCTCACTTCTGCTGTTCAATAAGGCAGGTGAAATTTTCTCAAAAAGCACCAGTTCTGGCTTAAGGGGAAATAGAATGTCCCAATAGTGTCCCCTACATAGCTTACCATCCTCTTCCAAAACGCTAAGATGAAAAAAAAAAAGACATGAGTTAGAAATCCCCTCTCCTCTTGACACTTCATATAAGTTATTGTCTGAAATTTTGGCTGTAAAGGCAATAACTTGTGATACAATATACTTTTTTTTTTTTTTTTTTTTTTTTTTAGAAGTCTATATATTTACCACAGGTATATGTTGGAAGGTAGTCCTTTCAAGTGTTTAAAACATCTTGTCATAACCTCTTGTGACACCGAGAAGTTCCTTTCTCAGATCCATCTGTCCAATGTAACTTAAACAAAGTTCATTCTCTCTCCCTGTTGTGGAGCCTATATAACTTTGAAAGCAAAATCCTCTCCAACTCCTGTTTTGAAAAATGTTGCCTAATCAGCAAGCCTAGAAATCACCAAATCCTCTTTCTGGAATGAGGTGACAGTGATGAAGTTGAAATAAGAGAAAAAAATCACCATTCCTCAAATCATACTGTGCTTTCAAAGTTTGGTATGGTAAAATCTCCCCATCATTACCCAAGACATGTTGAATTGTGTATTACCCCTGATTGCCCAATATAGAAAATTAGGAGTTTGAGAACACAGTACAAAGGATTTAGAAAATACACATCGGTTAAATGTATTGCCATTGTAAAGTAGCTAATGCATATTAACTTTTTACCTTTTTCTTTTTATAGGTCATGTTCACTGGTGAAAATATTCCTATTCATCCTCATGTTTATAGCAATGGACATATCTGTTTATCCATTCTCACAGAAGACTGGTCTCCAGCCCTCTCCGTGCAATCGGTGTGTCTTAGCATTATCAGCATGCTTTCCAGCTGCAAAGAGAAGGTAGGATTGATGTTCAGAAAATTTTTTTAAAAACTGCACAAATTCAGCATCTCCCCCTTTTTTTTTTTTTTTCTCCCCATGAGAGCACCCATTGTGGAAGGTGCATCTGATTATCTGTCTGGCCATATGCATATTACAGGTGCCATTCACTTGACAGATCTCACTGAAACTTCATAGCAGTTTCTTGCTGAGTACATATTTATGATACATTTTCAACCAGATCCATCAGTGCAACAACCCCTGTGATAAGGGGGGTGTTACTGGCAATGAGTAGGAAGAAACAGTGGAAAAAGATGAAACATGTCATGTTATGCTATTATTTTGCTACTTGTGTGGTTTTATGTTGTGACTTTTATCTCTATTGGCAAAGCTAAATACTTTCACTTGTATAGAAATAATATTTATAACCGTGAGCAGCACCTTTACTCTGGTGCACAAAACAAACTACGAGTTGTCTGAATTGTTTTATCAACAAAAACACATCATTACACTACTGTTCATTCCCATTTATTCACTATGCTTGTGCTACTTTTGAGGCTTCTTATCGTTAACTATCTTCTCATTTCCAGTTGTAGACATTCCATTCTTTCTCCAGTCTCCTTGGAAAAACATTAGCTGCATGGTTGATTTTACTTTGAAGACAGGAAGAGGGGACAATATGTAAATCTACAGCTCTAACACTAAATTTTCAAAAGGGAAACTTTGATAAAATGAGGAAAATAGTTAGAAAAAGCTGTAAGGTGCAGCTGCAAAGATTAAAGGTGTACAACAGGCATGGACATTGTTTAAAAATACAATCTTAGAAGCGCAGTCCAGATGTATTCCATGCATTAAGAAATGTGGAAGGGAAGGCAAAATGATTACCGGCATGGTTAAAAGGGGAGGTGAAAGCGGCTATTTTAGCCAAAAAAAAATCCTTCAAAAATTGGAAGGATCCATTTGAAGAAAATAGGAAAAAGCATAAGCATTGTCAAGTTAAGTGTAAAACATTAAGGAAGGCTAAGAGAATTTGAAATGAAGTGGGCCATAGAGGCAAAAACTCATAATAAAACCTTTTAAAAATATATCCGAAGCAAGAAACCTGTGAGGTAGTTGGTTGTACCTTTAGATGATCGAAGGGTTAAAGGGGCTCTTGGGGAAGATAAGGCCATTGCAGAAAGACTAAATTAATTTTGCTTCTGTGTTTACTAATGAGGATGTTGGGGAGATACTGGTTCCGGAGATGGTTTTCAAGGGTGATGAGTCACTGTGAACCTGGAAGATGTAGTAGTCCAGATTGACAAACTAAAGAGTAGCAAATCACCTGGACCAGATGGTATGCATCCCAGGGTTCTGAAGGAACTAAAAAATGAAATTTCAGATCTATTTAAAATTTGAAACATATCATTAAAATCATTCATTGTACCTGAAGACTGGAGGGTGGCCAATGTAACCCCAATATTTGAAAAGGGCTCCAGGGGCAATCTGGGAAACTATAGAGCAGTGAGCCTGACTTCAGTGCTGGGAAAAATAGTGGAAACTATTCTAAAGATGAAAATCAGAGCATATAGAAAGACATGGTTTACTGGAACACAGTCAGCATGGATTTATCCAAGGGAAGTCTTGCCTCATAAATCTGCTTCATTTTTTTGTAGGGGGTTAATAAATGTGGATAAAGATGAACCAGTAGATGTATATCTGGATTTTCAGAAGGCGTTTGACAAAGTCCTTCATGAGAGGCTTCTAAGAAAACTAAAGTCATGGCATAGGAGGCGATGTCCTTTCGTGGATTACAAACTGGTTAAAAGACAGGAAACAGAGTAGGATTAAATGGTCAATTTTTTCAGTGAAAAAGGGTAAACAGGGATTTCCTCAGGGATCTGTAATTGGACCGGTGCTTTTCAATATATATAAATGATCTGGAAAGGAATATGATGAGTGAGATAATCAAATTTGCAGATGATACAAAATTATTTAGAGTAATTAAATTGCAGGAGGAGCTTGCAAGACTGGAAGATTGGGCATCCAAATAGCAGATGAAACTTAATGTGGACAAGTGCAAGGCGTTGCATATAGGGGAAAAATAACCCTTGCTATAGTTACATGATGTTAGGTTCCATATTAGGAGTTACCATCCAGGAAAAAGATTTAGGCATCATAGTGGATAATACATTGAAATCGGCTCAGTGCTGCAGCAGTCAAAAAAGCAAACAATGTTAGGAATTATTAGGAAGGGAATGGTGAATAAAATGGAAAATTTCATAATACCTCTAATACTCCATGATGAGACCTCACCTTGAGTACTGTGTACAATTCTGGTCGCTGTATCTCAAAAATATAATTGCACTGGAGAAGGTGCAGAAAAGGGCGACCAAAATGATAACGGGATAGAACAGCTTCCCTATGAGGGCTGTTCAGCTTGGAGAAGATATGGGTGAGGGGGTATATGATCACTTATTTACTCTTTTGGATAATAGGACTAGGGGGCACTCCATGAAGTTAGTAAGTAGCACATTTAAAACACAACCAAACACAATTGGCAGATAGCGATTGGGATATTATCTACGTTATGGCTAGCAAATGTTCTATATCAACTGGGCTCCAGGAAAACTGCTATAAAATGATCTACCGCTGGCACTACACACCGGTCATGCTTCATAAGTTCTTCCCAAAGGCATCAGACCTTTGCTGCCGTGGCTGTGGCGAATTGGGCACCTTCTATCACATTTGGTGGACATGCCCCGAGGTTTGGGACTTCTGGCACACGGTGTTTCAATGGCTTACGCAGATGCTTCAATCACCCTGCAGCGTGCAGCCTTGGCACGCGCTACTGGGTCTTCCCATGACAGAATATAACACTTCCACACAAAAGCTGGCTTTGCAAATCTTTATTGCTGCAAGGGCAAAGATAGCGTTACATTGGAAACAACTGAAGGCACCCACTTTAGCCGCAGTACTACAACCGGCTCTTTTCCTACTACCAAGTAGGTAGACACACAGCTATACATTGAAATAGATTACAGTCCTTCCAGGCCACTTGGGTCCCTTTCCAGAAATGGCTGGAGAAAGAAAGCCTTAGACAAGGGTCTCCGATTTTACATGGCTCCAACCAAGCTTACCCAGTATCTGATTATACTTATGTAGTTTATGCCAGAGGCCCTGATGACATCTCTTTACATTGATCCACTAGTGTTGAGGGGTATGATTATTTGGGCTTAAAATAATATCTAGTGGCAATTGTTATTATGTGTAGACAAAATAATCAACAATGTATTAAGGATTGATATTGATTTCATGTAAAAACTGATAAATTTACATTTTTATTGCATTTTCAATAAAGCAATAATTTTAGGAAAAACAATATTTTTTGAATGACTTACTGACAAATGAGAGTGCTTTTTTCTTTTCCCCTAAGTTTCACTTTTGGGGGTTTTTTTTTGCATATAATAGTTACAGCACAGGAGGAAACAACATATTGCCTTTATTTTTGATTATATATATATATATATATATATATCTAGTCCTATTATATCTAGTCCTATTATATTATATACTGGCTGAACCCTGCCATGCGTTGCTGTGGCTGAGCCTGGGCCCCCCCCCCCCCCCCAACCCGGCGAAATAGAGAATCCCACGCTACGGCCCCCCCCCTCTCTGGAGATGTGGAGAATGAGTGGGCCCCCCCCAGTGAAAAACGCACGGCGGAAAATAAGAACGGTCCCCGACCATGCTCCTTCCCGGCTACCTGTGTAAACTGCCAGCCGGTGACGAGGGTGTGTGCTAGGGTTTGTTCCGCCGGCTGCCATGTCGCAAAACTTCACCGGTGAAAGTGGTGCGTCAGGATTCCTGACCTAGTAAGGGCAAATGTCCGCTGAGGATATGGTGCAGACGGGCTCTTGCCCTTACTATGTCACATGGTGTACCGACGTCGTTGTTGTCTCTGTATAGCTTAGTAAGGGCAAAGTCTGCCGGCGCCATTTTGGTTGCTGGCATCAGACGGCCCTACTGAATGCGATGTGTCCCGGACCATTCCTGTGGTGCTGGTGGAGAAGCACGGACTTGTTTCAGGTGTAGTGTGGATCGGAGTGCAGTGCGTGGGTGGGTGTAAGAGGGTACTTTAATTTAAATTCAGAGGGTGTGTGAAATGCGTGGCTTCCCAATGTAGCAGCCAGGAATTCGTGTTTTGGGAGGGTGGGTGAAGTAAGTGACATTGGCAGGCGTGTGGGTGGGGGTGTGGTGTGATGAGTGGATTTCTGTCAGGTCGATACTGTAACGTGCGGTTGAGGATTTCCCTTCTGTAACGAGCTGGGAGCGCACAATTCGGACGCGTAAGGCGATCCAGCGATACAGTCTCCAGTTTCACGCGTCCTTAGCGCTTCTTAAAACAGACGCATAACCCTTTCCGCACGCAGCATGTATATGATATGTAAATGAACGAATTAGCTGTATAATGAAGGAATTAGCTATTCCCCTCCGATACTGTGACGCGCGCTCAGATTATCTCCTTTGTAACCCGCTATTTTGCTGCGTCCTTAACCTGTTAGTTTACCGCCACCCTCTACTTGGTGTTAGTGTGGTGTTAGAAAATTAAAACGGGAATAAAGTGTAAAAAATGGGGGCGATTTCGGCGCTCAAGGCCCCGTCCGGTCTCCGGTGCAGCCCCAGTCCTGTCCCCTCCTCCCGAAGCAAAAAAAAAAACCGAAAAAGTAGCAAGGCTCGGGCCTGCTATGGTAGTCCCTTCTCCCTTCCTCCCGATTTCGGTGCTCAAGGCGGCCGGGTGGGCGTGCATTCATCCAGGCAGAGGGAGCCGGCGGCGAAAGCGGCCTCCGGCTCCCTCTGCCTGGATGAATGCACGGCCCCCGCCGGCAGTAAATGAATGCCCGTGTGATTTCAGCGCGAAAGGCGGCGAAAGGCGGCGAAAGCGGCCGGCTCCCTCTGCCTGGATGAATGCTCGGCCCCTGCCGGCAGTGAATGAATGCCCGTGCGATTTCGGCGCTCATGCCTTGAGCGCCGAAATTGCACGGGCATTCATTCATGCATCAAATTCCTTATAGGAAAACCTCTTTCTAACAAATAAGTTGATCTCCAGCCTTTTTTTTTTTTTTTTTTTTTTTTTTTTTTTTTTTTTTAAATCCGAAAAAGACCACTGAACCCTAGTCATAATGAAAATAACTTTGGCTCCTGAATGGGCAACCAATTAGACTGGGATAAACAGAAACAATGCCCGTGCGATTTCGTCATGTGACTACCTTGAGCGCCAAAATCGCACGGGCATTCATTCACTGCCGGCGGGGGCCGTGCATTCATCCAGGCAGAGGGAGCCGGAGGCCGCTTTCGCCGCTGGCTCCCTCTGCCTGGATGAATGCACGCCCACCCGGCCGCCTTGAGCGCCGAAATCGGGAGGAAGGGAGCAGGGACTATCGTAGCAGGCCCGAGCCTTGCTACTTTTTCGGGTTTTTTTTCTTTTTTGCCTCGGGAGGAGGAGACAGACTGGGGCTGCACCGGAGACCGGACGGGGCCAGGGCAGGTGAGCGGGGGCTGGGGGAAAGTTTGCCGAGCATCGGGGAACATAACTGTCCACTTCCTGGTACCTGTCATTTCAAATGTCATTTGAAATGACAGATACCAGCGTGGCCGTGAAGCGTTAGGCCTGCGAACCCAGGATACTGTATAGGCGCTCTATACAGTAAAATGGGTTGCGTGGGCCTAACGCTTGCCTAAGGCTTCGCAGCCGCGGCATGCATTTGCATGCAATTAGAAGAGTATAGAGTGCTAGGTGAAGAGAACTGTGCGTGCGGGGAACGAGGGTGCGCCTGGCAATGCCGCACTTTCTACCGCGGCCTTAGAGTATCGACCTGTGTGTGTTATGAGGGAGTGTGAATGAAAGACAATAGCCCTGTGTGGGGTGGGGTGGGGTGTGTGAGTGTGTGTGAAAGGTGTAAGAGGTTGCGCTTGCGCTGACGGCCACCAGATGTCGCTGTTTTGTGTAAGCAATTTTTAAACTTGTATTACCTGTCACAGGTGTGACATATATGTAATGTAAGTGTATAAGATCCTTCCCGTACGGGAAGTGAATGTTGTGTGCAAATTTGAACGCATTCGGTTAAGCGGTTGGCGAGATTAGCGACGACGTACAAACTATTTAACATTTTTATTTATATAGATATATATATATTAAAAAGCACAGATCCAAGTACAGATCCTTGAGGCACTCCACTGTTTACCTTTTCCACTGTGAAAACTGACCATTTAATCCTACTCTGTTACCTGTCTTAACCTGTTTGCAATCCACAAAAGCACATCACCTCCTATCCCATGACTTTTTAGTTTTCTTAGTCTCTCATGCAGGACTTTGTCGAACACACCTTCTGAAAATCAAAATACACCACATCTACCGGTTCACCTTTGTCCATATGTTTTTCACCACTTAAAAAAAAAATGTAGGAGTTCTGTGAGGCCAGACTTCACTTGGGTAAATACATGTTGGCTGTGTTCCATCAAACCATGTCTATCTAAATGTTTTGTTATTTTATTCTTTATAAGAGTTACCACAATTTTTTCCTTGCACTGAATTCAGACTCACCGGTTTTATAGTTTACCGGATCACCCCTGGATTCCTTTTTAAATATAGGGGTTACATGGGCCATCTTCCAATCTTCAGGTACATCAGATGATTTTAATGATAGGCTCCAAATTAATTGAAATAGGTCTGAAATTTCTTTCTTTTTTTTTTTTTTTTAGTTCTTTCAGAACCCTGGTGGGTATACCATCTGGGTCAGGTGATTTACTACTTTTCAGTTAGTCAATCGAGCCTACCACATCTTCCAGGATCACTGTGAATTGCTTCAGTTGATCTGAATCATCACACATGAAAACCTTCTCCAGAAAGGGTATCTCTCAAACATCCTCTTCAGTGGTCACCGAAGCAAAGAAATCATTTTAATCTTTCTGCAATGGCCTTATTTTCTCTAAGTGCCCTTTGATCATCCAACAGTCCAACTGATTCAGTCACAGACTTTCTGCTTCGGATATATTTAAAATAAGTTTTTATTGTGAGTTTTTGCCTCTATGGCCATATTCTTTTCAAATTCTCTTAGCCTGTCTTATCAATGTCTTACCAACTTGCCAATGCTTATGCTTTATCCTGTTTTCTTCTGATGGATCCTTCTTCCAATTTTTAAATGAACATCTTTTGTCTAAAATAGCCTCTTTCACATCACCTTTTAACCATGCTGGTAATCGTTTTGCCTTCCTTCCAACTTTTAATGCGTGGAATATATCTGGACTGTGGCTCTAGGATGAGTTTTTTTTGTTTTTGTTTTTTAAACAATGTCCATGCCTGTTGCACACTTTTTACCTTTGTAGCTGCACCTTTCATTTTTTTGCTATTTTTCTCATTTTATCAAAGTTTCCCTTTTGCAAGTTTAGAACTAGAGCCATGGATTTACTTTATTGTCTCCTTTCCAGTCATTAATTCAAATTTGATCATATTATAACCTTTGCCAAGTAGCCCCTCCAGCGTTGCCTCTCTCATCAAATCCTGCGCTCCACTGAGAGTTAGATCTAAAATTGTTCCCTCTCTTGTTTGTTCCTGAACCAATTGCTCCATAAAACTGTCATTTATTCCATCCAGGAACTTTTTCTCTAGCATGCCTTGATGTTTTACTTACCCAGTCAATATTGGGGTAATTTAAATCTTCCACTATTACTGCACTACCAGTTTTTTCAGCTTCCCTAATTTCTCTTAACATTTCAGTCTGTCTTACCATTTTGGCCAGGTGGACGGTAGTATATTCCCATCACTATACACTTCCCCAACACACAAAGGATTTCTACCCATTGAGATTCGATTGTGCATTTAGTCTCAAAATTCTTAGCTTCTTGGATTCTGCCATCCCAGACATAAATCTCCACCAAGATGCTCCTCTCTGTCATTGCGATATAATTTGTACCCTGGTATAGCACTATCCCATTGGATATTCTCGTTCCACCTTGTCTCTGAGATGCCAGTTAAGTCTGTTATCATTCAGTTCTATATACTGTAATTCCTTCCATCTTACTTCTTAGACTTCTTGCATTAGCATACAAACATTTCAGAGTGTGTGTTTGTATTTATATTCTGCTTTTCAGTTGACAGGGATAAATTGGAATCTTTTAGCTCAGGTGAGTTTTTAATTATAGGCACTTGGACTACTTTTCGTATTATTGGATCCTTTCTGTTGGGATGCCCTAATTCTAATGCTTCATTAGTATCCTCTGAAGATACCTCTCTCCGAACCATGCGCTGCTGAGCGACTGTCTGTTTTCCCCTTAGAACAGCTTTTAAACTAGAGCAATCTCCTTTTTAAAGGTTAGTGCCAGCAGCCTGGTTCCATCCTGGTTAAGGTGGATCCCATCCCTTCGGAAAAGGTTCCCCAGTTCCTTACAAAACTGAATCCTTCTTCCTTGCACCATTGTCTCACCCATGTATTGAGACCCTGGCGCTCTGCCTGCCTCTGGGGACCTGTGTGAGGAACAGGGAGCATTTCAGAGAATGCTACCCTGGAGGTTCTGGATTTCAGCTTTCTACCTAAGAGCCTAAATTTGGCTTGCAGAACCTCCCTCCCACATTTTCCTATGTAGATGGTGCCCACATGTACCATGATAGCCGACTCCTCGCCAGCACTGTCTGTCTAAAATCCTATCTAGGTGACGTGTGAAATCTGCCTTCACACTAGGTGAGCATGTTACCAGGTGATCCTAAAGCCCACCAGCCACCCCAGCTGTCTACATTCCTAGTAACTGAATCACCAACTATGACGGCCGACCTAATCCTTCTCTTCTAGGCAGTAGCTCTGGGAGACACATCCTTGGTGCGAGAGGACAATGCACTACCTGGAGAGTAGGTCCTTACTACAAGATCATTTCCTGTAGCACCAGGTTGATGCTTTTCGATCATGAGACCTTACTCCTACAAGGCAGAATCAGGGCTGCCAGTCTGGAGTTGGGACTTGGCTACTATGACCCTGAAGGTCTCATCTATATACACTTCTGTCTGCCTCAGCTCATCCAGTTCTGCCACTCTAGCCTCCAGAGATCGCACTCGTTCTCTGATAAGACAGGAGCTCTTTGCATCGGATGCACGTACAATTTCTCACCGGCGGGTAAAGAATCATTCATGTGACACTCGATGCAAAAGACTGGGAGGCCCCCCCTCTTGGTGCTGGACTGCTGTCTTCGTCTTAAATTTGTTTAATTCCTAGTTAACTTGTAGGTTGCTATGGGAGTAGGAATGCTTACAGTTAGGGTCCTTTAAATGTGTTAGTGTATTCACTATATATCTGGTAGTGACCTACATGGGAATGATCAAACTCTTGATAAGGTGTGGGGAATTTCTGAGTTTAAGGTAAAAGGCTGATTTTTTTTTTTTTTTTTTTGTGTGTGGAGGTGACACCTGCCTATAAGTTAAAGGATGAGCTAGGGGTGGAAGGATTGGGAAATACAAACATACAAATTTGTTTGCTTGCCTTTCTGACTACTTATTTAAAACAAAGTACACTTAAAAAAAAAAAAAAAAAACCCCAATAGTCAGGGCCTGCGATTCCCATTAGGCGAACTAGGAGGTCGTCTTGGGCGCCAACCATTAGGGGGCACCGAAGAGCACTCATGTGGGGCCATGAGTAGATCCTATCCCACTTGCGGCAAATTTGAGCAAAGCACAGGGCAATGGCTGCAATGATGACAACAGTACGGAAAGCGGAGAGGACAGAAAGGGAACGGGGGACTGGTATGCTATATGGCCGGGGGGGGGGGGTGTTGTCTTGGTGAGTCACGGTTCGGATCACCCTGGCTTGCCATCCCTGGTGCCCGATCTCTCCGAGAACCGGCAGCTTCTGTCCACCTACAGCGCACAGGAACCACTTCCCTACCAGCTCTGACTGTGCTTCCACCACCATGGCCTCTCCCAGAGAGAGCACACCAGCAGCCGCTTCCACTTTACCGGAACACATCGTGCTCAGCAGTGCCGCCGGAGACCCACAGGGGATGGAGAGGTTGGTAACAACCAGCCAAAGCCAAGGTGCGGTGGGTTTCAGCCCGGGGGGGGGGGTTTGCGGCACAAAGCAGAGGGTTCACCTACGGTGCCTAATACACTTGCACTGGCCCGCCAATAGTTTAATTCTCCCCAATACTCTTAAGTTTTAAAAAAATTCTCCAAGCAGTACTAATTGATTCTTTCCCGTCACCAGCAAGGTGATCCTCTCTTCTGTGCTCCCACTGGATTGTGGGTTACTGAACTCTTCCCTAGGTCGATGAATCTGGGGTGAATTCCATGACATTCATAGAACTAGCAGCTGCCCTTTTTGCAGATGGAGGTTGCGATTTGGTCCGCACTTCGGCCAGAGGGGTGGCTTCGGTAATAGCAGCCAGGCGTCAGCTATGTCTGACCTGTTGGAATTGTCTTTTAAAGGCTTGTTCTTGTTTGGTAGCAAACTGGAAAAAATGGTCAATAAGTGGGATGAGTCCCAGGTTCCTCTTACTTAGAGGATAAGAAATAGACACCATGATCCTTCAGCATGAGAGGTCATGCTAGGGGCTTCAAACACTTTTGACCCTCTGAGAAGCGTGTACGCTGTCAAGGCTCTGAGGTTCCAGTGCCCATGTCTTAAAAAACAAAATACAGGCTGATATTCCATTTATTTCGTAGTGCCCAAGAAGGAGGGCTCCTTTTGCCCCATCCTAGATCTCAAAGGGGTCAACCGTCATTTGCAGGTGACTCATTTTCACATGGAAAACTTGCGCTCAGTGATGATGGCAGTACAGTTAGTTTCTGACATCCTTGGACTTGTCAGAGGTGTACCTTCAATTTCCCATCAGTCTAGAGCATCAACAATTTCTGCACTTCATGGTTTTGGGGTGACATCAGTTTTGAGCACTGCCTTTTGGTTTGGCCACCATGCCCAGAACGTTTTCCAAGGTGGTTGTGGTGGTGGCGGCAGAGTTGAAAGAGAGAATGGACTTCTAGTGCACCTGTACTTAGACGACTAGCTAATTCAGGCCAAGAGTCGGGAGGAGAACCTCGTGCAAGATCTCCTTGTTGCAGGAGCAAGGTTTGGGTAGTGAACCTGGCCAAGATTAATCTTCAGCCATTAGTCACTAGAATATCTCTGTGTTTGGTTCGACATGAAGCAGGGTATTGTTCCAGAGGTATGTATCCATAAGTTGGTGTAGGTATGTCTATTGACAAACACTTTACGCACAACAGTGTGATCTTATCTACAGGTACCCAGATTGATGACGGCAACCCTAGAGGTGGTGCCATGGGCGAGGACGCATATGTATCTCCTTGGCATGCACTGCTTTCTTGTTGGAGCCCATGGTTTCAAGACTGTGTTCGATTCGGCTTCACCTACCGATGGAGATCAGTAGACACCTGCAGTGGTGGCCACAAGCAGATCATCTAAGAAATGGGGCTTCCCTGAGGTCACTGGACTGGCTAGTACTCACAATAGATGCAAGCTGCCAGGGTTTTAGAGCTCACTGTCAGGCGATGACAGCACGGGAGCACTGGAGTACAGAAGAGACTCTCTGGAGCATCAATCGGCTGGAAGCCCATGCTGTCTGATTGGCAAGCTTTCGATTCGGTGACTGATTACAGGGTCAAGCCGTCCAGGTAATGTCGGACAATGCGATGACAGTGGCTTACATCAATTGTCAGGAAGGAACCAAAAGCCAGCAAGTGTCGCAGGAAATAGCCCAGCTTATAAAATGGGCGGAAGTGCATCTTCAGAAGATCTCAGCCTCGCAAACTGCAGGAAAAGGCAATGTAAGAGCAGACTTTCTCAGCAGACAGTCTGGATCCAGGAAAATGGGAATTATCAAACGAGGGTTTCCAGCTTGTAGTGGATCACTAGGGCCTTCCTTTTCTGGACCTGCTGATAACTTCTCACAATGCGAAGATTTCTCGCTTCTTCAGTTGAAGAGATCCAAAGTCCCTGGGCATCAATGGTAGCATGCAGGAGTGGCCGGAGGGCAAGCTGCTATATGCTTTTCCTTCGTGGGCCATGTTGAGCAGAATGATTCGGAAGATCGAGAGTCACAGGGGGATGATGCTTCTGGGGGTCCCATATTGGCCCAGGAGATTGTGGTATGCTAATTTGCAAAGACTCCTAGTGGAGCCTTCCCTCTGGTTTCCAGCTCACAGGCATCTGCTATGGTAGAGGCCTGGTCTTCATGAAGATCTGACTCAATTTTTGTCTTATGGTATGGCCCCTGAGAGGGCTCGGTTGCTGAAGTGTGGTTATTCTACTGCGGTGATTGCCACCTTGCTACGAGCGCGAAAGTTATCCACTTCCTAAACCTATGTGCTGGTTTGGCGAGTATTTGAGTGGTGTGAAGATCAAGGAGTTCTTCCTTGTTCGGTGACTATCCCACTCATTTTGGAATTTTTGCAGGATGGATTGATCAAAAAGTTGGCCCTTAATTCCTTAAAGGTAAAGGTAGCAGCTCTTGCCTGTTTCAGGTGAATGGTGGTCCCTTGTCAGCTCATCCAGATATGGCCCATTTCTTGAGAGGAGTGAAGCATCTTCATCCTTCCTTGCATTTTACTGATGCCCTTGTGGAGTCTTAATCTAGTTTTGGATATTTTGACAGGCCCTACTTTTCGACTGATGCGTAGCTTTTCTTTGAGGTTACTGACCTTGAAAACTGTGTTTCTTGTGGCAGTTAATTCTGTGTATAGATTACTGAATTGCAGGCCTTGTCTTACTGGGAGCCATTTCTATGAGTCACTCCAGGGATGATGATACAGCTGTGTACTGTTTCTTCTTTTTTGCCAAAATTGGTCTCAGATTTTCACTTGAATTAGTCTGGACAGGGAAAGAGATGCGGAAGATTATCACCGTTACGGTCCTTGGATGTCAAGAAGCATATCATGAGGTATTTGGAGGTTTCTAAAACTCCCAGGAAGATGGATTGCCTGTTTGTTCTCCACAGTGGAAGTAAACAGGGCAAGCCAGCATTGCAGGCTACAATAGCCCGCTGGATTAAGGAGGTAGTCATGGCCGCATATGTGGATGCTGAGCAGCCATTGCCTAGTCAGGTTAGGGCTAATTTCATTAGGGCTCAGGCAGTGTTGTGGGCGGAGGTTAGATTGTCATCTCCCATCGACATTTGCTGAGCTGTGACATGGTGCTCTTTACACACCTTGTACAGGTATAATTGCTTGGATGTGCAGACCCAGGATGACACAACCTTTGTGCATGTGCTGTTGATCAGATTGTGGGCAGCCTCCCTCCCTGTTCAGGAGTAGTTTTTGGTACATACCACTTGTTCTGGATCTACCTGTCCATATGCTAAGAATGGAGAAACTACTACTTACCTGGTATTTTCTTTTTCTTTAAGGGCAGGTAGATCCACCTTCCCGCCCTTGGCTGCCGGCAGGTTGCGCTATTGTCGTCCTGCGGGACTGCATGTTCCAGGGGTTACCAGTAAGTGTTACTCCAGCCCCTAGACTAGTGTTATTACATTCTTTGTCTGAGCTCAGTGTTTTCTTGTTGGCTGAATGCAAGAATGGTTATCTGTTTATAATCAAGTTTTGTTTGTCCACAGTTGGCTTTAGCAGAGAATACTGGTGGGCTGATGTCAATGTAGCGATATGTGTGTGTGTGTATATGTATATATACATACATACTGTGATGTCAGCTTTGCTGTGTGTCCATCTGCTCATAGAGGTGCATAACCCACTTGTTCTGGATCTACCTGTCCTTATTAAAGAAAAGGAAATTATCAGGTAAATAATTTCTCCTTTTTGATATGCCTAACTGAACGCCCTTCACCCTCTGTGTTTCCTGTAAGTACAAAATGGCCATTGTGGAGTTACATGATATTTGTGTCTGCTGTTTGGACTTCTCTCATGATACCAGCAGATGTGAAGCTTGTGGAAAGATGTTGCCAAAGGCCACAAAATATTGTGATTTTAAAATATGATTCTCAGAAAAAGGGCCAGATCCCTAGACAGACCAGAACCTCCAAAAATAAAAAGTCTAAATCTCCTCCTAGAAATCAAATCTCTATCTACCCTGCTTCTCCCTCTAATTTCACAAAGGTATTTAAGCATTTATTGTAAGGATCTTGCCACTGTTCAGATGAGCTGATGTATAAGGAATAGATGCCAATGAAATCTACTCTTCTCACCGACGTGCATAAAACATTAGGGCCGTTTGCCTCTGAAGTTTTGATGCTATTGTTGGCTGCCTTGATTATCATGTTTGGTACCAGTGCTTTCAGCATCTGTCTTCAGTGCCCAAAACATTAGTCAGTCAGCTTCAGTTCTAGTACCTGAATCTGATCCATTCTCAACATCCTGAACAAAGAACCCATGCTTTAGTAAAGAAGATAATGGCTTGAGTTTGTCTTATTTACAAGAATGCTCTCAGCAGATTGTTGTGGGTTCTACCATTTCTTCTTCCCATCCCCTATGCTTTGGGGCTCAGCAGGGTTCTGCCCTATTGGGCTCCCTTCCTCTCTCCATAGGAACTTGGCAGACCTAGATCTTGGCTATTGACTTTATGCTGATATCAATTTTTTTATTTCATATTTTATTAATTTTTCACAAAGTATTTATACATCATACTTTGACAGGAAAAAGAAAAGACATATATAAAGTATTCAATTTCACAATAAGAAATCAATAGAGATCAGTTACTCTTACATGCTTCTCAGCGAGGAATTATTTAAGAAATAAGGAGGGCCCAGAAAATACAGGGAGTAACAATAGAAAGAAAAGTCTAACTTAAGAAAAACTGGCATATCGATTATGATGGAGTACATTTCATGATTGTCATGGGTTAACACCTTGCCCAGGCATTCAAAAAGGACTTCAGCTGTTCTACCACAGTGAAAACAAAATTTTCATCTTTACCTCCTATCAGACACCTACAGGGAGGGATTACCATAAGAAAATGCCATACTGGGTTGGACCAAGGGTCCATCAAGCCCAGCATCCTGTTTCCAACAGTGGCCAATCCAGGCCATAAGAACCTGGCAAGTACCCAAAAACTAAGTTTATTCCATGTAACCATTGCTAATGGCAGTGGCTATTCTCTAAGTGAACTTAATAGCAGGTAATGGACTTCTCCTCCAAGAACTTATCCAATCCTTTTTTAAACACAGCTATACTAACTGCACAAACCACATTCTCTGGCAAAAAATTCCAGAGTTTAATTGTGCGTTGAGTAAAAAAGAACTTTCTCCGATTAGTTTTAAATGTGCCCCATGCTAACTTCATGGAGTGCCCCCTAGTCTTTCTATTATCCGAAAGAGTAAATAACCGATTCACGTCTACCCGTTCTAGACCTCTCATGATTTTAAACACCTCTATCATATCCCCCCTCAGTCGTCTCTTCTCCAAGCTGAAAAGTCCTAACCTCTTTATGCTTTCCTCATAGGGGAGTTGTTCCATTCCCCTTATCATTTTGGTATCCCTTCTCTGTACCTTCTCCATCGCAATTATATCTTTTTTGAGATGCGGCGACCAGAATTGTACACAGTATTCAAGGTGCGGTCTCACCATGGAGTGATACAGAGGCATTATGACATTTTCCGTTTTATTCATCATTCCTTTTCTAATAATTCCCAACATTCTGTTTGCTTTTTTGACTGCCGCAGCATACTGCACCGACGATTTCAATGTGTTATCCACTATGACACCTAGATCTCTTTCTTGGGTTGTAGCACCTAATATGGAACCCAACATATACCTGTGGTCTTAAATTTATAAACTCCCTTCTCCTATTTTGGGAGTACCATTATCTAGATTTGGTATCTTTCTAGATACTAGAAAAGGTACCATATCAGAGCCACTTTCTGGGTGGGGGGGGGTGAGCGTGTTAGGCATTCCTAACATACATTATACATTATCATCTGGCTTCTCAACTGCGTACATTGATAGAAGGGCAACAAATGTCACCCATGACAATATTTGAAAGGGGTGATGAGGGTTTTATCTAGCTACTCGGGAAGATGAGCAAGTGCATGCGAGTCCATTTGTTAATCATACTTTGAGAATATGTAACTTTGTGGCTAAATGTAAGCGATTGTCTAAGGCAGTGATGGCCAACCTTTTGAGCTCAGTGTGTCAAAATTCATAAAAAAGCCGAGCATAACTCGGGTGGTGTGTCACTTCTAGAAAAATCCATAATTGTGATATTTGTAGCTTTAATTAATAACAAGTTATAATTTTAATATATGTACTGTGTTTATTAATAAAGCAAAAACAAATAATTCTTTACCTTGCCTGCTTAGTGACTTTTTTGTTGCTGAATTTCGTCAGCTAAATCTTCAATTACAACACTCTCTCCCCCTCCACCCCCCCCTCCCACACAAACTCTTACTCCCCTGGATTTTCTCATACACACTCATGCTCTCACACTCACTGGCTCCCTCACATACACACAAACGCACACACCCAGGCAGGCTCCCATTCATTTTCACACCACTCCCGCTCCATCCTCCAGGCAGGCACCAATTCATTGTCACACACACAGACCCCCAGGCAGGCACCAATTCATTCTCACACACACAGACCCCCAGGCAGGCACCTATGCATTCACACACATACACCCCCAGGCAGAGTCCCATTCATTCACATGCACACACTAAAGGCAGACCCCCCTCTCTTTTGCCAGCAACCTCGGAACCTCTCTCATTCCTCTGCTGCCACTGTCACTGCTGCCACATGACTATTGGGGATGTTACTATTCTTGCACATTCCCAAAGATTACATGTGCCAATCACTAAAAATATATTTTTTTTAACCTTTGCTGTCTGATCTTAGTTTTCTAATTGATTGGTCACAGGCTTTTTTTTTTCCACCTTCCCTTTCTTATTTTTTATTTTTTTTTGCCAATTCCTTTTATATTGTCTTTTTTTCTGTTTCTTTTCTCTCCATCTTCTTCCCTCAAACACACAGTCAGGTTCTCATTCTCACATGCATTTCTCTCTCACACACACACACACACACACACACACACACACACACACACACACACACACACGCTCTCACTGGCACATGCTGTCTAACTCTCACACACAGGCTCTCTCTCACTCCCACATGCTGTCTTGCTCAAGCACATGCAGTCTCTGCAAACATTCAGGTCCTCACTCTCTCACACAATCTCTCAACTCATGTCATACACGCGCGCACACACACAGACCCTCAGCCTCTCTCTCACCTCTGGGCCTCCTCTTCGCGGGTCGCGCAGGATAGGCTCTGCTGCGGCTCTGCTACCGGGCTTCTTCCTCTTCTCGGGCCGCTGCGATTTGAGATTCGCGGCGGCCCGTAAGTGCAAGCGATGCTCCTCTTCTGCACGCGCTGATGCTTCTCCTCCTTCCTGCCTACGCGGCTCCGGCAACGTTTACTTCCGGGGCCGCACAGGCAGGAAGGAGGAGGAGCATCAGCGCGTTCAACACGATCTTTTTCTTTGGGCTGTGGTGAAGTGAGCCTCACCACGGCCCTGCCTGTCGCTGCGCCTCCCTGCGCCCGGGGGCATTGGGGGGGGAGGGGGCTGGAGGGATACTAAAAAACTAAAAAACTAATTTTAAAGGGTTGGCGCAGCCGGAAAAAAAAAAAAAGGCTCGGCACAGCCAATAAAAAAAAAAAAAAATAAAAAATAGATAGTCCCGAAACGCTAGGCGTGTCAGCAAAAACGGCTCGGCGTGTCACCTCTGACACGCGTGTCATAGGTTAGCCATCACTGGTCTAAGGAAATCAGCTGTTCATCTCCCACACTACAATCTGACTCCTCACCCCTGGGATTGCAGTGGGAGGTAGTTTTAAAAACTGGGAGAATGCTGGTCTAAATCGGTTGGAAAAATTATTTGAGATGTTGCAGTTTTTGTCCTTTGATTTGAAAGAATGTTCTCGACTACCAGATTCATACTTTGTTTTTTGGCTGCTTTGACACTTACAGCAAAGAGAAAATTAAGGTGTGCTTACAGAGAATAGTTACGCTGAGTCTTTATGTAAGGGGAGGAATGTCACCAAAGGACTTGTTTCAAAAGTGTTCTATCTCCTCGGTGGTAATAATAGTATTAAACAAAGACATGTATTAGCTTGGGGGAGAGATCTTGCCAATATATTTACAGGAGAGCAGTAGAGTAGTATTAAGAATGTAAGCTGAACTTCAATCTCTGCAAATACACTTCAGGTGGTATTTGCTCTATATAGATAGATAAAAGTTTTCCCTGGTACTTACCAGAAATATTTGTTAAAATGTTTGGAAAGGTGGGTAGTATGCAACTATGTGGTGGGAGTGTCATCAGGTAAGTCTCTCTACAAGAAGATGAATCATATTTTTGTGCATACTATTATGGATATACAAGTCCTTGGGACCCAACATTTTTTACATTATGTGCTTCAGTACCTGATGTTTCTACAAAGTTGGCCACTTGCTTTTTCTACAAAGTTGACTCCACTTGCTTTGGGACTTGGAATTTAGTTTCTGTAGAAAGGCATTGCTGTCTTTCCAGTAAGCAAAGCCATATGTTTTTGAACATATTTGAAATATGAGGATATAGTTTATGCAGCCAGTACCCTGTTTATGTAGATTGGGAGAAAGGGTAATCACAAATATTGATCTCCAACATATTTTTTAAATTGCAGTGCTGTCATTGTGCTGATGTAAGCAGCATATGGACATAATTTATGCTTATTAGGTAGTATTCTGTGTTGAACATCAATGAAGATTTTAACTAAAAAAAAAAAAAGGAGCACATGCATTTATGGGGAAAGTATTTTATCCTTCAGGGAAGTCAGGTTCTGGTTCATAAATGCAGAGTCTAAAATGAATTAGTATTCAAAGCAATGGACTTAGAGTTTCAATATAGTTTAATACTGTGAATCCTTCAATCCTTTTGTCTCTTTATGCCTGTTCTGTGTTGACAACTCAGCTGTACAAGTTTTTAGCAGCTGGTATGTCTCCATTCTCCTGCTGGCTCTGCTGTATATTTGGGGTTGTGTGAGGGAAGAGGATTGCGGGGTGGAGGACATGGGTGCTAGATTGATGGGGGTAATTTGTTATAGGAATGCATGAATTTCAGAAACTGGAAAAGGTACCCAGCAATATTACCTAAGAACATAAGAAAATGCCATACTGGGTCAGACCAAGGGTCCATCAAGCCCAGCATCCTGTTTCCAACAGTGGCCAATCCAGGCCATAAGAACCTGGCAAGTACCCAAAAACTAAGTCTATTCCATGTAACCATTGCTAATGGCAGTGGCTATTCTCTAAGTGAACTTAATAGCAGGTAATGGACTTCTCCTCCAAGAACTTATCCAATCCTTTTTTAAACACAGCTATACTAACTGCACGGACTCCTGTTGTATAAACACCAATTTTTTTTGTACTAGTTACGTGGAAAGGCGGAATATAAAAAACACCTAAATTACAATTTATAAACACCTAAAAATAGAATTATAAGTATATTGTAGAGACCTCAGATGTTGTTGTCTTTTGTCTTTTTCCTTGTTATAGTTCCACTACAAAGGTAAGCCTAAGGACCTTTACTTACATTGCTCCTGCATATCTTTCTTGGGCTGGACTTACATTAATGCACGTGAAGTGTCTTAGGTTCTTGAAATTGGGAACTGTGTGAATAGCATTCGCTGTGCAGTGTATTTTTTTTTTTTAAAGGGTAACACAGGACTGCTGGTTTTAAATTTTCCTGGATGCCATCCTGAACTGTACAAAGCATGCTATTAAAATGACATTGCTCTGTTGATAATTTGGTGAATTAGTTGTTTTTTTTTTTTTTTTGTTTTGTTTGGTTTTTTTGAATAGTCAAATCTAATTGCAAAAAACCCCCCCACTTTGGATTATTTCATTAACTACTGCAGGGTGGAATTCTGCGCGCACAATTTTATAATTCTGCTTACTTTATATTGTTTAAAATCAAACAATATATATTCCCTGTACGTACCCGGATCAGTCCAGACCATGGGTTAAGCCCCCGTTCCAGCAGGTGGAGCCGGACCAAAGTTCTAAGGGTTGCCCATATAAGGACGGAACCCACCCAGGAACCCTCAGTATTTGTCTGTCTCCAGCAGGTGGAACAACTCACCCTTTTGGTTCCCTGTTTAGCTTGCCCTCTGTTGTCGTCCTTCTTTCTCTCTGGTGCAAGCTCACGCAAGTACATTTTTAGTTTACTACTTATTATACTATAAAAAATAAATAAAAAAAATATTTCTTTTTGTCAGTTTTTCTCTGACTGTGTCACGGCAGACAGTTCTGTCTCCCTCGCTCTTGGGGTTCCTGGGGGGCTTTGCCCCTTGATTTGTTAGCCTAGGTTCCCTTCCCGGTGACCTAGTGTGGGTGATACTGGTGGTGCCAGTCCCTCCCCCCACGTTTACTGCTGCCATGCCCCGAGATGCACATACCTCGGTTGAGCCTGCAGGGATGACTTTCATTCCCCTGCTTCTGTGAATGCTATGAATTATTAATGTGAATAAAACTGTTTTTCGTTTTCCCAAGCTTTCACAGACTATATTTCTTCTTTGTTTAAAGAAAAAAATTTAAATTAAAAAAGGCAGCAGTTCTATTTTGTGAGGAGGGAGCGGGGTTCAATCTCCCGCCCAACTCCTCAGCTGTTTTTAATTACCTTACCGGCTGCTTCCCTGCTCTATCCCGCGGCCAGCTTGCTGTTTAGCCTGTGGGGAGTCTGACTCCCGACCCTCCCGCGATGGAGTATGTTCGAGGTGCATTTCAGGGGGCTCCCTGATGATTTCCAAAGCCGTGCCCGTCCCGGGAACGCGCATCAGTGGCGGCCATTTTGGATTTTTCAGATAAAGCACTTTCTGCTTCCCCGTGTGCTGGGGACACGATTTCTCAACTTTTTCCTCCCGATTTGAGCCTGGTTCGCTCTCGGGGTGCTGGCTCGGACCCCCCCCCACCACCTCACCCGCCCCTCCTGTGAGTAATCCGGCTCGGGCCCGTTTTTTCCTCAGAATTTGTTCTTTTAATGCATGAGTCTTACCTGGCCAGTTTCAAAGGGAAGTGGCCCCCCCCCCCCCCAACCCTCCAAATTTTCCTGTTCCTTCCCCTGGGATTGTTTTGGACCCTCAGGGCCCCGTTAGGGTTCGTGTAGTCCCGGGATCTCCCCCCCCCCCCCCCCCCAGCCTTCTTTAGACCTTTTTGATGCAGGGAATGATTTTTCTGCCGCCCAAGCCCCCCTCTCCCCCCCGCTAGAGGGTGATGATCCCCATGTCCTGCGCTTATTTCGGCAGGAGGAGCTGGAACCTCTTATTCCCTTCGTTCTTCAGGAATTGGGAATTGATGCCCCCCCCCCCCCCCCAGATGATTCTGTGGTAGCAGCGATGACACCAAACGAGGACCCGGTCCTGGCGGGACTTAGGGCCTTACCGTGTACTTTCCCTTTTCATCCTATGCATCGCTTGCTTCTCCTCAGGGACTGGGAATATCCCGAGTCAGGTCTTCACGTTGGAAGAGCTATGGATAAACTCTAACCACTCCCTGAGGACTGCCTGGACGTGTTAAAGATTCCCAAAGTGGATTCTTCTGTCACTGCTGTGACAAAGCGCACTACCATTCCGGTGATGGGTGCTACAGCATTACGGGATGTGCAGGACCGTAAGCTTGAATTTTATTTGAAACGCATTTTTGAAGTTTTAGCTCTTGGTAACCGGGTGACAATTTGCAGCAGTCTCATGCAGCGGGCAAGCCTTAGGTGGATGCAGCAGTTACTCAGCACCCAGGACCTCCCCTCTGCAGAGGCTGAGCAAGCTGAACGTTTGGAGGGTGCTATAGCCTATGGTGTGGACGTACTATATGATTTGCTATGGTTCTGCGGTTTCTGCTAGACGTCTTCTCTGGCTACGCAATTGGTCCGCTAAAGCTCAGTTGGGTACTCTTCCTTTTTATTTATTTATTTATTTATTATTTTTATTATACCGAGTTTCGTGACTTGCATCACATCAACCCGGTTTACAATTAACAATGAGTGTAAAGCAGAGAGTAACAATGTAAACAATATTCCCAATTCAAACTTCAAATACAGTAAAACAATAGTAAGGATGTGAGAAAGTTACAATAAAACAGGGAAAATTAACTAGGATCCGGAAAGGGGGAGAAATAAGACAAAGTAATATTTACATTTCAGCCGAAAGCATCAAATAATATAGTTGTACAGCAAAATAAATAAATATGATAAAGTTGTGAAGGATGCTATTATGGTGTTGAGTGAGGGTAGGTGGTTAGTGGATTTATATTTTGAACCAGTTTTTGAATGCGAGTTGGTGCTGATGGGTAGAGGTTTTAATCGAGGCCTGGGAATGCTTTTTTGAAAAGCCAAGTTTTTAGTCTTTTTCTAAATGTTAGGGTGCATGGTTCTTGCCTCAAGTCAGGTGGGATAGAGTTGGACCTGCTGAAGAGAAAGCTCTGAGACTCAAGGATTTATGTTGGAAGGTTTTTGAATGTGGAATCTGGAGTGACTCTTTGTAATATTCCCTGATGGGTCTGGCAGATGTGTGTGTTTTAAATGGGATTTGTAGGTCAAGTTGAGTGTGTTGGTGGATAGCCTTGTAGATGATATTGATGGATTTGTACATGATTCTGTAGTGGATCGGTAACCAATGGAGGTCTTTGAGGATAGGGGAGATGTGATCGATTTTCCTTGAGTTTGTAAGGATTCTGGCTGCTGTGTTCTGTACCATTTGTAGATGCTTGGTATAAGAGGCTGGGAGGCCTAGTAGTAGTGAGTTGCAATAATCTAGTTTGGAAAAGATTAATGCTTGCAGGATTGTTCTAAAGTCCTGAGTGTGGAAAAGTGGCTTTATTCTTTTCAGGATATGTAACTTGTGGAAGCAATCTTTGGTGGTTTGGTTAATGAATGGTTTGAGGTTAAGACGGTTGTCTAAGATGGCCCCTAGGTCTCTTACGTGAGCGGTTTGAAGGAGGGCTGGTGGCTTTGAATGTGTGGTGTTGTTTTCCGGAGATATGAGCAGGTATTCCGTTTTCGAAGCATTGAGGACTAGGTTTAGGCTGGTGAGTAGATGTTTGATTTCTAGTAAGCAACTATCCCAGTATTCCATTGTTTTTGAGATTGATTCTTTTATGGGGATCACGATCTGTACGTCGTCTGCGAAGAGGAAGTGTTTCAGGCTTAATTTTGTGAGTAGTTGGCAGAGGGGAAGCAGGTAGACATTAAAGAGTATAGGTGAAAGCGATGAGCCTTGCGGCACCCCTCGGTTGGAAGGGTGATATTGGGATTCTGTATTGTGAATTTTGACTCTATATCCTCTGTTTTCCAGGAATGTTTTGAACCAGGTTAGAGTAGCACCTGTTAATCCAATGTTTGCCAGTTGTTTTAGAAGTAGGATATGGTTGACGGTGTCAAAGGCCGCCGAGAAGTCAAGGAGGATTAGTAAAAATGCTTGGCCTTTATCGATTCTGGAGATGAGGAAGTCCGTGAGTGAGAGGAGTAGAGTTTCGGTGCTTGCGGCTTTGCGAAAACCATATTGGTTTGGAGACAGAATACTGTGGTCCTGTAGTTGGATAGTTGAGTGTTTACCAGTTTTTCCATGATTTTGGCTATGAATGGGAGGTTGGAAATAGGGCGGAAGTTGTTGGGATCGCCTGCATTTAGATTTGGTTTTTTTAAGAGTGGTTTAATTGATGCAGTTTTTAGGTCGTCTGGGTAGATACCATGTGACAGGGAACAGTTTATGATTTCGGCTAAGGTTTTTGAAATAGTATCAGGGATGAGAAGAAGCATTTTGGAAGGGATTTGATCATATGGGTGAGATGAGGGTTTCATTGTCTTCAGTACCGATTGTATCTCTGTGCTGCAAGTTGATTTTTGGTGAGGACCTGGAACAGCTTATTAAGTCCTTGGGTGAAAACAAGGTACATAAGCTGCCAGAGGACTGTCCCAAACAGTCTAAGTCTTTTTTTTCCCGACTCGTACTCGCTTCAGGGGGAATCGCCGTTACGGCACCAGGGCCCGTGGCTCCTTCCCCAGGGGGGGGGGGCGTGTCCAGGTCCCAGTATTGGTCCCATTCCTTTCGTGGCCGTCGAGGTTTCCGAGTTGGCCATCAGCAGCCCACTACCTCTAAGTCAGCTCCCTGATGAGGTGCGGCCTGTCCATTCCTCCGCACGAAACTTAGGTGGGCATCTTTCTCTGTTTCTCGAGGTGTGGGCCTAAATCACATCCGATCTCTGGGTCCTCAAAGTGATAGAACACGGCTACGTGTTAGAGTTTGCCAGACCCCTGCCGAATCTGTATATTGTGTCCCCTTGCGGCCGTTTCAAGCGGCCTGCGGTTCGTCACACCCTGTTGAGTCTTCAGGAGTTGGGGGCAATCCTTCCGGTTCCTGTTCACGAAAGGGGTGCCGGCCGATATTCAATTTACTTCGTTGTTCCCAAAAAAGACGATTCCTTCCGCCCCATCCTGGATCTCAAAAGGGTCAATTGGGCCCTCAAAGTTCCCCGTTTCAAGATGGAAACCCTGCGAGGGTTAATTGCATCAGTTCGTCCTGGAGAATTTCTCGCTTCCCTAGATCTGAAGGAAGCTTATTTCCACATCCCCATTCGTCAGGAACATCAGCAGTTCCTTCGTTTTCAGATCCTAGGCCAGCACTTCCAGTTTCGGGCTCTCCCGTTTGGTCTAGCCACTGCTCCCCGCAACTTTACCAAGATCATGGTAGTCATTGCGGCAGCTCTTCATCGGGAAGGAATTTTAGTCCATCCTTACCCGGATGATTGGTTGATAAGGGCCAAGTCCGCCTCTCTCTGCATGCTCGCGGTAGACAGTTTTAGCCCTTCTCACATCTCTCAGCTGGATAATCAATTACCCCAAGAGCACTCTTCGGCCCTCGCAAGAGCTGGAATTCCTAGGCGCTTTTTTCTTCACTCGGATCGGGAAAGTTTTTCTTTCAGACTCACGGACGATCAACCTCATAGATCAGTTGAACACCTTTGTATCTCTACCTCTTCCCACAGCGTGGGATTACCTTCAGGTTCTAGGGTCCATGGCGTCCACGATCGATCTCGTCCCCTGGGCTTTTGCTCATATGCGTCCTTTACAGAAAGCATTGTTGTCCCGTTGGAAGCCGATGTCCAAGCAGTATTAGGAGATCCTCTCTCCGACTCTACCATCGCCAGCATACAATAGTGGTTTTCCCCGGCTCACCTTCTCAAGGGAATGCCTCTTTGATTCCCTCTTGGATCATTGTAACGACAGATGCCAGCCTCTCCGGATAGGGATCTGTCGGTCAATCTCAAATGACTCAAGGTTTCTGGTCCCTGTCCCAGTCCCATTGGCACATCAATCGTCTAGAAGCCCGAGCGGTTCGTCTGGCCCTCAAGTTTTTTCTTCCTTTGATTCGCCACGAAGTGGTCCGGGTGCTATCAGACAATTCCACCACGGTAGCTTACATAAATCGACAGGGGGGAACTCGAAGTCGTCTAACCCCTCCTCCCCTCCCTCCCCCTCCCTTGTCCCCCCAAACCCACAAGAAAGCCTCACTGTATTAATAAGTAAGACAAAAAAAAACCACCCTGTATAAAGTTCTCCCCAATTGTTACTATGTACAAATACAGCCCTTGCGCTCCAATGTTTCACTGTTAATTTGTTAACCTGTGTTCCACTGTTATACTGTTCCTACGCATGTTTTAATGTTACAATGTAAAAATGGTACGACTCCAGTCATGCTATTATCCTGTTATAATGTGAACCGATGTGATGTACCCCAACGAATGTTGGTATATAAAAGCAAATAAATAAATAAATAAATAATGGCGTTAGAAGCCAGCAAGCTTTTTCTCTGGGCAGAGAGGCACTTGGATCGCCTGACAGCTTTACACATAGCGGGAAAAGAGAATGTTTAAGCCAACTTTCTCAGTCATCAGCATCTCGATCCCGGTGAGTGGGAGTTATCAGACGTGGGGATGGATCTAATCGTGTGCAGGTGGGGTCCCCCTCACCTAGATCTCATGGCGAACCTAGCCAATGCCAAGGCTCCCCGGTTCTTCAGCCGGTGAAGGGAGCATTATTCAGAAGGAATGGACGCGCTGGTTCTTCCCTGGCCCTCCGACATTCTTCTCTACGTGTTCCCCCCGGTGGCCGTTAGTGGGGAAGATTCTTCGGAGAATAGAGCTTCATCGCGGTCCGGTCATTCTCGTGGCCCCCGAATAGCCCCGTCGGCTGTGGTTTGTGGATCTGGTGAATCTTTCAGTGGACGGACCTCTTCGTCGCGGTCATCTGCCCCATCTCCTGCGGCAGGGTCCCGTATTTTCCGACCAGGCGGATCACTTCTGTCTAGCGGCATGGCTTTTGAACGGAGATGTTTGAGACGTAGAGGATATAAAGTAGAAGTCATTGCCACCCTTCTCAGGGCTTGCAAACAGTCAACATCCCTTATGTCAGGGTCTGGAAGGTTTTTGAAAATTTCTGCGAGGAGTTGGGTGTTTCGTCTCGCTCGCCTTCTGTTGCGGTTTTACTTTCTTTTCTCCTGCGTGGTCTTTCCAAGGGTCTTTCGGTCAGCTCTCTGTGTGTTCAGATCTCAGCTCTTGGTTCCCTTTTTGACCCCATTGAAGGTCGGCCGGTTGCCTCTCATCCGGATGTTATTCGTTTTCGCAGAGGCGCCAAGCATTTAAAGCCGCCTGTCCATTCTATTTGTCCCTCGTGGAATTTGAATTTGGTACTTCGAGCTCTTTGTACGGCTCCGTTCGAGCCTCTTCGTCATGCCACTCTCAAGGACTTGACTCTCAAGACTGTTTTCCTGGTTGCTATCTGTTCAGCCAGGAGAATATTTGAGCTTCAAGCTCTATCTTGTAGATATCCTTTCTTGCGTTTTTCGGATTCGAGTGTCTCACTAAAGACCGTACCTTCTTTCTTACCTAAGGTCATTTCCTCTTTTCATATTAACCAGTCCGTTGAACTTCCCGCTTTTTCGCCAGAGGATATCTCTGCCTCTGGTGGTAGCGATCTTCGTCGTCTTGGTCTCAAGCAAGTCTTATTGCGTTATCTTGAGGTCACCAATGATTTTCGTGTATCTGATCATCTGTTTGTCCTGTGGAGTGGTCCCAACAGGGGGAAGCAAGCTTCTAAGGCTACTATTGCTCGCTGGTTAAAGGACGAGATTTCCTCTGCTTACATTTGCAAGGGCCGTCCGGTTCCTGATGGTCTAAAAGCTCATTCTTTGCGTTCTCAAGCGACTTCTTGGGCAGAGTCTCAATCGGTATCGCCGCAAGAAATCTGTAGAGCGGCTACATGGAAATCTCTTCATATATTTGCTTGTCCTTACCGCCTCGACGTTCAGGCTCCAGTTTTTGGTTCCTTTGGTCGGCAGGTTCTTCGAGCGGGACTGTCTGGGTCCCACCCTCTATAGGGAAGCTTTGGGACATCCCATGGTCTGGACTGATCCGGGTACGTACAGGGAAAGGAAAATTAGTTCTTACCTGATAATTTTCGTTCCTGTAGTACCTCGGATCAGTCCAGAAACCCGCCCGTTCTTATTCTGTCCGCTCGAATTTCTTCCTGTCACTTTTTCCTTCTTATAGGATTTTTTTTTCTTTTTGTTCACTGCATCATTTTCCTGGAATTTATTGATAGGCACCGGAAGCATCGTTACGATGATCAGGGGTAGATATACAAGAGCGTTTAGTTACACAGTTCATTCAATTGTTTCTGTTATCTTGTTTTAAATTAAATTACTAGTTATCCTGTTACTTGCTTGATCTTATACCTTTCTGCTTTGATAATGGTTATACTGAGGGTTCCTGGGTGGGTTCTGTCCTTATATGGGCAACCCTTAGAACTTTGGTCTGTCTCCACCTGCTGGAACGGGGGCTTAACCCATGGTCTGGACTGATCCGATGTACTACAGGAACGAAAATTATCAGGTAAGAACTAATTTTCCTTTAGTCTTGGAACAACTAATTTAAAATGTCATACAGAAAATTTATTACACATAGATGTGGAGTTTTAAATATTTTGAGCATAACTCCCCCTAGAAATGCACTCTTTCTCCCTTCTCCCCTGGCCACATCTTTCACGCTTCCCTTTCAATCTTTAACTCTCTTCTCCACCCTCTCTCTCCTGTCCCCTCCTTCCACCCCAGGCTCAACCCCTTTCACTATCTCCACACTCCAGCCCTCCAATTTCAGAGTTTGGCCCCTCACACAGGCTCCATCCAGACTTCTCTCTTGTGTGTGCACACACCGTGTACATGGGCTCCCTCTCTTTCTTTCTTTCACACATCCCTCCACACGGGCTGGCTCTCTCACACACATCCCTTCACATGGGGGCTTTCTCTCTCTCTCACACACACATTCTCACTCACTCACACTCTCTCTAACACACTCACACACGCTGCCTCTTATGCTGTCATTCTAGGCCTCACCATTGTCTTCAGCTACAGGCGGGATATGCTCCGCTGGTGGCTCTCCTGGGCCTCTCATCTTTGCTGCTCCTCAGCTGTGAATGAGATGGGCTCTGCTTGTGGCCCACCAATTGTGGATGCTTCTCAGCGACAAGCAGAATGGGCTCCTGTAATGGCCTGCTGGGAGTCATGCTCCTCAGCCATGAGCAGGAAGAGCTCTGCTTGTGGCCCGCCAGACAGCTTTCTAACTTCTGCACAAAATATGAAAATTATGTGCAGGAAGGGAATTCTGCACTACTCAGTTGTGTAGAATTCCCCCAGGAGTAATTAACCTATGTACTATGATTTGTATACTACATAGCCAGTGGTAATTTCCTTAAAGTACCAGGTGCAGTAGCAGCCTTCACTTTTCTACTTTTTCCTGATTGGGAAAGGGAAGCAAGTTCAAAAAGGTTTCGGCTTGGCAACCTGGCAGAAAATCACCACTGTATTTAGTGATGAAAAAGCTCTTTTTCTTAACATAGACAGGTGGATCCAGAACAAGTGGGTTATGTGCCTCTACCAGAAGATGGAGCAAAGCTGACATGGTATATATACCTCTTCACTGACATCAGCCTGCCAGTATTCTCCATCTCCAGCAAATGGTGAATGTACATCTTTCTACTGGAGATTGCTTGAAATTTTGAAAGGAGCAAAGCTTTATTCGCTCCCCTCTCCTGTTGTGATACTTTACTATACATAATATGCCCTATTATATATAATATACAACTAGTTCATTCTGATGTAAATTTATAATTTGTTTACGCTATTTGATAAGGACTCGTGCTTTGTGTGTTTCAGAGGCGGCCTCCAGATAATTCTTTTTATGTAAGAACATGTAATAAAAATCCAAAGAAAACAAAATGGTGGTATCATGGTAAGTATATTTATTTCATGAAAAAGGGGTCTCTACATTCCCTTTCTCATCAGGAGGATTTTTTTTATTTATATTACGCTTTTCGTAACACTTCAAAGCAGATTACATTCAGGTACAATCTAAGGGGCTCATTTATTAAGCATTTTAACCATAGACAACCATAGAAAAAGAAGTAAATCATGCCCTAAGGGCTTGATTTACTAAGGCTTTTCTCCCATTCTGTGTCTATATAAGAGAAATGCTTAGGAAATTAGGCAGTGGGAGGGTGAAGTAGCTTACTCAGGTCACAAGGAGAGTCTGTGGATTTTGAACAATGGCTTTCCCTGCTGCTCCTCCCTTCTCTTGTTCTCTTTCAGGCCAATGCTGTTGAATCTGTTCCACCATAAGAGGGTAGAGATTTTAATACAAATATTTTGTGGCCCCCAAAACTAGAGAATTCTGTCCCATTCAAAACCTAAGGGCTTTGAACACATTTCTCTTGAAAGACATTCAAAATGATTTGGAGGAAGAAGCTGGAGAGAAGAAAGTTAAGCCAGGTGAAGAAGCTTGAAACATAGAAGGGGGAAGGCTTGAGGGGGAGCAAAGTAAAGCTTTATTCATATAAAGCTTTAGCATTTGTGAATAAGTTCTTGATAGAATTTGTTTTAGCTGATTTTCACTCCTGTGAAGAATACTCTACTCCTGGTTTGCATTTCCAGTATGTTTGTGTTAGAGCAGGAAAAGAAAATGTTAGAGCTTGGTGCTCTAAAAATTGGAAATATCAATTTTATTACACATAAAGAAACAGACTAAAACAATATTTTATACCTGTTTTTGTATGTCTTTATTGTATGACCACAATAACAATGTTAATTAAAAAAACAAAATGACAAAAAAGAGAAAATAACCCAAATAAAAATTTTTCTTGTGCATGCCCTTACTTAAAACTGTGTTGGAATAGAATTAATTGGGCAGTCACATTTCACTTTCCCTAGTGAGCAAATGTGTAAGAGATGTTTAGGGAAAGTGAGTGCTAACAATACTGCTCCTTGCATAGGGAGCAGTTTTGTCATTTGCTGTAAATGAAATACAGAACACAATCTATTTTTTTTTTTTTATTCTTTTAATGTAGGACATGGAATATGTCAGTGGAACTTTTGTACTGTGTGGACAGTAAAGCTGTTGCCATTAATGTGGTTGAAATCTAAAATTAACGATCAGTTACTCAGGCAATATTGAAACCTTTTTATTATTTTATATTCCACCTTTTTGTGATGCTTCAAATTGGATTGCATTCAGGTACTGTAGATATTTCCCTGTCCCCAGAGGGCTTACAATCATATAATTGAGGCAGTGAAGGGGAAGTGACTTGCCCAAGGTCAACAAGGAGTGTCTGCATACAAATTCTGGACTTGTATCATGTAAGAAAATACAAGAATATTGTAAATACAGTAATGTTTATGCATTTCTTCTGCAAGATTCCTCATCTGCTGTCAAAGCATATAGATTTCATTTGCATGATCCTTAATCCTTTCTTTGCTATAGAAGTGTTGCTGTCTCAGGGTGCTTTCCATGTTACACAGTTCTGTACATGCAAAAGAGTGATTAGAGTGCCAGACCTTTCATGAAGTCCCTATTACACTCTATGGAGGAGGTGTCATATAGATGAAACTTTTTTTGTGAATTTAAATGTAGAAATTAAAACCTGATATTTAATGTTCTAATCTTCTTTCCTTCTTTTTCCTTCAAGATGACACATGTTGATACCAACAATTTGTGATCTCCTAGCAGAAGATAGTCCTACTGAGTAAATGAGCACTTTGATCATTCAGTCTTTGAACTTTAACCTTTGACTGGAAGTGACCTAAAGACATGGAAGACTACTTCCTTTTTACTGCATTTTTACTAGTGTGCATACTGGGCGCATGTTGATCGCTGGTTCAGTCCATGCAACTGACATGCTTTTATTAGTCATACTGTATTAATGCAGATTTCAGGAAATTTATCATAATTCCATTTTTCTTTTAAGCTGGGTTTTTTGGTTTTTTGTTTTTTTTAAAGTTCCAGGACCTCCATGTATTGTGCAATAACAATTATTAATGCATGATAGGGCCTATCATATGAGCTTCAAAAATATACTGGGATTATGGACAAGGGATCCAACATTACTTTGAAAGTCACTTCAATCTTGTTCTATTAGAATTCTATGCACTGTGATCATGAAATCAGCAGCATGACTTGACATGTTTGGCTGAAGGACTGTAATACTCTATCTTTGCATATTTATTGAATTGTCTCCATTCTGTCAATTTTTTTTTTTTTTTTTTTGTGGGATATGGAAGGATTTCAAGTAATGTTGGGAGGCAGGTACAATATCTTATCCCTATGGCGAAATATAAATACATTTTTGTATATAGTTATTTGTACCTCTGAAGTAAAAGTATGAGTAATATGGGATATTCATAGTTTAATCAAGGCTTTATGTTGAAGTGAGAGGACCGTGGTGATGTCCTGAAATGGGCCTCTAAATTTGTGTACTTCAGAGCTTTTTGCCAGATAGCTAATGTGCAGTGTAACTTCTACTAGCCATCAGCATGAGCCCTTCTGCCTATACAAAATTTCATTTATTTATATTTGAAAGCAATCCATATACTATTGTTTTGTGTTTGCAGTCATTTTTTGTTTTTATTGTTATGTTGTCATGTTTAAATACAAAATATTTTGATTGAAAAGCTTTGTCGGAAAATATTTTCTTGTAAATTATTTCTCTACATGTCAGTACCACCTTGTCTTAGTCTTGTGTTATAAAGACAAAAAAAATTACATTTTTGACAGATGCTTAATGTTTTGACAGAAAAGTGTGGACCTTTTATTTTACACTTGAGAAAAAAATGTAAGAATATATTTTCTTAATCTGCGTACACCATATTCCCATAATAGGTTTTCTTCCCTAAAGACTTTTTTTAATAATAAACTTTTAATGAAAATTTTCTACCATCTAAAAATCAAATGTTGAAGTGATATTTAACTACAATACTATGTAATGTATTAAAATATTTCAGTGTTAGTTGTAGATAGTGCAAATATATTTATATACTTATCACATTTCTTCTATAATATCTGTTATAATCTGATTTTTACTGATGCACTCTAAATAAAACATTTTCTAAGTCTGTAATTCAGGGGTACTCAAACTGGTCCTGGGCTATCTCTCTAATGAATATGCATGAGATTTACTTGCATGCATATTCATTAGGAATATCCTGAAAACCCAGCTGGCTGGGAGGGCCCGAAAGACGGGTTTGAGCACCTCTGCTATGTGTCCATCTGCATCAAGTAATTGCTAAATTTTTCTGCAGAAGGGGAAAAAACACAAAATTGACTCAATATGTAATGTATTGTTAAGACAAGCAGATTCATGAGTCACACAAGTGAGTCTTTTGACTGCATCTGTGCTGAAGACGCATGAAACTTTAGAAGTTTCTGGAAAGTAAAATTCCTTTCTCTGCTTATGTATGACAGTTCCTGCAGCTCTCCTCAGTTCATATTTGTCTATTGTTGCGGAATCTGTTTTTCTTGTATCTTTTTTTTTTTGCTGAAAAATACGACTGGGGTAAAATCTTTGGCAGATAAGCAAGTACCGGTAATTATTTTGCTTTTTCACTTGGCTGCCTTGCCAGTTCTGTGTTTTTCAGTGGTACTGCACTGAAAGGGGTGTACTTTTTTACCTCTGAAGACAAGTAGGATTTTATCAACCACACTAGTGGGTGATGGCACAGAGATGGAGAAAACTAAGTTTAGAAAGACCCAGGCCTTTCTGAGCATATACAGACCTTCATGTGTAGCCGTGAGAATTTTCTCAGTCTTTTTTTTCTGCTCCTGAGACTTTTTCTCTCCTGATAGTAGTTTTTCTTAGTTTTTTTTTCTTTTCAAGTCTCAAAAATAAAATGTTTATATTAGTGCATATTTTTTGTCTTAGCAAGATTGTTTGACTTTGCCTGCACAATTTTCACCATGCCAGGAATAAAATCAGGTTTCAAAGATGCTCTCTGTGTTCCCACAAGATGTCAGTAACTGACTTTTATGAAAGCTGTGTAAAATGCCTTGGCTCTTCCACGGTGTGCCTAATTGCACTGCTTCTGTATGCATGTCCCCCAGGGCTATAAGAGCGAGGACTGTGCTCAAGGAATTTCTGCAGTCACCTTTTTTTCTCTTTGATTAAAAAGAAAAAGTCAGTATCTACGGAGGGACCCTCAAGAAAAAAAAAAGGAATGAGTGCTCTTATACTTTGTATCAAGATTCGATAGTCTTGGCACAAAAGGGAGTTGTCATGCTCTTCAGTGCCAAGGATTTCTGGCATGAATAAAGAGAAAAGTAACTCACTTCACTGAAGCCAAATATTGTTTGCGCAAAGAGGGACTAAGACATCTATTTTTATTTTCTTTAGATTTAAAGGCTTGCCTTTTCCACATCCAAGCTCAAGGCAAGTTATAATTTAGGTGCTGTATGACACATTGTGCAGAGATGTTGGTGTAGGAGAAGACACCATCTGCTGAGTCTCATAGCACAGACATTGGTTCTATTAACTAGTAAAGGTACCAGTGCCACATCAGCACATAACTTTTATTGGTACCTAGCATCTCTAGTCAATACCAGTTCTAGAATCTGACAGTTCTTCCCCATACTATGCAATTACACAAAAGATGTGGGAAAAGTTTTTAATATAGCTGAAAGTTAATTTCTCCTAGTGCTAAGATTGCCATTCTTCCCCCATTGGAGGAATTTACCCCCATCTTGGATACTGTGGTTTCTAGATTAGATAGCTAGTCCCCTATCATGCTTCAATAGCAAAGATAAATTCCAGATTTGTTCAGAATCACAATATTCTGTCTCATTTAAGATGCCACTTCTAGAGTACCTTGCTTATCAGTCTGATTCCCAAGAAAACTTTCTTATGCTGTGCTCTTTCTCATCAAAAGACAAACAATCTGCAGGTCTTGTGTGTGAACCCTTCCCTAAGCAGCCTAGGAGTATATCTCCTCCTGAGGACATATCCTTCCCCATTTTCTTTTTAATGGAAGATGGCTAAGAAAATTCCATTCAAGTTGCAATAAAAGGTGGAACTCAGAGAAGATATCTTTGGTTTACTGAAATATATTAATATACCAAAAAAGATATTGGTAGTTCCAGTTCAGAAACTTCAAACACCTTGATCTACCCTTCCTGTGTCAAAGTTGAAGCTCAAATATGGAGTTCGAGTCTTCAGGACATGAAAAAGTCCAGCTTCCTCACCAATCTGTAGTGGTAGAATTGGCCCTAAAAAAATGTCAAGACTCATTCTAGCACCCCTTTTGATAAAGATGCCAGAGTTTTGGATAACATAGCAAGCTATATTTTTCAAAGGGTTATGTTAAGTTTCAGAATAGATCATAAATTGCATATGATTCAATATATGCATTCTTGTTTACAAAAATTACAATCTCTGGCTGAAGCATTCCCAGTTGATAAGATGAACCACTTTACCTTTGTAATTCAGGAGGTTGAAAATTAGTGGTAAACATTTTAATAAAATCAGCATAACACACCTCTTTAAAACATCTGCAGAGACTGTCAAGGCCAGATGTCTAGCCTGGCTGTGTGCTTCTGGATTTTGAGGACGTACAAGACACCTGCAGATGCTCCATGCAGGGAGAGGAAGTAAGACTGTTGATGTTAAGGAGCACAGTACAACCGCCTCACTTTATCAGCTATAATAGAACAACCTTCTACCTCCAGAAAAGTTAAGCTGTGCTCCAATAGAAGACACTTCTTGTACCTAAATACCCCTATCAAAACCCTTATATCCAATATCTTCAGCAAAATCAAAGTAGGTTGAGTGCCAGAGAGAGAAGCCAAGCCAAACCTCTGCAACAAATGTAAGCAGAGGCCAATCCTAATTTTTAACTAACTTTAACATTTCTCCCACTCCCTTTATACTGGTAGATAGCCTTCCAGTATGGGGAATACTGCAGCATTTCAAACCACTATGATGGAAACTTTCATAGCAGCTCGTGGGCGCACATATAGGCGTGTTCATCTGCCCCTGCCCAGGGACACAGCCATTTTATAACACATGTGTGCATACTGCATGAGATTTTAAGACGTATGTGGATACCATTGCCAGTTTTTCCATTTTGCTCCCAGTTCGCCCAGTTAAAGGATAGATTTTCCAAACCCCCTAGTTTAATACCCCTCCTTCACTGTTAGACGTGACTCTTAAAACCTTGTTGATCTGTCTAGATTTTTTTAAGTTATACGTCATCCATAGCAGAAGTAAAGTTATGTGGCAGGGGCCCCCTGACGCGTGCCAGTGCATGTAAGTATCTACATACTAATTTCAAGTTCAAATCCAGGAACAACCACGCCCAGTCCCTTTTTTGAACTTTTCATTTGTGCAAGAAGCGGCAAGTACACGTGTATCAAGGTGGTTTTTAAAATCTGCTTGGCACAAACCGGCCCAACATATTTGCGTGTGCATCAGGCTTTTAAAATTCACCTTTACGGTTTTTAATAAGACTGGGTTCTAAAAGAATACCATTTAAATTTCAATTCAGCCCCCCTAAATAGGCCCCAACCTGACACTGTTTAGATACCAATTAGCTCATACTCAAACAGCCAGTCCCACTGCAACACAAGAAGTTTTGAGTACTTTCTCATTCCAAAAGATTGACCTTTCAGCAGGGCAGTGAACCTAAGCACAATGCAGAAACAACAGTGCAATGGCTCAGCAAGAATAAAGTGAATGCCCTTGGGTAGCCCAAAGTCCAGGCCTGAATCTGTTAGAAAATCTGGATAGAGTCTTATAAGATTGTAGTCCACAGACTAGCCCCAGCCAACCTGAAAGTGCTTGAGCTTTTCTGCCATGAAGAATGGGCAAAACCTGCATCATTCTATTGTTCATAGTTAAACACTTATCCTAAACAACTTATGGCTGTTATTGCTGTCGGGGGCATCCAAGGGCTGTAAAGACTTATGTAATCAAGACTTTTTTTTATTGATTACTTTTGGAATATTTCTATAATTGTTCATTCTGAATGAAGGTGTGGTGTATGTGTGTAAATGAATCAAACTTCTTTTAATGAAATTTGAATTAACATTTTTTTTAGACTCTGAAAAAATGTACAAGGTTGTGAAGACATTTATAAGGCACTGTAAATGGATAGTTTTTTTCACTAACCCCAATTTCAGGAAATTTGGATTGCAGATGCTTTCACTCAAAATTGGGGGTTGCTCATGTGAGGGATTTCTGTTCTCGGGGAACTTGGTCACTGCACATAAGCCAACTAGTGTTGAAAGTGATCTTCCGTGCTGTAAAAGTATTTGGTGCATGGTTGCAGAATAAGGTGGATTTGGTACAGATAGACAATCAGAGAGTAATGTTTGTATTGACAAACAAGACAGAACAGGTTCCATCAAACTTTGCCTGGAAGCATCCAAGATTTGAAAATGAGATATTTCCCAATAGCTTTTTCTTCTGTCTGCCAGGAAATCAGAATCCGATAACTGACAACTTAAATTTAGAGCATGAATGGTCACTTCATGATCAGCTAGCATATGGACTTTTCCATCTCTGGGGCACTTCACAGATTGACCTCTTTGCAAAGTCTATCAAAGCTTTCTCACATTCTGTTCCAGGAAACCAGCAAGGAGCAGACTAGTAGCAGATGCTCGTTTAATTCTGTGCAGTCTAGAGCAACTCAGTTTCCCCCAAGTCCCTCTTATCTAAAGAATTATTCACCAGGTTAAGTAATGACTGAGGTCATATGATATTTATAGCCCTTTTTGGTCCTGTCAATTATGGTTTTCGTGGCTCCAACATCTAGCAGCTCATCAGTAAGTAAAATTGCAGATATTTCTATCTTATGCAGTAGAATGGGAATCTCTTGCATCTGAACCTTCTATCTTTTGATCTGATGACCTGTATGTTGTAAACCAGTTTCTCATCCATGCATTTGCTTGCTGAGGTTAGGAGTGTTCTTGCTTCAGAGAGATTCTCCACTAGGAAATAGCACAACTTTTCCATTTAATAGTTGTACAATCTAGTGCTCATGTCATAGTTGAGACCCTTTAAAAGTCTCCTGTTCCCTTCTTCTAGAATATTTATTAAGCCTGTTTAATTCTGGTTTAAAATTTAACTCTGTTGGAGTTCACCTTGGTGCTTTAGCAGCGTATGACGAGGAGTGAGAAAGTGTTACCATTTGTCAACCTACAATTGCTAAATTCATGAAAAGTCTTTCAAAATTAAGAAAAAAAAACAAACCTTTAATAAGATTCTTTAGTTCCATCGGCTCAAAATGTAGTCCTTGCTCTGCTGCTGAAGCCACTATTTGAACATTAGGCAACACCTGAAATCCCTTTTCTGGAAAGTTTTTTTTTCTTTTTGATAGCTGTTAATTTGAAGAGAAGGATGCAAGAATACAAGCACTGGTTTGTTTTTACAACAAAGTAGTTTGAGACTCCACTTTTAGTTAGGATGCCTTTTCCAATTTCATCTGAATCAGGCCATTGTATTGCCACCATTCTTTTTAAAATCACATGCCAATAAGGGCAAGAGCAGGCAGTGCACACATTTGACTGCAGAAGAGCCCTGTTTTTCTATTTGGAAAGTTTCACAGAAAATTTTCATAACTAAACAAAATCATTGTAAAACTGTTGACAGACTAAAGAATAACAAATCACTGGGATTGGATAGTATTCATCCAGGATTTCTAAAGGAACTCAAAACATGATATTGCAGACTGGTTTCTAGTGATTTACAACCTATCATTTAAAACACCCATGGTACCAGAAGACTGGAGGATGGCCAGTGTGATGTCTGTTTTAAAAAAGGGCTTCACAGGTGATCTGGAAAACAAAATTACTGACCATATAGATAGATATGGTTTAATGGGGGAAAGTCAACATGTTTTTTTCAAAGGAAGGTTTGGCTGTATCAGTTTACTATGTTTTTTGAAGGTGTAAATAGGTAGATAAAGGTGAGCCAGTTGATAGTGTATTTGGATTTTCAGAAGGCATTGGACAAAGTCCATCAAGGGATCAGAGGCAATGTCCTATTATGGATTGGTAACTGGATAAAAGGGAGGAAATGGGAGGGTAGTACTGAATGGTTAGTTTTCCAAATGGAGATTTTGTGAAGTGACCCAGGAGTCACTTCACAAATGATTTCAAGAAAGTAACAGTGAGTGAGGTAACCAAATATTCAAATCTCACAAAATTGTTTTATCAATAAAACAGCAGATTATGAGGAACTGTGAAAGGACCTTGAGATTAGGAGAGTGGACATCTAAATGGCAGATGCACTTTAATGTGGACAAGTGCAAAGTAATGCATTTAGAGAAATAGCCCCAACTACAGCTACATTATACTCTGTTCCATATTAGGAGTCATCTGTCCTTGTAGATAATACCTTTGGAATCTTCGGCTCAGTGTGCAGTGGCAGTTGAAAAGGCAAATAGGTTAATAATTATTTAGAAAGGAATAGAGAACAAATTTGAGAATACAAAAATGCCTTTGTATAGAGTCACTGTGCAACTGTACTTTGAGTACAGTGTAGCTATGGTCACCCATCTAAATATATATATAATTTTATTTTTATTTTTTTTTGCCAAAGGTTCAGAGAAGGCGGACAAAAATGGATAAAGGGGATGGAAAAGCTCCCTTATGGAGAGAGGCTAAACAGAGTAGGGTTTTTTTTTAGCTTGGAAAAGAGATTGAGAGGCGATTGATTAAGATTTATAAAATCATGACTGGATTGGAACAGGTAAATATTGGGAACAGTTATTTACCCTTTCAAATATCATTAAGGCTTCCTACATTCCATGAAACTAGCAATCAGAAGATTTAAAACACATTATAGGAAGTATTTTTTCATTCAGCACACAATCAAATTATGCAATCTGTTACCAAATGATATGGTCAAGGCAACTAACAAAGGGTTCAAAAGAGGATTGGACAAATTCCTGAAGGAAAAGTCCATAAACAGCTATTAGCCAGGTTGACCTAGCATGGCACATCTTATGTTCTTTTAATCCACTTAAACTAGGTTTTTCTGTTAAAAAGAACTCTTTCTAGTGGAGCTCTAATTGCATAAATTATTGCTGCAATCAAGCAGGACTACATTTTGAAAGTAAAATGAAGTGAGGGCCAAGAAAGCTTCCTTTGTACATTTTCATTCTATTTCCTTAGAAGTTATCTGCAAAACTACCATATAATCTTTCATCCATACCTTCCCTGCTCATTGTCTGGAAAGTGCTTCACATTAACTTAAAAACCTCCAAGAAAGAAATCCTGGATGTTCACCAAAGCCTATCAAAACACCCATTGACTTTCCATTCCTCCTCGCATCATAACGAGACTCCTGACCGTGATATTCATTTCCTCCCGATCTACTAAACGTCCTATCCCACCTGCTCTATGTAATCATTCTATACCCTTCCTGTTCTATGTAAACATTTTAACCATGCAACCTGCTCCTTGTAACCATTTTATCTCCGTTGTATACCTTTCATGTCCTACATAACCACCTTATACCCTTCCTGTTCTATGTAACCATTTTTAACCACTGAGAGCACATAGTTAACTTTCTAATTCGATTACTGGAACCTGCAGAGAAAGACTCTACTAACACTTTCTTAACATATATTCATCATGTTTTAACATTTTGTTATCCATCAAAATTTGTAAACCGTTGTGATGGCAAAACCGAACGACGGTATATAAAACTTGACAAATAGGCTAATTTTAAAACTAGCATGCATAAGCAGAGATACATTGGAATTTTAAATCATGCATCTGCTTGTGCACATTTGATTTAAATATGCTTACTTGCATGTAAGTGTGCTCCTAATTTTAAGAGGTTACTCAAGCAAACCTACTTTGCATATCTTCCATAGGACTTGGCTGGCTTTAACATGTTTGTAAGTGGATTTTAAAACATGCTCATGTGAGGGACATTCTTAGTTTTTCTAGTTAGTCCATCAGTTTGCCCAGTCTGTCTTGGTCATCCAGACTCTTCTGGTTCTTCATCCTTCACATCCCCCAGTTGACCCGGAGCCCTCACCCTCTCATGTAATCCCTAAAATATGATTTCTGCAGAATTGCTTCTCATCAGGAGCAGCAGCAATAAATAAACGTGGCTAACAAGCCACTGAGCACTGCATCCTCCGGTTTTAAAATACGTAAACGTGTAGCTGTTGGCCCCACCTTGGAATGCCTATGTCCTGCCTCTTTCTGCCCCTTATTTTTTGCATATGCATATATGCACATAAATCACAGCTTTTAAAATCATGTTGCTTCTATAGCCCTCATGCTTATATATATGGACATTTTTGCACAAGCAAGGCTTTTAAAATTGACCACTAATGGGCCGATACAGTACAGTGCGCTCTGAACGCACGTTTTCGAAGCACTAGCGTTACCCCTTATTCAGTAAGGGGCCGAAAATGTGCATCTAATCCCCCAAACCTAATAGTGCCCGCAACATGCAAATGCACGTTGATGGCCCTATTAGGTATTCCCGCGCGATTCAGAAAGGAAAATGCAGCCAAGCCGCACATTTTACTTTCAGAAATTAGCGCCTACCCAAAGGTAGGCGCTAATTTCTTCGGGCACCGGGAAAGTGCACAGAAAAGCAGTAAAAACTGCTTTTCTGTGCACCCTCTGACTTAATATCATGGCAATATTAAGTCGGAGGTCCCGAAAGTTATCAAAAGTAAAAAAAAAAAAAAAAAATTTGAAATCGGCTTGCAGATCAAAAACTGGATGCTCAATTTTGCCGGCATCTGGTTTCTGAACCAGTGGCTGTCAGCGGGCTCGAGAATTAACACCGGCAAAATTGAGTGTCGACTGTCAAACCCACTGACAGCCGCCGCTCAGGTCCAAAAGGAGGCACTAGGGACGCGCTAATGTCCCTAGCACCTCCTTTTACCTGTTTTTACCGCTGGGCCTAATTTGCATACTGAATTGCGCGCACAGGAGTTGCCTGTGTGGGCGTTTGCCCGCTTTCCCACGGACTTTACTGTATTGGCCTGTAAGGTAGCAGCTTTGGTAGTTCTCAGAAGCTTATTTAATTCTTCATCTCTACTCTATTTGCTGACATGACATATGGGTTGCAATAATGTATTGGTGGCATGAACTAAAATCATTTGCAACTCTGAACTTGGGCATCCCCATTGTTGTGACTGATGAGCAGAATTCTCTAAAACAGGTATTCAAAATACCATGATAACTCAGCCAAACAAATCCCTCCCACTTCTGTAGAGTTGAAGATAGCTTGCTACTCGACCATGGCTAAGTAACTCTGATACTGGAGTGCCACAGGATATACACAATTAATATGCATGATATTAATATGCACTGCCTCCATTGTATGCAAATCTCTCATTTATTCATTGTGGATATCCTAAAAACATGACTGGTTAGGCGTGCGCCGAAGACTGGGTTCAGAAACACTGCCCTAGATGACCAACTGGTACCATCATTGACCATTTTCCAGGCAGAAGTGGTACGAATGATCACCTTGTACTCAATTGCCATATCAGTAGAGCTAAAGTCCCACCGTTGAGCATTTTGACTACTTTAGAATATATCAAGTGATTCATCCTTGAATATTTCCTCCTTTGGCACTGAGCATGTAGGCACTAACAGCAGTCCAGCTCCCCAAATCTCTTTTGGTGACTTGCATACCCAGAGAGTGGAGTGTTTTTGGAGCAGGAAACTTCTTCTGCCACCTGTTCTTATTTGGCCTAAGGACAACTTCGCTAAGTGTAAGATCTTTGCACCCTTTGGCTCCAGACTCAGCATAATATTGGATTGCCTTCGTACCATTATTCATTGAAGAGTCAGTTCAAAGGTTCCTTGAGCCCTGCATATTTCCAGTCTGAAGAGTCTGTTTCTGAAATGACTTCACAGAATCCCCCTCAGAGCCTGCTTCACTACAGGTAAGGAATAGATCTCTACTGGAAGGCTTCTTTTCCAGATTTTGTAGAAAGTATGGTCAAGTTTGTCTTTTACAAGGCTCATCTGCTTGGCCTCCTCATTTATCTGGATGTCTCTAAAGAGTTGGTGGTAATGCCCATGAACCCTTTTTCCAGTATGTAAAGACACCACATGCCATGCTTCCTAATAACAAGAAGGCAAATATGAAATACAGAATCCAGGCAGTTGAAGGATTCCACAAGCGGGAGTTGCCAATCCATAGTGCAGTGGTCAAATATGCTGTAAAAAGAGTTGAGGTTGCATGCTTTAGTGCCCTCTGGGAAGGTTCCGAGACTTTGGACTTTTTTGGAAGAAAATAGCAGAATTCTATGGTTTGATTCTCTTGTAACCTGATATGGCTCTTTGCTTCAGGCAGTTGTGTGGGATATTTAGATGTATGATGCGCTGCAGATAATCTCTTTGGAAGAATAACTATTATATTTGATTTCTGCCTTTTATCATCCCTCAAGGTAGATTACAAACATACCCATTAAAAAATATCCATATAAATAAATTCATATATCTCCCCACTCCTCCCCTCTTCTAACCATCCTATCCACTTCACTGTCAAATCCTAAATCCCACAGTGTCTCAAACCCTGCCCCTTCCCTCCCCATCAATAACATTAAAGTGGTGGATCTTGTAAGAGACCACCATTCTATGCTTTAAAACCTATCTACTGCTACCTATGAACCACCTTCAACATCATGAAGATTTCACAGTAGGCCAGCTTAGAAATATTTTTTCCCTCAAAAGAAACACATCCCAGAATCTGCTCACCCTAGATGACAAATCTCAGGGCTTTGCCAGTGCTACCACAGATCTAAGCCCCATTATATCTCTTGGAGAAAACCAGGATTGGAATTTTGACTGGACCCAGAGGAAATAACCAGAATCCCAGTCTCTATTTTGGAAGATTTCCCTATAGGAGGAAGGTTTGTTTTGTTCAAAATTTGTATATTCTCCATATACAGTACAAAGCTTGAGGTTTTTATTAACTACTGGCCAATTGTAACCTTATCCAGCTTAGTATTTTGGATTATGGAAGCTGGATACAGGTTATGTATATATTGGAAATCTTTCTGAACTGTTGTCAAACTAAAGCATTCTAGTTTACTCAACACCAGAATTTGCTCTGGCTGAAGTCTCCTCTTTTCAAGCCAGAGCAGTTTAACGTGGTCAAATGCAGAGGAAAGGATAAGGATTTTACTACAGGTAACCCATAATTCCCAAAACTATTGTAGGATTCTGATGCATCCTAGACCCAAAGGTTTTAAACAAACTTCTGAAAAAAAGGTTTCTTTGGCAACATATTCCTTCTAAACAAGGGAGACTGGCTATATTCTTTTGACCTAAAGGAGGATTACTTGGGAAGTATTTCAGATTTGTAGTAGACAGTACACTTCCAGTGCCATATACCTTCTTTTGGTCCAGGCTCAGCACTGCAAGTGTTCCCAATAAAGAATACATCTTAGCGAGAGGGCAGATGAATCTGTGCAGATCAGCAACCTAATGCTGTAGTCACTAGGATTCATCATCAATTTTCTCAAGTCCAAACTGAACCCACTACTTCAGTGGGAATTCATAGGGACTCTGCTAGACAATTGAATGGTCATGGTTTACCTGAACAAACAGGGAGGAACGAGGTCACTTCTCCTTTATTGGGATATTGTCATGGTGTGGAATAAGGTACCAGGCAAGAAAAGACAGTGTCTTCATAGTCTAATGATAGTTTGAACATGGCCTCCAAGTGGGATGGAAAGTTTGAACAGTCCATCCGCCATCTCCTTACCAATTCAAGAATCAAACTTGAGGCCCTCTGTATAGTAGCACACAGCACTGCCACTAAGTCACCAGGCTGGCCCATTGTACTCCCCCCCCCCCCCCCCCCTTTTTTTTTTTTTTTTTATAAATGGCCTTTAGGTAGGGAGTTTCATGAGTGTGACTAAGTGAATCTGCTTGTCTTCAGAGAAAGCAAAGTTGCTTACCCTGTAACAAGTTATTTGAAGACTTCAGTTCACCAGTCACATAGCCCCACTCTCCTCTCCTTTGGATGATTCCTTTTCTAGTCAAAAGTATATTAATAGAACTGAGGGTAGCTGTGAACTGCCTAGAAGTTTTGTCTTGTCGGGAAAACTCTGGAATAATCATGTCTGTTTTGTGCCTCACTTGTGATTGGTGAACAGCTGTCTTCAGAGAACATCTGTTACAGGTAAGCAGCTTTTCATTTTTTGGAACCGTTCACTGTATATTTTTCAGATCTTCATTTCCTTTTATTGCTTGACCTTCCAAGAACAGGAATATATATATTACTGTAAATTCTAAATCTTTAGACAACTTTTTCTTTTCCATCTCTTCTGTTATCAATTGTAATGGACAAGGATTTTGGCATAACAGTGAATGATATAACAAATTGTATATGTGCAACACTGAAAGGATTAGTTTTTCTTTTCTTTACAGTAAGGAATTAGATATTTTGTATCTGAGTGGAAATACATTTTTATCATAAGGATTCGTGAACTGGACCCTTCTTTTTTTTTTTTTTTTTTTTTTTTTTTTTTAAAAGACTCAACTGGATTCAATATTGCTATCATCTGATCAGCACTTATATCTGCTCTCATTCAAAATATTTATGCATGCATAAACCTAAACCTCTATTAGTGATGGTGTATTTGCATCACATGTTAGAGGATATAAACATGTTTGTAGATGGTTTTGCTGACTTTTCTTTTGGACAGTTGGAAAAATGTTTTATCTTTCAAGTATCTTCTTGCAGCTGTACTTTGTCTCATACATGGTGATGATTTTTTTTTAAAGGCACAGGAAAGCAGTTTCCCCTGCAGGAAAAGATATTTCTTCCAACTAAAACAAAGTATTGATTCTTGTTTATATTTTATTGCTATACTGCAAATACTAAAGTATGTACAGAAATACCTATATTTTTATCTGTAAAACTCAGGGAAAAATGTCCAAAATCTGGAATGTCTAATTTGCATGGTTAAGTTATTTTCTCCATTTATTCACATGGTTTACTCATGAGAAATGAAAAAATGATTCCATAAAGGGGAGAATCTTTAGCAAAAATGGTATTCTACATTGCATGTAGTAGTTGGTGTCCTTATAACTAATGATCAACAATATTAAGATTAAAGTCTCATCCTCTTTTCAGTTTGTCATGCCTCATGTACTAATACTGGTATGTTTTGTAATCTGACACTTCTTTTTCTTAATTTATTTTAGAAACTTGTTTTTTTGGTAATAGCCTTCAATTATATAATTGAGCCTCTGCTATCAGTCTATCTTTAGGAATGGGATAATGCAATAGGGTCAAAAGTCAGGTCTGGTAGGTAAATACAGTTGCTGCTTTTGAAGTTGAGGCTTATTAGTGTTTATCATGCAATTATGCTAAGTGAAAGTTTTTACCTGGGTTGAATGGATTTAACCATTGTAGGTCATAGGCAACAGACAGATCAAACAAACATTACAGATTGGTCTACTCAAGATTATTTAAAAATACAGAACAGTTGTAATTTGGGAGCTTGACTAAGGCCTTTATCACCATTTGAGATTACTGCTCTAAGGAGGCAACCTTCAGACTGCATAAAAAATATGTACTTCCATAAGGTATGATGCTCCCAGTATAGGTTAAAAGATGTTTACCTGAGAAAAGCCCATGGAATGAATGAGGGGGTAGAAAAACTGTGCACAGCTTTCATGGCCAAAATAGTTTGCATTATCTATTGAAATACAAACTGTGTGCTTGCACTAAATTATAGAATCACATTTAGCATGACCAAACATTATGGTCTTCATCAGTTGGTGTGTGTTGATTGATTTTTAAATATTACAAAATATATACGGACTTCCTGCTTTTGGAATTTGTATCAATATTTTCATTTCTCTCCCTTTCCTACATGACCTGAATTTTGATCTTAAGACTTCTTCTTGACTTTTGACAAGCTTTACTATAACCTATAAAAAGTGACTTTCTGTATTGTTTCATTCTTTCAGATTTTCAATTTTATGCTATCCAGGATTAAAGACTGTTAATATCTGACTTGAAAATTTCTGTTACTTTTACCTTAAGTAGAAGATCTAGGCTCAGTAGTGGTGCTAATAAGTCTGGCATGAAAAGGATTTCATATTTATACTATTTGAACTTCTGTTCAATGGTGTTTTAAATACTATGGAATAGAGAGCCCAAGAAATAAAAAAAAAAAAAAAAAAAAAAAGTGGCAGCACTGCTAAAAGGTACCATAGATCATTCTAGTTATTATAAACCTAACAGCTTTCATCAGTTTTTCTTAGGTACCTTTCCTTTTCAAATTGTCAGCTAAAACTTGGCTCCTCCTCTAAAGTCTTGCAACATCACCCCCAACTCCACTTATCCAGTTGGTCATGGTTTTTATTCACTTTCCCTATTTGTTTCTTCTTTTCCTTATGGCTTCTTGAGTCCTTGTAGTTCCCCAGCTTGACTGCATATCTTTTCTCATAGTGATCTTGTTGCTTGGTGTTTTGTATCTCCCCATGAACTTTATTATATCTTATTATCCTGTACTGTAAACAATTTTCTCATCTGATCCCATACTCTATTTCCCTAGTCATTCCTTTGTTTAATCTTTCTGCCCAATTTCTGCCTCTAACCCCCCCCCCCCCCCCCCATTAATTATCTTGTCTCTTGTCCGTTTCAGTGCAGTATTTCTCCAGCTGTTTCATCCCTTCATTTGCAAGTTAGCTACATTATGACATTAAAAAGACCTTGAATTAGACCCATTTTAAAAGAGAATTTCAACTTTGTATAATCTAAGTGCTAAAAAATGTGGCGCACAGTTTAAATTACCATTAAAACATGAGCCTTAAGTGCATGTACTTGGGATACCATAAAGTTTACTTGGCTCACATGCACAGCTTTGAGTTTACCAGTGTGTAAAATTAATTTATCCATGTAGTGGAGACAAAAATAATTTCTATCAGAATGTGTCGAGTATATCTGGACTGTTCTTCTAGGATGGTATTTTTTAACAATGTCCTTGCCTGTTGTACACTTTTTAGCTCTGTAGCTGCACCTTTCAGTTTTTTTTACTAACTATTTTTCTCATTTTATCAAAGTATCCCTTCCAGTTATGAATTCAGATTTGATCATATTATGATTACTATTGCCAAGCAACCCCACCACCGTTACCTCTCACCAAATCCTGCCCTCCACTGAGAATTAGATCTAAAATTGCTCCCTCTCTTGTCTGTTCCTGAACCAATTGCTCCAAAAAACTGTCATTTATTCCATCCAGGAACTTTCTCTCTAGCATGCCCTGATGTTTCACTTACCCAGGTAATATTAATTAATTGAAATATCCTATTACTGCACTTCCCTAATTTCTCTTAGCAGTTCACTGTCCATCTTACCATTTTGGCCAGGTGGATGGTAGTATACGCCTATCATTATACTCTTTCCCCAACACACAAGGAATTTCTACCCATAAAGATTTGATTGTGCATTCAATCTCATGCAGGATATTTATCCTGTTGCACTCTCTGCCATCCCGGACATAAAGTACCACCCCACCACCAAGATAGTCCTGTCATTGTGATATAATTTGTACCCTGGTATAGCATTATCCCATTGGTTATCCTCTTTCCACCATGTCTCTGAGATGTCAATTAATTCTGTCATTCACTGCTATACACTCTAATTCTTCCATCTTACTACTTCGACTTCTGGCATTAGCATACAAACATTTCAGTGTGTTTTTGTTTGTATTATTACATTCTGCTTTTCAGATAAAGATGTGGTGTTAAAATATAAGAATGAGAAGGAGAAATTACTACTTACCTGATAACTTTCTTTTCTTTAATGAAGACAGGTTAATCCACAACCAGTAGGTTATGCACCTATACAAGCAAATGGAGATGCAGCAAAATTGATGTCATGGTATATATACCCCTGCGCTGACATCAGCCTGCCAGTATTCTCTGCGAAAGCCAACTGTGGACAACTAAACAATACATGAACTTAACTATTAAGACAACCATTCAAGCGGGAGGAGTTCGAGCGGAGACCCCGCTCCAGTGAAGGAGAGGAAAAGGCCACGAGGGATTAAAGTCGGAGAGCTGGGGTAATATCTGAAAGCCTATATCATCGTGACTGCACCCGAGGCCACGCCCCCTTTGTGATGTCATCCAGGGGAGCCGGGACGCCGGATAAATTCAAGCTCCTGGCTGGAGGAGTTCGAGCGGAGACCCCTCTCCAGTGAAGGAGAGGAAAAGGCCACGAGGGATTAAAGTCTGAGAGCTGGGGTAATATCTGAAAGCCTATACCATCGCGACTGCACCCGAGGCCACGCCCCCTTTGTGACGTCATCCAGGGGAACCGAGACGCCGGATAAATTCAAGCCAGGAGCGGCGCGCTGCCAAAGCCGCGTGCCCCTGGGTGAGAATAAAGAAAAAAAATTTTCTATGGGCAGGAAAAGGAAAACTAAGCCTTGGACATCATCACCGGCAGTACAAGTAACCAGGGGTCCTATAGACGCTCATGTGATGAGACGTGTGAGTCAAACTGTTCGGGACACTATACCTGATATTTCCTTTTCCTCAGGCTCTTCTGATAGCCCTGGCCAAATGCAACAAAATCAATCTTTGGTAGAGATGCCAGTCCAAACATCCCAAATTGTGAACTTAGGCACTGTAAATCCAGCTCCAAGTGCAACTCTAGAGGACGGGAATATGATGAGTTCTGTATTGATATCTGTTTCAGAACCCATAGACCCGCAAAACATAACTTTGAGTGATGTTTGGAAGGCTTTAATTGAACTACAAAAGGTAGTCTCGACTGCTATGATTCAGAATGATAAAACCTCTATGGAAATTAAGAATGTTATAGGAAGACATGATGATCGATTAAAAAATTTGGAAGAGTGGGTAAAACAACAACTGCACAAGTTTTGACTTTGCAGGCTGTTAATAACTCCCATATCAAGGAAAGTTTGGTGACCCATAGACAATTAGAGAATATGGAAAATGAGTTAAGAGTCAGGAACTTGAGATTCCTGAATTTTCCTATTACTAGACTTTTGTCTGCTAGTGAGTTACTAAAAAAGTACTTATTAGAGGTATTGTCAATTTCCTTTATAGATGAAAAGTGTATATCAAAAATGTATTATATTAGTAATTCTAGACTGAAGATCCAGGTGGAGGGGGAAGGAATGGATATAGTTCAACAACAATCACTGAATTTAACTTCCTTTTTGGAATCATCGATAGATGATATACCACAAAGGGCTACTTTATTGGTTACCTTAATTAGAGAAAGTGATAAAAGTACAATAATGCAAAAATACTTTAAGAATAAGGATTTTTTATTTTGTGGACAAAAGGTTCAGATATTTCCAGACATGTCCAGGAACACTCAATTAAAGAGAAAACAATTCCTGGTTTTGAAGCCCCGGGTTATAGCCTTGGGGGGCCTCTCTTTTTTTTCCTGAAATTCCCGTGCAAATGTGTAATTGTCCACAAAAGAAATAAATTCATATTCCATGATTCCACCCACCTGGAAACCTTTTTGGAAGACAAAGAGAAAAAGATTGATATATTTTGTTTGCAGAAAATAAATTGTCTCCTGTAGTAACTGAATAGTGCAGATTTCCTTTGATTTTTCATAGTAGTTATTCCTCCCATAATGTGGACTAAGGATTTTTGAGAGAGAATTTCTATTATGGTAAATGATTATGGAAGATGTATTATGTATACCAAAATCCGTACTTTGATTTTATGACTGTATTGTTTAAAATCTTAAAGTATAAATTTAAAAAAAAGACAACTATTCAAGCACTCAGTTAACACTGAGCTCAAACAAGGAGTGTAATATCATTAATCTAGGGACTGGATCTGACCCTTACCAATAATCCCCAGAAATGCAGCCACTCAGCAGGATAACAGACTACCATCTGGCAGCCAAGGATGGGAAGGTGGATTAACCTGTCTTTATTAAAGAAAAGGAAATTATCAGGTAAGTAGTAATTTCTCCTTTCTTAGCATTCAGATAGGTTAATCCACGATCAGTGGGATGTACCAAAACTACTCCAGAACAGGGCGAGAAGCTGCCTGCAGTCCAATCAACACCACTTGTGTGAAGGCTGCATCATCCTGGGCCTGCACATCCAGACGGTAATGCCTGGAAAATGTGTGTAAAGAGGACCAAGTTGCAGCTTGGCAAATCTCAATGGGTGACAATCTAACCTCTGTTCATGACACTGCCTGAGCCCTAGTGAAATGAGCCTAACCTGTCTAGGCAATGGCTGTTCAGCCTCCACATACGTGGCAATGATAACCTCCTTAATTGAGCGGGCTATCATAGCTCAGGACACAGGCTCACCCTGTTTAACCCCACCATGGAGTATAAACAGACGGTCTGTTGTCCTGAGAGGTTTAGAAACCTCCAAGTACCTCATGATATGCAGCTTGACAGCCAAGGCCCGTAACAGACTATATTCATCCACATCTCTCTCCCTGTCCAATATTGGCAGGGAAATTGATTCAAGTGAAAATCCGAGACCCCCTTTTGCAAAAAGGACAGAACAGTTCGCAGCTGTATTGCTGCTGGAGTTACTCACAGAAATGGTACCTGGCAAGACAAAGCCTGCAGTTAAACTCTACTCATAAAACAAATTGCCATAAGAAATTGAAAAGCGAGGCTATGCAGTGGTAGAACGGGTGGGACCTGCCAGAAAATCCAGAATCAGACTAAGACTCCACAAGATTCTTCACCCCTTTCAAGAACCAGGCCACATCCAAATGAGGCAAGGGTTCACCATTCACCTGACCTCAAACAGGTAAGAGCCACTACCTGTACCTTCAAGGAATGAAGGGCCAAGCCAGTCTGGTGTTTGTAGGGGAACACCCTTCCTTGGATGATCCATTTCCAACTACCATGGCAGTCAGATGCTGATCTCCACTGATAGGTGAAGCCATATCGAATAGTCTTGAGACTGGACTCCAATGTGCAAGCAGTGTGCGCTGAAGAGGATGCATATGCGCCTCCCCCCCCACCCCCCTCCCCAAATCTCCTGTTTCCCGGGGGTTGACCCACCCCCGGGAACAGGATACTTTCATTGAGGGATCAGTGTCTGTCTGGGATGAAAGCATACTTTCATTGAGCCTGTGTCCTGTATGGGATGAAAGGACTGAGACCTGCCCTCTGATAAGCCGCTCTTCTGTAGGGTTGAAAACGTTTGAAACCTAACGCAGCCTCTCGTGCTGAACAAGCGCAGCATCTGCTTTTTTCCTCTGGTTAACAGAGGAACCTTGGACTCATCCTACTTATTGGCCATTTTTTCCAACTCACTCCCAAACGAGAGTGATCCTTTAAAGGGCAATTTCATAAGATTAGGCTTTGAAAATGCATCGGCCGACCTATTCCTTAGCCATAGCTGATCTCTGGCTGCTATCACCAAAGCCACTCCTCTGGTAGAAATTTATTTATTTATTTTAAAAGATTTCTATACCGTCTTTACAAACAAAAATTTGACCAAAACAGTTTACAATATATTAAAAAACAAATAAAATAAGAAATAAAATCAAACTAAAAAAAACATCTAAAATTAGATAAAGGTATATAAAAATAACATCAAAAACATAAACAAAAGAAAGCTGCCAGTTCCATCACTGCCCTAGAATTCAAACCAGCGTCATCGACTTCCTGAAAGAGAAGCAAGGAAGTGCGAGCCACCAGGGAGCTACAAGAGGCTGCAAGTTCACTGCCACTGCCTCAAAGACCTGCATAAGGGTAGCCTCAAATCTCCTATCCTGCACATCCTTCAGTGCTGCTTCCTTTTCTATAGGGATATTCGTGCGCTTGGTGATGGCACATACCAGCACATCCACTTTTGGAAAGTGCAACTGCTCTTGCCGCTGTATCCAAGGGGTCCCCCTTTCCAAGGCTCGTCCCTTTTTAAAATTAGTTTCTGGGGCATTTCATTCTAGATCAATTCTTGAATTCATCCACAATGGAGAAGAAACATCATACTTTATGTAAAGAAATTAAAATGGGATTTTTCTCTGGCTCAGTCATGGGGTTAGCACCCATGACTGAGATCAGAGCTGGCAACTCATCTCTATGAAAGAAACACAACATTGTTCTATATGGCTCCAACCATGGAGGCATATCCCCATCCTCCAGAGAGTAAGGATCGCCTTCATCATCCATGCTATCTGGGACCCCATAAGGGTGACCCACAGCAGATCTAGACGTAATTGACACCTACCCGCAGCACAAGACTTGCAGGATTCCGCAGCCTGTGTCGTGAACTTTTAGGTTTGGCTGGGTCTGCTGACTATGCTTGATGAAAGGACTTGCAGCTCTTGAAAACATTCCATCCAAGAAAAGGCAGAAGGATCTATACCAAAAGCAGGTGGTGTCGGTCCTGCGCCCATTGAGTTGCCTTTCCCTGCTGATGAGCCAGTTAGGGGAGTCCCAAAATCATGCAAAACCTCTGTCAGGTCCACCTCCATCATGCTGGAAAGGGCTGAGCTCAGCAAAATCAGTCGCAGTCAGTTCTCCCTGAGCCTCCATGCAGCACTGACACAAGTTAGATGGGACGCCAGGCTGTGATACCCGAATATGGCAAGCAGCACAAAGGGCAAGGCGCTTAGGCTTTTTTGCTACTAGCACTATGGATCCACACACACTAGCAGCACTCTCCCAAAGGCGACTGACAATTGTGCACCTACATAAGCGAGTCTGGACAGGGCGCCCAAAAGCAAGCTCTGTCCAATATGCACATTACGGATGCCCAAAATGTAGGTGCCTAATATGCTGTCCAGGCAGGTGTCCACCTGAGCATGCACGTTGGCGTGGAAGTGCGAACAGATATCAGACACTGTTTCATGGCAGACTTGCGCATAGAAAGTGTGCGAACGCTGCCGCGGCCTACCATGTGATGTCCAATCAAAGCCTGAGAACAGGGTCTAGCCAAAAGGCTGCTTAACCCGCCAAGCTGCCATGACTCCCCAAGCTCCCTCAGATGGGAATGGATGTCTGGTGCACCGAGGCTCGGAGACTAGAAGGGGGAATGAATTTTATGGATTCATCTTCCCTTTTTAAGTTGTTTCTCTCTCTACAGGTAAGTCCACGCCCGAAAAACAACTACCAGACCAAGGCACTCTACTGAAGGAGGAATCCGCAGATATCGCCTCAGGAAAACTTGACTGAGGGAGGGATCATAAGGTATCACCACAGGAGAGCAAGGCGAACTAATTTCCTTCTTTCCTCCTAAATGTTTTTTTCCTTTAGCAATCCCCAGTAGGGAGTTGCACGCCCACCATCTGCTGGAGACTGAGAATACTGGTGGAATGATGTCTGTGTAGGGGTATATATACACAGTGATGTCAGTTTTGCTGTCTCCATCTGCTGGTAGAGGTGCATAATCCACTAGTCATGGATTAACCTGTGTGAATGCTAAGAAATTTTTGTGGTAGCAGGATTCAAATTTTTCCTGATGTACCTAGAGAGAGAGAAGCTAGAAGGAAATGCTTTTTTGCAGTTAAAACAGTGTGTTATAAATTTGGGAGCCACTTTCTATTTAAGGTTGCCATTAAATGTATTATAGATTTTCAAGGTTACAGATTTTTTTTTTCTGACCCTGCACACTTGAAAACGTTTCTTGATAAATCTGGGTGAGTAAACCCTGGGTAGGAGAAATTAATTAGAAATATTGAGGTGGAGTACATTGGCACTTTATTAAATTAACTTTTAATTTCCTTAAGTTGTAGTAATTTTTCCCTCCTTGATGTGGACTAATGGTGTCTGGATAAAAATGATGTAAACTGAGTTTTTACCGTTAATTGTTGTTCTTGTGGAATTGTCAATTTTTTTTTTAATCTTGTGTTGGTTTTAAAATTTTAGAAACAAAATAAAAAGGGATCAAGGGGGTTATCCAGGAAACTGCAGACCTGTGAGCTTGTCTGTGCCAGGCAAAAGGGAGAACACTTATCATAAAGAACAAAATTGCTTAACATATAGAGAGGCATAGTTTTTTTTTTCCAAAGTATTTTGATAGGCATAGTTTAATGGGAGAAAGCCAACATGGATTTAGCGAAGGGACATCTTGCCTCATTATTGTGCTACATTTTTTGAGGGTGTAAATAAACATGGATAAAGGTGAGCCAATTGATATAGTGTGTCTGAATTTCCAGAAAGCATCTACCAAAGTTCTCATCAGAGATGACTTAGGAAATTTAAAAATTCATGGGCTAGGGGGCAGTGTCCTGTGGTGGATTGTGAACTGGTTAAAAGAAAACAGGAGTAGGGTTAAATTTTACCAATGAAGAAAAGTGAATAGTGGAGTGAACCAGAGATCTGTTCTGGGATCACTGCTTTTTAAAATATGTATAAACAACCTGGAAATAGAAATGAGTGACATGATCAAATTTTGCTGATGACACCAAATTATTCAAAGCTGTTAAATCACAAAAGAATTGTGAGAAATTACAAGAGGACCTTGCAAAACTGGGCATGTACTTACATTTAATTTGCCAAAGTGGACAAGTGCAAAGTGATGCACATAGGGAAGAGTAACCCAAATTATAGCTACACGATGCAAGGTTCCACATTAGCAGTTGCCAATCAGGAAAATGATTGAGATGGCGTCATTGACTATAGGTTGAAATCTTCTGTTCAGTGTGCAGCAGCAGCAGCCAAAAAAGCAAACAGAATGCTAGGGATTAGGAAAAGAATGGAGAATAAAGCAGAATATCATAATGCTTCTGTATCGTTCCACAATGCAACCTCACCTTGACTATTGTGTGCAGTTCTGGTCACCACATCTCAAAAAAGATATAGCAGAATTTGAAAAGATACAGAGAAGGGAAACAAAAAATAAAGGGGATGGAACAATTCCCCTATGAGAAAAGGCTAAAGAGATTAAGACTCTTCAGCTTGCAGGAGATGGCTGAGAGGATTATAAAATGAGTGGAGTGGAACAACTAAATGTTAATCGGCTGTTTATCCTTTCAAAAAATAGACTAGGGGACCCACAATGAAATTACTAGATGACATTTAAAACTAATAAGAAAATATATTTTTTCTAATAAACACACAGTTAAACTCTGGAATTTATTGCCAGAGGATGTGGTGAATGCTCTTAGTGTAGCTGCATTTAAAAAAGGTTTAGACATTTTCCTGGAAGAAAAATTAATAAACCATTATTAAGGTAGAATTGCAGAAATCCACTACTTATCACTGGGATAATCAGCTGGAAATCTATCTACCTCTTGGGATCCTGCAGGGTACTTGTGACCAGGATTGACAACTGCTGGAAACAGGATACTGGGCTTGATGGACCTTTGGTCTGACACAGTATGGCAAGTCATCAAAATATTGTCCACGTTGATGTCCAGATCCTTTTCCTGGATGGTATCTCCTAATATGGAATCTAATATTGTATAACTACAGTTAAGGTTTCTTTTCCCTATGTGCATCACTTTGCACTTGTCTATATTTAAACTTCATCTGATATTTGAAAGCCCAATCTTCTAGGCTTGCAAGATCCTCCTGCAATTTTTCATAATTTGCTTGTGATTTAATAATTCTAAATAATTGTCATCTGCAAATTTGATCCCAGGATGAGGAGAAAGTCATGCAGACCCCAAAGCTGCAGGCTCAACCACCACTGCACCTAGGAAGAGGAGGGTTATGGTGGTCAGTGGCTCCCTTCTAAGGGGCATGGAGTCATCCATACTTCCTAGACAAGTTGTTCCATGAAGTGTGCTGGCTGCAGGCTGCCAAAATCCAAGACATCATGGAGACATTGAAGAAAATCCTCAATCCTATCAATTATCTGATGCTGCTCATCCATATTGGTACAAATGATGGTGAGTGTTTTGGCTTCCTGGACCATGGTATGATGATTCAAGGACTGCTGAGCATAGATGTGGCCCATCTGTCGAAGAAGGGGCATGGCATCTTCCAACAAAGACTGGCAAACTTACTGAGGAAGGCTTTAAAGTAGAATTGTTGATGGGTGAACAAAACCCTAAAGTAAGTAAAACAAATACTGGTATACTGGGAAAAAAGATAAACATCTGGAAAGCTACATACACTAATGCTCATAGTATATAAAATAAAGTTCTGGAGCTAGAGGCAGTTATTGAAGCTGATTTAGATTGAGTGGCTGTCACGGAGACTTGGTATACAGAAAACTATTAATGGGATAAGGTTTTCTCACAGGACAAGCAGGATGGTAGTCCTCACATATGGGTGACATCATCAGGATGGAGCCCAATCACGGAAAACTTCTGTCAAAGTTTCCAGAACTTTGACTGGCCCCTACTGTGGGCTTGCCCAGCATGGCACTAACCCTGCAGCCAGCAGGGGTCCCCCTTCAGTCGTCTTTTTTCCGCGCAGCAGTAGCCTCATGGTTTAGGAGCTCTATGGAGATTCCTGACAGGAATTTTCCTCACGGAGTTAATTAAAATTAGATTGCCCCACAGGGGTCCCTCCTCTAACTTTTCTCAGGCCGTGGTACTCCAGTAAGTTTTTCACCATTTTTCGTCAATTACCGTTGAGTTTGGCCCTCGCAGCCTACTGGCCGTCGACCGTACTGCGGCTCGATTTTTTTCTATGGCCATGCCGTCGGGGGGTTTCGCACCATGTCTATCACAGACCCTCATGGAGTCTGTGTAATGTGTTTAGGCCGTGAGCATGATATCCTGACTTGCACCAAATGTGCCCTCATGACACCAAAAGGTCGCAAAGCCAGAATGGAGAAGATGGGACTCCTTTTCCGTGCTCACACCCCAACGCCGTCCATCGCATCGACATCATCTGAACCGGCACCATTGAAGTTGCACCAGCATCGACAACCGTCCGGTGACCGCCCACCATTGACAACTTCACGGCCATCGACGCCCGTTTCTCCCTCTCAATATTGAGGGGATCGTAGGGAGAAACATCAGCATCGTAAGTCTTGGACCGTCGAGGGAGCCCCATCCAGGAATGGCACCAACCACTCCTGCGACCAGGACATCGAGGCCACCCTCACCTGATCGGGGTTTGGGAGTCGCGATTCTGCCTGTAAAGGTGGTCCCTCCGACTGTGCCTCAGCCTCCCTCTTCCGTCACGGAGCCGGGGCTGATTGCCCCAGGTCTCCGGGAAGAACTGGAATGGCTTGTCCAGGAGGCCATCGACAAGGCGATGCAATGACTCCAGGTTCCTCCGGCACTGAGAATGGAACCGGTCACCGACCCAATTCCAGCAGCGCTGGCACCGCTGCTATCCTGGATGGAGGTGCTCATGACTGCCCTTCCACCGGTGATTCCCGGGTCTCTGATGGCTCCGGTGTGCTCCCCGATGACAGCTTCATCGGGAGGAGAAACACCGTTCCGCATTCCTCCTTCGGGGGTATTGCCTCAACCATCGATGCCATGTCGTCCCTCGCCACAGATTCATTCATCGGGGGCGATACGCACATCGGCGCCATTGATGCCTTTGATGATGGCACCAGTGCCCCCAGCGATTCCTTCGATTTTCTCAGAGCCTCAGCCGGGCCCTTTGGGTATCCAACCCCCTTCTCGTCCTACAGGTCAGCCTGCTGATCCTTATGACACCTGGGGTGATACTTCCACAGACACCGATGACTTACCTTCACCTCCCTCTCCTACTGAAAGTAGAAAGTGTTCTCCTCCAGAGGACCTCTCTTTCATTAATTTTGTGAAGGAAATGTCTGAATCGGTCCCTTTTCAGCTTCAGATGGAGCAAGATGATAGGCACCAGCTGATGGAGCTTCTCCAGTTCCTGGATGCCTCTAAAGTGATCACTTCTATTCCCATTCATCAAGTTCTTCTTGACCTCCTCAAAAAGAACTGGGAAAACCCTGGATCCATTGCCCCAGTACACAGAAAGGCTGACACTACCTATCTAGTACAGTCAGCCCCTGGCTTTCAAAAAGCTCAGCTCGACCACTCAGTTGTGGTAGAATCAGCTCAAAAGAAAGCAAAAAGGACGAAGCCTCACTCCTCTACCCCTCCTGTCAAGGATCACAAGTTCCTAGACAATATTGGTCAACTAGTGTTCCAAGGGGCCATGCTCATCTCCAGAATTGCTTCTTACCAGCTGTACATGACCCAATACAACAGGGTCATTTTCAAGCAAATACAGGTCTTCTCTGAAACCCTGCCTGACCAATTCCAAGAACATCTTCAAATCCTTGTCAACAAGGGGTTTGAGGCAGGAAAGCATGAGATAAGAACAGCTTATGATACCTTCGACACCTCCACTAGAGTGTTTGCAACTGCCATTTTGGGAAGACGCTGGGCCTGGCTCAAGTCTTCTGACCTTCGCCCAGAAGTACAAGACAGGCTCTCTGACATGCCCTGTATAGGAGATAACCTGTTCGGTGAACAGATTCAGCAAATAGTGGCTGAATTAAAGGACCATCATGAGACCCTCAAACAGCTCTCATCGATACCTTCTGACTTCCCTTCTAGACAGCCCTTCAAGAAGGACTCTAAGAAGTCATTCTTCTGCCCAAGGAAGTACTATCCTCCTCCAACAAGGTCCCGAGTTACGAGGCCTTATCAAAAATCTCAGCCTCGCCAGCCCCGGAAGCAAAAGCCATAAGCAGCTCCCCAGCCGGGGCCTGCTTCAGGTTTTTGACTTTCCCTTGGAAAGCAGCAGCCTGATTCCTCTGCCAGGCATACCAGTGGGAGGTCGATTGTGTCACTTTCAAGGCATGTGGCAATCAATCACAACCGACCAATGGGTGCTAGCAATCATTGCTCAGGGTTACCACCTGAACTTTCTTGCTCTTCCACCAGAATCACCACCTCTACAAGCATGGAGAGTAACAGACCACTCTGTCCTTCTGGAGCATGAGGTTTCCCTTCTTCTCCAGTTAAGGGCAATCGAACCCGTTCCTCTTTCGCAACAAGGCCTAGGATTCTATTCCCGGTACTTTTTGATCCCCAAAAAATCCAGGGGGCATCCAATTCTGGACCTACGTGCCCTCAACAAGTACCTCCAGTGGGAAAAGTTCAAGATGGTCACCTTGGGCTTGCTTCTACCTCTTCTACAAAGAGGAGACTGGCTCTGCTCTCTGGACCTCCAGGACGCATACACCCACATTGCGATAGCTCCAGCTCATCACATGTACCTCCGGTTTTTAGTAGACCCAAGGCACTATCAATACCGGGTGCTTCCATTTGGCCTAGCATCGGCACCACGAGTCTTTACCAAATGTCTCATAGTTGTCGCAGCCTTTCTCAGGAAAGAAGGTGTTCACGTCTACCCCTATCTAGATGACTGGTTAATCAGGGCCCCAACCCAGCAAGCCGCTCGATCGTCCCTGGATTTGACCCTACACACTCTAATTTCTCTAGGATTTCTCGTCAATTACGAGAAATCCTATTTAGTCCCATCTCAAATCTTGTTCATTGGGGCAAACTTGGACACCTTACAGGCAAAAGCCTTTCTACCTAAACGAGTGCAAACCCTCGTGTCCCTCGCTCACCAGTTGCAGTCTCGGTATACAGCAACAGCTCGGCAATTCCTTGTCCTTCTCGGACACATGGCGTCCTCAGTCCATCTCACACCAATGGCCTGCCTGGCCATGAGAGTCATGCATTGGACTCTGAGGTCACAATGGATTCAAGCGACTCAGCCTCTGTCAACCATTGTCCACATCACAGACGCACTCCGTCTGTCTCTCGCCTGGTGGAAAGATCAGAACAATCTCCTCCAGAGACTGCCTTTTCACCTACCAGATCCTCAACTCATTCTCACCACCGCTTCCAACCTCGGGTGGGGAGCTCATGTGAACGATCTACAGACACAAGGATCTTGGTCTCCAGAGGAAGCCAAACACCAGATAAATTTCCTGGAGCTTCGAGCAATGTGATATGCTCTCAGAGCTTTTCAGGATTGCCTATCAAATCACGTCATCCTGATTCAGATGGACAACCAGGTGGCCATGTGGTACATCAACAAGCAGGGAGGCACAAGCTCCTTCCTTCTGTGTCAGGAAGCTGCGCAGATTTGGGCGGAAGCGCTCTCCCACTCGATATACCTCAGGGCCACCTATTTGCCAGGAGTGCACAATATCTTGGCAGACAAACTGAGTCGTGTCTTCCAACCACTCGAGTGGTCTCTCAATCCCTCGGTAATGACCTCTCTCTTCCAGCAATGGGGTTATCCCAACATAGACCTCTTTGCGTCCCCTCAGAACCACAAAGTGGACAATTACTGCTCCCTCATTCGGAGCGAGCACTCTCAGCCCAGAGATGCATTCTCCCTCTCGTGGGCAGCCAGTCTGCTTTATGCATTCCCTCCACTTCCTCTTCTCTCGAAGACTCTTGTGAAGCTCCATCAAGACAAGGGAACCATGATCCTGATAGCACCTCACTGGCCACGCCAAGTGTGGTTTCCCATATTCCAGGATCTCTCCATCTGCAGGCACATTCCCTTGGGAACGCACCCGCTTCTGATCACTCAGAACAGATGTCTACGCCATCCCAATCTTCAGGCCTTGTCCCTGACGGCATGGATGTTGAAAGGTTAATCCTTCAACCACTTAACTTTTCAGATTCGGTTTCTCGTGTCCTGATTGCTTCACGGAAGCCTTCCACAAGAAAGTCTTATTCCTATAAATGGAAAAGGTATACATCATGGTGTCCTTCGCAATCCCTTGATCCCTTTTCCTGTCCAATCCCAAGATTTTTGGACTATCTCTGGCATTTATCGGAATCAGGTCTAAAGACCTCTTCCATCAGAATGCATGTCAGTGCTGTAGCCGCCTTTCATAAAGGTATCGGGGATGTCCCTATATAGGTACAACCCCTCGTAACACGTTTTCTTAAAGGCTTACTCCATATCAAGCCACTTTTACGTCCTCCGGCCCCTTCTTGGGACCTTAATCTGGTTCTCGGGTGGCTCATGAAACCACTGTTCAAACCTCTTCACTCCTGTGACCTAAAATATCTCACATGGAAAGTGATTTTCCTTTTGGCTATCACGTCAGCTCGTAGGGTTAGTGAGTTACAGGCCCTAGTTATCTATCCGCCTTACACTAAACTCCTGCAGGACCGGGCGGTACTCCGCACTTACCCTAAGTTTTTGCCTAAGGTAGTTTCAGAGTTTCACATTAATCAATCCATCATACTACTTATCTTCTTTCCCAGGCCCCACTCCAACCCAGGTGAACAGGCTCTGCATACCCTTGACTGTAAACGGGCTCTAGCGTTCTACCTAGACCATACAGTTGCCCACAGGAAGAGCACTCTGTTATTTGTCTCTTTCCATCCCAACAAATTAGGGCAACCTGTGGGTAAGCAGACTCTCTCCTCCTGGTTGGCGGACTGCATATCTTTTTGCTATCAGCAAGCAGGCATTCCAAGACAGTGTTAAAGCACACTCTGTGAGGGCCATCGCGATTTCAATAGCACACCTACGATCGGTGCCGCTTCCTAACATTTAGAGGGCTGCCACCTGGAGCTCTCTCCACACTTTCGCAGCCCACTATTGCTTGGACAAAGCCGGAAGTCAGGATTCCATCTTCGGCCAATCCGTCCTGCGTAACCTATTTCCAACGTGATGTACCAACACCATTCCGCCTGCCCGGTGGGGTTCAGGATGCCCTCTACCAAATTCCACCCCAGTTGTTGTGCCTGTTGCACGCCATTGGGTACATTTGGTGCATGTTCGGACATCCTCAGCTCGGTACTCACCCATATGTGAGGACTACCATCCTGCTTGTCCTGTGAGAAAGCAAATGTTGCTTACCTGTAACAGGTGTTCTCACAGGACAGCAGGATGTTAGTCCTCACGAAACCCACCTGCCGCCCCACGGTGTTGGGTTCGTAACGTTTTCTTGTTTTATTTTTTCGGCACTGCCTGTAGCTATCAAATAAGACTGAAGGGGGACCCCTGCTGGCTGTAGGGTTAGTGCCATGCTGGGCATGCCCAGTAGGGGCCAGTCAAAGTTCTGGAAACTTTGACAGAAGTTTTCCGTGATTGGGCTCCATCCTGATGATGTCACCCATATGTGAGGACTAACATCCTGCTGTCCTGTGAGAACACCTGTTACAGGTAAGCAACATTTGCTATACTGAGGTACAATCTATTCAGGAAGGAATAAAAAACATATTTAAAGCAACCCCATTGCAGGGCTTGCAAGGTAAGGTGGCACTGTGGTTTAATTTGAAAAGAGGGAATGTAACAACTATATATATAATATACATACCACACCCCAACATAAACTCACATTCCATAGTAACAATGTATCAAGGAAAACCCGCCAAAAGAATGTGTGCAGAACAATCTTTATATGTTGATAAAGATAAGACCTTCGTACAATGAACTTGTTAGGAACACTGAAACAAAGCCACAAGCTTTCCTGTCACTTGTTTTGTTTTACAGCTCCTCACTTTTTAATCATTGGTATCACCTTTAAATAACCATTATTCTATTAAAAAAAAAAAAAAAAAGACAGTACTTATCTCTTATATAAAGCTGGGAAAGCTGAACATTGTTCACATTCATATGCCATAAGCAGAAAATTGAAAAGAGAAACCCAACCCTGACAATGTTTTGTAGCCTTCTTCAGGACTATTTGTAGCATACAGCAGCTTCTGCAAGACAATATAAATTGCATTTACACTCAGCACTCCATTACTACAGTAAATTTACTATTCCTTCAACAAAAGTACACTTCTCAAACTTATGAAAGAGGATATAAATCAAAAAAGTTCACAGCTTTCCATATCTGCATCACATAACATGCTCTCTTGCATATCCACACACAGCAAGATGCCATATTTAAACTTTTTCCCCCCAAAAGAACCAGGGAAAGAACACCCACTCTCAAATGTTAAACACATTGCCAACTTATATACACAATATACTAGCAATACTGCAACTAAATTTAAACTTTAGATCAATGTGAAGCAGTGAATAGTTTCATTCATCCCATGAGGATGCATTGAATCATGTTTAAAAAAAAAAAAGATCCAATCTTGTACTTTCTCATTTAATATTGATTGTATGTCCCCCTCCTCGCAACAAAGGCATTGCTGATTTTATAATACTTCACCGATGTTGCTCAAATAAATGTTGATGAGATAAGCATTGCTTTGCCATTGCTGCTTGTTCTTTTTTTTGTTTTCAAGCAACTTCAGTGTTCTCACAAACTTCCACCTGCCTTTTAGTCCTGCTGATGTAAAGCTGGCAATTACACTGAATTGCATACACTGTTAGATGAATTGCAATTGGTGTACGATTTTAATTTAATCTCAGATTTCTAATTAGATGGGTTCACATTGATCCTGATAACATGGTATCACACTTATCACATGGGTAATGATCAACTGACGTATCAATTCCACATATAGGCTGGAGAGAAAACATTGCCTTGATGATTCAATCTTATACTGGGTCCCTGAGAATATGCTATCAAAGGTGATTCAGAGAACTCTGTGTGAAGAGAGAGAATGTGCCAATGTTGTCTTTTGCTTTTAGCTATCATAATAGATATATTTCAGTGTTGTAAAACACATATAGTTTGACTTATTCTTCCTTGTTTTGCAAACGAGAAGCTTGATCAGAGTATAATGCCCTTTTGAAAGCTTGTTGCACTACTGTAAATGGGTATCCCCGATCAAAAAAAAAAAGATGTTAAACAAGCCTGATGTTTAAATTCAGATAAGATGGAACAGATATGTCGAATCTGAAAAATTGACTCACATGGAACCCTGATTTATATGCTTTTGGACAACTAATGGTATTTCAAAAGGTTTTTTCTATTTTCAAAACACTGTATCAACATTCTGTCATGCTTTGAAATTTTCATATTAAAAAAAAACTTCAAAAATATGTCAATATTAATTTTAAATAAGGATCACTGGTTCATCCATTAATGGAAAAATTTCCATTTTGGATAATGAACAGATAGTCTATATACAAGGTCCACATTAGCACTTGGTTGAAAAAAGGCAATGTATAAGTATCTTTCCTCAAATTCCTTCATTAATAAATTAGCTATTGATGGTGTTGTATAGGTATGCTGTGGGTTTGGAAATAATAAACATTGTCAAACAAAAGAAAAAAGTTGTTTTAATATTAGTTTGAAAATAGCTACCAAAAAAATGAACTGGGACACACTGCTGATATGCATCTTGAGACAAGTCATGTTCCAACACTTTGTGTTTCATTTTGGGACACAGTGTAATTGTGAAAGTTGTACCTGCTTAAGTATGTAATTTTTGATGATTCCAGTGGCACCTTTATTTTGTCTACAATTTTTTTTTTTTTAGATGGCTAGATTTCATCCCTCCTTTTCTTCTCCCCCTTTCAGTTCTCCCTGACTCTTCTCTCAGCCCTTTATCTCTTCATTGGGTTGATTCCCTTACTATCATCTGGCTCACTTGACCTTCTTTCTCCTTTCTTGCTCTTCGAACCTTCTTCTCAAATCATCTCCATACTGCCTTATACACCAGGCAATCTGTGATCTCTACATTGCTATTATGCCCTCATAATTTTGCAACCCTTTTCTATACAGGCTAGGAAGTTTAAAGGTACTGGCCACTGGAGTTGGATCTATCACACATAACTCAATCATTGCATCTCCAGCAGTCATGTCATAATATATACAGTTCTGCTTTCATATAGCCTACTTCTGCAAGCACCATATAATCCATTCCTCATATATATTGGCTGGTACAGCACTTTCTAGCCTAGGATGCAGGGCACAGCTCCTGCTGTCATTACTCTGAACAGGGATGCATTTCGGTACTCATGGAGGGAATTATGTTGTATAGAAACTGTTACTCACTCTTCCTTCCCTATTTCTTAAGCCTGTTTTAGTGAATTTAAAGAGCATAGGATGCATCTTAGCTGTGCCTAAGCAGCAGAAACTGGTATGGTCCTTTTAAATATTGATGATGATGCGCCACTTTAGTGTGGTGCTGGATAGACACTGGGGCAGATGCAATATGGTGCGCTGAACTGGGTGCACTGTTAACGAGTAGTTGGACACGGGTAGAATAGGTGCTAATCAATCCCCTAATGCAATAAGGGGATGAGCGCATATTTGACACGCGTCCAATGCAGAGTGAATGTAATAGCGCTCTTCACATGCAAATGCACGTGAATGAGGCTTAGGCATTCACTCCCGATGCAAAAAGAAAAATGTGCATCTCGGACACACATTTAACTGTCATCGCTTGCCAGGAGCAGACGTTAATAGATGCGCATATCAAAAAAAGAAGAAAAAAAATTGACAGTCGGACCCATCACAAAAACAGACGCTGAGTTCAAAGTCGTTGGTTTTCATTATTGACGGACAGCCACGAAACCAGTCGCCGATAAACCCTGTGTTGGTTTTTGTGACTAGTTTACCGACAACCAACATTGAGTTTATTAGCGTCTGTTTTCGTGGCTGTCTGCTGCTAAGGAAAACAGATGCCAATAAACCTGGCGTTGGTTTTCATGACTACGCATTCCTGACCTTTTTGTTTCTCATGTTTTCGATACACATTTCTGCAACTCTTCTATTAAATTCTATTTCACTTGTAAGCCTTTGTGGTCTTACCTTCTTGTCTCGCTTGGATTTTGGCATGGCAATCACGTTAACACAGCAACTAGGGAAGAACCTCTTCTGTCACCGCTAAGAATTATGGGGATGATGTCCGCCACTAAGAAAAAAACGACGCCAATAAACTCAGCGTTGGTTTTCAGCGAACTAACAAAATCCAACGCCAGGTTTATCGGTGTCTGTTTTTGTGACTGCCATACGGTGTTTACGAAAACTGCCGGGTTTATCGGCGTCTGTTTTCATGACTGGCATACGGCAGTCACGAAAACCATTTGGGTTCGCGTTAGCAAGGATGCGCTAAGGTCAACCCTAGCGCATCCTTACTAATGCGACCCCCTAATTTAAATATTGCATGGCGCCTCCCTTTGGGGCGTCATGCGCGCTTTAAGAGAGCAGGTGCTGACTGTTCAGCGCCTGCTTTCTACGTGCCTTTATTGCATCGGCCCCACGGTAAACATACAGGTATCAAGCAGTCATGTGCATTTCTTGACTGAGAAAGCAGGGCAGTCAGGGCCAGCAATCACCTTGAGAAGTCTCAACTGGGGGAGGGACCCGAGGGTATCACTGCAGGAGAGCGGGGCTTGTCTTCAGAGGTAGGTTTTCTTCCGAATTTGGGTTTTCTCCATTGATTTTGTTTTAATGCTGTAAGAGCATGCAGATAGTCCCTAACTGCTATGGAGACGGAAAATACTGAAGAGCTGCACTTCCTGCAGGGGTTTATGTACTAGGGCTGACGTCAGATTGAAATCTCATCCGTCTCCGTCTCCAACTGCTATCAGGCGTACACTATACCCATTGGTCCTGAGTCCATCTGCTATACGCTAGGAAATTTGTGACTATTCTTTAGGACCACTACTGAGATGAGGAAGACTAATCCATAGGGTCTTCCTCCCAGCTCTGGTAAGTCTGGCATGACTTATTTCCAATCATTCTATGAGAAAAGGGAAGGATCTGTACAATTTGTCAGTGGGTCCAATGTATGCTGCTAGCCCTGGATTTAACCATTCAGCAAAATAAGCATGTGCATAGGGTGCCGAGGGGGGGGGGGGGGGGGTGGCGGTTGCATAATTTTCTGTTGCTCCCTAGTTAGAAGTAAATAATTTGCTTATATTGTTTACTGCTATTTAATGTTAAATATAAACTTTGTAAAAAAAATTATTTAAGATAATTATGGAGTCTAGCCTGGAAGAAAACAATTTAATCTTATTTCACCTTTGGTACTTATTGAGTCTTAATGTCTTGTCAGATAAGCAATGGAAAGGTCGAAGGGGCACCATTGTTAGGCTGTGCTTAGGCCATCTGTTGGCCTTAGTTTTGCCCTGTATGCTGCTAAAGCGAGTGCAATATTTTTCCCCAAGACATACTTTGCTTATATTATATTCAGTCTACCAATGAATGTCTACATTTTATTTTTAATTACTTTTCAGACTGATCTGGCACCTCTGAAGTTGCCCTTTGGTTTCTTAGCCTTTGTGGTACTAGATATAATGTCAGAGGCTGTAGAAATGCTGTTCTTAAGCTATCAGTTCATGCAATATTACAAGGAATGAGATATATTAAGGGCCAATGCCAGTGTATTAGGCACTCTAGGTGAAATGTATCTGCTCTCCGTGAACTGTAGGCTCATAGACTAACTCCCTCCCCTGAGATTTTGATAATTTAAACTCAGCAATTCTGGTGAACCCATTACACAGGACTTCAGTCAGATTTTTAGAATATCCATAATGAATATGCAAGAGATAAATTTGCTATACAGGTATCCTTGGGGGAGGTAGAGTCACAGCAGTTCTCTGGCAAAAATGCTCAGGAGAAGTACTACTCTCTGTCTGTCTGTACATTAGCTACCTCTTCTTTTTATAGATGAAATAATCAATCTGAAGTAAATAAGTCCTTGAATTGCATGAACCTATGGAAGTATCATGAATACTGAGTCTCCATCATAAGCAAACTTATCTCATGCATTTTCCTTGGGGATATCCTGGAAGCCTGACTGGCGGTGGGGTCCCCAGGACAGATATGGGAAACCCTGCCATTGCACCTCAAGAACAATCCTGTAGAAACACACAATTGGATATGAGGACAACAATTTATCCAGGTATAAAGGGTTTTGGAAAATTGCCCACACTAAAGTAAAAGCACAATTGAAATGGAAAGTGTGCTCATATTCTTCCTTTGAGAATTGGTGCTCATGACTTTGCACTAAAACAAGGGTGGCCAACTCTGGCCCTCAAGAGCCACAAACAGGCTAGGTTTTCAGAATAGCCACAATGCATTTGCATAAGAGATTTACATGCATTGCCTCATTATAAGCAAATATGCCTTATGCATATTCAAACTGGCTATCCTGAAAATCAAACTGTTTATAACTCTTGAGGACAAGAGTTGGCTACCCCTGCCTGCTCTAGCAGTAGGAAAGGCAGCTCCTGCTTTTTTAAAGCCTTTTTACCTGACCCTTCCCTGATTAGGCCTGCTTTAGTTCCAGCCTCAGCCAAACCTGTATTACTTTCAGTTTCTGTGACTCCAACCAGGCAGCCAACACTGCAGCAAAAATGTTAATGTCTACGTTTGAGTGATTATGGGGCGGTAGGACGAAACCTCCAGAAGGTCCTTGTCCATTTTAGAAAGGACGACTATTGTGGACTGCCCCTAGTATGAATCGGCCATATCGTTGTAAAAAGAGGCCAGGATCAGGAGAATAGGAAATTTTAATATCCTATAGAATTCGGCCCCCAGTCCATCCTGCCCGGCAGCTTTCCCTAGGGTTAGACCTTGTATCCCCGAATAAATTTCCCCTTCCTGTATTGGTGCATTTAACTGGACAAGTTGCTTTGGGAGCAGCCTCGGCCAAGGAAAGTTAGCAAAGAATCAGGCTCATACTTCAGGGTCTCTGGTCCTCTGCCTATATAAAGCGCAATAGTAGTCTAAGAAACATGCTGAAATGTCCTTATGAGTTGTCCGATGGATGCTGTCCTTATCTTTAATACCAGTAGTTTTGTGATATCGGCCCCATATGAGATTGGCCATTAATTTGCTGGGCCGAGTACCATATTTATATAATTTGTACTGGTAGTATCGTAAGGATTCGGTGTCCCTTTGGTGTAACAAGAGGTTAAGAGCGTCCTGAGCATGTTCACCTTGGAGCCGAATCGGGTCAGACATAGTGCCAACATGCTGCAGTTGAAGGGACTTCAGCTCCTGGGTAAGATGTAAAATTTCCCCATTATGGGCTTTAAGTTTGGCCACATAAGCGATAATGTGCCCGCGAAGCACAGCTTTCCTGGTCTCCCAAAAAGGGGCTATAGGTATATCTGGAGTGGTATTGGTTTGCATATATTCCTCCCAGCATTTCTGTAGGTATGTATGGAATGGTTTGTCAAGAAACAAATCCTGACGCATGCGCTAGGGGAAGGGGGTGGGGTGGGGGCGGCACAGCCAATCTCTAGGCCCACTGACACAGGAGTGTGATCTGAGATGGATCCGCCTTCTGAAACAATGTGGCAGAAATCAGAAATCTAGCCTAGAGTATGTCTTGTGGGGTTTGGAGAAGAAAGTGAAATCCTGTTCCCCGGGGTGTAGAACTCTCCAGACATTAACCCGAGTTCCTGTGCAACAAATCCTACCCCCATGGGATGCTCTTTAGGACCTCGAGCCCTGGGGGGCTTGCAGGCTGTCTTCATCCATTACAGTATTAAAATTACCCCCCACCACCCCCCACCACCCCCCACCACTAAGGAATAATCAGTGAGGTGTGCTACTAAAGTAAGAAAAAAGGAATGAGAATAAACATTTGACGCGTAGACATTGCAGAAGCCCAATTTCTGTCCATAAAGCATCCTAGTAACAATTACATACCGTCCCTCCGGGTCCTGCCACACCCGCTCTATTTGGAAGGGCAACTGCTTGTGGAATAGAATGGCCACACCACATTTGCGGGACAAAAATGAGGAGTACACACACTGACCATGTTCACTGTCAGACAGGTGGTTTTCCTGTAGGAAAACTACAGAAGATCCCAGGTGCTGAAACATAATTAAAAGTTTCCCTCGCTTTATGGGAGAATGAATCCCATCAACATTTAAAGAAGTAACTTTAATCTTAGCCATATGTTCCCATAACATGTAGGAAAAACAAAGGAGAGCCCGGATGGCCCCCAAAATTTGTGAAAACTAAGTGTCTCGGGGCCTCCCAGCCTAAGCCCCAAGAACAACAGTATACCAGCTCCCATGTATTGTACATTCACTCCCTTCAGTCCCCCCTTTCCTGGTTTCCCCCTCTCCCCCTCCTTTCATACTCCCTCCTTCCTCACACACGCTGCCAAACACACGCGCACACACCACATCCATGCAGGCACCAGGTGTCGGCGCCACCCTGAGGCTTGGGGTCTCCCTGCTCGCCAACCAACCATTTCTAAGTACAAACAGGAACATCCCCCCCCACCACCACCACCACCACCACCACCTGGACCCCCCTATCCAAGATATTGCTTATAGTTACTTTCCATGTAATTCCAGTGTAATCCTTATTGTCATCAGATATTTGACCCAGGTGGCAGTGGCAGATTAAGCCTGTATTAGTACAAAACAATACATGTGAGAGTTTGAAAAGTGAAATGTAAAATGTATCCCTTCCCAACCAAGAATTCAAACCTAAAACTTGAGGGCCAGCTACATCGAAAGGAGCTTGGCCCGGTCAGCTACACAAGGCCAGGCCTTGTTCACCACAGTATCCCTGTTTCAGAGATCAACGTAAATCCTCAGCATATCAGAACCTTAACTCAAGACGCCGGCTCCGCAGGTAGCGAGGCTAGGAACTGGTCTGCCTGATCTTTAGCAGTGAAGAATAACACCGTTATCATAAAAGACCCGTAATTTAGCCGGATATAAGAGAGCAAACATGATTCCCCTCTTATGGAGTTCTGTGCATGCAGGGGACATTTCTCTCCTCTGGGCCACAGTTTGAGCTGAAAAATCATTGAAAAGGAGTATACGATGACCTTGGTATTCCACGGCTGGCTGTTGTCTGTAAGCCCGCAAAAGCTGAGTTTTGTGGGTCTAGTTTAAGATATGCGCCATGACCGGGCACGGCCTGGCCATGTTCTTGCGCGGCGGGCCTACCCTGTGGATCCGCTCACATCGGAGGTGGTGGTTGGGCAGGGTGATCTGCAATTTTTCTGGGAGCCAGTGCTCCATAAAAGTATACAGCTCCTCCTCCTTCAGTGTTTCAGGGAGGCCTATGATCTTGATGTTATTACGCCGTCCCCTGTTTTCTTGGTCCTCCATCCTTTCCAACAGAGCTAATTTTTGGGCCTGCAACTCTCTCACTTGTTGCTTCACCTCAGCCAGCCTGTCCCCATGATCAGATAAATGAAGCTCCGCCTGATCCAGGCATTTAGATTGCCCTTCAATAGAGGTTTTTACCTCTTCCATGGCTGTCTGGATCTGAATAAGTTGTTCATCGAGGGCTGCTGTCACGCTGGAAGAGATTTGCTGCAGGGCCTCCACCGACACGCTTTCCAGCACCTTCGGGGGATCAGATGCCGTCGCCATTTTGTGAATGCTTGGTCTTCTGTCTGGTGCGGTGCGGGAGCTTGTGTGTCGCATCCTGGGGCTCGGACAGCTCAAAACGGCCCTGAAGCACAGCATGGATCTTTCCCCCACACTGGGTCAGCTACTTGCCACCAAAACAAAGCTTTGCAGGTATAAAACGGAATGGTTTTCGGCGGGGAGTCCACGGGAGCTCTTCCCTTCTGCTCCCGTTTCAGCTACATCATCACCGGAAGTCCTAAAATCCTTTCATCTTATCACATCTTCTCTAGATATGTCAACGTTTTTTGAAGAATGTTAATTTAGGTTTATCTGAACTCCCTCTCTTTATAAATTCTTTGTTTATATCTGGCCTTCTACCCCCAGCAGCTGAAGACTGCTATAGGTATGTCCTCTTTTGAAGAAAACCACTTTAGATCCCTCTGTGTTGGCCAATTATAGGCCTATTTTGAATCTGCCTCAAGCTGTGCTGGACTTGCTCTACAGACTCTCCGATGAAGTCATACTAATAATATTCAGATAGTGCCTCCTTTGCAAGCATGAAAATACTCTTGGATGTGTATTAGGGTTTCTTGGTTAGCACAAGAATTAAGTTTTAAGAAAAGGCTTATGCGGCAAAGAATATAGTGAATAAGGTTTCACATGGCACATAAAGTAATTTTTGTTGAGGCATCAGGCTGTATGTTAAGATTGAAAACATCTTAATTGCTCTCTAGAGTTATTTGTACTTGTTAAAAAGCTCATGCAAACCCCTAAATATTATAGACCTGTTTTAGACCTTGATTGTAACAAATTTGCACATTTTTTTTCATTGAGAATGCAGTCAACTTACAAAGCTCTAAAATTATGGATGAGTCTAATTTGATGTATTAGATTTACCTCAAGGGGTTTCTCCTATTATCTGGCAACATTTTCATAATGTATTTCCATAGTATTTGACCCCCATTAGTCACTTTGTCCTTTTAAATAGGTTATGTGCATTTGGAGTAGGAATGGCTGAGGTGAGATTCAGAGCCTATGTGTTTTATTAGCAGAAGGTTAGAATAGGGCAATCTCACTCCACTAGAAACCAGTTTTTTTCAGGGGTTTCCACAAGGTTCCATGCTGTCTTCAGCCTGGTTTAACATTTATTTGCTATCCTTGCTTCTTACAAAATAAACTTCAAAACATATGCTGATGATATAAAACTGCTTTTTCCTATGTGTGATATTATCTTCTATAATTGATTCTCTTAAGTTGTCTGAAAGCAGTTAATTTTTGATTAAAACAAAATTTGTCCCTGATACATACTAATGCAGAAGCTTTATGGATTGGAGTGGCACCAATCCCTGAAGAGCTGTTGGCAATTGATGGTGTATTACTTCTGTTTTCAGATAGTATAAGGGATTTAGAGTTTCTATGTGATTCAAAATTATCCTTGAAACTGCAGTTGCATACTCATATAAAATCAACATTCTTCAAGCTATGAATGGTTATATCACTGAAGTAATCCTTTTTACCCAAACATGATTTTCATCCAATTGTCCAGGCCTTTATTTTAACAACTATGGATCACTGTAGCTCATTCTGTAGGTTTTCCTAAATAGTCTTTGAAGGCTTTGTAATTATAATCATAAGAACATAAGACTAGCCAATATTGGGTCAGACCAAAGGTCTATCAAGCCCAGTATCCTATTTCCAACAGTGGCTAAGCCAGGTCACAAGTACCTAGCAGGATGCCAAGCAGTAGAGAGTCCAAGCTGCTTATCCCAAAAATAAGCAATAGATTTCTGCATCTCTCCCTTAATAATGGTTAATGGACTTTTCCTTCAGGAACTTGTCCAAACCTTTTTTAAATGCAGCTACACTAACAGCTTTTACCAAATTACCTGACAACGAATTCCAGAGCTTAATTATGCATTGAGTAAAAAGAGAAAATATTTTATTAGTTGTAAATGTATTACCTAGTAACTTCATTGTGTGTCCTCTGGTCTTTGTACTTTTCGAAAGAGTAAACATCTGATTAACGTTTACTCATTACATCCACTCATTTTATGGACCTCTAACATATCTCCCCTCAGATATCATCTCTCTAAGTTGAAGAGTCCTAACCTCTTTAGCCTCTCTTCACAGGGGAATTATTCCATTCCCTTTATAATTTTGGTTGCCCTTCTCTGTACCTTTTCTAATTCTGCTATATCTTTTTTGAGATGTGGTGACCAGAACTGTACACAATAGTCAAGATGATATCGCACTATGGAGCAATACAGAGGCATAAGAACATAACATGCCATACTGGGTCAGACCAAGGGTCCATCAAGCCCAGTGGCCAATCCAGGCTATAAGAACCTGGCAAGTTTCGAAAAACTGTCTATCCCATGTTACTGTTGCTAGTAATAGCAGTAGCTATTTTCTAAGTCAACTTAATAGCAGGTAATGGACTTCTCCTCCAAGAACTTATCCAATCTTTCTTTAAACCCAGCTACACTATAACTGCACTAACCACATCCCTTGGAAACAAATTCCAGAGTTTAATTGTGCATTGAATGAAAAATAACTTTCTCAGATTAGTTTTAAATGTGCAATATGCTAACTTCATGGAGTGCCCCCTAGTCCTTCTATTATCCAAAAGAGTAAATAACTGATTCACATTTACCCGTTCTAGACCTCTCATGATTTTAAACACCTCTATCATATCCCACTTCAGCTGTCTCTTCTCCAAGCTGAAAAGTCCTAACCTCTCTAGTCTTTCCTCAAAGGGGAGCTGTTCCATCCCCTTTATCATTTTGATCGCCCTTCTCTGTACCTTCTCCATCGCAACTTTATCTTTTTTTGAGATGCGGGGACCAGAATTCTTTACAGTATTAAAGGTGCGGTCTCACCATGGAGTGATAGTCATTATGACGTTTTCCATTTTATTCACCATTCCCTTTCTAATAATTCCCAACATTATCTTTTTTGACTGCTGCAGCACACTGAACTGACTATTTCAATGTGTTATCCACTATGACGCCTAGATCTTTCTTGGGTTGTAGCACCTAATATGGAACCCAACATTGTGTAACTATAGCATAGGTTATTTTTCCCTTTATGCATCACCTTGCACTTATCCACATTAAATTTCATCTGCCTTTCCCAATTTTCCAGTCTCACAAGGTCTTCCTGCAATTTATCACAATCTGCTTGTGATTTAACTACTCTGAATAATTTTGTATCATCTGCAAATTTGATTACCTCACTCGTCATATTTCTTTCCAGATCATTTATAAATATGCAAGCCGTTAGGCCTGTTCAAACAGGTGAGATTCCGTCGGTCAGAGCCACTCTCTTCTCCACAACATCTTACCCTTCCCACTTACTCACTCATATCCTCGTCCCTTTTCCTTCCATCCCCTCTCATCTTCCCTTTCCTTCCCCTCTCACCTCATCCACACCCCCTTCCTTCTCCCTCAGCCCTCCGCCACTCCCTGTTTTTCCTGCAAGCTTTTGCTCTGCCGATAGAGGGTGGAAATCCAGCCAGGACACCATTATTTGTTTTGCTGGAAGGGCCTGGTCCATCCTCCAATCGTGCTGCCACACCAATGTGGAACGGGCGAGAGTTTTGTTCCATGGCATGTCGATCAGAGCTCTCTAGCTTTTCTGCGCATGTGACAGATGTGCTCTGACCACCGTGCTTTCTCACCCGCACATGCACGGCACGTCGGTGAGAGCCGCTCTCTACTGCGCATTTGCGGCACGTCGGTCACCGTTCAATTATAAGAGAGATTGAAAAGTATGGATCCCAATACAGATCCCTGAGGCACTCCACTGCCCACTCCCTTCCACTGAGAAAATTGTCCATTTAATCCTACTCTCTGTTTCCTGTCTTTTAGCCAGTTTGTAATCCACGAAAGGACATTTTCACCTATCCCATGACTTTTTTACTTTTCCTAGAAGCCTCTCGTGAGGAGCTTTGTCAAATGCTTTCTGAAAATCCAAGTACACTACATCTACTGGTTCACCTTTATCTACATGTTAATTCCTTCAAAAAAGTGAAACAGATTTGTTAGGCAAGACTTACCTTGGGTAAAGCCATGCTGACTTTGTTCCATTAAACCATGTCTTTCTATATGTTCTGTGATTTTGATATTTAGAACACTTTCCACTATTTTTCCTGGCACTGAAGTCAGGCTAACTGTTCTGCAGTTTCCTGGATCGCCCCTGGAGCCCTTTTTAAATATTGGGGTTAAATTAGACACCCTCCAGTGTACCTTCAGGTACAATGGATGATTTTAATTATAGGTTACAAATTTTTACTAATAAGTCTGAAATTTCATTTTTTAGTTCCTTCAGAACCCTGCAGTGTATACCATCCGGTCCAGGTGATTTACTACTCTTCAGTTTGTCAATAAGGCCTACCACATCTTCTAAGTTCACCGTGATTTGGTTCAGTCCATCTGAATCATTACCCATGAAAACCTTCTCTGGTATGGGTATCTCCCCAACATCCTCTTCAGTAAACACCGAAGCAAAGAAATCATTTATTCTTTCCGCGATGGCCTTATCTTCTCTAAGTGCCCCTTTAACTCCTCGATCATCTAATGGTCCAACTGACTCCCTCACAGGCTTTCTGATTAGGATATATTTTTAAAATTTTTTACTGTGAGGTTTTGCCTCTACAGCCAACTTTTCAAATTCTCTCTTAGCCTGTCTTATCAATGTCTTACATTTAACTTGCCAATGCTTATGCATTATCCTATTTTTTTCTGTTGGATCCTTCTTCCAATTTTTGAATGAAGATCTTTTGGCTAAAATAGCTTCTTTCACCTCCCCTTTTAACCATGCTGGTAATTGTTTTGCCTTCCTTCCACCTTTCTTCCACCTTTCTTAATGTGTGGAATACATTTGGACTGTGCTTCTAGGATGGTATTTTTTTAACAATGACCACGCCTCTTGCATACTTCTTACCTTTGTAGCTGCTCCTTACGTTTTTTTCTATTTTTCTCATTTTATCAAAGTTTCCCTTCTGAAAGTTTAGCACAAGAACCATGGATTTGCTTACTGTCATTAATTCAAATTTGATCATATTATGATCACTATTGCTAACCGGCCCTGCCACCATTACCTCTCTCACCAAATCCTGTGCTCCACTGAGAATTAGATCTAAAATTGCTCCCTCTCTCATTGGTTCCTGAACCAATTGCTTCCATAAAACTGTCATTTATTCCATCCAGGAACTTTATCTCTCTAGAATGTCCAATGATACATTTACCCAGTCAATATTGGGGTAATAGGAGATTTCAATTACCACACTACCAATTTGGTTAGCTTCCCTAATTTCTCTTAGCATTTCACTGTCCGTCTCACCATCTTGGCCAGCTGGACGGTAGTATACTCCTATCACTATAGTCTTCCCCAACACATAAAGGATTTCTACCCATAAAGATTCGATTGTGCATTTAGTCTCAAGCAGGATGTGTATCCTGTTGGACTCTGCCATCCCGGACATAAAGCACTACGCTGTCTCTGCAATATAATTTATACCCCGGTATAGCACTGTCCCATTGGTTATCCTCCTCCCACTATGTCTGAGATGCAAATTAAGTCTGTCATCATTCACTACTATACATTATAATTCTCCCATCTTCCTTTTTAGACTTCTGGCATTAGGATACATATATTTCAAAGTTTGTTTTTTGTTTGTATTTTCATTTTGCTTTTTAATTGTTTGTTCGCTGCCTTACTGACTATTAAAAGCACAAACACACAAAATAATATTCCCCAATAGTTAACTTCGCCCCAATACTTTTAAAAAAGAATTTCCCAAGCAAAACTTACTGATTCCTTTCAGCCACCAGCAAAGTGATCCTCTCCTCTCAGTGCTCCCATGATATTCTCTGTATTATTCTCCATTCCTTTCCTGATAAGCCCTAGCATTCTATTTTCTTTCTTGGCTGCTGCTGATGCACACTGAGCAGAAGATTAACATATTTTCAATGGCACCTAGATTATTTTCCTGAATGGTTCCTAATGTGGAACATTGCATTGTGTAGCCATAATTTGAGTCACTCTTCCCTAAGTGCATCACTTTGACTTTTCCACATTAAATTTCATTTCCCATTTGTATGCCCAGTCTCCCAGATTTGCAATGTATCTTTCAATTTCCACAATCCTCTTGTGATTTAACAACTTTGAATAATTTTGTGTCATCTGCAAATTTGATCACCTCACTTGTTTCCATTTCCAGGTTATTTATAAATATATATAAAAAGCAGTGGTCCCAGAAGAGATCCCTGGGGCACTCAACTATTCACCTTTTTCAATTGGAAAAATTTAATGAGTTGGCAGTCTACAATAGGACACTGCTTCCTATCCCATGACTTTTTTTAATTTCTGAAGAAATCTCATGAGGAACTTTGTCAAATACTTTCTGGAAATCCAATACACTATATCAACTGGCTCATCTTTATCCACATGTTTATTTACACCCTCAAAAAGATGTAGCAAATTTGTGAGGCAAGACTTCCCTTGGCTAAATCCATGTTGACTTTGTCCCTTTAAACTATGCTTATCTATGTTCAGCAATTTTGTTCTTTATGCTAGTTTCTACCATTTTGCTGGCACAGATGTCAGACTCACTGTCTGTAGTTTCCTGGATCACCCCTTGATCCCTTTTTAAAAGTTGGTGTTACATTGGCAACCCTCCAGTCTTCAGGTACCATAGATGTTACTGATAGTTTACAAATTTCCAATAGCAGGTCCACAATTTCATTTCTCAGTTATTTCAGCACTGTGGAATGCATACCATCTGGTCCAAGTGATTTGCTACTTTATTTTTATTTATTTATTTAGAACTTTTCTATACCGACTTTCCAATAACAGAATTACTGATCAATTCGGTTTACATTTTGAACAATAACAGTGACAAGAAAATGTCTTACAAAAAACAGGTAGAAATAACTTAGAGATAAATATATGGGGTTAAATAACAAAGAAATACAATATACAAAGCCTAATATAGGCTGAGGCAGATAACATCGGTGTAGGGTTGTGTAAAGAGTTTAGGACTGACAATAGGTAGGGAATTACATGTTGGACTTTTGAACTGCCAAGGAGTTGGAGTTGGAAAATTTTTTTATTGGGGAGTTCCTTGAGTTATTCTATGGGGTATTCAATGGGGATTCAAAGAATTTTTTTTTAAAGTTGAACTTTGTTCTTTAGTTTGTCAATTTGCCCTAGTACATCTTCAGATTCACTGAGATTTGTTTCAGTTCCTCTGAATCATCACCTTTGCATATCATATCTGGTACATTATCTTACATCTTCCTCGGTGAATACCGAAGCAAAAAATTTAGTCTCTATGCTAAGGCTTTGCCATCCCTAAGTACTCCTTTTACCCCTTGATCATCTAATGGTCCAGCTGACTCCCTTGCAGGCTTTTTACCTCAAATTTACATGAAAATGTTTTTGAGTTTTTGCTTCCATGGCAAGCTTCTTTTCAAATTCTTTCTTAGCCTTCCTTATCAATGCTTTGCATCTGACATGTCAGTGCTTATGCTGTTTTCTGCTTTGTTTATTCTGAACACTTTTCCATTTCTTGAAAGTTGTTCTTTTAGATATTATAGCCTCTCACCTCACCTTTTAACCATGCCGGTAGTCATTTAGCCTTCCTTCCATTTTTTCTAATGTGTGGAATACATTTGGTCTGGACTTCCAAGATGATATTTTTAAACAACGTCCATGCCCGAGCTAAACTCTTAACATTTGCAGTTGCTCCAGTCAGTTGTTTTCTAACCATTTTCCTTATTTTATCATAGTCACCTTTTTGAAAGTTAAATGCTGTCAGTAGATTTTTTTTTTTGTGCTCCCTCCAGTTAAGTCAAATTTGATAATGTTGTGATCACTGTTGCCAAGTGACCCCATCACGGTTACCTCTCACACCAAATGATAAATTACTACTTACCTGATAATTTCCTTTTCTTTAGTGAAGACAGGTTAATCCACACCAGTGGGTTATGCACCTCTATCAGCAGAAGGACACTGAGCAAAGCTGATGTCATGGTATCTATACCCCTGCACTGACATCAGCCCGCCAGTATTATCTGCAAAAGCTAACTGTGGGCAGACTAATAATGTTTGATTTTAACTATCAACAGCAAGCAGTCAAATAACAAGGAATACTGAGCTCTGACAAAGAGTGTAACATCACTAATCTAGGGACTGAAAACTGACATCAGTCATCCCGGGAAACTCAGCCACTCAGGAGGACAATAGGACCACAGACTGGCAGCCAAGGCCAGGAAATGGATTAACCTGTCTTCACTAAAGAAAAGGAAATGATCAGGTAAGCAGTAATTTCTCATTTCTTAGCATTGACAGGTTAATCCACACCAGTGGTACCACAGCTACTTCCAAATAGGATAGGAAGCTGCCCTCAGCCCAACCCACACCAAATGTTCAAAGGAATATCGAGTTAGAGAAGGGAAGTGATTATCCCCTTGTACAGGTCCTTGGTGAGGCCTCACCTGGAGATACTGTGCTCAGTTCTGGAGACCGTATCGCCGAAGGGACAGAGACAGGATGGAGGCAGTCCAGAGAAGGGTGACCAAAACGGTAGAAGGTCTTCATCGAATGACATATGAGGAGAGATTGAAGAATCTAAATATGTACACCCTGGAGGAAAGGAGGAGCAGAGGTGATATGATACAGACTTTCATATACTTGAAAGGTTTTAATGATCCAAAGATAAAGACAAACCTTTTCATTGGGGAAAAAAATGAGCAGAACCAGGGGTCATGATTTAAAACTCCAGGGAGGAAGACTCAGAACCAATGTGGGGAAGTATTTCTTCACGGAGAGGGTGGTAGATGCCTGGAATGCCCTTCCAGAGGAAGTGGTGAAGACCAGAACTGTGAAGGACTTCAAAGGGGCGTGGTGTAAACACTGTGGATCCATAAAGTCTAGAGGATGTGAATGAAGAGTGGGTGGCTGGCGGGAATGATGGCTACTACCTGGAGATAATACCCTTATTCAATAAGCATACACACGGTTAATGCGACTCCAACATTGCTCTAAGCTTCAACGGCAATGAGGAAATGTGGAAAAAAGGATTTGCATTCACAAAAAAGCAGGGAGTAGCTTGCTTGTTACGGCGGTTACTACCCCAAACTAAATAAGCCTGATACTTCACTTTCAATGCATATCCAGCATAGCTCTCTGCTTCAACGGCAGGGGGGAATGAAGAAAAGGGGATCTATATACAGACAACAACCAAGGACTAAATTACATAGTCTGGGTAAACAAACAAGCATGGGTGTAGCTTGCTTATTGAGGTGGTTAATACCCCTAACTAATTAAGTTATTTCACTTAGATGCAGTTCCAACAATGCTCTCTACATTAATGGGCGGGGGTGGAAGGGAAATACAACCAAAAGGTTACTAAGGGCCAAGAGAAAAAGAAGTGCGAAAGCTTGCTGGGCAGACTGGATGGGCCGTTTGTTCTTCTTCTGTAGTCATTTCTATGTTTCTATCCTCCCAGGTCTACACATCCAGGCAGCAATACCTGGAAAAGCATATAGTGGAAGATCATGTCACAGCTCGGCAAAATTAGACTTGAGACAATCGAAGCTCCGCCAATGTCACTGCTCGAGCCCTAGTGGAATGAGCCCTAAACCCTCTAGGGTAACAGCTGCTCAGTATTCACATACACAACTATGATAACTTCATTAATCCAGCGGGCTATGGGAGTCCGCGATGCTGACTTATGCTGTTTACTGTCATCATGGAGAACAAGCAGGCTGTCAGTGCTCTTGAGAGGTTTAGAAACCTCCAACTACCTCATCAGATACCTATTGACATCCAAGGTTCGCAACAGAGGATGTTCGTTCATATTGCTCTCTTTTTCCCGGTCTAGCATTGGCAGGGAAATTGAATGATCCAAGCAAATGTCCGAGACCACTTTTGGCAAAAATGACAGAATAGACCAAAGCTGGACCGCTCCTGGAGACACCCAGAGGAACAGTCCCCACCGAACAGCCTGCAGCCCAAAATTCCATGTGCAGAACAAATTGCCATGATAAACACCATCCTCAAACTCAGTAACCTTGAGGAGAGGTTACATAGTGGCAGCAAGTGCTTCTAGAACCACATTGTTCCATAAGAGCATAAGAATTTGCCATGCTGGATCAGACTAAGGGTCCGTCAAGCCCAGCATCCTGTTTCCAAGAGAGGCCAAACTAGGTCACAAGAACTTGGCAATTACCCAAACACTAAGAAGATCCCATGCTATTGATGGAATTAATAGCAGTGGTTTTTCCCTAAGTAAATTTGATTAATAGCAGTTAATGGACTTCTCCTCCAAGAACTTATCCAAACCTTTTTTGAACCCAGCTACACTAACTGCACTAACCACATCCTCTGGCAATGAATTCCAGAGCTTTATTGTGCATTCAGTGAAAGAATTTTCTCAGATTAGTCTTAAATGTGCTACTTGCTAACTTCATGGAATGCTCCCTAGTCCTTCTATTATCCAAAAGTGTAAATAACCGATTCACATCTACTCATTCAAGACCTCTCATGATCTTAAAGACCTCTATCATATCCCCCCTTAGCCATCTCTTTTCCAAGCTGAACAGCCCTAACCTCTTCAGCCTTTCCTCATAGGGGAGCTGTTCCATCCCCTTTATCATTTTGGTTGCCCTTCTCTGTACGTCTCCATCGCAACTATACCTTTTTTGAGATGCGGTGACCAGAACTGTACACTGTATTCAAGGTGCGGTCTCACCATGGAGCGGTACAGAGGCATTATGACACTTTACGTTTTATTAACCATTCCCTTCCTAATAATTCCTAACATTCTGTTTGCTTGTAACTACAGGAAGGGTTATTTTTCCCTATATGCAACACCTTGCACTTGTCCACATTAAATTTCATCTGCCATTTGGATGCCCAATCTTCCAGTCTTGCAAGGTGGTCCTGTAATTTATCACAATCTGCTTGTGATTTAACTACTGTGAATAATTTTGTATCGTCCGCAAATTTGATAACCTCACTCGACTTATTCCTTTCCAGATCATTTATATATATATTGAAAAGCACCGGTCCAAGCACAGATCCCTGAGGCACTCCACTGTTTATCCTTTTCCACTGAGAAAATTGACCTGTTTCCTGTCTTTTAACCAGTTTGTAATCCACGAAAGGATATCGCCTCCTATCCCATGACTTTTTAGTTTTCTTAGAAGCCTCTCATGAGGGACTTTGTCAAATGCCTTCTGAAAATCCAAATATACTACATCTACCGGTTCACCTTTATCCACATGTCTTTTAACCCCTTCAAAAAAAATGAAGCAGATTTGTTAGGCAAGACTTCCCTTGGGTAAATCCATGTTGACTGTGTCCATTAAACCATGTCTTTCTATATGCTCTACGATTTTGATCTTTAGAATAGTTTCCACTATTTTTCCCGGCACTGAAGTCAGGCTCACTGGTCTATAGTTACCTGGATCACCCCTGGAGCCCGTTTAAAATATTGGAGTTACATTGGCCACCCTCCAGTCTTCAGGTACAATGGATGATTTCCTAGCGTGTAGCAGATGGACTCAAAACAAGTGGGTATAGTGTGCTCGTGCTAGCAGTTGGAGACGGATCTGACATCAGCACGGGTATATATAGCCCTGCAGGAATTGCAGCAATTCAGTAATTTCCGTCTCCAAAGCAGTTTGGAGCTACCTCATGCTCGCTGAGCGTTTTTCCAAATTCTAACGACTACATTCTTAGAAGAAACCTACTTGAAGACGAGCCCCGCACTCCTGCGGTGATACCATTCGGTCCCTCCCCCAGTTGAGTTTCCCGAGGTGATTTCCGTGGTCCCTCGGAGGTAAGAGCCTCGGTCCGGTGGCCGGTTCACGGCAGGGACCTAGGCCCCGAGTGAGAAGGGCTCGGGCGCGGCATGGACTTGGCCCCCGAGCGAGACAAGTTCGGGCGCGGCCTAGAGGCAGCGGGTGCACCTCCTCGAGCGCGGCGGTGACGGTACTTACCCTCTCCCCCTGCAGCCGGAGACCGCCCGGGTCGCAGCCGGGAAGCGCCTGTGCCCCATTTAGGCTATCTGGGCTGAAGGTCTGAGCCCTACTCAGGGGCCATCCTCTGAGAAGCCGCCCTTCTAGCAATAGAGGAACCTGGACTCCTTTATTTGCCATCTATTTTTGTTGTGTGTTTGTTTTATAAACTCACTCCCGAATAGAAGTGATCTTTTAAGGGGCAATTTTGTAAAGATTAAATTTCAAAATTTAATCAGCTGAACAACAGCTCAGCCATAGCTGCCACCTGGCTGCTATCCCCGAAGCCATTCCTCTGGCAGATGTACAAACCAAATCCAGTCTGCATCTGCCAAAAAGGCGGCAGCCAGTTCCATCACTGCCCTGATATTCAAACCAGACTCATCAACTTCCTGAGAACGGATCATACAAGTGCAAGCCACCATGTAGCAGCAAGAAGCTATCTGTATCCTGCAATGCCACTCCCCCTTCCACAGGAATGATTGTACGCTTAGTGACAGAACACACCAGCGCATTCCCATTTTAGAAAACGCAACTACTGTCTCTTGCTGCCGGATCCAGGGAGTACAGCCCTACCAAGGCTCGTTCCCCTTTAAAATTAGCTTCTGCAGTATCCTATTCAAGTGTTCAACATCAAGCATTGAATAGCATCCATAAAGCGGAAGTAACTTCTTCGGCTCAAAAATGGAATCGACATGTGGCACTCCCAACATCTTCTGTATCAGGGTGAGAAGAGCTGGCAACTTATCTCTGACAGAATGCTTTGTAAGGATTGTTTTCGCTATCTGGGTCACCTGGGTTCCCATCAGAGGGACCTGCAGCAGGCCGAGACATACTCAGACGCTTACCCATGGCACCAGACTTGTGGGATCCCACAGCCTGCAATCCTAAAGTTGTTTTTTTTTTTTAGGTTGGCCACCTCTGCTTAACATACCTGTAGAAAGGACTGCCACCCTTGGAACGATTCCACCCAAGGAAGGGTGGAAGAATCCATTCTAAAATGAGGGGGCAAACTGGTGCCCACTGAGTTGCCCTCCCCTACTGAAATCCAGTTAGGGGGCCTCAAAACCAAGCAAATGCTGACATATTCCCTTCTGGACCCTTTTCCGCATCCTACTGGGAAAGGCAGGGACTAGCAAAAACCAACGGGGAAACCTCCCTGAGCCTCTGGACAGGGCTGACAAGATTAGAAGGAACCCCAAGCTATTATGCAGCAGGGTAAATCGCTTATATGCCAGCAGTAAATGGCATAATCACATATATGGCAGCAGTGTAAATCGCAAGGTGCTTAGGCTTCTTTACTACCGGCACCACAGATAAAAACGTCCACTAGCAGCACGCTTACAACAAACGACTGACAATTGTTCATCCATAGAAGGCCAATCTGTATAGAATGCCCAAATTTAGGACTTCCAAATTTTTACAAAGTTGAAGTATGGGATGCCTAAGTATGATTTGTTTACATATAAAAGCGCATACTATGGATGTTCAAAACTAGTATGTCCGATCACGCCGCCCAGACAAATGCCCATGCTGCCCAGATGCGAACCGACAGGCACTATTTCGCAGCAGATCGCAGAAAAAAGTGTGCGAATGCCACCATGACCTACCACACGACTACTCAGCTTGTGGAGCCTAACCGAAAAGGCTGCTCAACTCGCCAAAACTGCCGTGACTACCCATCCCCTCAGGCAGGTGGAGGCCAATGTCGGATCGGCCAGCCAAGGCTCAGAGACCAGAGCAGAAAGGGTGAGAGGAATTCCTAACATCTTTCTCTCATTTTCTTTTTAATTCCTCACCTGAACTCAGCCTGACCCGGCTGAACACAGAGTCTGTCTACTGCCGCAGAGAAAGAGGGCTAATGCCTTCACTGCTGCACTTGGCTTCCTGCATCCTCTAGCCTTTCAGCTGTTCTCTCCTGGCAGCTAAGTCCACGCTGGAAAACTAGCTACTGGACCAAGGCCCTCGACTAAGGGAGGGATCATGAGATATTTATTTAGGTGTTTTATATACCATCGTTCCAGAATAAGATCACAATGGTTTACAAAATCAGCATTCATATTCTTGGTTAACAATCACATTCTGTGCCAGCATTCATAATCTAGATCAGCATCACAGCAGATATATGTTCTTATTCATATTTGTGCATTTTCTTGGTCAACATGACAGCATATTTATAGACTTCATATTCTAAGTTGGCATTACGGCAAATACTGATTCTAATTCTTCTACCTATACACTTTACATCATTCAATACCATTGTCTCTTGTACTGACGATGAAGTTTTCAGTATATTGGCATTTTGTTAAATCGTAAGCTTTTCTAAAAAGCCATGTTTTCAGTTCACATTGTTAATACTCTTTAGTATGTCTTAGCGCTTTGTTGTACCAAGGTTTATTTTGTTTGGTTGCGTTGCTTTCATTTTGGAAATTTTGTTTTCTGGATTGGGCACAAGGTATTCGCTATTTCATTGATGATTTTATCCCAGGATGAGGAGGCATTGTCGAGATCAAATTCATTTGTTATTTTTAATTGTTCAAGTATTTCTGGTTCTATCTTTTTTTCTGTATATGAAGGACTGATTATTTGTTGTGAGGTGAGGAGAGTTACTTCTGCTTTTATTAGCATGTGATACCACAGAGGTAATAGCTTGTGAAAAGAATTGATTATGCATTTATTGTGACTGGTGAAAATTCAGTCAAGAATGTGTCCTGCTTCATGATTGGGTTTGGTTATAAATTGGGTCCAGCCCATGGCTTCCATAGTATCTAGAAAGATTTCATATGCCGTCTACACATAGATTAAAGTCTTCTACAATTAGAGTTGATTCAGGCGCTGTAAACGCTTTAGTGAAGATTTCGATTAGGGACGAGCAGTCTTTTTTGGCGTGTTCCAGGTAGGCAATAGGGGTGTGCATTCATTTGCAACTTATTGCCAATCCGCAACGTATATGTCCATATTCGTTGTATTCGAAGGGTCGTGAAACATATCACGATTCCCCACGAATATAACATATCCATTCCATACATTTGGCGCTGCACGCTTTTCTTAGCCGCCATTTGGGTGTATCCATAGCCAAAAACCAGCCCTTTCCTGTGAGTCATCAGTGACCTCACAGCCCTGTCAGAGTGGGTTGGACAGGTTGGCAAGGAGACCAGAATGCAACCTATCGGTGATAACAAGTTTTGCAATGCAGCCAATCGCTCTCTCACTCAGTGGTCGGTGACGCTTTTCCTGATGACCCAGCACAATATATACTTAAGCACGTGGCGTGCCATGCACTTTCTTTGCAGGGGTCATCTGGGGAGGCTGGGAGGTGGTCTGTCTCTGCGGAATGTGGATGCACTCAGTGCTAGTCTGAGTTCTCAAATCTGTATTTAATTGCTAGCTGGGCTAGTTACTTAGAAAAAGATATTTGTGCTTCATTTGGCTGCAGTGCCAGCTGGCCCTATTTTTTTTTTTTAAGCACTTTTTTTAGTTGTTCTGAGACGGTCTCCCTGTGTCAGGGAGAGAAGCTGCTAGCAGTGGTATTTTGTTTAATTCACCCTCTGGGGTAGGTTGCAAGCACCATAAGGGTGTTGTGGGTGGGAGAGATATATTCAATTAGTAGCTAGCTTGCTAGAATTGCCATTGAAAATATATTTCATCTATTTTCCTGCTGTGACAACAGTTCCAGCTTTTTTGTTAACTGTATTTGTTTAATTGAACAGGCAGTTTAGCAGACTCAAGTATACTGGGACAGCAGTGGTCTGTGTGTGCAGCCAAATCCCCAGTGTGCCTCTTTAGTAGTTACAAAATCGGTGTGTGCACACACATTCCATTAGTGCATATCAAGGCACTGTGCCAGTGGCCACTAGGTAGTTTAGCAGACTCAAGTATATTATTGGGACAGTCTGTGCAGCCAAATCCCCAGTGGGCCTCTTTTGTAGTTACAAGCTCGGTGTGTGCACACACATTACATTAGTGCATATCAAGGCACTGTGCCCGTGGGCAGCCAGTAGGCACTAGGCAGTGACATTATGGATTTAATGTCAGGGAAAGCTAGCTGTGGTCAAGTGATGGGGACTGGCAGAGGAGGCACTTCAAAAGGCACTAGGGCCAGTCCCCCATTAAAGTTAAAAAGGGACCTGTTGCAATCTAAACTCTTTGGAGGGGCAGGCACTGGCAGTTCCATCCAGAAAAAAATGAAATCTAAACATGATGCATTGCCACCACCTGTTTCTGACCCTGTGGTTTTGGAGGTGAGGGAAGGGGAGGCTGAGTCATGCAAGACAAAATGTCCACACCCAAAAGCAGCAGTGGGACAGCAGTCTCGACTTAGCATTGACAATGTAGCGCAGGCACTGTTTGCTTCTGATTCCAATGAAGAATAATTTTGTGTGGGATTCTCATTAGAAACAGAAGAAGTAATAGTGATGAAGTTTTAGGAGGATCAATTAGTCCTGCCTTAGCCTCCACGTCAGTGCAGCAGGGGAGAGATGAAACTGAGGCTGAGGAGGAAGAGCAGTCAGCGCAGGCTCAGAGTGTGACTGAGGCCCCTGGCATTGCTTCTCAGGGTGCACCCACTACTTCAGCTCCAGTGCCAGCATCCACCCCCAAGGCTATACAGAAGGGAGGATCACAAAAGACATCTGTGATCTGGAGCCACTTTAAAGTGATGGAGGACCCGCATTTTGCTCAGTGTAATTATGGTGGCAGGGCTATTAGCAGAGGCAAGCAACTGGGACATCTATCTAATTTTGGCATGACGCATTATATGAAGAGGCAACACCCACCAACAGAACTGCCATCTGGGGATGGTGGCAGTACCAGCCAGGGGACCCCTTCCGAGCAGTGTACAGTGGTTGAAAAGGAGCAGAGTCAGCCCACGCCCTTAGCCCCTTCTAGCAGTCAGGTGGCAGGCCAGCAACCCCCTGACATGTGCCAGAAGCGACAACCCACCATGGAGGAAATGGGGTGGAGTGCGGTAATGTTATCCTGGGGTAGGAGGCAGACAGCCTCAAAAGTTGTAACCCAGGAGCATTGGGAAAATGATTGCCCTTGATGACCAGCCCTTGCAGTTAGTGGAGAATGTGGGTTTCAAGCATTTTCTGAAGGTCGTAGTTCCAAATTACAAAGTCCCCTCCAGAACCACATTTAGCAGAAAGGTCATCCCCAGCCTGTACAAGCAGTGTCGCAGTCGCATCCAAGCGCTGCTAGCTAAGGCACAGGCGCGTGTGCATTTCACCTGCGATATCTAGACCACCATGAATGCTGCACATTCTTACCTCTCCCTGTCAGCACACTGGTGGGACCTGGCGGAGGCAGGAGCAGGCAGCAGCTCTAATACTGAACAAGTATCAGGGTGGAGGTGGGCTTTACTGCACACCCATCTGACGGATCAGGCCCATACCGCAGCCAATATTCTAGCATGCATCAGGCAGATACTGGTGGGCTGGCAACTACACCAGCGAGACAGGAATCCTCATACAGGGTTGTTTGTCACAGACAATGGTGCAAACATGGTTAAGGCAATAACTGACAGGTGCTTTAAGAACATCCGATGTTTTGCACACACTCTGCACCTGGTAGTGAAGTCAGCTCTGGGGTTGGAGTCCAATGACAAAGAGAATGAAGTTCCTGCACTTAATTCAGAAATGCAGGAACATAGCAGCGCACTTCCACAGAAGTGTGAAGGCAGGGCAGATTCTCCGACAAAAGCAGACTGATTTGGACATGTCTCACAAGCGTCTCATTCAAGACATTGCCACCGGGTGGAATTCCACCTTTAAGATGCTTCAGAGGTTAGTGGAGCTACAGAACCCCTTCATGAACTTTCTGGTTCAATGGACATAGGTGTGCAGAATCCTCTAGGGCATCATGATTGGTTAGTCATGAGTCAGCTGGTAAAAATCCTGCAGCCCTTCAAGGATGTCATGGAGGAGCTGAGTTCCAGAAGTGCCACCTTGGCTGGCATCATCCCTATAGTTAATTTCCTGGATGAAAATTTGGAGGCCTTTAAACTTGTCTCCAACCAAAACCAATCAAACCCTCCTACCTCATAATGATTCTTTCTGGACTAGAAATGTTTAACATGCACCTTGTTATACTTTTTTTTCGCAATTGTTAAGAGATTTACAATTTAAATTTTGTAAACAGTTATGATGGCTTCACCAAATGATGGTATATAAAACTCAACAAATAAATAAATAAAGGAAGAGGGAATGACAGTTGAGGTGCTGCATTGTCTGGATATTTTGCAGCAGCAGGTGGAAGACAGATTAAGGCCTTGAACAGAACAGAACACATACATGCTCGCCACAGTCTGTGATCCCCGTTTGAAAGGGAAACTCGCCCTACAGTACGATTGTCTCCTATTGGTGAAGGAGCTGCTGTTAGCAAAAGTCTGTGAACAGGAGCACCATAGGCAGAGACAGATTAGGCGTGAAGCAGAGGAGAAAACAGTGGGCACTTCAGAGAGTTGTGCTAGCCCAAGCAGGAGCAGCACTCTGTCAGCGACAGCTCGTACCTCCTTCTTCTCCTCCACTTCAGAATGCCAAAGGCATGTTGCCCATAAAGATTCATCTTTTGTGCTATGGGCTAGAGAGAAAGCAGCTGGAATGAGTGACTCTCAGCCCACCCAAGCAAAGGAGGCACCAGCACAGCTGTCAGTGACACACTATCTCTGAGTCCACAGAGAACATGCAGACATCTGCTGGCATATTGGGCACACAAGTCCACTGTCTGGCCACACCTAGCCAAAGTGGCTCAGTGATATCTGTTATGTCCACCAACCAGTGTGCCCACTGAACATGTCTTTTCAATGACAGGGGATATCATGAGCCCTCACTGCTCGAGGCTGGCACAAGAGTTGATGGAAATGTTTATTTATTTATTTAGAAACTTTTATATACCGGTATTAGTGGGGACATCATACCGGTTCACATAATAACTGAAAGCTTGGAAAATACATTTCAACAAGGAGAATGTAACTGGGCGGGGGTAAACCAAAAGGCAGTAGGAAGGATAGAGAAAACAAGAAGGTCATAACCAGAGAAAACAATTTACAAATTTGAAAGTAAACCTGCCTTTGCTTGGGTTTCCAAATTTTCCCTGTGAATGGCAAGATGAATAAAAGCAATTGAAAGCCTTGCAGCAGCTCCAACTGCCTCCTGTGCTCCAGATAATATAAGCACTGTATGCTGAAATGCTGTGCCTATCTGTCCACTGTCCAGGCCGTACGTCCCTACAAGGGCCTGATCTTTAATGCTGTGCCTGTCCATCCACATTTGGAATGTAAGAACATAAAAAGCTGACTTAAGATGTTTGGAGCTTGCATATTTCATATGCTCAATATTTTTCATGACCTTGCCAACAGTAATGTTTCTAGTACTATCGAAAACTGGTGGCAGTTGCACTCTAGTTCATCCTCCGTGTTCCCATTGTTTACAGAGGCACTGTGTAAACCACAAAGTCAACATAGGTTGATATTGTAGATTTGGTCTTGAGTAGCGGTTTTCTTATTTCTGAGAGCTCTTCATGTCCTTTGTCATCAGCTGAAGTGCATAAGTACAGTTAATAGATTCTGGGTATTCAAAAATAATCTCCAGCTCCATTCTTGCTTCACAAATGGCAGTCTCTATTGCTCTAAAAACATCCTCTGTTGAATTATCTTTCAGAAATGAAAAATATGCCATTTTCTTCTGGCAGTGAACCAGTTCAGGAAGAAGTGACAGGTCAAACCACAACATACCTGCACAAAGGAAATCCTCTAATGCTGTGCCTGTCCGTCCAGGCCCTATGTCCCTATGTGGGCTTGACCTCTGTCCTCAAATGCTGTGCCTGTCCGTCCAGGCCTTATGTCTAGTCTTAACAGCTGAACCCTCGATGCAAAGGGAAACCTCAGTCTCTGGCAATTCAAACTAGTAATCCTTCACAGCATGGATCCTTAAATAAAACAATTTTCTTTAGTTTCAGGGCAGAGAAGAGAACTTCCTCCGTCTTGCTTATGAAGACATGATATGTTTGCAAATGCTTAAATCCTAACAATTTGTACCATTATACACTCTAGGGGCCAACCCATTCCAGGGAGCCCTTTCCTGCTGAAAGGAAAGTGAACTCTCCCCGGATGTAGCAGCCTATCTCTTAGTACCTGTTGACCCATGTTCAGAATGAGAAAAGAGCTCCAAGGTACTTAGACTATGGCAAACACATTGAGACGATGCTCACAGGGAGACCCTGCTCCACGTCGCCATGCTTTGAAGGCTCGTGCTCCACTCTAGGGGCCAACCCATTCCAAGGAAGCCCTTTCCTGCTCAAAGGAAAGGGAACTCTCCCCGGTGTAGCCACTGCCAGCCTATCTCTTAGCACATGTTGACCCATGTTGACCCGCTGTTCACATGGCACCCTGCTCCACGTCGCCACGCTTTGAAGGCTCGTGCTTCACTCTAGTGGCCAACCCATTCTGGGGAGCCCTTTCCTGCTCAAAGGAAAGGGGAACACTCCCCGGGTGTAGCCAGCCTGTATCTACCTTCTGACCCATGTTGAACCGCTGTTTACATGGAAATCTCCTCCGCCTCGCCCTTGAAAACTCTCGTTTGTATATCTGCTAACTGCACCAGATTTTAAAAGACCAGTGAGAGCTCACTAGATGCCAACGGAAACACCCCATTCTGGGGAGCCCTTTCCTGCACAAAGGAAAGGGAACTCTCCCCGGATGTAGCCAGCCTGTATCTACCCTCTGCCTCTGTGCCTTGCTGCCATACACCAGATGACTCACTCAACTCCTTATGGGGTTCTGGCCACTATCATAGTTGCTCAGTGTGTTGGTGCTAGTCTTTCTGCTTGCTATGTTCCCCCTTCATTGTGCTGTAGGATGTTGATGCCACTTGTCTTGCTGCTTTGCCTGTCATGCTGCCTTCAAGGGTTCATGCATCTGTTATCTGTGCTCTCTTTTGAAGCTGTAGTGGGGGGTTTTTTTTTATTTATTGTTTAGAATTTTCACAAAATTACAAAGTAACATTTACTTTGTTCAGAAACATACAAGATCAGAAGATAACATATCACCTAGACCACAACTTTCTGGGAGTAAGTGTTTAAAGAGACCAAATTTAAGGAGCATTAAAAGGAAAATAATTTCACATGGTAATAGCATTTACATGATGTTATCCTACTATCTAATTACTCCTGGGATATGGGGCTTACTTGAGGAGAGGAGGTAGGAAGCAAACATTTTTGAGAATCTAAAAATATTTTTAAATGTTCAGGAAGAAAATATATGTAAATTTAATTATTTAATTTCAGAATACATTTGCAAGGAAACTTTAATTGAAGCCTAATGATTGGGCTTCTTGTCGTAATGACAGGAAGCCTTTCCTCCTCTCCTGTGTGGATTTAGCTAGGTCTGGGAAAATCTGTATGAAATGACCATGAAAACTTACCTTTAAATTTTGAAAATAGCAACACATAACATAACTAAGATCTGGTTCATATACAAAAGAAATCAATAGGGTAGCTCTTTCTATTATCTCTACTGTAGAGGACTCTAAAAATTGTGTTAGATTTTGTAAATCCAATTCATGTTGACCTTCATTGCTTCCCCTCACATTTCGAAATGGCAAGAAATAGACTCTATTAAATGATGGCATCTTTTCTAATGGAATTTTCAAGATTTCAGAAAAATACCTTTTTAATGTGACTCTGGGCTGTTCTCCAACAATCTTGGGGAAATTTAGAAGCGTAAGATTAAGTCGTCTTAGGCGATTGTCTATGTATTATATTCTTCTGTTTAACAGCTGTTGTTCTTTTATAATCATAGATTGTACTTCTAGCCCCTTTTTTGTACTATCTTCCAACCCTTGAATTCGAGTACTCTGTTCTTCCTATTTTGTACTATATTCTAGGGAAATATTATCCACCTTCTGAACTCATATTGCTATTTGTTGAGAACATTTTTTCACAACAGACCCAAGCTGTGCCACAAGCCTCCATAGGGAGTCTAATGTCACAACAGCAGGCTTAGGAAACAAATTTTCTGGGTCAATTTGAGAGGAAAAAACTAATGTCACATTAACATCATTCTCCTGACTCATCGCTGAAGTTACCCTCACAAGGTCCCCGGTTTCACCCTCTGGAAACTCAACTGAACCTGTAGGTTTGTTAGTTACCAAAACCATTTCTGGGGTAATTTGTGAGGATGTCAATGTAATTTTCCTCAGGACTGGGGGACTTAAGGTGACATCCCCAGATGAGGCGGAGGCTCCTTCTTCAGCCTCAACTACGGGGAGATTTGTCCCTTCCATATGAGGATAACTAACAGTGTACTGCGGTATAGTAAGCTGTCCTGAAGGGATTGTAGGAGTAGAGGGATATACTCTAACTTTCCCTTTTCTTTCAGGGGGCATTTCTTATTACATCAGAAAATTTTCAAAGGAAACATGGACAAAGCAGACACTGTTAACATGTTGCAAATTTAAAATCTCTTAATCTTACCGAGAGAAGGGCTTTGCTTTTATTTATTTATTTAAAAACTTTTCTATACCGTCGCTAAGTTATATACCATCGCAACGGTTTACAAATAGGCACATAGACTAAGGTAAGTAAATGTAGGATATCGTACATTCTAACAGGTGCCAATAAAGTTCAGTTACAATTTCATAAATAAAATCATTATTTGAGTAATGTTGGTCAAGTCCAGGTATATTATTGAGTTACTATCTCTTTGAGATATTACTTCTTAAATGTAGGATTGAGTAAATTCATTCTCATCTGCATTACCCTGTACTTTCATTCTCTACCGTCCACACTCTTTAGTGAAGGCTTTTTTAAAGAGCCATGTTTTTAAATTTTTCTTAAAAGTTTTGAGATTATTCTGTAATCTGAGTTCAGGGGGCATCGTGTTCCATAGTAAGGGCTTTATTATTGGCTGGGCCCATTCTCTCACGTGGGTTAATTTTGCTGACTTTACTGAAGGGATTGTTAGTAGTGCTTTGTTTGCTGAGTGGAGGTTTTTTTGTGGAAAGTGTACTCGTAAGGCTGTGTTTAGCCAGTCTGCTTCTTTATCATATATTCGCATATATTTGGCCTCTCCAAACGCACAGCACTCGCCGCCGAGGGCTCCAACGCCGGCCACGCGGCCAGTCCCTCCGCTCCGCCCTCTAAGACGCCGCACCAGCCGATTGGCTCCACACCTACCTCCACGTCAGTGGTAAGCGGGGGTTTTAAATCCCAGACGCCCAGATCGGCGTCGCGCGCCGGGCGTCGCGCGCCTAAGGAGCGCGACAAAGGGGCCTGCCCCTTTGTGTGCCCCTTCGTGTAGCCCCGGAGGGCTACACTCCCAGCTCCGGCTCCAACTAGCCTCTACTCACAAAGACTGCCTTCTCCCCCCGGTCCATCAACAGCACAAACGCAGCACCACTACAACACAAGCGCTACACGCTAAAATGTTCCCCACCTTCCCAATACCTATTTTACAACACAGCCTGTCAGCAATAGGAAAACCTAACAGATCATTCATACTACAACACAAACGACAGGCGCTACACCGAAACCTTAAATCATTCACCCCAATTTTGATAACACCCATCACCCAACTCTTAGGCCTCACTGTATTCTCACTTTCACTATTCAATGCACAATCTCAGTCGTTGAGGATTAGAGATTTCTTGGACAATCTCCTTGATACCAAACCAGATATATGTGCTATAACAGAAACATGGCTCAAACCCACGGACACAGCAATTATAAACCAACTTCCCACATCAAACTACGACATCTTCTCCATCCCCCGACTGAAAAAAAGAGGAGGAGGACTCCTATTTGCATCAAAAAAAGACCTCGGGTTCATCCAGCACCCATACAACTCAGACTCTAAACTAGAAATGGGTCTCTTCACCTCGGAACAACTACAAATCCTACTCGTCTACGCCCCTCCGGGCCTCCTTGAGACAGACCCCTCCCCCTTAGTAGAGGAAATCACAACCCTCATCAAAATGGACGCTCCAGCAATTATCCTAGGAGATTTTAATCTGCATGTGGACAACCCTACCCCATCATCCAGCTGTGAATCCTTTCTCTCAGCCCTCTCAGCCCTGGGTTTCAAACAATTAGTTACCAAACCCACACACAAAGCAGGCCACACACTGGATCTTATCTTTATTAACCCAGGCATCAAACATTCTTCACGCCTCAAAAGCAAGAAGGTCCCTTGGTCTGATCACTCACTTATCTCAACCGCATTCTCATTGAAAAAACCCTCCACCTCCAAAGGGCCCTCACCATCTTTCCCATACAGAAGATCCTGCTCTACAGAAGACCTCAGCTCCCACCTAGCCTCTCAACTTCCATCCATTGATCTCTCAAACCCGAACACAGCTCTCCGCTCTTGGAAAGCCATCACAGATTCCATAGCCGACAAGCTATGTCCGCTAGCATCCAAAAAATCACTCCCAAACGCCTCCAAAAGACAACCATGGTTCACGGAAGAACTAAGAAAGCTAAAACAAAATCTAAGACAGAAAGAGAGCGACTGGCGCAAATCCCCAAGCACCAATACATGATCCATCTACAAAGCCACCCTCCATCAATACAAGTCAACTACCTCTAAATCCAAAAGGGACTACTATGCATCCAAGATTCACCACTTAATCTTCGACGCAAAAGCCCTCTTCGCCTATGTCTCCAATCTCACCCAAATCATCCCACAGGAGATTCCCAACGACCTAGCACAACCCAAAGCTGAAGCACTTGCTCTTCATTTTCACAACAAAGTCAACAGCCTTCTAACTCATCTGCCTTCTAATCCCACCGACCCTGCTCTTTACCAGTCTCTTCAACAATCATCCCTCAACAACAATGGTCTGGAAACACTTGAACCCATCTCTATCTTAGAGATACAAACTCTTATAAGAAGAATGAAACCTTCCTCCCATCCTTTGGATACTATCCCCACCAAACTGCTCCTGGCCATCCCTGACTCCATCGCTAAAACATTGTCGGACATCATAAACTGCTCACTCTCCCAAGGACTATATCCTGACGACCTCAAATTGGCCTCCATCAAACCTCTACTCAAGAAACCCAACTTGGATCCTAAAGACCCCAACAACTTCCGTCCTATCGCCAATCTCCCATTCATAGCCAAGATTCTAGAAAAAGTTGTCAATACTCAACTCTCCGAATACATAGAAGAAAACAAAATCCTATTCCAATCACAATACGGATTTCGCAAATCACTGAACACAGAATCCCTCCTCATCTCCATGTCTGACTTCATATTAATGGGCCTTGACAAAGGCCAATCCTTCCTCTTAATTCTACTGGACCTATCAGCCGCCTTTGATACGGTCAATCATTCCATTCTCACTTCCATTCTGGCTTCTATAGGTATCTCAGGCACCGCTCTCTCATGGTTTAAATCTTTTCTCTCCAACAGAGGCTTCAAGGTTAAGATACAGAACAAAGAATCTTCACGAATGGACGCATCCATAGGAGTCCCTCAGGGCTCCTCACTGTCACCTACACTCTTTAACATTTATCTTTTACCTATCTGCCAACTCCTCTCCAACCTTAACCTCAAACATTTCTTCTACGCCGACGACATCCAGATCGTGATACCCATTAAAGAATCTTACACAAAAACATTGGTTCACTGGGAAAACTGTCTCTTCGAAATTAAACATCTCCTGGCTAACCTAAACCTAGTTTTAAACTCCTCTAAAACAGAACTGCTTCTCATCTCCCCAGATAACAATGCCATCTCTAATCCTCCAACTATCCCAACTACTACACAGGTGAGAGATCTAGGAGTATTAATTGATAACCGGATGAACCTTAAAGCTTACATCAACAGAACTACCAAGGACTGTTTCCACAAACTCCAAGTTCTGAAAAGAATTAGACCACTCTTCCACACTCAGGACTTCAGAACCATTCTACAAGCTATCATTTTTTCTAAGATCGATTACTGTAACTCTATCCTTCTGGGCCTACCTTCCTCCTATACTAGACCCCTCCAGATGTTACAAAACGCTGCGGCAAGATTACTGACAAACTCCAGGAGGAGGGACCATATATCTCCAATCCTAAAAGATCTCCACTGGTTGCCTGTTCACTTTAGAATCCTCTACAAATCTCTTTCCATAATATACAAAACCATCCATCAACACACCGCACTCGACTTACAAGTCCCATTCCAAATTTATAACTCCTCCAGACCAACAAGAGACACACTCAGAGGATCTCTTCAAGTGCCCCCAGCCAAAACTACCAAACACATTACCTTGAGAGATCGGGCCTTTTCAACAGCCGGCCCCCTTCTATGGAACTCCATCCCACCGGACCTTAGACAGGAGCCCAGCCTCCCAACCTTCAGGAAGAGACTTAAGACCTGGCTGTTTAAAAAAGCTTTCCCGGACACCGATTAATTCTATTCAGCCAGATTCTACCACTTCCACATGTAAAAATGTTATTACTAATGTAAATACCTATACCTAATGTTGTTCTCTCCCTTTTCTTCTCTCCTCCCAGTTCTATTACCTTGTTATTTGTAACTGCTTCCTTCTACACAAATAGGTTATTGAATTGTTCACTGTACACCCCTGTTATATGTAAACCGGCATGATGTGTTTGCAACATGAATGCCGGTATATAAAAATTTTAAATAAAATAAATAAATAAATATATTAGTTTGTGTATGGTGCATAAGGCCTTGTATTTTATCCTGTATTCGATGGGCAACCAATGTAAGTCTGCTAGAGTTTCGGCTATATGGTCCCTCCTCTTTTCTCCCGTCAGTATTCTGGCTGCAGTATTTTGAAGTATCTGGCGTGGTCTTATCGATGTGCTTGGGAGTCCTAGTAAGAGTGCATTGCAGTAGTCAGTGCTGGAAAAGATAAGTGTTTGCAATACTGTTCTGAAGTGGGCGGGTGTGGGTAATGGTTTCAATCTTCTGAGGACCATAAGTTTTGCGTAGCCTTCTCTTACTTTTATAGATATGTGTTGCTTCAGGTTGATTTCTGGGTCCATTATTACTCCCAGATTCCTTACTTTTTCGGCTAGCTCAATTTTTTGGTTATTTCTTAGGGTTATCGGTGTTTGACTGATTTCAGTATGTTTTCTCTCAAGGTGAAGGAATTCAGTTTTGTCAATGATGATAACCAGTTCCATTTGGTTTAGTAGTTTAATTATGTCTAGGTACATGTTAGTTAGACTTAATGTTTTTTCAATTGTGTCGTCTATTGGTAGAATTGAATGTCGTTCTTAATTCTCCCTATAATAATAAAATTATGTTAATCTCCTGCTGGTAATTTTCTCAAAGCCGCGCGCACCCCTTTGGCGATGTGGCGGCAAGCACTGCTCTAGGGCCGCTTTTAAGGCCCCTCTGGTCCCCGTTGGTAACGTTAGAGGCGGGGTCAGGGAATGGCGTCTGGGGCTCCATTGAAGCAAGCTCTAATTTGCTCCCGGCAATGCAGGTAGGGATTCCACTCGCAAAATCTCATAGTTTCTCACCTCCCAGGCTTTTTCCGTCGCTCTAGGGCTGCTTTTAAGGCCCCTCTGGTCCCCGTTGATAACATCAGAGGCGGGGTCAGGGAATGGCGTCTGGGGCTCCATTGAAGCAAGCTCTAATTTGCTCCCGGCAATGCAGGTAGGGATTCCACTCGCAAAAGCTCACAGTCTCTCACCTCCCAGCTGTTCACAGTCTCTCACCTCCCAGCTGTGGTGTGTTTTTGACACTCTCGCTGCTGCTTTGCACCTCTATTAAAGCACCCCTTTGCCCCTTTAAAGTACCTTAGGCTATTCATGTCACTTTGGTGCCACTTTGCCACAGTCTAAGTACCTTGGAGCTCTTTTCTTGTTCTGATGATTGCTCCCCAGAAGTTTCATCAAAATTGATAAGAAAACCCCAATTCTGCAACCAAAAATAGGCTGTAAATACTTCCCCCATTGACTTTAATGGGAACCGGAAAACTAATGCAACGTATCAACGGAGCGGGGGCATCATTGAACAAATGTAACATATTTGCCCGCCGACGAATACAGAATCGGACGAATCTGTACCCTCTGCACATCCCTAGTAGGCAATAGATAATATAGCAACCTCATAGGAAGGGCTTATCTAAACTTTGTAGAGTTTGTTTGAGCTCCTTTTTACATACTATTAATAGAACCCTACCTTTTAGTTTTTTTCTTGGGAAGCGGAAGATATCATAGTTGGGGGTGATTGATTTGGTTTAGGACATTATCACTATCTTTTAGCCATGTTTCAGTGATGCAGAGGATAGAGGGATTTAGTTCAAGTAGATCATTTATTAGTGGGATTTTTTTGATAACGATTGTGCATTTAGTAATAGGGGAGTAAACATTAAGCAGGGAGAGGTTGCAGAGTAGTATTTTAATTTTGGGTAGATCAGGGTTTCTCTCTCTCTTTGCTTGTGTTTTGAAGTTCTCTGGCACTTTCCCTGTTTTCCACATCCTGTGATGATTTCAATGAAGTGGACTGGCTCCATTTTGATATGTATGGTCAGGGTTCAGATTAAAATTTTTCAGACACAAGCTAGCCAGGTAGTAAAGCCAGCAAGGTAGGAAGGCTGGCTAGGTAGTGAATCCAGTCAGGTAGAAAGGCTAGCCAGGAATTATGGCCAGCGAGGTAGTGTTGCCAGCTCATTAGTGAACTTAGCTAATCAGGCCAGCCATGTTATAAAGCCAGCTAGGAGGTAGTGCAATAATCAATTTGGGTTTGCACTTCAGTGTGCACAAAAAGGGGTGTGCTCCTGGCGCAAGTGCCTTTGGCATTATCACTGGGACTACCTAGCCGGGATTGGGGGGGGAGGGGGTGGAAGATGGTGGGTGGGCTCACCTACCTGGTGGTGGTGTCCTCGCTTCTTCCTTCTGGCTGCACGGGGGAAGGGGGTGTTGAGCGCCTGCAGCATGACTTCTGCCACACCCTGGTGTTGACACTTGGGCTGCCTGCTGCTGGTGTGGCCGGCAGGTCTGCTCTCCACCTTCGTTGCCGCTGGGCCTATCTCACCGGGATGGAGATATCACCTCAGGAGAATTCGACTGAGGGAAGGACCATAAGTTATCACCTCAGGAGAAGTGGTGTGTAAATAATATCCTCCACCTTCTCTTTTTTTTTTTTTTTTTTAAACAAGCAATCCTCTGTAGGGAAATGCACGTCCACCATCTGCTGGAGACAATACTAGCGGGCTGATGGCAAGCGCATGGGTGTATATATATATATATGTATATCATGATATCAGTTTTGCTCAGTTTCCATCTGCTGGTAGAGGTGCATAACCCACTGGTTGGGATTAACCTGTCTGTCTGACTAGGTCTAAAATAGATTCCCCTCTTTTTGGTTCTTGGACCAGTTGCCCCATGAAGCAGTCATTTATTTCATTTTGGAACTTTACTTCGCTAGAGTGTCCTGATGTAACATTCACTCAGTCAATACTGGAGTAATTGAAATCGCCCATTATTACTGTGCTGCTGATTTTGTAGCTTCCCTAATTTCTTTTAACATTTGTTTTTTCATTCTGTCCAGGTGGCTGGTACTACACCCCCACTACTATTTTATTCCCTTTTTCACCTGGCATTCCTCCCCATAAAGATTTAACATTGCATTCTGTTTCCAGTAGAACTTTTATCCTGTTAGAGAGCATTGAGTCAAACATACAATGCCACTGCTTCATCAATTTGATCCATCCTATCATATCTACTATGTGTCCTGATATCACAGTGTCTCATTGGTTATCCTCCTTCCACCATGGGTCTGAGATGCTGTTTATATCTACCTCTTCATCCAGTGCTATGCACTAATTCTCCCATCTTATTTTTTTTAGACTTCTAGCATTTGCATACAGAATTTTTGATTGTATTAGCAACCTGCTCATTAGTTGACAGGGGTAATTTGGGATCTTTCTGTGCTTTAGTTACACACCGGGACTAGTGCTGCATGTTTTTATTTCATGACCTGTAAGTGAATATTATGTCTGTTCTGAAACAATTCCATTGACTACCTGCAGCACAGTGTCTTTAAAATTAAGATAATACTAAAGAACATTGATAAAATATTTCAAAACTGCAGCCATCAAATAACACCCACCTATTAAAACTAATAAGGATTTTAAAAATATCCCACTCTACATATGTCATCCTAAGATTGTTGTAGACTGGGGGCACACACACACACACACACACACACACACACACAATATGCTCCCTCTCTCTCATACTCACACATACATGCTTGGTGAGAGACAGAGGGAGCATGTGTTTATGTGAGACACACACACACGCGCACACACTCTCTCTCTCTGTACCTCTCTCACATGCTAACACACACGTGCTTCCCTCTCTCTCTCTCACACACTTAAGAACATGCCATACTGGGTCAGACCAAGGGTCCATCAAGCCCAGCATCCTGTTTCCAACAGTGGCCAATCCAGGCCATAAGAACCTGGCAAGTACCCCAAAACTAAGTCTATTCCATGTTACTGTTGCTAGTAATAGCAGTGCTATTTCTAAGTCAACTTAATTAATGGCAGGTAATGGACTTCTCCTCCAAGAACTTATCCAATCCTTTTTTAAACACAGCTATACTAACTGCACTAACCACATCTTCTGGCAACAAATTCCAGAGTTTAATTTTACATTGAGTGAAGAAGAACTTTCTCCGATTAGTTTTAAATGTGCCACATGCTAACTTCATGGAGTGCCCCCTAGTCTTTCTACTATCCGAAAGAGTAAATAACCGATTCACATCTACCCATTCTAGACCTCTCATGATTTTAAACACCTCTATCATATCCCCCCTCAGCCGTCTCTTCTCCAAGCTGAAAAATCCTAACCGCTCTAGTTTTTCCTCATAGCGGAGCTGTTCCATTCCCTTTAACATTTTGGTCGCCCTTCTCTGTACCTTCTCCATCGCAATTATATCTTTTTTGAGATGCAGCAACCAGAATTGTACACAGTATTCAAGGTGCGGTCTCACCATGGAGCGATAGAGCCATTATGACATTTTCTGTTTTATTCACCATTCCTCTGTGTTTCTCTCACATGCTAACACACACACACACACACTTCCTCTCTCTCTCACACTTACACATGCAGAAAAAAACTGAACTGGAAATCATAAGCTAGATTCTTTATGGAGTGTGTAATGAAAAAAGTTTACCAAAGGACAGGACAAAAGAGAGTGTATTTCTCATGATCAAAAGCCTTTATATCTTATGTGCATAAGGAAGTCAGCTCCTATGTTTGAGAGACTGACTTAATTAGATATCCAACTGACTGTACTTAAATACACTTTTTTCCCAGGAGATTAGTACAACCCTCTTTTGATTTAAGATCACAAGGTGAAAAACATTTGCTGACATTTCTAAACATCCTGAGAACTCTAACCTTGATTTTATAACTCTTCATTGTGTTGCCTAAAAATACAAAGATACATGTGTCTTCTGTTATCTAAGTGTGAGACAGTTTCAGAGACAGTTTCAAGATCGAGTATTGCCTCCTGGAGTCTTCCTGGTAAATTTCCACTAAACAGATGTCTACAATAAATTTTATTATCACAAGTGCAACAAGGGAAAAGCAGAAAATCACTTTCCTCAAAATAATACAATCAAGAATTACAAATCAGAATAGTAAAACCATACTAAAAAATATACACTTCAAAACAGCTGATGAATAGAATAATATTAAATTAGATGAAGCTCCTGTACAAATTTTTAAAAATTTCCTAAACACGGATAAAATATTTCAATACCTGTCACCTGCGATTTTCATGAAAGGAAAATTGGTTCTTACCTGCTAATTTTCGTTCCTGTAATACCACAGATCAGTCCAGACAAGCGGCTTTTATTCATCCCTACCAGCAAATGGAGGTAGAGAACAAAACTTTGGGCACTGCCACATATACGAGAGTGCCACCTGCAGTCCCTCAGTATTTATCGATACCCAAGCCAAGAGAAGAAAAATAAAGAGCGAACGAGGCTCCCAATATGGATACCCCTGACCAACTTAGCAGAAAACGCTAAATCCTAGAAATTGAAGCCAAAAAATGGCAAATCTGCTTTGCAAATAAATACAGCAGTAGACTAAGCAATCTTTCGGCAGAGGTCCTCAGGGTGGGCCTCTGGACTGATCTGTGGTATTACAGGAACGACAATTAGCAGGTAAGAACCAATTTTCCTTTCCAGAACATACCCAGATCAGTCCAGACAAGCGGGATGTACCAAAGCCCTCTTATACTGGGCGGGAACCTGAAAGACCGGCTCGAAGAACACTCTCTCCAAAAGGGGGCCTCCTCTGGGGCCCTCACATCCAAACGGTAATGCTTGGTAAAAGTGTGCAATGAAGACCACACCACGGCTCTACAGATCTCTTGGGGAGACACCAGCTGACACTCAGCCCAGGACGGTGCCTGAGCTAGTCGAATGTACTCTAAACCCACTGGAACTGCTCTTCCTTTTGATACATAAGCTGCAGAGATAGTCTTTCAACCAATGAGACAAAGAAGCCTTAGATGCCTTTTCCCCCTTTTTTGCTCTCCCGAACAGGATGAACAAATGATCTGAACGACGAAAAGCGTTAGTGACTTTCAAGTAGCATAATACCATCCATCTCACATACAAAAGGTGAAGTTCTCATTCCCATCGAGGGATCCTGAGCCCAATCCGGAAACCTGGGCAACTCCACTGCTTGGTTTACATGAAAAACCGACACCACCTTAGGAAGAAATGAAGGTACCATACGCAAGGACAGCGTATCAGACGATATCCGGAGAAATGGATCACGGCACGAAAGCGCCTGCAATTCCGAAACCCTTCTAGCCGAATAGATAGCTACCAAAAAGACTGTCTTCAGAGTCAGGATCTTCAAAGATACCCGATTCAGAGGCTCGAATGGCCCCTCGCAAGTGACCCGTAGCACGAGATTAAGATTCCATTCCGGACAAATGCGACGCAAATGTGGACAGAGATGTTTGACTCCTCGTAGAAAACACACCACATCCAGATGGGATGCCAAGGCCTTCCCCTGGACTCTCCCTCTGAGACAACCCAAAACGGAAACCTGGTCCCGAAGGGCACTATGGGCTAATCCTTTGGATAAACCCACCTGCAAAAAAGACAAAATATGGGACACCGACACCTGAAGAGGGTCCAATCCCTGTTGTCCACACCAGGTTTCAAACACCTTCCGTACCCTGGAATAGGCTAAAGAGGTAGCAGGGCATCTCGTTTGGCGCAGCATGGTAATTACTGTTTCCGAATACCCCCTCTCGCGCAATCGCCTCCTCTCAAAAGCCAAGCCACGAGACAAAAGCGATCCTCCTGATCGGAAAGTATAGGACCCTGATGCAGGCTATCCGATAAATGGGTCAGGCGTAGCGGTCCATCCACTGCCAGCCGCACCAGATCCGCGAACCACGTACGGAAATGCCATTCCGGAGCCACCAGAATCATTGACCCCATGTGGCCCTCTACACACCTGAGTACCTTTGCTATCAGCGGCCTCGGAGGAAAGATGTACAGAGGGACTCCGGTCAGCCATGGACATACGAGAGCATCGAGCCCCACTGCCCCGGACTCCCTCTGGCGGCTGAAGTATCTTTGCGTCTTGGTATTGAGACTTGTTGCCATGAGATCGAACTGCGGGGTTCCCCACCATTCACAGAGAAGCTCCCAGGCCCTCTGAGAATTCCCACTCCCCCGGATCCAACTGCTGCCGGCTGAGGTAATCTGCCTGAATGTTGTCAATTCCTTCAAGATGAAGCTCTGCCCATTCGAACAGCAGCTGAGCCTCCTGCGCTACCGTGGGACTCTTGGTTCCCCCCTGGCGGTCGACGTAAGCCACTATGGTTGAATTGTCCAAGAAAACTTGCACCATCCGATCATGGACCAAGGGTAGAAACTGCTCCAGAGCTCAGTGCACCGCTCTTGTTGCCAGGCGATTGATGGACCATGTCTGTTCCGACATCGACCAAAGGCCCCGAGCAGACCTGCTCAGACAAACTGTCCCCCAGCCCTGAAGACTTGCATCTGTGGTGCCCACCACCCACTCCAGGACCTTGAGAGGCATCCCCTTCTCCAGACTGTTCTGTGTCATCCACCAAGCCAGACTGGCCCTGGCCGACTCCATCAGAGCCAGGGGCAGGAAATATTGTTGCGACAGAGGATTCCAACGGGACAACAAGGCTCTCTGCAGAGGCCTCAAATGGGCAAATGCCCAAGGCACCAGTTCCAATGAGGACGCCATCGAGCCCAGGACCTGTAAGTAATCCTAGACCTTTGGCACCTGTAGACAAAGCAGATGCGATATCTGCCCCTGAATTTTGTTTACCCTGTCGTCTGTAAGAAACACTCTGCTCTGCTGGGTGTCAAACGGGCTCCCAAGTATTCGAGGGAACGGGAGTGGACCAGATGGATCTTCTGCACATTGATATCCCAGCCTAGAGATTCCAGGAGCGACATAAATAGGCCTGCTGCATCAGACTTGCACATACCGCTGCCTGCAGGCTGAGCCCCAAGACCTCAAAAGCTTGCTTGAGATGCACTTCCAACTTCCAATCCTGAACATCCTTCAGAGCGGAAGCTCCAGCCACCGGAATAGTGGTCTTCTTAGTGACTGCTGAAACTGCTGCATCCATCTTTGGGACCTTGAAAACGTCCAGATGGTCCTGCAGAAGCGGATAAAGCGTGGCCATCGCTCTGCCAACTCACAGACCCGAGTCGGGGGAATCCCACTCTCTGTTGATCAATTTCTGGATTTTCTTCGGAATTGGGAAAGTGCTGGGGGGGGTCGCCGTAGGCCATCCAGAACCAGATTAACCCCTTCAGCATCTGAATCCTCCAGCATGAGCTTAATCCCCAGCTCCTCCAACACCTGAGGTATAAGCGAACTAAGCTCCTCTCTTGAAAAGCCGGATCACCCGCGGATCATTTGCTTCAGCCTCCGGACCCTCCAAGGTCCCCTGTTCAGTTTGAGAGTCCCCTGGGTCCAGAGGAGGACCCCCAATCGGGTCCCCATTCTGATCGGGCTCAGAGGAGACATCATCCTCCTGCTTAGACTCGTCCGAATCTTCAGAGTCTCAGTCCAATTGCGCTAGCCGTCCCGCGGGAGGCAGAGTTTGCGGGCCCGCTGAACCTTTATGGGGGACATTCCCCTGCTTTGCCGAACCTGTCGGGCCTTCTGTGACACCGCACTTACCTGCCTGCCTAGTCAGGAAGGCCTTGTGCAATAAAAGTACGAATTTGAGCAAAAGCCCCCCCCTCCCCACCTGGGTGCTTGGGGCTGCCAGGGCCCGAGACATCTGAACCTTTTTCCCCAGGTCAAACCATGGGACACAGGAGCGACGGGGACCCCCAGGGAGAAGCCCCCCTATCCAGCTCCGCTTCTGCGGCCATAGCCATTCCTTCCTGTGATCCCAGTGCCACCGCCGCGGTCCGCGAATGCCTCCGTGGCTTTGCTTGCCTTTCAGACCCCCCCTCCAGCACACTCTGTGCAGAGGAGGAGGTCATTCAGGCCGACCGACAGGTTACCACAGGCCCTGTAGCTCTCACTGAGCTGCTTGTCTGTCATAACAAGCACCAAGAAATAAAGCAAGGCAAAATAAAAATCCAAACAGGCAATCCTATGCTTGCTGCGCTTTCCTGCGGCCCGGAGTGCGAGGGGGAGGGACGCACCACACGGCAGCTGTCAAACACTGAAGAGGGCGCACTACCCCAAGAATTTTCCGCTGGCACGGTGAACAGGCTGCGCCTCATTCGGGAGTACAGCCAGCCCCCACTGGAGTGAATCTGCCCCGACTGGGACCACCCTCCTCCGAATGATCCCCTAATCTGCCCACTTATCACCCGGCCTGCACCCAAGGATCTCGCTGAGAATTTCAGCCTGCTAGGTCGCACAGCCTGTCACATGCTTCTGCTGTTGCAAAAGCAGACAGCTGCCGGTGACTTTTTTTTTTTTTATTACAACAACGATTTAAAGGCCCAGACACAGGAAAGCACAAAAATAAAAGTAAGGGTACTTCCCTGTCCTAGGCAGGCGGAGGGGCTTTGGGCCCACCGAGGGAACCAGACCACTGGCTGTCAGGGGTCCCAGGCTCGTGGGCTGAAGCTGGCCAGGGGCATCCAATCCCCTGTTCGCCCAGCTCAACCTGAGGGATGACCCTTCTGCAGGATCCTGTCATCTCGGGGAGCAATTTTCCTTAAAATATCCAGTCAGTCAGTACTGCAGGGTTAGCACCTCTATCATCTGCTGGAGGTAGAGAAATACTGAGGGACTGCAGGTGGCACTCTTGTATGTGGCAGTGTCCAAAGTTTTGTTCTCTACCTCCATCTGCTGGTAGGGATGAATAAAACCCGCTTGTCTGGACTGATCTGGTATGTTCAGGAACTAGGGGTACACCCACAAAATATGCTCCCTGTCTCTCACATACATACATGCTTCCTCTGTATCTCTCACACACTATTTCTCTCTCCCTTCTTCGGCTGGCACTGGTATCGCTGGCCCTCTTCTTTGCCGCTATGCTGGCTCCAGGAAATACAGCCAGCGCCGCTGGCCTCCGACACTGCAGGTCCTTGCTTTTGCTGGCAGGGTTTCCCCTGCCATATTGCTGTTTCACGCTGCCAAAGGACCTTCCTTGCCACTCAGGGTAGACTGCCCCTGCCCCCTCCCCCTTAGTACTCCTCAGCTGAATCCCTTCTATCTTGCAAATTTGCTTGACACCCTCTGCAAATCATTTTGTTCTATGGAAAAAGACGTTTTTAAGAGCATATGCCTGTGCACACTGCTGTGTGTACCAGGGTGAGATACATCTTTAAGCCCAGACTTGAAAAGGGCTATGTGCCTCAATTTCGGAGTTTATGTGAGTGGCCTGGCCTTGCACGTACATTTTACAACGGTCCAGGCCACGCGTGTAAACTCTGAAATTGAGGCACATAGCCCTTTTCAAATCTGGGCTTAAAGATGTATCTCACCCTGGTACACACAGCAGTGGCGCTTGAGGGCAAAGGGGTGGGCTGGGGAATGTGGTCTGGGCGGGGTAGGGAGATTAACTCTGCACTAAAAACAGTAAGTATTAAAATAAATTAGGGAGTTAGGGTAGGTTTTAGGGGTGGGGAGGAAGGATAGTTAGGTAGAGGAAAGTTCCCTCCCAGTCCGCTCCTTAAGGGGTGGTTCCCGTGCGCGCGTGTTAAAGAAATATTGGCGTGGCCCTGTGCATGTGCTGGGACCCATGTGCAGATGGACGTGCATGTGCCCCTTTTAAAAATCAACCTCTTGGTCTGCTGGAAGCTAAGCCTCCTTTGCAGTTGGGGTGGGTCCATGGAATGGTTTGCCTTAAGTACTGAGAGAAATAGCTGATTACAAAAAGGCCGATGCACTTCAGCCTCAGGCTAGTGCACAGGTTGACTTGCATCCATAACTTCTTATAGAATAAGGGGATTAATGTGTCCAAAGCAGCACATGGCTAATAGCACTAATTACATGTAAATGCCCTGTTGAAGAGGCTAGTAGCTAGTTACCCCCCTTATGTAAAAAATAAGTGTGCTTGCACCCACCTTTTTACCCTTAAAAATATCAGCCACCCTGCTGGGGTTAAGTCTTGAGGAGCCCCAAACCTTTACAGAAAAGCAGAAACTACTGCTTTTCGGTGGTTCCTCTAACAATACGGTGATATTAAGTCAGCGGACCCACAGAAAGCACCTTGACAAAAAAAAAAAAGTCTTGGTGGAGGTCAGGTTAGGGATACTCAATTTACAAGCATCCATGTTCCTAGCTTAGGAAAACTGACGCGATCAACCCGTACACAGCCACTTCTCGTGGGTGCCCAATGCTATGGCACCTTTCAACCCGGCTAGGGATGCATAATTTATCCTGAGCTCGTCCTTTTTCGGTCCTTTACCTACTGCATTGAGTGCCCAGGCGAAGTGATTGTGCGCCTGTTAAAAAAACATACAGGTCTATCCAGTACCGAGCGGTAGGAAGAGCTGCGTTAGTGCCTGCGGCACCCGCGGTTGCCGCACGCAGTGTGCAGCTCACCTACCGCTCGATCCTGAACACTAATTTTATGTAAATGTAAACCACGGCTAAGAAGGGCCCGTGAAGCCTTAGGCCCGCGCAACCCATTTTACTGGATAGAGCGCCTATACAGTATCCTGGGTGCGCGGGCCTAACGCTTCACACCACACTGGTATCTGTCATTTCAAATGTCATTTGAAATGACAGATACCAGGAAGTCGGGACTGCCAATCCCCCCTCCCCTCCTCCCGAAGCAGGGCGCGAAAAGCAGCCTTGCTCCGGGAGGAGGGGAGAACCTGACAGCGGCGAAGCAAAAAAAAAAAAAAAAAAAAGCGAAAAACCAAAACCAAGTCGCTTCGCTTCTTCCCTCCTCCCGGAGCAAGGCTGCTTTTCGCGCCCTGCTCCGGGAGGAGGGGAGAAGCGGCGAAGCAACTTACTTTTGCATCCCCGATCGGACTTACTTTTTTTGCAGCCGTCTGGCCATCTGAAGAAGGTTTCGTGGCTCCCCTGCCTCCCGGGGGAAGATGGATGCCAGCACGGGGGAAAGCGGCCCCTGTGCATTCAATTGGCTGCTCAAGACGGGACGTCACATGCCATGACGCCAAACGTCGTGACGTCACGTCTTCAGCAGCCAATTGAATGCACAGGGGCCGCTTTCCCCCGTGCTGGCATCCATCTTCCCTGAGGAGGGGAAGATACCTTCTTCAGATGGACCGGACGGCTGCAAAAAAAGTAAGTTTAGGCAGGAGAAGTCTGATCGGGGATGCAAAAGTAAGTTGCTTCGCCGTGAAGCGACTTACTTTTTGCTTTTGGTTTTTTTCGCTTTTTTTTTTGTGCTTCGCCGCTGTCAGTTCTCCCCTCCTCCCGGAGCAAGGCTGCTTTTCGTGCCCTGCTCCGGGAAGAGGGGAGAAGTGACAGCGGTGAAACGACTTACTTTTTGCTTTTGGTTTTTTCGCTTTTTTTTGCTTCGGGAGGAGGGAGAGGACTGGGGCTGGCCCGGAGACCGGCATCCATGATCGCGGCCGGGGCAGGTGAGCGGGGGCTGGGGGAAAGCTTGCCACCTACCCTTACCCCTGCCTCTACCGCAGGGGTCAGGGTAGGCGGTAAGTTAGCAGGTTAAACGCGCGACAAAACGGCAGGGAAAGATAGCGATAGTCGGGGCGCGGGTTACGGGATGCTAGGGAATAGCTAATTCGCTCGTTTGCATGCAATATCCATGCCGTGTGCGGAAGGGGTTGGCCGGGGATTTTAGGACACAGTAGGAGTAGGTTAAAGTGGATTCGGGATCGCAGGAAGGGATAACGCGGCCGGAAAGTGAGTAAAACGCGGCTTAGGAGCAGGGTAAACGCGGCCGCACTTTTCAGGATAGACCTGATAAAGAGAGTGGTGGGGGTGGGGGAGGCAGCTTGGACGCACAGTTTTAGCGCAGTGTGAGTACGTTGACCTGAAAGTTTTCTAGAAAATTTGAAGGCACCCGTGTTTCAGTGGGTCTTCTGTTGTGTTAGTTTAGCCTACCAATTTTTTTAAACTATTATTTCTGATGGGCTTTATTTTTATGTTCCTGTCCTGTTTACTATCGTCACACTACTTTAACCTTTTAGATCCTGTTCATTGAAGGAATTATTTCCTGATGCCCCTTTTTACATATTTTAGTTAACTAGACCCAAATATGGTATAAATATGGTATAAAAAAATTTGCAAGAAATTAAAAGTATATGAAAAAATGTTCCACTTGTGGAACATTGGTACCTAAAAGGTTAAGCAGAGTCCAAGCTATGTTAAATAAATAATAAATACGCGCTTTGGGTTGAGTCGTGGTTTTGTAGCGCCCTGCGTTATGCCATCTCTCCTTATCTTACGGCACAGAGGGCGAGGGAATCAGACTAAAGGACAACTTAGAACGGAATGAAAAAAAGAGGAGATAAGCCGGCGTTGCCATATCTCCAGTGCATTGTTGGAAGCCTGAGTAAGAGTTTGAGGCTCGACCAGCGCTTTGTTTTGTTAGACATCACCAACCATTTCAGCTCCTGCGAAGCAAATGTACTCGAGTGTCCAAGCCCGACTGCGGAACTGCCTGCAAGATAAGGGGCTCCGGGACGGCAGGAGCAGAGCGCTCAGCCTGTGTCTCGCTAGTCCTTCCCCGCCAGCTCACGGGCCGTCCAGCAGAGGGCGCAAGAGGCACCTTCCAACCCGGCTCTTCCTGCCAGGCCACCGACACCGCGGAATCGGCCATTGCAGGCGCTGGGAGACGGGGGGATGAGGAAAGGTAGCTGTGAGAGCAAGGTCGTTGACTTTCCCTCTAAGGCATGTCAAAAGCTCCGTCGTGATTTTACATGACCACAGGGCCCAGTGGTTTTCTTGCTTGCTTTCCTGTCCGCCTCGCAGATCCTGTTCTTTGGCAACCGAGATCCAAATCCCCCCCCGTCCGCCGCCGGTAGCTGCTCTGGTTGACAAGTCGAGCGCTGGGAGCCGGCCCCGCTCACTTCTCTTTAGTGTTTGCCGATGTCGGAGGTATAGCGCGCGCCGACCCCCCCACCCCCCGCCGAAAGGTAACGGCGGCGGCCCTCGCCCCGTCACCGCGTCCGGGTTATTGGGGATAGGGGAAGAAGGAGTGCGGGCGGATGGTTACTGGACAGGGGGAATGAGGGCTGCTGCCGCTGGGGGAGGGTCGCTGGAGGAAAGCTGCTGTCAGCCATGATGAGCTACCACCCCAAAGCAGCCGCGGCTGTTATTCTTGCGCCACCTGCGGGCAGGGCAGCAGCTGCCCGAGAAGTTAAAGGAGTGCGTGGGAGCGAAAGTGGGCAACAGGAGTTTGGGCGCAGTTGGGGGGAGAAAGCATCATGTGCAGGTAATAGGCGATAGTGCAGGGGAAGGACACATGAACTAAAAAGAATATAAAATAAATAAAAGTAAGGCCAGCATGCAGACACCTTGGAAGAGGGCTCTGCAGCCGCAGCTAAATGCTGGAGCGAGAAATCATTTGCCAGCTCCTCCCCTTTGGCCCCGCCCCCTGCTGGCGTCGTTGTGGAGCTCAGGGCCTTGAGCATAGGTGGCGGTGAGGGGTGGGGGTGAGAAGTGCACCCCTTTTATTCTAGAGAGTTTGCACATAGGAGGACAGTAAATAGATGTTGTGAGTAAGCCGTAAAGCAAAGATAGCTGCAAGTTGCAAAGTGTTTTGGGGGAATGCAAGTTTTCTGTATTAATGTACTTTACTAAATTATCCCCTTCTGCTATTTTAAACTCTCTATTTGTAAGCAGAGGATTGAGGCTAGTTTGGAGAGGCAGTATATACTTAGTGTATTTCAACCGGTGCTGAAAGTGTTAAAGCAGTGTTTCATTCATTCATTCATTCATTCATTCATTCATTCATTCATCTGTCTGGGCACATGGAAAATTGTGAAGGAAAGTTGGAGCATAGGTCTACCCTATTGAAAATAACAGTTTGATAAGGGTGAGGTCATGTTCAATAGTCAAAGTTGGAAGCTGTTAGAAAATCCATACTTCCCTTTTTCGCCAAGATAAATATGAGAAAACACCTGCAGTAGTACTTTGCAGTTTCCTCCTCCTCTTTTGGGCTTCCTTCAGAATCAGGACTGGAACCTGGCATCATGAGCTTTCATTCAGAACTCCCAGGGTTCCCCCCTCTCCATTTTTATATCACCTTCCAGCTTACTTTAGTTCAGTCATTGCAGTGGTATTCCTTGCTGTCTTCCATGAGTGCAAAACATTTTGTACTAACTTCCAATATTTTTCACAAAATTGATAATACCTGCTCTGAGGTCTCCTGGTTCTGATTTTGATTTATTTTTGAACATAGGGACCACAAGCACCTTTGCTAGTCTAGATATAAAACTGCTCTGCAACAGGGAAGTCAAAAAATTTTCACCTCTTGTGAATACAGTAGTAACCCACAGGAAAGTGAGGGAATTCAAACTTACTGATATTACAGTGTGTGATTAAGTTTGAGGTTATCTTTTTAATTGATCCCAGGAGAATTATGTATTGGACCGATATTTCAGACAACAGCCTCGCTGCTTTCAGTGGTTTGTCACAGAACTTAGTATGGAAGGGGAAAGAGGGCCTTGGCAGTGGATTAAGTATGGGTTCTAGAACAACAAGAGAGTTAAGGACAAGGCTGGAATGGCCTACCAGTGAAAGTGGAGTAGGCTCACACTGTAACAGAATTTAGGCATGGTTGAGACAGATGTATAGGACATCGGTAGGAGTAGGGTTGAATGGTTATATAAAAGACATTGGGGAACTAGTGTTGGTTTTAGTATGGGAAGGCAACTAGGCAGACTGGATGGGTCTTTATGTTATAATCTACAGCAGTTGTGGAGCTAGTTCACTCATTTCCTGTTGTGCTCTTGGATGAATAAATTTCTTGCAGTTTATTAATCGTTTTCACAGTCCACTAATTTCTTTCCCTTTTTCTGAGTTGTGCCCAGTGTTCAGCTTTACTACCTTCTGCTTCAGGTTATCTGTCTTAAGGAACCTTTTCACCATAAATATGAAAGCAAAGAAGTCAATTAGAATTTCTGCTTTTATCTCTGTCCATTATCAGTTTGTTTCCCATCCCATTCACAAAGAGACCTAAAGCATTCTGTGTTAAACATTTGATATTATTATACTCAAAAGTTTGGGCTATGTTTTATAGTTTTTGGCTTTTTTTTCTGTTTTAAAGTTAATTTTTCCATCAAAATGAGTGTTTGTGAAAAGTGCCAGATTGACAGCACTAGAAATCCACAGAGCAGTTGCAAGTTTCCCCTACACTGCCCTGACAATGTTTATCAGCTCTGCTTTGAAAGGGGCCACCTGTTACGGTGATAGGAGACAGTCTTCTGTTGTGAATTGAGACCTGGTTCAAAGATAGAAAACAGAGAGCAGGGCTAAATGGTCAATTTTCTCAATGGAGAAAGGTGAATAGTGGAGAGCCCCAGGGATCTATAATGAGACCACTGTTTTTTAACATATTTATAAATGACCTAGAGATGGGAAGAACAAATTAGGTGATCAAATTTGCTGCTAATACAAAATTATTCAAAGTTGTGATTGTGAGAAATGGAAAGAGGATCTTGGGAGACTGGGCATCCAAATGGCAGATGATATGTAATGTGAACAAATACAAAGTGATGCAGATAGGGAAGAGCACCCTACATTATGGCTACACGATGCAAGGTTCTACATTGGGAGTTGCCACCCAGGAAAAGGATCTTGGCAGCATCATGGATATGTTGAAATCTTCTGCTCAGAGTGCAATGGTGGCCAAGAAAGCAAATAGAATGCTAGGAAGCATTAGGAAAGGAATGGAGAATAAAACAGAGAATATCATGATGCTTCTGTATCCCTATGGTGCTGCTGCACCTTGAATAGTGTGCGCATTTCTTGTCACCGCATCTGAGAAAGATGTAGCAGAATTACAAGAGTGACCAAAATGATAAAGGGGATGAAAAGAATCCTCTATGAAAAAAGGCTAAAGAGACTAGGGCTCTTCAGTATGGAGAGGAGATAGCTGAGGGGAGATATGAGAGGTCTATAAAATAATGAGTGGAGTTATCTGGTAAACGCAAATCTGTTGTTTACTCTTTCAAAAAGTACAAAGACTAGGGAACATTCACTGAAGTTACTAGGTGATTTATTTATTTAAGCATTTTATATACAGTCATTCAAGTAAAGACAAATAGGTGAAAATATTTTTTTACTTAATGCACAGCTCTGGAATTTGTTGCCAGAGGATGTGATAAAAGCTGTTACTGTAGCTGGGTTTAAAAAATGTTTGGACAAGTTCCTGGACGAAAAGTCCATAAACCATTATTAAGGTGGACTTGGGGAAAGACACTTCTTATCCCTGGGATAAGCAACAAGGAATCTATTGGACCTTTTGGAATCCTGCTAGGTACTTGTGACCTAGATTGGCCACTGTGGAAAACAGGATACTGGATTTGAAGGACTTTTGGTCTGATTCAGTATAGCAAATCTTATGTTCTTATGAAAGGTTAATTCAGTCTCCCATGCATGTGCAGTATTTGATCTTTGTGTTAAAACTAGCAGTGATGCCAGTTAGTGCCAAACTGTGATGCTGAGTTTTGTGATGTGGGAATTGGCCTGAAGCTGCCAATCCTTTTCTCATAGGCCATCAAAACATTAACTGTTTTATTTGTTTTTATTTTACTGGTGATACCTGCCTTTTAGCTCCATTTGAATTTGGGGAATGAACTCCTCCTGCTCTCTGAGGCACTCTTTGTTGAGAGGAGGTAATCGGCAGTAGTAACAAAGATGCTTACAACAAAAGTAATTCATTTTTTAGTATTAGTGACAGAAGTGAATATTTTTTTCAGACCAGATAGAAGTGAAACTTTAAAGTTTTGGATGCAGGGAGGGGGTGAGGGTATATAATGCACTGAGTTATTGATTTTATTTTTCTATTTTAAATGTTTAATCATTTTTGGGGTTCTGCTGTAGAAAGCGGACAGTCAAGTGTAAATAATAAAAATAAATATTTGTATTTTGTAAGTAGGGTGGGAAGTTGGAAGTTGAGGTTAAGAGCACAGAGGTGAATCCTCATAGCTTATGAAAGTGAGGGCTGTTTGTTTAGTGGTTATCCTGTAATGTGTGCAAATGTTTGAAGTTAGTTAAAGCATGCACTATGTGGCTATAAAAATATGTATATTTTATTTTCCATTGTTGGAAGTGAGATGAATTTAGGTTTGCATAATTCTGAATGTTTAAAATCTTGGATCTAGTCTGAGGCTAGTTACTTGCCCTGCTTAGCATGTGATCTTAGCTAAACATTTGCATTCTGGCCAATAAAATGAACCATGCTCTTACACTGACATTCACCAGGGGTTTAGTATGTGGAGTGAAATGAAGGGAAGAAAGATTGAAGACTGACTGCACTCAGTGCAGTGCAAAGATTTTCAGCTGTGCTAAGACAGTAGACTACGTTTATTATTACTGTGTAACCTTCGTCACTAGACTTGTGTACTTGGTCAAATGGGTTTGAGTGCAGTGTAACCTTAGGGTGATTACCAGACTCCCAAGATGTTATAGATCCCGAGGATTTCGACTCCAAGCCTGTAGTGCAGAGTTTCCAGTAGCTGTAGTGATGCAAGAAAAACTGGACTCTTCAGAGTTCCCACAGCTTACAGAAAGTACTGGCAAGTTCTCAAAAGCTCGTGTATCAGAACATCATTTCAGTTGGTCCAATCCAAAGTTTTCTGTAAGCTTTAAAATTGCTAAACAGTATACTTGATATAAGGATTGTCCATTGTTCTCCATAGATTTTTAATTAAGGTATTTGGCTTACCATGTTCATCATCCAAACACTTTCGGCCGGTAGTTATGTTCCAATATGAGGTTGTGAAATAGGATCATTGGAGGCTGGAGCTTGCAGTTTCCCCAGCACATTGCAAGAGCCAAGTTAGGAAGTAACTTCTGTTATTTGTGCGTAGCTCTGTGCACGCGAAGAAGAGCTATTCTTACTTGCTGACTGGAGTTTTCTGCTTTTGAGTCACTAGGTTGACATGCTGCTTTATATATATCTATATCTATATATATATATATAAATATAATGTTGGGGTACTGTGTTCCTTTTCATGTTTAGTAATGCAGGCTCGGAATTTAGTAGGGACTGCAGTATTTTCCGGGAGGGGAGGGGGATGTCACTGTCCTAGTGCAGAGCCAGGTTACTAGGATGGCTGCACCCACGGAGGGGATGGGAATGGCCAGCAAGATTCGGCATGGGTTCAGGAGCAACAGGTTTGAAAAACATTTTTAGCGGGCTTGATATTGGAAAATTGTAGGGGCAGAAAAAAAGTCTGATTGTCTTAAGTTGCTAGCAGCTGTGCTGGCCCACAAAGGTGGTGCAGGGAGGCCTCAATTGCCCCTGCTTGGAGAGGGGAAGAAAACAAGAGGAAAAACAGATAAACACATGAAAACAAAAATAAAATGTTACAAAACCATCTTTCCTCTGACTTCTACAAAGTTTGGCCAGCACTTATGTTTTCCATTTTTCCACTCCTTGAAATCTGATCGATTTATTTATTTAAAATCCTATATATTCTGCCTCATTCAATAACGATTGTTCTAAGCAGATACAGGTTAAAACAAACTGAGTATTTAACAGATACTGATAAAGTCAACCACAATAAGACAATACAAAACATAATAAACATATAACATGTAATACAATTTCCTAGCACATTCAGTTACTCATGTAAATACTAAAATGGTGGAAGCTATATTTAAGAACAGAATTACTGGTCATATGGATTAACATAGTTTAATGGGGAAGCACAGCATGGATTTAGCAAAGTGACGGCGTGCCTTACTAACTTATTAGAATTCTTTAAAGGTGTGAATAAGCATGTGGGTAAAGATAAAAATATCAAAATCATGGAACAGATAGGTAGACATGGTTTAATGGCACACAGCCAGCATGGATTTACCAGAGGAAAGTCTTGCCTCACAAATATGCTACATTTTTCTAAAGGGGATAATAAACAAGTGGATAAAGGTGAACCGATAGATGTGGGGTATTTGGATTTTCAAAAGACGTTTGACAAAGTCCCTCATGAGAGGCTTCTAAGAAAACTAAAAAGTCATGGGATAGGAGGCGATGTCCTTTTGTGGATTACAAACTGGTTAAAAGACAGGAAACAGAGAGTAGGATTAAATAGTTTTCTCAGTGGAAAAAAGTAAACCGTGGAGTGCCTCAGGGACCTATACTTGAACCGGTGCTTTTTAATATGTATATTTATAAATGATCTGGAAAGGGGTACAACGAGTGAGGTGATCAAATTTGTGGATGACACAAAATTATGCAGAGTAGTGAAACCACTTGTGGATTTTGATACATTGCAGGAGGACTTTGCTAGACTGGAAGATTGGGCATCCAAATGGCAGATGAAATTTAATGTGGACAAGTGGAAGGTGATGCATATAGGGAAAAATAACCTATGCTGTAGTTACACGATGTTAGGTTCCATATAAGAAGCTATCACGCAGGAAAAAGATATGTGCGACATTGAAATAATTGGCTTTTTGTGCTGTGGCTTTCAAAAAAGCAAACAACGTTAGCAATTATTAGGAGGGGAATGGTGAATAAAATGGAAAATTTCATAATGCCTCTATATTGCTTCATGGTGAGACCGCACCTTGAATATTGTGTGCAGTTCTTGTTGCTGCATCTCAAAAAAATATATAGATGCACTGGGGAAGGTACAGAGAAGGGCAGCCAAAATTATAAACGGGATGGAACTGCTCTCCCATGAGGAAAGGCTAATGAGCTGTTCAGCTTGGAGAAAAGATGGCTAAGGAGGGATATGATAGAGGTCTATAAAATCATGAGAGGACTAGAATGGGTAAATGTGAATTGGTTAATTACTTTTTGGATAATAGAAGAACTAGGGGGCAGTCCATGAAGTTAGCAACTAGCACATTTAAAACAAATCAGAGAAAAAAACAATTTCACTCAGTGCACAATTCAGCTATACAATTTGTGCCAGAGGATGTGGTTAGGACAGTTAGTGTAGCTGGGTTTAAAAAAGGATAAGTTCCTGGAGGAGAAGTCCTTTAACTGCTATTAATGAAGTTGACTTAGGGAATAGCCACTGCTATTACTGGCATCAGTAGCATGGAATCTACTTAATGTTTGGGTACTTGCCAGGTACTTGTAACCTGGATTGGCCACTATTAGAAATAGGATGCTGGACTTGATGGACCCTTGGGCTGACCCAGTATGGCAACTTCTTATGTTTTTTATGAGCTGATCAACAGCTGGGCATCTAAATGGCAGATGAAGTTTAATGTAGACAAGTGCAAAATGAAGCACATAAGGAAGAATAATCCTAATTGTAGATTCATAGTGCTGGATTCCACATTAGAAGTAACCACCTAGGTAAAGGATCTTGGAGTCATTATGAAAAGTACATTGAAATCATCAGCTCAGTGTGTGGCAGTGATTGATAAAACAAACAGAATGCTAGGAATTATTTGGAAAGGAATGGAGAATAAAATGGAGAGCATCTTAATGCTGCTGTAAACTTCTGAGGTGCAACTGCAGTTCTGGTCTCTCCATCTCAAAAAAGATATGGCAGAACTAGAAAAGGTACTGAGAAGGGCAAAGGGAATGGAACAGCTTCCTTAGGAAAGGCTTGGAGAAGAGATGATTAAAAAGGGATATGAAAGAGATTAATAAAATCATGAGTGGGATGGAACAGGTAAATGGGGAACAATTATTTAAGAACATGCCATACTGGGTCAGACCAAGTGTCCATCAAGCCCACCATCCTGTCTCCAACAGTGGCCAATCCAGGCTGTAAGAACCTGTCAAGTACCCAAAAACCAACTGTAACTGTTGCTAGTAATAGCAGTGGCTATTTTCTAAGTCAACTTAATTAATAGCAGGTATTGGACTTCTCCTCCAAGAACTTATCCAATACTTTTTTAAACCCAGCTGCACTAACCACATCCCCTGGCAACAAATTCCAGAGTTTAATTGTGCTTTGAGTGAAAAATAACTTTCTCCGATTAGTTTTAAATGTGCCACATGCTAACTTCATGGCGTGCCCCCTAGTCCTTCTGTTATCCGAAAGAGTAAATAACTGATTCACATTTACCTGTTCTAGACCTCTCATGATTTTAAACACCTCTATCATATTCCCCCTCAGCCGTATCTTCTCCAAGCTGAACAGTCCTAACCTCTTCAGCCTTTCCTCATAGAGGAGCTGTTCCATCCCTTTTAACATTTTGGTCACCCTCCTCTGTACCTTCTCCATCGGAACTATTTATTTTTTGAGATGCGGTGACCAGAATTGTACACAGTATTCAAGGTGCGGTCTCACCATGGAGCGATACAGAGGCATTATGACATTTTCCATTTTATTCACCATTCCCTTCCTAATAATTCCCAACATTCTGTTTGCTTTTTTGACTGCCGCAGCACACTGAACCGACGATTTCAATGTGTTATCCACTATGACACCTAGATCTCTTTCTTGGGTTGTAGCACCTAATATGGAACCCAACATTGTGTAATTATAGCATGGGTTATTTTTCCCTATATATGCCTCACCTTGCACTTATCCACATTAAATTTCATCTGCCATTTGGATGCCCAATTTTCCAGTCTCACAAGGTCTTCCTGCAATTTATCACAATCTGCTTGTGATTTAACTACTCTGAACAATTTTGTCTCATCTGCAAATTTGATTATCTCACTTGTCGTATTTCTTTCCAGATCATTTATAAATATATTGAAAAGTAAGGGTCCCAATACAGATACCTGAGGCACTCCACTGTCCCCTCCCTTCCACTGAGAAAATTGTCCATTTAATCCTACTCTCTGTTTTCTGTCTTTTAGCCAGTTTGCAATCCACGAAAGGACATCGCCACCTATCCCATGACTTTTTACTTTTCCTAGAAGCCTCTCATGAGGAACTTTGTCAAACGCCTTCTGAAAATCCAAGTATATTATATCTACCGGTTCACCTTTATCCACATGTTTATTAACTCCTTCAAAAAAGTGAAGCAGATTTGTGAGGCAAGACTTGCCCTGGTTAAAGCCATGCTGACTTTGTTCCATTAAACCATGTCTTTCTATATGTTCTGTGATTTTGATGTTTAGAACACTTTCCACTATTTTTCCTGGCACTGAATTCAGGCTAACCGGTCAGTAGTTTCCCGGATCGCCCCTGGAGCCCTTTTTAAATATTGGGGTTACATTTGCTATCCTCCAGTCTTCAGGTACAATGGATGATTTTAATGTAAGTTACACATTTTTACTAATAGGTCTGAAATTTCATTTTTTAGTTCCTTCAGAGCTCTGGGGTGTATAACAGATTGCTAACTCCTGCCCTCTAGAGGAGCGAATTATAACAGATGGGGAGCGGCATCGGCAGTCGTTGGACCATCTTCAGCTGGGGCCCCTCTGGAGATTGCAGTGGTGACTTCCCCTGTCTGAGGCTGGCTGCCTGTGATGAGTTGGTCGCATTAATGCCTCAGCGATCGGTTATTGTGATTCCACTTTCCTTTAGGGGGTTGCTGGCCTCGATCCCGCTGCTTCCTTCTCTCCTTTTAAAGGGGAAGATCGACTGGGTTCCAGGGCAACCCTTTCGGGTTCCCCTCTCGATGCCTGATTATGCACCCCTTTGATGGGTGTCCCTCATTTTCCATTCCCGGACAAGGGATGGCTCTGGTCTGACTGGCACCATCCCTGAAAATAGTCGAGAATACCACTCTACCTTGGGCACTCTTAAAGACGCCGCATGTCTATCCATGAGGGAGCCTGTCCAGTTTTGCTCCCGGGTGACCCTCCAGGTTTTACCCTGTTTGGGAGTCACTTTGGAATCAGCTGGACTTGGTGAGCATCTTCCTTAAGGATCGCTATAGTCAGTCATAGAAACTTAGAAATGACGGCAGAAAAAGATCAATCGGCCCATCCAGTCTGCCCAGCAAGCTCCCACACTTATTTAACCAACCACCAAGTTCAGGCCCTTGTTGGTAACTGTTTGATTAAAATTTCCTGCCATCCCCTGCTATTGATGCAGAGAGTAATGTTGGAGTTGCATCAAAGTTGAGCATAAGGATTAATGGTTAAGGGTAGTAACCGCTGCATCAAGCAAGTTACCTGATGCTTGTTTACCCAGACTGCAAGATCAATGCCTTGTTGGATGTTGTCTGTCATTCTTGCTTGTGGAATCCTCCTCTGTGAGGAGAATTTCAGTCCATCAGCTGGGTGTTTGTGCCTTTCACCCTTTTGCCTTGTCCATGGCTGTGGGAATTTGGGGCCGATTACCCCACCACAGAGGCACTGCCTTTTGCTCGCAGTAGCGCGCAAGTTGTTTTTCCCCTTTTTCAGGAACACCTCGTCTGTGGACAGGGGAGTCCTGGGTTATTCAATGTTGTCCATTGCTGGGCCATGTGCTCCCTTAGGAAGGTAAGTTTCTCTCCTGGGGTGATCATTCTCAATTCCCGCTGTTTCAAGAAGACTGAATGCTCCTTCTCAGTGGGTTGCTCCCTGCTAGTTTTGGCAGTGAGATGTTCGCTTGGGGCTGATAGACAAGCAGGCGACTTGTGCTTGCCCCAGAAGTCCTCTGGTCTTCCTCTTTATGTTCTTCTCTCTTTCCAACTTCTGATTGGATTGTCGAGGGGAGGTAAATCTAAGCCACCTGTATGAGACTAAATGTACGATTGAATCTTTTTGGGTAGAAATCCCTTGTATGTTGGGGAAGAGAATAGTGATAGGAGTATACTACTGTCCACCTGGCCAAAATGGTGAGACTGACAGTGAAATGCTAAGAGAAATTAGGGAAGCTAACCAAACAGATAGTGCAGTAATAATGGGAGAGTTCAATTACCCACCCACAAAATAGTTATGTTCAAAACACAACGAACACAAAGAAACGTGGTTATTTAAAGTCCAGTCCAACGCGCGTTTCGCATCGCTGCTTCAGGGACTGTAACAAAACACTTCGCTTCTGTATTTAATGACTGACAGGAATATTACTGCCCCGTTACTTATTTACTTGCTTGCCGTTTACTTGCTTTCTGCAAAGGACAAATACCTTCGTTATTCAGCAAAACTTGCAGCACATATAATTAAAATGTTTGGCACATACCTGGGCAACGCTGAATGAAAACAACAGAGAACTCACCCGACCTTGCCGCCGTTTCCTCTTACCGGCATCTGAGCAAGGTTGCCGCGAGAATACAGCTGATTATATGTGATTTGTCATGTTACAGCTGTGTGAAATCAGCGTGTTTCAGCTGTGTGTGAGTGATGTTCACATGAAATGGACCCATTCTATTTCTTTGTTAAGTCCATAAGGATTCACTGTTTCTAATGCAAAGATCCAGCGTTGTTCGCTTTGACGAAGACGCTGAATTCTGTCACCTCGTCTCCAGTGTGCAGATATTATTTCCAAAACAGTCCATTTTATTTCAGAGAAAGTGTGATTGTGTTCAGTGAAATGTGTGACCAAGCAAGTAAACGGCAAGCAAGTAAATAAGTAACTGGGCAGTAATATTCCTGTCAGTCATTAAATACAGAAGCGAAGTGTTTTGTTACAGTCCCTGAAGCAGCGATGCGAAACGCGCGTCGGACTGGACTTTAAATAACCACGTTTCTTTGAAAGTTTGAGCCAAGGAAGGTATCACCCCGATACAGATTTTTACAAAAATACTAAAAATAGTAAAAATATGCAAAAAAGAATAAAGGACTTGGGTCAATGATTAAACACAACCTGAAGTGGCAAGACCTTAAGCTAAAATATGCTGGTATGCCCGCAGGTGTTATGATGGTCCTATAAATAATAGCACATTGACTAAGAAAAATTACAGTTGCATGATGTCTTTCTAGTGAGAATTGTGTTCGTTGTGTTTTGAACATAACTGTTGATATTGTGTGTGGGTTTCACGAATTTACAGTATTACAATATGGCACACACACCTTGGGCAAACATCCTGAGTTTTTCTCAGGATCAACTAAGTGACGCATTACAGAGTGAATCTCTGTTTTCAAGCGACCAACCTATTCCATCCGTCTCCAGTTGGTCTGAAATCACCATGTTGCACAAAAGATTAATCCGCACGGAACTTCACAGAGCCACAATGGTAGAATATTTAAAACACCATCGCATCCCGAGGGGCCTCAGGATGGTCAAGGAACCTAAAATTTATACAGAATACCCCGAGTTCCTGGAACAATGGTCCTTCATTTTAAACAAATGTTCCATGGACCTGATGTTGTTGATAGTTAGACGCATAAGATCACACAGGAATTGCAGGAACAATCAATGGCTATGTTGGAATCATTGAAGCAGGACGTAGCCCTAGAAGCATTCGACAATGCCCATCAGGAATTTAAACGCAACATGGACAAATTTAAAACTGATGCAAAATTAGCCAAGATTAACAAATTCAAAAGAGATGAGGGAGACTATAAAGAAGGCCCCATCTATCCGTGGCTTAACCGCACTGCTAAACCTAAACAAGTTACTTTCAACTCATCTGATCATTCTTCAGGCAGCGATGAAGAAACACCGTCGGGGGACGGTTTAAAACAAGCACCACAGCGCGGAAAAACAGGCAGAGGAAGGAGACGGGGGTCTCGAAATTATTACAACACGGACTGGAATCGTCCATGAACAAGGTCACAGTATCAGCCAAACAATCCCCCTCCTTCAGCTGCAAAGAAAGGATGGATGTAAAATCAGCTGTTATCAACATATCAGGATGCCAAATCACAGCAATTGAAGAAAGTGTCCTGAACAAAGGATTACATTTTGTTCCCACCCAACCTCATGATCCGTTTCAATTTCGTTGTGACTTCTATAAATTCATCAGGCAACTACAACGTAAAGTCTACCTGTCACATAGTCCGTTTGAAACTTCTCCATTATCAATCACCTCCATAGTGAAGAATAAATCAAAGTGGAGTCCGCCACCTCCGGGGGATGCAGCCATCATCACGTTTCAACAACTAGTTATGCGTGAAGTGGAACAAATTGAAAAAACAAAATCTCATAGTTATTTCAATTTAACCAAAGAAGAACATCAGGCACTTCAGCATCTACGTGACAGACAAGACATTGTCATTAAACCCGCGGATAAAGGGGGCGCGGTGTTCGTTATGAGTTTCACATCATACATTGAGGAAATCCAGAGACAACTTTCAAATAAATCATTTTATCAAGAATTACAGACAGACCCGACTGATGAAATATTAGCCGAAGTCACACAACTAGTAGACAGGGGACATGAATTGGGGTTCTTGACCAACAGCGAAAGAGAATTTCTAATCAATAAACATCCAACCATCCCAGTGATGTACATTGTTCCCAAAATCCATAAGAATCTTGAAAACCCCCCCGGTAGACCGATCGTCTCTGCCAAACAGTCTGTCCTAGAACCAGTCTCCATCTTCCTGGACAAAATGTTACAGCCTTATGTCTCACAAGCAGACTCATACATTAAGGACACCTCCGAAATGTTGCAATTTTTATCCACAGTTACGTTATCCAGTGATAGTTTACTTGTCACTATGGACATCGAATCTCTCTATACAGTCATTCCCCAAGCAGAACTTCTCACAGTAATATCCTCAGTACTAAAGAATCGAGTGCCTCCTCAACGCATTCCTACATCATTTTTTATAGAACTTCTACATCTTGCACTGAGTAAGAACTATTTCATGTTTCAGAACAAATTTTATTTGCAAATTTGTGGCACCGCCATGGGAGCAGCCTTGGCTCCAGATGTGGCTAATTTATTTGTCACAGCATTTGAATCACAATATATTCATCAAAATCAGTGGTCCACTCAATTAAAACACTGGAAACGTTACATAGATGACGTCTTCATAAGAACATAAGATCATAAGAAAATGCCATACTGGGTCAGACCAAGGGTCGATCAAGCCCAGCATCCTGTTTCCAACAGTGGCCAATCCAGGCCATAAGAACCTGGCAAGTACCCAAAAACTAAGTCTATTCCATGTAACCATTGCTAATGGCAGTGGCTATTCTCTAAGTGAACTTAATAGCAGGTAATGGACTTCTCCTCCAAGAACTTATCCAATCCTTTTTTAAACACAGCTATACTAACTGCACGAACCACATTCTCTGGCAACAAATTCCAGAGTTTAATTGTGCGTTGAGTAAAAAAGAACTTTCTCCGATTAGTTTTAAATGTGCCCCATGCTAACTAATAGTATGGCAAGGGTCCTCCACGTCCCTGCTGGAGTTTCATTCTTGGCTGAACAATCTAAATTCATGCTTGAAATTCACAATGAATTATGACCAGTATCAAGTGGCATACTTAGACATCTTCATAACCAGAAGAGAAGACACAATTGTCACTACACTTTTCCGGAAGCAAAATGAGCGTAACAATCTACTAAGATTTGACAGCTTCCATCCAAAAATTTTCAAGTTCAATCTTCCAGTGGGGCAATTTATGCGTATCCGACGCTTGTGCACTGAAGATGATTAATTTAAAATACAGGCAGAACAATTGGCAAAACGTTTTTTACAACGAGGGTATTCAACATCTTGTGTAAAAAAGGCATATCGCCGAGCACTATATTCTAATCGAGATTATTTATTTCTCCCAAAGAAATTGGCGGATTTGAACCCGCAGACATTGGTCAAGAGGCATTCGCTGGCATCCCCCTCTATTAGTAGAGCTATTAGAACACATTGGTCAATCTTACAGGATCTTCATCCTATGTTGAAGGAGCCCATACGAATAGCCTATTCAAGAGGAAGAAACATCAAGGACCAAGTTGTGCATTCAAGCTTACGTGAGGCATCAATTCCTCATACCACAGTTAACAATTGTGTCAATTGCACATTTTGTACTTTTGAAATCATCACAGACCACTGTATGTACTGCATTGGGACGTACACTGTCGTTACCTCAGTCCACATGTAAAACCTCGTTTGTAATCTACGCTATATTCTGCCCATGCCCACTAACCTATGTGGGCATGACAAAGCGTCCTATTCGTACCCGCCTAACAGAACATAAATGCTGCTTAAAGACAGGAAGAATTGAGGAGCCATTGGTCACACATTTCACTGAACACAATCACACTTTCTCTGAAATAAAATGGACTGTTTTGGAAATAATATCTGCAACCTGGAGATGAGGTGACAGAATTCAGCGTCTTCGTCAAAGCGAACAACGCTGGATCTTTGCATTAAAAACAGTGAATCCTTATGGACTTAACAAAGAAATAGAATGGGTCCATTTCATGTGAACATCACTCACACACAGCTGAAATGCGCTGATTTCACACAGCTGTAACATGACAAATCACATATAATCAGCGGTATTCTCGCGGCAACCTTGCTCAGACGCCGGTAAGAGGAAACGGCGGCAAGGTCGGGTGAGTTCACTGTTGTTTTCATTCAGCGTTGCCCAGGTATGTGACAAACATTTTAATTATATGTGCTGCAAGTTTTGCTGAATAACGAAGGTATTTGTCCTTTGCAGAAAGCAAGTAAACGGCAAGCAAGTAAATAAGTTTTGGGGCAGTAATATTCCTGTCAGTCATTAAATACAGAAGCGAAGTGTTTTGTTACAGTCCCTGAAGCAGCGATGCGAAACGCCCGTCGGACTGGACTTTAAATAACCACGTTTCTTTGAAAGTTTGAGCCAAGGAAGGTATCACCCCGATACAGATTTTTACAAAAATACTAAAAATACTAAAAATATGCAAAAAAGAATAAAGGACTTGGGCCAATGATTAAACACGACCTGAAGTGGCAAGACCTTAAGCTAAAATATGCTGGTATGCCCGCAGGTGTTATGATGGTCCTATAAATAATAGCACATTGACTAAGAAAAATTACAGTTGCATGACGTCTTTCTAGTGAGAGTTCAATTACCCCAATATTGACTGGGTAAGTGAAACATCAGGGCATGCTAGAGAGAGAACGTTCCTGGATGGAATAAAAGATGGTTTATGGAGCAATTGGTTGATGAGCTGTCAAGAGAGCGAGCAATTTTAGATCTAATTTTCAGTGGAGTGCAGGGTTTGGTGAAAGAGGTAAGGGTGGTTGGGCCGCTTGGCAATAGTGATCATAATATGATCAAATTTGAATTAATGACTGGAAGGGGGACAGTATGTAAATCCATGGCTCTAGCGCTAAACTTTCAAAAGGGAAACTTTGACAAAATGAGAAAAATAATTAGAAAGTTGCAGCTACAAAGGTAAAATGTGTGCAACAGGTGTGGACATTGATAAAAAAATACCATCCTAGAAGCACAGACCAGATGTATTCCATGCATTAAGAAAGGTGGAAGGAAGGCAAAGCAATTATCAGCATGGTTAAAAGGTGAGGTAAAAGAGGCTATTTTAGCCAAAAGATCTTCATTCAAAAATTGGAAGAAGGATCCATCAGAAGAAAATAGCTTAAAGACACTGATAGGACAGGCTAAGAGAAAATTTGAAAAGAAGTTGGCCGTAGAGGCGAAAACTCACAATAAAAAAATATGTCCGAAGCAGAAAGCCTGCAAGGGACTCAGTTGACTATTGACGATCAAGGGGTTAAAGAGGCACTTAGAGAAGATAAGGCCATTGCGGAAAGATTAAATGATGCTTCAGTGTTTACTGAAGAGGATATTGGAGAGATACCCGTTCTGGAGAAGGTTTTCATGGGTTGATGATTCAGATCAACTAAACCAAATCACAGTGAACCTGGAAGATGTGGTAGGCCTGACTGACAAACTGAAGAGTAGTAAATCACCTGAACCAGATGGTATACACCCCAGAGTTCTGAAAGAACTAAAAAATGAAATTTCAGACCTATTAGTAAAAATTTGTAACCTATCAATAAAATTATCCATTGTACCTGAAGATGGGAGGGTGGCTAATATAACCCCAATATTTAAAAAGGGCTCCAGGGGTGAGCCTGACTTCAGTGCCGGGAAAAATCGTGGAAACTGTTATAAAGAATAAAATCACAAAATATTTAGGTAGGCATGGTTTGATGAGACACAGCCAGCATGGATTTACCCAAAGGAAGTCTTGCTTTACAGATCTACATTTTTTTTGAAGGGGTGAATAAACATGTGGACAAAGGTGAACCAGTAGATGTGGTGTATTTGGATTTTCAGAAGGCGTTCAACAAAGTCATGCATGAGAGGTTTCTAAGAAAACTAAAGTCATGGGATAAGAGATGATGTCCTTTTGTGGATTGCAAGTTGGTTAAAAGATAGGAAAACAGAAAGCAGTATTAAATGGTCAGTTTTAACAGTGGAGTGCCTCAGGGATCTGTACTTGGACCGGTGATTTTTAATATATTTATAAATGATCTGGAAAGGGGTAAAACGAATGAGATGATCAAATTTGCAGATGACACAAAATTATGTAGAGTAGTTAAATCTCAAGAGGATTGTGATGAATTGCAGGAAGATCTTGCAAGACTGGAAGATTGGGCTTCCAGATGGCAGATGAAATTTAATGTGGACAAGATCACAGGGCCGGATTTTAAAAAGGTTACGCGCATAAGGTACGCGCATAACCCTTTTAAAACCCCCCTGCGCGCGCCGAGCCTATTTTGCATAGGCTCGGCGGTGCGCGCAAGCCCCAGGACGCGCGTAAGTCCCGGGGCTTGCAAAAAGGGGCGGTCGGGGGCATGGCCAGGGGGTGTGGTTTTGGATCGGGGGTGTGTTCGGGGCGTGTGGGCGGTCCGGGGGCATGGCCGAGTGCCCCGACACAGCGGCCTGTGTTGGGGCCTGCTGCGCCGGCGCGCGTAAGTTACTACTGCCCAGAGGCAGTAACTTTTCAGATAAAGGTAGGGGGGGTTCTAGATAGGGCCGGGGGAGGGGGGTGGATTAGGTAGGGGAAGGGAGGGGAAGGTGCGGGGGGGTTGGGGGGTGGGAGGGAACGGGCAGCGCGCACAGGGCTCGGCGCACGCAAGTTGCACAAATGTGCACCCCCTTGCACACGCCAACCCTGGATTTTATAAGATATGCGCGGCTACGCTGTGTTTTAAAATGTACACGCGCGCTGTGTTTTAAAATGTACCCCATTGTGTTGCATATAGGGAAAAATAACCTTTGCTGTAGTCACACAATGTTAGGTTCTATCTTAGGAGTTACCACCCAAGAAAGAGATCTAGGCATCAAGTGGATAATACATTGAAATCGTCGGCCCAGTGTGCTATGGTGATCAAAAAAGCAAACAGGATGTTAGGAATTATTAAGAAGGGAATGGAAAACAGAGGATGTCAAAATGCCTCTGTATCTGCTCCATGGTGAGACTGCACCTTGAATACTGTGTGCAGTTCTGGCCACTGAATCTCAAAAAGGATAGAGTTGCACTGGAGAAAGTGCAGAGAAGGGTGACCAAAATGATAAAGGGGCTTGGAGCGGCTGCCCTATGACTAAAGGCTAAAGAAGTTAGGGCTGTTCTGTTTGGAGAAGAGACGACTGAGGGGGAAATGTGATAGAAGTCTACAAAATCATGAAAGGTCTTGAACAAGTTAATGTAAATCGATTATTTACTCTCTCAGATTATTTACTCTCTCAGATTACTCTCTCAGATTATTTACTCTCTCAGATAATAGAAGGACCAGTAGCAAGTAGCTCATTTAAAACAAATCGAAGAAAATTATTTTTCACTCAGCACATAGTTAAGCTCTGGAATTCATTGCCAGAGGATGTGGTTACAGCAGTTAGTGTAACTGGGTTTAAAAAAGGTTTGAATAAGTTCCTAGAGAATAAATCCATAAACTGTTCTGATGGTAATTAATAATCAATAGTAGCTTGTTATCTATCTAATGTTTCAGTACTTGCCAGGTACTTGTGACTTAGATTGACCACTGTTGGAAACAGGATACTGGGCTTGATGGACCCTTGATCTGACCCAGGTATACAGAGATAATAACATAAGAACATAAGATATGACCCAGTATAGCATATCTTATGTTCTTATCTCTGTATACCTGCAGGGAAGGATACACCACATTTTTCCACTTATTTTGCCATTCTGTGGCCAATACTGCCTTAGTTTTTTCTCATTCTCTATGTTGCCCAAAGGGCCTTTCTGCTCCCCTCACGATCCTGTGACAGGATAGATGAACCTATTCTGACAAGTGCTAATGAGTGAGCTTCAGGCCTTTTTGGGCTACAGGTCAGTTTGTACATCCCCTGAAACCCTTGACACTGTCCTGCGCAGTCAACTACGTCTGATTCGGTACGCTCTGTCTGTCCCAGGCCCTTCCGTGGTTTGCTGCTTGTTCTTTCAGGTGTGGAATGGGTTTCTTTTGCCCATTTGGCCTACCAGCCATACCTGGGCACTCTTCTCCAGACGTTTGGCTGTCAGTGGTTGTCAGTCTCTCCTGGTGGACTCTTGGACCACAGTTTATTTTTCGGTTGTTTTTTTCACTCCGAAGGAAACTGCTGTTTTCGTCCTAGAATCTCTCTTGTTTACATCTCTGGGTCCTTCCTGTATCCATGAGGATCTAGATCCACTGTTTTTGTCAGAAACCCTTCTTGTACTGTCTTCCATGATGCACAGTTGCTTCTGTTTGAATTCGCATCACTCCGGCTTTCCATGTGGTTAGCTGCTTGATCAGAGGAGTTTTGCTTTGAAATATGAGTTTGGTGTTGTAAGATTAACGGGAAACTGTACCCTACCCATCATGAGCTATGCAGTAACATGAATGGAAGTTCATCCACATCCATGAAATCTTACTCTTAGATTATATTTTGTGCTTTAAGACTACGTCATACTTTCTCCCACACAGTTCTTGGTACCCGTGTTCCAGTTTAGTTTACAGAATATTCATAGATGATTCATGAGCTCTATTTTCATACATTTGGTTTCTGTACCATGTTAACCTACAGGTGTTGGTTATTCTGAAAACCAGACATGCTCAAAGGTCCTGAACACAGAGCTTGGACTCTACAGCTATATTTGGAACACAGTCTCATTGGTTCATGTTGGCCATGATGTCACACCCACTCTAGCACTGTATAAAATATTCCTCCTTTGTGACACTACCAGACATGATTCTTCCCATGGATTCAGGGGGAAGTGCTTGAAAAATGGCAGTAATTCTTGCCAAGTAAAATGTTTTGTGATTTATAATAAACGTAAAGAATATTACAGTACATGTTGGGTGTGGTTTTCTTACAAAAAAAATAGTACTGTTTAATACTCTGTTTATATTAGGCATAGTAAAAGTCCTCTTGCAGATAAGAGCATAAGAAATGCCATATTGGGTTAGACCAAAGGTCTTTCAAGCACAGCATTCTGTCTCCAACAGTTAATTCAGGTCACAAGTACCTGAACCAGGGATAAGCAGTGGCTTTCCCAAGTCTACATGGCTAATAGTGGTTTATGGATTTTTCCTCCAGGAACTTGTCTAAATCCTTTTTAAATGCAGCCATGCTAACTGCTCACACCACATCCTATGGCAGCAAATTCTACAGTTTAATTGTAAGCTGAGTAAAAATATTCTTTTTCCAGTTTGTTAAAATGTGTTACCTATCAACTTCATGGAGCGTCTCCTAGTAGTATTTTTTTTTATTCAAATGATTCATACAACTGCCCTTCATTCCTTGGTGAAATCAGGAGATATTGCTGTTAATGACATCTCACTGAATTGAACAAATCAATTGTTAACAATATCAGGGGTCATATAATATGCACTGCACTGGTTAAATGGATTTCAGTTTGTAGAGATCCAAACTTTGTGACATATACTAAAAGCTTGATTTGGGGAGGTTTTCCTAGGAAGCTTGTAATTGAAGAATTTAAAAGAATGTAAATTCTTTTTTCTTTTTTTTGGGGGGCGGCTTCACAGTTTCTCCTGCTCTTTTGGGCTCTCAGCTCAGTTGGAATTGGGGCTGGAATCTGGCACCATGAGCCTTCATTTGCAACTAGCTGGGGATTTTTCGTCCTCATTTTATATCCCCTTCAGTTCTTGCAGTCATCACAGCTAAGGGCCATGTACCAGGGCTCCTTCTGGAACCCTGGAATCATGGGCCCTAAATCTGGCTACTAGGTATCACTATTGCATGATGACTGGGACTAGTGCCTTCCCCTCCCAGGTGCTGTGAACTGCTCTGGCTGGTCCAGGGAGCTGAATACTTGAGCTGGGAATTGAATCCAGTTCCTTCATGTGTAGCATGTAATAGGACCAGCCCTAAAAGAATGTAATTTTGGATTCATATAAGATTGGTACTACTGTTCACCAATTGAACTCTTGAAGTACTGTTCCTAGTGTATGATAGTTGCAGCTTTTAGTTAAAAACAGGTTTGCAGTGGTTTCTTATAGCCTCTTATTCTGGCTGCCTTTTTTCCTCATCATGAACACTAATATCTATAACATCTGCAATCCTAATTATTGAGGACTGGTTCTCTGCATATGTCAGGGCTTCCCAAGCCTGTCCTGGGGACCCCACAGCCAGTCGGGTTTTCAGGATATCCACAATGAATATGCATGAATAAATTTGCATATACTGTCTCCGTGGTATGCAAATGTATCTCATGCATATTCATTGTGGATATCCTGAAAACCCAACTGACTGTGGGATCCCCAGGACAGGTTTGGGAAGCCCTGGCATATACTAAAGGTTTCACCTTCTTATCACCCATCTAACTGCCTCAATAGAGAAATAAGAGTTGTGATTTTACTTTACCTCAAAGGGTTGGCAAACAGCTATTCAGTTATCTCTCTTTAAATCTTTGTTTATTGCAGTGACATAGAATGGCACAAGTTAAAATGCAGACCTCAGCTAACCTCTCTGGATCTCCCCTATCTCCTTCGGTGCTATCCCCATCAGTAACAAGTGCCAGTCCTCTGGGTCTGCATACGTCTATGAATGGATCCATTCCAGAACCTGCTGCTAGCTGTGCCAGTCCTACAGCTGGTCTGGTGGAGTCTGCTGCTCATCACTCACCAGGTAGGGAGGAGTTGTCATTCTTCTGAAGCAGCAATATCAAAACTTTTTCTGCCAAGGGGCCCTTTGAAATCTAACTCATTTCCTGGCCTTCTTGTTTTATCCTGGCCCATCAGTCACTCACGGATGATGGCAGTAGCAGCATCTCCAAATCTTACAAATTTCGAGTTTTGCTCACCCTAAGATTAACAGGGGTGGAGGGAGGGTATATATGAATAGAGGTAGAAAAATATTTTAAAAAACTTGGCATTATACAATTTCTAGGAGTCAGGAAAATAAGTTTGTTTTCTTTTGTAATTTATCGGTTGCTTTTATGCCATTTTTTTTTTTTTTTGCGCTCTCCTTCCTCCAGCCCCTTCTCTTCCCCACCTCCCTTCAGCCTTTCCCTTTCTTCTCCTTCCACCCCCTGCCTTTTCTATGTGGCTCAGTAGTAGGTGGCTGCCATCTTCCAAATTTTAGTTGCCCTGGCTCAGGTGATTTTTTTCTCCCCTACACATGATTCTACTAAAAATCGTAAGTTGTAGTTACACTTATTTACATGAAGGTGCCATCTACAAACCTGCCCTGCTTGTAACCTTGGAGGTCTCTTCCTGATTCTTTCAGCTTGTCTTATTGGACTTTAACTACAAGAAAGGAACACTGATACATGACTGACTTCTGCTCCTATTGTCTATACTCCAAAAATTGCACTGAGCTCTCCCCTACTCTCCTACCTCACATGCCTGGATTTTTCTCGACTCCCTGCTCCTGCTCTGATCCGTGACATGGAGCTTTTAACCTTCCAGACATGGCTTCCAGCTCCAGCTTCATGGCAGGCAGATGGGGCTCCATAATCAATATTTGATTATTAGAGAATTAGGGAAGGTTATGAGTGCATCACTTGGCAAGTAGTGTTCTACTTGTAGTCAAGAAATGGTGCTGTTCATATCCTCAAGGAATAGAAAGCTACTATAAGGGATCAATAACAAAGTCAAGTAAGCTTTCAAAAGGATTATTAGAGCTTGCTGATCATATTTCAAAATTATTTCATGCCTTGCCAACAGTTAGTGATGGGAATGGGTAAGATGACAAGGATCAAGGAAAAAAAAATCAAGTAGATTACATGGGCTATAAGGCTGAAAAAATATAAAATGCAGGGTGGACATTCCTGTTGGACATGAAGCAGGGGAAAAACAATTGTGAACTAGTTATTTTAGTAAATTTGGAAAATATTGAGGGCAGAAGTGAAGAGTAAAAGTCAAAACCTGACTGGAGGATCAACTCATTTCTGAGGCATTGTGTTTTGTCCATGAAACATAGGGTATTTATTTTTTTTATGGGTGTTGTTTTTATTGCCAGAAAAATTCGCAATGATTACCATTTGCTTAACTTGGAAACCAGTTTCAGCATTGCAGTAAGTAAGGTTCCAAATGTTTGTGGCCTTACATACTTTGCATTTTAGTTTAGAAAATATTTTTCTGAAATCTGTAATTCTCCATTGACAAGCAGACATGATTTAGCCCTTATGCATGGGTGATGTTACGCTATAGTGCTATGACACAAAAATCAGGGAAACACCGGTATCAATTAATAACCATAATAACTAGCTGGTGTTATTGTGTATTAATGTTGCTGTTATATTTTTGTTGGAGAGGAAAAGACCTCAGCACTGGTACCAACTGAATATTTCGTCAAGTCTTAGGCCAGTCATTGTAATCATGGGTCTGAAAAAACCTCTCACTTTTTTATTCAAATTTTAATTCTATTTATTAAATTTTTAATATATTAAAATTCTCTGATGGTTTATGTTTTTCATTTATATGTCGCTGTATGTATCTTCATATATTCGCCTGCAAGTGAGGGACAGCTAGTTTCAGTTATAACATTGACAATTAACTAGCTGTAAATCTAGAATATAATGTTGTCTGGATTTATCATTTAAATGTTAAAAGTTCAAATCTTTATTATTGCATCAACAAACTCAATTGTTTAAACTTTTATAAATTTTTGATTTTGAGCTTTTTGTAAATGAGAGAAAAGACCTCAGAACTGGCAAAGTGTCTGTTCAAACCAGATGCTTGTGGGCCAGTAAATTCAGTCACTGGTCTCATTCGTCTCTCTTTTTTTTTCATTTTTTTAAAACACTGTTATTTTTCTTCGTGTTGGAAAAAGGTATTGTACTCTTGTCTTTATGACATAGTTTAGTCCAATTTTCAACAATATTTGTAAATGGCTTGATAGTGATTCAAACAACTTATATTCAGCAACAAGTCCGACTTATTCTTTAAATAAAGTATATTGCATGTGTTCAAGTTTCAGAACTGAATTATCACATCTATTTGAAAAAATTCTGAAACATTCCCGACATCTCAAAGGAAGGGAAAATGGCACTTATCTGACTACTTGTTTCAAGTTTGTCCTTTGCAAAACAAGCGTGTGCCGACATGGACTCTATCGGTCTCTGTCAATCGCCGCCAGTGTTAACGTTTCGCGAAAAAACGCTGCATCAGGGCGAAGTACTGCTCTCTCGACCTTATGTCTTGATGTGATAATTCAGTTCTGAAACTTGAACACATGCAATATACTTTATTTCAAGAAAAAGTCGGGCTTGTTGCTGAATATAAGTTGTTTAAATCACTATCAAGCCGTTTACAAATATTGTTGAAAATTGGACTAAACTATGTCATAAAGACAAGAGTACAATACCTTTTTCAACATGAAGAAAAATAACAGTGTTTTAAAAAAATGAAAAAAGAGAGATGAATGAGACCAGTGACTGAATTTACTGGCCCACAAGCATCTGGTTTGAACAGACACTTTGCCAGTTCTGAGGTCTTTTCTCTCATTTACAAAAAACTCAAAATCAAAAATTTATAAAAGTTTAAACAATTGAGTTTGTTGATGCAATAATAAAGATTTGAACATTTAACATTTAATGATAAATCCAGACAACATTATATTCTTCATATATTCATAACAGCTATAGAGATAAACCAAGTTTAATAGATATTGAAATCTTTGCATGTAATTCAAAAGTCCATCTTTTTTCATAGCAACATGTTCTCCCGATAGGAAACACAAATTTTGTACTTATCTTTCATGAAGACTTTCATAAGAATCTTTTGAGTACAAAATGTCGACGACTGTCAAAATTATTCAAATGGCGCTGAAGCGGCTGCCTTGAAGACACCGACGTTGACAACTGCGTCAGGGCGATGCAATCATTGTATATCTTATAAACTTCTCTTCCCAACGGAATTCTTGGAAGAGAATTACATGCAAAGATTTCAATATCTATTAAGCTTGATTTATCTCTATAGCTGTTGGGAATACAAGAAGATACATACAGCTACATATAAATGAAAAACATAAACAAACAGAGAATTTTAATATATTAAAAATTTAATAAACAGAATTAAAATTTGAATAAAAAAGAGAGAGTTTTTTTTTAGACCCATGATTGCAATGACTGGCCTAAGACTTGACAAAATATTTAGTCTGTACCAGTGCTGAGGTCTTTTCCTCTCCAACAAAAATATAACAACATTAATACACAATAACACCAGTTAGTTATTAACGCTATAGTGCTATAACATGGACCCATCTCTCAAGAGATTAGTAAAGTCTTTGTTGAGGATATGCGGGAGCTCCCGCACGCACACTACCTCATGAGTATCCCCATCTTTCTTCATCTGAGCTACCTTGTTTCTATTTTTTGCTGCTGCCTCGGCAGCCCCTCAAATAGAATTTTTCAGTTCTGAAAAAAAAGAAGAAATTAAGATGAGCATGGAAAACTTCAAAGCAAAGAAGTCCATGCTCACTGGCTTCAAGGCCTGTATTTGTGGGTGCCAGATGTCCATTATGGATATGCATATTGACTACTGTTACTGCCTGGCTTGGACTATGACTCCTCCAACCACTATAGTTATGGTTGGACGTCTGCTGTGCCTGAAAGATGTAAATCCAAGGCTGAACAGTAGAGGAAGATAATATTGGGCCCTATACAGGAAGTCGAGGTGGGAATTCTCTCCATCTCAATCCCGCATATACGGGAAGGTTTTCCCTACAGTGGTGCCAATTCCTGGATTTGCCTCAGTCCATGGAACTGAAGCTTGCTGTGCCAGATGAGGCACAGAGAAAAATACCCAAGTGATGTGAGGGTACACTCTTTGGGGCTGGCCACTTCAGAGCCGAAGAAAAAGTCGGGACTGTCAGTCAGGGCTCCTTTGGAGCGGGCTCTTTCTTGATACCAAGGTGGGAGTTAGCCTTGTCGTAGGCCCCCTCATCTTTCTTAGCAGGTAAGTTGGCATTTCTTATGTTCCCATGGCGCTAATTTTAATTTGTTTGACCCAGTGCTGACCAGAGTGCTATCATGTCCTCTTCACAGAGCTTGCATGCAAAGACACAATTGTCCCACTTGGTGTGGCATGCCAATGAACTGTTAATTGTAATAGAGTTACATAAGAAGTTGCCATACTGGGTTAGACCAAGGGTCCATCAAGCCCAGCATCCTGTTTCCAACAGTGGCCAATCCAGGCTACAAGAATCTGGCAAGTACCCAAACACTTAAGTAGATCCCTATGAGGAAAGACTAGAGAGGTTAGGACTTTTCAGCTTGGAGAAGAGACGGCTGAGGGGGGGGGATATGATAGAGGTGTTTAAAATCATGAGAGGTCTAGAACGGGTAGATGTGAATCGGTTATTTACTCTTTCAGATAATAGAAAGACTAGGGGGCACTCCATGAAGTTAGCATGTGGCACATTTAAAACGGAGAAAGTTCTTTTTCACTTAACACACAATTTGTTGCCAGAGGATGTGGTTAGTGCAGTTAGTGTAGCAATGTTCTAGATAAACAAACAGTGAGGTACAGGTTTTTATGCCCACTGCCTGGAGGTTATTTGAATCTGCTTATGGGTAGGACATCTCAAAACCCATTTCCAGGCAATCTACCTTCAGAGCACATTACCACATTGTCTCAACAGAGTGTAACAACTGCATGAATGGTTCCTGGATCAATGGTTTGCAGACTTTTGGGGAAAGCTAGTAATAAATGTCTTCATTTCAGAAGACAACAGAAAGATTGAGAAGTTCTGCTGCATGCATCTGAGCAGCTATAGATCATTTCCCAACGTTTTTGTGCTAGACTGGAGCATCTGTCTACCTTATGCATATTCACTGATTCATCAGATGGCCAAGACCATCCAGAAGGTTCTTCAGGGCAAGTTTGGGTAATATTTGTAACACCAATCGTGACAAGTGTGGTATCTGTATCTAGTTTATCAATTCAGTCTCCGGTTCTATTGGGAATGTTTTTGAATCTCATCTCACTGGAGAAAGGCAGGCTCTGCCTTTGCTGGCTTTCATAATGTGAATGTTGAGTATGCACTAGTTTCCTCTGTACTCCTACCCAAATAGGTGGAGGATGTTCTGATTTCTGCCAGAAAACCTTCAATCAGAAGTTTCTATGGTTTCAAATGGAATAGGTTCTTGAACTGGTGTAGGTTTAGCCAACTGGATCTTTTCTTCTACGGACCAAGGGACTTGCTTCTGTATCTGTTCTGCCTCTCGTCCTCAGGCCTTAGCACCTCTTCAGTCAAAGTTAATTCCAGTATTTCCCCAGTAGGTTCAAGGGACTCCAGTTTTTCTCCCTTCTTTGGTATCAACATTCATGAAAGGACCATGGTGTTCTAAAATTCTGGTCAGTAAGTACCTTGGGATCTCAATGGAGTCCTAGCTCAACTCCTAAAACTTCCTTGCGACCTCTCAAGTTGGTGGACGTTTCCCATCTGGAAAGTATTGTTTCTTGTGGATGTCACTTCAGCATGAAGAGTAAGTGGAACTACAGGTTCTAGTTTCATTTTCACCATACTTTCAGTTTTTCACAATAGGCTGGTTCTACAAACTTACTCTAAGTTTCTTCTGAAAGTGGAGTCTGTGTTCCACATTAATCAAGCTGTTTTTTCACAGCTCAAAAAAGGAGCGTGGACTCTTCACTCCTTGGAATGTAAGAGAGCCTTAGGGTATGACCTAAAGAGGACTCAACCACTTCATCAAGCTTCTCAAATGTTCATATCCTTTGATCCCAATAGATGAGGAAGGGCAGTTGCCAAACAAACTATATCCAATTGGCCAGCTGACTGTATAGTGTACTGTTATGTGCTGGCAGGCTTACAGATTACAAACTCTGTCAAGGCTCATCAGGTGAGAGCCATGGTGACTTGAGTGGTTCATCTCAGTGCCATTCTGTTGAGGACATTTGCAGAGCTGCTGCTTAGTTGTCTGTTCACACCTTCACATCTCATTATTGTCTGGTCAGCATGACCCAAGGAGATAGTAACGTTGGCCAAGCAATTCCGCATCTCCTGTTCACCCAGCAGTCCACTTTCCACCTGATGGAGCTGAGTTGTCTTAAGTAAGTGCTTCTGCTATACATCCCTCAGGTTGGGATTCCCCCACACATAATGGCTAATTCATGTCTGCTTGTTGATGGAGATGGCAAGTTTGCTTATCTGAAACAGGATTTTCTATAGATAAGATGAATTAGCCATTCTTAATACCTGTTCAAATTCTGGAGAGTTGACTGCTCGCTAAAGCTTAAGCTCTGGAAGGGACTGAGGGACCATGAGGCAGCATACTGAACTCTGAAAACTAGGTTTGTGTTGTTGCCATCAGATGATGTCACCCACGTGTAATAGCTAATTCATCCTGCTGTCTACAGAGAACACTGTTTACAGGAAAGTAAACTTATTTTTTTCTAAATTGATCTTTAAAATTGATAATTCTGAACTCCTTTTATATAAGAAGTTTGAGCTTTTCGTAGGCCTGGCCACACATATGGACCTAGTGAAAGCAAACCTTCTTTTAATCATGTAAATTGTGGAGCTGACTTCTTACAAACATTTACAGGTTTTGTTTGTTCGTTTACAGCTCTTCTCCAAGATAACATGGCAAACCCCAAAGAGAAAACTCCAATGTGTCTGGTAAATGAGTTAGCCCGTTTTAATCGAATTCAACCCCAGTATAAGCTTCTGAATGAAAAAGGGCCTGCTCATGCCAAGGTAAGTGTACAGTCCACAATGAGCTGCCCTAGCAATGTTGGGAGTCAGCATCAACAGCCTCCCAAGAAGGAGGGCATTTGGCTTTGGCACCACAGTTACACTTGCTGGCTGATTCAGAGCGCACTTGCATAGGACTCTAAAGGAGCCTTAGACTGTGCCTCTTGGTCAGAAGCTATCATTGTGACAGCCAGACTTGGGGAGGGATGTGGGAGGTAAGATACCAGGCAACAGACTATTAAAAAGACAAATAAAGCTGCCTCATGGTAAGAAAGGATTGTTCTTTTCTATTGTCAAATTTACTTACCAAAAGGTACTTTGGATTCCATGTACAAAAAATGCTTGGATCCAAAAAATTGTCTTTGTTCAGAAGACAGTCTTACAGGTGGAATTTCTCCTCTAGGAAAGAAATGTAGTGGCATTTAGTGTCTTTGTAAGTAAGAATTCCTTATTATCTTTTGAGCTCCCTTTTTAATTGAGCAGTAGTTCTCAATCTGGAAAGTTTTACTGTATAGGATAATTACTGCACGCTGGATAATGAGGCATGAAGGACCATTTTCTTCTGATTACATGTGAAAGTGAAGGAGGCTGTTAATATTACTCGTACAAGTACTTTAGTTTTCCATCGATAAGCGAGCCATGCTGAATGGGTGCAACATCCTCTGGCTGTGCAGGTCAGAATTTTCTCCAGTAGCAGAGCTTTGCTCTGCTCATGCGTGGGAGTTCCCATGCACGTCCCTCAGTTGTCATTAATGGTTTTAGTCAGTTGCATTTTTTTCCGCATTGCACGTGGACGTGAATTTTTTCTCCTCCTCAGTCACACTCTTTTATCATTGATATCTACAACAGAGAAGGCCCTGGGCTTCAAATACTGCTCCTGTGGACACATGTCCACCGTGGGCGGACACAATTATTGTTATCTCTGCCTCGGTCCGGACCATGACCAGGCTTCCTATTGGGACTATGGTCATATGTCCCCTCGAGCCCGGAGGTAGAGAGCTGACAAAATCGCAAGGCTTCGGGTAGAAGCAACCTCTTCCCACTCCGGTAGTTAGCGCCCTCCCTTTGCCACGTGATTCAATTGTCACCGGGCCCGAAGCCTTACACTCTTACATAGTCCCGAAAGAGAGCTTCTTCGGAGGACACGACAACTCAGCAAAAGAAAAAGAAGCACTACAAATCACCTGAAACTAGGCCAAAAATGAAAAGAGCCAGTGTTTTGGAAGCTCGTTTAATGCTGGCAAGACCATACGCTGCAGGTCGTGGCAAGCCCAAGCACATTGATATGACACCATCGACTCATGTCTCTGCATTGTCCTATGCTCAGGGTGCATGATGCGCCCCGAGCATTTGCATCGAATCAAGCCATCGAAGCACGAAACATCTGCGTCATCTCGTGACAAGCCAGCGTCATCCTAAGTTAAACCTGTGTTGGATAACCATACATCGGCACCAGTCCACGGCGCAAAGTGTCAGATGAAACACCAACATGACGCAGAAAAGCCAACTGTGCCTCGCAAGCTCATTCCACGATACAGAATTGCATCCAATGATGCAGTCCAGATTCTTAAAACCTCTACAGGAAGATCTTGACCTTCTAGAAGATCTAAACCCAAGATTTCAATACCAAGAGAGACCTACATCTAGAGATACGTGTAACGTCTCTAAAGAACAAAAATCCCGTGACCTAGAAGTGGCAGTGGACATGGAACCCATTCTGAAGACCTTCCAACCCAGGTCTTGTCCCCATGAGCCAGATCCCCCTCCATTATCTCATCAGGATCTTCACGCCACAGTCAGCAGGTATATTCAGGTCTATCACGGAACTGCTGAAGAAGACAGGGAACTTCTCATCTCCAGGAACTACTATATCCCAAACCTATAAAAATGGTCAGGGAGCATCTAACTGTCAGATCCCTTCACTCTCCAACCTCATATATTTACAGAGAGGCTATGCAGCCATGTATGGGTCGCATTTGGTATCCCCATGTACCACCTCACAGCATCCACTTCCAAGATCTCCAGGACATAGCTCTACAGAGATCATGCACCAAATTTCAACCATTCTATCCAGATTTTTTGCCTCCCACTATCCAGAGGTCAGTTCTCCGAGGTTTCACATCTCAGACTCAAAGTGTTCCAAGCCTCATCATGGAGTGGTCTCTCCTCTAATCAGTTCACACTCTCGTAACACAAAGTCCAAGGAATCGGGAGCTGTATGACACATCCCCAGATCCAGAGGAAGAGCTGGAGAGGCCAGAGTCTCCTCCTCCACATCAGTCTACTTCTTTATCCCCTACTTCTTCTACTGGCTTCCCTCAGGTAAACCAGAGGACCTTCCGGAACACACCTCCCTGTTTGAGGATCTCACATATCCAAAGTTTGTGGAAAAAATGGGGGCCTTGCTTTATGTAGAAATTCGAAAGATCCCAGACCCCGGAAAGAAGTTTTTGGGCTCTTAAACATACTAGATGTCCCCTCGGAACAGACGGCTCTACCGCCTCATTCAGTCCTAGAATCAGTCCTCCTTAAATCCTGGGAATCTCCTCACTCCAACTTACCGGTGGTCAGAAAGTTAGACTTGAAGTACCGCCTTAAAAAGTCTCAATGTTATGGCCCGGTTCACCTCCCACATACTTCAGTAGTGGTTGAGTCAGCTATGAGGAAAGCAAGGAAGTCTAAACTCCATGCCATCTCCCTCCCAGGAAAAGATAACAAATACTGGATGACTTTGCAAAAAAGATCTTTCAAAGCACAATGCTTGCCTCTCATTCAACACCAATTCTATATGGTCCAGTACATATATGAATGCTTGCAGCTACCGAAGCCTTTCTTGCACTTGGACAGTGGGGAACAATCACTCCTCAACCTTTAACTGAAATAGAGGAAGGAATCAGTCATCTCCTCTGCTCAGTATATAAAGCTTTCGAAACTACCTCCAGAGTCTCCACATCAGCAATAGCGGCTCGCAGAACATCTTGGCTTCGAGCGAGTTCCATTAGGGAGGATGTGTTGTGTCCGTCGGTGCCCGACGCCCTCTCTCCGCCCTCCTTACCTCTCTGGCACCTCCCTCTCCGTCCATGGGAAGATTGGCTGCCGCGGCGTCCTTCTGCCGCAAGTCTTTGGGCGTTCCCAGCCCGGCTCGATGCTGCTATCCACCATGTTCCTGGAGGCCTAGGGGCGTGTGCGTGGCGTGGCCCCGACTGAAGTACCAGCATTGGCGCGAATCTCGGGGGCGTCCCCCGAAGATGACATCACCCGCGACAGATATTTAAGGTCTCAGTATTTGCTAACACATCGAGTTAGCAAGGATTGACAACGGACTCGCTTTGTCTTTCTAAGCAACTCTGCCTCATTGGACTTACCAGAGGTACCCGCTCCTCGGGGGCCTCGCTCACTCCTTTGTTTTTCAGGTGACAGTCTGGAACTGGTACTCGCTCCTCGAGGGCCCTTGTTTCCAGACTTGCTTCATATACTCTTCTGCCTGGAAGTCATCACAACCAACTATCGGGCCGATATAGTAATGTCTGCGGGAGAGCGGGTGAATGCCCGCTCTCCCGGCACACGTACCGGCCACTCGCCGGTGTGCGAGATTCAGTATTTAAATTAGGTCCGGCAGTAGATCCGGGTAAAAGGAGGTGCTAGGGACACTAGTGCGTCCCTAGCGCCTCCTTTTTGACAGGAGAAATGTCATGCTACATCAACTTTGAATTCTTTTCACTTTGGACTCACTAAGCATATAAAATTCATTTCTGACCCATTATTATATTACTGGTGTAAAACGTTATGCTGAATAGCATTCACATCTATGCCTATGTATGAGGTCTTCTTAATAATACAAAAAAAGTAATTCATTGTGATTTGTTTTGTTGATAATGAGGTAGATTTTCAAAAAGTACACCAGATTTTATAAGATACGCGCATCTTATAAAATCCGGGGTCGGCGCGCACAAGGCTGCGCAAAATCGGCGGCCTGCGTGCGCTGAGCCGCGCAGCCTGCCTCCCTTCCCTCCTGCGTCCCTCCACCTTCCCCTCCCTTCCCCTATCTACCCCCCCACCACCTTTGTTGGGCAAGTTACGCCTGCTTGAAGCAGGCGTAACTTGCGCGTGCCGCCCCGGCATCCCTGGCACAGGCCGCAGTGCCGGGGGACTCGAGACCGCTCTCCCGGCCTGCCCCCGAACCATCGCCACGCCCCTGGACCCGGCCCGCCCCCTGCCCCCAGACACGCCCCTCGGGCACGCCCCCTCCTGCCCCTTTTACGAAGCCCCGGGACTTTCGCGCATCCTGGGGCTTTGCGCGCGCCGGTGGCCTATGCAAAATAGGCGCGCCGGTGCACAAGTGCCCTGCGCGCGTAAATCCAGGAGGATTTACGCACACAGGGGTTTTAAAATCTACCCCAATCTGTTGTACTTTAGCCTTATTATTATCGAGCAATTTAAATATGTCATCTTTGGGAATGTGTATTTCTTATATTTTTATATTTTGCTCTTTCTTAAGTATTCCACTGTTCAGAAATTTTAGTTTCTCAGGCTTTCTATTTTGGTTTTATCTGCATGTTTCTGTTTCTAATTTATAGTCTCTTATTTCTATATTAGGTAAGGGTCGGTCTCAGTTTTGCCTGTGTGTGACAGAAATGCAGTATTTCTGCTAGTGTGTAGTTTCTCTGTAGTAGTAGTCCAGCTTGTTCTGTTATTCCCATAGGTGATGTATTAATGTTCTTGGGCCTGGTGTAGTATTTGCATTGCTGCTTTTTCATATGGCTGCTGTTATTTGATCCTGAGAGTCAGTGCTGTTATTGTATGGCAAGGTTCTAGATGCCTCTTTCTTTGCAAGAGTTTGTGTTACTTCACAAAATAGCAGTGGAGAGTTATTTTTTGCTGAGGTGACACTAGAATTTGAATTTTTTTTTCATGTTAGTTGTAATGTGAATTGCCCTAGCTCTGTGCTGCACCTGTTCTGATGATTAATTATATTTTATTGTATTTATGAAGATTTCTGGTTTTCTGCAAAGATGGTTCATGAAAGAATACATTAATTTTTGTTTTATTACATGATTGGATTTGATTGTTTTCTATACTTGTGCATTTATAAACTGCAATAAATATAAAATAAATTCTGATTAATAAGGAATTTTTAATGCTGGTAAGTGCTAGAAATAATTGAAAAATTATTTTAAAGTTTCATACATGATGCATAATGGCTGTTGCAAATTACTTAGAAAGCCATTCTAGGGTGCAGTATATGGCATTATTTATCAGTAAAAAAACAACTTGTAGACCTGCATGCCTACAGTCCACCCATGTTAACCTTGTGCCCACCCAAAAAATCAATTCTGGCTACGCCACTGTCCTGGACAATTGGCTAGTAGTGTCTCTCAATCCTCAAGATCTTCAAACAGACTGCAATAAGCTGCCTCAAAGAGTTGGGTTTCTTCGTGAACTACAAGAAATCCATTCCTCAACTATCCCAGATACTGCAATTTATAGGAGTAAACATAAACCTCATCAAGTGAGGGCCTTCTTACCCAAGGCAGAGTAGAACGCCTCAGTCTCCTGGCAATACACTTACAGAGCAAATCCAGATCCACTGTTCGTTTACTACTGAAGCTCCTAGGCCACATGATGGCTGCAATTCATGGAGTGCCTCTCACCTGGCTATGTATGAGACAGTTGCAGTGGGGACTAAAAAATCAATGGACTCGGGGATCGAAATCCCTGTCCGCCAAAGTTAACGATCACATCTTCCATAAAAAAAGACATTTGCTGGTGGCTACATCCCAAATCGCTAACACAGGAAGCCCGTCTGCAGTCCCTGACCCATCAAGTAATTCTTACTACAGATGCTTCCATCATGGGTTGGGGTGTGCATCTGCTTCACTATCAGACATAGGGACTATGGTCCCATGAAGAATCCTCCTATCAGATCAACCTTCTAGAACTGAGAGCTATTCGCAAAGCGCAAACGGTGTTCGAAGAGTTCCTAGCGGGAAAAACTGTGATGATCATACGGACAATCAAGTCGCAATGTTTTACATAAACAAGTAGGGCGGATCAGGTTTGCTGATACTGTGCAAGGAAGCGACTCTGACTTGGGAATGAGTGACCAAGTGAGCCATATTCCTTCAGGCAATGTATCTCCCAGGATTAGTGAATACACAGGCAGACAAGCTCAGCAGACTGTTCCATCCACACGAATGGTCCCTAGATCAAAATGTGGCAGCCAAGCCCTTCGACGAGTGGGCCTTCCATAGACCTGTTCACCACCCAGTACAACATGAAAGTGTAAGCCTTCTGCTCTGTCCTTCCCTCTCTGAACAGGAAAAGCTAGAATGCTTTTCTCCTCTCATGGTCCGAGGGTCTTCTCTATGCTTTCCAGCCAATCCCACTCATAGCCTGCACAGTTCAGAAGTGCATCCTCGACAGGGTGGACTTGATTCTCGTGGCACCAGCTTGGCCAAGACAACCATGGTATGCATATCAAATACAATTATCAGCATGACCACCCAGACCTCTAGGTTGTCAACCGACACTTCTGACACAAGAAAGGGAAACCCTTCTACACCCCCTTCTCTCATCTCTCCACCTCACTGCTTAGAGATTGAGCGCCAAGCCTTAGAACTCTTGGACCTCTCAACAATGGTTCAGGATGTTCTTCTTTCGTCTTGGAAAGCCTCCACTAGTCAAAATTATTCCTTCAAATGGTCCCATTATGTACTTTGGTGCCAGGAACAATCTCTTAACCCATTTAATTGTTATCCTAAACTCATATTCCACTACCTATATCACTTATCTCAGATAGATCTCCAAACTTCCTCGATTAGAGTCCTTCTGAGTGCTATCTAAGCATACAATCATCTGGTACAAGGGAAATCCATTGCTATGCATCCAATAGTGTCTCGCTTCATGAAAGGACTTTTACACATTCACCTACCGATTCAAAAACCTTTGATCCCATGGGATGTGAACGTAGTGTTAACTGCCCTTCTGTCCAATCCGTTCGAGCCCTTGGCTACGGCTGATCTGAAGTTCCTTAATTGGAAGGCACTATTCCTAGTGGCAATTACATCCGCCCGATGAATCAGTGAACTGCAAGCATTGGTATATTTTCCACCTTACCGTGAGAAAGTGCTATTATGGCCTCAACCTAAGTTCATGCCAAAAGTGGTGTCGGCCTTCCATTTAAATTAATCTATTGCTGTCTTGAAGTTCTTTTCAAAGCCCCATGCTTCACAAAGGGAAAAGACTCTGCATACATTGGATTGTAAACGAGCTCTGGCCTATTACATAGCGAGAATGCAGGCTCACCGGAGATCTCAGCAACTATTCATCTCCTACAATCCTAACAATCTAGGAGTGGCTGTTTTCAAAAGAACCTTAGCCAACTGGTTGACAGACTGCATCCTTTACTGCCATGCCACATCTGCTACTCCTCTTACTGGAAGAGTGAAGGCACACCAAATAAGGGCCATGGCAACCTTATTGGCACACTTGAGGTACGTTCCCATTGCAGACATCTGCAGAACTGCAACATGGTCATCAGCACATTACTGTCTGAATAGACTTTCTGAGTCCGACTCTTCAGTGGGGAGAGCTTTCTTAGCTGGAATTTCAAGTGCGCAGATCCTGCCACCTAGGTGATCTGGTTGCGATTTATAGCTTAAGCATCATCGTGCTTCTCTAAGTATCAACTCTCAGCTTGGGGCTCCTCATTCAGCATGGCTCATTCACTTGCTTATTGACGGAAAAAAGCAAGTTTGTTTACTGTAAATGGTGTTTTCCGTAGATAGAGTAAATGAGTCATGCGAACCCGCCCACTTCCCTGGCAGACTTTGTAGACTTGAGTAAGTATCATCCATAATCCATTCTTTGCATATCAACTGACTAAAACCGTTAATGACGAATGAGGAACACGTGCGTTGGCAGAGCAAAGCTCTGCTATTGGAGAAAATTCCGACCTGTGCTGCCAGAGGATGTCGCACCCATTCACTCTGCTATCTATAGAAAACACCGTTTACGGTAAGCAAACTTGCTTTTTTTGAATGTCTGCTTTTTAATACTTTATAAATGAGGGCATTAAGGAAGTATATCATGCACCCCTAAAAAGAGAAATTTTGAATGAAGAGTTTGATCATCTGTAGTTCTTGTGTTTTATGTGCCAAGGGAACTCTGCCCCTCTCAAGGGCTGCTTCAACAACCTGCTCAAATTTTGGGGAAGCTATGTGCTCGTAATGCACTTTCATAGAAACATAGAAATGACGGCAGAAAAAGACCAATCAGCCCATCTTCCACACTTATTTTCCCATACTTCCCAGACAATCGGCCCAAGCTTCCACACTTATTTTCCCATACTTATCTGTTTCATCAACCACCAAGTTCAGGGCCCTTGTTGGTAACTGTTTGATTCAAATTTCCTGTCATTGATCAGAGAGTAATGTTGCAGTTGCATCAAAGGTAAGCATAAGGCTTAATGGTTAAGGGTAGTAACCGCTGCATCAAGCAAGTTACTCCAATGCTTGTTTACCCAGACTGCACAGATCCATGCCTTGTTGGATGTTGTCTGAATGTAAATCCTGTTTTCCACATTTCCCCCTGTCATTGAAGCAGAGAGCAACGCTGTAAATGCATTCAAAGTGATGTATCAGGCTTAATTGGTTTAGGGTAGTAACCACCGTAACAAGCAAGCTACCCCCACGCTTATTTGTTTACCCAAATTGTGAAGTTCAGTCCTTGTTGGTTGTTATCTGAATGCAAATCCTCTTTTCCACATTTCCCCTTGCCATTGAAGCGGAGAGCAATGTTGGGGTTGCATTAACCGTGCGAAGGCTTATTGAGTAAGGGTAGTAATCACCAGGTAGTAGCCACCATTCCAGCAAGCCACCCCATGGCTCTACTCTTCATTCTCATCCTCTAGCCTTTATGAATCCACAGTGTTTATCCCATGCCCCTTTGAAATCCTTCATAGTTTTAGTCTTCACCACTTCCTCTGGAAGGGCATTCCACCACCCTTTCCGTGAAGAAATACTTCCTGACATTGGTTCTGAGTCTTCCTCCTTGGAGCTTCAAATCATGGCCCCTAGTTCTTCTGATTTTTTTTTCCAGCGTAAAAGGTTTGTTGTTGACCATGGATCATTTCGGTTGGGTTTAGGCGAAAGCTTGAATTTGGTTTATCTGGAAAAAAAAAATGCCAAACTTAATAAAGTGATTATTTTTTCCTTTTTGGTGTCTGTGCTGCTGCATTTCAGTCTTATGCACCCACAGAAAGTTATAAGGGGCATTTCAGTTTAGACAATTTTTGAACTTTACAAGCCAAAGTTATGTTGAAAATAGTAATTGTGTATTTCTGTTTTGTGTGTGTATGTTTGATATACGATTGCACAAATAGTTACTTTATTGAAGCAGGGTGAAGTGCTGCAGTTTTCAAATAACAAGATTTCAACAGAAGTGTGCTGAGAGAGATTTGACCAGTGTGATTGCTTAATGTTTGGTAGATTTTAAGTTATTTTGTGACATTTATCAAAAAATTATTGAAATTTAATTTTTATTTTTAGATGTGTTGTGTTAATCAGTGATTCTCAACCTTTTTCCTGTTGTGACACACCTGGCTGATAGTGCCAACATGTACTCGCTATAATCCACAGCTGAACTAAAAAAAAAAAATCCCAAGTATTAGACTTTACATGAAAAAGGATGTTTATGTATATAACTCTTTTAAACAAATTTTATGGCATATAAACATTCAGAAAAACATTCTGAAAAATAAAAGATAAGAAACAATATATTCAATCCAGTTCACCATATGGACAATTAAGAACAACACACAATTTCAGAGAAGTTATCCCAAATTCTGCAAACAGTATGTAATATATGGATCCCAGACTACTGCATACTTAAAACTAGTATTCTGCAGATCATAATGCAACTGCTCTATATCAGCAATTTCACACTTGATAGTGCCAATAGTCCAAAGGGGGCAATTGTAAATCTTGTTGCCAATAATAAATGCTCCACCAATTTCCGATGTTTCACTGGAATCCCAGAGCCTGCCAATCTACCCACCTCTGGACCAAGAAACATAGGATATCCCAAGAAATTGGCAATCTTCTGAGCAATCCCCGTCCAGAAATGACAAACGCTTTGGCACTGCCACCGCTTGTGCAGAAAGGTTCCCACTTTTCCACTCCCCCTCCAATAGATATTAGTTGTACTCGGAAATATTTTAGTGTAAGATACCAAGGGTATGATAGGTTCTATGTAAAAGAGAGATTATCAGTGCAACCCTCTTATCACACATTGAAAAATGGTGCATAGATTGCCATTTATACTTCCAATCTTTGGCGTCCAGTTCAGTACCTAAATCAACATTCCAGGCCTCTATAAGTTCACTCAAATTTACCTTTAAGGAGACCTTTATACATTTTCGCTTTGCCTTGCCTACGAGCATCAGGATCACAAACAAATTCTTCAAAACCATTTAAAGGATGCAGTGGGCGTGTCAAGGAAAATTTTCCCTCCAATGCCCTCTTTACCTGCAAGTATTGGGCATGACTTTCTGGAGACATATCAAAATCTTCAATTAATTCCTGAAAGGACATTCATTCTATGCGATGTGAGGGCAGAGAAATTAGTCTAACGCCCCTTTTTTATCGTGGGTGCTATTTCTGCTATAAATATAGCATTTTGATAAATCTAAGGGTAAGTTTAATGCAGGCCAGCCTACAGTTCAAATAAATGTGCCTATCTGTCAGGCCGATACAGAAAAACGCGCGGGAGAGCCAGCGAGCGCACAGGCCACTCTCCTGGGCGCGCGATTCAGGAGGGTGACCTGTGCAAATTAGGGCCCGCGGTAAAAGGAGGAGCTAGGGACACTAGCGCGTTCCTAGTGCCTCCTTTTTGACAGGAGCAGTGGCTGTAAGCGGGTTTGACAGCCGACACTCAATTTTTCTGGCGTTGGTTCTCAAACCCGCTGACAGCCACGGGTTCGGAAAATGGACGCTGGCATAATTGAGCGTCTGTCTTACGGGCCGTGGGCCAATTTTTAATTTTAATTTTAAATTTTTTTTTAAATTTTTACTTTTTTTTTTTTACTTTTGGGGCCTCAGACTTAATATCGCTATGATATTAAGTCAGAGGGTGTACAGAAAAGCAGTTTTTTCTGCTTTTCTGTACACTTCCCTGGTGCCGGCCGAAATTAACACCAGCCTTTGGGCAGGCAATAATTTCTGAAAGTAAAATGGTACGGCTTGGCTGCACATTTTACTTTCTGTATCGCGCGGGAATAACTAATAGGGCCATCAACATGCAATTGCATGTTGCGGGTGCTATTAGTTTTGGGGGGGTTGGCCGCGCGTTTTCGACGCACTTTTACCCCTTACTGTATAAGGGGTCAAGCTAGCGCGTCGGAAACGCGCGTCCAAACTCGGGCTAACAGTGCGCTCCACCGGAGCCTGTATGCAAGTCTAAGAAAACCTGTGCTGGAACTATACAAGAAACATGCTGGAAAAGGTACATTAACTTGGGTAAAATATTCATTTTTAGCAAACTAATTCTGCCTGCTCAAGTAATTGGAAACTCTCTCCATTTCAACAAATTTTGCTTAATCTTCCCCCAAAATTCTCCAGTTTCTAGCGTATAAACAACTAGAATCTCTAGGGAAATAAATACCCAGGAAAGTGAATCCTTCACTCACTTTTTATAGGCTGAGAATCAATCAGGGAGGCACTCGAGTCAAGTGGATATATATCAGATTTATCAACATTAACTTTATATCTTAGAGTGCACTGTATTTTTCAAGCAGAGCCAAAAGATATGGCCCTGATACCATGGGTGCGAACAGGTAAATTAAAACATCATCAGCATATAACAATATTTTTTGTTCCCTCCCCCTGAGCCGGAGCCCACTGATACCAACATGTTGTCAGACTGCCTTAACAAGAAATTCTATAGCGAGGTCAAATAACAGGGGAGAAGGAGGGCAGCCCTGTCACGTACCCTGAGCAATATTAACAAAAGGAGATAGCAAATCATTAATCAGTACCTGGGCTAAAGGTCGCTCATACACAGCCTTAATCCATCTCAGAAGTCTCCCAGCTTTCCAACAAAACCCAGCATTTTAAAGAGGAAAACTCAACTCAGCCTATCAAAGGCTTTCTCAGCATCTAAGGATTTCCAGGCCTGGTTTACCTCCCTTCTTAGCTAGATGCAATATATTAAAAAGTCTTCTTTTGTTAGCTGTTGACACCCTACCTTTCACAAACCCAGTTTTATCATTATGCACAAGACCTGGCAGAATAGGTTCTAATCGCAACTATAAAATTTTGGCAATTATTTTGGTATCTGAATTAAGCAGTGATCTGGATCGGTAAGAACCACACACTTGTGCAGCTTTACCCTGTTTGTGTATTAATGTAATTACAAAATCTATGTGCCAGCCCTGAACCCCTCTCTCCTACCTCCCAAAAAAAAGAGGGAGGAGAAAAGGTGCAACATCAGGATAGAATGTTTTATAGAACTCCATTTGAAACCCATTGGGGCCTGGACATTTCCCATTATGGAATTACTTAATAGCATCCTGAATCTCTAGCGCTGATATAGGAGCAGCAAGCACCGCTACTTGGCCTTCTTCTGTGGTAAACGCAAATCCGCTAGAATATAAATTAGAAAAGATTGCATAAATATATTTTCAGTATGCTTAGAATCTGTAGTTTTCCAACCTGAAGATCTTTTTAATTCCATAATATGGGATCTACTCACCCTACGTTTTACTAATCTGGCCAACAAAGTACTAGATGTATCGCCATGTTTATAAAAGTTAAGCTTAGTGTATTTCAACTCACGGCTTACTTTACCAACCTCCAAAGATCTAAGTTATTTTTGAACTGCTTCCAACAACTTATATGTACGTTTGGAGCAATCCTTCTTATGCTGCAGCTCTAGATCTCTAATACTACCCAACAGTAGATCTGCCACAACCCTTCGCTCTTTTTGAAGGTGACTTGCAAAGCTGATAATTTTACCCCTTAGGAAGGCCTTAAAAGCCTCCCACCAGAGAGCAGGTGCATAATCAGCCTCTGGATTGAACTCATTAAAGTCGGAGATAGCATTCTTCAGCAAGTCTGGAAACCACTTATCCCCCAACAAATAGATGTTTAGCTTCCAGGAAAAGGAGCAAGTTTTGTGAGGCTCTACAGCAATTAAACTCTGGACTGGATGATGATCTCAAATAGCACATGCCATGATTACTCTGTCCTTCATTTTAGGTAAAAAATTGGGAGTACACATGAAATAATCTATTCTGCTATACTTAGCATGTTTTGGCGAATAAAACGTGCCATCTTTCTCTCCCTGATGTGTCTATATATCTACAAGATATGCAGTGCCTCCCACGTGTCTGCCATTACATTTAGAACTCCTCTCCATGATTTTACGTGCAAGGTCTTATCCATTCCAGGGTCTGGACTCGTGTTCCAGTCCTCCCCTACTCATAAATTTAGAAATCCAAATAACACTATTTGATCCATTAGTTTACGATAGAGCTCCATTTGCTCAGAGTTTGGACCATATACATTAATCAGTGTCAGTGCCATGTTGTGCAGGGAACAATCAAGAAGTATGAATCTCCCTTTAGGATCTCAGTATGACTTGTGTACCTGCAAAGGAGAAGATTTAGCAATTAAAATGCATTCTCCTCTAGTTCTGGAGTTGTATGATGAGTATCCATCCCACTTTCAATTTTCCTTTTTATTAAGAAACGTTTCTTGAAGCATCAATATCTGGGCTTTAGATATTATAGCAAATTTCAGTTATGCATTTTCTTTTGATAGGTAATGAAATGCCCCTCACATTTAAAGAAATAGTTTATAACATTACTCATGACATTATTATTAATAAATACAGAAACAGAATAGCTATCGAAAATAACATCATGAGAAATTTGCAGAAACAAAGCAACAGACCAGTAGTCCGGAAAAGATAAAACTTTCAAGAAAGGGCTAAACCCTAGATATAACTAGATCCACATACAAAACCAAGTAGCTTGCCTTATTTTTCCCACCACCCAACTCCGTCCCTACCAACCCTGCCCCCTTCAACCCACAACTGCCAACAAATCCAAAACTGTAGGTTCTCAAAACATCCAGCCCACAGTCTACAAAACCTCCCCTGAGCCAATAAAGGTCCCTTGCCCCTCAGATGGGAACACCTTTGGGATCTAAAGAATGAACCCATTTACCAAATACCTCCTGCACCCCATACACTCAAACCCCTCACACTTCAAGAACCGTAAAGAAATTCCCTATTTCCCACACACTCTCCACACCCAACCCAAATCACTTTGTGTCCCTCCCTCCAAACCCTCTCAAGCACATTATTTATTTTCAGTCTTCATAGCAAACGTGTTAAGAAATTCCCCTTTGAATGATTACAACACATCCCATATAAGCAGGCAGAGCACAAAAATAAATAATTGAGATAGCCAGTAAGTTCAGATTCAACTTTCCAAATTTCAGCAACTCTTTCGTGTGTTCCAGAATAAAAAAAACAAGGCCCCTCTCACAGACTTCTGGACCTGAAGTTTCTCCTCCAGAGAGACGGTGCACAGTTTATCAAAAATAACTTGCCATCCCCCAAATACCTTTGTGGACTTCTTTAGCATAGAGTAGCTTAGGACAGACTAGCCATGGCCTTTTACTAAACGCTCCAGTTATTGCGCACCAAACTGCTGGCAGACAGTACACCTTAGTTTTGAAATAAACCAACAACTGGGCTTCGAATCAACCTCGGAGGGAAGAAGGTTCCCCCCAAAAAATGCCAAGCTCTCAAAAGATTAGAGAATCTGTCCTGCGTATCCTCCAACAGTAACAATGACCTCCAAACAGTAGCAATCCCGCCATTGGAGTGAAATTTATATTCAAAATTCATATAACAAAAACAACAACAAAAATAAAACCACTCTGCCAACATACACTCTGAACTTCCACAGTAAATCACCAGCTCGTGACCACCATGTTGAAGTTCCAGCTTTATGCAGACGATTTTTGCATACAGAAAGTTATGGCATTGCCGCGCCGTCAGAAGCACTGTTATTTGACCGCCATTGCTGCAGCCACTCTTCAGCTCCTTTTACAGTATTGAAGACGGTAGATTTTCCCTGATTTAATACCCACAGTTTTGCAGGATACTGTAGAGCATTTTTAAGATTGCATTTTTGCAGTTCTTTTTTCATGATTGCGAATGCCTGCTCTTTTTTTTTTTGCAGCTCTGACAAAACAAATCAGAAAAGAACATTATTTGATTCCCTTGGTTCATGACATCTTTCAGCTCTTGTGCCTCATTTAAAATTTTCTGCTTGTGCTGAAAATAGTGCATTTTAATTATCACAGATCTCGGCCATTCCCCCTGGGAAGGTACAGGTGCCAGTGCCCAGTGTGCCCTATCAATTTTGAAAGAGCCTTTACAATCATTAATCTAGAACAGATTTGGGAGCCATTTTGAGAAAAAGGAACATGCATCATTGCCCTCTGCTCTTTCAGGGATCCCCAAGATTTGGATGTTACATTGCTGCATTCTTTTTTCCAGATCATCTAATTTCTCCTGAATAAAGGTAACGTTGCACTCTAATTTGGCGCCAGAAGACATGGCAGATATCTCCAGATCCACTATTCTCGTTTCAGCCTCTTTGATTCTGGTAGTGTTTTCCTGTACAGATTGAACTAATGCTACTACATTTTCCACTATGACTCCCATATGCTTAACTTGCCTTTGTAAAATTTTTTCTGCAAATTTTTCAAATAGTGAGTGCATATAATCCTTGTTTTCTGGCGGTTCACCCACCTTGATTTCCACTTAGGCTGCTTCTTCTGAGGCTGACTCCTCAAAGCATACTATTTTTTCCTCACGGATGCGTTCAAGTAATTTTTTTATTTTTCACCTCTCTGCTGGTGTTGCGTTCGTGCCTGTTCTTGCCCTCGCTCCACCCTCTCTACCTTTGTGGCGACTCCCTTTGGGTCTGATGGACAGATGCTGCCGCGGCTTCTTCTCCCTGGAATCCCCGGGCTGGCCTGACGCTGCGGATCCGCCATGTTCCTGATGATGTAAGGGCATGCGCACGCTCCAGAGTTTGTATCGGCAAGGGCGCAAACCTCGGGGGCGTCCCCCTGTAGAGACGTCATCCACTTCCAACTTAAAAGGTCTTTGCTTGCAACTACGAATCAAGTTAGCAAGGACGCGAATCATACTCTTCTGGTTATGATTCGCCCAAGCTACTCTTCCTTCTTGTACTTACCAGGAGTACCTGCTCCTCAGGGGCTCTGCTCTCTATTATTGATTTCAGATTGCTAAGACGGGATCCGGTACTCGCTCCTCGAGGGCCTACGTCCCTGATTGCTCAGAAGACTCCTTACTGCCTGGAAGTGATCACAGACGTGAACACTGTGAGTTATTACAGATAGGAATCGGTACTTGCTCCACGAGGGCCTATGTTCCTAATCTCTGAAGACTCTCTTCTGTCTAAGACGTTATCACAGGTACGGAGATTGTGAGTTCTTATTTCAGACTGCATATAGGAACCAGTACTCTGCTACGGCTCCTGTTCCTGAATATACTGAAGACTCTCAGCTGCATAGAAGCCATTACAGATATCTACAAATTGTGAGTGCACCGTCCACTACTGGTTATGTATCCAGCATACCCTGTCTACTCACTACCTATAGTCTCTTTCTACAGCTCAGCAACCCAGAGATTGTAATTCCAGTATCTGAGGGACTTCAGCCCTGCCGGGCACATCAGCTCACTACTGCCACCTCTGGTGGTTCTACTTCCGGTCTAATAAAGAACTATCTGTGTTTGTCTCCATACACCAGCCTAGCCGGTGGTCCCTCTCAGGATATCCTCCTGGGGGGGGCTGTTATCTGCCATCAGCCCAAGGATTCACCAATTTACATAAGTGTTTATTCCTTACACTGCTAGAGCAGTATCATACAGACTGCCACTCTGTGGGAGCCAACTCACAACAGATCATTAACTCCGCCTACGGAGTATTACAAATCGCTAGCTTCTCCCCTTGGGGGAGCAGCATTGAACAGCTGGCCTACTTCGATGGTACTGTCTCCTTTAGAGTGTGACATATCCAGAAGGAAGGCAGCAAAAACCGAAAGGCTTAGTTTGATAAGCGGATCTGAGCAGGTGCCCCAACAAGCCGTGGCCTCTCAGCTTATTGCATCAGCCGAAGTCCCCATGAAAAAAGATATTTAAAATACAGTCTTATGAGGTAAAAATATCACAGTATGCCTATTTACATATGCTGCTGTGGAGAAAACCATCAAAAAAGAAACAAAAGACTCTTGGAACCCATATGGTATTAGGCCTATTGTAACACATATTGAATGTTGCCTTGGTCCTCAGAAAGCAATGAGTAAACGAATTACAATTTCAATATAGTAAACCTCTTATACCAAAACAGCACTAACTGCCAAATCTCAAACAGCAACATCCCTAACTATGAAAAGGCCACATTGCAAATATTATACCAAGCCCTAAAACACCAATACACATTGTATTAGGAAAACAGAAAAAGCCAATCTGGTACAGATCCATATACGAATCCTACATGCTAGCAGAATACCTCACCTCAGTCACATGTAGAACACAGACTGTCACCAAATACCGAATAAAGAGACTATAAAGTGTAAATAGAAACATGTAGACAAAAGCTGAACTGGAAACCTCAACAAGCCAGAATCCGTATGCAGTGCAACAATGCAAAAATAGAAACATTACCAGTACTCATAAAACATCAAACAATAAAGTTAAGCAATATAAAATCAATAGTAATAAAGACAAGATGAAAATAAAAACACTTCCATTTCATCCTGCTACACCAGTCAAGTCTAGTCCAAACAGGTGGGGTTATGTCCCCCTACCAGCAGATGGAGGCAGATCACACACACTTTCTCTGTGACATCATTGCCATTCTATACAGGTGGTGCAGCACAGAGAAACTCCAGCAGATGGTAGGACTTACTGGTGAGTTTCCAGGAAATCTCTGGCTTAGAGGATATAGAGCAAGTCTGTTTTGGAAGATCCCAGTCCCAGAATGGACTAGGTCAGGGGTCAGGAGCCTATGGCTCGCGAGCCAGATATGGCTCTTTTGATGGCTGCATCTGGCTCGCAGACAAATCTTTAATAAAAAAGTAAAAATCTAACAAAAACCCCCACCCTCCTGACGCCCCCCAAGACCTCCAAAATTAATTTACTACAAACCCCCACCCTCCTGACCCCCCAAGACCTGCCAAAAGTCCCTGGTGGTCCAGCGGGGGTCCAGGAGCGGTCCGGGAGCGATCTCCTGGACTTGGGCTGTCGGCTGCCAGAAGTCAAAATGGCGCCGACGGCCCTTTGCCCTCACTATGTCACTGGGGTCGACCAATGGCGGCGGTAGCCCCTGTGACATAGTAAGGGCAAAGGGCCGTCAGCTGCCAGTAATCAAAATGGCGTCGACGGCCCTTTGCCCTTACTATGTCACGGGCTACCACCGCCATTGGTCGACCCCAGTGACATAGTGAGGGCAAAGGGCCGTCGGCGCCATTTTGACTACTGGCAGCCGACAGCCTAAGTCCAGGAGATCGCTCCCGGACCCCCGCTGGACCACCAGGGACCTTTGGCAGGTCTTGGGGGGGTCAGGAGGATGGGGGGGTTGTAGTAAATTAATTTTGGAGTTCTTGGGGGGCGTCAGGAGGGTGGGGGTTGTAGTAAATTAATTTTGGAGTTCTTGGGGGGGTGTCAGGAGGGTGGGGGGGTTTTGTTAGATTTTTACTTTTTTATTAAAGATTTGTCTGCGAGCCCTGGACCCCCGCTGGACCACCAGGGACTTTTGGCAGGTCTTGGGGGGGTCAGGAGGGTGGGGGGTTGTAGTAAATTAATTTGGCAGGTCTTGGGGGGCATCAGGGAGAGTAGGGGGTTGTAGTTAGTATGGCTCTCAAGGAATTACATTTTAAAATATGTGGCGTTCATGGCTCTCTCAGCCAAAAAGGTTCCCGACCCCTGGACTAGGTAGATCTTGGGGGAGGAGGCTTCTCCTTGATTTAAAAAAAAAAAAAAAAAAAAAAAAATTAAGAGTTTTTTTGGATTGCTGGGTGCTGTGGAAAGGCTTCTCCAGCCTGTCCCTCCCCTCTCTGACTTATCTTCTCCCGCCTGCTTCAAACTCTGCCTGCCTCATTAAGAAGTTAAAAGTAAAAGCAAGAGCTGCGGCAGTGGAGCCATTTTTGGGCAGTGGTAAGGTGCCTTAATGGAATACTGAGATGCTTTGCCTCTCTCAGTGGGGTAAGCTTGTGTCCTCCAGGGGCCTTTGAGACAATTTTGGTGCATGAGCTGGGAGGAGGCCGGGCATGGAAAAGGACAGGAATCACCATTATGGCATGTGTGGGAGTAGGCGTTTGGCTTTTTCTTCAGGGCTGCTGTGTATGTCCTGTGTGCGTGCCAGGGAGATCCCAGCGGAGTGCTCCCAGGCCTCCATCGCTGCTAGCACACCACCTTCTCAGGCAGGAAAGGCCTCTGCTAGTGATTCACAGTCTGATCTAGTGGCAATGGAAATTGCCAGCACATCAGTTTTGACAGGAATGGCAGCCATTTTAATGCAGCTTTCTGTAGTTTTACCAGCCCTGCAGCAGCTGCATTTTGATTGAGGGCAAGTTTGGGGCCCCTCCCATGCTTTGGCAGTTAAGCCTCTCAGTGAGCCTAATTTAGGTCAGCCTTCTGCTCGGGAAGATTTTTCTCCAGAGATATTTTGCATCAGATTTTCTGCGCTATAAAAGTGCCTGATGCAAAGCATAAGTCATCTGGATGAGGGGTTCTTCTGGTCAGGTTACCCACAAGAGGTCCAGGGATGCAGCAGATCCAACTTCCCCTGGGTCAGATACCCCTATAGAGCACCCTGATGATCTTGCAGGCTCCGGTAGTGGAGATTCAGTGGAGGAGGGTGCAGTGATTCATCTTTTCAACAGGGAGGAAAGGCATCCATGATTGACCAGGCAGTCTCATGTCTTTGACTTGCAGATCGTAAGGTTGAAGCACCTCAGGCTTGGGACCCTATTATTAAAGGGGTCCAAAAGTCCTCCAGGGCCTTTTTCCTCCATTCTGAGATTGAAGAGTTGGTTTGGTGGAGTGGGAAGTCTCTGAGAGTGGTCTCAGGGGGGTCAAGAACGTTCTTAAATTGTATCCTCTTTCTCAGGACATGGTACAATGGCTGTTTCATTTGTCAGACAATCTACAATCCTCGTTTAGAACAGCACTACACTCAAGGATCCCCTGGATGGAAGGATAGCGCTCCTTTTAAAGCAACTCTTTTCTGCTTTGTTTCTAGCTGTTCAAGTTTCCATCTGCAGTGGCATGGTGGTCTGTGCACTTTTACGCTGGATTCATTGGCTCCCTAAGAGTGTAGAGGTGGCCAGAATGGGAGTCTGTGGCAGCTTGACACCCTCTGTGATCTCCTCCGCATCTCATCAGAACTGTAGCTTTCTTTGTTGCAGCCAGGAGATTGCTTTGGTTTTGCAACTGGTTGGCGATTTCCTGGTCAAAATCTCGACTGGGGAAACTTCCCTTTAAAGGTAAGCTTCTTTTCGGGGAGCAACTGGAACAGCTTATTAAGAATCTGGGGGATCCTAAGCCTTAGAGGCTTCCCGAAGATAAGCCACAGTCCTTTTGGTCTAACAGGAGTTGTGTACAGTTTCAGGATTCAAGGTGCTGTAGGCCAGGAAGGCAGTCCTCTTCCTATTCCTTTCAGGGCTCACAGGTCTCTAATGGAAAAAAAAATCAGTTCTTTCATAACTTCTTGAAACCTAGGTCCGATTTCACCCCTGCCTGAGGAGCCATCGTTCTTTCCATTAAGGCACGGCAGGTTCACTCTCTTGTCACTCCAGTAGTGTTATGGTTATTGATGTTTGGGTGGATCCTTGGACACTGTGACAGCTGACCATGCCCATGGGGGGCAGTCCCGTGAGGGTCCATAGTGTTAGGCTAGACTCTGGACACACAAACACAGATTTGAATCTTTTATTAAACAGTTTTGGAAACCACCAGAGGTGACAGTAGTGAGTAGTAGATGTTGAGCCCGACTGGGCAGGTCTCCCACAGAATGCTGGAACAGTGAATCCTCTGCTAGGCTGTGCTGTAGTGGAAAGAGACTGAGAGTTATGAGTACACAATAAGAAGCATTCAAAGTCCCAGGTACAATTAGGAGAAGCTCCAAGACAGGGAGAGCAGGCCCTCGAGGAGCGAGTACTTGATCCCTTAGAGCAGAGAGACTCAGTGGTATTGTACTCATGTAGCAGTAACAGAGATTCCACTAGATGAGAGGTCTGGCACTGGAACAGAGGGCAGGCCCTCAAGGAGCGAGTACCTGGTTCCAGTGAAGCAGTACTGTGGAATAGATGGTAGTTGTTCTCACAGATGGAAACTGTTAGTGAAGTCCTCCAAGTAGAAAGGTTTGAAGATGCAGGCAGCGACTCAGGGAACATGGGCTCTCGAGGAGCGAGTACCGATTTCCTGATAGCACCTGAAAGAAGCAGAAGAGGCCCCCGAGGAGCAGGTACCCCGTTAGCAACCCCGAAGGGTATAAGAGTTCCAGATAGTGCTGGAGTGGCAGAGCAGCTTCGGTACAGAGAGCGAATCCCATCCGTAGAGTTCCGTTGCTAACTCGATGAGCTAGCAAATACTGTAGGCTTAAATATCTGGTCAGCGTGATGTCATATCAGGGGGACGCCCCTGAGGTTCGCGCCAACGTGGAAATAAAAGATGAGGGCGGCGTGCCGCAAGGTACCTTGGAGGAGCATGGCGGGAGGCAGCACCAAAGCCGGTCCAGGGATGCTGGAGAGGATGGCAAACAGACGCTGTGGCAGCCAGTAGTCCGAGGTGAGCGGGAGGAGCTGCAAGTAGTGAGAGGTAGGTGGGGCAAAGCTGTCGAAGACCGATGGTCGCAACAAGTAGGGGATTGCTTGTAGCCTTTTTACCAGGAGTGGGCCAAAATAACCTCAGATCAATGGGGGTTAGAGAGAATTCTTAGCTTTAGAATTGCATGCACACATTCCCAGAGCCTTTATGATTTCCTTCTGAACCTCAGCCATCAATTAAAGGGCGGTGCACGAGACCCTTCTTCGGCTATTAGAGACAGTTGATCCAGTTCCCTTGGGTTTAGGAAGGTACTCCATTTATTTTGTGGTTCCAAGAAAGATGGGTCTTATAGGCTCATTCTCGATTTCAAGAGAGTCAACAGCAATCTCAAGATCTGTCATTTCTGAATGGAAACCTTGTAGTCTGTGCTGATGGCAGTGAGACAGGACAAATTCCTTTCTTCTTTGGATCTGACAGAAGTTTATTTTATCCGGATCAGGCAAGCCAGTCAGAGGTATCTCCAGTTTTATATTCTTCAGAAACATTTTCAGTTCAGGGCACTTCCCTTTAGTCTGGAAGCGGCTCCACAAACCTTCACGAAGGTATTGGTGATGGTGACAGCCTCTTTGAAGTGAGAGTGCATATTGGTTCATCCATATCTAGATGATTGATCAGGGCAAAGTCTCTTCAAGAGCGGGTTCAGAAGAGTAATTCAAGTTTTAGAAAAACTGGGCTGGTTTGTCTATAGTCTCTGGTTTTTGGAGGCACTCTTCAACATCGTTAGGCCATGCACTTCTGACCTGAAAGAGAATGGGCAAATTCAGAGATTTATTGTTGCAGAGTCCGAGGACCTGGGATTAACTGCAATAGCTGGGATCCATGGCAACTGCTATAGATCTCATTCCTTGGACCAGGCTCATATGAGGCCTTTGCAGGTTGCTCTCGTATCTCATTGGTCATCCTACTCCCAGGATTAAGAACTGTCTTCCTCTGCTGGAGTCTGTGATGCACACTCTGTGGTAGTGATGATTCCTCAGAATCTGATACAAGGAGTCAGTTTATTGAACCCCTTCTTGGATACTGGTCATGACGGATGCAAGCCTTTGTGGTTGACATTGGGGGGGGGGGGGGGGGGGGGGGGCTCATTGTTTGGACCAGATGGTTCAGGGCTTTGGTCTCCTCAGGAGGTGTCTTGGTCCATCAATAGGCTGGAGATCAAGGCCATACAGTTGGTTCTCTGTCATTTTCTCCTTTTATTCAAGGGAAAAGTGGTCAGAATGTTGTCCGATGATGTGACTGTGGTGGAATATGTGAATGGACAAAGGGGGAGGTGGGGGCAAACGTAGGGAAATTTCGGAGGAAACAAAGTTTCTATTCACGTGGGTAGATCAGAATCTGGAGCTCTTGTCGGCAGCTCATATTGCGGGCCAGGAGAATTTTCAAGTATATTTTCTAAGTAGGAATCTTTTGGCTCTGGGTGAGAGAGAGCTGAGCCAGGACGCCTTTCAACAAGTAGTCCTGAGGTGGTTATTGCTCTGCATGGACTTGATGTCTACTCACAAAAATGCAAGCGTTCCTTGGTTTTTCATTTATTGCAGGCCTTGGCCACAAGAGGAGCTTCTTTATGTCTTTCCTGCTTGGCCACTGATCGACTGGGTCTTATTAAGGATCAAGGCAAAAATCCTTGATCTGAGTGGCTCTGATAGCTTCAGATTGGCCTCAGAGACTGTGGGTTGACCTTCCTCTGAGTCTGTCGGAGGCCCAGGGGCTCCTGGATCAAGGCCCAATCATTATGGAGCATTCTGCTCCATTTTATCTTACAGCTTGGAAGTAAGCTGCACAGAGCAGCATTTACTACCCTTGACAGAAGGCATGAGGGTAACCTACACAGAGCGGCGGTTACTACCAAAAGCAACTTGCTGGGCAGACTGGATGGACCATTTGGTCTTTATCTGCCATCATGTACTATGTTATATGCTCATACACTTTAACTTTCACATGCTCAATCACATACACACACACACACTCTTTCTTTCTCTCTCTCTCTCTCTCTCTCTCTTACCCTCTCCCGCTAGAAACACAAGTGGCAGCAGCCTCTTCCTCCTCCAGTCCCTGAAGCTGACAGGTCTGTTCCTCTTTCTTGGGGCCGCAGGGGCTGACGCTGCTCTACCTCCTGCTCCTGACCATCGGCTTTGTCTCATGCTTCTTCAGCCATGCTGCCACTCAATTGGACCCCACACAGATCTGGAGCCCATGTGGTTCCTTTTCCTTTTACTTCTGTCAGCAGTATGACCTCTCCTTCTTGCACAGGCCCACCTCACATTGCTTCCTTTTCTGGGCCACGCAGGCAGGAAGAAGGAGAGGCCATGCTGCACCACCACCATTCCTTGATCTGTGGCATCAGCTGATGGCGTTGCCCTCTTTCAGGTCACTGGCTATACTTTTGCCTGTGCTGTGGGAGGCAGTTGGGTAAGGAGAATAGGGTCTTTGAGCAAATTTGCATATGTTATAAAGGGGAGGGACCAACATTTACACGAGTAAGTTGCTATTTTACAAAGTGACATGTGGAAGTCTTTTACTTAGTGTATTTATTTCTGCTTAATATCTGGTATAAGTGATTGTAAACATCTTAAAAGTGAAAAAATGATAGGGTATATCATTTGCACACACATATACAGCTAAATTTCAACTTATACAGCTAAGTAGTGCCTTTGCTGCTATATAAATGAACAAATTTGAACATCTGGATAAGTAGCAGCCCTTATTTTGATTTATCCAGCTAAATAGCTTTTCGTCTAAGTAGCGCTTTTTGAACTTATCGGGCTAAGTGCTGCTACTTAGCCTGCACACATTCTTTCTGTGTAAGTTATCAAATACAGTAGCAACTTTACATGTGCCCATATACATGTGTAAATAGTAGGGGTATGCAATTGTTTAGGACGAATTAGGGAATTTCGACTCCCGTTAGTGCGCACTAATCTGAAATTCAAGTACCCCCAAATTACAAAGGCCCGAACCGTGGGAAATACAAAATTTCCCACAGTGGACCGAAAATGAAGCCCGAACCGATAGGTTTGGGCTTTGCACATCTCTAGTAAATAGGAGTTGCGAGCAGTTTTGAAAGTTATCCTCCTTGCCTAGTAAGAACAATGTTTTGAAATCTGCAGTCTTTGAAAACTTTACATTTCTGGCTTTTTTGAACTGTCAAGCTTCTGGGATCACATGATGCTGGACTGAAGACTCACCTAAAGGGGTTTTAGTCAACTTGGGATGGGATACCAAAAAGGGGTGTTACCTTATGCGCTAAGAGCTATGCAACATGCTCTTAGCGCAAATCGCGCTATTAACCCAGTATGAGCAGAGAGAGAGAGAGAGAGAGAGAGAGACTTGCTATAGTGCCTCCTCCCTAGACAGGTATTTGTATCCCTATGGGAGGCCCGCCTGGTAACTCGAGGTGGGGATTAGGAATGAGTGTAGGGGGTTGGGGACCACTTTCACATTCAACATGAGACGTACGAACAGAACAGTGGTCTCTTGTGAAGATTTGATGGCCTTCGGAGTGAGGAAACTCACTCCAAGATGAGATTTGGACAGTGTTCTCTCCACCTAGCTTGTTGTTGCCCAGGTAGAGTGTCCATCAAGCTAGGTTGAGAGAACATTGCGATAAACCTTTACCAATCTCTAGCGCACAACGTACCGCAAATGAGAGGTGTAGCTATTGGCTGCATTAGGAGCCGCACTAACACTGCGGCTGTTTCGCGGCACACGATAACTCTTTCCTACTTTACATATGCTCCACCCCAACTCCGCCCCTGAATACAAAATTAAAAATTTGCATTCGCAAATCGCGTTAACGGCTGTTAGCGCGATTTGCGGAATTATCTCCCGCGGTAACTCCTTGGAAAATGACCCCCTTTATCCCCAATACATTGTAAGCAGCACTTGTTTGGAAAAAGTTTAAAGTCCTGAATTTTGGATGAATCCAGTAGAGGGCAGGTTTGTCTGCAGTAGCTTAAAGATAAGAACCATGCCTGATGTGAGCTGCGATGCAGTGCTGTTTAACCCTTGTCATTTAGAGAGCTACTTTAGTAAACTGAATCTCAGAAGCACATTCCTACTGCTTTCTTATCATTAACCTGTACTTTGCACTTTTTATTAATATGTGGTCTGGAGTCAGATTGCAAAAACAGCAGAGCCACATATTGAAGCTTTATTTGAGCAACCCTGATACAATGCATCCTTTCTTTTTGTAAAATTACCTTTTCTGGTCTTTAAAAGGGCAATTTTCGAAGCCATTTTCTGGGATGAAACAGTGTCAGCGGTGGAAATGGCTGCTTGAAAACTGTTCAGCCTGTACCCCGGTAAAAGTATGGGTGTAGTTCTTTAACAGGCGTACTTTTACCTGCATTGTAGTGGAAGTGTTCTGGGGGAGGGTTAGGTCGGGCAGAAAACAACGTTCATAGTTTTGGATTTTCAAAACTACAGAATGTACATTATTTTAATTGGAATAAGCACCCACAGAAAAAGTAGATGCAGGTCTCTGCGGGTATTTTTTTCCTTAGGCAGTTTTCAAGGTGCAAAGACCGCAGGTAAAAAGAACCTGCGATCTTTGTGGCTATAGGGTGTTAGCATGAAATTTTCCCCCTCCCTAAATATTTATTTCCCTTTGTATTTTTGAAGATGTTTTTGGTGCAGCTGACCCTTGGAGAACAGATCTGGGAAGCTGAAGGGACCAGTATTAAAAAAGCTCAACATGCCACTGCTAGCAAAGCCTTGATTGAAAGCATCCTTCCCAAACCATCTCCTAGACCATCAAAGCCCATCATGAATAATAATCCTGGTAAGATGCCTACAATTTCTGTAGTTTACTGCATTTTCACATTAGCTGGACTAGATCTGTTGTAACAATTGAGCTATAATAGTAGGCTTAAGCAGTCAGATGAAAGGGAGCAGCAGACTTTAAAGGCAGGATTTTTAATGAAGCGATATTAACGCGAGTATGCATGGTAATTCTTTTTATCTGCCGTAGCTGAAGCTGGTGAGCTGCATGTGAATACATTTACTTCAAGACGCACCTTTGAAGGTAAAGATAAAAGTCAGTTTATGGTGTGTGGTCACAGACTAGGTGTATGTATAGCAAGCTGCTTACTGCCCCTTGCTTCATATGTAGAGATATGAAGCTGCACAATAATTTCTGCTAATTTTGTAAATAAACTGCAACTGGCTCATCAGTCAGCAGCTTTAATAGACAATTTCCTGCCCATTCATTTTCCTTCAAACTTTAAGTACAACATATACACCATGCAAATTATATTGGTGTCTGTTCGTTAAAATCCTTTTTAGGTTCTTAAAGATTCCCTTTCTGCAGTTTTATGTGTGATGTACATTATAATTTGACATGGATACTGATATGCTGCTCATATTCAGAAACAAAGAAAAAACATTTATTACATTATTGTTTTGGTAATGTCTTTATTTGCTCATTTGAATTCTGAGTTGAAGAAGAGCGTATTAGCTCTCAAATGTTAAATGTATTGTTAGTTCAATATAATATTTCACCTTATATATATATATATATATATATATATATATATATATATATATATATATATTTATTTATTTTTGTTTTTATTTGTTAATCTTTATATCTTATTCTCTATGAGAATCACACATAGATTAATTCACTGACAAATAGTAACCTTTTGATGAGTATCAGCTGTTGTAAAAGGGGGTATTCGGCTACTATTTGGTATCTTTTAAAGTTCCCCAAGGAGGTTTACAAGGGACTAAAAAAACATTTTGCAGCACATATGAGAGAGATCCTGTTTGTAATCACAGTTTTTGGGCTCTGCTTGGCCCCTTCCATAACAAGCAATCTACCTTTGCTTCTCTTCTCTCCATGATGGGCACTTTTATTTGCCTCCCCAAGGCCACTACTCTAAATCAATTCACTTGTTCAGAGCAGATTTCACTTTTCCCACCCTATCTGACTGGAGGAAAAATTAAGGGTTTGTTTTCCCTTTCATGGAAAAACATGGCAACTGGCCTCCAACGCTAGTTTCTTTTACTAAATCTACCTAAATGGAAGCCAAAAAAGGCTTGGGGAAAAAAGTTTTATAAAGTCATCTTTCAGTGCCTTTTCGCTCCACTTTTAAAGAGACAATTCTGTGATCACTGCAGCACAACACACTTTAGCACTTGCCTCTGGAAAAGTGGTGTTGATAGTCCCTACCTCCTGCATAAGCATCTCCACACACTATATTGGTTCTGGGGCTGATTCTGTTCAGTATCTTTGTAAGTGATATTGTGGTGGGGTTGGAAGGTAAAGTTTGTCTTTTTGCAGATGATTCTAAGATCTGTAAAAATGTGGACACACCTGAAGGAATAGAGAGAATGAGAAGTGATCTAAGAAAGCTCAAGGAGCGGTCAAAGGTTTGGCAGCTAGGATTCAGTGCCAAGAAGTGCAGAGTCATGCATTTGGAGTTTGGAAATTCAAAGGAACTGTATGTTATGGGAGCGAAAGATTGATGTGCATGGACCAGGAGAGAGACCTTTTGGTGATCGTGTCTTATGATCTGAAGACTGCGAATCAATGTGACAAGGTGATGACTGAGGTCAGAGGGATGCTGGTCTATAAAGAGAGAGGCATAACCAGCAGGAAAAAGGAGGTGAAAATGTCCCTGTACAAGTCATTGGTGAGGCCTCTCTAGAGTACTGTGTTCAGTTCTGGAAACCATACCTCAAAAAGGATAGAAATAGGATGGAAGCGATCCAGAGAAAGTCATCCAAAATGGTATCGAGACTGTACAAAAAGCCATATTGGATGAGACTGAAGGATCTAAATATGTACTCTGGAGAAGAGGAGAGGTATGGTACTGACTTTTTTTAAATACCTGAAAGGTATTAATGATGCACATCTTTTCCAGTGGAACCAGAAATCATGATATGAAACTCCAAGGATCAGACTCAGGAATAATGTCAGGAAATATTTCTTTATGGAAAGGGTGGAAGATGCATAGAATGCCTTCTCTGAAGAGGTGAGGAAGAAAGGTACAGTAATGGAATTCAAAAGGGTATAAGATAAACACAGAGATCACTAGTGGCTGGAGGATGGAAATGAATAAACGGGGCAACCTGTGGGTAACGTTTGGTGTAACATTCCTGCATGGGGATAATCTGCACATAGTGGCAGTTACAACCCTAAACAACTTGCTGGGCAGACTAGATGGACCATTTGGATCTTTATCTGCCATCATGTCCTGTGTTACATCTGCACATGTTTCTTCCTCTTCCCTCCCATTCATTCCTCTTCCTCACAGTCTCCTAATATACAGGCACTTACACTTAGCTCCAGCTTTCTCTGAAGACCAGCAGTTCTCTGTAGTTTCAAATACATATAAGTGCCGTAATCTGATAGTGTTGACTATATAACAGAGTTTTAGTGTTTTCTGGAAAAATCCGAAGAGCCCTATTTATGGCAGTTTCTCCATGCAGTGTGCATCAGTTCCTCATTTTTCACTAAGACCAATGGATGTGATTTTGCTGACGGTTGTCATTTGCTGCACTTTTCATTGCTTTGGATTACCAGACTTGGGTGTTTCTGGCCCTTTACTTTCTGAATGTGCCTTAGTAACTTTTCCTTTCCTTTCCTTTACTCTGTTCATTAGGAGGCTGATATATAGTGGGCCAGTGAATGGGAAAGTTACTGTAGTAACTTTACCGGATATTCAGCAGCATTTAGCTGGATAAGTCTAACACAGAATATATTTGATAGTTTTAGGACAGCAGCTTTTCCAATCAGACTTATCTGGCTAAGTTTATTTAGTTAACGCTGACCATCGGTGTCACTAATGTGAGCTCTTGGGCTGTGGCGTGGTTGACGCAGCCTAGCATAGAAATCTACTGGGCCCACTCTGACAGCAGGTGGATTCACTCTACTAGGAATGGTTGGAGGGCTTCACTTATACCAGCCCCATTCCCCTCAGGATGAGCCCTTGGGCTCCAGGAGCTGGCATGGCTTAGGCGAGAATCCTGTATGGAGCAGTCAAATGAAGTCAAACAGTTGGCAGAGGTCAGGGCTGGCAGCAAGCAGTGTAAAGGCAGGCAGTGAGCAAGCAGTGTCAAGGTTCAGGCCAAGGTTGGAGCAGGCAGCAAGAAAGTGGTGTCAAGGTCCAAGCTGGGGTCAGGGCAGACAGCAGTCCAGAAGGTAGTCAATATCCATAGCAGAGATCAGAATCAGGAATCAGGCAGTGATGGATGGCCAAGACAAAAACATGGGAATAGGGACCAAGACAAGCAAGGCAAGACAGGGCAACAACAAAGGCAGGATGAGGCGCAAGGTAAGGAGAAGGTACCGAGACAATGAAGCAGGAGGACCTGTTGCTGAGGTACTGGCTGGAAGCATGGCTGGGATTTAAATCCCCAGCCCGTGCTGACATCATCTGCTGCGGGGTCATTACTGTTTAGCGTGCACTGCGCGTACCTAGGGGGGACCCAAGGAGGCAAGATGGTGACATCCATGCTGTATCGACATCGGGGGTAAGTGTGGCCAGTTGCGGGACTGTCCCTCAGTTGGCCAGATGTTACAGTACCCCCCTCCTAAGCTTCCACCCAAAGCCTCTGGGTTTAGGCTTGAGGGGAAAGAGACAATGGAATTCTTGGGTAAGACGAGGAGCTTCCTCTGGGCCAAACCCTTTCCATTATTCCGGATTCGCTTGCAGTCGAGAATCTCTTGGACTTCATATTCTGTGTCCTCCTCTGAAGTTACCTCTATTGGTTTGGGAGGAGATCGTGAGGGCCACGAAATGAATAGGGTTTTGAGAAGTAAGATGTGGAAACATTATGGTCCTTGAGGCTAGGTGACAGTTTTAACTACTATGCTATTTGTCCAATTTGCTGAAAGATTGGCAAGGGCCCAACAAAATGAGGTGAGAACTTGGTAGATGGGTGTTTTAGCTGTAGATTGAGGGTGCAAAGCCATACCAAATCCTCAGGTTTGAGATGTTGTGCCAGTCAGCACTGAGTGCTTGCTTCTTGTATTTTTCAGCAGCCGAGGTAAGGAGTTGGTGGGTCTTTTGCCACAACTCCTTGAGATCCTGGCTAATGATGTTGGCTGCAGGGTATGAGACTGATACTGGAATAGGAAGTGGCATCCGTGGATGTCTGCCATACAAGATCTGGAATGGAAATGGCCCTGTAGAGTCTTCACAAACACAGTAGAGGAGCAAATGCTGCACTCCAATTATAATATCCAAATCACCAGGGAAATGCAGAAACATAAAGTCAGTCCCAAACTTCAAGATTTGTGCGAACAATTCTTTAATTCATTATATTGGCAACTCCATTGCTTAGAAGACACAAAAGTTTATCAACATTGCGTCCCCCGACACGGACCCGTGTTTCGCCAAACGCGGCTGCGTTGGGGGGAACAGTAATTTTTTAGCGGTATTCAAAGCTTTAAATCTTAGCGTCTTGGCAGTATTTCATGCAAGGAGACTCTGTAGAGTCTCCAACATAATTGTTATGGAAGAATTCTGCCCAGGGAAGGAGAGATGCCTAATCATCCTGTCATTTGTTTACATAGGCCCTCAGGAATCCTTTAAGGATTTGATTGGTTCTTTCTGTGTCTACTCATTACTTTGAGGATGGTATGCAGAGGAGAAGTGCACAGACTTCTCCAGAACCATGCCGTGAATTGTACTCCTTGATCTGAAAGAATGTGTTTAGGCAAGCCAAGGAGGTAGAAGATAATGTTGGAAAAAGAAATGAGCCAGCTCTGGGGCTGAAGGAAGTTCAGGGAGTGGTATAAAATAAACCATTTTTGAGAACCGATTCAGCACAACCCAAATAGAAGTATAGCTATTGGAAAGAGATAGGTCAATGATGAAGTCCATGGCCATATGAGTCCATGGTTTCTTGGGGATTGGCAATGGTTGTAAGAGTCCCCAAGGGTGAGCATGGAAGTTCTTGTTAACTGCACGGTTTAGTCAGGATTCCATGTAGTGTTGCACATCATCCCACCAATAATGGTGGAGGAGCAATTCCATGGTTTTAGCTACCATGGGATGGCTGCCAGGCGGGAATCGTGAGCCCACTTAAGTACCTTCTCCAGGAGACATTTGGGGACCACTGTCTTCCCTGATGTTACAGGATCTGCTGCTGCTAACACGATCCTCGCAAGATTGACGATGTGTCGAAGTGATCCTGTCAAGTCCTCTGTTTCAAAGGACCACAAAAGGGCATCATCCCACTGGCTCTTCTTTGCCAATCGATACTGGAGCTCAGAGTCGAAACAATTAAAGAATAGAGACCATCGAGCCTAGTGTGGGTTTAACCATTGAGCTTGCTGGAGGTATTTCAAATTTTTGATTGGTGAAGATCGTAGCTGAATGTCTAGCTCCCTCCAGTAGATGGTGCCACTTCTCCAGAGCCAGTTTCACTACTAGGCGTTCTCTCTCTCTCTGATATAATTCCGTTCCATGGGTGTGACTTTTTTAGAAAAGACGAATCAAGGCATAGGAGTTCCTTTATTGTTGTGCTGTGCAAGAACAGCTCCTACCCCAGTAGCAGAGGAATCTACCTCCATGATAAAGGGCCTAGATGGATCCATGTTTTGGAAACTGGGTCTGTGAGGAATGCTTGAGGCGACAGAAGGCTTGGATGATGTCTTCGGACCAATTTCTGGTATCTGTGCCCTTTTTTGTAAAAGCAATGAGAGGAGTGGGCAGTGAGGAATATCCCATGCATGAGTTGCTGGTAATAATTGGTTAAGGTAAGAAATCTTTGCAAGGCCTCGAGACTAACTGGTACGAGCAACTAAGGAGAGGATGAGGGCCGGCCTAGGATTGCTTCTCCAACCAATCCCAGGCTTGAAAGTTTTTTGCCTTTTTGGGACAATGGCCAGAAAAGTGTCCCTGAGCAGTGCAATAGAGACAAAGATTGAGCTGCTAGAGCCTCTGTTTTTCTTCTTCGATGAGTTGGGCCCTGCTGAGTTGCATGGGTTCTTTGGAGGAAGGAGCAAGCGGGGCATCTGTGGTAGGGACCAGAGGCCTTTGGAACTTAGGTGCAAGCCTGAAGTGTCGACGAGAAGCCTCCCTCTCTCTGGTCCGCTCTTGGAACTGGATGTCCACTCAAATGACCAGGGCGATGAGAACATCTAGTGTGGGAGTGTGGTGATGCACAAGTTTGTGGCTTAATCCCTGGTTAAACCTCTAGGAGCAGTGCAAGTTTAGTTTAAGAAAAAGAGAAAAGAAGGCAAAAGTAGGGATGCAGGGAACTACATTTCCCATAGTGCCCCTGCCTAGTTTCTTGTGCTAGAGGCCATCACACCTGGCTCAGGACTAATTGAGTTGGTTAACACCTCTCAGACTTGGGGGAGGGGCTATAAGAGGCTTGTGGAGCAGCTGAGTGGGGGTGGAGTAGAGGGGGAGGATCAGGTTTGAAACAACTAGCCATGGAGGGTGCTGAGACTGAAGCACCAGAACAGAAACAGCTTCCGCCATACTATGGAGGAACTCTCTGCTGATGAGGAAGATCCAGAGCCGTCTGATTTAGATGTTAGTAGCAACTAAGCTAAGTTCCTTTTGTTTGCCATTAACAGACTTTAATGCTGAGTCAGGGCTCTTGCACACTGAGAGCAAGGTAGAGAAATGGAGTTAATATAGACCTGGTTGGGATTAGGGTAAAGAATAGAATAACAGGTGTAGGTTTAAACTGTGTTGAGTCAGATTATAATTTCTAGGGGCTAGGAAGTTAGAACCCTTGCTACTGTCTAATTAATAACTAGAAGTGGTGAATGTTACAGGAAAACCATGAGGAGCTGAACCGTTGTTTGTAATTAAGCAGTAACCAAATGAGTTCTGTTGGTTTGTAATGCTTATAAAGGGAAAATGTGGGTACTGAACCACTGTTGGTAATTGAGCAGTAGCCAGTAAGTTCTGTCAGTTTATAATGCTTGTGAAAAGAAATGTGTGTACTGAACTGCTGCCTCAGGTACAAAAACTTAGATTGTAAACCCTCTGGAGATAGAGAAATACCTACAGTACCTGAATGTAAACCGGTGTGATATCTTGATTGAGATCGAATGTCGGTATATAAAAATAATAAATAAATAAATAAATAATTTCTTATGACGCCTAGATCTCTTTCTTCGGTGGTAGCTCCTAATATGGAACCAAACATTGTGTAACTATAGCATGGGTTATTTTTCCCTATATGCATCACCTTGCACTTATCCACATTAAATTTCATCTGCCATTTGGATGCCCAATTTTCCCGTCTCACAAGGTCTTCCTGCAATGTATGTATGTATGTATTTATTTATTTATTTAAAAACTTTTCTATACCGTCGTATAGTAGAGCACCATCACAACGGTTTACAGTTAGGCACAAATATGTGGTTTCTAATTTATCCAAAGGGTGCCATTATTATACGGTTACATAGTTCGATAATATACTCTAAATGGGAAAGGGTGTGGTTACCATTTATTATTAACTGTCTTTATAATTTAATACTTAAATTGTGAGAAAATAATAAAAATAAAAGTAAGCAATACTGCTTTTTCTTGGTGATTTCCTGCTTTGTGTATGTGTTATTCCGTTGCCTCACTGTGAAATGCTTTTTTGAAGAGCCATGTTTTTAAGCCTTTTTTGAAGAGTTTTATTTCTTTCATTAGTCTTAATTCTAGTGGTAATGTGTTCTATAATAAAGGTCCTGCCAAAGATAGTGCTCTATCTCTAACTTGTGTCAACTTTGCTGTTTTGATTGAGGGTATGGTTAGTAGAGCTTTATTGGCTGATCTGAGATTTCTTTGGGGGACATGTAGTCGTAATGCGGTGTTTAGCCAGTCCGAGTTTTCGTAGTTTATTAGCTTATGAACTGTGCATAGTGCTTTAAACTGAATTCTCTGCTCTATTGGGAGCCAGTGTAAATCTGCAAGTGTTTGGGTGATATGATCTCTTCTGCCTTTACCAGTAAGTATTCTGGCAGCCGAGTTCCTGTAGTATTTGCAGTGGCCTGATAGTGGTGTATGGTAATCCTAGGAAAAGTGTGTTGCAGTAGTCCGTGCTGGCAAATATTAACGCTTGTAGTACTGTACGAAAGTGTTCCTGATTTAATAAGGGTTTTAGACTTCTAAGGACCATTAGTTTGGCATAGCCTTCTCTTGTTTTTATTGATATGTGTTGCTTAAGGCTCAGTTCCGTATCTATAATTACACCTAGGTTTCTAGCTTTATCAGTTAAGTCTACTGATTTGTCATTTTTTTAATTTATTTATCATTTTGCATAATATACAAATAGAACATTTGTATAGGAAATACAGAGATACTCAAACAAATAATCTAAGGCTAAAAGAAAAGCCTACAATTTAAACAACAATATCATAGTCTCTTATTACATAGGAAATCAGGGAGAGAGCAGAAAGTAATTCACAAGGAGCATATAATATAAGCATTTTCAAATTAGGTACTTTAACCACAAATAATAATCTATCTATACCCTTTATGTTGCATCAGGAGTCCTCCTCCCAGAAATAAAGACCCTCAACTGTTCTGGTACAAAGAAAACATAAGTATTCCTGGCCAGTTGGATTATGCACTTACAGGGGTACCGTAACTTAAAACTACCCCCTAGTGCTAAGGTCTCAGCTCTTAAAGATAGGAACTCTTTCCTACGCTGCTGCGTAGGTTTTGCTAGATCAGGGTACACTCGAACCAGACCACCTAAGTAGGAAACGTTTATATTCTTAAAATAACTCTTCATTATCAATGATACCGCCATTTCGTCAAAAAAGGTAACAAAAAGAACCGCCCTATCCATTATTTCAACGTTAGAATTTTCCAAATAATCTGTCAAATTCTGAAAATCTGATTGTGGGGGTAATATTAACGGTGTGCTGGTTCTCTTAGGTAAAAAGAAAAGTTTTTTTTATAGGTGGTATCATTTCATTTGGAATTTTTAATGCCTCAGTTGCATATTTCTTAAATGACAAAAGAGGTATTTCCCCAACTATAACGGGAAAATTTAACAATCTAAGATTCAAGTGCCTCATATAATTTTCAATAGATTCAAGCCTTCTCAAAGATGATACTTTTTCTGAGGCTATTACAGCATTTGCATTCTGTAGACTTTCTATATCCTCATGTATTTTCTTAATAGAGTTATCTTGCTCAATAAATTTGGTTTTTGTGTCTGTTTCAAGGACCCTGACCTTAGCCCCAATCTCATCCAGCTTTTGGGTCTGAATATCTAGTTTTAGAGACATTCCTGCTACAAGTTCCCAGATATTCTCTAGGGTTATCACTGCTGTTTTGTTCAATTGCCGGGGAGGGTTCCTTACCCCAGGACCGAGGCTTTCATCAGCTTCGCTCGATGTTCCAGGGGGTACTACTACTCTCATTCTTCCTCCCACTTCCGATGTTTCCAATTCTTGGGGATCCGGAATGACTCCCTCCAATACACTCGTTTGACCGATGTCTGGGCCACCTAACGAGCTCTGTCTGATATTATCCTCGGAGAGCAACTCGTCTCCTCGGTCGGTTATTAGAGGCAAAGTTCTCAGTGGTGTTCTACAGTCGGGGGGGCTCAGTGAAAGTTCCCCAGGTGAATAAGGCTCTCCTCTCGCCTGTTCACCAACGGGGACTGACGCCCTTAATTGTTGTGGTTGGCGGGCGAAATCTGAAATCAGTCGTTGTCCGGCAGCAGAGTTCGGGTCTGGTGGGTAGACCCGGACTTTGCCTTTCCTTTTGTGAGGCATTTGTAATGAGGACACTTCAAATAGAAACTAGTAGAAACTGGAGCCGGAAACTTACGACGAAACACCCTCGCAAAGCACCATTTTTTAAATCTCTCTCTCCCTTTATGGCGGACTGATACGATCTATGAGGGAACCCCGTCCTCCCATCCTTCTCCGGACTAAGCTGGAACAAGCCGGAAGCCGGCGCGCCCCTTAGGGCGCGCGGCTTGGCGGTGCGCCGCTCCTTCGCCGATTTTATGGGCGCCTGGGTTCCTTGCACTGACGTCAAGAGCGTCGGGGGGCGGGGTTCTGATCCCTTCTCTGGTCGCGGGCAATGGCTCCGAGGGTCAAGCACCGATGTACCGATTCAGGAACAGATAGTTTCTCCAGCTACCAGGCAAGTCCTCACCTCTCGCTCAGCCGCAACAGAGTCTCTCCTGCGCCGATTTTATGGGCGCCTGGGTTCCTTCCGCTGACGTCAAGAGCGTCGGGGGGCGGGGTTCTGATCCCTTCTCTGGTCGCGAGCAATGGCTCCGAGGATCAAGCACCGATGTACCGATTCAGGAACAGATAGTTTCTCCAGCTACCAGGCAAGTCCTCACCTCTTGCTCAGCCGCAACAGAGTCTCTCCTGCGCCGATTTTATGGGCGCCTGGGTTCCTTCCGCTGACGTCAAGAGCGTCGGGGGGCGGGGTTCTGATCCCTTCTCTGGTCGCGAGCAATGGCTCCGAGGGTCAAGCACCGATGTACCGATTCAGGAACAGATAGTTTCTCCAGCTACCAGGCAAGTCCTCACCTCTCGCTCAGCCGCTGTTATTTTTAAGTCGAATGGGATTTTGAATTCTTTTGATGTTTTTTCGTTCAAGATGTATAAATTCTGTTTTTTCAATGTTTATTATTATTTATCACAATCTGCTTGTGATTTAACTACTCTGAACAATGATATGGAAATCCGGCAGCAAGGGACAAAAGATATGTCGGGTAAGTTAGTGATTAAATCTATTGGGATGAGACTGACTGAACAAGTGCTTAGAACTATTTGAATTTTGATATGGTATTAATGTTTTGGTGTATTTTGTTTTGTTTGTAGTAACGAAAATGAAAATGTGGATAATATAAATTGGTCTTGGGTTGTATATTGTGACTTATGGTGATGTGAAGGGTCATACCTGCAGTCTTAGGTGAGTAATTGCAGGGAATATATTTTTTGGTAAGTGTTGGGATTTTTTGAGTATGTGTTTGTATTGTTTGTTTTATGTGGCCAGGTAATTTGTGTTTTAAATGTAATATGACATGAGCAGTTAGTAACTAGTACTTTGTTTACTCCTATAGAAGATTTGTTAGGATGGTGAAACATCTCAATAGAGTAACTCCCAGTTAAAAGATTGGTGTCCATTTAGAAAAGTTTTCCAAATCCCCTGATGAAACCATGGGTGAAACAGGAGTCTTTTGTCAGGAAAAGAAGAATTTTTGGAGGAAACACTAAGAAGAGAAGTGAAGAAATATAAAGATAACCACTAGGATGTGTTGGAATGGGTTGTAAAAAATGAAAAATAGAAAATAGTGTGGTACTTGTGTCAGGTTATATATATTGTGTACATATATTGCCTATACTAAAGATACATTGAGAAGTAAAAAAACAATATGGTACATGTAAGAGAGTTTACAGATATTGTTTGTTAATTTATATAAAATATATTTGAGAAAAAACTGTGATAATTGTTTAATATGTTGGTATATAGTATGAATGAAATGAATGAGTGGATTGTTTAATATTTATTGTATTGTGATGAATGTACGTTTTTAAAAAAATGTTTGGATAAAGAGGTTTTGTGATAAATATATCTTATAAATGTTGAAATACACGGGTAGATTTTTCTATGTTATTCACTTGTGAATATACCTGTGGTTGAACCCCATTATGTTTATCTATATACTTTCTGAAATTATCAAAAGGATCAGCTATTAATATTTATAATGGGCCAATGGTTTGTATAAAACACCAGCTATCAAAATAAAGGCTGAAATGCTGGTTATTACTTTTGTATTTAGTCAACAACCCATACCTAGTTTTGATTGGTTTACTGTTTGGGTCTTAAAGAGTTTTACCTTTAGATTTGAAAGATTTACAGCACTGATGTTTCTGGAGAGCTGAACCTTGAAAAAACCTTCTTTGATTAAAAAAAAAGTGTTTCCTGGATTATTTACTCTGGTACTTCCTGAAAAAAGAAGTTTGCTTGATGGCAGTAGTGAAAAGGATTAGAAGCACTGTGCAATGATACTTTAGGAGATTCACAACTTTTTTGATTTTACAGTGAGACTTTCCTTTATGTCTTCATGGAAACACATAACCATGAGAGTCTGTGTTCACTTGTAGCCATTGCAGAGGACTTAGATGCCATTTCAAAAGCATATGTCATGTGTATAGCATTCTCCTTATACTCCCTGACTTGAGTCATCAGCAAACAAAATTCTTCTTAATATAGGAGGCAGTCCGTGAATTCCTGTGTCTTTTCCAAGATCATAATACAAGTGCTGGACCATGTAGGTCTGATGAGATGCTATGCAGGACTGTGGCACAGCATTCTTAAAGGGCTTTATCTAAAAACAATCTAAAGTCTGGACCAAGGCATGTGGCTTGGGGGGAATCAAGGTACATGTCCCTGGCTTCTTGGAATGTTTCAGAAAGGTTTTGACAGACTGATACAGCAGTTAAGATCAATTAAATCCTTCAGTTGCCTGGACAGGGTATTTGCTGTCTGCCTTCTTGTTCACTGAGAATACAGAGTATGGGGGGGATCCCATATTATTTCCATATGTCCTAGCAGAGAAGGTGGACAAGCACCATCACCAACTCATTCTGGACATCCAGCAATTTGAGGAGGTCAAAAAAGGGTATCCAGCAATCTTCATCAACAAGCAAATCAACTGGAATTGACTTGACCATTTCTTGTACATGTGGAGACTGCTCCTTAACTGTGGAGAAGGGTCAAAGGAAAGATCAGATTAATTCCTTTTCAGAACGTATTTCATCTGATCCACAATGAGATCCCCATGAATGTTCAGAGTCACAGTCTCAATGTATACTGGAGATGACTTCTGAGGGTGCACCGTAAGTCGACATCTTTCAGCACTGAAGGCTGACCTGTGAGGCCTCAAAGCCTAGCATTGCCAATGGACTGGAGAGGCCTCCCTCTTCGAAGCCATCTGGCTTTTACTCAATGTGTTCAACACCAAGCTTGACACTTGATATCTGAAGATCTACTTTGATGCTGAGATGCTCAGTATAACAGAAGTGGCAGCAGTAGGCAGATCACTAGATGATCTGCATGGAATTGAACCAGTTGACACTGTTTGCCCAACACTTTTCATGTGCTCAGTGACTGCTACTGCTATTCAACTCCTGAATTCTTCCTCAAAGATTTCTTTGTGGAAGAGTTGATGGATCTCAGCAGAGGACTGATCTTCTTTAGGATATCTCAAGGGGAGCTAAAAGCTTTACATAGGATTTCTAGAGATCAGCACAGGAATGCATCAACTGGCTTCGGAAGAATGTCAAACGGGAAGTAGGTATTTCTTCCACATGCTTCCAATTCAAACATTTGACAGCACACTACAGAGTCCTCCTGCTCTCAGAGCTATGTATGGAAGACAATCTGTGTTAACAGGCCTTCTCTTTCAATAAATCCTTGGCACGGTTTCTCCTTTTCTCTGTGCACAAGTACTTTAAGAGCTCGATATGTAGCGTGAGCTGAGAGATCAAGATCTCTCTTGATCAATAGGCCTATCTTTAGGCTTCAGTACCAAAGGGGTTGATGCTCCCTTCAGCAACTCCTTGCCTCTAGCAGTCAAAATGGCTCCATGGTACTTGAGCCTTAGTCCTTTCAGCACAAAATCAATGGATCCAAATAAAAGAATAGTCTCATCTTGCAGATCCTTATGGCCTCTTTAGCAGCATCCTAGAGCAGATACTCTAACCCAGCATGGCAATTTCTTATGTTCTTATACTGCAATGGCCAAATCATGATTCTCACCTGGACATTTGCAGCAAGTCTTGTGATGATCTATCTTCTCCCTGCAGCCCAGGTAAAACCTTAAGTCACTGGCCTTCTTCACTGTCATCAGAAAAGTTATGCGAAAACAAGCAGCAAAGAAATTTTGGAAGAAAGATGAAAAGAGGGGCTGCAACCAGAATACTTTTCAGAAGTATCACAGAAAATTGGGCCTGCTGATAGAGGTATGAAAAAAGAAATGACAATGTTAAAACCAAGGAAAAACCTAGAGGTCAATATTCAAAAGGATTTGTCTGGCTAACTTTGATTTGAATTTCATGCCCTTCTCACTATCAAAAGTTTACCCAATAAGTCATTAACCAGCTAAAATTTAGCAGAATAAAAAGAGGTGCCCTCCATTTGAGGTCTAATTAATACGGTGAAGAGATAGTTTGTTATTTTTGTTGTTTTATACCTGTTGCGTCCGTCGGTCCTAGATGGCTTCGCCCCGTTTGCCTCACCTTGTTCACGGCTCCTCCCAATTACCTTGGGAAAATGACTACCGCCGCGTCTACAAGCCACCCTCTCCGGCGTCCCCGGAACGGTTATGGTACTGCCTCCCGCCATGCTCCTCCCAAGGTCCTTCTAGGGTGCGCGCACGCACTACCCTCATCTTTATTCCAGCTATGGCGCGAACCTAGGGGGTGTCCCCCTCAAGTGATGTCACGCCATCTGGGGTATTTAGCCTGCCCTTACTTGCTAGCTCGTTGAGTTAGCAACGATTGTCTCGGCCGGTCAATGCTACTGTGCCGCTTCCGTGCTGCTGCTGGAAGGTTTCTCTATGCCCTTCAGGGTACTGATTAACCTGGGTACTCGCTCCTCAGGGGCCCTCTGCTTTATTTCAGGTGCCTTACAGGAATCAGGTACTTGCTCCTCGAGGGCCTGTTCTCCCTGCCTCGGTGCCAGTACCATCTACTTCTACCTGATGGAATCGCATACCTACAGCTACCATCTAGTGAGTAATCTAACTCTCAATCTCTCTCATCCACAGTACTGCCTTGCTAGGAAACCTACTCTGGAATTCCCCTATACCAACTGGGTGAGAAGGGTCCCCTCTGCTGAGGGTCCCAAGACTGCTACATCCAGACTACCTCACTACTGCCACCTCTGGTGGTATCCTACAAGCTGTACAATAAAAGCTCTGATTCTGTGTTTGTGCGTCCTGAGTCTAGCCCAGTACTATGGCTCCCCACGGGGTTCCTCCCCGTGGCTGTGGTCATCTGCCACAGTACCCGAGACTCCACCCAAACACTGCTTAACCATAACAATACCCAATTTTCTCTTTCTCTGTTTCTCTTTCACCATTGTTTTACATATTGTTGAAATGTATAAATAATACATTTTAAAAAAATGTTTAGTATTGCACCAGTGTAAAGCAGTCAAAAAAGCAAACAGAATGTTGGGAATTATTAGAAAGGGAATAGTGAATAAAACGGAAAATGTCATAATGCCTCTGTATCGCTCCATGGTGAGACCGCACCTTGAATACTGTGTACAATTCTGGTCGCCGCATCTCAAAAAAAATATAATTGAGATGGAGAAGATACAGAAAAGAGCGACCAAAATGATAAAGGGAATAGAACAGCTCCCCTATGAGGAAAGACGAAAGAGGTTAGGACTTTTCAGCTTGGAGAAAAGAGACGGCTGAGGGGGGATATGATAGAGTTCTTTAAAATCATGAGAGGTCTAGAACGGGTAGATGTGAATCGGTTACTTAGTCTTTCAGATAATAGAAAGACTAGGGGGCACTCCATGAAGTTAGCATGTGGCACATTTAAAACTAATCGGAGAAAGTTCTTTTTCACTCAACACATAATTAACCTCTGGAATTTGTTGCCAGAAGATGTGGTTAGTGCAGTTAGTATAGCTGTGTTTAAAAAAGGATTGGATAAGTTCTTGGAGGAGAAGTTCATTACCTGCTATTAATTAAGTTGACTTAGAAAATAGCCATTGCTATTACTAGCAACAGTAACATGGAATAGACTTAGTTTTTGGGTACTTGCCAAGTGCTGGGTTTGATGGACTCTTGGTCTGACCCAGTATGGCATGTTCTTATGACCAGTGAGCCTGACTTCAGTGCCCGGAAAAATAGTAGAAACTATTCTAAAGATTAAAATCACAGATCATATAGAAAGACATGGTTTAATGAAACACAGTCAACATGGATTTTCCCAAGGGAAGTCTTGCCTCACAAATCTGCTTCATTTTTTTGAAAGGGTTAATAAACATGTGGATAAAGGTGAACCGGTAGATGTAGTATATTTGGATTTTCAGAAGGCATTTGAGAAAGTCCCTCATGAGAGGTTTCTAAGAAAACTAAAAAGTCATGGGATAGAAGGTGATGTCCTTTCATGGATTACAAACTGGTTAGTAGACAGGAAACAGAGAGTAGGATTAAATGGTCAATTTTCTCAGTGGAAAAGCGTAAACAGTGGAGTGCCTCAGGGATCTGTACTTGGACCAGTGCTTTTCAATATATTTATAAATGATCTGGAAAGGAATACGACAAGTGAGGTTATCAAATTTGCAGATTATACAAAATTATTCAGAGTAGTTAAATCACAAGCAGATTGTGATACATTGCAGGAGGACCTTGCAAGGCTGGAAGATTAGGCATCCAAATAGCAGATGAAATTTAATGTGGACAAGTGCAAGATGTTCATATAGGGAAAAATAACCCTTGCTTTAATTACACAATGTTAGGTTCCATATAAGGAGCTACCACCTAGGAAAAAGATCTATGCTTCATAGTGAATAATACTTTGAAATCGTTGGCTCAGTGTGCTGCAGCAGTCAAAAAAGCAAACAATGTTAGGCATTATTAGGAAGGAAATGGTTAACAAAACGGAAAACGTCATAATGCCTCTGCATCGCTCCATGATGAGACCGCACCTTGAATATTCTGTGTAATTTTGGTCGCCACATCTCAAAAAAGATATAGTTGTGATGGAGAAGGTACAGAGAAGGGTGACCAAAATGATAAAGGGGATTGAACAACTCCCCTATGAAGAAAGGCTGAAGAGGTTAGGGCTGTTTGATGATTTTGTAGACTTCTATCATATCAGCCTTTTCTTCTCCAAGCCAAAGGACTTGAACAAGTAAATGTGAATCTGTTATTTACTCTTTTGGATAATAAAAGGACTAGGGGGCATGCCATGAAGTTAGCAAGTAACACATTTAAAAGAAATCTGCAAAAATTATTTTTCATTCAATGCACAATTAAGCTCTGGAATTCATTGCCAGAGGATATGGTTAAGACAATTAGTATAGCTGGGTTTAAAAAGGTTGTGGATAAGTTCCTGAAGGAGAAGTCCATTAACTGCTATCATTCACTCGTGAATAGCTACTACTTGTTACCGGCATTAGTAGCATGGGATCTATTTAATGTTTGGGTACTTGCCATGTACTTGTGACCTGGATTGGCCACTGTTGTAAACAGGATACTGGGCTTGTTGGACCATTGGTCTGACCCAGTAAGGCATATCTTAGTTTTTATGCCATTGCCACTTACCATGTTCAAGTGGATGGTAAACTGATCTCCATACATCCTCTGGTGTCGAAGTTCATGAGAACCTTATGGCATATGAGACTTCCACTTGCTAAGCCACTGGTGCCGTGGGCTCTCACTGTCATCTTGGCACAACTGATGGAGCCGCCATATGAACTGTTAGAATCAGGTTCTTTAAAGTTCCTTATGTGGAAAGTGGTCTTTCTAGTCATGACCTAGTTGGGTAGAAGAGGGCATGAACTGCAAGTATTGGTTCACACTTTCCTCAAGCTTCTTTCAAAATTAGGTTAGTCTTTTCTTCTGAATCAAGCGGTTGTTTGCTCATGTTCTTTTCAAGACCTTAGGCACATAAAGGGGAAAAGGCCCTTCTTTCATTGGGCTTCAAAAGGGCCTTGGCATATTATCCAAAGAAAACTCAACCATATTGTCAGGCTTCTCAACTTTTTGTCTCTTGTGATCCTAACAGACTGAGATTAGCTATTGCCAAGCGCATGTTGTCCAACTGGCTAGCAGACCTTATCGCACTTTGCTATGCTCTGGCTAGCCTCTAGATACCAGACTCTATCAAGGTTCACCAAGTAAAAGCCATGGCTTCCTAGGTAGCTCACCTTAGACATGTGTCCATTGAAGACATTTGCAAAGCTGTTAGTTGGTTGTCAGGTCACTCCTTCACATTCCATTATTGTCTAGATAGTCTCTCCAGAAAAAACAGTAACTTTGGGTAAGCAGTTTTGCACAGCCTGTTCACCCAGTAATCCACTCTCCATGGGAGGTCCAGATTGCTTTTTCAATAAATTCTCCGCCACGCAACCCTTAGCTTGGGATTCCCTATGTTCATGGCTAATTCAGCCCTGCTTGTCAACAAAGAAATCAAGTTTGCTTACCGTAAACGTGATTCTCTGTAGACAGCAGGATGAATTAGCCATTTGATTCTCCAGGAAGGAGGGTGGGTATTAACTACCTAGCTAGAGCTAAGCTCTTCAGTTGACAAAGGCAGCATGCATGAGAACTTTGTGCATGCTCAGTAGAGTGGGAAAGTGGTTAACAAGTAATTTTAAATAAACTAAATAAAATCTCATACTCTTACTATATACATTTTTAAATTTAATTCTTTTTTAGACTTTTAGACAATTCAGTTTAGTTAAAGGTACATTTCCTGCCATTCTCACAGCCAAGCAGTTAGCTGGTAATGAAAAATTGCAAAATCTGGTTCAGTATGTCACGGGGATCAAACAAGTTTGAAAGTGTGCCCTGAAATAAAAAGAGTAAGAAGCACTGGGAAGTAATCAGGGTGTGGCCAGCTTAGTGGTCATGTGCCAAAGTCCATCACAACAGTACAAATATAGCCAGGCACTTCATATGCTAACTAAGTCTAAATTTATTAAATCTAAAAAATGAAAACAAACATATTGATTCCTATCCAGAATTCCTGGATAGAAATTGAAATGTTAGTTTTGTAGCATGATTAAATAAATTTAGATTTAGCTATTATATGGATTGCCTGGCCACATTTGTACTAATAAAAAGTAGTTGTCATCACTTGCTTCTAATTGGCCTTCACTTGTTTAGGCCTGCACTCGCAAATACCAGTGGTTACGCGCGTGGCCGGGCTCGGCCACGCATGTAACCACCAATACACACACAAGTGCCAGGCCCTGAAAAAGAGGTGGGCCGGAGGCCGACTGGGAACAGCGGCCATTAGCAGCTGTCCTGGGAAACTGCGCGCCTGCAGCTGGCCGGCGTGCGGAAATGACTTCTGCTCCAAAGGAGCAGTAAGTAGTAAAATAAAATTGGAGCTAGTTAATTTAGGTTTAGGGGGCATGGAGGAATGGTAGAGTTAGGGATAGGAAAGTTCCCTCCCAGTCTGCTTCTTATTTGGAGTGGATTGGGAGGTAACTGAGGGAGGCCCGATTGCATCGCCGTGCATAACTATAAAATCTCACCCCCCCTGTGCGCATAAGTCACGAGCCACCCGTACATGCGCGCGCAGCCATCAGATGTTATAAAATCAGCGCATCCATCTGTGCGCGCATGATCTTTTTAAAATCAACCCCAAAGTGCCTAGTCCCTTTCTTTAAAAGAGATGCGCCGCCTTCTGTGGTGTGGATTAAATCATCCGTGATGTGCAGTGTCACTTGAAAGGAAAACTTTGCTAATCAATGGGTTTACCCTTCTTTCCTGCTCATGTCGCATCCTTTGAAATATGAATATGTATGGGAGTCATACAACAATTAACTCTAAAATCACTTTTTACATAATGTACTTCCATGGAAGAAAAGATAATACAAGTCACAGGGTTTAAATTCTCACAACTTATTTCCAGGAACCCCAGCTCCCACAAAATCATACCTCAGGGAGGTGGTGAGAAGGTTTACACCATACAGTCGAGAGGGATGAGGATTTCACTCCTGGCTGTATAATGCTGGAGGCAATGTGATCAGCACGGCTGACCTGCAAAGTTTGAACATGCTTGCTCATGGTTCTTGCGTTTGATAAAATCTTTATCTTTGAAGAACTCTGGACAGTTTTGTCTGAATTTAAGCCTTAGTATGTCATTACTGGTAAATTAAATGGCATTCTGTTTCAAAGTGGCTATTACAGTCTATCATAGACTCTTGAAAGACGGAAAAGAGTTTGGGTTTGGCAATCTATTTATTGCTTTTATATTTCACCGTATATGATGAAATTAATCTTGTAGCTGTCCATATAAGAAGGTCTACAAATACTTGCAGAAGTTATACTAGTTTTCAAAGGGAACTTGCGCGCATATGCTCACTTTGAAAATTATCCCACCAAATTCACAATTATACTTGCTAATTTGTGTGCAGGAACTGTTCAAGTGAGGTGAGGTTTAGGTATTAGTGTAGGGGGTTAGGGGCCACTTTGACATTCAAAGTGAGATGTACGAACAGAACAGTGCTCTCTTGTGAAGATTTGATGAACTTCAGAGTGAGGAAACTCACCCAAAGATGAGATTTGTGCAATGTTCTCTCAACCTAGTTTGATGGACTCTCTACCTGGGTAACATCAAGCTAGGTTGAGAGAACATTGCACAAATCTCATCTTTGGGTGAGTTTCTTCACTCCGAAGGTCATCAAATCTTCACAAGAGAGCACTGTTCTGTTCGTACATCTCACTTTGAATGTCAAAGTGGCCCCTAACCCCTACACTAATACCTAAACCTCACCTCGAGTTACTAGGTGGGCCTCCTATACAGATATAAATACCTACTTAGGATGAGGGCATTATGGCTAGGCGCGCTCTCTCTCTCTCTCTCTCTCTCTCTCTCTCTCTCTCTCTCTGCTATCTTAGCGCTTCGCATAGGTATTAGCGCAAATTGTGATAAACTGCCTATTATCATAAAACATGCCCCTTTTCCTATCGCATGCGATATTTAGTGCATTTTGATAAATCCAGGCCTAAGTTAGAAGCTGGCTGAGTGGGAAGCGACAAAGAGTAGTGGTAAATGGAGTTGTCTATGAGGTGGGGGTTGTTGCTAGTGGTGTCCCTCAAGGATCGGTCCTTGGACCAGTTCTTTTCAACATGTTTGTGAGTGATATAATGGGAGGGTTGTCGAGAAAGATTTGTCTTTTTGCTGAAGATACCAAAAGTGTAACAGGGTGGACAGCCAGGGAGGAGTGGGAAAACAAGATGATCTAGCAAAGATTGAAGAATGGTCTAAGGTCTGGCAGCTAAGATTTAATGCTAAAAAAATGCAGAGTAATGCATTTAGGTTGCATAAACTTAAGGGAAAGATACAATATTAGAGGTGAAATTCTACTAAGCACAAAAGAAGAGTGGGATCTGGGGGTAATTGTATCTGATGATTTTAAGGTTTCCAAACAGGTGGATAAAGCAACAGTAAAAGCCAGAAAGATGCTTGGCCGCATAGGAAGATATTGCCCCTGTATAGGTCCCTGGTGGGACCTCACTTGGAATAATGTGTACAATTCTGGAGACCACAGCTTCAAAAGGATATAAACAGGATGGAGTCGATCCAGAAGGTGGCTACTAAAATGGTCAGTGGTCTTCGTTCTAAAGCATATGGGGACAGAATTAAAGATCTAAACATGTATACCCTAAAGGAAAGGCGAGATAGAGGAGATATGATAGAGACATTCAAATATCTCAAAGCCATACACCGGAGGTGAGCCTTTTTGAATAGAAAGGAGGTTCTATAACGAGGGGTCATGAGATGAGGGTGAAAGGGGTTAAATTAGGAGTAATCTTAGGAAATATTTCTTTCAAAGAGGGTCGTGGATACATAGAACAGATTCCCAGTGGAGGTAGTGGAGACAAAACAGTATGGGGCGGATTTTAAAAGGCCCGCGCGCCGGCGCGCCTATTTTGCATAGGCCGCTGGCGCGTGTAAAGCCCCGGGACGCACGTAAGTCCCGGGGCTTTCGAAAAGGGGCGGGAGGGGGCGTGTCCGGGGCGTTCCCGAAACGACGCGGCATTTCGGGGCGGGCCCGGGGGCATGGCGCCGGCCCGGGGGTGTGGTCGAGGCCTCCGGACCAGCCCCCGGGACCGGAGGACGGAGCGGGCTGCCGGCCGGTGCGCGCAAAGTTACGCCTGCTAAAAGCAGGCGTAACTTTGCCGACAAAGGTAAGGGGGGGTTTAGATAGGGCCGGGGGGGGGGGGGGTGGGTTAGGTAGGGGAAGGGAGGGGAAGGTGGGGAGAGGGCGAAGGAAAGTTCCCTCCGAGGCCAATTATTACTTAAAGATGCAGCATTTTAAATGTTTTGAGAAGAATTTCCCTAGAAATTCACTGTAAAGAGTGTCCCTTCCACTCACTCTCCCTACTTCCCTGGCAACTTTGTCCTCTCAAACTCCAACTCCTCCACCTGTCAGTATCTCTACTCTCAACCTCTAGGCTCAACTCCTTCCACTCTATTGCCACTCCCAGAGTTTGACCCCGTTCTCAGTACTGCCCCTCACACAGGCTCCTTCTGTCCCTCCCTCTCTCACATACATACTCTCTCTCTCTCTCTAATACACATACACACACCCTCATACAGGCTCCCTCACGCTCTCGCACACACAGGGGCCCTCTCTCTTGCATACACACCCACACAAGCTCCCTTTCTCTCCCACGCATACACCCTCACATAGGCTACCTATGTCTCTCTCTCACGCACCCCTTCACACAGGCTCTCTCTCACACATACACAATCTGTTCACACAGGCTAGCACCCTATCATACACATGATCCCTTTTTCATACACACAAGCTCCCAATCTCTCACACACATATTCACTCCTTCACAATCTCCTCATATAGGCTCCCTCTCTCTGGCACCCACACTCAAGTACCCCCCCCACCCCCGCTCTCTCTCACACACCCCTGCTTACTCTCCCTGGTCTCTCTCATCCCCCCATACCCCTGCTCTCCTCTCCCCCTCACCTCTCTCACAGGCTCCTACTCATCCCCCTGCTCTTTCATTCTCCCTGCTCTCTCTCACCCCCTCCCTTCACACACACACACCTCTCTACACACATTCACTCTCACCGGGGCCTTCCTCTTCACTGCGAGCAGAGCGTGGCATGCCAGGGCCTTCCTCTTCGCCACGAGCGGAGCGCATCCCGTGACGGCCTTCCTCTTCGCTGCGAATGATGCGTGCTCTGTTCACGGTGCGGCAGGACCTTCCTCTTCGCCGGGAATGGCATGTGCTCCGTTTGTGGCATGCCGGGGTCTCCTCTGCCATTTTTTGCGCAGAATTTAGCAATTCTGCACAGGAGGGGAATTCTGCGCTCTGCAGTAGCGCAGAATTCCCCCAGGACTAGAATTTGCCCTTTCTTCCTCTAACCTTATTAACAATGTATTTTCTTCTGCTCCACTCCTCAGATTGTTTTTTTTTTTTTTTTTTGGGGGGGGGAGGGGGTTAGCATTTTGGTTAGACAGGAAACTTAACCTTTCTGCTTTATATATAATCTTATTATGAAAACATTAGTAACATTATGCAATCAAATGCAAATGATTTTCTGTCTGGGATTTTGTAATAGATATAATGTGTAGAATTATATGTCTCAATTCATTTTTACTATTTTAAGTATGTAAATTGCTTTTATTCATTTGTAAATTTGCAGCAAACATCCAACATGGTTATCCTGGTTAATATAAAATGTTTCATTCTTCTAGAGATAAATTACTGTTGGGCACAGAGATGCCATTTCATTTGGGTAATACAATGTCATTTAAAATACTAAAAATGTCTGATTATGGTTTCTGTAGGACAGATCTGAAAGTCCTAAAATATCCTTAACCTGACAGAAATATACTCTGTAAAATTGTTTTTTATTCTTCCCATCAGAAGTATGACTCGTCCAGCCTCTCAGCACAAAATTTGACACTTGCAGGCATATTCACGAAGGTGTATTAAACGTTAACATGCCAAAACGTGCATCATTTACTGCAGGCCATGTTATTTTCATTGAGTATTTTGGTGTGTTGATGCTTCATGCACCTTCATGAATATGCCTGTTAATATTTGCATGTTCTAGATTTTTAAAGGCGATGTATTAATATCTACAATTTTCTGGCAGCAGTTTTTATGCCTGAATTTGGGGCATTAAAAAAAATCTGAAAATCAGCCTAGACTGAAAAGAAGGATTCCATCACTGTAACACTTTTTGGAAATCTATAGTTTAGTAATGCAGGCTTATTTTTTCAAAATTAAAATAATATTTTAAAATTCTATATGTGTTGAAGGAAAAAATACTTTGCTTTAAAGCGCTCCTTTCTTTATGTGGGCTCCACTTTGCCTTTACAAAAAACATCGTGCTGATGAACTCGTGGAGCACAGATGGGGGCTGTTCTATGCTCCCTGGTACTGGCTTCTCATTCCTTCTAAGGATTTCTGTAGAGTTATAAAATAACCTTGAAATGCCACAGGTGGGAAGATGGTGCAGGGGTTTGTAAATATAATATTGGCAGGAGTAGAGAACCAGGGCTTGTAGCTACAAAAAACCCTCTGTGCTCATTTTTCCTTGACCAAGGATGCAGTATTGAATTAACTCTCCATTTTAGAACAAACAGCCTCACCTTTAAAACAGTCCTCATTTCACCTAGTAGCTCTCTCTGCCTTAATGCTTGTTTGTGAGCTGGATGTAAGGACTGATTAGCGGAGTGAATGGATGGCAATGGGGTTTGAAGCCTTGATGTTTGTTTGGTGTTCGGGCTCAGAGATATCAAACTTGGGCTCCTACAGGCATTCTTCCGCAGTACCATGTATACAATACATGCTGTGCTCACCTCTGTAACACATAGTAGAAATAATTGCCCTCCTGCGTTTTTGACACTTTTATGGACTTTTCTGGCTTCTTGGTTATGCCTGATCTGACAGTTTTGCATATTTGATCAGAGAAGAAAAAATATGTCTGCTCCCTTAACAGCAAGGGAATTGAAATCTGGTTTCCATTAAAATGTTCAGAAAATATGACTCCTTGTGATGTTACCCTTTGAAAATCCTATGGTTGGCACACACAAGGATTTCAAAGTGAAATCCCTGCATCTCATTCAACAGCCCTGCCTTAACCTTGCCACTGGGGCTGCCCTTTTCCCAAAAGGGAAAAGTGCGTGTCTTGCCCTCAATGTGCGTAGATTTCCCACAGAAATCCCTTTGAAATCTGCCATCTTAAAAGAAAGCAATTAGGGGTAGATTTTCAAAGGGTTACGCGCGTAATCCCCGAAAACCTACCCCTGCGCGCGCCCCAGGACGTGCATATGTCCCGGGGCTTTAAAAAATGGGCAGTCCGGGGGCGTGGCGGCGGTTCGGGGGTGGTCCGGGGGCGGGGCTGAATCCTCCGACATAGCGGCCTGTGCCGGGGGATGGCGAGCCGGCGCTCGCAAGTTACATAACTCAATGAGAAGGTAGGAGGGGGATTTAGGTAGGGCTGGGGGGTGGGTTAGATAGGGGAAGGGAGGGAAAGGTGGGGGGAGCAAAAAAATAAGTTCCCTCCTAGGCTGCTTTGATTTCGGAGGCGCTAGGGGCATGCAATCGCCCCTAGCGCCTCCTCGACAGCGCAAGCCCTAATTTAAATATTGCATCGCGCCCCCAGGAGAGATGCCTTTGGGCTCGGCACGTGCAAGGTGCACAAGTGTGCAGCCTCTTGTGTGCGCCGATCCCGGATTTTATAACATGCGCGCAAGTTATAAAATCGGGTGTACATTTGTGCGCGCCGGGTAGCGCGCACAAATGTACCCCGTGCGCTTAAAATTTAAAATCGGTCCCTTACTTTTTACCTTATGCAGTTAAAGAAATTACGTAAATGCATAGAGTCCATGTAATCTTCCATTTCCTGGAGGAAGCACTTTGGGGCCAATGCAAAAATGTTGAACTGAAAGCGGGCCCTGTGTATTTAGCGCCCGCTTTCATAATGCGCCCCCAGGCATCTCTCCTGGGGGCGTGATGCAATATTTAAATTAGGGCTTGCGCTGTCGAGGAGGCGCTAGGGGCGATTGCATGCCCCTAGCGCCTCTTTGACAGTGCGAGCCGGAGAGAGGTCCGCTGTCAGTGGTTGTCCACCGGTTAAGAAAACGGACGCTGAATTTATCAGCATCCTGTTTTCCTAACCAGCGCACATGCATGGGTTAGGAAAATGGATGCTGATAAATTCAGGTTCCATTCTCCAAACCTGACTCTGGGCACCAGAAGGAGTTAATAAATCAATATTAATGTGTCGGGCACTTAATATTAATTTATTCACTCCTTCACTTATTGCCGATTGGTCCCTTTACTGTCACATGTCAGTGAAAGGACCAATCACCTTTCAGAAGGCTGACCTGGTGTTTTTGAATTTATCAGCGTCCATTTTCCTAACCCCTGCCAGCGCTTTTTTTAAACTTTTTTTTTTTTATTATTTTTCTTTAAAGAGTTGTTCCTCCTACTTAATATCCCAACGATATTAAGTAGGAGGCAGTACAGATAAGCAGTTTTTTCTGCTTTTCTGTGCTAGGTTTAGTAGTGCTCAGCAATTAATGCCTGCTTCAGGCAGGCGTTAATTTCTGATCGTTAAAATGTGTGACCTAGATGCGCTTTTTTTTTTTTTTTGCATAGAGAGTGAATAGCTAATAGCCTCATTCACATGCATTTGCATGTGATGAGCGCTATTAGTTTCACTTCGTGTTGGACGTGTGTTGTAGAGGCGCTAATCTACTTATTGCATAAGGGGATTAGATAGCGCTTATACAACCCGTGTCCAACTGCGGGTTATATAGTACGCTGGGCTATGCGCACTGTATTGCATTGGCCCCTTTGTTTTCAGCAGTGTATATTTGTGATAATATCAAGGAGGAACAGAACAAACTCAGAACCTTCATACATTGTACACCTGTGATTTTAATGTGCTTGCTTCCTGGAATTCTGGACTTTTTCTTTTTAGCCGATAGAGATATGCACAGTATGCAATATCAGAACCAGGTAGCACTCCTGAAGTAGTTTGAGTTATGAACTTGGCATTCTTGTGGCCTTCCCAAAGTTTTTTTTTTTTTTTTCTGGTTTGCATTTCATATCTTCTGTCTTGAGTATTTCTGCCTTAAAAGAATAACATGGCATTGGCATAGTAGGTCCTGGTGTCTTTTTGTTTCATTGAAGACTGCTCTTAATCTCAGCCCCAAATGAACCTTACTATTGCTTGATGTTGCAGATCTTCAGTGTGCACTGTGCAGCACGGGACAGAATAGCAGCAAGATGAATTTGGATGTTTCCGTAGAGTAGTTCCCAACCTTTTTGGACAGTTTACTGATTTCATTATTCTTTTTAGAGGATGCATTGTTTAATGTTGGAGGGAAGTTGGATGCTAGGAGCCCAAACCCTTTTTATCTGACCTGCTTAATGGCTTTGTATGGTTGAATGTAATGTAGAAGAGGGGTTCTCAACTTTTGTGGGAGCACAAAGGACCCCCACTCACTTCTTCATAAAATAAGAATATGAATGCTGAGTTTGAAAACTGTTGTGATCTTCTTTTGGAATGACGGTATATAAAACAACTAAATAAAATAAATACATTTTTTGTATGTAGCTATTCATGTAGTTATGTTTATATGCCATAACAAAAGAAATAATGCTGTGCACTCCAGAATTATTCATAATGTATAAAATTGCTTATTTATCTAAACTGAATAAATAGGGAGAACAATTTCCAAAGTCTTTTCAAACTTGCTCTCATAACTGCAGGTCAGGGCCAGCAGTGACCTTCACCTTCCACTCCAGCTGCAATGGGGAAAAAGAAGCAAAATGCTTCAGTTAAAAAAGGTTCTGGTTTGGCAACCTGGTGATTTGGCAGAAAATCAACTCTGGTACCTGCTGGACATGCATAAGAACATAAGAACATGCCATACCGGGTCAGACCAAGTATCCATCAAGCCCAGCATCCTGTTTCCAACAGTGGCCAATCCAGGCCATAAGAACCTGGCAAGTACCCAAAAACTAAGTCTATTCCATGTTACCATTGCTAATGGCAGCGGCTATTCTCTAAGTGAACTTAATAGCAGGTAATGGACTTCTCCTCCAAGAACTTATCCAATCCTTTTTTAAACACAGCTGTACTAACTGCACTAACCACATCCTCTGGCAACAAATTCCAGAGTTTAATTGTGCGTTGAGTAAAAAAGAACTTTCTCAGATTAGTTTTAAATGTGCCCCATGCTAACTTCATGGAGTGCCCCCTAGTCTTTCTACTATCCGAAAGAGTAAATAACCGATTCACATCTACCCGTTCTAGACCTCTCATGATTTTAAACACCTCTATCATATCCTCGCTCAGTCGTCTCGTCTCCAAGCTGAAAAGTCCTAACCTCTTTTGTCATTCCTCATAGGGGAGTTGTTCCATTCCCCTTATCATTTTGGTAGCCCTTCTCTGTACCTTCTCCATCGCAATTATATCTTTTTTGAGATGCGGCGACCAGAATTGTACACAGTATTCAAGGTGCGGTCTCACCATGGAGCGATACAAAGGCATTATGACATTTTCCGTTTTATTCACCATTTCCTTTCTAATAAGACCGTGTAAAAGCACATTCGTTCAGGGCCATGGCAACATCAGTAGCGCAGCTCCGTTCAGTGCCAGTCGCTGATATTTGTAAGGCTGCTACCTGGAGTTCTCCCCATACATTCGCAGCACATTATTGCTTAGATAAGGCTGGCAGGCAAGATTCCATCTTTGGCCAGTCTGTTCTACGCAACTCCTAACCAAATTTCCACCCCTGTTGTTGTGCCTGTTGCATGTCTTTGGGTGCATTTGGTGCTTTGCTCGGGCATCCTCAGCTCGGTACTCACCCATATGTGAGGTCTACCATCCTGCTTGTGAGAAAGCAGAGTTGCTTACCCTGTAACAGGTGTTCTCACAGGACAGCAGGATGTTAGTCCTCACGAAACCCACTCGCCACCCCGCGGAGTTGGGTTTGTTTACGTTTTCTTATTTTATTTTTCGCACGTACTTTTTACTATAAGACTAGACTGAAGGGGGACCCCTGCTGGCTGCAGGGTCAGTGCATTGCTGGGCATGCCCAGTAGGTGCCAGTCAAAGTTCTAGAAACTTTGACAAAAGTGTTCCGTGATTAGGCTCCATCCTGATTATGTCACCCATATGTGAGGACTAACATCCTGCTGTCCTGTGAGAACACTTGTTACAGATAAGCAACTCTGCTTTCTGTCTTTGCTGCAGGAGATTTGGAATATGGTTGCAGGACCTAACTTCTCACGCCCGTCACTATTCCTAACATGCTGGCAGAGACGAAGTACAAGAGGCCTTATGTTCTACCTGCTGTATCATAGAATGTACCTTTTGGAGTTTTCAAAAGTAGATTTTACTGTTTGAATAAAACGGGGGGGGGGGGGGGGGGAGCTTTAATATATGCCCCACCCACAGTTGCTGAGAGAGTGCTGTTCTGCTGTGTATTCCATAATCTGGCTGTATGGTGTGGAATCCCAGTAGACATAGTTCTAGATCTACCCGAGGATTCCCCATGTCCCACTGCAGAAGCCGGGGAGACCACACGGATTGGCAGCCAGCTTTGGCAAAGTGTTGTACCATGCTATTTTGCCTGTTAGTCCTCATCTAGTCTTTCCCCTTCCATCGAAGAGAGCCCAGCAGAGTGGTTCTAGCTGGTCTCATCTCTGTCTTTTTTTACTCACAGGTCCTCTGTCTGGGTCAGTGTGCAACAGAAACCACTTAGGCCTAGTTAAGCCACACTGTGATCATGGAGTAATAGGTGCAATAGACAATAGTAGATAAAGTAAACACTAAATAAACCTAACACCAAAGAGACATGACTGGCCTAATATATTCAGAGTGATTGTTAGTCCAAAAGAGTCGCATCTCTCTATAGCCTTTGTGTAGGACTGCCAATACAGTGTACACAGTGTGCCATAGCTTGCTTCTTCTTGCTTGCCTCGGCTATGCCTTGGACCCTGTCCTAGTCTTCACATGTGGGCGAGATAGTGGACTAAGTGTGATGGAACTCCAGCGGGGCCTAGGTCATGGAGCCCAAGAGCTATAGAAGTCATGGAAATCACAAGTTGCTCAACTGCTTAAAGGCACAGCTACAAGTTGACAGTTACAATCTTCCATCACAGACTCAATATGTGACAGCTAGATTCCCAAGCTGTCATCCGTGTCCATCTGAAGATATCCACATGTACATCGGTTGTATAGTGTCACATGGGTCTGCAAAGACACAGGTGTCAGCACTGTGTCAGCTGTTTCTGAAGCAGTGCTGACATTGGAGTGCTCACCTAGCAGGTCTTCACTTACAGTCTTTTGGAAAGCACATGTCAAAGATCGTGGCAATCCCAAACTACTCACAGGTCATTGCAAGCTAGCATATCTCATAGCAGTTATACATGGCTATGTATAGCCAGGCCCTACTACATCTAGATAAGCAGTCAACTCTCATGTATAGATGGTGATGACCTTGGTCCCTGGGCTGTCATGTTGGTTATGTTAGTTGTTCGGGGAGGCTATACAAGGATGCTGGTCTGACTATCTGAAGGCTGGATTGGGAATAGGATGATGAGTTACCTCTGAAATGAATAGGTTAGAGTTTGTTGGGTGATTATAACAGCACTCATATGACACCTAACAAAAAAAGGTTCACCTCATTGAACCCAAGGCAAATCTGTGTTAGAAGCTAATAATCTAGCCTGATATGTCACAAGTAGCCATTGGAAATATTGAGATGTCAGGGCGTAGCAAGGCTCTTTGCCTGTTCAGCTCAGGGCTAGTCATGTTGGCCAGCTTTATGTAGGAACATAGATAATCTGCTGAGTTGTTTGTTCCAATCGCTAGTAGCAGTTATAGTCCTTATCCTATCTGTGGTTACCTTTAAAGCACATAGGCCAAGGATTCCAGGGGAGACAAGCTAGCAGAATAGTCGTTTTCTAGTAAAGTCGCAAGCCTTTCAGGTCTCTTCAGGTTTCAGGCCCTTGTTTGTCTGCATACCTGCCATGACTTTTGGCCAATATTGCAGAGTTGCTGTCCTATAGGATGATGTCTTATGGTGTTTATTCATTTTAGACTTAGTGGATACCAATACCAAGGCAGGTATGCAGATAGACTCTGACTCATCAGCTATGTGCATGGCAGAAAGGCTAGAGAAGGTGTTGTCAGCTGAAGACCTCATGAGCCAACATCAAACCTTTTTCTGAAGCCTGGGCTGTGCACAATGTATAGGCCAACTGTTCCCAGAAGTATCATATAGTAGGCATGATGTCTTTATTTATTTATTTATTTATTTATTTATTTATTTATTTAAGGTTTTTCTATACCGGCATTCATGAAAGCATTCACATCATGCCGGTTTACATGAAACAGGGGTGTGAAGAAACAACCAAGAACATAAATAAACGTGAAGAAGAGAATCAGTTACAATTAACAGGGGCTGATAACTGGGAGGGGGAAAATAGAAAGAGAAAAAGGAGGTTAATTATATACAATAGTACAGTATATATATATAAAACAATGAAAGTACAGAAGTATATATCTTCTGTACTTTCAGTGTTTTTGTATAGAAAGACAAGCATTTGGGGATATTGCGATGGAGAAGGTACAGAGAAGGGCTACCAAAATGATAAGGGGAATGGAACAGCTCCCCTATGAGGAAAGTCTAAAGAGGTTAGGACTTTTCAGCTTGGAGAAGAGACGGCTGAGGGGGGATATGATAGAGATGTTTAAAATCATGAGAGGTCTAGAACGGGTAGATGTGAATCGGTTATTTACTCTTTCAGACAGTAGAAAGACTAGGGGGCACTCCATGAAGTTAGAATGGGGCACATTTAAAACTAATCTGAGAGAGTTCTTTTTTACTCAACGCACAATTAAACTCTGGAATTTGTTGCCAGAGGATGTGGTTAGTGCAGTTAGTATAGCTGTGTTTAAAAAAAGATTGGATAAGTTCTTGGAGGAGAAGTCCATTACCTGCTATTAAGTTCACTTAGAGCATAGCCACTGCCATTAGCAATGGTAACATGGAATAGACTTAGTTTTTGGGTACTTGCCAGGTTCTTATGGCCTGGATTGGCCGCTATTGGAAACAGGATGCTGGGCTTGATGGACCCTTGGTCTGACCCAGTATGGCATTTTCTTATGTTCTTAGGCCTGTAGGGGCTAATGTCTGTAACAAGGACAAATCCTTGAGCATATATGCTTCCGACAGATGTCTGTCAGAAAGCCAGGTGTAAATAATCTTCTGTGTGCAGTTAGGACTCTGACTACCTCATTAGCAGGTAGGGACAAGCTTGGCATAGACATCATTGATGGTTGATAACAAACAGGCCAGGAACAGCAAAATTGGGCCTCATTAGGTTATCAAAGTGCTGGAGATAGTCTGTAAACAACAATGTCCTAACAGATAATGCATGCCTGTGTGTGTTTGGGTGAGTGATGTGCTGAATGTGTTAACCTCTGTGTATATCTGTGTCTGGGGGTGATGTAGGGTTTGTAGTTATCTTCCTTACCACACCAATGCATACACCAGAGCATGCACTGTGTGTATACCCATTTAGCACACACTGGATTTTGACACAAGCTATCCTGTGTGTCAGCTCTATACAATGGTTGCTACAGATATGATAATGTGTATGTGGTGAGGAGTGGTGGTGGTGAGGCGGAGTGAGGAGCCGGAGAGGATGGAAAGTGGAAGGCATGGTGAGAGGAAAGGAGGCAGGAGAGGAGAATAGAGGGAGGATGAGGACAGGTGTGGTACGAGGAGGAGCAGGAGTAGGAGTAGGGACAGGATCAGGAGTAGAGATAGGGAGGAGGGACAGGATAGGAGGAGGAAGGGGACAGGCAGGCAAATGTGGCAAGAAGAGGATAGCAGGATAGGGCTAGACAGGGTTGGGAGGAGGGGAGTTGGCAGGGCAGGGCTTTGGTGTAAACATATAAAAAGCAAGCGAGCATTTTCTGAAAGATTTTTTATTGTTACAGAGCTGCCACTATAAATGTTGTAAAAGAGTTTCTGTAAAATGGTTTACATGTACACTTTTTTCCCCTACAGGCAGCATAACCCCAACAGTAGAGCTGAATGGTCTTGCCATGAAAAGGGGAGAGCCTGCCATCTATAGGCCATTAGATCCCAAACCACTGCTGAACCAACGAGCAAATTATAATTTCCGGGGCATGTACAATCAAAGGTTTGCACTTTTTCTTTTCTGTTTCTCTTACCATACACACATGGCATATTTAATGGTCTACTGTTTCACATTAATTATAGTAAATATCTTTAAATTTGCTTTATGGAAGGATAGTCGATGACAACAGTCTTTTGAAGTATATGGGAGCTTGGCTTTGTAGAGCTGGTGTGTTTAAAAGTTAATGTATTTTATTACGTTAGAGACAGTGTTAAAACTGAACTCTCAATATTTGCACCTTTTGTGCTTCATCAAATTTCTGTTTTTAAAAAAATGAAGTGTGTTGAATTTTCTGTGTATAACCACCATCTGTGCTTCTGGAGGTAATCATTTTATGGTTTCTTGTGTTCCTCTGGAATCGGGGACTCATCTCTGCGTGTAAAAAGAGAATTAATACTATTTAATGTAATATATCAGTTTATTACTGAATTCATTTAAAAAACTTCCTCTGTGGTCTGTTTCTGCAATGTGTTATTCCTATTGTTGCTGGCAGGAGTTCTCTTGTGGTAACCAGAAAATGGGATGGTTTTTTTTCAATTTTTTGACTTGGCAGCTTCCTTCTCTTTTGGGTTTTCAGCTCATTTGGAATCTGCTGCACATGAGCTAAAACTCCATGAGCCTTCCTGCAAAGATACTTAGGATTTTCCTCATTTTCCCCTCTCCTATTTGGCACAACAACAGTCTACTGACTGAGAAGTATGGTCTGTGATTCTCTTCAGAGCCAGGCTATTGAGCAACCAGTAGATGTCACTGTTGTACAATAACTGGGAACTCCCTCCGACTCCCCCAGGAGCTATGAATGCTGCCACTTCAAGAGATGGGTCTGGGAATTGAATCTGGGTCTGATTCATGGCCTCATGCAATGTTGCCACTGTGCCATCAGGCTCATCTCCGGTGGTCTTTTTAAAACAGTTCCTCCCTCTTTCATTTATATACCAGTTCCAGCAGCTGAACATTTCTTCATGATCAAATCTTCAACAATGGGATTTATAATAGAAAAGCACTGCATTTCTTAAATGGTCTTTCTGAAAACAGATATATATTTTCATTAACAGCGTAGTAATTTAGAGGGGAGACTCATCCCTAGTGCCTATAGTACGATAGATTGGTCTTGAGTTTCCATTTAGAAAGCCCTCTGTAACTTCATTTTGTTTGTTTAAAAGATCAAGTGCATATAGGAAAGAGGACCTTGAAATAGCCCTTTCAATAAATGATAAATTATTTTTAATTACATTTTACTCCTTTCCTTTGTTTTTATTCACTGTTTTATTGTAAAACACGGTTGAACACATAGATCATATAACAATATCAAACAATCATTTAACAGGAACATCTAGTATGAACATAATTATAAGTCAGACATCTACGAACATCATCTATCTATAATAAAGACAGTGTATTACATCAGATGTAGTGTCCTGAGTTTGTTGTCGTGTCTTGAGTTTATTCCCCTTTATCCCCTTCCACCCCACCCCTCCCGATCCTCCCCCTCCCCCTGTCGTAATCCCTTGCACAAATTGTATCTAAGAAGGTGGATAGTTGTTATAAAGTCCCATGGACAAGGTGGGTGTAGTTGTTGGAGTTCTTCCGCTATGGCTGGTTATACCCGCCCTCACTGTGTGTGTCTTTCCATAAACAATAATTCTTCCATATGCTATGGAACTTCCCAAAGAGTCTTACCGATTATGTGTGGTAATTTCCGCGAGTAAGTAAATTTTCCCCACTTTATGCTGAATTTCCGCTATAGTGGGAGTGCAGAATAACTTCCAGTTCCCTACTATGGCAATTCTAGTGGCTGTAAAAATATAATTAACCAACGTATTGTTACAGGTTTCGTGTGGAAACATGGGAACCCCTAATAGAACATGTTGTGGTTGTATGGCCTGACACTCGAATATAATTGACCAAGCCATGTTTCAATATCCACCCAAAGCTGACGAATCTTAGGGCAGGTCCACCACATATGGAAATAGGTCCCGGTCATCTGACAGCCTCTCCAACATTGATCGGATATAGCGGAGTTCATCCGATGGAGCCTAGCTGGGCAATAATGCCAGCGATATAATAATTTTAGCAAATTTTCTATCATAGAGGCTGCAATTAGTCCCTTGCCAATTGCTTGAAAAATTGCCTCCCAATCGTGTTGTGAGAAGGTGGTACCTAGATCCCGTTCCCATGCTAACATATGATTAGGCTTTGTGGGCAGTTTCTGCCCCAACATGGAATACACCAGCGATAATAATTTAGTAGCTTGGTCGGCTTTAAGGCATAAGGTTTCAAAATCAGACCACCCTTGCTGTAAGTGACCCGCAATAATAGCTGCTTTTGCATAATGCCTTAGTTGAAGGTATGGATATATATCAAGGTCAGATAAACCATACTTCAATTTCAACTCCTGAAAAGGAACCAAGTCCTGTCATCCCCAAACATGTGCCCAAGTTGGTATGCATTTTAATTTCCATGCCTGAAAGGCCTTATTTTCATAGCCTGGGGTAAAGCCATAATTCGCATACAAGTAAGTATTAAGGTGGTATTCTCGTGTTCCCACAATAGAGGAACCCTTGGTATGCCAAATGTCTAGTAAATAAACTATAGAGGGAGGCAGAATATCTTTAGTTTGAATACACCACGTTTTCTTAGGTTGCCATAGTAGACTAGTAAGTGGTATGTCTCCCATCAGTTGTTGACTGAAATGTACCCACAATTTAGAGTTAGATTGCCTGTGCCAATCGATGAAGGTTTTAAATTGAGCAGTCTGAGATACCTTTCCAGGCTGGGGACACTTAGACCTCCCTGATGACTGGATTGGTACATTATTCGTCTAGCCATTCGGGGTCTTTTACCCCCCCATATATAAGACATGATTCTCTTCTGCCATTTAGCCAGCCATTGTTGAGGTATTGGGATGGGCAAAGTTTGGAAGAGATAAAGCAGTTTGGGTAGCACAGTCATTTTGACTGCAGCTATCCAGCCCAGCCTTGAAATGCTATACCTATTCCATTCCTCAAGATCTTGGGATATTTTGATCCACAAAGGTACATAATTTAATGGGAGTGGATCCTGAGTAGCGCTCAAGTAAACCCCTAAATATTTAACTTTCTGGGATGCCCATTTAAATCGAAACTGGGACTTAAGAAAGGACTCCTCCTGAGGGTCAGTGCTAATGTTAAGAATTTCAGACTTATCCCAGTTAATCCAGAAACCTGATACCTGACTAAAATCTTCCAGAGCGTGAGTCAGTTTAGGCAATGATGTTTTTGGCTCTGTAATGACTATCATAATGTCATCTGCGAATAATGACAACTTCGATGAAAACTGTCCTATCTCTACCCCCCCCCCCCCCCCCCCCCGGATAACTGGGTCAGCTCGCACATTGATGGTGAAGGGTTCTAAAAAAATGGCAAAAACGAGCATTTCTGCTTGGTACCATGTTTTACTGGAAAGGTAGGGGAATAACCGCCATTGATTTTAATACAGGCTAAGGGCTCACTACATAGCTGATGTAGCCACTGCAAAAAATGATCACCAAATTTCAATTTCCTCAACAGTGCAGAAAGATAGGGCCAATGCACCATATCAAAGGCTTTCTCGGCATCAACCGAGAGAGCCAATGCAGGGATTTTCCATTTCTTTACCCACCAAATCATGTCTAAAGTCATGATTAGTTAGTTTTTCAAAAAATATTTTATTTTGCATAAACACATAAAACTGTAACAAGTTAAAGAGTTGATTGTAATTACAAATACAGTATATACTTGTGTATAAGTTGATCTCATGTATAAGTTGAGGGTATTTTTTGGGCCTCAAAATCAAGATTTATCTGTCACCCTTGGATAAATTGAGGGTAAAACCTAGGGAGCTTATGAAATGGTGAAATAGCTCTAAGGAACAAATGTCAAACTGTATTAGTTCCTTGTACTAATCTTCTGCTAAATAATTTATAGATTTGGAAATATCTGGCTGCTTTCCCTGTTCTAACTTTGAAATAGAGTTTTGGGATGGTGCTCAACCAATTTAGTCTGGGACTAAAAATCTTGCCAATTAAAATCCCTCCCATCTACCTGAGAGACTGCTTTCCTTAAATATTCTTCCTAGGCACAGAACCAATATTATTATTTTTAAGTGTCAAAATTATTTTTAAATCAAAGCCCCCCCACCTCCCTCCTTCCCTCCCTCCCCCATGTCAAAAAACAAAACCAGCTCCAACCCATCAAAGCCCTCCACCCTCCCTCCTTCCCTCCCCCCATGTCAAAAAAACCCATCCCTAACCCATCAAAGCCCCCCACCCTCCCTCCCCCCATGGCTGCCCTTCTTGTTCAATCCCCCCTCCCTCCCGAACTCCCGTGTATTCACTGAAATCCCTGGTGGTCCAGCGGGGGGCCTGGATGTGATCTCTTGCTCCTGTGCCGGCGGCTGCCAGTATTCAAAATGGTGCCGTGACCCTTTGCCCTTACTATGTGACAGGGACTACTGGTGCCATTGGCCGGCCCATGCACATGGTAGGGGCTGTCCATTGCTCCTGCCATGTGACAGGGCCTTTTTGATTACTGGCAGCCAATGGCCTGGGAACAGGAGATCGTGCCTGGGACCCCTGTTGGACCACCAGGGACTTTGGTGAGTCTGGGGGAGTTTGGGAGGGAGGGGGGGATTGAACAGGGAGGGCAGCCATGGGCGGAGGGAGGGAGTGATTGAACAGGGAGGGCAGTGTAAAGTTCACTCTATGCTTATGGCCAGAGACACAAGAACACTTAGACTCAGTAAAATGTTTAATGTATTTTTATTAGACAATATAAGTGTTCTCGGGAGATGCTGGGTACTGGGTGCCCTTAGTCTTACAAACTGACCAGCATGTCATCGTATACAGGAAGTGATCCTTCTTTTATAGATAAGATACAATATTGTGAAAGCTTCTAGACTTGCGTGACTGCCCAAAGAATCATTTACATAAGTTGTGATGTCAACTGCATGATTAGATCATCCCTGACTACCCCTGATTAGTTTCCCCCAGGACTTGTAGTCCATTTACCATGGCTTTCTTTGTTCTGTTAAACTCTTTCTGGTCAAGACAATCAACACGTCTGTAGCTATGTTGATTACAAACTCCTGAGAATAGTGCCTGAAGCTCCCCTGTGGTTTCTTCTTTGTGACCCTAAAAATAGGCATCACATGTCTGGTGCCAGCTTGCCTGCCTCTATAGATATCCAGGGACATTCTGTAAGTCATGCTCAGAAAGTCACTCAGAGTCCATTCAGCCTAGGCAGGCTAAAGAAAAGCAGAGGCTTCTGGGGATTTCCTTCTCCATGTTGGTTTTCTGTTCAGGCATACTTCTCATTAGCCATGGGGGGGAGGGATTTACTGGCAGCCGATGGCCCAGGAGTGGGAGATTACTCCCCGGCCCCTGGAGTTTTGAGGGGTTGGGATGGTGGGGGCTTGTGCACAACACGCATATAAGTACGTGTGTACAGTTCGAGCCAGCTAATTTTTGCCGATTTTTGACATAAATTTCTTGACTTATACACAAGTATACATGGTACATTATATATTTGCAGATAACATTTAAGTCTTTTGACTGAATAAGAAAATTCTATGGATGAATTAGATAAGAACTCATAAGGATCAAAATGTTAAGCCAAGTTGTTATATGATCAAGTTTGAATGCTGGGAAATTGGAAGCATTTTGGAAAGGCCGAGGAAGTTAGTCTAGTAATTTTCAGTTGAAAGTGAGGGGATGCAGTAATTCTTGTTAGTCTGTTCGTGATATGGGTATATGGATTGATATGGATTTGTCGTTTGGCACCCAGATTTAAGCAGTAGTGAAGACTTCCTTTTATTATTTACATCTGATCCATCAGATGAAAGCATTCCTGATCAAAAAGAACTTAGCTACAGTGATCCAGATATTGATCTTATTGAAGCTTGATTTATTGTAATGCCTTTTACATTGATCTTCCACAGTTAGCTATTAGAAGAGTGCAGCTAGTTTACAGTATGTCAGCATAAGTTACTGGTGGAGATAATTTTAGAGACTATGTCACTTCTGTGTTTAAACCGATGTAAATTCAAAATGCTGGTGTAGACATTCAAAACATTTCAGGACTGATGTCCTGAGTATCTGTTATTCTGCAAGTGTATATACCAACTAGGAGCTTATGCTGTTCGCAAAAATAATTTTTGTATCTTCAACTGTGAAGGATGCCTGACTCTAGCTTATGAGAATGTGTGTAGTTTCTCAACTTTTCCAGTTCTATGGAACTTGTTGCCACAGGTGCTTTGGTGAAAAAACATTGTAGTAACTTTCACAAAGGTGTTAAACTGATTGTTTAGGGAAGCATTTAGCTAAGAAATGAGATGTCGATTGAGCTATTTGTGTGATTAGTATTGTATGCTAGAGTAATTTTTATTTATTTTCTGTATTTTATATATTTGTTACCTGCCAATCTACCATTCTGGGCAAGTAAGTTACCTGCCAATCTACCATGCTGGGCAAGTAAGCACTCATACATTTATGTAAAAACAAACATATAACAAAACAATAAAACTGAATAGCAGTTTAGCTTCATGGACCCAACAGGGAATCTGGCTCAGTAAACAATCCAACCCTACCTTTTAGCAATTGAGTTATAGGTAGCAACACTGGAAAATTCATAAAGCACCAAAATCTATAGGGTAGTTATGTAATGTGACAGGATGAGATAACTATTTATCTTGAATTATGTATGTGGGCAATGTTATGTTTTTATTATGACTAAATTGTGTCATGTATTTTAGATTGAAAATTGTGGAATTTTTAAATATAGCGGTACAAGAAAGAACATCTATCTCTGGGGGAAACAGATCTTTTGCTGAAACTGATCTTGGGTATATGCATAGCGATATATTTGTTAAATGGATGATTGAGTGTGTGCTGTAGGTACCTTCGGGGTGGGGTATTTGTACTGTGGACTGGATCATTCAAGACAGACTAAAAATAACAGCACTGACTATGTCTTTTGTAAAATAATGAAAGGCTATATTTTACTGTATAATATATATACAGGTACAAGATAATATGGTTTCTAGGTCAATTTTTTCAATTTTAGCACGCCACATGCATATAAATTTCTATTAAGTAAAATTATGTAGGACCACTGCCAACCGAGTCTGTATATCAATCAGACCCAACGTGGGAAAGGTCGCATTACTTTATTAATTATATGACTTATAATGTTTCAAAAAATATTGCCACGGGAAAATGAATTCTCTGCAAACTATAAATTCAAAAAGCCACAGAAAGCTCTAATCCATCGGTAAAATCTCACTCAGTTGATTGAAATACTTAGCTCAAAACGGGATGTTTTCTGTGTTGGATACCATCGGATGATGTCACCCATGAGTGAGGACTGACATCCTGCTGTCCTTGGAGAACACCTGTTACAGGTAAGCATCTCTGCTTTCTCCAGCTTCATATCAGTGTTACCAGCTTTTTACAATGTTACCATGTTTGTTACAATGTAAAGATAATGACCGCTGTCACATTATCAAAAAAGTTATCTTGTAAACCGACATGATACCCACAGGTGAATATCTGTATATAAAAATAAATAAATAAATATCAGGTTCAACAGAGTTATTAGCCAGTTTGGCAGATAGATTCAGAATGTGTGCTACAACTTGTCGATCTTGGATTTCATTTTTATTTTTTAATAGGGAAATAACAATTGAGATGGCTTTGTGTGTATAGCCTTGTATCTTGAACCATTAGAGGGCAGCAGAAACTCATCTTCCATTGTAAGTGAAAAGATATCTGTTGACGCTATTTAACAGTATTGTTTGAACAGACCTTAAGTTTGCTTTTTAAATGATCCATTATAAATATTATAAAAATTAATTCTTGCTATTATAAATATAATAAAAATTAGCTATGATAAACAGGAATAGAAAAACTTGAGTGCTAGCCAAAACTTTGTAGGAGCAGGAAAATGTTTGTTTCCTTAACTTTTATTTTTTGCTTTTTTCTGTTTTTCAGTTCTTGTGCGACATTTTGTTCTACCCTTTCCCCTTCTTCTGGCTGCTTTTTCCTTTAATTAACTCCAACCACTATCTCTTCCTTCTAATTATTTTCTCTCCCCTAGCTTTTTTCCCTTTAGCCTCTTTTTGCTCCCAGTGCTCCTCTTCCTTTAGCTTTTTTCCCTCTCTTCAGCTTCTCCCCTCCATCCAGTAGCTCCTTCTACCTCCAGCCGCTCTGTACTTTTACATGGTCCAGTGGCAGGATGCCGCCTCATGCTATGGTGTCTCCATAGCTCTCCAGCAGCCTCCCTCTTGGACACTTCCTTTTGTCCGCACCTGGGATTTGCCTAGCCCTTAAGTTTTAGCTATTACAGTTCAGGCTGCTACGCAGCCTTCCCTCTACCAGTGAGCCCCAGCAAGCTCCTCTCTGAACTGTACCCTCTGGTTTCATGCCTCAGACATTTCTACAGCCTCCGTTCCACCAGGGGACCTCTGCGAGCTCACTCCCACATCTAGCTAAGCTCCTCTTTTCTACTTGCACCACACCCAGTCTCCAGCACTACTTAACCCAGTCTGTCCCTTGCCTCAATACTTTGGCATCAAGTTCCATTTGACTCCTTGCTCTAGCCACTTCTGCCTTGCAGCCTTCTCAGGCCTTTCTTTGTTTTGCTTTGTGACCTTTGGGCCTTCTGACGATAGCCTTGCCTTGTTTTACCTTGTGGCCTCTCGTCCAGTCTAGCTTTGCTTTGTAGCCTTAGGGCTCCAGGCCCTTTCCTTGCTCTGTGGCCTATCTAGGCCATCCCTGTCTTCTGGCCTAGCCTTGTGGCCTCTCTTGGCCTCACCTTGTCTCTAGGCCTCTCCTGTCTTGCCCCTTAGGGTCTTCCTTGTTTCTGCTGCCTTTGGGCTTTATTGTTCCTTGTTCTGTATTGCCCTTGTCTTGCCTGACTTGTCCTGTCTCAGTCAGTCCCAGTTCCAGTCTTTTCCTGAGTTTCAGTTCACTGTTACCCGCACACAGCTTCAGTCTTTTCCTGAGTTCCAGTTTACTCTTCCCTATACTCTGTTCCTGAGTTCCAGCCTTACCAGCACTCTGTTCCTGAGTTCCAGCCTTGCCTGCATATTGTTTCTGAGATCCAGCCTTGCCTGTACATTGTTCCTTAGTTCCAGCATGGCCTGCCTTGCTCCAGCCTCTCCAGACTGCCCAAGTCTAGCCCTAGCCTCATCATGCCATCCTGCGCCACACTGGAGGTGGTATCCACCATGTTCCCCCAGCACAGGACCCACAACAGCTGTCTAAATCTTTAAATCATGTTCAGAAAGAAAATTTGCCTCTAAATGTATGAGCATTCAGAAAGAAAGCTGTGACTAGTGAATGTTGCGTACAAAGCCTACAATTTTTTAATATCTGTTAAATAATAACAAAAATAAAATCCAAGCACACAATTCCATAAGTTCATCACCATAATGAATTAGGTTCTTTTTCTAGCTAAAGATATAAATGCTTTAAACTGTTCCATTCTTTCATTTTTCTCCAAGTACAAGCAGAATAATCAGCCACATATGTAGGTGATGTCCTCTGTGCTGACGTATAGCATTTCTTAGAAAACAGTGGAAAAGCCTATAAGGCTTTTACAGGCATACTTAGGACCTCTGCTAGTTGCTCTGACACGAGAGCCCCATCAATTCTTTTTTGCCTGTGGACATTAGGGATTTGCATTCAATGGTCCATTCGTTTCAGCGGTGCGCATGTAGCTCACGAATGTAAGGTAGGCACACAAAACTGATGGTATGTGCGCATGTAGGCGGCCACCTGAAAAGTTATCTATCTAAATAACAAAGCGGCGATATTTGAAACAGTATTTGGCTAAATTCTAGCTGCATAATGAGTTTTGCAGCTACAATATAGCTGCATAATTTGGGAGTGGTCTGGAGGTAGCGGGAGGCTAGAGTTAGTTGCATAAGTTATGCGGCTAACTCCGATATTCGTAGTTTGCTGCTTAACCAATGTGGCTATTTCTGGTTGTGCCATAAGGGCTGTCCTAAAGTTAGCTGGATATACTTATCTGGCTAACTAAGATAGCCGGGTATATTCAGTGGCATGGCCACGCCGCTGATTACCCCTGTTAAGTTAGTCGGGTACCTATATCTGGCTAACTTAGCTAGCCGCTCTGCGGCTGAATATCAACCCCAAAGTGTCTATAAATGTCCATAATGTGAATTGCATACATGGTTTGGGCTAGAGCAAGATGCCTCTGGCTATGGAATCTACTCAGAGATGTTGCCTAGAGCCATCAAGCTCCAAAGATTACATCCCTTTGACATCTTCAGTAAGATTTCAAAGTCCAATGCCCCCTCATTGGCATTGAAGGAACCACCATGAGAGACTGTGCTTTCTGTATTGCAGCTCCAGCTTTCTGGAATTCCTTACCTGAGGCTTTTAGGCTGGCAGACTACCTAAATACTTTTAAAACCCTGTTGAAAGCACTTCTGTTCAGACAGGCCTACTTTAGATGTTTTTTTCAGCTTCTTTGGGTTTTATTCTGCAATTTTTGCAAATTCATGTTTCTGATTTGTTTTATTAATGTTTTTATGTTAATTACATATTTTATGAATTTTTTTTACTGTTATTGCTTAATGCTTTTTAATAGAGAAAAAAGAGCTGAACCAACCACTGATGATTTCTCAGCACCAAGCAGCTGAGCATCTTCCTCTGAGTTGGGATCCAAAAAGAAATCCAGACATAGGGAGCCTTCCTATTGTACCTACTCGACATTACTGTTTGCTGTAAACTGAGGTGATGTGCATTACGTGCCGCGGTATATAAAAAGCTATAAATAAATAAGTAAATAAATAAATAAATGATGCTCCAGGATGGTGAGCCTTTGGGCCACTGTCAGATTGGTGCAGCCTGGTTCATGCAGGCACAGTCCAGGCTCTCACAGGCAGTAGCTGAGGTATTGCAGGCTATGGTTGGGATGGTCAGAAACTAGGCAGAGATGAGTAGCAGGCCAAGGTTGGGGCTGGCAGAGATGAAGCAGTCTGTGGTCAAGCTGGCAGAGTTCAGGCAGAGAGGAAGGCAGGCTATGGTTAGTATGGCAGAGTTCAGGCAGAGAGAAAATCAAGCTCTGATTAGGGCTAGCAGAGTTCATGCAGAAGCGAAGTCAGCTATGGTCAGGGCTGGCAGAGCACAATATATAAGGTCAGGGTAGTTCAACAATGAGAGGAAAATCCAAATGCAAGGACAAGTAGAGCAGGCAGGAGCAGAGCAGGGCAGTTAAAGGCAGCATTGGAGCGGAGGCAGGAATAGGAAGACAGGCAAGACCAGCAGGGACTGGAATCAGAATCAGGAGCAAAAACAATACCTGGGCAAAGGTATCCAGAAGGAACTGTGGCTGAGGCACTAGCTCACTGTACTGTACTGAACTTCCTTATATCCAGGAAGAGTGGTGATGTCATTAGCTGGAATCCACAGGAAGTTCTGAATGCAGGGTCAGGAGCTGTAGTCTACTTTCTAGTCAGAGCCACTGGATGCAGCATGGTGCTGGGGAGGTATGTCTGAGAAGCCTGCGGTCAGGGAAGAGGTGAGGGGCATTACAAGAAGATTCCTTAGAGTGTAGTTTAGGCAAGAGGAGACTTGACAACCAAACATCAGTATTAATCTCCTGTGTATGAATCTGAGAGCAGGAATATTCTGATTTGATTCTTTGTCTTCCCAAGCATCTTTGTCTGAATATGAGCTCTCAGGCTCCCATGCAACAGAATCTCAGTAATTATCTCCAAGAGTGATCTGTTCTTTCCTCTTTGTTACCTAGAGGTGCATGTACTCTCATTTTGAAGCCTCTCCAGTTTTGTTGTGAATAATTTTAGAGAAGGAATTGGATACAAAGATTCTTGAGATCCTCTATCAATACCTTAGCCAGGTCAAGTCCAAACAAACTGATGCTCATGGCTTTCGCTTTGGCACCAAATGGTTCAACACTGACTTTATCTCAGTGTTAAGCTTTACGACTGGTGCCATCAATGCCAAGCTTGAGCCATATAGCACTGGAGAGGGAATCCTCTCTTTCTGCATGGCACAATTGGTCCTGAAGCCCAGTGTTTTCCAACCATTGATCAGATGTGCCATGGAAAAATCACCAGTCCTTGATGCTCTGTTTAAAACCAGCTCCTGGGCATTGTTCTCAGCATCTCACTGCAACAAAAGACGCCAGTAGTGGCTTTCAATGTGTGGGAACTCCTTTCTGAGAATGTGTAATCATGCATGGCTCTTCTTCCTAGCTATTGCATGAGCTCTGAAGCGTGGTAATTAATGGGCAGAAAGCAGGACATGAATAGCTGGGCCTTGCTTTGTACAGCACACACATTTCACATTGAGTCTCCTCCTTTGAGTCTTTCCAGCCTATGTTTTATCCAAAGGCAGAGTGAGACAAAGAGCGTGTGCACTGATCATTGGATTTGACTCACTCTGAGTGTTGAGAGCGGCATAGTGGAGTAGGAGATCAGACAGTCTCATGCAGCAATCAAAGTAACTAAGCGAGCCTGCTGCCTTTACCACACTGACTTCTCTCTTCTCCTGCACTTGTATATAGAGAGAGATGGTCCATCGAAATGGGTTCATGTGTATATCCGCCCCCTTGCTTCCCTTGTTTTAAAATTTGGAAGAGAAACTGGAGGTGCTTTCCGTGCTTCCCTACCAGTTCTTTTATTATTTATTTGGCTTTATTACTCACCTTTTAGAATATGAAAACTCACCCAGTGCTGTTGAAGTAAATTAGAAGTAGCAGCATTTGAGCAAGGTCATTTGTAGCTTTACAAATAGCAAGGAATATAACACATTAGAATAGCATCAGAATTCACAATTACATTTAGTAAAAAAGGTGTAAAGGAATAAACTTTAGATCAGCAAACACTGACAAAGCTCTACAAATGGCAAGTAGAAAAAATATATATATATACTGTACATAATACTGTAGTAAAATCGTTTGTAGCAGCATGTTCAAGCAGTAAGTTTAAGGCATCTGAAGTGATTCCAGGCAGTTCCCGTAATCATTTAACATCTTGTGTTCTAGGTTGAGCCAGGCTTTTATTTGTTTCCTGAAATGGGAGTAGTTGAGAATTTGTCATCTCTTTTGGGAGGGAGTTCCTGAGGGCAGGTGCAGTTCCCAAAGAAGGATCTGTTGTGGGTGTCCTTTTGATTTCTTTTGATGACAGAATTGCCAGTGAGAATATGAGTGACGAGATCTTAGTGGTCTTTAGAGCATGCGTACAGATAGATAGTCTTTTGCTCAAGTAGGTAGGCCCTTCTCCTCTTAGAGCTTTGAACATCAGTGTCAATGTGTTGAATTTTGTTCTATATGATAAAGACAACAAGTGTAGCTTGTGTAAAGTAGGTGTCATGTGGTCATGCTTCTTGCATCCTTCTATCAGTCGTGCAACTGATTTTTGTATTATTTGGAGCTTGCATAGGGCTTTACCTGTTAGACCCTTGTATATGTATTGCAGTAATCCAGCTGTGTGGCTACCTTGACATGAACAACTGGGAGTAGGTTTGTCTTCTTGATGAACAGGTATAGTTTTTGCAGATTTCATAGTTGAAAGTGGCAGCTATTTACTATTGCCTAGATTTGCGAGAGCATGATCCGTTCTAATTCCAGTAATTTTCTGAAGCTTTTTACTTGTGATCTTAATGGGATCTCATGGGTTCTGAATGGAATTTTCAGGTCAGGCTATACAAATCCTCTCCATGTCCGCACTGCCTGTTCATGGATGGTATGTCACACAACATTTTTGTTAATGTAGGTGTGCCTTGGGTTGAAGCGATTGGGAAACACTGGTGAAGTCTCAGGAGATATCTTGTATACCTATGGCTCCAGAATTAGTGCCTTTCCAGACCTGAGCTACTGTTTTTTCATTTTGGAGTCTGAGGAATACTGGGGTCCTATCTATAGGTCTGGGGATTTTTGTTTCTAAGAAGATTATTTGCCAGGTCATCTATTGGCTACCTCCCCTAGCCCTTCCAAGGGCTAGAGAAGATAGCCCTCTGAAAACTTATTCTTCCTAGTTTTAGTCCAGAGAATGGCTGAGATCACGCCCTTTAATTTGCAGATGGCAGATGAGCCCATGCTACCTTTTCTTGGCCTCCCCAGGTACCTGGATATCCTAAGAAGTTGGTAACCTGTTTATCTCTTTCAAAATGTACAGAAGATAATATGATACCTCTCTCTCCACGCTTCACGTTGGAGGAAAGGTGAATATCCAATACCATATCTAGGAGGATCCAAGATGCAAAAAAGTCCAATTACCACACCAATCTGTGATTGTTGAATCTGCCCTGAAAAGGGCTAAAAAGTCCAAGGCTCCTTCTTCACTGCCGCTATGGTGTAAGTCTCAAATATTGGACTTTTATGGGAAGAAATGTTTTCAGAATGTTATACCCTAAACAGTCTGGATATCGCAAGGGGTTTAGCACCAAAATTGCTCTGATGGTCTTACAATCTGACATTTATCTTAATCTTGATAGAGGGAAGGCTGTTCTCATTTTCTTGGACATGATTTCTGCTTTCCACGACCATCAGCTTCTTCTCACTCAACTTTCCGATATAGGTGTCAGGAATCAAGCCATTAGCTGGTTCAAATTATTTCTTGAAGACAGAACGTAGGTCATTTGAAATAATGTTACTTCTAGTACTAAATCTCAAATGTGGAGTCCCTTAAGGCTCAATACTATTGTCTGTACTCTTCAGTTTATATTTGGCCCCTCTAGCTACATTAATTCAGAGCTTTGGTTTTTGTTTTTACGTTCATGCCAGTGGTATTCAGATGGTAGCACATTGGCTTAAAACTTCAAAGCTTAAAGTGAACCCTAGTAAATCAGCACATCTTTGGTTCACTAATAAATCCTCCATTGATCTTCTTCCAATTTCAGTTATGGATAATGTTCAAATTCCAATCAAAGATGTGGTTACTACCTTAGGTGTCAAACTTGACAAAGATCTGAAACTCTCAGCTCATGTTTCTCACTAATTCAAACCTCGTAATTCTTCTTTAGATTTATTCGAAAACCACAACCTTTCTTATTACAGCATGACCTCAAAATCCTTGTTTATGCACTAATGCTCAGTAGACTAGACTATTCAATTCTCTTTTTCATGGTATATCTGTTACCACAATTTGAAGAGTGCAGGTAGTTCACCCACAGCCAAACTTATTTTTGGCAGGAATAAAGTTGATCATGTAATTCCACATTTTGTTAAGCTTCACTGATTGTTGATGCCTGCTCATATAACTTTCAAATTAGCTTCTTTAACATACAAAGCTTTCAGATCTAGTTCTCCAATTTATCTTACCAACTTTTTCATGCACTACTGTCCAAATCATACTTTATGTTCAGTCCATCAAGAACTACTTACCATCCCTTTGCATAAAGAGATTAGGCTCGAAACCACTAGAGATAGCTGTTTTGCTTTTCTTGCACCCAGCATCTGGAACTCTCTGCCCTTTAGTGTGCATTTGGAAAAAAGATTATATCAAATTTAGGGAAATCTTTTTACCCAGTTGTATCAAGATCACATCTAATTTTTCTTTTAACATTATAATTGTATTTGCTGCTCACATATTTTAATATTTTTAATATTCCTATAATGTTCCTTTATAATTCAAAATCACTTTTTTATTGCATTGTTTTTAAATAAATAAATAAATAAATAAATAATAATCTTATTAGTTAATGTCATGTAAATAGTAAGCTGTTTTTATTTTCATTTCACAATTTCTTGTTAATCATAATAATTTTGTTATTTTAAATGTTTGCTTTAGATTTATTTTACTTTGTAATGTGCTTTGTTTGTATGTTATTTTATTTTATTATTGCTATATTTTTATCTTTATTGTAAATTGCTTTGATTTACCACAGTAAGAAATAGCAATTAATCAAGTTAAACTAAACTAAACTTAGCTCGCATATGTAATCTTATTAGTCTTTGTAATGATGATGCATGCATGCATCAAGGCCTGGGTTCAGCTTTTCCTAGGCAGCGAGTATAGTAGAATTTAGACACAAAGGCAGGTATTCATATAACAAGAATATTTTATATAAGATATATGAGTTCATGACAAAGTTATTTTACTTAAAAGTGTACAACTACTATACTCAAGGAGACAGAGTAAGAAGAAAGGGGATGTGAGAGGTGAGGAAGAGAGAGAGAGGGATCTGTGTGAATATGAATGTCCCTTTTAACAGTCTGGGAAGGTTCAGTGATGTAATCAAAAGACAAAGGAATGAGATGATAAAGGTAATTTCTTTACCTAAAAGTTAAAAGCATGTTTCCTTCAAGTTAATATCTGCCTTCTTGTCAAGTGATTGTTCTTGATAGTTTTAAACTTTGTTAGACAAAGACGGTAATTAGATAATTTTGTGTCTTTGCTGCCAATCAGGCCGATACAGTAAGGAGCGGTAGGAAGAGGTGCGTTAGTGCCGGGCGTACCCGCGTTTGCCGCACGCACAGTTCGGATCACCTACTGCTCGATACTGTATTTAAATAGCATGCAAATGCAAGCCGCGTCCAAGAAGCGTCCGTGAAGCGTTAGGCCCGCGCAATCCATTTTACTGTATAGAGCGCTATACAGCGCCTATACAGTATCCTGGGTGCGCTGGTACCTGTCATTTCAAACGTCATTTCAAATGACGTTTGAAATGACAGGTACGGGGGGTATTGCGAGTCCTCTCTCCTCCCCTCCCGAAGCAAGGCGCAGGGCGAAAATTAAAACAAAAGTGAATAAAGTGTAATAAAAGTAAGCTTACTGCATGTGAATTTTCTTTGAACAGTCCTCTCTCTCTCTCCTCCTCCCGAGGCACGCACCGCGGCTCCCCTGCCTCCTGGGGGCAGCTGGCGGCGAAAGCGGCTTCCAGTGGCCCCCGCCGGCGAAGGTGAATGAATGTGCGCCTGTGCGTGCAATTTGGGTGCTCAAGGCGTGACGTCACGACGTTTGGCGTCACGGCGTGTGACATCGGTGTTCGCTAATGCACTGCCTTGAGCGCCCAAATTGCATTCATTCACCTTCGCCGGGGGGGGCTGCTGGAAGCCTCTTTGGCTCCCCTGCCCCCGCCGGCGAAGGTGAATGAATGCACGCCTGTGCGTGCAATTTGGGCGCTCAAGGCAGTGCATTAGCGAACGCCGACGTCACACGGCGTGACGTCAAACGTCGTGACGTCACGCCTTGAGCGCCCAAATTGCACGCACAGGCGTACACAGGCGTGCATTTATTCACCGCCGGCGGGGGCTGCTGGAAGCTGCTTTCGCCACCGGCACCCTCCGCCTGGATGAATGCACGCCCGCCGGCGCATACGGGCGTGCATTCATTCACTCATCTTCGCCAGCGGGCGTGCATTCATCCAGGCGTACGGGCGTCCGTTCATCCACCTTCGCCGGCGGGGGCTGCTGGAAGCCGCTTTCGCCGCCGGCTGCCCCCGGGAGGCAGGGGAGCCGCAGTGCGTGCCTCGGGAGGAGGGGAGAGAGGACTGTTCAAAGAAAATTCACATGCAGTAAGTTTACTTTTATTACACTTTATTTTCTTTTGTTTTAATGACATGTCGAGCCGATTTTCACCCTGCGCCTTGCTTCTGGAGGGGGGGATTTTGACCGGAGCCTGCCTATTGCTGTCACACCACACTAACGCCAGGGTAAGGGTCCCGGGGGGGGTGGGGATCGTTTGCCCATGAAATTTCGTCTCTCTGACCTGCCGCTCCACACTAACGCAGGGGTAAGGGTAGGCGGTAAGTTAGCAGGTTAAACACGCGGCAAAACTGCAGGTTAAAAAGGCGATAGTTGGGGCGCACATTACTGTATGGGAGGGAATAGCTAATCCGATCGTTTACATCTCATATACATGCTGCGGGCAGAAAGGGTTACCGGTTGATTTAAAGAAGCGGTAAGGATGAGTTAAAAGGGATAGTGAATTGTGGGTTGGACTTACGCAGCCAAATTGTGAGTTAGAAGTGGGTTAGAAGCAGGGTAACCACGGCCGCGCTTTACTGTATCGGCCTGAATATTCATATTGGTAGTTCCTTAGGATTGGCTCAGTGCCTGTTCAGGCCTGATTAGATCGTTTGTTATATGTGTATTGTGTATCATACAATACATGTAGGCCCAAGAGCCTTACTGAATAACATTGTGGATATGTACAGTACTGACATTTCCTACATTTTTAACTTTTTTTATTTTTATGAGTGTGTGTATGGGTGGATGTGAAAGTAAATGGTGTAGTACCTGTATCACTGTCATAACAGCACTTGTGTCAGGCTTATGATGCCTCTAAATATCTTCAATAATATGTATCCTGTGAACTCAGCAGGATCCCCTGTCCTGCACAAGTCCCATTATGAGTCCAAACCTTGTGTCTTAGGTAAGCGCCACTACGGGTGGGGTAACTCAATATGCTATCTCAGTACCCATCATAGAGAGAATGAAATCTATAATGGATTCAGCAATATCTGATAAGAAGGCTGTCTGATACGAAGGCTGAATAGAGGTTGAAGGCTTAAGGTACCATGATGCATGAGTGATTGGTATATTGGTATGAGAAGTAACTGTTTCTCTAAGGAAAAGCAGGATGGTAGGCCTCAGACATGGGTGACATCATTAGATGGAGCCCAAAGTGGAAAACTTAAGTCAAATTTTCTAGAACTTTGTCTAGGCACACTGAGCTTGCCCAGCATGCCCTATACCACGTGTCCACACGGGTCCCTCTTGGCTGTCCAACAAACTTGTCCTGATCCAGTCCAACAACCAAGTAGCCATGTGATGTGTCAGTAAGTAGAGAGACACGGGTTCGTATCTCCTGTGTCAGGAAGCAGTCCAGATCTGGTCATAGTCCCTGTCTCATGGGATAGTGCTCAGGACCATGTACCTGGCCGGGATGAAGAATGTGGTGGCAAACAGGCTTTATTGAGCCTTCAGACCCCATGAGTGGTCCCTGGACCAGGATGTAGCAAATTGGATATTCCACCTCTGGGAGAGCCCAGATGTAGATCTGTTTGCATGCCCCTGCAACAGGAAGGTGCTTCAGTTCTGCTCTCTGTCCAGATCAGACAGCAAATCAACCTTAGATGCCCTGGCCCATCATTGGGGCAAGGGTCTTCTGTACACATATTCTCTTATTCTCTTAGTGGCAAAGACGCTCTTGAAGCTTCATGAGGACACAGGGACTATGATCCTCATAGTCCCTCATTGGCCGAGATAGGTCTGGTTTCCACTCCTGCGGGAGTTGTCCATCCAGAAACCGATCAGTCTGGGGATTTTCTCAGATCTTGTCATGCAGAATCAAGGCATCCCAATCTCCAGACCCTGTCGCTCACAGCCTGGAAGTTGAAAGGTTAATCCTGCAACTGCTTGATGATCTTGAGGATGTGTCTCGGGTCCTGGTGACTTCTAGAAAGCCTTCCACTAGAAAGTTCTTCGGACTGAAGTGGAGGAGGTTCTCCGTGTGGTGTGAGCAGAAGGCCCTAGATCCATTCTCCTGCCCCCCACAAAAACTGCTTAATTACCTTCTACACCTTTCGAGAGACTGGCTTAAAACCAACTCCATCAGAGTTAATCTTAGTGTAATTGGTGCATTCCACCACGGTGGTACACCAATCTCTGTACAACCTATAGTTGTACGTTTCATGCAGATCCTGCTTCAACTGAAGCCTCCCCTAAGGCCTCCCACTGTGTCTTCGGACCTCAATGGTGGTGTTAGCTTAGTTGATGAAACCTCCTTTTGAGCCGCTGCACACCTGTGACTTGAAGTTCCTGGCCTGGAAGGTCATATTTTTGGTGGTGGTCACTTCAGCGCATAGGGTCAGTGAGCTCCAGGTCTTACTGACTTATGCAACTTATACTAAGTTTTATCATGATTGGGTGGTCTTGCGTACACACCCTAAGATCCTGCCTAAGGTGGTGACAGATTTCCATCTTAATCAGTCAATCGTGCTGCCAATTTTCTTTCACAGGCCCCATTCTCACCAAGGTGCATGAACACTGCACAGTTTGCACTGCAAGCGAGCCTTAGCCTTTTGTCTGGAGCGGACAGAAGCCCATAGACAGTCCACCCAGCTTTTTGTTTCTTTTGATAAGAATAGGTTAGGTGTTGCTGTTGCCAAACAGACAATATCGAACTGGCTAGCAGATTGCATCTCTTTCTGTTATACCCAGGCGGGACTGCATCTTGGGGGTCATATCAAGGCTCATTCTGTCAGAACCATGGCAGCATCAGTGAGCCACTTGCAATCAGTTCCCATGGAGGAGATCTGAAAGGCTGCGACGGAGTTCTCTCCACACATTCACATCACATTACTGTCTGGATAGGGATGGCCGATGCGACAGTAGGTTCAGCCAATCTGTCCTCCGGAACCTATTTGAGGTGTAGAACCCTAGGTTCAGGCTTCTTCACCGCTGTTACCAACAGCACTGTTGTTGTGTCCATTGGCATCTTGTTAGGTGTCTGTCGGTCCCCATTTTATGCTGGGGAGCAGCCTGTAGCTAGGGATTCACCCATGTGTGAGGACTACCATCCTGCATGTCCTTGGAGAAAGCAGAGTTGCTTACCTGTAACAGGTGTTCTCCGAGGACAGCTGGATGTTAGTCCTCACGAAACTTGCCCATCACCCTGCGGAGTTGGCATTCTCCTCCTGTTTTGTTTTTTTTTGTAATTTAAAGTTTATTGAGCATCAAGATAACATACAACTGATAACATTGTACATTGTTCATGACCATGGTATCATAATAACATTGTTTTACAAAGTGCAATGTATAGTAACAATAAACTTCAGTCACCAATTTTGACTTGTATGCTCATTTATGGTTGTTCGTTTTTGTGTTACTTCCCACCCCCCTCCCTGTGCATCCCCCTTTATCATTATCTTCATAGCCATACCATCCCAGCCATATCTATACTTGTACCTCTACTACTCCTTTGTGTAAGCCGTCAAATCTTTCTGTTGCCACTTAACAAAACTATTCCATATCTTTACATACTCAGGTAGTTGTTTCCTCTTAAGCGCTGTAAGTTTGCTCAAGAAATGAATTCTGGTTAATCTCTGAACTACTCGTGACATCGGTGGAGCTTGTGCTTGTTTCCACGCATAAGCTATTTCACCTCTCGTTGCTAGAATGATTTGGTGTGGGAGCGACTGTATCTCAGATAGCTGACTGCTCAAGGGTATGTTTAGGAGAAAATATCTAGGCTTTTTGACAATTTTCACCCCAGTCATTTCCTCAATCAATCGTATAATCTCATCCCAAAATTTTACAATCAATGGACATTCCCACCATATATGAAAAAACATCCCCACCTCTCTGCATTGTCGCCAGCAAGATTTATCTGCCTTTGCAAACATACGGTGCAGATGGGCTGGTGTAAGATACCACCTAAATAATATTTTGTATCCATGTTCTACGATTGCTGCTGAAATAGAGCATTTTCTAACCCCCAGAAAGTATAAGTTCCATTGATCATCATCCAATTTAGATCCCAGATTCTCTTCCAAATGGTTAATATGCAAGGGTTTTGGTTGAAGATCCTTATTCAAAAGCCTATATATTCTTGACAGACCTCTCTTAACCAGGTTACCCCCACAATATCCTTCAAACAATGATTTCCCAAGCCGCAGATTTGCCACCACTTCCTTTCGTGTCAGAAAATGAGCTACCTGCAAATAGAAGTAGTGATCGGAAGGGTTCAGAGAGTAAAGTTCCTTCATATCCTAGAAAATCTTAACCCCAACGTCCTCCAAAAATGCTCCATTCTGCTCCAGCCCTTCTCTTCCCATTTTTTTGCTTCGATGTTAGAGCACCCTGGAGGAAAAGCCTTATTCAAAACTATAGGTGATCGGTGAAAATAGGATCTATCTCCCACCAGTTCCAGTTTCCACCTGTCCCAAATTTTTAACTTTAAAGCTACTGTGGGGGAAACTATACCGGGCAGAATTCTTAACCTGTGTGGAAGCCAGATCAGATTATCTGGATGCAAATATTGAACTATTTGAACCCAATCCAGCGATTGGTTGGGCTTCTTCCATGCCAGTCTAGAATGAATTTAAGTTGCGCTGCCATGTAATACCAATGTAGGCATGGAACTCCCAGTCCTCCTCTTTCTTTAGGTAAAAATAACAGTCGGCGGTTCACCCTAGGTTGGCGCCTTTTCCAGATAAAGGAGAAAAGTTGCCTTTGCCACTTGTCTAAACATACATCTGGAACTTCAATTGGTAAGGTCTGAAAAAGATAATTAAGCTTCGGCAAAGTATTCATCTTTATTGCTGCTATTCTGCCTAATCATGACAGGTCTGATCTTTCCCATTTTGTCATATCTTCCGTGATTTTACGCCACAGAGCGTTGTAATTCATTCCAAACAGCTTGTTTAAATCGGGGCCTATTTTCACTCCCAAGTACTTCACTTCAGAGCTTTCAATTTTAAATGGGAATTTCTCCTTCACTTCACATACCTCTTCTTCAGACATAGATATATTTAAAAATTCTGATTTCCCTGCATTTAACTGATAACCTGATATTCTACTGAACTGTGGTATTTCGTCCATTAAATGTGGGAGTGAGGATAGTGGGTCAACCACTGTGAATAGTACATAGTCACAAACATAGATAATTTATACTCCTGGTCCCCCAGTGTTATGCCCTGAATTCCTACATTCTCCCAGATTCTAATGGCCAGGGGTTCCAGGTGTAGAGCAAAAAGTAAAGGTAAAAGTGGACATCCTTGCCTCATTCTCCAACCAATTTGGAAAGCTTCTGAATAGCCACCATTTACTCTTATGCGAGCCCTAGGATTACTATAAAGTTTACCTATCCATGTGGAAAAGTTTCCACCCAGCCCCATTTTTTCCAATAGTAGGAATAAATAGTCCCAGTGAACCATATCGAAGGCTTTCTCTGCATCTACAGTGAGTAAAGCCAATGAGGTTTTGGGATTCTGCGTCTTCCATATAAGATTGATTACCCTTCTGACATTATCTGCTGCCAAGTGTCCCAGCATGAACTCTGTTTGATCGGGATGTATTAATGCACTTACTGCCCCCCTTAATCTATTGGCTAAAATTTTGGCTAATAACTTGAGGTCCAGATTAATAAGGGAAATTGGTCTGTATGACCCACATAAAGTTGCATCACGCCCTGGCTTTGGTAATACTGTAATTCCCACACAGTTAGCGTCAGCGGCAATATTACCTGAGACTAATAAATCATTAAAGGCCTGAGAGAGGGGCCTTGCTACCAGTGATTAGAATTTTTTTGTAAAAAAAACAGCTGAAAAGCCATCCAGTCCGGGTGCTTTGCCCACTTTCAACTCTTTAATTACATGGAGAACTTCTATCTCTGATATCTCCCTATTAAGGGCATCTTGTTGAGTTTGATGTACCTAGGGTATATTTAAATCCATCAGATAGTGTTCTATGTCAGTTTTGCTTATATCTTGTCTGGTGGCGTATAATTCCTTGTAAAATTGGGAAAACCTGGTCCAAATTTCCTTGCTATCTGATAAGGATTCCCCCTGTCTGCCCTTAATTTTAAATATCTGATTTTGAGTGCTCCTTTTTTAAAAATTTCTAGCAAGAATTTTACTGGCCTTATTTCCTCCCTCAAAGAATTCTTGTTTTACTCTATCTAATTGGAGCACAATATTTTCCATATCCAGCTCCTTTAATTCATCCCTAAGTTTATCCAATTGAATCCCCACTTGGGTGTCGACTTTCCTTTTATGTCTAAGCTCTAACCATGCCATACTCATCAGGATTTTTGCCCTACGTTCTTCCTTAACTTTTTTCAAGTACGAGGCCCGAGCTCTTAGTTTGCCTCTGGTGACTGCTTTGAAACAATCCCAAAGTACACCTTTTGATACTTCCCCATTATCATTCTCCTTCAAATATTCTTCCATTTCGCTGACCAGATTTGAGCAATAGGTGTCATCGTCTAGAATGCTTTCATTCAATCGCCAGGTTCTCTGCCCCAGGGATCCCCCCAAGCCGGCCAAGGATAACCATACTGCTGCATTGTCGGACTAAGTGATCTCATTTATCCCAGAGGAGGACACTTTGTTAACCAAGGACCTATCTAATAAGAAAAAGTTGAGTCGGGAATAAAAGGTTATGTGCTTTTGAGAAAAAGGTGTAGTTTCTCTCTGTGGGGCGGAACAGCTGCCAGGCATCAATCAGGTCACAATAGGCCATAATAACCTTCAAAGCCCTCCTGCTTGTCTTAGTGGGCCCTCCCGTACTCCCACTGTTATCCAAATATGGGTAATTTGTGATATTGAAGTCCCCTGCCAGTAAAAGGAAACCGTCTGCCATTGTTCAAGGGCCTCCACGCGGTTGCCCAGCTCGGTATATTCAGCTCTCGGTTCTGAGACTATATTTTTAAGTTCCTGCTTTAATTGGCCCATATCTGCACGCAGGTCCCCGAACCATTTTTGAAAGTCCTCCCTTCGGAGAGAGTCCTCCACTCTTAATTTACTCGAGCGTGGGGCTGCTTCTCCTGCTATCTTTGTTTCTGCAACGGTGCCATTTTCTCTCTCTGTCCCCTCCTCCAGTTCTCCAGGGTCTTTCGGCGCTGTAAGCTCATAGGAAAATTGTTTTAAGTCTGGCATTTTTTTTCTCACTGACATCTTCAGGCCTGGTGGTATCAGCGGCAACGATTTGTTTGCTTTGATTCCGTGTATAGCGCTGCAGAGAGCTATTTTTTGGGTGATCGGGGCCGGAGCTTCTTGTTCAGACTGCCATCTGCCTGCTTGACGTCACTTCCTCCCCTCCTGTTTTTTATTTTATTATAATTCTATGTTACGAGACTGAAGAGGGACCCTGCGAGAACACATGGTATAGGGCATGCTCAGTGTGCCTAGTCAAAGTTTCCAGAAACTCTGATATAAAAGTTTTCTGCATCAGGCTCCATCACTCTTGTGAGAGGACTAACATCCTGCTGTCTTCGGAGAACATCTGTCACAGGTAAGTAACTCTGCTTTACAACTGATGGAGAGCTGGAACAAAATGTTTCTTTGAGGCCAAATTTGAATTTTTCCATGCTGTGGTTGCCCAGATTCTGTCGGTCTGTATGCTTTTTTTCCCCTTCTCTTCCTGAATCTGGAGGCTTCTGAAACACACCTGGTTTCCTTGGCCCAGACATGCAAATGAAGATGTCAAATCACAGACATAGCGCCTGATGAGTTGGTTGTCAAATGGAATTCTTAGTACGGAGGGTCATGCCGATAGTGGATATTGATTAATATGCACACTAAACATAACTGATATTTGGAACTTTGGAACAAAAACATTCTGGTAGAGGAACAATGTATTTTAACATAAATAAATGTTGGAAAATTCAGTTTTAGGCACTCCAGCATCCATAACTTATTTCCCTTCTGCATGATCATTACATCACTAGTCTGTTCTGAGTCATCATCCCACAATTATGCTTAAGGTTAGAATATTTTCCATTTGGAAATATAATATATTGGAAGATTCTGGCACTGTTGCTAATCTAAAGTACTACTGGGCACCAATTCATTACAAATGTGTAGAGAAAGACATACATGGATGTAATAGGATCTGTGTGTGCATTTGAAAATATCTGAGAAGTGCCTTTGACAATTAAAACCATAGAATTCTCAAAGCTTTTTTTTTTTTTTTAATAGAACTGAAAGTTTACTAATGCAGCAATAACCAAACATTAGTGTACTGAAGTTGAGCATTATGACATTCACTCTCTGCAGCACCAGGGAATGCTTTTTAATACATATCCGTACATTTTTAAGTTGTAGAGATTAATTTGTGGGACTTCAGCACAACCTAATTTTAATACAATTAAAGATGTGATTGATAATTGTATCAGTTAAAAGGTTAATTTGCTAAGTTTTTATCCTTTTCAGTTTAAATTGATCGTGTCACATTCTCTTTCCTTGAGCATGTCTCAAGCTCTGATGCAGACATCCTGCTACCACAACAGTGTGTTAAGAATAAACTTGTTGATTACAGTTGTACAAACATTTGTTTCAGGGAATGAAATAGAAAGTCAATCTGTTTCCTGTTTGTGGAAAAAATAACACCCCTCCCAAAAGGAAAAAAAAATCCTATGAAACATCTGTTGGTCATCATATAATATTCCCTGCAGTTCAGCCTCAAAATATCCTGCAGGTGAGGAGATCTGCCAGGGCCAGTAGGTAGCACCGGACCATGGGAACTAGTTTAAGAGTTTCAGAGAGCATGTGAATTAGGCTGACAAAAAAATGTCACTTTTTTTTGTGTTTAACATGACATTTCCTGGCAAATGAAGACTTTATTCCTTAATCAGCTGGAGTGCAAATGGGGTAGCCCAATCGTTCATTTAGAGTGGTCTGTAAAATGAGAGCACCTGGAATGCAATTATAAACCTGGTACTTTAACCAGTTTGCTTAAAAGCTCATACTTTTGAAGCTTAATATTGGCATTCTAATTTGATCAGAATATATCTAGTGATGGGTATCTTAGTACAGGGTGGGCAAACTTTTTTTTTATGCATGGCCACATTTATAGACCTCACCAGCGCCAGGGGTCCTTCTCAGACCTCCAGTCAAAGAGCAAAAGGAGGGGGTGGGATAGAAAAGACATTCTCTTCACTCCTTCAGAAAACCATAACTTATACTTACATGCCTGGGAAAGCACAATTTATTCTGCCAGGCTACATAATCAAAGAACACTAAGCTTTGCAATGCAGAATGTTAGCAGTGGTTTTTAAAATTATTATTTTCCCTGGCTGTATTGTATAAATTAAAAACTGAGACTGGCACTCTCCCCAGCCAGATCTCAGCACTCCTCCTTCTGTCTCTCAAGCTTCCTTCTTCCCTTCTGCAGTCCAGGCTTCTCCTGTGCAGTGGTGGCTTCTCCTTAACTGTAGCAGCTTTCTCTTCTTCCACTCACTCTCGGAGGTGGTGGCATTTGGCTACTTCTTGGCTGCATGAAGTGGAGCTGCAACATTGGTTTCTGTTTTAACGGCAGGGGGAAAAGGGGAGTTGGATTCAGACAACAACCAATGAGGGCCCAAACTTTTATGGTCTGAGGAACTGATAAGCATGGGGGTAACCTGCACTGAGCAGCAGTTACAACCTGTAACAGAAGGCAAGAGTTTACTACCCTTAACCAATAAACCTTGATGCTTTTGACACAACTCCAACATCACTCTTTGCTTTGACATGCTTCTTTTTACTCAAATTAAGGTACATAACCTGCTCACCAACATCCCATCCATCTGATTTGTCTTGATCAGGGCTATTCTTGTTTCGTGCCTTTATAATGGATTGCAAGGCCTGATCCATTTGAAACTGCATAGTTATTTTATCTTGCAAAAGAGTTTTAATATGCTGAATTACCTGATAATCCATGGCTTGTTCATCTCCTTCACACATCCAGTCTTGAGTAAGTATCAGTGGCATAGCATGACCAAAAATAATTTGGTAAGGTTGATAACCTGTGTGCAATCGATTAGTACTTCGAATAGAGGCCAAAATCAATGGTAACTTTTGAGGCCAATCTTTGCCAGTACCACAAACAACTTTATGAAGAGCCTTTTTAATAGTACAATTCATTCTTTCCACTTGACCTGCTGCCTGGGGATGGTACGGTATATGTAGCTTTTGGGTAATACCTAAAGCTTTTAATAATGATGTGAATATCTGACCTACAAATGCAGGACCTCTGTCTGAATCAATAATATATGGAATACCAAACCTACAAATTACCTCCTCAAACAATTTCTTAGCAGTGGTTTCTGCTGTGTGAGTTCTGGTAGGAAATGCCTCAGTCCATCCTGACAAAACATCAATAATTAGTAAAAGATATTTGTATCTCTCTTTAGAAGTAGGAAGTGCATCAATAAAATCAATTTGTAAACGATGCCAAGGACCAACACGTCTCTGATGATAAAGATATTTATCATAAGTTACAGCTTGTCTAGCTTTTTCTTGAGCACAGGATATACAATTAGCTACCAATTATTTGATCTGATCTTTCATCTGAGGCCACTGTGCAATGTGTTTAACTCGATACCAAGTAGCCTCTATTCCCTCATGAAGATAAGAATGTGCAAAACAAATTAACGCCTGTCTTTCGATAGTAGATGTGCCTGCCTTCTTGTGGTAACTGCTGCTATAAATTCCTTAGCTAGTTTATCCACCTTGTTATTCCAATATGATTCCTTATCTTGATTCTTCTGATGTGCCTTGATATGTCTAATATGTAAAATCCCTGGATGTTTACTTGTCCAAGTATACAAATATTCCCATTGTTTTCACTGAGCTAATTCTTTCCCATCTATGGTATGCCATCCATGTTTTGCCCAATCTAACATCCAATATTGTAGGCCCTTAGCCACATAATCACTGTCTGTATATACATACACTGCTGGAGGTGGATTAGGATAGAACCTGTTTACCTGCTTCAACTTCTGCATTTTGAGCAGATACATGTGTGTGTATATTGTTCCTTTTTTCTCAGCTCTAGCCACATTTATGGCTGCATACTGAGTATGTCTTACCCCTATTTCCCATAATGAACTACCATCAGTAAACCAAATATGTGGATGTAAATCTGCAGTATCAATCTCTGATAATAATGGAGCTACTTTACACTGTGACATGTGGGTATCTTCTAATTCTCCACAATTATGATTATTCCCTTTTTCAATAAGTGCATATGCCTTCAAATCAGGTTTGCTTATTGTTTCACTAGTAACTCCTCTGTTAAGCAAAATAAGAGTCCATTGTGCTAATCTAGTTCCTGAAACTCTACCTCCTATCAACTGACCTGACAAAATATACTTCAAAGGAGTATGCAGACACTGAATTGTTATAGGAGCTGTACCTGTCAGTGGTTCAAAAGTCTGAACTGCCCACACTGCAGCCAAGCATTCCCTTTCACAAGGATCAAAATTTAATTCTGTGCCCTGCAATTTCCGTGAATCATATGCAACTGGTACCAATTTAGCTTCTTCGTTTCTTTGTAAAAGCACAGCAGCAAGAGCTACATCGGATGTTGCAAGTCTAATAACAAATGGCTTAGAACTATCTGGGAATTTAAGGGCTGGAGCACTTAGCGCAGCTTGTTTTAACTGAGATAAAGCTTGATCATGTTCTGGACCCCATTCCCACTGAGATTTCTTCTTTAACAGTTTATACAATGGGGCTGCTATTTGTGCATATTGAGAAATGTACAATCTCAAAAAATTAAATCCACCTAATAGAACTCTAAGAGAATGAGCATCAGTTGGAGCAGGAGCTTCTACTAATGCTGTGACCTTTCTCTGATCAGCTTTTCTTCCTTCTCTACCTATAAGAGTACCCAAGTACTGCACTTGTTCTTGAACTAGCTGAGCCTTCTCCAGGTTAACCTTAAAATCTGTTTTTTGAATAAGCTCTAGTACCCTTTCTGTCCTCTCTTGTTCTTCCTGTTTATTAACACCCATAATAATAATATCATCCACATATGAATATATTTATTTATTTATTAGTGGTTTTTCTTGACCGACCTTCATCAGAGATATCATGCCGGTTTACATGTAACATGTAATATATATGATCTTTGTCTGACTCTTCTAAGTTAGACAGCATTTGGGTTACATGTGCATGAGCTATAGCAGGTGCATTGTGAAATCCCTGAGGGACTCTACAAAAAGTGTATTGTTTATCTTCAATACACTTTGCCAAATCTATCACTGAAAACCATTTACATCGATCTTGAATCTTTTGTACCCATTCTGTAATATTAGCTACTACTGGCGCCATTTGAGGAGTACCTTTATTTACTCTCCTGTAATCAACTGTCATTCTCCAGTTAATTCCATCAGCTTTTCTAACAGGCCAAATAGGTGAATTAAATGGTGAATTTGTTCTCCGAATTACCCCTTGTGCTAATAAGTCATCAACAATTTCTTTTAGACCTTTATGAGCTTCCAAGGGATACCTATATTGTTTTTGTGGTGGCACAAAATCTCCCACAATTTTACCACAAGCTTCAATTTTACCACAATCTGTGGGTTTTGTTGTCCATAGATTAGGAAATTTATTTTGCTAATATTCCCTCTCTTCCTTACACATAATTCCACATATTTCAGTAATATCAATCCCTTCATCTACATCTTTAATTGGAAACCATGCATCTCTCTGAATAACCTGCCAGAGAACACGATTGGGAATATCTACTATGCATTGATGTTTCTTAAGCCAATCTATCCCTAGTATCATATCATCCTGCATATCAGGGTTTTGAACCATAGGACCAACTAATTGTTTTCCTGCAATATTCACTGGTACTTTTCCCCATAAAATACCCTTTGAATCGTGGCCCTGAAAACTCTGTAAATGTACTGATCTAACTCTAATTCCTTCCTCTGGCTTACTACGAATTAATGTACCTAATAGCTGCACCATTGTCTAGTAAAGCATTTATTTCTTTAGTTCCATGCCTGAGAGTCACTCTTTGTCTGCCTCCAGGATCCCACTGTAACTGACACAACTGAATCCACTTACAACATCTTGTGCTATCATGACCCTCAGGTGCCTCATTTCAATCTTCTTTCAAAATTTTTCCATACTCCACAGAATTAGAAAAATCCAGTGCAGCATTTGGAACTTGTTTACAATTAAGTTGGAGAGCTCGAGCAATGATACTGGAAGTGGGTTTCCTATTCCAATAATCACGATTCTCCCCATGCTGCATCAGAATTTTCCAAGCCTGTACTCTATCATCATTTTCCTGTGTAGCATTTTCATACACTTTGTTATCCTGCCACTGACTGAGAGAAGGATATAAACCTCCTCTGTCTCTTCCTACCACACCTCTATTTCTAACTCGACTTCTGCCTCTTGACTGTGATCTCCATCCACCCTCATTACTATATGTAATATCTGTAGTCCCTACTGAGGCTACACCTTGTTTCTTACACCCTTTTGGTAAGCCATAGTATATCTGAATCTGATGTACCTTTTCTCTCACTTCTGTCATTTTAGCTGGATGATTATCCTTCCAAACAGAAAAATCTATTACTGTAGTGGGGATGCAAACTAGCTACACACTCTCTTAAGGCAGAAAAGCCATAAGCTACTTCGTCTAAATTCTCTGCAGGAACATCTCCTCCACCATTCCTGACTGGACGACAATTCCATGCCATAACTTGTAAAAGACCCCACTTGGTGATAAAATTATCTGGGTCTTCCTCTGAACCCTGACTAGAGTATCTGCTTTAACTTTAAGATCTTTCTGACCCATTGAACATCCCAATTGTGTCATTAATTGTAACAATGGTTGCCCAAGGACTGCAGCAATTCTCTCTACTATGCCCCTTATAGAATTATCTGCACATGCTAACATCAAACGTTGAACTTCCTTACTATCCAAATTCTCCCTAAAAACAGTTCCCATAAATTTGATTAACCAATCTGACCATGTGCAAATTGTAAGGGGTCCTAGTTCTTTCCCTAGGGCTTGCATATCTACAGGTGACAAACTCTGAGTGCTTGTTGTAGTGGTGGTGATAGGGGATCATTATCCCCACCTGGAGTAGTGGCAATGGAAGTGCGGGTGACCACTGCAACAGGGTGGCATGCACCATCTAGATCCCAGCTCCAGATATCACCATTCCATTTGTCTGAAAAATCACCATCACATTTGCCATCCTCACAAGAGATAGCAGCTATTTGGGCTCTATGCATATTCACTGCTTGAGTCAATTTCTTAAGACGAGACTCACAGTGCTCATGATCTACAGGATTACATCCCTGTTCTAAAGATAACTTCTTTACAAGTCCCTGCAATACGGAATTTTCATTCTGGAGTTTTTCCTGATCCCCCCTGTCTTTTGCTCTAAATTTAAAATCTGAGCTTGTGCATCTCTGTATGCTCTTTTTAAATGTTCTACGTTTGCTTGAGAAGAATGAGCAAGTAATTTCCAGTGTTCCTGCTTATCTTTTAAATCTGTTGTCTCATGTGCTAAAGCTGTCACCTGCTCCTTTAATGTTGCATTTTCTTTAAATAATTTACTAGCAGAATTCCATAATAACCACAAACAACTAGAAATCTGTTTCTGACTATTCTTCACTGAATAGAGATTGCAATATGCTTCAAGCTGTGATTCCATATCAAATACTGAATTGATTATGTCTGTACAGGAATCATTCCAATGGCAAGGACCTGAATTTTGTATTATCTGCCTCAGGAGGGAGGGGGAGAGGAAGAGCTTTCTGTTGTGCTAGATCTCTTCCCTGCCTTGGGATGGGATGATGGCTATGTGATTTGGAAAGTTGGCAATGGCATAAAACCTTCTCTTCAATTCCATCAAGTCCTGCCTTTCATGAGGGAATGCTATGTACCGATTATTGCAAGCACATACAACTGCTATGACCTGGCGCAGACAGAGGGAAAAAGATTTGGGACATTCCTCCGACAACCCCGACTGTCATTTGGAAGGAGCTAGATGCCATGAAATGTGGGGTGCAAAAAAGTTTGGAGAAGCCTGGTATAGCTTGGGACCTTTCCATGATTGCATCCAGATCCACTCCGAGTTCTTCATATATTTCCATTATAGCCTGAGCGTTGAAGCGATACCTGCTAACCACGTGTTCCTCCTGCATGCCCAGCAATGTGATTTATGAATGAAAGATGTGCTCCTTATATTGCCGTCATGCCATTCTGCGTGCCCAGCGGTGTTGAGGGCTAGGACACTTGACCGTTGGGCCCATGGCTCTGGCTCCGAACCTGGCACTTTCCTAGGAGGATTTGAGCTTCCCTTGCTTGATGTGATTCTTGTTGTTCTTATTGCTGTCATCACTGTTGAGCAGCCCGAAGTAGCCAGTATCCCGCTACAAGTAGATTTCCCCCTAACATTGTAGCTTTAGGAAGACAGGTCAGGTAAGAAAAGGTATTTTTATTGGCCTAGGTGGGCTGGGTAGATGTGTCTGATAGAAGGCCTCATTTTATCACCTGCGATAATTGCTGCGATAATAGATGCAATCCATGATAATAGCCACTGTGTCACGATAAAATCTTTTTTTGCCCTCTTCCACAAAAAAGTGTTATTTCCCAGATTAAAACCCGCATTATTGCATGTTATTTAACTGCTAAATGCGAGAGGAACCTCTAATTTGCATAATTTTCTAGCTTTTGCATACTCATCAAATTTGCATTCCATCATGCGACACAATAAATATCACACTATTTATGTGCACTAGTCCCCATTTAGCGCCTGTGTATGTTGTAACATGATTTGATGATTGAGCCTATAAGTTTTTACATTGTGGGAAGCATTTTTCTGCTCTATTTTTGTGGTGTCCTATGAGAAGTATGGATAGCACATGGCTCTAAGTCAGCCATGTGGGAGAGAAGAGCAAGAGGTCCATCAGAGAGACTAAAAAGTGAACTGGAGGAGTGCGTGAGCAAAGGGTGGATTGTGGGGGTGTGTGCTAAATTGAATGGGGAGAGAGATTATGAGCAAAGAGTGGTGGAGGGGAAAGAGAGAGTGAGCAACAGGGTTTCAGCAAGAAAAGGTGGAGGTAAGATAGCACTGTAAACAAGAGAAAGAAAGAGAGGAAAAAGTGATGCAAGAACAGATCTGACATGAGGGCAACACTTTTATCTTTTCATCCAGACTGGAAAGAGATCATGAACAAACAGGCCCTTCTTTTTCAATTAGATGTAAGCAAAACAACCTGATCTTTTTTTTTTTTTAAACATTTTTATTCTATTCTATGTTTAAAATGGTTTTACTACTAACATCAATATCTTATTCTAGTTATTATTTGATATGAAGTTGTCATAACTAGCAATTATTATCTTTATTTTACAAAAACTTAAATAAGAAAGGCTGAAGAGGTTAGGGCTGTTCAGCTTGGAGAAGAGACGGCTGAGGGAGGGATATGATAGAGGTCTTTTAAGATCATGAGAGGTCTTGAACAAGTAGATGTGAATTGGTTATTTACACTTTCGAATAATAGAAGGACTAGGGGGCATTCCATGAAGTTATCAAGTAGCACATTTAAGACTAATCGGAGAAAATTCTTTTTCACTCAACGCACAGTAAAGCTCTGGAATTTGTTGCAAGAGGATGTGGTTAGTGCAGTTAGTGTAGGTGGGTTCAAAAAAGGTTTGGATAAGTTCTTGGAGGAGAAGTCCATTAACAGCTATTACTCAAGTTTACTTATTTATTTATTTATTTTATTTATTTAAGGCTTTTCTATACCGGCATTCATGATACAATCATATCATGCCGGTTTACAGATAACAGGGGAGTGAAAACTTTGTTCATTTAACCAGTGCAGAAGAAGCAAAAAGTTACAATATAACAAGGTCATTGAAACTGGGGAATGAAGGAGAATAAGAATAGATAGGAATAAATATAAACTTTACAGAGGTAGATTATTTACATTGTGCAGTAATGTCTCTTTGTGGTTAGTATTTACATTTACTTAGGGGGAATAGCCACTGCTATTAATTGCATCAGTAGCATGGGATTTTCTTAGTGTTTGGGTAATTGTCAGGTTCTTGTGGGCTGGTTTGGCCTCTGTTGGAAACAGGATGCTGGGCTTGATGGACTCTTGGTCTGACCCAGCATGGCAATTTTTTATGTTCTTAAGAAGGTATTATTTGAGCCCTGGGGTAAAAGGTTTTTTTTTCTACTGGGTTTTGAGAAAATAACCTTTCACAGGTTTCCAAAAAACATTTTTGATAATCACTGACTACCTCTGTAGATCTTCTACATATGCTGTCAATGAACTATGAGATATCTGCTTTTCCTGATGACATTACTTTCCTCATATTACATGTGAAGAGGAAATGAAAAGTTTTTCTGTCAATAAACAGAACTGAATTAGCCATGATCTGTGGTTGGCGTCATCAAGCAGCACTGAATGGACCTGTTTCTCCAAGCTAGTGCATTGATGATTTTCGATGCTTGGTCTTAGTAGGCCCCTAGACCAGCTCTTCTGACCTTTGACTTGCTCTGGAGGATCTGCTTCCACCGCTTTGAGAGGAGGAGGAAGAATGGAGACTGCTGGAAGCGGACCTGCCTTCTCTTTTGGTTATAAGGCTTGCCAGCTTAGCTGCTCTTGACTGTTGAGCTCTCGGCAACATCTTATCACACTTTGAGCAATTTGGTTGGTCGTGGTTTGGCCCCAGATAGATGTAGCAGTGGTCATGACTGTCCATTATGGACATAATTTGTACACAGGAGCAGTATTTGAAGCCACTGTTTTTCTTTAGAAGCCATGGGAAAAAACAGCTGACTTTTGTTTTCTTTATCAGCAATTCCCTTTTAGTTAGGTAGCGCTGAAAAGTGCTGTTGTGGGTCACGTAAGCAAGAAAAATTGTGAGGAGATGAAAAAATTGTAGAGAAGTCTCTGAGGCAACACTACATTGGAATTCCCACACACATTTATTTATTTATTTATTATTTATTTAGGTTTTTTATATACCGGCATTCATGAGCAGATCACATCATGCCGGTTTACATTAGAACAAGGGGTGCATATAACAATAAAACTATAACTGGTGCATCAGAGTTGCAGTTACAATGAAACAAGGTGATAGAACTGGGAGAAGGAGAAAAGAGCAGTATAGGATTTCTCGAATGGAGTTTTCCTTTCAACTTCTAGTTAACAGTGCACACAGAGAAAAGGGGGCAAACCAGCTATAACAAGTCCCAGGAAACCCATGTCCATTTCTATCCATTGTTTCTGTGAATTTTAAATACGTAGACTATGAAATGGGATGCTTCAGTTTGTAAAGGTTTTGTTTCTACAACGGTCAATACAGTGGTCTGCCCTGTGTCAGGCAGTCACGAATTCTCCCCCCCTCATGCTTAGAGAAGTTCAACAACCAATGCGACTCCCAGGGTGTGAGCACACGTGCGTGCCCGTGTGTGTGCGCGCGCGCAGGCGTGTTGTGGGTTACCATAGCGACGTCAGCCTGGAAGATCTGCTTAATGAACTTGTTTTTGGAGGAGTGGACGAGCTGGATGATGTCTCCGTGAAGCGTGTCCCTGTTTTTCTCCAAGAACCCTTTTGTTTCATAGTAGACCACTCCAGTAAAGTGGTATATTCCGAACTGAGTTTCATGGTTGTTCTTCGGAGGAATATAGTTGGTGTTTACCTTGTGCTGTGAGTTGAGCTTATTCAGCATCGTAGTATCTGTACCCTTTGGAAACTTGCTTTCCTCGTCAATGAGAGAGATGATGTTCATGGGTTTGATGGCGATCATGTCCAAGGCATCCTGGTTGTCGGTGAACTCGATGTGCTGCCAGTTAATGTTCTCCAGGTTGTACTCCTCCTGCTCCAGTTTAAACACGTGGCGCACGAAGAACTGCTGCAGGTTCTCGTTCGCAAAATTTATGCACAGCTGCTCAAAACTGTTCACCGTGAAGTTCTCAAACCCAAAGATATCCAACAGGCCAATGGATCTCCGGGCAAGTTTGGGGCCTTGAGAGACAGGTCTATAGATGGCAGCATTGATCTTATCCACAATCCAGACAAAGAGCCTCCCGTATATTCCCTTCACAAAAGCATCTCGAACATCCAGGGCTTGTTCCATGCTGAGAGGGGTGGAGACCGTCTCCCCTCTTGTGATGATCGTGCGACTGGTGAGGCAGTTCATCAGCTCCTGAGGGTCGACCTCAAACAGTGAAGCGGCAATGGTTAGAGATGTGGAGTATACGACCTCACAGGCATCCAGGTTATCGTACATGCGAGCTTCATATTGCAGATTCCCCATATGCAGTATAGCGGCCAGGAGCCTTGAGATCTCCCAGTTCTCAGTGTCCGTGAATATCAGGACCTTCATCGCTGAGCGGATGTTGGCGTATTCCTTGCTGTCGTCTCTGCCGTCGCACGTCGTGCACTTGCCCATAGTGAGGTAGTTATAGTCAGTAGCTTTCCCCAGGCCCAGCTTCTTTTTCTGCTCTGGCGTCATTCCTTTCAGCATACAGTAAAACACATGGTAATTCCTCTCGTCCTGAGCCTGCCTGCAGACTCTGGATTTCTCCAGCAGATACTGCTCGATCTTTGCCCCCTCGATGGCTCCTCTTTTGTTGAAATGGATATCGATGTATTTTCCAAATCGGCTGGAGTTGTCGTTGCGAATCGTCTTTGCGTTCCCAAAAGCTTCTAAGATGGGGTTGGCCTCCAGCACCTGCTGCTCAATCCAGGAGTGCTGCCCGCTGATGGCGGCCAGGAACTGCAGGATCAGTTTAGTGCTTTCTGTCTTCCCAGCCCCGGACTCCCCGCTAATGATGCAGCACTGGTCCTTGTTATTGCGTTGCATGTTGAAGTAGCAGTTGTCGGCAATGGCAAAGATGTGCGGCGGCATCTCCCCTATCTTCTTGTTGGTGTAGAGCCGGATCTGGTCTGACGTGTAGATGGGTAACAGCTGGTAGGGGTTCACCGCTACCAAGATGGAACCTGTGTATGTATAGATAAGGTGTTCACGGTAGCGAATGAGCAGGTTGCGTAGAATTCCAGCCTCGTTCAGGTCTCCCAGGCGGATCATGTCCTCCACGCCATGGATGGAAGTTGGGTGCATGGGTTTGATGTGAGTGGCATTCTGAGGGGAAATCCAGTGTTCATTGCCTTCGTCATCCACCACTTGGATCTGTCCGGAGTCACAGAGCTTAACCACTGCCCCGACAGGAACATCAAACTCCCGACCGGTTTTGAGATCCAGCCAGACATAATCCCCCTGTCGAAGAATGACCATTGTCCCCGTTCAAACACTGACATCAGCGGCTGCTGCTGCTTGGGACACCTTCTGCCATCGGGGAGCCGGCGCCCCGCTCTGCATTCGGCTGGACACCTGTCCCGGCTTTCCAAGTCCCCCGTCCCCCCCCGGGACCGCCCCGCCGCCGCCGCCGCTCGCACTCCCTGGATCCTTCTTCATACATATGCAGTAGAGGTCAAAGCTCTACTGATTTGCAGAGACAGATTTGTTCAGTGCCCCCTAATGATGTAACCCAAGGATTAAGGCTAATTCATCCTACTATCTATGGAAAACACTGTTTACGGTAATCTTTTCCTGATTACATTACTTTCCTCATATTACTTGTGAAGGGGAATTGAAAAAAGTTATCGGCTTTTGGCAAGGAATCTGGCCCTGATCTGGTATTTTTTACATTTTTTTTTAATTACCTCTGCACAAGAGATGTTCATCCGGCAACTAGCAGAAGAACCCACACAAAGAGAGGCTATGTTGGATCTGGTACTGACAAATTCAGACAGTGTCAAGGATCTCATGCTAAGGGAATATTTAGGGTCTAATTATCACTATACTGTGTAGTTTAATACTGAATTTTGATCTGAACTAAAGTTGTGGATTTCAGGAGGTTTGACTTCAAGATGAGTATTAGGAGTGAGGAGGTCCTTTTGGGAATTCAAGAACTTATGAAAGGTATGAAGATACTTTGGTCAGCAATAAAAGGGAGCATTGAAAAGGTAACAAATCTATGACTGAGGCAAGATAGAAAAAGTAAATGAATAAGAATAGATTTCTCTAGGGAGGATAAAAAATGGTAAGAGCAAAGAGGTTAGCATGAAACATTTTAATGAAATGAAGGATGAGGAAGACAGACAAGGTTATCTGAAAAAAACAAATGGAGGCATTGAGAATGCTTAGATGAACAAAAGCCCAAATGGAAGAGAAAATTGGTCAATTGATAAAAGAAAGAAGGTGATGGATCTAAGGTGGAAAATGGCACTGATAAATATGAAATGATTATAAACCAAATTACAGAGGAACTTGAAGTGGAAATGAGAGTGAATAGGGACATGATGATGTGAACTCCAGGATACTAAACAAGCTCAAGAAATTGTTAACCATATCCCTCATATCTTTGTTCAACTTGTCGAAAATGGGGAAGGTTCTGAGAGACTTGTACAGAGTAGATGTAGTCCCACTGCACAACACTGGGGACAAGGAAGAAATGAGCAACTACAGACCTGTTAGTCTAATTTCAGTAGTGTGTAAATCTATAGAAACAACACTAAAGAAAAAGACAGTACTTTGAAACAAGTAGACTACAAGACACCAGACAACATGGTTATGCAAAGGGACAAGCCTATCTGGAAAACTTGATTGAGTTCTTTAATGAATTGAAAGAAGTGTTGGATCAGGGAGGTATAGTAGATGTTGGCTATCTGGACGTCAATAACATTTTTGACACTTCCATGCAGAAGACTGATAAGCAAGCTGGTATGGAAGTAGAAAATTAGTAAATTGAGTAAGGAACTGGTTGAGCAGCAGGACTCAGAGAATGGTATAAATGGAGTCTACAAAACAAAGTAATCAATGAGTACTTGTTACTTGATTAGCAATGTTAACTGAGAAACTTGAGAAAAAATATGCTTGTTTGCAGAAGATGCAGATACCAATAACAAAGTAGATACTCTAGAAAATTGTTTGTAAAAAGACTGAGATAGATGGCAGTCACCCTCGCTAAATTTTGAAAAGAATATCAGAGCTATCAGAGAGTAATAATAACCAGCCTTACACTAAGATTGGAAAACTCACTACAGAATAGTTTGCAGACTATTTTAAAAATAAACTAGCACAAATTCAAGAGGAGTTTGCACTTCTTCTCCCTCATAAAGAGTTTAATCTAGAGGCTAAGGAATTGCAGCATAAGAGCCCTGCTTTTTTGGGGAGTAAATTTTCCTATTTCATTAGAACATAAGATAAGAATTGCCATACTGGGTCAGACCAAAGGTCCACCAATCCCAGTATCCTGTTCTCAACAGTGACCAGTCCAGGTCCCAAATACATGATAAGATCCCAAACAGTAAATAGATCTATGCTGCTGCCGTGCAGTGATTAGTGGCTATTCCCTAAGGGGCAGATTTTAAAAAGGTACATTTTGTTGCCATAATCATTTATTTTATTTATTTATTTGGAACTTTTATATACCGACATTCATGTGCAAAAGTACATATCATATTGGTTTACAGCGAAACGAGAGAAGCATAAACGAATGCATTACATCAAACAAGGGTTACGGGAACTGGGATCAAATTTACAAGTAAATACTATGTTCTTCCTGATAAATAACAGGGGGACAAAAACTAACTTAGATAGGATCTGTTTCCTTCATGACATCTTTTACTAAGTAACTAGGAGCTAATGGGCTGAGGTGATAGTGAGAAGCAAGACCTGTCTGCGAGGTAGAGTCTTGTTTAGAGTTCGGAAAACTTGACTGAAAAAGTAGTCTAGTTATAATGGAAAAGGCAGATGGATGGATCATCCCAGTAGCTACATTCTTCTCAACAAGTCTTGTTGTTACCCTCACCGACAGCAATAACAATAGCATATTCTCAAAGAACAGTATTCAATTATACTGTTTCCTCCGTGGAACACCCTTCCTTTAAGTATCAAAAAGCAAATAATAATTTTAAATTTCATAAGAATCTGAAAAGCTGGTAATTTGTCCAGGTGTTTAGCAATGATTAGGCCTTTGAATACTTATTGTATTTTATTATTGTTAATTTTGTGATTTTACATAGTTATTAAGTTTTTAACAGTTTTTATCTTTAGTACGTGTAACTTGTATTGTGACTTCTATAATTTGCTTATTAGCATAATTGTGATATTTATGTCACTTTCAATTATTTTATTGCTTACATTGGAAACTTGTATTTTCTGAACCACTTTGATGGTAGAAATGGAATTGTGTTATATCAAGAAAAATAATTTTAAAAAAAGGGTGAAAAAAACCAAAAGAGGACTGGAAAAAACTGGAAGCATGGTCAAGGGTTGGAAAATAAACTTCTTTGCTAAAAAAAAAAAAAAAAAAAAATCCTGGTTTGGAATGTAAAAATCCATTAGCCACATATCTCTTAGAAGAGCAAGAACTGGAAACTCAAAACAAGCAAGAGATCTAGGAGTAATCATCTCAGATGATTCTTTCACAGACATTTTCAAAACATAGACTGCCTTTTGGAGCAGCATCAGTTGGAGATACTACCATATAACATAGCATTAAATTAAATCTGAGGCAGTAGGTGGTTATGTTTGGGCACGATGCTTGCAGGCCTGATGATTTTTTTTCTCCATGTACATTATTTTGTGAATGTAGGAAGAAAATGATAATGCAATCAAATATATTTCTTCATAGTGGCAGATATACATAGTAATCTTTTGAATGCTTAAAATCTTTAGGTGACTCATTTCATTTTATGAAGGTAAGCTTGAGATTTCACCATTCTAGTTGAACATCTGAATTGCTGTGCTTTTTCATTCCCACTTGGTCTTGTTGCTACTTGTTTTCTATTTTCACTTTGGTTTGCCGTTTTGCTTTTTCTTCCCACTAGCTTGGTGATGTAGATATGAGCAATGTAGAGAATCAGATTATTTCTTCAGCTTGTGTAGGAAGCAAGCAATACTTCAGTTTGTTCTGACGTTGTTTGTGCTCTTTTGTGATGTGGATGGGTTTTAATGAGTGTCCATTCTGAATAGTTGCTAGTTAATTCCTTTCTGGATAGTACTGTTGTAATTGTTTAGATAAGTCTGCTGAAAGTTGAAATAAACAAAACGATTAAATCAGTTTTTCTAATTTTTATTTCAATTTTAAAGGAGTACTGGTATTTAAAGTTAGAAAAAGATTGTCCTTCCTAATCATTTCCACAATTATGAATGGATCAGGATTTTGCTGTGCTAATTCTTTTAGAACTCCTTGCAGGCCTTGTACTGACAGATGTGATGCATAAATGTACAAGCAACTGGCATGGAATTGGAAGGACATTTTTTAACACTACCTTACCTTTTATTCCAAACAAATGTAAAAATATAATAAAAGCAATAAACTATTCAAAATAACTTGTTAGTTTAGCACTACTGCTTTAGAGGGAAACCTTGTTATGACTAACTGTATTTTAATCCATGTAACTTTAATTTATACAGCATTTGTAGTAGAAAGCCATTGGAAGATGGGATGGGCAGGAGTGAGTGTAACTAGTTAAATTGTAAATTGGAATTACTTCTAACTATAACATATCGACCAATGTACTTGCTGATGGCTTTTTGACCATTTTCGCATGAAAATTTGCCAGCCCATGCAAATGAGCTGGGAAGATAACTTTCATGCAAAATTCTGCTATGGATATGGTGATATTTTTTTATGAAAGCTGGCTTATGAAGACATTTTTCTGAAATTCTTGATTAAAAAGCTGCTTTGCATGATATTTCATAGCAGCAACTCATTCATCATGACTTTCAATAAAATTTCACACATAGCAAACTGTTGAGTACATTTTCAAGGGCATTTCATGCATAAAAATATCTTGTACACGTGTTCGTTAGACATACATATATAGAAATGATTTTCAAACATGTGGCATACGCACAAACCCAGATGTTCACACAGGTTACAAGTCCCACTGTTGCTCCTTGTGACCTTACCAAGTCACTTTACCCTCCATTGCCCAAACTTAGGCCTAGATTTATCAAACTGTGGTAAGTACTGCATGCGATAGCAAAAGGGGTGTGGTTTATGCAAATATTTGGTTTATCGCAATTTGTGCTAATTACCTATGTGAAGAGCTAAGTTAGTGCAAATTACGATAACATTATCAGACTTTGTGATAGGTGCCAGACCTGTTGTATTTCCTGCATACAACCACTGGGGGGGAGGGAGAGAGTGAGAGACTGGCCATAATGTCATCTCCCTAGATAGGTATTTGTATCCCTATGGTAGGGCCCACCTAGTAACTCGAGGTGAGGGTTAGGTATTAGAGTAGGGGGTTAGGGGCCACTTTGACATTCAAAATGAGACGTACGAACAGAACAGTGGTCTCTTGTGAAGATCTGATGACCTTCAGAGTGAGGAAACTCACTCCAAGATGAGATTTGGGCAATGTTCTCTCAACCTAGCTTGATGGACCCTCTACCTGGGTAACATCAAGCTAGGTGGAGAGAACATTGCCCAAATCTCATCTTGGAGTGAGTCTCCTCACTCTGAAGGTCATCAAATCTTCACAAGAGACCACTGTTCTGTTCGTACGTCTCACTTTGAATGTCAAAGTGGCCCCTAACCCCCTACTCTAATACCTAACCCTCACCTCGAGTTACTAGGTGGGCCTACCATAGGGATACAAATACCTATCTAGGGAGATGACATTATGGCTAGTCTCCCTCTTGCTCTTTCTCTCTCGCGCTCTCTCTCTCTCTCTCTCTCTCGTCCAGATGGCTCGGCTGCTGCTCCGGGAGCTTCAATTCACCTAAAATAGGCCTTGTGGGAGACATTGCCAAAGGCAATAAATCCTTACCGCCCGGTCACCGCAGCTATCGCACAGCCTAATGCAATTCAAAAAGTTGTAGTTAAAATCGGCGTTAAGTCTGTGCGATAGCTCTTCGCAGACAGGCAAACCCAGCCCACTCCCCACCCCTAACACCTCCTATTTACCAAATTTGCATCACACCATATCTAGGGAGATGACATTATGGCCAGTCTCTCTCTCTGTCTCACTCTCTCGTGTCCAGAGGGCTCGGCTGCTGCTCCAGGAGCTTCAATTCACTTAAAATAGGCCTTGTGGGAGACATCGTGAAAGGGCAAACCCAGTCCACTCCCCGCCCCTAACTCCTCCTATTTTCCAAATTTGCATCGCACCATACGATATGGTGCTATCGCATGCGTTAAACATGTTTTCGCATGCGGTAAGGGCCTATCGCATGTGTTAACGGGGCTTTTTGCATACGATAAGCCCTTAATGCATGCGAAAATGCCTTAGCGCATTTTGATAAATGACCCCCTTAGATTGTAAGTCCTCTGGGGATAGGGAAATACCTATAGTACCTGAATGTAATCCACTTTGAAATGCTGAAAAAAGTGTGAAAAGTGGAATATAAAAAAATCTAAATAAATAAATAGGAAAATATGCATGAACGAAGTGGGTGTGTTTGGAGAATGTCAGGGTGTAGTTTGGATAATCTTGCGTAGTTTGTTATTTTATAAAAAATGTACATGTGAACGACATCAAGAATACATGAACACTTTTATACCTGCTGTTTAATATGCCAGTTTCAAACTTAAATTACATTTTTGGACCTGGTGTTTGGCTTGCTGGCTTCTCCTGGTGAGTGGATCAGGTGATGTCGGACAACGCAACAATGTTTGCCTACATCAACCACCAGGGAGGAACCAAGAGCCATCAGGTGTCTCTGGAAATAGACCCCCTTATGGAATGGGCGGAGTTAAACCTACAGGGGATCTCAGCTTCCCACATCGTGGGAAAAGACAACGTCACAGTGGACATTCTCATCAGGGAAAGCCTGGACCCAGGGGAATGAACGCTGTTGACCAAAGGCTTCCAGCTCCTGGTAAATTGCTGGGGCCTCCAGGCCATCGACCTACTGGCCACATCTCACAATGAAAGTCCCCTGGTTCTTCAGTTGCAGATGAGATCAGCACTCCCAAGGGATTGATGCTCTCATCCAGACCTGGTCAGAGGAGGACTTACTTGTACGCCTTCCCCCCATGGCCTCTACTGGGCGAGATCATCCGCAAGATAGAACACCACAAAGGTTTAGTCCTCCTAGTGGCCCTGGATTTGCCCAGATGCCAGTGGTATACAGACATGCGGAGGCTCCTCGTGGAGAGTCCTCTGTGCCTCCCCTTACACAGGGCCCGATTCTTCACGAAGATCCGTCACGATTCTCTTTTACAGTCTGGCCCTTGAGAGGACTCGCCTGAAGAAGTGCGGTTACTCGGCGGCCGTGATCGTTTCCTTGCTTCACATGCAGAAGTTCTCAATGTCCCTGGCATATATACAGATCTGGAGAATATTTGAGGCCTGGTGTAAGGGCTGCAGAGTGCCCTCGCGAAAGGCCAAGAACCCCATGATTCTGGAATTTTTACAGGACAGCCTGAAGAAAGGTTTATCCCTCAACTCCCTCAAGGTCCAGGTAGCAGCCCTCTCCTGCTTCAGGGCCGAGGTGAATGGAAATAATCTGTCAGCACATCCGGACTTGGCCCATTTCCTAAAAGAGGTTAAACAACTCCAACCACCCTTAAAGTGGAACCACAATCTAGTATTGGACTTCCTAGCAGGGCCTTCTTTCAGACCGATGGCAGTCTGTCGCTGCGCCTATTTACACTAAAGACTGTATTCTTGGTAGCAATATGCTCGGCCCATCGTATCTCGGAACTAGAGGCACTTTGCTGTTGGGAACCATTCCTTCTATTTACTCCAGGAACAGTACAGCTTTGCACTGTCCCCTCCTTCTTACCAAAGGTAGTCTCGGAGTTTCACTTGAATCAATCCATCTCCTTACTGTCTCTGGAGGGACACAAGGACACAGAAGACTCCCGCCTTCTTTGCCATCTAAACATTGGTAGACTCTTAGGGGTAGATTTTCAAAAAGCGCGCCTTCGCGTACTTTTGTTGGCGCATCAGGCGCAAACAAAAGTACGCTGGATTTTAGTAGATACGCGCGTAGCCGCTAAAATCCTGGATCGGCGCGCGCAAGGCTGCCGATTTCGTGTAGCCAGCGCGCCCCGAGCCGCGCAGCCTGCCGCCGTTCCCTCCAAGGCCGCTCCGAAATCGGAGCGGCCTCGGAGGGAACTCGCTTTCGCCCTCCCCTCACCTTCGCCGATCCGACACCCCCCCGACACGCCCCCCTGGAAAAACCCCGGGACTTATGCGAGTCCTGGGGCTCTGCGCGCGCCGGTAGGCCTATGGAACATAGGCGCACCGGCGCGCAAGGCCCTGCTCGCATAAATCCGGGCAGATTTACGCGAGCAGGGCTCTTAAAATCCGCCCCTTAGTGCGGTACCTCGAACACTTTGAACCGGTGCGCAAGACAGATTGCTTGCTTGTTCTTTACAGCGGGAAGAAACAGGGCGAAGCAGCTTCACAAGCTACTATAGCTCGCTGGATCAAGGAAGTAATCAAGACAGCTTATTTACAGGCAGGGAAGCCTTTACCCCTTCAGGTCAAAGCTGATTCTACTAGGGCCCAGGCAGTATGCTGGGCAGAAGCTAAGCTACATCTGTCGAGCAGCGACATGGTTTTCCCTATGGACCTTCTCCAGGTTCTACTGCCTGGACGTCCAGGCTCGAGAGGACGCAGCCTTTGCAAAGGTGGTGCTAACTGGACCACAGCCAGCCTCCCGCCCCATTCAGGAGTAGCTTTTGTACACCTCACAGGTCCTGAGGCCATCTGGCTACACGCTAGGAAATGGAGAAATTACTTACCAGATATTTTCATTTTCCTTAGTGTAGACAGATGTACTCTGCATCCCGCCCATGGCTGCCGAGGAGAGGCGCCAAGGAATCGCCCATGAGGCGAACCTCGATTCCATATGAATACAGGTAAGCCGTTGCCCTACCCCTTGCTCAGGGCATCCACACTATGGCTGGTTTCGACACTTATGTTGGTTGAGTACAATGGCAGTCTCCAGTTTTTAATCAAGTTTTGTTAACCAAGGGTTTAATCAAGTTGTATCTAAATTCTAATCAAGTTCTTTGATATATATTTCCACAATGGCTTTTCGAAGAGAATACTGAATAGCTGAGGTCACTGCAGGGGGTATATCTAGGGTGATGTCAGCTTTGAAACCTGACTCCATCTCCCATCTGCTAGCAGGGGAACACATAACCTGAGTCCATCTGTCTACACTAAGGAAAACGAAATTATCAGGTAAGTAATTTCTCCACTAAACACCAGTTATAAGATTCACCCTCTATGCATAAAGTTTTAAATATTCTACAGCATATGGCAAGTATTTTATTACAAAAGCATTTTTTTCTCTCTTTCTGGGTCATTTATCATTTTGCGTTAGGGCCATATTGCATGTAATAATGCAGTAATACGCATGATAACTAGCACAGCGCAAAATGCATATGAAAATTAAAAATTGAGTATTCGAGTGGGAGGAGTTTGGGTGGAGTAAATGGAAATGAGGATCTGCTAGTGTGGACTGCGATAGAGTAATGCACCTTATCGTGGGATTTAACGCCGGAAATTACTACACCTTTTGTTTTTTTGTGGTAGGGTGAAAAAACTATCGCACTCCCATGGCCGATATCATGGATTGCATGTATTATTGCAGCGATTATCACGTGCGATAAAAAGAGAAATTACACGTTGGGTTTTTTTTTTGGTACTGTCACATCAATCTGGTCAACATGATGAGCATGTGGCCTGCCAGACAGATCTAGCTATGTGACCGCCTGCATTTCCTCTAGGTCTGCTAGTTTTAGCTATTACTATACTTGCAATTTACTGGTCAGACCCATCTGCTAACAAAATCATAGAAACACAGAAGCATAGAAATGATGGCAGAAGAAGACCAAACGGCCCATCCAGTCTGCCCAGCAAGCTTTTACAGTTATTTTTCTCATACTTATCTGTTACTCTGACCGCTGAGGTCAGGGCCCTTATTGGTAACGTTTTGGTTCTAATTTCCTTCCACCCCCGCCATTGATGTAGAGAGCAGTGCTGGAGCTGCATCAAAGTGAAGTATCAAGCCTAAATGGTTAGGGGTAGTAACCGCCGCAATAAGCAAGCTACCCCCACGCCTATTTGTTTACCCAGCCTGTGCAATTTAGTTGGCTATCTCTTCACTGTTTTGCAACTAATGATCCTATGTGCCTATCTCATGCCAAGTCTATTATCATTTTAGCTTTCACCATCCAGTCTAGGAAAACATTCTATGCATTCACCACTCTTTCTGTGAAAAATCTTGTCTTGAGATTCCTTCTGAATCTACTCCCTTGCAACCTCATATCATCACTTTTTTCTATAACTTCCTTTCCATTGAAAAATATTTGCTTCATGTGCACTATTTATACCTTTGGGGTTTCTCTATCATATTCCCACATTTCTTCTATCTTCTAAAGTCCTTAAGATTCATCTCATAGGCTTCTAGTGCAGATCCTACACATTTGGTAACCCTTCTCTACCACCTCCACTCTCTCTATATATTTATATTTGTAGAGGTGTAGTCTCAAGAACTGAATAAAATACTCCATATGAGATCTCACCAACAAGCTGTAGAACATCACAGTTACCTCCTTATGCTGCACATACAAAAATAATTTTATTTGGAGACAGTTGCTGATCATGGGAGTTTGAATCTTCCCTCAAATGTAAACACATTTTTTGTTTTCTATTTGACCTTTTTGTGACGTGTGGTATTTTTCTGCTTTTTCGATTTATTTTCCAAAGTAAAAAATGTGTTACTAGATCTTCAGATGTTTCCAACACGTCAGTGGAAAGATAATTAAAAGGGATTAAGTAAAAGAAAATGTTCATAAATGCATGTAAAGATTAACATTAGGGTACTATACAGTAATTGAAGTATTTGTCTTTAAGGTATCCCAGTTACACAGAGATATAATGTAAACAATATGATGTTTTAATCTGTGACTGAAGATTTAAATTTAATGGTTACAAGGAAAAGACCCTAAGGGAAGCTTGTGCATACAATTAATACTTTAAATAGAAGAACAACAGATTGTTTCAGTATGGTTATAGGTTATGACATCATTCCTGTAAAATTATAATGAACAGAAATTTGGTCTGAAACTGACAAACTAAAATGAGCTTTGTAATTACCTGCTAATATATGTCCATTTTTAAGAAACTTGACCCATACTAGTTTTATACTTGAGAATACAAGATATGCCTTGCTGAGTCAAACCAAAGATCTGTCAAAATTGGCATCTTATCTCCAACAGTCAATCTGGGTCACAAATTCCCTGGCAGATTCCAAAGAGTAAATCCAGTTCTTGCTGCTCACTCCCAAGGATAAGTGATGACTTTCCCAAATCTACCTGGCTAGTAATAATTTATAAACTTTTCTTCCATGAGCTTGCCAAACCCTTTTAAACACAGCTATGCCTTAACATCTGGCAACAAATTCCATAGCTTGATTGTGGGTTGAACAAAAAATACTTTCTCTGATTTGTTTTAAATCTGCTACTTAATATTAAGAATAGGGGACACTCTATGAAACTGAAAGGGTAGATAACTATTCCAGTCCACTCATGATTTTATAGACCTCAGAGTGCCTCTCTTGCAAGCTGAAGAGCCTTAACCTGTTTAACTTTACTTCATAAAGGGAGCTGTTCTACTGCTTGATCTTTTTAATTGCCCCTTATCATTTAATTGCCCTCTATCTTTTGTGAGATAGGGCAGCTAGAATGGCCCACTATTCTCAAGGTAGGGTTGCACCATGGATCAAAACAGAGGCATTTCTCTGTTTTATTGTCCTTTCCTTTTTGAATAATTCCTAATATTCTGTTTGCTTTTAGATGGCTACTCTACACTCAGCTGAGGACCTCAACATATTGTCAGCAATGATTCCCAAGATCCTTTCCCAGGATAGTGACTCCTAATATGGAACCCAGTATTATGTACCTGTAGTTGGGATTTTTTATCCCCTATGTGCATCACTTTGGACTTATTCACATTAAATTTTCATTTAGAAGCCCGGTCTGCCAATTTTACAAGGTCCTTCTTGTTGTGGACTAGCTAGACAGTGGACCCTTAGGCCGGCCTGCGGGAGACCTGGGGTAGTTGGACTATGGTCTCAGGGCAACAGGCCGGTAGGCAGACCAGGCTGATGTATACAGTAGGCTTCACCCAGAAGCTGGTACTCCCCCGGGAGGAGCCCTTGGGAGCCCAGCCGCTTGGGACTCAGGAGGTTCACCCTGGAAGCCGGTGTCCCCCCGGGAGGAGCCCATAGGAACCTGGTTGCTGGGACTTAGGTGATCTCTGGTCCGGATCTTGAGTAGGCTGGAGCTGAAGCGGATGAAGGAGGCCTGGCAGGAACTGCGGCGGGCCAAAGTCAGGCAGCGTGAAACCAGGCAGGAACTGCAGCGAGCTGAAGGCAGGCAGAGAAGAAATCTGGCAGGAACCTGGACAGGTGCTGAAGCAGGCAAGAACTAAGAGGTTAGAAATGCGAGCAAGTCACGTAGTAGACCAAGCAGGCAGGCAGGCAGGAACGGTATGCGAGGGAGTCACACACCGGGGCTCAGGGCAACTGGGCACTGCAGGGAACCCGGTTGCAAGACGTTGTAGTGGGGTCCGCAGGGAGTTTAAGTAGGACTGGGTGTCTGACGTCAGGAGCGGGGGCGGAGCGCGCTCTGGCGGGAAACGGGCTATATCAGCGCCTAAGGAGCCCAGGGTAATGGCGTCTCCCCCGCAGAGATGCTCACGGAGCTGGTTCAGGCATCGAGTGGCCCAGCTAGAACTTTGAGGTAAGGGCCGGGACGCGAGGGTCGCGGAGCGGACTGCAACAGTACCCCCCTCTTACGCCCCCTCTTAGCAGGCTCTGGTTTACCTGGGTGCTGAAGATGGAACTGCCTCAACAGGTCTTTATCCAAGATGTTCCGCGCAGGCTCCCACGTGTTTTCCTCAGGACCACAATTCTCCCAGGAGATCAGGTATTTCCAACGATGCTGATGGTATCTAACGTCCAGGATCTCCCGCACCTGGTATGTAGTATCTCCGGGAACGGAAGGATCCGGTGCATCTGGGACCTTAGGATGGTACCTGGAGAGGACAAGTGGTTTAAAGAGGGAAACATGAAAAACATTGTGGATGCGCATTGAGGAGGGCAGGCGTAAACGATAGGAGACAGCTCCAATGCGTTCAGCCACTCAAAAAGGTCCGCAGAAGCGTGGGGCCAATCTGCGGGACGGGATTCGTAGTTGCAAGTTTCTGGTACTCAACCAGACGCGGTCCCCCAGGAGGAAGACCGGAGCTGGCTGGCAATGCTTGTCTACCCAATCTTTGGTAGCTTGGGCGGCCTTCTGAAGCTTCTTTTGGGTGGACGACCACAGCAAATGTAACTGGCGAGTGGAAAGTTGTACTGCTGGCAAGGTACTGGGATCAGGCGACGGCAAAGGGGGGGCGTAACTGCTTCTCATAAACCGTCAGAAACGGTGAATTCCCTGTGGCAGAGTGGGTGTGGTTGTTGTAACAAAACTCTGCCCATGGAAGGAGAGGAGCCCAATCATCCTGCCTTTCGTTAACGAAAGACCATAGATATGTCTTGAGGGTTCGATTAGTGCCTTCTGTTTGTTCATTGGACTGCAGATGAAAGGCCGAAGACTGGCTCAACTGGACGTGGAAACGTTTACAGAGTGCCTTCCAGTAGTGGGCTGTAAACTGAGGGCCGCGGTCAGAAACTATATCATGCGGGAGCCCATGTAATCGGAATATGTGCAGGGCGAACAACTTGGCAAGTTCCGGGGCCAAAGGCAGAGCTGGTAGAGGCACAAAATGTGCCATTTTAGAAAAATGGTCTATTGTGACCCAGATGACCGAATTTCCTTCTGACAACGGAAGGTCCATGATGAAATCCGTGGAAATGTGGGTCCACTGTTCTGCAGGGATTGGTAACGGCTGGAGTAGGCCTTGGGTTTTCCCTGTCAAAGGTTTCTGCAGAGCACAAGCCGGGCACGAATCCACGAAGAGGCAGACATCCCGCGTCACTGTGGGCCACCAGTAAAAGCGGCTGATAAGGTCCAAGGTGGTGGCTTGGCCAGCGTGGCCTCCAGTGAGGGATTCGTGGGCCCAAGACAGGACGGCCCAGCGGGAACGGCGAGGGACCACCATCTTCTCCTCAGGAAGTGCCGTAGAGGAGGCTAGGCAGACCTTCCGCGGATCCAGGACAGGCTGGGAGGTCTTGGGTGATTCTTCAGGTTCAGAAGCTCGAGAAAGAGCATCACCATAGGTGTTCTTAGCGCCAGGGCGGTAGCGGATGGTGAAATCGAATCGGTCAAAAAACAGGCACCACCGAGCCTGCCGAGGGTTCAAGCGTTGAGCTTGGCTGAGGGAGGTAAGATTTTTTTGGTCCATGTAGATGGTGATCGGATGGTTGGCTCCCTCCAGCCATTGTCTCCACTCCTCCAGTGCAAGCTTAATCGCTAGCAGTTCCCTGTCACTGATGCTATAATTACATTCTGCGGGCGTGAACTTTCGCGAAAAGTAGGAGCATGGGTAGAGTTGACCTGAATCGGAGAACTGGCTTAGAACAGCCCCTGCTGCAGTATTCGAGGCATCCACCTCTACAATGAAGGGACGTTCAGGGTCCGGATGCCAAAGGCAGACGTCTGTAAGGAAGGCCCTCTTCAAGTCTTCGAAAGCCTGGCAGGCCGAGGCAGGCCAATCTGTAGTATTAGCCCCTTTCCAGGTCAAGACACTCAATGGAGCTACTAATCGAGAGTAGTTCGGGATGAAATGCCTGTAAAAATTGGCAAAGCCGAGAAAGCGCTGTAGGGCTTTTAATCCTTTCGGGCGAGGCCAATTGCGGATAGCAGCTACTTTATCTGGGTCCATCTGGAACCCCTCGGCTGAGATAATGTAGCCCAGGAACGGCAAGGACGGCTGTTCGAAAATGCATTTCTCCAGCTTTGCGTACAGGCTGTGTTGGCGAAGAATCCGTAATACTTGATGGACCTGCTCTCTATGAGTGGGCAAGTCCCGGGAGAATATTAGGACATCGTCCAAATAGACAATCACACAAGTATTCAAAAGTTCTCGGAGGATGTCATTCATCAAATTCAGGAAGACCGCAGGGGCATTACAAAGGCCGAAGGGCATCACGAGATACTCGTAATGCTCATCCCTGGTGTTGAACGCGGTCTTCCATTCGTCTCCGGCGCGGATTCTCACCAAATTATAGGCACTCCGGAGGTCGAGCTTGGTGAATATTCGTGTACCCTGTAACTGGTCTAGTAGCTCCGGGATGAGCGGAAGCGGGTAGCGGTCACGTCTGGTAATGGCATTTAAGCCGCGGTAATCAATGCAGGGCCTGAGCGATCCATCTTTCTTGGTAACAAAAAAGAAACCGGCACCTGCAGGAGACTTCGAGGGTTGGATGAACCCTTTGGCGAGGTTTTCTGCTATGTATTCCGACATAGCTCTGGTTTCCGGCAAGGACAAGGGATATACTCGGCCCCTAGGAGGGGTTGTATCAGGCAGCAGTTCGATGGCGTGGTCGTATGGGCGATGCTGAGGTAGGATCTCCGCTTTGGTTTTAGAGAAGACGTCAGTGAAATCTTCGTAAGGGGCGGAAGGCCCCAGGGCAGCGTGCGACAGCAGATGTGCGATGGTCTAGGCAGCTTCATGCAGTGTTCGGTACAATAGGGACTCCACTTGACAATCTGCATAGTCGACCACTGAATGGTGGGTGAGTGTTTTTGGAGCCACGGAAGACCAAGCACCAGGGGGTGGATAGCTCTCTCTAAGACCAAGAAGGCTACCTCCTCCACATGGATCGCCCCTGTGCGAACCGTCATCGGAACGGTAGAGGTCAGAATACGAGCTGGCAGACGTGTCCCTTGGATGGAAGTTATCCTCAAGGGGACCTCCCGTCTTATCGTGGGTATCCCCAGCTGAAGGACCAGTTGTTCTTGCATGAAGTTGCCTTCAGCGCCGGAGTCCATGAAGGCAGAGATCTCTAAAGAACCCCCCGGGTACTCTGGAGTAACAAGCAAGGTACTATGAGGAGCAGTGGCACAACCTAGGAGGTGCTGCTCTCAGCCCCCTAGGTGCTGGCGTTTTCCGCCCGCTCTTGACAGCTGGCCAGGAAGTGCCCCTTCTGGTCACAATAGAGACATAAGCCTAACGAGTGTCAACGTTGTCTCTCCTCCTTAGAGAGAGGTGCTCGGCCCAGTTGCATGGGCTCGGAAGCAGGAGGCTCAGGCCGGACGACCTTCTGGGGCGGAGGCAGGCGAGGCGAAGTCCGAGGCGGGCTGGATCGGCTATGGCGGGCCTCATGCGCCCTTTGCTGCAAATGGCGATCTATTCATGCGGCCATCTCCACCACAGCGTTGAGGTCCTCTGGGAGCTCCCGGGTGGCGATCTCATCCTTGATTCGCCCGGAGAGGCCCTCAAGGAAGATGGCCTTGAGACTTCCATCCTGCCAGCCCACCTCCTGAGCGAGGGTCCTAAAGTCCAATGCGTAATCTGCTAGTGGACGGGTTCCCTGGCGTAGCTGCAGGAGGTCGGAGGTGGCAGTGGCCCGACGGGATGGTTCATCGAAGGCCTGCTTGAAAATTAAGATGAAGCGTTGCAGGTCATTCAAGGCAGGATCGTTGTTCTCCCACAAGGGAGAGGCCCAAACCAAGGCCTTTCCATCGAGTAGCGATAGCACGTAAGCGACCTTGACTGTATCGGTGGGAAACTGGCGGGGCAGCAGCGAGAAGCGGATAAAACACTGATTTAAAAATCCTCGGCAAGTCCTGGTATCCCCTGCATAACGCGAGGGTGCCGGCAATTGAGTTACTGAAGCAGCCGACAGTAAAGGTTCGAATTCTGCGCCAGGTGGGGGTCGGGCATCCAAGGCGTCCAGTCTGGCGACCAGTTGTCCAAGGGAGCCGGCCAGTACGTCCAAGTACTGTTGCTGTTGTTGCAGCTGTTGGCGCAGCCCAGGACGGTCCTGAGGCGCTGGGGCGTCTGCCGAGTCCATGGCAGACGCCCCAGCTAGACAGTGGACCCTTAGGCCGGCCTGCGGGAGACCTGGACTATGGTCTTGGGGCAACAGGCCGGTAGGCAGACCAGGCTGATGTATACAGTGGGCTTCACCAGGAATCTGGTACTCCCCCGGGAGGAGCCCTTGGGAGCCCAGCTGCTTGGAACTCAGGAGGTTCACCCTGGAAGCCGGTGTCCCCCCGGGAGGAGCCCGTAGGAACCCAGCCGCTGGGACTTAGGTGATCTCTGATCCGGATCTTGAGTAGGCTGGAGCTGAAGCGGATGAAGGAGGCCTGGCAGGAACTGCGGTGGGCCGAAGTCAGGCAGTGTGAAACCAGGCAGGAACTGCAGCGAGCTGAAGGTAGGCAGAGAGAAACCAGGCAAGAACTAAGAGGTTAGAAGTGCGAGCAAGTCACGTAATAGACCAAGCAGGCAGGCAGGCAGGAACGGTAAGCGAGGGAGTCACACACCGGGGCTCTGGGCAACTGGGCTCCGCAGGGGACCCAGTTGCAAGGCGTCGTAGTGGGTCCGCGGGGAGTTTAAGTAGGACTGGGCGTCTGACATCAGGAGTGGGGGCGGAGTGCGCTCTGGCGGGAAACGGGCTATATCAGCACCGTGACAGCGCGCGCGCCTAAGGAGCCCAGGGTAATGGCGTCTCCCCCGCGGAGACGCTCACGTAGCTGGTTCAGGCATCGAGTGGCCCAGCTGGAACTTTGAGGTAAGGGCCGGGACGTGAGGGTCGCGGAGCGGACCGCAACACTTCTGCAGTTCCTTAGAATCCACTCCGGTTTTAACAACATTCAAATATATGATTATCACTCATTGCTCCCTTTTCCAGAACATTTCTAAGTATGTTAACCGGTAGCAGTCCCAATACAATCCCTGGGACACTCTGCTATTGACCTTTCTCCTTTGGGAAAACGAACCCTTTAGTCCTAAGCTCCGTTTCATGTCTTTTAACCATTTACCAATCCATAATAGGATATCATCTCCTATCTCATGACTTTTTAATTTCCTGAGGAGACTCTCATGATAGACTTTGTCAAATACCTTCTAAAAATCCAGATACACTATGTCGACTGGCTCACTCTTATCTACATATTTATGAACACCTTCCCTTTGCTAAACCAATATTGGCTGTTTTCCATTGAGCTGTGCCTATCCATATGGTCATTAGTTTTGTTTTTAAGAATAGCTTTTATCATTTTGCCTATTACCGACATCAGGAGCACCCCGGAGCCTTTTTAAAAATTGGCTTTACATTGGCCACCCTCCAGTCTTCAGGTAATGTGGCTATTTGTTATGATAGGTTACAGATTGCTAGTATCAGGTTTGCAATTTCATATTTGAGTAATTTCAGAATTCTGGAGTGAATACCATGCAGTCCAAGTGATTTGTTACTCTTTAGTTTGTCAGTTTGCTTTACTAAATATTGCAGTTTCACAGTGATTTGCTACAAGTCCTCAAAGAACATTTTTGGTGTGGGTGTATCCTGGAGTCAGGAAGGGAAAGCATTTATGTTCATTCTTTCAATTTTTGTTTTTTTGTAAATGTACATGCAGAAAGTTAACACCCATTCAGGAACAGATGTACTTTCTCTACATATATATATGCATACTGAAACAACCTGTGAATTTTCAAAATGGATTTATGTATATAAGCCTAAAGAGCAGACTTAATGTGCATAAACCTACAGAGTATCTGCAGACTTTCAACCTATATGACCTGTTATAAAATTACACTCCTAGTGGTCTCATTCTCGCATAGCCTTCTTGTTTCAAATGTACTTAAATTATTTTTTCTTAGTTTTTACCTCTGAGACCAGCTTAATTTAAAATTCTCTTTTGTCATGCCTTACTAAGGTTTTACATCTAACTTGCCAGTGATTATCCTTTTTCTTTTTTCCTCATTTGAATCTGCTTTCCATTTTCTGAAAGATATCCTTTTGGCTTTACCTGCCTCTTTCACTTCACCATTTAACCATGCTGGCAGTCATTTGGTTTTCCTTTGACCTTTTTCTACTGCATGGAAATACATTTTTATCTGGGCTTTCAATATGGTATTTTAAAACAATGTCACATAATCCAAAAAGAGGAAAGCTTACACATTTAATCATTTATTTTCACAAAAATTCGTTATAAAGAATGTGTCCATACATTAAAAAACACACACATACACACTCATTCACTCATTAAAATGTTCGAATTGAGAATACACAAAGAAAACCAGCCTATACCCTTATTCACAATATCTACTATAGCCCTGTAAACATGATTCCCTGTGGAAACCTCCACTTACAATCTTTCCAAAATTACATATATTTATACATTTATTCAAAAAAGCTGGTATATTCTGTGTAGTCTCCCTTCATAATGATTCCCAAATCTGAAGAGGCTTGTATCAATGTGGTCAACCCCGACAAGTGGCCCTTGTTTCTCACTCGTTTGCTTCCTCAGGGGGACTGGAACCACTAAATGAATATCTGTACCACTAGCTCACCAGACCAACATCGTTATTTTTTTCAGCATTAACTCCAAATGCATTCAAAACGCATCTTCTTACTAACAGCGTGCCTTCTGCACGTTCGTTCGATAACTTTTCAACCGGATCCTTTTTATTACCAGCATACCATCTTCAAAATTACTGATAACTTCACCTCGCCCGTCTCATCTAGACTACAAGCCATCCATTAATAGACATCAGTTCCCAACTGCGCCCCATAGACATCAGTTCCAGGGCTTTCCTGGGGGGGCGTGTCGGGGGCATGTCGCGCCGGCGTGTCATCCGGGGGCGGGGCCACGAGCATGGTTCTGGCCCGGGGGCGTGGCCGATGCCTACGAAACCGTTCCCGGGCCGGGGAATCGTGCGCCGGCCACGCCTGCCTCAGGCAGGCATAACTTTTCGAACAAAGGTAGGGGGGGGGGTTTAGATAGGGCTGGGGGGTGGGTTAGATAGGAGAAGGGAGGGGAAAGTGTGGGGGGGGGGGGGGTGGAAGGAAGTTCCTTCAGAGGCCGCTCCGATTTCAGAGCGGTCTCTGAGGGAACGGAGGCAGGCTGCGCGGCTCAGCGTGCGCAGGCTGCCGTTTTTGGGCAGCCATGCGTGTGCCGACCCGGATTTAAAAAGATACGCACGGCTACGCACGTATCTATTAAAATCCGGCGTACTTTTGTTTGCGCGGGCATATTTCTTTAAAATCTACCCCAAAGTACATTATATAAGAAACAGTAGCTCAAACAAATCACAACTAAAATCAAATAAGCATAAGATAAAATAAAAATAAGATAAAATAAATAAAATAAAAATAAAATACATAAAATAAAGAGACTGTTTAGGGGATCATCCCAGTTGAGTGAATTCTTGTTCATAAAGCCATGTCTTCAATTTTTTTTTTGAATGAATAAGAGTTGGCTTCTAATCTGATGTCTAACGGAAGTGAATTCCATGCTTTGGGCCTGCCAGTGATAATGCCCTCTCTCGGACCGTATTGAGATGTGCTGTTTTCGGTGATGGAATAGATAATAGTGCTTTGCCTGCGGACCTAAGATTTCGTTGTGGCATGTGAATGCGCAGAGCCGCATTCAGCCATTCGATGTTTTCTCCATATATGTTTTTGTGTATTAAAGAGAAACATTTAAACTGGATTCTATAATGAATTGGAAGCCAGTGGAGATCTTTCAAAACTGGATTGATGTGGTCATATTTTTTATAGCTGGTTAGAAGCTTGGCAGCGGCATTTTGCAGGAGCATGTCTTGGTTCACTGTGGGTAATCCTGACAGGAAGTGGATGGCATTGATGATGAGGCAGATCCTGATCCCCTGGAAGATGGGGGAAATTCCTCCGAGATTGATACCGTATCGGACTGTATTGTGGTTCTTTCATAGAGATGAACGTCTGGCCCTGGTTTCCCAGACCTTGAAGATGCTGGGTGTTCCTGGTGCAGATTCCATGACTGAACCAAAGAAGAATCCCATTTTGGTTTCCTTGCATAAAGCCTCTTGTTTTTTCCCTCTTATGGATGCCATTCAGGAATAGATTGATCTTGAATGGGGAGTCCCAGAGGCAAGTTTCAAAAGGAGTCAGACATTGGAAGGCCTGTATCCCCTGGATTCAGCGATGAGGGAGCGTTTATGTTTTCCCAAGGTGGATACACTGGTCTGGGCTGTCTCTAAGCGAACGACTATCCCCTTGGAGGGAGGAGTAGCCCTGAAGGATGTGCATGATAGGTGGATTGAGGCTATCCTTAAGCAAGCCTTTGAAGCAGTGGTGATAACTTTACAAATAGCTTCTTGTTGCGCCCTAGTGGCGCAATCTTGTCTACTTCTCTCTCAGGAAGTTGATGATTCTGGAGTGACTTCCAGAGCGGTTATGGACCCGCTGCCGCCTTTTTAGCTGATGTAGATTGGAGATGAGATGGGAGCTGCCACCCATCCTTCACTAAGAGGTTCCATCCCAGGATCCATCGGTCATTCCAATTCAACTCCCTACTGGGAATTGGAGTCTTTAGGCTTGTGGGGTTTGGGGTTTTTTCTAAGCTATTCTGTATCTGCCTTTTGCTGGGACCCTTCTGTTTCTGTGCCTTGGCAGTAACTTAATACTGGAACAAGGAGTTTTCTTCATCACAGTTCCTACATGTACCATGACAGCTGGCTTCTCCTCAACCAGCTCTCAATATCTTTCTAGCTAGTGTGTGAATTCTGCTACATTCGCACCAGTCAGGCAAGTTATCAAGTGATCCTCATGCCTATCAGCAATTCAGCTGTCTGCATTCTTAATGATTGAATTGCCAACTACAATGGCAGCCTTAATCCTTCCCTCCTGGGTACATGCCCCTGGAGATAACTTTGTTGTGAGAGAATAATGCATCACTTGGAGGGCAGGTGCTAGCTATAGCCACACCAAGGTGATGATTTCTTTCCAGGCGACTTTGTTTTTCCAAAGCAGCACAAGAGCTGCCAGACTGGAGGTAGGACCGCTCTATGATGTCCATGAAGGTCTGCTTCAATTTGTCCAGGCTTACTACTCTAGACCCCAGAGATTAGACTTGTTCTCTGAGAACCCAGGAGCTCTTTACATTGGATGCACACATGCAACCTCTCACCAACAGGTAGATAATCATTCATATGGCACTTGGTATAAAAGGCTGGATAGCCCCAATCCCACTGCTGTCTGCATCTTAATGTTGTTGATTTTTTAAAGTTATTTAAAGTATAAGGCGTGGGGATTCTTAATCGAATTTAAAATGCCCTAATAAATTAAGAGACTTTATGTTAATCTGTCAGTGACCTGCAAAAAACTACAATTTATCAGTTGCTAAGGTCAGGTTTAATTACTCACTTGATGTAAATCCCTAATTGACCCTTATTGTGTAAAAATTCCCTCCTAACCTTCTAATATAGATAACAGTCTGTATATAAAATTATGTGACTTGGGTGGTTGGGAGATGGTGAAGAGGTGTGAGAGAATAAAGCTCTGCTGATTATTTCTCCAGGAAACCTCTCTCACATCTTTCCACAGCAAAAAAGATTTCTGCAATCTGTTATCACACACATAATAACTTTTACCTTCTAACTATTCCCCTCTAAAATATGTAATTTCTAAACATCCCTTATTGTATGGATTTTTGTTTTAAATTGAACTGTCCTTTGTCTGTCTATGACTTTTATTTTACATGAATGACTCTCAGGCCTATACTGCTGTCTGCTGTCTGAGGCCCATAAAGCTGAAAGAAACTTTGCTGTTATACACTGCCTAAATTTATGACTTCTGGAAACACATTAAAAATCTCAGTTTATCGTGCAGAGTTTTGTAAATTGAGCATTGCATTTTTTTTTCTAAATCTGAAAACTGCCTGTACTTATGACTATATAATTCGTGACAAAATCATACATGTAGTACCTCATGTATTACTTAATACTTAATTTTTAGTATGGTCATTAATCTTTACCTTCTGTTTGATTTTGAAAAAAATCCCTATTATAAGTCACTAATAATAGCACAAATGTTTTATGGTTTAATGAACTGGCAAAAGGAGTCCAAATGAACTCACCAAAAACAGTATGAAATATGTGGGTAATCACCATACAGTTTACATAACTATAAAATAAAAGAAATTGCATTGCAACTGACATTCCACCCTTGTTTTTTGATCATCTATTGATAAGTTCATCATATTTGACCTAGTTCATTTTCTAGATTGTGCTGTTGTAATTTATGTATGCCACCCTAACAATATCAAATTAACCCTCCTTTTTCTGCTCCTGTCAGTTTTTTCTTATGTCTGACATTTAGATTTTTGCATCTCACTGCAATCTGATCTACTTTTTTTTTCAAATATCTTTGAAGAATAAAGCTTAAAATATATAAGCACATATCAAACATTTACATTTTCAAGTTGCATAAAAAGAAATCCATAGGTCCAAATACACAAGATAATGATTCAAATACATTTTCAAAATGTTTTCTGCAAATTATATACTTAGGGGCGGATTTTAAAACGAGCGCGAATAGCCTACTTTTGTTTGCGCTCCAGGCGCAAACAAAAGTACGCTGGATTTTAGTAGATACGCGCGGAGCCGCACGTATCTGCTAAAAACCTGGATCGGCGCGCGCAAGGCTATGGATTTTGTATAGCCGGCGCGCGCTGAGCCGCGCAGCCTACCCCCGTTCCCTCCGAGGCCGCTCCGAAATCGGAGCGGCCTCGGAGGGAACTTTCCTTTGCCCTCCCCTCACCTTCCCCTCCCTTCCCCTACCTAACCCACCCGTCCGGCCCTGTCTAAACCCCCCCCCTACCTTTGTCGGGGGATTTACGCCTCCCAGAGGGAGGCGTAAATCCCCGCATGTCAGCGGGCCTCCTGCGCGCCGGGACGCGACCTGGGGGCAGGTCCGGAGGGCGTGGCCACGCCCCCGGGCCGCCCCGGGCCGTAGCCACGCCCCCGGGCCCGCCCCCGGAACGCTCCCGACACGCCCCGAAAACGCCGCGCGGTTCGGGCCCGCCCCCCGACACGCCCCCGACACGCCCCCTCCGAAAACCCCGGGACTTACGCGAGTCCCGGGGCTCTGCGCGCGCCGGTAGGCCTATGTAAAATAGGCTTCCCGGCACGCAGGGCCCTGCTCGCGTAAATCCGCCCGGTTTTGGGCGGATTTACGCGAGCAGGGCTCTGAAAATCCGCCCCTTAGTTTTTCCCAACAATGCTCAAATTTTATTGAAGCTTTTAGTTGATATGTGGGCAAGACCAAAATATGTTAGCAGAAATTCTTGTCCTTTAATAGAATTTAATAAGCCTACATGCCAAGTGCTACTTTCTTTATTTTTTGAAAAAAAATATTATTAAATTGTATTAAATAATATAAATAGGGGAGCTTGCCGTGCCGTGCAGAGCCTCTGTCAGGCCAGGAAACACCTACCAGCTGTGAGGACCGACCCGAGGGGGAGGAGCCAGACGCGCCTTAAAACCGGCGCGAGAGAGGCTGGTTGCCGGGAGCTTGCCGTGCCGTGCAGAGCCTCTGTCAGGCCAGGAAACACCTACCAGCTGTGAGGACCGACCCGAGGGGGAGGAGCCAGACGCGCCTTAAAACCGGCGCGAGAGAGGCTGGTTGCCGGGAGCTTGCCGTGCCGTGCAGAGCCTCTGTCAGGCCAGGAAACACCTACCAGCTGTGAGGACCGACCCGAGGGGGAGGAGCCAGACGCGCCTTAAAATCGGCGCGAGTGCGGCGCCCCGCAGCCGCCGGCGCCACCAAAGCCGTGCGCACCTAAGGGGTGCGCACGGCTTGGTCCGGCTTAGTCCGGATTGGACGGACTAACAGAGGAAGCCCTGCAGACGGACTCCAATGACTGGGATCAAGGAAAATAAAGGTACAGAAAACGTGTATTTTCTCAGTTAGAATTCTGGTATAAACTTTCTTTAAGTATTATTATGCCAGCTAAACGAAAAGGCAAAGTGAGGGTTTTCCCCTCAGAACCTTTACCTTCATTACTTCAACTTGAGATAGACCGTTTTATGCAGCAGTTAGGAAAAGAGGGTTCCGGTGAGTCCTTTGGGAGCTCCTCGAAAGGAGAACAGGAGACTCCCCAGGATGAGATTTCCCTCAGTCCTGATGACAGACCGCCTCCACCTCAAAGCGATCCAGAAGGAGGTGCAGTAATTTTGCCCACTGATAAAGTGGTGCAAAATGTAACATCTGAGGAAGTTGTTCCGGGACAAAGCTCAGTGATGAATCCCACTGAGCCTGCCTCCATTGGAGGAGAAGAAACAGCTATATTGTCTACAGGTTTACATCTGAACGTCCCTCAAACTGAGAACCCTGTGGATAGACTTTCTTTAACAACTAGGCCAGAGACGGTCACATTAGGGGCTATTTGGGACCTGGTAAGTGGTTTGAATGCCACTGTAAATAGGTTTGGAGGGGGAAAATAGATTCGGTATCCTCTAATTTACAACAACAATTATATGGTACACAAAGACAAGTTACTGAAATGTCAACAAGAGTAGATGAAGTTGAAAATAATATAAGAACTGTGCAGTCTGTTAATAATTTAGTTGTAAAGGACCAGATTGCATGTTTAAAGCGTTTGGAAATCCTTGAAAATAATATGAGACAATTAAATGTAAGGATTGTAAATTTTCCTAAAATAGCGGGAGAAATCCCATTTACGTCCCTGAAAAGATTTTTCACTGAGGTTCTGGGATTTACAGAAAATAGTATTCCATCAATTAATTCTTGCTTTTTTGTAAAGAAAAGAACCTCAGATCCTGTTGTATCAATACCTAGTAATTTAACAAGTTTTTTAGAAAACTCTACCTTACAGGTAATAGAACGAAGTACATTGATTGTTTCTTTAATTACTACAGCTGATGTGAGTAATTTAATGAAAGTTTACTTTCAGAAATTTCCTGTTAATTATTGTGGTCAAGATGTAAAAATTTTCCCAGACCTGGCTCCCTCTACACGTATTAAAAGAAAAGAATTTCTGGCATTAAGATCAAGGGTAACTGCACTAGGGTTTTCCTATATGCTCAGATACCCTTGTCGATGTATAATTAAGCGGGGAAATGAAACTTTTATCTTCTCCCAATTAGAACATCTAACCCAATTTGTAGGGGCAAGAGAGCCAACTGCCTCTTCCCCAATAATACCCTGAAGTATCAGGCATTTTGTAATGAAACTGCAATAACTGTACCATATGTAATAGAAATTAGTTTATCCTATTTAATCTCCTAAATAATGATTTCCATTGATCCCAGGTTTAAATTCCTTTAAATTATCACTAAAAGAAGTTATACAAAAGAGTGGTTTTGCAACATTTGCTGTACGATTATGGTGTATATTTTTCAGTTAAAAATTTTTTCTTTGGAAATCTAAACAGTATTGTCAAATGTTGAAATAAGGACTGAAAAAATTTACTGTATATCTGTCGTAATGTATCATGACATGAAAATTGAGAAATAAAAAAAAAAAAAATAAATAATAATATAAATATTTTACAAGTTACAATAATTCAACATTACAATAAGATGAAATTTCCACAGTGAATGAACCATTTGGTTCCCCTTTCGATTATCTTTTGATGATATAACACTGTGTAAGTGGCATTGATAATTTTGGTCTGTCACTTTAATAATAGAGTGGCCAGTTCAACAGGCAGGGATATATTAATAATATTATAAATCCAGGAGATGATCTCTGATTACTGGATAACACCAACAAATATGAAAACATTACTCTGTTCCTCTCAATTTTGCCAACAGTTGTTTTCTAACCCATTATATAAAATCTATCTAGAGTGTGGTGCCAATAGTAGGAAATCTTATAGTGATTCATCTGAATGTTAGCACTCAGAGAGTCACCTTTCTGCTACCCAATAAACAAACCATGCTATTCTTCCTCTGATTAATGAGACTCCGAATCCCTTTCCAAGATGGATTTATATTTCTCCAGAGCCTTAACTGTTGATTCTGTCAATATGTGATTTACTTTTGAGACAAAACTCTTCTTATCTAATACCTTATTTAGTCTTTCAAAAGAAGTTAGTCCCTGGGCATCCAGACTTGTAGGACTATGGAATAGATAAATACTTTATCTGAATAAATTAGAAAACAGGAATATTAGTAGCATTATATTTTGCCTCAACATCCTCCAGAAGGATAAAAACCTTTTTCTCTATCTTCAGGTCACTCCACAGAGAGAAAGTGGATCTAGTAAAACACAGGTCAGGTTTATCCCATATTGCCAAGAACAGGGAAGGAAAATATATTAATATCAATTTTATACCATATCTCTGGAAGGAAGCTTTCTTTGGTGCAATAGAAGTATTAAAAAGAACTCTATCAGTAAATATGAGAGCTTGAGATCTTATCAACATGCCCTGGCTTATGAATGATGTTCATTACTGTTATGGTATCTGTAAAACAAAACTGAAGTTCATATCCAGTCTTTTTTTCACATAACAGCAAAAGGAAAAATGTGTAAGACCATCCTACAAGGGACCATGACATTAATAGCATAACACTGTCTCAGTAATATCTCAGTTTATAATCATCATTCCAACTTTAGGAAGAAGTATGGTTAAAAGGTGAGGTGAAAGAGGCTATTATAGCCAAAAAAAAAGTCTTTACAAAAAATGAAAAAAGGATCCAAATGAGGAAAATTCGAAAAAGCATAAGCACTGACATGTTAGATGTAAAATATTGAAAAGGCAGGCAAAAAGAATTTGAAAAGAAGCTTGCCATAGAGGCAAAAACTCATCATAAAATCTTTTTCAATACATCCGAAGCAAGAAGCCAATGAGAGAGTCAGTTGGACAGTTAGAATCAAGGGGTAAAAGATTCACTTGGGGAAGACAAGGCCACAGTGAAAAGAGTACATGAATTCTATGCTTCATTGTTTATAGAGGGGGATGTTGGGAAGATACCTGTGCTGGAAAAGGTATTTAATGGTTATGTTTCAGAGGAACTGAAACAAATTACGGTGAACTTGGCTGATCTAATAGGGCAAAATGACAAACTAAAGTTTAGTTTATTAAAATTCTTTATATACCGCAATCTCACATTCATATCAAAGTGGTTTACAATAAAAATCAGTAAAACAACCAAATTCACAATAATACATTTATTTTTAAAAATACAATCTTCCATACTCTACTGTCCTAAAAAACAATACTAAGCAACTCAGAAAAACTGTAACAGTAATTATAAAACACCTTAATAAACAGGTCTTTAAACATTTTTGAAATTTGATGTAATCCCTTTTTTGTAATAAGTTCAGAGAGTGTGAGTGCCACAAGACAGGAGCAAAATAACTGAATGAAGTTGATCATATAAGCTCCAATCTAATCACAGTTGGTGCAGGAATTACTAATAACTCTTGATGAAGAGATGGTAGAGTTCTTTGCAGCTGATAAGGAATCGAGTATAGCTAAGTACTGAGGAAACCCACCAAGAAAAGCTTTAAAAATCAAGGTCAAATTCTTAAATAAATTAATGTCTATTGGCAGGAATGTAATCCCAAAAGTAATGGTGTTATATGGTCTCTCTTCTTTGCTGTATAAAGCAAATTGGCGACTGTATTTTGAACTTAATGCAAATGCCTCATAAGGATATTTGAACAGTCATGATATACATTGCAATAGTCCAAGCAGCTCATAATCAGAGGATAAGTCAACATTTCCAGATGTTTTTTAGCACGATAAGGTTGAAAGTGACAAATCAATTAGAAAGGTGAAAGAAGAGTAGATTTCTACCATGTTCTCTATACCTAGATTGATGCATTATCTTCTGAGCTGCAATCAAGCTAGGTAGAGATAACTTGTTACAAGTTTACTCTCCTTTCAACTTTCATCACTCTAAATCACAGTGGGGCAGATTTTAAAATCTGTGCGCGCGGGATACATTTGTGCCTGCTACCCAGCGCACACAAATGTACACCCGATTTTATAACATGCGCAAACTGCCGTGAGCATGTTATAAAATCTGGGGTCGGCGCTCGCAAGGGGGTGCACACTTGTGCACCTTGCGCACGCCGAGCCCTAGGGGAGCCCCGATGGCTTTCCCCATTCTCTCCGAGGCCGCACCGAAATCGGAGCGGCCTCTGAGGGAATTTTTCTTCCACTCCCCCCCCCCCCACCTTCCCCTCCCTTCCCCTATCTAACCCACCCCCCAGCCTTACCTAAATCCCCCCCACCTTGTTTCAGTTATTTAGGGGCTTGCGCACGCCGCCGAGCCTATGCAAAATAGGCTCGGTGCGCGCTGGTGCAGGTTTTCGGAGTTATGCACGTAACCCTTTGAAAATCTGCCCCAGTATGAGTCAGATTTTAATAGGCATGCGCGGGCATAGATTTGTGCACGCAACCCGGCACACACAAATCTATGCCCGATTTTATAACATGTGCGCGGCTGCATGCACATGTTATAAAATCCAGGGTCGGTGCGCGCAAGGGGGTGCACACTTGTGCACCTTGCGCGCGCCGAGCCCTAGGGGAGCCCCAATGACTTTCCCCGTTTCCTTGGAGGGAACTTTCCTTTCGCTCCCCCCCACCCTTTTTTCTCTTCTTTACGCCTGCCTGAGGCAGGCGTAAAGTTACGTCTGAGGCAGTTACGCCTGCCTCAGGCAAGTTACGCCTGAGGCAGGCGTAACTTGCGCGCGCCGGCCAGCTGCCGGCGCGCGATCCCCTGGCAAAGCCGCCGTGCCGGAGGCTTCGGTCCATATGCGTGTCCTGGAGCTTGCGCGCGTTGCCGAGCCTATGCAAAATAGGCTCGGCGTGCGAAGGAGGGGTTTTAAAGGGTTACGTGCGTAACCCTTTTAAAATTCGCCCCTATATCTTTACTGATGGTAACTGTGCTATTGGTACGTATGACTGTGCATGTAAAATTGCCCCCTAGAATCTACCCACCCCACAAACCTCACCCCAAGTTATTAGTGTGTCCTCTTACAGTGGTATAAATTTCAAAAAAAGGTAGACCTCCACAAAGGCTCTCTCTCTCACTCTCCCTCTCCCCCCTCCCGAAACAGGATTTGCAATATATACCGTTTTGGCCGTAATGCACAGCTATCACAGGCAAAACACCAAGAAAAAATGTGTAGTTATTTCCGGTGTTAAATCCTGTGATAGTGTGCATTATGTTATCGCACACAACACTAACCAGCCCTCATTTTCATTTGCTCTGCGCAGACTCCTCCCACTTGAATAAAAATTTCAAATTTGCATACGCCGCTTAGCTTTTTGTGATCATACAAGTACTAATTTTGCTGCTCCATGTCTAAGCTTGCTGACTTTTAAATAGATTTTTTTCAGCTCTAAAACATCCACAATTGCAACATTGGCCAATGTCGGCATGTTTTTGTCTTTTATTTTCCCTAAGTGCCTCTTTAATCTCTTGATCATCTAATGGTCCAGTTGACTCACAGGCTTCTTGCTTCAGAAATTAAAATGTTTTATTTTGAGTTATTGCTTTTATGACCAGCTTCTTTTCAAATGTCTTTTAGCTTGCTTTATCAATGTTTACATTTAACTTATGCTTCTTCCTATTTTCCTAAATTAGATTCTTTTACCAATTTTTGAAAAAGTTTCTTTTGACTAAAATAGCCTCTCTTACTTTTTAACCATGCTGGCAGTCGTTTGACCTTCCTACCACTTTTTTTTAAACACGTGGAATATCTCTGGACCTGACTTCCAAGATGGTATTTTTAAACAGTGTCTGATTATAAACTAATAAATTTTTTCAATCACTTGACATATCTATTTCTTTTTGTGGGAGCTCCATAACATTCAGCAGATTCTGTATTATTTTAACATTTCCACCACATCTGGTCACATGTAATCATCAGTCCCGAAATTATATATTTATTTATTTATTTATTTATTTATTTTTAACTTTTATATACCGACATTCTTGCATTAAATGCTAATCATGCCGGTTTACAGTGAAACAGAAAAAGCAGGAAAAAATTCTTTAGTTGAATACAATGAAACAGCTTAGTTAACAAAGGAAACATAAAAATAAATTTTTACATATACACAAAGGTTTGCACGAAGGGGTGCACAAAGGGGAGAGCCCCTTTGTCACGCCCCTTTGTCGCGCCCCTTCGGCGCGCAACGCCTGGTGTTGAGGCGGTCTTAACTGTCCGATGTTAGTGACGTCATGGGGGGGCGGGTCTAATGATCGCAGCACTTACATTGCTGCTTCTTTCCAGTTCCAGGTGAAGATCAAGCTGTTTCCTTCACTTCCCCTCCCATGACCGTGGGGTGAGAAGCGCTGCAGGGTGCCCCTTGATGTTATCTGGCTTCCCACATGCGACGCCTGGTGTTGAGGCTGTCTTAACTGTCCGATGTTAGTGACATATATATTTTTAAATGATTTTTTGTTGCTTTTAAAAATGCAAGGGAAACATTACTTCCCATTAATCATACTTATAGTCTACTGCTGGTTTTTTTTAAATTGCTGTTGGATACATTTGAATTGGATTGGGACTTTTTTTTGCGTGAATTTTAAGCAGTGACCATGCCTCAAGTAAACTCTTAATCTTTTTAGCCGCATCTTTCAGTTTTTTTTTATTTTTCTCATTTTATCAAAGTCTCCATTTTGAAATTTTAATACTAGAGCTGTAGATTTACTTAATGTCCTCCTTTCAGTCATTAAGTCAAATTTGTTCGCACTATGATCCCTGTTGATGAGTAGTCCCACCACTATTTCCTCCCATACCAAATCCTGTGTTCTGCTAAGAATTAGGTCTAAAATGGCTCCCCTTCTCGTTGGTTCCTGGACCAACTGCTCCATGAGGCAGTCAGTTATTTCATCTAGAAACTTTACTTCCCTAACATGTCCTGATGTTATATTTACCCAGTCAGTATTGGGGTAATTGTAATCGAATTGTGCTGCCAAATTTGTTAGCTTCCATAATCTTGATTAACAATTCATTGTCCATTTGTCTAATTGGCCAGGTAGATTGTAGTATTCCCCCACCGCTATGCTCTTTCTCATTACATATGGAATTTTCACCATAAAGATTCTACTGTATATTTTGTCTCTTGCAGGTTATTTATCCTTTTGGATTCTGTCATCCCTAACTTAATGCGCCAAACCCCCCACCAAATCGATAAACCGTATCATTGTGATATAATTACCGATGGTTGAATGTGTAAAATTTAAACTACTGGTAACAGTGTTTAAATGTTTACGGGGTAAGGGTCCAAAATATGTATGTAAGAAGTTAAAATGGTATATGCCAGAATGAGAATTGAGGTCCGCTTAGGGTTATCAGTTAGAAATTGTGAATGTGGACAAAAGTCAGCAGATTGTAAAAAGAACCTTTACCATAATGGTGCCAGAACTCTGGAAGAAATTACGTTTTTATAAGAGCAGAGTTGAATTTACAAAAGTTTCATAAATTGGCAAAGAGTTTCTTATTCCCTGTTCTGGATTGTCCAGCATACAAACAAAAAGAAACATTAATTTACCCCATAGTTTAACCTTTCTCCAAACTTTTAAGTTCCAGCATTGCCCAGCAAGTAATACTTATTGATCCTGTTCAGCCACCAGCAAAATCTTCTTCTCCTCTCAATATTCCCTACGGAGTCTTTGTTTAAATCTAGCTTGTCTGGGTTGAAAAGCATTATTCTTCTATTAAAAAGTTAACTAACTGAAGCAACACCACTTTTTCAATTTCTATCAAATCATGAGTGGAGTAAAACAGACAAATGTGAATCACTTGTTTATGCTTTCAAAACATAAAAAGACCAGGGGACACTTCATGAAGTTACTAAGTAGCACATTTAAAACAAATCAGAGAAAGTACTTTTTCACTCAATGCACAATTAAGCTCTGGAATTCATTGCTGGTAAAGACTGTTAACATACCCGAGTTTAAAAAAGGTTTGGACTTTTTCCGTCTCTGCTGTGTTTCCTTAGAAACATCGGGATAAACCCATATTTTTTGTCCCAGGTAGAGAGTGGCTCTATTTAACATAAAATTTTTTAACACTTTGTCTCTATCTGTTGATAGAGCAAATTTCACTAAAAGAGTGCCTCTTCTCTCCACCTGGGAACTAAATGAGGTCTCAATTAATTCAGTTACGTTGAGAGATGTTTCTTGTACTACTAAGGGAGGACTTATACCCTGATCTTTATTTATGAAATAGACATTTACATCACCGGTAACTTATCCAGGGGTATTTGTAAGATTTCAATAAAATAATTTTTTAATTGTTCTTGCAAAGATATTATTTTACATTTTGGGAAGTTTACCATTCTCAAATTCAAATATCTAATAGAATTTTCCAAATTTTCCATTTTTTTTGAACTAGGCTTTCACCTTGGATAATAGTAGATTGAACTTCTTTAATAGTAGTTATCTCATCCTCAACTTTTTTCAAGGTTGTCCCATAGTTTGTAACAATAGGGTTTATGTTCAGCAGGACTTCTTGCATGTCTTTAATGTTTACATTAAGTTTCATTATATTATTCTGAAGTACAGACATTGCTTGCCATAACATTTCTAATGTCACAAATTTTTTATCAGGCATTGGTGTAAATAATAGGGCTTGAGAATTTTCCTGTTTCTGGTTTGAGGCAGACTCCATAGGGGGAGAGGCACTCACACCAGGTGTTTCATTACTTCGGTTAGGGCCAAAAAGTTCATAATGTTAGCCAATTTGGCAAGGACATTTGGTATAAATATAATAATTAGATTTCCGTGCAAATGTGTTATGCATAGAGAAGGGAAAAGATTTGTTTATTACGATCCAGAACATTTAGAAAGTTTCTTGGATGAGTGCAAGAAGCAGAAGGAGAGTAGTAGCACTTAATTCTTGTTTATCTCGAACACCAGGTAAATTGGATAAGTAATAGAAATATACTCCGTGTTCTGTATATTATTTAAAATTATGACAATAACTTAATTGCTCAACTTAAGCTCCCCATTTGTTTTGTAACAGGAGTTCAGGTGAATATATGTTATGTTGGAATATGTATTGGCAATTAGATTTAAAGTTATCCTGCTCCTAAGGATATTCAAATGTTATTTTGAATATATGTATTAATTGCATGAAAATAGTTGTTGTGCAAAATATAAATAAAGAATTAAAAAAAAAAAAAGGTTTGGACAAATTACTAGAGAAAAAGTCCATACATCGTTATTAACCAGTTAAACTTCAAGAAAGCAGCTACTTATCACCGGGTGTAAGCAACTTGGAATCTGTTTACTATTTGGAATCCTGCCAAATACTTGTGCCTTGGATTGGCCACTGTCATAAATAGAATACTGGCTTGATGGACCCTTATAGGAGAGTTTTAAAGCCTGATGCGAGTATATTGGGCTGGTGCGTGCCGAGCAGATTTTGAAAGCCGACCGAGTATGCCCATATCGCCAGATTCGTGCACAAATGAAAAAATAAAAAAAAGGGATGGGACAGGGGAGTGGGCATTGCTGGATTTATGAATAAAACAGTGTGTAAAAACCTACCGCGTAACTTTATTATTGCTTATAGATGGCATGTAAGTCCTAAAACAAAAAAATATAGGCATGTCAGCAGGGTTTTAAGGTTGGGGTTAAGAGGGGAAAAGGAAGGCTATTTAAATAGGGAGATTAGAAAGTCCTGTCCCTTACCTGGGCGAACTGGGAACAAAGTGGTTTAACTGGTAATTGTGTCGGCGCACATTTCTATTAAAATCCCTTCACTTATGCGGTAGATGCGACATTTGCACGCACATGCGCACATCCATATAAAATTGTGTGCACATGTATGCGCGTTCAGCGTATTTTAAACCATGCGCATATATGCACAAGTATATTATAAAATGGCTGTGTCTCTGGAGAGCTGGCATATGTGCATACATGTGCACCTGCGCTTCCATATTAAAGTTACCGTCGCTGTCTGACCCAATATGGCAGTTCTCATTGCTAAATATCCCAACACAGGTCCATATTTTGATAAATCTCTGCATCAGGGCCATGCATCACTTTTACCACATTTGATGTTGCAAATAAAGCTTCTTTTTTCCATTTCTTAACTACGTTAATTCAACTGCAAGCCAAGCACAGAACTTTGTTATCAATGTCATTGGCAAAGAACCAATAAGATTAGGCCTTCTAATCTTATTCTCATTGGTGCTTGAATGTACCTATTTTCTTGCATTAATGGGTTAAAGGATTTGTAACGGAGTGTACTGACAACTCCCTCATTCTACCTTAAGGAGTCTGGTTCAGGTTTCTAACCTAGTCCTACTTATAGCAGAATGCCGCAAGGGATTCTGGGTGAAGGTAGGTTCCCTTCACCCTACCATAAGAACCCAGGCCTAGAAAGCTTGAGGAGGCCCAGGGAGCTGGTAGCACCTCCTGGTATATTTTGTATGGAGTATCTTTACCTGACAATTGTACCTGATGCAAGATAAGCTTCTATTTTGTTTCTGTAAGGGTGAACCACTGCAAATAAATACTTACACCAGAACTTGACTAGTCAAGTCTCATTGTGTTCCTGGACTATCCTTGAGGCCACAGCAGGCCCAAATATGTTACAGATCTAAGGTATGCTATTCTACCCTACTGTTCATACCATAAGAGTATATAGATTGTAACATTCACAATAATTCAGCTGACACTTGAGATCATCACCCCTTGCCTTTGGCTGTACACATTTGATAATGATCCAATGAAGATCTTAAAATTTGTGACCACAATCCAAACAGAGTTGAACCATGAATGCCTACAGCTTCTTGTCAGTAAGGCAGTGCCAATGTTCAATGAGCTTGACTCAAACTGGCCATTTGGTTTGGCCCACATATATTAAGGGGCAAGAACATACAATAATGTAAACCATATATGACATTATTGTCGGTGTATCCCTGGAAATATGAGATGGTAAATCCCCTGAAATATGATGAGTCCATATATCTCTTGGCATGGTTTTCGCACAAAGTGAACAATTGCCACATGATCTATGACCACCATTCTTTTATTTCAGGAAATGGACATGGGCAAAGTAACCTCAGATGCCTTCCCCCTCAGTTGCAGCTGGATTCTATGGTATACATATCCTCTGATGCTGCTAGTCACAAGACTCTATTGAAACTGAAAGACAGAGTGACCATGATACCCCTGGCCCCATTTTGACAGAGAAAAATTTGATTCTTGCTGTTAAGTGAGAAATCCATCACAGAACCAATCAGTCTGGGGATCTTATTACTCAGGATCAAGGCATGTTGCACCATCCTAATACCAGGTCCCTGCCTTTCACTGCCTGAATGTTGAGAAGTTGACTTTGCAAACACTTGACCTGTCAGAAAATGTGTCTAGTTCTTTTAGCTTCAAGAAAATATTCCACTCGAAAGTGCTAGAGACTTAAATGGAGGAGTTTTGCCTTGTGGTTTGAGCAAAAGGTCCTAGATCCTTTCTTCTGCTCCACCCAAAAACTTCTTGATTACCTTCTACATTCGTATGAGTCAGGTTTCAAGACCAGTGATTCCCAGCTCTCAAGAATTCATTTGTTTTCAGCCTCCTGATAATAAGTACACCCTGACTGCTTGACCAGTCTATGCTTTTTCTTAATTTCTGGGGGGTAGTATAACGTTGGTCTGAATTTTTGAGCTTGTATGTTTTTTGCTGGGGTTGGTTTAAAATAAATAAACAGAGAAAAATTAGGTAAAGGTTTGGATAGAAACTATATTTTTTGCTCTTGGGGCCCGTTGTGTGTGGAGAGAGGGGCGGACACAGACCTGCCTGGCTCAGCGTTTGGTGAATACCCTTTAACGACCAGCAACAGCTGTGGGACTTACTTTTTGCTGACGTCATCTGCCAGAGACCGCGAGGTTAAAAGCCCGCAGGATTGCGGTGAGTATGGGCCCGTTATGTGTGGAGAGAGGGGCAGACACAGACCTGCCTGGCTCAGCATTTGGTGAATACCCTTTAACTACCAGCAACAGCTGTGGGACTTACTTTCTGCTGACGTCATCTGCCAGAGACCGCGAGGTTAAAAGCCCGTGGGATTGCGGCGCACCACAGCCGCCTGCGCGTGGCTTAGATCAGCTTTGATCGCCTTTGATTGGTTTTGATTGCGAATAGGATTTTTTTGGGGCGTAAAAGAAAAGCAAAGTTTGTCGCTTCATCTCCTGCTGCATAGAGAATCGGCCCCATGGATGCACACTTCAATAGGATTTCGCCACAAGGGGACGGTGGTAGGGACATATCAGATGTCTCACTATGTCCCGGCATAGGCCCAACACCTTCACACCCGCTGGAACATCTGGAGTAAGTGCTATTGTCGGTGATGGAGCAAATGTAAGTGACTTAGAAATTTTTTCGCAGTCACCGAGAATTGCTACATCCCCCTGCTTGGAGCTAGATCAGCAAGAAGCAGGAGATGGAACACCAATGATTACCATTGGTAGCGCATGGATTACTACCGTTGACGCATCCAATATAACCCTTGGGGACCTGTGGAGGATGCTGATCAAGCTGGATTCCAATGTTTCCCCAATGAACTCTTCCTTTGGTGCTTTAGTTAATGGAAACAAAGTAGTTATAAAAGAACAGGGGAAAAGATTAAATGATATAGAATCATCTGTTAAGAGCTTGTCCTTAGAAGTTAAATAATATAAAAATGTTGGAAAATGCACACACATCTGATAATATGATATTACATACAGATATGGAAAATTTAGAAAATCTTATCAGAGCAAAAAATTTATGCTTTGTAAATTTTCCTTATATCAGATTGCTTTCACCATATGAGATGTTCGTGAAATATTTGAGGAAAATTCTTGTATGTGAAGAGATACCATCTATTTAAAAAGTTTACTACTTTCCTATTCAAATGAGTAATATAACTGGGAGGGAGGAGGAGAGTACACCAGGTATATCCACTTTTTTAGAGGAATCCATCGATGTTATAAATAAGAGAACTAGAATGTTTATTTTCTTTGTATTAGAAAGGGAGAAAGAGTTTATACTTTTTCCTAACCCCCGGATGAGCGAGGATTAGGAAAATGGACACTGATAAATTCAGCGTTCGGTTTCTTAACTGGTAGACAGCCGCCGACAGTGGACCTGTCTCGGGCGCACACTGTGAAGGAGGCGCTAGGGGCATGCAGTCGCCCCTAGAGCCTTCTTGTCAGTGCAAGCCCTAATTTAAATATTGCATCGCGCCCCCAGGAGAGGTGCCTGGGGGCACGTTAGGAAAACAGGCATTGAACACTCAGCACCTGCTTTCAGCACACTCTTTTTGCATCGACCCCACAGAGATTTCCAGCCTTTGGAATATAACAAAGACAGTTGCCTTTTCAGAAGTGTTAACTGTTCTTGGAAAGGGAAGGGAAAGGCTTAACTTCAACACATGGCTCAAAACTTCATGCAAAGAGGAAGGATTTCGATATATTGGGGGCTGGGGCCATGTATGAAATAATAAAAGTCTATACAGTAAAGATAGCCTACATTTGTCTGTGGCAAGGAAAAGGATCCTAAGTGAGAAACTCAGAATATATGCCATCAGGCATTTAAACTAGAAAATGGGGGTGGCAGAAGGAAGTCAATGAAATGGAAATGTCGTCCCCAATATAACCAACACATAGAGAAAGTGGGTGGAGAAAAGAAAGAAATTAGTACACTCTTAAGCAGAAAAGAAGAAACAGTACCCAGGAAGAACAGCAAGTTGGGGGAGAAAAGCTGGAAAGCTATGTGCACAAATGCTCATAAACTGAGCAACAAAGTTCTAGAATTGCCGACCCTAATAGTGGAAGCAGACTTGGATATTATTGTTATCACTGAGATGTGATTCAATGAGCTCATGAATGGGACATGATCACTTCAGTTATTTCAGAATACAGCAGCTCATGTACTTATGGGTAGTAGATATTATGATCATATTACACCTATAGATTATATCTATATTAATATCACTTCATTGATTACCAATTCAATATTGCATCCAATACATGATACTTTCTTTGATCTACAGAATTACAAATTGCATAGATACAAATTGGATCTGTGCTGCATTACATCTACACACACCTTCAAGATCCCTTAGATCATCAAATTAAGGATTTTAAGTGTAGCTTCACTATGGTCTGCATACCTCAGTGAAGTCTGTGACAGAGCAATTTCAATAGCTGGCCCTAGACTGTGGAATACCATGCCTGACCATTTACAGATGGCTAAAGATTTAAAAATCTTTAAAAAAGATTTAAAGACCTGGCTGTTTAAATTAGATTTTTAAACAAAAGATAGCCAGTGTTATTATGTCACAGCTGTTCAAACAGCTTTATATCTCTTGTCTTATCAAAATAGATATAAGAAAGAGAATTGTTAATTGAGAGGAAAAGATCTCAGCACTGGAGGAAAACGCCAAAGGCTGAATCTCTAACCAGTAAGTACATTCATTGGTCTAAAAAACCTCTGTTATTTTGCATATATTTTCTTCTTTTTATTGTTTTTCAAATATTTATTCTTTTTAAATTTTTTTTTTTAAAAAACATGAGCAAAATTTGGCCCAGTCTAATTTGACTTGATCTTACAACTAATGTTTTCTTCTGCATTTAATATGAAGTCATGGAGCAATTTTTTTTATTGGGCAACTAGAAAATTAGATCAAGGAAGAGCGCTTGATGTGATTTATCTGGATTTCAGAAAAGCTTTTGATACTATCCCACATAGAAAACTCATGGTGGTAGAATGGATTACAAATTGGTTGACTGATAGATGACAGCTAGTGGTGATAAATGGAACCTATTTGGAGGAGAGAAGAGTGATAAGTGGAGTGCCTCAAGGATCAGTTCTGGGGCCGGTTCTGTTCAATATCTTTGGAAGCGACATAGTAGAAGGGTTAGAAGGAAAAATTTGTCTTTTTGTGGGTGACACTAAGATCTGTAACAGAGTGGACATGCCTGAAGGAATAGAGAGAATGAAAAGTGATCTAAGAAAGCTTGAGGAGTGGTCAGAGGTTTGGCACCTGAGATTCAATGTCAAGAAATGCAGGGTCATGCATCTGGGGTGCAGAAATCCAAAGGAGTTCTATGTGTGGGGGGTGGGGGGCCAGAGACTGATGTGCACAGACAAGGAAAGAGATCAGGATGATAGTATCTGATGATCTGAAAGCAGCAAAGCAATGTGACAAGGTGGTGGCTAAGACGAAGGATGCTGGGCTGCTTTGAGAGAGACATAACTATCAGGAAAGAAGAGGTGACAATGCTCCTGTTATACAGATCATTGGTGAGGCCTCATCTGTGTACTGTGTTTTGTTCTGCAGACCGTATCTCAAAAGGGATAGAGACAGGATTGAAGAGGTCCAAAGAAAGGCAAGCAAAATGGTGTGGGGTCTTCAACCAAAGCCATAAGAGATGAGACTGAAGGGCCTAAATATGTATATCCTGGAAGAGAGAAGGGAATATGATACAGACTTTTAAATACTTGAAGGGTATGAATGATGGACAGGAATCAAACCTTTTCCAATGTAGAACTAGGGATAAGGAACAATATCAGAAAATATTTCTTAACAGAAAGGGTGGTGGATACATGGCATGCCCTCCCGGAAGAGGTAGTGAAGACAAGAATTGTAATGGAATTCAAAAGAACTTGGGATAAACACAGAACATCCTTAGTGGCTAAAGGATGGAAATGAAGGTAAGGAGTAACCTGCATTGGGGATAACCTGCATGGAGTGACAGTTACTACCCTTAACAGAAAGCATGGGGGTAACCTGCACAAAGCAGTGGTTACTACCCTTAACAGAATAAAAAAGAAATACAATTTATTTTAAAAAAAAAGCTTGTTTGGAGGACTGGATGGACCACTTGGGTCTTTTTCTGCCATCAGTTACTATGTTCCTAAAACCAACTCAGAATTCACCTGAGTGCAATTGGCACCTATCATCAGCATGTAGAAGGTAGACCCATCTCTGTACAACCTTTGGTTGTCCAGTTTCTGCAGGGTCTGCTTCATTTGAAGCCTCCCACCAGGCCTCCAGCTGTGTCTTGGGACCTCAGTATGGTTCTGTCCCAACTGATGAAAGCTCTCTTTGAGCTACTGCTCTCCTGTGACCGCAAGTACCTGATCTGGAAGGATGTATTTTTGGTGGCAGTCACTTTAGCACACAGAAATAGTAATCTCCATATTCTAGTAACATATCCACTTTATATCAAGTTTCATCAAGGTAGGATAGTTTGGCACACTCATCTTAAGTTCCTTCCTTTGGTGGTGGTGGAATTCCTTCTTAGTCAGTCAATTGCCCTTCCAGTATTTTTTCTCAGGCCATGTGTCCATCAAGGTGAAGAAGCACTGCACAGTTTGGACTGTAAAAGAGCCTTGGCTGACATCTGTTTCAGACTGAAGCTCACAGAAAATCCACCCTGCTTTTTCTTCTTTTGACACCAACAAACTGGGTATTGCCATTGCCAAACTTTTATCGAATTGGCTGGCAAATTGTATCTTCTGATATGTCCAGGTGGGCTGAATCTAGTGGACAGCGTCGGTGGCTCACCTAAAATAAGTATCCATGGAGAAGATATGAAATTCTGTGATGTGGAGTTCTCACCACGCATTTGCATGGCATTAATGTTTGGACAGGGACTCCTGACACAACAGTAGGTTTGGCCAGTCTGTCCTGCAGAATTTGTTTGAAATGTTGAACCCAATTCCATTCCCTTCTAAGGCTTGTTGTTTTTGTTCTAGGCTGCTCCTCATAGATAAAGCATAACATGGAAAAAAGGCTTGATGCCAACAAAATAGCTTGTTGTGCTCATTGGCATTTTGTTCTTGTTTTCCCATTTTTTTGGTTCAGAGCAATCTGTAGCTAGGGATTCCCCACATGTAAGGATTGCCATCTTGCTTGTCCTCAGAGAAGGCAGAGTTGCTTATTTGTAAGAGGTGTTCTCAGAGGATAGCAGGATGTCAGTCCTCACAAAACCTGTGCATTACCCCTTGGAGTTGGCTTTTCCTTATAATGCTAAGAAACAAGACTGATGGGGCCCCTGTGTGGAGATGTGGTATAACTGCGAGCCAGGCACGCTCAGTGAGGCACAAACAAAGTTCTAGAAATTTTGACATAAGTTTCAGGCTGGACTCCATTGGATGATGTCACCCACATGTGAGGTCTGACATCCTCCTGGCCTCGGAAAACACCTGTTACAGGTAAGCAACTCTGCTTACTGTGATAGCAATTGCAGAGCAAACTAATTACTAGCTGCATTTTCAAGTCATATTTTCTGCGTAAAATAAATATTTTAATGCTTTTAATGCATTAAATCATGAATGTTTTTATTTTACTGCATCAGAAGCAAACAGATTAGAAGCATATGTACATGGTTGTAGGTGATGCTGGTAGAGTTTACTTCAGGCTGATAAAAAAAAATCCCAGTGCTTGTTGTCAGCTCAGATTGAAATAAACTTTAACATTTTCACAACTCTTATATATTTATATTTTTAAATATAATTTTAATTATGTCTTTATTTCTTGCTAGGTACCATTGTCCAGTGCCTAAGATCTTTTATGTTCAGCTGACTGTGGGCAACAGTGAGTTTTTTGGGGAAGGAAAAACCCGTCAAGCTGCTAGACATAATGCTGCAATGAAAGCCCTTCAGGCCCTTCAGAATGAACCTATCCCGGAAAAATCACCCATGGTAAGTTCATTCATGAAGTCTGCAAAATATCATATGCTATACATCAAAACAATTCATTTTACAGTAAGTTTTTGTTTCTGAACCTACATACATTATTTGTCGATAAGCAGGCTGAATTAGCCGTAACATGTGGGTGACATCATCTGGAGGCACCAAATGGACTTGTCTCTCCTAACTAGTAGAGCTTTTAGCTTTAAAGAGCATGTGCAGGAGTTGCCTCATGAGCCTCCTCAGTCATTTTTTGTCTGAGAACAAGCATGGACATATACTCTGTCTCTCCATATATTTTTTCTCAAAAGCTTTAAAACTCATAAAATTATATTCTTTTCTTCAGTTGCTGACCTCAGTAATTACAAGAGCACTTTCCAGTGATTAAAAAAAAAAAAAAAAAAAAAAAAAAGAAGCAAGCATCTTTGCCTCCTCAATATGTCTGGCAAAATGAAACCTACCATGAGTGGATTCAAGAACTGCATTTGTGGCAGATAATGTCCCTCACAGATGGGCACAAGTGGTACTATCATTGCCTCAGTCTGGACCATAACTAGGCAAATTGCTGTTCCTATGGATGAATGTCCTTGAGCTTTCAGTGTTCAGGGCATGTAGAATTGAAGAGCTGTGTAAATCTCTGCAGAGTCACTGTATATCCTCCTCCCGCAGTGCAGCATCATATAGCTCATTGAGAAAAGAGTTGAGTAGGAGCTCTCAGACTCCCACGTCATCCCAGACTGAAGCCTCAGGGTCGAGCAGCACAAAGTACCCTGTGCTGAGGAAGAAGCAGCATCATTCTCTGGGAACATTGGAGCCTGCATCAAAGATGCACAAGTCTTCAAAGTGTGGTGCATTGGCACCATTGATGCATTGTGTCTCAGCATTATGAATGCATAGTGCATCGGTGCACTTGATGCACTTGACGCATGGTGCATTGTTCATTTGACACACAAAGCATTAATGCCCTTAACATATGTCACATCGAAGACCTTGGAACATGGGGCCCACACTCATTTGATGCATCTTGACACATTAGTCCTCTTTGCACGAGATTCACTGATGCATGACACATTGATGCATGGTGCAAGGACAAACGGTGTCGGTACCCCTTTCAGGCAAACTGCGCCAATGCAGCTGATGCTTGCACTGTTGAAGCATTCCTGTTCTGCGCCAACTTCCTCGACACACTTCAAAGAAGGACCCTTAGCACACTCAAAGTAGTTGTCTTTGATATCTTTGAAGCATTTGATGCTGTTGAAGTGCAAGTCTCCTGTAGCATCGTAGTTGACACAATGAACCCCAGACTGGAGTCAGAAAGTGGCATTGTCTACACCAGCGCTTCTCAACCGGTGTGTCGTGACACACTAGTGTGTCGCCAAACACCGGCTGGTGTGTCGCGTGCTCCCGGTCTCTCCCGCTGCTCTTTCTTCCCTGCTGCCGTTGCCGCCGGGCTATCAACACGTTCAAGCCCAGTGGGAACGACAGCAGTGCTAAAAGAAGCTGTGGCACTTGTGGCTGGCCTTTTCTGCTTCCCGCGCCTGCCCCCTCTCCCCCCCCCCCGTGACCCGGAACAGGAAGTGATACGCGGTGCGCGGGAAGGAGAAAGAGCAGTGCCGCGTGATAAAGTAGCAGCGGCGGCTGCTGCAGCATCGTCCCCCGAGCAATTGAAGCAGCCGGTAATCGAGAAAGGAGACAGCAGCATGAGCCTCCCGCGGCCGATGGGATTCTACTTTCTTGGCTTGCGGGGGCTGCTGCAGCTCCCATTTGTGCTCGGGGAGGGGCGGGGAAGAGGAAGTGAGTGAGAGAAAGAAGCAGCCAGCCTGTGTGTGATTGAGAGCATGTTGTGTGAGTGAGAGAAACTGGTCAGAGAGCTGATGTATGTGTATATGTGAGAAACAATGAAAGTGACTGCTCAAGGAGATGACTGATGTGTATGTGAGAGTATGAGACAGTCAGGGAGGTGACTGATGTGTGTGTGCGAGAGAGAGAAAAAGCATTGAAGTGAGAAATCTGGGTATCTGAGAAAGCATGGGCGTAAGAAGCCTGCTGTTGGGGGTGGAGGGGTGGATGTGTGTGAAAGAAAGCATGGGAGTGAGAAGCCTGATTATGTGAGAGAGAGCATGGGAGTGGGAAGCCTGTGTATGTGCATGCATGAGAGCGAGAGACTGGTTGGTAAGGTGATGGTGTGTATGAGAGAAAGAGACTGGTGTGTATGAATATGAGAGAAAGAATGTGATTCAGGGAATGAGAAGCCTGTGCAGTGGAGAGCGAGCATGGAAATGAGAGAGAGACTGGTGTGTGTGTGTGTATGTATGTGTGTGTAACAGAGAGAAAGTGATTATGGGAATGAGAAGCCTGTGCATGTGAAGAGTGAGCATGGGAGTGAGAAACCTGGGTGTGTGTGAGACACAGCATGGGAGTGAGAAGCCTGTATATCTGAAAGAACATGGGAGTGGGAAGCTTGTGTGGGTGTATGCATGAGAGAGATCAGGTGACTGGTGTGTGTTTGTGTGTGTGTGAGAGAGAGAAAGAAAGTGATTATGGGAATGAGAAGCCTGTGCATGTGGAGAGAACAAGCATGGGAGTGAGAGACAGGTGAGTGTGTATGAGACAGAGAAAGTGATTATGAGAGTGAGAAGCCCATATATGTAAGTAGAACACGGGAGTGGGAAGCCTGTGTGTGTGTATGGCATGAGAGAAACTGTTCAGGAAGGTGACTGGTGTGTGTGTCAAAGACTGTTTGGGAGATGATTGGTGTGTGAGAGACAGAAACTGGCCATGGGGGCATGACTGGTATGGTGTGTGTGTGTGAGAGACATGGGCATTAAGGAAGAGGACCATGAGTATAGAGCTTAGCCTCTACTGCTGCTTCTGCTGTGTGCTACGGCCTGCATGGAAGAGGAGTAGGAGAGCTGCTGGAGGGGGTAAGTAAAGGTGGCTTTTTAAGTTTATTTTTCTTGATTGACTGCCATTTTAATTATTTAATATTATGTGATGTGTCTGCTTTTTTTGAAATATTTTATTGGTGTTTGGAGAATTTTTAATAGTTTTTATGAGTTTTTAATTGTTGGATGTTATTCTGTTCATAGCTGTTTAGAAACATTTATTCTGCTTATTAGTATAGTTTTACAATTATTTCTGTGTGGGGATCTATAGCTGCTTGCTAGTTCTGTTTTCCTAATAAGAGGTGTATTGGTTTTTAGGGCCTGATTTAATATTTATAGTGTTGCCTTTTCATAGATAGGGTTGCTCCTGTTTGAGTGTATTCCATAATACAGGTGTAACTGTGTACGGATTAGTTTATGTGCATTATGTGGGAGTATGTTAGGTCGGTTCTGTGTCTGTTACTGAGATGAGATATTTTACTAGCATGTAAGCGTTTGTATCAGTCTTATTTGTTGTGTTTTCTCAAGAGGACATGCATTGGTGGTAAACTGCTGTCTTTTCATAAGTAGGGCTATTGAGCCTGGAAGTAGAAGGAGTTTGAGTTGCTGTTACTGAGATGACACCAGAACCAGAATATCTTTTTTGTAGGGTGAGTTGTATGGGGAATGTCATAATTCTGCTTTACATCCATTATTGTGGGTCAGGGGGGTGTGCGTGGATGCAAACTGTACTTTTACATCTAGCCCCGTGACGATCATGGGTCAGTGTGTCACGCATGTGAGAACCATCTGTCAGGTGTGTCCCGACAGAAAAAAGGTTGAGAACCACTGGTCTACACAGTTCTATGTCAATTGCCCTAGAATAGGTGCAGAGGGAGCTGCTTTGCCTCTTCTCCTTCCAATTACAAGAGCCCTCACCTCGTCAAGACTGCTGGCAGAGGGTTTCCGATTGGAGATGCTGGACCCAATGTGTTCCAGAGTACCACTTGCCTCCAGTAGATCTCCTGTTGAAGAACAAGAGCCCATTCTTGACTCCGAAGAGGTTCCAGCTCTTACACATCAGAGGACACATCAGACACTCAACTACACAGCAGGATATGGAGAGAAATTTCTTTACCTCTTTGACTAAAGAGACAGAAGAAACTATCCATCCTCTTCTCTCCAGCATGGCTATGATGATTTCACAGATCAGAGTCCCAGTTTTCATTATGAGGGTAAACAGATCATCAGAATATTTGTTACGAGGTTCTTCATCGTCTCACTCAATTACTACGAGGCTCTTCATTGACTCACTCAATTACGGCAGCCAAGTCGGTCAGAGGTGGTAGACTAGGGCATTTTCCCTCTAGGGTAACTGGAAGGACTCCCCAGTTCTCCTTTTTCATCACTGGGGTCTTGGATTAGTGACCCCATGCCATTGGGTTCAGAAGAAGATTGTACAGGCATACCTCCTGACCCACTTCTAGATCCGTCTGACCATACATCACTGCCGGAAGACCTTACTTATTTGAAGTTTATGGAAAAAATGGGAGTGGTGCTCAGTGTCAGTGTGCGCAAAGATAAATACCCCAGATCAGAAATCTTCTATCTCTTTCAAATACTTGAAACTCTATGAAAGCTAGTGGCTCTTGTAGTCCAGAACATTCTAAACCTGTTACAGATGAAAATGTGGAAAACCCCTATTTCTGGCTTTCCTATAGCTAAGAAGCTAGATCTAAAATATGGAGTTAAAAATCACTGGGGTGTGGAGTCATCCAGTTGCCTTAACAATTTGTATTCATTGAATCCACCCTGAAAAAGGGAAAAAAAAAGTACAATATTCATTTGAATTCACCTCCAGGAAAACACCATAGGTTGCTATTCAGTTTTTGGAAAGAAAGTAATTCAGAGCGCCCTGCTTACCGCTCAAATCTCCACTCATCAATTTAATATGGTGCAATATCTGCGTGACTGCATTAAAAAACTGAAGCCTTTTCTACATCCTGTGGAAGGAGGAAATTACTACTCCCAACTTCTTTTGGATGTTGAAGACTGCATACATTATCTTCTCCGTTCTGTGTATGAATCATTTGATTTTGTTTCATGTACCTCTTTAGTCTCAGTTAGTGCTCGACATATGGCTTGGCTTTGAGCCAGTAGCATATGAGATGATGTTCATAAGAGGTTGGTGGACATCCCTTGTCAAGGGGACAACCTTTTCGAAAAAAAATTTAGAAACGATTGCTCAGATAAAAGAGCAGAATATGGTGGTCCAGTCCCTCTCGACAGGTCCCAAACAGCGTTACTCTTTGAGGTGCTCCTTCTATATGTCCAAAAGATCATATTGTCAGAATCAACCATTTTATCCTTTTCAGCAGTACCACCTACCACCTCTCCCAGCCCAGTAGTAGCAACCACTTAGGCTAGACATTGCAACAAGAGCGTCGTCAGCTTAAGATGACACAACAAGCACAGGCTAAACCTGAGCCCAGTTTTTGATTTTCCCGAATAGTCAGTAATCCTCTGTTCTGATGGGGAGCAGAATCTAAGTCTTCATGGATGCGATGCACCAAATAACCAAGGAGCTCTGTGTTCTCAAAATTGTATTCTGGATACTGCTTGTGTTTCTCCTGGCTACTGTTCCTTTCTCACTATTCTATTCTCAATCCAGATCTGTCTCACTTGACAGAACTTTTTAATTTTAGAATTTTTAAATGATTACAACATACCAATTTCTGTTGCAGTACTTAGAGATAACAATGAAATCATTATTAACAAAAAAAAAGTTTTTAAGCATGAATCTTACTTATCTACTCATTTTTTTTAAAGGAAATGGAGAGAGCAACTACAATTGAGTAGATACTAAGGCAATATAAACAATTCACAAACTAAGGCTTGGATTTATCAAAATGCACTAAATATCACATGTGATAGGAAAAGGGGAGTGTTTTACGGTAATAGGCAGTTTATTGCAATTTGCGCTAATATCTATGTGAAGCGCTAAGATAGCGCAAATTGCGATAACTTTTTCGCACTTTGCAATAAGTGCCAGAATTGTTGTATTTCCTACATACAACCACTGGGGGGACTCTCTCCCTCTCCCTCGCCCACCCCCCCTCCCCCGGGAGAAGGGCCCTGAGCTCTCCAGGAGCTTAAAACTACTACAAACGGCATATGCGAAAACATCGCAATGCACGATAAAGCCCTATTGCACGGCTTTACACAAATGAAAAAGGTGTAGTTAAAATTCGCGTTAAAGCCGAGCAATATGGCTTCGCAAAATTGTGAGCCCAGCCCATTTGGCCACATATCCTGCCCCAAACTCCTTCTATTTTTCTCATTTGCATCGCACCATGCGTTATGGTGCTTTCGCATGCGTTAAGACGTTTTCGCATGCGTTAAAGGTGTTTAACGCATGTGAAAACGCCCTAACGCATGCGAAAACGCCATATAGCGCTTTGATAAATGACCCCCTAAGTTTGAGCCATCAGAATCTATTACTTCTCTGTACTGAGCTTCTAAACAGGATCAACGTGAGAATGTGTATCCAAGAACAAACATAATTGCTGTGGATCTAGAAAAACATACTTGGAATTTAAATAATTCAAGACATATTTACAGGGATATTTCAGAAGGAAAGTGGCTCCCCTTGCCAACACTTCCGAACACATAGTTAAGAATTTTTCTTCTCTCTTGAGAGATTTTTGATAAATTTGGAAATATCCAAATTTTCCCTCCATGATAATGTGCCATATGATTGCGCATAAATAAGCACAGCACCATGTCCCGATCAGATGGTAATGCAAAAGACACCAAGAGCGTTGCTCTGGTTGTGATTGTAGCATTCATTGATGATTCCAACAGTTCTGTCAGATTTACTGAATTTTCAGGTTGATCTTTATATTTTCTTCCTTTAATAGCATATATATATCCTGGTTACTGTAGGCATTGCTGGAGATTTTCAGAACTTGAATTAGGTAATTTCTGAACATCTCATAAGCAGAGATTAATTTCAGGTAAGGGAAATTAAGAATTTGCAAGTTTAGAAACTTCACTGTGCTTTCAAGATTTTTCAAGTTTTTAAAGTTCAGGGCTTCCGAATGGAGAAAATTATGCTGGAGAGACTCCACAGTATCCACATGTGTTTCCAACTGCGTCACTTTAATATTTACTGAAGATATTTTATTTTCAACCTTTTCAAAACCCTGATTGGAAGCTAAAGTAACCTTAGTTAATGTCAATATCACTGTTTCCAGTGATTTTAATGTTGATAATATTAAAAATTCGAGTTAATACTTTATAATGAATTCTGTATTGTACAGGAAGCCAGTGCAGTGCTATCAGCGAGGGGGTGATATGGTCAAATTTCCCTGTCCCTAATAAGATACATGAATATGATCTAGATGATATATTTGCTATTGGGATGTCTTAGAATATGTATGAATATGAACTAGAATATGTATTTGTTATAGTGTTAACATAGAATGTGAACGTTGACACACAGTATGTGAACATTGACGGTGTATAAAACGCCAAAATAAAATAAATAAATAAAATAGTAAGAGTCTGGCGGAGGCATTTTAGAAAAACTGTAGTGTTTTAATAGTCCTGAGGGTAGACCTAGTAATAGTGAGCTGCAGTAATCAAAGTTTGAGAACATTAGTGTTTGTAAAACAGTGCGAAAATCTTGAGTTGTTAGTAATGGTTTCAGCCGATGTAGTATTCTTAGCTTGGAGTATCTTGTTTTAATTTGTTTATATGCTTTTTCATTGTGAAGTTCTCATCGAGCTGTATTTCTAAGATCTGAGGGAGTAATGTTAAAGATTCCCAGGTCTAGGGATGGTGGTTTGATTATCGTCGTATTTCTCCGTAACCACACAATTTCAGTTTTTTTGGGGTTTAGTGTTAGTTTCAATTGAGAAAGTTTTTGTTGTAATGGTTTCATGTATGTTGCCAGATTTGACGCAGTTTTTTCAAGTGTTTTGTCAAAGGGGATGTAGAATTGAATGTCGTCTGCATATAGGAAGAACTTGATTCCTAGATTTGCTAGTAGAGTACAAAGAGGAAGCAGATAAATGTTGAATAATGTAGCTGAGAGTACTGAGCCCTGTGGGACACCTGTATTAATTGGGAAGGTATCAAAAATGTGATTGTCCAGCTTGACTTGGAAGGTCCTATTTTCTAGGAAGGAACAGAACCATTTGTTAACATCATTTTCTCAGGGAATGGTCAACTGTGTCGAAGGCTGCTGTTAAATCAATTAGTACCAAGATATAAGATTCATTGTTGCCAAACTCTTGTAGTACAGAGTTGGTTAAGGAAATGAGGAGGGTTTCTGTTGAGAGCGATTTTTTTCTGAATCTGAAGTGGTTTGGGTATAGAATATTATTGTCTTCTAGGTGGCTCTCTAATTGGGTTAACAGTGCTTTTTCTAGGATTTTAGCAATAAAAGGCAGGTTGGATATTGGTTGATAATTGACCCAATCATCAATTCTGCCTGTTTTATTTCTTAGGATTGATTTAATCACAACTTGTTTAGCCTTGGTGGGGACCCATCTTTATTTATTTAGACATTTTATATACTGTCGTTCCAGTTAGTACATCACAATAGTTTGCAAAGTGACGTTCATAATTGTAACGCATTGAACAGACAAATATGGATTGTTTACTGAGGTGGTATACATAGGCTGGCATTTATCGATCAAATCTATCATGAGTGGTTTATTTTGGTTGTGATTGCTGGAGTGATTACGCTGTGTATTGATTTCAGGACACTTGCAGGGATTGGGTCCCTGCAAGTGCCCTGGGCCCTTGGAAGGGATTGGGTGGATTGCAGGCTTGAGTTTTCTAAATGATTTAGTTTATTTCAAGTTTAGATATGGAGGTCGAATGTTATCCATTTTGCGTGCCCAGGTTTTTCTTCAGACTCTTTTGTTTGCAGGCAGGTGGAGAATTGTGTTTTTAATGCATTGATTTTATTTAACAGAGAAGTGGCACATTCATTGCAAGAATTCTTTGAAAATTTGTTAGTTATTTGATTTGAGGATGATGGGTCCTTAATTAAGTTTTTCACTGCTTCAAAGAGTAATTTGGAATTAAATATGACACCATGAATCTGTTTTACGTAGTAGTCTTTTTTTGCTTTATTTATTTGCTTATGGTATTTTGTTAATAGGGTTTTGTATTTTTCTAGGGATTCCATAGATTGGCGTTTCTGCCATAGCTTTTCAGATTTTCTCAGGGTCTGTTTTGTGTGTCTTAGTTCTTCACTATACCAAGGTTTCTTTTGTTTAGCTGTATTGCTTTCATTCAGTAACGTTTTTTGATTGGATTTAGGGTATCAGCTATTTCATTGATGATTTTATCCCAGACGTTAAACGATGAGGAGGCATTATCATGATCAAAATCAGTTATTTTATTTTTAATTGTTTCTTCAAGTAATTTCAGTTCTATCTTTTTTCTGTAGGTGAAAGGTTGATTAATATGTGAGATTGTTTGCTGAGTGTTGAGGAGGGTTATTTCTGCATTTATTAGTTAGTGATCAGACCAGGGCAGTATGTTTGAGGAGTTGATTACGCAGTTATTCTGATTGGCAAAACGTAGGTCAAGGATGTGTCCTGCTTTCTGAGTGGGGTGTTTTGCAAATTGTGACCAGCCCATTGCTTCAATTGTATCAAAGATTTCATATGTTGTAGTTTTAGGTATGCTGTCTACATGTAGGTTAAAGTCCCCAATGATTTGGGTTGAATCAGGAGCAGGAAATGCTTTAGTGAAAATTTCGATTAGTGATGAGCATTCATTTTGGAGTGTTCCAATTGGACAATAGACCAACCCAATATTTAGTTGTGTTGATTTTAGTATTGCCACTTCGTAGGGAAGGTTAATTTCAACTTTATAGGGTTTGAGTTTCAGTTCTTTTTTTACAGATTATTAATAGACCCCCTTCTTTACGTTCGTGTCTGGGGAAGTGAAAGATATCATAGTTGGAATGATCAGTTTGATTAAGAGAACATCATCATTGTCTTTCAACCATGTTTCGGAAATACAGAAGATAGTAGGATTTAGTTCCCATTTATCAGTGGGATTTTCTTTGACAGCAATTGAACATTTAGTAAAAGGAGAGAGAACATTAGGCAGGAGGAGATTACAGGAGAGTTGTTACTTATCTTGGGATAGATCAGATTTTCGCTCTTTCTTTGAATTTTGAAGCTTTGAGTTCTGAAGATTTCCATGGCTTTCTCATCCTGAGATGGTTTTAATGAGATGGGCTGGCTCCATTCTATGATCTGTTTGGAAAGGGCTGTATTCCAAATTTATTTATTTTAGGCATCAGTTCAGGCGTGCATGAAGGGGCGCACAAAGAGGAAAGCCCCTTTGTTGCACTCCTTTGTGCATGCGCCAAGGGTGCGTGCCTTCCAGCGCAAGCACCTCCAGCATTGCAGCTGCTCCAAAGAGGATGCCGGTGATGGTGGTGGTGGGTGGGTGTCGGGCAGTGGGCAGGCTGGGAGAGGGACCATCTTCCTGGCATTGGCGTCCACCTGTGCCCCTTCCTTGTTCCGTCGAGGGGGAGGGACGCCTTCAACACGCTCTCTGTGCTGCCCCCAGTGCCGGTTGCTGCGGTTGCCATGGCCTGGAAAGCTGCTGTCATCTCTAGCAGTGTTGCAGCTGCTCTGAAGAGGACGCCAGTGATGGTGGGCTGGCGTCGGGTGGTGGGCAGGCCGGGGGAGGGACCATCTTCCTGGAGCCGGCATCCACCTATGCCCCTTCCTCGTTCCATCGGGGAGGGGGAGGGATGCCTTAGAACACTCTGTGGCAGATTTTCAAAGGGTTACGTGGGTAAGATAAGCGCATAACCCCCAAAAAGCTGCCCCTTCCACCCCCTGCGCGCGCCAAGCCCCGGGATGCGCGTAAGTCCCGGGGCTTTCCTGGGGGGCGTGTCGAGGGTGCGAGTTGTGGCTGGCACGTCATCGGGGGCGTTCTGGGGACGGGGCCGTGGCCTCCAGACCAGCCCCCGGACCGGAACATGGCGCGCCGGCTGGCACGCGCAAGTTACGCCTGCCTCGGGCAGGCGTAACTTGTAAAATAAAGGTAGGGGGGGAATTAGTTAGGGCTGGGGGGTGGGTTAGATTGGGGAAGGGAGGGGAAGGTGGGGGACCAGAAGGAAAGTTCCCTCCGAGGCCGCTCCGTTTTCGGAGTGGCCTCGGAGGGAACAGAGGATGGCTGCGCGGCTCGGTGCTCGCAGGCTGCAGATTTTGCGCATCCTTGCGCGTGCTGACCCTGTATTTTATAACATGCGCGTGGCAGCGCACACATGTTATAAAATCGGGAGTAGATTTGTTCGCACTGAGTTGAGCGAACAAATCTACTCCCGCACGCACCTTTTAAAATCTACCTCTCTCTGCGCTGCCCCCCGGTGCTGGTTGCTGCGGTCGCTGCGGCCTGGCTGGCCATTCTCACCTCTAGTAGCATTGCAGCTGCTCCGAAGAGGACACCGGTGATGTGAAGTGCAGTAAATCAAAAATTTAAATGGACTATTCTCTGAAGACAAGGTGATTACCTAGTCATACTGCTTGGTGATATTATAGGAAAATGGCTATAGTGATAACCTGTGATATGAATTCATTGATTTAAGGGAGCAGAAACACCTTTGATGGGGTAGATAATTAATTTTACTAGCAGCATAAAGTTTTTTCATTCAGTAGATATCATTTTGTTTTAAGTTTCTGGTTTAACAGAGCAAATTACCGTAGTTAAAAATACAATAAGAATTCCTGCATTTGACCCAGAGCCATTTTACACTTAGCAAATACAATGTCAATTAACTACTTTCAGCTGAAGCAGAAATCAAGTAATTTTTTCACCCTCTGCCATCAGGTCACTTTCTCTGAAGAGTTTGGGATCCTGTCTCAATTAGAGGGTAGCTCGCCAGCCCAACCTCCATGCAGGCAGGTTGCATCACAATCTCAGGGCAGCAAACCCAGAACGCTTACAGAATGTTTGCAAATGAAGTAGGCAGGAACAAGGTGAAGAAGTATCTACTTACTCAATGCTTTGGCAGGCATGAGATCAGCAACTGCTCCGCAGGTGCTGGAGCAGGGCTGAGCCAAATTTTGAACTCTGTATCGGTACCAAAATTATCTCGTTTCTACTGTTATCTTCAATGACCATAATGACCATAGGGTAAAAAAACAGAAAAAGGAAGAGGGTTTGAAATTGTAGTTTCACTTACCTGGGAATGAACTAATAAGTCTGTAAGATTAAGGCCACATTGGAATGTGAATCTTAAAGGAAAATCAAAACATTTATGTAATGCCAAAATGGGCCAATGGCGACTTATAATGGTCGTAAGATCAAGGGTGTGAGTGGAAAAGGGCAAGATGCAGTTAATACATCCTTCAGAGGATCGGGTTTGAGGGGAGAACAAAAGATCACGGTTTACAAAAAATGCACGTTTAAAGGCCTTCTGAAGCACCCGACGAGGGTACCCTCTCTCTCTCTGAAACGGGACACCATCTGTTTAGCTTGATACAAAAAATCAACTTTGGATGAACAGAGCTGGCGAAGCCTTAATAATTGTCCCACAGGTATGTTCTTCCTTAAATGAGAGGGATGATGACTATCATGCTTTAACAAGGTGTTTCGATCAGTAGGTTTTCAAAAAAGACCTGGATTCAAATGTGATTGTGATGTCCAAAAATGCGATTTGCTGGGAACTAATGCAAAAATTGAATTGTAAGTGTCTATTACATGAGCTTAACCAATCAATGAACATATAAAATTGTATATCGGTACCAGTCTAAATCATAAACACGTCAATATCGTCTCCATGTGTGAATAAAAGGAGCCCGGGCTGATGGATAAATAAACAATTCTTCAAACTTACTGACGTAGAGACAAGCCAGACTGGGGGCCATGGTGGCCCCCATAGCTATCCCTTTAATTTGTTGGTAAATTACAGATTGAAATTGAAATAATTTTTAATCAAAGCCAGACATGTGAGTGTTAATAAAAACGTAGTGGAAGTGCGAATAGGGTTAGGATGAAGATTAAGGATTTCTTCAATCAAAGTCAAAGCTTCATCTTGTGGGATATTTGAGAAAAGTGAGATAATATCCAGTGTGACTAAGAAACAAGAATCAGGGGGTAGTGAAGATTCTTGAAGAAGCGTAATGAAGTGACTGGAGTCCTTCACATATGAGTGACTTAGAGCTACAAAGGGTTGTATGAATAAATCTACAAATTGTAAGAGAGGTTCTAATACTGAGCCTATCCCCGAAACTATGGGACGGCCAGGGGGGTTCTGCATAATTTTCTGAGGTTATTTCCCCCCTTTTTCCTTTGGAGCAGTTTGTAACGCGGGATTCTCTATGTGTGAGGACTTAGCATCCTACTTGGTCCTTGGAGAAAACAAAGATGCTTACCTATAATAGGTATTCTCCAAAGACAGCAGGATGTAATTCCTCCCAAAACCTAGCCACCTCTCCTTGCAGTTGATTCTCCAGATTCTCATTTTAGCTATAGTATAGATTGAAGAGGCCCCACTTGTGGCAGGTTAGACCACACCTGCTTAACATTGCTGTTCATGCCACTAGGAATCATCTGTGTCTATCCCATGCATTTTTTAATTCCATTACTGTTTTTCTTACTACTACTTCCTCTGGGAAAGCATTCCAGGCATCCACTACCCACTATATGAAAAAAATATTTTCTGATGTTCCTGAATCTACTCCCTTGGATCTTCATATCTAGTTCTACAACTTCCTTTCCATTGATAAAGCTTTGCTTCTTGTGCATTAATAACTTTCAGGTATTTTAAATGTTTGTACCATCCCCTCTGTCTCACATCTCTTCTAGGGCAGTGGTTCCCAACCTTTTTCCCATCGTGACACACCTGACAGACCACGCTCACATGTGTGACACACTGCTCATTACAATTCACGGTGGAAATAAAAACTAAAGGCCCAGTATTATTTTTATTGTTAAGAATGACACAAGGGAAAGATAAGTACTCTTTCTGAACAGAAATTGCATAAATAAATAAATCCCATACCAAAACATCACAAATTTCCAGCAGTCAAACGGTAGCCACTTTATCTAAGAAAAGGCAACACTTAAAATATTACACCAGGCCTTAAAACACCAATACTCCTCCTATTAGGACCAAGCCAGGCTGCTATAGAGCTCTACACAGAAACTACATGCCAGCAGAAAACCTCACCTCAGTCACATGTTCAGACCCTCAACTAGCAAAGAATAAAGAGACCAGAAAGCATAACTAGAAACATGTAGACAAAAACTGAACTGGAAACTGCAACAAGCCAGAGAGACTGTATGCAGTGTAACAAAGGAAAAAGAGAAAGTTCATCAGTCCTCAAAACAAATCAAGAAATATAAAATTAATAGCAATAAAACCATACAAACAAAAAGAATAGATTCTTTCAAAAAGCTGATGAATGGAATATCCAATAATTAAAAATTCATATAAAAAATTTCTAGATACCAATAAAATATTTCAAAATAGCAGACACAAAGACCCAATAATGAAAAATAATAAGGATAAAAAAAATGCTTTTCTCTGCATACCTGGGAACATTTTATATCCAGGTCCTCTGAGATTGTTTTGAATTAGCAGAAGGAGGTATGGTTTGCTTGCAACTTTCTCCTCACTCTCAGTAACACACAAGCTCTCTCTCTCACAGTGGCTCTCAATCACACACGTATACACATGCTCTCTCACACACACACACACACACACACACACATATATATATATATATATATATATATATATATATATATATATATATATATATATATATAGGCTCTTAATCACCCATTTACAAACATGCTGTCTGTCTTTTCACACTTACACACACACAGGCTTTCAATCACACACTTACATATATGCTGTCTCTTTCTCTTACACGCATAGCCTCTCATTCACGCACTTACACACTTGCGCTCTCTCTTTCTCTCACACACGGGCTCTCGGTCACATACTTAAATGCGCTGTCACCTACACCAGCTCTCAATCACACACAGACACACTTGCTCTCTCTCTTTTATTTACGTACACAGGTTCTTAATCATACATACACATGATCTCTCTCACGCACAAAGGATCTCAATCACATACACATACTCTCTTTCACATAAACTGGTTTTCAATTACACACTTATACGTACAGGTTCTCAATCATACACTTACACATACAGGCTCTCATTCACTTACTTACATACATGCTGTCTCTCACACCCGCACAACACAGGATCTCAGCACATATGCTTGCTCACTCACTTATTCTCTCTCCCCCCCACTGAACTAATGGCAGTAGCAGCTTCCTATACTTTCAGCCCTCGCGGCCTCGAGAAAGGAGTCTCATCAGCTGCGGGTGCTGATGGTACTCCTTTTTTGTTCCAAGCTGTGCTGCTCTTCTTCAGGCCAATTCTGCACACACTACCATGGTCTCTTCTTCGTGCACGGACAGACGTTGCATACCACTTCCTCTTCCGGGCTGCGTGGGGGGGGGAGGGGGGGGCGGGAAGAAGAAACCATGCTGATGCCACTGACTCCAACTCTCCTCTTGCGTTCCGCCCTGGCTATCAGCATTTTAAGCCTGGACAGAAGACCTATTTTGCTGGGGCAGGGGCAGCAGCGGGGGACTGTGAAGAGTAGCGATACATCTGCATTTGGTTGGCGACCCACTGGCCTGTCGCAACACACCGGTTGAGAATCTATGGTCTAGGGTATGCATATTAGGGATGTGCTTTAATTTCATTTGTTTCAGAGTTAAGTGCGTAAATCCCGGACTTTATAATACATGCATAATGAATAGTATGCATATACTTTTAATAGTTTGAGTTTGTAAACATGTCAATTTTTTTACACATGTACTATAAATTCCAGGAGTTACACGCGTAACTTCAAAATGAATGAATCGTATGCACATCCATGATGCATATTAAGGTCCTCAAGTCTCATTTCATAAGGCTATTGGTACAAATCCTGCACACTTTTGGTAATCTTTTTATGGACCATCTCTAGCTTCTCTGTATCCTTTCTGAGATGCAGCCACCAGAATTGAGCAATGGTACTTTAGGTGCGGCCTCACCAACAACCTGTAAAGAGGCTTTATCGCCTCTTTTTTTTCTATTGCTTTTGCCTCACCCTATGCATCCCAGCATCCCTCTGGCTCTGGCCACCACCTTCTTATCAGTAGAATAAGTAGTTATCCGACTAAGTGATGGCTAATGAATGTGGCCAGATACTCAGAGGTTGCCACTTAGTCAGATAAGTAGGGATTTATTCAGCTAAGTGGCGCTGAATATTGACCTTTTTGTGCTTAATTAAGACTGATTATGAAGGGTTCATTCTTGTTAGCAGATAAGGAGGTTAGGGAAGAGAATGTCTCCTTTCATGGAAAGTTTTTAAAAACCATAATATTACCTTAGGATAAAGAAAACTATTGGACATTTTTAGCTGTTTGTGTAATTTTTCAGTTAAAGGTTCCATTTTGGTTTTGTTATATATGATCTATTGTACTATACCCTTGACCCTTAAATGTGATCTATTGTTTTACTTGCGTTGCACATCGTTTGGGAAGATTCTTATCAATGAAGCGATTAACAAATGATTTTTAAATAAATAAATAAATAAATAAATGTTATTAGACTGCTATAGTTCTGAGCAGGGGTGATATGATTCAGACTTTCAGATACTTGAAAAACTTTAATGATCCAAAGACAATGACAAACCTTTTCCGTCAGAAAAAAGTCAGCAGAACCAGAGGTCACGAGCTGAGGCTCCAGGGAGGAAGACTAAGAACCAATGTCAGGAAGTATTTCTTCACGGAAAGGGTGGTGGATGCCTGGAATGCCCTTTCGGAGGAAGTGGTGAAGTCTAAAACTGTGAAGGACTTCAAAGGGGCGTGAGATAAACACTGTGGATCCATCAAGTCTAGAGGGCGTGAATAAAGAGGAAGCAGCAAAACACTGCACGGAGCAGCAGTAGCCACAGAGGCATTCACGGAGCGGGATGCCAGTGGTTGGTGTTCCACCTTCACGGAGCGGAAGGATGGAGGGCTGCCATCTCCAAAAAAACAAAACAAAAACAAACAAACAAAAAAAAAAACCAGGGGTGGGTATGAGTATGGGGCAGGGGTGTGGCCTGCTTGTTGTAGCAGTTGCTACCCCTAATTGAGCTGGATGTTCACTTGGATGCAGATACGGCGCTGCTCTCTGCATTGGTAGTGGGGTGGAGGGGAATTGGGGATGGAGGGTACTGGAAGCCAATACTGGCAGGTGGGAGAGAGAAAAAGGGAAATAAAAAAAAAAATGGATAAGGTGCGTGGCTTGCTGGGCCGACTGGATGGGCCGTTTTGTCGTCTTCTGCCGTCATTTCTATGTTTCTATGTTTTCCTAGCGTGTAGCAGATGGACTCAGGACCAATGGGTATAGTGTACTCCTGATAGCAGTTGGAGATGGATCAGATTTCAATCTGACGTCATCCTTAGTACATATACCCCTGCAGGAAGTGCAGCTCTTCACTATTTTCCGTCTCCATAGCAGTTAGGGACTCTATGCACGCTCGCACAGCGTTAGAGTAATTTTACCAAAGAAAACCAAAATAAGAAGAAATCTTACCTCTACAGACGAGCCCTGCTCTCCTGCGGTGACACCCATTGGGTCCCTCCTCCAGTTGAGAATTCCAAGGTGATTTCCGCGATCCCTCGGAGGTAAGCCTCGGCCCGGCGGGGACCTAGCCCCCAACATCGGGTGAGGCTGAGAGGCAGCGGGTGCAACTTCGAGTGCGGCGGTGAAGGTATTTTTCCCTCTCCTCCCGCAGCCGGAGACCTCCCAGAATGAGACCGGGAAGCGCCGAGACAAGGTAAGGTAGAAATCTATTTAAAAGTCTCCGGTCTCCGAAGCTCGAGGAGTCTCACAGGTCACCAGCAGAGACCAGTGCCACTGGATTGATCTGCCCTAGCAGGGCTAGACCCCGGTTAAATCTGAAGGTCCTCCCACGTGGAGACCCTCCGAGGTGGTCGCCATATTGTCCATGAGGTCGCCGTCACCATTTTGATCTGTTCGCTGCCTTGTCCGCCGTCCTGATCCATGCGCACAGAGGCGAGCCGTGTGCACAAATACCTCGTGCGCACAACGTTGCACGCCCAAGTACCGTGCGCACAAGCGACGCGCATAGCTACGCGCTTACTGTGCCGGGTGCATAACTTCGATCTGTGCGCACAACATTCGCACATCTCCTGAGTGTGCACCAAATCTACGCACACAACTTTGACGCACCGGAGCGCATAACTGTATTTTACGCGCACAAAGCCATGGCACCACTGGAAAAGAAGCTCAAGGCTCAGGGCCTCTGCCCAGGATGCCACATTAGAGCTGCACAGCATGAGGAGGCCACCGCCCTGCTTATACAGTGCGAGGAGGCCCTGGGGGATCCAGCCCATGGCCCCCCCCCCAAAGCCGGTGCCGGGTTCCAGCTTCTCAAACAATTCGCTGGACCTAGCATCTCCCAGTGGGACCCTCCCTCAAACGAGGCTCCCCAGGGACACAGCACCTCTTAATTTAGAACCAGCATCTATCTCCTGGGTGGAATTCTTCAAAGGCCTGCATGCACATGCAGGCCTTTGAAGCCTTCGTCCACATGCAGCTGGAGTCTCCGATAATATGGCCACAACCTCCACCAGAGGACCTCAACATCCCAGGACCCTCGTTGCCCAGGGAAGTGATTCCACCACCCAGAAGCCCCACCTTCTGGGTCACGGACAACTCAGATGAGGAATCAGAACCCCTGGAGGAAGGGGAACTCCCTCCGGGGACAGAGCCCCACCAAACCAAGAGACGCTTCTTCACCAAGGACAAGCTTCCAGACCTGGTCACACACAGTTTGAAAGAGCTTACTATCCTGGGCACAAGTGCCTCGGGGGAACCTAAGGTGAATCCCCTGCTAGAGGGACTCCGTCAGACCTCCCGTCATTTCCCACTGTTACAAGCCGTCCAGCAGTTAATTGACCTGGAATGGGATGCCTCGGAGACTACGTTCAAAGGGGGGGGGGGTGCTCTGGCAGCCATGTACCCTCTGGACCCAGCTGCCAAAGACCTCCTGGCATGTCCGAAAGTGGATGCCATGGTCTGCGCGGTTTCAAAGCGCCCTACTATCCCAGTGGAGGGAGGAGCAGCACTCAAAGATACTCAAGACAGATGTCTGGAATCCATCCTCAAACAGTCCTTTGACGTCTCCGCTATGTCTTTACAGATCGCAGCCTGCAGTGCCGTGGTGACACGCGCCTGCTTATCACAGACCAGGAACAACACTCCTGGGGAAGCCCTGAAACCAGCAGTATCATTCCTCATGGATGCCGCTTCTGATCTGGTGCGCACCACAGTTAGAGGAGTGTCATCAGCCATGGCAGCCAGAAGACAACTCTGGCTCCGAAGCTGGTTGGCTGATGCATCTTCCAAAACGAGACTCACGAGGATGCCCTTCAAGGGAACCCTCCTGTTCGGAAGTGAACTAGAGAAACTAGCCAACAAATGGGGTGAATCCCCACTGCCGCGGCTACCGGAAGACAGGAATAAGAGAAACCAGCGACCCTTCCCCCGAACTTCCAGGGGCAGAGGATCACAGTGCTTCAACGGAGTCCCTCTAGCAGGGGATTCACCTTAGGTTCCCCCGAGGCACTTGTGCCCAGGATAGTAAGCTCTTTCAAACTGTGTGTGACCAGGTCTGGAAGCTTGTCCTTGGTGAAGCACATATCAAGCGGCTCACCCCGCAGGCAGGAGCCAGTCTTTTCGGAACAAGCACAACAAAAGGGGAGCCAGCTAGGGCCCAGGCCCCAGTCGCACCCCACAATGAAAATCAGCTGACCCGTCCAAAGGAAGAAGTCATAGGGGGCAGACTTGCCCTATTCTACCAAAGATGGGTCGAGATAACTTCGGACAAGTGGGTCCTAGCCATCATTTGAGAGGGATATTATCTGGATTTCTACCACCTCTCTCCGGACAAATTTGTGGAATCCCCCTGCCACGACTCTTCCAAGAGGATGGCAATGGAAGCTACACTGACCAGATTGTTAGCCTTAAAGGCTATAACACCGGTGCCTCCACAACAAATAAATACTGGATATTATTCCATCTATTTTATCGTTCCCAAGAAAGAGGGAACGTTCTGGCCCATCCTGGACCTCAAGTCGGTCAACCGTCACCTGAAGATTCCTCTCTTCCGCATGGAAACCCTACGCTTGGTAATAAGGGCGATACAACCGGGAGAGTTCCTTACATCCCTGGATCTGTCGGAAGCCTACCTACACATTCTGATCCATCAAGAGCATCAGTGTTTTCTACGCTTCATGATCCTGGACCGTCACTACAAGTTCCGGGCACTGCCATTCGGTTAGCCACAGCACCCCGGACATTCACCAACATCATAGTGGTGGTGGCAGCAACACTGAGGAAGGAAGGAATCCGCATACACCCTTATCTAGACGATTGGCTGATCAGGGCGAAATCCCCAGAGGAAAGCCACCAGGCGACCAACAGAGTCAAAACTCTACTGGAGAGCCTTGGGTGGGTGGTCAACATGAACAAGAGCTGTCTGCAGCTCTCCCAATCTCTAGAATACTTGGGAGTCCGGTTCGACTCAAAACAAGTCAAGGTCATCCTGACGCCAGCAAGGAGATCAAAACTGATGACCCAGTTGCGAACTCTGAGCGAGCTTCGCCCCACGGCATGGGACTACCTACAAGTCCTCGACCTCATGGCATCCAACTGGAAGTAGTGCCATGGGCAAGAGCTCACATGAGACCCCTACAGCGCTCACTACACTCACGATGGAATCCACTGTCCCAGAACTACACCATACGCCTTCAGCTCTCGGACAAAGTTCGGACCCAACTTTGATGGTGGCTACAAGAAGGCCATCTGAGCCAAGGAGTGAGACTATACTCACCAACCTGGATCCTGCTCACCACGGACGCCAGCCTACGAGGATGGGGAGCACACTGCCAGGAGCTAACCGCCCAAGGGCAATGGAACAAAGAAGAGTTGGGGTGGAACTTCAATCGCCTGGAAGCCCGGGCAGTCAGACTAGCCTGCCTATGGTTTGGTCACAGACTCCGAGACAAATCAGTCAGAGTAATGTCGGACAACGCCACAACAGTGGCCTACATTATATGTATTTATCTATCTATCTATCTATCTATTTATTTATTTATTTATTTATTTATTTAACAGTTTTTCTATACCGACATTAAAATACACATCATATCTGTTTACATTAAAACAAAAAGTAATGGAAATGGAAATTACAATGAACAGGGGATGGGGAAAACAGGGCAAACCAAGAAGAGAAATAGAGAAGGTAGGGAAGAAAACAGGATTAACAGTGCAAAACCATTAGAGATATAAATAATGGAACAAAAAGTAATTACAAAAGGAGCGGGGTAGCATATGTACAAAATTACAGTATTCAACACATTTCGTTGGAGTAATGAGGGTTACAACTGTGTGAAGCAGGAGGGCAGGAGTAGGAGAGCAATTAGTCTGGGAAGGCTTGGTGAAAAAGCCAAGTTTTTAGCATTTTTCGGAATTTTAGGGGGCATGGCTCAAGGCGGAAATGGAGGGGTAGGGTATTCCAGTGTCCCACTTCCATCTCAACCAAACCATCTCGCTACCATCGCCAGATGAGCATAAGAATTCGGAAGAGTCTTGCAGTCTATGCCATCTCAACGTCGGCAGACTCCTAGTCCGATACCTGGAAAGGTCGGAATCCGAACGAAAGACGGACCATTTATTTGTTCTTCACAGCAGGAAGAAAAAGGGGAAGTGGCCTCGCGAGCAATCATAGCCCGCTGGATCAAAGAAGTCAAGGCGGCCTACGTAGAAGCAGGCAAGCCACCGCCTTTACAAGTCAAGGCCCATTCCACTAGTGCCCAGGCAGTGTCCTGGGCGGAAACCAAGACGCTGTCGCCCGCCGAGATCTATCGAGCGGCGACATGGCCCTCCATCCACACCTTCTCCAGGTTTTACCGCTTGGATGTTCAGGCTCGAGAGGACACAGCATTTGCAAGGGCAGTACTAAGTGGGTCATGGGCAGCCTCCCACCCGGTTCGGGAGTAGCTTTTATACATCCCATTGGTCCTGAGTCCATCTGCTACATGCTAGGAAATGGAGAAATTACTTACCTGATAATTTCATTTTCCTTAGTGTAGACAGATGGACTCAGCATCCCACCCATGGCTGCCGTTACTCTTGGAATTCTCGGGTGACATCCCTGAGAGCGAGGGGTTCACGGGTAAGCCATGCTTTCCTTCAGCTAGGACACCCATCCTACCGGGTGTCGACGTTTCTCGGTTGAGGGCACTGGCGGTCTCCAGCTATAACCAAGTCAACCGGTCCAAATTAATTAAGTTAACCAAGTAATAAAGTTAATCAAGTTATCCAAGTTATAAAGTTAATCAAGTTATTCAAATTGTTCAGTCATACATGTATCCACAATTGCTTTTCGAGTAGAATACTGAAGAGCTGCACTTCCTGCAGGGGTATATGTACTAGGGCTGACGTCAGATTGAAATCTGATCTGTCTCCAACTGCTATCAGGAGTACACTATACCCATTGGTCCTGAGTCCATCTGTCTACACTAAGGAAAACGAAATTATCAGGTAAGTAATTTCTCCATTGTAAGTTGTACTGGTTTTGTTTTGTGATCTGTTACCACTTAACATCTTGCATGCCAGAAGACTTGACACATTATTTTCTCAATGTTCCGGATTATTCTTCTATCCATGGAGTTTAGAATCCTAAATTTTATAAAGACGAATGTCACATATTGTAAAGTTGAACTCCACATTGTCATTTACATGACAAAATGTTACAAAAACACAAGAAACATAATTTCTTAGGAGGAAATTACATTTAGTGCTAATATTCAAAGTGAATTCTGCACATAAAACACTGTTTTACAAAAAGAAATTGTCTATTACAAAATTGTTCTTCCAAAATGCAAGTTAACTTATGTATGTGTATCATGTTCACAAATAAGTTTAGCCGGACTGAGAGGAGGCATTTCAGGTGGTGGGATTTAGATTTATGTGCACATTTTGTAAACGTCAGGGATATGCACAGGAGCATTTTGTGCATTCCAAACAGCAGCTTTAATTTGTGCAGAGATAATCCTTAAAGTGGATTTATGCATGCAAGTACATTTTAAATACTGGTGGGGCTTACGTGCATTTTTGCCAACTTTCTTATGTGGGCTATTTGAAAATTACTCAGTTAGTGTTGGTTTTATGCACTTGTAATTTATATTTTATTACGTTTTCAACAGTTTTACACTTATGAAATCAGGAAATCATGGAAAAATGTAACAATAATCATATGTATCTTATACATACATATTGAAAAAGCATTAATTTACATGGAAACCTTCAATATTACACTCCCATTAACCTATAATTGGGGGGAGGCAATAATTTTATATAATAGAAAACAAAAGTAACCAGTAGTATATTAAATACAGGTAGGAGAAGTTATTTTCTTTTTTACTTGGCCTCTGTCTCTGATACAGAAGTTAGAGCCTTGTCTGATAGAAAAACTTCCAATTGGATCGGATCTAAAAATCCATATTTCTTTCCTTTATAATTTAACAGACATAAACACGAAAATTTTAGAAAAAATGTTGCACCAAGTGCCACAACTTTTGATTTTAAGGTCAAAAAAGTCCTCCTCCTAGCCTGAGTAGCACGTGCTACATCAGGGTAGATTTGGACTCGATGTCCCCAAATAATATATCTTTTACTGAGAAATATTTTTTAAATAGCTTTTCTTTATCCTGTTCAACTAAACAAGAGATTGTCAAAGTAGCTCTGCTATTTATCAGGTCTACCGAGTCTTCTAAAAAGGTCGATAGGCCTGGTGAGGATGGTTCTTCCCCTTGGTCAAAACCTCTAATATTAGAGGTTTTCCTAGGTAAATAATAAATTTTTGAAAGCTTGGGGATTTCTTCATCCTCATATAGCAGAATTTCCTTTAAATACTTCTTAAATAGTTCCCAGGGTGAGAGAAGTCTCGTTATAGGAAAATTAATTAAACGTAAATTTTTTACCCTCATTAAATTTTCCATATATTCCATTTCTTTGTGAATGATAAGACTGTCCTTAATAAAAGCATTTCCTGACTCTTGTACCAATTGTAATTTACTTGTGACAGTTAACATATCCTTTTCACATTTCTCTATTTTCTTTTCATGCAATTCAATAGACATCTTATTTTCCTTAATTACTGATAATAATGATTCATTCATTTTAATAATATTACCATCTAACTTCATAATCATTCTCCCTAGATCTTCAAGGGTAAAATTCCCCTGTATTCCTCCAGGGGATAAGCTACCCTGACTAACAGCAGGAACAATCCCTTCTACTATGGAAGTAATTGTTTTTTCAGTCCCGGGAGCTTCAGCCTGATTTCTTAGGCTAATGTCCACTTGGACTTGTCCTACCGGAGTTCTCGCTGGGTCCGATGTCACCACTCCAGCGGGTTGTAGGGGAGACTTTGGGCCTTCACCGGGACTCAGAGAAGCAAACGAATCTGCTCCTTCACTGTCCTCTTTCGGTGTATCCACCAACCTTACCACGAGGTGGTTCATGGGTCCTGTGGTGCGTTGTTGACCGGGTGACGAGGTTACAATCCGGGCCTTCCTCTTTCTCCCCATTAAACAATTATATTCCAAGAAAATATGTATTGCCGGCTCCCAGCCTTCTCCGGCCTAAGCCGGCCAAAGCCGCGCGCCCCTTCGGCACGCGCGGCTTAGGCGAGGCGCCGGCGGCTGCGTGGCGCCGCCCCTCCTCAGATTTTATAGTCGGGGGGGTGGGGGACATCCGACTGACGTCACTAGTCAGCGACTGCAGCCTGGCGTCTCAGCTGTTGTTTTACCGGCACAGTATCTCAGTTGGAGCGGACTCTCCTCGTTCCTGCACGCCTCCTCCCGCTTCTGTGCAGCCCCTCCGCAGATTTTATAGTCGGGGGGGTGGGGGACGTCCGACTGACGTCACTAGTCAGCGACTGCAGCCTGGTGTCTCAGCTGTTGTTTTACCGGCACAGTATCTCAGTTGGAGCGGACTCTCCTCGTTCCTGCACGCCTCCTCCCCTTATGCACTTAAATGGCTGTTATACCCACACAAGTTATGCCCTCTGAAGAGGAGCTTGTAACTTTGGGAAACTTATTCTGTGCATGTACTGGGCCAATTACCTGCAAATTTTCAAAGTGAACTTGTCGCATAAGTTTGGTTAGAAACTTTGAGGAAAAGTCTGTATGTAAAAGGTAACCACAGACTTTACCTGACTATGCATAATAATAAATAGTTCTTAAAATAAGTATTTTATTATGTAATACATTTTTTATTACTTTGTATGATTCAGAATGGAGAGGTAGGACAAGACACTGAAGACAAGGATGCAAACAAATCTGAAATCAGTCTGGTGTTTGAAATTGCTTTGAAGCGTAACATTCCTGTTAATTTTGAGGTACGTAATAAATATTTTCTGTTATGATGCTAATTTCTTTTTTTCTCGCAGAACTAATTCATTTAGCATATCAGTATAATAAAGACTCTCTTTTTTTTATCTATGATAAAGTTATTTTTTGACAGATAAATAATTTAATTATTTCCTTGATTCCTATTTCAGGTAATAATCCTTGGGCTAATGTCCTCCCATAGAACTCTAAGTGGCATCTTTAAATTCCAAATGCTTACGCTGTTATAATTTCCCATTCTTTCTTTAAACCCCTCTTTTTTCCAGGATTCCCTGTCAGGGGGAAGGGGGGTGGGAGAATAATTGCCAGTGTTGTTTAAATATTCTGTAAGGTGTACAATTATAATCATGCTCACAATGGATGTGGATCCAACATATCTTTACTTATAACTGATGTTATATGGAACTAAATGATAATGTACAAGTCCTTGTTCACTACAATCCATTACATACTCCAGTTCCACTAAATCTGTGACTATGTACTGATGATTTGGTCTAATCTTCTATTTCTACATCCCTTCCCAATTTCAGGGGTAGTTTTGGTGCTCTCTCCAAGAATTGGTGGAATAGGACAATTAAGCTAACTTTAGATGCATAAAATAAAGTCCCATTTGTCATACCTTGATGCAGATGTCATGACTATATTTCTTACTTTTTATCCAACCTACTCCAGAATATCCTGATGATATTTCAGTATTTAACACCAGATGGGTGACATGGTTCACCTGTCCTCGCATTTCTCTCTTCCTCTCAGGAATGATTGTGACTCCATTCCTTTCATTGACCTTTGAAGGGTCCATGGATCTCTCCGAGTGAGAGATGCCAAAAAACTCCTTTCCAAATGATGGTTCCTAAATTCCCTTGGCACTGGGGAATTTAGCTGGTTGACAAAAGTAAAACCTAGGCTTCAGTAAACAGAAAAGGTGAAGGAAGGGTAGATGAAACTTCCTACAACATAAAAGTCCAATGGAAAGAAAAATTAGGTTTTCAAAAAAAAAAAAATGTTTATTTTGACTTTATTCCTAGCCCAGACTTTAATTGTTAAGGCGCAAGGGTATTCCTCTCCAAAACAAAAGGAAATAAAACAGGAGTAGGAACAACTCCATCCTGTCTCCTCAAAGGTCAACTAAAAATTTCAAACTCTGAAATAGTGTCTCCGGCTTTTATAAAGCCAGGACATTACCAGTTCAGCTGCCACATGGGGGAGCTGTTACACAATTAGGGATATGTCTACCTGCACAGATGGCACAATCTTTTTAGTAGAGACCCAGTAGGACTCTAGTCAGGTATACCGAGGAAACTTTTCAAACAGATAACAGAGGAGCATGGATTTTTACCCATGGATTTTGTATCAGTTTTCGAAGGGAAAGCTTTCTCTTTGAAAATTGTCTAAGAAAAATTACCCACACAAATGTGTACCTCCTTTTTCTGCTAATACTTTTTCTGCCTAAAAATATGCTGGTATTTTTTTTAAATTCATAAGTAAGTACATATTTGCAAAACTCTCCCAAACCTCTCTTTATCTTTCCCCATCCCTACCGGTAACACTCCCTTTTACCACTGGAAAATTATATGTGTAATTCTCTGAGGACAAGCAGGATGGAGGCCCTCTTACACGGCTGACATTATCAAATGGAACTCAGCACAGAAATTTGATTTCTGAGTTTCCAGAAACTTTGAATAAGCCCTACTGGGCATATGCAGTATGCTGGGGTAAGCAAACATTTTGAGCCATGGCCTTTCAATTCTTGCATTCGGTTGGTTAGGTTATTATAATGTGTGTGTGTGTGTGTACACACATGCATACATGAAGGATATTCATCAGGCAGCCTCACTTCGAAACATTGGCTCAAAGCCCTCATTTTGTTTCCTTGTTAAGTGCCTGGAAGAAATAAGCACAGAGAGGCAGACCCAACACCCAGTCAGACACAAAAAGAAATAGACACCTCATACCCAGATATTCAGAGACACAGACACTGGCAGAAAGTGAAACAGAAAGTTACCCCATACACACACAGACACAGAAAGACAAAGACAGACCACACTTAGACACAAACACCCCACAGAGAGAGACAAACCCAGCACCCAGATAGGTACAGAGTCGTAGAGATACCACACCTAGATAGGGCTGGTGCTTTCATTAGGCAAACTAGGCAGTTGCCTAGAGTGTGAAAATTTTGGGCTTGTCAAAATTTCTCCAGTATGAGGTCCAGAAGGGTGCTATGCCAGAACCAATATCACTAAGGAAATGCACACTGCTGGAGCCATGACTGCTGAAGAAGGGAGCTGTGCTGGAACTGCTGTCAATAGGTGAGCTGGGAAAGGGGTGCATGACCAAAGGTTTGCCTAGGGCAACAAATACCCTTGCACTGGCCCTGGCCCTAGACAGAAAAACACAGACACACCATACCCAGATAGTACACAGATAGTGCACAGACAGAGCACATGAGAAGGACAAAGAGAGGCAGCACATCACACCTAGACTTAGAGAGAGACAAAGGCAGACAGACCACTGTCCAGAATGGTGAGGCACAGACCACACACCAGAATGGTGAGCACTGGAAAATTTATGAAAAAACATTGATGCCAGCCAAAACTTTCTAGGAGCTGAGAAACTTTTTTTGTTGCTTTTTTTACTGTTTTCACTAATTTTTCCTAGTTTTCTCTGCATTTTTATATTTTTCTTAGTTTGCTCATCTTTTCTATTTTCTCATGTTTTGACTTGTTTAACCATTTTCTTACACATTTTGCCTTTATTATCCATTCCCCGCCTCCTCGTTTTCTCTGGCCTCTTTGCCCATTCCCCTCCCCTACTTCACCAATTCTTTCCCATGGGATGAGTACCAGCTATGATCTTTCTCCCTGTGAGGCTGAGGGTGACAGCTGTTCTTGATTGTGCTCCCATTCTAGTACAAATTACGCGGCTCCCTGCCCAGGTCTGCCATAGCAGAAGCATCTTCTCTCCCCAGCTCACCAAAAGAGATGCTTCGATATGTGGTAGTGCATCAACATTGAGAGGGCATTGATCCCTCTCAACATTGCATGCCAGGCAGGACCAAATGAACATATCATCTTCTGTATCCTCCTACCCAAAGAGAATGAAACATTTAGACTCTTCAGTTCAAGCATTGGTGAGCTCTGATCATATGCATCAGTAAAGGCCAAGAAACATTAGCATTAGTCTCCATTAATGAGTGATGCTTGGGAAGCCTTATATCCCCTGAAGCGCTCCTATGATTAAGAAAGTTCCATGCAATCCCTGGCATCATGTCAGTCTCTTAAGGGTCAAGATGTCAGCCTCCAATGTAACTCTGGTATTCCAGGAAAATGTGGCCTCTTCTCCTGCCTCCCAAGTCGTGTTGATATTGGCAACTTTTGAGGAGAAGCTGAATAGGAAAATCCAGGAAGCTCTGATTGTAAGATACAGAGCCATCAGTGCACTGGCATCAATGGCATTGGTGTCCCTGCAGACGAATGTCCAGTTGCTACTAAAATCCCTGCTGGCACCCAGCAGAATGGTGCTGATGCCGATTTTTCAGAGGGGAGTTGATATCAGATACCACTGCTCCAATGATAATCCTGTGTACGCGTTTTGTTTTTTTCTGGCTTCTAGGAAAGACTCCATGAGAGAGTCCTATAAGTTGAGTGGAGGAGATTTCCTGTTTGATCTAAGGGAAAGGTCCTAGATCCTTTTTCATGCACCTTACAAAAACTGCTTGATTACCTTCTGCATCTTTCAGAGTTAGGATTTAATACCAAGTCAGGATTCACCTTAGTGCAATTAGTGCTTACCACCACCATCTGCTGTATAAGGTAAAACCCATCTCTATACAGCTTTTTGTTATCTCGTTCATGTAGGGCCTGCTTCATTTGAAGCCTACCATTAAACCTCCCAAAGTGTCTTGGGACCTCAACATGGTATTGACCTAATTGATTAAAGTTCCCTTTGAGCTTGTAGGCTCTTTTGAGCTGAAGCACCTAATCTGGAAGGTCATATTTGTGGTGGCATTCACTTTAGCCTACAGAGCCATTGAGCTCCAGACCCTAATGACTTAATCACCTTATACCAAGTTTGTTCTCAATAGAGTAGTTCTGTTCCATGTTACCCAGTCAATCGTTCTTTCAAAACTTTATTTATTTATTGACATTTATGAACAAACACTATATAGTTTATACTGCAAGAGAGCCTTGGCCTTCTATCTGGTGTGGACTGAAGCTCTTAGAAAGTTCACCCATTTTTTAATTTCTTTTGAAATCAACAAACTTGGAATTGCCATGGCCAATCACATTCTTTCTATCTGACTAGAAGATTGTATTTCCTTCTATTATGCCCAGATAATCCTGATTTTGGTGGATCATGTCGTAGCTTTAGTGTTGGAGACATGGCAGCGTTGGTAGTCCAATCAAGATTGGCCTCCATGGAGGAGATCTTCAAGACTGCAATATGCATTGCTTTGACAGGAATTCCCAATGTGATGGTAGATTTGACCAGTCTATCCTGAGAATTCTTTTTGACGAGTAGAATCCAAATCCATTCCCTCTAGTGCTTGTTATTTTGGTTCTACTTTGTGAGTCTTATATAAGCGAACAGTCACATATTTTATTCCAGTCTAGGTTTTACACATTTATTTATTATACTGTGCATAGCTTTGTGAGGATAGTGCTGGATTCTAATTATGATAGGTTCTACTGTTGATCTGATTTGAGGTATCCATAAATTTACAGTATCTCATGTAATTTGTTTGCTGCATGATTAACATACTAGTTCTAGATAGGTTGTGTTTAAGTGACTAGGGATATTATAAGATTGTTAGAATTTTGTCAGTCATTTGATTTGTACTTTAATGATTAGATATATGATAAGCAAGGGTTGAAAAATAATCATTTACTTGTTTATTTGCATTGCTTTGTTGTATGTTGTATGTTTATCTAATCCTTCCTCAAACTTTCTAGGAAAGGCAGTTGGCAAATTTAAATAAATAAACAAGGGTTTCTCCCCCTCAGCTATGTAGTGGCCCTTATATAGGCATATGTTGAACAGTGTGGACAATAACAGAATTTATAGTGAGCTGTTTTTTAAATCTGTAAGACATAGTGTCCTGCTGGTCTGTTTTGATGTTTTTTCAAAGAATCTCCTTTTATGATGTAAAATTAAATTCTCCTAGGACAAGCAGGATGGTAGTCCTCACATATCATCAGATGGAGCCTAACACAGAAAACTTTTGTCAAAGTTTCTAGAAATTTGACTGGCACAATGAGCATGCCCAGTGTGCTACTATCCACGTGTCCACGCTGGGTCCCTATTCAATCTCTTTTTCTTTCTGTGAAGTGTTTGTCATGCAGTTGTGGCGCTCTGCTCTTTTTAAAGTATTTTTCTTGGTCGGTTACTATCCTTTTCTGCACGGGTCCCTCTTCTCCTGGTCGGTGTCCCAGTGAGGTGGAGCGATAAGTTTTAATTTATTCACGATCGATTCCCGGTGAGTCACTCCTCGGTGGACGCTGGTCCTCAATCACTTGTTGGCAGGTTTTCATGGTGTCGTCTGGTTTTCGCCGATGCCCCCAGTGCCCATGGACATTGTCCCTCACAGATCTGCATGAGGTTTGCATCTTTTGCCTGGGGGCGTTGCACAATGTCTGGAGATGCCGTATTTGCGATTAAATGATCCCCAAAGGCCATCACACCCATCTGGATAAGATGGAGAAGGTTTTTGGGTCCAAAAAATCTGATCCATCGACTCTGGCATCAAGAGCGTCAACAGCCAGAGGCTGCAGGGAAACTTTGGACATGCCGTCAATGTCTGCCCCTCTGTCGGGGCCCTCTCTCTCAAGAGAGCGAGTCTGGGGATAGGCTGTCTCTGGTATTATTGCACTCCACAACATTGGGATCATCTCCATTCACTTCAGCGCCAGGGAAAGACTGGGCCGAACATCAAGGTCAATCCCAGAAGCATCGACACTGGTTGTTGCCGATGCACGGCACTGGGCTTGGTTTGGCATTGATGGCTGCCGTGATTCCACCAAGCGACCCCATGGGGAGGAGGCCTTGACCTCCACTGGACCCAGGAGTCCCAGGTGTTCCCCACCAATGCCGGTGCTGGGCACCAAGCTCTCGACACCTTTTCAACCTTCTCAATCCATCCTATCTTTGGTGGATTTTTTAGGAGGAGCTGAATTGCAGGCTACAGCTGGTGGTGCTCTGAGCCCTGCAGTATGTTGAGCTGCCAGCTTCCCTGGCCTCTGTGCTGGTGTCAGAGCCAGCGGCTTCCGTGTTGGCACCCCCTGCTAGAGCACCTGGAAATCATTCTGGGTTCACTGCCAACGCAGCCAGTGCCCGGGATTCGTTAGTTTCCCAGCAGCCACCAATGCCTCCTTCTTCCAGAGCAATTTCCATCATGGGTTCCTCCAAGGAGGAAGAGTTGATCCGGCTGACTGTGCCGTCCGGTCCCTTGGTCCCACGACCAGAATTTTCCGGTCCGGTTCCCAGGCCATATGGGGCCTTGATGCCTCCGGTGCTGTCGGTACCCTCGATGCCTGCAGTGCCTTTGATGCCCAGGCCGAAATGCCTGGTCAGGGACCCTCCATGATGGCCCCAGAGGACTTTAGTGAGAAGGATGCTCCATATGACCTGGGGGGGACGATATCTCTGAGTCTTCTGCAGATTACTCAGGAGACCTTCCATTGGACCCTTCTCCTCCCAACAAGAGACGAAGGTTCCCGCTGGAGGACCTCACCTTTACAGAATTTATCTGCAGAATTTATCCGGGCAATGGCGGAGGCTATGCCCATTCCAACTCCTAGGAACATAAGAACATGCCATACTGGGTCAGACCAAGGGTCCATCAAGCCCAGCATCCTGTTTCCAACAGTGGCCAAATCAGGCCATAAGAGCCTGGCAAGTACCCAAAAACTAAGTCTATTCCATGTTACCGTTGCTAGTATTAGCAGTGGCTATTTTCTAAGTCAACTTAATTAATAGCAGGTAATGGACTTCTCCTCCAAGACCTTATCCAATCCTTTTTTAAACACAGCTATACTAACTGCACTAACCACATCCTCTGGCAACAAATTCCAGAGTTTAATTGTGCATTGAGTAAAAAAGAACTTTCTCCGATTAGTTTTAAATGTGCCATATGCTAACTTCATGGAGTGCCCCCTAGTCTTTCTATTATCCGAAAGAGTAAATAACCGATTCACATCTACCCGTTTAGACCTCTCATGATTTTAAACACCTCTATCATATCCCCCCTCAGCCATCTCTTCTCCAAGCTGAAAAGTCCTAACCTCTATAGTTTTTCCTCATAGGGGAGCTGTCCCATTCCCTTTATCATTTTGGTAGCCCTTCTCTGTACCTTCTCCATCATAATTATATCTTTTTTGAGATGCGGCGACCAGAATTGTACACAGTATTCAAGGTGCGGTCTCACCATGGAGCGCTACTGAGGCATTATGACACTTTGCGTTTTATTCACCATTCCCTTTCTAATAATTCCCAACGTTCTGTTTGCTTTTTTGACTGCCGCAGCACACTGAACCGACGATTTCAATGTGTTATCCACTATGACGCCTAGATCTCTTTCTTGGGTTGTAGCACCTAATATGGAACTAAGCAGATGGAGTCAGATAAGGTTTCGAAGGGTGCTGGCATAAGTACATGTGCACCCTCTGCAGGAGCTCAGTATCGAGCATATCAAAGCCAAAAGAAGCTACCAAGGCTGGATCAAGTGTAACAATCATAAAAAACAATAGCCCACATGAGGCAACTGGCGCCAGAATTGAGAACTTGCAGAACGAACTAGAGAACAGACTCGCAAGTCAACAGGAACTAGAGAGAAATCGGGCACAAACGCCCAACAGGTATAAGAAAACGAAGTGCAGTGGAGATATCGAGCAGGTATGGTAACGAGAGGCGGGCGTGTGGACTGATCCTTGGTACTACAGGAACGAAAATTAGCAGGTAAGGAGTAATTTTCTTTTCCCTGTACGTACCAGGATCAGTCCAGACGGTGGGATGTATCAAAGCTTCCCTACACTGGGTGGGACCTTGAAAGCCCTGCTCGAATGACCTTGGTGCCGAAATACCCCATGGACGATGAGGGTAAATGCAATCGGTAATGGTGCGCAAAGGTATGGAGCGACTTCCAGGTCGCCGCTCTACATATCTCTTGTGAGGAGACGGACTGTACCGGCCTAGGAAGCAGCCTGAGAGCGAAGGGAATGTGCCTTAATCCCCCGAGGAGGCTCCCGACCCGCACCTATGTACGCTGAGACTATAGCTTCCTTGAGCCACCTGGCAATCGTGGTCTTCGAGGCCGGGGAACCCTTCCTCGGTCCCGACCACAACACAAACAAATGGTCGGAGACTCGAAAATCATTTGTGTAACTATAGCATGTTAACCTGTGTAACATTGTGTAACTATAGCATGGGTTATTTTTCCCTATATGCATCACCTTGCACTTATCCACATTAAATTTCATCTGCCATTTTGATGCCCAATTTTCCAGTCTCACAAGGTATTCCTGCAATTTGTCACAATCTGCTTGTGATTTAACTACTCTGAACAATTTTGTATCATCTGCAAATTTGATTATTTCACTCGTCATATTTCTTTCCAGATCATTTATAAATATATTGAAAAGTAAGGGTCCCAATACAGATCCCTGAGGCACTCCACTGCCCACTCCCTTCCACTGAGAAAATTGTCCATTTAATCCTACTCTCTGTTTCCTGTGTTTTAGCCAGTTTGCAATCCACGAAAGGACATCGCCACCTATCCCATGACTTTTTACTTTTCCTAGAAGCCTCTCATGAGGAACTTTGTCAAACGCCTTCTGAAAATCTAAGTATACTACACCTACCGGTTTCACCTTTATCCACATGTTTATTAACTCCTTCAAAACTGACAGAGGAGTGCCAAGAATAAGATGTTGGAAGTCCTCCAGTTTGTGGATGCCTCTAAGGAGGTGGTGGCTGTTCCTGTCCATGATATTTTTAAGGAGTTACTCCTTAGGATCTGGGAGCACCCCATCGCCAATCTGCTGGTCAGTTCGAAAAAACAGATGCCTTCTATCTGGTACGCAAGCTTTGGGATTTGAGAGGCATCGGCTCCCACACAAATCCGTTGTGGTGGAGTCTGCTCTTAGGAAAGTCAAGCATTCCCACGCATTCGAGCGTGTGACTCCTCCGGGTTGGAAGCATAGAGCGTTGGATGCCCTATAGAGGAAGTGTATCAGGGCTTTATGTTAATCACTGTATAGCCTCCTAACCAGCTGTACATTCCCCAATATAACTAAAAACCTGTGGAAACAGGTTCCGGAACTGTCAGAGCACCTGCACCAAAAGCAGCAGGACGCTTTTTTAGCAGTCATTAAGCAGGGCCTTGTTGGCTGGTAATACGAGGTGAGATCCACCTTCGATGTGTTTGAGATGGCGGGTTTTGATTGTGGCGGGGGAGCAATAAGCTGAACTGCCTTACCCTCGACGCTCTGCTCTCTGGTTGGGGGCAGGCTGCTTCTCTTTATGGACACGTTACCTCGGACCAGTGGGTTCTTTCAGTCATTCGCCAAGGGTACAGGCTGAATTTCAAGGATGTCCCCATGGAGTCTCCCCTTGCCTTTCTTGGGGCATGTCCTCACATCAGGAAATACTCTTGTCAGAGCTCTCTGCCCTCTTAATGACTGGTACCAGTAGACAGCGGGTTCTACTCTTGTTATTTCCTGATACCAAAGAGAACAGGGGGGTTCCGCTCTATTCTGGACCTGAGAGCTTTTAACAAATTTCTTCAAAGAGAAAAGTTCAAGATGGTCTTTTTGGGCACCCTGATCTCACGCCTGCAAAGAGGAGATTGGCTTTGCTCTCTCGATCTGAAAGATGCCTATGCTCACATCGAGATCTTCCATGCTCGCAGGTCGTTTCTACAATTCATTGCGGGCGGCAGGCATTTCCAATACAGAGTGTTGCCATTCAGCCTTGCCTCGGCCCAAAGGGGTCTTCACTAAGTACCTGGCAGTAGTACGGGCGCACCTCCACCATTGAGGGTACATATGTTTCCTTACTTGGATGACTGGCTGGTCATGAATGCCACCCAGGAGAGGGCACTTTGCTGTCTGAACTTAACCATTCAGATGCTGCAGTCTCTCGGGTTTGTCATCAACTTCCCGAAGTCTTATCTCAGCCCATCGCCTCAATTGAGTTTTATAGGTGCCCGTCTGGACACAGCACAAGCCAGAGCATTTCTGCCCCGCGATCGGGCACTTACCCTGTCGTCTCTTGCGTGCCTCATCCATCGAAGCAGGCAGGTGTTGGCCTGCCTCTTGCTTCATCTGTTGGGTTATATGGCTGCGTTTGTATATGTGACCCCATGGACTCACTTGTAAATGCGCATGATGCAGTGGACACTACAGTCGCAGTGGCATCAAGCCACCCAGGACCTCTATGTGAGCATTTGCATCATGCCACCTCTCTAGGTCTCCCTGTTCTGGTAAGAAAGTCTTGCCAATCTGGAGCAGGGTATTCCCTTCTAGACTCCCCTGACACAGTTTGTACTTACTAGGGATGCGTCCACCCTAGGTTAGAGGGTACATATGGACAATCTGCATACACAAGGGCTGTGTACAACTCAGGAAGCTTAGTGCTAGATCAACTTCCTAGAGCTGTGCATGATCCACTATGCCTTTGGGGCGTTTCAGGATCGCTTGTCCAGCAAAACCGATTCAGACAATCAGGTCGCGATGTGGTACATCAACAAACAGGGAGGCACTGGGTCATCCTGTGTCAGGAGGTGGTGCAGATCTGATCCTGGGCTCCATCCCAGGGCATCCTTCTATGAGACATGTACCTCGCTTGGATGGAGAATGTGATGGTGGACCGCCTGAGTTGAGCGTTTTGGCCCCAGGAGTGGTCCCTGAATCCAGGGGTGGCAGATTGCATCTGGAAGTGGATCTCTTTGCCTCCCCTTGCAACTGCAAAGTGAGTCAATTCTGCTCCCTGTTCAGTGGAGACAGAAAGTCAGCCTCGGACTCCTTTGCCCACTATTGGGGTGAGGGCTTTCTGTATGCATATCCTTCGCTTCCGCTGGTGATGAAGATGCTTCTGAAGCTCCAGCAAGCCAAGGGGATCATGATTCTCATTGCTCCCCATTGGCTGAGGCAAGTCTGGTTCCCGCTCCTGAAGGATCTCTCCATCAGGGGACCTCCCCCGACCTGATCACGCAGGATCAGGGCAGGCTGCGCCATCCCAACCTCAAGGTGTTGTCCCCTTGACCTCTAGGTCAACGTTTCTCAGGTCCTGATAGCTTCCAGGAAAGCCTTCCACAAGAAGTTTGTACAGCCTGAAGTGGAGGAGTTTTTCCGGTCTGGTATGTGGATCACGGCTTGGATCTGTTCACCTGCTCCACTCCGAAGTTGCTAGACTACATGCGGCATCTTTCGGAGGCTGGTTTGAAAATCAACTCATTCAGAGTACACCTGTTCACTGCCCACTACTGTTTGGACAAGGACTGCCAACATGACAGTAGCTTTGGCCAATCTGTCCTTCAGAATCTCTTTCAAGTGTAGTGGTGCACTTAGGGAAGAGTAATCCAAATTATGGGTACACAATGCAAATCCACATTAGGAGTCACCAGGAAAAGGATCTAGGCATCATCGTTAATAATATGTTGAAATCTTCTGCTCAGTGTGCAGCAGCAGCCAAGAAAGCATGTAGAATGTTAGGAATTTTCAGGATAGGAATGGAGAAGAAAACAGAGAATATCATAAAGCCTGCATATCACTCCACTTTGCATCCTTACTTGAGTACTGTGTCTAGTCTGGTCACCACCAGTTCAAAAAAGATATAGCAGAACTAGAAAAGGTACAGAGAAGGACAAACCGAAATGATAAAGGGGATGGAACGATTCCCCTATGAGGAAAGACTAAAAAGACTTTAACTTGGAGAAGAGATGGCTGACAGGAGATATGATAGAGGTTTATAAAATGAGTGGAATGGAACGAATAAACTTAATTGGTTGGTTGTTCTTTTAAAAGTATGAAGACTAGGAGACACAAAAAGAAAACTGAGAATATCATAAAACCTCAGTATCACTCCGCTTTGCGTCCTTACTTGAGTACTGTGTATAGTCCTGGTCACCACAGTTCAAAAAAGATATAGCAGAACTAGAAAAGGTACAGAGAAGGACAACCGAAATGATAAAGGGGATGGAACGATTCCCCTATGAGGAATGGCTAAAAGCCTTTAACTTGGAAAAGAGACAGCTGACAGGAGATATGATAGAGGTTTATAAAATGAGTGGAATGGAACGAATAAACTTAATTGGTTGTTTATTCTTTTAAAAGTATGAAGACTAGGAGAACCAATTGAAGTTACTAGGTGACACATTTAAAACTAATAAGATAAATTTGTTTTTACTCAATGCATAATTGTTGCCAGATAACGTGGTGAAAGCTATTACTGAAGCTGTGTTTAAAAATAAAAAAAGGTTTGGACAAGTTCCTGGAGGAAAAGTCCATAAACTGTTATTAAGGTAGAATTGCAGAAATCCACAGCTTATCCCTGGGATAAACAGCTTGGAATTTATCTACCCTTGGGATCCTGCTAGGTACTTGTGACTTGGATTGGCCGCTGTTGAAAAAGGATATTGGGCTTGATGGAGCTTGGTCTGTCCCAGTATGGCAAGTCTTATGTTCTTGTGATCCCAATAATTGGGAATGGCTGTAGCAAAACAAACATTGGTCGAATTGGATAACTTCCTGCATACAACTTTCAGGCGCCAAGCGCACCGTTTAGCCCCTGTTTGGCCGTGCGTTTTAGACGTGCACTATTATTACCCCTTGTATTGTAAGGGGTAATAATAGCACGTGGAAAACGCATGGCCAACCACCCCGAAACTAATAGTGCACATCACATGCAAATGCATGTTGATGAGCCTATTAGTTATTACCCCGGATACTGAAAGTAAAATGTGCGGCCAAGCAAGGGCAGGCGTTAACCATAGAAAGCACCGGAAAGTGTACAGGAAAGCAGAAAAAACTGCTTTTTCTGTACACCTCCGACTTAATATCATAGCGATATTAAGTCGGAGGCACCAAAATAAAAAAAATAAAATCTGCCGCCGGTCGGTAGGTTCGAAAACGGACACTCAGTTTTGCCGGCGTCTGTTTTCCAAACCTGTGGCTGTCAACGGGTTCAAAAACCAATGCCGGTAAAATTAAGCAAAAGATAAAAATAAAATAAGTGAGCAGAAAATAAAATAGAAGCAGATTTTGGGCTGGCCTTATGACTTACTTATTTACTTAATTATTTGATTTGATTTATATTCCAGCTTTCAGCCACTTCAGAGCTGATTACATTCAGGCACTGTAGGTATTCCCTGTCCTCAGAAGGCTCACAATCTACGTTTGTACCTGAGGCAATGGTGGGTAAAGTGACTTGTCCAAAGGTCACAAGGAGTAGCAGTGGGATTTGAATCCTGTCTTCCCTAGATCATAGCCCATTGCTCTAAGGATGAGTGTATTTTATTGGGTCCAGCTGGGTTTTGATACATTTTAAATGATGGGCACTCTGTGATAATTTTCTCTAAAAATAAAATAAAATAAAAAGATACCAGATTGGAGCCAACGGTGTCTTCCATCTTTCTCTTCAGCTGCAGTAGATAAAAGGAAGCCAGTTCAAAAAGGTTTTAGGTCAGTTACCTGGTGTAACTCAACAGAAAAACAACCAGGAGAGATTTGTGTATAACCCTGAGAGTTTTATGTATAACTATGAAAGATTTACTACTTAATTGTTTTTGGAGTTCTTTTGTTTCCTTTGTTTTAATTGTTTTATTTGTTTTAAACTGTTTTAATTGTTTTTAATTATTTTAATTCGTTTTTAATTGTTTTAACTGTTTAACTGTTCCTTGTAAAGCCCTTGGGCGTCCACTAATGCCTCTGGCGTTTTCTCTGTTACATGTAAACCGGATTGATTTGTATATTGTACAAGAACTTCGGTATATAAAAACTAAAGATAAATAAAATAAAATAAATACTTTGTATACCCTTGGGATGAGAGGGCGATTATATACTTCTGGTGCATATCCCTACTGTACGTAGAACATATTGAGATCAATATTCAGTAGTCTGTGTGAGTCACCAAATCCATGTGTAAGTGGGCTCGTGGAGATTTATGCTTGCATTTTATAAAGTGTGTGGTGGGAGCTGCACTATAAAATATTACTTATTTCTGCCCCAAAAGTTTGCATATATTTTTCATTACCCATGTATTTGTAGTGCAGGAAGATTTATATTTTTCCTATCCATTTTTTAAAAGAATGTGCATATATTTTATCAGGCAAGTAGGTATTTCTCCTTTATAAAAGAAGGACACCCAGTCAGAGTCTTCACAACTCCTTGGAAAGAAAGAATTTCACACTCTGTGCAGAGAGAGATTTTTTGCCATCTGGGAAGGATTTCCCACTGACTAAAGGGGCCCTAACAAAAGGGGACCACTGCTCAGCCTAAGCCAGGAGGCTGGCTGGAATCTTGCACAGATAGAGGACCCAGAAGAGTAATTAAAGATAGATAAAGAGAGTGAACTGTGGTGCTGGAAATTCATATTTATTGTGCCATAAATTCATCATTGTCTTCAGTAAAATTATTATTTTGGACACTCACCCAGTGGCCCTGCATCTCCTTTGGGCACATAGCATACAGAATATACCAAATGTACATCACCCAGGGAAATTCAAGGAAAGATGTCAGCCACCCTGCACAGGGACCTGAGAGAACCCATTTCTTCCCCCAGTCGGAAGGACCTACACCTTGTGAATTAAGGGAAGTAGAAGAGTTAGCCAGGGTCCCTGCCCCAAAGAGTCGATAAATAACTTTATGGCCTCACCCGTGCTAGACCTGCACACTAGGTTGGGGTTACATATATGTTAGAAAGTATGTGACGCATAAGAGAGAGAGGAGCAAGTTTGTGCATACCTCCTATCCCTGACTAATCCGTGACAATCTCAGGGTGATTGGAATCTAAAGTTACCAAGTATGTAGAGCAATGGATATTTTTTATCCTTAAGTTTTAATTAGTGGAGTGTTATTTGATGCATCTTCTGTTTTGAAATATTTTATTTATTGGATAATTAAAAAAAAAACCCCAATGGTATATATTTTTAATCATTGGATGTTCTATTCGTCAGCGCTTTGAAATATTTATTCTTTTTATGAGCATGGTTTTAATATTATAATTGATGGTTTATATATCTTGATTTTATTGTTTGATGTTTAATGAGGAATGGTGATGTTTCTGTTTTTCCATTGTTGCACTGCATATGGAGTCTGTCTTGTTATGGTTTCCAATTCAGTTTTTGTTTGCATTTTTCTAGTTAAACTTTATTGTCTCTTTATTCTGTATTTGGTGAGGGTCTGCGTGTTCTGCATGTGTGACTGAGATGAGGTATTCTGCTAATGTATAGTTTCTGTGTAGGGATCTATAACAGCTTGGCTTGTTCTGTTTTCCTAGTATCAAGTGTATTGGTGTTTTAGGGCCTATTGTAATATTTTCAATTTTGCTTTTTCATAGGTAAAGTTGTTACTGTTTGAATGCTGGCAGTTTGTGCAGTTTTCTCTGGGAGGTTTATAATATTGTAATTCAGTTTACTCAAAGCTTTCTGAAAGTCAACATGCTTTACAATAGTCCTAATACCATATAGTATTGGACTATTGGACTACACAATGAAACAATAAACTAGTTCAGCTTATATCTAAAAAATAGGTTCTTTCAAGTTCAGATCAACAACACACTATCAGACAAATTCAATCTTGGAACAGGTGTACCGCAGAGATCAGCCTTATCCGCAACCCTTTTTAACATATACATGCTCCCATTATGCCATCTACTAGCAGGATTAGGAATCATACATTACATTTATGCAGATGATATTCAATTAATTCTATCAATCGATGACACAATAGAAACAACATTAAACCTAGCTAACATGTATCTAGACATCATAAAACAACTATTAAACTGAATGGAAGTAGTGATCAATATTGAAAAAACAGAATTTCTACACTTAGAAAAAATATTGAAATCATTCAAACCCCAATTATACTAAAAAACAACCATAAAATAGAACTAGCGGAAAAAGTAAGGAACCTTGGAATAATAATGGACCCCGAAATTCATCTAAAACAACACATATCGCTAAAAATAAAAGAAGGCTATGCTAAACTCATGATCCTCAGAAAACTTAAACCATTACTAACTCCTGCAGATTTCAGAACAGTGCTCAATTACTGTAATGCACTTTTTCTAGGACTCCCAAATACAACAATAAGACCACTTCAAATTCTACAAAACACAATAGCGAGAATACTAACTGGAAAAAGAAGAAGAGACCATATAACTGAAACTCTGGCCAAACTTCACTGGCTACCCATAGAACAAAGAATAAAATACAAAACACTATGCACAATACATAAACTAATACATGATGAAAAAGCAGACTGGCTAAACACTGCACTACCACACAGGAACCTTCGTTCAGCAAACAAAGCTCTCTTAACCATTCCCTCAGTCAAGACAGCGAGACTAACCCAGGTAAGAGAGAGGGCATTGTCTTTAGCAGGACCCACACTCTGGAACACAATGCCTTTGGAGACCAGATTACAGAGAGACCCCAAAACATTCAAGAGAAGTCTAAAGACATGGCTTTTTAAGCAAGCCTTTTATAAAGAGACCGGAGAATAGAAAATACACTGGAATAAACAGAAGAGCACCGGCACACAGCACTATTCTCATAAATGTGCATTACAATATTTAACAAATTGAGTACACAATGAATGTAATAATATAACACAGTCAATGTGATTTTTTTTACCTATAAAAGTACCTTCTGGGTACACCTGGCCAGAACCTACATCACTAAACATTTGTAAGTATTTTTATGATTTAATGTAACCGAAACTTAATGGCACCTGTTAGAATGTACTATAGTACACTTACTCCAAACTTACTTATGTGCCTACATGTAAACCGTTGCGATGGTATATAACTTAGCGACGGTATAGAAAAGACTTTAAATAAGATAATAAATAAAATAAATATGGCTACAGGTGCATTTTTTTTGCAAAGTTTTCTAATTGGTACCATAGTAGTACATGTAAATAATATCCATGTATAAGTGATATTTTTATCTTAGAACACTGAATGTTCTTTTTCGTGTAAAATCTGTTACTATAAAGACATAATTTATTTGTGGGAAGGGTAAGTCTAGGAGTGTGTGCAAGGCTGTAAGTTTCACCTATGATACCTAATGCCCTTGCACCAGCTCTGACTGCACTGGCTCCACAAAAGAAAGCAGGATTCCACCTGGAGCTGTGCTACTTTAGGTTAGTGGCTCTCCCCAGTCTTGGAAAACAGCTGAAAAAATTCCCACACTCAATCGCTAGTATATAAAAACGGGAACCATCCACGAGACTCAAATTAATATGCCAAACAATCCATCCTTCTTAAATCCTTATGAATAAGAATAAACCGCATCAGCAAGCCTGACAACGTGCCTTCTTTATCTCAAAAGGCCGACCGCTCAACTCAGTCATTTACGGTATCAATTACTATTTTTCTGTGGGTTTTTTTGTATTCGCGTTGAAAATCGTAACTTTGCAACAAAAATGACCGTGGCTGTATAACGACCGATGTTTCGCTTCCTCAGGAGCGGCATAGTCATTTATAATCATTCTTCCATGTCAAGCAAGTACTCTAAAAATAGTGGATACAAAAACATCCATTAAAACAAAATAACCAACAATCCAGAAAGTACTTATCTGTCCGCTGGCAAATATACCCCTCATCTCGGACTTCACATCTCATACTTCTTCTCAAATGGAGCAGAGGCGACCAATCTGGATTGTTGGTTATTTTGTTTTAATGGATGTTTTTGTGCCAATAAAATTTCTGCAATTTAAAAATCTGACACTGGCTGGCAGTGTCTTTACTTGCAACTGACTCAAGAGCCAGACTAGGAATCCAGGATATATCTCTATGAGAGATATAAGCAGGTGTGTAAGGAGCCCAACCGGGGGCTGCAGATCTCACCCCGGTCTAGAATATACTCAACTGCTTAGTTATTTAGGAAAGATGAAGTTTGTTTTAGAGATATTTGGGCTCACTTCTGGCATGCTTTTGGAAGCTGTTGATAGATGTGCTGTAGGGACATGAGGGTGTCAGATACCCCATGGGTTGGTTTTGAAAAAATCCCCTGGCTGATCTTTTCTGCAATCTGCCCCTGGGCAGGGGGAATAGGGAGAGGGGGTGAGGAGAGTTTCATAGGGAGTGAGGTTTGGGGAAGACCATGAGAACACAGGCATAATTGATTTGGTAGAATTGTGAGGGAGACATTATGGGTGTTTGTGGCAGATTTTACCATTTTTATATGGCAAATAACTGCTTTATTTCTGGTTTTGTTTTAACCAGTTTTCACTGGCAGTTTTGCCTGACCTTTAACAGAGGGCTGATTCACAAGAAGAAACATGGCTAAACTTCCCAAATAAGAGATGGAAAGTCTAGATTATTAAAGAAAACCATTTTTTTCCTGAGCTCATTTATTAGAATTATATCTGTGTAGTATGTATTTTTTTTAAATTTTATCTAAGTTGCCTGTATTGTTTTAAGAAGACGTTGGCTTACATTTTAGTGAAATAACTGAGTACTTAATCTTTTCCCTGGCATTTAGTATTTGGCATCTAATAAGACTGTTTTCAGAACTGTATGTATTTTTCTGTGAGCTTTCATTATCTGCAATCATATGATTACTATAATCTAGTTAGTTTTTCTTCAGCTAAAAATGTTACTATTAAAGCAGTAATCTTGTATAGGAGAGTAAACAGTTTATGAAATTTTCAATATACAGTAATGATTTTCAGTACTCCATATTATCTTGAGATTAGCTGCTTTTAGTTCCCAAAAGCCAGTGAGTTCATTGTATAATTTATTTTAACTTTTTATTTATCCATATCCATTAAAATATGCAAGAAATCCTCTTACTCAGAGAAGAAAAAGGCTGGTACAATTGGAAAATAATTTAAACAAAAGAAGAAGACAGAGAAATATAAGGTAAACCTACATAATATAACCTCCAACTTAAGTTCACAGTGAGGGTTGGGAGTGATGACACTTGCACTATCTAAGGAAATTTAAAGTAAAAATACAAAAAGGGATTAACTAAAAATATAGGGGCAGATTTTTAATCTTATGCGCGCGGGGTACATTTGTGCGCGCTACCCGGCAAGCACAAATGTACACCCGATTTTATAACATGCGTGCGCTGCCGCGCGCATGTTATAAAATCCGGGGTCGGCACGCACAAGGGGGTGCACATTTGTGCACCTTGCGCACGCCGAGCCCTAGGGGAGGCCCGATGGCTTTCCCCGTTCCCTCCGAGGCCTCTCCGAAATCGGAGCGGCCTCGGAGGGAACTTTCCTTTTGCTCCCCCCCCCACCTTCCCCTCCCTTCCCCTATCTAACCCACCCCCCTGCCCTATCAAAATCCCCCCCTATCTTTATTGCAGGAGTTACGCCTCTGGCAGGCGTAACTTGCGTGCGCCGGCCAACTGCCCGTGCGCCAACCCCCGACACAGCCGCTGTGCCGGAGGACTCGGGACCGCCTCCGAGCTGCCGCCCTGCCCCCGTCCCCGCCTCCGGACCACCTCTTTTTCAAAGCCCCGGGACATACACGTGTCGCAGGGCTTGCGCGCGCAGGGATAGGTTTTAAAGGGTTACGCGCGTAACCCTTTGAAAATCTACCCCACAGTGTAATATAGCATAGCGCTCTATATGCAACTCTCATTAAATAAAAAATCAAGATTTAACTTCAGGAGCTAAGAGAGAGGACAACCTATTTTTAGCATTGAAAATATTTACCAAATGATCAGACTGAAGGAATACCTATTCTTTTCCCTGCAGCATAAGTATACATATGTGCCCATTATGTGTCTCTGTACAACGCCACATACATCTGGCCTGTGTTGTACAAATGGTGATGATGTATAGGGAAGCTAAAGTCATCTGCTTCCGAAGAAATAACTTCCTGACTTATAGCAAGAAACTGCATTACCCTGCGAACATCCCAAAAAATACACAATGTGTCCCAGTTCACGGTATAATTTTATCTGCTCGTCAGGAAAGCTGTGTTGGTTGCAACAGAAAGTTTAGAGGCTCTGTGAACTAGCCAACTAAGATGTCTTTAATTAATGTTTTGGCCCAGTAGTTTCCTTCTGCACATTTAGGATTCTAGCTTTATTCGAACTGTTGCTGCACCTCTATTTACTGCTAACCCTCCCCCAGGGATTCCCCCCTCTCCTCCCGACCTATTTTATTTTCCCCTCTCATCAGCCCTCGATCAGGGGCCATGCAATCATGAGCCCCTAAATTGGGTCGCTAATTGTTGCCATAGTGTGATGACTGAGGCTCCCTCTCCCACCATCCGCCCTCCAGGAGCTGTGAATGCTGCCTCTGCAGCATCCCCAGCTAGGGGAGCAGAGTCCTGGCTCGGGAACTGAACTCGGGTCATCTGCATGGCAAAGCGCAGCTCTGCTGGCCCATTGAGATGTTTTAAGAGAGTAATGGCTGTCATGGTTCTGTGAACTGGTGTAAGGATCCAGAGATGGTCCTCCTGAAACTGTGCTTATGAATTGTGGTTTACAGTGCAGGCCTGAGCACTACAATGTGCGAAAAATAACAAAACTTGGATTTTTGTTTGGTTTGGGTGAGAGCTCTACAATATGTAGCTCATCTGTAGGTAATATGTTGATGAAGTAGTGGCCTAAGCTGACGTCGGTGTTAACTGTTAATAGATCAATATTTTGTTTTGCTTGCATTTTCCATAAACTACAGCATGTAGTATTCCTATGGCATGTGCAAGATCCTAGAGATTTCCTAACCACTGTATACATCAGCCACTGCCATTTTTTCTATTTTATCTTTTTTTTTTTTTTTTTTGAGTCAGTCCACTTCACCCTTACTCTCTCAAAGGTGCCTAGTTAGTGAAATTCTCTGCCAGCTGTATAGTGCGAAAATATATCAATGTACACAATAGAACAGTACGCTTAGGAGAGAGTCTTTTCCCCATTATTTTTAAGGGTTCTCCTGCGCGAAGTTCATGCAAATTCATGTTGGTCCAAGCCGCCTGATGCTACCAGAAAGGCACAAGCAGGGAGTACATTCTGCACCCCAAATTATGGAGAAAATGGCTTTTTACTAAGATGTTATCCCCTCCCCCCGTGAAAGCGTAGCACTGAGTCCTGGAGTTAGCAGAGTTGGAAAGTGCGGTGCTCTTTCTTTCCCATCAAGGGCAATAACAGTGATTGTGTTTGTTTCCCTCCATTGTCTGATCAAACCTGGTGGTTGAAAGGCGCTCAAGGTTTGTGCACCTGTCTCTCTTGGTCCAAGAGACTAGCCTTATTATTTATGCTGTTAACTTTTCTTGGTCTTCTGATAGAATTTAGAGGGAAGAAAGTTTGACAAAACTCACTCCGTTTGATTTTTCATTTGAAAAGGAAAGTTGAAAGGACAGAAACCATCCACCCACACACGCTGATGTAACTTTCAGAAAATCATTGTACTGTTGGGCCTTGAGGCAGTGGGTGATGTCACAGATGAGTACACACATTAGTTTATTCAACTCTAAAGATCAAATGTGTGCTTTCCTCCCCAGAGAGAAGCATAGCTTTATGATGTGTACTTTAGAAAAGGGAATTTGTGGAAATGTAACACTCCTTTATGTTTCAGTAATGGGAGTTAGCAGCAGCTGAGAATAGACCCAAACACTGAGCATTCAGTTACAGTTTGTTAAAAAAAAAAGAAAATGTCTTCAACCTCAAATGTACTTAAATTATTAAATATTTTGGTTATTTAATTATACTATATAAACATTTTTCTTTCTCTGGTATCACTGCACCATTTAATTCCATGAAGCTTGCATAATAGCAGTAATATTTTAGACTTACATCATCCTTTTCATTCAAAGTATACATGTGCACTTCACAGTATACCGTTTCAGAAACTTTCATGCAGCCACCCCTGGGTTGGATGGCCTGTACATATGATACTTGGATTCGTAGCTCAGTTCTATATTTGTTAGATCAGTGGCATACCTGGCACAGGATTCACTTCATTGTGGCACACCACTCCCTCCCTCACCCCCTGGCATCATTATCATTTTCCCTCTCCCTCCATCCCCCTGGTAATCACCTTCCCTCTCCCTCACTTCCTAGCATCATCATCATCAACTTCCCTCTTCTTCACTCCCAAGCATCATCATCATCATCTTCCCTCTGACCTACCCCTTCTCCTTCCATCCCTCTCCCTCACCCCCTGTCATCACCATCAACTTCCCTCTCCCTCACCCCCTGGCATCATCATCACCTTCTCACTCCCTCTACCTCGCCTCCCCACCACCTGGCATCATCATCATTATCATCTTCCCTCTTCCTCTCCCTCCAACTCTCCTCCCCAACCCCTGGCATTATCATCACCTTTCCTCTGCCCCTTGGTATCATCATCTTCTCTTTCTTTCCCTTTTCTTCCACCCTCCCTGGCAAGCACCTTCTTTTCCCTTTCCCTCTATCTCCTTGTATCACCTTCCCTCCTCCTCACTTCTGGCATCGTCATCACCATCGCTCACCTTCCACACCTCTCCCTCACCCCCTGGCATCGTCATCACCTTCCCTCTCTTTCCACCCCCCCTGGCATCATCACCTTCCCACCCCCTTGCATAATCAACTTCTTTTCCTTTTCCCTCTACCCCTTGGCATCACCTTTCTTCTCCCTCACTCCCTGCATCATCAACATCTTCCCTTTCCCTCCATCTCCCTCCCTCCCTCCATTTCCCCCCACCTCCTAGCATCATCATCTTTTCTTCCTTTCCCTCTCCTTCCACCCTCTGGCATAATCACCCTCTCTTCCCTTTCCCTCCATCCTCTGGTATCAGCTTCACTCTCACTCATTCTCTGGTATCATTATCATCTTCCTTTTCCCTCATCCCATTGCATTAACATCATCACATTTCCCTCTCCTTCCATAACTTTCCCCAACCCCATGGCATCATCACCTTCCCTGTTCCCAGTCTTCCTGGTATCATCATCTTTCCTTTCTTTCCCTCTCCCCACGTACCCCATGACACATTCAGCTGTCCCTTCCCCCCAATGTCCTGGAACAGCAGAGGTCTGTGAGCAGACTTATCTAGTGCTGCGTCTTCCTCCTCTGTCAGCTTCCTTCTAGAATCAGAACAGCATGGGGATAGCAGATCTGACAAGAATGTAGGGCCCTGTGCATTTTCTACTGAAGAAGAGAACCAGCAGAGGGGAAAGTACGAGTATCTGCACATAAGCCTGCTCTCCAACCTCATCCTGCTGGCTGGAGAACGTCCTGCAGGCCAGGATGGAAAGAGAATGTGAAGATTGTATCCGTGCCAGACCTGACCTTCAGCCATGTTACATTGGTTGGGAAACGTTGCATTAAGACTATTTCTCCTAGCACAAGCAGGATGGAGCCCCTCACACATGGGTGACATCATCGGATGGAGCCCAGCATGGAAAATTTATGTCAACATTTCTGGAACTTTGAGCAAACTGAGCATGCCCAGCATGCCCTAATCCACGCATCCATGTGGGGGTCTCTTTTTTTTTCTGCGGAGCTTTCGCCTTATGGAAGAGTGAGCTTGTGGCTTTTCTTTTGAAATTGCCTTGAAAAATGTTCACCATCCTGTTCGGGGGGTTTTTGTGTAATTTCACCGATCACGAAGCTCTCTCGTTTCCCTCTGGTTTTCCCAGTCAGGTTTTTTGGTAGTCGGTAAGTCTCTTTTTGCTTTCATTCCCCCCACCATGGCAGCGGTGCCTCAGTGCCCACCGGCGTCAACTGCCCGCCATCACCATTCTTTGTTTTCCCTTTTCTTTCATTTGTCATGGCCTCATTTGGTTTCCGTTGGTGCCCCAGTGTCCGAGGACCATGTCCATCATGGGCCACAATGAGGTGTGTGTCCTCTGCCTGGGGACATCACACAATGTCCGGGGCTGCCGCATGTGCAACAAGATGACCAACAAAGGATGTCGCGCTCTGCTTGATAAGAAAGAGAAGATCTTTGGGTCAAAGAAGTCTGAGGCATCGACATTGGCATCGGCAGCATTGGCATCGATGGACCAGGAGCTGCACAGATGGACACTGAGCTATCGGTATCAGGGGGGATCATCAGCTCTGTCGGCAGATTAGGGACACCGGCGACCGTCCTCTGTTGGTCTCTTCCAAGTCGAGGACGTCTGGTTCATCATTGACCTCGCACTGGGGAAAGACTGGACTGAACACCGAGGGAAGCCAAGGATGCATTGGCACCGGTCATCTTTGATGCACAGTTCCAGGCTTGGGAAGGCGCTGGCTCCTGCCGTGATGCCCCAGAAGAGACCCTGCAGCGAGGAGTGCCCATCCTCTATTGATGCCGGGGGTTCACAATGGCTCCGCCGGTCCTGGTGCCATTTACCGTTACACCTCGGGGCTCCAAGGAAGATTTGGCCACCCCTCCTGCTTCCCAGTCAGTTTTGGCATCGGCAACTTTTGTGAAAGAGCTGGAGCTCAGGGTCCAGCTGGCAGTCCAGCGGGGGTTGCAGTGCATTGAACTGGTGGCACCGATGGTGCCGGTGCTGGCACTTGCCCTGCTGGAACCACTGCTGGAATGGCTCAACGTGCTTATCGGTGTGTTAGCGACCCTGTTGGCGTTTGTTCCCAGAAGATCATCGATGCCCAGCAGGGCATCGATACTTTCCCCGACTGATACACTGCTCGTTGCCAGTTCCGAGGAGGAGGAAGCTCAATTGATGCTTGTAGAGACACCAAGGCCTGCAGCTCCCCATCCAGCTTTGCTGGGGCCGGCACCAGTGCTACTGATGCCTATGCCTTTGGATGAAGGCTGAGCACCCAGGGCCCCCCATCTCCTATGGACTACAGTGAGGATGAGGCCCTGTATGACCCCTGGGGGGATGACAGTACAGAATCCTCCTCCGAGGACTCGGAGGGTCTCCCTTCGCAACTGTCTCCTCCAGATGAGTGAAGGAGGTCTCCTCCAGAGGACCTGACCATCATAAGTTATGTACAAGCAATGGCGCAGGCCATCATTAACTTTTCAGTTAATGATGGAGGAGGATTCCAGGCATAAGATGCTGGAGATCCTCTAGTTCATGGAGGCCCCTAAAGAGATCGTGGTGGTCCTGATGCACAAGATCAGGGAACACCCCCTCATAGTACCTCCTGTTAACAGGGAGGCGGATGGGGTTTACTTCGTCCAACAGGCTACTGGATTTGAGAAGCGTCAACTGTCACATGAATCAGTAGTGGTCAAATCCACTTTCAAGAAGGCCAAGCGTTCTTGGACCCATGCCCCTGGGTAAGGATCATAGAGCGATGGACGCTATTGGGAGGAAAGTATTCCAAGGGACCATGCTTATTGTCCGCATTGCTTCTACATGGAAGCAGGTGCAGGAGGTGGCCAAGTGGCTGCCTTAACAGCAGCAAGACCCCCTCTTATCACTGGTGCGTTAGGGCCTCGAGTGTGGAAAACATGAGGTTCGTTCAACCTATGATGTTTTTGAGATGGCAGCAAGAGTCTCTGCGGCAGAAGTCTGCGCCCGCAGAATGACATGGCTGAGGTCCTCAGATTTCCGACCGGAGGTACAGGAAAGATTCACTGACCTGTTGTACACAGAAGAGAATCTCTTTGAAGATAAGGTGAGGGACACGGTGGCCCATATGCGGGATCACCAAGCGACCTTCCAACAACTCTCTGCCAGCACTTCAGACCCGCCCTTCTCAGCCAGGAGGTCCGCGAGGCAGGGTCAAAGGAAGTCTTTCTACCACCTAAGGAAATACTATCCTCCACCCCCTTGTTCCCGTTTGCAGAGAGTGAGCTCATAGGGCTGTCTCAGGCAACAGAGAGCTCCCAAGCCCCAGCCAGCTCCCCAGCCAAATCCTGGGATGGGGTTTTGACTGGATCATAGGGAGTATAAGCCAGCCACCTGTACCAGAGACACTGGTCCTCCCCTGTCGCAGGCAGGCTATGGTTCTTTGCGGATCGGTGGCCCAGTATAACTAGTGGGTCTTGTCCATTGTCCGTCAAAGGTACCAATTAAACCTATTTGGGGTCCCACCAAATTGCCCCCTGTGCCCTTTTTGGGAGCCAATAATGCAACAGGAGGTACTACTTCGGGAGCTCTCTGCTCTCTTAATGGCTAGAGTGGCCGAGCCTGTTCCACTAGGGCAAAGAGTATGGGGATTCTACTTCCGGTACTTCCTGTATATTTAAAAATTATTACTTCATTATATGTATGTGCATTTTGTAAAATAAAATACTGGCTATAGTCATGCATAGGGTTCTGCACTTAATTGAATCCTAAATATTTTAAGTTAAAATGTTTTACTTGTAACTTGCTTTCTGTGTCTTAATCATTTAAACTGCAAACTAATATTTGAAAAGGTAATTCTGAAATATGCACCTAAATTTGATTTACATGGACGTAGTCCACTTGTAATGGAGATTTTCCTTTTTCAATAGGTGATTAAAGAAAGTGGACCGCCACACATGAAGAGTTTCATTACACGAGTCACAGTAGGAGAGTTTACTGCAGAAGGAGAAGGGAACAGCAAAAAACTGTCCAAGAAACGTGCTGCAACAGCTGTCCTACAGGAACTGAAAAAACTGCCTCCTCTTCCTATGATTGAAAAACCAAAACTTTATTTCAGCAAACGCCCCAAAACTATATTAAAGGTACTGCATGGTCAGTTATGTCTTTTAAGTTAAAATCTTTTCAAGTTATAAATGCTCTAAAAAAAAATCAACAACAAAAAAAGGCATGCTAAAACTATGGTGCTTTTGTGGGAAACTAAAGAAACTAATTTTCAGCACAAATGAAATATGGCTTAAGACTGCAGTTTTTACTATGAAAACAGAATTGTTATTCCACAGTCTGATAGTCCTTACTCAAGGCTGTGAAGCCTTAATGAGTCCTTGAGTGATGAAATACAAATCTTCATAGGGTTGCTGCTGCTCATCTACAGAGTGCAGTGTCAGGCTTCTGAAGCAGGTGCTTTTTCCATTTTATGTGAATTAAATCTCCAGGAGCAAGTTCCAGGAAAGGGCTTATAGTCAATGAATGACTGTGCTCTCAGTCTTTCTTAACAAACTATGGGGCTGAGTTACATTTTAGCATGGATTTTACTTAAAATGCACATTAAAAACAGAGGTCCCTGTAAGATACAGTAAGAAAATGGGATGCAGATCAAACAGGAGTCTCCATTTAGCTATTCATGCTCAATTGCAGTAACTTTCGCCAAGTTCCTCTGCCCCCCCATAACATCTGTTATCTTATCTTGTTATCTTGTTTCAATGTAAACGCCCACGGAGGCGTCAGTTTGATTTCATTGTAAACCGGTGTGATTTGTATATTATACAAGAACATCGGTATATCAAAAACTAAAAATAAATAAATAAATAAATAAATATTGCTCTAAATAAAAAAGGCACATTAAAATTCGAGCTAAACTGAAAAATCTGCATTAATGCAGAAAAGTTTTAAAAATTGCTTTAAAACAGAATTAACGAGGTAAGTGCTTGAAATTGGAAAAAGTATGACTAAAATGACCTTGCATGCAAGATTGGCACTGGCATCCTGACTTGGGCACAATCTCGTAGATCATTTGGGTAAGGCAGGCCCTGTAAATTCAAAGGATAAGCTCACTAGAGCAGACACCCACAGCTGAACAAAACATAAGCTTTCTTAGGAAGGCACCTTCAGCTAATTGGCATTCACTTGCGGGCGGATTTTAAAAGCCCTGCTCGCGTAAATCCGCCTGGATTTACGCGAGCAGGGCCTTGTGCACCGGCGCGCCTATTTTCCATAGGCCGCTGGCGCGCGCAGAGCCCCGGGACGCGCGTAGGTCCCGGGGTTTTTGGAAGGGGGCGTGTCAGGGGCGTGTCGAGGGGGCGGGACCCGATGACGCGGCGTTTCGGGGGCGTGGTTTCGGCCCGGGCATTTCGGGGGCGTGGCCGCGCCCTCTGGAATCGCCCCAGGTCGAGTCTCTGCGCGCCAGCAGCCCGCTGGCGCGCTTGGATTTACGTCTCCCTCCGGGAGGCGTAAATCCATGGTTAAAGGTAGGGGAGGGGTTTAGATAGGGCCGGGGGGGTGGGTTAGGTAGGGGAAGGGAGGGGAAGGTGAGGGGAGGGCGAAAGAAAGTTCCCACCGAGGCCGCTCTGATTTCGGAGCGGCCTCGGAGGGAACGGTGACAGGCTGCGCGGCTTGGCGCGCGCCGGCTGCCCAAAATCGGCAGCCTTGTGCGCGCCAATCCAGGATTTTGCGTATCTTATAAAATCCAGCGTACTTTTGTTTGCGCCTGGTACGCAAACAAAAGTACGCGAACGCGCTTTTTAAAAAAAATCTACCCCTTGGTGTTGTGCATCCCAACTTTGAATTACTGTTCAACTGTAGGTGCACATCCAAGAGAGCATACATTGGAAATGTAAATCCTTCTGGGTCTGACGTGGAGTATCACATTGAGCACAACAACTTTTGCCACCAGAAATATGAGTTTACTCCACTTCAGATCCAGGAGTTAAATTTCCAATGTAAGCTCTCTGAGACAGGCACCATTCACAGGTTTCTTTGTTTTCCTGAGCAGCTAGCCAGCACACCACATGTAGTGCTAAAATGCGTATTGTTCTGCTGTTGGTGCCCACCCAGACAGCCTATGTTTTGTTTATCTAGCTGTAGGTGCGTTCCCCAGAGAGCTTATGCTTTTATTTTACTTGCCATGCCTTGTCAAAATGGCCTTGACTGAGAGAATGTGTCCACAAGTTGGGATGCTTGGCACCAATCTCACATGCAGTGCCATTATGGCAAGTAAAATCAAATCAAAAGCTCTCTGGGGTGGTCACCTTCAGCTGAACAGTGTGCACTTTGGTGCTGCGCATCCAACTTTGGCATCCTGTTCAGCTTTAGGAGTTATGTATGTTAAATGTTGTCCATTTAATTTTCACTTGTTTTTTGTATGTGTGTTCAATTTTTTTAATTTTATGTATAATTTGTTTTTAGTTGCCCCTGAGGCAGCTCTTGACCAAAGAGCGAAACTCGGCCAGAGTCAGGTCAATTCTAATAAAGGGCTTTTCATACACCGATCTTCGATTTCTTTACCGCTATACTGGAGAGGTGATATGCTATGTGGGGTAGAGAACTTATGGAATGAATTGGATTGGGTAGAGAACTTATGGAATGAATTGGATCCATGTGTTAATATGGAGTGGGAGTTAAAATAATCTCGATGTAAGTCAAGGGTTTAAATTCACCCCAGAAAAGAAAATAACTTTTCATTGAGGTCTTGCGCCTTCAGGCTTCTAATGTTTTTCTTCAACAGACACATTCATAAAAACTTTGAGTGTTTATTTCCATCACCTCATTTTTCCCATGTACTCCTGGATGACTGCTCTACACAATGTAAATGTATGGCTATATTGCTTGCTAAAACTTTTCAATATAAAGTTCTCCTGGTTCATGGGGTCCCTGAGGGTAGATACATTCTGGTGTAAATTAAGCTGTGAGGTAATTATTTCATACTAGTTAATTTGTCTACTCCAAATAAGGGACAGAGTTCATTTTTGGACAATCTATCTGAGGTATTGTCAACAAGGGTAGAGGGTAATTTAATTATTGTTAGTAATTTCAACTGTAGCAAGAATCTGAATTTACATAATTCCTCAAGTTTGGATATGATGTCTCATGGGGAGCTAGACAGATTCCGTGTTTTTATAGCTAAATGGAATTTAACAGATGTGTGGAGATTACTGAATGTGTCAGCAAGAAATTATATCTATTTATTTCCCATTCTTCTTATTCTCATATTGATTATTATCTAGTAGACAGAGATGTTATATCCATGATTTCCAGAGCTGAGGTGGGTTGCATTACTTGGTCAGATTATGCATCCCTTGGAGACTTAATGATAATTTATTCAATGATGAGTTATATTATAAACAATTGGTTGAAGAAATTGGGAAATATATAAACTCAGTGATACAGGCGATTTGTCTCCGGCAATTATTTGGGAGGGTCTCAAGGTAGTTCTGTTAAAAGGGAAAAGAATAAGAAAAGACGTAAGTTAATTGAAGAGATACAACAGCTCAAAAATACACATAAAAGAACACTATTTAATGCTACTTACAAAAAACTACTTTTGACGCGTTTTGAGCTTTTAAGCTTGGACTCAAACATGATAGCTCACCAGATATAGCTCACCAAACGGTTTTTGAATTTATTTATTTATTTATTTTATTTTATTTAACATATTTCTATACCGGGCTTCATGAAAGGGATTCATATCAGGCCGGTTTACATGGAACTTGGGGATTAACAAGTGTAACCAAACAAGAAAGTCGAAGCAAAGTTACATATAACAGGGGGATAGAACTTGGGGGCTATAGTAGCCAGGAAGTAGACAGAAAGGAAATTTAATTACATGTAAATAATATATGATGGGTTATGGGATTAGTAAACGTCCCATTCCTTGGGCTGAGTCAGAAGTGACATTTTTGAGTTAGGGGAAGGCTTGGAGGAAAAGCCATGTCTTAAGTTTTCTTCGAAAGGTAAGAAGGCAGGGTTCCAGTCTTAGGTCAGTCGGCAGTTTGTTCCAAAGGACTGGGCCTGCTGTGGAGAAGGAACGTTCTTTGGTGGATGTTAGACGGGTGGATTTAGTAGGTGGAACTTGTAGGGTTCCTTTATATGCTTCTCTGATGGGTCTTTCCGAAGAGTGGAGTTTGAAAGGGGTCTGAAGGTCTAGTGTGAGCTGTTTGTGGATGGTTTTGTGGATTATAGTGAGTGCTTTATGTAGAATTCTGTATTTTATTGGCAGCCAGTGTAGGTTTCGGAGGATGGGGGTGATGTGAGCACGTCGGTTGGTGTTGGTTAAGATTCTGGCTGCTGCGATCTGGAGCATTTGTAGAGGTTTTGTAGCTGAGATGGGGAGCCCCAGGAGTAAAGCATTACAGTAGTCAGTTTTCGAGAATAACGTAGATTGAAGGACGGTTTTAGAACTTGAAGCTTATAGAAACATTCCTTGGTGATATTGTTGATTGATTTCTTTAAATTCAGATGATTGTCTAGTATAACTCCTAAATCTCTAGTTTGAGAAATCTGAGGGTCAAGAGCTGTAAGATCGGTGTTGGTCGAGTGTTCAGGGGAGATAAGAAGGATTTCCGTCTTGGATGCGTTGAGAACCAGGTTCAGGCTGGAGAGGAGGCTTTTTATGGACTTCAGGCAATTTTCCCAGTAGTCAAGCGTTTTTGGCAGGGATTCTTTTATGGGGATTAAGATCTGAACATCATCTGCATAGAGGTAGTGTGTTAATTTTAGATTTGTGAGCTGATGGCAGAGGGGCAGTAAGTAGATATTGAAGAGGGTCGGAGATAAAGAAGAGCCTTGTGGGACGCCTAGCGTTGATTTATAACTTGGTGATTCTTTGTTGTTGACTCTAACCTTGTAGCATCTATTGTTGAGGAAAGAGTTGAACCATCTGAGGGCTAGTCCAGCGATTCCAATGTCTGATAGACGGTTTAGCAGGATGGCATGGTTTACCGTATCGAAAGCCGCTGAGATATCTAGGAGGACCCATGAGGATGTGGTCTGAGATATCTAGGAAGACCCATGAGGATGTGGTCTGATAGGGCGAAGAGAAGGGTTTCTGTACTGGAGGATTTCCGGAAACCGTACTGTGAAGGGTATAGTATTTTATGTTCCTCAAGGTAGTCAGACAATAAATTAATAAATTAATTTGACAATAAAGCTAGTAAGTTGCTAGCCAGATGCCTTAAAAATCCAAATTCAAAATCAAATTGTGAAAATAAGAACAAAAAGGTGAGATGATCACTTCCAATGCTGATATTCATAAATATGTTTTACAATTCTTTAGTGACCTTTAATGCTTAAATAAAGATATTGATGAACGGGAGATCATTGACTGTCTTGCAAATATCTCTCTACCAGCTTTGTTACAGGCCCACAAAGAATGGTTAGATAAAGAGATATCTACTGCAGAAGTCTTGCATGGATAAAAAGCTTACATTCTGGAAAGGCACCAGGATTAGATGGTTACACGGTGCATTTTTACAATTTGACCATAATTGGTCGTTCTGCTAACAAATAAGTTTAAGTTTTTTTACGGGATGATGGTACCTTATGGGTAGGTTCTAATTTAGTGGTGATCAGTTATTACTAAAGAAGGTAAAGACCCAGCATAAGGTGGATTATATAGCCCTATTTCATTCCTTAACATAGGTTTAAAAATCTTAGTAAAGGGTCTTGCTGACCATCTGTATAAGATAGCAAACTCCTTAATCCATAGTGACCAGGCAGGATTCATTCCTGGACATAGGGCAGCTGATAATGTCAGAAAAATATACAATCTAATTTGGTGGGTGAAAAAAGAGAAAATTCCATCTTTGTTATTAACAACAGATGCAGAAAAGGTATTTGACTGAGTTCACTGGTCATTTTTATTTCCGGTATTAGGTCAGATACAGTTTGGAAAGAGATATGTTAATTGGCTTTGGAAACTATATGAAGATCCAGAAGCTTGCTTCAGATTAATGGAAACTTTTCTGGGAAATTCCCAGTAAACAGAGCCACATGTCAGGGATGCCCGTTGTCACCATTGCTATTTGCTTTTTTTCTGGAACCCTTTACAATAAAAATTAGATAAAATTCCACTATAAGAGGAGTAAAAATAGGCAATTGCGATTATAAGTTGCATTATTTGCAGATGATTTTATTTTTTCTTTAACGAATCCTTTCACATCTTTGCAGGGGCTGACAGACGAAATAGAAAGACCGAGTAAAGTATTAGAGTTCAAGATTAAAGCTACTAAGTCTGAAATGTTGGACATATCTCTCTCCATGTCTTCAGCTCAAGGCATTAGAGACAAATTCCTTTTTAAATGGGCCAAGGCAAAAATTAGATATTTAGGGCCTGACTTGAAAAAGCATTTACATACTTAAAATTGGATTTTACTCATGTAAATGCACTTTACTCAAGTAAGTGGACTTTTGAAATTTGCTACAATATATGCTATTGAATTGTCTATAGGATTTACTCACATAAGTGTACTCTACTCGAATAAATGGCTTTTGAAAATTGCTAAAATAGTAGTTACATTTACATGTGTAAATCCTTTTGAAAATTACCCCCTTAGGTATTAATATTGGTAAAGCTAATGAGCATCCTTTTCAGCTTAACTATGACTCTGTTTTTGAGTGGATTGCTAAAGATTTGAATACATAGGACCTGTCCTGGATTGGCAGGGTTTCAGCAATCAAAATTAATATTTTTCCACGTATATGTTATCTTTTTCAAATTACGCCCATATTCATATAAAGTAAGATGTTTACCTTATGGCAAAAGGATATTTTTTATTTTGTTTGGAGACATAGACCCCCGAGAATAGCGAGGGCAGTCATGTACCAAAGTCCAATGGTGGTTTGGGTGTTCCCAATTTGCATTGGTATTTTGATGTTTCTCAACTAAGAGCTACTGTACAGGGGCATAGGTTGGGAGAAAAGAAGCAATGGGTAATTGTAGTGTAAAGCTTTTAGAGTATTATGCCCTTGAGGCATTAATCTGGCAACCAAAGAGTTAGTGGAGACCAATGCAAAAAATATCCCCCTTATAACATCAATACCCTGAGAATAAGGAAACATTGGAAAGCCAAATTAGTTGGTAAATTTTATATCTGCCTTTTATCATAACCTGGACTTCCCACCTGGTTTATCAGGACATATGCTATCTCTATAGGGTATGAGAAGAATCTCACAAGTGGAACATGTTTGGGGTGATGGAGATATCTTTTATGTTGACCAACTAGTAGAGAAATTTGGCCTCACTCCCATGGATTGTTTTTCCTATTTACAATTATGTCACGTTTTAATTCAGAAGAGAATAGGTCTTGATGTACAAAAGGGTAAAATGTTCTTGGAAATACTATGTGAGCAGGTTGACAGGAGTTAAGGGTTCTATATTTAAAATCTACTCTCTTCTTAATCAGGACCTTAAAGAGAAACCTACCCCATATTAGGGCCTGGGAGTCAGATTTGCATGCAGAAGTATTAGAATTGAAGTGGGACCTATGTTTTCAACCTGTTAGCTAAAGTTCAATATCTGCAATCCTTTTGAAAAACATATAAAATCCTAATGCGTTGGTACTCGATTCCAGTTAAGTTGCATGAAATGTTCTCAAGTGTCAAATTTGTGCTGGAGGGGAAGTGGAAACAAGGATTCATTTTATCTTATTTGGTGGGTATGCTCATATATCATACAATTCTAGGGTACCATATTTGGTTGGATTTGCATAGTAAATGGTACTACTGTAAACTGTATACCTAAACTGGTATTGCTGAGTATCCCTGATTTACAGATTCCTTCAGATTTGTAACAATTAATTCAACAATTTTGCCTTGTGGCTCATTGTGAAATTGCTCTCAATTGGAAGTCATACAAAGACTACATAAAATGTATTGCCTAAATAAGTTGACCACAATTCGATGGAAATCTCTAAGTAAATCTGAAAAGATTTGTAAACCTTTTGCTCTTTGGTCCCACAACAACAAGGTTATTACATAACTATTTTCTAATGTCTATATGGAGTTTAACGTTCATGCTAATATTGATGTTATTCTCAGGGGCTACCCTCTGGACTTTTCATGTATGATGCTGATCTATTCTTGTTGTTGATGTTTCAATGGATATTTGGGGAGGGGGCAAGCAGGGATTCTATTTAAAAGCTTTGTAAAACAATGACTGTGATATCTTTTCTTACTTGTGAAGTACATCTTATTGTTGTATGATGCTCATGAACATAATAAAAATTTAATGAAAAAAAAAAAAAAGAAAAGACATTGGCGGAAAGAGAATTCCGATTCCTGAGTGTACATTGAAAGCAAAAGTTGTGTAAATCAGGTATTACCTGTCCCAATTGAAAACCAGAAATTTCCTTGCTTTTTTGGTAGATCTTGGCCTTCTAACATGATTTGCAACAAAACCACTTGTAATAAAGTTCCAGGCCAGTTTGGAAAAATATTTATCCATGCAGTCAACAATAATTGGTACAAAACATAGGGGCGGATTTTCAGAGCCCTGCTCGCGTAAATCCGCCCAAAACCGGGCGGATTTACGCGAGCAGGGCCCTGCGCGCCGGGAAGCCTATTTTACATAGGCCTCCCGGCGCGCGCAGAGCCCCGGGACTCGCGTACGTCCCGGGGTTCTCGGAGGGGGGCGTGTCGGGGGGGCGGGGCCGGAGCGCGCGGCGTTGCGGGGGCGTGTCGGCAGCGTTTTGGGGGCGGGTACGGGGCGTGGCTACGGCCCGGGGGCGTGGCCGCGCCCTCCGTACCCGCCCCCAGGTCGCGGCCCGGCGCGCAGCAGGCCCGCTGGCGCGCGGGGATTTACGTCTCCCTCCGGGAGGCGTAAATCCCCCGACAAAGGTAAGGGGGGGGTGTAGACAGGGCCGGGTGGGTGGGTTAGGTAGGGGAAGGGAGGGTAAGGTGAGGGGAGGGCAAAGGAAAGTTCCCTCCGAGGCCGCTCCGATTTCGGAGCGGCCTTGGAGGGAACGGGGGGAGGCAGCGCGGCTCGGCGCGCGCAGGCTATACAAAATCGATAGCCTTGCGCGCGCCGATCCAGGATTTTAGTGGATACGCGCGGCTCCGCGCGTATCTACTAAAATCCAGCGTACTTTTGCTTGAGTCTGATGCGCAAGCAAAAGTAGGCTGATCGCGCTTCTTTTAAAATCTACCCCATTATTCTTTATCAAAGAAAAATATTTTTATTGAACTATTTTTACTCCGCTAATAATTTAAAATATTAAGTTCATGTTATGGCTGTGGGTCTGGCTAGGGCTGGTGATCCCCCCTCAGGTGCAGGCCAGGACTTCAGGACAGATGCAGATAAGACTTAGAAACGGGCTATACCAGCCTCCTCCTCTGCAGGTTGAGCCCTTGGGTTCTGGCAGCCAACAGGATGTAGACTGAGGCTGATGTAGAGATGCAGGCAGTGCAAGACTGGAGACTTGAGACAAGGCAAGGCTGGAATCAGGCAGGCATGGAACTGGAGTCTGGAAATGAGTGCAAGTAAGCATGGAATAGAGTGGAACAGAGAAAACAAACAGACCAGGACAAGACAAGGACAGGACAAAACAGAACTAGGAACACAAAAGCCTAAAGGCAACAAACTAGAAAGCAGGCCTGAAAAGGCCACCAGACAGGACTATAGAAGAAGGCCTGAAAGGCCACGGAACAAGGCAAGGGTAAAAGGCCTGAGAAGGCCACAGATCAAGGCAGAAGACATGAGAAGGCCACAGGACAAAGTAAAATAAGGCTGGAAGGCCCAGAGGTGAGAGAATAGTCCAAGGCAGACAGGGCCAAGCAGAGAGCCGAGGTAACTCAATGACAAGGCAGTAAGCATAGCCAGAAGCAGGGTTAAATAGAGCTCTAATGAGTCATGGGATCAGAGAGACTTTGACTGAAGTGAGAGTAGGAGCAGCTCCACTGGGACCTCTGGTGGTTGGGAGGCTGAATAACAGGAAGGATCACAACAGTTTTGGAAAAATTCAGAAGGTTGTAACACCTGTTGTTAGACCAACATAAAAATTATCAAAAGGTGTACCAGAAATTTTGAGACTACATAGGTCCCTTCTTCATTTGTCTTTTTTTTTTTTGTCAGAATATGAAAAGTTGGTGCTACTCTTCCACAACTCAGACTTCTGTTTGTGTATAGTTTTTTCACTGAGAAGGAAAAGCAGTGAGTTGAATGCTGAATTGTATAGTTTCAAACAGTGACATTATCAATAATAATGATCCATGATGAATAATATGAGATAAATTTGAATGCACTGCCTCCATAGCATGCATATTTTATCTCATATTTATTCATCGTGGATATCCTGAAAACCTGACTGGCTGGGGGACCTCTTAACTGATGATGATGATAGGAAATCTCAAGTTTGCTAGCATGTCATTTTACATTATAATGATATTCACAAGACCCAGCAATTACAGCTAAAGACATGATCTAAGGAAGTTACTCTTTCCTCTTCTGTACAGAGGTAGTAGGATAGATTGACCCTAAGCACCTGCTGCTAATCAGTTAATATCCTATCCTAATAGGAGAAACTTGGTGTTCTTCCATTTAGTCAGAAAATAAAGAACACAGTGGGTGCAATAAGGTTGGAACAGTGATAAATTCACATCTGTTAGAATGCTGGCTCTGTGCATTAAGGATGGAATTTTAAAAAGAAAATCGTAGATGGCAATCATTTAGACTTTAATACTAAACTGTTCTAATTGCTTATTAGTGTTTCAGAAAATAAGTAATGAGCTCTGTGAGGCTGCTTTTCAAATCTTATTTAACACTAGGCTAATGAGAAGGTAGCTGCAGATATTTTTTTTTGGGGGGGGATTGTATCTCTTTTATCCAGCGACTTGTTCATGACCTTAAAGTGATCATTCTGCCAAACAATAACAATGAGCAATATATTGTAACAGAGAAACATGTTTCTTTTGGATTATGTCTGGCTTTGTATTTTGGTATCTACTGAAGTACAAAACAAGATGAAACTATGTAAAGATCTTTAATTAAGATAAAAGGCAAGGGACTCTTTTTATATTATATTTCTAAGCAAGGGCCTGTAGCAATGACTACTTGAGCAGGAACAAATTAGTGGCTGGATGATTAACTAAAAACTTCCTCTGGAATAATTTCAGATTGGATTACTCACAAAATATATATCCACCATTAGAGTCTTTAGTTCACTGTTACTAACCATTAGGTTTTTGTGCACAGTTGATTTCTTACATTTACATTTATGTGATGCTGGGATCCCCAAATTCGGTCCTTGAGGGCTTGCAGCCCAGTTGGTTTTAAGGATTTTCAGCAATGTTGTTTTCTAGAAAGAAAGGTACCAGTACTCAGATGCAGGGCCATCGTTTTTGTATTGTGGTGGTGATGATGGGGGGGAATCTGAGTGAATTATCATGCCTCCATGCTTTGGAAAGCATCAGACCCCTGAGGCAGCCTCACCCTCTGAAACGAGCACAAAGCTCAGTAATGGCACAATCCTTTGCATCCTATCCTCCCTCTCTCTGTCAGGATGCATTAAAGCAGCATTATTTCCTGCTTGTGCCTCCTCTGCCACTGACAAAGGAAATGCACCAGTGGGGGAAGATGCATACTGAGGCGGCAACCCAGGCAGGGCATGCCAGGGTATAGGAGAGACCTCCATCAGACATTTACCATGGCAATCTGGATCCCAACGTGAAAGTTCCAGAGTGGCTCAATTGAATTGAGGCATATGCTGCTGCAGCCACGATAACCCCAATACTATAGGGTGCATGGCCTTCTCTAGGACAAAGAAGGAGATCGTCTCTGAATGGAGAACACTGGTCCGTAAACTCATGGGTTCGGTGAGCTGGGTTACTTCGCCCGGTAAGAGATCCCCGTGAATTGAAGACAGGAATAGTGGAGTCACAATGGCGTTGGTGGGGATCCGCAAGTGCTCCACTAATCGTTTAAAATAAAATTGCCTCCTGCCCCTGAGTCCACTAGGGCAAGAGTCTGGTATGGTCCGCAGATCAAGGATACAAGAAGAGAGAGTGGAGGAGAGGGTGCAGTTAGACCTAAGAAGAGTCCTCCTGCAGGACTTAGGTCTGCCAGTTTCCCAGACATATAGGGCATGTTTGTACAACATGGCCAGCTTGTTCACAATACATACATAGGCCCAACCTTTTCCACGTTCTTCTCTCTTTTGACGTCAAGTGACTGCGGCCAACTGCGCAGGTTCTTCTTCGCCACCCAACTGGACCCGAGGAAACAGGCCTGGGTATAGTCTTAACTCGAGTTTCACCCTGAAGGGGTCTTCTGGTAGTCTTGGTCTCTTGAACCTTGTCACGAAGTCGGCGATCAATCCTTGTTGCCAACTTCACCAGTTCAGCCAAGGTCTCAGGCATCTCGCGAGCTGCCAGCTCGCCTTTCAAATGAGAGCTCAATCCCTCAAAGAAGAGAGTCCTCAGGCATTTAGGGTCCCAATGTAATTCAGACGCCAGTGTCTTGAATTCTATGGCGAAGTCTGATAAAGCTTTACTACCTTGCTTCAGGTGAACCTACGAAGATCCTGCAGTAGTATGCCGGGTAGGGTCATCAAAAACTGATCTGAACAGCTCAAGGAACCCAGCAAGATCATATAGAATAGGATCATTGCGCTCCCACAGCAAAGAGACCCAAGCCAATGCTCTTCCGTCCAGATAAGACAAAATGTAGGTGGTCTTGGCATAGGCTGTAGGAAAATGATTAGGTTGCCAGGGAAAAGTGCATGCAACATTGGTTGATAAATCCTCTACATTTCCAACTTCCCCTGAGAAGCGAGTTGGAGCAGATAGAGGTACAATGGTCTTGATCGTCACTTCTGGCGGTGTGACTTCTTTATCTGCAGTGGTTGGTGAATTCATCTGCGGGTGCAGCTTGTTAAATGCAGCAGTCAAATTTTCCAGCACGTTCTGCTGTTCAGAGATTCGCTGGGCCAGGCCTGGAATGGCCTGCAATGCGGTGAGCTGAGCCGAATCCATGGAGTTAGCAATCTGTTATGGTTTCGAGGTGTTTGAGTGGATTCTTGGGTACTGTGGGAGATGACCACGCCCACGGGGAGGGGCCCCGTGGGGAGCCACAGTACTGGGCTAAACTCAGGACGCACAAACAGAGTTTTGTCTTTTATTGTACAGCTGATGTATATCACCAGAGGTGGCAGTAGTGAGTTGATCCGGAGGTAGTAGTCCAGGGACCCTTGGCAGAGGGAACCCGTCTCACCAAGATGATATTGGGATATCCAGGTGTAGGTTTCTCAGCACGGCAGAGCTGTAGATGAGACAGACTGAGAATTAGATTACTCACTAGATGGTAGCTTTAAAGTTGATGATTCCACCAGGTAGATGTAGATGGTTACAGGCACCGATGCAGGGAGAGCAGGCCCTCAAGGAGCAAGTACCTGGTCCCACTAAGGCACCTGAAAGAAAGCAGAGGGCCCCTGAGGAGTGGGTACCCAGGTTAGAGTATACCCCGAAGGGCAGAGAGGGCTTCCAACGGCAGCAAGGAAGCAACAGAGTAGCTTAGACAGGACGAGTCCAATCCAATCCTTGCTAACTCAACGAGCTAGCAAACAAGCTTAGGCTAAATACCTGGATGGTATGACGTCAATAGAGGGTGACGCCCCCAAGGTTACCGCCATGACGTGGATAAAGATGTGGGTGACGTGCGCACGTGTACCCTAGGAGGCCCTTAGGAAAAACATGGCGCGACATGGTTTAATGGAACAAAGACATGGTTTAATGGAACAAAGTCAGCATGGCTTTACCCAGGGCAAGTCTTGCCTCACAAATCTGCTTCACTTTTTTGAAGGAGTTAATAAACATGTGGATAAAGGTGAACCGGTAGATATAGTATTCTTGGATTTTCAGAAGGCGTTTGACAAAGTTCCTCATGAGAGGCTTCTAGGAAAAGTAAAAAGTCATGGGATAGGTGGCGATGTCCTTTCGTGGATTGCAAACTGACTAAAAGGCAGGAAACAGAGAGTAGGATTAAATGGACAATTTTCTCAGTGGAAGGGAGTGGACAGTGGAGTGCCTCAGGGATCTGTATTGGGACCCTTACTTTTCAATCTACTAGATAAGGGAGCCCTGACAGACGTGCCGCAAATGCGCAGTAGAGAGCAGCTCTACCGCGCATGCAAGCACGTCGGCCAGAGCAGAGCGTGCCCCCCCCAAAAAAATGGCGCCTGCTCCTTAGGAGCAGGAGCAGCGGCGGCGACGACAAGCAGGAGCGGGAGGAGCAGTAGCCGTGGCGGCGGCGGCGGCGCGCGCGAGGGAGGGAGGAGCAGTAGCGGCAGTGGCGCGCGCGAGGGAGGAGCAGTAGCGGCGGCGATGCGCGCGCATGGGACACCCCCCTGTCTGCCGGTTGTGGATGAGCTGAAAGGGGAGGGGAGGGAGGAGAGAGTGAGCTGAGGGGAGGGAGGGAGGAGAGAGTGGGGGGGAGGGAGGAGAGAGTGAGCTGAGGGGAGGGAGGGAGGAGAGAGTGAGGTGAGGGGGGAGGGAGGAGAGAGTGAGGTGAGGGGAGGAGGGAGGAGAGGGAGAATAGAGGGGAGGGAGGAGAGGGAGAATAGAGGGGGGAGGTGGGAGGGAGGGAGGAGAGAGTGAGGTGAGGGGAGGAGAGGGGGGAGGGAGGAGAGGGAGAATAGAGGGGAGTGGGGGGAGGGAGAATAGAGGGGAGAGGTGAGAGTGAGGTGGGGGGAGGGGGGAGGGAGACTAGAGGGGGGAGGAAGTGGGAAGGAAATGGACCAAAAATTTTTTTTTAAATGTAGCCCGTTGTTACGGGCTTAACGGCTAGTATATTTATAAATGATCTGGAAAGAAATACGACGAGTGAGATAATCAAATTTGCAGATGACACAAAATTGTTCAGAGTAGTTAAATCACAAGCAGATTGTGATAAATTGCAGGAAGACCTTGTGAGACTGGAAAATTGGGCATCCAAATGGCAGATGAAATTTAATGTGGATAAGTGCAAGGTGATGTATATAGGGAAAAATAACCCATGCTATAATTACACAATGTTGGGTTCCATATTAGATGCTACAACCCAAGAAAGAGATCTAGGTGTCATAGTGGATAACACATTGAAATCGTCAGTTCAGTGTGCTGCGGCAGTCAAAAAAGCAAACAGAATGTTGGGAATTATTAGAAAGGGAATGGTGAGCAAAACGGAAAATGTCATAATGCCTCTGTATCGCTCCATGGTGAGACCGCACCTTGAATACTGTGTACAATTCTGGTTGCCGCATCTCAAAAAAGATATAATTGCGATGGAGAAGGTACAGAGAAGGGCTACCAAAATGATAAGGGGAATGGAACAACTTCCCTATGAGGAAAGACTAAAGAGGTTAGGACTTTTCAGCTTGGAGAAGAGACGACTGAGGGGGGATATGATAGAGATGTTTAAAATCATGAGAGGTCTAGAACAGGTAGATGTGTATCGGTTATTTACTCTTTCGGATAATAGAAAGACTAGGGAGCACTCCATGAAGTTAGCATGTGGCACATTTAAAACTAATCGGAGAAAGTTCTTTTTTACTCAATGCACAATTAAACTCTGGAATTTGTTGCCAGAGGATGTGGTCAGTGCAGTTAGTATAGCTGTGTTTAAAAAAGGATTGGATAAGTTCTTGGAGGAGAAGTCCATTACCTGCTATTAAGTTCACCTAGAGAATAGCCACTGCCATTAGCAATGGAAACATGGAATAGACTTAGTTTTTGGGTACTTGTCAGGTTCTTTTGGCCTGGATTGGCCACTGTTGGAAACAGGATGCTGGTCTTGATGAACCTTTGGTCTGACCCAGTATGGCATTTTCTTATGTTCTTATGGCTTTGCCATAGCCATTCTGGGGACGCCGGAGAACGCGACTTGCAAACGTGGCAGCAGCCATCTTCCCAAGCCTAGAGGGGAGAGCAGAGAAAAAGGTGAGGCACAAGGGTCGAAGCCGTCTGAGACAGATGGACGCAACACATAGTCCGTGTCTGGGGACCAAAACCTTTCTCTAAACATTTATGATTAAAAGGTGGAAATGCTTGCTTTAAGTCTTCACTTTTTGGATCAATTCAACACAAGGATCCATGAATTCCTAGTGCTATACCATTTCCGTTTATGGTTATTCACCACTAACGTATACCGCTCATCATCTCCACTTCCTATTGGATGTTTTGTTACCACCCATGATACAGAACTTTCTTTATGGAAAACTGGAGCTTAGTAGCCAGGATGTTCAAGATAGGAATTGTTATTTTCTAAATGCTATGTCCTGCCAAATCTAATAAATAAAGGTCTATTTCCGAGGAGCATACACCTTGTCTATTCCCTGAATTAGGATCGCAAGTAAGGTGGGAGGGCAGCTGGCAGTGTTTTGTAGCAGACAGATCCCTGAACCTCCCCATCCTGCCTATACTCCAGTGTGTTTATATCTTTTTTGTGATGCGGTGACCAGAATTGAACATAGTACTCAAGGTGCGGCCTCACCATGGAGCGATACAGAGGCATCAAGATATTCTCCGTTTATTCATGATTCCCTTCCTCATAATTTCTAACATTCTATTTGCTTTTTTGACCATTGCAGCATACTGAGCAGACAATTTCAATGTATTGTCCACTATGATGCTAGATCTTTTTCCTGGCCGGTAACTCCTAGCATGAAACCTAACGTCATGTAACTATAGCATGGGTTATTTTCCCTATATACATCACCTTTAACTTATCCAGGTTAAATTTCAACTGCCATTTGGATGCCCATTTTTCCAGTCTCACAAGGACCTTCAGTAGTTTATCACTATCTGCTTGTGATTTAATGATTGAATAATTTTGCGTCATCTGCATATTTGATCACTTCACTTGTCGTTTCCCTTTCCAGATCTATTATTAGTATATTAAAAAGAATCGGTCCAAGCATAGATGCCTAAGGCATTCCACTGTTTACCTCTCTCCACTGAGAAAACTGACGATTTAATCATAATCTCTATTTTCTGTCTTTTAATCATTTTGCAGTCCATAAAATTACATTGCCTCCTATCCTATGACTTTATTTTTCTTAAAGCCTCTCATGGGAAAATTTGTCAAACGCCTTCTTAAAATTGAAATACACTACATCTACTGGCTCACCTTTTTCCTCATTCTTACTTATTCCCTTCAAAATCAATGTAACAGATTTGTGAGGAAAGACTTCCCTTGAGTAAATCCATGCTGGCTAAGTCCCATCAAACCATTTATATCTATAAATTCTGTGATTTTGTTCTTTTGAAGAGTTTCCAAGATTTTTCCTGGCATTGAAGTCAGGCTCACCAGTCTATAGATTCCTAGATCTCCCTTGCAGCCCTTTTTAAATATTGGGATTACATTGGACACCTTCCAGTCTTCAGGTACAATGGACATTTTAATGATAGATTACAAATTAGTAGTAATAGATCTGAAATTTCATTTTTGAGTTCTTTCAGAACCCTAGCGATTTGCTACTCTTCAGTTTGTCAATCTGGCCTACTACATCTTCTAGGTTCACCATGATTTGGTTCAGTTCATCTGAATCATCACCCTTGAAAACTGTTTGTGGAGCAGATATCTCCCCATCTGTTGTGGATTAGCTGCTTTAGTGGACCCTTGGGCCGGCCTGCGGGAGACTGGGGAGAGATGGACTATAGTCTCTACTTGAGGGCAGGCCAGGAGGCCGATACCAGGCAGGCGATGGACGGTGAGCTTCACCCAGGAAGCTGGTACTCCCCCGGGAGGAGTCTGTAGGAGCCCAGCCGCTTGGGACTTAGAGGATTCACCCTGGAAGCCGGAGCTCCCCGGGAGGAGCCCGTAGGAGCCCGGCTGCTGGGACTTAGGAGATCACGGAAGCTGGAACTGAAGTAGGCGGGCAGAAAAAGCAGACCAAGCATCCTTTTCTATGGTTTTCATGGTATTGAGGAATTCTCTGTCTTTGACATCAGCAGTTTTAAACTGTTTAATAAGCAGCCTTCCTATTGGTTATACCGATTGAATATTCAGCATTTCTTTTTGCGTATGCAGCATATCTAAATAATAATGTTATGTTATTGCTATAAAAGTTATGAGTAGACAGCGTTTTGCGGAAAAACCAGACGTGACTGAAGGAAACGGATGTGATTTTTTGATTCAGCACACTAAAATACATAAAGATCACATGCTATCTTGTAGTCAGCAAAATTGATGTAGACCAGTGTTATCAATTTTCACAAGAGCAACCTTCATCTGTCTCAGATGCCAGAGTATCTGGGTGCTCAGCTCGATATGGAAATAGGACATGTACTTTTTTCTTTTTATTAATATTTTAGAATGTCATACAGTCAAGAATACTTGATTAAAGAAAACATAGCAATCAAGCCAAGTGTTGCAAGGAAATAATTAAAATAAATTGAAAACAGGTTGCTATTACTTGGGAGAGAGATACAAATAAGAAAAAAGAGAGAAAATCAGAGAAAATTAAGAGTCTTCATTTTTAAGGGCTCATCCAGAAGGGCTCAGGACCTGCACCATTCTATTCTGTGGGAAGTTGTCTAGTTGTGAGGAGCCACAAAAAATATACCTAGTTGTCCAGTCAGAAAGTGAAGGGGCACAGGTTTTTCAGGCACAGGAGGCATCCTCATTCATCCGGGATAAGCACTCTAGTTAAGGATTGGCCCCGGCAGCCGTGGCTCAAGATTGGCCCCAGCAGCCGTGGTATGCTGATGTTACCTAACAGGAAGTTGCTTTGCAAGGGTCCTGTATTTCACGAGGACCTAGATTGATTTTGTTTTACGGTTTAACCTTTGAGAAGGCACATTTCATTAAGAAAGGTTACTCTCCAGCAGTAGTAGCTACTCTCCTGAATACAAGCAAAGTTTCCACCTTCTTGGCTTATGTGCTTATTTGGAGAGTTTTTGAGGACTGGTGCTCAGGATGTCAGTGCATACCAAATTCTGCTGCAGTTCCATTGATTTTGTAAATATTACAGGAAGGTATAGATGAGGGCTATCTCTCGCTATAGGAGCTGTGTTCAGGATAGGTCTCTGTCTTCTCGTCCGGATGTATCATACTTCTTGAGAACTGTTTAGCACAGTGGTCCCCAAACCTGTCCTGGAGGGCCACCAGCCAGTCGGGTTTTTGGGATATCCACAAGGAATATGCATGAGAGAAAATTTGCATGTTATGGAGGCAGTGCATGCAAATTTTCTCTCATGCATATTCAATGAGGATATCCCAAAAACCCGACTGGCTGGTGGCCCTTCAGGACAGGCTTGGGGACCACTGGTTTAGCACATTCTTTCTCATTTTCTGGTTCCAGTTCCACTTTGGGATCTGAAGACTGGAGGGTGACCAATGTAACCCCAATGTTTAAAAAGGGCTCCAGGGGCGATCCAGGAAACTATAGCCTGACTTCAGTGCTGGGAAAAATAGTGGAAACTATTCTAAAGATCAAAATCATAGAGCTTATAGAAAGACATGGTTTAATGGAACACAGTCAACATGTATTTACTTAAGGGAAGACTTGCCTAACAAGTCTGCTTAATTTTTTTGAAGGGGTCAATAAACATGTGGATAAAGGTGAACTGGTAGATGTAGTGTAGTGTATTTGGATGTTCAGAAGGCATTTGACAAAGTCCCTCATGAGAGGCTTCTAAGAAAACTAAAAAGTCATGGTATAGGAGGTGATGTCCTTTCATGGATTACAAACTGGTTAAAAGACAGGAAACAGAGAGTAGGATTAAATGTCAATTTTCTCAGTGGAAAAGGGTAAACAGTGTAGTGCCTCAGGGATCTGTACTTGGACCGGTGCTTTTCAGTTTATTTATAAATGATCTGGAAAGGAATATGATGAGTGAGGTTATCAAATTTGCGGATGATACAAAATTATTCAGAGTAGTTAAATCACAAGCAGATTGTGATGCATTACAGGAGGAATTGCGAGACTGGAAGATTGGGCATCTAAATGGCAGATGTAATTTAATGTGGACAAATGCAAGGTGTTGCATATAGGGAAAAATAACCCTTGCTGTAGATACACGATGTTAGGTTCCATATTGGGAGCTACCATCCAGGAAAAAGATCTAGGCATCATAGTGGATAATACTTTGAAATCGTCAGCTCAGTGTATTGCAGCCAGAGTGACTCACTGTTCTCTTGATTAACAAATGTTGGTACCTAATCAAACCAAATCACACTACCTCAACACCTTTCCAAGGTGAGTAACTGAACTGAACTTTTCAACCTTTTTACACTGCTCCTAGCTTATTTCTAGCTTCTGGCTACTTTTTTTTTTTTTTATATATATACAAACACACTAACTACTGCTTACTAGTTGCCTTACTGACTGGCTATTTAAAAATGCAAACAGTCTAACTTCTGTTTATTCACTGCCTTACTGACTATTAAAAGCACAAACACACTAAATAATATTCCCAAATAGTTAACTTTTTCCCCAATACTTTTAAAAAAGACAATGTTCCAAGCAAAAACTTACGGATTCCTTTCAGCCACCAGCAAGGTGATCCTCTCCTCTCCGTGCTCCCACTGGATTGTGGGTTACTGAGCTCTTCCCTTGCAATTTATAATGTACTTCTAAGGTAAATTAGTGCAAAACAATCCCTTTGGAGATTTATACTACAGTTAGTTATCCTGAGTAACTCACTGCTGTTCTGATTAACAAACAGTGGTACCTAATCAAATTAAACACACAACCTTAACACTTCAGTTAGTCAGCCAGAGATGACTCTCTGCTCTCTTGATTAACAAATGTTGGTACCTAATCAAACCAAATCACACTACCTCAGCACCTTTTCAAGGTGAGTAACAGAACTGAACTTTTCAACCTTTTTACTTAGATATACACTGCTCCTAGCTTATTTCTAGCTTCTGGCTACTTTTTTTTTTTTTTTTTAAATATACAAACACTAACTTCTGCTTACTAGCTGCCTTACAGACTTTTTAAAAATAAACACACCAGCTACTGCTTACTAGCTGCCTTACTGACTGACTATTTAAAAATACAATGTCTAACTTCTGTTTATTTGCTGCCTTACTGACTATTAAAACCACAAACACCAAACACACTAAATAATATTCCCAAATAGTTAACTTTGCGACAATACTTTAAAAAAAGACAATGTCCCAAGCAAAATCTTACTGATGCCTTTCAGCCACCAGCAAGGTGATCCTCTTCTCTCAGTGCTCCCACTGGATTGTTTCAGGCTGCCCCTCATTAGGGTCTATACATATAAAAAAAGGGCTGTTGCCAACAAAAAATTGTTGTGGTTGTGCCCTTTGACACTGTTTTTGTTGTCCCCCTTTTTTGTTGGAGGCTACACATAGCTAGGGATTCCCCCATGTATAAGGATTGCCATCCTGCTTGTCATCAGTGAAAGCTGAGTTGCTTACCTGTAATAGGTGATCCTCGAGGACAGCAGAATGTCAGCCCTCATTAGACCTGCCCATCTACCTTTCCATGGAGTTGGGTCTCCACTTCATGGATTTTCTGTAGCTTAGTCTAAGGGGACCACATGTGGACACATGATATAACGTATGCTGTGGACATGCTCAGTGAGGCTCAACCAAAGTTCTAGAAACTTTGGCATAAGTTTTCTGTGCTGGGCTTCATCAGATGATATCATTCATATGTGAGGGCTGACATCCTGCTGTCCCTGGAGAACACCTGTTACAGGTAAACAACTATGCTGTATTCTTTCAAGTATATTTGAAGCAAACATTCTGTGAGGAAGTCACTTGGGCTGCTAGATGACTGAGAGGTAAATGGTGCTTAGGGAGAATAAGGAAATAGCAGAAAATCTGAATTAATTCTTTGCCTCAGTCTTTAAAGAGGAAGATGTTGGAACATACTGACACTGGAAACATTCTTTGAATATGGTGATTCTGAGCAACTAAAACAAATCTCTGTGATGATGGCGGATGTAAAAGATCAGATTGATAAACTAAAGAGTAACAACTCACCAAGACCTGAAATTGCAAACTTGTTACTAGTAATCTGTAAATTATCATTTGAAACAACCACAATACCTGAAGACTGGAGAGGTTGCCAATATAATGCCAATCTTTAACAGGGCTCTAGGAGTTATCTAGAAAAATATAGACTGGTGAACCTGATTGTGCTGCTGGGCAAAATGGTAGAAGCTATATTTAAAAATAAAATTACTGAACATTATAGATAGACTTGGCTTAATGGTGAAGAGTCAACATAGTTTTAGCAAAGGAAAGTCATTACTTAAAAATCTATTGAATTTTTTGAAAGTGTAAATCAGGGATAGGCAATATTAGACCTAGAGTGCCACAATCAGGTCTAATTTTTAGAATATCCACAATGAATATGCATGAGGTATATTTGCATGCACTGCCTCCTTGCATGCAAATACATCTCATGCATATTTATTGTGAATATCCTGAAAACCAGACCTGGTTGTGCCATTCCTGGACTGGAGCTGCCTACCCCTGATGTAAATAAACATGTGGATGACCTAATTGATATAGTGCATTTGGATTTTCAGAAGGCATTTGAAAAATTCCCCCATTAAAAGACTCCTCAAGAAATTGAAATGTCATGGAATAGAAGGCAGTGTCCTATCGTGAATTGTTTTACTGAATAAAAGACAGGAAACAGTCATATTTCCTAATCTTCAGAAGCATTTATGCTTTTCCTTTTGATAGGGTAATAAAATTGTCATAAAGGTTTTAAAAATCTTTTGCATGTCCCGCCTGCGGGAGGCCCGCACCGGGCCCACTTTCCTCCGGCACCTGGCTCCTGGACCTGGCCTGTCCTCACTGGTAGCAGTAGGCAGCCGTTTGCGCTCCCACACCCCACACCTCGGCCATTCCTGGCTTTTCTCCGGACCTCCCCGGCTCCCGGCGGGTCTCCCCACATGTTCTGCAGGGAGATGCCACTGTCCACTGTTCTGCCTCTCCTAGGTCCGAGCGCGTGTGCCTTGCCAGCATTTAAACGGGCCGCAGCGGAAAACTAACCCGTGGCCCCAGATAATTACTTCATCGGGCCCTGCTACTTAAGGCAGGGCCCGCCACTTGTTTCTTGCCTTGGCAACAGGTCTCCATGCTTGTCGTGTGCTTGTTCCAGTTCCTGACTTCGTTCCTGGTCCCAGTTCCTGACTCCGTTCCTGGTTCCTACCTAGCCCTGCTTGGATTGATCTCTGGCTTTGACCCTTGCTACGTTTGGACCACATTCAGGATTGACCTCTGGCTTTGACCCTTGCTACGTTTGGATCACGCTCAGGACTGACTTCTGGCTTTGACCTTTGCTTCGTTGGAGCTACGCTCAGGACCCTTGTTTTGTTGGAACACTGCACCTTGACTAGATCGGCCACCTGCCCCGACTCCAGCCAGTTCTCGACTACATCTTTGGTATCTCCCTGGACTTGACCTTCTCAGGCTCCGGCCTTCTACTATCCGAGTGTCACCCATTCTTGTTCCTGGCCCTTCCATGGTGCCCGGGTCTCTGGATCCCTGCCTCGTCCGAACCTGCTTCAGTCCCTCCGATACCTCTGCTGGTCCCTGTCTACCTGCTACAACATCCACTGGGAGTCGTCTGGTGGAGGCCCGCCTAAGACCAGCCAGCCCCGGCATCCAAGGGCTCAACCTGCGGGGAACGTGGGCTGGTATTGGCGAAGCTCCAGTTGGCCTCCATCTCCTAGTCTGCTCCGCCTCCCGATGGTGGGGACCTGTGGGGCTTGCCCTACAGGTAGCGTCAACCCCACCTTGGGCCAAGGGTTCACCTCCGGCACAAGAAAATACTCCTGAGTTGATCTTTGAAGGCATTCTATAGTCTCATCTTCTGTCACCCTCTTCCTAATTTACTTCTATCCCCTTCTTATCACTATTGGGAGCAGAACATTTATTTCTTCCTATCACAGTTTTTTCCCGTGTTACTTGCTGCTATTCTCTTTTCAGTTCCATTTCAAAATGTTTCTCTCTCCATTGATAAATTTGAATTTTGTGTGATCTTTACTGTTTTAAAGGCTATGATGATTTATGTAAGACCAATTTGGCCAGTTTGACCAATTTAACCAATTTGGTGCAACAGGAGAAATGAACAGTCTTCGGTGTACTTATATTTAGTTCTCTATATTATCTTCTCACTCTGACAGTGCTTTTTTATTCATGTTTTGTAGGCTGGACCAGAATATGGTCAAGGGATGAACCCCATAAGTCGCCTGGCTCAGATCCAACAAGCTAAAAAAGAAAAGGAACCAGAATATCTTCTGCTATCAGAAAGAGGAATGCCTCGTCGTCGAGAATTTGTAATACAGGTATTATTAGCTGCAATTTTTGGTGAATTATCTTCTGTTTTAACAAAAAAAAAAAAGAGTGTTTCAGATGCACATTGCTCATATATTTGTCAATTCCAAGGCCAAATTAAATGCACATTTCTGTTGGATTTTCTGGAACTTCATACAACATATTGTTGACAAGGGCTGTGGAAAATTTTAAGCATTCCATAAATATTGAAATAATCATCAACCAAGCTGGCCAATGAGAATTCATTGTTGTGGAGGACAGCTCCTGTTCATGATCTCCCTCCATACTATATTTGAGGATAATAGTGTAGAATGAGGGATGTAATTTGTGCTGAATTGTTAATTCTACTGATGCAGGAATATTAGGTGCTCTGGATATGAGAGAAATGGATGAAGGAATTGATGCTGACCATTGAGAACTATGTGATATTGTAACCTTCCCCCACCCAAAACAAAGCCTATCATTTGGAGACCTGGTACATTATTTCAGTTTTTCTTAACTCAGTACAGATATACAATGTAGTTTTCTCCTAGGAAAAGCAGGATGGAAGTCCTCACACATGGGTGACATCGTTGGATGGAGCCTGCCACAGAAAACTTATGTCAAAGTTTATAGAACTTTGGCTAGGCACACTGAGCATACCCTGTACCAAGCATCCACGCAGGGTCCCTCTTCAGTCTCTTTTTTTCCACAGAGCTGTGCCTTGTGGTGAAGTGAGCTTGTGGCTTTTCTTTTGGAAATTGCCTTGGAAAACATTGCCACCGATAATTTTCAGTTTTTCACATTTTCTTCAATGCAGGGCCCTCTTCGGTTCCCTTAGCCTCTCAGTCAGGATTTTCCGCAGTTCGGTAAGCTTATTTTTGCTTCCATTCCCCACATGGTGGCGGTGCCTCAGTGCCCTCTGGCGTTGGTCACCTGCCGTCATCGCCTGTCGTTTTTCCTTCTGTGTTTATATTGGCATGGCCTCAACCAGTTTCCTTTGATGCCCCCAGTGCCCGAGGACCATGTCCAACACAGATCTACACGAGGTGTGTATCCTCTGCTTGGGGGCATCGAATGACGTCCAGAGGTGTTGCTTGTGTGACCAGATGACCCCAAAGGGGTGTCACACTCTACTCAACAAGATGGAGAAGCTCTTGAAGTCGAGGAAGTCTGAATCATCAGCATCAGCACATCGGCACTGAATAACTTTGGAGTGCACTGTTGGATACCGAGCCAGTGACACACCATGGGGGTGGCTTGCTGGAATGTTAACTACTACCTGGTGATTACTACCCTTACTCCAAAAAAATCCCTTGCACGGTTAATGCAACCCCAACATTGCTCTTCTTCAATGCAAAGGGAAATGTGGAAAAGAGGATTTGCATTCAGATAACAATCGAAAAGGACTGAACTTCACAATCTGGGTAAATAAATAAACGTGGGATAGCTTGCTTATTACGGCGGTTACTACCCTAAACTAATTAAGCCTGATACATCACTTTGAATGCATACACAGTGTTGCTCTTTGCTTCTACGGCATGGTTGAAAGGGGAGGTGAAAGAAGCTATTTTAGCCAAAAGATCTTCATTCAAAAATTGGAAGAAGGATCCAACAGAAGAAAATAGGATAATGCATAAGCGTTGGCAAGTTAAATGTAAGACATTGATAAGACAGGCGAAGAGAGAATTTGAAAAGAAGTTGGCTGTAGAGGCAAAATCTCACAGTAAAAACTTTTTAAAATATATCAGAAGCAGAAAGCCTATGAGGGAGTCAATTGGACTGTTAGATGATCTAGTGCTTAAAGGGGCAACTAGAGAAGATAAGGCCATCGTGGAAAGATTTTGCACGGAAGGATCGCCGCAGGCTCGCCGTCCTGTCCCTCCGCCAAGACCCATCGGGGTCCAGCGACCGAGGCCCGAATTCCCCCCCCCTCTCCGACACACAAGACCAGAGAAAGCCGCGACAAGCCGCGGCCGGGGGGAAAGGCCCCTCACCACCCAAGCTGCCGAGACCCATCGAGGTCCACCCATCGAAGCCCGTCTCCCCCCCTCTCCGACGCACAAGACCGGAGGAAGCCACGACCAACTGCGGCCGGGGGGAAGGCCCCTCACCCACCATGCCAGTTGTCCGCCGCGACCGGAAAGATTAGGCCCTCACCCACCATTTACACACTCAGTATTCAAGGTGTCACATAGACATGCTGGTCATCTTGTTTGTATACAAAGGCATATGTAAACCTTGTCATGTATATATTAATAGAAATCCTTTTCAGTTCATGCATGTACTATGCAATAATTCTTCAGCTGGTTTATCCTGATGGGTCTTAACTACAAGTTCCGTTTTGTTAATACAACCCTGGAGGTTTGTGCCATCCCTAAATATCAAATTTCTCTAAATATCTTCTGTTGTTAAAGGGGATATCAGGACATTATTCAGAGTGTACAGGGGACAGAGTCTGCCTTTACCTTCCATTATTGGTCTCCACTCCCATTCCCAATCTCTGAGTCACCTCTCTACCCCCATGCTTATTTGTTTACCCAGATTATGAAGTTTAGTCCTTGTTGGTTGTTGTCTGAATGCTAATCCTCTTTTCCACATTACCCATAATCTGTTTCACCAACCACCAACTTCAGGGCTCTTGTTGTAACTGTTTGATTCAAATTTCCTGCCATCCTCTGTCATTGATGCAGAAATATTGGAGTTGCATCAAAGGTGAGCATAAGGCTTATGGTTAAGGGTTGTAACTGCCACATCAAGCAAGTTCCCCGATGCTTATTTACCCAGATTGCACAGATCGATGTCTTGTTGGATGATGTCTGAATGTAAATCCTGTTTTCCTCACTTCCCCCTACCATTGAAAGGTGGAAAGAAGGCAAAATGTGGAATGCATGTGGACTGTGCTTCTAGGATAGTATATTTTAATAATGACCATGCCTCTTGCACACTTTTTATCTTTGTAGCTGCTCCTTTCAGTTTTTCTCTATTTTTCTCATTTTATCAAAGTTTCCCTTTTAAAAGTTTATCACGAGAACCGTGGATTTGCTTACTGTCCCCCTTCCAGTCATTAATTCAAATTTAATTATATTATGATCACTGTTGCCAAGCGGCCCCACCACCGTTACCTCTCTCACCAAATCCTGTGCTCCACTGAGAATTAGATCTAAAATGGCTCCCTCTCTCGTCGGTTCCTGAACCAATTGCTCCATAAAGCTGTCATTTATTCCATCCAGGAACTTTATCTCTCTAGCATGTCCCGATGATACATTTACCCACTCAGTATTGGGGTAATTGAAATCACCCATTATTACCGCACTACCAATTTGGTTAGCTTCCCTAATTTCTCTTAGCATTTCTTTGTCTGTCTCACCATCTTGACCAGGTGGACGGTAGTATACTCCTATCACTATAGTCTTCCCTAACACACAAGGGATTTCTACCCATAAAGATTCGATTGTGCATTTAGTCTCAAGCAGGATGTTTATCCTGTTGGACTCTGTGCCATCCCAGACATAAAGTGCCACACCGCCTCCTGGATGCTCATCTCTGTCATTGCGATATAATTTGTACCCCGGTATAGCACTGTCCCATTGGTTATCCTTCTTCCACCATGTCTCTGAGATGCCAATTAAGTCTTATCTCATCATTCACTGCTATACATTCTAATTCTCCCATCTTACTTTCTTGGACTTCTGGCATTAGCAAGCAAACATTTCAAAGTTTGTGTTTTGTTTGTATTTTCATTCTGCTTTTTAATTGATAGGGATAAGTTGGAATTTTTTAGCTCAGGTGAGTTTTTTTGTTACAGGCATTTGGACTACTTCAAGATTATATGAATTTATGATGATTGTGTCATTTCACCTGATGTATACAATTTATGGGGAGGTCTTTTCATAAAGAGTAATAACTGTTTTTTGCATTTTAAATCAACTCTAAATATAAACCATTATAACCATACTGAAAGGTCGACCGGACCCAGTGTCCGGTTGGCCGGGGTAGTGTGGGCAGTCAGACAGGTAGGCCCTCCGAGGAGTGGATAGCCGGGAACGCAAGAGAGCCTCCAAGGAGCGGGTACTCAGAGCGTCCAGATGCCAAGACCAAGTCAGGAACAGGAAGTCCTTAAAGAGGAGAATTCAGCAAGACGGAACTCCTTGCTAACTCAAGGAAGGCAAGGGCTGGTTGGATTAAATACATAAGCGGGTTGACATCATCGGGAGGGGACGCCCTTGAGGTTCCTGCCACGACATCTTCAAAGGAGGCCCTTGCACGCGTGCCTAGGTGATTCCGGGTCCAAAATGTTGGTCAGCAGTGCCCATGCTGTCTCAGGAACGTCGGAGATGGTGGGGATTGGCAGAGGCCACCATTCTTCCCAGACTGGATGGATCGTGGAAAAAAGAGGTGAGCATGAGAAGTCTCAGCCATCTGCGACCGACAGGTGTAACAGTACCCGCCTTCTTAGGGCTCCTCCCAGGGGGTTTCGGCTTCCTGGATGTGACCTGTGGAACTGCTGGATTAACTCCTTGTCAAGGATGTTACAAGCAGGCTCCCAACTATTTTCCTCAGGACCAAATCCCTCCTAGGAAATAAGATGCTCCCATCATCTGCCGTGTCTTCTTACATCAAGGATGTCATCCACTTGATACGTGATATCTTCTTCGGCAGAGAGAGGCTGGTGATCCGGTGTTTTCCTGCAGAATTTTGACAGGATGAGTGGCTTCAGAAGGGAGATATGGAATGCATTATGTATTCTGAGTGCCGGTAGTAACTTCAAAATGTATGTGATTGGACCCGGGTGGTGGAGAACTGAAAAGGGTCCTATGTACCTTGGCGCAAATCGAACTGATGGCAGTTTAAGGTGGATGAAGCGGGTACTAAGCCATACCTTGCCGGGTTGTAATTGTGGAGCGGCTCTGTAATGGGCATCATAGAACATCTTGGCCTGTTGTCCAGCCTTGTGGAGAAGTTCTCTTGTGTGCTCCCACAACTGATGTAATTCTTGCGCTGATGCCTGGGCTGCAGGAGAAGCTACGGATAATGGCAGTGCTAGTGGAGGTAACGCCTGACGTCTGTAAACAAGTTGAAAAGGTGATGACCTAGTTGAAGCGAACTGATTCAAATTCAGTGCGAATTCAGCCCAGGGGAGCAATTCAGACCAATTGCTTCATCTGGAATTAACATAAGCCCTGAGGAATTGTTTTAGTGTGCGGTTCATTCTCTCCGTCTATCCGTTAGCTTGCGGGTGGTAAGCTGAAGTAAGATCCAATGAGATGTCAAATTTCTTGCACAGGGATCTCCAAAACATAGCCGTAAACTGAACCCCTCTGTCCGAGAGGATATGCTTGTGGAATGTGTAGACGGAAGATGTGATGGATGAACAACCTTGCTAATTCTGGGGCAAACGGTAAGCCGGGTAGTGCCACAAAATGTGCCATTTTGGAAAAACGGTCAATGGTGATCCAAATGGTATTATTACCATTGGACAAAGGCAAATCAACGATCAAGTCCATGGCAATGTGTGTCCCTGGTTCACTAGGAGCGGACAGTGGTTTGAGGAGTCCCTAGGGACGGCCGACTGGAGGTTTCTGTCTTGCGCAGGTAGGACATGACTCTACGTAGGGCCACCAATAATATCTCTGTAAGGTGGTGAATGTTCTGGACTGTCCAGGGTGACCTGTGAGCAGGGAATCAGGGGCCCATCTGAGGATATTCTTCCTCAGGGAATGAGGTACCACTGTCTTCCCAGCTGGAACCGTGTGTGTGGCTGAGAGAAGTACCCTGGTATTTATTTATTTTATTTATTTATTTAGCATTTGTTTATATACCGAGGTACAGCTGACATAGCCTTCACTCCGGTTTACATTATAACCAAACCAGTTACATTTAAATTCATAACAGTGTAAAGAGAATGAATCAGAACATTAACTTAAAAAGTCAATAAATACATTGACCCATACATTGAACATTGGTAGGGTCAATGATATGTCGTGGTGTGTCCAGGATGTCTTCTGGAACGAAGGAATGGGAGAGTGCTTCTGCCCGGGTATTCTTATTCGCTGAACGGTACTTCAATAAGAAATCAAATTGATTAAAAAAAATAGGGACCAGCACGCTTGTCTATGGTTCAAGCGTTGTGCATGACGAAAGTATTCAAGATTTTTATGGTCAGTATAAACCGTTATCTGGTGTTGTGTACCTTCGAGCCATGGACGCCATTCTTCGAATGCCAATTTGATGGCAAGTAGCTCCTTGTCTCCTATCCCATAATTCCGCTCGGCAGGAGAGAAACGCCGAGAGAAGAAGGAGCAGGAATGTAATGTGTGGGTGTCACTGTGTTAACTAAGGACAGTACCAACTCCAACGTCTGAAGCATCTACCTTGACAATTAATGGTCGACGGGCATTTGGATGGCATAGGCATGGTTCCTGAATAAATGCTTCTTTCAGTTTCTGAAAGGCGTCAACAGCTTCTGTAGACCAATGAGAGGGATTGGCTCCCTTTCGCATCATGACTGTAAGAGGCGCGGTCAAGGTGGAATAGTGATGAATGAAGGACCTGTAGTAGTTCGTGAATCCGAGAAATCTTCGCAAAGCCTTAAGTCCAGTAGGTTGGGGACAGTCCCGGATGCTTTTGGTCTTTTGCGAGTCCGTTTGCAATCCCTGGCTGGATACCACATAGCCAAGAAATGGAACGGATTCCTGATGAAAAGAACATTTCTCTAATTTGGCGTATATGTGGTTATCCCAGAGTCTTTGAAGGACGTTGGCAACGTCTACATGTTGGCTCTGTAGGTTTTGAGAGAAGACCAGTATGTCGTCGAGATATACTACTACACAACTGTATAACATATGCCTGAAGATTTCATTCATCATGTTTTAAAATACAGCTGGGGCGTTGCAAAGGCCGAAGGGCACGACTAAATATTCAAAATGGCCATCACGGGTTTTTAAATGCTGTTTTCCATTCATCACCCTGGCGTATGCGGACCAAGTTGTAGGCCCCCCTGAGATTCAACTTTGTGAATATTTTGGCCCCTTGGAGCTGATCAAAGAGTTCAGAGATCAGTGGCAATGGGTAGCGGTCCTTCATGGTGATCTCATTTAGTCCGCGGTAATCTATACATGGGTGAAGGGATCCATCCTTCTTACCCACAAAAAAGAATCCGGCCCTGGCTGGAGACTTAGAAGGCCTAATGAAGCCTTTTGCCAAGTTCTCTTGAATATAGGCTGATATAACCTGAGTCTCTGACAGAGAAAGTGGGTATACCCTTCCCCTGGGAGGTTCGGAATTAGGGACTAAATTGATGGCGCAGTCAAAGGATCAGTGAGGGGGCAGAGTATCTGCCGCCTTCTTAGAAAATACGTTCTGGTAGGATGAATATTGCTGATGTAGGCCCAGAAGGGAGGTGGCAGTGGTCAGGCATGGCATGGGAGTGACCACATAGACATTTCCCATGGCAGTCTCTTCCCTATTGGGATAGTTCCAAGGGGTTCCAATCAAACTGGGGTGAGTGTGACTGTAACCAAGGTATTCCAAGTACTACTGGGTGTATAGCTTTATCCAAAACCAGGGAGGAGATGGTCTCCGAATGGAGCAACCCCGTGCGGAGACGAATAGGTTGAGTAGTATAAGTAACCTCACCAGGAAGTGGCTCGTGGTGTATAGATGATAGCAGCAGTGGCATAGGTGTCCGGATGGTAGGAATTCGTAGGTGCTGTATGAGTTGTCTGAGTATGAAGTTTCCCCTGGCTCCGGAGTCTACTAGGGCTAAAGTGTGGAACTTGAGTGTTTGTGAAATGATGGAGACTGGAAGAGTCAGTGGAGGAGATGGAGAGATTAGACCTAAGAGGAGTCCTCCGGCGGATCCTAGGTCTTCAAGTTTCCCGGACAGATAGGACAGGAGGGAACTGCAAGGCCAGGTTGCCCACAATACATGCAGAGGCCTAATCTTTTACGATAACGCCTTGCCTTGGATGTTAGGTGGCTGCGGCCCAATTGCATGGTTTCTTCCTCCTCGATATTGAGTATGGAAGTGGCCTGTGTAACTGAAGCTGGACGAGGGCGTGGAACTCCTGGTGTCATCATCTTAGGTCCCTTTATCTCTTGCGAGCGTTCACGCAGATGACAATCAATTCATCCCACAAGATCAATGAGGGAGTACAAGGTATCAGGGAGCTCATGGGCTGCTAATTCATCTTTGATGCGATAGTTAAGACCTTCCAGAAAAATAGTCTGCAGACAGCCCAGGTCCCAAAGTAACTCAGATGACAAAGTTTTAAACTCAATAACATAGTCAGAGGTTTGGTACCTTGTTGAAGGTGGAGTAGTGCAGTTCCAGCGACGATCTTGCGAGCAGGGTCGTCAAACACTGAGCAGAATAGGGTAAGAAAACCTGTCAATTCACTGAGGACAGGATCATTGCACTCCTAGAGAGGTGAAGCCCAGACCAGGGCTTTCCCGTCTAAAAGAGACAGGATGTACGTAGTTTTGGACACTACGTCTGGGAAGTAGGTAGGCTGTAAGGAGAAGTGCATACAGCACTGGTTCAGGAAGCCTCTGCATAATATGGGATCACCTGTAAAACGAGTGGGTGCAGGTAAGGGCACAGAAAGTCTTACAGGTCCAGCAGGTGAAGAGGCGGTAGCCTTGTCAGGCAGAGATGCAGCGTTCAGTCGAGAACTTATTTGATTGAAGGCGTTAGCCAGTGTCTCCAATTTTCTTTGCTGTTCAGCCAGATGCTGGGCCAGTCCAGGGATAGTCTGAAGGGCTGAGAGCTGAGCTGGGTCCATGGAGTTAGCAATCTTATGTTTATGGAAGAATGTGAACCCTGGGCTGAGATGAGAGGTGTCTTCGCCCACAGGGAGGAGCCCTGTGAGCCTCACCATCAGCAGGTGCAGTCCCAGTGGCGTGGGACACAGCTAGAAGTAGAGACTTTATTATAAATGGAGAAAACAATAATGTCCACAGAATAGCAGATGTAGTAGTACAGTGCTGAGCAATGGGGAATGCCCAGTGTGAGACCACAAATGAGAAGATCTGGTAGTGGCCCGCGGAGCGCTGGGGATCCTCGCTGACGAGTGGAGGCAACCCAGCAATACAGATTCGGTAGAGGCCCGCGGAGCGGGGTACGACGAGGCTGTCTGTATAGCAGATGTTGAAGAACTGGTAGAGATGCCAGAACCTGGAAGTGGCTCCCATAGTTGGTGTGTAGATATTCTGTAGTGCAGGAAAGCTGAATGACTTCTACTGAAGGAAGGCGGTAGTGGCCCGGGGTACGGGGTGTACCGCATAGAATCCTTAGCACAGTCTGTATAGTAGAAGTCAGTAGAGGTACTCAAAGAAGGTTCTGGAGAGAGAGATAGAGACCCAAGAAGCAGGTCAGTAGCAATCAGGCAGGTAGGCCCTCCGAGGAGCAGATAGCCGGGAATGCAGGGGAGCCCCCGAGGAGCGGGTACTGAAAGCATCCAGATGCCAAGATCAAGTCAGGAACAGGAAGTCCTTGAAGAGGAGAATTCAGCAAGACCGAACTCCTTGCTAACTCAAGGAAGGCAAGGGCTGGTTGGATTAAATACGTAAGCGGGTTGACGTCATCGGGAGGGGACGCCCCTAAGGTTCCCGCCATGATGTCTTCAAAGGAGGCCCTTGCACACAGGCCTAGGTGATTTTGGGTCCAAGATGGCGGTCGGCAGCGCCCACGCTGTCCTGAGAATGCCGGAGAAGTTGGCGGGGATTGGCAGAGGCCACCATTCTTCCCAGACTTGATGGAGCGGGGAAAAAAGTGGTGAGCATGAGGGGTCGCAGCCATCTGCGACCGACAGGTGTAACACCCTGTTTCCATTTTTCCTAATCCCTGAGTCCCCTCTCCACTTCCTCCCAATTCAATCCCTGCATTCTCAATCTCTCCTATATCCAGCCTAATTCCTAAGGCCTAACATCTCCACAGATACTGTAGCAGGAGCTAAAATTAAATATATTTTTTACCTTTTTCATTGTGGGTGGTGCCCTATAACACCCAGCAGCCACAGGACAGCAAGGGCCTGCTGGCCATGAAGATTATTTTTTAAGTGCAGCCTCTCAGCAGCTGCAAATCTGGAACTGCTTGCTGGGCTGCAGTGCCATGATCAGTTGCTCTGGCAATGGGGACAAAAGTGGGGGAGGAAAGATGCTGGAGAGTGATGCAGCTCCTGCAGAAGTCGGCAGCAGATGCAAGAAGTAAAGTGATGAGTAATAAGCCTGCTGATGCAGTGAGCTCTATGCTTCATGAAAAAGGGGGTCCTGAGAGGTGAACAACATGAGCATATTCAGAAATCCAGCTATCAGCCTTGTTCCTCTTGCCAGTTTCTAGGCCCTTCTCTCCCTCCCCTTCCTGCAACCTGGTAAAAGAGTGGAGTTGGTGTCTATTGAAAATAAGAAATAGCATTCTCAGTCAAATCAAAGGTCCATGAAGCTCAGCATCTTGTCTCCAACAGTGGCCAATACAGGTCACAAGCAATAAGTAGGATCCTAAAGAATAGGTCTTAGCCTTCTTGTTCATAAACGAGGGAAAAACTGTTGGGTTTGTGGCATATTGTGGACTCTTGGTCGAAGTGGCGATGACTCCTCCTATGGGGAGGGGCCCCGTGGGGAACCACAACGATTGGCTAGACTCTTAGTAAGCAGACACTGAGGAAAGAAAGCTTTATTATACTGCTGTTGATGAGTTTGAATCTTGCCCAAGGAATGAACAGTGCTGTAGTTCAGCGATATCACGGTACAGCCCCGAAAGTCTCTGTAGATGATGGTCTCACCCAGATGTAGCAAAGATCCGGTAGTGTTCCGTGGCGCGGGATAGGCCGTGAACCTGAAGGGTGGAATGAGGAGAACTGGAGCATAGAGATACTCACAGAGTAACAGTGCTGATAACTTCCTTCGGTAGTTGAATGAAGAGAGGGACCCATGGTCTCTGACGTGCAGGATACCCTGAGCAGGATAGGCCCTCGAGGAGCGAGTACCTAGGAGCGCTGAGGGTTCCTGAAAGAAAGCAGACAGGACCTCCGAGGAGCAGGTGTCCTTTAGGCAGATAAACCCTGGAGGGTGAGTAGAAGCGAGAGGCCCCTGAGGAGCGGATACCCAGAGCTTCTGTAGGAGCGAGATACCCCGGAGGGTAGTGTAGAATCCAAGCGAACATCTTAGAAGCGGTCAGAGTAGCAAAACCAAAGTTCTTGCTAACTCGTTGAATAGTAGCGGAGCGGAGGTTTAAATACCCGGAGGTACTGACGTCATGCAGTGGGGCCGCCCCCGAGGTTCCCGCCATGACGTATTCAAAAACGTAGGCAGCGTGCGCACGCATGCCCTAGGAGGCTTCTGGAAGAAGCATGGCAGACAGGAATGCCCATGCTGGCTCGGAGACGCCGAGGGTTTCGGCAAACAGCAGTGGAGGCAGCCATCCTTCCAAGGGAGGAGGAAAAGGATAGCATACAGGTGAGGCAGAGTGGTTGCGACCGAACGCAACAAAAACAGTGACTTTCCCAAGTCTACATGGCTAATAGTTTATGGACTTTCCTCCAGGAACTTGTCTAGACCCTTTTTAAACTCAGCTACACTAACCTCATCTTCTGTCAACAAATTGCAGAGTTTAATTGTGCACTGAGCAAAATAATACTTTCTCTGATACGTTTTAAAAATGCTACCTATTAAATTTATAATGTCTTCTAGTTCTAGTACCCCTATTTACCTGTTTATCCCACTCATGATTTTATAACCTCTAGCATATCTTCTCTCAGCTGTCTCTTCTCCAGGCTGAAGAGCCCTAACCTGTTTAGCCATCCCCTTTATCATTTTGGTCACCCTTCTTTGTACTTTTTCTAGTTTTGCTATACCTTTTTTGAGATGAGACCAGAACTACATACAATAGTCAAGGTGCAATCCCACCATGGATTGATACAGAAGCATAATTTCCTTATAATATCTAATTCTGTTTGCCTTTTTGATCACTGCTGCATACTGAGCTGAGGAGTCCAACTTATTGTCCACAGTGATTCCCGAGATTCTTTTCCTGGATGGTGACACCTAATATAGAACCCAACATTGTATAAATATAGTTTGGATTTTTTTTCCCTACAGTATATGCATCACATTGCACTTGCTTCTATCACTGCTACTAGCGCTTCTCCTCTTACTCTTGCATGGTTCAGATCAACTGTTTGAACCATGGAGGAGAGAAGAGAGGCACTGGTGGCAGCAGGAGCATGGTAAAAGTGCCAGACCCACATTTGTTTTGTTCGGGCTGTGAAGGGAGGAAGGGGGCATGGCAGTACTCTCACTTAATTGGCCCCTGGAGCTGCAGGTAGGTGTTGGGGAGGAAGCTGCAGTGCATTGGAAGAAAGGGATGAATCGAAATCTAATGAGGCGCTTTAAGTGGAAGCATGTGTGCTAGTCATCTTACTCTCCCCACGTTTTGGCACTCTAAGCGAGCACATAGTTCGCCTAATGATTAAAACCAGCCTTGGTAGAAAAAGCACCTGCCATTTGATTATATGCAGCAGGAGCATGGCCAAAGCACAGAACAGAAAACAGTGTTGCAGTATGTGCTGATACACAGAGAAGGGCTGAAGGGAGGGGGTTTTCATTCTGAAAGAGATGGATCAATTCACACACACAATCAAGACAGGAGAACATTGCAAATGCTACACCAACATGTTAGACAGAGACTTCTTGTAAAGACATTTGCAGAAACATATAAACTCTACGATAAGCAATGACAGATATATATACAGGTGGATTTCCACCACCAGACACACCTGGTCTTCTGGGCTCTTATATCCTTGATGGCCTTCTGCAAACAATGGAGCATCTATGCCCTCTCTCCTACTATCTTCTGGTACCCAACTCTGACCCTTGGACCAGGAGCAAGTGCCAGGCAAGGACTGGTGTCGTCTAAAAATAATTTTTAAAAAGGACACTTTTTAGAGGACTTAATCCAAAAAGTAGAAAGCTAACCGTTTAGAAAAAAGCTCATGCTTACTTTGCCAGCATACATTGGGAGCATAAGAACATAAGAAATTGCCATGCTGGGTCAGACCAAGGGTCCATCAAGCCCAGCATCCTGTTTCCAATAGAGGCCAAAACCAGGCCACAAGAACCTGGCAATTACCCAAACACTAAGAAGAACCCATGCTACTGATGCAATTAATAGAAGTGGCTATTCCCTAAGTAAAATTGATTAATAGCTATTAATGGACTTCTCCTCCAAGAACTTATCCAAACCTTTTTTGAACCCAGCTACACTAACTGCACTAACCACCTCCTCTGGCAACAAATTCCAGAGCTTTATTGTGCGTTGAGTGAAAAAGAATTTTCTCCGATTAGTCTTAAATGTGCTTCTTGCTAACTTCATGGAATGCCCCCTAGTCCTTCTATTATTCGAAAGTGTAAATAACCGAGTCACATCTACTTGTTCAAGACCTCTCATGATCTTAAAGACCTCTATCATATCCCACCTCAGCCGTCTCTTCTCCAAGCTGAACAGCCCTAACCTCTTCAGCCTTTCCTCATAGGGGAGCTGTTCCATCCCCTTTATCATTTTGGTTGCCCTTCTCTGTACCTTCTCCATCACAACTATATCTTTAATAATATGTGCAGAACCTATCCTTTTTACATAGAAATGTGGGAGACAAGACATGTTAGACTTTTTTTTAGTTGGAATTAGATATCACCAGAGGTATTTATTTATTTATTTAACAGTTTTTTATACCGACCTTCATAGTAAATAACCATATCGGATCGGTTTACATTTAACATAGGGTATAACTGAAGGAACAATTCAGGTAAACAATAAATAACCATAGATAGGAATAAGTCACAGTTACAATCAACGGGAGTCAAGAACTTGGAAGCTTAAAACAAGCTGGAAGGAAGATAATGGCAAGTATTAATTATGAAAGATACGATAGAGATAGAGGTAGTCATCCTCGTCCCAGTATTGATCTTAGAGAATCAGCAGCAGGACTGCAGATAGCCACTGCAGGTCATGGCAGAAGTGATGGTTTCTATCTACCTTTCTCAGTTGGGCAATAAGCATTCTCACTTACTTTGAATAGGGAAGGGTGATTAACAGAGTGTCTCAGGGATTGGTCTTGGGGCTGGTTCTGTTCAATATTTTCGTGAGCGATATTGAAGATGGATTAGAAGGAAAAGTTTGCCTTTTTTGTGGATAACTCAAAGATTTACATCAGAGTAAATATCCTTGAAGGAATAGACACAGAGAGAAGTGATCTAAGAAAGCTTGAGGTATGGTAGAATGTTTTACAGTTAAGATTCATTGTAAAAAATGCAGAGTCATGCATTTGGAGTGAGGAAATCTACAAAACCAGCTGATATACACTGACCAGGAGAGAGACCTGGAGGTGGTAGTGTCTGTTGATCTCATGGTAGCAAACAGTGTGATACAACAGGGGCCAGAACCACAGGGATGCGGGGGTACATAGAGAGAGGTATAAACAATAGAAAAAATGAGGTGATAATGCCTACGTACAGGTCATTGATGAGACATCACCTGTGTTCAGTTCTGGAGGCCATTTCTCAAAAGGTTAGAAAGAGGCCAGAGAAAGTCAACCAAAATGGTGCAAGATGTGCACCAAAAGACATATGAGATGAAACTGAAGAAACTAAATATGTATACCTTAGAGGAGAAGAAAGATTGGGGGTGGGGTTGCAAAATATGATAGATGATACTTGAAAGGTATTAATAATGCTCAAAAAGCAAACTTTTTTCAATGGAAAAGAAGTTATAGAATTAGGTCTTGATATGAAGCTAAAAGGGGGTAGATTCAGGAAGAACACCGGGAAATATTTTTTCACAGAAAGGAAGTGCCGGGAATGTCTTCTCAGAGGAGATAGTAGAGACAAAAATAACATAATTAAAAAAAAAAGAAAGTGTGGGATAAACAGGATCCTTGGAAACAAGAGGTTGGTAAAAAAGCACTTTGATAACCTGGATAAAGCGACAGTTCAGCTCAAAACAGCAGTTTGGATTTTTTTGAGTCCTTTCAATTGAGATTTTTCATTGATTCCAAGAAATCTAGGAGTGTTGGGACTCCTGCTGTCTGAGGAGAAGAATAGATTTGGAATAACTAGATCTATTATATGTTAGCAGGGTGAATCCTCTTTTGGAATAGATTTTCTTTTTTTCTTTTAAACTGCTCCCAGCCTTTTACTTGGCTCTCTCATTTGTTTGGACTCTAGTAAGCACATCAATGCTTATTTCTTTTTTTTCTTTTTTCTTCTCTCTATTTATTTCTATGTGTACTTTTTCTTTGACAAGTTATGGTTGTTTAAAATATATTAAATGCATAAATTAAAAGTAAAAACAACAACAAAACAACAATAGTATGACTGCTTTGTGCTTCCAAGAAGGTACTGAGTTAACCTTCATGGAGTTGTGGTTACAACCCTAAACAGCAGTGGTTGATCACATCAGGCCACCAAGAAAGCATTGGGATAAAAGGCATAGAGCGACAGTATCAACTATAAACTGCAGTGTTACAATTGTGTCCTCGTGTATGGGAGGGAGCCTCCCTTTCCTTCCCTGAGTCTGGCTGAAGGGTGAAATGCTAAGAAAGAAACCTCATAGCCCAGGTCATAAGAACATGTAAGAACATAAGAAGTTGCCATACTGGGTCAAGCCCAGTATCCTGTTTCCAACAGTGGCCAATCGAAGTCACAAGTACCTGGAAAGTACCCAAGCATTAAATAGATCCTATGCTACTAATTCTGGCAACAAGCAATGACTATTCCTATTGATTAATAACAGTTTATGGAATTCTCCAAGAACTTATTCAAACCTAAACCCAGCTACACTAACTTCCTTAATCACATCCTCTGGCAATGAATTTCAGAGCTTAATTGTGCATCCTGAGGACCCTATGAGCATTGCCACTGTGGGAAAGGCTTTGGATAGGCTATGGGGCAGCCACAGGACTAAAACTAGCATGAGACTAGCATGAGACTTGCATTGGGATAAATGCATAGAGCGACAGTATCAACTATAAACTGCAGTGTTACAATTGTGTCCTCGTGTATGGGAGGGAGCCTCCCTTTCCTTCCCTGAGTCTGGCTGAAGGGTGAAATGCTAAGAAAGAAACCTCATAGCCCAGGTCATAAGAACATGTAAGAACATAAGAAGTTGCCATACTGGGTCAAGCCCAGTATCCTGTTTCCAACAGTGGCCAATCGAAGTCACAAGTACCTGGAAAGTACCCAAGCATTAAATAGATCCTATGCTACTAATTCTGGCAACAAGCAATGACTATTCCTATTGATTAATAACAGTTTATGGAATTCTCCAAGAACTTATTCAAACCTAAACCCAGCTACACTAACTTCCTTAATCACATCCTCTGGCAATGAATTTCAGAGCTTAATTGTGCATCCTGAGGACCCTATGAGCATTGCCACTGTGGGAAAGGCTTTGGATAGGCTATGGGGCAGCCACAGGACTAAAACTAGCATGAGACTAGCATGAGACTTGCATTGCTGCAGGTCAAGAAATGCAGGCTGGAATGGATATGTTTGGGATGCTGCCAACTGGGTCATTCTGGCTATAGAGATCGGGGATATTCTGCCCTTCCTGGGATGGATCATTGTTGACTGTTTCGGGTAGCCAAGTTTGTCCAGATGACAAGAAGGCGGACTAACCCAGATATTAAAATTGAACTTGACCATAGCTTGTAGCCAGTCAAGAATTGCCAGCTGGTATGGACATGTGCTTCCAAGGCTGGGGTAACTTGCATGGTTAAAACTGAAATTTCAAGGGGCATGGGGAGAACAAATCTTTCTCATTGACCAATAGTTGGAAACCATTCATCTTGGTTCCCTTTAAAAACCAGTGTTCCATAAAGGTCTGCCTTGTCACCCTCAAGACTGATACTTCACTTTCAATGCATAGCCAGCATGGCTCTCTGCTTCAGTGGCAGGGGGAATGAAGAAAGGTGGATCTATATTCAGGCAATAACCAACAAGGACTGAATTACATAGTCTGGATAAACAGATAAGCATGGGTGTAGCTTGCTTATTGCGGTGGTTAATACCCGTAACTAATGACAAGCTTTCAGAGATTAATATCTAGTCAGTTGAATACAGTTATTTGGAAGATATGAACCTGTAGTATAGTTATTCTTTTTTGATTTTATTGATTATGTGATATATCTTCTATTTTTATGTGTGATTATGTATGGTTTTGTGACTCACTAGAATATCAAACAGGCAGGAAAGAAATATTTTTAAATAACCAAATATACCACTAATCTTGGTGGCTGTGTGGTTTATTAGAAAACAGTAATAAGACATAAGGGAGCCAGAGTGTTGACTTAAGAGTTTTGTAAGAAGCAAAATTAAAGATGGCAAGGTTCTGAAATGGGCTTTTAGGAGAAATAGTTGAGTCGATCCCTGAGGCAGATTTCTGGCATGCTTGGGACAGATATGAAGGGCAGTGGTAGGAAAGAGTTATGTAATCAGGTGAAATATATGGGGAAGAGAGAGTTGGTGTTAGATTGCATATAGGAATCTCAATTGGTCAGATTGGATAGACCATTTTAGTCTTTGCTGTAATGTACTATGTTACTATAAGCATGTAATGCATGTTTTTATTGTATCTTTCTTATACTTAACTATCTTCTTATCTTTGTATATGCTTTCATGTGATCAATGTGCCTTACCCTGAATCTGCCTTGCATCTGTATATGTGTATCATTTTTGTGCTCAGTATATATATCCTTTTTATGTAATTTGCTTTGTGCTTTATCATTAAGAAAAGGCAGAATGTCAAATATATACAGATAATAAATATTGTATCTGGCATCATCACTGGGAACAGCATATTATTAGCTTTTCAAGAGCATCTGTCTGTGCTGCCTGGGCCCTCAGAACTGTCCATTTGTTTTGTACATGTTCCTCCATGAGTACTGGCATGCTTCCTTGTTTAGAGCAGTTACAGTGGGTGGTTTCCAGAGCATCTTAATATAGAAGACATTATATCTGCAAGTATGTATGACAGCTGTGTTGTCGAAGCTATAAGGGTACTTGTAGGAGAGGAATGTATGACGGCAGAAACCTTTCTATTATACATTACTTCTGGGGATGCAGTGTAAAGGTTGCGATAATGGAACCCTTGTGTTTGACAGATGAGACTCCAGTGGTATTCCTCTAGCTTTGCTGGCCTGCTTGGAAAGGGATTTCAAGATTGTGGCTGAAATGTACAGGTGGAGGATTGCATGGTATGTGTAAGGGGAAAGAGTGTGACTAATATCTTGAGAGTGCCATTTCTTAATGAGAAGACAACTGTGAGTGAATGATAGAGAATAAAAATTGTGCAGATATGAACAAATAACTTTATGTAATATTTGCACACTTCATTGGCTTGCTTGCCACAAGTTCCTCCTGTACTGCAGCTTGCTTAGAGATAGTTTTTCTCACTGTAATTGTTTATTTTCCTTATGTATGCTATGAGGATTTTCCCACTGATTCTTATGGAACTGTTGTGAATCAGTGTTTCAGAGAGCAAGCATGTGAGGCAATAATAAGATGCAAGGGGCAATTTTCAGTTGTCCACAATGAGAGAGACCGTATATTTTTACCTGTGGACCTTGCACCAATATTCAAAGTGAAAAAATGCACATCCTTTCACTTTGAAACTAGCTGTGGATGCAAAGTGTGTGTAGATATTTGCATCTTCTTCTTATGCCGGTACTTTTTTCTTGGAATATAATGCCATAGAGTTGAAAATGCAGTCTACGTACATAGTTTTCCTACCCTGACCTAAACATGCCCTGAGAATACCTCCTCCTAATTCATCTAAAAGCATATGCATAGTAGAACTGCACACATGCATTTAACATCATTGAGAGAGCAGTCTTCAGACAACTAGTTTACATGCATATATTACTATTTATTCATGTGAATGGGTTTGAAAATTGGAGTCTCTCAGTATGGAGTATATGAAATGAAATACATAGCCAAAATCTAGAATAAGTTCAGTAAAATAGTTAACCACATTTTTCATGCATTTATTGGAGTTTATTTTTTATATTTTGAAAATAAAGACTTGGTGAAGAAAATAAAAGCTGTATGTAGTTGTATAGTTTGGTTGACAGAGGACATCAGAGTTTAGCCTTCAGCTATTTTTTCAGCTGATCATGATGGAGTCATCATTTGTTATGCTGAGGCAGAGGAAAGTTTAAAATGCTGTAGAGCTTGTCGCTTATATTCTCCACCGTAAGAAGACATTAGCACAAAAATATGGATAAGCACTAAGAGGTAGATTTTAAAAGCCTTGCGCACGCAAAAGGGGCCACACGGTAGCTATGCAAATTTGAAACAGCCGGGAAGGGTGTGCGTACATCGATGTACACGCACCCAGAAAAGGAGCAGGGCATGGGTGTTCCAGAGGCGGGGCCAGCACTGATGCTCGTAACTCCTAATTTTCCTCAGCTGGCACACTTATGTTACGTGCACCACTTTGCTTACAGGTCCATGGTAGGTGAGAGAGAGACTCTTTATAAGGCTCAGTCTGATACTCTATATATGCACCATTGTAAGGGGGCACTTTGATTCGGGGTGAGTTTTCGGGAGGTGGGTTGGGGTTGGGGGGTGGTGTTACAGACACATTCAGAGGTATTCATTGTAAAACTGACGACATTAAAGAATTTTAGTCTTTTATAAGTGATGAAAATTCTAACAAGAGGAGTTGATTTGTACACTGCGGTCTCTGCTAGGTGCATTGTACAAATCAACTCCTTTTCATCACTTATAAGGTCTAAAATTCTTTAATGATGTCAGTTTTACAATGAATACCTCTGAATGTGTCTATAACTACTCCCCCCCCAACCCCAACCCACCTCCCGAAAACTCACCCCGAATCAAAATGCCTCCTTACAATAGTCCATATATAGAGTATCAGACTGAGACTTATAAAGAGTCAGTCTCTCTCGCTCTCTCTTTCTCCTCCCCAGCATGCGTAAAATAATTACGCAGAGCTGCAGACATATATATGTGAAGACGTATAGTTTATAAAATAGCACATATCTTTGTGCGCTGCGAGATTCGCGCATTTATGGATGCACGCATGGCCCTTTTAAAATCTATCCATTAATGTTTAAAATCTCACTAAACCTGAATAGCCAGTACTATCATTTATTTTTTACAACTCATCTAGCTTAAGTTTTAAAAGATTTTTAAGGTGTGTGTCCATAGCATTGGACCCTATTTTCAAAACAGTTTTGTGATAGCAACAGAATGAGAATTTTGGAATCCATGCTGTTTAGAATAGTCACCCACACACTGAAGATTCCCATCCTTTCCATGAATTCAAGACAGAAGTATAGACTTAACAGTAAGAGGAGCTCTGAGATGCATGGGTTAAAATTCTGCTTCTATTTTCATTTGAAACTGTCATGGAGATCACACAGCAGAATTGGCACCCAGACTCTCCACCTGAGAAGTAATATATGCATATTTCTGAAGTGTTCACTTGTAAAGTGCACTAGGCCGAAAGGTGCTAAATAAATCTAAAATTAATAATAAACGTCTTCCTCTGATTTCAATGAATGACCCCTTTTCTATTCAGTTCCAAATGAGAAAAGAGTCTCTTGCCAACTCCTTCACTAGGCTTGAATGATTAGATTACGCTTCAGTCCCCTTTTAAGAAAAGTGGTCTCAATTGAAACTCTCCTCATATGTTAAGCTAGCCCTTTATTAATTTGTTGAACTCTTTGTGCAGTTTCTAGTTAACTGATTTCTTAACCCTCCTACCTCTAAGCATTTTGTCCAAAACATTACAGGATCTTACACTGCATTAACATTTTTCTCTCTGTATACATTTCTCTGTTAAATACATTCTGACACTTCCCAGGCTATCTCATAGATAGCCTACATTAAAAGTTACTCAATATGTGAAACATCTACTTCTGAAGTCATATTTTCAGTGCTTAAGTTGGAAGGAAATGTGAGAAAATAGTTTTATACTGAGAGGGTGGTGGATACCTGGAATAGTCCACTAGCAAAGATGTTAATAACCAACATTGTAGCACAGTTCAGATGTATGGGGCAGATAAAATGTGTTATTTATTTTCCACTTTTTTTGACAGTTCAAAGCCAGTTGCATTCAGGTACTATAGATACAAGGTGAAATGGTAAAAGCAAAGAAGCTCAAAGAACAAGACGAACTGGTGTGTCAAATTTGAAACTCCTGCAGTAATCAGCCATTCAGGAGTAATATTTAATTGCTAGTTTACTCACATGCAGGCAGAACCTAAGTATAACAGCTTACGACTACTGCAGGCATAAAAGAATATAGTGTAGTTTAGAACGCAAATGCTTACTGTTTGGGGCTTGGCACAATCTAGTTTATTGATCCAGTCCAGGGTGGCAGTTATCAGTAAATCTTCCTCTTGACTAAACAGATAGGGGTAGATTTTAAAAGAAGCGCGATCAGCCTACTTTTGCTTGCGCATCAGACTCAAGCAAAAGTACGCTGGATTTTAGTAGATACGCGCGGAGCCGCGCGTATCCACTAAAATCCTGGATCGGCGCGCGCAAGGCTATCGATTTCGTATAGCCTGCGCGCGCCGAGCCGCGCAGCCTACCCCCGTTCCCTTCTAGGCCGCTCCGAAATTGGAGCGGCCTAGAAGGGAACTTTCCTTTGCCCTCCCCTCACCTTCCCCTCCCTTCCCCTACCTAACCCACCCGCCCGGCCCTGTCTAAACCCCCATCCTACCTTTGTCGGGGGATTTACGCCTCCCGGAGGGAGGCGTAAATCCCCGCGCGCGAGCGGGACTCCTGCGCGCCGGGCCGCGACCTGGGGGCGGGTACGGAGGGCGCGGCCACGCCCCCGGGCCGTAGCCACGCCCCCGTACCCGCCCCCAAAACGCTGCCGACACGCCCCCGGAACGCCGCGACGACCGGGCCCGCCCCCCGACACGCCCCCCTCCGAGAACCCCGGGACTTACGCGAGTCCCGGGGCTCTGCGCGCGCCGGGAGGCCTATGTAAAATAGGCTTCCCGGCGCGCAGGGCCCTGCTCGCGTAAATCCGCCCGGTTTTGGGCGGATTTACGCGAGCAGGGCTCTGAAAATCCGCCCCATACAGTATTTCTAGACAAGACTTCTACAATACAACAATAACTATGACTTCAGATTACTTGAGTACAAATATAACATCTTCACAGATTCAATCTCAGAACTTGTGACTCTGCACCAGGAACCACACAGCTCCATGAGCTCCTACTTTTTTATGTAATGGTCCCTCTGGGCTTATTACCAGTATGGCTCTGGATACTCCTTGTTTTTAGCTAGTGCAGTATAGGTCAGTGAATAGAGGAAGGCACCATTCTGTACAGCCCTTCCTTTTGAGGGTGCTGGAATGGCTATCCCCTTCAAGAGGTATTATAAGCAGCTCTGTCCTGAGAGCTCTGGGGGCAGTGTAGTTTGATGTGGCGTTATAGGAGATGTTGGAATTCTCTGTATTGGATTTTTGGGCCTTCTCGTAGGACTCAAGCAAGCCCTTCTTGGAGCCTGTAAAATAGATGGGGCATATACCCTGCTTATCCACTCCCTGGTGGGTAGGCGTTATGGTTATTGGTGTTTGGGTGGATCCTTGGACACTGTGGCAGCTGACCACGCCCATGGGGGCAGTCCCGTGAGGGACCACAGTGACAGGCTAAACTCCGGACAGACAAACACAGATTTGAATCTTTTATTAAACAGTATATGGAACCACCAGAGGTGGCAGTAGTGAGTAATAGTTGTAGAGCCCGGCTGGGCGCGTCTCTCACAGAACGCTGGAACGGTTCCTCTGTAAGCAGTGCTGTAGTGGAAAGAGACTGAGAGTTATGAGCACACAATAGAATTAGCATTCAGAGTCCCAAGTAGAATAGGAGAGCTCCAAGACAGGGAGAGCAGGCCCTCGAGGAGCGAGTACCTGATCCCTAGAGCAGAGAGACTCATTAGCATTGTACTCACTAGCAGTAGCCAAGATTCCACTAGATGAGAGGTCTGGCACCGGAGCAGAGGGCAGGCCCTCGAGGAGTGAGTACCTGATTCCGGCGAAGCGGTACTGTAGAGAGAGATGTTTCTTGTACTCACAGATGATGACTGTAGTTAGTTCTTCCAAGTAGAAGGTAGAAGTTGCAGGCAGCGTCACAGGGAACATGGGCCCTCGAGGAGCGAGTATCGGATTCCTGATAGCACCTGAAAGAAGCAGAGAGGCCGCCGAGAAGCAGGTACCTTGTTAGTGGCCCCAAAGGGTAGTAAGAGTTCCAGTAGAGCTGGAGTGGCAGAGTAGCTTAGGAACGGAGAGCGAATCCCATCCGTAAAGTTCCGGTTGCTAACTCAACGAGCTAGCAAATGAAGTAGGCAGATATATCCTGGAATCGTGACGTCAGACCAGGGGGACGCCCTGAGGTTCGCGCCAACCTGGAAATAAAGATGAGGGTGGCGTGAACGCACGCGCCCTAGAGGTACCTTGAAGGAACATGGTGGGAGGCAGCAACAAAGCAGGTCCGGGGACACCGGAGAGGTCGGCAAACAGACCCCGCGGCGACCGTCCAAGGTGAGAGGAAGGAGCCGCAAGTAGAGAGAGGTAGGCGGGGCGAAGCCATCGAAGACCGACGGACACAAAAGTAGGATGTGTATCCACAGTTGTTTTTTGGATTTTCATAGACTTTAGTTTGTAAGAAGCCTGGGGGGACCCCTGGGTACTAATTGGGGAGAAGGCATGGGTAACCCTCTCTTTGGGAGTCTTGGGTTAGGGAAGATCTGCCCTTCTGCACCCTCTATGAGGACAAAGGACAGGCAGTGACCCGATACCAGGACTGTCTGGTGTTTTACCTCAGTTTGCAGAAGAAGAATTTGTGTTGAGAAGATCCGGGAGGAAATTTGGCTGCCCCTCTTCCCGCCCATGGAAAGAACTTCTAGAGCTGCTTGTTCCTGAGAGGATCCCTCCCTTCTGGGATTCGATAAAGTAAGAGAAAGATGAAGAACAGACAACTAACTGTGAGTAATGAACTTTTTGAGACTATTGAGGACACCCATCTGGAATCTTCACCCCTGGGGAGAGAGAGGATTTTGACTTTCTGTGCAGAGACAATATTTTGAGGGTACCTACCCACCTGGAAATTCCAATTAGCCAAGCCCTAGAGGGTGGATGTTTCTTTGGCCCTGGTAACTGAGACCCATGCACTGATAAAGACTGTAATCAAAGAGGAAATCCGTGGTGCTGAGGACTGAGTTTAATTGTGTCATAATTCATCTGATTACCCATCAGTAAAGAATTTAATTTTGTACACTAAACCAGTGGTTCCAGTGTATTTCTTTGGCACATACAGCACACACAGTGATGAAATTACCCCTCTCCCCAGGACCAGAAAAAAGAAGAGATTCACCCTTAGCACTCTGGGCCCTAAAAAAACATACTTTCCCCCACCAACAAAGGATCCAGACTCTACAGGTAAGAGACAATATACTAGCTAGCCAGGAGTGGTTCCAGCCAGGAGGGTTCAAACCCTCAAACAGTTCAGGACAAGGCACTGGCAAACTTAATATTAAAGATCAACATCCTAGGTGGCAGAGAGTTGGCTTGCGCAACAGTAGACTCAAGAGGAGCTCAGACTCCAAAGCAAGAGCTGAGGCGGAATCATGACTTTCACCAGCAATAAGATATAAATAACAGCGGTTTACTACTATGTGGTAAAGGCTTGTTGTCTCTTGTGGTGTGCTATTATTACTCACAATAGTTCACATGTTTGCTCAAATGCTTATCTGCTCAAAGTTAACTTTCTGGTGCACAATGTATAATGCTTGTGAAGGTGGGCGTTACATAAAGCAGTTTCGAATGGGTCAGGGGGAGTGTACTGATAGCTATAATCTTCCTCCAGAATGTTAGGAGATTGGATCTGCAGGGAGGTACTAGCAGATTGCTATGGGGTAGGGGGGAAGGGGGGAAGGGGATCCGTAGTTTGGGGGGGTATTGGTTCCAATCAGGATGGGGGGTTATTTTTGCATGGCATATGTCTGGGAATAATTGGATTTCTCAGTGATATCTTTTCTATTTCATGGAGCTTGATAGGACAGGACTTATTAGTTTCCTATGGCATCTATTCGCATAGGCTCTCTTAATGTAAAAGGGCTCAACACTCCCTTTAAAAGGTGGTTGCTTTATAAAGAGTTAGTGCATCATAAATTATTTATTTATTTATTTTATTTATTGTTTTTGTTATACCGAGTTTCATGATAGGCATCACATCAACCTGGTTTACAAATAACAAGGAGTGTAAAGCATAATGTAACGTAAAAAACAATATTTTCAATAGGAACCTTGAACTTTAAATACAGTGAATCAGAAAAAGGGAGAGGGAAAGTTACAAAAAACAAGGAAAATAAACTTGGGATGGAAGGGGAGAAATTGAACAGCACAATATTTACATTTCAGCCTATTGATACATTAGAATAGCAAGTGAAAAAATAAGACTATGAAACGGTACATAGGTAATCAAATGAATAAATATGACACAGTTGTGAATGGTAATAGTATGATAAATATTCAGCAGGAATTAGTGAGAGAGGGTTTGAGGTTGGTTGATTCGTGTTTACATTCCATTATTGCATACGAGTTAGTGCTAGTGAGAGGAGGTTTTATTCAAGGCTTGGAAATGCTTTTTTGAAAAGCCAAGTTTTTAGTCTTTTCCTAAATGTTAAAGAGCATGGCTCTTGTCTCAAATCAGGTCTCAAATCTTGTCTCAAATTAGATATCATTCTCATACAAGAAACCCATCTGAAGGCGCAACATGAAGCCTTTATGGTGTCACGGGCTTTTCCCAACCAATTCTTTGCTCCGTGCACAAAGGGAGCTAAATACTCAGGTGTGGGGGTATTATTTGCCTCTTCGTTTGTGTTCGAATGCAAAAGATGTATCAAGGATCCTGCAGGTAGATATTTGCTAATGGGAATTCTGGTGGATGGTAAAGAGTACACAATACTCAACCTATATGCTCCTAATGTAGATCAGGGTGCATTTTATGACCAGATATCTAATTTACTCCTGACACATGGCAATGGTTTGCTACTGGTTGGGGGAGATTTTAATCTAGTTAAGGTGCCAGCGGTGGATGCCTCTAAAGGATATGTCTCAGCACCCCAGGCACATCGAATAAGGCTCCAGAGGCTCATTGATTCCTGGAACCTGCTGGATGCTTGGAGGTTGCGCTATCCACACACAAGATCCTACACCTTTTATTCTGCTGCACATAACTCCCATTCACAAATAGACTATTTCCTGGTAGATAAGGGACTTTTCAATCAGGTTAACAAAGCTGACATCATCCCTATAGCTTGGACGGATCATGCTCTTATTACCATGGACGTTACCTTTGACAGCTATGACAAAGGTATACGATACTGGCGGCTTAATGAGTCCCTGTTAAAGATAAAGAATTCAATCAGACCCTAATCTCCAACATTACAGTTTTTTTCCATAGAAATGATACTGGAGAAACCTCCCCATCTGTGGTATGGGAAGCATTTAAAGCCTACCTTAGAGGGCTTCTAATATCCAGGGGTTCTTATGTTAAAAAGCAGACCAATCAGGAAGCCCAAAATTTACGAGCTGCTATCACTACGCTGGGGCACAAACATCAAGCCACGGGTAGCACCAAAATACTGTCCCAACTATCACGGGCAAGGGAAGATCTCATGCGACTGGAAACCACAAAAATGGCGCACTGGATGCAATTGACAAAGCAGACCTACTTCGAGAGGGGTAATAAAGCTGGGAAGCTTTTAGCTAAGAAATTAAAGAAAATTCAATACCAAAATACCATCTCCAAAATTAAAGGGGCTGGGGATAGAATCTTAACTAATAATACTGACATCAGGAATAGATTTCTAGAGTTCTATGCTTCCTTGTACAGCTCTAATGATGCTATTCAACAACATAATGTAAAGGAATATCTGGACTCCCTTACTGTTCCAACCCTGAGTACCGAGGCAAGGGCGGAGATTGAAGCGGACAATACAACCCCAGAAATCCTGTTTACCATTAAATCCCTCAAATCAGGTAAATCCCAGGGACCCGATGGCCTCACTGCTAAATTCTATAAACAATTTGGCCCTTATGTGGTTGCCCATCTGCAGAAGGTCTTTAACTCTCTGAGAGAGGAAGGGAGCCTGGCCGGCGATGCTAATTTAGCAGGTATCACAGTGTTACCAAAACCTGGGCGAGACCCCACTATTTGCGGCTCGTACAGACCAATCTCGCTGATAAACATTGACCTAAAAATCCTGGCGAAAATACTGGCAGGGCGTATAAACAAGCATATTACCCAACTTATTCATCAGGATCAGGCTGGGTTTATACCAGGTCGGCTTGCAGGGGACAACATACGTAAACTCTTAAATTTGATGTGGGAGGCTCACGCCAGCAAAAAGGAAGCCCTCTTCCTATCCATAGATGCCGAAAAGGCATTCGATATGGTGCACTGGCCGTTCTTATTTGGAGTTTTACAAAGAATGGGATTTGGACAGGGATTTTGCAGTTGGCTGACTAAGCTATATGATAAACCTAGAGCTTGTTTAAAAATAAACGGGGGGTACTCTAACCCGTTTGTTGTTGGGCGGGGGACCCGTCAGGGATGCCCGTTGTCTCCAGCCCTATTTGCTCTTTTTTTTAGAGCCATTGGCTGTTAACATCCGCAGGAATACGGGGATACAGGGCTTCGAAATAGGAGACAACGTGTATAAACTTTGTCTCTTTGCTGATGATATCATGTTTACTGTAAAATCCCCCCACGCCTTGCTGATCAAAATTGAGAGGGAACTTAAGAAGTTTAGTGAAGCCTCAGGCTTTAAAGTGAACTGGGAGAAGTCCAAGATTCTCAATATTACCTGAACCGGGATACAATGGATACTTTGCGGGGGCACATTCTTTTAGGTGGGCTACTCAAAAAAACAAATATCTGGGAGTTCAGTTCTCCAACCACCCTAGAGACCTATTTAAATTGAATTACTTACCTTTGATACACAAGCTATACAGGGATCTGGATATATTGGCTGGAATGCCTCTCTCCTGGCTGGGGCGCATAGCCACCCTCAAAATTAATGTTCTGCCAAAATTGCTTTACTTGTTCCAATCTCTCCCTATAATGATCTCCAACAACATACTCCTCAATGGAAACTATTCAGTTTCATTTGGAAGCGAAGGCCACCTTGGGTTAAGTGTCAAGTATTATATATGTCTAAATTAGATGGGGGGCTTGGGGTACCTAATCTCCAATGGTACTATGCAGCCTCTCAACTGCGGCCTCTTGTAGTGTGGCATGACTCGATAGAGCCTAAACACTGGGCCCAGATGGAACAACATTATATGGGAGGCATGCCCTTGGCAGCACTACCATGGCAACCAAAGGCAACATGGAGGGACTGCCCCCAACATGATGCCCACTACCAGAATCACAATGCAGACTTGGGCTAGATGGAAGATGAGAATTGCAGGTAATAAGGAATATTTTCATCTCGCTCGTCTCTTTCATAATAAGACCTTTACACCTGGTATTTCGTTGCGTTCATTCTCATTGTGGAAGGATAGTGGACTGACCTGTCTGGGACACATTTGGGTAGACAACAAATTCATCCCCTTCACATCCCTATGTAGGGGATACGGTTTCACTAATCGTGAGCTTCTGGCTTATAACCAAGTGACCAACTTTCACAGGAGCTTACACGTTTCCCCTATGCTGAACCCCGGAAAATCCCTGTTCGAGGGGTTATGCTCTACGCCGCATGTGACTAAACAGCTGATCTCTAAAATATATAAAATACTCAATGCGCCACCACCTACCCGAGCCTCTTTTATAACACAGTGGATGCATGACTTACCCTTTGCAACAGAGCCGGAGACTTGGTCCACTATCTTTCATAACATTAGCAAAGCCTCGATATCCTCAACATTAGTCGAGAATAGTTATAAGATGTTATACCGGTGGTACTATACTCCGGAGCGACTGTTTAAAATGACAGTTCTAAAGTCTGATAAGTGTTGGCGGGGTTGTGGGGTGGCAGGGACATTTATACATATGTGGTGGATTGGAGAATGTATTGTTACATTGTGGCAGCATGTGCAGAATTGGATCTCAACAATAATGGAGGACAAGTTTGAACTATCTATGGATTTCACTTTATTGCATAATACAGAGGACAAAGATAAGAAGGCATCACATCAGTTTGGCCTACAAGTGTGTATGGCTATGCGAATGGAAATTGCCAGTGCGTGGAAATTACAGCACAGCCCAACATTATCTGATGTACTACGTAGACTGGACACTGTGTGTACAATGTACAAACTTACGGCAATAAAAAGACAAAGGCTACAATCTTTTCATCGGACATGGGATCCATACCTGAAGTGGCGAGCTTCTGGTCAGGGTTATACTGCCACGCATCCATGATGTTGTGTGTTAGCCCAAGATAAACAGCTCTTGAATATCCCAGACATATGTCTGACGTTATATACCTGACTATATCCTGGTTGGACGGGGGGAAGGGGGGGAGGGTGGGTGGTACCGGGGGGGCTAATCAGAATTGATTGGTGTTGTATTTTCAGTCGAATGTTAATGTTCAGATGTGTTATTACCAATAAATATACAATATTAAAAAAAAAGGGGGGGGGATTTATAGGGTGGGGAGGAGAGGGGAAAAGGGGAAGGGAGGTCAGGGTAGGAGGTAGGAATGTTCCTTTCCAGTCTGCTCCTAAATTAGAGACGACTGGGAGGGAACTGAGGGAGTCCCGATCTTGTCGCCACGTGAATTTTGCACAATTTTACCCCCCCTTGCGTACGGATTATAAAATCCGGTGCATATGTGCGCATGGCCCACATATTTTATAACATGCGTGCACCAGTGTATACATGTTATAAAATCGGTGTGTCCATGTGTGCGTGCTGGGTAGTGCGCGCACATGGAAGCGTGTACGCACATTTTAAAATCTACCCTTCAGTGCATAGTTAAGCTCTGGAATTCATTGCGAGAGGATGTGGTTATGGTAGTTAGTGTAACTGGGTTTAAAAAAGGTTTGAATAAGATCCTAGAGAAAAAATGCATAAATTGCTATTAATTAATAAGCAATAGTAGCTTGAGATTTATTTAATGTTCATGTACTTGCCATTTCCTGAGGCTTGGATTGGCCACTGGAGACAGGATTCTGGGCTTGATGGACCCTTGGTCTGACCCAGTGTGGCATATCTTATGTTCTTTTAACTTTTTTGCAGTTCCCAGCCACTCTATCCATGCTGGCTTATTGAAACAAATTTAAGGATAGCCTCAATAATGTTCATTCTTATTATTTTGATTGTTGAATGTTTATTTTATGTTTTTATGGATATTTTATTGTGCACTACCTCGATCTTTTGGAGAGTGCGGGTTACAAATTTTTATAAATAAATAAATACTGTAATGCTGTTAGCAGGAAGTCCATCAGAAAATACCATATCTTTGATTTGAAAACACCTCAACTCTTCCACAAATCTGTTCTGCACAAAGTTTGCTTCTGTATACTGTGTATATTGACTCCATTTGACCCGGAGTCTGAGAGAGAGGGAAAAATTGGTCTGTGGTTTCACTAGTTTGCAGTGCTAAATATCTGTGTTTCTGATTATTGGAACTTCATGGCCATATATCAGTTCACTCTGAGAGAGATTTAGAGGGGGATGATGTATGGGAATTGTCAGGTTTCGGCAATCTTTGCTTGTGACAAGTAATTATTATTATTATTATAATTTTGTTAACTGTCTTTTGAGAGGAACTCGCCCAAAGTGGTGTACAGCATATTAAATAACAATAAGCTAACAGCAATAAACAAATATATTAGGCATAAGAAGTTAGAGGTACATCCCGTCAATGTTGAATGCTTGCAGAAACATTGAATTTCTGTTTTTCAGTCTGAGGTCCAGGAGTATCTTTGTGGCCTGCTTAAACAATAGTGAACATCTTTGATCATAAAATAAGACAACATCTTGATACATACAACAATTTAATTCTTAGGGGATGATTGTTCTAATAGCTAGAGCAATAGGCTATGAACAATGGAAATCAATGTTAAAATCTTGTTTCTCTCACTGACATTCCTTGTAACCTTGGGCAAATCATTTAACTCCTGTTGCCTCAGGTACCCATTATCAAGTGAATTTTCATAGAAGTTACTCGTGTAAATGTAACATACTATTGTAGCAATTTTCAAAAGCCATTTATGTGCGTAAAGTGCACTTAATGCGAGTAAATCCTATGAACAGTTCAATGGCAAATAAGGTAGCAATTTTCAAAAGCCCACTTACACAGGTAAAGTGCATTTACCTGTGTAAAACCCATTTTAAAGCACATATGCTTTTGAAAATCAGGCCCTTAGATTGTAAGCTCTTTAGGAAAGGGACTTAACATATCTGAAAAAAGCTGTAAAGCACTTTGTGCTAAAATTGGAAAGGTGATTTAGAAATACAAAAAATATATAATATATATTTCATTCCTCCTTCTCTTCTGAAGTTGTATATTATTCTATTACAGGCAAATATGTCTTAGATTTTTGACATGACCACAGAATATGTGCAGTCACTTTTTGGATTTAACTCATGCTACTATGGTGGGCTGACATATTCAAGACTATATAAATAGGTAAAGTGTGACTTTATTGGGAGAGATTTTGCCAAACAAAATGCCAGCTTAAAAGATGAATCTCCTCCCATTACTAGCCCCAGTCCTCTGTCCCAAAATACAGGACATTGGACAGTGTTTGGAGATTACCAGTGGTTCCATCATTGAACAATGGATGTGAGGGAAGAGGGTTTCCAACAGGGGTAAATAATCTACCAGTGACTTTCTATCATGTGGCCTAGAATAGTGAGTGAAGTCTTTCTCCATAGGATTTAGCATTCTCCAAATATCCATTGATTCCCTTATTTGCCCCCAATTTATTTGCTCCTTTAGTCGAGCTCTGGTCCAGCGTGGGATCTTGAACACAATTCATATCTCTAGCCACTAATATTGGAGCCAGCCCCAGACCTACAATGTGGGAAAATACTTGTGTTTATTTGGTGCATACACAGATGCAGTTTACTCAGCACCAAACTATACCTTCTGTTAGGATCAACAATGGACTTTTCCAGTTGAAGAAAGTTATTTCTGTGAATGAAGATAGCTACTCCACAGCTTTATGTTGTCCCTTGCGCTGTGAATACCTGATTAGCCCTTCTTTTTTCTTAACTTATGTTCTTTGTCCAGCATTTGAGTTTCCTGCAGGAAAGCCATATTGCAGCTTAATCTAGTTTTTACAGGGGTGCATAAAACCAGCCACGTTCCATGTTGTACACTCAAACTGGGTCACCATCCCAGATATTTGGATCATATCTTAGTTGCTCATTACCCATCATTTTCCACAGGTGCGTACTCTGTCCCAGACCGAGCAGTGATACAGGAAATGTGGCTGGCTTGATTAGTACATTTTTGTGTTATTGCAAGCCTGCTCTTAACGTGCTGAAAGTGGGCAGGTAATTTTGGTTTGCTCCATACACGACCCCAGCTTCCAATGTATTCAAAACCACTTTCTGTGCATCAGGTTTTGAGCCAGGAATTGAAATTATCTATACAGCATAGCTTCTCATTTCCCTTTCCATGAACAGGTAATACTTCTGAAAAGGCAATAGTCTTTGCAGTGTGTCTTATCATCTTTCTTAGATTTTGGAAATCTTTTTGTTCTTCATGGATACCATTTCTGTTGAGGTCCTTGGTCCCCAGATGGATGATAACACTGATATCAGAGTTCCTACTTTCTTTTTCAATGACTTGGACTATCTGGTTTGCATTTCTACTAGCTGAGGATCCTGGAAGGCATTTAACTGTTATGAAACCATCAAAATGAGCTCCCAAATTGGTTCCTCTGATGACTGAGTCTCCCAGTAGAAGCAGCTCTCCTTTATGATTTTTGATTCTGTTGAAGGGCTTCTGGGTGCATTCGGTGACTTCACTATTAGAAATCTCCTCAGAATCTATTGCTTAGGTTTCTTCATTCTCCAATGCAGACAAAGCATTATATAGGGTGACAGTGGGGAGAGTGGGTGTCTCTTCATCACAGGCTTAAATGATAATGAGAAAAGGGGAACTGGATTCAGACAGTAACCAATGAGAGCCCCGACTTTTACAGTTTGGGCAACAAATAAACATGGGCATAACTAGCTGATGCAGCACTTAATACCATTAATCAATAAGCCTGACATTTTTTTATGCAACTCAAACATTGCTGTCTGCTTTCACAGCACCGGTTAAGGGAATTTGGATTCAAACAGCATCTGAGGGCCCTGACTTTTACGGTCTGGTAAACTGATAAGCACGGGGGTAACCTGCACAGTGCAGCAGGTACTGACATAAGCTTGCTGGGCAGACTGGGTGGATCATTTGGTCCTTTTATGCTGTCATTTCTATGTTTCTATGTTTAAGTGGCTTCTTTTAACACAGTTTTGCATTTTATTGAATGAAGAATGTGAGCATGTACCAAGTAAATGTGTGACAAAAAAACACAAAAGAGCACTTAATGGGTCCTATCTATCAAAACAAAACAGCAAAAGGCGCCACTCTCAGGTAAATATCTATATGGAGGCTCCAAAAAAAAGTCTCTATTGACGATATGTGAAAGACCTGGGCTATAAGCTTTTGTTTCATGTTACATGTTACTATTAAGAGGCTTTTTCGGCCAGTAAGAGCCGCGAATGAAGAGTAGACCTGACGATCCAAACTTGTATAGCTGGATACGTTAACAAGCTTGCTGATGCGGCATCTTACTTTCATAATATTTTTTAATATCTATTATTATATTTTTTTCGGAGCCTCCATATAGATATTTACCTGAGAGTGGTGCCTTTTGCTGTTTCATCCAAGTAAATGTGTAACATAGTAATTAACAGCAGGTAAGGCCTTCTTGTTCTGCCCAGTTGTCTCTGCCTTACTTGAATTTTGATCATCTTTCTCCTTTGCCCGCACCATTGCCTGTTGTATCTATCCCATGCATGTTTCAATTCTTTGTTCACTTTGTCCTATTTCAGTCTTCTATTACTTCTTAGTAAAAATGCATTTGCTTATATTTCCTCTAAATCTATCTTCTTCTAGTTTCATCATGATCATTTGTTCTTGAACTTCGTTTTATACTGAAATTGCTATGCTCTTGTACTTTATTCAAATGTACTAGATATTTTAAAGTTTAATATATCATTTTCCGCTCTACCTTTGAGAGTATATTTTGAGTGTCTTAAACTTATCTGTGTATGAGCCGGTTCTCAAGCCCTGCACCATTTTGGTAGCTCTCCTCTGAACTGTATATGTGTGTCCTGAGCAAAATACTATAAGCTTTCTGCCTCCTGCTTATCCCCTTCCTCACTAATTATCTTTACTATTCTCCATTGGATTTATTTGTCTCTTATGAATTGGAATTAAGTTTTTATCATGTCCTTTTACTGACTGGCAGTTTTCTGATTTGTTGGCTCTCTTGCTACTCTGATTGCCATTTCTACTTCTTGGCCCTGTCTTCCTCCTCTTGTGCTGTTCTGCAGTTTAAGCATACTCATCTATTTGCTTTTTATTGTTCCAGCTGTCTCTTCTGAGAGCCATATTGCTGTCTTTTTTTTCTTTTTTCTGTGCTGACTTGTTTTACAAAGATATTTATTGCCTTCTCTGCTTCCTTTTGTTGCTTCTCAGAGCTCTCTTGTACTCTTTAAAGCCTTGTTTCGGCTGTCTGAAGTTCAATATGGTTTAGTTCTGATTGGCATTGAATATTGATCCATATTATTAAGAATTAGTAAAGGTGCCCTGCCATTGGTTTTTCCTTTATTTGGCATTAGCAGTTATTAAATAATTTCAGTATCTATTGATTTTAAAATGATCAATCATATTACTTGATTTTTTATGACAATTTTATTAAAAGATACATCCTTTTAAAGACAATTTTGTTAAAAGATATATCCTTTTTAAAACAATCTGATTGCTCAGAAGATAATATTGTGAGCTTCTATATAGATAAGTTTCTTGGGAGATCTGAATTAAGTTCTAAAGGTTAGCTTTGTCGTCTTGGGCCAACAAGGACTGGGGATGTTTCAAAGGAAGCATGGAAATTCCCCAGGAAAGAAAGTTAGGAAGGGAGAGCAGACATTGAAGAGTGGTGACATTTAGTGGCCATACATAGCATGAGCATGCATGCACATTGAGTTCCAGAGGAGGTTGCAGCCTGTTGTCCCTTGCTAAAGATGATTTTTGCAATACTGGGGAAGACAGGAGAGTTTATAGGCTTGTGAATGAAGACTCAAGGTGTCATTATCTTAGTAGAGACTGACTGGTTCCAGTTGAGCAGTAAGAAACTGCTAGTTCAAAAAGAAATTAAAGACACAACAGGTTTCTTGAACAACAAGTCTGAAGGTTAGACTACTATGGCAGTGATGCTGAGAAGAGGGTGTGGTACACAGAGACCCATGATAGTCTTGGAAGAAAATTGACATTATAATGACTCCAAAGTGAATTGCAACTGGTATTCAGATGGTGGAAACTAGCATGGTAATGGATTCAAGAAAGCATGGGATAAGCATAAAGGATCCCTAGTAGAGGGGAGATCTGGGAGCGACTAGGGTCTGTGGCAATCATCTGGGAATGAGGTAGGATAGTTGGATGGGCATAAAAGGCCTTGTCTGATGTTATATGCTAGGAACAGGGTTGGATTTTCACAATATTACAAACAGTCCACCCTTCACTCCCTCGGGCAGAGACGGAGGGGGGGGGGAGATAATGGGACAAAAGAAAGGGTGGGTAAAGGAAGGAAAATCTAATGATACTGCAGACCATGGGGTAGCCAAGCTGATATCAGCAGGCAACAACTCCCCAGAAACCAATCAGATCAGTACTGGTAGGTTGGTGGGGGCCGGGTTTTGTCCATCAAAGCCAAGGGGACTTAGGAAGCTGGATGTTCAGGCAACAGCCTCACTAGCTTTGATAGCTGTTTAGATTATTACAAAATTTAGTGATGAAACATGGGGGGGGGAGGGGGGAGGTTACTGGGTGTTGAAGTATGGGATCTTGCTGCTTATCTATCTAGGATAATAGGGTCAGTCAGGAAGAAAACAAAAACAGATTTGAATAGGAAGTGATATCCTCCAAGTGGTCAATCTTCTAGGACTGTAAGTTAGGATATATCCTTGTAGTATGATAAAACTGGGCAGAGTGGTTGGGCCAATTGGTCTTTTTCTGACTTCATCTATTACGTTATAGGAAGGAGAAGACGAAACTAAAACCATCAACATAAGTCAAAGGAGTAATTTGATGGTGGAACTAAAAAGTAAGTAGACAAGAGGTCTTGTGGCCAAGCCCCCATACACCTTGGGAGAGCCACATGCACAAAACGTTTTATGGAGGCTCAGAGTTTACAAGAAAATCTGTGTTGCCTTTTTAAGTCGTCATGATAAACTGAATGGATTACTGGACTGTAGCAGAGGTCGAGCAAAACATTGCCATGCTTAACTGTAACAAAAGAGTTATTTGTAAACTTTGAATATAATGTTTAAGCAACTCATTTTTTTTCTTTTTGGAAGGTCAAAGTAGGCAATGAAATTGCAACTGGAACAGGCCCCAACAAGAAGATTGCTAAAAGAAATGCTGCAGAAGCCATGTTGCTACAGCTTGGTTATAAAGCTTCCACTCCTGTTCAGGATCAGCCAGAAAAGGTGAGAGTTCATGCAGGAGCTTACTGAATGTGTGCATTTGCAAGTTTTGTTTTCAGCATGTGCAAGAGCAAATTTGTATAGGTCAGTAAATTGTTTGGCCATGTAAGACACACCTCAAATTAGATATTTATCTTGATGATGTCATATGTAGTTTTTACAAAGAGCCATGTTAGACTTCAGGTAATATCCAGTTTATTCCAGTTTGTGCCAGCATAAGTAACAGAACCAGTTTCAGGACTGACATTATAAACAGTCTGAATCAGATGCTCCTACCATTTTCTACTCCAGGTGTCCTGAAAAGCTCTGACAGAATCCAAGAACACATCACAATTCAAATATATCCAAAATAATATTAACTATATTAAAGTTTGAGGATAAATCTTAAGAAATGTTGTAGGACTCTTGGTTCCAAATAATTTACAGATTAAAGATGGCAATATAATATATTTTAAAACCACAACAAACTGCAGGTTGGAGTTTTTTTTGGTGCATTTCATACATGATTTTCTAAGGGGACTTCACCTTGGGACCTTCTTGCAAGTTTTCTATGACCTATCTTCCAGCAGAGCTGTAGCATGCCTATGGCCAATATAGCCACGGCCATAGGCGCCGCTACCAAAAGGCGCCAAGGAGAGCTGTGCAGCCGGCGGGTCCTCAGCAGAAGAAAATGCAGCATGGTCCCGTCGAAATCGACAGCATGGTCAGCGCAGCCTTAGTAAGTGGAAAATCGGCAGGGGCCTGCTGGCAACACTGCTGATTCCGACAGGGCCATGCTACTTTTCCACTTAACAAGGCAGTGCTTGTGACGCCATCGATTTCAACGGGACCATTCTGCTTCAGAGAAGAAGGTGTGCGCCCTGCCAGAAGTAATCCAATGCCCCGTGGCCAGAAGTTCCCTTGGCCACGGGGGCTGAAGAATGAGACTGCTGCTGCCTGCTAAGTCAAGGGAAGTGAGTGAGAGAGAGTATGTGTGCTTGTGTGTGGGAGAGAGAGAGAGCATGTGTGTAGGAGAGTGAGAGATAGCATGTGTGTATGTATGTGGGAGAGTGAGGGAAAGCATGTGTGTGTATGAGAGGAAGCATGTGTGTGCTCAAATACCCCAGTTACTCTCTGCCTGGTAATCCATGACAATTTCAGGGCATCTGGTTTGGAAGATTTTTATATGAGTTTTTAATTATTGAATGTTATTATTTTCATTAATTGTTTTGAATTATTCTTTTTATTTGTATGGTTTTACTAATTTTGTTTTATGAGGAATGATAATGTTTCTTACATTGTTGCAGTGCATACAGAATTGGCGTATTGTGGTTTCCAATTCAGTTTGTGTCTGTACATTTCTATTTATACTGTATGGTCTCTTTATTTTGTATTTGAGAATCTATCCGGTTTTGCATGTGTGACTGAAGTGAGTTATTCTGTTAGTGTGTAGTTTCTATGCAGGGATCTATAGCAGCTTGGATTGTTCTGTTTTCCTAATAGGGGTTTATTACTACTTTAGGCCTGGTGTAATATTTATAGTATTAACTTTCATAGGTAGGGTTGTTGCTGTTTGAGTCTCTGGGGTCATGCCCATGCCCGAGATGTATTACAGTAGACCTAATACAATATAGGTTCCAAGTTTCTCTTGCTTTTTCGCAAGGTTTTCTGTTTGGCATCTCAGCTAGTGCATGTAAATATAATATACATATTGTAAGTGATATTTTACCTCAGAAGCCTGTGCTTTGAATGTTCTTTTTCATGTAAAATCTATCATTATAAATGCATAATTTTTAATTGTCTGTGAGGAGGGTGTCATGGGTTGGGGGGTACAAGGCTGTAAATTTTTCCTAAGGCACCTAATACCCTTGCCATTGGCCATGGACATTGCTGTGCAAACATTGAACAGAGTCTCCCAACTCATGGTGGTATGTGTTGTGTAATGGGTGGGTGAGGGCACAGTTTTTCACTTGGCCATAAGCACCAAATTGCCTGGCTACAGCTCCGTCTTCCATTCTCAACTTTTAGGTTAAAAATTTACTGGCAACATGAAAAATATAGTTTTTAAAATGAACTATTGATATGTCATACATGAAAAATGGAATTTAGAATGCTTCTTGCTAACCATAACATTTCACATCCATTTAGCTTGGCATTTTTTTTTACAGAAGCTTTAAAAATAGAATATTACAAAGTACAAACACATTATTTAAAAGTACAAACAAATGTTTAAAAGTACACACAACAAACACACTGTAGTGCTCAGTATCAGTAAAACATTTTTCCAAGTTATTTTCGAATTTTTAGAGGTCCGGATATTTAGTGGGATAAATGTCCTGTTGAATATACACACCAAAAGTTATCCGGCTGCCTTTAGCTGTATAATGTTCAGATGTAACCGGTTTGTTTGAATATAACAGCAATGCTGGAAGCATACTATAATAGCAGCATAGTATGCTTTCAGTATTGCTAGCAGAACAATGCTGGAAGCGATCGGGAGCAGGTTGGAGATGACTGCGCTCCCAGCAGATAACTGGTTATATTTTATATCGTAGCAAGTTATCTGACTACAAACAGCCAAATAACTTTAGGTCTGTTTTGAGATAGACTTATTCAGCTAACTTAGCCAGATACTGCTGGGTATTAGGTTAGCCTGTAACTTTGGGGTGCCCTGGAACACCTCTTTTTATCCAGCTAAGTTTTACCCAGATAGTGAAATCATTAGTGGTTCAGAGCCCCCACTGCATCCCCAGGCACCCACCGAACCCCCCTCCCACACCCCTCAAACCTTTGAAAATCGTTGAAGATCCCTTGTTGGGGCTGGGGCACCTTCTAGCATGCCACTCGGTTGAACCCATTTTGAAAAATGGCGTCCAGGCCCTTTAAATGTAATGTGGGAACCTCAGGACTTGTGTTAGAATTTTGCGACTCCCGCATTACATTTATTGCTTTTTGAAAAGATATTATTTTATCACTGCTGACCACTTTCTCTGTCAGCTGTAATAAAATATTTGCATCAAATTGCCTATTAATGACCGTCTTTGCATGTTTCTGCATTATCCATGTATGCAAATCACATGCAAAGAAGGTCATTGTAATAGGGGAGGCTGCCTAAGTGGAGCTATGAATATCTTGTGTATTGCTGGATATTGCCACGATAGGGCTCTATCGCGAGATATATGCTGTTTAAGATGCGTTAGAGCACTGCCGTGACTTGATGCATCACCCAGTTAGTTTGAGACATAGCCAAACAAATTCTTTTGAATAAGGATCTCTAAGCTGCTTCTCCTAGGACAAGCAGGATGGTAGCCCTCACACATCAGTGACAACATCAGATGGACCCCGGCACAGAAACGTTAAGTCAAAGCTTCTAGAACTTTGACTGACATACTGAGCATGCCCAGCATGCCACTATCAATGCGATCACATGGGGTCCCCCTTCAGTCTTCTTTTCTGCAGAGCCATCGTCATGCGGTTGTGCAGCTCCTGCTTTCTTTGCAGTTTTTTTCTTCAATATCTGTCGGTTCCAACTTTGCCTGCGCCAAGGTTCCCCTTCTCCCTGCCTGGTAGTTAGTAGGTGGCGGGGTAAGCTTTATTTCTTTTCTTTGTGGTCAATTCCCGGTGTGTCTCGCTCTCTGTGTTTGCTGGGCACCGATCACTCGATGGGTACCTTTTGCAATGGTGTCGCCGGGTTTTCGCCAGTGTCCCCAGTGTCCGTGGACCTTGTCCATCACGGACCCACATGAGGTTTGTATCCTCTGCCTGGGGGCATCACATGACATTTGGGGGTGTCGGTTTTGCGACCAGATGATCCCCAAAGGCTGTTGCAACCTGTTGAGCAGATGGGGAAAAACTCTTTGGTTCAAAAAAATCAGAACTTTCGACTCTGGCGTTGGGGGCGTCTGCTTGAAGAGGCCAAGGGGAACTGATGGACACCGAGCCCTCACTGTCCACTCCCCCTCTGGGGCCCCCTCTGGAGAAAGGGGCTGGAGATCAGCCATAATCGGTGTCTTCACGCGCCAGGACATTGGGAATGTCTCCATCCTCCTCGGCACCGGGGAAAGACTGGGCCAAGCACTGGGGGAAAGTCACGGAAGCATCATCACTGGTCGCCATGTTTGCATGGCACCGGAACTAGCTGTGATGCCCCTTTAGCGACCTCGCGGAGAGGAGGCATCGATTTCCATCAAACTCAGGAGTCCCAGGTGTTCCCTACCGATGTCAGTGCTGGGCTCCGATCTCCCTCGGGGTTCTGAGGGAGATCTGGTGATGTCTCCCTCTCCTCCATCTGTTCTGTCCTCAGAGGACTTCCAAGAGGAGTTGGATCATAGGGTGCAATTGGCGGTGTTCCGAGCTCTTCAGGGCATCAAGCCGCCGGCCCCACTAGTGCTTCCACTGGCGCCGGAGCCTGCAGCCTAGATGCTGGCACGGTTGCTCAAACACCTCAATGTTCTTCTTGGCGTCCTCCCCACGCAGCCACTGCTGGTGCCCTGGAGTTCATCGATGCCCCTGCAGCTACCATTGCCTCCTCCATCCGGGACAATTCCCATTGTGGGTTCCTCCAAGGAAGAGGATCTGGTGCAATCTGTGGCAATGCCAAGGCCCTTGGTTCCACAACCAGCATTCCCCATTCTGGTTCTGGGTCCTTCAATGTCCTCTGTGCCTGCAGTGTCCTCAGTGCCCAAACTGGGCACCCTCTCTCCACTGGGGTCTCCAGGTGATCTCAGTGAATAAGATGCCCTATATGACCCGTGGGGGTATGATACCTCAGAGTCCTCGTCCAATGACTCTGGGGACCTTCCCTCAGATCCATCTCCTCCAGAGGTGCAGCGCCAGTCTCGGCCTGAGGAATTAACCTTTGCAGGTTTTGTCCAGGCCGTGGCAAAAACCATTCCATTCCAGCTTCTGACGGAAGAGGATGCCAGGCATAAGATGCTGGAGGTTCTCAATTTTGTTAATGCCACTAAGGAAGTTGTAGCTGTTCCCATACCTGACATCTTCAAGGAGCTACTCCTTAGAATTTGGGAACACCCCCATCTCCATGCTTCTGGTGAACAGGAAGGCGGATGCGGTCTATCTGTTGCAGCAGGCTTTGGGGTTTGAGAGGCATCAACTCCCACATCAGTCTGTTGTGGTAGAGACTGCACTCAAGAAGGCCAAGTATTCCCGTACCCATGCCTCTGCCTCTCCAGGCCGAGAGCACAAAGCACTGGATGCACTGGGCAGGGAAGGTATTCCAGGGCGCCATGCTGATTGACTGTATTGCTTCCTACCAGTTATATATGACATAGTATTCTCAGAATCTCTGGAAGCAAGTCCAGGAGTTATCTGATCGTCTGCCCCAGCAGCAACAGGATACCTTTATGGCTATCATCCAACAAAGCTTGGAATGTGGCAAGCATGAGTTGCGTTCCACCTACAACGTATTCAAAACATCTGCTAGGGTTGCAGTGGCAGGCATTGGTGCACGCAGAATGGTCTGGTCCCGAGCCTCAGATCTCCGGTTGGAAGCCCCCATGACCCTCTTGGGGTCGGTCCTCACATCAGGAAATACTCTTGACAGAGCTCTCCACCTTCATAACTGCCAGAGCAGTTGAACCCATCCTGCTGCGGAAGCAAGGGAGGGGGGTTCTATTTTCGCTATTTCCTGATTCCAAAGAGAACAGGGGAACTCTGCCCTATTCTGGACCTGAGAACTTTGAACGGTTTCTAAAAAGAGAAAAGTTCAAAATGGTCTCTCTGGGCACTCTGATTCCCCTCCTTCAAGTGGGGGACTTGCTTTGCTTCCTCGATCTCAAGGACGCATATGCCCACATCAAAATGTTCCCCAGCCACAGGAAGTATCTTCAGTTTGTCGTGGGCAACAGGCATTTCCAATGCAGGGTGTTGACGTTCAGCCTATCCTCAGCCCCTGTGTCTTCACCAAGTGCTTGGCAGTGGTGGGAGCGCACCTCCGCTGTCTAGGGGTGCAGGTGTTCCCCTTCTTGGATGACTGGCTGGTCCAGAGCGACTCCCAGGAGGGACGCTTCGGTCTCTGCACTTGATCAATCGGGTGTTGGAGTTCCTCGGGTTTGTCATCAAATACCCAAAGTCCCATCTGACCCCATCGTTGCAGTTGAGCTTCATCAGCGTCCAGCTGGACATGACTCAGGCCAAAGCTTATCTGCCCTGTGATCAGGTGCCTGCACTGGCATCCCTCGCGGTCTGGTTCACCAGAGCTGGCAGGTCTTCGCCCGTCTCATGCTCCGCCTTCTGGGTTAAATGGCGGCCACTGTTCATGTTCACCTTTGGCTCGCCTGCATATGCGCAGGGCTCAGTGGACCCTGCGGTCCCAGTGGCGGCAATTCTCTCAGGACCTCCAGGTGTGCATCCGTGTTACTCTGCCACTCCAGGCCTCTTTGTCCTGGTGGGAGAGCCTGCCCAATTTAGAACAGGGGGTTCGTTTCCAATCTCCCCCTTCCCAGATTGTACTCTCCATGGATGCATCGACTCTGGGAAGGGGTGCCCACATGGAGGGCTTCTGCACTCAGGGCTTGTGGTCTGCTCAGGAAGCTCATTGTCCGATCAACTTCCTGGAGCTTCGAGTGATTCGTTATGCACTTTGGGCATTCTGGGATCGCTTGTTCAACAAGGTGGTCTTGTTCCAGACAGACAACAGGTGGCAATGTGGTACATCAACAAACAGGGAGGTATGGGATTGTTACTCCTGTGTCAGGAAGCAGTTCAGATTTGGTCACGGCCTCCATCTCAGGGCATGCTGCTTCGAGCCATGTACCTTGCAGGGACCATCTGTCGGGCCTTCCAACCTCACAAGTGGTCCCTGAATCCAGCGGTGGCGGACCGGATTTTCCACCTCTGAGGATCTCTTCACCTCCCCCTGCAACAGCAAGGTGAAACAATTCTGCTTTCTGTACAGTGGGGACAGCAAACCAGCCTCGGACGCCTTTTCCTACCATTGGGGCAGAGCCTCCTGTACATGTATCCTCCGCTTCCTCTGGTGATAGCCCCTCATTGCCCGAGGCAGATTTGTTTCCTGCTCCTATGGGATCTCTCTATCAGGGATCCAATCAATCTGGGGACTTCTCTGGACCTTGTCACACAGGATCAGGACAGGCTGCACCATCCCAACCTCAGGGCATTGTCCCTAACGGCCTGGATGTTGAGAGGCTGATCTTGCAGCCCCTTGACCTGTTGGAGGATGTTTCTCGAGTCTTGGTAGCCTCCAGAAAGCCTTCCACCAGGAAGTCTTATGGCTTGAAGTGGAGGAGGTTTGCTGTGTGATGTGAGAGACACAGGTTAGATCTGTTCTCCTGCTCTACACCGAAACTGCTTGACTGCTGCACCTGTCGGATGCTAATTTAAAAACCAACTCTGTCAGGGTACACCTGACTGCCATCTGTGCCTACCATCAGGGGTGGATGGTTTGCCTATCTTTGTGCAGCCCATAATGGGATGCTTTATGTGGGATCTGCTTCAATTGAAGCCTCCTCTGCATCCTCCTGCTATGTCCTGGGACCTTAATGTGGTGTTCACTCAGCTTATGAAGGATCATTTCAAACCACTGCACACCTGTGTCCTGAAGTACCTGACTTGGAAGGTGATGTTCCTGGTTGCAGTCACTTCGGTGCACAGGGTTAGTGAGCTTCAGAATATATGGACTTCTCAAGTCATTAACATTTATATAGTAAGCAGATGGATACAATTTTAAATCATTGAATGATATGTGCACATTTTTTAAGTGCTTTAAACAAAATTCAAATAAATAAGTAAAATTTGTTTTTTCCAACACGCTGACAATAGCTCAATTGGAAGGAGGTTGGAGGTTAATGATTAAATACATATCAAGTGCATTACCAGGAGGTAATTGATAATATATGGAATCTACAATCTCGTCCAAAAAATTGTTATTGATTTAAAAAATTTTTGGCACAAGTAAAATTGGTTCAACATATCAAAAACATTTTTAAAAAATTACAAAATAATAACAATGAAAAATATAGTAAAAAAAAATTAAAGGTATTAGGTATTAATGTGCATCAATGGCACTCTTCAAAATAAAAGATACCTGTATATAATTTACTTCACATTTGTAGGTGTTTTATTATTATTAATCTCCCCACAAACACACCAGAATGGGCCATGTACATGCCGTGACACTGTATCAGAAAGAGGTGTAACAGACATGTTTTCAGTTGAATGATTTGCTTGGCTGAATATCCTGACATTCATATTTTGGAATACTGCACGTTACTAGAGGGTATCACTTTCTTTTAAAAGCTATTCTCGTCTCTGAATTAATATTGGCTCACATTTTCATCAGCTTTGTCACTCTTCGCTAACTTCACCTTATTCAATTAGAATGTCATTTCATCTAGTCGGTATTTGCTAATGTACTGTGCTGAGCTATGATACATGTTGTAACAGATCTTATGTGCTATTAAAATTTTGAAAGTTTTTAACTTCTGCATCAGAATTCATGGGTTGGGTGTTTCCTACTTAAAACTAACCAATTTATACAGATAAATATTTCTCACACAAAGCATATGCTACTCCTTGGAATATATTGCTATAAAAGGCTCGTAGTCACTGTAAAAGTAGATTCATCAGACGTATCATCACTATATAAGGTGTCCATTTATTAAGAACATAAGAAAATGCCATACTGGGTCAGACCAAGGGTCCATCAAGCCCAGCATCCTGTTTCCAACAGTGGCCAATCCAGGCCTTAAGAACCTGGCAAGTACCCAAAAAAAGTCTATTCCATGTTACCATTGCTAATGGCAGTGGCTATTCTCTAAGTGAACTTAATAGCAGGTAATGGACTTCTCCTCCAAGAACTTATCCAATTCTTTTTTAAACACAGCTATACTAACTGCACTAACCACATCCTCTGGCAACAAATTCCAGAGTTTAATTGTGCGTTGAGTAAAAAAGAACTTTCTCCAATTAGTTTTAAATGTGCCACATGCTAACTTCATGGAGTGCCCCCTAGTCTTTCTACTATCCGAAAGAGTAAATAACCGATTCACATCTACCCGTTCTAGACCTCTCATGATTTTAAACACCTCTATCATATCCCCCCTCAGTCGTCTCTTCTCCAAGCTGAAAAGTCCTAACCTCTTTAATCTTTCCTCATAGGGGAGTTGTTCCATTCCCCTTATCATTTTGGTAGCCCTTCTCTGTACCTTCTCCATCGGAATTATATCTTTTTTGAGATGCGGCGACCAGAATTGTACACAGTATTCAAGGTGCGATCTCACCATGGAGCGATACAGAGGCATTATGACATTTTCCGTTTTATTCACCATTCCCTTTCTAATAATTCCCAACATTCTGTTTGCTTTTTTGACTGCCGCAGCACACTGTACCGACGATTTCAATGTGTTATCCACTATGACACCTAGATCTCTTTCTTGGGTTGTAGCACCTAATATGGAACCCAACATTGTGTAATTATAGCATGGGTTATTTTTCCCTATATGCATCACCTTGCACTTATCCATATTAAATTTCATCTGCCATTTGGATGCCCAATTTTCCAGTCTCACAAGGTCTTCCTGCAATTTATCACAATCTGCTTGTGATTTAACTACTCTGAACAATTTTGTGTCATCTGCAAATTTGATTATCTCACTCGTCGTATTTCTTTCCAGATCATTTATAAATATATTAAAAGTAAGGGTCCCAATACAGATCCCTGAGGCACTCCACTGTCCACTCCTTTCCACTGAGAAAATTGTCCATTTAATCCTACTCTCTGTTTCCTGTCTTTTAGCCAGTTTGTAATCCACGAAAGGACATCGCCACCTATCCCATGACTTTTTACTTTTCCTAGAAGCCTCTCATGAGGAACTTTGTCAAATGCCTTCTGAAAATCCAAGTACACTACATCTACCGGTTCACCTTTATCCACATATATATTAACATGTGTAGGAGAGAGTGTTTTAATTGAAGATTTAGCCGATTAAATTCAGCAACAAAAAAGTCACTAAGCAGGTAAGGTAAAGAATTATTTGATACAAGAAAAACTACTAAATTTTAAGCAAAAAATAGTTCAAAAGGATTTGCTCCCAGACAGACATTACAGAATTTCTTATAGGTGGTGTAATCAAAGCCCCTAGTTTACTATAATTCTGGAGTTGGATCAACTGCTGCAGAATCTGCTCTTGCTATGGTTTTAAAGTAAACTGGTTCCCTGCTGCCTCTACTTAAGTGTGGAGAGACAGGGAAGAATGCGACCAGAGAAGACGGTGTAAGTAGTTGAGGTGAGGGAATTTATTTATTTATTTATTTATTTATTTATTTGAAGGTTTTGTATACTGACATTCGTTAAGAAAACATCACATCGGTTTCCATAGAACAATAAGTAGCCAACAGGGCTTTACAAAGAACCTGATAAAATAAACTGGGGAGGGGAGAAGAGGGGGGGGGGGTGGGATTAGAGGGTGTGGGGAACGAAGGTTATGCTGTACATATAGGTTAACATACAACTTAGTTAAATACAATTATAATTAGCGTACAAGATAATTATAGTTAATACAAATATATAGTTAATACAAATTATAGTTAATACAAATATAGATAATGTACAAGTATTGATAATGTACATTGAGAACTCGGAGGAGGAGAGAGTTAGGAGAGGGGTATTTGGAGTATGGACATGAGGGTGAAAAAAAAGGGTGAAAGTGGAAGGAAGGACATAGGGGCTGAGAGATTGAAAACGTAAAAAAAGGGGTGAATGAGGATTGGGAAGAAAATGAGATTAGAGAGAAAGTGGGAGAAGGAGGAATAAGACCAAATATGGGAAATTGGAGATGCGAGGTGCAAAAGATGTGGAGAAATCAAGAGGCCAGGGAATTGGTAAGAGATAGTTTTGGGAGAGGAGAGAAGCTGAAAAAGGAAAGATGGAGAAAAGTGCCACGAAAGAGAACAAATATTAGATGAGAGGAGAGAAAGGTGGAGAGTGGAAGATACAGAAGAAAAGAAAAATAGGGAAAAGGAATCAGGGAGAGAGAGAGGATGAAAGAATAGTGCAAGAAAGAAAAGCAGAAAATTATTTTCAATTGCAAGTTGAGATTGTGAGGGTCATTTTCAGCAGTCTTCAGCCCTTCACAGCCAGAATTTTCAAAGCAGAATTTTCTTTGCACACATAAGTCCACTTTGAAAATTCCTGGATTGTACATCTACACATATGGACTTACATATAGAACTTCTCCACAGGCATGAATCAGTCATAATGTGTGGATGATGTCATCCAACGGTGTCGACATGGACCCAGCTCTCAGAGCTTAAACAAAGTAATTCTGAGCCTGTGCAGGAATTCTTTAAGATGGTTACTGCCTTGTGAGCCCCTCAGTCTCTTTCAGAGCTTAAACGATAACGAGGAGGCTAACTTTCCAGTAAGGCAGGCTGTCTATGGAGAACCTTGTTGACAGATAAGCAAACTTGCTTTCTTGATTGACAGGCAGGCATAAATCAGCTATAACATGTGGGAATACCAAGCTGAGGGTTGCATTGTGGAGCAACTATTGAAAGACAGCCCAGCACCAACAGGTGGAGAGTGTCTTGCTAGGTGAACAGACTGTGTAGAACAGCTTGCCTAAAGTTACTTCTCTGAAACATACCATCCAGACAGTAATAGGATGTAAAGTGTGAACAAATGACCAGATAATAGCTTTGCATGTGTCTTCAATGGAAGTGGCTCTTAGATGAGCAACTGAAGTTGCCATGGCTCTTTCTTGAGTCTTGACAGAGTCTGTAATCTGCAAACCAGCTAGCATATAACAGTGCATTATACAGTTCGCTAGCCAATTAGACAGAGTTCATTTGGCAACCATCTGTCTCAGTCTGTTGCGATCTAAGGATATACACAGCTGAGAAACTTGACAGTGAGGTCGAGTTTTCTTCAAATAGTATACTAGGGCTTTCTTGCATTCCAAGAAGTGAAGAGCTTGTTCTTCTTGGTGTGCATGTGGTCTTGGATTGTTGGTTCATGTGGAATGTGCACTCTACTTTTGGTAGAAATTTAGGGTGAGTTCACAGAACAACCTGGTTGGGGAAAAAACTGCAAGTTTGATAAATATGAAATTAGAGTTTGTAATTTGCTTACTCTTCAAGCTGAAGTAACAGCTACAAGGAACAACACTTTGCAGGTGATAAACGTCAAATCCACTGCCTTGAGAGGTTCGAATGGAGGTTTCATGAGTTGAGCCAAGACCATATGAAAGCTCCAAGGCACTGGAGGTTTACTGATTGGAGACTTGGAATGCCACAGACCTTTTATGAACTTAGATATGAAGGGCAGAGAGAGGTTAGAGCACTATCCACCTACTGATAATATGCAACAATGGCGCTGAGATGAACTTTAACCGAAGAGGGGCTGAGTTCCAAGGACAAGAGGAAGAAGAGTGCAAGTCTCTCAAGTCACAAAAAACCTCTTCCATTTGAAACTGTAGGAATTTTTGGTTGTGGATATTCTAAAATCTCAGCTGGCTTGGGGTGGCACAGGCAAGTTTAGGGACCACTGATATAGTGTTTTTGAATTTTCAGAAAGCAATTGACAAAGTCCCACAAGAAAGACTCCTCAGCAAATTAAAAAGTCATGATATAGGAAGCAGTGTCTTATTGTGGATTGCTAACTGGTTAAAAGACAAACAAAGGGGAGACCACGTGACCTGATGAGCCGGTAAGCTGCGTGCAGACCGTGCTCCTGGCTCCCCCACCACATCGCAGCAATTACAGGCAGCGAATTTCTGAGCAAAGTGGCGTCCCCAACAGAGCAAGGAACACAGAAGCCGATTACAGATTTTTTTTGCACCGAAGAGGCTGCTATGTCCGCGAAACCGCAAAGGAAAGATAAGCTTCCTACCCGGCAGAGTGAGGCCAAGATGGCCGCCGGCCCCCCGAGCCCTGGACCCGCGACAGGAACGGCAGATATTGTGAGTGAAGTGACCGGGGCGGTTGTTAAGGCGCTAGAACCGAGGTTCAGTGACTTGGTGCAGAAAATTAATTTGGGTAATGAAACCCTTCTGGAAATAAAACAACAAGTAGCAGATACTCAGCAACGTGTGGCTGATGTGGAAGCAGAGGCGCAAAATTTAGTACAAAACCAGGGCACCATGCTCAAGAAAATCTCTGAATTAGAAAACAAAGTGGAGGATCTGGAAAACAGATCAAGGAGGAATAATCTGAGATTCGTGGGGTTTCCAGAGTCCGTGGCAGATAGGGAACTGGCACATTTGTTGGAATCATGGCTGCCTGCAGCTCTCAACCTGCCTAACTTAGGCAAAATTGTTGTTGAAAGAGCGCATAGATTGGGGATGAAAAAAGCAGACGCCCCCAAACCCAGAGTGGTAATTGCACGTCTCCTGAATTTCAGTCAGAAATCAGATCTTCTGCAAGCCTTTCGCAAATGTGACTCCCTGCTCTATGAGACTCATAGAATACTGATTTTTCAGGACTATTCCGCAGCTTTGTCAGCTAAGCGCCGGGAGTTCTCACCCGTATGTGCTGATTTATTCAAAAGGAAATTGAGATTTAATTTACAATATCCAGCAAAACTTCGCATGGAGCATAATGGAGTCTGGCACAGTTTTGACTCAGTGGCGGAGGTGAAGCAATTTTTGACTGACAGAATCGACTCCAGTTGAACCGCTCCTTTGAGAGCCGCTAATTGGCTATGATGGATTCATGCAGAATGATGGGCTCTGCTCAGGGCCTTGGCTCTGGTTGGGGGAAGGTTCTTGCCTCCCATAAGCAACACAATGTTTGGTTTTTGTTTTCTGCTCACTGCTCAGTTATATGATGTTATAGCACTGGCTATTGTTGGTGGGGGAGCCGGAGGGAGGTGGATCAGGTGGTCTCTCTTCTCCAATTAATGGAGGACACGAATTTGGTTTATATGAGGGGGAAGGGAATTGGGGGGAAGGGGTGGGGGGAGGGATGTTCGCTATGGTCCATTGGGCTTCTGATATTGTATCACACATTGAGACATGGAAATGCAGGTCTTGCGCACATGTTGGAGGAAGTATATGAGATTTGGGGGTCTGTTCAGGGGTCCTCCCTAGGCTGGGGGGGAGGGACCTGTGGAAGTAGAGAAGCTTCTGTACTTTTGTGGGGTGATACCCTCTACTCTCTAGAGTATGGCTGAAACCTTGCGCTGTATTTCTTGGAACGTAGCGGGTCTGGGTTCTCCTATAAAAAGAGCTAAAGTGCTTCAAACTTTGAGACGTCATAAGGCGAACATTGCACTACTGCAGGAAACACACCTTACAGAAGGTGAAAGTAGAAAATTAACCAGAGACTGGGTGGCGCAGGTATTCTTTTCTCCTGCAGTGGGCCGGAAGGGAGGTGTGGCTATTCTTATGGGGAAGAATGTGGTGTTTGAAGAAGCACAGAGTTTTTCTGATAAGGAAGGAAGATATGTTTTGGTCACTGGGAAATTGTTTGGTACGGTTGTGACACTATGCAGCGTATATGGCCCAAATGTTTATAGCCATGATTTTTTTCAGGACCTGATACACTTCATTTCCACCCATCAACAAGGGTTGCTCTTTGTAGCAGGAGATTTTAATCAGGTGATGGATGGCGAGTTAGATAGATCCACCAGAGGCTCAGGTCCGCGGCAGCGGCAAGATAGAGGGTTGCCTTATTTTTGCCACCAGGTGCACTTGGTGGATCCCTGGAGACTTCTACACCCGGAATTGCGCAATTATACCCATATCGCAAGGGCCCATCCCATGATGTCTAGACTTGATTACATTCTGGTGTCTCCACAGTGCTTTAATGCGCTTAGGCTGGCTGAGATTGGTCCGGAGGAATGCTCAGATCACACCATGATTTGGGTAGAAGTGCAACTAGGGGGCCCTAAGCCAGACAGGACCAGGTGGCGTTTCCCGGCCTATCTGTCGGAGGATGTGGGATTCCGCTCTTTCCTTCAGGAAAAGTGGCGAGAGTACACCCTTCATAATACGCAGCATTTAGACACCCCGGCGCTATTTTGGGAGGCGGGGAAAGCCACAATCAGAGGTGAGATCATAGCCTATGTCATACGACAGAGAAGGATTGCCAATCAACAACTCATAGATTTGGGAAACGCAGTCACTAAGGCTAGGGGGTACCTTACCACACATCCCACTCCACAAGCCAAACGGGATTATAGGGACCTTCTTTACACGTTAAACTGTTATATCCACCAACGGACACAGAGGGATTTATTGCATCAGGCGCACAAGCTGTATAGGTTTGGGAACAAAATGGGGAAACTATTAGCGAACCAAGTTAGGGCTCAGCGGGGAATGACATTTATTCCTATGCTAATGGACACCGCCGGTAACAGACATACCAAGGGTGCTAAGATTTGTGCCATCTTTCGGGCTTTTTATGAAGGATTGTATACAAATGACACCTCTGCACAAGCACCTGTAGCTGAAGCAAGTTTCTTTCGCAATTTAACACTACCTAAAATTAGTACTGCCCAATTGGAGGCGGTGAACGCCCCCATCACTAAACAGGAAATATGGGAGAACATAGGAGACAGTAAGGCGCACAAAGCTCCAGGTCCGGATGGGCTAAATGCGGACTTTTACAAATTATTAAAAATGGAAGTGGGGGATCCGTTACAACGATATTTCCTTAGTATACCCAAGGCTGGGTTTTCTAAAGAAGCGACAATGGCATATATTACTGTACTCCCCAAGGGTGGCAAAGATCCACTTCATCCGGCTTCTTACCGGCCAATCTCTCTGTTGAATTATGATGTCAAATTATTTGCCCGAATTTTGGCCAATAGACTTAGTAAAGTGTTACCAGAATTGATTTCCATCAATCAGGTGGGATTTGTGAAAGGGAGGAAGGCCAGTAGACACCTTTTGAGTTTGTGGATGGCAATGACACATTGCTCGATGCACCGCATTCCAGCCTTAGCAGTGGGGTTTGACGCCGAAAAGGCATTTGACCATGTGGCGTGGGACTATCTATTTTCTGTTTTGCAAAAATATGGTTTTCAAGGCAATGTCATTAATAGCATTTCAGCCCTCTATCACCATCCTTTGTCTATGATAGTAGCTAACGGCCTACTGTCTACTCCGTTTGAGCTATGCCGCGGAGTTCGGCAAGGTTGCCCTCTCTCCCCATTGCTCTACATTCTGTCTCTTGACCCCTTATTAAGAACGATTCAGGGAGATCCTGGGGTGGAAGGCCTGCAGTTGAGGGGGTCTCAATTTAAGATTGCCGCTTTTGCAGACGATGTGCTGATCTTTGTGATAAACCCGGTAACTTCTCTTCCCAGAGTCCTTTCACTTCAAGCACAATTTGGGGTATTTTCTGGCTTAAAAATTAATAGAGATAAATCGGAAGCTATTGACATTCTTGGTTCCGTGAAAGGACTTTGGCCTGGAGTTTTCCCATTGCGATGGGTAACCTCTGAGATGAAGTATCTGGGTATTAGAATACCGGTGAATGTTAATCATTTATATGATGTGAATATTTTGCCATTATTGAAAAACACGAAAAAGAAACTTTCGGACTGGATGAACCTGCCACTGTCCATCTCGGGACGGATACAATTGTTTAAAATGATTGAGTTGCCCAAGTGGCTGTATATCATGCAAATGCTGCCCATGTGGGTCCGGCAGTGTCACATACATGAGTTGAATGCCGCTCTTCGGACATTTATTTGGCAAAAGAAGAAAGCCAGGATTGGTATGTCTATGCTTATGCGTACCCAACAAGAGGGAGGTCTGGCGTGTCCCAACATCCATCTGTATAATGTGGCCCTGTTATTATGTCATCTACAAGACTGGATACGGGGCACGAGTCTTTTTATTCCACGTGACCTTCTTCGAGATTGGTGTCACCCGCTTGACATTGGTAATTTACTTATTGCCCCTAGATCAGCCTTGCCTAAGCATGTGGGGGACTTTCCATATATTGGGGCCTGTAGGATGGCCTGGAAAAGACTGTGCTCTCAGCTCTCTATTTCTTGGAGGTCGTTATATTTTGCTACTATATGGGGTCTTCCACAATTTTCTCCCAGCTGGGACCCCTCTATTTTTCGTCAGTGGACTGAGTTTGGTCTTACTCACATCGAGCAGCTAATGAACCCCACTGGTCCTGGATTACTGCCCTTTGCAGATTTACAGGCGCTCTATGGCATACCCAAGACACACTTTTATGCTTACCTACAAATTCGACATTTTATTATCACGTGGAAAGCGCCCACGATAACGGGAGTCTTAGGAGAGCGGCTAGAGATGTTTTTCCCTGTTACTCCCCATCGGACTTCTTGTGCCACTATGTTTCAGAAACTTACGTCCTTGAATCCCACAACGGGGTTGACACATCTAACGGACAGCTGGAACGCGGATCTACACAGTCAACTTTCCCCCAGGCAGCTGGAAGTTTGTTTCCGCACTATTGGTTACTACACTGACAATGTACAATTGAAGGAAGTACAATTTAAGTTGCTACATAGAATTTATGTAACCCCGGCTAAAGCCTGCCAATGGAAGATGACCACCTCTTCCGCTTGTTTTAAATGCGGGTCAGAAGGGGCCAATCTATGGCATAACTTTTGGGACTGTAGCTTTATCAATCTCTTCTGGCAGAAGATTTTGGCCTATATGGGACGGCTGTGGGAGTGTGTTATTCCAGGGGATCCACAGCTGTGTTTACTCCATCTCTCACCAGATCCAAGGTTGGGGACACACACCAGTGCACTGGGACGTTTCTTACGTAAGGGCTTTCTCTTGGCCAAACAGGTCATTCTGTCTCACTGGTTGGATAAAGACCCGCCAACCTTTACTCACTGGCGTCTAAAACTTCATCAGATGGTAGTCTATGAACAGCTAACGGCGAAAGCTACCCTGTCGCTTCACAAGCAAGACCAGTTTCTGGAAGTCTGGAACCCGTATCTCCTTACATTGCATCAGCGAGCCCGAAGTAGGATCTTAGATTTTTCATCTTGACCTGGACCATGTCGCACGGCTACATCAACATCTGGTTTACTCACACAGACTCTGCTTTGCTTTCGGTGGTTTTCTGTTGTTTCTTTTGTTTTCTTTTGTTTTCTTTTACTTTCTTTTTCCCCTTTTTTAGTATCTGGTGTTTTATGAGATCGATATTGAAATTAGGATCACCCATATTTCATAGAAATGTTTCTCTGTATTGTTCAAAGTTTAACTGCTGTCTGTACCTGCATACGTGTCTTACCTGGGACATAGCGGACCGGGGGGGGGAGGTTAGGGTTGGGTTTAGGGAGGGACAGTGAGGGATTGTGACTGCGTGATAGTCTGTTTTATGTTTATGATAGTGGTTGTAACGTTAAAATGCTATAAATAAAGGATACAAAAAAAAAGACAAACAAAGATTAGAACTAAATGGTCAGTTTTCCAGATGGTGAAAGATCATTTAATGGATGCTCCAGGGATCTGTACTAGGACCTGTGCAGTTTAACATATTCATAAATGATCTGGAAAAGGGAAGAACTAGTGATCAAAGTTACAGATGACAAAATTATTCAAAGTTAAAACAGCAGTGAATTGCGAGAAACCTAGCTCTAACTGAGCACTAGTTATACTTGACATAAACTTCCCTCTATCTGAGGCAAGGATAAGCAATTTAGCCCCTAAACAAAACAACAAAAATACTTAAGTGATATTTTTGTTTCTACACTTCTTGCATTCAGAGCCCTTCTCAGTTGTAACCCTAACCAGTTCTGAGAACTGGTGGATGGGGTATGAGGGTTCGCTGCAAAATTGTCCAGTTAGAGGACCCTTCCAACTATAACCATACCTGGATCCAAGATTCCATATCAGATCTTAATTTAAGTAATCACAAAACAGGACCTGGCTTACTTATTGCAGGCTTCAATGCAAAAACAGGTTGAGTTTCTAACATTTAGGTTCAGGTTTTCACAGATTAACACAGACAGGGTTGCTGGTTTGAGACTTCATGGGTCTCCTAAGGATCCTTGCAGTGGCTCTCAAATTTCAGAGTACACTGGAATATTCCTAGAGATCTGCCTTATCCTGGTCTTTGACCAATTCTTTTGACTCAGTGATGGGGCTGGCTTGGCATCAAAGCACTTACGTGAAGGGTGTGTAACCATTTCAGGGTTGCTTTGTTTCAACAATCTCGAGTTGCTTGGGGCTCACAGGGAAGGTTACAACCCCTCACTCCACCAGTCCACTGGTTCAAGGCCGGCATAAGGTTTTTTTTTCTGTGACAGATCCCTTCTGTCTGTCTGTCCGTCTGTCTCACTCTTTCTCACTCATACTCAAGTACCTGTCACTGATGCCCTGTCATACACACACACACACATATACTTTCAGTGCTGGTCCATTCTCTTGTCCCCTATCGATATTGATCCTTTCTCTCTCATACACATCCTATCTTCTTTCTATCACAAAAACACCCTTATAACTTTATTCATAAACACATTTCACCCCAGACTAATCCCCTCACACCCTTACACATCCTTAGGCCCTCTTTCACTTTCGTCCCACTGAATCTCTCTTGCCACCCTCCCTGCTCAGCCTGCTAGTCCTCACCCTCTTCCCCTACCCCTACTTTTTCCCCAGTACCAGTCTTGCATAACTTGCATTCTGAACCACATGGGATTATAATGTTCCTCATTTTTCAAAACACAAGTTGAGCCCCATGCAGCAGAGGAGGAAAAGGCACTGATGCTCTCCTCTACCTCCCCCCTCCCCCCTCCACCTCACTCAGCACCAGCCTGGGCCATCAGGAGGAAAGCAGCAGTGTTTTGGGCTACTTCTTCCTCCTCTGCTGCCCAGGGTCCAATTTGTGCCTTGAACCATGAGAAAAATGCGGTTCACAATGAGAGTTGGACCTCGGGCAGCAGAGAAGGAAGCAGTCAAAAGAAAATCCTCAATTTAGTCAAAACTCTCATACAATGTCTCTCTTAACCTAAGGGTAGCCCTGCACTTGCATGCAGTGCCTGGCAGGGATTTGCCTTACACAAAAGTTCACCTAAAGAGGGATATAGGCCTCACTTACAGCCCGATCCAGTAAAGTCCGTGGGAGAGCGGACTAACGCCCGCTCTCCCGGCGCGCGCACCGGCCCCTCACCGGTGCGCGCGATCCAGTATTTAAATTAGGCGACGCGGTGCAAACGAGGAAAAGGAGGTGCTAGGGACACTAGCGCGTCCCTAGCGCCTCCTTTTGGCCTGGAGCGGCGGCTGTCAGCGGGTTTGACAGCCGACGCTCAATTTTGCCGGCGTCGGTTCTCGAGCCCGCTGACAGCCACGGGCTCGGAAACCGGACGCTGGCAAAATTGAGCGTCCGGTTTTCGGCCCGACAGCCGCGGGCCGAATTCAAAAAATTTTTTTTTTTTTTTTTTACTTTTTTTTACTTTTGGGGACCTCCGACTTAATATCGCTATGATATTAAGTCGGAGGGTGCACAGAAAAGCAGTTTTTACTGCTTTTCTGTGCACTTCCCTGGCGCCGGAAGAAATTAGCGCCGACCTTTGGGCGGCGCTAATTTCTTAGAGTAAAATGTGCGGCTTGGCTGCACATTTTACTTACTGGATCGCTCGGGCATACCTAATAGGGCCATCAACATGCATTTGCATGTTGAGGGCGCTATTAGGTGCCGCGGGTGGGCCGCGTGTTTTCCTCCCCTTACTGAATAAGGGGTAAGGGAAAACACGCGTCCAGAGCAGGGTGACAGTGCGCTCCGACGGAGCACACTTTACTGGATCGACCTGTTTGGCATCAGAAACTAACGCAGCACTTTCCTCTTCAAGAGACAAACTAAAACACCGAACCTACTCTTTTCTCAGTCCCTTCTTATAGCAAGATCCACCCATTTATGCAACCTCTGGAGGAGGAGCTGAAATGTGGTATTCATGCTAGATGGTTTGTGAGCTGCTAGGGACATCTAGTGGCCAAGCCCATAGGGGGACCACAGTTCTGTACCCTGTTCAGGCTGCTGTCCACCAGCAGATTCACACAGCTTGCTTACAAGGATATCCCGACATAGGTGGTAGACCTCAGCTTATCTGGGCCTTGTCTATTCAGACCATCACCCCTTCTGGAAGCCTTCTGATGTCAGGAAGCTCTGCCTGCCTGGGAATTTATTTTTCAAAAGAGAAACTGTTCTCGCTAAAAAAAAACAAAACCCTCCTTAATTAACTCCACCTGTATTCTCCTGTAATATCATGCTTCTCTGGATCAGTACGTTTCTCACAATTCACTTTAATCTAACATTTCCTGAGACTACAATTCCCAGAATCCTACTTCTTTAAGTGGCATTGCCTCTGGGTATGTCTTTATAGCTCCTTCTTTATCTCACAGCTCTATACCTCTCCTGCATGTGTGAAGTTTGTACGTCATCAGAGTAACTAACCTCTAGGGAGGTAGAAGGTTGCTTCAAAAGTTGATGGATCACTTGAGTTTGGGAATCTAACTGTTGTTATAGTTGCTGCTGATGATGCTGCCCCATCTGGTACAAAATCTGCTGATGTTGTTGGTTCTGTTTCTCTCAGACACCTGGGCTGGGAATTTCTCTGGATCCATCCCTGATGATAAGCTCTGGAAACAAAAAGAGAAAGTGTTGTGCTGGAGGTGGACCCTTGGCCTGGTGCAGGATTGGTACGGCCCTCTGTTTGGACCCAGAGGGTGCCTGCCACCAGGAGGTAGAGTACACTAGGAGACAGAGGCTAGCTGGAGCTTCACCAATAACAGTCCGGGGTTTCCGCAGGTTGAGCCCTTGGGTACCCGGACCGCCTGGACTTAGGTGGGCCTCCGGTAGTCTCCCGGAGAGGTATCGGAGAGGTGTGCCCACCATGAGCAAGGGTGCGAGACTGATGCAGAGCGAGTGGACTAGACCAGAACTGGAAGCTCCGGAAACCTCAGGAAGGCAACAGTTCAGAGAGGTCCTCTGGAAGAGGCAGGCAGCGCCTGCAGGTTCAGCCATGTGGAAGCTGCGGTGGTTATCCAAGTGCGTAGGCCCGAAGGTCACCAGGGGGCCATAAGAGAGTGTCCGAGTGAAGCGCAGGGGTCAATGACAGAATATCAGTCCAAGAGAGGTCAGCCAAAGTGGGGGTCAATACCAGAGTCAGTCCGTGCGTTGTCGTGGCAAGCGAGGGTTGGTTCCAGGTGGCAGACAGAAGAATGGTCAGGCAGGCAGTGGTCAGTTCCAGGTGGCAGGCAGAAGAATGGTCAGGCAGGCAGTGGTCAGTTCCAGGCGGCAGGCAGAAGAATGGTCAGGCAGGCAGAGGTCAGTTCCAGGCAGCAAGCAGTAGAATGGTCAGGCAGGCAGAGGTCAGTACCAAGAAGACGGTCCAGAAAGGCACTACCTGAGGACGACACTGAAGCAGGAGACACTGGAACGGAAGACGCTGGAACAGGAGACGCAGGAACAGGAAACACTTGGAACATGAAGGCAAACTCAGTACACAATACTGTGTCGACCCGATTGCCAAAGCAGGGATCAGGGGTTTGAGCCCTGCCTTAAATATGGAAGGCTGATGATGTCATTGGGGCGCACCTCTCAAGAGTTTCCCGTGCTTGGCCCTTTAAGACTGGTGAGGTCGGCAGCGCACGCACCTAGGGGCGGGGCCGAGCCGGCCAAGGACGAGGAGCCCCGACGGGAGCTATGCTGTGAGGTCTGTAGTGATGGAGACTCCAAGGGAGGCCGCAGTGAGCGACAGGGATGCCGGGGGTTAGCGGCAACGGGTAAGCCTGCTCTAGTGGACGGTAATGCCAGGTGAGCAGGTCCGGTCGCGGTACCCACGCGGCCGGGACACACAACAGAAAGAGCAAATCAAAGTACAACTCACCCACCCTTTAGTAGAGGAATGAGAAGTAAGACCCTTCTGAACTTTTTTTTTATCCTGCAAGGTATTGAAACTAATTGGGAGTAGATTATTCTTCCTGAGACTTGGGCCAGAGAATTGCTCGTAAAATCAAAATTCCAGATTTGGTCATCCAACTGCTATCGCCATATGCGATGAATGCTCTTCTTGGTAAGACCTCTGAGATCTTTTCCTAGAGGGCCTCTTCCTCCTGGTTTTTAACGCCAATTGAAATTCTGCAGAGTTCACATAATCTTCTGACTCTGAGTTGTGTGCAGGGTTTCTCAAAACAAAACTATATTAATCTGGGCAGTAGCTGAATCCAGATCACATACTCTCCTGTAAGCTACGTCTCACATTGGTGAGAATGCTTCAGCAGTCTCACATTGGTCTAATTTCAACAACAGTCTCTGACCTGCTACTTCTGTGTCTCACCTCTTCAAACATTGAGGACCCAAAATTGAAAGGTGGCCATTTAAGTAACTTACAGGGTCATTTATCAAATTCTATAAGGCATTTTCGCATGCGTTAAGCCCCTTTAACGCATGCGAAAATGCCTGCGAAAGCACCATAATGCATGGTGCAATGCAAATCAGAAAAAAAGGAAGAGTTTGGGATGTGATTTATGACCGAGTGGCTGGGTTCACAATTTTGCAAAGCCGTATCACAAGGCTTTGCCGCGTATTTTAACTACACCTTTTTCATTTGCATAAAGCCGTGCATTTTTAAGCTCTTGGAGAGCCAGCCTAACTAACAGGGCTGAGAGAGAAAGAGAGACTAGCCATAATTCCCTCACAATAGATAGGTATTTATATCTCTATGGGAGGCCCACCTAGTAACTCAAGGTGAGGTTTAGGTATTAGTGCAGGGGTTAGGGGCCACTTTGACATTCAAAGTGAGACGTATGAACAGAGCAGTGCTCTTTTGTGTTGAAGTAAATTGTGAAATGAAAGAGAGAAGAAAAGGCAGGGGAGGTAGGGGAAGGGAAGGTGGGGTGGGGGGTAGGGAACCGGGAAGGCTGTGCGGCTCAGTGCGCGCAAGGTGCACAATTGTGCACCCCCTTGCTCGCACCAAACCCTGATTTTATAACATGCTCGTGGCTGCGCGCGCATGTTATAAAATCGGGCGTACATTTGTGCGTGCTGGGTTGCGCACACAAATGTACGCCCACGCGTATGTTTTAAAATCTGCCCCATTGATCTTTGTCGCCTTTCAATTTCACTATACCACTTTGGACCTTTCTCTTTACTCTGATATATCTGAAAAATGTTTTGTCGCCTCGTTTTACCTCTTTAGCAATCCTTTCTTCTGCCTGACTTTTTGCCTTCTTGATTTCTTTGATCATCTCCCTCAGTTTCACCAGATATTCTTCCCTGTGTTCCTCTTTTTGGGATCCTTTATGTTTCTTGAAGGCTGTTTTTGTTTTTTTTTGGCCTTTATTTTATCAGCCATGTTCTTTGAGAACCAGATTGATTTCTTATTTCTCTTACTTTTATTTACTTTTCTAACATATAAATTTGTTGCCTTTGTAATTGCTCCTTTTAGTTTGGCCTGCTGTTGCACCACTGCTCTAATTTTCTCCCAGTCTTCTAGTTCTAACTCCAGGTACATCCCCATTTCGACAAAGTCCGTATTTTTGAAATTCAAAATTCAGGTCTGCATGTGACCTCTCTCTTTCCTATTTCTGACATCAAACCATATCGTTTGAAGATCACTGGTAATCAGGTGGGCACCCCCCTTGACATTAAAGACATTATCCCTGTTAGTGAGCACTAGGTCAAGTATAACTCCCTCCCTTGTTGGTTCCATTACCATTTGTTTGAACAGAACCCCTTGAAGCGCATCCACTATCTCTCTATTTCTGGTAGATTCCACAGACAGGATTCTCCAGTCTACGTCCAGCAGATTAAAATCTCTAACAATCAACACTTCTCCCTTCTTTCCCAACTTTTGGATGTCTTTGACCAGATCTCTGTCTAGTTCTTCCATTTGAGTTGGAGACCTGTAAACCACTCCACTAAAATGGATGCGCCATCATCATTTTTTAGGACGGCCCATAATGCTTCTTCTCTACCCCACATTCCTTGCAGTTAAGTTGCTTGGATATTGTTTTTGACATAAAGAACTACTCCTCCCCCTTTTCTGTCCTCTTTGTCCTTCCTTAACCTGTTGTAGCCTGCTATGGCCATATCCCAATCATGAGACTCAGTGAATCAGGTCTCTGTAACAGCAACTATATCCAAGTCCACTTCCACCATTAAGGCCTGCAGGTCTGGAATTTTATTGCCCAGACTATGAGCATTTGTGGTCATAGCTTTCCAACTCATCTCCCTAGGATTGTTGTTCTTCGTAGTCATCTTTTCTGCTATTTTGAGCTGATTGACTTTGTTGTTTTCTTCTCCCAATTCCTATATTGCTTGGGGATGACATGGCAGTTTCATTGGCCACTTCCTGCCACCCCCCGCCTTCTAGTTTAAATGCCTGATAATGTATGCTCTGAATTCTCACTTAGCATCCTCTTTCCGGCCAAGGACAAATGTAGACCATCCTTACAGTATAACCTTTTACTGTTCCATACACAGCCCCAGATACCAATGTAACAAAACCACTTGATTTACACCATTCTTTGAGCCAGACATTGAATTTATCTATATGGCAGAGCCTTTCCTTCCCCTTTCCATGAACATGTAATACTTCTGAAGAGGCAATGGTCTTTGCCATGTGTCTAATCTTTGTCCCAGATTTTGGAAATCTTTCTGTACTGCAAAGATACCATGTCTTGCAAGGTCATTAGTCCCCAGATGGATGATAACATTGATACTGGAGTATCTACTTTCTTCTATAATTGTATTGAGTATATGGTTGTCATTTCTACTAGCTGAGGGTCCTGGAAGGCATTTAATTGTTGTGTCCCCATCAAAATTATTACCCAAATTGGTTCCTCTGATGACTGTCTCCCAGAAGAAGCAGCTTCTTTTCCTGACCTTTGATAATGCTTAAGGGTACACAGGGTGACTACATCCCTTTCAGATATCACCTCCTTTTCTATTCCTGGTATTCTTCGTTACCCAATGCAGAAAAAGTATTATGTAAGAGGAACGGTGGGGAGCGTGGGTGTCTTTACATCACAGGCCTTATTCTGCCAGAGTCCACTATAATCCATTTATTCCTGAGTTTCTGAATCCTGGATGTCCATCTTCTCTGTGGGAGTGGGGATAGATATTCAAGATGCTACACAGTTAGGGAAATTGGGGGTCGTATAGTCACATGTCTTGTTCTACCAGAGCCTGCTGTAAACCTTATATTCATGGGTTTCTGAATCCTCTTCCTAGTTCCTGCTTTGTGTCCTGTCCAGTATCCTGCCTTGCTTGTATCTCCCTGGCTGTGCTCACCACTTTGCCTTGTCTCTGTCTTTCGCAGCCCCAATCCTCATTTCCATGTCCAGCTCCAGTATCCTGTCCAATCCTGCTCCAGCTTTGCCTCATCTAGCCTGTACCAAGCTTTGCTTCGTCTAGTTCCTGTACAAGCTTTGCCTCATTCAGCTCCTTTACAAAATCTTCCCTCATCCAGCCCATATCCAACTTTGCCTTGTCCAGCTCCTGTACCAAGCCTTGCCTTGTTCAACCTGTACCAAATTTTACCTTGATCAAGTTTAACCAGGACTCACTATGCTGGCGCAGAGACTACTGGCCGTCAGAACCCAAGGGTTCAACCTGCGGGGGGAGGGGGCTGGCTATGTGGAAGACCAGCTCTTGTCTTACTTACCTTGTAGTCCTGTACCACTCCTGGGGTGGTGTACCCTGATCAGAAAAACCATGACAGAGGGTGGTAGATATGTGGAACAGCCTCCCAGTGGAAGTGGTGGGGACAAAAACAGTATCTGAATTCAAGAAAGTATGGGATAAATGCAGGGGATCTGTAAGGAAGTGATGAGAATTATAATGCTAAATTAATTGGATGGATGGGCAAATTGGATAGATCACAAAGTCTTTTTCTGCCATTTCTATGTTTCTAATTTGCCACAGAATCTACCACTGAGCTTCCAGGAAAAAACTATGAGACTGGGCATTAGACCTTCTGATCCCTGTTGTCCAACCTTGGCAGGGGGCAGAGGGCAACAGCATCAAAGGTACCTAGGGATAGCAATGTCCAAAATCCATCATAGGGAAATGGTTTTCAATCTGGTTTAATCTGAAAATCAAGACCCATTTATTTGTGACAGGCCTACATTACTCCAATACCTTCTTTTTTTTTTTTTTTTTTTTAATTTTGCATTTTCAATATAACAACATATTATTATTGAATATAGATGTAACAGGCATATTTAATTACAATTTTAACGACCATCTGATACATCTAATGTTCAAAAAAAGAAATAATTATAGATAATATAATAGCTCATGAAGGCAGAGGAAAAAAAAAGAGCAAATACTTAGAGGTAAATCAATAAGGTGAAAATAAAAATTTTTCCCCTAAAGAACAACAACTGAAATTTGAGTTCAACTGGTATCATTTACTACTGCTACGGATTCCCCAGCCACATTCTCTTGGGTAATTGAATCAAGAAACATGCGAAGCTGCGATGTTTCAAAGAAGATATATTTCTGCTGTTGGTAAAGAACCTCACATTTGCAAGGAAATCGCAACAGCATCTTACCTCCTTTTGCTTCAGTTTCTGCTCTCAAACCTAAAAATGTTTTCCTTCTATCTTGTGTTAACTTTGAGAAGTCAGGATATATCCAAATTCTATCTCCATGGAAACTAGCCATTCGATTACGCATTTAGGGGTAGATTTTCAAATAGCGCGATTTGGCGTACTTTTGTTGGCGCATCAGGCGCAAACAAAAGTATGCTGGATTTTAGTAGATACGCGCATAGCCGCTAAAATCCGGGATCGGCGCGCGCAAGGCTATCGATTCCGTATAGCTGGCGCGCGCCGAGCCGCGCAGCCTACCTCCTTTCCCTCCGAGGCCGCTCCGAAATCGGAGCGGCCTCGGAGGGAACTTTCTTTTGCCCTCCCCTCACCTTCCCCTCCCTTCCCCTACCTAACCCACCCGCCCGGCCCTGTCTAAACCCCACCCTTACCTTTGTCGGGGGATTTACGCCTCCCAGAGGGAGGCGTAAATCCCCGCGCGCCAGCGGGCCACGACCTGGGGGCGGGTCCGGAGGGCGTGGCCACGCCCCCGGGCCCGCCCCGAAAACGCCGCGCGGATCGGGCCCGCCCCCGACACGCCCCCCTCTGAAAACCCCGGGACTTACGCGAGTCCCAGGGCTCTGCGCGCGCCGGTAGGCCTATGTAAAATAGGCACACCGGCGCGCAGGGCCCTGCTCGCCTAAATCCCCCCTGATTTAGGCGGATTTAGGCGAGCAGGGCTCTTAAAATCCGCCCCATAGGCTTTAAACACTGCTTCTCTATCTACTGCAAAAGAGAAGGAGACATGCAAAACAGATCTATTCTTTATGATGGTATCTGAATCAGATTCAATTACCCCTGTTAAGTTTAAGGGTGGTTCTTCCACCTCATTTCTGGCGGAAGAATTTCCTCTAGATGACACATAATATATTTTTGAAATAGTTGGAATAGCCTGAGAGGGCAACTTCAGAACTTCCACCAGATATTCTCTAAACATATCATATGGAGAAATCATATCGTGTTTAGGGAAATGTAATACCCTTAAATTTAAATACTTCAAGGTATTTTCTATTGTTTCAAACCTTTTTTCATAAACAATTTCTGCTTTCACATATTTTTGCTGATATTTTTCCATCTTATCTAACCTCTTCTGTATTTGTATCACTTTAACATCGGAGTTCGATATAGATGATTCAATATTTTTAAAACGCTGATTTGAATCCATAGTAATTTTTGTTAAATTAACAACTGCAGTTTCCAGAGATTTTATTGCTCCCCAAAGTATGTCCAATGTTATAACTTCAGGCTTGTTCAAGACAGAATATAAGCTCCCCAGCGCATCTGATTCAATTTTCCCACAAGTAGCTGGTACTCCTTCTCCTTCCTCTTGGACTAAAGGAGTTACATTCAAAATATCAGAAGAAATATTTAGAGGTGGAGGAGGAGTGCTCGGAGCCCTGGGGCTCAAAGATATTTCGGCCATTAATCCTGGTGTTTGCTCTCCACCAGTACTTAAAGCGGCCAAGTCCTCCGGTTTAGACCCTGTTGCAGGGGTATAAAAAGCAGAAATCCGGGGCTGGGAAGGTTCAGGTATGGGAGAAGATATATTCATCTCCCTTACTTTTGCCTTCCGCTTGGTGTGAGGCATAATATCAACAGGTAATCAAAAAGTGCCTCCGGGTGCTTCTTAAACCCTTTCCCAATCAGTTCAATTCTACCTTCATGGGTGAGTTGGAGGCTTCGGAAGGGAAATCAAGTAAATTTCAATTAAGGTACTTACTTCCAAATGCCGAGTTTCTTAGGAAATTATCCAGTCTCAAAGTTTTTCCTGCTCGCAGATTCAAACAAAGCCGCTCACCCCTTTGGCGCGCGCGGCTTCGACGACGCGCCTAGGGGGCTCAGCTCTTATACGTCTCAGCGGTCGAGGTTTGATGACGTCAGCCAATCGCGGAAGTCCTTATTAGAGCAGGGAATCCTTCAGTCCTCGAAGAAATGATGAGGAAATTAAATATTTCAACGGCGTTTCCCACAGGTAGGCACTTCCACTCTCCTCCACCTCATACCTTCTTTATTTTTCTGACTTAGGATTAAAGTTTAATTTGGTAATAAATCATTTAAATACTAGTGCAGCGTATCATCAACTGGCAGAAGACGGCCCAGGGTCAAGACTTCCTATAATAAAAAGGCCTCAACAATTTGTGCCCACCTATAAAGGAGCAATGAGATCTGGACAGCTTTGTTGAAAGCCCCCTACGAACCAACGGTGACTAATGAATTCAGATATCTTTCATTGAAAGTACTTTTTCTCATAACAATAAACTCAGCTTGAAGAGTTAGCGACTTGCAAGCATTATTAGCCAACTCTCCTTTCTTGCAAATTTTCAAGGACAAAATAATAAGAACTCAATTTCTGCCAAAAGTTGTTTCACAATCCCACTTAAATCATTCCATGGTTCTCCAGTACCTACTTTCTTTCCAAAGCCTCATTCAGGCACAACAGAGCAATTATTTCATATTTTAGACTGCAGAAGAGCTTTGTTGTTTTATCTAGAAAGAATCAAACCGCTCAGGTAAACTTCTCATTTATTCATCTCATATGATCCAAATAAACAAGATCAACCAGTAGGAAAGCACACTTTTGGTTATCAAACTGTATATCATTCTACCTTAGATCAGTAAATAGAGCTTCTGAAGAGGATTGGAGCTCATCAGATTCGAGCTTCCATCAGCTTCTGTGATGTTTTTACAATCAGTCTCAGTACAGGACATCTGTAAAGCTGCAACTTGGTCATCAATTAACACTTTTCTCAAAAATAATTGTTTCAGTGGAGAATCATGAACAGCTAGTGCTTTTGGCTAAGCAATTCTTGGGAATTTTTTCAACTAAATACTTCAACTCTCCCACCATTCATCATCCTCTGGGTTACTTACATTTTTCTACATCATTATCCATCATAAACTTCAAAGCGGCCCTCAGCTTGGGAATCTCACTTGTGTAGCTGCATTTTGTCCTGCTTGTCCATGGAGAAAGTGAAGTTGCTTACCTGTCACAGCGGTTCTCCACAGATACCAGGAGAAATCAGCCACATGATCCCACTCTCCTCCCCATATAGTTGAAGTGTGCCTAGAGAAAGAAGTGAGGAGACTAGTGTAGGAACTCCCTTGCATGCTCAGAAAGGTTTTTCTTTTGGAGCTCTGAGAAAACACGTCTGAGCTGGCACCGATGGATGACATCATGCCATTTGTGTGGTTGATTTGCCCTGATGTCTACGGAGAGCCTCCGATGCAGGTAAGCAACTTTACTTTATGCACTGCATTTTCTTTCTTCTGTAAGCTGCTCTAGACAGTCCTTAGAGATTTAAAGGATGGGATAAAAAGGTAAATAGAAAAATATATTTATTTTTATTTTTTTTTTATTTTTTTTTTTTTATTTAACAACTTTTAATATACCGGTGTTCGTGCAAGCACATCACGCCGGTTTACAATAAACTTGAGAAAGGAGGAAATTACAAAAAACAGGGAGTGGGGGAGTGGAGCAGGAGCGAAAAGAGGGGGGGGGGAAGAGGGGGGAGAGAGGTAAAGGAGGAAAGACAGCAGCTGAGAAAGGTACAAGGAACATATCAGTATTTACAGGATAGGTTGCTTAATGAGGTTAGAACAAGGTTGATTTTTTACAGCGGTTAATGAGGAATAAATAGATTATATAATGATAAATATTAAAGCTTAATTACAGCAGTTATGGTGGATTATATAGATAACTTATTAAACAATTAAACACATATATATAAAGTATTAGCTTATTTACAGCAGTTACAGCAGGTAATAACGGAGTCTTGATTTCGACATATAGGTTGTAAGTTTTAACTGGGTTACAGTGGAGCACGGTGGGAGGGTGGCGGGGTAAGGGGAGGGAGGGTAAGGGGAGGGAGGGTGGGGATATGGGTGGGTTGACGGGTGAGGCTCGGGTGGATTCAGGGTGGTGAGGCAGGGGAGAGACAGGGGGGAGCGATTGGGGGGGTTTCAGGGGGGTAGACTATAGGGGGCCGGGGCAGATTTAGGGGGGTGGACTACGAGGGGCTGGAGCAGTGGTAAGCCTGTCGGAAGAGCCAGGTCTTAATGCCTTTTTTGAAGATGGTTAGGGAGGGTTCAAGACGGAGGTATGTGGGGAGGGAATTCCAGAGGGCGGGGCCTGCGATGGTAAAGGCTCTTTCTCTGGTGGTGGATAGGCGGGCAGTTTTGAGGGGGGGGAGTGTGGAGGGTGCCTGTGGAGGTGGATCTAGTCTGGCGGGTGGAGAGGTGGAAGTGGGGCATTTCTTTAAGCCAGGGGGAGTTGTTATTGTAGAGGGTGTTGTGAAGAATAGTAAGGGTTTTGTATTGGGAGCGGAACTGGATGGGCAGCCAATGTAGGTCTACTAAGATGGGTGTGATATGCTCTCTTTTACGTGTGTTAGTAAGGATACGAGCCATGGCGTTTTGAACAATTTGTAGGGGTTTGAACAATTTGAATGTGTCTCTTTGAAACCTGCTTCATTATTTCTGTGGTTTATTAAATGCCATAGGTTGAATATCAGTGGTCTGTATGATGAATGTGCTTATGATGTAAGAAACTTTTGCTTCAGGCCAGTAAAGTAAAGCAATTTTACCTTAATGTTATTTCCTAGCCTCTTAGAATTTTTTTAACATTTTTTTCTTTAACGTACCGGGAAATCTTCATTTTCATTCCACATCAGTTGCCTAATATCCTTTTGTTTACTTTCTTCTCGTGGTCATCATAAAAAGGTTGTTTCTTGCGTGTATGCAGTAATAATATTCTAAATAAAAAAGGTAATGGTTCAGGTCCAGTGGCAGTTTCCACTTTTAATGTTTTCCAATGGAAAAAAGGAAGCAAGTTCAAAAAGGTTCCAAGTTGGTGACCTGGTAGAAAATCACCATTGGGTGTTTGTGTTAGATTAGGATTGGCCATGACTGTAATTGATTGCTGCCTGAACCCCACAAGCCCTTCCACAAGTTCCTCAGCAGCTTTTTAAAATAATGATCATCAGCAGAGTTTATAACTACAGTATTCTGCAGCACTTAAGAATGTGTAGGTGGTCACACATCTTTCAAGTTTTTGGAGGCAATTTTTCAAACTGTCCACATTGCTGCAAAGTACACAGGTACTTTTTAATCCTCAGTCCTGGCACCAGTTTTCAAGGGAAATGTACACAATGCACTTTGAGATTTACCTGCAGAGGTTTGCACCTACTTTTTCAGCACATATTTTTTTCTGATCAAAACTACATGCAGAATTTTAGAAAACCAAACCATGTGTGTTGTTTCCTAACCCTGCTCCAGGAACACCTCCATTACTCTGCGAATAAAAGTATGTGAGTTGTGGAACTGCTCACATAGGGGTAGATTTTAAGACCTGCACACACGCGTCCTTGTGCGTGTGCTACCCGGCGCACACATGATTTTATAACAGGCATGCGCATGCTGTAAAACCGGTGGTCGACGCGCGTAATGGCGTGCACAATTGTGCTCCTTGCGCGCGGCGAGCAAATGGCCGCTGTGCTGGGAGCCTTTGTCCCCACCCCGCACCCTCCCCGCCCTTTTTGAAAGCCCCGGGACTTAGACGCGTCCCGGGGCTTTACGCGCTTCACCGGTGCGCATAACGTTTTGAAAATCAGGCCCATACTGAGTAGGCAGTTTTCAGACAGCCAGTTTAGATGGGTAAGAATTTTTTTTAACTGTGGAAATCCCTTTGAAAATGTGCCCTCTACATTTGGTTTGTGTAGGTGAATTTAGTGGAATAAATTGCACAGATGCTGCCTGTCGCAATTTTACTGTTTATTGTTCCTTCTTTACATTCACTGCTCCTTGGGGGAGGGGACCCCAATAGTTACACAATGGGGGCACAAGGGTGGGATTCAAAGTGTACTTTATTGAGTTCTGTCGTCTGTGCCCCTCTTCTTGAGGCTACAATGGTTAGATTTGAGAGGAAGGAGCACAAGAGAATAAAAATGGGGGGAAAGCTACGAGTATCTGCAAATGAGGGCTCATAGCACTATAGCTCTAGTTATATCTATCTTAAAGAGATATATATATATATATATATAGAGAGAGAGAGAGAGAGAGAGAAAAATGATATAGTTATTTGAACTTATACAGTCTTTTTTCCTTTTGTTAGCCAGGTGAAAACCAAGGCTGGAATGGTCAAAAACTAGGATTCCCTGATCAGACAAATAATAGTGAGTATTCTGTTTTTATTGATGATTGTTTTCCAAATTTCCCTCAATTTTTAATATATATATCAGTCTCCATGGAAGCACTGTGCACTCTGTCAAAAAAAAATAAACATGTTTGAATACCCTAAGGTGCAATTGAATATTTTGCTATTTCAAATCCACTATTATACCCATTCTAATAATGTTTTCAAAATATCTTCATTCTCCAAGGACAAGCAAGATGGTAGCCCTCACACATGGGTGACATCATCAGATGGAGCCTGGCACGGAAAACTTATGTTTTTCTGTGCCGTGCCCAACATGCCACTGTCCACGCATCCATGCAGGGTCCCTCTTCAGTCTGTCTTTTCCGCAAAGCTAGTGCCTCGTGATTGTGGAGCTTACGCTTCTTTTGTGGAAAATCTTTGTTTCTGTCCCGAGTCCTGTTGGGTTCCTCTGCATTTTTGGGATACTTTTTGGGCATCGCAGTAAGTGCTTCGTTGTTTGCTGTTAATTACCTAAGGTGCCATTCGCTGGTAGCCGCCAGATATCGACCGCGCGTTGCACTCTTTTTCCCATGGTGTTGTTTGGTTTCTGTCATTGCCCCCAGTGCCCCTGGACTATGTCCATCATGGACTCCCATGTGGTCTGCATTTTGTGCCTGGGGGCTTCGCATGATGTCTGGAGTTGTGATTTTTGTGCCCAAATGACTCCTTAGGGCCGTCATGCACGCCTGGACAAATGGAAAAATTGTTTGGTGCCAAAACGTCTGAGCCCTCGACTTCGGCATCAGAGGCATCGACGCCCAAGGGGGCGGGAGGTCTTAGCGACCCCAGCTCCTTTGACATCCCCTCCCCTGCTGTTGGGTTCCCGGGTAGATCTGGGCGCGGGGGATTGTCCGATGTCGGTTTCTTCTTGTTCCAGATCAGGCTCCTCATCATCCACCTCTGTGCTGGGGAAAGACCGGACCAAACATCGGGAGCAATCAAGAAAACATTGCCATCAATCACCATCGTAGCATGGCTCCAAAATTGGGATGGCATCGACACTGACCAAGCTGCCCCCAAAACGGCCCTGGGCTGAGGATGCATCTCCTTCCATCGAACCCGAGGGACTGAGGTGATCCCCACTGTTTCCAGTGGTATACCCCAATCCCCCTCCGGGCTCCAGGGGAGATCTGGTTTTATGGCCGCCTCCTCCTCAAGCTGTCTTATCCTCATGAGCATTTGAGAAGGAGCGCCTTGTGTGGCTGGTGGCTGGCCGGGCCCTGCATGGCATTGAGCCCCTGGTCCCGCTGGTACCACCACCACCATTGGAGCCCGCTACATCCAGTGCTTTCACCTTTACTGAAGCAGCTGGATTTCCTGCTCAGTGTTTTGCCAATGCAGCCTCTCCCGATGCCCCAGGCACCTTCGCTGCCACAAGGAGCTTTGGGGCAGCCTTCATCTGAGACTATCCTGTGATTGATTCCTCTGATGAGGGGGGCCATCAGGATCGGTGGCACCGCCCTCATGACTGACACCCTGATCGTCAGTACCCCTCTCGGGTCCGTCGGACTCAGTGCTGGTTCCCCTGTTGATCCCAGTACCCGTGGCACCATTATTGGCCAGAGTACCCTTCGGTTCCAACGGTGCCAGTGGTGCCCATGCCTCTTCCCTCAAGCCTCCCAAGGCCTTCAGGGACTCGGCACAAGAGTTCATTGGGGGCTTCACCCTTGGTGTCCCCGGGCACACAGAGTGAGGAGGACGCTCCCTACGATCCTTGGGAGGATGAGGTGTCCCCGTCCTCTATGGACTTTGAGGATTTGCCCTCCAAATCCTCCCCTCCGGAGGAGAGGCGTAAGTCTCCACCGGAAGACTTAACCTTTGCCGGGTTCGTGAGGGCCATGGCAGAATTGGTGCCTTTTCAGCTCTTGACTGAGCAAGATTCCAGGCATAAGATGCTAAAGTCCTCCAATTTGTGGACGCCCCAAAGGAGGTTGTCGCAGTACCGGTACAAGACATCTTCAAAGATCTGTTTGTCTGGTTGTGGGAGCATCCCATTTCCATCCCTCCAGAAAACCAAAAAACAGATGCAGTCTACTTGGTGCAACCCACCATGAGATTTGAACAACGACTGCTTCTGCACCAGTGAAATTTGCCTTAAGGAAAGCAAAAAGGTTGCGGACCCATGCTTTGGCTCCTCCGGGTCATGATCACAGGGTCCTGGATGCTTTAGGAAGGTAGGTCTTCCAAGGGTCCATGCTGGCAGCCCGGAGTGTGTGTTACCAGCTCTATATGAGCCAATACTCCAGGATCCACTGGAAACAAGTTCAGGATCTGGTGGAGAGCCTCCCTCAACGATTCCAGGAGGACTTCCTGAAAGTGATTCGACAAGAATTGGAATGTGAGAAGCATGAGGTCAGGTCAGCTTATGATGTCTTTGAAACAGCGGTGAGGGTGGCGGTGGCAGGCATAGCAGCTTGACATGTTGCCTGACTTCGGCCTTCCAACCTCTGACCAGAAGTGCAAGAGTGTATTGTGGACCTTCCCTGGATAGGGGAAAATCTCTTCGGAGACAAGATCAAGGAGACAGTAGCATAGCTTAAGGATAATGTTGGGCTGCATAGAAAGAGGAATATCTAGTAAGAAAAAAGAAGTGATAATTCCCTTATACAGATCCTTGGTGAGGACCAACCTGGAGTACTGGGTTCAATTCTGGAGTCCATATCTCAAGGGGGACAGAGATAGAATGGAGGCGATTCAGAGAATGGCGACCAAAATGGTGAGAGGCCTCCATCTCACCTATGAGGACCTAGGAAGGACCTATGAGGACCTAGGAAGGACCTATGAGGAATGGTTGAAGGCCCTAAATATGTACACCCTGGAAGAGAGGAGACGCAAAGGAGATATGATAACAGACCTTCAGATACATGAAAGATATAAACGATTCACAACTAAAAACAAAACTCTTCTGCTTGAAAGATTTAAAGAGAACAAGGGGTCATGATATGAAACTCCAGGAAGGGAAACTCAAATTGAGTGTCAGGAAATATTTCTTCACGGAGAGGGTGGTGGACGCTTGGAATGCCCTTCCAGAGGCAATGTTGAGAAAGAAGACAATAAAGGACTTTAAAAAGGCATGGGATAGACTTTGTGGATCATCAGGGAAATAAATCCGTGAGTCAGGGGGATGAGCAGTAACAATAGGGAGGAAGTAAATGGGAAATTGTAAAGAAGAAAACAGGATTGGACATCAATTAAGGAATGGGTTAGACTCTGTGAAATCCCTAAGTAGCTAAAGATAACAGTTTCAATTAAACCCTAGTGACAATGAAAGGGCCCAGACTAAAGGTCTGTGATTTGAATTCAAAACAAGATTGGCAGACCATCTGTTCTTTTTCTGCTGGCAATTCTATGTTTCTATATTACCATGAAACCCTTCAACATCTGTCTGCCACCTCCTCAGACAAAAGGCCATCACGGCAAAGCTCAAGGAACCCCTTTTACTGCCTGAGGAAGTATTATTTTCCAGCTAGTAGGATGAGGCCTCAACGTGTGCCAGCTAGACCACGAATTAGGCAGCTGCACACCCCTCGGCCACCACCAGCCCTGCAGCAGAGCCCCGCTATGGGGTTTTGACTAGCTGTGAGGGAGCTTGAGCCAACAATCCATATCCACAATGAACGACCCCCCCCCTGTGGGAGGCTGTCTGCAAAGCTTTGCAGAATGTTGGCTCTCAGTCACCTCATACCAATGGTTCCTATCCATTGTTCATCGGGGTACAGATTAAACTTCCAACGGGCCCTCCCCCCCCAGGAATCCCCTCCGTGCCCCTCTTGGAAATTTTCAACGAACCAGTAGGTACTTTCAGTAGAGCTCTATGCTCTCTTAATGGCCTGAGTGGTCGAAACTGTCCCGCCAGATCAGCAAAACAGCGGGTTTACTCGAGGTATTTCCTGATTCAAAAGAAAACAGAGGGCCTTCGTCCTATCTTGGATTTGAAGGCTTTGAGCAGGTTTCTTATAAGAGAAAGGTTCAAAATGGTTTCGTTGGACACACTAATCTCTCTCCTGAGGAGCAAGGACTGGCTTTCTCCCTTGACCTACGCTCATATTGCGATCTCAGCAATCATCGAAAGTATCTCCATTTCTGTGGGAGAGGAGTACTTTCAATATTGGGTGCTACCTTTCAGCCTTGCATCCGCACCACATGTCTTCACAAAGTGCCTGGCAGTAGTGGGAGTGTATCTCAGGATGCGACAAGTGCAGGTTTGCCCCTACCTGAATGATTGGCTCATCAAGAGCAACACCAGGCAGGGGGCTTTACAGTCTCTCCAATCTACCAACCGGATCCTGGAGACCTTGGGGTTTCTGATAAACTACCCAAAGTCCCAGCTGGATCCATCCCGACGCCTGGACTTCACTAGGGCCAGGTTCGACATGGCCCAGGGCAAGGTTTTTTTGCCCCGGGACCAAGCGCTAGCCCTGGAGTCCCTGGCACCGTCGATCTCTCGGACCCACCGAGCCTCTGCGCACAAGTTCCTGTGTCTCTTGGAGCAAATGGTGGCAACGGATCAAGTTACATCATTTGCTCAACTCCAAATGTGCAGAACACAGTGGACTTTGCACTCCTCATGGTGTCAGGCCACCCAGGACCTTCAGGCATGTGTGCTAGTTATCACACCACTTTGAGAGTCCCTATCATGGTGGGAGACACTATCTAATCTAGAAGTGGGCATTCCTTTCCAGGTTTCTCCCATTCAGGTCACTGTCACTACGGATGCTTCCCACCTGGCTTGGAGATCCCATGTTTGGGTCGATGGTCCACACTGGAGCAGCATTTCCAGATCAATTTCCTGGCACTCCGGGCAATTCGCTTTGCTCTGGGGGCGTTCTGGGAGCACCTGGTCAACAAGGTAGTCCTGGTTCAAACCGACAACCAAGTGGCAGTGTATCTGAACAAACAGGGAGGCATGGGCACGTTCCTCCTCTTCCTGGAGGCGATGAAGTTCTGGTCCTGGGTGCTTTCGCAGGGCATCCTCCTTCGAGCCATATACATGCCAGGGACTGAGAATGTGATAGCAGATGCTCTGAGCAGTTCCCTCACGAATGGTCCCTAAAACAGAAGGTTGCGGATCTGATCTTCAGCCTTTGGGGAACCCTGGACATAGACCTGTTCGCTTCCCCATGCAACAATAAAGTGCACCAATTCTGCTCCTTTTTCAGGACGGATGGCAGACCGGCCTCATATGCCTTCGCTTGCCTCTGGGGCACCGGCCTCCTATATGCGTACCCACCGCTTCCATTAGTATCTAAAGCTCCAGCAGGACCAAGGGACCGTGATCCTGATCGCACCGTATTGGCCACGGCAAATCTGGTTCCCACTTCTGCAGGATATGTCCTCCTCGGCCCCGATATCTCTGGAGACCTCTTCGGACCTGATCACACAGGATCAAGGCAGGCTGCGCCATCCTAACCTCTGGTTCTTGGCTGTCAAGGCTTGGATGTTGACCAGATGACTCTGCAGAACCTGGGCCTCTCGGAAGATGTGTCTCAGGTTCTGGTGTGAGGAACACGGTTTGGATCCGTTCTCCTGCCCCACCTCGAAACTTCTGGACTACCTGGTACACCTCTCCGAGGCTGGCTTGAAGACAACCTCTGTGAGGTTCCACATCAGTGCTATTGGGGCTTATCACCAGCAAATGGATGACTTGCCCATCTCCATGCTGCCTCTCATGGGCCACTTCATGCTAGGACTGCTCCAGCTCAAGCCACCGATCTGTCCTCCGGCTGTTTTATGGGACCTCTGTGTGGTTTTTGCCTACCTTATAGAGACCCCGTTTGAGCCCCTGCAATCTTTTGACCTGAAATACCTGTCCTGGATGGTCCTTTTTCTGATTGCAGTCACCTCATCACGCAGGCTCAGCGAGCTTCAGGCTTTGGTGTCATACCCATCATATACAAAATTCTTTCATAACAAGATGGTGCTGAGTACGCATTCTAAGTTCCTTCCGAAAGTGGTGATGGAATTCCATCTCAGTCTATCATCCTGCCCACCTTCTTTCCAAAGCCTCATTCTCATAAGGGTGAGCGGATCCTGCACATGCTTGATTGTAAAAGGGCCCTGGCCTTCTACCTAGACCGTACAGAGGCCCACAGGCAATCTACACAGCTCTTTCTATCCTTTGATAGAAACAGGTTGGGTGTTACAGTGTCCAAGCAACCCTTGTCCAACTGGCTAGCAGATTGTATATCTTTCTGCTACCCGCAGGCCGGACTGCAGCTTGAGGGTCACACCACAGCTCATTCTGTGCAAGCCCTGGCAGCTTTGGTGGCCCGCTTGCGTGAGGTGCCCATGGATGAGATCTGCAAGGCTGTGACTTGGAGTTCCCTCCACACCTTCGCCTCTCATTACTACCTGGTCAAAGATGGCCGGCGCAACAGCAGTTTTCGGTCTGTCGGTCCTCCATAACCTTTTTCAGTCGTGAAAGCTAACTCTTCCTGCCTCGGGTCCTTTATTCAGGTTCAGACTGTCTCCCTCTGTAGCCAACAGCACCAAGGTTGTTGTGCCCGATGGCACCTGGTTGGATCCCAGTCGGTCTTGATGTTGTTCAGTAGCAGCCTGTAGCTAGGTATTCACCCATATGTGAGGACTGCCTTCCTGCTTAAGAACATGCCATACTAGGTCAGACCAAGGGTCCATCAAACCCAGCATCCTGTTTCCAACAGTGGCCAATCCAGGCCATAAGAACCTGGCAAGTACCCAAAGAACCTGGCAAGAGCCAGGAGAAAACAGAGTTGTTTACCTGTAACAGGTGTTCCCCTAGGACAGCAGGATTTTAGTCCTCACAAAACTCTCCTGCCTCCCCGCGGAGTAGGTTTCTTTTTTGAGTTTGTTATTTTATTTTATTTTTCGCAAACTCTATATCATTAGACTGGATGCATGGATAGTGGCATGCTGGGCATGCTCAGTGTTTTCCGTGCTGGGCTTCATCTGATGTTGTCACCCATGTGTGAGGATTAAAATCCTGCTGTCCTAGGAGAACATCTATTTCAGGTAAGCAACTCTGCTTTTTCTAAGTAACCTTTAACAAATTAAGAAATACAAGTGAAAATAAGGTGACCAATATAAAAAGTTTATTCTGATGCCTAGCATCCTGAATGTAATCCACTCTGAAATGGCTGAAATGCAGAATAAAAATATAACAAATAAAAATTAAAATAAAATAAATGTTGAAGAGATCTATAATATATTAGTAGCTTTCATGACTTTACTTTCATAGTGTTAGCTAAAGACTAGCAGCATAGTTTGGAAAAGTCCTCCAAATGTTGTATCAGTAAACATTTTAAGTGAACCAGATCAAATGATCATCTGTTGTACTGCAAAATAAGGTAATAGTCCTTAACTAGGATAGGGTGGCATTTATTGAAGCAGAGAAGAGTTTGATTTTGGTTTAGTCTTTTAAGATGCCAATATTCAATAGGCCATTTAGAGGACAAGTTATCTGGCTACAGTTAGCCAGATAGCTTGTCCAGTATATTCAGTGGGGTAAATGTCCCGCTGAATATACATTTAAAGATATCCAGCTACATTTAGCCAGATAACTTTAACCCTAACCAGCCATTGATTGAATATGGCTGATTAGGTCTAAAGGTATCTGGCCTTGTGTAGCTGGATAACTTGCTAAGTAGCAAGTTATCCAGCTACACAAGGCCGGATTGCAGTCACCTCATCACGATGAGGTGATATCTTCAGAGATATCCGGGTAAGTAGCGCATCTTTGGGGAAAAAAAAGTCATGAGCCTCCCAGCCCAATGCCCCCCAACACCCCCCCCCCCAACACACACACACTATCATATGAATCTACCCCCCTCCGCAGTTCCACTAAGCTGCCAGAAACTTTACAACTTTTAAAAGACATCGCAGCAGTTTTCAGAAATTAGGTCATCAATTAAATTGGTCTGATATAGGCAGAGAGGTGACAGTGTTCTACTTGAAGAAGCAGCAGGGAATGGGATCACTTCTCCTGAGTCAGGGAGTGATAAGATTGTGGATCAGGGCCATTTTGCAGAAAGGCTGCTTCACCAATTAATTCTTCATGATAAATCCTGGAATCAGAATGTAGCAGACAGCATATTTTTTAATTTGGGATTTTTAGCTTGCCTTTTCAATAGTGTTCAAGGCAACTGAACAGCATTTTTAGAATTCAGATACAATAACTCCCTTCTCCAAAGAGCTTACAAATGAAGTAGGTACCTGTGGCATTGGGAGAAAGTGACTTGCCCAAGGTCACAAGGAGTATCAGTAGGGGAAGTGGGATTTGAAAACTGATTTCCATGGTTCTAAACCCAATGCTATAACTACTAGGCCACTTTTCTTTCCTAAAAGGGAACATTTCTCAGAGACTACTTTCAAATGCTATTCCTGCTTGTCTGTTTGCTGCTGTTTAACTTAAGATGAGGTGGCAGATACTTATCAGTCCAAGTGGACTTCTTGCCTCCCCATATCACCTGTTCAAGGAGAGGTTCTTTTGGATAAGCTTCTTTTGGCGGGGAATTCCAATGATAAGTCTGCATGTACTGACTTAGAATAGGAAGATACCAGCTTTTTCTTCCAAAAGGAGAACAGAAAGCAGACTAGCATCAGATGCTCTCTCCCTGCTTTGGGGAAAGAAACTTCTGTACACATAACCACCGATACCGATAGTGGCAAAAAATATTGCTAAAGTGCAGAAGAGACCAGTGAAATGTGATTCTAATAATTTCCTCTTGGTTAAGATATATTTGGTTTCCGATCCTCTGGGATTGTCTTTCAGAAATGTTGGACATTTTTCAGAATTGGAAAAATGTCCATTTCAAGAATCAAGAAATGTTAGTTCACGCCATCCTCCAATTCCTCGACTTCATGGCCTAGATGATAAGAGCAAAGTAATTTGCTCTTTTAATCTTTTTGATTCAGTGTTTTAAAGTACTTCTGGTTTATAGAAAATAATTTAGTAGGTCATAATTGTAAATGGAGGAGGAGTGTGATAGCAAAACCCTAGATACTACTACTAATCATTTCTATAATGCTAGCAGCTATTAGATATATGTGGGGCTCTATGAAGACACATAAATGATAGTTCCTGCTAAGTTAAGCTTACAGTCTAGTCAAGACAAACATTCAGAACAAAAGATAATTTGTGAATTTTAAGAAAATTTTAAAAACCAGTGGCTATGATCAGAAGAGCAAGGGGCTAAGGTTAAAAGTAGCCTCAAAAAGGTCAGTTTTTAGGCTAGATTGAATAAGGCCAGAGAAGAAGCATGATGCATCAACTCATAAGAACATAAGAAGTTGCTATATTGGGTCAGACCGAGGGACCATCAAGCCCAGCATCTTGTTTCCAACAGTGGCTAATTCAGAATACAAGTATCTGGAGACATTAAATAGATCCTATGCTACTAATGATGTTAATAAGCAGTGGCTATTCCCTAAGTCAACTTGACTAATAGCAGTTTATAGACTTCTCTTCCAGGAACTCATTCAAACTTTTTTTTTTAACCCAGCTAAACTAAGTGCCTTAACCACATCCTTTGTCTATGAATTCCAGAGCTTAATTGTGAGTTGTAAGAGAGAATTTTCAACAATTTATTTTAAATGTATTTGTTTATTTATTTATTTATGGTTTTTATATACCGGAAGTTCCTGTATACAATACATATCACTCCGGTTCACATTTAACAGAAATAACTATCGCCGGGGAGGCGATTTACAAGGAACATATCGAATATAATGAATGGATAATCTATAATAAAAATACAATCTATTATGAAACAACTAGGATCAGCTTAGTAACCCAAACATGAAACATATAACTGAAGCAATATAAACATTGTATCATTGCCGTCAGGCAGGATAGGTGTTGTTGAAATGTGCTACTAGCTAACTTCATAAAGTGCCTTGTAGTTCTTCGATTATCTAAAAGAGTAAACAAACGATTCACATTTATTTGTTCTAGTCCTCTCATGATTTTGTAGACATCCATCATATCCCCACTCAACCATCTCTTCTCCAAGCTGAACAGCCTTGATTTTTTTAGCCTTTTCTTATAGAGGAACCATTCAATTACTTTTATCATTTTCTTCGCCCTTCTCTGTACCTTCTTCAGTACATCTATATCTTTTTTGAGATGTGGCGACCAGAATTGAACACAGTACTCAAGGTGTGATCTCACCATGAAGCAAGACAGAGGCATTAGACATTCTCAGTTTTATTCACTATTCCCTTCCTAATAATTTCTAACATTCTGTTTACTTTTTTGATCACAGCAGTACACTAAGTCGACAATTTCAATATATTGTCTACTATGATACCTAGATCTTTTTCTTGGGTGGTAACTCCTAAAATGAAACTTAACAATGTGTAACTACAGCATGGGTTATTTTTCCCCCTTGAGCATCCCTTTATATTTGTCCACATTAAATTTCATCTGCCATTTGGATGCCCACTCTTCCAATCTCTCAAAGTCCTCCTAAATGTTGCAATCGGTGGACAGCGGGTCCATCCCACGGTCCGCCACGCTTTCCTCCAGCCTGGACCCGTCGTTGCCACCTCCCAACACTAGGGCCGGCCTCCCTAGCAAGATGCAGCCGTCGTCCGGACTCCCACGGGGATTACCTGACATTGGCCTGTCTCTCCAAGACACAGCAAGAAGCCGTGCTATGCTCCTCTTGTGTGGCAGGATGCCAATACCGCGGGACCCTGCCCCCCTTAGGGCGTTCACTCCGATCTGCTAATTAAAGGGCCAGCAGTGGGAATCCTGCTGGAGTGCCTCCAAATGAGATCATAGCCAGCAGGGTATTTAAGGCTTCCCTGGACATTCCTCCAATGCCTCAGCAATAGGTTGTCTCAACTTGTTTCTTGTTCTTAGTTCCTGATCATGCTGAGTGTATTCCTGAGTCCATATGTCTGGTTCCTGATTCCTTGCAGTCTGATTGTTTCTGAGTTCCTGTCACCCTGGTCAGTTCCTCCTCCATCTGATTTCAGTGTTTGTCTTACTCCTGTGGTCTCTCGTCTTCTCTGCTCTTCTTCGTCCTCATCTTTTAGATTGAATGTCTGTCTTTTGACCTCAGACTGGCTCCTGGCTTCATCTCGGATTTACCTTCTGGCTTTGTCCTCTGCTTGGACCTTGAAGCTGCTTGACCTCTGCCTGCCCCAGACCATGGCCTGCTCTCACTCTTGACTGAACTCCACCTGCGAGGGGTGAGTTCCTGTTTAACTTTCCCCATTCCTCCAAAGGGCTCTTCATTTTCTTCTTTTTCATATGGGCAGCATTCTTCCTCATCTCCAGTCCCCACACATAGGGCACAGCCTTCTTACTGGGTTATATCAGTCCCTCTGAGTCCCCCTTGTTCTTTCGCCTTGAGTGCCAACCATGCTTAGGAGACTATCCTTTGTCTACATGGACATTATTCTCTAATGTTGGCTGTGTTACCATGTTGATATCTGTCACTTCACGTTGATCATACTGGCAGTCTCTGGCCAAGTGACTGCTCCTTTCACAGTTGAAGCAGGTAGGAGAGGGTGTGGTCTGGGTTCTGGCTCCAGTCCTCGAACTGTCCACTTCAGAGGGCCATTGCTATGTCCTCTGCTCTCATTACTGTGCCATGATGCCTGTGTGGGTTGCCTGTCTAGAGTGTGCACCATGTCAGGCATTAACTGGATCTGGTAGAAGGCATCTGCCACTTCTAGTGCTTATTCGTCCACACCATGTCAGACATTAACTGGATCTGGTAGAAGGCATCTGCCACTTCTAATGCTTTTCCCAAAGTGAGTCTGGGATGCTGACAAACTCAATTCTGCTAGGGCCAATTGAGCCTGTTTAAGAACTGTTACAGAAGCATTTGTTTGGCTACCTGAAAACTAGTCTTTGCCTCAAGCCATAGCCATTTCCATCCGGTGTGTTTCAATCAGTGAAATAAGTTTTGGGAACTTTTGTTGGAAGGTTTCTGAAGTATAGTCTATCTTTTCTAGGATGGTGGTCTTGACTTCTGCATAGGTGTCCCTTCCCTCTGGATTGGCTGATTGAAAGGCAGCTTGGCTTTTGTCTGTCAGCAAATTTGCTAGGTATGTATTCCAGTTAGCTTCTGGCCAACACGTCATGTGGGTGACCCTTTCAAAATTTCTCAAGAAAATATCCAGGTTCTCCCCACCTTAATCTTAAATAGGACAGGCAATGGCAGATTCGCCCAGGTTGTGGCAGTATGCATGGCTTAACCAGCCTGTGCCAGTACCCCCTGTTGCTGGGAGAACTGTTGGTTGAACTGTTCCTGTAAATTTTGAATGAATTTCTGGAACTTCTGCTGGCTTTCCTCCAGAACTTGTATTAGCTTCTCCATGTTAGTTTATGGGTCCAGGTTACCCAGTGAAGCCCTGAAAGACCCTGCACTTCTCCCGAGCATCTATGCAAGAAATATTCATCTTTCTTTTCTTTTTTTCTTGAAAACTATACCCTGTCTGTTTGGCACTGACTCACTCTTAGCTCCATCTCTGCAGATGGAGATATTCTCCTTAGCCTGATTAAATTCCTCTCATGGGCAGCCATTGTCTCTGGGCTCCAGGAAACAGGAAAAAGAAAAAGATTTTCTTGTGTTTGTCATGGGTTTCTGGCTGTGCAAGCGTAGCTCAGAAATCCATGAACTGACACCATATGTGGCACCATGTGCAGTCAAAATGACTAGAGAATAGATGCAGGCTCTACTGAATATTCAGGAACTTTATTAAGTCGCAACAGAAAAAACACTGCATATCTTTGCAGTATATAAACAAAGAAAGCAATATAGCAACTTACAGTCTCTGAGTCTGGGCCTTTCCTATAGTTCCTCCTGGGCCTGGCTAGAAATATACCTTCCCAGGGACATGCTCCTGGACCAGGATTCCCAGTTGTCTGGGGCTTAAGAAGGACTGAATCCAGTCCCTTAAGGTATTCTGGGTTTTTCTCTTGTATATCCCTTCACAGATCTATACATTTTTCATTCAAATTACCATTTACAATTCTAAATAAATATTTAGATAATTTTAATAGATCTGCCAATTTGCATTTTTGTATAAACATAAATGTACCTTTTCTGAGAATCATTGTCATACAAAAAATCTCCCTATTCTAAGCATGCAGTGTAATCAATTTTTGTAAGACTTAGAAATTGGAAAAAATCCAAAGTGTTGTTCCAGACAGCAGTTTGATATTTGGGTGGATCAAGTAAAAACAGTAAAAGGGCTGAGTAAGCCTTTGAAATGTTTGTTTTAAAGATTATTACATCAACGGAACAGACATCTGCTACTTGAAAGATCTGGTTTTAAACTTTATTCAGAGTGCTTATTTTCTTTAAATAGATTCTTTAAGAATCATTTACATCAATACACCAGATGCAAAGGATTTTATAACATGTTTTCTTAGAAATAGAAGATTTTTATAGGAAGAAAAGTGCAGATAGAATTTGGATAATTTTATGTTTGTCATTCAAAATGCTCTCTCTAAGGTTATGTGATCCAACAATTAATAGACTACTTAGGTGGAGAAGATTATGCCAATATAACACCTTTACAACATAGCTCTACAGACTATAGCATGCACTTGTGGTGAAATGGCAACTGCATAGTTTTCCGGAACAAATTATTTTATTGTTTTTTAATGTATATTTCACCTTGCGTGACATTTCAAAGCAGATTGCATTTGGGTACTGTAAGTGTTTCCCTATCCCAAGAGAGCTTACTCTCGAAGGGGCCAATTTACTAAAGGATTTTTCCTATTTTGTGTCTATAAGAAAAATGTTTAATAAATAGGGCCCTACGGGACTCATTCACTTAAGATTTGTAAGTTTGCAAGGAAGGGATCCAACTTTTAAAAGATTTTTAATTTGCTATAGCTGTGTGCACAGAATATTCCAAATGCATATACTGTATGTTGCAGGTTCACTCTTTGGGTGCGGTGAAACACATATCCGCTGCTCTGAAATAAAGCACTTCAAGCCACACTTACACGCTCACACCCTGAGTGCAGCACAACTGTAGATGCAAGGATAAGCAGTGTTTTCTTACTAATGCTAGATTACAGATAGCACTGCCGCAAAAGTAATAGCAAAGACAATAGTTTCAATGATGTAGTACAAATACTTTTCTTACAATTATTAGGAGGGAGGCTGAAGGTTCAGGATTCTCTCTCTGCCTGTCTCTCTTCCCTGTCTCTGCCTGAGCTTATGCCACTAATCCCAGGGAGCTCTAGTCATAGGAGCCAACTGTTCATATTGATTGGAATACCTGGGAACTCTCTGGATTTAGCCCGGAGACTCTGGATATTTACACAAATATCTGGGTCTTTGGGCAGGACGCTCAAGTCTCCAGATGCTGCACAGATTCGCTGAGATGATGGAGGACGCAAGTACAGTATTAGTATTTGCTTTCTTGGCAGGTTTTGCCTGCTCTCCGCACCTCAGTGCAGTAATTGTGATTAATGATGTGAAATCATCATCAGTTCACTGACATGTGACAATGTGACACACTGTATAAAAGGGAGGGAGGGAAAGAGACAAGTGAGTGGCCTAAGGTGGAGAGTGGAGAGCTGGGACAAGGGGAGATGGAGAGGCCTGGGAAAGGGAGTGTTGGATTCAGGGGTGGGGGATGGGGTGAGCAGGGACTGGGCTGTGATTGAGTAGCAGAGCAGATACTCGGATTTGTGGGGGGAGAAAAAGATGGTTGGAAAGAGAGAGTGCAGGGGACTCTGGGATTAGATTGGTTGGCATGAGGACGAATGGGGAATTGAATGGAAACTTCAAAAGGAGAGATGCAGGGCCTGGGATTTTGAATGGAAGAGAGTGTGTGGCATTTTGGAGTGAGTGGAGGGGACGCAAGCAGGGACTGGGAGATTGAGTTGCAGAACGCTGAGATTCGTTGGAAAATTTGGAAAGGAGGAATTTGGGGATTGAGTCTGTATATTTTCTAATTTGTGGTTACTTATTTTGTATTTGGTGAGGGTCCATGCACTGCATGTATTAACCAATTGAGGGATTCTGCAAATGTGTGGTTTCTCTTGGGTCATGTGTAGTTTCCATAGCAATTTAGCTTGTTCTGTTTTCCAGTAAGAGATGTAGTGAAGTGATGTTTTAGCATTTGTAGTAATATTTTTCATAGGTTGGGTTGTTGTTTGAGTCCAGGCACCAGTCAATTAACATCCCTGTGCAGGCCCTCCCCCCGCCAATGCACGCAAATCTCAGGGTAAGCAGAACTCAAAAGTTCCCACAAATTACTCTTCCTTGGATACAGTGAAGCAGCTTGCTCAATACTAGGGATACTCAAGCACCCACATCTATGGCTGTAATCCACCCTGGGACCTTGGGATTCTGCTCCCCTAATCCTTTCCTTGTGTGTCACATACTACTCACTGACAACATATGTAAATAGTAACAATGAACAACAGATATAACATGCTAAAATCACCCAGTGATAATCAAGCTCAGATAAACTCTTAAGCCTGAAATCCTGCTCACAGCACTGATTTTTTTTTTTAACAGGTCCATTGTGTGTGGTAGACATAATGCCAGAATTTGCCATATAGCTCTCCTTGGGTAGATCCGTTACCCCAAGACACACAATGCCACACACACCCTGAGTCAGTATAACTGTAGATTCCAGAATAAGTATTTTATTATATATGCTCAGTTTTGCTTAAGGAAGAAGACAGGGAAAAATAATACACAAATGCAGCAATAGCAATAATAATAATAATGCAGTGTAATACTTTCCTTATGATTAGCAGAAGTACAGCTCATTCTATGAAGAATTGTAAGACCTCTCTCTCTCTGTCATGATCACTTGACACAGTCTGCCTTTTCAATATTATTATGTGATGACTAAGTGGTGGGGAGCACCATCTCCTCTCCCCCCCATCCCCTCCCCCGCTTCCAAGAGTCACAGCACAAAGAGTAACACGGAATGCTTTCACACTGAGCTCGGCCTCTTCAGACACATATGTCCTTCCCTAATTCCTTAAAATTGGTTGTTTTTTACTCTGCTGCAAATACATGTTTTAAGGAAAAGCAGTTAGTTTTGTAGTGTGTGTTCTGGGTTCAGACGGGCCCAAATCAGACGTCCCCTTACAATATTTTCTAAATATTCTTTATGTAATATGTTGCCCACTGATGTTATTGAATACAAATTACTGTTGTATCTTGCTCTTTGGTAATATTCTCAGTTGAAGATGATTGTCTTATCTGTATGTCTGAAGATGGGTGATGAGATTGTTCTGGGATCACCAGACTATGTGGCAAATTAAGCAAGTGTTTCTGAGCATGATGGTTGTCCCTGGGTTGTTGATTTGTGCCACAGCACACTGTTTCTGCTCTTCCACCTCCTATTAACATTGTAGGGTTTCAAAGTGCAGAGATCCATCTGTGGTAGTCATCGGCAGTAGGCACCCCTTAGTTAGTGTTGATGTTGAATTTCTTCCTGTTGGTCTTGAGGATGTCCTGTAAGTAGTTTCTCTGTCCTCCTCTTGACAGTACCCTTTGAACTGAGGGAATAAAACTTGATTTAGGAGTTTGGAGTCAGACATCTGGACAATGCAGCCAGTCCAGTGAAGTTCATATCAAATGATTATTATGTCAATACTCTTAACATATAACGTATCTAAGAAAATTGACCTCAAAACTGGAGTTCCACAAGGATCTGCATTGTCTGCCACTCTATTTAATATTTATCTTTTACCAATCTGCCAAATACTAGATGATCTACAAATAACATACTACCTCTATGCAGATGATATACAACTTCTTATTCCCATAAAAAAACTCCATTGATGAAACATACAAAGATACCTCCATGATACTTGACTCAATAAAACAACTCCTATCAAATTTAAAACTAATAATCAATATTGATAAAACAGAAATAATTATCATGAACAAAAAATCCAACTTAATTCCACCACCTCAATTCATTGCTAACAATCAAATCAATTTTATATCCCCTATCAATCACACCAGAAACCTTGGAGTTATCATGGATAAAAACATTTCCTACAATATGCACATAACTACTAAAATCAAAGAAGGATATCACAAGCTCCTAGTTCTCAGACATTTAAAACATTTCCTAAATTCATTGGATTTCAGAACTGTCTTACAACTCTTAATTTTCTCAACAATAGACTATTGTAATTCCCTTCTAATTGGTCTTCCATTCATTAGCATCAAACCTCTGCAGATTCTTCAGAATGTAGCAGCTAGAATTTTAGCTGGAATAAAAAAATATGATCACATCACCCCAATACTAGTGTCGCTTCACTGGCTTCCTATTAAATCTCGAATTGATTATAAGATCCTGACCATCATTCACAAATTAGTGAATGCTGATCACCATAAACATACTGGTTTAAAAGTCACTCCACAAATTACCAAAAAAAAATCTTCGATCTAATAACACTTCTTGTCTAAATATTCCTCCCATCAAAGATGCTCGACTATCATCCACTAGAAATAGAGCTTTCTCCATTGTTTGTCCAAAAAAATGGAACTCTCTACCACTTTATTTGAGAACTCAAACCAATATCAAAAAGTTCAAGAAAGATCTAAAAACTTTCCTTTTTCATACAGTCTACATTAATGATCATCTATATCAACAATCCATCTACAATCAACTCAACCAACCAAACCCAGGCACGAAAGAAAAAGTATCTACAACTAGCATCAACCATATTCATTACAATTCGGAACTTATAAGAAGTAATGATAGAATCCCTCCTTTATGATAAATTAATACTATTACTGTTACTTCCCTTTTTTTCCTTTTCCTCCCTTTTTCACCCCACCATCTTCTCCTTCCTTCCATTCCCCCCCCCCCCCCCCCCATTGTTACTTTTTTGTAACTATGTATAATTTATCTGTTTTTGTTTGACTTTGTAAACCGTTATGATGGCTGAACCGAATGACGGTATATAAAAATGAATAAATAAATAAATAAACATATGCTTGCCAGAGGACACCAAGGAGGTAATTTTCAAAAGGTTTTATGTGCATAGAATGATTGAAAATTGCTGCTTTTATGCCTGTCACTCCTTTGAAAATGCTGAATTCTCAAAGCTTTACGCACATAAGTGAATTTTACATGAGTAAATAGGCTTTTGAAAATTGCTATGATATATGCTCTTTTTACGCATGTAACTCCTTCGAATGTTGGTATATTGTGTTTTGACTGAATCTAGAGAATCTTTTCAGGCAACATTCTCCTGAGGTGTTTCCATGTCTCAGCTCCTCCTCATAGTTGGGTGGGGATCTCAACTGCAAAATAATCCATGAGCTTGGTTTTAAATCTGTTGTCACAATCATTGATAACAGATCTTTTTATTGGGCACATTTAGGCTACACATGCAGATTTGAGACAGTTTTGGATTTCTTTGATGATGTCAACCTTCTATGAGAAATGGCCTCTGAGGTAAAAAAAAAAAAAAACATGCTCATACCTTGAATCTGAATGGCTGGGGATAGCTCATAAAAAGCTTATTGATGGTAGACCTTCACCTTCAGAATGTTAGACATCAGTATCATTTTTTATATGTCTCTGTAAAGACATCAACGGGATTCTGAAGATCCATTTCTGAATGAACAAACAGTATAGCATTGTCATTGTATTGAAGCTCAATGACTGAAATTGGACTGATCATGGCTCTAGACTGGAGTCTGCTGAGGTTAAACAAATTCATCCATTTAATATTGTAGCCTCTCTGTAACAAGAAGCTTGTCAGTGATCAGTTGAAGCATCACAGTAAGGAATATCCAAAAGAGTGTTAGGGAATAATGCAGCCTTTCTTGACATCCTTATTAATTTTAAAGGGGTGTATGATGCATCAAGATTCACTACTTGCTTGTTGTCATGGCTCAGAAAAAAATTGGTGATGAAGTTTGGTGGGCCTCCATACTTGTCAGGAGAAGGCACCGGTGGTGGTCAAACCAGCACCAGTCAAGAGATGAAGGGCCAGATCCTTAACAACAGAGCCAACCAGGGAATAGAAGTAAGTAAAGCCAGAAGCCATGAGAGACCAAGAAGGGAAAACAAGGCTACTCCTTCCAGGGAACAAGATTAGTCAAAGCCAAGCTAAAAGGGGATTACTGGGAACAGAAATTTGTTCACAGTAACCAGAAGGCTATCCAAGCTTTCTAGTAATGTGAACTCCAGTCTTCCACAATGAAGCTCTGCTACTTGCTTAAAGTTCCAGCTCCTAACTTGTTCCAGTCTGCCAAGTGACAAGCTGCAGTTCCAGCTCTAGTTCCCATGCCAAGTGCCAGATCTGGTTTCCTGTACTAGTGAGTCCAGTTGTTGTTCCCAGAATCAAGTGGCCAAGGCCCATTCCAGGCCTCCAATTCCACTCTCTGCTTATAGCTTCAGATTCATTCATTGCTTCAAGCCTCCAGTTCCAAACTCTGCTGGGAGCTTCCATTCCAGTCACCACTCTACGCTCCCAGTCCTTGCTTGTGGCTTCGAGTCTCAGTTCCATTCTCACATTCAAGCTTCCAATTCCAGCTCTGAGTTCCAGTTCCAGCTCCAGTTCCAAGTCCCAGCTTTAGCTTCACATTCAAGTTTCAGATTCCAGCTCCATGTTCCATTTCTAGCTCCGAATCCTAGTTCCAGCTTCACCTTCAAGCTTCAAACGCCAGCTCCTGTTTTGAATCCTGGTTCCAGTTTCCAGCATAAGTGTACCAGGATTCTCTATCAGCGCACCAGGATTCTCTCTATCATATCCCCCCTCAGCCGTCTCTTCTCCAAGCTGAAAAGTCCTAACCTCTTTAGTCTTTCCTCATAGGGGAGCTGTTCCATTCCCCCATTTTGGTAGCCCTTCTCTGTACCTTCTCCATCGCAATTATATCTTTTTTGAGATGCGGCGACCAGAGTTGTACACAGTATTCAAGGTGGGGTCTCACCATGGAGCGATACAGAGGCATTATGACATTTTCCGTTTTATTCACCATTCCCTTCCTAATAATTCCTAACATTCTGTTTGCTTTTTTGACTGCCACATAACACTGAACTGACGATTTCAATCTGTTATCCACTATGATGCATAGATCTCTTTCTTGGGTGGTAGCACCTAATATGGAACCTAACATTGTGTAACTATAGCATGGGTTATTTTTCCCTATATGCATCACCTTGCACTTATCCACATTAAATTTCATCTGACATTTCGATGCCCAGTCTCACAAGGTCTTCCTGCAATTTATCACAATCTGCTTGTGATTTAACTACTCTGAACAATTTTATATCATCTGCAAATTTGATTACCTCACTCATCGTATTTCTTTCCAGATCATTTATAAATATATTGAAAAGTAAGGGTCCCAATACAGATCCCTGAGGCACTCCACTGTCCACTCCCTTCCACTGAGAAAATTGTCCATTTAATCCTACTCTCTGTTTCCTGTCTTTTAGCCAGTTTGTAATCCACGAAAGGACATCACCACCTATACCATGACTTTTTACTTTTCCTAGAAGCCTCTCATGAGGAACTTTATCAAACGCCTTCTGAAAATCCAAGTACACTACATCTACCGGTTCACCTTTATCCACATGTTTATTAACTCCTTCAAAAAAGTGAAGTAGATTTGTGAGGCAAGACTTGCCTTGGGTAATTTGTTGCCAGAGGATGTAGTTAGTGCAGTTAGTATAGCTGTGTTTAAAAGATTGGACAATTTCTTGGAGGAGAAGTCCATTACCTGCTATTAAGTTCACTTAGGGGTAGATTTTAAAAAAATAGCGCGATCGTGTACTTTTGTTCGCGCACCAGGCACAAACAAAAGTACGCTGGATTTTATAAGATACGCGCGTATCTTATAAAATCCGGGATCGGCACGCGCAAGGCTGCCAATTTTGGGCAGCCTGCGCGCGCCGAGCCGCGCAGCCTGCCTCTGTTCCCTCCGAGGCCGCTCCGATTTCGGAGGGAACTTTCTTTCGCCCTCCCCTCACCTTTCCCTCCCTTCCCCTACCTAACCCACCCCCCAGGCCCTATCTAAACCCCCCCCTACCTTTATCCATGGATTTATGTCTACCGGAGGCAGACGTAAATCTGTGCACGCCAGCGGGCTGCTGGTGCGCCAAGACCCAACCCGGGGGCTGTTCCGGAGGGCGTGGCCATGCCCCTGGAACGCCCCCGGGCCCGCCCCACATCCCCGGGCCCGCCCCCCAAACGCTGCATCACGCCCCCGAAACGCTGCGTCATTTGGCGATGCCCCCGACACGCCCCTTTTAAAAAGCCCCGGGGCTTACGCGCATCCTGGGGCTCTGCGCGCGCCGGCGGCCTATGCAAAATAGGCGTACTGGCGCGCGAGGGCCCTGGTCGCGTAAATCCGGCCGGATTTACGCGGGCAGGGCATTTAAAATCCGCCCGTTAGAGAATAGCCACTGCCATTAGCAATGGTAACATGGAATAGACTTAGCTTTTGGATACTTGCCGGGTTCTTATGCCCTGGATTGGCCACTGTTGGAAACAGGATGCTGGGCTTGATGGACCCTTGGTCTGACCCAGTATGGCATTTTCTTATGTTCTTATGTAAAGCCATGCTGACTTTGTTCCATTAAACTATGTCTTTCTATATGTTCTGTGATTTTGATGCTTAGAACACTTTCCACTATTTTTCCTGGCACTGAAGTCAGGCTAACCGGTCTGTAGTTTCTCGGATCGCCCCTGGAGCCCTTTTTAAATATTGGGATTACATTAGCTATCCTCCAGTCTTCAGGTACAATGGATGATTTTAATGATAGGTTACAAATTTTTACTAATAGGTCTGAAATTTCGTTTTTTTACTTCCTTTAGAACCCTGGGGTGTAAACCATCCGGTCCAAGTGATTTACTACTCTTCAGTTTATCAATCAAGCCTACCACATCTTCTAGGTTCATCATGATTTGGTTCAGTCCATCTGAATCATTACCCATGAAAACCTTCTCCGGAAAGGGTATCTCCCCAACATACTCTTTACTAAACACCGAAGCAAAGATCCTTCTTCCAATTTTTGAATGAAGATCTTTTGGCTAAAATAGCTTCTTTCACCTCCCCTTTTAACCATGCCGGTAATCGTTTTCCCTTCTTTCCACCTTTTTTAATGCGTGGAATACATCTGGATTGTGCTTCTAGGATGGTATTTTTTAACAATGACCATGCCTCTTGCACACTTTTTACCTTTTGTAGCTGCTCCTTTCAGTTTTTTTCTTACAATTTTTCTCATTTTATCAAAGTTTCCCTTTGGAAAGTTTAGCAAGAGAGCCTTGGATTTGCTTACAGTCCCCCTTCCAGTCATTAATTCAAATTTGATCATATTATGATCACTATTGCCAAGCGGCCCCACCACCGTTACCTCTCTCACCAAATCCTGTCCTCCACTGAGAATTAGATCTAAAATTGCACCCTCTCTTGTTGGTTTCTGGACCAATTGCTCCATAAAAATGTCATTTATTCCATCTAGGAACTTTATATCTCTAGCATGTACCGATGATACATTTACCCAGTCAATATTGGGGTAATTGAAGTACCCCAAACTACAAACTGAAGTACCCCAAACTACAAAACAATTACTGTTAATGTCAGTGTACAACGAGCCACACTGTATCTCAGAACAAACACGTTGTGAGCAAAAATTATTTTAGCCTTCTATGTGCCAAATTTCAATTAGTTTGTGTATAGGATCATCATAACACCCACAGTTGGCAAGCAAGTTAGCCTAACCTCTATGGGTCATGTTTAATCATTGGTCCCAATCTATCAAAAGTCTTTTTTATTGAAGAATTATTTTTTATATTTTTATAATTTTTCTAAAATAATGTGGAACGGTACTTCCCTTGTTTACTGGTGGCGCTACCGCACTTCAGAGATAGTTACTTGAAAGCTGTCCAGTCCGACATACGTTTCGCAGGGCTGCTGCTTCAGGGACTGTATGGACGTGTTTTCTCCTAAAGTATCCACTTAGAAATCTAATTTATCGTATCCACATTGTATTTGTCTTTGTAAGTTTTACTCTAAAAGGAATTCAAACATTTCATCGCACATATTCTTTAGCAAAAAATGCCGCACATCCCAAGGGTATATTTGAAAACGCAACTCACCAAACCCTGCCGCCTTTTCCTCTTGTCGGCATCTGTATGGAGAAACCGCGAGATCAGTACTGATTATATGTGAATTGTCATACTACACCTGGATGTCAGGCATACCTAATGAGATAGTATTCACATAAAGTGAATCCACTCTATTTCCTCATTGTCCATATGGAATCACTGTTTGTAGTTGATGAATCCACCTTTGTTCACATTGATAGAGACGTTTAATCCTGTCTCCTCGTCTCCAAAGTGCTGAAACAATTTCTAAAATTGTCCATTGAATTTTGGAATACTTATGATTACGTTCTTTGAAATGTGCTACAAGAGGATCTTCCTGCCTGTGTTTAAGCAACATTTGTGTTCTGTTAATCTGGTGCTTATAGGGCGTTTGGTCATGCCCACGTACGTGAGGGGGCATGGACAAAATATTGCGTAGACCACATGTGAAGTTTTGCAAGTGGCACGGGGTAATGATATGATGTTACCTGGTGCCAGATGTAGCAAACGTATCTGTATCTCCGAAGCGCAGTAGCGCCACTAGTAAACAAGGACTGGACAGCTTTCAAGTAACCATATCTCTGAAGCGCGGTAGAGCCACCAGTAAACAAGGGAAGTACCGTTCCACGTTATTTTAGAAAAATTATAAAAATATAAAAAATAATTCTTCAATAAAAAAGACCTTTGATAAATTGGGACCGATTATTAAACATGACCCATAGTGGTTAGAAACACAGGCTAACTTGCTTGTCAACCGTGGGTGTTATGATGGTCCTATACATAAACTAATTGAAATTTGGTAATTGAAGTCTCCCATTATTACCACACTACCAATTTGGTTAGCTTCCCTAATTTCTCTTAGCATTTCACTATCAGTCTCACCATCTTGACCAGGTGGACGGTAGTATACTCCTATCACTATAGTCTTCCCCAACACACAAGGGATTTCTACCCATAAAGATTCAATTGTGCATTTTGTCTCATGCAGGATGTTTATCCTGTTGGACTCTATGACGTCCCGGACATAAAGCGCCACACCACCTCCCGGGTGCTCCTCTCTGTCATTGTGATATAATTTGTACCCCGGTATAGCACTGTCCCATTGGTTGTCCTCCTTCTACAATGTCTCTGAGATGCTAATTAAATTTGTCATATTCACTGCTGTACATTCTAATTCTCCCATTTTACTTCTTAGACTTCTGGCATTAACATACAAACATTTCAAAGTTTGTTTTTTGTTTGTATTTTCATTCTGCTTTTTAATTGATAGGGATAAATTAGAATTTTTTAGCTCAGGTGAGTTTTCAGTTACAGGCACTTGGACTACTTTTCTTATAATTGGAACCTCACTATCGGGATGCCCTAATTCTAATGCATCATTAGTATCCTTTGAAGATACCTCTCTCCGGATCATGCGCTGCTGAGCAACTGTCGGCTTTCCCCTTTGTTCTAGTTTAAAAGCTGCTCTATTTCATTTTTAAAAGTTAGTGCCAGAAATCTGGTTCCACCCTGGTTAAGGTGGAGCCCATCCCTTTGGAAGAAACTCCCCCTTCCACAAAAGGTTCCCAGTTCCTAACAAAACTGAATCCCTCTTCTTTGCACCATCGTCTCATCCATGCATTGAGACTCCGGAGCTCTGCCTGCCTCTGGTGACCTGCACGTGGAACAGGGAGCATTTCAGAGAATGCTACCCTGGAGGTTCTGGATTTAAGCTTTCTACCTAAGTCTAAATTTGGCTTCCAGAACCTCCCTCCCACATTTTCTTATGTTGTTAGTGCCCACATGTACCACGACAGCCTCCCCAGCACTGCTAAAATCCTATCTAGGTGATGCATGAGGTCTGCCACCTTCGCAGCAGGTAGGCATGTTGCCAGGTGATCCTCACGCCCACTAGCCACCTAGCTGTCTACATTCCTAATAATCGAATCACCAACTATGATGGCCGACCTAACCCTTCCCTCCTGGGCAGTAGACCTTGGGGAGATATCCTCGGTGCGAAAGGACAATGCATCACCTGGAGAGCAGGTCCTTGCTACAGGATCCTTTCCTGCTGCATCAGGTTGATGCTCTCCAATCATGAGACCTTCTTCCTCCAAGGCAGCACCAGGGCTGCCAGTCTGAAGTTGGGAGTTGGCTACTATGTCCCTGAAGGTCTCATCTATATACTTCTCTGTCTGCCTCAGCTCCTCCAGGTCTGCCACTCTAGCCTTCAGAGATCGTATTCATACTCTGAGAGCCAGGAGCTCTTTGCATCGCATGCACATGTACAATTTCTCACTGGCAGGTAAAAAATAATACATGTGACACTCGATGCAAAAGACTGGGAAGCCCCCCTCTTGCTGCTGGACTGCTGCCTTCATCTCAAATATGTTCAGTTCCTACTTAAGTTTTAGGTTGCTGTGGGAGTAGAAATGTGTCTAGTTAATGTCCTTTAAATGTATTATGAATTCACTATATGTCTGGTAGTGGCCTACATGGGAATGAGCAAACTCTCAATAAGGTGTGTGGGTTTTTTTAAAGTGGCACCTGCCTGTAAATTAAAGGATGAGCTAGGGGTGGGTGGGCGAGGGTTTGGAAATACAAACAGTCTAACTTCAGTTAGTCAGCCAGAGTGACTCACTGCTCTCTTTATTAACAAATGTTGGTACCTAATCAAAACAAATCACATTACCTCAACACTTTTCCAAGGTGAGTAACTGAACTGAACTTTTCAACCTTTTTACTTAGGTATACACTGCTCCTAGCTTATTTCCAGCTTCTGGCTACTTTTTTTTTTCTTTTTTTAGTATACAAACACTCTAACTTCTGCTTACTAGCTGCCTTACTGACTAACTATTTAAAAATACAAACAGTCTAACTTCTATTTATTTGCTGTCTTACTGACTATTAAAAACACAAACACACTAAATAATATTACCAAATAGTTAACTTTGCCCCAATACTTTTAAAAAAGATAATGTCCCAAGCAAAACCTTACTGACTCCTTTCAGCCACCAGCAAGGTGATCCTCTCCTCTCAGTGCTCCCACTGGAGGAGAGGACTTCAGCCTCTCCTCATAAGTCATTCGAATGAGACCCACCACCATTTTAGTCACCATTCTCTGGACTGCCTCCATCTTATCTCTGTCCCTTTTGAGATATGGTCTCCAGAACTAAACACAGGTCTCCAGGTGAGGTCTCAACAAGGACCTGTATAAGGGGATTATCACCTACTTTTTCTTACTTGTTATTCCTCTCTCAATGCAGCCAGCATTCTTCTGGCTTTTGCTGTCACCTTGTCACATTACTTCACTGTCTTCAGATCACTAGACACTATCACCCCAAGGTCTCTCTCTTGTTCTGTGCATAACAGCCCTTCATCCTCCATCACATACAGCTCTTTTGGATTACCACACCCCAGATGCATGACTCTGCACTTCTTATTTTATTTATTTTATTTAACATTTTTCTATACCGACCTTCAAGGTTAAATACCATATCAGGTCGGTTTACATCGAACAGGGGTAGATCAGTGTAACATAACATAACAAAGGAACAACTTTTTATAATTAGTGGAGGTAAAGCAGAAAAGTAAGAAAGTTACATAATAACAAGGACCATGAACTAGGAAGCTGAATTCAGCTGGAAAAAGAGAAACCTTAAGAATGTATTAAATTAAAATACTAGGAGACTAGTAACTGATGAGAATATTGAAGGGGCGAAGTTCCAAATTCAATGCTGAGTAGTTGTAGTTGTCTAGTGAAAGTTTGAAGGATCAGGGAAGGCTTGTAAGAAGAGCCAAGTTTTGAGTTTTTTTTTTTTAATTCTTGGCATTGAATCCCAGCTGCCATATCTTTGCCCACCGTTCCAAGCTTCCTTAAATCACGTCTCATTCTCTCTGCTCCTTCTGGCGTGTCCAACCTATTGCAGATCTTAGTATCATCCACAAATAGGCAAACTTTACCTTCTATCCCTTCTGCAATGTTGCTCTCAAAGATATTGAACAGAACTGGTCCCAACACCAATCCATGTGGCACTCCACTTAACACTGTTTCCTCTTCAGAGCAGGTTCCATTTATCATCACATACTTCTTCTATCCATCAATCAGTTTGTAATCCATACCACCACTTTGGCACTCACTCCCAAGCTTCTCGTTTTATTGACGAGTCTTTTATGTGGTACTGTATCAAAAGCTTTACTAAAATCCAAGTAAATCCCATCAAGTTCTCTTCCCTGATCCAATTCCCTAGACACCCAATCAAAAATATCACTCTGATTCATCTGACAGGACCTTCCCCTGGTGAAACCATGCTGTCTTGGATTGAATATCACAATAAGGCACACCAACTCTCAGATATATATTCCCAAAACAAAAAAGATCGAGGTGAAGCAATGAAACAGTTAAAAAACATACACAAAATGTTTACCAGTGCACATCTAACAATACACCGGTTGCTTGTTTTTGATAGGAGGCTTGATGCCTGGGAGAAAGTGTATAATGATCCCTTGAGGCAGGCACGAATGTGCCGAAACATTGGCGATGTCAGGGTCTTCATGAGAGCAGTAGTTCAGCATGGTTTCAGGCTTTATATAGTAGTTTTGAAGATAAGTCATTAAGGGTTTTATTTGGTATTAATTATGGTACATAAAATTAATATACAAGTAGAAATAAGAATATAAAGAGATGATTATAAAGGATTAAAAATCCAATGTGCTTTATGACCACAGTTTAAAGCCCATTATGAGCAAAAGACTGATGATTGCATTTTGCACTGAAGATTGATACAATTCCCTCATTTTGGGGTGAATTTTAAGAGTTGCTTGCATTAAAAAGCCCATATATGTGAGAATATGAGCCAAGCATGAGTAACTTATATTTTAAAACTGGAAAATTATGCACATATAGGTGCATGCATGAGCAACAGAACACGCAAAAAAAGGGGCAGATCGGGGCATTCCAGGGCAGGGACAACATTTATGCACGTAAATCCCAATTGTAAAACCGGTGAACGCACCGCACATCAGGATATTACCTGCACATATTTACTTCTGTTCTTTTTGAGGTGTAAGTCAGAATAAAACTCGTTATATCCAAAAACTGATGTTCATTGATTTACTCAGTCTTCTGTTTGTTTTGGAATGTAAAGTTCAAGGACAAGGGATTATCAAAGGACGCTGAAAGGAGGGAAGCGCAGAAAGAATGTGAGAAAATTTCACTGAAAGGGTAATGGACACCTGGAGTAGAATCTCAGTAGAAATTATAGGAGCAACACTGTAGCATAATTCAAGCATATGTGAGAGAAATGCAAAGGGAATTAAATGGCAGAGGAAGAGAGAAGACCACAGATCAAATGAGGCAGACACAAATGAGTCGACCAAGTGGTCCTTTTCCTCCAGCGCCTTCTAACTGTGTAGATTAATATCAGGTGAGAAACTCCTTGGTTTATTTGTCAAAGTCCATATAAAAATCATGGTAGACATAATGGGAATGGTCTTTGCTTTTATTTTCAGCACCAAAGGGAATTCTTCATCTCTCTCCTGATATTTATCAAGAGATGGAAGCAAGCCGCAACAAAACCACCCCTGGGCCTACCTTAAGCTATTTGTCGTCCAAAGAAATAACTGAGGGTTCGAGCTCATTCTTTAGCCCTTCTGCCAACTTTAACAGCACGGCTACAATTGCCAGAGAGCTCCTCATGAACGGAACATCTCCAACAGCAGAAGCCATAGGACTGAAAGGAAAAAGTCTTCCCTCTCCCTGTTCTACAGTGCAACCTTCGAAACAACTGGAGTATTTGGCACGGATTCAAGGCTTTCAGGTATGGTTAAAAAAAAATATATATATATATACATATATTATAGTCTAATAATAATAGATGCAGTTTCTTTTAAGATTTCATTCTCTTTTAATCTTTCAGTTTTATGTATTGAAGGTGTTTTCCTTTGAGAATTCTTAATCTAGAATTGCATAGTAACAATGAACTTTTACAATGGAGACTTTAAATGTTTGCATTTGTATTTTGGACTTATATTTATTACTGTTTTTCCCTCATATGTACTGTTCAATGGCATTGTTGTAAAAATAATTCATTTTGAGTACCCTTTCTGAGGGAAAATGGGGAGGGGCAGTTGAAACAGATAGCTAAGATTGTGTTTAATTGAGTTGGGATTAGGGAGAATATTAGCTTGCTGCTTCATCATTGGTGCACTCTGTCAAATTACATTTCATTGTCTCATTTTGTTCCAACTGCTATATTACACTTATATTTTAGTGACTTTTTGGTAGAACTACCTAAACTGAAGTCCTGTTGATGTTTTACACTCCATTATCACCTCATCTGCTAGAGAGCTATTTGATTTAAAATGTCTTGTTCGGCTTGTTGGTTTTCTTGTACTCATTTTGGCACTGTAAAAATAACTAAAATCTGAAAACTATCATGCTGTAGAAAATTTAGCAGTTAATGAATGGTTAAGTGGGTATTACATTTCATTTATCTGCAAAACAGGAGAGAAAATCCTAATAAATAGTAATTGAAGCTCCAAAGGTTTCACATTTCCTTTCAGATCCATTCAGATATATGTACTTTACGGTAACATTTTATGTGCAGAAAGCCAAAGCTCAGTTTATATTCTTGTTATGCTGTGTTTCCCAAACTAAGATCTGCTTCCTGCTTATATAAATTCTGTAAAAAAACAAAACAAAAAAAACCAACTACATAGTCTTTTCCCATTAATGCTTCTTGCACAATCTTGTTTGCTATAGCCAATGAAATTCAAAAATCTTTAGGCAATTTATCTTTAGTCAGAATATAACCTGATTAATCTTTAGAGCACATCACTACTTGATTAGCTACTATTGAATAATATAGTTTAACTCTTGCTGGAAGAGTTGACCAATTTGGAATATGTCTGCAGGTTTTCCAGTGTGATCTCCCCGTACGTAAATTGATAAGTTGAAAATGTGTGCATGCATGCATGCATGTGTAGGAGAGTGGTAGGGTCTGAGGACCTTCTCTGAATAACTTTGGCTTTACTGCTAAGCACTGTGCCATAACAGAATCACTGAATTAAGCTGGAGCAGTAAACAGAATCTCTGTGAGAAATAGCATAGTGGCCTATAAGGTAGATACTGTATCACAAGGCACTTTGCAATTTAACGGCAGAAGGCACATTGTGACAGCCCATGTCTTTACAGTGCAACTTTCTTAAACATAGTAGTAAACATTTAAAAATATAAACAATTTACTGATACATGGCATTTCTCAAGTTTTGACCGCCTTGAATTGATTTTTACCATTTGAATTGAATTTTAGGTGATGGAGACAATACATGATTTGCTCTAGAATGCACTTTTTGCCTTTGTTTTTATCAACAATTTAAAGTAACTGGTAGTTGCATTGGCTAAGCCTACAGGTAACTCATTTTTTAATGGTCTTTTTGAACCCAGTGTGCATATGCTGAAATAGTTTTGTAAATTAAGTGTTAATATTATATTCTTTTAACTTTTTATGAGAAATAATTTCAGACTGGAATTTGCAAATAAAATCCTTAATAAAACAAAAGCTCTTTCACATAAACAAAGGTTCTGTTCTTTGACGCATGCAGAGGTAAACAGAGTTCAAATTACCTATTGTAATGAAGCCAAGATCTCCACACAAGAAGCCTGTACAAAAATCTGAAAAGCAGTCTTGGACCTTGCTTTTTATTTTTTTTTTTTTTCATTATGCAGTCTAATATAAGGTTTAATTTTCTAAAGCATGTCTCAAGAAATTCAGAATTCAGTGGTTGTAAGAAATCAGCATTATCTTTTCTACTGTGGTGATACTCTTTAGATAGAAAAGGGTAAAGCAGAGGATTCTTATGCTTTTTTTCTAGGCTACTGATAAAGGGGATGGAACAGCTCCCCTATGAGGAAAGGCTGAAGAGGTTAGGGCTGTTCAGCTTGGAGAAGAGGCGGCTGAGGGGGGATATGATAGAGGTCTTTAAGATCATGAGAGGTCTTAAATGAGTAGATGTGACTCCGTTATTTACACTTTCGAATAATAGAAGGACTAGGGGGCATTCCATGAAGTTAGCAAGTAACACATTTAAGGCTAATTGGAGAAAATTCTTTTTCACTCAACGCACAATAAAGCTCTGGAATTTGTTGCCAGAGGATGTGGTTAGTGCAGTTAGTTTAGCTGGGTTCAAAAAAGGTTTTGTTACGAGCGCGCGCGGGCGCGGTCGTCTCGAGCTGGTGGTGAGCCCTTGGGCCACGGCGAAAGCTAGGGAGGAGCCCCAGCCACACCGTGGGAGGTGAGCTGGGCAGGCATGGTGAGCCAGGCGGGTACAAAAGCAGGGAGTCCGACCCTCAGCCGGACCTGCACGCCCATGGTAGCCAACACTGGGAAGTTGACTGATGAACGGTCCTCCGACTGTTCCCGGCCCTTTCGGACCTGCCGCTGGGAACGGCAATGGGCAGCAGGCCGGACAGAGGCGAGAGCAGACAGAGTCCTTTACACAGAAGACGTCAGACGGGGCTGAAGCAGACATCCAAGACAGGCTGAAGCAAGACGTTGAAGAGGAGGGCTGGAAGGAAACATGGCACTGTCCAACAGGGCGCCCTACTCAGCCCACCCGTGGGACTGAGTCGCGGACCACCCCGTCCCAGACGCGCCCTACACAGCCCAGGAAGGCTGGTCGCGGACCACGCTGAGGAAAGGAGGGTGCAGGGAAGACAAAGCGGAAGATCCAGGCGAACAGGAACTCCGATGCTGGGATACTGACATCCGAAGCCCTTTCGGCTGGCAGGCAGGGAAGCTCAAGAGCCCGTGGGACGAATCCCTCCTGTTGGCCACACCAGGGCCCAACAGGACAGAAGGCTCAGGAACCAGACAGGACGTAGGGCAGAAGCGAGCAGAACTGGATCAGGACATCAGGAACACATCAAGGCAGACATCAGGAACATCAGGAAGCAAACATCCGGACAGAGACAGGACAAGGAGCCATCAACACATGGAGGACCTGGATCGGCAAGGTTACAGGCAACTGTAATGCACAATCTGCAGGCCAGTTGCAAATGACAAGGAAGTCCTTATATACTGGAGGTAGAAGGCAACTCCCTAGGAGGAGCTTGCCAGGACCGCCCCTCACTGGTCCTATAAATAAGGTGGAGAGCTGCGGGCCGGCCCCTAGGAGAAGGGCGTCGCCAAACAGGAAGTCCAAACGCTGGCATGCAAGCCACAGGCACAGCTAGGCCTCTCAGGCCCTGGAGCAAGTCCCGGATGGAACACAGGCGAGGCCCTGGCTTCGGAGCGGCCTCCGGAGGAAGGTGAGAGACCACCTGTAGCGCAGCAACAGGGGGGATCGTAACAGGTTTGGATAAGTTCTTGGAGGAGAAGTCCATTAATGGCTATTAATCAATTTTACTTAGGGAATAGCCACTGCTATTAATTGCATCAGTAGCATGGGATCTTCTTAGTGTTTGGGTAATTGCCAGGTTCTTGTGGCCTGGTTTTGGCCTCTGTTGGAAACAGGATGCTGGGCTTGATGGACCCTTGGTCTGACCCAGCATGGCAATTTCTTATGTTCTTATGTACTGTATGTGATTGATAGGGCGTTACGTATATTAGAGTTCTTGTTGCATATCATTACAAAATTATTGGTCATCAACATGATCTGCCAGAGCTATGTGGTAAAATCATTTCTGCATTTTGAGTGCTATATAGAATAAATGTGCAGTTAGAGTTGGTCGTACAATTATTTGAATTTCAAGGGTAGATTAAAAAAAACATAGAAATATAACGGCAGAAAAAGACTATTATGGCCTGTTTAGTCTAGTCTACAACCTATCTAGTCCTCCAAAAAAAGGACCTTGATAGCATTTCTTTAATTTGTTTATCGTGTAATATTGGTGAATATTGAGTTGGATGTAGTGCTAATGATGTGGATGTGTTTAATTAAAGAGAAAATGTATTTGATAGGAAACAGTTCACTCATTCGCATCATATGACTTTCCAGCATACCCTCTGTTTTCATCATTCCTTTCCTGAAAAATGCCCCTAAGGCACCGAGGGCATTGAGGGACTGGAGAGCGTAGACGGCACCAAGAGCACTGGGGGCTTCGCCAGAACCAGGGGCATCGATGATGTCAATGGACCCAGCCAATCAATGCCCAGCAGGCATGGAGGGGCCTGCGGAGAAATAAACATTGGCCTTCCCTCATCCGAGGAATCAGCAATGGGAATGTTTTCTGATCGCAGACGCACCGGTGTCTCCCGAGGCTCTCTGGGCGTCAGTGCAAGTTGCATCAGTAGTGCACCAAGGAGCAAATCCAGACGCTCTGAGGGGGGCGGCGACTCGATACCTTGCAAGGCTTGTCCGATCGCCAACCGCACCCTGCACTTTAATTCCTCCTCGAATGCTACTGATGACAGGACAGATTGAGGAGGCGGAGCCTGGTCTCCCTCAAGCCCCAAGGGAGACCAGTGTGGACCACCTTGGGCCCTTAGTTTCAACAGAGGTCAGTGCCTCGTTGGTGCGGGGCCACTTCAGGGGCATCTCTGACAATGTCTTCCCGAGCTTGGAGTCATGGGAGGAAGACAACCGATGATGGTGCTTCCTCACGGTGCCGAGAGCTATGGTGATGAACCAGACTTAGAATGGGAAGAAATAGACATTGGCCAATCCCCAGCCCCTAACTTAATTTGGGAAACCAGAAGAGATGACAAGACTGGTACCTACCGGGTCCTCCTTGCCCCTAGGAGCCGATGCCCCCGATGCTGAGATCGAGGGCTCAGACTTCTTGGGCCCAAACAACTTCTCCATCTTATCAAGGCATGTACGTCAACCCTTGGAGGTTATCTAGGTGCAAAAAGAACAGCCACACACATCGTGCGATGCCCCCAAGCACAGAATACAGACCTTATGGGGGTCTGTGATGGACATAGTCCAGGGGCACTGAGGGCAGCAGCGGAACCCAGATGACACTATCAAAATAAAAGAGACTGACGAATAGTTGTTGGTCAGCGGCCACCAGGGAATGACACCATCTGTAGTTGATGGCAAAGAACAGAAACTTAACTGTGACACCTTGTAACTAAGGGCTGGGGAATGATCAAGGGACCCAGTGAGAGAGAAAAAAATGAGTGAGACTTGATTTGGAAGTTTCAAAAGTAGAAAAGCATGAGCTTCACCTCCACGAGACGAATGTTCCGTGGAAAAAGAGAGACTGAAGAGGGACCCCGCATGGACACTTGGATACATGCTGGGCATGCTCAGTGCGCTTGGTCAAAGTTCTAGAAACTTTGACAGAAGTTTTCCGTGCCAGTTCCATCTGATGATGTCACCCACATGTGAGGACTACCATCCTGCTTGTCCTAGGAGAATTAAGGGTTCTGTTAATAACAAGCCACGGTCAGGTAGACCAAGAAAGATTTCAGACACAATTGCCACGAAAATTGTCAGGATACAAAGGAAAACCCATAAGCAATTTCCAGTGAAATACAGGCTTCTCTGAAACAAAGTGGTGTGGGTGTTTCAGCATAATAAGGAGATACTTGAACAAAATGGGCTGCATTCGGGCCAATGCGGCCTCAGTGGCCCACCTGTGAGTGGTCCCCGTAGACGAGATTTGCAAAGCTGTGATATGGTTCCCTCCACACCTTTGTTTCACATTACTGCTTAGACAGGGAGAGCCAATGTGACAGCCATTTCAGTCAGTCGGTCTTGCAGAATCTTTTCAGTAACTAGACCCAACTCTTCCTACCTCAGGCCCTTTTTTCGGGTTCAGGCTGACTCCCCTTTTTCCAACAGCACTAGTTGTTGTGCCCGATGGCATCTAGTTAAGTGCTGTTTGTAAGATGTTTGTGTGGGAACAGCCTGAAGCTAGGTATTCATCCACATGTGAGGACTACCATCCTGCTTGTCCTAGGAAAAAGCAGAGTTGCTTACCTGCTGCGACAGGTGTTCTCCTAGGACATCAGGATGTTAGTCCTCATGAAATCCATCCGCCACCCTGCGGAGTTGGGTTTCTCCTGGGTTTATTTTATTTTTGTCATAATTATATGTTGCAAGACTGAAGAGGACCTCGCGTGGATGTGTGGGTAGTAGCATGCTGGGCCTGCTTAGCGTGCTTGGTCAAAGTTCTAGAAACTTTGACAGAAGTTTTCCATGCTGGACTCCTTCTGATGATGTCACTCACATGTGAGGACTAAAATCCTGCTGTCCTAGGAGAGCACCTGTTACCGGTAAGCAACTCTGCTTTTTCCACTTCTTGATGATTTTTAACACTTCTGATTGGCATTTTCAAATCTTTGGATTTTTTTTGTATTCTTTTCTTGATTTATACAGTTGAACTACTTTTGCTCACAGATCCTTTGACAGTGCTTTTGCTTTCCCCATGCTTCAGTAACCACCAAGGTCAGTGTAGTGCTGCATGAAATGCACAAGGGTTTCTCAAAGGCTAATAAACTCATTGACTATTTATACACAGACACTAATTACAATCAAACAAGGCACAGGTGTGGATACCTACCCTTCATTCCCTTCTCAATCTGTGTGTATCAATTTGAGTGTATATTATCAGCCCGAACATTCAAGGGTATGCAAACTTTTGAACAAGACCATTTTATTATTTCCTTTATTGCTATGGTTTGTTTAATGATTGTGCTATTCTGTGATGCATAATAGTTTAATTGAAACACATTAAAAATAACAAGCGTGTTTTGTCTCATCACTCATGTTTTCTTAAAATGCTATACATCTTACAAATTCTTCCAGGGGTATGTAAACTTTTGATCATAACTGTATATGTCTGCGACCAGATCCAACCAAGTATTTTATAATACACACATACGATATACATGCATTTTATAAAATACACTTATCTTCACTTACATGCGGATACATGCAATGCATTGAAGGCGCATAATTTTCCTACGTATTTTAAAAATATACATATGTTTATTTTACTCACGAAAGTAAAGTAGAACTTGCGTAAGTTGGCCAATTTTAAAACATGCGTGTGTAAATTTAAATTAAGTAGTTTACCAGTTAGTCCACCAGTTCTTGTATCCCTTGTTTTATGTAATACATTCTTACATGCTGGTTCGCGTTCTAATGTAAACCGAAGTGATGTGTAATTTTTTACATGAATATCGGTATATAAAAATGTTAAATAAATAAATAAAATAAATCTAGTCCTTCTCCAGGTCATCGAGACCTTCCTGGTTCTTCAACCTGAACTTTTCCCAGTTCCCCCAGACCTCCTACCCAGCCAATAATACACAATATACCAATTTAATATCATTTGTATACACTTATGCGATTTGGTGCTTAAATACTAGATTAGATATTATTTTTATTTATTTTATTTATTTATTTAAAAGCTCTTCTACCATTGTTAAGTTAATTCACCATCACAACTGTTTACAGAAAGGCACAATAAAAAATAATATAATTGGTATAGATTACAAATTAAACATGTGCCAACATAGAACGGTAACATATTTTAACAATAGAGACTATGGGCCTCATTTTCTAAAGTATCGCAGGCCTGCAATGCTTTAGGGAATGAGGGGTGCGGGGCCGAAATGGGGGGCGGACCTGCACTAGCTGGCAGCGATCGCACTGTTGCGGTGTGATCGCTGCCGGTTTCGCACCCAATAGCGCCACCATAGAAGGTGTAGCTATTGGGCGCGAACTCGGACGCGAAAAGGGCCTTACCTTTTCATCGTCCACGGCGTCTTCGCGGAGTCGGCCCCGGTGACGCCCCAACTCCTCCTCTTTTGGGGCCGACTCCGCCCCCATTTTGGTATCGCGTGCGATTTGGATGGAAAATGAGGCCCTATGTGTTGAATGAAGGTTAAATGGCGGTTAGGAGACTGTAAAGCAGTTCAAATCTATGTTAATGTGTATTTGGAGATATAAAAGAAAAAAAGCTGATTGCTTGGTGCGTCCTCCTTTATCGACTGTTTTCCTCCTCTTTGTCTTTCAAGAAAGCTTTTTTAAAAAGCCATGTTTTCAGCTTAGTTTTAAATAGTTTCAGATTTGTCTGCAGCCTTATTTCGAGTGGCATGGAGTTCCATAGTACAGATCCAGCCAGTGATAGTGCTCTCTCCCTTACTTGAGTGAGGCGTGCTGATTTAACAGAAGGAACAGTTAGTAGGGCCTTATTAGCAGATCTCAGGTTTCTGTGTGGAACATGTACGCGCAGAGCTGTGTTAAGCCAGTCGGCCTTTTCATCATGGATTATTTTATGAATTATACACAGTGCCTTGTATTGTATTCTTTGTTCGATTGGAAGCCAGTGTAGTTCAGCAAGTGTTCCTGTGATGTGGTCTCTTTTCTTTTTGCCTGTCAAAATTCTAGCTGCAGAATTTTGTAGTATATGGAGTGGTCTAATGGTAACTTGAGGTAGCCCTAATAGCAGAGAGTTAAAATAGTCTGTGCTCGTGAATATCATTGCCTGTAGCACTGTGCGAAAATTGTTGCGTTAGCAGGGGTCTTAGTCTTCTGAGTACCATTAGTTTGGCGTAACCTTCTTTTAATTTCTGTGAAATGTGTTGTTTCATGTTTAGCTCAGGGTCAATTATTACCCCTAGATTGTGTACTTTTGTTGCCAACTCTATGGTTAGATTATATTTTATTGCAATTATAGGTTGTATAGGGTGTATATTTTTTCGTTCTAGGTGTAAAAATTCAGTTTTATCAATGTTTATTGCGAGTTCCATTTGATTTAGGAGGAGTTTGATTATTTCAAGATACATATTGACTAGCTTCATTGTTTCCTCAATATTGTTTACAATGGGTAACAGTAGTTGTATATCGTCTGCATATATGTAATGTATTATTCCAAGTCCTGTGAGTAGGTGACATACTGGGAGGAGGTAAATGTTGAATAGTGTTGCAGACAGGGCTGAACCCTGTGGGACTCCAGTTTGTATTTTGATTTTGTCTGAAAGTGTGTTTTTGATTTGTACTTGGAAACATCTATTACTTAAATGTGACTCGAACCAGTTTTTTATTTTGTTATTGAATCCTATTTCTTTTAGTCAGTTGATTAGTATTTTGTGGTTTACAGTGTCAAAAGCTGCAGAGAGATCCAATAGTACTAGAGCGTAATGTGTTCCTGTATCAAAGCCTCTTAAGATATTGTCTGATAGGGCTAGTAGTAGTGTCTCAGTACTGTAATGTTTGCGGAATTTATGTTGTGCAGGATATAATATGTTATTACTTTCTAAGTAGTTTGATAATTGCTTTTGGACTGTTTTTTCAATTAGTTGGCTATTAGTGGTAGGTTGGAAACTGGTCTATAGTTATTCAGATGTAGGAGTCTAGATTATTTTTCTTAATGATTGGTTTGATTATGGCTCCTTTCAGGGTATCTGGCATTGATCCTTCATCAAGGGAAAGGTTGATGATTTTAGTTAAAGTTGGAGCTACTATGTTGGCTAGTTTTTTTAATTCCATTTATGGGTATGATGTCAATTGAGTGAGGAGCTGGGTTCAGTTTTTTTTATCATGTTCTCGACTTCGTTGTGTGATATCTCTTCAAATTCTGACCATATGTTGACGTCTCTTTTGGGCATTTTAATCTCATGTTTGGTTGTGTTAGGGATTTTTCTTAAGTTTTCAATTTTATCTTTAAAGAATTGAGCTACTTCATTGCATTGATTCTCTTGTAGGGCCTGTTGATTGTTTGTATTGTCACTGGTGAGGTTGTTAACTATGTTAAACAGGGTTCTAGCATTATTTGCAAACTTTTCTGTTTTTGAGCTGAAATATTTCTTTTTAGTTTCAAGAGTTACTTTTTTGTAGTAGGCCAGTTGTTTTCTGTATTTTGTTAAATTCTCAGTTGTTTTGGGTTTTTTCCATTCTTTTTCTTTTTTTCTAAGGATCCGTTTTACTTCTTTGATTTGCTCGTTATACCATGGATTTTTCTGTTTTGGTTCTTTAATGTGGACCTTTTTTTGTGGGTTTATTTCATTTGCCAAAGTCGTGGTTCTGTTTATCCAATCGGATATTGTGGTGTGGCTATTTGAGAAGTTAATGTGTGTTAGTTCATCTTGTAATTTGTCTTTTAGAGTGTCTGTGTTAAAGGGTGGGTGGTATATGAATTCAGCTGGTTCAATGCTGAATTCCTAGTAATATTTGTTAGGTAGCTGATTTTTTAAGACTACATCTGATTTCTTTAGCCATGATTCTGTTATTGCTATAAAGTTAGGTTTTATGTCGTATAGGAGGTCTGTGATGATGAGAACTTTTTTTGTCACTGATTGTGCGTTAACTAGCAGGAAGGTGATCATTAGTAGGCTGTTTAATTTGGTACTGTTGGTTTGCTTTATTGGAATTAGGTTATTTGGATTTGGATCGCTAATTTCTTTTTTAATATAATGTTTTTTGCATTGTTTTCTCATTGTGTTATTTCCATACTTACCCTTTCCTGTGCTTACTTGGATGGGGAATGTTGAATTTTTGTTCGTTGGCATGGTTCTGGCGTTTGGCGAGTAGTGTTCTTTGTCCATTACTATTGTCTCGGGGTGCATGAGGGGCTGAACAAAGGGGCGTATAAAGGGGCATGCTACGCCCCCTCGGCGATGTCAGTCGCGTCGCCGAGGGGGCGTAGCACGGCCCGAACACCAAGGGGGCGTCAGGAGCGCAGTGAGACCTGTGAGAGAGAAAAAAAAGTACAAACAAGAGAGGGGAGAGCAACAGTGATTAATGGAAGCCTCAGGTGGATCGGGAGGCAGGAGAGTTTTAGTAATTTTATTTTTTCATATGTTTTTGTAGTTTTAGTTTTTATACTATATTGTTTGAGATTTTATATTTTATTATGTATGTTTTGTATGTAAACCATTTTTATTAATTTTTATATTGTAAAAGCGGTATATAAACATTTTTAAATAAATAAAATAAATACATTTATGCCAGATAATTAGCAGGTCCCTTTTCGTGTGCGATATCTGAGTCGGGACAGAGTCCGCACAGGAAGGGGAGGAGTTGGAGCAGCCTCAGGGCAGACTCCGTGACGACTTCGCTGATGGCAAAAAGTAAAACTCCTTATTGCTGCCAGTATCGCACCCAATAGCACCACCTTTCATGGTGGCGCTATTGAGTATGAAAGCTGGCAGCGATCGCACCGCGGAGGTGCGATCGCTGCCAGCTTTTGCAGGCCCGCCCCCCGCTTCGCCCCCCCGTTACCCCCGGATTCTCTAAGGTCTGCGACCTTAGAAAATCCAGGCCTTGATCACTTCACTCTTTGTTCCTTTCTCCAGATCATTTATGAACATGCTAAATAGCACAAGTCCCAATACAGACACCCTAGGACACTCCACTAATTACCTTTCTCCATTGGGAAAACTTACCATTCAATCCTACCTTCTGTTTCCTGTCTTTCATGCAGTTACCATTCTGCAATAGGACACTGCCTCCGATCCCGTGACCTCTCAATTTCCTGAGGAGTCTCTCGTGAGGGCCTTTGTCAAATGCCTTCTGAAAATCTAAATCCACTATATCAACCAGTTCAACTTTGTCCACACGTTTATTTACACCCTCAAAAAAAATCTAGTAAATTGGTAAGGCAAGACTTCCCTTTGCAAAAACCTTGTTGATTCTCCCTCATTAAACCATGTCTGTTTATGTGGTTATTAATTTTGTTTTTAAGAATAGCTTTGACCATTTTTCCCAGCACAGATGTCAGGCTCACTAGTCTATAGTTTACTGGATCACCCCTGGAGCCCTTTTTTAAAAACTGACATCACAAAGCCACCCTCCAGTTTTCTGGTACCATGGCAATTTTAATGATCGGTTGCAAGTCACCAGAAACAAGTCTACAGTCCCAGTGATTTGATATTAGTTCTGTCAATCTGAGATATTACGCTGCCCAGTTTCACGGTGATTCCATCTAGTCCCTCCGAGTTATCACCATCAAGAAACATTTCTAATGTAGGTATGACCCGAAGATGCTCCTCAGGAAAGACTGAGGCAAAGAGTTTATTTAGATTTTCTGCTATTTCCTTATCCTCTTTGACCATTCCTTTTACCCCTCGGTCATCTAGCACAGGGGTGAGCAAACCTTTTGAGCTATGGTCCCCTTCCATTCATATGGTTGATTGGAGCCCCCGAAGCTGGATTACTATATGCTATATAATCACATCCACAAATACATACTGTATATTCATGAAGAGTATTCACCAGGCAGCCACTCTGCCAACCAGTGTCTGAAAGCCCTCATTTTGTATCTTTTCAAGTTACTGAAACAGGACACAAAGGCACATGGGCGCACAAAGAGGCAGAAACCTCAAACCCTGGCAGACAGAGAGTGAAATAAACACCAAGATAAACATAGATAGCTACAGAAACCCCATACCCAGATAGACACAGAGAAACAAAGACACCACACAGAGACAGAAACCCAACAGCAAGACAGGCAGGCACATATATACCACACCCAGACAGAAATACAGACACAACACACCCAGAAACACACCACAGACAGACGATGCACACAGATCAAAGCACACCAGACACACACACTCCATGCTGCACATCACAATGCTAAGAGCTAGAATATTTTTCCAAAAATGTAGGTGCCGACCAAAACATTTTAGGAGCTGAGAAGTCCATCTCAACCTGCCCTACTTTTTGCTTTGCTTTTTAACTGTTTTCACTTGTTTTTCCTTTTTATTTTTCCATTTTTCTTCGTTTACTCATCTTTTTTTATTTTCTCATGTTTAAATTTGCTTATTTAACTTTCTTTCTTTTTTTTTTTTTTATACTTTTTGCCTTTATTTTTCCTTACCCCCACCCTCCTCCATCTCTCCCCTCCCCTTCCAATTCCTTATTCTCTCTGGCCTCTTTACCCATTCCCCTCCCTTACAACACCACCTCTTCTTCCCCAGCGAGCAACAGCTGTGATCTTCCTCTCTGGGCAGGGACCTGGCAGCAGCAGGGACTTCTCCTGAGATGAGCCTGAGGATGGCAGCTATTCCTAGGTTGTGGAACACCACAGTGACTGCTCCCAGGTCTGGTTCTGCCACAGAGTAAGCAGCTCCCCCCTGAGCCCACCACAGCAGAAGCAGCTCCTCTGCCTAGCCCACCAAAAGAGACATGTCTAAGCCATGGCATGCTTATAATGGTACTCTGTTCTGGCAGTTTCCTCCCTCGTGAGCTTGCAGTGCCTCCATGGGACTGAGGCTTCACAGTGTAGCCATTTTTTTTGCTTCCTTGATTGGGTTACCAGTGGGCCCCCTTCAGGATTGTTCAAGCCACCTTGGGGGGCCCACTCCCCACAGTTTTTGCTCACCCCTGTTCTAGCAGCCCAACTGACTCCATCAGAGGCTTTTTCTTTCAAATGTACTTGAAACAGTTTGTATTACTTGTTTATACCTCTATGACAAGCTGTTTTTCAAATTCTCTTTTATCCTACTTAATTACTTTTGTACATCTAGCTTGCCAGTACTTATGTTCTTCCCTATTTTCTTCATTTGGGTCTGCTTTCCATTTTTTGAATGATGCCCCTTTGGCTTTAATTGCCTGTTTCACCTCACTATTAAACCATGCTGGCAGTCATTTGGTTTTCTTTTGACCTTTTTTAATAATGTACTATAATTTGTCTGGGCCTCAAGGATGGTAATTTTAAACAGTATCCATATGTCCCTGCAAATTTTTCACTTTATCGATTCCTCTTTTCATTTTTTTTCCTAACAAACTTCTTCATTTTATCAAAGTCTCCATCTTTACAGTTAAATACTACTGCAGTAGTTTTACTTAGAATTCACCCTCCAGTGATTATATCAAATTTTATTATATTATGATCACTGCATTCCAGAGAAAACTAGATTTAATATAGTTCCCCCTCTCATTTGTTCCATAACCAACTGCTGCATGAAGCAGTCATTCCTGTACATACCCAGATCAGTCCAGAGCAGTGGGTTATGCACTTCCACCAGCAGACGAACACATCTTCGAGGCACTGGTATCCCAAGGGTGCCACTTGCAGCTCATCAGTATTTATTGATACCCAAGCAAAGTATAATTGACAAATCACTATCTAATTCCCGAAACAAAGGCGAACAAGAAAAAATTCCCTCAAGGGTCTGAAAACAAATGACCCCCAATACCTGAAAATCAGGTTTGAACCACGGTTCATAACAAAAACCAAAATATTATAGAATCATTCTGATAGATTCCCTATGTACAGCAATTAATCGTTAGTAGGGATGTGCAGAAGGAAAAAATTAGTTTCGATTCGATATTCGTTTCGCTGGGACCCAAATCCATTGTATTCGTTTCATTAGGGAAAAAACCAATTAGTTGATTAGTTTTATTCATTTTCCGATTTCCCATTAAAGTCAATGGGGGAAGTATTTGCAGTCTATTTTTGGCTGCAGAATTGGAGTTTTCTTATCAATTCTGATGAAACTTCTGGGCAGCAATCATCAGAACGAGAAAAGAGCTCCAAGGTACTTAGTCTGTGGCAAAGTGGCACCAAAGTGGCATAAATAGCCTAAGGCACTTTAAAGGGGCAAAGGGGTACTAGGAGTGGCAAGAGTGCTTTAACAGAGGTGCAAAGCAGCAGTGAGAGTTTCAGAAACACACCACAGCTTCAAATGAGAGCACCGATAACAGATGCAAGAACCCTCGAAGGCAGCACGACAGGCAAAGTGGCAAGACAAGTGGCATCAACATCCTACAGCACAATGAAGGGGGAACATAGCAAGCAGAAAGACTAGCACCAACACACTGAGGAACCATGATAGTGGCAAGAACACCACAAGGATCTGAGTGAGTCATCTGGTTTATGGCAGCAAGGCAGAGTGGCAGAAAGCTGATAGAGGCAAGACAGGCTGGCAGAGCGGAGATAGTCTGGTCCCTGTGGTTTTGATAGGGGTAAGACAGGCTGGCCCCGGGGAGAGTTCCCTTTCCTTTGCGCAGGAAACGGCTCCCTAGAATGGGTTCGCCCCTAGAGTGGGGTGTTTCCATTGGCGTCTAGTGAGCTCTCGCTGGTCTTTTAAAATCTGGTGGAGTTAGCAGATATACAAACAAGAATTTTCAAGGCCGAGGCGCAGGAGGGTGCCATGTGAACAGCGGTTCAACATGGGTCAACAGATACTAAGAGACAGGCTGGCCAGCTACCCCGGGGAGAGTTCCCTTTCCTTTGAGCAGGAAAGGGCTCCCTGGAATGGGTTGGCCCCTAGAGTGGAGCACGAGCCTTCAAAGCGTGGCGATGTGGAGCAGGGTGCCATGTGAACAGCAGTTCAACATGGGTCAACAGGTACTAAGAGATAGGCTGGCTGGCTACCCCAGGGAGAGTTCCTCTCCAACAGATAGTGCTTTTATCTCTTTTTTTATTCTGTCTTGTGGGTTGCTAGAGTCTTACACATCTTATTTTCTAGGTGGTATTGTTTTTGCTAGTTGTTATTTTAAATGCCCTGTGTGTCTTTAAGAAAGAAATACAGGGCTCTACCTACCAGACTTTCTGGGTGTGGTGTGTAACAGTTGTACCGCAAGGGATATCCATAGCACTACTAAATCTAGTTAGAGACAGAAATCAAAAAAGAGGCTATAATTCCCACCCTACAGGCCAATGCAATATAGTGTGCTCAGGTTAGTGCACCAGGTAAGACTCTATTGGATGCACGTTTTGGACACGTTAAATAGCCTCCTATGCAATACAGGGATTAGAGCATCCAAAACGCACGTTGATTCGAGCGAATAGCTAATAATACTCATTACTTACAAATTCCATGTAGATGAGGATATTAGCTATTACCATGATGCCAAAAATTGCTGCATGGCCAAGGTGCCCATTTTAATGCTGCAAATTTAAAGTCTGCCCGGGAACTGCCAGCTCTCCAGCTCTTTCTTATTGCTGTTAGGATATTAAGAAGAAGAAGAAGAAAATGCCATACTGGGTCAGACCAAGGGTCCATCAAGCCCAGCATCCTGTTTCCAACAGTGGCAAATCCAGGCCATAAGAACCTGGCAAGTACCCAAAAACTAAGTGTATTCCTTGTTACTTTTGCTAGTAATAGCAGTGGCTATTTTCTAAGTCAACTTAATTAATAGCAGGTAATGGACTTCTCCTCCAAGAACTTATCCAATCCTTTTTTAAACACAGCTACACTAACTGCACTAACCACATCCTCTGGCAACAAATTCCAGAGTTTAATTGTGCGTTGAGTGAAAAATAACTTTCTCTGATTAGTTTTAAATGTACCACATGCTAACTTCATGGAGTGCCCCGTAGTCTTTCTATTACCTAAAAGAGTAAATAACCAATTCACATCTACCCGTTCTACACCTCTAATGATTTTAAACACCTCTATCATATCCCCCCCTCAGCCGTCTCTTCTCCAAGCTGAAAAGTCCTAACCTCTTTAGTCTTTCCTCATAGGGGAGCTGTTCCATTCCCCTTAGCTTTGAACCTCGATGTGGGTAACACCTCATACTTATTTGCTTCCATTGTTGCATTTGTTTTTTTTTTTCTTTTTTTGCAGGATTTTGTATTTAACAATGTGCCTGGTAGTGGACGGAGTCTGCATTACTGTTACTTAGACATCAAAATTTGGATATTGTTTGTATGGTGAGGTGTACAGGAAAATATCCTGCTCTGCCCCCTTGCTGAAGGTGTGGGGTTGTTTTTTTTATACAGAATATTTAATTTACAGAACTGGAGGTCCAGGATTGATAGTGAATTTGCCTTGCACATACGATAAGAATGAACCTTACTCTTAAGCCAGGATGCAGTACTTTGGGTTTTACCTCAGTCTCTCAGATTCACTGCTGTGCCACTGCTGCACTCAAGGGCTCACAAAAAAAAACAAAAAACCCAAAAAATCCTGCTTTCTGTGATCCCTCCTATTAGTATTGTCACAATACTAACTAGGAGGAATTACAGAAAGCAGAATCCCCTTTCAGAAGGCTTTCCTGAAAGGGGATTGGTCCTTTCACTGACAAGTGTCAGTGAAAAGGACCAATTGGGAACAGCCCTGCCTGAGGTGGGGAGGGAGCTCTGGCCAGGCTATTGTGGGCACACAATCACGTCTCTTGGGCGCTCGATGCAGAACACTTAGGAACGCACATATTACCCATTGCATGTCCCTTTTAGTGCGGCAGCTTATTTGCTATTGCATCGAGCACCCAGGAGAGATGGATATGTGCACATTCCAAAAACAATCGCCTAGTTTGGACGCACATTTTTTATGCAATGATATTGGATTGGCCTGCTAGAGTGTTTCCTTCTTAAATAGTTCTTACAAGGACTTAAGTTAAGTGAATAATATAAAACCGAAGTACCAATCTCACAACTTGTTTATTATTCACTATTAGCAAAATGTCTTTTATTCAGTGCAACAACTGTGGTGCTTATGTCCCAAGGCCTATCATTTGGAGAATTAAGGATTGTCCAAGTTGCCTTCAGCTGTCTGCCATGAATAAGCTAATTCACCTGAAAGAGAAATTGTCCAAGTTTCAATTAACCTCCACTTCCTTGCAGCAGCCAGAATTCCTCCCCCAACTCTCACAGAGGATTCAGAAACACAGGCATAAATGGTTTACCGTGGACTCTAGTGGAATAAGACCTGTGACTCTGAGTCACTCAATTTTCCCAACTTTGAAGCATCCTGTGTATCTGCCTCCACTACCACAGAGAAATCAGACATCCAGGATTCAGAAACCCAGGAATAGTTGGATAACAGTGGGCCTTGGCAGAATAAGGCCTGCGATGAAGAGACACCCATTCTCCCAGCTGTTATCCTTACATAACACATTGTATGCATTAGGCAATGAAGAAACCCCAGCAATAGAATACATTATGAAGCGATGACTGAAAAGGAAGTAGTCACCTATTGCACCCTGATCCCTTCAACATGATCAAATAACATAAAAGAAAGCTTCTTCTGCTGGGAGACTCTGTCATCAGAGGAACCAATTTGGGAACTCACTTTACATAGTAACATAGTATTGACGGCAGAAAAGGACCAAATGGTCCAGCCAGTCTGCCCAGCAAGCTTCCCCAGTAATATCTACCATGCCATGCAGGTCACCCCCAGGTTTCTCTTAAGGATAGTCCATGCAGTTTCCCAAATCCTTATGACAAGAAAAATGTATGCTGCTGGAAAAGACCCTATTCTGTATAGAGTGTAAGCTAGACATTTTTTTGCCTTGAAAGTGAAATATAAGAACATAAAATACAAAAGCAAATCAGAAAAGTGTCAAATCAAACTGTTTCCTGCAATGTTGGAGTTCTTTGACATACTGAGACAACTAAACACAGTATTTTACTAATCTCAACAGGCAGCCAGCTAACTGCTTGCCTGTCAGATGTTTTTAATAGTCACCTCCAGTGGAACAAATCTAAGGAGTACATGAAAAACACCCACATTTAAGAGAGACTGCTCACCAGGTCATTAAGGAAAGAAAAAGGCCTACACATTCATATGTGATATATAATGCAATCATTGTGTCAAGAAAACATATGCTTGATTGGTATACCTCAGGTTTATTAATCGCTCTGTCTGTTTCACAGCAGTGGGTAAAAGTTTCCATTGTAACCAGTACATAAACAGTAAAGATACTCGGCAACGAGAAACAATGACAATCTGGTACTAAATCTTTTGGAGAGTAATTTTCAGTAGTGTTTCTAAGTCATCAGATACACACATAACATGAGTGTGCATAAAGTTATATGTGTATTTTATAAGCTAGACAGTGCCAGGCCCAGGTGTATTTATAAAATACACGTATCTCCACCTCCAAAAATACATGCCTATGTGGAAAGTACACGCATGCGTTTTTACACACACAGAAAGTACGCTTGTTGGTTATGCAGGTATCAGTTCCGTTTTTGGTAATGTATGGGGACATCTGCAAAATGACACCCAGAGCCTGCAAACCTAATTTCACAGTGGGAACATAAGGCAGCTGGCCCACCATATCGGGGGAAATTGAGAGCTGCTCTCCATCCGTGGGATCTGGAGAAACCACCGGAGGATGTCTCAGGTCTGCCAGGGCCTCTGGTAGCAGTTCAACCACAGGCCTCCTTCTCCCAAAAGGTAAGAGCCTTCAAGGAGCTACTGTAGGTAGGCATGGGAAAGGCGGGTGAGGTTAGGAACTAAGAGGCTAACTCGTATGCTCATCTGCCCCAGATTCTGCATTACAAAGGGGGAGGGCAGTAAAGACTGTCCTGCAGTAGGATATTTCTGCCAGGTGAAAACACTCAGTGGGGCCAGGATAACTGGGACAGGTGCAGGGCCAAAATGGTTTGATTTTGCCAGCATCTATTGTACTACTATGATGCTCTGGTAACGTAAAGGGCAGAGGGTACATGGCATGCTCTTCCCAGGGAGTGCTTCTGTCAGAAATGGGAACCTGGTTCCAGAAAGCATGGTAGAAGCACTCAGAATATGTCCATGCCAAAAAGGCAAAGCAAGACTATACCAACTGTGGTCTATTGCAATGCTCTAGGAATTAAATTGAACATACTGAATGGGCATCATGGTCCATATTTGTTCTTATTTCATATGTTTCTATCTTTTTATGTTTTCAAATTGAGGACCTCAAGAAAAAGGCTCACTGCCTGCAGCTCAAGGAGGCAGAGTGAATGGAGCAGCTGAGAGCTGACATGACTGGTAAGTCAACCAATCTCTCCTCTGAGCAGGTGATCAATTTTTGTGTATGTACAACTGTGATGATATAGCCACTTCTGTCCATCTAGACTTCCCATGTCTGTGGAATTCTATGTCTCATGGACCCACTGCAGGCACAGATGTATTACTGACTCTTCAGGCCACCATAAAGGACAATAAAGGCATAGATGTAAACCATGTGAATGGTTATAGTGGCCAAAAATCCATGCCTCCACCTGGGCACTGTGCAAGCTATTGCTATTGTATTCTCAACATCCTCTGCTTTCAAACACTTGTTTTCCACTCCTACAAGATCTGATTACCAAGTGCACTAATAATGGCCACAGCCACTAAGAATTCAGGCCTAATTTCATAAAGTGTCCCTTCCACATGCCCATTCACCATTGGTCTATCCCTATGCTGGTACCATGCAGCCAATCCGTACTTTTTTCCAGCCTTATGCATATGAACTACTCATGTGCAGGCCTGGAGGTCATTCCTCTGCTTTGTTTGCTGCCCCTCTTTATCTCTTCACAGAGACTACCAGCTTCTTAGAAGATGAGGCAGAGAAGAAGTCAGCCCCAGGATCAGCTGCACCAGGCCCATCATGCCCCCAGGAAACAGCCTGGTGGCTGCTGCCCTTTCACTGCCAGTACCACTTGGCCCTCAGCAGCCTTTGCCTCTTCTTGACTTCTGTGTTGCCTCTCCCACCTCAGGGCTACCCTCCATTTTTCCCATGGGACAAGAGTACAAAATTCCTGATGGTCACCTCCAGTTGGAAGAGGAGGAGGAAGACCAAATGCTATGCCACATACTGACATACATACTGCAGATATACAATATACCTCAAGGTTTTCAACCACAGGTAACAATCATAAGTAAATACATCGCATACCTGTGTGTGCACATATTTGTTACATTTTTATTTTATTTTAACAATTTTTGTAACAAATCACTTCTAAAATTGTTTATATCATCACAATACAATACTATATAAAATATCAACCACCAACATTCACTCTCTACACACAGGGGTAGATTTTAAAAAAGAGCGCGATCGCGTACTTTTGTTTGCGCAGCAGGCGCAAACAAAAGTATGCTGGATTTTATAAGATACGCGCATAGCCGCGCGTATCTTATAAAATCCTGGATCGGTGCGTGCAAGGCTGCCGATTTTGGCTCCCGCCCCCCAACACGCCCCCTTAAAAAAAACCCGGGACTTACGCGCGTCCCGGGGCTCTGCGAGCGCCGGCGGCCTATGCAAAATAGGTGCGCCAGCGCGCGAGGGCCCTGCTCGCGTAAATCCGGGTGGATTTACGCGAGCAGGGCATTTAAAATCCGCCCGACATAGTGCAATACATTGAATAATTTTCACAATATTAAACCACTTTTAATACAATTATCAAAAAAACAATACATATTTAAACATTCCCATAAGTATCAAATTGTTTTTCAGTATTTATTATGTCTCCTACAGATGACTCTTTATATAAGCTTATTTGTCACATAATATAATCCATATATTATTCATTCTGTATGATATAATCCATATACTTCAAATTTCTCCTCTGTGTAGTTCTTCATGAAAAATGTTTGTCTTCCCGACAAGAGACTCCTGTTTAACCCAAGGTTTCATCAGGGGATTCATATACAATTTAATAACCAAATTGCCACTAATTTCAACTGGGAGGCAAACTGTTGAAGTATCATCTGTTCGACTCTTTTATAAAAAAAATTAAAAAGTATAATTATTACCAACCATTAATATATTTGCAAAAGTTTTTTGCTATCAACAACATTCTTCACCATAAACCAAAAACTCTCTCTAACCACTCAACACATTAATTACCTGATCACACCAATAACATACAAACAGCACATACAAAAATAACCATATTAAACAAATTTACCTACGATGTCACTTCAAACCATTACAAATAAGCCGCATCCACCATTACTATCCACATCGCGGTTACTAAAAAATAAATGTAAAACAAAAAATATAAAGAGAATAAAAAAACTATATCATTACTTAATTTCCCACTCATTAACTCTATTACACAATATTGATGTTACAAACCCCTATCTATAACTTACCAAATAGACTTTCATCTACTATTCAGATCCCTTCCAATCTCACAAACTCCAAACAGTCATACACATATTACTTGTGCTGCTATCAAAAAAACAAAACAAAAAACAACCAACACAATGAATTAACCTCATACTATAACCCAAGCCACATCTGGCTTCAGCCAGATTAACTTCAAACTTACCAATCTTTTATTACTCAAAGGCATTCAGCGTCCCGACACCCAAACTCCAAGCGGTATTGCACATATTACTTGTGCCGCTGTCAAAAAACAAGACAAAACCAACCAACACAATGAATTATCCTTATACTATATCCCAAGCCACATCTAGCTTTAGCCGAATTAACTTCAAACTTACCGAACTTTTATTACTCAGAGATATTCAACATCCTGGCACCATTCACCAAAACGCCGCAGCTGTGCACTCACATCAGCCCTACCTGTTAAATACCCATGTCTGACCAGCGTTGGATATCCGAAAAATGTCAATCACATCAACCAATTACCACAAAGGGACCTGCCTACACACAGCAGAATAAACCCACTCAAACTTAAACCACCACATCAACGTGATCACCAACACATCTGTCAAAGAGACACAATTATATCTACCAATCCATTGACTATAAATCTTCATAACCAACATTGAAAAAATCTTTTAAAATATAACACATTTACACCACATCCGTCAAATAGAATATTATAAGCTGAATTTCCTCCATCACTAAATAGTCAAATATAGGCACTCTATTCAATGTCCAAATTTAGACCTCATGGTTCTATAGTCCCCCAGTTGAAAATATAACATTGTTCCTTCTGTAACAACTTTAAAGAGACATTCTCACCGTGTGCAAGCTGTACCCAATTCAGGACACAAAACCGCAATTCCTATAATCCATGTCTCAATTTTCTCCAATGTTGTACCAGGGGTGCATTTTCCTTCCCCCTACGAATGCAACTGAGGTGTTCACCAATTCTCACTTTAACAGGTTGTTTAATTAGCGGATTTTAAAGGATACGCGCGGCTATGCGCGTATCTATTAAAATCCGGCGTACTCTTGTTTGCGCCTGGTGTGCGAACAAAAGTACGCGCGGGCGTGCTTTTTAAAAATCTACCCCAATATGTGTAATACCGCTTGGAGTTTGGGTGTCGGGATGCTGAATGCCTTTGAGTAATAAAAGATTGGTAAATTTGAGGTTAATCTGGCTGAAGCCAGATGTGGCTAATTCCTTGTGTTGGTTGTTTTTTTTCTTTTGCTTTTTGATAGCAGCACAGGTAATATGTGTATGACTGCTTGGAGTTTGTAAGATTGGAAGGGATCCGAATAGTAGATGAAAGTCTATGTTCATATGTTCTTAAGTTATAGATAGGGTTTTGTAACATCAATATTGTGTAATAGAGTTAATGAGTGGGAAATTAAGTAATGATATAGTTTTTTTATTCTCTTTATATTTTTTGTTTTACTTTTTTTTTTTAGTAACTGCGATGTGGATAGTAATGGTGGATGCAGCTTATTTGTAATGGTTTGAAGTGACATCATAGGTAAACTTGTTTAATATGGTTATTTTTGTATGTGCTGTTTGTATGTTATTGGTGTGATCAGGTAATTAATGTGTTGAGTGGTTAGAGAAAGTTTTTGGTTTATGGTGAAGAATGTTGTTGATAGCAAAAGTTGTTTTGCGAATATATTAATGGTTGGTAATAATTATATTTTTTGATTTTTCATAAAAGAGTCAAACAGATGATACTTCAACAGTTTGTCTCCCAGTTGAAATTAATGGCAATTTGGTTATTAAATTGTATATGAATCCCCTGATGAAACCTTGGGTGAAACAGGAGTCTCTTGCGGGAAGACAAACATTTTTCATGAAGAACTACACGGAGGAGAAATTTGAAGTATATGGATTACATCATATAGAATGAATAATATATGGATTATATTATGTGATAAATAAGCTTATATAAAGAGTCATCTGTAGGAGACTTAATAAATATTGAAAAATACTTATGGGAATGTTTAAATATTTATTTTTTTTGATAATTGTATTAAAAGTGGTTTAATATTGTGAAAATTATTCAATGTATTGCACTATGTGTGTGGAGAGTGAATGTTGATGGTTGATATTTTAATTTGGATTGTATTATGATAATATAAACAATTTTAGAAGTGATTTGTTACAAAAGTTGTTAAAATAAAAATTTGACAAATATGTACACACACAAATATGTGATGTATTTTCACATACTGCAGAGCCATCCCCAGGTTCTGAGGGGGGATTGTGTTGGAGGAGTAGCTGCTCCTCTTGCAGAACTCAGCTTGCATGGGCTTGTGAGAGCAGCATGCAGTGGCTCTGCCAAAATGTGGCAAGCATCTGGGCTGACTTTAGGGGGCTAGTTGCTAAGGTTGACTGCCTGGCTAACAGCCAGGAGTTGTTAGCAGCCACTCTTAAGCTAATGGCCCTGCATCACACAGTGCATCACCCTGCTCCCTAAGGCCATAAATACCTCTTCTTGTTGGGTTCTAGGGGCCCATTGTTTTATACTATTTTTACTCTTTAGTTCTTTCTACTCCCTCCCCAGTTTTACAAGTTATTTTAGGATTTGTCTTCATTGTTAAATAAAAGCTTTCTATTTTTGAACCATTTGGCTATGTTAGCTTTTCTTTGACTACATGGTATCATGTAACCCCTCACTTAACCTGATGTTAGGGACTACTACCACACGTACACACATATACAACGGACTTTCACAGAGAAACCAGGGTCTACTCTTTAACTATGAAGTGTCAGGAAAGGAAAGGGGTTTGGTGGATCTTCCTTCCCAAATCAGTCTTTAGTTACATATTACATTTGTCCCAGGGAGCCATGTATAAAGCGTTAGGTAGTATGGCCTATCCACACCCCTCTGTTAACAGCTGATCTGCCTCAAATACTGTAAAGCAAGCACAGCAAGACACAAGGAAACAAACAAAAGTCTTCTTGAATAGGCTGCCTCACTGAATTCCAATTGAGGCAATTTATCTGCACAGGTCATTAAGAATGTGACATGTTTACAACTACATAGTGTTCCTAAGCAGCTCTAACGTCACATAACCCTCATAGAATTGTAAGCTGTTACTACTGGATAATTGTTGGCCACTACACTATCTGCTCCCTCACAAAACCCAGCTGCACCATTACTCTTGTATAATAAATCCACACTTATACAGCATGATGCAAGGATTTGGAGTTAATACCAAGCAACCATGAATTTGTTTTCTCTTCTGGCCATATTCGTGCTAGGGATCCCAGACCAATATTGGCCTTTGGTCCCACAAATTAAAGGTTATCTTTCCTCCTATCAATGCCAAGTATCTAGGGACCTAGTTCTTGCTACAAAGCCGTATGTTTTCCCATTATCTCCTTAGCAAGAGATCAAGGTCCTAGAGTGAGTTTGACCCTTCCTAGTTATTCCTAGTGAGTGATCCTATATCTTCCTCTTATAGTTTCCTAAATCCTTAGTTAATGCGCATCATTATAAGACGCTTGTCTTTTGGAATCTGCTGCTTGGAATAGTGTTAGTGCTGGAGAATGGACATTGGTGGGAATTATTTGTGAGCGTTTGCAGTTGGTTTTGTTTGAATAATTGTACCCATTTGTTATGATTTGTCTCTGCAATTCTTGTGCTTTCTGTGATCTCATGTGTGTTTGTCAGTTTGTCTTTTTTCTTTTTGTCAGTCACAGTTCCCATTTCACTTAGCTTCTGAAGACTGAAACAAATTGTCCTTAGATTTAGATAAAGGCAAGCAATATGAGTCTGTAAAATCTTGTAGAGATAACTCTTGTAAAGCTGTAAGACTTGACACATGGTATACAAAAGTTTATTACCCTCAAATTCCTCATTTTTAATGAGATTTTCCAGATTTCAGTTCTCCTGTAACACCAAAATTAATTTTTTTAAAATAATTTTTTATACTTTATTTTTATATAATACCTCATATTAAACAAATGCTCAAACTTTATAATGAAATACCATTGAATTGGCAAAGGAAACAAATCCACAAATAATACAACATCATACTAATTGAAGTTCTGCTCTATTAATAAGTAAAAGGAAAGGGGGGAGAAACAAGAAAAGAAAAAAAATCAAATTATCCTGAAATCCACGAATATTAGGCTCTAAATATACATATCAGGAGATGAGGTAATAACTCATAGCATCTGTAAAGGTTTAAAGCTGATTCAGAGGGAAAACGTAAGAATTATTGCCATGTTTAAGAAACACTGTTTAACAAAACACAGAAATGCCCTTCTCTGCTCCTGTGTTGTTCTACACAAATCAGATAAATTCTCAATGTTTGACCATGAAATAAGGCATTCATTTTCTAAAATAAGCTGACATTACTTTACTCAAGTTTGACTCTGTAAAAAAGGATATAATCAAGACAGAATGCTCAATAATTTCAACCTCAGTAGCTTCCAACAATTGAGTTAAATTATAAGCATAGGAGAAGAAATAGCAACATCTCTAGCATTCATTAGTAGTAACAGTCGAAGGTGAAAAATACAACTTATTAACAGGAGGAATAGTCTCTTGCAAAAGATGCAAATAGTCCAGTAAATATCTTTTAAAAGTTATTAGAAGTAATTCCCTCATAACTATTGGAAAGTTCATCACCCGATGTCTTGAGGCATTTTCCAAAGTTTCAATTCTGCGAGACAAAGCACCTTGCTCCTGAATCATCATAGACTGCACACCATGAATTGTGTCAACTTCTTGTTTAAGAGAGTAATTTTGTTTACCAGCTCAAGCAGAAGAGAATCATGCTTGGAAACTTGTGACTCAAACTTTGAAATGATAGTCAAGCTTGAGTGAAGAAGCAACAAAAACTTGGCCAAAGTTTGATATTAATCCCCATATTGAATCAAGTGTTATGGCTGCTGGCTTACTCAACAGCTATGGAATCTTGTCTGCTGGCTGACTTCCCTCTGCGCCAATACTCAAGTCAGCGTCCACTGACATTGGCCTGGGAGCTATGGTAGCACTGGACACGTAGTAAAGAACTTCCACCATCTGAGAGGACAAATCAGGCGGGTTGGATGTCATCAAGGCAGGAACCAAATCTTCCTGAGCCCCAAGCTAGGTGGAGAGAACATTGCCCAAATCTCATCTTGGAGTGAGTTTCCTCACTCCGAAGGCCATCAAATCTTCACAAGAGACCACTGTTCTGTTCGTACGTCTCATGTTGAATGTGAAAGTGGCCCCCAACCCCCTACACTCATACCTAATCCCCACCTCGAGTTACTAGGTGGGCCTCCCATAGGGATACAAATACCTGTCTAGGGAGGAGACACTATAGCAAGGCTCTCTCTCTCGCTCTCTCTCTCTCTCTCTTAGCCTGCAGCATACTGAAACAGGCTGTCCGGAAACATCGTTTTCAATCTGCGGCACTACAGTTTCAATGATGCCACCCTCTGCGGCACATCTTTAGTGATGCAGTCTTCTTCCCGGCGTATCTTTAGTGACACAACCCTGCCCCCGGCGCATCTTTAGTAACATGGCTCTTCCCTGGGGGCACATCTATAGTAATGTGGCATATCCCCAGTGGCACATTTTACTGACACGGCTCCTCTTCCCCTACGGCACATCTTAACTGACATGGAACCATCCGTGGCGGTGCATTTTTAGTGAGGCTACTCTAGCGACAAAAGAAGAAACTCAATTGGGCAGCTGCAAAAAAGGTTCATAAGAGAGTGGGAGACATGAATGTATGTGTGTATGAGAGAGGAAGATAGAGCGTGTATGTGTGAGAGAGAAAGAGAGAGCCTTTGTTTGTGAGAGAAAGAGAGGGCCACTGAATGTGAGAGAATGCCTGTATGTATGAGGGAGAGAGAGCCACTGAGCATGAGAGGATGTCTGTGAGTATTTGTGTATGTGGGAGAGAGAGCTGTATGTGTGAGGGAGACAGAGCTACTGATTGGGAGAGAGCCATTCAGCATGAGAGAGTGCCTGTATATATGTTTGTGTGTGTGGGAGAGATAGCCACTGAGTTTGAGAGAGTATCTGTGTGTGTATATGTGTATGGGGGGAGAGAGCCACTAAGTGTGACAGAGTTTCTGTGTGTATGTGAGAGAGCCACTGAGCATGAGAGAGAGTATGTGTGTGTGTATGTCTGTGTGTGGGCATGCGAGGGAGAGAGCCACTGAATGTGAGGAAGATGGAGGCACTGAGTGTGAGAGTGCCTGTGTGTGAGGGAGAGAGTCAGTGTGAAAGAGAAACACTGAGCAGGAGATAATGCTTGTGTGTATGAGGGGAAGAGAGCCACTGAGTGTGAGAGAGTCCTTTCTTTATGTGTGTGTGAAGGAGAGAGAGCCACTGAGCATAAGAAAGTGCCTGTGTATGTTGGAAAAAGAGCTGCTGAGTATGAGCAAGTGCCTGTGTGTTTGTGAGTGGGAGAGAGAGCCACTGAGTGTGTGAGAACTTGTGCCTGTGTATGAGGGGGAGAGAGTCAGTGAATGAGTATGTGTGTGTGAGGGACTGTGCTTGAGATTGAACATGTGTGTGTGAGAGAGAATGAACAGAGCCCCCAAAAAGCTAAAGTTGCTGTCCTTCTCCGCCACCATTTCAAAAAATAAATCATGTTCATGCTGCTGCTTTTTAGTATAAAACGTTTTTATTGAACTGAAACATTTGGATAAACAAAATCAGAGACATATTGTTTCTTATACATCCCCGATCGCCAGAATCGAATCCTGTGTCCCAGACCACCTCTCCCATCCAGAAAGTACCTCCCTCCCCCCTCCACCTCCCCAATCGTATCCTCTAGCAACAGTAATACATAAAGTCCAGTAAATAGTCCATGAGTAGAAAGTTTATGAGGCACCAAGCACTAATCAGTCATTGAGTATCAGGCTACATGCACGGTGTGGTAATGCCTGAAGATAGCCATTCCAGATTTGAATAAATTGACGGCACTGCTGTGGACAAGTCTTTGAAGCCAAGTTGTCTATTTGCATCATGCGATGTGGGTGAATACGCCACATCGAAAAAGGAGGGGAGTCAGAGTCCCTCCAGGTAAGTAGGATAACCTTTTTCCCTACTGCAAAGGCCTTTTTTAAAAACCAGCAGGGGCCTTGACCCCGAACAAGCGGCCGGGGAATGCAATCAAATAAGATCATATATGGGGAGATTGGAAGATTGACCTCCAGTAGTCGCCGCAAATATCCCACAATCTTCCCCCAGAACATTTGAATGCCCGGACAAGCCCAAAAGGCATGGAAAAGGGTCCCTGTGGATAAATGACTTCACGAACAAGTCGCGGTGGTCACCAATTTAGCATGAAAGGCAATTTGCGGTGTGACATATGCTCTCCGGAGGAATTTAAATTGCATTTCCCTATAATACATGCTGCTAGTAACTTTAGTCAAATTTTTCATGCAGACAGCAAAATCCGCTATAGGCACCCAAAACATTCCATCTCGATCCCAGCGCTCCACTGAAATTTGGTAAGAGTCAGTCACTAAACCCTTAAGCAGCCCCCGATAATAGCTAGACAAGGATGGCACACGTGAACTTCCAAGCATAAAGAAACCTTCAAGGGCCTGAAAGTTGGAAGGTAGCTTAGCAGAAGAGGGGATAGAGGTGAAATAATGATGAATTTGTAGATAACCAAATAAGTGACCACCTGGTAACCCATAGATACCCCGATGCTCCTCAAAAGAGAGCATCTTACCTGTGGCACCTAACACATGACCTAATAGGGTAAGTCCTTTCACTTGCCAGTCTTGGAATACTAGGAATTGAGAGCCTGGTGAGAAATCAGGATTACCCAGTATGGGTGGCAAGAACGTGCAAAATGTGGGAATTCCAAGCTGCTTAGTCAGGAATCGCCACGCATGTCTAATTGGCGCTATCAACGGGTCTTGGAGCACTGCGCCAGAGAGAGCCTGTAGGGGACACATGAGCACGAAGTGTAAGTCCAGCGGGGTTACCAAAGTATGTTCCGCCAAGAGAACCACAAAAGTGGAGTCCCCGGAAACCCAGTCCCGGACCACACACAGATTAGCTGCGATATTATAACGTAGCCAGTCCAGCGCACTCATCCCACCAAAGCTCCATTTCAATTTGAGCCATTGTAATGGGATTTGAGCCTTCTTGCCCTTCCACAGAAAACTGCACATCAGTTTATCAAGGGTCCCCTTGGTCACTTACCCCAGGTCACTGTGGGTAAGAGAAAGCGGGACGTTCTGCAGCACATAGAGCCACTTAGGCAAAATGATTAATTTAAATTAATTAATGCGCCCCCCCCCAGATAGATATAGGGAGTTATTGCCATTGAGATAATTTGTCCCTCGTCAGGTTGAGTAAGCTGGAAATATTTAGAGAATAAATGGCCTTCAAATCAAGAGAAAGATGAACCCCCAGGTATTTAATGGAATCTGCTGCCCATTGTAGAGGAAACTGCCCACTCCAACGCTCCCTAAGAGCAGGCGGGTAGGCCAAGGCCTCCGATTTGTCCCAATTTATTCTCAGACTGGAGAATGTACCAAAAGCTTGAAACAATTCCAGGAGGGCTGTCAGAGAACATTGTGGGGAGGTGAAAAAAACTAAAACATCATCTGCAAAAGCAGAATATTTTAAGATCTCCGTCTTCGTCCGGGAGTAAAACTGCACACCCCGAATATTTTGGGAAGCCTGAATCGCCAAGAGCAGAGGTTCTATGGTAATCAAAAATAACAGAGGGGATAATGGACAACCTTGACGAGTACCTCGTAGTACTTGAAAGGGGGAGGATAACATCCCATTTACTGAAAGCGAGGCAACTGGGTCATGATAGAGTAGCTGAATAGCTTGAAAAAAAACCCCATTAAACCCCACTGAGTCAAGCAGCTGGAACATAAAGCTCCACTCTACCCGATCAAAAGCTTTTTCGGCGTCCAGACTCACCACAAGAAATGGGATGTCCGAACGCCAACACAGCGCTGTCGCCGCTGCAACCCGATGCTGCTGCTTTTTAAACACTCCCCCTTCCTCTCCCATCCTTCCAAAAAGCTATATTTCCATTCTCCACGTCCCTCCACCCCCCTCTTTTCTGGACTCCTCCACCTAAAACATTGAAAACTGGCTGAGAGCTGGGATCTTGCTCCTGGTACATTCCGTATTGCTCTGATGTCCACATTGGTTGTGTAAGCTCCAGGCTTAGTTATCAGAGTATATTGCTTTGACTACTTTGCCAGTAGTTTGCACAACCAGCATGGCAGTGCGGGATGAGCCAGATGCAAGATCCAAACTCCTGGATAGCTTTAAAGGCTTGGTGGGGAAATGGAAATACAGATTTTACTGGGAGTGGGAGAGGAGAGGGCATGTTTAAAAAGCAGCCACACAAACATGATCATTTTTTTTCATTGGGGAGAGGGTGGTGGAAGGCTTTTGGGGCTTAGAGGCCCACAACTTTAATTTTTGGAAGGGCTTGGGGATTTTTGGGGTGGGGGGGGGAAGAATCACTGGCTTGGACCGTGAAGCCCTCGCATAAAATTTTTGTTCGTTTTAAGCCTTCTTTAACCAGTGATATTCTTTGAATATTGTCAGTAAGTTACAATTATCTGGGTAAACCTAGCCAGATAACTTTGCACCTTAACCAGCAATATTCAAATCTAGCTGTTTAGGCTTTCCTGAATAACATTATTTGGGGATATTCAAAGGAACGTTTATCCCGCTGAATATCCAGGTTAACTCGTCTGGCTAAGTTAGCCTTTGGAAGCTTCTTTAAATATTGACTCAAGCCTGTGCAGCCACATCTTTTTAGTTTTAGTACTTGTTAGGCTGCAAACTCCATACCAAACAGTTCAAGCAGTGGAGAAACCATAGAATTGCCCTATGCATTCACTAATCTTTAACACCTGCATCCAAAAATCTTTTTATCAGGAAACATGTCCAGAGCATATGATGTGAAGTTCCTACCTCTCTACACCCGCTCCAACATAGAGGAGTTTAAATTTATTTCACCTTATGCAACTGATATGGGGTTACATGCCTCCATTGATTCAACCTTTATTGCCTCATACAATAAAAGACCTTATCCATGTTTATTCAAATATTATTGAAGACAACAGGAGAAATAGTCACACTCAAGTCTTCAGATCAAGTATCACAGCATTACAGTTGTGCCTTTTGTTCTGTAGTGTAAGTATTTTATAGAACCCATGGATTTTAGGATATTCATCACATTTTAAAACCACTTGTTCCAGTGCTGTAAGTGGTGAGATTGAACACTTTTAAATTATTTCTTTTTCTAAGACATTAAACTAAATGCCTGTGTGCAAACCAGTGACTACTTGACATTTTATACAAAAAAAGAATTTCTGAAAAGACATAACAAATTGCTCTGAAGCAGATGCTTAAGGTATGTTATGACATCCATCCATCTAAGCCTTTCCTCAGGGCATTGAGCTAAATGCAGTTTTGGCTTACAAAAGATGTTAGGGTGAAATTTTGTTCTTACGCAATTCATTTTGCAAATTCTGTACCAAGCACACAATGTGCTGTTTATTAGCATATGCCACTTGGGGTAATCTTCAAAGCTATTTATGCAGATAAAACATGAGTTTATGCACATAAATGGCTTTTATTAAAATTGCCCAGTGTTTGTGGGCATAAATATGTGCCTAACACAGTTGTGGGCATACGTTTTCACACACAGAAGATGAGTGTTCCAGGGGATGAAGTTGGGGTGGTTTGGATTTACATACATTCTTTTGATTTTAAAAAGCATGTACATAAATGAACATGCATGCTCTGTAAAAGAGTAGACATTTCTTTGCGTGAACTACTATGTGCACATTATTTCAGATAATTTTCAAAAGGGACTTATGCGCATAAGTTCACTTTGAAAAATTATAAAATTACCCTCCATGTGTATAAGGGATTGACTTGGCCAGTAAAAAGGAATCCTAGAAAATTTAAATGGTGCCACTGCTCACTCACTCCAAAAATTGCCTTTCACTCTTTTGCCAATTATTAATCCATCTACTACACAGGGACATCAATATTCAAAAGCCATTTAGATGGGTAACTCACAAATTATATGTCTAAATGACTAGTTTTTCCATATTCAGCCATTTATCCAGCTAAATTATAGCCAAGTAAGTTATCTGACTATATTTTAGCCAGAAAATAAGAGGTATTCTAGGGGCATTTCTCAGAGGGGTTTAGTTATCCAGCTAACTTAGCCGAATCTCATTTATATCCAACTAACAAGGTCATTCATCAAAATGAGTTATGGCATTAACACACGCGTTAATGACATAACGCATGAGATAATTATCACACGGCACATATGCAAATTTTTGGAAGGGGTGGGATTAGGGAGGGATTTGGGCGGGATTTATGAAAATGAGGGGCAATATTGCACCATGTGAAGGATAACGCATGCTATCGCATGGTTTTAACGACAGAAATAATTACATCTTTTTTCCTGGCGTTAAGCTGTGCAATATGCCCAAAATGGCCGTAATGCAATTTGCGATAAATTTTGAGAATTGCATTTCAGCCATTTCTGGGCTGAAAGGAGGGGGAGAGGAGGGGGCAGAGAGAGAGAGAAAGCGTCTCTGGGAAGGCCTTCACAGTATTCAAGTTGTTGTGCCCATTGGTCGCAGATGGCTGTGCCCTCTGTTGCTTACTTTTATTTTGCCTGACTCCATTCATCTTGGGAATATGGCTGCCTCAGCTTCTCTACGCTGACCCCTCCAGCGTCCCCAGACCGGCATGGGCGATTGCGTTCGCCATCTTTCTCCTGGGATCACCTAGGGCACATGTGTGCGCAGCCCTGTCCTTTACGTGCGTCTTGGCGGGAACCTCGGGGGCATCCCCACCGCATGACGTCATAGGCTCAGGATATTTAAACCCATTTCACATTTCCAGCGACGAGATAGCAAGGAATCTTCCATGCTGATCTCTCCATGTTACCAGATGCTCCCGCTCTGTGTACTTTCACTCCAGGACGACTTAGGTACACGCTCCATGGGGGCCTTGCCTCGCTCCTCTTTACCCTCCGAGGTATCTGCTACCAACAAGGAAACCTAAGGTACCCGCTCCTCAGGGCCTTGCCTTGCTTCTGTTTACCCTCCGGGGTTGCCTACCTATTACAAGGATGCCTACGGTACCCGCTCCTCGGGGCCTTGCTCGGGCCTGGTGAGACTGTGGATCTGCCATTCCACTTTGCAACATACAGACGGAACATTATCATCTGGTTCTCCTCTCCTAGCTGGAACCTTCACCCGATCCTTGGGTTACCATCTATGTTGCAGAACAATAAAGATATATCTCTGTGTCCATCTCTGCCTAGAGCTAGCCTATCGCTGCTCTAGGCACCTCCCACAGGACTCTGCCCTGTGGGAGGTGTCATCTCTTACAGCAACCAGGGGCCCACACTTCAATGTCCAAAGTACAACACAAGTATTTATATGATTATAGGAGGGCCAGCTAATAACGCGAGGTGAGGTGTTGGTGGTGGTTTAGGGGCCAGTTTTACATGCAGAGTGAGACGTACGAACAGCACAGTACACCTCGGTGAAGATTTGACATCATTTGGAGTGAGTAAAGTCTCACAAAGATGAGATTTCTACCTTGATATCTCAACCTAGCTTGATGGTACCCTGTTATAGAGTCCATCAAGCTAGGGCAAGAGATCACTGTAGAAATATCATCTTTGTGAGACTTTCCTCACTCCAAATGATGTCAAATCTTCACCGAGGTGTACTGTGCTGTTCGTACGTCTCACTCTGCATGTAAAACTGGCCCCTAAACCACCACAAACACCTCACCTCGAACTATTAGTTGGCCCTCCTATAGAGATATAAATAGTTGACTACTCTGAGGGTCTTATAAATATTTTTATTCTCTCTCTTTCTCAGCACTTCATGAGCTGTGAAATATAAGTATCGCGGGGTGCAAAACCTTTACCGCACCCTGTAATACTACCTATGCGAAGCACCAGGCAGTGCGGTAATTCTAAAAATTACCCTAAACATGTTCCTTTCTCTTACCGCATTCAATGTTATAGCATTTTTTTTATCCAGCCTTGTGTGGCCAGATAACTTTCTTCTTACTGGATATCCAGGTAAGTAGCACTTTGAAAGAAAAAAAAAAAAAAACGAAATAAAGGGGCCTGTGGCTGGATTCCCTCCTTCCCTCACCACATTTCATTGTGCATCCCCCAGTCCACATTCCCTCCTAAATCGTAAAATTGCTTCAGGTTTCTGCAGATTGGGGGCCTCTCTTCCCCCCCCATCCCCCCACCACCACCAGTCACCCATTCTCTTTTTTAAAAAGAAAAATTTTCCCACCCAAACTCTGCCCTCACCCACCTGTTTAGCAGAATAATAATAGGCTGGTGAACTCCCTGCCCGGACCCCTGCCACCTCTACCCCCTCCCCATCCCGCCATTCATAAAACTGCTGCCAAGAGCGAAGTACAGTAGATACTCATCCCAACGCTTCCAGCGTAGTTTCTGAAGGAAGTTGTGCTGGATGCATAAGTTAGCCATGGTGTAGATACGCACTCCTGACGCTTCCATGCCCACTCTACAGTCAATACTTGCCCCTGCGGCTTCCACCGCAATTTCCGTCAGAAGATCTGATGGAAGGCGCCAGGAGCGAGTGTCTTCTTTACCTTGTTCCTGGCAGCAGTTTTGTGAGTGGCAAATTTCTTACCTGCCCTGTGAAGTGTTACTGAAGTATGCGCCATCGATACTGTTGATCAAGAGTATGACAGGATAGAATTTCTACTAATATGGACAAGTCAGACCGTCCTTTCCTGTTCCCTTTCTATATACTTTTGGGCTTTATGTTATGAAACGTATTACATTTTAAGAGCTTTACAGTTAGATTTATCATTGGTTAGATTGAAAGAAAAGTGAAATCTATCCTATCAGTACTGAGTAAACTACACAAAGTGGGGAAATTAGCCATCTCTCCAATGCAGAAATGCTGTCTTGCTATAAATTATGATGAGCTCATACTGGAAGTAGTGAAATTACTCAGACAAAGTTGGGCTTGAAAGCAAAGTTCCGAGGCAAGCCCTGTGGCAGTGGGCTAGTCTGTATTCTGACTTGTACTGACTGAGCTAATAGAAAAGAATTTTAAAGTAAAGAACATTTCTGTTCCAAATCTTGTTTAACTAGATCTGACTTAGGATAATAAGCACATGAAATATAATGTGTAGAATGTGCCTGCTATAATACATTTGAATAATGTTGGCTAGTTTAATGGCTGAAGCAAGTATTGCACTATGAAACCTAGTATTGTTTTTATTCCCCTGTTTTCTCACTTACTATCTTAAAATTAAATCACTTAAAGCTTAATTCTGCTATATTTGTGGAAGTGGAGGGAGCAAAAATACACAAATTTGTATTCATTGATTAAAAAAAAAAAAAAAAAAAATAGGGCCGAAAGGCTGTTGTATAGTTATTGAGTATTGTGAGCATAAGTGACTGGTATAAGAGGCTTGGGGAGGCTAAGCCTTTCCTTCCCAAAATCCAGTGGAAAGGTCTAGTGGCATCACTGGCCTGTACAGGCTGGAGGAAGACAGAAGAAGGTGCTAGTGTCATCAGTCCACTTAGGCCAAAGGAGGCAGGGGAAGCCTGCAGGAGATATCATCGTTGGCCCATTCAACCCCCAGGAGAAGGAGAGCCACTGCCTACCTGACTGCCAGCTAACTGAGTAAATTCTATGTAAGAGAAAGACTGATAAAGGTTGGGATTTGAGACCGAGAGAAACTGGTAGGAAAGGGGTTGAAAGAGAGGGAGACTGGTGAGCACAGGGAGTGTTGGGGGAGGGGTTGAGAGAGTGAGACTGGTGAGGACTAGATGGGGTGCATCAAGTGAAACTCCTCAGGGTGGGGGAGTTGAAAAAGAGAAACTAGTTGGATGGGATGGGGTTCAGAAAGAGATGGGTGAGAACAGGCTGTGGGATTAAGATAGGGACTGATTGGGGAAGGTTGAGAGAGAGAAAAAGAGACACTGTTCAGGACAGAGTGGGAGGTTGAGAGAAAGAGAGACTGGTGGGGACAGGATGGGAGGTTGAGAGCGAGAGACCATGAGATTAGGGTAGGAAGTTTGAAATCGAAACTTTGAGGACAAGGTGGGATCTGGGAGGTTGAGAGAGAGAAAAAGAGAGACTGATGGGGACCAGTATTTCTATGTCTGGAGAGGAAGTGAAATGCATAGAAGAAAACTGAGTCTGTGAAGGGGTGAGAGGAGATGGAAATGGTGCTGACACAGGGAGTGAGAGGCAGAGGAAAATAGATAAGGGTTGCTGAAGTACAGAGGGTGGGAATGGGAAACTAGGGGTTGGATGAAAGAGAGGGGAAAAGAAGGTGGAGGAGAGAGTGAGAACGATGGGGAAATGGGAGGCTTGGGAAGGAGAAAGAGAATGGAGAGATGGGCTAGGAAAGGATTGAGAGTGGGAGATGGAAAATAATTTGATAGGTAGGTTAGATTTGAATAAGGGGATGCTTCAGCCTTCCCAAACAAGTGATAGGCCGATACAGAACGGTTCACTCGGCCGAGCACACTGATTAGCCCCCATTTGGCCGTGCGTTTTAGATGTGCTATTATTATCCCTTATACTGTAGGGCAGATGTTAACTTGAAAGCACTGGGAAAAGTATACAGAAAAGCAGTAAAAACTGCTTTTCTGTATACCCTTCGACTTATAATCTTAGCAATATTAAGTCGGAGGCACCAAAAAAAAAAATACAAAAAAAAAAAAATCTGCCCGCTGAGCGGTGGGTTAAAAAACAGACGCTCAATTTTGCTGGCATCCGTTTTTAAAACCCATAGCTGTCAGCGGGTTCGAAAACCGACACCGGTAAAATTAAGCGTCGGTTGTCAGACCCGCTGACAGCCGCCACTTCCACTAATAAGAAGGATACTGTAGGATAGAGATGTGGAAAAATGTTGATGATGACGTCAGGTAAGATGGGTATATATACCCATCCCTGCCTCCAGCACTTTGCCTCAGCAACGGCTCCTGCTCTGCTTCAGAGTGCAAGTTCTGCGTTGTCTCCTGATCCTGCGTTCCATCCTTGCTCCTGTTCTGTGCCCTCCTGCTCCTCGCCACTCCGGACTGACCTCCTGGTTTTGAATCCGCCTGGTAACCCAATTCTGCCTGAATTCCGCCTGGTAACCCAACTCTGCTTGACCTCCACCTGCCCTGACCTCCAGCCTGTTTCTCCGTCTTCGCCTGTTCACTGCCTGTCCTGACCTCTGGCCTGTTTCTGGTTCCATCTGCCGCCTGCCTCGACTTTTGCCTGCCCTTCTCCACTTCAGCCTCCTCCTCTGGTTCCACACTTTGAGAGACCCCTGCTTAAGTCCTGCCGGCCCCGGCACCCATGGGCTCAACCTGCGGGGAATGAGGGCTGGTAAAGGTGAAGCTCCAGTTGAGTCTTCTCTGCCTGCACTGTCTCCCGACGATGAGAACCAACAGGGGCCCTCTCCTGGTGGTAGCATCAACCTCGTCTCGGCTGAAGGGTCCACATCCTTAACAGAAGAGTGTTGGAATATCTGTCATTGGAGATTAAGAGTAGGATATACACACATTTGTGTGAGATACACTTTTAATTTAGAAGGCTCCATTTTGCCTCAATGGCTGATAAAAAAAAATTTAAAAAAAGAGCACAGGATTTTTTAATGATGCCCTGTGTGCAACCAAAACATGTATATAACTGACCCCCATACTAAATGTATGTGCTTAATGTTATTTTATCAAGGGTAAGACAAATTTCAAAGGCATTTCCATGGGTAAAACAGGTTTTACCTGCAGAAATGGCTTGTTACAAAATTGCCTGCCCGATATGTGGGTAAACTTATGTACATATGTCCTGTATGCACGGATATTACCCAGACTAAGCAAAGGCATTCCCCAGGGCAGAGTTGGGAAGAGGTTGGACTTGTGCCTACCTTATGGACTTCTCAAAAATGTACCTTAAAATCAAAATATTTCTGCTTACAAATTAGCAAGTGTAATTGTGTGCAGGTAGTTTTGGTAGGGTCATTTTCAAAGTAAGTTTGCTTTGAAACTTGATGTAACTTATATGTGTATTTGCTGACTTTCTTATGTGGGCTGTTACAAAATAACCCCAAGGTTTTACTCTAGCTTCCCTTTTCATCCTGAACAGATTGTAGCCCAGTATGGCTACATTCCAGTCAAGGGGTTCATTAAATCTCATCTCTGATAGCTCAATATCTCAATCTCACTCATCTGTTAAGACTTGCAAGTGTGGATTTTTATTACACAGACTATGAACATTTGTGCACATAGCCTTCAAATTATTTCTCCTTCTCTGTTTTTCCTAGTATATCAGCATAGCTGCCTTCCTTATCCTCCCTATTGTTTACAGATAGCTTAATGAGATATACACTTTTGTGTGTTTCTTCACATGTCTCATTTGTTTGTTGGCAGTGTCAACCTGATTCAACCAGTTTCCGTTTGCCACCCACTCACCTATATTAATTACTTGTGAATGTGTAATCTGAACTGTTCACAGGGATGGTAACTTTCAAACCAGCACGCAGGCAAACTTTGGCACACGTGTGTCGGTGCGCGCCCAGATAAGTGGCCATTTTATAACTTGCGCGCATGATGTAAAATAGCCTGACCACGCGCACAGGTGCCCACAAGAACATGCCATGCTGGGTCAGACCAAGGGTCCATCAAGCCCAGCATCCTGTTTCCAACAGAGGCCAAAACCAGGCCACAAGAACCTGGCAAGTACCCAAAACCAAGTCTATCAATTTTAAGTGGGCGTACACCTATGCGTGTAAATCCCGCTTCTACCGTGTAAGTCGGGGTATTTTAAAAGGGGCGCATGTTCATGCCATTACCAGTTTCACCAGTTCGTCCAGTTAACAGCTATGTTCTCCAAACCCCCCTGGTTTGATATTCTGTACTTCCCTCAGTTACCCCTGACCCTTTAAACCCATGAGAAATGGCTCTTTCTTTTTATTTTATAACTTACATCTCCTCCATAGCAGAAGTAAATTTACACGGCAAAGGTTCGGGTGTGCGCTGATGGTGGATTTTCAAATTACCTGTGGGCCTTCAAACTACAGAGAATGGAGTGCTGAAAATAGTCCTCTTAATATATAATTGGCTATGAAATCACACTGTGGCCCATATCGAGTAAGCCAGTCAGCATGACATTTATCCAGGGAAAGTTACTTGGATTCCTTTAACTGGATGTTCAACAGAACTTACCCGGATAATGTTTCACTGAATATATCCAGATAAAGTTAGCTGGAGCAACGATTCTCAACCGGTGTGTTGCGGCTTCCCGGTGTCCCAGTGCCCCGGTTACGCTTCCTTCCCTCTCCTTCATTGCAGTGAGTCGCATATATTCTTCCACTAATACTGCTGCTGTGCCGTCCAGGCAGGAACAGCAGCAGTGTTAGTGGAAACCAGTGGCGTACTAAAGGTGGGGGGTGGACAACAGGGGGAGGGGTGCCATCGGGAGTGTTTTGTGGTACCAATCAGCTGATTTTAAGTATAATCTGGCAGCGCAGCTGCAGAAGAGAAAAGAAAACATGCTTTGCCTGCCCTGAGCGTGTGTTTCTCATATCAGCTCTGCTGTGCTCGCTGGCTCCCGTCCTGTCCCTCTCTTGGTGCCTCCCTTGCTGTGGCAAACGATTAGACGCCCAGCACGGCCCAGATTTGTGACACGCAGGCGGGGGTTCCCACCCCATAGCCAGCAATTAGAAGCCCCCGTGTGGCACCAATTTGTGACACACAGGCACAGGTCCCCCCCCCCTCAGCCAGGAATTAGAGGCCCCCAGCACGGTAGCATTGTGGTGTCCTGCCAGCAGGCTTCTTGCACCCCCTCGGCAGAAAGAAGGACCACCTTGGGGCAGAGGTGAGTCACATGATGTTGTGACAGAGAAGAGGAGGTGAGAGTGAGGGATGGTAAGGGAAGGGGAGAGGGGAGTGACTGAGAGGGAAGGAGTGGGAGTGAAAATGAGGGGGTGACTGACTGAGAAGGAAGAGGAGGGGTGAGTGACAAGGAAGTGGGGGAAGGGAGGGGGTGGGTGACAGAAAAAAGTGGGGGAGGGAGGCAGTGGGAGGAAGAAGGGGAGTGAGAGTGAGGGAAGGGGGTTTGAGTGATGGGGTGAGGGATGGAAGATGAGTGGGGGGAAGGGGGATGAGTGACTGAGAGGTGAGTGAAGGAGAAGAAGAGTGTAGAAGAGTTCAATGATAAGAGAGCAGGGAAAATTTGTGTATGCCCTCCACTAATCCATGACAATCTCAGTGTTACTGGAAATCTAAAGTTCCCAGGTATGGTATGAGGGAAAAATGTTATCCTTATTAGTTTTAATTGTAGGGTATTATTTGATAATTCTGCTGTTTTGAAATATGTTATTGATATTTAGGAAATTTTTAAACATTTGTATAAGAGTTCTCATTATTGGATGATGATCTATTCATCAATTGTTTTGATATGTCTATTTTTTAGTATGGTTTTACTATTCTGATTGATTTATATTTCCTGATTGTCTTGTTTTGAGGAATAGTGATATTCTGCTTTTCTGTTGTTGCACTGCATACAGAATCTGGCTTGTTGCGGCTTCTGGTTCAGTTTTTGTCTGTGTGTGAGAGAGCGAGAGATAGAGGAACTGTGTGTAAGCGTGCCCCCAGTCTACGATAATCTCAGGGTGACAGATTTGGAGAGGGTGTTTTTAAAATCCTTATTAGTTAAATTTATTGAGTGTTATTTGATGTGTCTGCTATTTTGAAATATTTTATCGATGTTTAGGAAATCTGAAAATTTATATATGGGTTGGAGGTGCCAAAGGAAGTATCTGCCCCAGGTGCCAAATAGTTTAGGTACACCACTAGTGGTAGCTATCAACATCAGCGGCATGGCCCTTTCTTCTTCCCGCTCCCATAGCAGGAATAAGAAGTGATGTATAGTGGGGCATGTGGGAAGAAGAGAAGACCATGCTGCATAAAGTAGTGGCAGAAGCCTGGACCCGGCCCAAAGCACAGCTGGCGATCAGCGACAGGAAAAAGAGCAGAATCAGCCCCCGTAGTTGATGGGATTTTTCATTCTCAGGCCGTGGGGGGAGTGGGGGGGGGAGATAACTGGTGTATGTATGTGTGAGGGAGACAGACACTGATCAGGGAGGTGACTGATTTGTTTGAGGAAGGCAAAGGCTGGTCAAGAAGGTGACTGGTATGTGTGTGAGGGAGACAGAGATTGTTCAGAGATGACTGGTGTGTGTATGAGAGAGAAAGAGACTGATCAGGGATGTGTCTGGTCAGAGAGGTCACTAGTGTGTGAGAGACAGAGACTGGTCATGGAGTGTAATTGGTGTGTGTGTGTGTGTGCAAGAGAGACTGGTCATGGGCCCTAAGGATGAGCCCCATGAGGACAGAGCTTCAGCAGCCACTGCTGCTTCTGGTGAGTGCTATTGGCCTGCAAGAGGAAGAAGTAGGAGAGTTGCTGGAGAGGGTAAGTAACGGTGGCTTTTTAAGTTTATTTTTTCTTGATTGACTACCATTTTAATTATTGGGTATTATGTGATGTGTCTGCTGTTTGAAGTATCTTATTGATGTTTGAAGAATTTTTAATAATTTTTATGAGTTTTTAATTGTTGGATATTATTCTATTCATCAGCTGTTTGTAATATTTATTAGTATAGCTTTACAATTATTTCTGTGAGGGGCTCTATAGCAGCTTGGCTTATTCTGTTTAGGGCCTGGTTTAATATTTATAATGTTGCCTTTCATAGACAGGGTTGTTACTGTTTGAGTGTGTTCAATAATACAGGTGTAACTTTGTGCGGGTTAGTTTGTGTGCATTATTATGTTAGGTCAGTTCTGGGTGTGTGACTGAGGTGAGGTATTTTACTAGCATGTAGGCATATGTTTCAATCTTATTTGTTGTGCTTTCTCAATAGGATATGCGTTAGTGGTAAATTACTGTCTTTTCATAAGGAAGGCTATTGTGCCTGGTAGTAGAGGGAGTTCGTTTTGCTTTTACTGAGATGTCATAAGAACCAGAACATCTTTTTTGTATGGTGAGTTGTACGGGAAATGACCTAGTTCTGCTCTGCACCCACTGTTTGGGGGGGGGGGGTCGAGGGGGTTCCCGTGGTTGCAGAGTGTATGTTTACATATAGCCCCGTGACGGTCACATGTTCAGTGTGTCACGCATGTGAGAACCATCTGTCAGATGTGTCCCGACCGAAAAAAAATTGAGAACACTGATCTGGAGAACTTTAGGATGAGTATTTTAATCACCAGACTTACCTGGCTAACTTTGTCAGAGCAGCACTGAATATCTGGGATTGTCCCCAGTGCCACTTCTTTTATCTGGCTGTATTTTGTCTAGGGTAACAAGTTACACCAGATAAAATAAAGCCAGGGAGAAGGGGAAAATATTCAAGTCTTGGGTTTTGTCTGGCTACTTCCGAAAGTTAACCAGATAAAACCTTTGATTATCAACTCTCTATATGCACACTACCTTAACAATCTTACCTGAACATGAAATACAATTAAAATGATTTTCTCACAGAACACATAAGAATGGCAGTTTTCTACCTGATTCATACCGGATGTCTTTAAGCCTGTAAAACGGTATTCTGAGCATAGTCCGGCCTCTGAGCAGATAGTAGTATATGTGCTGTGTAACAACACACACACACACACACACACGTTTGCTACTGAAAAAAAGGAACGTTCCTGGGAGCAGGAGATTGGGGAGTGACTATACATGTGCATTCCTGTTATTTTTTATAGGCCATGAATCACTGTTGAAAAGATTTTTATTCTTCCTGAAGTTCTTGGCGTGACATATTCTGCCTTCCCTCCTTGCCCTTCAAATTCAAAAAAAACGTCACCATCTCTGTCACCTGCTAAAACTGTCCCCTAATGTCAGGAATCCCTTGTGGTGCGCTGACATACTGTCATTTCGCCTGCAGCCGTGCCTTGTGAACATCTAATGGTGCTGGCATTCTTTGATGGAGGCATTCCTTGTTTACTTCACATCCTATTTTATTATTGAATAGGTCAATTTTCAAAGGGCCTTAAGCCTGCTAGTTCAAAGCCCTTGAAAATTGGCAAGATTAACCGGCCAAATCTGGCTTCTTAAATTTCACTAAGCAGTTAAATTTAGCTGGCCAAATTCTGGGTGGGCCCAGTGACATGCTTAGGTCAGGGGAAGAAAGTTAGACGGCTAGCGCTGATTCGCGGTACTATCCAGTCAAATGTAGGTGCTATAATAGCAGCCCTAAAGTTTTCCATCCACCCCGAATCTTGAAATATAAAATAATTTACCCACAGCCGCCTGACCCTCCCTTTCCTCTCCACATGTTAAATGCCCCAGCAGTTGCTTGACCTTGGCAGTCTTTTCTTTAAAAAAAAAAAAAAAAAGGTCTCCCAGCAGCAGAATTCCTCCTCCCTTCCTCTTTGCTGGCCGAAGAAGGAAAGTATCACTGCTTTCTGATTGCTTCAGCTGTAATCACTGAGAAAGCTTGTACAACAAGCCATGCAGGAAATAAAAGCACCTCCTTCAGAAGTATTTCTTTCAGCTTTAAAAAAAAAAAAAAAGCATTATTTTGTTTAGTTTGATTTTACACAATTATTATTACTGTCAAAAATCATAGTTGATGACCATGGGATTCATTTACTTCAAAATAAGCAGCTGGAATGCCGTATAAAGTTCTGGTCACCACATCTCAAAAAAGGTATAGTTGCCTTGGAAAAGGTAGAGAGAAGGACAAGCAAAATGATAAAGGGATGGAATGGCTCCCCTGTGAGGAAAAGCTAAAGAGGTTAGGGCTGTTCAGCTTGTAGAAGAGACTGCTGGGGGGGGGGGGGGGGGTGGGATATGATGGAGGTCTATAAAACCATGAATGGAATAGAATGAGTAAATGTAAGTAGGTTATTTACTCTTTCAAAAAATGCAAAGACTAGGGGATACTGCATGAAGTTAATAAGTAGCACATTCAAAACAAATTGGAGAAAATTATTTTTCAGTCAGCAGACAATTAAGCTTTGAAATTCATTCCCGGAGAATGTGGTTAAGTCAGTTAGCATAACTGGGCTTTTAAAAGGTTTCTGAACTGGATTGGCCACTGTTGGAAACAGGATACTAGGCTTGATGGAGCCTTGGTCTGACCCACTATGGCAATTCTTAGGTTCTTAAAATATTTCTATTCTGCCTTTCTCAAATAGTGTTGTATAAGGCAGATAAAATGGAGGCTAGCTAGTTGTGACCTCAGAACTTGATATGTAATTATATGTTGCGCTCGGGGGTGGACCCTTGTCCTGGGGCAGAGGTGGAACGCCTCCTGAAAGGGAACAGGAGGTAGCTGCCCCCAGGGGGCGGAGCACTGGAGGAGACACAGGCTAGGAAGAGCTTCACCGCTGGAAGCTCGAGGTCCCCCCCGGGAGGAACCCATAGGGACCCGGGCCACTTGGACTTAGGTGGGCCTCGCAGGGTCTCCTAGGAGAGTGAAAGTCCGGCATGCTCACGGAGACAGGGGGAGTGCGATCGGGTTCAAAGGTGGCTGCTGGTTGGATCAAGGAGAACCAGAACAGTGTTGGTGATGACAAGGCGAGGAACAGAGCCAGAATCTGGAGACGAGGTCAGACAGGCAAGGTCAATGTCCAGAGGTCAGTCCGAGTAGGTCAGCAAAGCAAGGGTCAGGTACCGGAGGTCAGACGAGATCAAAGGCAGGCTGAGATCTTGAGGCAGGCGGCAGGCAGGCAGGCAAGTCAGGAACAGGCTGTGTTTTTGAGGCCGGCGGCAGGCAGGTCAGGAACAGGCTGAGGTCAGAACCAGAAAGTCAGTCCAAGGATACTTCCTGGGTAGACAGACAGATGAACACAGGAACAAGCAGGCTACAGGAACTAGGATGCAGGAATGAGTCAGGAACAGAACTGGAACAGAAGGATCCTGGAACGAGACTAGGAACAAGCAGGAACAGATACAAGTGCAGAGGCAATCTTAGAATAAACCGACCCGATTGCCAAGGCAAGGAAGCAGAGACAGGAACTTCCTTATATCAGGGAATCAATCAGGGCGCGCCGCGGATCTAGGACCCGCCCTTGGCCCGACATGAGTCCGGGTAGTCCGCGCACACGCATGGGCGAGGCCAACATGGCCGAGGACGCCGAACCTCGGCATGAGGCCCGACGCGCAATGGAAGGCCCGGTGACCGCTGCCACAAGACGCCGGGGCCTAGCTGGACTGGCAACTATCGAGAGGGAGGTCATCCCGGGACCCGCTGTGGAACCATGAAGGTGAGCAAGACCGTGCGCGGGACAGCCGCGAGCGGGGCGCACAACATTATAATGGATGATGCCCGCTTCTTGGGATATTATTTCTTATACATTATATATCATTTTGTTAATGTAGGGAGGAGGAATAGCCTAGTTGTTAGAGCAGTGGTCTACGAACCAGGAGACCAGGGTTTGAGTCCCTCTGTCGCTCCTTGTGACCTTGGGCAAGTCACTTTACCCTCCATTGCCTCAGGTACAAACTTAGATTGTAAGCCCTCTGGGGATACAGTACCTGAATATAAACCGATGTGATATCTCAGATCAAATGTCGGTAAATAAAATAAATAATGTTGAGAACCACCTAAGATATCACATTTTAGGCAATGGTTTGAAACAATACTGGACTATCTTACAGAGCTGCAAAGAAGGAATGTATTATTCGGTTGACATCTTTGTGCAACTGGTACTTAATGTATTTCTTGTTTTGTTCTATTACAGGTACTCTACAGTGACAGACAAAATGGCAAAGACTGCATGACTTGTTTGACACTGTCACCCGTGCAGATGACTTTTCATGGCATCGGGAATTCCATCGAAGCCAGCCATGACCAGGTATCTTTTTCCTTTCCCCATCTTAACTTCTCATCCCCTTTGTAAGGATTTTATTAATATATATATATTCACTAGTTCTGAGTATAAAGCTTGTCAAATGTTTCACATATCTTATTGCTATTTTGATTATACTTTGCACTTTTCATGCTGATTCCATATGTGATTTCTTTTTGAGATTGTTGAGAAAGCTGCTACAAGGAGAAGGGATTAATTTAACAGATAATCCCTTTTTCAAGTACTTCTGCGTGTTCTGTCATTGACTTTATGAACAAGTGCAGTGATCAGTCTCTTAGCAGAAATTTTGCATCTGTTTTCTTGTACTGATTATGAGTAATTAATAGTTCAGTTCATTATACATTTAGTGGGGTGAAGGGTGCAAATTGTTGGGGGGGGTTTTTGTATTGTGCTAGGTTGTATTATTAATATAAAAACTAACACTCATAAGCTCAGCAACATAGACATGAAAGCTCAATATATAAATGTAACTCCCAGTCACTCATTCAGATATTACCATAAACTGAAAAGTATGTAAAAGAGGCCATCATAATGAAATGCCGGCCAATATTTGTTTTTTCAACACTTCTTGAAGTTTTTCAATCCCTGTATTTAATCGTACGTCTCTGTTCACTCTAGCCTCAAACTCGAACATTTTTTTCAAGTCCATTTTGTATGCAATAAAAATTTAAAAACAATAATGTACAAAATTCCAGTAGACTTAGTTTTATATGACTTTCACCAAATAGGTCCCGACATGGCCACCAGGTTTTGAATCCCTTATACTGAAGCCAGGATGGATTGCTATTGATGTTTGGAAGACTTGCCCTTGAAGCTGAAGACGAGATTCGAAATAAGGTGGTCATATTGGGACTTATTTGGTGGAGATCATTTAAAGATAAGTCTATTGGAATTTTGTTTTTCATTTTTAGTGCATACAAAATAGACTTGAAAAAATGTTTCGAGATCGAGGCTGGAATGGACTGAGACCTATGATTAAATATAGGGATGCAAAAACCTTTCATGAAGTATTGACAACACAAATATTGATCAGCATCTCATTATGATGTTCTCCTCCCATGCATAGAGGTAGATTTTAAAAGTGAGCCACGCAGGAGCTACGCGAATTTTAAATCGCCGGGAAGGGCGCACATCCAGAAAAAAGTAGGTGGAAAAGAGGCAGGGAATGGGCATTCCAGAGGGGGGACCAGCACAGATGCAGATGTACTATACAGATGCTAGCGCCTGTATAGTACTGGTGTAACTTTGCTACAGCTCCTCAGTAGTCGTTGAGAGAGAGAGAGAGAGAGCGCACTTCTTTATAGGGCTCAGCCTGACACTCAATATATGCACCATTGTAAGGGGGCACTGTTTCAGGGTGAGTTTTCGGGAGTTGGGTTAGCGTTTCGGGGGTGGGAGTGTTATAGACACATTTAGAGATATTCATTGTAAAATTGACATCGTTAAAGACTTTTAGACCTCATAAGTGATGAAAATTCTGACAAGAGGAGTTGATTTGTACACTGCAGTCTCTGCTCACTGCATTGTACAAATCAGCTCCTTTTCATCGCTTATAAGGACTAAAATTATTTAATGATGTCAATTTTACAAGGAATACCTCTGAATGTTTCTGTAACACCACCTCCCATACTCCAACCCACCTCCTGAAAACTCACTCCTACTCAAAATGCCCCCTTACAGTGGTGCATGTATTGAGTGTCTGGCTGAGCCGTATGGAGTCTCTCTCTCTCTCTTTCTCCCTCTCCATTTCATGTGTGTAAAGAGTATTTTAAAATCTACGCGTATACTTTAGAAAATAGCATGGCACATTTCTGGACGCACACGGGGCCCATTTAAAATCTACCTGAAGATTTTCAGTTTATACTCATTTTGGAGGGATTGAGTAGGAGTTTCATTTATATGTATAATATAATCAGTGAGTTGGAAGGGCTTACAGATTAAAGAAATAAAAAGGGGTTGAATTAACACAAGTTTGAAACATATCAGCAGAAGCGCCAGTAGTTCCAGGTTTGTGCTAATCTGTTATCATGTCTCCAATATATATACACGCATGCATGTTTCAGATTAAAGATAGAAATATTTGTTGAGGTTTTAGATTAAATATTCATTTTATCCACCCTAACTGCTTCTTTGTATGCAATAGCCGACCTCAGTTTTTGGTGGTTGATATAGGGTAAGAGGCATTGCACCATATCAGGCAGGCTTTGAGCTCTTTGAGATCTTTTCCAATGGAGTTCTGTGGAATGGACTTTTAACATAAGGGTTGTCTTTTTATAGGGAGGGGGTTAGATTGGTTTGTTTTTTTAATAGGATACCAATTTGCTAGGGTGCTTTGATTTGACGACACTTGTTAGGAAAAAATGAACTTATCTGTTCTGTATTACATTATAGTGTAATACAAATCTTTTAGATCTTTGCCAGAGAAAAGAGTAACCTTAGGGCTGCCACTAAAGGCTGGCCTTTATCAGTTTACTTTCCCTTGTGTCTTTTGTCCTATCCTTTACTCTGTCTGTAATATTCTATTCCCTACCTTCATTGTAGCTTAAATTACTACCATGACTACTAATTTGACTTCATTCTGGCTTTGTTGTTTTTGTAGGTGTTGTTTAACAATCTATTCACAGTACAATTCAGTTTAACCACTGACAGGAGAATACCATTTAATTACTTCTTATGATCTGGTAGGAATGTTTGTAGGTTGTATTACCTTTTATTATGGATCTAAGAAATGACTAATGGTACAGATGCTATTTGAAAGCTATATAAAAGTATTCAAATAGCATAGCCATAACTATTTTTAACCTGTCAGATCATTTGAACTTCATCTGATTTTAGCATCACTTTAGGTTTATATTGGCAGAATGCTTTCTATTAGCTGTTTTACTGTGTTATAAATCAGCATTAAAGATATAGTACAGACTCGTGTGTAGCTACTGCTAAGAACATAAGAATTGCCATGCTGAGTCAGACCAAGGTCCTCCGAGCCCAATATCCTGTCTCTAATAGTGGCCAATCCATGTCTCAAGAACTTGATAGATCCCACAAAATATATCTAAATACCTGTTCCTCACTCCCAAGGATAGCATTAGTTTTCTTTAGTCTACCTGTTATGGACTTTTCCTCTAGGAACTTGTCCAAACCTCTTTTAAACTCTATTATGCTAGTCGCCTTGATCACCTTCTCTGGCAACAGATTTCACAGCTCTGAGTGAAAATTTACTTTCTACGGTTTGTCTTGAATCTGCTGGTTGTTAGTTTCATGGACTGTTCCTTTTCTTTAGTATTATTTGAAAAGGTAAATAACCATCCTTTGTTTACCAATTCCACCCCACTCATAATTTTATAAACATCTATCATGTCCCCTCTCATCTGTTTCATTTCCAAACTGAAAAGCCTTAGCCTCTCTGACCTCATAGGAACGATGTTCCATCCTTTATCATTTTTGTTGCACTTATCTGCATCTTTTTTAGTTGCACTATGTCTTTCTTGAAATTGGGCGACCAGAACTGCACACAGTACTCAAGGTGTGATCGCACCATGGCTCAATATAGAGGCAATATGATATTTTCCATTTTATTCTCCAATCCTGTTTGGATCATTCCTAATATCCTACATACTTTTTAACCACCACTGCTGAGAAACTTTCATTTCCTAGCTTTTGTTTACTGGCTGATTCATTGATATGTTTGGATTTCTAAAAGTGACCTTTTTTTTTTTTTACTACTACTACTACCATTTCTTAACATTTCTATAGTACTACTCGACATTGTACAAACAGCACATAAGAGACAGCCCCTGCTCATGAGAACTTACAATCTAATCAAGCCAAACATACAAGTCAAAACACTGGGGGATTTTCATATAGTAAGACAATGAAAATGAGTTAAAGAAGCTGAAGGTGAACAATCAGGTTTAAGGTTTAAAAGCAGCCTCAAAAAGGTGGGTTTCTAGATGGGATTTAAACAAGGCAAGAGTGGAAGCATGACTCGCCAGCTCAGGAAGTCTATTCCAAGCAGATAGTACAACCAGCTGGAAAGCACATAGTGGGGAATTTGCAGTAGAGGAGAAGGACATAAAAAGGAGTGACTTGTCTGATGAGCGAACTGTTTGAGGAGGGGTGTGGAGAGAGAGAAGAGAAGAGAGGTAGTGAGGAGCTGCAGAGTTGAAGGTACTTGTAGGTGAGTAAAAGGAGCTTGAACTGTATGCAGGAATGAATAGGGACCAATGCATTTTCTTCAGAAGAAGGGTTATATGAGTGTAGCAACTTTGGCAAAAGACAAGTCACACAGCTGAATTTAGGATAGATTGTAGTGGAGAGAGCTGGCTCGCTGGGAGTCCTGTGAGGAGCAAATTGCAATAGTCTAAGCAGGAGGAGATAAGAGAGTAGGTAAGGATTCTGGTAGTGTGTTCTGAAAAGAAGGAGCGGATTATGGTGATGTTATAGAGAAAAAAATGGCACATTTTAACTGAGTTTTGGATATGGGTAGAGAAGGAGAGAGAGGACTTGAAGATGACTCCTAGGTTACAGGCTGAGGGGACTGGGAGGATGACTGTGTTATACACAGAAACAGAGAAAGGAAGAAGAGGGGAGGTGGGCTTGTGGAAAGACCATGCCAGCGGGGCCGAAGATAAAGCTGTTCAGCTGGGGGCCGGTGTGTGTGTGTATGTGTGGTGTATGTGAGACAGGGGGGTCCTTTGTGTATGTGTATGTGTGGTGTGTATGTGAGACGGAGGGTGCTTCTGTGTGCATGTGGTGTGTGTGAGACAGGGAGGGTACTTCTGTGTGCATGTTGTGTGTGTGAGACAGGGAGGGTGCTTCTGTGTGTGTGTGGTGTATATGTGAGACAGGGAGGATGCTTGTGTATGTCAATGTGAGTGAGGAAGGGTGCTTCTGTATGTGTGTGCGAGAGAGATGGAACATGTTGCTGGCTGTAGCTGTGAGAAAGAGAGGGGGCATGTGTATGATTGAGAGCTTGTGTGAAAGTAAAATAGAGAGAGCGTGTGTGTGATTAAAAGCCTGTGTGTAAGTAAGAGAGAGAAAGCATTGTGTAATTGAGAGACTGGTCAGAGAGGTGACGTGTGTATGTGTGAGAAAGACTGATCAGGAAGATGACTGGTATGTGTGTGTGTGTGTGTGTGTGTGTGAGAGAGAGAGAGGGAGAGAGATACTGGTCGAGGAAATGATTGGTGTGTGAAAGACAGAAACTGGCCCTCTGGTGTGACACGTATGTGAATGTGTGTATGTGAGAGAGAGAGAGAGAAGAGAGACTGGTTGTGGTCCCTAAGGAAGAGGACTATGAGGACAGCTTCAGCATATACTGCTGCTTCTTTTGTGGCCTCCAAGGGAAAGGAGTAGGAAAACTGTTAGAGAGGGTAAGTAAAGGTGGCTTTTGATTTCATTTTTCCTGATTGTCTGCCATTGGGTAGTATTGGGTATTATGTGTTGTGTCTGCTGTTTTGAAATATTTTATTGGTGTTTGAAGAATTTTTAATAGTTTTTAATTGTTAGACGTTGTTCTGTTCATCAGCTGTTTTGAAACATTTATTCATATAGTTTTACAATTATTTCTATAACAGCTTGGCTTTTTATGTTTCCTAATTGAAGGTGTATTGGTGTTTAAGGCCTGGTTTACTATTTGTAGTGTTGCCTTTTTATAGGTAAGGTTGTTCCATTTGAGTTCATGCCATATTGCCGGTGTAACTTTATGCGGATTAGTTTGTGTACATTATTGCAGATCCTGGTACTATGTTAGGTGCTATATTTCTGTTTTCATTTCTCTAGTTTTGTACTGCATGCAGAGTGGCTTTTTTGGGTTTCCATTCCAGTTTCTGTCTCCATATTTGTAATTTGTGGTCTTTCTGTACTTGGTGAAGGCCGAACTTGTCTCACGACCGTTCCTTTTTTTTGTCTTCCTTGCCTTGACAACTTTTTTACAGGACTCTAGTGCTTTAAAAATATGTACTATATATAAATAAATATAGTATATATAAATAAAGTCTATCAAACAAACAAGATCTGCTGCCTCCTGTTAGGAATGTGTTTCTCCTTTCTCTGGCTGCTCCTCCTTTTCCACTAAAATGCTGCTGGGCCTCTACGGTTACTACAGAGAAAAGAAGAAAACAACCTTTAGACCTAGCCTACAGCTCCAGAGCTGTCATAGAATCCAGGCCTCGATGGAGATATGAAAATTAAAGTCCAACATGGCTGAGGTATTTCCAGCACCGGCAGTCATCCTGGCACAGCTGATGCAAAAGCGCCTGGCTAGCATGGCCAATGCAAGTACAACCAGCGAGGCCGAGGCAGCCAATTCTGGCCCAAGTTCAGGCCAATACTGAACATTGGTGAGGCCTCACCCGGATTAGTGTATTCAGTTCTGGACACCATCTGAAAAAGAATAGAGACAGAATGGAGGTGGTCCAGAGAAGGACTACCAAAATGGTTTGGGGTCTGTATTAGAAGACTTATGAGAAGAAGCTGAAGGATCCAAATATGTATACCCTGGAAGAGAGGAGGTACAGGGGAGATATGGTATAGGCCTTCTGATACCTGAAAGGTTTTAATGTTGCGCAAACTTCGAACCTTTTCTGTCAGAAAGGAAACAATAGAAGTACAGATCACAAAATGATACTCCAGGGGGGATGACTCAGAACCAGCATCAAGAAATATTTCTTCACAAAGAGGGTGGTGGATGCTCGAAATACCCTTCTAGAGGAGGTGGTGAAGAAGAAAACAGTCAACAAATTCAAAGGTGCATGTGATAAATACTGTGGATCCCTAAAGGCTAGAGGACGGAAATGAAGAAGAGGGTGCATGGAGGTAACCTGCACGGTGGCAATGGGATTTCTACCCTTAACCAATAGCCATGATGCTTTTGGAAGCACTTGCCATTTTGAATGGTAACTGAGAAGTATGTTTTATTTATGCCACACCTACTTTTTTGAACACATATCTTTCCACACTAATTGATATGCTCCTAACTTTCAATTCAAATATGAAGGATTTTATAGTATTAAGGGAACTTAATCTTCATATTGATGTTTTTCCATTATCAGGTAATTGGCAGTAGCATTAGATACTATGAAAGCTTTGAGCTGGTCACAGATTATACAACAGCCGACCCATAGATGTGGCCACTAGTTGGATCTCATTTTTATGAAATCACGTTCACTTATTTTTAAGGTTTAGAGGTGAGGGAAGACTAACCTCCTGTACTAAAGTCCCTTGATCAGATCATTTTCTGATAAAGGCACAGGCTTGGATAGGCAGCACTCCTACCAGTGGTGACCTGCAGAAAGTTACAGTAGAGAGATGTAGTCAATATGAGCTCGATGCTTCTGGTAATGCATGGCTTCCCGAGGTTAAGAAGGCTAATATAACTTGTGCAGATGAGGCTGTTGATTTCTGGAAACAATTAGTACAGACCTTTTTAGATAAAATTGCCCCAGTGATATGTAAGGAAATTAAAAGACATCACAAAGCCCCAGGGTTTGACCCTGAAGTAATCTCATCAAAACAACAATTAAGAAAAGTTAAATGCCATTGGCTTAATTCCAACCATGACATTGATTGTGAAGCGTATTTAAGGGATTTGGATGACTTTTAGAACTAAGGCTGATAGAATGAAATGCAAATTTCTGTCCAATCAAATTCAGGCAGCAGCTAATCGCCATAAAGAATTGTTTCACATTGTGGAATCTTTGACCTCTTCCTCCAATGGTAAGACTACATATGAGGCTGAGTTAAATGCTGAGGCAATGGGGCAGGTTTTTAGATAACAGAATTAAGAAGTTATCTGCTTCTTTTCTGTCTGGATTAAGACAGGTGGATGATACATGGCCAGGCCAACCAATTCTGTGGAATTCCTTTGAGGAGATATCTGTCAATGAAGTTTACAACCTTATCACAGTGACTAAAACACATTTTTGTCCCCTAATTGAGTGGTTTATGGTTTGATTTATTTAGAACCCGCCTAGGCCTTACATCAGAACATACATAGCATAATCATGGAACAAATGAATAAAGAAAGGAATAAAGTATGACTGTTAAAATATAAATGCTCATTTGGAACAACTCAAAGTTTAAAGAGACTATTGCTTGGAAATCTTGTTATGGGAAAGGTATTTGTTTGATTGAACAGTTATTTAATGGTAATAAGTTTAAACGCTTTAATGGGCTACTGAATTTACAATATTTTCCATGTCTCCAGTTGCAGCATAGCATGTTGGCTAGCGTACTTGATATGAATAACATCCTTGACACATCAGAGGCTAAGAGGATAACTTCATTTTCAAAGCAAGTTTCAGGTTTCTATGGTTTATTAAAGTCTACTGTAAACTCTAATTGCGTGAGTACAGAAAAGCCTTGGGAAATAGATTTTGATATGTAATTAGATCCTGCTGATTGGTGAAAGTTTTGGAGCTAATCCTTACGTATCTCTGTGTCTGCTTCTGTTAGTCTTTGCAGCAAACAGTGCTGTATGTAAAAGTTGCAAAAGTCATGAAAAAACAGAATGAGTGCTGGTTTGTTGTAGAAAAATAGGCACTTGCTGTCACATATTTTATTGATGTCCTAATAAATGATTCTTTTGGGATAAGGTATGGGAAACGATATGTGCAGTATTTGATGTTCAACCAGTTTTATTTTTTAAAATTAGTACATGGAAATCATTAGCTTTGACTATACCTTTGGCAGTTTTTAAAAGAAATTTGGTTGATTTTTTTTTCCTTTTAATTGCAATACAGTTGGTGAATTTTCAGAATATTTTCATGCATAAAATAAGCATATATGTGCATAAGTAGTTTATACTCAAGTACACTCTGTTTTATAAAGATCAAAAGCATGCACGCATTTTTGTTCTCTCACGCATATTTACGCATGCTAGAAAGGGGCGGTCTAAAGGTATTCCGGGACGGGGCCACGAGATACACACAAAAGTTGCTATTTTATAAGAGACTTATACATGCACATTTGTCAACTTGCATAATTTTACACTTGCTATTTATATTATGCATTTGATATCAGATTCATCTGTTGTCTACCATTGGTTGAGTGGAAGGTTTGGGTGAACTGGGGGGGAAGTTCAGAATAAAGAGCAAGGAGGGTCTCGAGGGCCTGGAGAAGGACTGGATGAACTGGTGGGGGTTTTGGCAAACTGGTGATTTCCATTATATGTACATGTTTTAAAACATAGCAACTTCCATGCATAAAACAGGGTTTTATGCAAGCAAGTCCCAATTATTGTTTGCACATAAAATATATGTGTGTGTGTGTTGGGTTTTTAAAATAGGTAGGAAAAGTATGCACTTTCAATACATTGCAGATATTTGCGCATACAAAAACATCCACATATTTTATAATCTGCTCGTATCTGATATGCGCAGTTTATATAACATACTGAGGCTCTCCGCACAGCCATATATACTAATGTGTGGGGCCATGTAGAGTAGTTTGAAAGTTACCTTCTTAAGGCTGAATTTTGAAAGCCCTGTGCACACAGAATCGGGGAGATACGCATGTGGCTGGGCCACGCACGGGCCGTGCAGATTTTCGGAGGCCCGCAGCCACGCACATATCTCCCGGTATGCGCATTGGAAGGGCTAAACAAAAAGGGGGCAGGTCTGGACAGGCCAGAACAGCCCCATCAGGCACTGTCCTGCTGAAGCGCACACCGGGATCCGACCGGCCCACGCAACCTGCTTGCTGCTCCGGAGAGCAAGTAAGTAAGAAATCCAAAAAATCTAGGGTGGTCAGCCGGGTTGTAGGTGTTGGAACTAGTTGGGTAAAAGGGAGGCAGGTTAGGTAGGGGGTTTAGGAAGTTCCCTCCCAGTCTGCTCCTTTACCAGTCCTCCCATCAGTCCTAGTTGGATAGCATATCAGACCTTTACTGGAGCAGACTGGGAGGAAACTGGGGAAAAGACCTATTCCATCTCCGCGCCCATCTACTAAATTCCCCTCCACTTACGCGCGTACAAGCCCGTGCCAATATAAAATTGTGTGCACGGGTAGCAGATTTTGTAACATGCATGCATGTTATAAAATCGGTGCATCCATGTGCACGCGCCGGAAATCGCACACACATGGACACCCAGCCCTGTTTTGAATTATTTTAAAGATAAGACCACATTGGATATGAATATGTGATGGAATCTGGTTTGTGTATATTCCAGATATAAAAAGGCAGCCACTGAGCACAGTAGCTGTTTACATATGCTAAAATGTAAGAAACCTTATTTTGTTTTTCCTCCTAGTTTGTATTATCAGTCTGTTATGCTGTAGTTAAATTGTTGTTCCTTCTTTATGAAAGTGAGTGTACATTTGGCAGTACTGTTTTTGTTTTACTTAACATCTGAATAAATACAAAGATAAAACTAAGTTTCCAGAATCTGTGATCAGCTCTAGAAGCACCCAAGTACAATTTAACCCATACCGAAAGATGGTCTGACACGGTGCATTCCAAAATATCACACAAATCTGTATGAGGCATAATATCAAGAATGCCCACAAATAATCAGTTCTGCTATATGTATTATGCCTTGGAGATTAAAGCATATAATCCCTGCTACTAGGGTACTTTGGACTCCAAATATCAATTAACTTGAAAATACTCCAGCAAACTCTTAAAACTATCAGGCAGGGATGCTGGAGTGACACTGGAAGAAGACCTATCATGAACAGGCTACAAACTCAAATACCAGTCCTCCCATCAGTCCTAGTTGGATAGCATATCAGACCTTTCACTAAAAAAGGTCTGCTAGCTAACATTTGCCCATAAATATCAACCAGGGTGAAGTTGTGAAAATATACTTTCTAGGATAACATAGCTGCCCTTGGAGTCAGAATAGGATTTATTTACTGTCATTGGTAAAGCCTTGTAAACAATATGCAGATCCCATGACTTCTGAAATTGTGGGAAACAAAACACACCTGCCCCACTAAATCTCTCTTCAGCTTCAGGTGCTCTGTTTTAGTCAAATGTTTTTCTTGTAGCATGACAGCCTGAGAGCTTTGGTTTCTTTGTTAAACTGAAAAAAGGTATGTGCTGTTAATTAGCAAAGAGAGTCCTCTCAGTGCACGAACATAATACCTTTTAGTTACCCATTCTTGCCATTCATCCCAGGCGTGGCTTGAGCTGGTCACATCTGATGCATCAGGCATAAAATTTAGATCATTTCTCATCATTGCTATGTCCCAGATGAATGTGGAGAAAATTGTGAAAGATGGAACAGCAACATTATTGTCTATTTTATATCTTGAACCTTGGGAAACCCATTTTTCTTACAGACTGTATGGTAGTTTCTTTGAGTTTGGCCTTATTTGGTAGGCAGCATCTAGATAGTAGAGGCCAAGAAGATATTGGTCAGCTTTGGCTGCCTTGAGTTCCAGTAGTAGATCTTCAAGCTCCCGTAGTCTTTGAGATTTTTAGAAAGTTTATGATCCCCTTGAATAGAACACTCCTAATTGCTTCTACACTACCATAGCTTGTTCAAGTCTCTGCCATATTACTGACAGGCCTACTGAGGAATTATTTGTGTGCACTGACCTAAGCCCCTTTATGCTTTTTGAAGATTCATTCTCCAACCATTTCACCAACAGGGTTAATCTCCTTGCTTGGGGTAATGTTCAGTTCTGAAATGACGCCTTTGAATATAGATTTCTGTGCTCTGTCATTTTCCAGGTAGTCATCGAACTTGGTGAGCCCTATATTGACAAGCTCATCATGAATCATGAATGTTAGCAAGATCTGACATGCCTGTGAACTCAGTCTGTGTATGATGAATTATTTGTGGGATGCTTTTGGAAGTTATATGGCTTTGTTCACCACCTGGCATATCAGTTTTGAATGTTGAGGAGGGGTGAACCGGTAGATGTAGTGTATTTGGATTTTCACAAGGCGTTTGACAAAAGTCCCTCATGAGAGGCTTTTAAGGAAACTAAAACGTAATGGGATAGTAGGCGATGTCCTTTCATGGATTACAAACTGGTTAAAAGGCAGGAAACAGAGAGTAGGATTAAATGGTCAATTTTCACAGTGGAAAAGGGTAAACAGTGGAGTGCCTCAGGGATCTATACTTGGACCGGTACTTTTCAATATATTTATAAATGATCTGGAAAGGAATATGACGAATGAGGTTATCAAATTTGCGGATGATACAAAACTTTCAGAGTAGTTAAATCACAAGCAGATTGTGATACATTTCAGGAGGACTTTGCGAGACTGAAAGATTGGGCATTCATATGGCAGATGAAATTTAATGTGGACAAGTGCAAGGTGTGGCATTTAGGTAAAAATAACCCTTGCTGTAGTTACATGATGTTAGGTTCCATATTAGGTGCTACTATCCAAGAAAAAGATCTAGGCATCATAGTGGATAATACTTTAAAATCATCGACTCAGTGTGCAGCAGCAGTCAAAAAAGCAAACAGAATGTTAGGAATTATTAGGAAGGGAATGGTTAATAAAACGGAAAATGTCATAATGCCTCTGTATCGCTCCATGGTGAGACCGCACCTTGAATACCGTGTACAGTTCTGGTCGCCGCATCTCAAAAAAGATATAGCTGCGATGGAGAAGGTACATAGAAGGGCAACCAAAATGATAAAGGGGATGGAACAGCTCCCCTATGAAGAAAGGCTGAAAAGGTTAGGGCTGTTCAGCTTGGAGAAGAGACGGCTGAGGGGGGATATGATAGAGGTCTTTAAAATCATGAGAGGTCTTGAACGAGTAGATGTGAATTAGTTATTTACACTTTCGGATAATAGAAGGACTAGGGGGCACTTCAAGAAGTTAGCAAGTAGCACATTTAAGACTAATTGGAAAAAATTATTTTTCATTCAATGCTTAATTAAGTCTGGAATTTGTTGCCAGAGGATGTGGTTACTGCAGTTAGTGTAGCTGGGTTTAAAAAAGGTTTGGATATGTTCTTGGAGAAGAAGTCCATTAACTGCTATTAATCAAGTTGACTTCAGGAATGGCCTCTGCTATAACTGGCATCAGTAGCATGGGATCTTCTTGGGGTTTGAGTACTTGCCAGGTTCTTTGGCCTCTGTTGGAAACAGGATGCTAGGCTTGATGGACCCTTGGTCTGACCCAGCATGGAAATTTCTTATGTTCTTAGGTGAGTTTGATCAGGTGTACTCTGGCCATGTGAAGGGGTATGTATTAGGTAACCTTGGTGGAGGCAAGGTTTCAGCCATATCATGACCCCAGTTCATATGGGGTAGTTTAGTGCGGGCATGAAGTAGTATATATCTCTATGCAAGCATACCAGGATCTGGAGCCAATGATCTCTATGGTAGGGTGTGCATTGAACTAATCTCTATCTGGAGTGATATTTACTTCATGAGAAGACTGTATTGCCTCAACATCTGACGCCTCCTCATCGAATTAGGAGAATGGGCTCGAATACCTAGCAGAATGGCTTATCACATAGCCTCTGGTATGCTGAGCTGGATCTTCTGAGACAAATTGACTAATCCAGTTCTTCCCACCATCCTGTTCTACAGTTGTTTTAAGGATCTCAGCCTGGTCCTTAGCTGCAGCTGGTTCCTTTTCTTGTAGTACTTCTAGGTTAGATTCTTTTTTTTTTAATTTATTTTTTATTATGCATTTCAAAATTTTACACATAGTATAACAATGTGAAGTAATAAGGTGGTGTACATAAATCAAAATACAGGAAATGCTTTCACCATAATCCTAATTAGGATTATATATGTTAATCATCTATACACCATCTATAAAACAGGAATGCATGGGGGAGTTAGGCCCACATTTACAAGGAGCGATATATAGGAAATACTGAAAAAGAAAAGACTAAGTTAACCGCCTTCTATGCCTAATGCTCTGATCCAGTCGCCTTCGGGTGAGCATCCAAAAAAAACTTTAACTGCGATGGTTCAAAGAAAATATAATAATTTCCCTGGTATTTTATGTGACATTTACATGGATATCTCACAGTATATTTTGTACAGATAGCAAGCGCCTCAACTCTCATACTTATAAATTTCCTCCGTCTGTCTTGTGTAATCTTAGTAATGTCGGGATATACCCATACTTTTTGTCCGTAGTAAAGCTCTGCACTATTCCTAAAGTACATTCGGAAAACATTATTTTTTTCAGTCAAAAAGGCAAAAGTCACCAATAGCACTCCTCTTTTTGTGATTACATCTTCTTGGGATAATTCCAGTAAATCAGTCACATTCATTACATTCGCTGTTATTTCTTCACTTCCTTGGTCTCTTGGGGCTTTCTTCTGTGGCAGATAATAAGCTCTTGTGACTAGTGGGAGTGCCTCTCTTGGAATTTTCAATTTTCAGTCAAATAGCTTTTAAATAATTCCACCGGTGATATTTGTGGTATAATAGGAAAATTAACAATTCTAATATTAGTGCTTCGCAAGGAGTTTTCTAAATTTTCCAGCTTTTTATTTTGCACATTTTCTGTTTGCATTAAACACTGTTGATTTTTCTCTAGCTTTTTTACTTTCTCCTCAAAATCCAGTAGTTGTTTCTCTTGCTTAACAATTCTTTCTTCATTATATCTTGTATTTCTATTTATTTCAAAAGCTGATTTAGATAAACCCACTATTGCGTTTTCAATCGAGGCTAACGCCTCCCACAAAGTCTCCATCGTTATTCTAGCCGGTTTAACCAAAAACGGTCTTACTTGGATTTGTTCACCTCCTTGTGCGACTTCAGCTGCATTGTCCCGGTTCTCTCCCAACGAGGAGTCAGCTGGGCTAGTTGACTCTCGAAGCCTGGGAAGGTAGGCTCCCTGCGGGGGGGCCGGCCGGCTCTCCCCCTTCTCGCCTCTCTCTTCTCCGCCTCGGTTTTCTTCCGGATAGTTACCCCTCTGTGTGGCTTCCCCAGAGGGACTATCCGGAGACCCCAGCAAATGTTCTTCCCCTGTACTCCATTTCCGTTGGGGTGGGGACGGTGTGACTGGCGCGCCGGGACTAAGCGAGATCTCCTCGGCCATTGTCGGAGGAAGTCGCTCTGCTCCTCCTGACTCTGCGGCCCTCGCTCCCGGCTCAGTCGGCGTCGATGTGAAAAACTTCTCAATGGTGGGTTGTTGAACATCCGGAGTTTCAACAGAAGCCTGGCTTTCACGAAGCCTGGCTTTTCTCTTTGTGTGAGGCATGAATATTGAAGATTAAAAAACCCTTTGATCAAGAAACTCCAGAAACACACAGGAGAGCTTTCCACACACGTCTTAGTCAGACGCCATCTTGGCCACTCCCCCTCTAGGTTAGATTCTAAATAGGTTTTCTTGCACGCAACAGCGTTGGCAGCATTCTGCTCCTGCTTTTCCAGTTCAGCTTTCTGGCATGCAGCAGCAGCATCAGTGTTTCACTCCTCCTCCACTCTAGCTTGTTCTAGTTTTAAGGCTGCCTCTTTCCTGCTATAAGATGCATCTACCTGGTTTCTTTCCAATGGAAAAGGTTTGTTGTTGATTGTACATCATTAAAACCTTTCAGGTATCTGAAGGTCTGTATCATAGCTCCCCTGCACATCTTCTCCTTCAGGCTATACATATTTAGGTCCTTCAACCTCTCCTCATAAGTCATTTGATGGAGACCACCCACCATTTTGGTCACCCTTCTCTGAACCACCTCCCTCCTGTCTCTGTCCCTTTTGAGATCAGGTGAGGCATCACCAAGGACCTGTACAAGGGGATTATAACCTCTTTTTTCTTACTGGTTATTCCTCTCTCTATGCAGCCCAGCATTCTTCTGGCTTTAGCTATCGCCTTGTCACATTGTTTTGCCGTCTTCAGATCGCTAGACACTATCATCCCAAGGTCTCTCTCTTGTTCCATGCACAACAGCCCTTCAATCCCCATCACATACAGCTCTTTTGGATTACCACACCCCAGATGCATGAATCCCAGCTGCCATATCTTCAACCACCATTCAAGCTTCCTTAATTCACATCTTATTCTCTCTACTCCTTCCTGCTTGTCAACTCTTTTGTAGATCTTAGATCTTCGTATCATCTGCAAATAGACAAACTTTACCTTCTATCCCTTCCGCAATGTCGCTCGCAAAGATATTGAACAGAACCAGTCCCAACACCAATCCCTGTGGCACTTCACTTAACACCGTTCTGTCCAGAGTAGATTCCATTTACCATCACACGCTGTCTTCTATCCGTCTGTAATCCACGCCACCACCTTGACACTTACTCCCAAGCTTCTCATTTTATTCATGAGTCTTCTATGTGGGACTGTATCAAAAGCTTTACTAAAATCCAAGTAAATCACATCAAGTGCCCTTCCCTAATTTACTGCAGAGGAAACCTGCTCAACTGGCCCCAAAGTCACTACAGCTCTGCTTCAAGGATGCAATGGACAGGGGGAGGGCCACAGTCCCCCCTCACTGTCCCATGCTGAAAAGATGGTCTCTGGAGCCTCCTTTAAGTACTGGAAACCAGTGGTAAGAGAAAGCTAGTCAGTTGATTAGCTGTGGATCCCTCCAGCCCTGGTAAACTCCTTCCCCCGAAGCTGCCCCTTAGCTTTGGAGCACTCCTGGCAGTACTGAAATCTTCCCTCTACCTGCACCTTCCTTAAACTGCAGGCTACACACAGCATAGGCTTCTTCCCACACTCAGAGGATGATATCTTCTTAAGCAGCAAACACTATTTCAATCCACCCAAAAAAATGTTCACGGCTCACCTGTTGGGTCACCGGAGCTTCTCCCTTCCAAATCCGGCCACTCAGTGTGTATTGCCTCCAATGAGCTTCTCTTTTTTCTTTTTTTTGGATACTTTATTGCCAGCACAGCAAGAAAATAGCCAAATCTTAAAGATATAGGTACCCAGCAGAAGGGAGGGTGGGAGAAAACCAGGCGTATAGAGAGGTAGAAGAATTGGGAAGGAAGGAAACGAGGGAGCGAGGGGAAAACATACCCCAATTTCCCTGGAAGCCCCTGGTCCTGATCAAATGCCCTTGGGACAGGAACCAATGCTTTCTCCTCAGCCACCTCTTTCCTTTTTTTTTTTTTTTTATTTTAATAGATTTTAAAGCCTAGGACTCCGCTTAGTTGAGGGAGGGAGAGCTTGTCCTTTACCTCAGGAGCCTCTAAAGTAATGCCTTTTCAGCCTACCAGGCCACAGTCAACAGCACAGGATGCTCGCCTACCATCTGCTGGAGATAGAGAATACTTGGTAGGCTGGTGTCAGCATAGATGCACATGAGTGACATCAGCGAGCCTGTGGATCTCTGGCTCCATTTGCTGGCCTGTGTGCATAACCCAGCTTTCTGTACAGGTATGACTGGATAAACAGGAATGAATAATGTCTTATTGATGCTCAGCCTGTTGAGTACTTGTGCATTCAGCTTTGTCTTCTCTTTTGGGATATAAATATATAAACATATAGATAGATTAATAGATAAATGATGTGTATATATTTCAGTTACTGCATCAAAACTTATCTACATATGACTGGCTGCTCTTTTTTGATACCTTCTAATCTTTTTATTGAGTGCATGACTCCTTCCCTCTTCTAACTGCGGATGTCTAGGTGCTTTGGGACTCTGTGTGAATTCACTGGGGCCGCTTGTTAGAGAAAATCACCTACCTGTAATTGGCATTCTCTAAAAACAGCAGCTCAATAATTCATGTAACCCACCCACCTCTCACGTCAGAATTTCCCTAAACTATCAGATTGTGAAATTGCTTTGATCACCATTGGATGACATCATCCCATCTATGTGAATCATTGAGCTGCTGTTAGAGAATGCCAATTACTGGTAACCAATTTCATGTTCATCTATTCATGAAATAATTATTTTGTATAGTTTCAGCAAATAAAACTTGTAGCAGGTCTCTTACAGGGAAAATGGGGGTGGGCTTCAACTAACAGTGGTTCATTGCCCACTAGAAAAGTCTGAACCTAATTCTTCTTTGTGATCACATTGCCTGAACCGTAAGGCATCCTACTACAATTTTATATTTCTTTAAATCAGATTGAATGATAGTTTCTGAGATGGATGACAGCTATTTCTCAGGAAGGACAGGGTTTCCTTAGTGGTGGTGGATTTCTTTTTTATCTGTGACCTCCATGACTTCAAGTGCCCTAAATTTAAGATGGAAAGTATCGTAAGGAGGCAGGGTGAAAAAAACCAGCAACAGTGAGCAGAACTAAAAGGAGTTATAGTAAGGGCAACAAATGTTTATGTTACAAAAATAAATAAAAGTAAGAGGAAAAGAGACCAGTATGTTTTTCAAAGTAATTAAAAAAGTAAAGGCAAAAAGGTTAGCATTCAAAAGGTACATGGAACTGTGAGAAAAGGAGGACAGGGAAGAATACCTTGGAAAACTGAGAGAATGGCCATAATGCAGTTTGTGATACATTTTTGGAATTGCATTTTGGCCATTTCTGGGCTTGTGAAGGGGAAAGGGATAGTGGGGGGGGGGGGGGGGGAGAGAGAGAGCTCTGGGGAGGGCCTCACTGTGTGCACCTATTTATATCTCTATAGGAGGGCCATCTAATAGGTCGAGGTGAGCTGGTGTTGGTGGTTTAGGAGCCAGTTTTGCATGTAGAGTGAAATGTACGAACAGCACTACTTCATAAAAGTAGTGATAAGGAGGAGATTTAAAACTACAGGCTGGTTAATCTGACTCTATAGTGAGTAAATTAATGGAGACTCTGTTAAAGGAAAGGATAAGATAGTAAAATACCTTAAATCTAGTGAATTGCAGAATCCAAAGCAGCATGGTTTTAACAGAGAGCAATCGTGTCAAATAAATCTGATCAATTTCTGTCTTTGATTGACCCTCAAACAACTCTACTTGCTCTGGTGTACTCTGGTGCCAATTACTGTGCACCAGTTTGGTCAGCAAGCAACCATGCTCAAAAATTAGATATCCAGACTAATTGTGTTGTTTGGGCAATAAGAAGCACATTGAAATGCACCCTGACAGAGAGAGTAGTTACCTATCCGGTGTGACATCATGCCTCCCAATCTCTGCCAAGACAGCAGAATATTAAAACAACTCAATTTAAGAGAATCCAGATCTTCTGCTACATCAAAATCTGCTCAGTCCTTGATACTATCTCAGGTCCTGTAATCCAAATTAGACAGGTACAAAACTAATCGCAAGAGGTCCCATCACTAAACATTGTTGGGCATTGTGGAACTCTACTGATATTACTAATGAGAACCCATTAAGGATCCTTTAAAAGTTCTATACAGTTTCAATCCCCCACGATAGATTTGATGCCCCATAAATTGCTTTAGAGCCTCCGCTGCATGCTCTGTACATCTCCTCCACAAGTGGAAATTCAAAGATTATCCAAAGTGAGATTGTGGCATCCCGTCTGCAGATTTTTAACCTCAGTTCAAGAGAACAAAGGCTCATCAGATGGTGTTTTAATGTGTGTGTCCCCCTCTTCTTATCATTTTGGAACAACTCTGCACCAAACATTCAGTGGAGGTAGGTCCTTGGAAGGACATCCGGCTTTTCCACTTTTTAAAGTTGGAGGGAGGAAAAATTGGCACCTTTTGAAAAAAAATGCATGGGGAGTGGGAGTTTGAACTGAGGCTGTCTAGAATATTACACTTTCTACTTGATGTTACCCATAGCCTCTATCATGAAGAATTATTAGGAGGAGTGCTATTTTCTACATAGTCGTTTCTATTGAAAAGGAATAAATAGTAAAAATTAATTGGAGAGAAATAGCTTGCCCATTGCTGAAAATCTAATTTTGTGCAATGCCAGAAATAAGTTTTGCTACAGTATTTTGTTGTTTACACACTGTATTAAATATATTTCACCATTTATAGCATGGAATACAAGTTTAAATGTATGGTGCAAATGGCCTTATCAAATGTTATCTAAATGATGTTAATCCATCAAAGGAAGGAATTGTTGAACAAAGATACAGGTTGTGATACCTTTTATTGGACAGACATAAGAATTATATAAGAATGATGATGATATGAACTTTCATGGCCCTTCTTCAAAAGAAGGGAGGGACCTGTTTGGTCTTGAAAACTTACATTCAGCGACTCTGTGTAATATGTTAGCCCAGAGCAATCCTAAAAATATAAACTATAATTGATATTAAAGGGCTAGATTCATTAAGGCTATTCTCCCATTTTGTGTCTATGGGACAAAGCCTTAGTGAATCAGGTACAAAGACTGCAAGTCACCACCTACATAATCTGCCTTTTTTTCCCATCTTGTTGCAATACCACAGTCACTGCTTGAGCTCCAGCTTTACCCTTGCTTCCCCCTAGTTAAGGATCATCTGTATTTACCTCATTCTTTCTTCAGTTTTGATAGTTTATATCTCCTAATCATTTGTCACATCAGCACAAGAGCGCTTGAAAAAGTGCAAACCTGGGAATTGACTGATGCAGCCCAGCTGTGTTCATAGAGTTAAACCTATGTTCCTAGAACAGCCCATAGTTCATCAGTCTGCCAATAAATAGTAACTCTGATGAACCTAACATCTAAATAGCATTTTCTGGTAAAAATGTGCTGCTTATTAATTTAGTTGTCTGTGGGAGGTTCAAATGTGGATTCACATGTGCTTTGTTTTCTAGTTTGCACTGAAACTAAGAGCTTCAGAATATTTTGATGCTGGGATGAGATACTTTACCTGCAAAGGAAGAAAATTAATTTCATACAGTGAATACAAACTAAGCTGCTTTTCTCTTGACACAGATCTTGTAAATGTTGAAACTCATGTGAATCAGGTTTCATTTAAGTCATATTTAAGTAAATGGTGAACATTGCAATGTTTCCTTAATTAGAGGCAACATAATTCACTTAGATTTTAAGCCTTCATCAGAGGCTTTTTATGAATGAAATCATTGTTGATTATCACTATTTATTGCCAGACTGATAAACTGCATTTTTCCATGAGTAGAGGAATAACCTAATGGTTAGAGCATGGGCTATGAGCCAGGGAAGCCAGGGTTCAAATCCTACTGCTGTTCCTCGTGACTTTGGGCAAGTCACTTCACCCTCCATTTTCTATAGTTTCTCAATGTATCCAATCTGAAGTGGCTGAAAAGTGGAATATAAATCTAAATAAATAAATAGTTTGTCAATTGTATGAACTTCTGTGCTACATCGGTCAATATTTGCCCACTTTTTCCAAACATCCTAGTGCTGACCTGACATAAATGATTTAACTCGGTGTTTTCCAGTCATATTGGTCTGCCTTCAAACCTGTTCAGGTAGGCCATGGAAAAGTCACCACTGCCTGATGACCAGATCCGGACCAGCACCTGGATGCTACTATTAGCATCTTGCAGCGTCAAGAGACACCAGCAGAAAGGAGCTCCTTTCTGAGAATATGTGTAATCATGCATGCCTTTTCTTCCTAGCTACAATATGAGTCCTGGATTGTGGTGCTTAATGGGCAGCATGCAGGGCATGGATAGCTGGGCCTCATTCTGGGCATCACACACACTGCACACAGTAACTCATCTTCCCTGTCAATTAGTCCTTCCAACCTATCTTATCCCCAGGCTGAGGGAGATAGAAAGAACATGTACTGAACACTTTGAATGTTGGGGGCCACAGCAGTGAAGGTAACTAACTGAATTGGTTGCCCAATTCAGTCTTCTCCTGCACTTATATATAAAGGGAGCTGATCATTGTGACTGGTTCATGTGTCTTGTTCCCTCCTCTCTCACTTTGTTTTAAAGTTTGGAAGATAGACTGATGGAGCTATCAATGTTTTCCTAGCTTATATTATGGCCATATGAGTCCTCTCCATGTCTGCACCTCCTGCTCTGTGTAAGATGTTATGCCACACAGTGTTTTTGTTAATGTAGGTGTTTCTTGGGAGTGAAAAGGTTCATGATGCTATTTTTGATGTCTGTTTTTGTATTCATCTAGATCCATTACTGGAAGGCGATTTTATAAACGTGAGAAATAAATCATTTAGGGGTCTATTTACTAACCTGCAGTAAAATAGCGTGTTCTCGTGCTATTTTACTGCAAGTCATTTTGTGCGGGATTTACCAAACTGCAATACTTCTAATAAATACCAGGGGAAATTTCCTCATATTACCACGGCTGGGGAATTTATGCATTCCTGGCTGTGGCAAAATGTGATGGAGGCCCTTCCTCCATCTCAGGGCTGCCGGCTTAAAGGAGACGCAAGGCCTCTTAGCTTACCCCCCATCACTCCCCTCAATAAAATCTCTGGTGGTGCATGGGGGCAATTTAAAAGTATCCACACTACCCCCAACCCCCCTTTTGGCTCACAGGTTAGCTTAGTGCCATTTTGTATTACAGCAACAGCAGGGCAGGAACAAGTGAGAAACATTCCTGCCTCCTGTTGACTCCATCGCTCTTAGTTCAGCTGGGAGAGGCTCTGGGGACAGTGGAGGGCAACTGGACTATGAATGGACTAAAAAGTCCTCTCTAACTGTGTTTCCACTTGGGAATGAAGGAAGTAAGAGTCTCAAAATGAATCAGTTCAATAAAAGGATATCACCGGCAACTTTATTTCTACTGATCTGCATGCAGTTAACAGGACTGTGTAATTATTTAACTAGGACAATGTAGTGCCTTTAAATGTTATAAATAATTATAGATTGTTTTGTACTAATATACATTCTTTTACTTGTTAATCTTTTATTAAGGTGTAGTAGGTGTCAATTTAATAGCTTAGTACTCTTGTGTTCATGACCGAGAAAAAAGTGCACACTCTTTTCTCCAGCCAATCTGCTTGCAAAGCCATTGTGCAGGACAATAAATCTAACCTTGGGGGGTTTTTTTCCAGTTTTGTCTTTGTGACAGGTTTGTGGTGGTAATAACACTTGATAAATGAGTTTTATGGCCCATTATGAGATTGCCCTCAAATTGGTGGGTAATCCTATATCATTTATGAACTGAGATAAAACAAGTGTCAGTATATCCATAATTTTGAGTTTTGAGGGCTTTTATTCTTTGAAACAATACATTTAATAAACATTTTGCATTTATATAGGTTCACCCTTTGTTACACCGGTTAAAGAGTGTTGAAAATCCACTAGAGCTCAGATTATCCAGCAGTCTTAGTCATGAGGCAATGGATAGCTGTTCTGCACTGACTAATGATGCTGTTACCTGGGATGCCACCAGGTTAGCAGTAAGGAGTTGGAAGATATTTTAACACTTATGCAAACTACTAACAGTCCATAAGACCCTTGTCCATCTTCACTGGTGAAGTTAGACAAGGGTTGAGCAGTTCTTTCTTTCTTTTTGTTGGTTTATTTATTTATTTCAGTGTATTTTTTGCCCAGTTTTCAATAGATACCCTAGGCAGCTTACACTAATCTGCCCCTGGAGCAGGGGTTTGTTTTTTTTTCTAACACCTTAAAATCTGTCTCCATCTACTTCTGCTTAAAAAATCCTACTTGGATAGGCGCGGAGGCAAGATGGCGGCATAGGCAGGACGCTGATCGCTAGCTGCCCGAATTTTTTTCCTCTGTTTCACCTTTCTTATTAAAGACATGCCTTCGAAAATAAAAGGTAAAGTAAGGATTTTCCCACCAGAATCCTTACCTTCCCCAGGGCAGCTTGACATCTTGCGGTTTATGTGCCAACTGGATTCGGAGGAGGGAGCCGAGGAACCCGATGTGAGTCCCTGTGGGAGAGAGCGAGGGGCTCCTGTGGATGAGGTGTCTCTCAGTCCTGATGTCAGACCGCCTCTGGCGCAGCGTGACCCCGACCAAGCTACTCCCCAGTCGCAGGTCGATGACACGGCCGGCGCAACTGGGGGGGGTGGAAGTGGACTCGGAACAGGTGCTGTGTGTGGGGGAGCCCGCCCGAGAAGGGAGCAGTGAGGTCGGCGCGGGAGACCGGAGGAAACCAGAGCTGGCAGCCTGCCTTGGAAGGGGAGAGGAGGAGGCTTTACCAGATGGAACCCTAATGAAAACACCACCTGGGGTCAATGGTGAGTCCCCAAATCCAGCTCTTAGACCGGAGGCAGTAACGCTCGAATCACTGTGGGACTTGATGGCAGGTCAAGGACAAGCTATGAAAAGATAGAATAAAATGGATTCTTTGAATTACAATTTTCAACAAAGAATACTTGATATTCAGGTACAGGCCACTGAGACTACTAAAAAAGTTTCAGAGGCTGAAAGTAAAATTCAGTCCCTTCAGGCTGTAAATGCCACAGTAGTGAGAGAGCAGATGGCCTGTTCCCGACGCTTAGAAGTCTTAGAGAACAACATAAGGCACCTTAATTTACGTTTTCTGAACTTTCCCAAAGTAGCTGGAGAAATTCCTTTTTTGACATTAAAGAGACTCTTTAGGGAAGGTCTGGGATACACTGATGAAAATATGCCGTCAATAAACTTTTGTAAGTTTTTGAATAATAGACCTTCCACTACAGGGACTGCTCCTGTTTCAACTATTCCGATGAACTTGACCAGCTTCTTAGAAAATTCCGAAATGGATATAATAGAAAGAAGTACTTGTGGCGTTTAACACTGTGCAAGACCTAAACGGAGTTATGCGAAATTAGTTTAGAAAATTTCCTTTATTATTTTATGGTCAAGCAATAAGAACATATCCAGATCTAGCGCAGATAACACAAATCAGAAGAAGAGAATTTCTATCCTTAAGGCAGGATGTTGTATCCCTAGGCTATACTTTTATGCTTCGTTATCCTTGTAGGTGTACTTTGAAAAAAGGAGATGAATGTTTCATTTTCTTTCAAGTAGATCAGCTTCGTCAGTTCATAGATGCCCGTAGACCAATTACATCTTCCCCGGCTGACTAGTAAGGACAATGTAAAGATATGGTTCCAGTTAGCCCTATGTTAATGCTATGATGTAAAATTTAATTCCTAAATTTCTCTCACTTTGGTTTTCTTTGCCTCCTCAGAGTGTTTGGGGATTTCATATAATATGTACTAAAATTGTTAAAAGGTAGTAATTACGTTAAAATTATCTTCTAAGTTTTATGTTTTTAGAGAAGAAACTGGATATTTAATCTGTTACATGTAAAGAAAATGATTCCTATTATGAATTTATTTGCCTGATATTCAGAAGCTAGTAATTGCACCTAACATATTCTTTTTTTGTTGTATTGAAAAATGATAAAGAAGTAAAAAAAAAAATCCTACTTGGACACAGAAAATTTCAGTAATTACTGTCTGGCAGCAAAGCTTCCATTTTCCTGGAAAACTGAAAAAATGTTGGTGTCCAAATGAACTGATTTTTTAGAAGAGGCTAACTGATACAACCCCTACCGCTTTGACTTCATCAAAGGCCATGGTTCTGAGACCAAAGTTAAAAGTTTCATTTACCAGTTCCAGTTTCTGAGAAACACGGTCTTTTGTGGTGAATAGTTCCTGGAAACCTCTTTTGGAGAGTCAGTCTGTCGGCTCCTTCCTGGATCCTGGTTACAATGATGCAAACCTATCAGGATGGGGATCACATTGACATGATCAAATGGTTCAGGGAGTTTGATCTGAGGAGGAAGCGGCTCGGTCGATCAACAGGCTGGAGAGAAGAGCATTCAGCTTGGCTCTGGTTCATTTTCTTCCCTTCCTGTAGGGGAAAGCAGTTGAGAGTGCTTGCCAACAATGTGACAGCGGTGCCATGAACAGACTTAGGGATCTCAAAAGAGATTCATCTTTTCTTCTCTTGGGCAGAGCTGCATTGGCAGTTTACATCGTGGAGCAGGAGAACATGCAGACCCATTTCCTGAGCAGGAACCGATTGAACCCAGGCAAGTGAGAGTTGAGTCAGGAAGCTTTTTAGCTCATAGTGCGAAAGTGGTGTTTGCTTACGTGGATTTAATGCCAACTTGCAAGAATGGCAAGATAGGCTGGTTTTTCAGCCAGCACAGGGAGTTTGATGCCATGGGCATAGATGTGTTAGGTCTTGTCCAAAGGGGGAGCTTCTTTATGGATTTCCTCCTTGGCTGCTGATCGGGAGACTTATCTGCAGAATCGAGCTGGAATCCAATCAAGTCATCTTGGTAGCCCCAGATTGGCCACAGAGGCGGTGTAGTGATGCTACAAGTCGACGTTCCTCTGCGTCTCCTGAGTGCTTGGGGCCTGTTGGTTCAGGGCCCAATTAATGTGGAAGATCCATCTCCATTTTATCTTACAACTTAGTTTTTGAAAGGTCCCACTTGCAAAACAAAGACTACTCTTCCTTGATGATTGCTACTCTGTTGAATGCTCATAAAGCTTCTACATCCTTTCTACAAGCTTTCCCTGAGAGCTAAAATCTGGTGAAGCGACAGACGATAATCCTACCTCTGTACATATGTTCCTGATTTATGGTTCCCAGTTACATTTAATTGAGTTTATGAAAGTTCTCTTTAATAGTTTTCCTGTATACTTGTGTTAATGTATTCTGCCTTGAGGCGACTGTTTTAATGTATTTCCGCCCTGGAGGCGACTGTTCAGTTCCTTGTAAACCGGTGCGATATGTATTCTTTACAGGAACATCGGTATATAAAAATAAAGAATAAATAAATAAATAAATACATCCTTGGCCTATTTTCAAATTTGGCATATTTTGTAAGCATTTTGCAAGGAATGTGCAGTTTCTCCTTGGCGTTCTGATGTTCCATGTATTCTGGCCCTTCTCCAGAGAGTTCTAGAAAAAGGATTAACCTTAAATTATCTGACAGTGCAAATCACAGCTATTTCCAGTTAAAGGGGCCGAATCCACAGTATTTTGGTAGCAGCCCATCCAGATGTATCTCATTTTTTTCTGGGGATGAACAGATTATGGTGCCCTCTCTTTAGACCTTTGGTCCCTCAGTGGGACCTTAACCTGGTTCTTAAGGTTTTGGTGTAGCAATTTGAGCCTCTAAGATTGGCCTTGCTTAAAGATTTTTCCTTGAAGGCAGTCTTTCTAGTGCCAATTTGCTAAGCCCATTGTGTTTCAAAGTTGCAGACTTTATCTTGCCAGAACCCGTTCTTGATCTTTTCTTCTGACTCTGTGTCATTTGGCCTGTTTATCCTTTTTGCCAAAAGTTATGTCCGTGTTCCACCTATCTCAGTCTATTTCTCTACTGGCATTTTTGAAGGAAGAGTACAAAGGGTAGCAACAGATTGTTGCAGTTCTTAGATGTTGTATATATTATCTGAGTCATTTTTCAGGTATTTAAATGTCTCTGTCATACCCCCCCCCCCCCTCGTCTCGCTTCTCTTCTAGGGTATGCATTTTAAGTTCCTTCAGCTTCATCTTTTAGGATTTCTGGTACAAACCCCCACATCATTTTGCTTGCCCTTTTCTGGACTTTTTCAATGTCCCTCCTGAGATATGGCCTCCAGAACTGAACACAGTACTCTATGTAAGGCCTCACCAACAGATAAAGAGGCTTTTCCCCATTTTAACAAAGTTAGTTTTCCTGAAGTCTAGGATCACTGCCTGTGCTCTAATGCTGAACCACACCCTTCAGTATACCTATCTGTTTTACTCTCTCTCCAAGAAACATGAAGTCATTTTTTTATATGATGTGTGTAGTGTCTAGCAGTATTTATTATATGTGCCAGCATGGATGAGCAACATTGGATAATAGCCAGTAGGCTTAATGATTCTCTTTGGCATCTAGCAGACAGCACTCCTCCTGGGACGTCATGTCTGATAAGTAGATGGATTTTTCTGTGCCCCTCAGAAGAGAGTCACCAATTGCTTCCTAGATGCAGTTGTTCAGATACTGCAGCTTTGGGGCATATGAGCTTAGATTACTCCTCCTCATGGGATGTTTTCTCCACTTCTAGGGCTGCATGAATATTTTTTTTATGTGAAAAAAACTACATGGCCAAATATCTTCAGATATTCAACTATTTACAGCGCAGGAATTTTAGAGAAAGCAAGTAAACAGTGTGGATAGCACCTGACAGCATTGACATAAACCCAGCTGTCAGAACTCAGTAAAAACTGAAGAGTTTAAGCTTCAGTGAGGTTGTCTACTCTCCAGAGAGGCAAGTGGGTTTAAAGATGACTAATTCATCCTGCTGTCTATTGAGAACCCTGTATACAGGTAAGCAAACTTGCTTTCTCCATTGACAAGAAGGCATTGCACCGGGTTTGCTGGGGGGAGATAACGCATGGTATTTCAAACCTAAATTTGATTTAACTGTTCTAACAGTAGGAGAATTTAAAACATCAGTTCTCTATTTTATTCAAGAATGAAATAGAAACTAGAAACAAAAAAATGTATGGGGTTGATTTTCTACCTTACCAACTCAACTATAGCTCTAGTAATTAATTGTATTTTTTCTGAGTAATTCTTAATGTTTCACACTCTGGCTCAAGCACAAATCCATCTTATACTGAAACAGAAATTACAATATCTCTTCTACCAAACATTGGGCCAGCTGTATTTTTCCGTATGTACAAATTAGATCTCTTGTTCTTTTTCTGTGTCTGACATCATTTGCTGAGGCTTTGGTAGGAGCATTTTGTCCATTGACTTTGAGATTGTGGTCAGTCTTTGGTTAGAGGCATGTTCTAAGCTCTTAGACAGTTACTTTAAAACAAGCGCGCATTCACAAATATATGCAGAAATTAATCATCCATGCAAGTGCACGCATATAGAAGATTCCATACACAAAGCCATATCATTCTGGAATAAATGTCTGTAAGCTATCAACAATCTACTCACCAGCCTCAACTTGGTTCTAAACAAAAACAAAACTGAAATCCTCATTATAACTCCTGAAAACTATACCCCTTCCTCACATTCTAACACTAATCAACATCCGGTCACCGCAGGGCTCTCCACCACGCAACAAGTTAGAGACCTGGGAGTCATCATAGACAACAGACTCAGTCTCAACAAATTCATCAACAACACAACAAAAGAATGTTTCTTTATACTTCAAACATTAAAGAAACTCAAACCTCTCCTCCTATACAGAGACTTCCGCATGGTTTTACAAGCCATCATACTCCCAAAGCTGGATTACTGTAACTCTCTCCTCCTAGGCCTTCCAGCATGCACCATCAAACCACTTCAGATGGTCCTAAACGCCTCTGCAAGAATTCTATCAAATGCCAAAAAGAGAGATCATATCACCCCAATTCTCCACCATCTCCACTGGCTTCCAATTAACTACAGGATCCAGTTCAAGTCTCTAATGATGATACATAAGGCCTTACACAACATCGCACCTCTCAACCTAACATTCCAAATTCAATTACACACATCTGTGAAACCAACCAGAAGCGCCTATCAGAACAGACTAATCACACAACCTGCGAAATCCGTTCTGAGGAAACGTGCATTATCCACAGCGGGCCCTTCACTTTGGAACTCGCTCCCTCCAGACCTTCGTTTGGAACCATGCCACTCTACATTTAAAGGGAAACTTAAGACTTGGCTTTTCAAACAAGCTTTCCCCTAGAGCCAAGAACACGAAGAAAAGTCTTTTCAAGCCCACAACGAGTTATTCAGATCTATTTTTTTCTTCCTTTGTTAATCAGAAATTTACACATGCTGACTTCAATGTAAAAACTTGTTACTTAGTTTTTGTTCAATGTAAAACTTCTTTTATTCTGTTCTATGTAAACCGCTATTTGTAGCGATAGTTACTGTTCTTTGTGAACCGGGGTGATATGTATATTATACAGGAACCTCCGGTATATAAATTATTTTAAATAAATAAATAAATATTATTTAAAATACACCTAGTGCATGTATGTGAGCTCCCTAATTTTAAACATATAACATGAGCAAACGTTATTCGCATATCTTCCTTAGGAATTTTAAAACATGCATGCATGAAGGACCAGCCAGTTTGATCACTTAGTCCACCAGTTTGCCCAGCCTATCTCTAGGTCATCCAGACCCTTCCTGATCTTCAGTCTAGACTCCCCCTCAGTTTACCCAGACTCCTCACCCAGGCTTTTTTGACCTAAAATGAGTTTTCTTCAGACTTACACCTCATCAAGAGCAGAAGTAAATAAGCGCAGATAACAGCCCAATATGTGCTTCAAGAGTGGGATTTAAATTCCATATTTAGGTGCATAAATGATGGAGCTACCCTGGAATGCTCGTGACATGTCCTAACTCTGCTCCACTTTCTGCGCATTGTGTTGCATGCACATGTATACGCATTATTGGGCCATTTTAAAATACGAGCTGCTCATGCTTGACCAGATACTCACGTATATAATAGGCTTTTTAACACAGGTAATTCTTTTAAAATTCACCATAATTTTGTAACAGCCTACATAAGAAAGTCAGAAAATACATGCAAACGTTACATCAGTTTTCAAAATGAACTTAAATGCATATGTTCACTAAGAAAATGAACACACCAAAATTACCTGCATGCAAATATACCGGCTAAACTATATTTATCCTATGCTTTTTAAAATCCATTACCATTTTTGTCTCCACCATCTCCTTAGTGATGGAATTCCAGGCATTCACCACCCTTTCTTTGAATAAATATTTCCCCTTGGAACTTCATATCATGGTCCTCAGTTTTTACAACTTTTATAATTTTTATCTTTTGCTTTCATTATGGTTTTTAAATTGTCTTAAATTTGTGTCATGTTTTTGTTAATTTTATGTTTCTTATTTTTATATATTGTACACCACTTCAGACAGTACTTTGGAGCTGGGAAGGCAATTAAGAAATGTTTTAAATAAATTAAAAATCTTTGCACTCAGTTCTTAATTGCAGAATGCATGATTGAATCACATAATTGCCATTTTATAGTTTGCCCCTCTGCTCACTCCTTATACATTTTCAAACTAATAAAAAATGTTTAATAACAATAGAAACATATGAAAATTAAACCAAAATAGTATAAATGAACATTTTTTTAATGTTTAGCAACCTGGAATTATGCCATATTATGAATAGTATGGTTCTGGCATATTAAAGTAACTGCTTCATTTATGAAGTTTTCAAATGTAGCTTATTGTTGGAGAAATTAAATCTGTAAATTTTAAACGAGCGCACACCCGCCCATATGTACATGAATCTTATATTTTATCCCAGGACAAGCAGGATGCTAGTCCTCACATATGGGTGACGTCACCGAACGGAGCCCAGGCGGGAAAGCTTTCTGTCAAAGTTTCTAGAAACTTTTGACTGGCCCTGTGAGGCCACTGAGCATGCTCAGCATGCTATGATATTCTCTGCCACAGGTGTCTCTCTTCAGTCTTCGTTTTTCCACGCTGCCGTTCGCACCGCGGACCGATAGCCCTACCGTTGGGAATCTCGTTTTTGACTGAAAAGTCATTTTCTCTAAATATTCTCTGTCACGGGAAGATCTCTGCCTCGCCGGCTGGTGAGTACTCTCTGTTTAAAAAATTTTCGGCTGAAAATTTTTCACACACACACACACGTTCGTTATCGACGGCCGTCGATCAAAAATGGCGACCGGGTTTAAAAAATGCCCGGTCTGCAACAGAACTATGTCTATTACCGATCCCCATTCGGAGTGTGTAATGTGCCTCGGGGAACAACATGATGTCAATTCCTGCGAGAAATGTGCAGAAATGACAGTCAAGGGAAGAAAGGCCAGGCAAGAGAAGATGGAACACCTTTTTTCTCTTCAACTAATTCCTTCTCCCTCAAAAGCACCGAGGTCGTCTCCGGCTGGAGCAACAAAGAAAGTTCTCCTTAAAAAACCGCGTCCGAATGGATCGGGGGACCGTTCATCCTCGCCATCTTCTGTACTCTCTGCGACGTCAACAGAACGATCCAAAGCTAAACATCGCCATCGATCATCCTCCGAAACACCGTCCCAGGACGAGTCGATGCCAAAGCGGTCAAAGAATCAAGACACGCCGGTGATTGGGCCTTCGCAGTCACCGACACCGAAACCGTCATCGATGGTCATTGCGCTTCCATCGCATACACCATCGGCTCCCTCGTTCACACCACAGCTTGAATTGTCTGCAATGATTAAACAAGCTGATTTCCAGGCTCTTCAAGAGCAACAACTTCCGACAGGCCTGTCGATGCCGACCTCCGAGTCGATGCCGATACCCTCGATATCGATGCCGATACCCTCAGTGTCGATGCCGATGCCTCCAGCATCGATGCCGATGTCTTCAACATCGATGCCGATGGCTATGCCATCGATGCCGATACCTTCACCGTCAGTATCGATGCCGATGCTTCTGCCTACACCATCGATGCCGGTGATAACACCGATGACAACAGCATCTTTTCCCTCAAGATCCTCGGCGGATACTATAACCACTACACCGAGGCTACTGACTCAATCTACTTCGATGATTTTTCAAATTCCATCGACGAATCAAACGACTGCATCCCTGCAGCAGCCTATTCCATCGGAGGAGATCCACGATGAAGCTTTTTATCATCGCCTCCTACAAAGATACCAAAAGGTCATCGACAAATTACCACCTATTACAAAAAGGAAGGTATCTGCTGATTTTTTCCTCGATGATCCACAACCTGGACCTTCCGGGCTGCAAGCCCCTCCAGTTCCAGCAACTTATAGGGAGGAATCAGAAGACTCCTGGGATGATGAACCCTCTCAATTTTCCTCAGAGGAGTTCATGTCCGATGCTTCTTCTCCTGACCGAAGAAAGAAATCACCTCCGGAAGATCTTTCCTTATCATCCTTCATACAAACTATGTCTGATTCCATTCCATTTAAATTGGCTGCTGAGGACGATACCAGAACACAAACTCTCGAAGTACTACAGTTTGTGGATCCACCCAAACAGGTACTAGCAATACCTGTACATGAGGTGTTACTGGAACTTCAAAAAAGAATCTGGGAACACCCAGCTTCCATACCTGCAGTGAACAAAAGGGTAAAAACTACTTACATTGTTCAACCAGCTCCTGGGTACCATAAACAACAATTGCCCCATCAATCTGTCGTTGTGGAATCAGCACAGAAGAAATCTAAACGTGTGCGTCCACACTCCTCCATCCCACCAGGCAGGGAGCACAGGTTCCTGGACACATTGGATAAGAAGATTTACCAGAGTTCCATGCTGAGTACTAAAATCTCTGCATATCAACTCTATATAACTCAACATCAAAGAAATCTCTGGAAAGAGATGGAACAATTCATCACTTCCTTGCCAACTCAATTCCAAGAGCCTGCTCAAGAAATTATATCAAAAGGTCTTGAAGCAGGAAAACATGAAGTGAGAGCAGTTTATGACAATTTCGAAACTGCTTCAAGAACAGCAGCAGCAGGAATCACTGCTCGCCGGTGGGCCTGGCTCAAGGCATCTGACCTCAGGCTTGAGGTTCAAGATAAGCTTGTTGACCTTCCCTGTCTTGGTGACAATCTCTTTGGAGATAAAATTCAAGAAGCGGTTCAACAGCTCAAGGAACACACGGAGACACTAAAACAACTGTCTCAGACTCCACAAGAACCTGTTAGTCAGCCTTCTCGTCGTCCTCCACGGAGAGATGTAAGACGCTCTTACTATAGGCCACGCAAATACTACCAACCAACAAATAGAGGTAGATCCACTAGGCCAACTCAGCGTTCTCAAGCCAGACAATCCAGGCCCGCCCGCCCACAACCACCTGCGCAAACAGGGCCTGCAACAGGCTTTTGAGGATTACACCAGAGGACAGATTCAACCTTGCAATCCCAAACCAAACCTACCAGTTGGAGGCAGAATATCCCTTTTTCACGAAAATTGGCAAAACATAACCTCAGATCAATGGGTTCTTTCAATAGTTGCCCGAGGTTACAAACTAAATTTCACTTCAATTCCTCCAGAATTTCCACCAACATCATGCCAACAACAAAAATCTCAACTTCATCAATTACAAACAGAATTATCCACCCTTCTGACATCCAAGGCCATTCAACCAGTGCCTCGGAAGCAGAAGGGCAAGGGATTCTACTCCAAATATTTCCTCATTCCAAAGAAAACAGGAGGCCTACGTCCCATCCTAGACCTCAGAAATCTCAACAAATTTCTAAAGAAAGAAAAGTTCAGGATGGTTTCTCTAGGCACCATGATTCCACTTCTTCAAGCAAAGGATTGGCTTTGTTCTCTGGATCTTCAAGATGCTTATGCTCACATTCCAATATACCCTCCTCATCGCAAATACCTGCGCTTCACAGTGGGTCTTCAACATTTCCAATACAGAGTTCTCCCATTTGGACTGGCATCTGCTCCCAGAGTCTTCACCAAATGTCTAGCAGTAATAGCAGGACACTTACACAAAGAAGGTGTCCATGTCTTCCCATACCTAGACGACTGGCTCATAAAGAGTCCATCTCAACAAGGAGCAATAACTTCTCTCAACCGAACAATTGCTCTCCTTCACTCCCTGGGATTTCTCATCAATTATCAAAAATCCCATCTCAATCCAACTCATCTGCTTCAATTCATAGGAGCAGATTTGAACACAATCCAAGCAAAGGCCATTCTACCCATAGAACGGGCAGAAACCCTTATTCAGCTAGCAAGGTCCATCTCCTTACGGACACAAACCACAGCTCATCAGTTTCTGATTCTGTTAGGACACATGGCATCAACAGTTCATGTTACTCCTATGGCAAGGCTAGCTATGAGAGTAACTCAATGGACTCTAAGGTCACAATGGATCCAAGCAATTCAACCATTACACTATCCAATTCAAGTGACCCACCAACTAAGATCATCTCTACTTTGGTGGACCAACATGGACAACCTGTGCAAAGGCCTACCTTTCCAACAACCAGTCCCACAGACTACTTTAACTACGGATGCCTCCACCTTGGGATGGGGAGCTCATGTAGACAATCTCCACACACAAGGGACTTGGACAAAACTCGAAGCAACATATCAAATCAATTTTCTGGAACTTCGAGCGATACGTTACGCACTGCATGCGTTGCAGGATTGCTTTTCACACAAGACTGTTCTCATTCAGACAGACAACACAGTAGCCATGTGGTACATCAACAAACAAGGAGGTACGGGCTCCTATCTCCTTTGTCAAGAAGCAGCACAGATTTGGGGCTGGGCCTTGCATCACTCAATGTCCCTACGAGCCACTTATCTGGCAGGCATTCACAATGTAGTGGCGGACCGACTCAGCCGTCACTTCCAACCACACGAATGGTCCCTGGATCCTGCAATAGCAACCAGGATATTTCAACGCTGGGGTCAACCAACCATAGACCTCTTTGCATCACCTCTGAATCACAAAGTGGACAACTTCTGTTCTTTACACATACAGAAGAACCAACCAGCCAAGGACGCCTTTGCTCACCCTTGGAACTCAGGCCTGCTATACGCGTATCCTCCAATACCGCTCATAACCAAAACTCTGGTGAAGCTACAACAGGACAGGGGGGCCATGATTCTCATAGCCCCGCATTGGCCTCGACAAGTATGGTTTCCCACACTTCTAGACCTCTCAGTCAGAGATCCAATTCGTCTAGGAGTAGCTCCCACTCTCATAACTCAAGATCAGGGTCGGTTGAGACATCCCAACCTCCAGTCCCTGTCTCTGACAGCATGGATGTTGAAAGCTTGATTTTACAACCACTCAATCTTTCCTCTCATATATCTCAAGTGCTTATAGCTTCACGTAAACCTTCCACGCGAAAAAACTATGCTTCTAAATGGAAGAGATTCTCTTTGTGGTGCTCAACAAAGGATATAAATCCTTTTGCTTGCCCCGCAACTTCTCTACTAGACTACTTATACCATCTTTCAGAATCTGGTCTCCAGACTTCATCTGTAAGAGTACATTTAAGTGCAATCTCTGCTTACCATAACAAGATAGCAGTTGCACCTATATCTACACAACCTCTCATAAGTAGATTTATGAGAGGTCTAACTCACCTCAAACCACCAATTCGAAAACCCGTCCCAAGCTGGGACCTGAATTTGGTACTAACGAGACTCATGCGCTCCCCTTTTGAACCCATCGACTCTTGTAATCTTAAATTCCTCACATGGAAAACTATCTTCCTCATAGCCATTACTTCAGCTAGAAGGGTTAGTGAGTTACAAGCACTTGTCACATATGAACCTTATACAGAGTTCTTACATGACAGGGTGGTTCTTCGTACACATCCAAAATTCCTTCCCAAAGTAGTTACGGAATTTCACTTGAACCAATCCATAAATTTACCCACATTCTTTCCAAGGCCTCATTCCCATCCAGGGGAAACAGCATTGCACACCCTGGACTGTAAGTGTACACTTGCTTTCTATCTAAGCCGTACTGCAGTCCATAGGAAATCCACTCAACTTTTTGTTTCCTATGACCCAAACAAGCCAGGTAAAGCAGTGGGTAAACATACCTTATCCAATTGGATAGCAAATTGCATAGAGTTCTGCTATGAACAAGTGGGCCTTCCTCTTCAAGGGCGAGTAAAGGCACATTCAGTAAGGGCAATGTCAACTTCAGTAGCACACTTTCGTTCAGTGCCAATCTTAGACATATGCAAAGCAGCAACATGGAGTTCTCTTCACACCTTTGCAGCTCACTACTGCTTAGACAAAGAAGGAAGACAAGATTCAGCCTACGGACAATCTGTCTTAAAGAACTTGTTTCCTGTTTAATCCCAACTCCTCCTACATCCAATGTTCTGGGATCCTCGGCTGACTCATTCAACAACAATACTCACTGTAACCACATGACTCAGCCTCTAGCTTGCTATTCACCCATATGTGAGGACTAGCATCCTGCTTGTCCTGGGATAAAGCAAAATTGCTTACCTTGTAATAGGTGTTATCCCAGGACAGCAGGATGTAGTCCTCACAGAACCCACCCGCCACCCCGCGGAGTTGGGTCTCATACCTTTTATTATTTTATTTTTTGCTATCGCTTCATGCTATATAACAGACTGAAGAGAGACACCTGTGGCAGAGAATATCATAGCATGCTGAGCATGCTCAGTGGCCTCACAGGGCCAGTCAAAAGTTTCTAGAAACTTTGACAGAAAGCTTTCCCGCCTGGGCTCCGTTCGGTGACGTCACCCATATGTGAGGACTACATCCTGCTGTCCTGGGATAACACCTATTACAAGGTAAGCAATTTTGCTTTCTACATGTGCATGTGTGTCCTCCTTTTTTAAAGCATTTACACAAGCAACTGCTATTCCTGCATTTTCCTTAGGACTTGGCTTTTACATGTACAAGGGAGCTTATTTTATAACATGCGCATGTGAAGGAAATGACCAGTTTTACCAGTTAGTCCACCAGTTTGCTCAGTCTATCGCTAGGTCATCAAGTCCCCTCTGGTTCTTTAGCCTGCACTCCCTCTAGTTTACCCAGATCCCTCACGCAGTCTGTAGCTGGCTATAGTTTTATTCAGACTTACACCTGATAAACAGCAGAAGTAAATATGTTCAGGTATGAGCCGTATGCATGCTGCGTTCACAGGATATAAAATTGCAACTTTCACATGTATATGTTTGCCCTGCACCAGAACGCCCCTGAGCCACCCCAAATCCGCCCCTTTTTTGCTCCATCAAAGATATTCACATCTTGCGTGCAAATGAACAAGGTTTATAAAATAACCCCAGCGCAAATAATTGCTATTTGCGCGTACATCTACCATTTTATGCATGTACATCTCTTTTAAATTGTGTGCTGTTTTGTTTTCAGTTCTTTAGGAACCAGTTTAAACTACGGCTGAAACTCTTTAATAAATAACCATCTGTTAAGGCTTCTAATTATTTTTAAAAGGCCAGAGGAGTTTAAATAGCACACATTCTTTTATTATTCCTAACTTAATTACCTAGAAATTTCTTACAGATTACATCAGATTCAGTGTGTAAAATGGTATCTTTTGTATATCATTAGTGATGCATTAAATGAGTTGTTTATATGATAAATCTTAACATGGAAGGATCTTTTGTTCTTATTTTAAAAGATTTATATTCCAGTAAAGCTTTCTCAAGTGTGTAAGATTGTGACTTTTGCTCATTTTCTGCATCACTGCTGAACTTATCCAAGTCTATGAAAAGTATATAAAAAAAATACTTTTGGTGTAAAGTATTGTTATATGTTGATGCAGCATATAATAAGTTAATCTTTTTTTTACATATACATTCTACTGAAATTAGTCATACTGCTTGTAACACAAAACTTAAATTTGTCTAAAATATGCTTATTGTCTCCTTTGCCTCAAATAGTCAGAGTGCCCAAGCAATTCAACTTACCAGAGAAAACAGTTCGACATTCTTAAAAAGGATCATTGAGCAAGATGTCATTCATTTCAATAAAACTTTTATTCATTAATTCTCACCATTTGCTCCAGTTGCATATAAGTGTTCCAATAAAACAAATCAAGATGTTGAATATTCAGGGGATAATTTTCAAACAGTTTTCTTAAATTAGGCAGTAAAAATAGTACATAAGTTATGAGAGTTGTGCAGCGGCAAAATGTTTGTTTTAGTTCATTAATTCATCCCATAGCTCACAAAACTTCATTTGATTCATTTCAAACAAAAAATAAATTGTTTTATTTGTTCATTTGTTTTCCATTAAGTCAATGGGGGAAGCAATGCAGCCTATTTTGGCTCCAAAATCAGGTTTTCTAATCAGTTGTAATGAAAGTTGTAGGTAGACATCATCAGAAGGGAAAAGAGTACTCCAAGGTAGCAAGACTGTGTTAAAGTGACACCAAAAGTGGCACAAATGGCCCAAGGCACCATAAAGGGGCAAAATATTTCCAGCATTGGCTGTAGTTCTTGAAAGCACCGTAAGAGGAGCAAAGCAGCAGCAAGAGTGGCAAGAATACCCAAAGGCTACAAAAAAGGGGCAAAGAGCACCAGCAACAGTGGCATGAACACCCCAAGACAGCACAAGAGGGGAAAGCAGCACTAAGGACCACATTTTGAAAGTGTTGCTAGCACTAAAAAGCCCACATACGCGAATATCTGTGTGCGCGTGAGTGAAGCGTATTTTAAAAGCTGGAAATTATGCGGATATATACGCATCTGCAAGGGAAGAAAGAGGGATGAGTTGGGGCGTGGCATAATGTTCTGGGATGGGGCCAACAGTAATGCACGTAACTCAGCACATGAAGCAAAAAATAGCACAGGTGCAATAAATGTATCACATCTTGCATAAATTACGTATGCAATGCAGGAGCAAGGAAATTACCCTAACCACGCCTCCATTTTTATCGGGGGTGCTGTTTCTGCTATATAGCATTTTGATAAAACTAGGTGTATGTTAGCAAGATAAGTAGCTCTGCTTTAGAATGCCCCATCCTGCCTGTCATTTATCCGAAAAACTCTTTAGTTGGTTAAAAAGTTATCCAGATAAAGGGCAGTCACTGAATGCAGCCAAATATTGAACCAGTTCCATTTAGTCGGATGTCCAAACTTATTTGATTAAGTTGCACTGAATATCAACCTTACTGTATATATGTGTTGATTCCTTTTGCACACACACAAATTCTGAGTCAGAGAAGAAACATACAAGGTTCAGGCTGGAATTCACTGCAATCTGTTTCTTGAGTTAATAGTAAATGCAGATTAGAAAAATAGACTGCGGTGTAAAGACTGAGACAGAGTGGCAGCAAAGCTCACAAGATGTAGCATCCAGGGTGTGGCAGCAAGGTAGTGTGTGAGGTATCATAGATGGTGTAAAGTCATCAAAGCCTCCAACGCGTAGAATGCAGTGTGTCCTATACAGCACATAAACATTAAAATCCCCAAAGTTTAGGGTCTGTGGTATGGCAAACAGAACAAAGGCATCAAAACCCCCAAAGTGTAGAGTATGGGGTGTTGCAAACAACACAAATGCATAAAATTCCTCAAGGCATAGAGTGTGGGTGTCGCAAACAGCACTGAGGGATCAAAACCACTAAGGCACAGAGTTTGTGATATGTCAATCAGCATGAAGGCATCAAACCCCCAAGGTGTAAGGTCTGGGGTATAGCAACAAGGCAGCAGACTCCTAGGGTGTAGCACCAGGGGTATGGCAGCAAGTCAGTGTGGTAGCCAGATTCCCAGGATGTAGAATCTGGGATATGGCAGCAAGAACCCAAGTGTAGGGTCTAGAGTATGGCACTAAAATAGAGTGGCAGCAAGACCCCCAAATTGTAGCATCAGGCGAATGGCAAAATGAACAGTGGCAAATGCCAAAATGAATCCAACAGTAAAGAAGTTTCTTAGGCACCATGGGAGAGCAAAAAGTAGGCTGGGCAGTAAAAGAAGCAAAAAATAAGATGGGGTGGGAGGGCGAAGCGTGTCGGAGCAGATAGAGGCACTGTAGACTTGACCGTCACTTCTGGCGGTGAAGCTTATTTACCTGCGGTAGTCGGTGTATTCATCTGTGCTTGTAGTTGATTAAAGGCAACAGTCAAGTTGTCCAATGAATTCTGTTGTTCAGAGATTCGCTGGGCCAGGCCCGGAATGGCCTGTAAGGCAGTGAGCTGAGCCGAATCCATGGAGTTAACAATCTGTTATCGTTTTGAGGTGTTGAAGTGGATTCTTGGGTACTGCGGTGATGGCCACTCCCACGAGGAGGAGCCCCATGAGGAACTGCAGTACTAGGCTAGACTCTATACAGCAGACACAGAAAATTTGTATTTATTATACAGCTTGATGGTACTGCCCGGGTTGGACAGCAGTGAAGGTAACTCAGTAGAAGCAGTCCAGGTGTCCTCGGCAGAGGAGACCAGTCCCACACTTGGGTTGAAGAAGAGCAGCGCAGGGTAGCAGAGGCAGGACCCGGATGTAGACTCCAAGCGCTGAAGCGGAAGGTGAAACAGACTGAGAGTGTTAGTACTCACTGAGCAGTTGGCTGTATTGATGAAGATCCTGGCAGGCATAAGCAGAATGGATGCAGGCACCAGCGTAGGGAATGCAGGCCCTCGAGAAGCAAGTACCCGGTTTCCCAGATAGGCACCTGAAAGAGAGAAGAAGGGCCCCCAAGGAGCGGGTACCCAAGTTAGCGATGAATTACCCTGAAGGGCAGAGAGAGAGCTTCCAGCAGCTGCTGGGAAGCGGCAGAGCAGCTTAGACCAGAGCATTCCAATCCTTGCTAACTCAGTTTGTTAGCAAACGAAGGGCAAGCTAAATACCAGGATGTGCTGACATCAATTGGAGGGGACGCCCCCGAGGTTCCCGCCATGACGTGAATAAAGACGTGGGTGGCGTGCGCGTGTGCACCCTAGGAGGCCCTTAGGAGAAACATGGCAAACACTGTTGCCGATCCGGGTACGCCGGGGAGCGTGGCATGAAGACGCGGAGGCAGCCAGCCTCCCAAGGCTGGAGAGAGAAGGAAAAAAGGTGAGGCACAGATGACAAAGCCATCTGAGACCGACAGAAGCAACAGTGGGTAGTAAAGATAATGCTAAGCCATCTTGGTCAGATCTGACCACACCGCGGACATGTGTCTCCAATATGCCAAAGATCTCTGGCCATGTCCTTGATGGGCTCTGTCAGTGTGTCACAGAAATTTGTGCTGGAATCTCTTTCAGTGGTGGGACAAGGGTTTCAGCTGCATGCTGCTCTGACTATGGCCCAAATCAGGAGAGAGAATTCTGTGGGGGCAACGTGGTTGTGGAATATTGAGTTGGGGGAGGAAGTGGCAACTGTCAGAATGCTGCTTGTGCTTACACAACTCTCTGGGATGGCCACTCTTTTCTTTGCTGCATCCCCATTGTACCTCTGCCTCTGGTGCTCCTGTTCATGCACCCTAGCCATTAGTAACTCCTTCATGCAAGTGAGATACTGGGACCAGAGGGTGAGTATCTGTTTCATCCCTGGGTAACAACCTGTGGTAGGTATGCAAGTATTGTTTTCTGCCAGGGTTTACAGTCTCCCTTGCACCTTCTGCTGCACGTAATCTACTAATTGCTATACCTCTGTTTTCAATCCCTTTTGCTCATAAAAACACTCTAACTTCTCCTCCAGAATATTTATTTACTATGAGAATGACCTTGCCCAAGGTGGCACATCTGGAACTCAGATCCTCTGTGGCATCCTTGAAATTTTTCAGGACTTGTATCATTTGCCTCATCACTACCCAATCTTGATGCCCCAGGGGGCAATCCACTCCTATCTCTGCTTCCAGAGACAGGTCATGAAGGGGTGTCTGCTGCTGCAGCAACAGATAGGTGGAATTTCAGTGGATGCCACATCTTGAGTGAGCCGCTTATGAGGCATCTCATAGTCTTCCTGCTTCTTATAGAGAAGCTGCCCATCCTTCATGCTAGAGTGAAAATGCCCTGCTATTTTCGTGCACTTCTCTATCATGTCCCTCAGCGCTGGTGTGTTATATTCCTTGGCCCCCAGTCCCAGGGCATCCGTTACTACTAGGTGCAAGTGTGCAAAGCAATGGATCCCCTGATAAGCCCCCATCATACACCTCCCTTGTCATAATGTCCTCATTGCCTGTCTCAAAAAAACCCTGCAAGAACACGCCTGACCCTTTGGTCTAGCTGCCAGCTCTCCAGCTCTTTCTTATTGCTGTTAGGATATTAAGAAGAAGAAGAAGAAAATGCCATACTGGGTCAGACCAAGGGTCCATCAAGCCCAGCATCCTGCTTCCAACAGTGGCCAATCCAGGCCACAAGAACCTGGCAAGTACCCAAAAACTAAGTCTATTCCATGTTACCAATGCTAATGGCAGTGGCTATTCTCTATTCTCTATTGCATGAGGTGTGCAGCACAGCCCACCTGCTAGTCACTCCCCATTCGAGCTGCTGTATGCCTCACTTCGGCTGACTCCCAGCAGTTTGCCTTAATGGAGGGGGAAGCATGCATAATATTTCACTGGTGAAGCGCAAGCTACTCTTCTGAGACATGGCTAGCTGTGCTGGCATCTGACTGTACATGGTAGGGATAATTTGCCTACTGAATGTTGCCTTGGAGGGCATTTTGTAATTGGTGATTAAATGTTGAGGCAGACACTTAAAGCCCAAGTTCTCCTTAATGTTCAGGGTCTGGTCATCCAGGGCAATAATTGCCCTGATGCATCTTATTTATTTATTTATTTTAAATATTTCTATACCGGCATTCGCGATGAAAATCGCATCATGCTGGTTTACAATTAACAAGTGGCGAAGGAACAAAAAGAAAAAAAATAATAATAAATAATAATAATAAACATTAACAAGTGCTGACAAAAAGGTTGCAGTTACAATAAAACAAGGGAGTTACACAACTTGGAACAGAGAAAAGAAGCTAGGATCTTGTCACTTCTTGTCAGACGTGACAAGAAGTTGTCACTTCTGACAAGAAGTGACAACTTCTTGTCAGAAGTTGTCACTACTTTTGAGATTGTCTGCCTCTTGCCCTAGGACAGTGCTACAGAAAAACCATCTATCTGCTCTTTGGTGGCTTGCCACTGCTGTAGAATGGCTGGGAGCTGCTAGACTGTCACCTAATTGGTAGAAAGGGCCATGGGGGTCAGGTCGGGAAAAGTCTCCATTTCAATGATTTACTGCTGCTCCTGTTTCTGCTTTGAGTGGTAGAAGAGGTCCCCAGACTAATACTGGTGCCCTCCCCTGATGCCAGTGCTAACAGATGGTTTTTGTAAGTGATTCTGCATACCAGCATTTGTCAAATGCCCCAATATCTTTCCTTGACTGATGACCTTACTACAGTGAATGCACTGTGCAAAACACAGGTCCTTCCTCACTCTAAAGTGCCTCTATACCACAGATGTCTTCCAGGATCTCCTCTTCCTCTCTGTATCCTTGGGGGTTGCTGTTGCTGACACTGGGATTGAGAGTGGACCAGAAGGTAAAAGATTAGGAGCAACACTCACACTCTCTAACTGCACTGCCTGTTCTTCCTGGGGGCTGCTTTCAACCCCATCCGGATCATCTGTCTCCTCCTCACTGGAGGCTAAGATGCTGCAGAGTAGAATTCAAAGTGAGATTTACCAAGAGAACAGTGCTCTAGTGAAGATTTGATGACCCTCGGAGTGAGGACACTCACCCAAAGCTGAGATTTGTGCAATGTTCTCTCAACCTAGCTTGACATCTAATAATAATAATAAATAAACCTCACCTCGAGTTACTAGGTGGGCCTCCCATAGAGATATAAATACCTATTTAGTGTGAGGGCATTATGGCTAGTCTCTCTCTTTCTCTCTCTCCCTCCCTCCCCTTCAGAAAAGATAATCTTTCCCTGTGAAATCCAACCCAGGAGTAGGGTTGCCAACTTTTCTATGGGGTGGGGGAATGGTACCCCCTCATTTGCATAAATTTTAGATACTGCCTAAACAATGTATCTATGTGTCTGCAGAACCACTGGAAGCTCAGGGCTGTGCCTTGCACTAAGGATGTACAGCAGGGACGGATTCGTCAGGACCCAAATCCGTTGCATCCGTTCTCGGGGGACCCCGATCCGTTCATTAGTTACATATGTATTTGTTTCCCAAGAAAACCCCTATCCCATCCCTTTAAATTTAATTTACTACAACCCCCCACCCTCCTGCCCCCCCCCCCCCCACCCCGACTTGCCAAAAGTCCCTGGTGGTCTAGCGGGGGTTCTGGAGCGATCTGCACTCGGGCCGTCAGCTGCCGGTATTTAAAATGGCGTCGATAGCCTTTGCCCTTACTATGTCACAGGGGCTACCGGTGCCATTGGTTGGCCCCTGTCACATGGTAGGAGCAATGGATGGCTGGCACCATCAGGAGTGAAGGAGATCGCTCCAGGACCCCTGTTGGACCACCAGGGACTTTTGGCAAGTCTTGAGGAGGTCAGGAGTCCCCCCAAGACTTGCCAAAAGTCCCTGGTGGTCCAGCGGAGGTCCTGGAGCGATCTCCTGCAATCGGGCCGTCGGCTGCCAGTATTCAAAATGGTGCCGATAGCCTTTGTCCTTACTATGTCACAGGGGCTATCGGCGTCATTTTGAGTACCGACAGCCCAAGTGCAGGAGATCGCTCCAGGATCCCCGCTGGACCACCAAGGACTTTTGGCAAGTCTTTGGGGGGGGGTCAGGAGGGTGGGGGTTTATTCGTTAGTGATACGTTGTATTCGTGGGGGTTCGCCATACGTTTCGTGACCCCCACGAATACAACGAATATGGCATATACGTTGCGGATTGCCAATACGTTGCAAACAAATGCACACCCCTACTGTGCACCACCTCCTCTCCTTATGCTGTCCAATCACAGCATGGGAAAGGAGACAGTGATACAGCACAGCTCTCCTCAGATAGGATCCGACCTGCCTTCCTCTTCCTCTAAGAGGCTGTGGGGAAAAAGGAGGATCCACCTGCAAAACCGGACATTTAGTGTCCGGTCGGTACTTCTGATTGGACACTGTACAGAATGCCTGAACCTGGCTTTCTGGTCTAAAACTGGACAGTTGGCAACCCTGCACCAGAGTGATCTTAAAATGGTGTTTTCACATACTCAAACCTTTCAGTGACAGAAAGTCAGTGTCACTTGATAAAGGTGCCAGCTATAGGCTGGTTAAAAAAAAAATGCTTGACCTTGATTGGTCCTCCTTCCTCCTGTCTTTTTCCCTGCATCTTCTGGGAAGACTGGGAACTGGGACATCAGTAGTTGGTTGCTATGCTAACTGAAAAAAAAAATATATACTGCCTGGCACCTGCAATTTTAATTTCCCCCTAGAACATAATGGTAAATGAGAATGAATGAGGACTAAATTCTGTGTTATTTTCATTGGTGTCCTCCATTTCAGGGTATCACAAATGAAACAAAAACGACCTCTTCAGTCACATTTTACCCATTCATTTCAAACCAATGCACATTCCTATAAGTTATACCAATATTCACAGTGGATTTATGCGCTTTGAAAATTATCCCACCAAATGTATTTGTATACTTTATACTTGATATTACATGTGCAGAAAATGTTTGGGACAATTTATGCTCATACTAATGAAAATCCAAACCCCTCCCAATTCTGCCTGTGCTCAGTCTGGGTAAACGTAGATGTGAGCATGGCATATGTGTGTAATTTTATCCATATATCAAGCAGGCAGTTTTGTAAAAGGTCGTGTCTATGGATAAAGCACTGTTTTAGCCAAGGAAATTGCTTTGAAAATTACCTTCAAAGGTTTCAGCCCATAAATTGGAAGTTATACATATAAATAGCATGTAAGCACACAGGCAGCATTTTGTAGAAGCCTGATGTGTATATATGTCACATTTAAATAAAAAAATAAAGGTGGTATAGAAACGTTCAGTAGCTCACGCACAAGTTAGTATTTTGTAAGTGGTACATGCACATGCATCACCAAATTGATATTATATGCTTTTACATCTGCTAATTGAGTCATGGAAATGAAATCATACTTGTCTTTTGACTGCAGTTCTTGGATGGAAAGTATGGGTTAAGTGATGGGGGACAGGATGAAATAGTGAAAGATTTAAGTGAACTGGAGAAGGAATCAGAGAACTGGTGATTAAAAATACATGCACAAGAAAATCATTATTATTATTATTTATATTCCACCTTTCATGATTGGGCAATCACTTCAAAGTGAATTACGTTCAGGTCCTGTAGGTTTTCCCTGAACATAGTTTATAAATTACCCGTCTCTGTGCATATATTGGTAAATTTTAAAAGGAACGTGCATGCGCCCATAAATTTGCAAGAAAAAATGTGCCTTATTTTATAAAGTACGCGTGTAGCAATTAAAATACTGTTGCCATATGTACTTCTCTACAGCCTTTACGTGCATATTTTGCAGAGAGAGGGAGAGCACCTCTGTACAGGGTCAGTCTGATACTCTATATATAGGTAGCACTATAGGGGCACTTTGAATCGGGGTGGGTTTTCAGGAGTTGGGTTGGGGTTAGAGGGTGTATTGTTTTAGACACATTCAGAACTATTCATAGTAAAATTGGCATTAGTAAAGAATTGTAGTCCTTATAAATGATGTTAGCCTTTTCATCCCTTATAAGGACTACAATATCTGGGTAAGTAGTGCACCTTTAAAAAAAATGTCATGGGCTTCCTGGCCCAATGCCAAACCCCCACCACAAGTCACAACCCCCGCTGGCCAAGAAACCCCTCTCCCCGCCAATCGCAAGAAATGTATTTTACAAGTAAAAAGAGTATCCCCACCAGGCCCAGACCTCCCTCCCCCCTTCTTCCCCTCTAGGAATGTAATAAATTTCACTCTCTTTCTCCCCCCCCCCCCCCATAAACAGCCCTTCTTCAAACAGACGCCCTCCCCCAGAAGCCCTCTTACCCACCTGATACCTGCATCAGGTCCCCTTTACTCATTTCAGGATCACTGTTCTTTCAACGTTACTTAGGTAATGCTGGAAGAATACATTTAAACTATACGGTGCGCTTCTAGTGTTATTACTTAAGTAACGCTGGAAGTGCCAGAATCACACAGCAGAGCAATCCTAGCATTGACCAAAGATGTCCAGATATAGGTACCGGGTGGATGGAGGGTATCTGCATATGGGGGCTCCCTGCATCAAAAAAAAATTTTTTAAAAGTGCACATACTGAGATGTAAGCATATAGCTTTCGGGCACAGATATGCACATATAAACTGTGCAGCTCCCGCTGTGTAGGTAAAAAAAAAAATGCAAGCATAACTGTGATGATAACTTTAAAACAAGTGCGTGCAGTCACCCATACATATACGTATGGGCGGGCGAGCAGACGGATGCTGAAATTTTAAATCCAGCACGCAGTTGTGTGTATATGATTTAAAATATGCCTACCACACATATGTGTGCTCCTAATTTTAAGTCGTTAGTCAAGCAAATGTATCTTCTTTAGGAAACTTTGTCAGCTTTAACGCGTGCAGGAAGTGGATTTTAAAACATGCTCGCACATAGGACATTCCCAGTTTTACCAGTTAGTCCATCAGTTTGCTCCACCTGACTCAGTCATCCTTACTCCTCTGTTTCTTCAGTCTTCACTCTCCCCAGTTGACCCACACCTCTCACCCAATCGTTTTAGGCCTTAACAGAGATTTATGCAGACTTACACCTCATCAAGAGCAGAATTAAAACTGTGCAGCTAACAGCCCACCACACGCTGTGGCTGCTAGATTTAAACATGGATTTACGTGTAAAACTATTGAGCTCTCCTCAGAATGCCCCCGATATGCCCTAATTCTGCCCCTTATTTATTTTTTTACTCTCGCCCACATATATACGCGTGTAATTTACAGCTTTTAGACTACACATTGCTCATGCTTTGTATTGTATTTTAATCTTTGTGATTTTATTATGCATGTTCCTATTGTAATTTGCTTACGTTTTTGTAAGCGATAAACAAATAAATGTGGGCTTCTTAACCCAAGAAAATTCACCCTGTTGTATACATGTACTCTTATGTGTATGTTTTGAATATGCACTCTGTAGAAAATGACCCTCCTTATGTTAAGAGAACATTTTACGCTTGCTATGACCTTGTATTAGTGGAAAACATTAGTGCACCACCTAGATTGATTTTAGTGCCCAGGGAGGCAGTATAGAAATTTATTTATTTATTTAGCATTTTTCTATACCGACTTTCCAATAACAAAATTATTGATCAATTCGGTTTACATTTTAAACAATAACAACAATGACAAGTAAATGTCTTACAATGAACAGGTCGAATTAACTTGGATTAAGATATAAGGGGGTAATAACATAATTAACATTAAATAAATATGTTAACATTAAATAAATAAATTAAATAAATATGTTAACATTAAATAAATATGTTAAATAAATAAATAACATTTCTGCAAAATAATTAGAGACCGTTCTTTGTAATTCAGGTTAAAGTTCAAGTTACATACTTAGTTTTCTGATGATAGAGATAATATATAATCCAGACTTTCTCAGAACTCATATGTCACATGATTCTAATTGAAGGAGACAGGCATTACTGCTTCACTTTCAGGTTATTTATCAGGGTGGAAGAATTTTGACAGGGGTCTAGCTTGATTAAACTGAACTAGATTTGCTTTAGAGCACAAAATAAAGATCTGCAGCATGCAGTATTTACTTATTATGAGTTTTTCACCTCCTTTTTGAAGAGATTCACCTAAGGTGGTTTACAGCAATAAGCAAAAATAAACTATAGCAATAATATAATACAGTACACATTAGAACATATATAAAAAATAATCAGGAAATAAGTAGAGGAGATATTTGGGAGTAGAATATATAAATAGAATATAGCAGAAAGAGTTATATTATTTATCATAACAGACAGAAGTATAATACTAGGCTGCATGATACATCATATATATATATATATATATACACACAAATGAGTAAGCTATTTTAGATTTCCAGCTAGAATTGTATAGAGGGTGTGTGGTTGGGCTCGATGCTTGATTTTCTTCTTTTGGTAATACATATTTAATATTTATGTATTTATTTTAAATACTTATATTCTGCCTAAGCCAAACCAGTCATTCTAAGTGATTCGCATAAAGTGTTAAAATCAATCTTACTATACTACTAAGTTCTCATTTCTGTAATGCTACTAGATGTACACAGAGCAATATAGTTGCATGTAAGAGATTATAAGCTTCTGGAGCAGAGACTGTGTGGTCAAGACCCACAAACAAGATGAATAAGAGAAAGCAAGAAGTGTATTTATTATAGAAAACTTGGCTAACGTCAACAAGGTTGTGATCAGGGAGCACCAAGGCTTAAGATTTAAAAGCATTCTCTAAAAGGTGAATTTTTAGGTGGGGCTTGAACATGATCAGAGAGGGACATGACGCGTCAGCTCAGAAAGGCCATTCTGGGCAAATACAGGGCAGGAACATGGAAAGCGCAGAGTCAGTAGTTGGTGATGGAGGAGATGGGCACAGAAAAAAACATCTTATCCAACAAATAGGAGAATTTTCTACTAATGTTGCTGTTAGAATGGTGTTATTTATGTTTTCATGTATAGTAGTTCTATTGAAAACAAGTATTTCATGATTCAGTAATACAGGCATGGTAATTGTCAGAAGATTTTGCAAATTAAAATGGTCATTTATTAGCTGTTTATCGGGTCATTATAAACATTTAGCTGTTACTGCAATCTTGCCTCAAGTTACAGCGCAGTGTCAAACCTTATGACAACTGTTATTCTCACCTACAAAGGAAATCTAAGCTGGATTTCCAGAAATTTTCCACATAGAGAATAAAACGAAAAAGATCATATTGCCTCTATTGCTGCATGGTGCGACTGCACCTTGAGTTATGTGCAGTTCTGGTTGCCGCATATCAAAAAAGACATAGCGGAACTAGAAAAAGTTCAGAGAAGGGCAACAAAAATGGTAAAGGGTTTGCAATGGTTCCCTTATGAAGAAAGGCTAAACAGGTTAGAGCTTTTTAGCTTGGAGAAGAAATGATTGAGCGGGGATATGATAAGAGGTTTTTAAAAATATAAGAGGGGTGGAACAGGTAAATAGGGAACAGTTATTTACCCTTTCAAAGAATACTAGGAACAGGGGATATTTCTTGAAATTAAGAGGTAGTAGATTTAGAACAAATTGGAGAGAGTATTTTTTTCACCCAATGCACAATCAAGATGTGGAATTTGTTGCTGGAGGATGTGGTTACAGCAACTAACATAGCTTGGTTTAAAAAGATTTAGAAGACTTCCAGAAGGAAAAGTCTATAAACAGTTATGGAGCAAGCAAATGTCGAAGACAGGATGCTGGGCTTGATGAATCTTTGGTCTCACACGACATAAACCATTATGATGGCTTTACCGAATAACGGTATATAAAACTCATCAAATAAATAAATAAATAGCACTTATGTTCTTGCTCTTTGGATTTCGGTACACTTAACTTGGATTTGCCTCTGTTGGAAAATTCATGGAATAGTGAGAACCAGAGTTCTGCAGAGCTCTTGTCACTGATACTGCATCTAAAGACTGTGAACATGGAGTCTGCACGAGGACAAGGCCAGGACTGTGTTAATAAGGAAAGCTTTGTGAATAGTCCTGAGGTTAAGACTAGCATGTCTCTACTAATGCTGGTCTTTTAAGTCACTGACCTTTATTTTGTATTATTTTGTTTAAATAAAACTGCAAACTAGCACAATTTAAACTTAATGACTTGAGAAAAGTCTTCCATTTTCCCGTACTTGACAAAGAAATCTATCTCTATTCAAAAGATATCTCAAGAATTTGCCATAAAGGCTAACTAATCTTAGAAAGGAGAAAGATGCCCATTGTAATTTGCCTAGAATGTAATTATTTAAAAGAAAGCCAAAAACATTGTTCAATAGAGATATCTTTAAAAGGCTTATAAATCTGTAACAATGCAAGGTTTTGGGACAAAGGTCTCAGGCAGTTAGTACAAGAAAACAAGACTTAAAAGAAGAAAAGGACTGTTAAAGAAGGCCTAAATGTAAAGTTTTGATCCCCTTGTATCTCAGAAGTAACCAGCTTTGGAAAGTAGTGCAACCCAGATGGAACCTGCTTGGTTTACCCAATGCCAGTCAGTAATAAATAGGTATATAGGGGTAGATTTTATAACATGCATGCGCACATATAAAATCGGGTGGCCGTGCAACATGTGTGCCGGATTTTGTAATTGGCGCACACATGTGCGGGTAGCGCACGCAAGGGGGGGTGAATTTAGCAAACTCCGCGCAGCGTCACAATCTGGTCTTCCCCAGTCCGCTTCAATTAAGCAGTGGACTGGGAGGGAACTTCCTTAACCCCCTGCCTAATCTTCCTTCCCCTTCCCCTCTCCTCCCCACCCCTTAAAACTAAACTACCTTGGCTCAATTTTTTTATTTTATTACTTGCTGCTCCTCGGCACGTACTTCCCCAGGATAGCGACTCCCTCCCCACCCTTCCCCACCCAGAACATGCCCCCCCCCCGGCCCGCCCCTTTGAAGAGATTCGGCACTTTTGCACATACCGGGGTTTATGCGCGTGGCCAGGCCCCTTTGAAAATTTGCTCGGCGTGCGCAAGGCCCGGTCACGCGCGTAAACCCCGGGATTTACATGTGCAGGCCTTTTAAAATCCAGGCGATAGTATAGGAACTCGGCAGTGTGTGGGGTTGGAATGGGAGATTCGAATTAGGACTGGAGGACTTTCGAGGGAAAAATTGAGAAACAAAATCAAAAGACAATAAAGACAGTGCCATTAGTCACTGTCCCGCTGAAGCGCATACCGGGAGCCGACCAGCCTTGCAAATTGCTGCTGTTCCGGAGAGGGAGTAAGAACAAAAACAAAACAAAAAAATAGGGAAGTTATTAGGATTTTTAAGGGTCAGGGCAGATAGGGTAAAAGGGAGGCAGGTTAGAGAGGGGGTTTAGGAAGTTCCCTCCCAGTCTGCTTCTTTACTGGCGTGGACTGGGAGGGAACAGGGAACAGGTTGTAAAATCCCTCCCACGTGTGTGATTTGGCACTCGCACGCATCGTGCATGCGAGTAGTAGATTTTATAACATGCACGCGTTGGTGTGTGAATGTTATAAAATCAGTGCATGTGCCGACAACCGTGCGCACATGGACGCCCACACATGGGTCTAAAAATCTACCTTTATATCATATCTATCCATAAGGCCATTATATTTTTAAGAATGGCTTCTACCATTTTGCTCGACATCAACATCAGACTCCTTGATCTATAGTTTCCTGGATTACCTCTAAAACACTTTTTAAAAATCTGCATTACATTGGTCACCCTTCAGTGTTTAGGTACTGTTGCTGTTTTTAATGATAGATTACAGATTACTAGTAGCAGGTCTACAATTTCATATTTGAGATTTTTCAGAACTCTGAGGTGAATGCCATCCAGTTCTTTGATTTGTTACTCTTTAGTTTGTCTATTTGCTCTATTATTTTTTTCCATTTTCACAGTGATTTGCTTCAGTTCATCTAAATCTTCACCATGAAAGAATGCATCGAATGTGGTATCTACCCAACATCCTCCTCATTAAAGACTGAAGCAAAGAATTAATTTAGTTTTTCCGCAATGGCCTTTGTCATCCCTGAGTGCTTCTTTCACTCTTTGGTCATCTAGCAATCTAACTCCCTCACAAGCTTCTTGCTTCAAATGTACTTGAAAAAGTTTTTATTATTAGATTTTCCCTCTATGGCTAACTTCTTTTAAATTCTCTCTTGGCCTGTTTTATCAGTGTTTTATATTTAACTTATTGTTTATGCTCTTTCCTATTTATTCAGTTAGAAAAGCTTTCCATTTTTTGAATGATGTTCTTTTAGCTTTAACTGTCTCTTTCATCTCACCATTTAACAAAGCTGGCAGTCATTTGGCCTTCCTTCCTGAACTTTTTTAATGTGTGGAATACATTTTATCCTGGCTTTCAGTATGGTATTTTTAAATATGTCCATATCTCATTTAAACTTTTAGCTCTCACAACTGCTCCTTTTCGTTTTTTCCTATTTTCCTCATTTTATTATTTTTTGTCAAGATATTGGATAATATACACTTTCAATTGATTAGGCTGGGTAAATCAAGGGATTTGTTGTTTTCGTACAAGCAATATAACACTAAAAAAGTCCTAAATAATAAGAATCATTTTTGAATGAAAAAATTATGATGAATATCCAAAATTACGTCAATGCAGCCTTCGGACTGTGAGGGTAATTTTCAAAGAATGTAAAAGCAGTGGATAGTTTTAACCCACGGACTATATAAAGTGAAAGTGTGTATATACTTTTGCTTTGAAAATTACCTCAGGAAAACTTTAAATTTGCATGCACACTATTTGAAATAAAAACATATATGCATAAAGCAGAACTTCTCGACTCCACTCCTAGGAACGCCTCTCTGCATGTGCGGAGTTTTACCTTCATAATGAGTGGCCACATTTTTAAAAGTCATTTCCACAGGCGAAGTACTGTTTTTACCTGCAGAAATGTCTTTTAAAGTGATTAAATGATGTTGACAAAGATGGTATGGATATGAGAAAAAAAAAATCTCACAGCATTTGTCAGGGCTTAGGTTCTTTCTGAATCATGGTTAGATCAGTGCATTTAGACCACACAATGAAGTGAAAAGAGGGTACGACCACAAGCTAAGTCATCCATCATGAAACCTGAACTATTCACACTATTTACAGGTGTGAACTACCATTTAAGATGTGTCAATGTGTAACACCAACTGTTCAAAAATTCAAGCAATCTAATCATTTGAAATGGGTCCCTGGGTACTTTGTAAAGTTTAATGGTATTGCTGGTAATTCACATATAGGGTCCAATTTACTAAGCTTTTTTCCCCAGGGACAAAGAATGGGAAAAAGCCTTAGTAAATCAGGCTCCTAGTAAGAAGATAATAAAATGGGTGCCTGATTTAAGGATTTATTCCAGTTGGCATCTTGTAGTGAGAGATACTTTTTCAATTTGGGAAGTATTTTTATTTGACTGAATGTCTTAGTTTTACATAGTAATATGATAAATGTCAGCAAAAAAGGACCAAATGGTCCATCCAGCCTGCCCAAAACGTTGCTTATATATTTTGCCGCCTTCTAGAGATCACTGCAAAATATCCAATAGAGTGCTCTAGATTGTGCGGAAATCCTCAGAACCAACTTGAATAGTTTGATATTACTGTATACTTGACATTTGTGAACAGTTTGAATAGAGTAGTGTTTGCAGGGGAGGGCAAACTAAAAAGCAAATTATTTGTGCTTGGTATGTTTTGGAGTTACTTTTTGTTTGCAGGTTAGAACATAGTTAAAATTTAAGAAGTATATTAAAGGACATTTTTCATAGAATAGGAAGTTCAAGAAGAAGGGGTCATGATCTGAAGTTGAGGGAGGAAGATTCAGAGGAAACATGAGGAAATTCTTCTTTACAGAGAGGGTGGTAGATACTTGGTATTAACTCTCAACAGAGGTAATAGAAACCAGTAGTGTGGCAGATTTCAAGCATGCTTGGGACAGATATCGAGGGCAGTGGTAAGTGCAAGGTTGTGAGGTTTCAGTATTGCAAACAACCCAGCCTTTGTTTCCTTGAGAGTAGAGGCAAGAAGAAAGGTGTGAATAAAGAAAGCATATTGAGCTAATGACACTGGTAGGCTGGTTGGGGGGGGGAGGGGTGCAGTAGCTGACTAGTAGTAGTTTGCATTTCTAGACAACCTTTCCAATTTTAACTCAAGGTGATCTACAACATTTTTTCAGGTAGAAACCAAAAGGCCACAACTCCCTATAGTCCAATCAAGTTGATGCTATCAGGTTAGTAATGGCTGAGTATTGTCCAGCAAGGCCAAAGGGACATAGGCAGCCATATGTTTGGGTACAGCCTCATTAGTTTTGGTAGATGTTTAGATTATTAGGAGGTTTGGAGGTAAGACATGGGCAGGATGACTTCAAATAGGTTTATTTTGCTCATAGTATGACAAAAATGAACCTCAGTCATAAACCAGGCTATCTTGAATACAATCTCAATCTCGCAAATTTATTGCTACTGCTTGACTCAGTACTTGCATTTTGCGAAAAGGAGCTTCCTGCTGTTATTCATAAGATATAATGATAGTTTTCAATAGTCTGCATAAGTTAGTACATATGAACGTAACTCAGTGCATATGAAGTTACAGCAGTATTTTACAAACTGTGTGGTGGGAACTGTACAGTTTATAAATTACCGCATATTTCTACCCCAAAAGTACACATGTATATTTCAGTACACGTATATTTGTAACGCAGGAAAATGCATACTTTTTGTACCCATTTTATAAAAGTCCAAATATTATTTTACACACAGAATAATTGTAGTTTGTGCATGTACTAATCCTAAATTCTACGCAGAGGCATGTATTTTACAAAGAATAGACCCAAAAAACAAATCGGAAGCTGATCCAAGATGGCTGTAAAACTAACAGAAGAAACAAGGTCGGTATATGTAAAACTTTATTCTGACAAGATTTGAGCCCGACTCTGGCCGGGTTTCGCTCTTTTTTTAAGAGCTGCCTCAGGGGCTATACATGTCAACTGAGTAGAAAGAATAGACATAAGCCACTTATGAAAATATTTACTTGTGCATATACTTGCAATCAGCAGTTCGCCAACCTTTCTAGCAGTTCACCCTGACCCTGTATCACTTAGCTCAAATCTCCCACCCCAAACTGCATCCAAAAGACAAGTGCAGTTTCAATTCTGCGACTTATTTAGCAGTTATAGAAGTGAACAGATAAGTTTGGTAATGAATGTGTGTATACTACTTACAAATACTAACTTTTGCGCAACTTTCAAACCCTGTCTGGGAACACCCCTAAACTTACCCTTTTTCCTTTCACAGTTACACACAACGCTACAAGTATGCACATTCTTTGTTTTTTTCAAAATGCTAGCTTTGTGTATAGCTTCCATGTTTACATGTGTAAATATTCTAAAAATGTACCTTACTTTAACTAAGCAACATGAAGCCGATGGCACCCAATAAAATGATGACTATTTCGATATCTTTCTGCCACATTTTCCTGGTCTCTGATTCCATCTTTTGATACTTGAGGATCTTCTCTCTTTATACAGAATAGTCACTTGGTACTGAAACTTTCCCTTTTACCATAATATCAGGTTTTATATTATCAAATTTTTATGGGTTGCAATAGAAATGCCTCAAGTGATAACAACTTCTTCATTCTCTACAGTTCTTTCAGGGTCATTCTCTACAGTTCTTTCAGGATATATTATCAATGATGTTATAGTGTTTACATAGTTTCCAGTGGATGACCCATGCCACCTTATTATGCCTTTCTATATGCAGGCCTTCTAGTATCAGCATGTCACACCCAGTGACGAGACATGTTTAACCTTTTTGAGTTCTCTTTTATAGAATCTGCATTTATCTGCTTTACCATTTCATTTCTATGCAGGCTATGAATCATCTTCTCTGTAGTCCATTGTCCTGTGCAGCAGTTATCAATTTCTCATTGATATGTACAAGTTCACCTCTTCTTAACCATTCCTGTGTCAGGTCTTGATCTACTTGTAGTTACAGGAATAATTTAACATTTCCTGCTGTATTTGTGCTATAACCAATTGTTTTTCCTTGTTTGCTGTCTAGCTCTGTAAAGAGTTTTTTTTTCTTGCTTTGCAAATTCTGTTGCCTCTTTCTCTAAGTGTGCTGGTAAATTTTCCCTCATTCCTTCTACCCATCGAAATAACTGTCTGAGCTTAAACACCAGTTTTGGTTGTTTACATTCTTACTTCAGCCTTTTTGAGTATTTGGATCTGTTGATGCTGTTAGATATGTGTTACAATGTTCAGTGAAAAAGATGTTTTCAGTTTTGTCCAGTTTTTCCTTAAGGAAGATCACTGTAGCATATTTATCTAGGCTGAATATCATCTGAGAAGCTTTTCAGTACTTGGAGTTGTTCACTAAATGATGATCACAGGAACAATAAAGCTTAAAATCATCTACAAATTGTAGGTCGAATATTATCTCTGAGTCATTGGTGTCTCTAGGATTAAGGTTAAATCCATAGCTCAAAGACTTGTTAAGAGCAGATTCAATAGCAAATAAAATAAGAGTGGTGACAGGGAATCTTCCAGAACTATTCTTCAATGGATGTTGATGTTAGGAATAACTGTTGGATTTACTGCTCACTGAAGGGTCCCGCGAGCGGCTTTACTTACCACCACTAGCCGAATGCCAGCTCTGCTCCTGACCCTGCCTGTGTGCTGCCATTCTTCAAGGCTGGAGATGCCGCCAACACCGACCTGTGCAGCCAAAGCGCCACTGTCCCCAATGCCACCTGAATGTCATCGACTCCAGCACTTTCCAGCGTCTCCTAACCGCACGCACGCACCTTTGTTCAAGATTTAAAGAGCCGGTGGTGGGAAAGGCCACAGCGCCCTCCATTGACATCATCCCTGGCTGCCCTATAAAAGGGCTCTTCAGACTTTGCTCCTGGCCTTCACTAGGTCTCCAAATTCTTGACCTGGCCCTTTGATCTTGTTCCTGATGCCAGGTCTTCACTCCTGTTTCCAGGTTTCTGTTCCGACAAAATCTCCTGTGGTCTTCGTCTTGTTCCAGTGCCTTTATGCTGCTTCAGCGTCCTGGTCTGCGTCTAGTTCCAGTGATCTTCACTTGTTCCAGCACCTTGTGTTTTCAGCCTGGTCCAGTATTCTGGTGTCGTCAGCTTGCCAGCGTTTAGCCAGCGACCTGTGTCTTCAGTCTGTCTCAGCGTTCTGATGTTTTCAGCCTTCAGAACAGTCCGGTTCCAAGTCTTCAGACTCCTGCTCCTGAGTTCCTAGTTCTGTTCATAGTTCCTGAGTATAGGTCCTGAGTTCTGAGTTCTGGTGTCTTCTCTTCTGGAGCCTTGGTCCTACCTTGGTCTGTTTGGCCCTTGTCTTCAGACTTCGCCTGGTGTCTTGTCTTGCTTGGAGTCTACGTCTTCAGTGTTAGCCTGCGGCATGGACCACAGCCAACCCCATGGTTGTGCAGTTCGGGCGTATCTGTGGTCCGAAAAGGCCTTCAGAGTGGCCGGAGAGCTAACCCCAGAGACCAGCCCTGGCTGCTGATTCTGACAGTAACATTTTATCTATTATTATGATTCATATATTATGGCCCCCGGAGTCTGGGAAAGCCCCAAGGGGAGTGGCTTGGGACAGCAAAGCAGGACTCGGAGCAAGACAAGGGCTGGTCTTTCACCTAGCCAGCCCCCTCCCCTGGTCTTCCATCTAGCCAGCCCTTGAGTTCTGGGGATCAATAGGTTTCTACGGCGGCAGTACATCATAGTGGTGAGTCCACACAAGCAAGGCTGGAGACAAGACTTGGACAAGCCAGGCAAGGCTGGGCAGGCTTAGCAGGCTGGACAAGGCAGGCAGGCTTGTATGGCAGGACAAGGCAAGGCTGGATACTAAGCGGGACCTGGAACTAGACAAGAAAAGGATGAAACAAGGCAAGGACAAGACTCTGGTACATGCAGGACTGGACAGGATATTGGAAAAGACAGGAAAAGACCAGCAAGGCAGACTAGGGCAGGACTTAGACAAGGCAGAAAAGGGAAGCATGAGAAAAAAAACATAGTAGCCCTACGGCAGAAAGGCTTAGAACAGGCAGAATAGGCCCCAAGGCAGGATACAACAGAGAATAGGCCAGAGGCCTCAAGACAGAGAACAAGCCAGGATAGGCCCCGAGGGCTTCGAGGCAAGGCAGAAAGCCTGTAGGCCACAAGACAAGGCAGAAGGCCCATAGGCCACAAGGCAATGCAAGAGCAAGGCAGAAGGTTCATAGGCTACAAGCAGAAGCGATTAGTAAAAACAGGATTTGTTTATTATTTGGTCTAGTGAAGGTGATAGCCCGACTCTGGCCGAGTTTCGCTCATTTGAACGAGCTGCCTCAGGGGCTGCAAAATATTCTCAATGGTCCTTTGAAATATCACATTCAATCCTCCTTTGTTGCCATGAAACAATGTTCTTATACAATATATCGGCTTGGTATGATGCTGGAGTATGCGTATATGGTATTTACACCCGGTAAAACAGGAAACTCCTATGTCCTCTACTGCCCCCAGAAATAATAGGTTCAAAGGATTATTTCTGTTTTTTTGGCGTGAAAAATGAGACGTTTTCACCCCGGCGTTTAGTACAGTTTGTGACACATGAACTGGGGCAGTAGAGGACATAAGAGAGTTTCCTGTTTTACCGGATGTAAGTACTGTATACGCTTACTCCAGCATCATACCAAGCTGATATATTTTATAACAACATTGTTTCATGGCAACAAAGGAGGATTGAATGTGATATTTCAAAGGACCATCATAGTAATCAGCTATTTATGCTACTATAGGAGGCCCACCTAGTAACTTGAGGTGAGGTTTAGGTAGTAAAGTAGGGGTTACGGGCCACTTTTACATGTAGACTGAGACGTACGAACAGAACAGTACACTCTTGTGAAGATTTGATGTCATTCAGAGGGAGGAAACTCACACAAAGATGAGATTTGTACAGTTTTCTCTCAACCTAGCTTGATGTTACCCAGGTAGAGTGTCCATCAAGGTAGGGCGAGAGAACATTGTACAAATCTCATCTTTGTGTGAGTTTTCTCACTCCGAATGACATCAAATCTTCACAAGAGTGTACTGTTCATACGTCCCAGTCTGCATGTAAAAGTGGCCCATAACCCTTACTTTACTACCTAAACCTCACCTCGAGTTACTAGGTGGGCTATAGAGAAATAAATAACTACTACAAGGCCCTTGTAGTGTTGTTATTTAGGAGAGTTGTGGGTGGATCCTCTGACCAGTGGCAGATGACTACGCCCCCGGGGGAAGATCCTGAGAGGGACCACTGGTCAGGCTCAGAGTTAGGAGAAGGACACACACTAATTCTTTTATTAGATAGTATACTGAACCACCAGAGGTGGCAGTAGTGAGCTGGAAAGCCCGGTTGGGCTGTAGTCCCTCAGATACTGGAACAGAGATCCCTGGAGGCTGAGCTGTAGAGAAACTGAAATATAGTGAATAGGCAGGGTATGCAGAGTTCATGTACCAAACCTGACGGTAACACTCACACAGTGTCTCATAGAAGCCCAGGAGCTGGAATGTATAGGCCTTCGAGGAGCAAGTACCTGGTTCCAGGGAAAGCTCTGAGAGAGCGATGGTAACTCACTGATGTAGTTGGCAGTGATGACTTCCAGGCAGAAGAGAATACGGAGCAAGTCTGGGAACAAGGGCCCTTGAGGAACGAGTACCGGTTCCAGACTGTCACCTGAAAAACAAAGGAGAGAGCGAGGCCCCCGAGGAGCGGGTACCCCTGGTTAGTCCGAGGAAGCAAATATCTTAGGTAGAGTAACCCTTGCTAACTCGATGTGTTAGCAAATTCTTATATATCCGTAGCGGGTGACGACATCTCAGGGGAACGCCCCTGAGGTTCGCGCCTTCGCCAGTACTTCAATCGGGGCCGTGCCGCACACGCGCCCCTAGGCCTCCAGGAAACATGGCGAGTTGCAGCGTCTAGCCGGTCCGGGGACGCCGCAGGACTTCAGCAGAAGGACGCCGTGGCAGCCAATCTTCCCGCAGGCGAAGAGGGAGGCGCCAAAGAGATAAGGCGGGTGGAGAGAGGACTGAAGAACCGATGGATACAACAGTACCCCCCTTCAAAGGGTGATTTCCTCTTCGGGTACCATGCTTAGTTTTTGAAGGATGTGTGAGGTGGAACTGACGAAGCATCTCTTTGTCCAGGATATTGGTCTGAGGCTCCCAAGAGTTTCCTTCGGGGCCGAAACCTTCCCATTTTACAAGGTATTCAAAAGTCTTGCCTCATTTACAAACGTCCAGGACTTCTTCGACTTTGTATTCTAAGTCGTCTTCTGCATTAATGACAGGTAGATCTTGAGTCTTAGAAGAAAATTCGCTAAGTATGTTGTTATAGATATCAGCAGCGATGGATGAGCTGCTGGGGACGTCACTGAGATCTTCAGTGGAAGTGGCGAAGTTGGGGAATGTCAAAGCCCACTTCAAGTTGTAGCACAGTAGTGGATCTTTCAACTTGATGAGGGGAATCTTCAGGTCTTCCTCTAGACGTCTGAGAATGAAGTTGCCTCCTGCCCCTGAGTCCACCTGAACTGTGATCGGTCCGTAGGTCAAAGAGATTAGGAGAGAGAGTAGAAGAGATGTTGCGGTATGGCCTAAGAACAGTCCTCCTGCAGGACTTAGGCCTGTCCGTTTCCCGGACGAATGGAGCATGTAGATACATCATGGCCGGGTTGACCACAGTACATGCAAAGGCCGCGCTTCTTCTGAAATCTTCTCTCCTTAGAAGTCAAGCGTCCATGACCAAGTTGCACAGGTTCATCTGTATCCGCAGCTGGGATTACTAGAACCATCCGAGGTGTAGAGACAGCACTAGCCTGTTTCAACCCAGGTAACATCTTAGGCCGGAGTTCCTTCACCTTGTCCCGGAGCCGGTGATCAATCCAAGTGGCCAAGGCTATTAATTCGTCCAGCGAGTCAAGTGTTTCGCGAGCAGCCAGCTCGTCCTTTAAACGGGTATCCAGGTCTCTGCAAAAGAGTGTCTTGAGCCATTTGGGGTCCCTGCGAAGTTCTGCCGCAAGAGTTTTGAACTCGATGGCAAATTCAGCCAATGATCTGCTGCCTTGCTTCAATTCCACCAAAGCAGAACTGGCTACAGCAGTTTGAGCAGGGTCATCGAAAACGGATTTAAATAAGTCCATAAATCCTTCTATGTCCTGCAAAATGGAGTCCTTGCGTTCCCACAAGGTAGATGCCCAAGACAAGGCCCTACCATCCAGGCATGAAAGGATTTGGTAGTCTTGGAGAGAGCTGTAAGAAATAGAGACGGCTGTAGGGCAAAGTGCATGCAGCACTGGTTCAAAAAGCCCCGGGTCTTCTGGATTTCTCTGGAAAAGCGGATTGGAGCCGCCAGTGGTACAGCAGTCTTCAAAGCTAGGAGGCTGTGCCTTGAGCCTTCTGTGTGTGTAGCTGATGAAATGCTGCAGTAAGTTTCTCCAAGGCATCTTGCTGCTCCACAATGCGCTGGGCCAGGCCCGGTATGGCCTGCAAGGCATTAAGTTGTGCCGGATCCATGGAGTTAGTAATCTGATAGGAGTTAGCAATCTGATAGGAGTTATTTAGGAGAGTTGTGGGTGGATCCTTGGACCAGTGGCAGAATGACCATGCCCCTGGGGGAAGATCCCGAGAGGGACCACTGGTCAGGCTCAGAGTTAGGAGACAGACACACATTAGTTGTTTACAGTATACTGAACCACCAGAGGTGGCAGTAGTGAGCTGGAAAGCCCGGCTGGGCTGTAGTCCCTCAGATACTGGAACAGAGATCCCTGGAGGCTGAGCTGTAGAGAAACTGAAATATAGTGAGTAGGCAGGGTAAGCAGAGTTCATGTACCGAACCTGATGGTAACACTCACACAATGTCTCATAGAAGCCCAGGAGCTGGAACGTATAGGCCTTCAAGGAGCGAGTACCTGGTTCCAGGGGAAGCTCTGAGAGAGCGATGGTAACTCACTGATGTAGTTGGCAGTGATGACTTCCAGGCAGAAGAGAGTACCGAGTAAGTCTGGGAACGAGGGCCCTCGAGGAGCGAGTACTGGTTCCAGACTGTCACTGAAAAACAAAGGAGAGAGAGCGAGACCCCCAAGGAGCAGGTACCCCTAGTAAGTCCAAGGAGGCAGAGTAGATTAGGTAGAGTAACCCTTGCTAACTCGATGTGTTAGCAAATTCTAAGACCTTATATATCCGTTGCGGGTGACGTCATCTTCGGGGAACGCCCCCGAGGTTCGCGCCATCGCCGGTACTTCAGTCGGGCTGCGCCGTGCGCGCGCCCCTAGGCCTCCAGGAACATGGTGGTTTGCAGCGTCTAGCCGGTCCGGGGACGCCGGAGGACTTCGGCAGAACACTGCCACGGCAGCCAATCTTCCTGCGGACGAAGAGGGAGGCGCCAAAGAGGTAAGGAGGGCGGAGAGAGGGCGTTGGGTACCGACGGACACAATACTCTCTACCTGCTAATCCATGAAAATTTCAGGGCATCTGGAAATCAAAAGTTCCAAGGTATGGATAATGGGGTATTTTTTTTAAATCCTTATTTTAATTGTTGGGTGTTATTTGATGTCCGAGGAGGCAGAGTAGCTTAGGTAGAGTAACCTTTGCTAACTCGATGTATTAGCAAATTTTAAGACCTTATATATCCGTCGCGGGTGACATCATCTCAGGGGAACGCCCCTGAGGTTCGTGCCTTCTCCTGTACTTCAGTCGGGGCCACACCGCGCACGTCCCTAGGCGTCCAGGAAACATGGCGGGTTGCAGCGGTAAGCCGGTCCAGGGACGCCGAAGGACTTCGGCAGAAGGACGCCGCAGCAGCCAATCTTCCTGCGGGTGAAGAGGGAGGCGCCAAAGAGGTAAGGAGGGCGGAGAGAGGACTGAAGACCCGACGGACACAACATGTAGATAGTCTCAGTCTCTCTCTCTCTCTGTAAAATGAGCACTTTGCAGCTAGGAAAATGCAATTATGTAGGTAGTATCACAATGTGCGAAACGTTAACACACTTTGCAGTAATACCTATGTGAAACGCTAATGTTGTGAATACATTGCGATAAGTAGGAAATTAACATAAAACAGTATACAGTAGAAACATTTCTTTCCTTATATGGGTGTTTCAACATCCATACATTCATATAGTGTATTATTTTACGTGTAAATGTGTACCTCTGAATGTAAAAGTGAATATGTTTGAAGCAGGTGATTTTTGGTATTTCACAATCTTTTATCTGTGTATATTACCTGTGCTTACTTGTATGGGATGCCTATATTTATATACACATGCATGGTACAGCGTATTGTTGCTTTTTATAATGAACTACCGTGATGAGGTTTATGTTTTGATAAAAAAAAAAAATTTTATCAGTGAAGGCATCTCTGCTATACTTCGGTATATAAAATATGCTAAATAAATAAATAAAAATAAATAATTGGATGTTCTGCAGTTAATATCTGTGATTCACTTAACTTTTTTGGAAATGTTATTTAATTCGTATAAATAATAAATAATTCTCATAAAGTTTTGCAATGGCAAGAATATATTTGTCTAACTACTATACCGGAATACCTAATTTAACATTGAAGCAAGCATACAAGTCCCAAGAAGTAGTCAGTTTGAATTTATTCATTAATGTCAATGTTTATGCTTTGAATACTTCTAGAATAAAACACATAAAATCCTAACATTATTTTATGATGCTCTGCTATGAAACAGGAATGTGATGCTTATTAGCTGAGAGTATATGGAAACAGCGGTGTGGTAGAGAAAATGGATTAAATGGATGATTGAGACACCTGTTGAGAAAATAGGCAATTACTGACTAGTCTGATTCATGACTGAGTGACTGCTCTGCTGGTCTTCACATGGTCCCCACAGAGAAAACTTCGACCGCCTGCTAAACAAGGCCTGTTTGAAGTTTCTTCTTAAAGGTTTCAAGACGTTAATTCAGCAGGACATCCCCGCTGGTGTTCATAATGTCGCCAAATCAGCAGCTGTTGAAATTCATTCACTCAAACATGAAATGTTTTTGTAGAACCTTTTTCAGTTGTTTGTGACAATAGCAAAGTAAATATTAGACTTTTTTCCTGCATCTACATATATATTTGTTGAAACTGAATGGATGTTAATTGTAGTTGTTCTTCAGGAGTTTGTGATCATACCTTATAGCCTTATAGAAACATAAAGCAAGTTTATAATCATTTGATCATAGCTTTTGAACAACATTTTAAAATATATCTGAAAGACCCTTGAAACAAAATGTCTGTTTGTGTGAATTGCTATACCAATTTGCAAGTCAATCCTGGGGAATATATTTATATACTGATATCCATTTAAAATTATTATGATACAGGTACAAATAGAAAACTTGCACTTTATTATCGGTAGATTTTTACAGGAACTGGCAGTTTATTCCATAGCTTTCTAAGTTTACAGTGAGAGATAGAAAACTAGTTAGTAGTAAGAATTATCTTAATTTCAGGGTAACTTGTACAGCAGGAATTATTCTCCTTCACTCCTCCACTGCGCCTCCAGAACCCAAGTACATCTCCTCCATGATGTGTTGGCTGGAAGCTCAAAACCTTTGCCAGATAAAAAAAAAACCCATGCTTGGCAGCATACAGTGCTGTTTCCACATTAGTTCCAGCTGTACAAAATAATCTTTAACTGTTAATTTCACAACTATTAAAAGTATGGTAGTATAAAACAAGAAGAAAAGAAATTAGAATCAAGATTAATTTGTAGAGCTGGAACCAGGCATTCATGTGATCAGTGAGTTTTGCCCATTTGAGATCAATCACGCAAAAAACCCATTTTGATGGGCAAACACAAGGTTTCTATTTTTAATGCATTTAGACATTTCTGCTAAAGCATATTTTTATGTTAAAATAACTTTTGGGGGTGATATAGCAAAGGCTATATCAACAGTCTGTATAAATATCTATATCCTCTGTTAGTAGCATTGTTAAATATGAGAACGAGTTACATGTGAGTTGACAATTTGAGCCAAGTTTCATTTCTTTCTTAAGGACTTAAGTGTATTTTTACAAGTTCATTAACTTATCCTGTTCTAGTCTGGTATTTTTTTCCCAGTATTATCAGATTTCATTATATGGGAAGAATTATCTGATCAGCCCATTACCCAGCACAGCAGCATTAAGTCTGTCTGGAATTTAGGCTTCCTTTGGTTTACAGGGAGAATATTGTGTAAATCAGGCTCTCGAGTTTCAGTGGGAGGCACAGGGTTGCACAGCATCCATTTGTCAAATTGATTGCACCTCAATGAAGTTGCATTAGCTTGTCTTTGAACAGAAGTGAAATCCTATGTGAAGCTTTCCTTTCTATCATTTACACTAACATCCATCCTCTTCAAGCAAGGCCTCATAGAAAAACAAAGTCAGGACACAATATAATCAGTCACTCAACTTGTCTGTCACCTGTTTTCTTAAGGAAATGACTTTCAAGTTAACAGAGCAGAAAATTAGCCAAAACCTGTAGCACTTACAAGAATTAAATTTGCAAATGTATGTCTACTGCTTTACTGTGGGGTGGCTGAGCAAGTAGAGTTTATTTCTTGTATGTTAGATGCAAGTGAAGTTTACTGATAGGATCTGGCATCCGTTAAATACTGTCTCCAAATACTATTCAGCACATGTTGTAAAAGAAGAGTTATGACATTCTAAAACCCTTAGCAACATTTATTCTCTGGAATAAACTGGTCTGTGCTGCTAAAGTCAAGATGTCCAATGTAATGTTTCATATTATCTGTTTGATGAGTTTAACTGAAAATTTTCCAGATAATGTTACTAGCACATATTTTTATGCAACCTGCAGCAAGGCGTTCTGGCGGTGGAGTTGGAACTTACGCACATGCCTTTTGGTTTTGAAAAGCATGCATATAAGTTACTCCACATAAGCTGCATCCTCTAAAGTTCAGCTGTAACTTTATGTGAGACAATGTATGTGCATATTCTGTCAGTTACCTCAGGATTTTCAAAGCAAACCTATGTGTGTAAGTTTGCTTTGAAACTTGTTGGTAAAGTCTGCGTGTACAATGTACACACAGACTTTATTACTGTGTGGGCTATTTGAAAATTACTCTTTATATGCTTAAAATTATCTTTTACTCTCCCTTGATGGACACTGCTACCGTCCATTACTTTTACTACAACCTCATCAAAGGATAAAAAAAACCCTATGGGCCTGATTTTCAAAAGCATTTACACGCTCAAAATTGAGTTTTAAACATGTAAATACATTTTACCCATATAAGTGGGCTTTTGAAAATTGCTACAATATATGCCATTGAATTGTCCATAGGATTTAACCACATAAGTGCATTTTTCGCATTTAAATGACGTTTGAAAATTGCTACGATAGTATTTTACATTTACACATGTAACATCTTTGAAAATTCACCCGCATGCTTTTATTTAGTTTTATTTTCAGGTTTTTACAAAAGAAAGGTTAAAGTGAATATGTACGTGTGTGTGTGTATGTATATTTAGAGAGAGACAGAGAGTGAGTTAAAAAGAAAGAGAGAAGATTTTGCCCACATTACAATATAGAAAATTAAAAGTCTAAGTCTTATTTAGCCTTTCTGAATATAAAGTTTTAATATTTTCACTGATTACGGTCATAGTTCTGAAAAATTCTTTCCAAACAAGAAAAGAGTTCATTTTACTGTAAACTCAGGAAGAATTCTGTCTGTGGATCGAAGACACCTGCCATGGTCTGCACAAACTTTATTACACTTATGGATCACCTCTTCTACATCTGGCTCAAAGCAATGTGCAACATTTAAAATCATATACATAACATACAATGTATGCAAGGCAAAATAAAAACATTCCTTAATCAAATAATATGCTCTCAGATTAAAAAAGAAAATCCTGTACAATGCCATATGTACATCTACTTACCAAACTATTACTGAATACAATAATTCCACTACTTCCCTATTCTTATCCACAGAACTTATATTCCCCTGGTTTTGTTGGCTAAACATTGAGGGGCAGATTTTAAAAGCCCTACATGCGTAAATCCAGCTGGTTTTACACGAGCCGGGGGGTTATGCGTGCCAAGCCTATTTTGCATAGGCCCGGGACACGCATATGTCCCGGGGCTTGAAAAACGGGGTGGGACCGGGACATGGCCAGAGGCCTTCGTAGGTCAGGCGCAACTTTTAAACAAAGGTGAGGGGGGGGGGGGGGTTTAGGTAGGGCTGAGGGGCGGGTTAGGGAGGGGAAGGTGGGGGCGGAGGGAACGGGGAAAGCCATCTGGGCTCCCCTAGGGCTCGGCGCGCACAAAGTACACTAGTGTGCATCCCCTTGTGCGCGTCACCCCATATTTTATAACATGCGCGCATGTTATAAAATTGGGTGTACATTTGTGTGCCCCAGGTTGCGCGTACAAATGTACGCTCGCGCATACCTTTTAAAATCCAGCCCTGAGCTCCCTCAGCTACTATTTATAATCATGATAAACTCTGCTAAAAGCCATGTTTTAATGCCCTTCTTGTAGTACAGAAACACCTTTTGGAGGCATCCAGAATATGCTTTTAAGTTATTTATTTCTTTATAAAATGTATATACTACATAAACAGTCGTGACAATAAAAGCAGCTTACAAATCTACATTCATACAGGCCTGATTCTGTAAAGTGTGCGGGAAAACGTGCATTTAGCGTTGAGCACCCACTTTCCTAATGCGCGCCCAGCCACCTCTCCTGGGCGCACGATACCATATTTAAATTAGGAGTCATGCTGAAAAGGAGACACTAGGGGAAATAGCGTGCCCGTAATGTCTCCTTAGCAGTGGAAGCCTAGGAGAGGTGGCTGTTAGTGGGTTTGGAAAACAGACACTCAATTTTACAAGCATCCGTTTTCCTAACCACAGCCACGAGTTAGGAAAATTGACATAAAATTGACCCGCTGGAACATTTTTCAAAATATTTTTAACATTTTGGTTCCTCTGACTTAATATCGCCACGATATTAAGACAGGGGATGTACAGAAAAGCAGTGTTTTCTGCTTTTCTGTACACTTTTCCAGGCTGTTCAGAAATTAAAGCCTACCCTTGGGCAGGCGCTAATTTCTGAGCGTAAAATGTGCAGATCAGGGCACATTTTTTTTTCTGTATCCTGGGAGAATAGCTAATAGCCTCATCAACATGCATTTGCATGTGATGAGCGTTATTAATTTTAGGGGGGGGGGGTTGGACACACATCATGGACGTGCTAAACCCCTTATTTATTTATTTATTTTGACATTTTACATACCCACGTTGCAGAAGAAGATTACAACAGTTAATAGAATTATCATTCATATTCATTGTCAACAATCGTGCTTTGTGTTAGCGTTTACATTTCTAATTCAACATCACATTGTTTACAGATTTTAGAACATAGTTAAGCATTTACTAGGATAGTATAGTTCCAGTCTAACTTATTAATTCATTCGAGGTCTACATAACAGTGAAAACAACATCATAGCATATACGAATGTTAGTTCACCGTTAAGAGTATTCAAGATACCATAGAATTGCCTCTATAAATTAGTTCCTGCTAATTCATTCTGGGGTAGATTTTATAAATTTACACGCGCGCGTACTTTTGTTCGTGCACCAGGCGCGAACAAAAGTACGCTGGATTTTATAAGATACATGCGTAGCCGCACGTATCTTATAAAATCCGGGGTCGGGGCGCGCAAGGGGGTGCACATTTGTGCAACCTGCGCACGCTGCCTGTTCCCTCCGCCTCCCCTCATCTTCCCCTCCCTTCCCCTACCTAACCCACCCCCCCCGGCCCTATCTAAACCCCCCCCTACCTTTGTTGGCAGATTTACGCCCGCCAGCGGGCTGCTGGCGCGCCATCACCCAACCCGGGGGCTGGTCTGGAGGCCTCGACAATGCCCCCGGGCCGGCGCCACGCCCCCGGTCCCCGGACACGCCCCCTCCCCGCCCCTTTTACGAAGCCCCGGGACTTATGCGCGTCCCGGGGCTGTGCACGCGCCGGCGGCCAATGCAAAATAGGTGCGCCGGCGCGCGTAAATCCGGCCGGATTTAGGTGCGCCGGCGCACGTAAATCCGGCCGGATTTACGCGCGCAGGGCTTTTAAAATCTGGCCCTCTAGGTTTGCATAACAGTGACAACAGATTCTAATCCTACTGGTAAAACTTCTTTGTCATTCATTATATAATGAAAGTTTAGACAGAGATATCTTGGGAGCAGTCAATGCTATTATCCAGTTTATAGCAGTATACGTTACATTCATATACCTTTCTAAAGAGCCATGTTTTTAGTTGACACTTGTTCTTTCTATCTGTTATTTGACGTAGTGGTTCTGGAAGAGAGTTCCACAGCTTGGGGCCTGCTATTGTGAACATTTGGGGCCGGATTTTAAAAGCCCTGCGTGCGAAAATCCGGCCGGATTTACGCACACAGGGCACTCGCGCGTCTATTTTGCATAGGCAGCCAGTGCTCGCAAGTCCCAGGGCTTCTAAAAGGGGCGGGGAAGGGGCGTGTCCGGGGGTCAGGGGGCGGTTCGGGCGTGGCGGCGGCCCAGGGGCGTGGTCGAGGCCTCCGTATCAGCCCCCGGGTCGGGTGATGGCTCGCGCACGCAGATTTACGCCTGCTTTCAGCAGGCGTAAATCTGCCAACAAAGGTGGGGGGGGGCGGTTAGATAGGGCCGGGGGGGGTGGGTTAGGTAGGGGAAGGTGCGGGGGGGTGGAAAGAAAGTTCCCTCCGAGGCCGCTCCGAAATCGGAGCGGCCTCGGTGGGAACAGGCAGCACTTGCCGGGCTCGGCACGCGCAAGTTGCACAAATGTGCACCCCCTTGCGCGTGCCGACCCTGGATTTTATAAGATACGCGTGGCTACGCGCGTATCTTATAAAATCCAGCGTACTTTTGTTTGCGCCTGGTGCGCGAACAAAAGTACACGCTCGCGCAAATTTATAAAATCTACCCCTTGGTCTCTTATTTGCGTTAGATGAGTGTTCCAAGTGGAGGATACCATTAAGAGACCTTTGTTTTGTGATCTTAGGTCTCTTTGAGGTATATAGTGTTGTAATGTTATTCCTAATGGGCAAGGATAGATATTGTTGATGATGTTAAAAAATTAAGGATAGCACTAATGAGTTCTGGATTGTACAGGAAGCCAGTGCAGAGCTATCAGAGAGGGGATGATGTGTTCAAATTTCCTTGTCCCTAGAAGGAGTCTTGCTGGTGCATTTTGAAGTGACTGTAGAAGTTTTAGTAGACTTGTGGGGAGGCTTAGTAAGAGGGAGTTGCAATAGTCTAAGTTTGAAAATATCAGTGTCTGCAAGACAGTGCAGAAGTTTTTAATTGTTAACAGAGGTTTTCGTCAATGCAGAATTCTCAACTTGGCGTGACCTGATTTGATTAGTTTGCTTTTATGTTTTTTCATAGTGAAGTTCTCGTTGATCTGAATTCCCAGATTTCGTACCTCATCTGATGGTGTAATATTGGTAATTCCTAAGTTTGGGGTTGGTGGTTTGAGTGTCGTGTTGTCTCTCCTTAGCCATATAATTTCCGTTTTTATGGTGTTTAGAATTAGTTTCAGTTAGTTTCATGTATTTTCTCAGAGTAGTCATATTTTCGAATGTTTTGTCGAAAGGGATGTAGGATTGTATATCGTCTGCATATAGGAAGAATTTGATTCCCAATTTTGCTAATAGAGCACACACAGGCAGGAGACAGATGTTGAACAGAGTAGCTGAAATTGCTGAGCCTTGTAGGATGCCTGTATCAGATGGAAAGGTGTCTGAGATTTGGTTACCTAGTTTGACCTGGAATGTCCTATCTTTTAAGAAGGGAGAGAATCATTTGTGGACATTTCAGCTTATTCCAATTTCTTTCACCTGGTGGCATAGCAGGGTGTGATCAACTGTGTCAAATGCCGCTTTTAAGTCAATTAGAGCTAGTTTATATGATTTGTTGTTGTCAAAGCCTTGTAGCACAGGGGCAGTTAAAGAGATGAGCAGGGTTTTTGTTGAGCGTTTCTTTGAGAGTCAAGTATGCAAATGTTTGAAATCTTATTAACAAAATCACAAACATAGGGAATCATTTTCTAAAGTATCGCAGGCCTGCGATACTTTAGGTAATGAGGGGCCGGGGGGCTGAAATGGGGGGCGGGCCTGCGCTAGCCGGCAGCGATCGCACCGCCGCGGTGCGATCACTGCCGGCTTCGCACCCAATAGCGCCACCATAGAAGGTATAGCTATTGGGCACGAAATAGGACGCGAAAAGGGCCTTACCTTTTCGTCGTCCGCGGCGTCTTCGCGGAGTTGGCCCCAGTGATGCCTCGACTCCTCCTCTTCCGGGGCTGACTCCGCCCCCATCCTGGTATCGCATGCGATAAGGGACTTTTCGCATGCGAAACGTCCCTTATCAATTATGAGCCACTTGGAAAATGAGGCCCATCATGGCAGAGGTAGTTTTGAATATAGTTGCAATCGCTGTGCCTTGATACAATGGGAACCAGGATTGGGATGTGGACACCCTAGGTGATAATATCTTTAGAAGAAACAGAGTAGAGAAAGCGGAGGAGTTACTCTTTATATTAGGAACTCAATAATAGCCACTGAAATAAAGGAAGGGTAGAGGATTGGTGAAGCTAAATTACTGTGGGTTGCTCTGAAAACAACGAAGAAAATGTATGTAGGAGTATTTGCAGTCCAAAATCATCTAGCAAAAATGCAAATCTGACGGGAAAATCATTCAAAGAACATAAAAATTAGGTAAAGTTTACTATGAACTTCTACTGGACCCTTATTAAATAAAGGAGCCGACTCGCCCCCAACTAAGGCGAGGAGCCCACAACCGGCGAGGTGCTCCACCTCTGGGGCAAGGGAGGGAGCAGAGGCTGAAGGATTGGGCCAGCAAACAGATTTTAAAGTTGAGCTGACCCACCCCCCAGCCTCTTCTTTCGGCGGTTTTTTTTTTTTTAGGGTAAAGTCTTCAGCTCTTGGCTCCCTTTCCAGCCCCCAACCTTTTGGGAACTTCTCGAGTCTCTAGCTGGCTTTTAAAGCTTACCTGTCTATGGTCTCTTCGGCACTCTGGTGTGTCAGCTCCATTCTGTTGCGTTCAGTGCTCCGGGAGGCTGCTGCCACTTTAGCACATCGGCCACGGCCTCTGGGCCAAAAAGGATCAGGGGCTGGTTCAGAGTGCATGTGGCCTTGGGTACTCATGTGGGACAGGCGTTCAGCCTGCCTGCCTTCTTTTTCCAGCTGTGTTGGATAGCATGCATCCAACACAGCTGGATGCATGCAGGCTAGAGAGTCTCAAGCTGGACGGCTTTCTTGTGTAGGGAGATCAGCAGTGGGAGTTTACATGCATGCCGCGACCTTATGCACGGAGTCGGCTCAAGGGGTAGTTCTGGCCAGATGAAGGAGGTGCAGCTCTGGCTGGCGGGCAGTTGTTTTATTGTGCTCAGCAGTCCTTTGCACTTCCATTACCAAGCACAGTAGTAGCTGCACTCTTCCTCTCATCGCCATGTTGTTTTTTCCTCCTTCCTCTCCCTGGCGACTGTGTTCCAAGCATTGCCACTGCCCTGGGGAGGCCGGTGTGGTTCCCTTTGGCGACAAGCAGGGGGCCTATTGCCTTCAGGCCGCCTCGTGGCTCCTGTCCAGGTTACATAAAAAAAAAAAAACACCACGCAGAGCCGCACGTTTTAATGGCAATCACTGAGGAGCTTATAAGAAAGGGTTGCAAATGAGAAGCGGGTGGCCTATGCCGTGTTGCTTCCCTTCTGCTTGCAGCAGCGCAAGTGCAGGATCAGCGAACGTTTAGTGACAGGCTCTGCTGAAAGAAGCAAGGGGAGGGTCTGAGGCCTTATGTTGTCAGGTCCTCCACCCCTCTACATGGCTCCGAGCCATGCTGTGTCTGTGGTCAAACAGCCGCAGATATATAGTAAAAAAAAAACAAAACAAAACAGGAGTGGCAGTGTATAAGGCTCACGCTCAGCAATACTTGGACCATCAGCGTGTGTGGCCCTAGCGCGGTCATTATTTCTGGCAACAGCCTCTGGCCAGAGGTGTGGAGATAATCCTAGTCAGCATTCAGCACACTCAAAGTGGACTGTGTAGCTGGGCTGGAGACTTAGCGGGTAGGGGGCCCGAACTTGGAAGGGGGGAGGCAAGATCATGCCACGGGTTGGGGAGGGATTTCGATGGCCTTTCTGCGGCAGCGTGGGGAGTCCTCATGGCGGCTGCTCGCCGTGGCTACAGCTCAATGCCTTTCTGCTTCAGTTTTCCTGGTGGCAATTTTATTTTTCATTTTATTTCCTGCTACTACTGCAGTGGGACATTCGATGACCTGGAAGGCGAGTTAAAAAAACAAAACAAAAAAAATGTTATTTATTTTCTTCTAAGCAAAGAGGCTTGGAACATGGCAGTGATTGCCTGATATGGCAGTGATTGCCTAATATGCCCTGGCATATTAGGCAATCACTATTCACCCCGACCCCTCCCCCCTTCTTCGATGTAAATATGTTCATTCTCATACCCACCCTGAATTTTTGTAAATATGTTATGTATTATCATTTTCAATTTTTGTAAATATGTTCATATCCCTCTCCTCCCCCCCCCCCCCCTTTTTTTCCTCGCTTGATTTCTGGCTCCTCCTCATAGCCCCTATTCTGTTGTTTATTGTTCTCATGTTTCCCCCTTCCCCGTTCAATGTAATTTCAACCTTTCGTTATGATGTAAACCGATATGATGTGTATTTTAATGTCGGTATAAAAAAAGCTGTTAAATAAATAAATAAATAAATAAATTGAAACAAAGAAATGACGGCAGAAAAGGACCAAAGGTCCATCCAGTCTGCCCAGCAAGCCCATGGTAACTTCATGCTTAACAGATTCCCAGACCATATGAGTCGGGCCCTTGTTGGTTGTTGTTTGAATCCAATTCCCCGTCACCCCTTGCCATTGAAGCAGAGAGCGATGTTGAGTTGCATCAAAAGTATCAGGCTTATTTGTTAAGGATAGTAACCACCGCATCAGCAAGTTATCCCCAAGCTTATTTGTCTCCCCAGACCACAGAAGTCGGGACCCTCATTGGTTGCTGTCTGAATCCAGTCCCCCTTTTCCCCTTTTCTGACAGTTGCTAGGCATGGGAATTGGAATGGTCTCAAAAAGAAGGGAAGCAATATTCCCCTCGTTTTATTCCCTAGTGCTAATTTCCCCTGTATTAGATCTCTGAAACATTTTGCATAAAGGGATAGCTGTTTGATAGTGCTGCTGCCCTCATCATGGGGCTTGGCAGTTACTGCCATAAAAAAAAAAATGCACCCTAGTCCTGCATTATTGGAAATTCACATTTTATCCTTTCTAGTACTTTCATGATCTTGTGGACTTCTATCATATCCCTCCAGCGTATCCATGCTGAACAGCACTAGCCTCTTTACTCAGGGTGCTGTCTCACCATGGAGCGATGCAGACGCATTGTCACATTCTCTGTTTTGTTCGCCATGCCCTTCCTGGTGGTTTCTGGCATTCCACCTGCTTCTGACTGACGTAGCAAAATGAGCCAATGATTTGGATGTTTTCTCCACTGTGACTTCTGAATCTTTTCCTGAGGTGGCCCTTAGGGTGGAGCCTGATGTCGGGTGACTACAGCATGGGTTGTTTTCCTTGTGTGCTTCACTTTGCACTTGTGCAGGTTGAATTATTGTCTGCTATTTGGATACACGGTCTTCCAGTATCAGAGGAGGCTCTGGCAGTTTCTTACAATCTGTTTGTGATTTAACTACTCTGAATAATTAAAGTGTATGATTTTAATGTGGTTCTTTGACAGCACGTTCTCGGCTCATTACAATATCAGCTTGCCCCCACACTCCCCACACAGGTGAACACCGCTACCATCCCACCCCGTGATGCAAATGAAAAGATTTGACGGATGTGCACAGCAGTCAGGCTTGGGCACTCCCATGTAGTTGGAAGGCCTTTTTGTTTCGGCGCATGTGCTCATTGGGAAAAAGCAGAACCTCAATCACATTTCTGCACTGGGGGGCAAAAGCACTATTCAGCCAGGAGCACTGTAGAGAAGAAGCAGTTAAGCTATGAAGCAGGCATAGAGTGCCATTTGCTTGTCATTAGGATATTAGCTACCGTGGATAGTGGGGGTTTGAGCCAGCAAACAGAATTTAAAGGTGAGCTGGCCCACCCCACCCCCATCCTCTTCTTTCGCAGTTTTCCCACCCAGCCCACCCACAAGGGGATGGCTTATATGGTTCTAATATGGCAAAGGGGCAGGGGGATTGACCACGACCCAGAGGGCATGGCATGTGTAATTCTTGAAAGCTGGCTGGGTGAATACAAAGTAGCATGGCATTCCTGTTCCTACATTGCATCAGTGGGTGACAGTGAGATGTACTGACTGTCAAGTCTTTGGCTTCGATGGCCGGGATTGGCCTGCGTATCACCCAGAATTGTGTTGGCATGCTTAATGAGTAAAATCTGCTCTTTTACAGAGCAGGACGTCAACGCACTGCTGAGAAACTTCGTCTGTAATCAGGATCAAATGCAGGATAACCTGAAGGGCAAGGCTTCAACAGCCCTTTGTCCCCCAACGGGGCTACATTGCTGTAGCATGATACTAATGAGCAATTTAGTGACTTGAAATTCAGCAGGTGAGAGCATGGTCACCCCTTGGGGATTGAGAATTTATTTATTTATTTATTTATTTATTTATTTAAATGATTTTATATACCGATAGCCGTTTGCACATCGTATCGGTTTCCAGAAAACTAAAACTTTTTTTTTTTTATTTATACTTTATTCAATTTTCATTTAAATCTTAAACAAAATTAAAGAAGTAAGACAGATGTACATCACTTCACAATATATCCAAATGTTACTATATTAATTTCCATCTTCATTACTAAAACTATAACATGGGGGAGACTATTTCAAAATTATGTTAACATAATTGACTTCACAGTCTATTAAAGGAGAGAGAGACTAATTGGCTTTATGGAACTTCGCTACTTCTCCCTACTACATCTTTATCCAATATAAATGTCTCCAAATGTAAGGGGTCAGAAAAGCTGTATTTCTTTCCCTGATAGGTTACTAAACATATGCTAGGATATTTTAAAAAGAAACTTGCTCCTATAGCAAGTACTTTCACCTTTAGGGATAGAAAATGTTTCCTCTTTGCCTGCGTAACCCGCGAGACATCAGGGAACATTAAGATTTTCTGACCACAGAAATTAAGATCTTTGTGTTTTAGGAAGTCCTTAAACACCTTGTCCTTGTCTGCCTCTACCTGCATAGAGACAAATAAGGTAGCCCTCTTATGGATTATGTCTATTGATTCTTCAAGAAAGGTCGAAACTCCAATACTTGAAGTTTCTACAATTTCTTCTACTTTTTCCCCAATTTTGCTTGAAAAATAGAAAATTTTTGACACCTCCGGGATTTCTTTATCTTCATAGAGTAAAACCTCCTTCAAATATTTCTTAAACATTTCCCGGGGTGACAAAAGCCTCGTTAATGGGAAATTAATTAGTCGTAAGTTTTTATATCTAATTATATTCTCCATATTTTCTATCTCTCTATGGATAGATATACTATCCTTAATATGGGCAGATTCGGTGTTTTCTAATAATCTGATCTTATTTGTTATTTTCCCCACATCTTCCTTTAAGCTGGTCACCTCCTTTGTATGTTCCTCTATTTTTACTTTATTTGCATTCACTATGGCAGTCAAGGACTCTTTCATTTGAGATACATTATTATTAAGAGCAGACATCAAATTCCAAATATCCTTCAGGGAAATGTTATCAGGAGGATCACCAGGCCATTGTTGTGGCCTATTGGATTCCTCCATACCTTGCCCTGAACTCGAATCTAATGAAACATTAGCTATCTTAGTTTCTCCTGAAACAGCACCTACTTCCTCTTTTGGAGAGGTTTCTGGTTCTAGAGTCAAAAAGTCCCGTGATAATAATGTCTGCGGTTGTGGAGGATGCGCTGGTCCTTCACCAGGACTAAAGGAGGCCGAAAAATGGTCTCCTATATTGTCCTCATTTGGTGACTCAATCCGTCTGAAAACGTGATTGTCCATTGGTCCCCTCGATGGTATAGGGGAAATTGGGAAGCTCTTTACTTTTCTTTTCCTCCCCATATAGCCTGGGGATGAATAGATAGTACAGCTTCACAAATTTCTTACCTCGAATGACTTGTGGTCCTGCCTTCCCGTCCTTCTCCGGACTAAGCCGGACAAAGCCGCGCGCCCCTTACGGAGCGCGCGGCTTAGGTAGTGCGCCGGCGGTGGTGGTGCGCCGCTTGCCGTTTGATTTTATGCAGCAGGCGCCGGGTGATGATGTCACAGTCCCGCCTCTCTCTCTCTCGGGTTCGTCGGCGTTCCTCCGAGGCTCCAGGCAAGGCACAGGTACCACAGGTGTCACGGGCAGTCTGGGGACGTCTCTCTCACCTCCCAATGCTCCCCAAATTATCCCACGCCTGCCGCTCGATTTTATGCAGCAGGCGCCGGGTGATGATGTCACAGTCCCGCCTCTCTCTCTCTCGGGTTCGTCGGCGTTCCTCCGAGGCTCCAGGCAAGGCACAGGTACCACAGATGTCACGGGCAGTCTGGGGACGTCTCTCTCACCTCCCAACGCTCCCCAAATTATCCCACGCCTGCCGCTCGATTTTATGCAGCAGGCGCCGGGTGATGATGTCACAGTCCCGCCTCTCTCTCTCTCGGGTTCGTCGGCGTTCCTCCGAGGCTCCAGGCAAGGCACAGGTACCACAGGTGTCACGGGCAGTCTGGGGACGTCTCTCTCACCTCCCAACGCTCCCCCAAAACTAAAACTTTTTGACAGTGTCATTAAACAGAACTTTTGGCACTGCCATTACATAGAACAGTAAACTTTGCATACAATAGAAGAACATCAGCAAACAGAAACTGGGTAACTATTTACAAGGAACGAAGGTTCCTAAAATTGGGAGCAGATGAAGGAGAAGTTAACAAACGTACATTGTGAAGGTAATACATGTAAGGCACTGTAAATATATAAGGAAATCAAAGGGGAGAAGGGAGATGAGAGAAGAGTCAGCAGAAGCACATTGTAAATGGTGATACCACATTTAACTGGGAGAATATTTTAGTAATTGATGTTTTATAAATTGAATGAATAGTAATTGATGTTTTATAAATTGGATGAATGTTAGTAATTGTTTTGTAAATTAATTGTATGCAATGTCCTATGCTGCGATCATATCCATCCAATAAAGATCTTTCAAATAATGTACTGTCAGTTGTTTCTTACAAATATGACAGCATGGGACAAGGGTGGGGTTAATTATAGATAGGCGAGAGGAGGCAATTGCTCCTGAGATGGAGGAGTATTCATAAGTCCGTTAATACTGAATTATAAAAACTGTGAGGCATCTATATTTTAATCATAATACCTCATAAGTCTATTTTAAAAAGTTTTGTGCAACATTGAGGTATTATACAGACCTCCATCACTGGAAAAGAAGATGGATTTGAACAGAGGCATCCCTAGGAGAGCATGCAAAGGAGAGATCTTTCTTGTAGATACCTTTATCTACCAGATGTGGATCAGAGCCTACCTGCTGCAACATCATTTAGGAGTGGAAAAATCCTGAATGCCCTACAGGAGACTTTCCTCAGGCCATTATAGAGTGCACCTTTTAGGTGCTGAAAAGACTATTTTGCATACTAAACCAAACTAAAAGCTTCTTTCCTTTTGTTCCTGCCAAAAGCAGCAAGGTCTTTGTTATATGTTGGTCATTTGTGTTCTATATTTGTGCCGAGCACTATTTTCCATGGCTGAGGGAGGTAGCTGAGAGATACGGTAGAGGAAGCTGAGGATGGTGAAGGGTACAGTTCAGGTGCAGCTTCTCAGAGAGCTTGAATGGTGTGCTAGTAATTCAGCTCAGAGCTGTCTGGTAAGTGTTTGTCTGATGTGCAAGTGTCATGACTTAGCTAATGAGGATAGTGGGTGTTGAAAGTGTCTGTGGCTTGATGGGATTCTGCTTTCTTTCCCTCTTTTTCAAGTTGTTTGTTCTTTTAAAAATGTCCATGGTGTAAGAGGTAACTACATTTTTTTTTTAATCAGCAATTGTATATGAGTGGGTTTGTATAAAAGCCCCTTGGTGTCTAGGGAAAGTGCACTTTGTCCATTTATATAAAAGAAAATGTGATTTTAATCCATGGGAGATCTGTATAACTGATCTTGGTGGTACTAGCCATTATTACCAGTAAACAAAAGGATTATAGGCACAACCTCCGTATCAAGTTGCATTACCTTTATTTATACGACATGGATATGTTTAGATATAGACACTTTCACATTTAACTGGGAGAAATACCAAGAAAACTGAAAACTTCATAAGCAATAATTAAGTTGAATTTGTCTTGCCAAAGTTTCAATAAGGCATGAACAATTATCCATTCTAAAATTGAATTTGTTTTTAAATGAGCTTACATAAGTTATGAGATTTGCTTTTGGAGTTAGTAGTCATATGTAATTTATCTTCATGTATTAATAGAAAAGGAATGTCTGTCTCAAAATGGTTGAAGGCAACAACAAAGAGAGCTCTTCAGCCTTTAATGCAGTGTGGAACCAGAGCTGTAAGAAAATGGCTGTAGTCTGTTAATGAATCACTGAACTTAATCAGCATTCACTCTATTGATCTTTTTAAACAGCAGTACCCTTCATTTGCCTACCTGTGAGGATTTTGTAATGCTGTATTTCTTTTTTAAATTGACTGAAAAGAGAAGATAGAATATCCCATCTATATGTATACATAACCATGATTTAAGAATTGTGTACAATAACTTCTTAAAATTGGTTATCATATGTGGAGGGAGGGGGCCCATTGGCTTTTTGGTCAGTGCTGAATGTTGTTATGCAGAGGACTTGGGTTTCCCTGATTAGGCTTTCTCTTTTCCAGGGACACTCAGTCTGGGGATGCCAAGGAAGCAACATTCACAGCCTCTATTGGGGGAGGGGTATTAGCTATCACTTAGCAGCAAGTCCTTAGTGGCCAGACTTGGGGTCCGTGTTTGCAGAGTTCCAGAGGAACCTGCAGTTTATGGCCCCTAGCTGAGGATTGTCACTGTGATGGCTAGACTGAGTCAGGAGGGGGGCTGTAAAAATGTGGGGAAACCCCTAGGTAGGAGCTGACCTAATGGCAGAGGTCTTTCACTCTCTGAGGCAGCTGGGGATATTGTCACAGTCCCTATGGGGAGAGATTCTCAGTCATCACACAATGGCAACACTAGTAGCTGGATTTAAGATCTATGATTGCAGGGTTTCCTAAAAAGCCTTGGTGCCTGACCTCTATCCAACAACTGTCACTGTTATGAATTAGCTAAATAATAGGGTCATTTATCAACTCGCGTTATGCAATTTCGCCTATGAAAATGCCTTAACGCATGTGAAAAGTACCATAACGCATGATGCAATGCTAATTTCTAAAAGGGGAGGGATTGGCGTGGAGTCGGGGGTGGGAATTTTGTGAAAGTGGGCTGGGTTTGCACTTTACGAAGACATAATGCATGATATTGCACAGTTTTAACGCCAAAACTAATTACACCTTTTTCATTAGCGTTAAGCTGTGCGATATGCCCATAACGCAAATTGTGATTTTTTTTTGCAAATTCCATTTTTGGCATGTTTTGGTCTTGGAAAGGCCTGAAATGGGGCGGTGGAGAGAGAAAGAGAGACTATCTACAAGGCCCTTGTAGTTAGCTAGTTATGCTACTATAGGAGGCCCACCTAGTCACTTGAGGTGACGTTTAGGAAGTAGTGTAGGGGTTCGGAGCCACTTTTACATGCAGAGTGAGATGTACGAACAGAACAGTACACTCTGGTGAAGATTTGATGTTATTCGTAATGAGGAAACTCACACAAAGATGAGATTTGTACAATGTTCTCTCAACCTAGCTTGATGTTACCCAGGTAGAGAGTCCATCAAGCTAGGTTGAGAGAACATTGCACAAATCTCTTCTTTGTGTGAGATTCCTACACTGCTACCTAAACTTCACCTCGAGTTACTAGGTGGGCCTCCTATAGTAGCATAAACAGCTAACTACTACAAGGGCCTTGTAGATAGTCTCTCCTTCTCTCTCTCTCCCCCCAGTGGTGAAATGAGCACTTTGTAGCATTATTGTGATATTACCGCAAAGTGCGAAAAGTTAACGCAATTTGCAGTACTACCTAATCAAAGCGCTAAGATAACGCACATTGCGATAAATGGGCTATTACCATTAAACACGCCCTTTTTTATGTGTAAACAATTTTTATTGGCATTTCCATAAACACAGTAGAAACATCCAGGGAGGGTTGGACACTTCACCCTCCCCAGTCAAACCACAATGTATCCAAAAACATTTGATCCCTCAAGCCACCCCCCACCCATTACCCCCGCCCCCCTTTTTTTATATTGCATGTGATATTTACTGTTTTTTGATAAATCTAGGCCTAAGTTAGCAGAGGATATGAAACAGGGGAAAAATCCCCAGTAGTTAAAATTAAAGCTTGTGGTACCAGAACTTAGCCCTGGTTCCAGTTGAGCTGAAAGCCCAATAAAAGAACAGGAGAAAACTGCAACCACTATACCTTCCCTACCTTACAAAACAAAGTCTGTTTCATTGTGCATGAAGGATCATGTGCCAGTTCCAACACCTACTTCCAATTAAGCTGGAAATTATAAAGGAGCAGAAGGAAAATCATAACAGCTTAACAAATAAGAAAATATTATGAGGATAATTTCAAACAGCTCACATAGCAGTAAAGTCTAACGTATGTAAGTCTTGAAAATACTTAGATAATTGGCTAAGAATGTGCACACATTCACTCATGAAAAGTCATACCTCCTCTTGGAAGGGCGTAACTTACACATGTACACTTAAATGCAAGGACAGTAACTTTCAAATGGTTGTGTGGGTGCTCATGTACACGTGTGCGTTGGCGCACACCCAGAGATCTATATGTTATAAAATAGCCTAGGTGTGCATATATGTGTGCCCAATTTTGCACGTGGGTACGCACAGCTGAGTAAAGTCGGGTTTGAGCTGCGCAAGTGGGGGAACTTCATAACATGCATTCGTCCATGCCATGACCAGTTTATCCACCAGTTTGCCCAGTCTTTCAAATCTCCTTGGTTCTTTAGTCTGCACCCCCAGTTACTCCAGATCCCTTAAACCCCAGAGAGATGCCTGTAGGGTGTTTTTTTTAGCTTACATCTCTTCCATAGTAGACATAAACATATGCTGCACTGGATCTGGGTGTATAGGTACTTCTGCACACATCTCTTGGCCCCACCCCAGAACACCCACACCACACCCCTTTTTTGTTCAAAGTGAGATATTCGCGTATCAAGAGATGTGTGCACTTGTAGGCAGCTTTTAAGATTGGGTGGACATGCACATGTCCTACATACGCGAACATCTCACGATTTTGGCGCACACTCAGCTTTTAAAATTCACTTCACACTTTTTAAAATAGTATTTGCATAAATATTTATTTTATTTATTTATTTTTAATTATTATATACTGAAATTCCTGTATGAGATACAAATCAATCCGGTTTACATAGAACGGCTAATTGCCCGGGTCTTACATACCCGACCAAGGCTTTTTACATGGAACAGTAAACAGTGGTTCTCCGTAAACTATACAAATAACTATTTAAACAGTGAGTCTGAATAATAACAAATTGATAAAAAATACAAATTAATAACAGTTAATAATTACAAATAACAGTGGCTTGCCATAAGGATTAACATGAAGCAGATGAACAGGGTGGAGTACTAACATATCCCCCCATTGCAAACCTCCGTGCATGAAACCAGCATATAGGTGTATTTTTAGGCACTCAGTTTGGATCAATTTTAAAACAGCCATTTTTATGCAGAAAACTGGATTTAATGCATGCAGATGGATTTGAAAATTACCCTGCTTACAGGCCAATACAGAAAGAAACGCGGGAGAGCGCACAGACCAGTGTCCTGTGCGCGCGATACAGTAAATAAAATTATGCTAATTAGGGCCCAAGGTAAAAGGAGGCACTAGGGACATTAGCGCGTCCCTAGCGCCTCCTTTTTGACAGGAGCAGCGACGGTCAGCGGGTTTGACAGCCAACGCTCAATTTTGCCGGCGTCTGTTCTCGAGCCCGCTGACAACAATGGGTTCGGAAACCGGACGCCGGCAAATTGAGCATCTGGTTTTCAACCCGTGAGCCGCGGGCTGATTTTAAATTTTTTTATTTTTTTATTTGTAATTATTTTTTACTTTTGGGACCTCCGACTTAATATCGCCATGATATTAAGTCGGAGGGTGTACAGAAAAGCAGTTTTTACTGCTTTTCTGTACACTTTCCCAGAGCTGAGAGAAATTAACGCCTACCTTTGGGTAGGCGCTAATTTCTGAAAGTAAAATGTGTGGCTTGGCTGCACATTTTACTTTCTGAATCGCACAGGAATAACTAATAGGGCCATCAACATGCATTTGCATGTTGCGGGCGCTATTAGTTTCGGGGGGGGGGGGGGTTGTACGCGCGTTTTCGATGGGCTGTTACCCCTTACTGAATAAGAGGTAAAGCTAGCGCGTGCAATCCCCCCCCCCCCCCCCCCCGACGTGCTATTACCCCTTACTGAATAAGGGATAAAGCTAGCGCATCGAAAATGCACATCCAACCACGGGTTAACAGTGCGATACACTGGAGCGCACTGTACTGTATCGGCCTGTATGTTTTTATCTATCTGTCTACTGATGCAGAGACATAAGAGAAATAGCACAGGACTGTTTCTATGGCCAAGTCTAAAAGCAAGGCACGGCAAGCAGCATTATCTAAATTTTCAAGAAGGCTCAGTCAGTAAAAATATTGCTAACAGTAATTTTTTATGGGTTTGACAATTGCTTGACACAGCTATAATAACTGCACTAACCACATCCTCTGGCAACAAATTCCAGAGTTTAATTGTGCGTTGAGTGAAAAAGAACTTTCTCTGATTAGTTTTAAATGTGCCACATGCTAACTTCATGAAGTGCCCCCTAGTCTTTCTATTATCCGAAAGCGTAAATAACCGATTCACATCTACCCGTTCTAGACCTCTCATGATTTTAAACACCTCTATCATATCCCCCCTCAGACGTCTCTTCTCTAAGCTGAAAAGTCCTAACCTCTTTAGTCTTTCCTCATAGGGGAGCTGTTCCATTCCCCTTATCATTTTGGTAGCCCTTCTCTGTACCTTCTCCATCGCAATTATATCTTTTTTGAGATGCGGCGACCAGAATTGTACACAGTATTCAAGGTGCGGTCTCACCACAGAGCGATACAGAGGCATTATGACATTTTCCGTTTTATTCACCATTCCCTTTCTAATAATTCCCAACATTCTGTTTGCTTTTTTGACTGCCGCAGCAAACTGAACCGATGATTTCAATGTGTTATCCACTATGACGCCTAGATCTCTTTCTTGGGTAGTAGCACCTAATATGGAACCTAACATTGTGTAACTATGGCATGGGTTATTTTTCCCTATATGCATCACCTTGCACTTATCCACATTAAATTTCATCTGCCATTTTGATGCCCAATTTTCCAGTCTCACAAGGTCTTCCTGCAATTTATCACAATCTGCTTGTGATTTAACTACTCTGAACTATTTTGTATCATCTGCAAATTTGATTACCTCACTCGTATTTCTTTCCAGATCATTTATATATATATATATTGAAAAGTAAGGGTCCCAATACAGATCCCTGAGGCACTCCACTGCCCACTCCCTTCCACTGAGAAAATTGTCCATTTAATCCTACTCTCTGTTTCCTGTCTTTTAGCCAGTTTGTAATCCACGAAAGGACATCACCACCTAGCCCATGACTTTTTACTTTTCCTAGAAGCCTCTCATGAGGAACTTTGTCAAACGCCTTCTGAAAATCCACTACATCTACTGGTTCGCCTTTATCCACATGTTTATTAACTCTTTCAAAAAAGTGAAGCAGATTTGTGAGGCAAGACTTGCCTTGGGTAAAGCCATGCTGACTTTGTTCCATTACACCATGTCTTTCTATTTGTTCTGTGATTTTGATGTTTAGAACACTTTCCACTATTTTTCCTGGCACTGAAGTCAGGCTAACCGGTCTGTTGTTTCCTGGTTCGCCCCTGGAGCCCTTTTTAAATATTGGTGTTACATTAGCTATCCTCCAGACTTCAGGTACAATGGATGATTTTTTTTATTTTTATTGAAATTTCAAATATTCAGAAGATATTACACATCATGTAAGTCATTCAATTTTGACACAGAAAAATATATCCAATATAACATCACTTTGTGTAACTTCTATAGATTACAAATACAAGAGAAAAAAGGAATTAGGATAATAGTAATTTCTAGAGCAGAATATTACAATTGAAATAAACAATATCAAATGTGCCATGTTTACCCCCAAACTACTTCTCCCTCAGCTATTATTATGAAAATCTAGGGATAGGATTCCAGATAAGACTTAAGTTGATTAGGTTGATTAAATATATACCTTGAATCCTGAAAAGGTATAATGCAACGACATGGGAACCTAAGAGTAAATTTCGCCCCCTGTTGTATAACTTTCTCCCTCATAGTTAGGAATTCCCTTCTCCTCATCTGGGTATCCCTAGCTATGTCAGGAAATATACTAACACATTGTCCGTGAAACTTCGATTTCTGATATTTAAAATAGAATCTCAAAACAGAATCTCTCTCCGAAATAAATGCAAACTGAACTATCAATACAGCCTGTGTTTTTATATCAAGTTCAGAAGAATTTTCCAAAAAATCAGAAAGGTTAAGGGTAATCTCTTTAGGTAATTCTTGCCCTTGATCTACGATATTTCCAGATTTTTGAGTTTGAGAGGTATAATAAATCCTAGATATAACAGGAATGGCAGTTTCAGTATATTTCAAGACATTAATTAAATAACTTTTAAATAGTGGATGATTTTAATGATAGGTTACAAATTTTTATTAATAGGTCTGAAATTTCATTTTTTATTTCCTTCAGAACTCTGTGGTGTATACCATCCGGTCCAGGTGATTTACTACTCTTCAGTTTATCAATCAGGCCTACCACATCTTCTAGGTTCACCGTGATTTGGTTCAGTCCATCTGAATCATTACCCATGAAAACCTTCTCCAGTACGGGTACCTCCCCAACATCATTAGTAAACACCAAAGCAAAGAAATAATTTAATCTTTCCGCGATGGCCTTATCTTCTCTAAGTGCCCCTTTAACCCCTCGATCATCTTACGGTCCAACTGACTCCCTCACAGGCTTTCTGCCTGTGAGGGAGTCAGTTGGACCGTAAAAACTCACAGTAAAAACTTTTAAAAAGTTTTTACTGTGAGTTTTTGCCTCTACGGCCAACTTCTTTTCAAATTCTCTCTTAGCCTGTCTTATCAGTGTCTTACATTTAACTTGCCAACGTTTATGCATTATCCTATTTTCTTCTGTTGGATCCTTCTTCCAATTTTTGAATGAAGATCTTTTGGCTAAAATAGCTTCTTTCACCTCCCCTTTTAACCATGCCGGTAATCGTTTTGCCTTCTTTCCACCTTTCTTAATGTGTGGAATACATCTGGACTGTGCTTCTAGGATGGTATTTTTTAACAGTGACCATGCCTCTTGCACACTTTTTAATTTTGTAGCTGCTCCTTTCAGTTTTTTTCTAACTATTTTTCTCATTTTATCAAAGTTTCTCTTTTGAAAGTTTAACACGAGAGCCATGGATTTGCTTACTATCCCCTTTCAGTCTTTAATTCAAATTTGATCATATTATGATAACTATGGCCAAGCGGCCCCACCACTGTTACCTCTCTCACCAAATCCTGTGCTCCACTAAGAATTAGATCTAAAATTGCTTCCTCTCTCGTCTGTTCCTGAACCAATTGCTCCATAAAGCTATCATTTATTCCATCCAGGAGCAGTATCTCTCTAGCGTGTCCCGATGATACATTTACCCAGACAATATTGGGGTAATTGAAGTCTAAATGTAAAGAATATCTCTTAATCTATAAACCCACGATTAATATAACATCAAAGTAGAGAACGTGGTTCTATATATTTTAAACTCTCAATGCTGTATGTTATTTCCAATAGATTTAAAGAGATCACAATTATGTGAAATTAGGGAGCATCATACCACCTACTGTGCTTGCAAGTTAAAACTTGGATTTTATGCATTTTGTTGGGTCACTTTTAATCATCGGTCCAAAAATCCAGTGTTTAAATAGTCAATTTTTAACTTCTTTCAAAAACTTATATACTAAAAAAGTACAGGAGGTATAACGTCCCTTAAATGACTGTCGGGGTCAGTAGTCCGACGCGCGCGTTTCGCAATACCGCTGCTTCAGAGACGTAAATTTTACTGACTCTCCTGATCCAGCACTCCCCGTGCGTCTTACAGACGGGATTACAGGCAAATCTTTCACACCGGTGCTTCTTTTAAAATCGCCAAATGTTGCTGAAGGCGACTTAGTTGAAATTGAGGGTCCACTATAATTTCTAAAAAATCAAAGACTTTATGTTAAATCATCTTTGTAACAATCTTAACTTTCGTCAGCATTTTATAAACATTTTCCTAAAAATATTTTAACGATGCATTTTTTCGCAGTTGGGATGGCATTGCTTACAGAGAACTTACCGGACCCGACACTTCTCCGCTTGGCATTTTAGCGGTGAAACAGCTCGGACCGGATCTGATTTTAAACTAAGTGCTCAAGAATCGACCTGACATCCAATTCATGCCTGATTTCGGCGGCCGAAGGCAAAGTCCTGGGCTCTGCGGCGGCCTTACATAGGCCACGGCGTCTGACGTAACGGATAGGGCAGAGCCTTCAGTGGCGGGAAACGGCCTTCATAAGCGCGGCTTGCGCGCCTAGGGAGAAGGCATCCAGGCAGGGCTTCACGGCGGCGTCCCCCCCCCCCCGCGGGGATGCCGCAAAACAGGCCGCAGACCCTCGGAGATGGGCCGGGATCAAGGAAGTAAGGGCCTAGTCACAACTGCCGCGACTGGGACCGCAACAGTGAGTTTAAAATATATAGAACCACGTTCTCTACTTTGATGGTAATTGAAGTCTCCCATTATTACCGCAAGGTTTCCTTCCACACCACTCAACTCCTTCACATCATTAGAGGCAGAGATCTTCATAATGTCCCCCACAGCACCAATCAGTGCACCGATGTTACCCGGATCTGGAGCCAAAGCAGCTAAACGATACTCGAGCAGCTCACTTGAATTAAGCTCCAAACTGCCCAATAACTGCAGAATTGTTCTCTCTGTAGAAGGAGGGATAGCAGGATTAACCCCCCGCAATTTCCCTTTCTTCTTCACCATTTCAGAAAACATTCTCAAGGCACAAAATGTAAGCAGACAGAGAGAGAAAAAGGACTTCTCACTCTAGTTGTGCCATCATGGATCCCCTGACTTTAAGCTCTTTTCCTCCTTGATATAAAGTGTAGAAATAAGTAACAATGCTTGTAAATGCAGATTTGAGAAAAGAGGAAAAAGTATTACAGTTGCTGCTTTCAACTTGTCAGATCATTTGAATTTCATCAGATTTTAGTATTATTTTTTTATTTAGATTTATATTCCACTTTTCACAGCGCTTCAAAGTGGATTATATTCAGGTACTGTAGGTATTTCCCTATCCCCAGAGGGCTTGCAATCTAGGTTTGTACCTGAGGCAATGGAGGGTAAAGTGACTTGCCCAAGGTCACAAGGAGCGACAGCAGGACTCAAACCCTGGTCTCCTGGTTTATAGCCCACTGCTCTAACCACTAGGCTACTCCTCCACTCCTAATTACTTCAGATTTTACAAACTTTTACTTCAGATTTTACAAAATACATTCTACTAGCTGGTTTGCGGTTCTATAAATCAGTATTAAAGATACAGTTCAGCCCATATGTGGCTTCTGCTGTTATTCCCAGTGAGTGCCTTTTGCTTTTCCAACTTATGTTTACTGGCTGATTTGATGAAGATTGTATTTCTAAATGGCTCTGTGATAGCTAGGAGCGGCCTTGGCTTGGGAAGCAGCCAGGAGGATGGAAGCAGGCCGACTCTAGCTGTTTCACACACAGAAAGCTTTATTTACAGAACAATAAATTAGGGAGGAGCAAGATGGCGGCATAGCAGAGGTCACATTTACCTGCTGTCCTATCTGTGTTACTTTCTCTTCTTTGCCTCATTTATGCTTTCAAGGAGGAAGGGAAAGGTGAGGGTCTTTCCTCCAGTCTCCCCTCCCATCAGGCCAGCAGGTTCTAACATCTTACATAATCCCGCTAGCATACTTTCATGGAACCGAAAGCCCGTGTGCTTCACAGCAAGGGAGAGCCGCATTTGCATTTGAATGAGGTGTCCCTGAGCCCCAACCAGAGATTTCCTCTGGCTCAGAGAGGCGCCGCTTGCAGCGATTCCATGGCATACAGTGAAGATGTGGCTGATGCGACTGCGGCGGAGGGGACTGTTGTAAGATCGGCATCCGTACTGCATGCTTCACCTTAGTTTTTACTATTTAGAGGTATATATTCAAAATAGAATGTCTATGTAAGTTTGTCAAATATGACCTATCCAGCTAACTTACAAGGCTTATGATCGCAAGGCTCATCTGCATACATTACCCAGCAGCCTTGGGGGAGGACTTGAGAGGTCACCATGAGTAATCCAGACTTCAGGCTCCACAACCCCAGTTTCCAGAGGCCCTGCGCCCCTTGCAGCAGAAAAGGACCAGAGGCTCATCTGTATACATTACTCAGCAGCCTTGAGAGGGAACTCCAGAGATCACTGTGAGTGAACCAGATTTCAGGCTCCACAGCCCTAGCTTTTCAGAGGCCCCACATCTCAGCGTTCTGAAAACATTAAAATGAAATTGCAGACCTGCTAATTGTAATTTTTAAATTGTCATTAAAATCATCTATGGTACCTGAAGACTGGAGAGTTGCCAATGTAATACCAATTTTTAAAAAGGGATCAAGGGATGTGTGGGATAGCCGAGCAACTTTCTCAGGCTGGAGACACAGACTCTCAGGACTCCAGCCTTTCTTCATGCACTTTCACTTTATTCAACACTTGTAAACACAACAGGTAGACTGCTTACATGCGCCCACAGAACTTTCCCTCTCTCTATAGGATTTGAGGTGAACCAGACATCTAGCCTGGTCCTGCATAGGCTAAGGAGAGGTAGTAAAGCCACTCCTTCATAAGGGCGATCCAGGAAACTACAGACCAGTGAGTCTGACATCTGTGCCTTGTAAAATGGTATAGGCTATCATAAAGAACAAAATTGATGAACATATAGATAAGCATAGCTTAATGGAACAAAGCCAACATGGATTTAGCCACGGGGAAGTTTTGCCTCACCAATCTGCTACATTTTTTTGAAGGCATAAATAAACATGTGGATAAAGGTGAGCCAGTTGATATAGTGTATTTGTATTTCCAGAAAGCATTTGACAAAATACCTCCTGAGCAACTTCTTAGGAAATTAAAAAGTCATGGGATAGAAGTATTGCGACCATCGGTCTGTGATGGCTTTGCCTCACCTACCATACTCTTCTTGCGGCTCCTCCCGCTCACCTCAGACTAATGGCTGCTGCGGCATCTGTCTGCTGACCTCTCCGGCGTCCCCGGACTGCCATGCTCCTCCAAGGTACCAAAAGGCGCGCGCGCATGCTGCCCTCATCTTTATTTTCTCATTGGCGCGAACCACAGGGGCATCCCCCTGAGATGACGTCACGCTGCCCGGATATTTAAGCCTACCTCTTTTGCTAGCTAATCGAGTTAGCAACAACTCGGATTACTACGGATAGGATTCGCTCTCCGTACTGAAGCTATTCTGCCACTCCAGCGTTCTCTGGAACTCTTACTGCTAACGGGGTACCTGCTCCTCGGGGGCCTCTTCTGCTTCTTTCAGGTGCTATCAGGAAACCGGTACTCGCTCCTCGAGGGCCCATGTTCCCTGAGTCGCTGCCTGCATCTATAATCTTCTCTTCTTGGAAGACTTCACTAACAATATCCATCTGTGAGTACAACTACCATCTATTCCACAGTACTGCTTACCTGGAACCAGGTACTCACTCCTCGAGGGCCTGCCCTCTGTTCCAGTGCCAGACCTCTCATCTAGTGGAACCGCTGTTTGAGTACAGTACCACTGAGTCTCCCTGCTCTAAGGGATCAGGTACTCGTTCCTCAAGGGCCTGCTCTCCCTGTCTCAGAACTTCACCAATTCTACCTGGGACTTTGTATATTTCTCACTATGTACTCATAACTCTCAGTCTCTTTCCACTACAGCACAGCCAAACAGAGGATCTGCTGTTCCAGCGTCCTGTGGGATACTTGCCCAGCTGGGCTCAACATCTACTACTCACTACTGCCATCTCTGGTGGTTTCCAAAACTGTTTAAATAAAGATTCAATCTGTATTTGTGTGTCCAAAGTCTAGCCTGACACCGTGGTCCCTCACAGGATTGGCCCCCATGGGCGTAGTCAGCTGCCACAGTGTCCAAGGATCCACCCAAAACACCAATAACCATAACAAGAAGGAAGTATCCTATTGTAGATTGGGAACTGGTTAAAAGATAGAAAATAGAGAGTAGGTCTAAATGGTAAATTTTCCCAATGGAGAAAGGTGAAAAGTTAAGTGCCCCAAGAATCTGTTGTGGGACCATTGCTTTTTAATATATTTCCATTTCCATTTATTAAAACTTATTAAACGCCTAACACAAAAAGGTCTAGGCGATTTACAACATACATACACAATATCATTAAAACAACAACATGACAAACGTATCAAAAACATAAATCATCAAGTTTCATAGACACCACAATCTCAACAATATTATGTGAACACATAATACAAATGTAATCAGACAACGATAAGTCCTAAATCATACCTAACAAAAAGGTATAAAAATCTGTCATGGTTGTTTATAAACAACCTGGAAATGGAAATGAGGAAGGTGATCAAATTTGCCAATGACACAAAATTTTTCAAAGTTGTTAAATCACAAGAGGATTGTGAGAAATTACAAGAAGACCTTGCAAAACTGGGAGACTAGGCATGCAAATGGCAAATGATGCATTTGTCCATATTAAATTTCATAACCCAAATTATAGCTATACAATGGTGCAACCTCATCTTGAGTATTGTGTGCATTTCTGGTCATGACATCTCAAAAAAGATATAGCGAAATTAGAAAAGGTACTGAGAAGGGAAATCAAAATAATAAAAGGGATGGAACAATTCCCCTATGAGGAAAGGCTAAAGAGGTGAGGACTCTTCAGCCTGGAAAAGAGATGGCTGAGAGGAGATATGATAGAGATCTATAAAATAATGAGTGAAGAAGGATCCAACAGAAGAAAATAGGATAATGCATAAGCGTTGGCAAGTTAAATGTAAGACATTGATAAGACAGGCTAAGAGAGAATTTGAAAAAACATTGGCCGTAGAGGCAAAAACTCACAGCAAAAACTTTTTAAAATATATCCAAAGCAGAAAGCCTGTGAGGGAGTCAGTTGGACCTTTAGATGATCAACTTGGTGGGGGTGTGGCACTTTATGTCCGGGAGGGTATAGAGTCCAACAGGATAAAGATCATACAAGAGACTAAATGCTCAGTAGAATCTATATGGGTAGAAACCCCATGTGTGTTGGGTAAGAGTATAGTGATAGGAGTATACTACCGTCCACCTGGACAAAATGGTCAGACAGATGATGAAATGCTAAGAGAAATCAGGGAAGCAAACCAATTTGGCAGTGCAATAATAATGGGAGATTTCAATTACCAACAACAAAAGTGGAACCAAATATAATTTAAAGAAAATGGCTAAAGAAGGCGTCAGCAAGCCTGACGTTGTGTGAATTCTTACAAAGACACCAACCGGTCTTTTCAATCATTCGCCTTCTTTTAAATTTATTTACTTTCAAAATAATTTTTGTTCAAGAATTTTTTTCTTTTTTCTTAAAATGTCCTCCGTCAGTCATAGACTCTTAAACATAAATGCTTGACTCTATTGCGGCCCAACATGGCCCGTGTTTCACCCATAAGCTTCTTCAGGGGCGTATGAACAACATATAGACAAGAGTCTGTATCCTATAATGGCAATAAGTCAAAAATTAGATTCTTTATCCTAAAGAAGGTTGAAAAAACTTATACTCATCTTTAAGTTAAGCCAGCTACCAGTTCATCCGGACATCACGTCTCAACAACCGGGAAAATGGAGGGAGGAAGGGAGAAGCCAAACCACACGTCTCTTTAAACGTACGAGATTTAGTGATGTCATTAATTACACCAGATATTCATGACGTATCATCTGACGACATCCATCAGGGTAGGTAGTGAGAATAATCAAGTTCCCATGTTTATCCAAGAAAAGAATACAGATCCAATTCAGCATTGAGTCCCATAGGAGCAACAGTATTCAAACGAAAGATCCAACGTTGTTCTGACTGTAAAAGCAGACGTTCTCGATCTCCACCGCGCCAATGCGGTGGGATATGGTCGATTCCACAGAAAAGCAAATCAGAAAAAGTATGATTTAATTCCATACAATGTGTCACAAGAGGTTCATCTTCTCTTTTATTTTTAATATTTGATCGATGTTCTATCATCCTAGTTTTTAAAGCCCTTTTGGTCTTTCCGATATAAAGAAGATGACATGGACATTGTATTAGGTAAACCACCATCACAGAATTGCAAGTAGTAATATGTTTCAAGAAGATCTTATAACCTGATTTGATAGTAAAACTGCCTTGAATGTTCATAGAGGAACCACAAACAGAACAATTTTGCCACGGTTGGTGTGAGCCAATTGATGACATGGATGAAAGTGGGTCCACAGAACTATCTGACCTTACTAGAGCATGTCTTAAATTGGTAGCCCGTGAAAAAGTGATACGAGGAGGTGTTTGAAAAATATCATGCAGCTGTAGCACATGCCAATTTCTTAAAATTGAGCGACGTATTTCACGGGCTACCAATTTAAGACATGCTCTGGTAAGGTCAGATAGTTCTGTGGACCCACTTTCATCCATGTCATCAATTGGCCTGGATTGGCCACTGTTGGAAACAGATTGCTGGGCTTGATGGTCTGACCCAGTATGGCATGTTCTTATGTTCTAAATGTTAATCGGTTGTTTACTAGGGTGACACAATGAAATTACTAGGTGATACATTTGAAACTAATAAGAGAAAATATTTTTACTCCATGCATAATTAAGCTCTAGAATTCATTGCCAGAGGATGTGGTGAAATCTCTTAGTGTAGTTACATTTTCAAAAGGTTTAGACAAGTTCCTGGAGGAAAAATCCATAAGCCATTATTAAGGTGGAATTGCAGAAATCCACTTCTTAATCCTGGGATAAGTAGCATGGGATCTATGTACCCCTTGGGATCCTGCCAGGTACTTTTAACCTGGATTGGCCATTGTTGAAAACAGGATACTAGGCTTGATGGACCTTTGGTCTGACCCAGTATGAAAATTCTTATGATGATATACCGCAGCATGGCTATGCAGTTGAATATCCCTATATTTAGTGCTACTTATCTGGATAAGTGGGTCATGTGATGGGGCAAGGTCAGGTTGGAGCCATTTTGAAAAATGGCACTGACCAAGACTAGGGGGCATTCCAGACCTCATCATGAGAGTATCTACTAATTTTTGAAATTTTGGGGTGTGGGAGGGGGGCCTCCCACAACCCAATACTTTTTTTTAATACATTTGGGAGATGGAGAGGAGGGGGAGGAAAGGAGGGGCAACCCTCAACGAGTTGGTTGCTACATTAGAGTAGGGGGGAATATTGGATGCCCTAATTTCAATGAAAATGAAGGGTGGAGGAGACAGTATTTTATTCAAGCTAGGGTGAGGGCACTGTCACCGCAATATTTACTTTCTTTTGAGTATTGGGGCCTCCTGAAGTGGCGACCCTGGATTAAGCCAGGGGTCAGCCTTGACTCCTGCTTCACTTGCTCATTTTGGTATGGCACTTTATTTATTTTTTTGGCAGTGGCCCTTTAAGGCGATGGCGGCCCCTTGAGGCACGTTGTTTTGTCCCGCTGTGTATTGCCATGAGACAAAACAATGTACCATACAGCTGTGATATTTTTTCAGGGGAGGTTTCTCACTATCGCAGTGCCATCCCCCCCACAATAGTGGGAACCCTCCTGCGAAAAATATAGCAACTCAATGCATCTAGGTCTAAGCTAGCCAGATAAATAGAGCTGCCCCAATCCACCCACTAGGTAGCTGGCTAAGTGGCTTATCTGGTTAAGTGACGACCACCGAAAAAAGCCGGATATTCAGCATCCGCCACTTAGCTCGATAAGTCATTGTTTATCCAGCTAAGTAGCCCTGCATATCGGGCAATAGCAACAATATTCTATTGGTTTGTTTTTTGTTTTTTTTATTGTCGGTTAATACCTGTTGAAGCTGACTCCTGATTGACCAGCATTAGCATGCCGTTTTCTGATGAAAACATATAACAAAGTTATATAAAAACAGTAACAAGTATCAGGTTAGGTGGTGTAACCTTCAGTACCTTGTTAAAATCTTCACACTTCTACATTTTAAACATTGTGTCTAAATAGTACAAACCAAAATGCATGAAGGTAGAAGTTTGTTTCACTCATCTCACAACATTCTCTACACTTTCATCATGAAAGAACAATTACTGAATAGAAATATTCCAAAAGTAATTAAGTATTAAAAACAGAGGTTGATATTCAGAAGCAATTTAAATGGATAACTGAAAAGTTATCTGTCTAAATGGCTGCCTGGAGATATTGAAAGCCGTAAATGGCTAAATTCTAGCCGCATAAGTCAGGAGGTGTTTCTGGGAGGAGCAGAGTTAGCGGCATAAGTCCAATATGACTTAGCCGCTTAACCTTTGCGGCCGTCTCTGGTTGAGCCTGTTAACTAAGATAACTATAAGATAACTGCACTGCTGAATATACCCCGTTAGTTAGCCAGCTAGGTTTATCTGGCTAACTAGCCGAGCCGCACAGCTGCTGAAAATGGACCCCAAAATGCCTGGCTTGGATAAATATTTACACCCTTTCTCCTAGAAAACCCAAATTAGCTCCGGTCCAAAAAAGTGCTTTAACAAGGCTCATTATAAGTTAAGTAGAGCCCACCTGTGTCCACTCACAGTAGTTGAGCTAATTCAAATATTCCTGGATCAAGACTAAAGCTGTTTTTGTTATAGTAAGTGAATTTGAAGCAAAGGCCAATATATAATGAACAAGGAGCTTCCTAAAGACTTCCAGGATAACATTATTCAAAGGTATGTATTGGGGGAAGCTATAAGAAAACGTCAATGTTTTTGAAAATCCCTTGAGGCACTGTCAGGTCGATCATTGTAAAATGGAAACAGTTTGGCATCACTAAGACACTGCTGAGATTAGTCGGTCCCTTCGAAGTCAGTAGTTGTGGGTTAAGGAAACTGCTGTGGAAGGTCACTTTGAAGCCTAAGATATACTTTAAAAGAACTGCACAGGTCTCTCTCTGAGACAGCGGAAAATGTAGACTCCACAAACATGGCCTATATGGAAGGGTGGCAAGAAACAAGCCACTGCTGAAGGAAAGCTATATGATATGCCATATAATATTTGCAGAGAAGTACATAGGTAACACTGTGCTCACACAGGAGAAGGTTTTTGGTTTGATGAGATCAAAGTGGGACTTTTTGGTCTCAATGTTAAGTGATGTTTTGCATAAAACAAATACAGTACATCAGCCTGCTAATACCATCCCTCTAGTAAAGCATGGTGATGGCAATATTATGTTGTGGGGATGCTTTGCAGTCTGCCATAGACCTGGGGCGGGGGAGAACATTCATGTTTCAGCAGGACAGTGATCCTAAGCAAAGGCAGCAATAGAGTGGCTCAGCAAGAAGAAAGTGAATGTCCTCGAGTGGCCGAGTCAGAGCCCAGACCTGAATTCAATAGAAAGTCTCTGGCAGATTTGAAAATTGCAGTCCACAGATGATTCCTAGATACCATGAAAGAGCCTGAGCTTTTCTGCCAAGAGGAATGAGCAAAAACTGCACCATCCTGCTGTGTAAAGTTGGTATTTGCTTATCCTAAACAATTCATGACTGTTATTGCAGCTAAAGGGGCTTCCACCAAGTATTAAGTCAAGGGGTGTGAAATGTGCAATCAAGACGTTTTGGTTTTTTATTCTTAATTACTTTGGAATATTTCTATAATTGTTCTTTTGTAATGAAAGTATAGAAATTATTGTGTAGATCAGTCAGCCTCCTACTGTAATGCATTTTGATTTATATTTTCTATACTGCAGAATGTTAAAACTGTACAAGGGTGTGAAGAGTCTTACAAGGCACTGAAAGTGTTAGCTTCAATAGGAAGAGAAGCATTTTCAAACTAGTATGTCTGATTTTTAACATACTTCTGTTTTTTAATGATTTATTGTTTTCTTGTACTCTTCCAGCACATTTATGAAACTCCAATAGAAATTTAATGCATATATACCAATTATACTGTGATATTTAAAATGCCACACACTAATGACTTTTTAAGGGCTGAGCATAGTAGATTCGAAGAGAACAGTTACAGCCACATGTGGGTTTGGAGACTTGAAACCAACTGACATCACCAAGGGATGCTGTCATCCTTAAAGGGAAACATATGTTTGCTGTGAGGGCCTGTCAGAATTCAAGTACATACTGATTGCAGCATGGTGGGTTGATCTACTTCTTTCAATTACCTGATTACAATTAAGAGAATAGTTACCTGTCTATTATGTTAACTTCATCAGTTAGCTCAATCTTGTCAAAGCATAAGCGAAGATAAGACTCCTGTACAGAATCTCTCTTCTGTTTGTATCCCACATGCAGGGCTTAATTTGTAGACAAAAAGGAAGTGGAACTGTGGAGTGGGGTGAGGGAGCGAGGCCAGGGCCGGGTGTAAACTGTGCGAGGAGGCGGGGCCAGGGCTGGGTGTGAACGCTCTCTCTCTCTCTCTCTTTCCCACCCACAAACACACACACACATACATAAAAGTGAACCCAGGTCTCTCACTGAGACAGCGGAAAATGTAGACTCCACAAACATGGCCTATATGGAAGGGTGGCAAGAAGCAAGCCACTGCTGAAGGAAAGCTATATGATATGCCATATAATATTTGCAGAGAAGTACATAGGTAACACTGTGCTCACGCGGGAGAAGGTTTTTGGTTTGATGAGATCAAAGTGGGACTTTTCACGTTACATTTCTGCAGGGGAGTCACAACTTACTTACAGCACTAGCTCTGCTCCACTTCATCAGGTCCAGGAAAAAGGTGGCAGGACACCTGTTCTCATTCTGCCAAAAATTAATTTCCAGGTAATAGACAGAAGAAAGGGTTCAATTAACATAAGTTTGAAATTTGTGAGCCGTAGTTCCAGTCCTCAAGGCCAGGGCTGAAGCCTTATTATTGGCACTGTTGCTCACAAGTTTCATGCGTGTGCTAATTCAGCTTCTTTTTGTGTCTGTTCATTGCTCTGCAGTGTCTGCTTCAGGATCACATACCCCCCTCTTTCCTACTGACTAGGAGGTCAAGGCTGGATTTGGGAGAAGAGTGGCTCGTCTCTTCTCTGTCTGCTTCAGGAAAACACCGCTTTCCATCCTCTGCCCTGCAAAAGAGGAGGGAAAGGGCAGAATTATTTTATCTATTTATTTATTTCTTTGTGTGCTTTTATATAATGAAGTTTGGAGCGGTCCTTCACTCCGGTGTACAGTTATAACAACATAATACAGTAAACTATAACAGGCATATTGAGTATTGGAAACAATGTGATACAGAAAACTATAATAGGCATCTTAAACATTGGAAACAACGTAATACGGTAAACTATAACAGATAGTTTGGAACATTGGTAACAGATAAATATAAGAGCACTATAATGTTTCATATTAATAACATTTTCTACTTTACATCTTGAATGACAATGGTCTGTTGTAGCAGATAATTTAAACGCTATAGTAGATTATTTGGTTATTAGATAACGTTTTGTATTTGTCTATTTGACAATTTTTTTTAAGTGCTAAAAAATGGGATGTCAGGTTATAGGGTAGGAAGGGGGAGGTACGGGACAAAGGTAGTAGAATGGCTATTCTTTGCTTTGACAGCTCCTGGCTCATCCTTCTCCTCTTCCTCCCTGTAGGCTGCATGGAGAGAAGGGGCTAGAGCAGGCCACCCCTGCTGTTTTGCCTCAAGTCTGAAAAGAAGTGGCAGAACTGCATTCCAGGCCATTCCCTCACAAATTAAGCCCTGCCCACATAAAGGATTATTGAACAACAGCCCTTGAGATTTGTTGGAGTTATATGCTTGGCCATATTAATTTGCCCACGTAAAAGTCAGTGCAGAACTTGTGCTACATGTGTCATTTCCAGGACTTGTTTGTGGTTTTCATGTCCTCCTGTTGTCCTCTTTCCTGCACATATTGCAGACATGTCTCTTATGAAATATTAACATGCATCATCCTTTCTTCCATAGAGCTTACAGTATCTCTGAAGGGATAGGACCCAGATGTTCGCCCTCTCACCAGTTGCACTGTACTTCACATGTTTGTGTAATTGAAATAATGCAGGGACTCTTCTTTTGAGACCGACCAACTTGTTTATTTTCACACAAACACACAACATTACAATATTTTGCCAGCAAGAGGTAGTTTACTTCAAGACATCCAAATCCTGAACAGTTAATGCACCATAGATGAATTCTGGTGCTTTCACCATCAGATTCAAGCATACAGTTCTCAGTAGCTGAGATCCCCATCACTACACTCTAAGCAAAGTGGCACACTCTCACATCCACAGCTAGAAGGGATATTAGATGCTGAGGTGTTGCAGCCTGTCCATGAAATAGACTCTGTACCTTACAGAGTTCAACTCAATGCACACTCCACTATGGATATTAATTGTCACCACAGTGATCCACATGCTCATACACCTACAACTGGCTCACGATCCAAATACACATGTGCAAAGAGGCACTTTACTTTAAACCCACACCTCAGCAGCCTATATGAATTGGGTTCGAGACATGGCCAAGAGTGTGTCATTAGTAAGATCATATGCCACATGTTCTCCACAGGACCAAATGCACACAATCAATCTTGCTCCATCTCAGTGCCTAGTACTGACACAGTGGGGAAGAAAACCAGCAACATGTCACACAATAGCATTCTGCAAGCACTTCATCACCAGAAAACTGAAGTGGCAGACAGGTCAGATCTGGCCAAGTACATGACCCAAAAAATCAACCACAGAGCCACACCTCTCCAAAACTGTTATAAACCACAAAAAGAGAGGAAAAACAATATATACATACAATCAAAAAATAAAAAACATGCAAAATATTATCTAAAAATCTTAAAATATCTTGTATTCCTCTGAGAAAAGCAGTATCAGATAGACTCTATATGGTGTAAAGGATGTAATCCACTGTCTCTCGCCCGCAATGGGCCTCAGACAGTGTCAGAACTATACACCGTCAATTCACATCATCAACTGTAAACCTCAATCTTTTTATGCATGGTCTATGTTGGTATTTTTGATGACTTGCATTCGTTTTCCTGAAGATGATAATGTTAAACCCCTGAAGAAGGCTATGCTGAAACATGGACCATGTCTGGTCTTTGTTTGAAGATTGAGCACGCAAGCTATGTATATGATGGCTAGTTTTGTTTAGAAACTCTATTGGTGCCTTAGTTTGTCGATTACATCGTTTATCTTTATTTTTTGGAATAAAGTGTTTTGAAAAATTTTATGAATACATACAAAGAATGAGGTTTGCAGTAGATGATTTGAATTCACGGTGTATAGTTTGGATACTGTCTGAGGCCCACTCCGGGCCGGAGAAAGTGGATTACATCCTTTACACCATATAGAGTCTTTCTGATACCGCTTTCCTCAGATGTATACAGCTCAAGATGAACAAATTACTTTCATAAGCACAGGGTAAGCAACTTAAAATATTTCACGTCAGCTCTGGCTTTGGCAGATGTGGCTGTAGCTCCTGAAAGGGGTGGGGGGTGTGTGTGGAGGGGAGTGGACACGGTGACTTTACCAGGTCCTGAGAAGGCTGCAACTCACTCACAATTTTCTCAGCTCCAGACACCACAATACACCTACGACTGGACTTCTGCACCCCCACACTCCAGCAGTTAATCCTTTGGGGGGGAATTAAAATACAGGTCTGAGGACAGTCTTTTAGCCTTTTGGCTGAAATTGAGAACCTATACAATATAGTGCGTTAATGCTCTGCCACCTGCTCCAAAAGAGAATTGAACCTCCTGGGGTAAAAAAGCCTTTGTTATGGGCACCAGAAGACACTGTGACCCAAGGTTTGCCTTCTGTCACTCCATGTTCCTTTGGCCACAGAATCACATTAATTCAACTTGCCAACAAGATATTTCAGCTGCCTCAGATCAGCAGCTTTTCTTCTCTTTGCTTCCTGTGTCTCTAATAGAATCTCTTGATGCCACTACCCCAATCTCACTATAAACCATTCCAAACATCAAAACCACTGCCCCCGTCTCTACACTCTCCAATTCCCTGGCCATTCTTTTCTGCCTTGTCATTGCTCCTGAGCTTTAACTGTTTCTTGCTTTCATTCAGCCTTCACCACTCTTCCTAAGTGCCTCTCATTCTTATTGTCACCACATTGGGGTTTTGCATCTCAGTCTTTTCTATAGTTTTCTCTATGTTGAACTTTTCTGCCTAGATCCCTTTGTGGGTCAGCTGCCTCACAGGCAAAAGGGAGAGAAGTGGTGCGGTTTCCTGCTTTGTCTTGCTCGGACAGACTATAGCTTGGGATTGACCCATACGTGAGGACTACCATCGTGCTTGTCCTCGGAGAAAGCAGAGTTGCTTACCTGTAACAGGTATTCTTTGAGAACAGCAGGATGTTAGTCCTCAAAAAACCCACCCGCCTCCCCTGGGAGTTGGTTTCTCCATGTATTAGCTGTATTATGGACTGAGAGACGCTGCCTAGGGGCCAGAGTGATGTCTACAGCTGCACAGGCTCAGTTGGGCATGTTTGAAAGTTCTAGATTCTTTGAGATCAAAGTTCCATGCCGGGCTCTGTCCGATGATGTCACCCATGTGTGAGGACTGTCATCCTGCTGTCCTCTGAAAACACCTGTTATAGGTAAGCAATTCTGCTTACTCCTGCATTCAGAGTTGAGCTTCTTTGGGTTTCCATTTCAGTTTTTGTCTGCACATTTTAAATTTGTGATCATTTATTCTTTATTTGGTGAGGTTTTTCTGTGTTCTGCATGTGTGACCAAGGTGAGATATTCTGCTAGCATTTAGTTTCTGTGTAGAGATCTATAGGAATCCATCCTGTTCTGTTTCCCCAAAGGAGGTGCATTAGTGCTCTATGGCTTGTTGTAATATTTAGAGTGTTTTTTTATTTTATAGGTAAGGTTGTTGCTGTTTGACTCCTATGAATTAGTGCTGTTTTGATTTGGTAGGTTTGCTCTATAGTTTCTGAATGACTTTTTGCATGGTTTTTGTTTTACTTCACAAAGTGCATGTTAGTGAAGAGAGTTTGTGTCATTGTTACTGAAGTAATACCAGAATTCTAATGTTTTTTTGTATAGTGAATTGTGAATAGAAACTTCCTAATTGTAATTTGCACCCATTATTGGGGGAGTTTATTTATGGAGCCAATTTTCTATACCACGATCCTGGCCTGAATCAGTTTGCCCAATGTGATTGGATATGGATGCAAACTATATTTACAGAACTGGAGGTACAGGATTTATATTGGGGTTCTGCCCCAACTTCTATAGACCCCAGACTTCATTAGTGATGTCTAACTTTCCTTGGGATTTAGCAAGTGGCAGTGATGGCACTAACAATGCCTTGGGGTAGCCAAAATCTAAATCCATCAATGTTCTAGACTAGTCATTTCTTAATTTTGTTTCCCTTGACATCATTCCCTCAATCTGACACTTTCTACTGCAAACTTCCTCACAGCCTTCAAATGTACCATGATCATGCCACTCCTCAAAAACCCTTCACAGGAGCCTACCAACTCTGCTAATTACAGTATCATCCCATCTCTCTTCTAACCTTCATATCCATATTACTTGAATGGGCTCTTTACTTCTGCTGCCTCAAACATTTTGCATGTCAAAATATTCTTGATCACTCCAATCTACATTTCATCCCCTGCATTCCACTGACATAACCCTTAGCATAGTTTCCAGCAACCTCTCATATACAAAGCCTAGGGACTTTACTCAGACCTTATCATCCTTCAACTGTTACTTTTGATATTGTTGACGACCTTGGCACCCTGTTCTCACTTGATCTTCAGGATTCAAACCTGTCTTAGTTTTCTTCTTACCTCTCTTAACTGCTATCTGGTTACCAGTTAGTAGACCTTGGGGCTCTGTCCTTGTTCCTCTTTTCTGCTCCTCTGTTCTTTTTCCATTTGTAATCCGGCCTCCTCCCATAGCTTTTAGTACCACTTTTATGCTGATAACTCCAGATCTACCTCTCTATACCAAAACATCCCTATCTCAAATTTCAGCTTGTATGTCTAACCATCACCTTAAACTTAACAGGATCAAAACAGAATTTATTGTTCCCCTCGAAAGCCACTTCTCTACCCCTTTCTTTTTCTATCACTATGAATAACACTACTGTCCTCCCAGGCACCCAGCCCACAACCTTAGGGTACCCTTCAACTCTTCATGCTCCTTCTCTGCACACATCCAAAACAGTGCTAAAATGTGTCTTCATTTTCTATAAAATATTGTAACGATTTGTCCCTTCCTTTATGAGCATATGACTAAAACTTATCCATTCTCATAACCTCACGCTTAGACTACTTAAAACTACTCACAGGTCTACTGCTTAACTATCGCTCTCCATTGCAGTCTATTAAAAATTCACTTGTGCAACCTACAGTGTCTACTTCCAACATAGTTCTACCCATTTAACTCCTCTATTCAAATCATTACGTTGGCTTCCCATTCACTTCTGGATAAAGTTCAAACTTCTTGTGATCACCAAGTTCATTCTCTCTGTAGCTTCTCATTTACCTGTCCTGTCATCTCTCTTTACACTTCTTTTTCCAGATGTTATTCAACAAGCAAGATGCTTTAATCTGTATCCTTCTCCTCTATCATAAAATCTCAGCTCTGTAACTTTCTTCCTCGCTGTACTGAATGCCTGGAATCAATGCCTGTCTTTACATAGGGTGAGCTGGGTGTTTGCCCAGGGCACCATGGCACTCTGGGTACCACCGTTATTGCCTGTTGGACTGGTCTGAGCTGCCAGAGAAAATGAAGAGCCAGCAGAGATTCCTGCAGAAGAGGCATCCTGACAGGGAGCCTAGGCGTCACTGGCCAAAGAAGAGGAGCCCTGAAAGAGAAAGAAAAGTGCCAGCAGGGATCCCCAGGCTCCATTGGCAAAGACCCAGAGGAGCCATGGCTTTCCATGCTCTGCAGCCCTTAATTGCTGCTGCTTTCTGCCCTGAAGCCTCTCTCCGGCTGCAAACTGCACTGTCTGTAGAACAGTCAGCAAAGAGGGTAGGAGAAGGACAAAGCATAGGAATGGGTAGAGAGTGATTGTGAAGCAAGACGAAGTGGATAGAGCATAGCGTGGTGAGTGGTTGGGGGAGAGAAAGCATGAGGGAGAAGAGTGAGTTGGGGAAGGAGATCAGGTGGGGAATGAGCAAGTGGGAGAGCTTAGAGAGAAATGGAATGGAGTGGGATGGGAAGAGAGAGCAGGTGGGAGTTGAGGGATAGGAGGTGGCTGAAAGAATCTGGGGGGTATTGTGGGAAGGGAGTGGGGAGGAGATGGAGAGTATGAGGTTGGGGGAGAGATCATAGGGTCAATCAGCTGAGAAAGTAGTCATCAATTGCACCTTTGCTTTTCTAAAAAAATATATAGCTAATATGGTAAAAGAGGGCAACAACTTTTTTTAAGCTATGTTAATAATTAGGTGGAAGTATAAAAATGGGATTGTAAGACTAAAAAATGAAGGGCTGATTAGGAGAAAGCAGAATAGTTTAACAAATATTGCTGTTCAGTGTTCACTGAAGAAGGGCTTATAATAGGATCACAGATAACTGCCACAGGTAGACAGACTCCAGTCAATTTTCAGAAGACTGTGGTCATGAAGAGCTAGCAAAATTGAAAGTAGATAAAGCGAGGATACGTCCGACAGTATTAAGGGAATTTAAGAAAGCTCTGGCAGCTTTGCTACCCAATCTTTTTAATGCTTCTTTAGAGTCAAGAGTAGTTCCAAAAGATTAGAAACAAGCAGATGTGATTCCTCTTAACAAAACTGTAAGTATGGAGGAGTCTGAGAACTCCAGTCCAGTTATTCTGACCTCTGTGGTAAGTAAATTAATGAAATCGCTGTTAAAATAGAGGATCGTGCCGTTTCTGGAATCCAATGACCTTCAGGATCTGAGGCAGCATGGTTTTATCAGAGGTACAGTAAGTCTTGTCAGATGAATCTAATCACGTTCTTTGACTTGGTGATCAGAGAGTTAGATCACGGGAGAGCGCTAGACTGTAATCATCCTTAAGACTAGCTTGGAAAAAGAGGAATATCAAATGTTCTTAATAAATAAGCAAATAAATAGTGTACTTGGTTTCAGCAATGCCTTTGACACAGTTTCGCACAGGTGTCTTATAAATAAACTGAGCACCGTATGTATGGGTCCTAAAGTGACTGACTGGGATAGAAGCCAGTTGAGTGGGAGGCAGCAAGGAACTGCGGTAAACGGAGTTCACTCCAAGTACTATTTAACATTTCTATAGTGCTACATGACCTACCAGCACTGTAAAGGTGCCTAGATCTAGGCAAATAGGGAATTAAATTCAGCAGATTTTCCCAGTCACCCACTCAGCAGCATCCCTATCTACTCCTATCCCCTAGCATGTCCTTTTCTCTCCCTCACTCGTGAGAACTCCCCCCCCCCCCCCCCCAATTGGAACAGCATTCCTCCTTACTGGTGGCTCCAGACTTTTTCTCCTTCCGCAGCATGCTTGCTGAGGCTTCTGTGTTCTGCAGCACTGCACTTCTGTTTTTGTGCAGGGCCAGGGAGCCTGCTGGGAAGCGCTTCTGGCAGGCATGGCCCTCTTCAAATGCTGCATTGGTGGCACCAAGCAGTAGGCCCTTTGGTTGCTTGGGGGAAGGGGGAGGCAGGTGCTTACTCCCCAGTGCTGCATCAGCGACACTGGAGAGTGAGCGCTTTCTCTGGTGAGGGGAGGAACTTGAAATGCTGCAGGTGCTTTGGCCCACACCAAATTCCAGCAGTTGCTAGAGGCCTTGAAATGTTGCATCTGCAGCTCTGGACCTGCTCTTTAATCATTCAGAAATTAGGGGGGAAATCGACTTAAGCCAGTTATCACGTTTGAGCAAATCCAGGAATTTATGGGTGAAAATTGGTTTAAAGTGAGAAAATCTGCCAGGACAAATGGACAAAAATTACTTCCAAACAGTGTACAAAGCTGGTAGAAACAGTCCAACAGACGTAAAGCTGTTATTGCAGCAGAAGGTGGTTCTGCCCAGTACTAGTCTGAAGGAACTGAATACTTATACAAGCAGCATTTTCAGTTTTAATTTTATTTTACAAAAAAATGCAGAAAATTCATAAATTGTGACTTTGAAAGTTTACTTTAAGAGCATACCGGTTTGCAATAAAAATCATGTCTGGAATAATCTGTGTAAGTGTCATTTGTAATCCACACAAATCTGCTGACTTTTTAGGAGGTCAAATACTTTTGCCTGCCACTGTTTAAGCGTGCTCCACAGTATCTATTAAATTCTTTCCATCGCTATCAACCAAAAGGAGCCTTGAGCTCCTCGTGGCAAAGGTTGTTACATCTCCCTTTCTTCAAATTGATAGAAACCAAATATAAAGCTTTCCCCTGCATTGGCCCTTTACTTTGGACCACACTTCCTTTATCTCTTAGATTCATTGATAGAATTTTAACTTTTAAAAAGATGTGCCAGGCTTGGCTTCTTGTTAAAAGCTTTGAATGATTACTTCTGCTCCAAAGTGTGTATGGAGTCTATTATTTTATGTTGATTAATGTGTGTTTATGTTGTATTTATTTTTTTATTTATTTAACAGCTTTTATACACCGGTATTAGTAGGGACATCATACCGGTTCACAAATGAACAGCAGGACTGAAATTGCACGATAACAAGGGAGCGTAACTGGGAGGAGTATGTTGTATGTCGGCTAGTGTTAAAAACTAGATATTACGTGATTGTTATAATTTGGGTTGCTTGACTTATGTACTCAGTGATTTTTGTTTATATTGTAGTTATCTTTATGTTGTATACTGCTTTATAGCCTAATGGGAGAAGCGATTAACAAATTTAGGAAAAAATAAATATAGAAGGACACATGGGTACATTGGGAGAAGAATAAGCAGCAGGTAAAAAGAGATGATAATGCCTCTGTGTAAGTTTCTGGTGAGACCTGATTTGGAATACTGTGTATAGTTCTGGAGAATGCACCTTCAAAAGCTATACAAACCAAACAGTCCAGAGGGCCTCAACTAAAATGGTCATGGTCTGCATAATAAAATATAAAGGGACAGACCTAAAAATCTATATGCCCTAGAGGAAAGGAAAGAAAGGGGAGATATGATAAAAATATTTAAATTTTTAAAAAATATATTTATATACCACTGGTGCGCAGTTTTTAATTTATATTTTTTAATTTTTTAATTTTATTAAAAATAATTGCATTGAAGAACCTAATCTTGTGAAAATACAAAATAGTTGTATTAAAGCACACAAAATTTTAGATACTGAAAAATAGAAACATTTAAAAAATGAATGGGAAAAACATTGCAGGTAGATTTTTAAAGTGTTGCTCATGCAAAAATGGCTCTATACATGCATATGTGGGCCATGTACAAGCAATGCGAATTTTAAGAAGCCGGGAAGGATGCACGTACATAGCTGTGCACACATCAAGAATAAGGAGGCAGAAAAGTGACAGGGAATGGATATTCCGGGGTGGGGCCAAGACGTAAGCGCATAACCCTGAATTTTCCAAGGCTGACCATGACAATGCGTGCCAAGTTACACAGGTAACTTTACTGTTGATCTTGATGCGGTGTGAATCTGGAGATTTTGACACTGGAGAGAGAGAGAGAGAGACTCTTTTAAAGGGCCAATTAATATTTTACCTGGTCATAGAAACAAATATCAGATTTTATTTAAAACGGCCTTTAAAATAGAACAGACAACTAAAAATCTGGTAAACCATATGCTTACAATAATTCTCATGAGAAGAAAAACAGTAATATATTGTTTCAGTATACTTGTATGAAGATATCTAAATATTTTGAAAAATTTGAGATATGCAGCCATCTCTGGTAGGCAATCATATTTTGGCATAAAGTTAATTTGAGAATCTAACTTTTTCATTATACTCTTGCTAGTTAATTAAAGTAATGCATGTATGTGAATAAACTTGTGTTAACTTAATATGCATAATAATTGTTTGTTTATTCAAGTGACACAGATTATTGCAATTGTATGTGTGTGAGTGTGTGCATATATAGAATATACCTGCTTGTTGTGTTAATTTTATTGCACAGAATTATTAGAATTTGGTTTTAATTTGGTATGTTAATCTTATAAACAGAATTGTCCCTAAGTATACTTGTTAATTTTCCTTTAGTGAAAATTGTGACACACTTTTAAAAAACAGACAAAAAGTGATACCACTCCAGATTCCAGTCCTTAGTTTTTCTTGCTATCTATTCTGTTAGATCTGTGAATCTATATTGTTATAGTATGTTGATGATTTTTGTTCTGTTTTCTGTAAATTACGACCTTGTTTTAAAAACTGTTAACATCTGCTCTTAGTACTGTGACATTTTATTTCTTTGCCCTTGATCAGCTCTCAACTCTGCAATTTTTTTTATTAGTGCCCCAGCTGTAGATTTCCCTAATTATATGCCACTTTTTTTCTCTGTACTGCCTTTAGAGAGTATGGGGTAATTCTGTTTCATTTAAAAGAGTTTTCCCTTTGTTTCTCTCATATTAATTGTATGGTTCACCTCTGTTGATTTATATAGGAGCAGTGGAGCTTACTGTACAATGCGAGTAAGCGTCAGCTCAGCTTTTCTGAGCTGTTCCACTCAGTTAAATACGTCACCACCTCTAAACTTACATACCAATGGGTTAGTTTGTTTGCACAACATTTTCCAGCTGGTTGGAATTATAATTTTATCTAGTGTATGCCAATAAGACTGGATTCTTGTAAATCATATGGAGGTCCATATTCAAAAGCATTTACCCAGTTAACTCAGAAGTTAGCCAGCTAAATGAATATTTGGGCACTCATCCAGCTAAATTCTAGTCGGCTAATCAGATAACCGGCTAGAATTTAGCTGGCTAAAGCCTAGATTCATCAAAATGCTATAGGTATAGCAGAAATATGGTGTGTTAGCATCTGTGTTTAAAAGGGGCGTGGTTAGGCTAATTTCTGATATATTGCATCGCGTAGGTAAGTTGCACAATTTGTGATACTTTATTGCGTTGCACAACGCACTAGCATGTCATATATCATTTTACACGGCTAATGTCAGTTTACATGTGGTGCATTATTTTTGGTTTTTATAACAGCTTCCTGCAGTTGCTTCTTTGAGGGTGTGTCAGGTGTGGTAGAGAGCGGAGAGGAGGTGAGTTGTTGAATAGTGGTTGGAGTAGAAATTTAGCTAGTGATTTCTGAGTGCATTGTCCTCTTGTTTTCTGTTATCATCTCTTTACCTTTACCTTCATCTCTTGTCTATCTGTCTGTGGAAGTTTTTGCAAGTTTGTCCAGCTTGTCTGTCTTTGTATGGTTGTGGAGGAGTCGTGGTGGTGCGGAGTGAAGATCTGGACAGGATGGAGAGTGAGGGGAGGAGGAGGAAGAGGGAGAAGGAGGGCAGGAATGGTAAGAGGAGGAGCTAGAGGAGGGACAAGATTAGAGATAGGAGGAAAAGGATAGAAGGAGGGGGAAGGGGATAAGCAGATGAGTGTGACGGGAGGAGGACGGCAAGGTAGAGATAGACAGAGAGGGCAGGTGGGAGGGACTTGGCAGAGCACCTGCAGGAGGGGGGAAGGAAGGGATAGGAGCGGGAAGTGAGAGCAAGGAAGGTGACACCTTTCCAGAAGCGGAGGTGGCACCCTGTTCATCTGGCAACCAGCAGCAGGGCAGACTCGACTTCAGGCGTTAAAGTTCAGGGTCGAGGACAACGACATGATCCTTGCTGGGCTCCTTGAAAACTATAGCATGCTGTTCAGGAACCATGCGGCCAAGACATCCAGGATAGCCAAGGGCCAGATATGGTGCACTATCTCACACGCCATATCCCGGAGTAGTGGAATAAAAAGGACTAGAGAACAGGTGGCCCACTGCTACCACAACATAAAGGCCCAGATCAGGAACAAGGTGGTGAACTGGAATAAATATCTGCATCAGACCAGAGGAGGAGTCCCTTGCCTCATTGTGATGACCCCCGTGGAGGATCCACTCATTCAGCAGCTGGGACCAGACATATTTGAGAGGATGGACAAGGGTCTGGACACCACCCAAGCCAAGGCCGGTAAATTCATCTCACCTGTAAATGTCAAGTCTGCTACAGATGTCCACATAATTTAAAATAAGATTCTCACATTGATTGCTGCAATGTGCGCATCTTATGCCAGACAGTACATATATACTTCTTAGCATTCATACTTGTCTTCTTTGTTTCCACAGCTCTCACCCAGGAAACCGCTAGTTCCAGCCGTGAAGCCCCAGGGACCAGCAGCATAGCCCCACCGATGCCAGCTACTTACAACTGGATGCACAAACCCTGTGGAGTGAAGAAGAGGATGAAGAGCAGCAGCAGCCACCACAGTACCTCCAGATACTGACACCCCTTGATTCACCACTCCGCATGAACCTAAATCTCTCCGGCTTCATGGAGGAGTCATCCCTGCTATGGGAGCAAGCTCAGCCATCCCCATTTCCCTCCAGCTTGCCACATCACCAGCCGAATGCAGCAGCCACCCAGCAAGATCTGCACACCAGCCTGGACATGCTGACTTTGGAAGCCAGACAGCGGCTCAAACACCACCAATCACAGCACCAACAGCAACTGTACCGCCAGAGCACACAATGCATGAGATGCTGGACCGCATAGAAAGGAGGTATGGGCTCCACCACATATGGACAGAGCTGGTGCGCTTGAGGGAGGCTCAGATCAGCCATACCCAGCCCTGCGGAATGAGATAGCAACCCTTGCGTGCACTCTTGTAACATTTATTGTCTGGACCTTCTCTTGCCATCACATAGTTATGCTAGTATCAGCTCTAACATTAGAGCTGTACTGGAGCTATTGGGTTGCCACTTCCGCTTTCTATGATCTTTGGCATAGTCATGATTTTTCTATAGGATAAGATCCTAAAACTGTATATGTCATGTTACCATTTGTAACTATGTATGTACATGTCTCCACTAAATGTGCTGATCATTTCAGTTGCAATGTGATTACCAAAATGTTGACTTGCTTTGAATCTGGTGACTACACAAATTGTCTGATAAAGTGATCATATACTTTGAAACTTCACTTTATGGTTGAGTTTTTTCATTGTGTTTTTTTTCTTAAGGGTTCACTAGGTAAAAGGTTTGGGACCAACATGACCTTGCATGCTAGAGTGCCACTGGCCATTCTGACAATGCACATTTCTCACATGCAAGACCATATGGCTTAGGCCAAACTACAGAAAGCGCATAGTATGCTCCCAAAGAAGACAGCAAGAGCCAAAAAGGAAGCTCCTTACTATGGAGCTTCACAAGTGTCTCATGCTGCCTTCTCCAGAGAGCATACTCTTAGCTAACTCTGAGGTACATCATATGTGAGATAGGCACTATCTAGCTCGTGCTCACCTCCATACACTATCCGCTGGAACAGAAATAGAAATGCTTGGCTAAAGGTGCTATAACTATGCCTTCACTTTGTTGCTTGTCTAGCTATGCTAATGTCATAGTACAGTCTCAATAAACTATTTGCCTCTTCCATGGTGAAGATCTATCACCTTTGACCCAACAATGGGCCTTCTCTCTGGGCTGAGCATTGAACGCTGACATCACATAAGTCTTTAGTCAGAAGCCCACTTGCAAAGTTCATAAAGCACTCTCTGGGGAGCAGAAATGTGCAGCTGTAGGGTTCAGACCCAGAGAGTACATAGTGTACATGTAAAACGTCTGCGGTGTTAGGTGAATTGACACTAATCACCCCACAAGAATTTACTTAGGGCTCCTTACTTGTACCCTTACTCCACTTAAAATGCATTCAAAAAATGCCTTTTTTTGTTCAGACACTGCTAGGTGTGAAGGATAGAGATTTTCCACTGGGAAAAAACAGACAGTGATGAGGCTTGCTGTTATTTGGGACCAGGTAAACTTCAACTAGTCTGGCTCCCACCCCTCCACTGCCCTGGATGGTTGATCTGTACATACCTCTTAGCTATGGATGATCTGTGAGATCATCCTTAATTAAGAGGTATGGACAAGTAGACAAGTGATGTGGCTCCAGTTAGTAGCAAAACCTGTCTCCTCTAAGCAGCAGGGTAAAAGTGCGACCTAAGCTAGGCATCCAAAATTTATGCAGCTAGTAAGGCAGATTATTTGTAGGCCTAACCTGCCAGAGTAAGCCTCAAGTGATACGGCCTTGTGTAGCAGGCTCACTGTCTAATTACTATTATATATTTTCTACAGATAAGTAGGCCACTGTCTTGAAAAAATGAACTTCAAATTGGGGTCTTGCCAGGCCTCCCTCCCACTACCCTGCCCCCAGATATCATCAACACACCATCCCTGAACCTTCCCCAAACACATATATCTGTAGGTCATTAAAGTACCTGGAATGATGGTGTCATTTGCCCTCCATTTTCCCTCCATCCCTACAACCCCAAAATAAGTTGACTTCATCTTAATCCCCCCCAAAAAACCACACAGCCTCCCCAGGAGCACACACTGCTTATCAGGCACACACCATATAGGCCCACCTCAGGTACTGGGTGGGAGAGCCTCAGGTGTTGGGAGGGGGAGGGGTACACTACAGGCAGATATCTATTCATCTGGCAAAGTGGCACTGCATATCAGAACTGTAATTCTGCCAATTGTCACAGACCCCTCTCAACTGAAAGAATAAACAGTGTCAGACCAAAGTGGAATGTTTTCTTACAATGCTTGAGACCATTTCCACCCCACCTACACATTAGCATATCTGTAGCATACATCATAAAGAGTAGAAGAAACAGGATTGCTAGTGTCAAATGCCAGTATGTACCATTTGCTGCACTCACAGTGCGTGCTCTTGAGTATGCATTGGTGTGGTAAGGAAGATAAGTATAAGCCTGACATTACCCCCAGAAACAGATTTAGTCAGAGGCTAATGGAAAACGTCACTCACCCAGACACACACAGACTCACTAATCTGTTAGGACAGTGGGGCTTACAGAATACCTCCAGCTCTATTTTGCTGTTCTTGGCCTGTTCGTCATCAACCATTAATGATGTCTGTGCCAGGCTTGTCCCTACCTGCTAATAAGGTTGTCAGAGTCAAAAGTCCTCACAGAAGATTGGCAGACTGACAAAAGAACATAAGAAATTGCCATATTAGCTCAGACCAAAGGTCCATCAAGCCCAGCATCCTGTTTCCAACAGTGGACAATCTAGGCTACAAATACCTGGCAAGTACCAAAAAACAAACTATATCCCATGCTACTGATGCTAGTAATAGCAGTGGCTGTTTTCTAAGTCAATGTGATTAATAACAAGTAATGGACTTCTCCTCCAAGAACTTATCCAAACCTTTTTTAAACCCAGCTACACTAACTGCACTAACCACATATCCTGGCAACAAATTCCAGAGTTTAATTGCGCGTTGAGTGAAAAAGAATTTTCTCCAATTAGTTTTAAATGTGCTACATGCTAACTTCATGGAGTGCCCCCTGGTCCTTCTATTATCTGAAAGAGTAAATAACTGATTCACATTTACCTGTTCTAGACCTCTCATGATTTTAAACACCTCTATCATATCACCTCAGCCGTCTCTTCTCCAAGCTGAACGGCCCTAACCTGTTTAGTCTTTCCTCATAGGGGAGCTGTTCCATCCCCTTTATCATTTTGGTCGCCCTTCTCTGTACCTTCTCCATCGCAACTATATCTTTTTTGAGATGCGGTGACCAGAATTGTACACAGTATTCAAGGTGCGGTCTCACCATGGAGCGATACAGAGGCATTATGACATTTTCCGTTTTATTCACAGTTAGAAAGTCTGCAGTGTCTGCTCACACCACAGAACTTGGCTGCAAGTACATTGTTTGGGCATGCAACATTAGCAGGCCTTTCCGGCATGGAGTGAGAAAGCCAGGTCTTGGCACTATGGCCTGTAGACCTAACTGTACAGGTCACTTGTCATGTAACTGATGCAATCACATTCGAGAGAGCCCCTCTTTTCAGTGCCACTTGCTGTAAACACATAGCCGGAGAGGGACTAGGAGCCAACCATCACCATAGAGGCCATCTTCCAAATTTCAAACAGGCAAGATTGCTTAAGTATAAAGGATTTGTCAGATACCTGGCAACCACATCGAGGATGTGTATTTGAGCATCACAGACCACTTGCACGTTGATAGAGTGGAAGAGCTTTCTGTTGCAGTAGATCTCCTCCCTGCGATAGGGTGGAATGATGGTTATGTGAGTGCTCCCAAAATATTAGGAAAATTGGCAATGGCATAAAAATCTCTTTTCAAGTCTAGCAAGTTCTGCCTTTCACAAGGGAATTGTATCTACCGATTAAGGTGGGCAAGTATAGCTGTTATGATCCCAGACAGCGGGAAAAAGAGGTTTTTGACATTCCCCTGATGACCCCAACTGTTGTTTTGAAGGAGCCAGATGCCATAAAATGCAGGGCGCACAATAGTTTGGTAAGTCTTTGTATAGCGCGGGACCTTTCTGTGACCGGATCCAGATCCCCTCTGAGTAACCACATGTTCATTTGGCATACCCAGCAATGTGGTTCGTGAATGAAAGATGCACTCCCTGTACCGCCGACGTGCCCTCCTGCTTGGCAAGGGGGTCATGAGTCAGGGCGCTCCACCGGCAGGGCAAGCAACTCTGGCTCTGGTACGGGTTCTTCCCTAGGAGGCGTTTGAACCTCCCTTGCTGGTTGTAGTTCTTGTTGAGCAGCCCAAATCAGTCAGTATCCCATTACTAGTAAACTTCCCTCTAACATAGTAGCTTTAGGAAGAAAGGGCAGGTAACAAATGGTGTTTTTATTGGCCCAGCAGAGCTGTGCAGGTGTGTCTGAGAGAGAGGCTCATTTTATCACCCATGATAATAGCCGCGAACCGCGATAACTGCCACTGTCGCACGATAAAAACCTTTTCTTCCCTCTACCACCCACAAAAAGGTGTTTTTATTTGCCACATTTAATCCCGCGTTATTGTGTGTTATTTTATCACTAAAAGCAGTAGGAGTTCCTCATTTGCATAATTTTCTGGCTTTTGCATACTCAGCATATTTGCATACTAACTTGCAAATCAATAAAGATCGTGTGTTTATCGCGTGTTAGACCCCTTTTATTGCACAATAGGGCTATTTTGCGATTTGTAGAATGATCCTGTAAGTTAGGGGCGTTCCAAGGGCGTAACTGGGAGGATTTGAGTCAGCTGGCTAACTTCGATATTCAGCCTAATGACTTAGCCAGCTAAGTCTGGTCGGGTCCAAGAGCTGTCCTAAATTTAGGCAGCTATAGTTAGTCAGCTAGCTTTAAGATAGCCAGCTATAATTCAGTAGTGCAATTTCACTATTGAATAACCCTCCAAAGTTAGCCAGATAAGTTTATCTGGCTAATTTTGCTAGCCTGGGCTGTGTCTGAATATAGACCTCATGAATTTTTGTAAATTGAGCTTAGAAGGCAGAAATTTATTTATTTATTTTATTTAGTTATTTTCTATACCGGCTTTCATGACCAGGGGTCACATCAAACCGGTTTACATTGAACAGTTTGTGCATTAAAACATAGAACTGGAACAACTAACTGGTGCAGAAAATACAGTTACAATGAACAAGGAATTATACAATGAACAAGGAATTATACAACAAATGAAAGCTAATACTGATTTTTAACATATGTTTTAACCTTTAATATACTTTTTAACATTTACAATAATTTTTAGCATTTCAGCAACATTGGCCATTCCTGTAAGTGTAAGTGCAATCTCTCATTGTTCTGTAATTATGTTTATTTATTCACCATCACCAAACTGACTTTGCAGAAAATCTTCTCAAAGCCCCTTACAACAACAACAACAACACAAGGTCAGCATCGTATAATGACATAAAGCTTCATGGGAAGCACTGTATGATTCTTATACAGTTTTTCTGATTATTTCTTTTCTGATTATTTCTTTTCTTAGTAGACTGTTTCTATTATCCTTTTACTTAGACCTTTTCATCTAATAACAAGCATAATAAGTGCTCGCTCTCTCTCTCAGTGCCTGACATTCGTATATGCATTCTCGAGCTCTGAGTGACATCACCTACAGTACATCATGGGAGTTTGGGATGCCCTCAAACTGAGGCATAGATTCATCATTTTGCTATAATTTTTGCATGAATGGCACCCACAATTTAAAAAAAAAAAAAAGCATGGTTAGGGTAATTTTTGAGTTACCGCAATGCGTGCTATTTTAATGCTTCACATTGGTATTTTATTGCAACGCGCATTGAGAGAGAGAGAGAGAGAGCCTCTTTAGGGCCAGTTTTATATTCACAGTGAGACGTACAAACAGCATAGTACACATCAGTGAACATTTGATATGATTTGGAATGAGGAAAGGTACACAAAGAAGAGATTTCTACAATGTACTCTCGCCCTAGCTTGATGAACTCTCTACCTAGGTGCTATCGCATGCAATGTTAAACGGCCCTCATTTTCATAAACCCCGCCCAAACACCTCCCCTTTGACTAAAATCTAAAAATTTGCATACGCATCTCCCGATGAGATAAATAACACATGCGTTATGGCGTTATCTTGGGCGTTAGGGCCCTAATGGCCGTGATAACACCCTAACGTGTTTTGATGAATGACCCTGTGAGATAGCTACCCTGTCACCATTTCATTGTTTTTTAAATGTTAATTTTTTATTGCTGTCAAAATAGGCATCCAAAAGTCATCAAAATATCTAATAAAGAAGGTAAAGATTTTAACTTTTGTACACCGTAGTTAATGGTACTTCTCTTGTAATTATGTTTTATGAATGGTACTACTACTTTATACAGAGATTCCTCATATTTTCTCAGGAGTACAGATCCATATAATTTAAGTTTAAAGACATTCCCTAGGCTTTGGAATTAAAACAGTTGAGTTAAATGGAATAAGTAAATGAAAACAGAATCCTCTTCTCTCCATCTCTTTCACAGACCTCTGTTGATGCACACTGTGCCACTGTATTTTGCTTTCTTACTGATCCACTGGCTGCTACAAATCTTGGTTCAGTTCCCACCAAAGAATAGACATAAATACTGCTGTTTACGATGCACCAATTTTATAATATGTGCGCGTCACCACGCGCATGTTATAAAATCTGATACCCACGCGCACATGTGCGCCCAATTTTGTATTGGCACATGCATGTGCGCACGAGTGCCTACTCCCGCGTGCAAGGGGGGAAAATTTTATTTAAAAGCACATGACGGTACGATTGGGTCTTCCCCAGTTCCCTCCCAGTCGGCTCCAATAAGGAGCCCTCTCCTCCCCGACCTCTAAAACCCCCCCTATCTTTTTTTAACTTTTTTGCTACTTGCTCTCTGGAGCAGTAGTAGCTTCCACACGCCAGCTGGCTGCCGGTATGCACTTCAAATGAACAGCACCTAATGGCGCTATCCCGGCCAGCCCCCCCATGACCAGCCTGCCCCTTTTGGCTGCAGCCAGTTTTCCGCATGTACCAGCAGATACTGCGCATGACCGGACCGCTTAGAAAATGCACGCAACCTGGCCATGTGCATATTTTCCAGATTTGCGCACACCAGGGATTTAAAATTTCCCCAAAAGTGCACTTACATGTGTAAAACCTATTAATTCAATGGCATATCATCTAGCTATTTTCAAAAGCCCACTTATACGGATAAAGTGCCTTTATAAATGTAAAACCCAGTTTTAAGCATGTAAATCCTTTTGAAAATTACCCCCTTAGGGTTAGGACGGATCATGAGTGGAAAAAATAAAATCACTTGACCAATTTAAATATTCAGTATGGTTTTGATCATATTTGTAGATGCCTTATTATCTAATATTTTAATCATGTTTTGAATAGGAGTGTGCACATCTGTCTTTATACCCAGCAGCTTTTCTGGCCTGAAACAAGTCCTCTGTGAGTTTCCCCAACTGAGCTCAGTGGGATCTCTGTCAGCTGCAAGATTTATGTCATCTTTTTCAGCCCTGAGAACTCTTTCTTCAGCCTTTCACATCTGGATTTAATTGGATAGACGTTAAGTGCTCTAAAAAAGCATATTTTAGGGAAGATCTTTTTAGATAGTTTCATTAAAGGAACTGATAGTTATCGGTTGAAATGAGAAGAAGAAAGATGATTCATCAAAATGTAACAGATAGTAAATTACCATTCTGAAATAAACTTTTGCCAATTAAATGCTTTGGTTAAAGCTTTTACATAATGAAAAAACTATGTATTTTTAGTGAAGTAGAATAAATTAATAATTTGTCCCCTTGCATAGGATATTGTAAGTACTCTAGACTGTAAAACTATAATTGAGAACATATTAGGTGTTATACTTAGCATGCACTAATAGAGGTGGTAATATACAATACCATGGAGCATCATTGTAATTATGTAGAATAAAGTGATTACTTGTAATCAAGATGGAGTACAAATATAGATGCAAATACACACTCCCATTAAACTATATTATGAAATGTAATGTGGACTTAGAAAAATATATGGCCTAAAGAAATTTACTGACTGACAAATAAAGATATTGAAATCTTATGTTTTAAAAAGCAGCAAGGCTGCTTGTTTGGCATAAGCCTCCTGTCCAGAGTCAAACACACTGCAGTGGCAATACATGCAGGGTCTTTCTCCAGAATGTCATATAAACCCTCCCCTGCTCAAAATTGTGTAACACATTAACTTCATTATAACATGCATGAATCTCATTATCCATTTCCCAAAATCCAGAGTTACTCTCCTGATAACACCAGCATCTGTAATTCGGCACTGCATTGTGTTCATCTAGTAGCATTATAGAAAAGATAAGTGGAAGAAGCAAAATGAGCATACAGACGAAGAGGATAACTTTCAAACTACTGCGCGCGCCCCCATTTACCATGTATATGGGTGCACGAAAATCTACCGTATTTTATAACATCTGTGTATATCGTATACACAGGCTATAAAATATGCGCACATATACATATGCATTTTTTACATAAGTAACATGCATGCATTTGTAAAAAACAAACAAACATGCGAATACAAATTGAAGTGAATTTTAATACCCGTGGGGGTGCACACACTTGTGCACAAATGCTGGCGCGCGCCACTGGGCGCGTGATTTTATAACGTGCGCATATATGCACGCATGTTACGAAATCGGCTATCCACTCATACATGCTCGCACGAAGTTATATCGACACGCACATGTGTGCTCGAATGCCATCTCGCACGCTAAGCGGGAGGAATTTTAGCCAGTGCATGCAGCGACACATTAGGCCTATTTCCCTGTTCCTTCTCAGTTCGCCCTAGTAAAGGAGCAGATTTCTTAAACCCCCTACCTAATTTGCCTCCCTTTTACCCTACTAGCCCCGACCCCTAAAACCCTGCTGACTACCCTAATTTTTTTGATTCCAGTACTTACAAGCAGTCCGCAGCAGCAGCAACTTACACGGTTGTGGGATCCTGACGTGCATATGTGCAAGACACTGACTTCATGGTGCTGTCCCGGCCTACCCATGCCCCGCCCAGACACCAACCCCATCCTGCCCCTTTTCCTCAAAACCTTTGTAATGCGCGTACCAGAAGATACGTGCATGGCCGTGGGCCTTTTAAAATTTGCGTGACCCGCATGCTTCCGAGTTACGCACTTATTTCCCAGCTTGGCCGTCTGTAGGGTTTTTAAAATCTGCTTAAATAGTAGCACTTATCCAGATAACTTACGATTTATCCAGCTAAGTAGTGGCAAAGCTGCTACATAGATTAGTCCTGCTAAATCAGATAGCTGGAAAAGTAGTGCTTTTTAGACTTATCAGACTATCTGACTAAACTGGATATGTAGTGCTTTTAAGACTTATTGGGCTAAGTAGTGGCTTAACTACTACTTAGCCAGATTAGTCAAACCTTGTCTGGATAAATTCAGGAATACGTATATTTTCTCTACATATTTTATTAAATTATGCACTTAAAGATTAATTTTAAAAGCCTGGCATGCACCAAAATCGGGAGATGCACTCGCATGTAGAATTTATATGCACCTGCCATATTTTAAAAGCCACCTACATGTGCGAGTATCTCCCGCTGTGCGCAATTCTCAGAATCAAAAAGGGTATGGAACGGGCGGGCCATGGTTGTTACAGGGCAGGGCCAAGAGATGTATGTGCAAATACTTACATGCCTGGGTGCGTTCCCAGGTCTAGTGCCATGGAACTTTACTTCTGCTATGGAGGAGGTGTAAGAGTAAAAACCAAAAGCCATTTCTGAGGGGTTTAAAGGGTCTGGGATAACTGGGGGACATGCAGGCTATTAAATCAAGGGGGTTTGGAGGATCTAACTATACACTGGGTGAACTGGTGGATGAACTGGTGAAACTGGTCTTAGCAGGTATTTGCACCAGTTATAAAATTCCCTGATATACGAAGCTGAAACCCAATATGCGCAGTTGGGTGCACTTACTTGCATAATTAGGCACATACATATGCTCGTCAAGGCTAGTTTATAACTTATGAGTGTATGTGCGCATATGTTATAAAATAGCCGTATCATTGGGCACGCGCTGACGTTCATGCATCACTGTGCGTCCATGTGCCCCTTTGAAAGTTGTAATATATTTTACACACATGGAGATCCATATTCAGAAGCATTTAGCCCGATAACTTAGAAGTTGTATGACTAAATGAATATTTGCTCAGTTATCCAGTCAAGTTAGGGGCATTTTGGGGGCGTAAATGAGCGGAGTTGAGTTAGCCGGATAAGTTATTCATTAACTTTGTTATTAACAGTAACCCAGATAACTTATCCGGCTAACTCTGGATGACCCGTAGACCTTTCCTAAAGTTAGCCGGATGAACATATTCAGCTTACTTTAAGAAAGCCAGATATATTCAGCAGTGCGACTGCGCCGCTGAATATAAAGGCTGTTAGCCGGATAAGTTTAGCCGACTAAGTAGCCAAGCCACACAGTAACTGAATATGGACCTCATAATAATTATAATAATGCACACAGAACCTAGAATTAAACATGGAGGCAAGTATTTTATAAAGTATAGGTGCACTCTGCTTCTGAAAATACTTGCACATTTACTTGACCTCCCACCCAAAACCCATAGCCAAAAGCAAGTGCTGTTTTCATTGTGGGAGTTATCGGGTAAATTAATATAAACAAATTTGATAATCTTTGCACATATACCACTTTCAAAATAGCAACTTGTACATATAATTCCAAACCCCACTCCAGAACACCCCAAGCCAATCCATTTTTAGGGATGTGCATTTGTTTGCAACGAAATAGGAAATAAAGACAATATTTCCTATTTCGGGGGGCTGACAAAACGAAAGGAAAACCCATGAAAGTTTGTTTGGTTTTCCTATTGTTTTTTTTGGGGGGGGGAGAAAGGGTACATTTAAAAAAAAACAAAAAACCCCAAACCCACCCCAACCCTTCAAATTTAATTAACTACAACCCCCCTCACCCTCCCGACCCCCCCCCCCCCAAGACTTGCTGAAAGTCCCTGGTGGTCCAGCGGGGGTCCTGGAAGTGATCTCCCCCTCTCGGGTCGTCGGCTGTCAGCATTCAAAATGGCGCCGGTGGCCCTTTACCCTTACCATGTGACAGGGGCTACCGGTGCCATTGGCCGGCCTCTGTCACATGGTAGAAGCAATGGATGGTCCGCGCCATTTTTTAAGATGGCGCCGGACCCAAACCGCGGGAAAACGAAATTTCCCACGGCGAGCCGATAACAAGGGCCGAACCAAAAGGTTCGGACGAATCACATCTCTAACCTTTTTTCATTTTTCAATTTGAGATAGATTTTAAAAGGCCCGCGCGGGTGTCCATGATAGGCTATAAAAGGTGGGGTTTATCCCTTTTTAAATGCTTGTTGGTGAAATTGTAGAGAAAAAGGTTTGTTTTTCCACATATATATATCCCAACATTCAGATCTGATGATCTGAAATTGTCATGAATCTATAACAAATAAAAATACATGCTCAGTTACCACAAGAATCAGTGGCAGGATTTTTTTGCCTGGCCTTCTAGAGGATACCCTCTAGGAAGAAAGGATGAATTCAATTGGTTGTACACCTGCTAGTTGTAGCTAGACATAGCATGGTCTTTCATTGGCAATTCCAAAACAAACCGTTGATAGAATCCTGACTATACCAAGCTTGGTACATTTACATGATGGAAATGATCACATATCAGGTGAAAGACCATTGTACAATGTACAGAAGGTGTGGAAAACCTTTAGAGAAATGACTGGTAAAGGAAACATGCCCTACTCTAAAGGATATACAGATAAGCTGAGAACTTGATCTCTAAAAAAAAAAAAAAAAAAAGATTGCCAGAGCTTTGCCTGATTACTTTGATGTATGTGATAAGAGACCAATATTCAAAAAAGCTGGTTCCTAAATTTACCTCCTTAAGTTTATCAAAACATAGAGGCCTACATTTTCAGCTGAAAATTCACAAAATTTAGGTCTCTAAAAGTTGGGACCCTAAATTTAGGGCTACAATTCATCTGTGCAGACTAAATAGCCTATATTAGGTGCCTAGTGATGAAAATCACTGCTGAGCTCCTAACTTAATTTTCTTTTCCTAAATCTGTACCTGTAGCCACCCACATTTTAGGTTTCCAAACTTAGGATCATATTGAAACTGGGAACCTAAATTTAAGGACTCATCCCCAGTTAGTTTTTGCAGTTTAGACTCTTAGATGTCCATATTCAAAAGCATTTAGCCGGTTAACTCAGACATTTGTGTTGTACAAATCAAATCCTTTAATTATACTTTTCATCCATTATAATGACTACAAATCTTTAATGATGTCAATTTTACTATGAATACCTCAATGTTTCTGTAATACCACCCCCCCCCCCCCAAATCCCACCCCACCTTCTGAAACACACCCTGATTGAAAGTGCCCCTCAACAGTGGTACATATATAGAGTGTCTGACTGACGCTATACAGAGCCTCTCTCTCTCTCAAAATTTACCATGCCTTGCGGAAGTTGCCTAAGCTGGGACCTAACCATGCCCCTTTTTTTATTGTGGGTGCTATTTCTGCTTTATTTATAGCATTTTGATAAATCTAGACCCAAGTTAGCCAGATAGTTTATTCCAGCTAACTAGCCAAGTTGCGCAACAGCTGAATATGAAGCCTTTAACTCTGTTAGACTCATAAACCTTTTGAAAATTGACCTCTTTTATATAACTTCAGCCACTGCCAGTCAACAATTGTAGTAGTTTATTTCACAAAAAAGTGAATTTGCAAAGGAGTTACACATGTAAATGTAACATACTATTGAATGCACTTAACACGGGTAAAATTTATTGACAATTCAATGGAATATATTGTAGTAATTTTCAAAAGCTGACTTTTTTTTAATTCTTTATTTATAATTTTTCAAACATACAAACTCTATTAAATGTTTGCATACAGAAATATCATGAATTGGTAAGAATTACAATTACATATCATAATGTTTATCATAGAAATTCAATATTGACCATTCCATTCAACTTATCAATCAAAATGGTGAGTACTCTGCCTAAGCACAGTAATCAACAGGGAGTTTAATCAAGAAACTATTATATACTAAACTGCATAGAAACAGCATCCATTTCCAATTTGTTATTTGTTATTGATTAGGCACTGGGGATGAGGCTGGTAATTGACTCTGCTCAAGAACATTTTTTAACTGTTCAGGTACAAAAAAAATATATAGATCTTCTTGTTTTTTAATCATACATTTGCATGGAAAGCGAAGAGTAAATGAAAATCCCCTAGAAATAACCTCCTGGCGATAAGTCAAAAAGGCTTTACACCTGACCTGTGTTGATACAGCTAAGTCTGGATAAATCTTCACCGTGTTTTCTAGAAACTTAATGGGGTATTTGTTACATTTAATCATGAAAAGATATTTTATCTCTTCAGTTGAAGAAAATGTAACCAACAAATTCCACCAATCTATAATTTGTGCAGATGAATCTTCAAGAAAATTTGTAAGATTCCCTTGAAACATTTCAGGTCTATTTTCCATATGTCTGGGTTTAGGTAAGAAATAGCAATTTTGTACTACAGGTGAATTCTTAAGAGTATAACCAAGTGCTTCCACAAGAAATTTTTTTACAGTAATTAATGAAACTTCCCCCACCATCCTAGGGAAGTTTAATAATCTTAAAGCGCTTGGAATTATTTTCAAGTGATTCCATTCGCCTTATTAATATCTCTCTATCCTTAACCACAGACATATTGAATTCTTGAATCTTTTTCTGATTTTCTTCCAAACGTTTAATTCTATCAGCCGATTCCTTAATCTGTTTTTGTGTTTGCAAAAACTCTCACTGATTTCCAGCACTTAGAGTATCCACTTTCTCTTCTAGACCTTTTATATTTGATAGCATACCAGCCATCATCTCCCATAATGTGTCTAATGTTACCACCGTTGGACGGGTTAGTGGTTTCGATGTTATTTTTGTGGCTGAAAGATTTTCCTCCTCTTTAGAACAAGTTACTCCCAACTTTTCTCCTATTCCCTCTAAAGGCAACCCATTTGAATTGGGAGAGTTTTCTTCACCTGATCCTATTTTGTGGGTTAAAAAATATCCCGCATCAGGGTCAGGACTGATGACTTCAGAAGATAACCCCTCCAAACGCTCCTCACTAACCCTCTGTGCAGGTGGAAGTCCTAGATTTGGACTTAAAAAAGCCTCTTCTGCTAGGCCAGGCTGTTCTCCCTGACTAGCTGGCACATCAGAGTCATTGGAACCTCTATCTTTAAATACTGGAGAGACCATAAAGTGGGTAATTTATTGTTGAATAGGTGAAGGCAAAGAAAGGGGTGGGAAGATTCTCACCTTCCCCTTCCTTTTTGGAGGCATATTATCGATTAAATCTTAATACCTATTCACAAGAGATTCTCACTTTAGACCTTTCTATGCTACTGATTGTCACTAAGGCAGATGTTGTTACCAGAGAGAAGAATCAATGTCAAGGTAATAATGAACTATATACGGAGAGAGAATTATTTTTAAGAAAAAATGTCTTACTTAAGAGTCCAGGTGGCCTGCGGCGATTCCCGGCAAAGCCCTTCAAACTGCGCGCCCCTTACGCGCACGCAGCTTGAGCGGCACGCCGGCGTCTGCTGCACTGCAGCCTTGCAGATGTTATAGGCCGCTTCCGGGTTCCGTCTCGGGTCCGCCCTCTGACGTCACTCTCCCCGGCAGCCGGAGTTCTCCGTCGGAGTAGGCTGCAAACTCACCCCCGGACTCAAACGGCTGCTGGTACGAGGTATTCAAAAGCCAACTTACACGGATAAAGGGCATTTATACATGGAAAACCCAGTTTTAAGCATGTAAATGTTTTTGAAAATAAGGCCCTTATTGAATTGAGTACTTGAAAGTTAACAAAATTTCAATAATTTATGGATTTATTGTATTAGTGCAGAATTAAGCTGATACTTTTTCATTGGACTATCTTAATACATTTCTTGACTAGCTTTCTGGAGTTGCACGCTCTTCGGGTCAAAACATTGGGAATAAACTTGCAATAAAAAAGTTAAAAAATACAAGAACTAGAGAAACCATCAGTTGGTAGGTGAAGCACTATATCATGCAACACAGGTAACATGGAATTCATTGTAACAGGATATTTAGGAGGCAAATAGCATAACTGGGTTGAAATTTGTGTACGATAGGTCAGTGTTATGGTTTCGAGGTATTTGAGTGGATTCCTGGGTACTGTGGAAGATGACCATGCCCACGGGGAGGAGCCCCGTGGGGAGCCACAATACTGGGCTAGACTCAGGACGTACAGCTGATGTGTACCACCAGAGGTGGCAGTAGTGAGGTGATTCAGAGGAGCAGTCTAGGGACCCTTGGCAGAGGGAACCCATCTCACCAAGATGGTATAGGGATATCCAAGTGAAGGTTTCCCAGCACGGCAGAGCTGTAGATGAGACAGACTGAGAGTTAGATTACTCACTAGATGGTAGCTGAAATGTTGACAATTCCACCAGGCAGAAGTAGATGGTAACAGGCATCGATGCAGGGAGAGCAGGCCCTCGAGGAGCAAGTACCTGATCCCAGTAAGGCCCCTGAAAGAAAGCAAAGGGCCCCCGAGGAGCGGGTACCCAGGTTAGATGAATACCCCAAAGGGCAGAGAGAGCTTCCAGCGGCAGCAAGGAAGCGGCAGAGTAGCTTAGACCAGACGAGAGAAATCCTTGCTAACTCAACGAGCTAGCAAACAAGCGTAGGCTAAATACCCGGATGGCGACATCACTCGAGGGGGACGCCCCCAAGGTTCCCGCCATGACATGGATAAAAACATGGGTGGCATGCGTACGCGCACCCTAGGAGGCCCTTAGGAGAAACATGGCTTGAGGCTTTGCCATAGCCGTTCCGGGGACGCCGAGACGCGGCGGTAGCCATCTTCCCAAGGCTAGCGGGGAGAGCAGAGAAAAAGGTGAGGCACAAGGGTCGAAGCCGACTGAGACGGACACAACAGTCAGTAACAGGCCATGTAACATCATGATCAAGACTGTCACTCCCAAGCTCAGTGCATCATTACAAACTGTAAGGGTTTGACAGTAGATGGACAACTCCGCAGATGCTGTATTTCTCAGACACTTTCTTTACGCACCCTGTGCATGCTAATGTTGGAAACTGAATGCTGGTCTGGATAGATCTGTGGCCAAGGTAGACCGTTTTAATAGTTCTTTTGTTATAATGGGTATAGCACTATGTGTCTTAGGATTAGTTTCAGCAATAAAACTATTTGCTGCATTCAGTTGAAGCTATATTCTATGAATAGTCCTACAGTGAATCTCAGTATGGAGTACTTTACAGTAATCTAGATTTGATGAGATAAATAATCCACTATCCTGAGATTTGCTTTGACAGTAGAAATTACAGTTTCCATGTAATGCAAACATAGAAAGTGTCAGTCTTCGCTAACAAGTTAACTCACAGGCCGATGCAGTAATCTGGGCATTAAGAAATGGTGCACCAGGTTTCAGTGCACATTTGTTAATACCCAGATTACATTTTTTTTTTAACTCCCGATGCAGTAAGCTAATGCTTTGCAAATGCATCAGGAGATTAATAAGCTTGTTGAGTGTAAAATGTGTGTTCTGGGGAGAGGAAACGGCCTCACTGACAGGGTGACGCAGGGCGTGCCTGACAGTCCTGTTAGTAGCTGCCACCGCTGCCACTTATCTGGATAAGTTTATACTCACAAATAGGGTAATTTTAAAAGGAATTTGTGTGCGCCCAAAAATATGTGGATTAGCGCATGAATGGAGAGATATTACTATTTTAAATCATGCTCGCAAGTACGCGCATATCATTTAAAGTACCCCTCCCGCACATATTTCAGTTAGGCTTTAGTGGCTTTTACGCGTGTATGCAGGCGGATTTTAAAACATGCTCGCATGAGGGAAAAAACATTTTTCCCAAATAGTCCACCAGTTTGCCCAGTTCATATTGAAGTCTTCAAGACCCTCTGGTTCTTCATCCTGCAAGCCCCCCACTTGACCCCAAATGCTCACGCTGTGCTAAGTGCCCTAAAACCCGAGATCTCCAGACTTGCTCCTCATCAGGAGCAGAAGTAAAGTTACACAGATAACAAGCTGACTCGTGCCATGGTCGGCTTTTTTAAAAAGCGGACTTGCACACGTAAGTCTTAGTCCCATGCCAGAACATCCGTGCTCTGCCCCTTTTCTGCCCCTTCTTTTTTGTCAAAATCATTTTTATTAAAGAGCAACGCAAATACAACCAACTGTGTCAAGAGGAAAGTAACGGTACAGCATAAGCCAGTTGCACAATGCAAAATAGCTACCCTTGAGTTGTAAACCCAAATAGGACAGCACCCTGCGAGCTCTTTTCGAGGTCCACCGGACCAAGTTTAACAAATCGAACCCAACCAACACCGCACTACCCATTCATACCACTTACACCCACAGACATTCTCCCACACCACGCACACCTCCCTCCCCCCACCCCTAGGAGACAGCCCCATGATTTCAACCGTCAGCAGGTAAGCAGAGAGGTAAAGAGCGAACTACATTGAAAGTCAGTGCCTCTAATAACTTCCTCTTGCCTGCAGACCGAACCCAAGAGTGGTACCAGTTCAACATGCACCGGGAACCAGTTCAAGGCCAGGATGGATGGTAACCAGTGGCAAGTAAAGTGGATTGCATTTCCGGCAGGAGTAGAGTTTAGCAGGTGGACCAGCAAGACTGGTAAAGCGAGTCCTGCTCTTTCACGGTGTTCAATGCAACTAACCACTCCATTTGCATTGAGGATGCAAGCCGACTAAACCAGGCCCTCAGGTTTGGAGGTGTGTTCAGCGCTATCCAATCAGCCAAGATCATGCGGCACGCCAGTAGCACTGCAGTGTGGCCAAATGTGTCCAAAGATATCTTGTAAGGAGAGATACCACCCCGTAGACCAGAAAGAAGTAATTTGCCCGTCCAGCCAACAGTAGAGCCTGTACACTGAGCAATCAATTCGAGCACTTTAGTCCAAAATGGTAACAGGACAGGCCAGTTAAACAGCCTGTGTGCCAAGGTGCCCATCTCTTGGTGGCATTTAATGCATTTGGGTGAGGGCAGTTTCCCCATAAGGCATCGACGGATATCATCACAGAAAATGTGATGTAAATTCTTAAATTGTAGTTCTTGAAGAGATAGCTCTGGCAGGTTTGTAGGCATAAACTGAAAACAAGAAAGCAGGTAAGTAGTAGAGATATCCGTCACCCACGCCTCAGACCAATATCGGGCCAAAGAGTCCATATGGGGTAGGGAGCGATATGCTCTGCCAAACTCACACCAGCCTTTGATGGTATTACTCTGTAAGGCCCCCTCAAAAAACCACTGAGTGAAAGTGGATTACCGTCGATAAGACTCCTCAGTCCAGCGGAGAGATTGGAGATAGTGGCGTGTCTGCAAATAGACATAGAAATGTTTAGTCGGTAGGCCATAGTCTCTGGCCAAGGATGCAAAGTCTCTCATTACCGGCGAGTCCTTGTCATAAAAATGAAAAATAAACGGCAGCCCTCGCTGTAACCAGGCGTCAAAAATGAAAAAGCTATCACGACCTGGGGGAAAATCCAGATTACCCAACAGGGGCATGATGAGGGAGGTAAGGCCATCCACCACCACCACCACCCCCCCCCCCCCCACGCTCGAATCCAGCGCCAGGCCTGGCGACAAGGCTGCACCAAGCAACAAGGGATATTCAAGGCTTGATATGCCCTGGTACCGGCCTGCACAATATACAGAGGGGACCAGGGGGCGACCATGCTAATAACCAGTCCATCCTCACAATATGCATAAGCATCAAGGAGCCATTTCCCCACAAACCGAAGTTGGCAGGCTACATTATATATAGCCAGATGTCCGGCAGTCCCAGGCCCCCCTCCCCACACCGGTATATCAGCACTTGGTAGCGTAATCTTGCTTTTTTCCCGGCCCACAGGAATTTCTGAAAGGTAGATTGCAGCCGCTGTATGTCCCTACCAGTGAGTCAGCAAGATAACATGTGTAACTTATAAAGGAGCTTTGGCATAAGCACCATCTTAAGGAGAGCACTTCTGCCGAAAAGGGAGAGAGGTAAGGAGTGCCACGCTTTAAGTTGGACGCCCAGCTCTGCCAATGTACTGGTTATGTTTAGATCGTAAAGATCTATAGGATCACGCGGGATCCAGACCCCCAAGTATTTTATTTTATTCTGAGCCCATGTGAAGAGAAATCCTCCTGGCCAATTTTGCTGTACGCTAGAGTCCAGGGACAGCGCCTCTGACTTAGAAAAATTAATGGTCAAGCCCACTATAGATTGAAATGCTCTAAAATGGCGGGTGATGTCAGGAATGCTAGTCCAGGGTCGCCCCACAAACAACAGGATGTCATCAGCGAATAGCGCTAGTTTCATCTGATGACGTCCGATACGGAGGCTCTGGAACCCATCGTCCAAACGCAGTTTAATAGCCAGGGGCTCCAGCGTCATCACGAATAAGAGAGGCGACAGAGTACATCCCTGGTGGACCCCACACAAAATGAGAAAAGACTCCGATAGAGCTCCATTAATTAATAACCTAGCACTGGGGTTAGCATACAGCGCCTGCAGCCAGGATAGGTAAGAGCCCGTTAGGCCATATGATTGTAACGCCCAAAACAAATAGTCCCACGAGAGGGAGTCAAAGGCCTTCTCTGGATCCAGGCTCAAGACCAGAGCCTCAGTCTTTGGGTGAAAGCTGAGAAGGCCAATCAAACGCCTCACGTTTCTGACCCCCTGTCGCCCTTTAATAAAACCTGTTTGATCCGCATGAATCACTAAAGGCAAGAGAAGATTCAATCTGGCCGCCAACACTGCCGCTAAGATTTTTAAATCCCCATTGATTAGGGAGATGGGCCTGTACGAGCCCACTTCCTGTGGGTCTTTCCCAGGTTTAAGGAGCAAGACTATAGTGGATTGGTTTTCCATAGGGGTAACAGAGGCCCCCTGAACTAGGCCATTGTAGTAGGACCGCAGCACAGGCAGAAGTGGGAATTTCAAGACCTTGTAAAATTCAGGTTCGAGTCCATCCAGGCCAGCTGCTTTTCCCATTTTTAAGCCATGTATAATAGCGTGAATTTTGGTATCTGTGATGGGCGTATTTAATGAAAGGAGCTGTGCCTCAGTTAGCTTAGGCCACAAAAAATTTGAGAAAAAAGCCTCTCTTGATGGTATGTGGCTGGATTTTTCCCCATAAAGCCCACTATAATATTCAAGAAAGCGGTCAGCAATAGCTGTAGGAGTTGCCTGGCAGGTCCCTGTTTTATCTTTGATACTAGTAATGAGAGATTTAGGCTCACGGGCCTAACCAGACTGGCTAACAATTTACTGGGCCAGATACCATAACGGTAGAGCTGGTATCTGTAATATCTCAGAGATTTGGAAGCTCGTTGGAATAGGAGTGTTTGCAAGGTCTCCCGTATTCCTGCCACTTCGCGTTTACTAGCCTCTGACATTGTCTTAATATGTCGGAGTTGGGCTTGTTTTAGTTCATCTGTTAATTTAAGAATCACAGCGTTACGCTTCCTATTTTGAGTAGCAACATAAGCTATGATGTGTCCCCTCATAACTGCTTTTCCTGCCTCCCACACAACCCAAGGTGATATATCAGGAGTGGAATTGAAAAGCATATATTCCTCCCAGCATTTTGTGAGAAAGGGGGAGAACCCCTTGTCTAATAACAAACCCGGGGGCATATGCCAAGAAAATGGGGGTTTAGGTGTTCGTCCAAGCGAGACAGTGACAGATACCGGTGCATGGTCAGAAAGGGCTATCGTGCCTATGGCAGCGGCGGTCGCCCTGGGTAACAGGAAATCCGAAATCAAAAAATCCAGTCGGGAATAAGACCCGTGAGAATGAGAGAAAAAAGTGTAGTCCTGTTCTCCAGGATGCAAAGCCCTCCACAAGTCTAGCAGGCACAGTTGCTGACATAGAAAATCGGGGCCTTTGTGGCTGTCATGAGGCTCTATGGGTTTAGGGGGTTTGCAGTCTTCGAGCTTGTTGGCTACCATATTGAAATCCCCTCCTACTAGCATAGCACAGTCAGAAAGTTCCCCCAGAATACCCAGGAGATGTGTAAAAAACTCATGTCGATAAATATTAGGAGCATAGATGTTACATAGGACCACTCTTTGCTGATTACATACTCCCTGGACAATGACGTAGCGACCTTCCGGGTCATGCCATACTCTATCTGACTGGAAGGGCAATTGTTTATGCACCAGTATAGCCACCCCTCTCTTTCGAGATGAGTAGGAGGAGAAAAAACACTGTCCCACCCATTCTCTTTGTAATTTGTCGTGTTCACCCGCGGACAAGTGAGTCTCCTGAAGAAACACCACCTGGGACCCCATATGCTTAAAGGCCATAAGCAACTTCTTCCGCTTAATAGGAGAGTGTATGCCATCCACATTAAGAGATGTGAACTTTACCGTAGCCTTGCCATGAGTTACTTAGGGGTCATCCACAGAAAAGAGAAATAAAAAACATAGTGGGGACGAGCATGAAAATCCCTCGGCTCCCCAGCCTGAGCCTCCAGGATCGTATGGAATCAACATCAAGATACACACGTCATTGTCCAATAGAAGCCACCTCACATTCATCGCAAAAGGGTTGTCTCCCAAGGTACCCAGTGACCCCAACCCCATTCTCGACACATGCGTCCATATATCCCAGGCACACCAATCACACCACGCGCACCCCAGCCACCTCCATGCACATACACACACAACCCACCCCACAATCACCTGCCCCAAAAGGCTAAGAGCCACTCTCCTCCCCCCAACTCCTTGGTAAGGAGAGAAGCTCCCCTCTGGGTCCCCCACATCCCCCCAAAACAATAACAAAACCTAACGGGACAATCAGGCAAAAACCTTGTAACCTTAAAGTCCATGGGGACTTTAAGGCCCCCAAAACAGAGGCCCCCAATACAGAGGCCCCGACGCCCCGGCCCTCTGCCAGGTCCTCGAGCAGCAAACACAGGTGGAATCATAGCATTACTTGTTAGCACACACTAGAGATAAATGCCCACAGTCAGCAAGCGTGGGAGAACAATCCGGGCAGCATAAACTTGGGCCTGCCAGGAACATCCGGCATGGAAGGCAACAGTGAGAACAGCCTATCCAACACAGGCCCTCATTCTCCTCCGCAGTAGGCAAAGTGGTTATGAACTTTTCCGCATCATCTATGGAGGTGAAAAAGAGAACTTTATTGTTGTGGAAAACATGCAACTTGGCCAGGTAGAACAATCCAAATTTGATGCCTCACTTGTGCAATTCCGTGCAGGCTGGAGACATATTCTTCCGTTGCACTGTCGTAGTCACTGAAAAGTCATTGCAGAGAAGGATCTTGTGGCCCTGGTATTCTAGGGCAGCCCGATGCTTGGAAGCCCGCATGATCTGAGTTTTGTAAGCCCAATTCAGGATTCTTGCCAGCACCGGTCTAGGCCTCGCAGCTCCTTCCCGCAACACTTCAACTCGATGGACTCTCTCACAAACCATCGGGGCCATAGAAAACTCTAGGCCCAACTGCCCAAGCAGCCAGGTCACCACAAACTCAGACAACTAACTGTCCTTAACAGACTCGGGAACCCCAATAATACGGATGTTATTCCTCCGGCTTCGGTCCTCTAAATCTTCGATTTTTGTTAACAGGTCTCGCTGGGTAGTTTGTAGCACCGCCACATGGCGCTCCGACTCGCCCAGCCGATCTCCATGATCCGACAGGACATGCTCTGCCTCATCCAGTCTTTTAGTTTGACCTTCCAGGGCCAATTTAATGTCATCCATAGTAGCCTGTATCTTAGTAAGGCGAAGATCTAGCACTGCGGTAACACTTTGAGAGATTTGAAGTAAAGCATCTGCAGACAGAGAGTCCAAAACCTTATTGCCCGCCGGTGCCTCCGCCATCTTGACAGCAGGGGGGCGAGAGCGGCAGACGACACTCTTCCATGCAGTTCTCTGTTGCATCGCCCCCACCTGCAGATGAAAAGGCCCCCCAGACAAGCAGGCGTCAATGAGAAATCCGAGATGAGAAGTCCAAACTGGCGGGTTGAGAGTAAGGAGGAAAGTCCCAAGCGGAGTCTGCTGCTGCCTCCTGTGTTAGCGCCCTTGATGAACCAGACCTCAGGCCAGGGCTAGGCAGGGGACTAGTGCGGAGCACGTAAAGAGCGCAGCCCCATCCTCTACCGCATCAGCCGCAAGGGAGAGGACACACGCTTCAGGGTCTCCCAGGGTAGATCCAGGCTGCCACTCGCAGGGGCCCTGCCTCCAATCCCCAAGTAGCATCAGGTACGGTACCTCGTGGGAGCTGCCAGCCGTCCTCGCATATATTTTCGTTGCCTGCACATTCAAGCGCAGGCCAGGAGCCCAGAGCCAGCAGAAAGGCAGTCGGGGGTCTCTAAGGCAAAAACACCGCTGGAGCGCCCACTTACAGCGGCGGGTAGAGAGGGCCCTGCAACGGGCCAGCCGCCATCTTGGACGCGCCGCGTTCTCCGGCTGAATCTGCCACCATCCGCCCCCTGCCAACTCGGAATCAGCAGCCCCTGGGTCCCATCAAGAACCGACGTTCCCCTGGGTCGAGTGCCGCCCGAATCGCCGCTTTATCAGGGAGTTAACGGGGGACCCCGGAGCTCACATCCCTTCCGTCCTCCCTGGTGACGTCATCCCTGGAAGTCCCTCTTCTGCCCCTTCTTGACGTGTGCATGGGATGTATGCATATACTTAATTGGCTTCTTAAAACATGTGTTGCTCGCGCGAGGCCTGCATACGCGCACAAGTAGCCATTTTTGCACGAGCACTGCTTTTAAAATCGACCTGAAAATGTGCCTTATGGGAGTACTACTTAGTGCCCTCATATGGAAACCCCATGCAAATGAGGGTATTAAGCAGTACTCCTCAATGCACTGGCTAAATATGGTCTTTCTTGGTGCTGATTACTTAACTCCAGTGTCAGAGATGGAGTTAACTTTGCAGTGCTCCTTAAAACCCTCTAAAATGGACAAAAAGTTAAAAAAAGAAGTCTGGACTAATAGCCTTACCGCTGCCACTTAGCTGGATAAATATTAATTTATCCAGCTAAGTGGCAGCCGTAACCACATAGGTGAATGAGTAGTGGCGCTGCCACTTAGCCTGATGTCCAGACTTCTTTTTTAACTTTTTATCCATTTTAGAGGGTTTTAAGTAACACTACAAACTTAACTCCATCTCTGACCCTGGAGTTAAGTAATCAGCACTATGAAACATCACATTTAGCCAGCGCACCTTTTTAAGATTTATGCTCATAAAGTGATCATTCAAATGCAGGCAAAGCTGTGCGTTAGCTTGAATGCACCTTTATCTGCCTGTTAGATATCCAGGGTAAGCTGGCAGTCAAAGCAGATCAGTGTACTGCTGTTGTCTGAGAATAGTTTTTCCACTGGGCTAAATCAGAGAACTAGAATGAACTCCTTCAGTAGAACAAGTGCTTTAAGGCCTTGCATGTCTTCTAAATGTTCACAGACACTTTTGTAGATATGATTGCTCTTGTTAATGTTTTTATAACATATGTAAGCAATTTATATCAAGTAGCATATATTGTGGAAACAATTCTTAAACAAAGAACATGACCACAGATAAAGACCACGCAGCCCATCCTGTTTGTCCATCCATCTCCTGAATAAATTGTAATTAAAGAAGAAAAGTAAATGGTGGTTATTTATGTTTGTTTATTCTTTTTATTATAGGTTCTGCTCATTACATTGCCAGCCCAATCTACATTATATTTTTCCTGCTAAAGAATGATCTAATGTTACTAAATTGTCTTTACAAAATGTTAAATCCCAGTAGATAGAAACAGGAAGAGTATTCAGATTTCAATATTATTTACTAATTGCTAATTGACATCAGGAAAGACAGAAATTTCAAAAATGGTTGGAAAAATTTACCTCATACTGATGCACACACATATTTGTAAAGGGACATGAGCCAAAACAAACAACTAGCAGTGTAGTGCATCTTATTGGTATCAGGTTTCTGGCATTGCTATAACTGCTTAGAAAACAAGTGATGCATACAGTTTGTGGAACCATCTGTTCCATAGCCCTATGGGGATTTCCTTACAATGCAGTTGTGAAAACTTTCATAGAAATAAATATTTCATTGTATCCGTGCAGAGCTGTAGTAGATGTATTAGTCCCAGAGAAAATTGGATTTTCTGTAGGTTGTGCTCATCTTTTTTGGGGGGCCAACATAAAAATAATGAAAGATATTGTTGTATATGTACCCTCAGGGTCACACAGGTCTATTTTTCATATGTATCTCATATCTGAAGAAGTGATATTTATGGTCTCAAAAACTCACGTGCTGCAATATCTTTTCATTTTATTTTTATGTTGGCCAAAAAAAAGTCATCTGGTTTCTTTCTTTCTTTTATCCCAGAGGCAGCAGAACGCCTTCTTGGTTGAGAGAGCCAACCAAGCTCCACCCCAGCTCCATCCCCAGCTCTGCTTCAAGCTCTGCCCACATTCCCACTGCCAGTTTATTACTTTACATGTACAGTTAGTCATTCTACCTTACATTCATTCTTCGTATAAAACATAGAGTATAATTATTTATTCCAAGACGAATTAAATGCTTGATGCTAGAAAACCAGACATAATGGTAAAGAGAAAACGACAAAATCTGCATTACTAATAGAAATGTCATTATTAAGTGACTATTCTGACTATGTGTGGAGAGAGAGAAGATCATCAGATACCAAGAGATGCAATCAAAGACCAAGGAAATATGGCCTAATGATACAGAAGCAGTCCTATTTGTTTGGGCTCCAACTCACCTGATTAAAAAGAACTTTCCAGCTCATCTCAATTACCTTAACAAGCATCAGAAAGAAGCTGTTAGGCACAATGCATATATTCAGAAGAGCACTGACAGTAAATTTCAGAGATTGAGATCAGATTTATCCTACCATACCCAGGGTTAAGAGAGGTTCATTCTTGTCATTGTATGTGCAAGTCAAACCAAATATAACTCCTGTACCTCAAATTCTGTAAATATATACTTTGTGATCGCAGACCCTCCTCCCCGCAACATACACACAGCCCCTAACAATGCAGGATATTTTCCCTTACACCTCACATTACAAAAAAATTCTGGTGACATCTAAGAAACACAAACATACATTTCCTCTTCTACCAGGCACATTATGAAATAATACAAAATTCTGGAAGAAAAACAACATTCAGCACATAAGTAGCAAACCTGCCATACTACAGTAGCACTAATGCACAAGTCTCCAAAAGCACTAACTACCTATGATTAGGCAGCACTGCAAGTATTACATCAGGTCCTAGAACACCAATACAACTCCTTTTGGGAAAACGCAAAGATCAAGACTGTTACAGATCACCACACAGAAACTGCATGCTAGCAGAATACCTCACCCTAGTCACACATCTGATACGACCCGCAACAAATACAAGAGAAGAAATCATGAATTAAAAACAGAAATATGCAACAAAAGTTAGGATGGTAACCTCAAGAAGCCAGACTATACACTGGAGCACTAGAAACAGACAAGTATTTCCTCCTAGACTAAGCCAGGCCCCGGTCATTGTTCTTGTGAGGAGTGAGTGCTTTTATGTTATATAACACCCCCCACAAGAAAAATAAGTCTCAGCGGTGCCCACATAATATGATGTTATGTTGGGACCACTGAGGTTTTTTTTTCATTTTTCTTGTGGGAAGTGGGTAGAGGTGGGGCAGGAGGGAGAGAGAACCACAGGAGGAGGAGTGAGATCAGGAAGAAGAGAGCAAGAGGTGGGGGGATGGGAACAGGTAGAAGAGAAGAGGGAGGCCAAAGGGAGAGGAGAGGGGATGAGACGGGTAAGAGCAAGAGGTAGTGGCGATGGGGAAAGGATGTTAGGTGCTGAAGAGGGATAGGGGAGTGATGTAGGGTGCTCAAGAGGGAGATGGGGAGACAGCAATAAAGAGCAAGGATAGGGAGAGAAGGGGGATGGTGACTTTCGGACTGCACTCCAAGCCTTAATTTTAACCAGTTTGGATTATTGTAACTCTTTGTACATTGGTCTTCCTGATACTGCTCTTCAACCACTACAACTGATTCAGAACACTGCTACCCGTCTTATCCCCAATTCTCCAATCACTACACTGGCTCCCCATCAAATAATGCATACAGTTTAAAGTATTATCAGTTGTACATAATCTCATCTATGACCCCTCAACTATCTGGCTCTGCTCTGCTCTTAGACTTTGCCAACCAGCGCGGCAACTTCGTTCACAAGACAGATGTTTATTAGATGTTCCTAAAGTTAAAGTGGCACGATTAGACCTAACCAGAAAACGCGCTTTTTCAGTCGCTGGCCCCCTTTTGTGGAACTCTCTTCCAGACTCCTTACGCTAAATTTCAAACATTAAAGACTTCAAAAAATCTTTTAAAACACATCTATGCTCCTCAGTTTTCAAGAGTCCTCATAAGACAATAACTTCATTTTTCATTCTACTTAAGATTATAAATTACTTCAACTTGCCTACTCTCCTTTTGTCTTTTTAATATTATTATTAATGTATATGTCTTATTTTGCACTCTATTTTAATATTTAATGTTGTCATTTTTTATTTTGCTTCTTCTATATTTTTATTTATGCTTTTATTTTAAATTTTGTAAACCACTTAGACCTCACTTTTTTATAGGCGGTATAAAAATAATTTTAAATAAATAAATGTAGGTGGAGTGCTGAAGAGATAGGGGAGGGGGATGAAGAGGAGATGAGAGAGAAAGAGGAGAGGTCTAGGGGACAGAAAGAGATGTCTGTCCCCAAGAAAAACAACGAAGGCTCTGTGGCCCCAACATAATGTGTTACTCTGTTGGGCCTACCAAGCTTTTGTTCTTTTTCTTGTGGGGGTAGGGATAGGGATAGTGGCAGGAGGGAGAAAAAGAGCAAGAGGAGGAGTGGAAGCAGGGGAAAGGCAAAAGGAGGAGGTGAAGAAGGGAGGTCGAAGGCAGAGGAGTAATGGGCAGGCCAAAGGGAGCAAGAGTGGAGAGATACAGGGGCTGAAGGGAGACGAGGTGGATGGGGTAGAGTAATGGAAGGGCGATAGGGAGAGGGCTGGGAGCAGGGGAGAGAGAGGCCTGCTCCCCCTCCCAAAAAATGATGACCAGGCCTCTTTTCTCGGCCCACTCCTCTTTCTTCCTTCCTTTCCCCAGCCCCTCTCCCTCCAGCATCCTACCTCTCTCCTCGTGTGCAAGGAAGGATGATTACATGATCATTTTAGAAGCAAATTTATGCACATAAATGTAACATTTACACGCAGACTTTACCCCTATCTGCACAGTTATAAAATTACCCTTTATAATCACAGATGACTTAAATATTTAAATGTTGCTGAGGGGAGGGGAGTGGATGAGGAGGGGGACAAGAACAAGCAGGGGAGGAGAAAGGGGTAGAGAGGAGGGGCTGAAAGAGAAGAGGGGATAGGGGAGAGAGGTGGGATGCTGGAGGGAGAGGGGTTGGAGATAGCAAGAAAGAGGAATGGGCCGAGATAATTATAATATTATAATTTATAATCTGTTAGAGTTTGAAAGTAGAATGAAAAATGAAGTTATTGTCTTATGGGGACTCTTTTGAAAACTGAGGCGCATAGGTGTGTTTTTAAAGTTTTTTTTTGAAGTCTTTAATGTTTGAAATTTGGCGTAAGGAGTCTGGAAGAGAGTTCCACAAAAGGGGGTCAGCGACTGAAAAAAACACGTTTTCTGGTTAGGTTTAATCGTGCCACTTTAACTTCAGGGCATAACGTGTGTGGGTTAACATAAGCACATACTTTGGACTGAATTTTAAAAGCCTTGCTCGTGCTAAATAGCTCATATATGCAAGTATGTGGGCTGCACGCGAGCAACACATATTTTAAAAGCCAGAAGTTATGCACATATATACGCATGCGCAAATAACAAAGAAGGGGTGGGCTTGGGGTGTGGCATGGGCATTCTGGGACGGTGCCAACTGTTACATGCATAACTTCATATTTTAAAACTGGAAGCCACAGCACGTTGGCTTGTTTGCCATGTAACTTTAGTGCTGCACCTGATGAGGAGCAAGTCTGCAGATCTCACATTTTTGGCCTTACACGACAGGGTGAGGGATCTGGGTCAACCTGGAGGCATGCAGGATTAAGAATCAGGGAGGTCTGGATGACCTCCAGACTGCTGGGCAAACTGTTAGATGAATTTGAAAAACTGGGAATGTCCCTCGCACAAGCATGTTTTAAAATCCACTTTCATACAGGCGTTAAAGCTGGCAAAGTCCTATGGGAAATATGCAAAGTAGGTTTGCTCGAGAAACCTCTTAAAATTAGGAGCATACTTACATGTAATAGGTATATTTTAAATCATACACACACAAGTGTGCCCATGATTTAAAATTCAAGCATATCTGTACTCGCACGCTGATACGTGCATTTATGGGTGCATGTCTGCTCATTTAAATTTAGCCTATGTGCGCATAAGTCCCAACTCTGCCCCCCCCTAGAATGCCTATCAGGTAATGCACACCGAACCCCAGGCTATTTACATGCAAAAGTATCCTGTCTTAAGATTATAAATTGCTTTGAAAATTCACCCCATGAAGTTTACCAGTGATGTAAAATCCTTAAGGTAGATAATATGAGATACCTTTCAGAGGATCTTTTCAAAACTGAAGAATGTCTTGTGTTTTTAGATCAGTATATAGAAGCCTTATTGGCTTGCTAAAATTAACAGTTAAAAATGGTTGCTGACAGACATTATGGGATTGTCTAAGTAAAGATATGCAGTAGAACCAACATTTTAAATGCAGATATTGCATCTCAGGTAGAGTTGAGGGAGAGGAGAGTTAATTAAAATTATAAATGCATTAATATGCATGAGAAAGATTTGCAAGACCTGCCTCCATTATATGTAAATCTATCTCATGCATATTCATTGTGGATATCCTGAAAACCTGACCTGTTTATGACTCTCGAGGACTGGAGTTAGCCACCCCTGCACTAATGAATGGATATATATCTTAGCTTTTCAGTGTCACAGGCATCAATTGATGGAAGAAATAATCTCAAGGAGAATGCTTTTAGATTTATTTTTTGCTTGAATAAAGGGGCTTAAAATTAAGATTTTGGAATAGTAAAATATGCTTGTGTAATGGCAAGGGTCCATGGTAGAATGTGCAGCCTTTTTCTCCAGTGGTGGTAAGAGCAACTGTGAGGGTAAAGTTGAATTGGTATAACAGTCCAATAAATTAAACAGTTATTATTGAAAAAGATTACTGTTGCCTTTAGATACGGATTCAGCACAAAATCAAGTTCACACTGTACTGTGTTCCAGCTTGGCTGAGTTTATTTGCAAAACTTTATAACAGCGTTCAAAATAAGTATAACTCAAGCACATCTTTAAATACAGAGGTCCATATTAAATCACTGTGCAGTTTGGCAAGTTATAACTTATCTGGCTAACTTAGGACCTGATTTTCAAAATATTTACATACTTAAAACTGTGTTTTGCATGTGTAAATGCATTTTTATGTGTATAAGTGGGTTTTTGAAAATCACATCAATATATGCCATTGAGCTATCATTAGGATTTACCTGCCTTAAGTACACTTAAAGCACGTAAATGGCTTTTGAAAATTGCTACTATAGAATGTTACATTTGTATGCATAACTCCTTTGAAAATTACCTCCTTAGCCTATATATCCAGTTTATCCAGCTATCCTAAATGCATCCAGATAAGTTTGTCCGACTAAATTTAGAACAGGTCTTCATGGCCACCAGAGTTCTATTACCACTATTTCCTTGTTCCTAAAAGTCAGGAGGATTTAGACCTATCTTGGATTTATGAAGTCTGAACATGAGACTGTTATGGGAGAAGTTCAAAATGAACTCCCTCCACACTACACCTACGGTACCTGAATGTAAACCGATGTGATATCTCAGATCGAATGTCGGTATATAAAAAAAATAAAATAAATAATAAAGACTATAATGTCTTTCATTAAAGTGAGAGACTGAAGATGCATCCTAGATCTGAAAGATGTGTATGCTCACATACCCATCCATCAATTTCATTGGAAATACCTCAGATTCATGATGGATTCCTTTCACTACCAATACAAAATTCTTCCCTTTGGGCTATCGGGGTCTTTACAAAATGCTTTGCAGTAGCAGTGGCACATCTTCGTCTCCAGGGGATTTGTGTCTTTCCCTACCTGAATGATTGGCTAGTAACAGACTGTCCTAAGCAGGTGTGTTGAACTCCATGAAGAAGACAGTTGAACTCCTTCAGTCACTAGTGTTCATAATCAACTTTGCCAAGTTGAACCATGTTTCTACCCAAAGAATCAGGTTCATTGGGGCATGGATAGATTCTCTGATGGAGAAAGCATTGTTCCCATCGAATCGGGTTGTCTGCCTTTGAACCTTGATCTAGAACTTACCAAAGTAGGATCAGTCCCCGGCTTGAAAAGTCTTGCATGTCCTGGATCATATGGTGTTAGCAGTGTATGTGGTCCCCATGATCTACCTCAAATGAGAATTCTCCACTGGAGAGTCTGCGCCAAGTGGGATCAATTGCTTCAGCCAATGTCACACCCTGTGATAGTTACCTTTGGTGGCTAGATTCAAAGGTCCTAGTGATAAGTGCTGCTGTTCAACCTCAAAAGGTAATACTAGCAATGGACACATCCACCAGGAGGTAGGGTGCACACAAGGTCTCCTTCCAAAATCAAGGGATCTGGTCAGCCAGGGAATGATTGTTTCAGATCAACCTCCTAGATCTACTAGCCATCAGACATGCAGTGAGAGTTTTCTCGCATCTCCTTTGGGGAAAGAAAATTCTGACCCAAACTGACAAGAAGTAGCAATGTTCTACATGAACAAACAAGGGAATACAGGGTTGTGGATCATCTGTCAAGAGTCTCTAAGAATTTTGGAATGGGCTTGCAGATCACCTCAGCAGATAATTTTGCTCCCATGAGTGATCTCTAGAGCAGAGGATGGCAGACAGGCTGTTCGACCTAAGGTGTCACTCGTCAATCAACTTTTTCATGTCAGAGGATAACAGGAAATTTGAAAAAATTTGCTCTATTCTTCAGTTCAAATTCCGATCCATTCTGGATATTTTTCTTCTCTTATGGGATGCAGCTCTGCTGTTTGCCTTTCCTCTACTTCAGTTGGTAGCAAAAATGGTGCAGAAGGTGTACGCCAAGAATGAGCACACCTTCTCCTCATTGTTTCATCAATCTCTCCACTGATTCCTCTGGGATCCAATATGGCTCTGCCTACTCAAAAGGAGGGTCATCTAGGTCATCCGAACCTCTCCTCTCTCAACTTGACAGCATGAATGTTGAGTGCTCAATTGTCTTAATATAGTCATTATAAAGGGAAGTTGAGGACAATGTGATTTCAGCTAGGAAGCTGTCTACCAGAAGAGCATACAGATTTAAATGGAAGCATTTTTCAGTCTGGGGTCAGACAGGTCCCTGAATCCATTTGCCTACACTCCAAAAGATATTCTCCCTCTCCCCATTGTGCTTAAGTACGTTGTCGGTCAAGATACATCTCTGTGCCATTGGCACTTACTACACTCCAGTGGATAGTAAGCCACTCTCCATACATCCTCTAGTTTTGAAGTTCATGAAAAGCTTGTGGCATCAAGATCTCGGATTGCCAAGTCACTGTTACCATGGGATCTCAATGTCAGCTTGGCACAACTGATGAAGCCGCCCTACAAACCATTGACATTCATTTCATTAAAATTCCTTACCTGGAAAGTGGTATTTCTAGTTGCCATTTCTTCGGCTAGAAGAGTCAGCGAATTACTAGCATTGGTTGTTTTACCATAACAGAATGGTGCTCTGCATGCACCTCAAGTTACTACCAACAGTAGTCTCAACTTTTCATCTGAATTCACCCATTGTTTTGCACACATTCTTTCCAAGTCCTCATGCACATAAAGGGGAGAAGGCCCTCCATTCACTGGACTAAAGAAACCTTGGTATATTATCCAAAGGAAACTCATCCTCATTGCCAGACTTCTCAACTTTTCATCTCCTATAATCCTAACAGACTGGGAATAGCCGTTGCCAATGCATGTTGTCCAATTGGCTAGCAGACTGTATTGCACATTGCTAGGCTGGGCTGGCCTCCAGATACCAGACTCTGTCAATACTCATCAAGTAAGATCCATGGCTACTTCAGTTACTCATCTGTCTCCATCGAAGACATCTGCAAAGCTGCAACTTAGTCATCAGTTCATCTTCATGTCCTATTACTGTCTGGACATTCTATCAAACAGTAGCAATAACTATGGGGAAGCAGTTTTGTTCACCCAGTAGTCCACTCTCCACTTGGAGGAGGGGGTAGATGGATAGCTCCACCCCACAACCCTCAGCTTGAGACTCCCCTTGTGGCATAGCTAATTCAGCCCTCCTTGTTGACAAAGAAAGCAAGTTTGCTTACCATAAGCAGGGTTCTCCATAGACAGCAGGATGAATTAGCAATGCTTATACCCACTCATCTCCCTGGAAATTTAACTTCCTAACTAAAGGTAAGCTCTACAATTGACTGAAGGATTCATGAAGCAGCATGTGTGTGGGAGCTCCCACACATTCTCAGAGTAAAAACTGTAATGAGCTCAGAAAGATAGGCCTATTCACTACCAACAGATGTTGTCAGTCAAATGTCATGGCTGTTTCGTCCTTTGCTACGGAGACTCCTGTTTATGGAAAGTAAACTTGCTTTTTTTTTTTGTTTAACTAATTTGTTTTCTGTAGAAAATATATATCTATACGATCAAGTTATGATTTCAGGAATCCAAAGGATACAAGTTTTCAATTATTTGAAACAGTCTTCCATTTGTTATCCTGACAGCTCCCCATCTACAGTTCTCTGCATGGTGGCTGAATTTCTGGGCTGACTGGCCCAGAGATCTGACTGATCACATGGAAAATAGGTGTGCCTGAATGAGAATGTAGAATTTAGATAATCATGACTTCCAGTTGCACATCATATGCACAAGCATGATACATTATTTATTTATTTATTTATTTATTTAGCATTTCTTTCATACCGATAACCGTTCGCACATCGTATTGGTTCACAGTGAACAAAAAACCATTGGGCAGTGCCCGTACATTAAGCTGACTTGCTACTAGACTGATAATAAGGTTGAGGTTGTATGAATAATTTTACTCTGAAAAAAGTGACTCCTCAAATGTTAGTGTAACTGTGCCTGAAAAAAGGTTTGGATAAATTCCTAGAGGATAAATCCATATACTGCTATTATGGTAATTAATAAGCAGTAGTGGCTTGTGATCTGTCTAATGTTTGGGTACTTGCCAGGTACTTGTGACTTGGATTGGCCACTGTTGGAAACAGGATGCTGGGCTTGATGGACCCTTGGTCTGATCCAGTATGGAATTTCTTATGTTCTGTGTTCTTAATCTACCTTTCCTGGGAAGTATAAAAAGATTAATATTGTATTATACTTTATCTTAACTGTTTAAGACTTCTTAGACATGCCCTCAGTGGGAACTGAGCTTTATTTAAATATTATTGTTTGTATTATAATTATTTTTAAATACTTAGGCAAGGGGCTTGGCCAGATGCTTGGTGGCCGTGCATTACCATGCAGGGAGACCTTGGTTCAATTTGCAGCTCAGATCTTCCACTCCCCTCATCAACCAGGGATGGGGATGCTGTGAAGGCAGCGTTTACAGTCCCTGAGCAAAGGACGTTATCGTTACAAAGTTCTGAAAGGGACTCTGGTACATGCCCCAATGCACCCCCACCTGAGCACAGTTGCTTCAATTACTAGACTAGTTGAGGGGCCTATAAAATGAAGGCAGCTGTCGTCATATCTCAGCCCTGGTTCCCATTGAGCTGTCAGCCCAAAATGAGCAGAAGGAAACTAACATGTAAAAAATAAAAAACATACTGTCAGCCCAAAATGAGCAGAAGGAAACTATCATGTAAAAAAAAAAAACATAGTTATCCATCTAAATGGCTTACCTGGCTCTATTCTGCCCTTATGTGGCTAAATGGTAGCCAGCTAATAAGTTAGGTGGCTAGAATTTAGCTGGCTAAGTTAGGGGCAGCCCAGAGGCATAACTGGGAGGAGTTGAGTTAGCCAGCTAAGTTAAGCAGCTAAATCCGATAATCAGAGTTACCCAGATGACTTAGCTGGCTAAATCTGATTGAGTGAAAGAGCTGTCCTAAAGTTAACCAGTTATATTCAGTAGTGTGGCTGCACTGTTGAATATGCCTCCAAAGTTAGCCAGATAAGTTTAACCGGCTAACTTTGCTATCCAGTCTGTGTCTAAATAGAGATATCACTGTGTTTCTGATTACAGAAAATTCAAATACTTATAATAGCAGACCTACTTCCTGAAAGGATATTAAGCACTGAGGGGGACGTTTTGAATAGCCCACATAGTTTGGAAGGTTTGGGTTATTTCCCTTTGAAAACTAGCAGCTAAAAGCACTCACTTATTTTAGACAAATTAGCATGTGTACAATTAAAAATATGTGTGCATACTGTGTTACTCTCCTAACCTGAACACCTCTTTTTAATCCAATTAAAATTATGTTCCCCATGGAAGTCTGTGGGTACTTTTAGCCTTCGCTAAAGAGAATAATTTCAGACAAGCTAATTTACCCCTACCCTTTTACTGCTACTAACACAAGGTTTGTCACTGTCACTAGAACTGATTAATTTCTAGCCACAGGTTGTATGGGACATGCTTGATTCTAACCATTTTCATGTGGGTATGGGAGGGAATGGATTTAATATGAGAAAATTAAAGGTGAAATACCAGAGGAGTTAAATTACAACTGTCCATCATTTCACCTCTTATAGGCCATATCTCAACAGCACGTTACAGAACAAAGTATTATTTTAGAAAAACGATTCACAATATGTGCTCCTAATCCATACATACAAACTTTCATAGAAGGTGAATCCTTAATGGGGCAAACTGAATCTAATCCCAGCTCTTCACATAGAACTGTATTCCACAGTCATTTTATGTTCAGTTATGTTTTCTTCAACATTCAAACACCACAATTAAATTTCTGAGCTGCTGAAGTTCCTGTTTAGTGTATTGGGGGATATTCTTTGACAACTGTTTTTGTTCTCTAGGCTGCTTTAAGTGCCTTGAAACAATTTTCAGAACGAGGACTGGATCCAGTAGAAGGGACTATGAAAGCTGAAAATGGATCAATTGAGATGTAAGTGTTAGCTATTTTTATTGTGATCATGACAGTTTTCATTGTAATCAAGAGTGGGTCATATGACTCATGTGTTGCTCTGAAAATTTTCAGACTTAAAGTTTTAGAAGGTAGCACTCTGTAATGCTCATGACACAGCACTAATTGTCAACTGTTCACACTAGCTCAGTGTGTCGCCAAGCACACACAGGTGTATCGCCACACTTCCTGGTCCCCTGTTGACCCAACTGCTCCCCCTACCCAAGCAAGATAGGTCCTCTACCCGGGCTTAAAACTCTGAAAGCCCAGGCGGAACGCGGCAGGAGAGCAGGAGTCAGCGGCACCGGCATGCTCTCTTCTTCCCGCCCCCTCCCCCCCCCCCCCCCCCCACTGCTCTGAAGAGGAAATGGTGAACAGCGGGTGTGTGCGCGGGAAGAGGAGACCATGCTAGTGCAGACAGCATTGGCCCGAAGAAAAGAGAGGCGCAACCTGAGGAATGAGCTGTGCGACTCGGAGAAAAACTAAAAACATCATCAACCCCCGCGGTCAATGGGACTCCTTGCTCCGCGAGGGCTGAAAATGAAGTAGATTGCTGCTGCCTTTAGGGTTAGAAGTAGAAGAGGCTGCTGCTGCTGCCGCTAGTTCGTGGGAGGGTGAGAGTGAGTGAATGAGCAAGCATGTGTGTTTGAGATACTTTGAGTGTGTGTGAGTGAGATAGCATGTATGTGAATGATTGAGAGCCTGTACATGTGAAAGAGAGTATGTGTGTGATTGAGAGCTGGTTTAGGTGAGGGAGCATATGACTGACAGCATGTGTGAAAGTGAGAGAAAGACTGTGTCTGTGTGTGATTGAGAGCTGGTTTAGGTGAGAGAGCATGTGAGTATTTGATTGAGAGCCTGTGTGTAAATGAGAGAAAGAGAGAGCATGTTTGTAAGCATGTGAATGAGAGTCTGTGTGTGAGAGAAAAGGACAGCATGTATGTGTGTGATTGAAAGCCTGTGTGTGTAAGCCTGAAAAGATAGACAGCATGTGTGTAAATGTGTAATTAAGAGCCTATATAGTGAGAAAAAGTATGTGTATTTGTGAGCGATTGTGAGCCAGTGTGAGAGAGAGGAGAAAGTTCCAAACAAACCACCCCTCCTCCTGCTAATTCAAAACAATCTCAGGGCATCTGGATATCAAACGTTCCCAGGTATGCAGAGCAAAACATTTTTATTATTATTTTTCATTACTAAGTCTTTGTGTCTGCTATTTTAAAATATTTTATTGGTATCTAGAAATTTTTTAGATGAGTTTTTATTATTGGATATTCCATTCATCCGCTGTTTTGAAATAATCTGTTCTTTTTGTTAGTATGGTTTTACTGCTACTGATTTTATATTTCTTGATTTGTTTTATAAGGATGGGTGATGTTTCTTTTTTTCCTTTGTTGCACTGCATACAGAGGCTCTGGCTTGTTGCGGTTTCCAATTCAGTTTTTGTCTGCATGCTTCTAGTTATGCGTTTTAGTCTCTTTATTCTTTGTTAGGTGAGGGTCAGCACATGTGATTCAAGTGAGGTTCTCTGCTGCCATGTAGTTTCTGTGTAGGGCTCTATAGCAGCCTCACTTGGTCCATTTTCCTAATAGATGTATTGGTGACTTAAGGCCTGGTGTAATATTTTCAGTGTTGCCTTTTCTTAGGTAAGGTGATTACTGTTAAGTGCTGGAAATTGGTGCTGTTTTGGTGTGGGTTGTTTAATGTTTATGCAATTTGTGTTCAGATAGAATATGTATCTTTTCCTTGTGTCATTCTTAACAATAAAAATAATACTGGACCTTTATTTTTTATTTCTGCCATAAATTGTAATGAGCAGTGTATCACACATGTGAACGTGGTCTGTCAGGTGTGTCATGATGGGAAAAAGGTTGAGAACCACTGCTCTAGCTGATATGTTTTTTGGCACCTGAGAAGTTCTCTCATGCCTCAAAGGTGACGGAGCACTTTAAAGCCTTAAGAATGCTTTGGCATTTTGAATCATTGCTTCAGTGCTTCAGTGGTCCTTCATAGCTGCTCCAGTACATTATATAATAATCCTTGTGCATACTGGGGATGTGCATTTGTTTCATTCGTTTAATTTGTTTCATACATTTCCCATTACATGTCAATTAGATGTGCATTCGTTTCATATGTTTCATACGTTTCATATTACATGCTTGTATAGGAAACGGATGAAACGAATGCACATCCCTAGTGCATACTGAGAGGGTTAGCTGGAATTATAACTAAAAAATAATTGACATTCAGAAATGGAACAAGCCAGAGTAAGACTTTCAGCTTAAGCTGGCCTTGAACCTACAGTCTGCCAGGGTGAGAGGCAAGTGCATTGTGGTGGCTATATTGAGCCATCTGTTGGCTATATAGAAGGGAAACAGAGCAAACAAAGGCTTGCTTGATTTTGCAAGCCCAGTCCTATGTTCTTGCCCTTGAGAATCCATATTAGCCCTCAAGGTTCAAAAGGAGCTGGGAACATCAGTCTTCCAAGTGTTTCGATGGCTCAGAAGCCCAAATTGTATGGACTTGGTAAGATCTGTGTGTTCTGAAGCCAGTTTCCTATTGCATTGTCACTTGATGTGTTTACTAAGTATTGTGTTAGCATATGTCTGTCATCAAAAGTTAAGAATTACTGTGTACCTGAACTTTGGAATGGATTAAGCCTCGCCCCAAAACTGTAGGTAGCACTGTGAGAGTTTAAGTTGTATTTCTATAGAGCCTGCAGTTAATAAATTAGGTCCTGCCTGTGTCACAGCATATGTATTAATAAACCTATACTGAGATCCTACTGCTAACTGCTTTCTTGTTACTGTAGAAGTTTCCAACCTGACAGCAAGACCAAAAGAATATAGGTTGATTTGCCTTGGCTCTAAGATGTCTGTGATCATCATGACATTTTTGTCTTAGTCCCTGAAACTTTAAAATGTGTGTTCATGTATGTTTCATAAACACAGTTGCTATAGCTGCAAGTTTACCTCATAAGACAGCAATCATTTTGTATCAAAATTGTATAAAACACAAGCAGTGATCAAGGTAAAATGGAAGGCTGCTGTTATTGTGGAAAGTTTGATTAACAGCCATCAGGCGGATAGGGTAGAGTGCGCTCCGGTGGAGCGCACTGTTAACCCGTGGTTAGACGCGCGTTTTCGATGCGCTAGCTTTACCCCTTATTCAGTAAGGGGTAATAGCGCATCGAAAACGCGCGTCCAACCCCCCCCCCCCCCCCCCCCCCCGAAACTAATAGAGCCTGCAACATGCAAATGCATGTTGATGGCCCTATTAGTTATTCCCGCATGATTCAGAAAGTAAAATGTGCAGCCAAGCTGCACATTTTAATTTCAGAAATTAGTGCCTACCCAAAGGTAGGCATTAATTTCTCTCGGCACCGGGAAAGTGTACAGAAAAGCAGTAAAAATAAAAAAAATTTAAGATCAACCAGCGGCTCGCGGGTTGAAAACCGGACGTTCAATTTTGACAGCGTCTGGTTTCCGAACCCGTGGCTGTCAGCGGGTCTGAGAACCAACGCCGGCAAAATTGAACGTCCCTAGCGCCTCCTTTTACCGCGAGCCCTAATTAACATATTTTTATTTACTATATCGCGAGCACAGGACACTGGCCTGTGCATGCGCCGGGAGAGCGGGCGCTCGCCCGCTCTCCCGCATTTCTTTCTGATCAGCCTGCATGTAAGCTAACCAGCTACATAGGCTATGTAATCACCATCTTTGAAGACTGTGCAAGATAGACATATGCAGAATGGAGATATGGAAATGGAGGAAGAAAGAAGAGATCCTGATGATGAAAGAATATTAATAGCAGTAAGAGACACTTCTATTAAATGAAGTAATTAACATATTATTTTTCTCTACCCGGATCTTATCTACTTCAAAAGTGCTGGAAATTGGCTAGATCAGCATACAAATTAATATATTCTAAACACAACAGAGTAACTAATACTTGACTATTGGGAATGATTTGGGAGAAAATTTTGATCACAGGAAACAGAAATGCTGTTTTACACACACACACACACACACACATAAAGATAGACAAACAGATACATAGATATACCACAAAGATAAACCACCTTAGCCACCACGTGGTGTTCCATAAGTTGTTTAGCATCATGATCCTGAGAAGCCAAGACTAAAAGAACAGGAAGCAGAAGAGCTACAGTAGAAAACAATGCAATAATAAAACACTACATCGTAAGCATATAGATTATGCCCTGAGGATGCCTCTATGTATTAGTATCTTAGAATACTCTGGATCCTCATTAGTATTTTGACATCTCATGATTATTCCAGTGCAACGTTTCCCAAATGTTTAGCCAATATGACCCCCATTTTAGCACTTGAAAATTCACATGACCCCAGAAAATGACCAAAACAAATTATCAGGGGTGTGGTCCACTCCAACAATCAGTCCACGCTTACCCTCACAGCACTCCACTTGATCCTCTCAAACTCCACCACCTCCCATTACGCCCGTTGCTCGCAGACGGCTGCGACCGCTGTTGCTCACTTCATGTCTATCTATTGACTCCATTGGGTAGTCTGGCAGCCTCCGCCAGCTATCGCCTGCCTGCCTGCCCCTGTTCCCGGGCCTCCCTGGATGGCGTGGACGCTGCCGACCACCTTCTTGCCCTTGGAGTTCCTTAGGCGTGCACACTCTCGGGCCAGTCTTATGCACGTCATGGTGGGAACCTCGGGGGCATCCCCCTCGGATGACATCACTCGTTGTGGACTCTTACGTCGGCTGGCCCTGTCTGCCTATGACTTGGCAACGAGTTCCCTCATTGCTGAATCCGCTTCACTCACTACAGACTTCACGTTCCCGCTCCTGCCTCCTCAGTGTGAGACATTCCGGGTACCCGCTCCTCAGGGGCCCTTTCCTTGTATTTGGCTATCCGCTCCTCGGAGGGCCCTGCGCCTAGGACCGTCTTGCCCCGCTCCCCGGGGCTCCCTCTGGAACTGTGCTGCTACTACTACTGTGAGTACTCCACTTCGCGGACCTTACATCTCTACTGAGGAACCCTCTTCGGTGTACCCCGCTCTGGGGACCATTGCCTTATCATCACTACTGAGGAACCCTCATCGGTATACCCTGCTCTGCGGACCATTGCCATATCACTACTGAGGAACCCTCATCGGTGTACCCTGCTCTGCAGACCATTGCCATATTGTCTCTACAGAAGACTCCTCCTTGGGCATACCCCATTTCACAGACCTTGTCGCTCTCTCTCCAGTACCTGCTGTTCCACGCACCCTGCAGCTGAGACCTCGCCAACCAAAGGTGAGTTTCACGGGGCTCCTCCCCATGGGTGGTACCATCTCTCAGCTCGGCCCAGGGCCCACATACCCACAAATCCTAACATATTGCCAAGTCCATGGACCCGGCACAAGTCTCGGCGCTCCAGGTCATGCCTGGCCTGGCCCAACGAATTACAGAGCAGCAAAAGATTCTGGAGACTTTGGCTAGCGCCATAAATCAATTGAATAATCGGCTAGATGCAGCCTCGACGCCTGCCAAGCCAAGCCCAGCTGCACAGGCATCACCATTCCGGCCTACAGTGCCCTTGCCAGAACTTCCTCATTTCGCAGGTGACCCCCTTGTTGTGTAGGGGCTTTTTGAACCAGTGCAACATGCACTTTTCCTTACAACCTGCATATTTCCCTGATGTAGTTTCCAAGACAATATATATTCTGTCCCTCCTGGATGGAAAGGTGTTGGCCTGGGCGACACCCCTGTGGGAGAGAACGGATCCGATCCTCCACGATCTGCCGGGCTTTCTTGCCCTATTTTGCTCTGTATTCGACGACCCAGGTCAAAAGGCCATCTCCGGGTATACGCTCCTGCATCTGCAACAAGGATCCAGATTGCTGACCAATTATGTCATCGAGTTTAGGACTCTTTCATCTGAATTGCACTGGGACATGGGCTGCCTGCGGGCTATATTCCTCAAAAGTCTGAGCCCGTGTATCAAGGAAGAATTGGCAGCACGAGAACTCCCTGAGGCATTGGATTCTCTCATAGGCCTTGCCAGTCGCATTGACCGCCGTCTTTGTGAGCGTTCAAACGAGGCCAGAGGGTCCAAAAAGATGGCTTCAGGTGCTCCACACATTCGCCCAATGGCATCCTCTCAGACCGCTACCACCCCAAGTACCGAGGAAGAGGAACCGATGCAAATGGGATGTAGTCATCTATCCTCAAAAGAAAGGCATTGTCGTCAAAGATCTGGCCTTTGTATGTATTGTGGTCATCCGGGTCATGCGGTACCCTCCTGTCCACTCTGTCTGTGAAAATCCCAGGCCTAGGTTCTGCCAGTGGACTTCTCCTAGGCCTGACCTCACTTCCTCCGTTAACTCTGCCTGTCTCAATTAGTTCGGACGCTCAGGAGTTTGACACCCTGGCATTGGTGGACTCCGGGGCCGGTGGAAATTTTATTTTAAGACAACTCGTGGAACACCTCCGGATTCCCACTGTCTTCACGCCAGTGCCATTATTGCTCTCCTCTATTCATGGCGAACTGTTACCAGGCAAAGGTACTTTCTCCACAGTCCCTATCCGACTCCGCACCGGATCTCTGCACATGGAGAACATTTCCTTTCTGATACTGGACAAGGCTATACACCCTGTGGTCCTTGGGCTGCCGTGGTTAAAAATACACACTCCGCAATTCGATTGGAGCACTCTACAATTGTCCCAATGGGGCAACTCCTGCCATAAGAAATGCCTGGAGGTCGTGTCCCCGATACCTTGCCTAGCTACTACAAAGTCTCTTCCAGGTCTCCCGCCGCAGTACTCCTCTTTTGCGGATGTCTTTTCAAAGAAGGCTGCGGACACTCTACCTCCTCACCGCTCATTTGATTGTGCTATTGTGCTATAAACTTATTTCCTAACAGTGAGCCTCCCCAAGGAAGGGTTTACCCATTTTCACTAATAGAGACTAAAACCATGTCTGAATATATACAAGAAAATTTGGCAAAAGATTTCATCTGGCCTTCCAAATCTCCCACTGGAGCAGGGTTCTTTTTTGTGGGGAAAAAGGACGGCTCCCTCCGGCCATGCATAGATTACCGTGGCTTAAATGAGATTACCCAGAAAGACCGTTACCCCTTACCATTAATCTCTGAACTTTTTGACAGGCTCCAGGGGGCCAAGATATTTACCAAATTGGACGTCAGGGGAGCTTACAATTTGGTCAGGATACACCAGGGCAACGAATGGAAAACCGCATTTAACACCCGCGACGGCCATTTTGAATACCTAGTTATGCTGTTTGGCCTCTGCAACGCTCCAGCGGTATTTCAGAATGTGATGAACGAGATCTTCAGAGACATGCTCTACAGTTGCGTCGTGGTCTACCTGGACAACATCCTGGTATTCTCCCAAGACCCACAGAACCATCACCAGGATGTCGCCAACGTCCTGCAACGCCTAAGGGGCAACTAGTTATATGCCAAGCTGGAGAAATGTTCTTTCTAGGAGTCTGCCCATTTCTAGGCTATGTGGTCTCGAGTCAGGATTTCCAGATGGATTAACAGAAGACCAAGAGTATTCGCGATTGACCTTAAGGCACTCCGAAGATTTCTTGGTTTTATGAACTACTACAGGTCGTTCATCCATCACTATTCAACACTGACTGCTCCACTCACAGCCATGACTCGTAAGGGAGCAAATCCCTCTCAATGGTCACCCAAGGCCGTTGCTGCCTTCCAGGAGTTTAAAGAGGCGTTCCTACAAGAACCATGCTTGCACCATCCCGATCCCCGACGACCCTTCATCATAGAAGTAGACTTTTCAGACGTCTGTGTTGGTACGTTACTCAGCCAGCATTCAGTCAATCACACCTTCACCTGTGCTCTTTTTTCTCGACTGAGCAAAATTATGGAATCGGGGACAAGGAATTTCTGGGGATTAAACTGGCCTTCGAGGAGTGGCATCCCTGGCTCGAGGGAGCACAGCACCAGATCACGGTATATACTGATCACAAGAACCTTGAGTACCTGCACCATGCTCAATGCCTTAATCACAGGCAGGCCCGCTGGTCTCTTTTTTTTACTCGGTTTAATTTTCTACTACAATACCAGACTACCAATAAGAATGCTGGAGCCGATGCACTCTCTCGTTCATTCACTACATATGACATTCCGGATGTTCCACGGCACATCATTGATCTAACTAAAGTCCTTCTCGCCACCACACTCACGGTACCACCTGGGAAGATGGTGGTTCCCTGACCACTTTGAAAGAAGATCCTCCGCTGGGCGCATGATTCCTTGCTGGCAGGCCACCTCTGACAAGCTAGAACTCTTTCCACTCTCCAGAGATTCTATTGGTGGCCAACCATGAAGAAAGATGCTCAGGCATATGTGGAATCATGTCCCACTTGCACTCATCAGAAGCCGCCAGCGGGTTATCCGTGGGGTCTCCTACAACCTCTTCCTGCACCCAGTGAGCCATCTCAGAGAGAGAGATCAAACTGCAGCCTTCAGACAGCAGAGGGTGATATTTCAGACCATCGCAAACGAGTTTCAGGAGGGAGGCTGATAGCCCCTCTCTTGACAAAAACATGAGAAAAATTTCTATTGCGGCTCCTGCATCCCGCAGAAGATGCATAAAAAGACTGAAAACAAGTCACAGATGGTACTATGACTGGCTGTCTAAAGGTTTCCTAGCTCTCGAGTTCTGAGCATAGGGAGAGGGGAGGGGGGGAAGGAAGTTACCTCTGCTCAGGAATCTCACTCCTGGGACCGCTTTGAAGAGGGGGCGGCTGACTTCAGGGCCTGGGAGGAGGGGATGAGGGCAATACCCCAGGCAGGGGGGCTGTGGGGTTGCTCCCATCTGCCCAAGTGGGACCCCAAGGCTCGTGACTAACTAAGGGCGGGAGCACCTCACACTTCCCTTGCACGAGCTCTTCAGTTGTTGCCGGCCTGATCTCCAGTGGCAAAATGCAGCATCACTCCGCTACCAACTGCATCAGCCCACCGGGGAATGATCAATCCCCTGATAAGCCAATCCAACCCTGGGGAGAAGGGAAACACAACTGGGGCAGTGGGACACCAGCAGCTGCGACACCCCTGCTGGTGCTTAGCAGCACACTGGTGTGTCGCGACACATCAGTTCAGAATTGTTGGGTTAGACCATTAGATGACCGAGGAGTTAAAATGGTAGTTAGGGAAGACAAGGCCATGGCAGAAAGACTAAATGAATTCTTTGCTTCAATGTTCACTGACGAGAATATTGGGGAGATATCCATGCCAGAAATGGTATTTAATGGTGATGATTTGAAAAAACAGAAACAAATCCACAGTTTACCAGGAAAACATAATAGGGCAGTTTGATAAACTAAAGAATAGAGAATTGCCTGGACTAGATGGTTAACTCCCCAGAGTTCTGAAAGAATTAAAAAATGAAATTGCAGATCTATTACTAGTAATTTATAACCTATCATTAAAATTGTCTATTGTACCTGAAGATTAGTGACTGGCCAATGTAACACTAATCATTAATAAGGGCTCCAGGGTTGATCCAGGAAACTGTAGACTGTGGGAAGAATCATACAAACTATTTTAAAGAACAAACTCATTCCTGGCAGGTTTTGTTTTTTATTATCTGGGGGATTAGGGGTATCCAGGGGGACTGGGGCATTGCCATTGTGAATGGAGGGAGGGTCCAGAGGCAGAAGTATTTTAAACATATTAGTGGATCATCCTAATCACAGTGAACCTAGAAAATGTGGTAGGCCTGGTTGATAAACTGAAGAGTAGTAAATCACCTGGACCGGATGGTATACACCCCAGGGATCTAAAGGAACTCAAAAATGAAATTTTAGACCTATTAGTAAAAATTTGTAACCTATCATTAAAATCATCCATTGTACCTGAAGACTGGAGGATAGCTAATGTAAACCCAATATTTAAAAAGGGCTCCAGGGGCAATCTGGGAAACTACAGACTGGTTAGCCTGACTTCAGTGCCAGGAAAAATAGTGGAAAGTGTTCTAAACATCAAAATCACAGAACATATAGAAAAACATGGTTTAATGGAACAAAGTCAGCATGGCTTTTCCCAAGGCAAGTCTTGCCTCACAAATCTGCTTTACATTTTTGAAGGAGTTAATAAACATGTGGATAAAGGTGAACCGGTAGATGCAGTATACTTTGATTTTCAGAAGGCATTTGGTAAAGTTCCTCATGAGAGGCTTCTAGAAAAAGTAAAAAGTCATGGGATAGGTGGCGATGTCCTTTCGTGGATTACAAACTGGCTAAAAGATAGGAAACAGAGAGTAGGATTAAATGGACAATTTTCTCAGTGGAAGGGAGTGGGCAGTGGAGTGTCTCAGGGATCTGTATTGGGACCCTTACTTTTCAATATATTTATAAATGATCTGGAAAGAAATACGACAAGTGAGGTAATCAAATTTGCAGATGATACAAAATTGTTCAGAGTAGTTAAATCACAAGCAGATTGTGATAAATTGCAAGAAGACCTTGTGAGGCTGGAAAATTGGGCATCGAAATGGCAGATGAAATGTAATGTGGATAAGTGCAAGGTGATGCATATAGGGAAAAATAACCCATGTTATAGTTATACAATGTTAGGTTCCATATTAGGTGCTACCACCCAAGAAAGAGATCTAGGCGTCATAGTTCGTACTTGTTCCATTTGACCCCTTGTTAATTGTAACTTTTATAAATCAATTTCTCATCCTTTGGTTTATCCCCATTTATCTGTAAACCGATGGGATATGTTTATGAATGTCGGTATAAAAACGTTATAAATAAATAAGAAATAAATAGTGGATAACACATTGAAATTGTCGGTTCAGTGTGCCTCGGCAGTCAAAAAAGCAAACAGAATGTTAGGAATTATTAGGATGGGAATGGTGAATAAAACGGAAAATGTCATAATGCCTCTGTATCGCTCCATGGTGAAACCCCACCTTGAATACTGTGTACAATTCTGGTCGCCGCATCTCAAAAAAGATATAATTGCAATGGAGAAGGTACAGAGAAGGGCGACCAAACTGATAAAGGGAATGGAACAGCTCCCTTATGAGGAAAAACTAAAGAGGTTAGGACTTTTCAGCTTGGAGAAGAGACGGCTGAGAGGGGATATGATAGAGGTGTTTACAATCATGAGAGTTCTAGAACGGGTAGATGTGAATCGGTTATTTAGTCTTTCAGATAATAGAAAGACTAGGGGGCACTCCATGAAATGAGCATGTGGCACATTTAAAACTAATCGGAGAAAGTTCTTCTTCACTCAACGCACAATTAAGCTCTGAAATTTGTTGCCAGAGGAATTGGTTAGTTCAGTTAGAATAGCTGTGTTTAAAAAAGGATTGGATACATTCTTGGAGGAGAAGTCCATTACCTGCTATTAAACGGGGCCGACTCGCCTCGTGCGGGGAGGGCCCCCCCCTTAACATGGCGTCTGCCGAAGGGGAGGGCCCCCCCCTTACCTGCTGTCCGGGCAACCCGTGCAGCGGCGCACGATCCTCCCCCGGTACGGGGAGGGACAGGGTGACGCGCGTGGCGGCGCTAGCGTGTCACCAGCGTGATGATGTCGGCCCGCGGGTCTCTCGCGAGACCCGGGGCCTCTAAGACGCCGGCAAGCGCGGGCCTCGGCCCTTTTCCTGGCCAGCGCTCGCCAGTTCCGGTTCGCCTGGAGCATCTGGGGCAGCATAGGAGGCCGAACACGCGATCGATCGAGCGGTCGGACGTCCGGGAGAACGGACAGAGGGGGCAGGCACCGCAGCGGACGCCTAGGAGGACCCGAGGACCCGTAAAAAAATTTAAAGGTGAACTGCTCCTTTTTTGCTGCATCCCGGCGCCGGGATAAGCAGCAACCCCGGCAACCCGGCTGGTGGCCACGTGGGCAGCCTGAGCAGCGCGGAGGAAGGCCTGAGCAGTGCGGAGAAGGGAATTTAAAGAAGCAGGCAGAAAGGAATTTAAAGAAGCAGGCAAGATTCCAGGACAGCTGAGCCGCGGGAGCCCAGGAGAGCTGGAGCCGAATACAGGAGTTGGACAAGGAAGTTGCCAGCGCTTCTCCCCCCCCCCCCCTCCCTTTTTGGAAGCTACAAACCGTGAGTAAAAAATAAATAAATAAATAAAACAATTAAAGAAAGAAAGAAAAGAGTCCTTTGTACTGATCGCGAGCATGCCAGGTAGAGGAGCAGCGAAAGCCCGGGGAGGAGCAAGGCAGCGGAGGGGCGCAGAGCCACGGGATACACCGGCGGATCCTGCCCCAAGCAAGGGGGAGGGAAGACGAGAAGCCGGGAGGAGGCGAAGACTGCAGGACAGGAACCAGAACGAGGCAGGACTGGCGGAAAAGGCTAAGAAGGTGCAAGCAAAGAAGAATGGAGGCGGGCGGCAGCAGGCAAGGCCAACCCCGGCGGAACAAGGCAGCCACCATGGGTCTCCAGGCATGCAGTTTGAGTCTGGGCAAGGTGGCCCACCGCAGTGGGGATGGCCCATCTGGCCAGCGATGGGCGCAGGAGCCATGCCACCCTCGGGAGCGTCCGGCCCACCACCAGAGTCACCGACACAAGGTGGGCTGGGAGGAACTTAGCACAGCGCCCAGACATGGCTGGCTGCAATGGCTAATCCTTACCAGCAACACATGTACCCCCCCCCATGGTGGCAGGTACCACCGCCATGGTACAACCTGGCGACCGGGGGAACGATGGCTCCACAGGACAGGGTCACTGGAGCCCGAAAGGCATTGGAGTCCACCCAAGGGCGAGAGAGGAAAACCAAGTCGGGCCAGCAACCCAGGAAACGGACCGCGGTGAACGACGCTGGCAGAGGCAAAGCCACAAGGGATGGAGAGCAGAGAAAGCGAGGCGAGCTCGGAGGCAGACAGCGAGACACGAGCACCAGAAGGAGCAGCGGACTCGGTGGTCGGGTTGGAGGCACCCAGCGGGCAAAGCGGTGGAGAACGAGACAAGGATGGAGTGACAAAAAGAAAGGGTAATAAGAGAAGGAGGAAGGACAGCGAATCTTCCACTGACTCGTCAGAGGAGGACTCCGATGGGAGTGAAGGGGACAGAGGGCCCTCTGCGGCGGTTGGGCGCATAGTAGCGGGCATGAGAGCTGCAACGGCCCTGCCACCCTTAGCAGAGTTGTGGGAAAGTGTTCCGAGGGCGTTGCGAAGCAAAATAAGGAAAAGGGAGTATATAGATATATTCTCCATATTGGAGGGTAGGAAGGGTGCATCGGAGAGAAAGAAGAGGGGAAAGGAGGAGAAGAAGGGGGGGGGAGTGAAAGTGGCAAAGAACATAGTTAATTGGGCCAGAGCCTTTTTGAGGATGATTAGTGTCACGGGAAGGGAGGACCCATCACAATATACACCCATGCTTAGCTATGCAGACGCAATACTCGAGGGTTACAAGGAGTATCAAGGCTGGTGCTGGTTAAATTATGACGAGCAGTTTAGGGATAAAATGGAAGACAACAAGAACATGTCATGGGGAACACAGGACGTGGGTTTATGGCTGCGTCAGATGACTAGCAAGGTCCTTGATATAGGCGGAGCACATGGGCCCGGAAAGGCGGGCAACGGGCCACCAACACCGGGGAGTAGTTCCTGGGGGGAGAGCGGGAATAACAAGGTGTGTTGGAGATTCAACAAGGCAGGCTGCACCTTCCACAAATGTAAATTTAAACATATATGTTCCATGTGCGCCGGACCCGGCAAGTAAATGTATTAAAAAAGGGCAAGGGCCGGCAGGAAATCTCGGCGGTGGAGGAAAGCAATAGTGTTTTCAGCAAGGCACCTTCGCCAATACAATTGGCAACCATGTCGGAATGGCTGGCAGAATACCCTAGAAGAGAGGACGCTGCCAGGCTTAGGGAGGGTTTTAGATACGGTTTTAGAATACCATTTCACGGAAAATTTAGGAGCGCAAGCTTTGGAAATGCTGTCTCTGTAGTGAGACACGTGGGCATAGTACAGCAGAAGGTCCTTAAGGAAATTGAATTGGGCAGGATGGCGGGCCCATTCGCGGACCCGCCTTTCCAGGATATGATGGTCTCACCCTTGGCAGTAGTGCCTAAGAAAGAGCAAGGGGAGTTCAGACTTATTCAGAACCTGTCATATCCCCCGGGTGATTCCGTTAACGATCACTTATTTATTTATTTATTTTATTTTATTTGCATTTCTTATATACCGGCATTCGCGATGGGAGTCGCATCATGCCGGTTTACAATTAACAGGGTGTGACAAAAGAAGAAATACTTAGAACATTAACGTGATAGAAGAGGAAATAGCAGTTACAATAAAACAGGGACATAATGCAACTTGGAATGTAAAGAAGCGATAGAGAAAATTAACAATGAGGTAAAAGAAACAACAATGTAATAAACCTACCAATTTAAAAGAGATTGCCGGAGGATGCCTGCAGGGTCCAATACGCATCCATTGATGCGGCTATCGCTTTGGTAAGGCAATGCGGGCAAGGGGCTTTAATGGCCAAGGTGGACATAAAGTCCGCATTCAGATTGCTGCCCGTTCATCCCGACAGCTTCCCGCTCCTAGGTTTCCGCTTCAACGGTAGATACTACTTCGACAAATGTATGCCAATGGGGTGTTCTATATCTTGTGCTTGTTTCGAGATGTTTAGCATATTCCTACACTGGGCACTCCAAAAAAGGGCTGGGAATGGCAACGTGGTGCATTACCTGGATGACTTCTTGTTTGTGGGACCGGCCAATAGGAACACCTGTGCACATCTACTAGCAGGATTTCAGGAAATGGCCCAAGATTTCGGGGTCCTTTGGCACAGGAAAAGACGGAAGGTCCAGCTACCACCTTGTCCTTTTTAGGCATAGAGATAGACACGCAGACAATGACATCGAGATTGCCGTTAGAGAAAGTGTGCAAGCTCTGGGACTTGCTTAGGCAGACATTGACATCAAGGAAGGTCACCTTAACCGCGATGCAATCCTTAATAGGAAGTCTGAATTTCGCGACCCGGGTAATACCCATGGGGAGGGCTTTCTTGAGACGATTGGCAGATGCGACGAAAGGGGTGAAGCGCCCGCACCACCACATTAGAGTAGCGAGACCAATAAGGGCCGAAATTGTAATGTGGTTGCAATTCTTGGATAATTTCAACGGCATAGCAATGTGGCAGGAGGAGGCAATGTCCAACAGAGACTTGGATATTTACACGGACGCGTCAGGAGGTTGGGGATTCGGGGCGTATTGTCAGGGTGCCTGGTGTGCGGCGCCATGGCCGCAGGCATGGAGGGATGGCGGCTTGGTAAAGAATATAATGTTCCTGGAACTCTTTCCCATATTGGTAGCGATTACAGTGTGGGCCCACAAGTTGCACAACAAACGAATAGTCTTTTGGTGCGACAACATGGCAGTAGTGACGGTGTTGAACAAGCAGGCTGCCCACTGTCCGCGGGTGGCTGGGCTGTTGAGGGAAGTGGTCCTGCAGAGCTTGCGGTTGAACATGACCTTAGGGGCAAAACACGTGCCGGGTACCCGGAATCAGGTGGCAGATGCGCTCTCAAGGGCTAAGTGGGATCTTTTTCGCCAACAGGTGCAAGAGGCAGAGGCGAAGGGAGTCCCAATACCGGACCGTCTATGGCAAATTGGAACAAGATCGAGCAGGGATTGTTGAGGGCGTCTGTTGCCCCGGCGACTTGGAAATCATACTGCCGGGGTTATGCTAAGGTTGAGGAGTTTCTGCGAGGGCAGGGTAGTGCAACAGGGATGGTATAGGCAAACCTGATAGTTCGGTTCATATCATGGTCAAAGGAGGCAGGCCTGTCCAGAGGAGCCACGATCAACCATTTGGCCGGTTTTGCTTTCTTTACCAAGGCGCAAGGTCTAGGGGATCCGTTCAGCTTCTTCATAGTCAAGAAGTTGCTAGCAGGGTGGGCGAGGGAGGTAGCATGGGAAAGCGATAAAAGACGGCCCATTACGCACGAGATATTGGTCAGATTGTGGTACGCGGTACAGTACGTATGCACTGAACCATTTGAAGCGGTGTTGTTCAGGGCAGCTTTCTGCACAGCATTTTTTGCTGCGTTAAGGGTTAGCGAGTTGGTGGCCCCATCCAAAAACGATAAGGGTTATAACGGGTTATTGTACGGCAACGTACAAGTCCAGGACCGGCTCATTAGACTCCGGGTCCACAAATCGAAGACAGACCAGAAGGCAAAAGGGGCGGCAATTCTATTGACAACGGCGGGGACACAGGTAACTTGCCCGGTGAGGAACATAAAGAACTATTTGCGGATAAGGCCGAAGGGTGGGGATCACTTGCTGGTGCATAGGGATGGCGTTCCTCTGACTAGGTATCAGTTTGCAGCGGTGTTACGCGAAGTCTTAGAAAGCATAGGATTGGACCCAAGAGATTATGGAACACATTCGTTCCAGATCGGGGTAGCGACTAGCACAGCGCAAGCGGGTTTGCCGATGGACACCATCCGTAAGATTGGTCGTTGGCAATCCGCGGTGGCCAAGCTGTATGTGAGGCCTGAGTTTGTGCAGATGGGTAACTAACTCGTTTAATTTCACCCGCAGATGCATGGAGCCAAAGGAAGATAGCATGGTTAATAGGACATTCCTTCGTGAGATGGGCGGCCAAGAGGGCACAGGAAAGACCGTATGGCGTGCACTTGGGACTGGCTCCGAGAGGAGTCAGCCTGAAATGGATGGGAAGGTCGGGAATGAAATGGGAACACCTGCTGGCAGAGCTGCGGCACAAACTATGCACGTCTCAACAACCAGATGCCATAGTTATTCACCTCGGGGGCAATGACCTGGGGGCACATTTGGCCAAACAGTTGATAGAGATGGTAAAGAGAGACTTGGCCGCGATTAGGGAGTTGACACCGGGAACAGCCATCATTTGGTTGGATATCATACCTAGGATTAAATGGCAGGGCAGCAAGTTATAGGGCAGGGGCAGGAAGAAGATTAATAGGCAGGTTGGTTTATGGGCACAACAGAGGGGCATTCACCAAATCAGACATGAATGGGCAGACGAGCCATGTTCAGGCCTGTATAGACCGGATTGAATACATTTGTCTGACATCGGTTACGATTTATTTAATAACTCCATACAAGAATCGCTGGAGCGAGTGTTTAGCAAGGTGGGGCCGCAGTAATAGGGGGGGGCCTGGGACAAGTGGGGCACTGTCCCAGTCTGGTGGCGGGGGTACCCAAGTCGGTAGGTAGATGGGGACCTCGAGGACACGGTCAGGACGGACCGGAAGTCCTCGGTAAAAGAAAGTGCGTGTATTCAGGCTTGGGCAGCCTGGAAGAATGGCCCTGTGGCTTTGGCACGGCGGGGGGCCGGTAAGACGGTGGCGGACTGGCTTAAACGGCGGACGCCGGCTTTGACGCCCGGAATGCATTAGGGTTGAACGTACCGACGGCTCGGGTACCGGTAATGTAATTATGTTAATTCATTCTAATTAATATTAATAAATGCTGCGGCCTTGTTTCACCAAGCATTGAGTTTCTGTGTGATATGTAGGGCAGCTTGGGAGAGGGAACACGGGGTAGGTGAAAGGGGGGGCGGGGGGACGGACACAGAAGTGCAGACTGCGAATGTTAATTAAGTTGACTTAGAAAATAGCCACTGCTATTACTAGAAATGGTAACATGAAATAGACTTAGTTTTTGGGTACTTGTCAGGTTCTTATGGCCTGGATTGACCACTGTTGGAAATAGGATGCTGGGCTTGATGGACCCTTGGTCTGACCCAGTATGGCATGTTCTTATGTTCTTACACATTTGACGGGTCGTATCCTTGATTTATTATTAGAACCAGTGGATTTAGTTTCACAGAACTTGGTGTCTGATTTACAGTTTGAAGAGATTTTGTGGTCTGATCACTTTTTAATGAGTTTTAAGTTTTTTGCAAATGTGTCATTTTCTGTCACCCCATTAGAAGTCTGGAGACAGTCCCTAGGGGAAATTGATGTATTAAAGTTTGGGGATAAAAGGGAAGTTGTTAAAGATAAGTTGATATACACTTCCTCAACAGACTAACTAATTCTTTGTCCGAAAATGTGTCGTTAGTGATTGAAAAAATTGTTCCTAACTATAAACATGGTTCTCATTGAATACTTTTTGATCTGGAGGAAAAAAAATAAAATGTTACTATATAGAAGATTTAGTAACATATCTTTTTACAAGACAGGTATTGTATTATGGACTGAGGGTCAACTATTGACAAGCTGAAATGCTTGTTTCATTTGAAAGGAATTCTGCTTGTAACTTGATTTTAAGTTAAATACATTTTGGCTCACTGTATTGCTCTGTAGTTATGTAGCTATCCACCATTCACTGTGAATGGCCCTGCTTACTGAGAACATAGTAACATAGTCCTCTGTGTTCTCATGGGCATAATGTTATCCTCTGAGCCTTACATTTTCACTGCTGTTATTAAGTGCAGTTTGTTCTAAAGTCTTAATCTGAAAGTGTAAAAAGATGTCACCCAGCTGATGATATCATTGTCTATATCAATAGTCACACCTTAAAACAACTGTTAATGTCATCAGGATGCCTCAAGTTGTTCTTGTGGATTGGGGTTTGGGGGTATTTTTTTTTTTTAAATTTCCAAATGTCAAATTTGTTTTTAAACTTGAATAATGGAGTAGAGAGAAAAAAACATCCTTATTGATCGTTATATTTCAAAAAGTGAAATGTGCATGCAACATCACAAGAAAATCAGTTACTTGTTGCATAACAATTTAGGAGGGCATTTGAGATTTATCAATAAGTATGGTAACTATTTATAAACAGTCATTTCATCAAGCCCATTTCCACATGATCTCATCAGCATGCTATCTGAACATAAATATTTTTTCACTTTAAAATGTCACCTTTTCTGGTGACCTTTAAATCTCTTTTGCCATCTGCTAATAAACATGTCTTGAGATGTGCAACCCTGGACCTTAAATCTCTTGTTAATGTATTAATCTTTCAGACAAGCCAAGCATCTGGGAGAGAAGGCAGACAATAAACAGACTAACTCAGGCACCAGTGCTCAGGACTGCAAGGATTCAAAGGCTGTCGTGTAGGACCTCATCGGCACCCCCAGCTGCCACTGCATCCTTATAAACCTGTCAACACGCAATAGGGTGTATATGTACAAGGAAATGAATGACTTAATACCATTATTTGAGTCTTATGTGAAGACAACACTATTCTAACACAAAGAGATAATACATGGTACTGTTTTATTCACCAGGGAAAAGTAAAACATTCAATATTTCCCTTGAAACTTGAGATCAGATCATAATTCAGTTGCCGCACGGCAGCAGAAATCTAATCATGCTGCTGGAGCTTCAGGTTAACAATTTATTTGTAGAAAAGTGTTAAAGCAAAAGATACGTTTTTAAATAAAATTAATACTAAAGAACAAGCAGCATTGGTTCAACTATTACAGTTTTTCATAGTGTAGTTTAAGATCAGTTTTACTCTTTCTTTAATAAATGCGTGAATATTTACAAATTAACCAATGACAGTGCTGTGAAAGTTGTAGTTGTTGTCTTCATGTACAGTCATACAGCTTATCTTTTGATGCAGACATGCATTCTTCATCCTATATAAATATATATGACTTTATGATACAGTACTCTGAATTGTATGCAAAAAAAGAAAACTGGTTTAAATCATGAAAAATTTTTGCTTAAAACATGAACTGATGTTAGTAATGATCAATTGCAATATACTCCAGGGAAAGTAGTGATTGCATTTGATTTCCATTACCATTCTCAATTAAATGAGGCGTCTTGCTTCCAAGAAACATTTTTTCCCTGTTGTGTGAAGCACATTTACACCCATTTCTGTGTTGTATTGACTTGCCTTTTTGCATCAACTGAGTGTTTTTAATAACTGCATCTTGACTTGGAACAACAGCTGGAATAGAAAAGGTGTTGTACAGGAGAGGGGGGGGGGGAAATGATGTAAAGCTTTCCTGTACAGAAAACCCTGTGACGCAACTGTAATGTGTGTATCAGCATGTTTGAATTAAGTATCTGACTAAATGCAGTAAAACCACATCAGTTCATGTGTAAACTGTTGCTGCTGTTTTCTTTTATTGTCTTTATTCTTAAAAGTATTGAGCCAAAAAAAGATTCATCTAAAGTAATTCACAAAACATGCTGCTTATCTAACAACTCTGGCAAAGGACTGCTTTGTTCTTTCACTTTGAGGCTGTCTCTTTAAAACAAAAAATAAAAAAACCTCCCTGATTCTAATATAAGAACCCACATGCCCAACATTCCAATGATTTGAAGCCACTTTTGCTGAAATTATAGTGAAATTCCGTGTACTTTGTTGTTATCTATTGACTATAATCATTAAAACTTGAGTCCAATCAAACAAACAAAAAGCAAATAAAAACAGTATCAGGAGTTCAATTCACCCACATTCTTTTTGGCCTCTGTAAGGCGAATGGCAAAAAATATTTTGGTTTCACTAAATAGCAACTGACTTAAAAGCAGATATTTGAAAGAGTGTCACAGAGAAATATTTGGATCAAGCAGGATGAAGAGCCACCCTCCATTCTGCTTACCGACCTGCCTGCAAATATCCATTCACCTAAATACTTCATGTGCCTTTTTATTCACCTCTAACAGAATTCAGATTTCAGGCAGATGTAAGTCCAGCTGCCACAGCTACACCTCCAATAAAATCAATTTTTGAAACCTTTTTATTCACTGGGATGCCTAGAGCTGTGTCAGTAGGCATCTTATGAATGTATTAAATTAATAATAATAGATAGGTCAGCTATCTAAAGTAAACCCCAGCCTTTTTTTTTTTTTTCCAGACTTCCTGGATTTTTAGATAAAAAAGAATCAGTGCTACGTTTCTTGCTAGGGCTTGCAATACTTATACTTTAAAATCCACTTTGGTCAAACCTGTTATCAGGGGTTCAGCTGTTCAGAATATTTACAATGAATGTGCCGAATAGGCTGAATGAGATGGGAAGAGCATGCACTGGGCACTGTGGATGTAACTCGTTCTGAGTGTTGGGCATAGCAGTAGTGAAGAAGCTCTGGCAGCCCTAAGTGGCAGTCAAGGTAACTAACTTCAAGGCGAATTTTCAAAAGATTATGTGTGTGAAATTAGCACTTCAGCATGTAAAATAGTGCATGGTCGCATAAATCCCATTTTATAAACCCAGACATACATGCCAAAAAATACACCCGAGCACAATTGCACGTGTAAAAAAAAAAGGGGCGTTCCCGGGCAGGGCCAACATTTACATGTATAAGTTGCTATTTTAGAACCTGCCAAAGCAATGCAGGTAAGTCTGTTACCTTCAGACTTAGCTGGATAAGTCTTAAAAAGCGTGACATAGTCTGCCACTTGGCCGATAAGTCAAAACTTATCTGGCTATGTTGAAAATACATTTCGCATATCTCTTAAATGCACTTAAATGCTGTAGATTTACAAATATTTTACATCGTGCATGCCCATTTGCATGGACAATATAAAATACATGAGCATGAATGCACAATGCATATGGGCACGTGTTTACATATTTTAAAGTTAACCTCTTAGGGACTGATTTACTAAGGCTTTTCTCTCATTCAGGCTGATATAGTACAGTGCGCTCCGGTGGAGTGCACTGTTAGCCCAAGTTTGGACACACATTTTTGACGCGCTAGCTTTACCCCTTATACAGTAAGGGGTAATAGCGCGCCGAAAACACGTATCCAACCCCCCCGAAACTAATAGTGCCCACAACATGCATGTTGATGGCCCTATTAGTTATTCCCACGCAATACAGAAAGTAAAATGTGCAGCCAAGCCGCACATTTTACTTTCAGAAATTAACGCCTGCCCAAAGGCTGGGGTTAATTTCTGCTGGCGCCGGGGAAGTTTACAGAAAAGCAGAAAAAACTGCTTTTCTGTACACCCTCCGACTCAATATCATAGCGATATTAAGTCGGAGGCCCCAAAAGTTAAAAAAAAAAAAAAGTAGAAATTGGCCCGCGGGTCGGAAGACGGACGCTCAATTTTGCCGGCGACCGTTTTCCGAACCCGTGGCTGTCAGCAGGTTTGAGAACCGACGCCAGAAAAATTGAGCATCAGCTGTCAAACCCGCTGACAGCCGCTGCTCCTGTCAAAAAGGAGGCGCTAGGGATGCGCTAGTGTCCCTAGCGCCTCCTTTTACTGTGGGCCCTAATTTGCATAGGCCACCCTCCTGAATCACGCACCCAGGAGAGTGGCCTGTGCATGCACCGGGAGAGTGGGCGCTCGCCCACTCTCCCGCACGTTTTTTTGTATCAGCCTGATTCTGTATCTATGGGAAAAGTGCCTAGTAAATAAGGCCCTTAGCCGGCTGCCTGTACCAAACCAACGCTGCATATAGAAAAGGCTTGGACTGATGAAACAGGAGGGTAGGTTGTCTAAAAACGCCGTTTGGGCAACAATACAGATTAGACGCCAAGAATAGTCCAAATAAAACCTCATTTGAGTGGAGACAAGTATTCTTACATGTGCCCGACTCTGGCCGAGTTTCGCCCCACTTGGGGCTGCCTCAGGGGCTAAAACAATAAATATATCACATAAATAAATAAATTAGTATACATAACAACATAAAACAAATTAAAACCAACATTAAAAGGTACCGATGAATAAAATACAAATCACACTTCATATAAATCAATTATTAAAAAATTACTTAATAAATACCACTAAGAACTAAGAACTAATAACAATAAATATACCTGTGTGAAGAGGTTCTCTTTTCTATTACAACAATTCGCTTATGGTAAAACTTCAATTATCTAACGGTCTGAAAATACATAAATGGTAATTCTGAATATAGTTATTATTTAATACATAAAGAACCTAATTACCTTAATTGACAATAACTTGTGAGTACAGTTAATATGAATTCAGACTATCATATTATAATTCATTAGATACAGATCAAATGTTGAAAAAAATTCTTTAAAAATAATCATATAAGAACAGGCACTAGCTAGTATCTAAACACATTCTTAAATACTCGGGTAGATTTTTAAAAACAGCGCGATCGCGTACTTTTGTTTGCGCAGCAGGCGCAAACAAAAGTACGCTGGATTTTATAAGATATGCGCATAGCCGCGCGTATCCTCTAAAATCCTGGATCGGCACGCGCAAGGCTGCCGATTTTGGGCAGCCGGCGCGCGCCGAGCCACGCAGCCTGCCTCCGTTCCCTCCCCTCACCTTCCCCTCCCTTCCTCTACCTAACCCACCCCCCCAGCCCTATCTAAACCCCCCCTTACCTTTGTCCGTAGATTTACGCCTGCCAGAAGCAGACCTAAATCTTCGCGCGCCAGCAGTCCGCTGGCGCGCCATCCTCCGACCCGGGGGCTGGTCCGAATGCCTGGACCACGCCCCCGGGCCGGCGCCACGCCCCCGGTCCCGCCCCCGAAACGCCGCGCCCCGCCCCCGAAACGCCGCGTCATCGGGTCCCGCCCCCGACACGCCCCCTTCCAAAAACCCCGGGACCTACGCGCGTCCCAGGGCTCTGCGCGCACCAGCGGTTATGGAAAATAGGTGCGCCGGCGCGCAAGGCCCTGCTCGCATAAATCCGGGCGGATTTACGCAAGCAGGGCTTTTAAAATCCGCTCGTCAATATACAATATGCAATCACAATACAAATTATGTAATCATAAAAATATGGCACTCCAAGCTAAAATCAGGCACTGCCATATCTACTGAAGATATTGGTCTATATTGTTGCGTGCAAGTGCCATATTTAAACTTAAGATGCTAACAAAACCTTGATTATATAAAATGAATTGAAAATTGCTATACTGATAATTATCAATTAATTATGTACACCTGATAATACAAAGCAGGTCACTCGGCCAGAGTCGGGCACGTGTAAGAATACTTGTCTCCACTCAAATAAAGAGGTTTTATTTGGACTATTCTTGGTATAGAAAAGGCTTGTCCATCTTGAGAGGTACATGTGTGTCTCCACCACCTATGTTCTTTTTTTTTAAATGTGGAAGAGAGACTGGTGGGACTTTCAGTGCCTCGCTAGCTCTTGTTTTGGCCATATGATTCTTCTGCATGTCCGCACTGACTACTCTGTGGAGGTTGGTGTGCCACACAATTTTTTTTTAATGTAGGTGTGCCTTCAGCTTGCTAATGCTGGGAAACCATGGCCTTTGTGCGCACACTGTATGGGCAGACATACAACTAATCTGTGTGAATTGGCAACAATTTGTACAAAACTGACAAAGCTGTCATGCAACATGTAAACATGCCCTACAGTCAGTGTATGAATTCATATTTTATGGGGCTCTGAAAGAGATGAGTCTCATGAAGATAATTTTACACCTTGACCCCGATGAAAGCATTGGTCTGCCGAAAGCCTGGTGCTGCCATTGGTTCCTGGGCCAGATGATAAACAGGTCCATATCAAATGATTGGCTTTTGCTGAGACAACTAGAGTCATCAATTTTGGGAGCTGGAAAACATTGACAGCTGAAGGTAAATATCTGTCAAAACCAACACCTCCTGATAAGTCCAAATAAATGCCCAGATCGCGACTGGAGATGGGGGAATCTGGCCATACGGATATCCCGTTGAAGCTGTTCAGGAAGGATATCCATAAAGATAAGTCCTCTTTTATAAGCCTTGTAATCCTGATGTAGTGATTTGGACAACTCACTCTAGCTGTGCTAGCAGTCAACCTCCTCAGGAAGGCCTGCCCCATTGATATGACCCAGCATACGAAGTTTAGAGTTCCTATGAGCGACTGTACCTTGACTAATGTCATTTTTTTGGCTCCCAGTACGTGATTGAGCATGTTCTGAGTGTTTTTCAGCTTATCTGGTGGCAGTCAAGATATCATTGCGTTGGAGTCTAACTCTACGCCTAGAATCTTGTTAAACTGTTAAGAACCACTGTGGAAGGGCCTTTCTGTTTTGTCCAGGGCTAAAGGTACACCGAATTCAAAAGCTAGATTGCTGAACTCCGATAACAGGCATGCACATGTAGATGAATCCGATGGTCCCACGAACAAGACATCGTCTAAGTAATGTACTATGTTCGGGATCCCTACTTTCTTGAAGGTGACCCAATGCAGGAATGAGCTGAACAACTCGAAGTATGCGCAAGATACGGAGTACCACATGGGCAATCACTTGTCGAAGTAGTACTGATTTTTGAAGATGAATCCCAATAAAAAGAAACTGTTAGGATTGACAAGATTGCGGACTCGATGTCTGACTTAGCCATTAGGGCTCCTTTACCACATTGTTGAAGGATTGCGCCAACCGGGGAGAGGAAAAGGAGCCAGCAAGCATGCGCTGTCCCTTTAAATTGTGCTGGCGACGTCATCGCCGGGCGCCCATCCCTAACTGATGACATCACCAGGCCTCCCCCTCAGGCGCACCCTCCACTAAGAAGTCGGAGGGGGATCAGGTTTTCCCAACCTGGCCCGCCTCGATGTCACCAACGGGCCGTTGCGCATGTCGGTGCATGGCCCTGGGACATATCCTTGGTGCAGCAAATTGCTAAATGTACATCAATATGCAAATTGAAGCAATATAATTTTCCAGGTTCATAATTTTTGGGCCTATAGCACATAGTTATGTAAGATAAAATAATCCAATATATCCTCTTTGTCCCATAATAAAATTGCAGGTTTTGAAAATGTTCTCTCCTTTTTTAAAGTTAGAGCTAAATATCGCAAACACCTGCAGTTTTTCAAAGAATCATTATTTCGAATAGTTCACTGTTACAAATGACATTGGATGACAACTCATAATACACTTATGCAGAACAGAAAGTAGCAAATAATAGAACTTAAAGAGGAATAGATAATATAAAACTGACATGCATGTCACAACAGGAAAGGGAGCTAGGGATTATTGTGTATAACAAATTAAGGGGGTCATTTTCCAAGGAGTTACCACAGGAGATGTTAACGTGATTTGCAAATGCTTAATTTTGTATTTGTGCGTTAGAGGCCAGTAAAGGGTTATTGCGGTTTATGAACAGACTGTAGGGAGAGGGGGGGGGGGGGGAGAGAGAGAGAGAAACTTGCTATAGTGTCTCTTCCCTAGACAGGTATTTGTATCCCTATGAGAGGCCCACCTAGTAACTCGAGGTGGGGATTAGGTATTAGTGTAGGGGGTTGGGGGCCACTTTCACATTCAACATGAGACGTACGAACAGAACAGTGGTCTCTTGTGAAGATTTGATGGCCTTCGGAGTGAGGAAACTCACTCCAAGATGAGATTTGGACAATGTTCTCTCCACCTAGCTTGATGGACACTCTATCTGGGCAACAACAAGCTAGGTGGAGAGAACATTGTCCAAATCTCATCTTGGAGTGAGTTTCCTCACTCCGAAGGTGATCAAATCTTCACAAGAGACCACTGTTCTGTTCGTACGTCTCATGTTGAATGTGAAAGTGGCCCCCAACCCCCTACACTAATACCTAATCACCTAATCCCCACCTTGAGTTACTAGGTGGGCCTCTCATAGGGATACAAATACCTGTCTAGGGAAGAGACACTATAGCAAGTCTCTCTCTCTCTCTCCCCCCCCCTAGCCTGCAGGATACTGAAACAGGCTGTCCGGAAACATCATGAACCGTGATATATACTTGCAATGTAGCCCAAATTGGGTTAAGAGCGTGTTGCATAGCTGTTATCGCAATTTGTGATACAAATGCTTATTAGCATAAGGCAGAGCTTTCCAAACTTTTCATGTTGGTGACACACTTTTTAGACAAAAATATTTTCACGACACAGTAATTCAGTCTTCTAGCAAACCAGAGGTTAAAGGTTAAATGAACAAAATGTATTTCGACAATTTATGTATGTTTCCTTAAATATATACATAAATAAAATGTTTCACGACACAACCTATCTCATGAAAACCTTTCATTTATATTAAAAATATATAATATTCCAAGATTAATGTTATTGTTATAATTTGAGTAACAATAATAAAACCCATTGTCTGTCCCCCACACACTCATATCTGCCCCCCAAACACTCATATCTCCCCCCACCCCCGCAACCAGCACATGTCTGGCCCCCAAACTCATGTACCACCTCTTTTTGATTGTTGCCAGGGTTTCATGAAAAAGCAAGTGTTATTTCCCAAAAAAGCAAGCCCAAGCACATCTGTCCCCCACACACTCATATCTCCCCCCTCAAGCACATGTCTGGCCCCACACTCATGTACTTCTTTTTGTTTGTTGCGAGTTAAGTGCTTCACTCTCTTCAGGGTTCAAGCCTGCCGTGGTGCATAACACCTTCCATGATCATCAGACACTGTTGCTTGCAGTCAGTACTCCTTGTGGCCAGGCCTCGTCGGCAGCAGCAGCCAATGACAAGGACAACTGGGCTCAAGTCCCACCCACTAAGCCCAAAAAAAACATGACTGACAGCAAAAGTCGCCCAATAATAAGCAACTTACGAACTAGATGGAAAAAAAAAAAAAAAAAGAGAATCGCTAGAAAAAAAAAGCCTAAACTTTGGTCAGAGTTGACCAGGCTTGCGCGACATACCTGCACACTGCAGGCGACACACTAATGTGTCGCGACACACAGTTTGGAAAGCTCTGGTTTAAAGGATATAGTATAACTGGCAGGAGTGCAGAATATCAAACCAGAGTGGTTTGGAGGGCCCAGCTATTAACTAGGTAAACTGATGGACGAACTGGTGAATCTGGCAATGGCACATGTGTGCATGCTGAATATATTTTATAACGTGCACATATTTGCATGCAAGTTATAAAATCGCAGCGTTCCCGGATGCACACGCGCCGAAGTGCACCCATGCACTGCTCTGAAAGTTATTGTCATAGGGGTAGATTTTCTAAATCTACACGCGCGCGTACTTTTGTTCGCGCACCAGGCGCGAACAAAAGTACGCCGGATTTTATAAGATACGCGCGTAGCCGCGTATATCTTATAAAATCCGGGGTCGGCGTGCGCAAGGGGGTGCTCATTTGTGCAACTTGCGCGCACCGAGCCCTGCGTGCGCTGCCCGATCCCTCCGAGGCCGCTCCGAAATCGGAGCGGCCTCGGAGGGAACTTTCCTTCTACCCCCCCCCCCCCCTGCACCTTCCCCTCCCTTCCCCTACCTAACCCACCCCCCCCCCCCCCCCCAGCCCTATCTAACCCTTCCCTCTACCTTTGTTGGCAAAGTTACGCCGGCCGGTGGCCTCGACCACGCCCCCGGGCCAGCGCCACGCCCCCGACACGCCCCCTAGAATGCCCCGAAAATCGCGCCGCCCACCCGGCACGCCCCCGACACGTCCCCCTTGCAAAGCCCCGGGACTTACATGCGTCCCGGGGCTTGCGTGCGCTGCCGAGCCTATGCAAAATAGGCTCGGCGCGCGCAGGGGTGTTTTAAAAGGGTTACGCGCATAACTTTTGCGCGTAACCCTTTTAAAATCCGACCGATAATGTGTAAATCTCATATGTGACATCAGAGATCTTTGGCTTTGATTTTAGACAGAGATCTTTGCTATCAGTTTGCATGTATATATCTGATAACAATAAAAGAGGAAATCTTTGACCACTTTTGTTGAGTACAGTTATTACAAATATTTACTTTTGGCTTTTAAGTTGAGCTTAACAGAAATATACAAAGCCAGTTGTAGAGGCCTCCGGGAAATCCCAGACATGTTTTTTTCCTGGGGATTTTCCACAGGAATCACCAGAATACTCTCTTGGTTACTGTTCTGTCTGGCTTTCCATTTTCAGTGCAGAATCTAATTTGATTTCTAGGCTCTTTACTTTGTGTTGTGAATGTAGGTGATATCTCCCAGAATGAGTGGGGAGAAATGGGGGCATTGTCATGTCTTGGTGAATTGCTGACCCATGTGGTTTCTGTTTTGTCCCTGATTTTGAGAAGTTGACAGTTGGTCATCAGATAGATATTTCCTCAAGGCATTTCTTCAGAGCTTCTGTTTTTTCCCAGGGTATATAATATTGGATGTATATAATCTTTGAGTCTGTGTAGTCTTATTATAGCCAAAAGGGGCATGAAGTATATATTGGATAGGATGGATGACAGTGGAGAACCAAGATTTTGAAGGATTTGTGTTCCAAGTTATTATTTGAGTTCAGCTGGTGAGAAAGGATTTAAACCAGTTTTATTTTATTTCCCGATAATTAGTCTGGTCAGTATGGTTTTGTGGTCAATTGTGTTGAATGCAGCAGAAGTGACAAGGAGGATCAAGAAACCTGATTTATCTTGGTCCTTCAGTTTCACATGTCGCCTAATAGGAAAACCAAGATAATTTCTTAACTGTAAACCAATGGTTCTCAACCAGTGTGTCGCCACACTTTCCGGTCCCCCGCTGACCCAGCTGCTCCTCCTACTCGAGCAAAATAGGTCCTCCACCTGGGCTTAAAACGCTGATAGCCCGGGCAGAATGCGGCAGGACAGCTGGAGTCAGCGGCACCGGCATGCTCTCTTCTTCCCAGGTATGCAGAGCAAAACATTTTTTATATCCTTATTATTTTTCATTATTGGGCCTTTGTGCCTGCTATTTTGAAATATTTTATTGGTATCTAGAAATTTTTGATGAGTTTTTAATTATTGGAATGTTTCGAAATAATCTGTTCTTTTTGTTAGTATGGTTTTGCTGCTATTGATTTTATATTTCTTGATTTGTTTTATAAGGACTGGTGATGTTTCTCTTTTTTCTTTGTTGCACTGCATACAGAGACTCTGGCTTGTTGCAGTTTCCAATTCAGTTTTTGTCTGCATGCTTCTAGTTATGTGTTTTGGTCTCTTTATTCTTTGTTAGGTGAGGGTCAGCACATGTGATTCAGGTGAGGTTTTCTGCTGGCGTGTAGTTTCTGTGTAGGGCTCTATAGCAGCCTGACTTGGTCCGTTTTCCTAATAGGAGGTATATTGATGTCTTAAGGCCTGGTGTAACATTTTCAGTGTTGCATTTTCTTAAGTAAGGTGTTTACTGTTTGAGTACTAGAAATTGGTGCTGTTTTGGTGTGGGATGTTTACTATTGTGCTATTTCTGTTCAGACAGAATACGTATTTTTCCCTTGCGTCATTCTTAACAATAAAAATAATACTGGGCCTTTATTTTTTATTTCCACTGAGATGAAAGTGAAAGGTGCTAGACTCAGGAGTAATCTTAAGAAATATTTCTTTACAGAAAGGGTGGTGGATGCATGGAACAGCCTCCTAGTTGTTGTGACTGAGACAGCAACAGTATCTGAATTCAAGAAAGCATGGGATAAACACATGGGGATCTCTGAGGGAGTGATGGGAATTGTAAAGCAGATGGGCAGACTGGCTAGGCCTTACAGCCTTTTTCTGTTGTCACATTTCTGTGTTTCTATTTATAGTCAGGGTCGAATAGATGATGTAATGGACCAGCAGGATGAATGCTTCATTAGAGAAGGCTCACCAAACCTCTTTCTGTATGTCACAGCTCCTTTTTCTTACACAGACACAGACATTTAAGTGAGATCACTATCTTCTCTTCACCAATGGAGCCACTCCCAGACAAGTAACTCACTAATGGTGGTTCCAACAGGTTCAGATTTATTTACAGAAGAGAGATTTACAAAGTCCACATCCACAGGTGTATCACAATTAATTTAGTAAGTCCATTTGTGCTTGAAAACAGCAGCAGAAAAAACTCCTTCAACATTGAGGAGGTAATTTTGAAAAGGATTTGTGGACATGAGTGGACTTTTGAAAATTGCTTCTTTTATATATGTAATGCCATTGAAAATTCACTCCAAGGGGCTGAATTTTCAAAAAGCTTTACGCATGTATAATGGGCTTTTGAAAATTGCTACGATAAGGTGCTACTTTTACAAGGGTAACTACTATGAAAATTCACTCCCATGTCTCTAGAGAAGACATGAAAATTGCTGAGAACAGGTTCACAGCAGTTGTAAGGGAAGTTTCAGGCTGAAGTCCTAATTCCCATGAGTGAATGCAAGGTCCCTCACTTTTTCTCCTCTGGGATTTCGAGTCTAATCCCTTTGTGGTACCCCTACCGGGTCTGGCCACTAGATGCCACTATCCCTGCCTTTATCACACACTTAGAACGGGATCCCTCCCACCTGGAGATTCTGATTGGACGGTTCAGTGCTATGTAGCCCAGCCATTTTAAGACTCAGGGGTTCAGTTAGAGAGAGCAGCTGTAGACACAACGTGTGTTTTTTCCACACTCTGGTAGGGACTCCCAGCCTTGCCCAAAGGAGTTTTCTTTCAGAAGAGAGACCTCACCTGCCAGAGGCCCCTTCTTATAATTTACAGAGAGATAGACTTGTAAAGCCTGATACCCCTTTGGGGGCAAGGGGCTCTCGTCAGGGGACCAAAGACCCATGAGCTTACTCTAAACCCTAGGTGGTCAAGCTCCAGTGATGGATCCTGCTGTGAGAGATGGTGAGGGCAGGGAAGCTCTCCAGATTAAGACTTGAAGTAATTTTTGTTAACTTAAGAGTAGTGGGAAGGTTTTTGGGTCCCCCTTCCCCACTGGGATTGCAGTGCTGAGAATAGCCTGGTCCCCAGATTTTTTCCACCAGAGAAATCATCTAAAGTACCAGCTAAGGAAACTGAACAACTGAATCAAAGGAAGGAAGAGCAAGTGAAGGAGATCCCATCCGGATTTCCACCTACGGAATCAGAACAGGCTGGGTGCCCACGGGAAAGAAGATGTCTAAAGGCAGGAGTTTTGCAAAGCAAAGAGGACCCCTCACTAGGATTCCCACAGCACAGCCACTGGGAGTGTAGGCGCATTTAACATCATCATGGGCTCTACCTAAAGGTCTGTAATAAGGACACCTACCTACACAGAAAGAAACCCTGTAACTACCGTCAGATGTACACTCATCACTTTGGACACTGGACTTTAATTTAATAATCAGTAAACTTTATTTTAACACCCAGACCTGGTCCTGTCTAATTATTGCTACAGCCTCTCACCCATGAAAAGCACTTGTGGTACAGCACACGCACTGGCAACCTTCTTTCATTGTCTGGGTCATAAGCGAGAGTTTTCCCCCCATAAAAACAAGTCCCCTTCGCATGTGAGAATGAGAACCTGACTGTGTGTTTGAGGGAAGAAGATGGAGAGAAGAAACAGAAAAAATGACAACATAAAAGGAATTGGCAAAAAAAAAAAAAAAAAAAGGCAGATGTAAGTTGCTATTAGGTGTTCAAATGCTCATTTTTGCTTGGGGTAAATCTGAATGGAGTTCCTTTTTTTCTGTAACTCTGACATTGGGCTTACTACTCATGATAATCACGTGAATGAATTGCTGATAATATTTCATGAACTCCAAGAAACTCTGTGTTCTCTCTTATGTTCCTTGGGGTTGACTACTCTGTTACTGCTGAAATTTTGTGCAGGTCCATATTCTGCAATCCAGAAATTCTATATATCACTTGTCAAATTCACACTTTTCTAACTTGGCAAATAGCTTCTGGCTCAGTAGATAGTCCATGGTCTGCCAGATTCTCTAAGAAGATTAAAATGTCATATATTACACATCAATCCAGCACTTCCCAGAAATGTTCATTCATAGAGTTTTGGAAAATGGCTAATAAATTTCTTAAACTAAATGGCATTACTAAATACTTGAAGAGCCTATACCTGGTGCGGAAGATTATCTTCCAGTCATTACTGTCCTGAAGACAAACTAGATTATGGGCTTCTCTGAGATCCACTTTGGTGAAAATCAGGACAAACTGGAGCCATTTCAGGAGGTCATTAATGAAGGGGAGGGGTACACAACCTGACTGCATTCAGCACCCAATAATCAACACAGGGTCAGAGAGAATTGTCTTTCCTGGGCACAAAGAATATTTAGGTTACTTCTGTGGAAGCCAAGGATCTGGTAAACCCCTTCTTCTGATCCTCTTATACTGTAAATATTCATGTGGGGCCTTCAGTTCTGGTTTGAACTGGGAGTAAATTCTCCCAAATAGATCCTCCATTCCTAATTGCATGTGCATCAAACAGTTGTAGGCTATGGAAGGATGCCATATATCCAGAGCCATCTTGTGAACTCTGCTTATTTTTTGGGTAGTTGTCCCACCTCTGAATTCACTGCTGCCATCTACACTGTAACCTGGGTAAGTTCTTTTGGTTCATTACCTCTCTGTTCTCTATTATGGAGACAATTCTGTTAGCAGAAAGTGGAGGTTTAGATTATTCAGCCCTCTCCCGACTGGATCAATGGGTCATGACATTCCAATCCTAGGATTACTGATCATTTCCAAGTACATTTCAATAGTGACAGTGGTACATACAAAACATTAGTAGGAGATGAATTACTATATTTCATTTCTGAGATTCATCATGTTCCACACTCTTCCACACTTTACTTCTTACAGAGATTCCTATTAGGATTGGACTCTTCTGCAGATGATCTGTCTGTTACATTGCTTTAAACCCAGTTATAGATGCTTATTGCAAGGACTCTCAGTGACCCTTCATTTCTCTAAACTGTTCTCTGCATGCATCAATTTCTTAATAAAGAAATCTGCCACTCTCCATCTGTCAGGTCCAAATACCTGCCTAGTGATCCTGGTTCCAGTGTAATTCTCACGCTACAGACTGCAGGCAGCTTACCTCTGTTCTGTTCACTTTTGGTGCCAGATGAGTTCTATAGAAAAGCATGAAATAGGGTAGTCATACGTTCTATTCTCCTACTCCATTTGGTACATAGCAGACTGCTACAAACGATTTCAGAAAATGTATAGAACTCAGGATCCATCTACCTTAATAAGAGTATCCTATTCTTGTTCATTCTTTCTAACTAAGGAAATCTTAACTCAGGGGGAAAAAGCTGCTGCTCTACCTTCTCTGCAGCAGCTCCTGCCTCTGAATTTGCAGCTTTCCTTCTGCCTCTGAATTTGCAGCTTTCCTCTAGAAGATCTCTAATGAACTCTGGCTGGAACTCTCTAGAGACTTTCTAGGGATCTCTATATATCTTTATTACCATTTATCATTTCTCTAGCACTACTGGTCATTTGCAGTGCTGTCAAATACACATAAGAGATAGTTCTGCTCAATAGAACTCACAAACTATTCAAGATAAACAGGACAGATAAGATAATTAAAGATTTCTGCTTATTATGTAACAGTTAAAGCTAACAAGGGTATGATAGGAGAACCAGGAATTAAGATTTAAAAGCAGCCTAAAAAATGTGCTTTTAGGCTGGATTTGAATAAGGCCAGAGAGGAAAATTGACACATGAAGTCTAATGCAGCAAGGCGGAAAGCATTGAGTCTGGAGATGGCAAAGGAGCAGAATGGCATAGAAAAATGTGACTTGCCTGATAAATGGAGTTCATGAGTTGAGGTGTAGGGAGAGAAAGATAGGAGAGGTAATGAGAAACTGCAGAATTAATGCACTTGTAGGTGAATAAGAGAAGTTTCAACTGATAAGGAAACAGATAGCCAATGAAGTATCTTGAAAAGAGGGGTTATATAGGTGTGTCAACATGAGCGGAAGATAAGCCATCCAGCAAGCTTCCAGCATTCATCCAGCTTCACCTGCAAGCTTCCAGCACTCATCCAGCCATCCAGCAAGCTTCCAGCACTCATCCAGCCATCCAGCAAGCTTCCAGCATTCATCCAGCTTCACCTGCAAGCTTCCAGCACTCATCCAGCCATCCAGCAAGCTTCCAGCACTCATCCAGCCATCCAGAAATCCAGCCATCCATTCAGCAATCCAGCCATCCAGCAAGCTTCCAGCACTCATCCAGCCTCACCTGCAAGCTTCCAGCATTAACACAGCCTCTCCAACTTTTATTACAGTATCTCTAATCTCGCAACGTTGTTCCAACCAATGGCCCCATCCTTCCCAATTCCAATTCTCCAACATAATCTACCACCCAAAAGAGAATCATCCCGACATGCTCAACACCACAACCTCAAACCCCTCTCTTCTATCATGATCACTCCCGCCACTCAACTTCTAGGCCTCACCCTATTTTCTTTAAGCCTATTTAATGCTCAATCCCTAACAAAAAAGTCCGTAATTCTAAACGACTACCTCATTGATGTGAAGCCTGATATATGTGCAAACACTGAAACGTGGTTAAAACCATCAGACACCGCAATAATCAACCAGTTACCTACAGAGGCTTACGACTTCTTCTCGCTTCCTCGTCATAAAAAAAAGGGAGGAGGAATTCTTTTAGCATCCAAAAAGGACCTCAGATTCTCTCTGCACCAGACGAATTCTAATTTAAAACTTGAAATCGGCTTCTTCACTTCAGACAAACTCCAAATCCTACTCGTATATGCTCCCCCAGGTTTCCTGGAATCAGATGCCTCACCTCTGGTCGAATTAACCACTTCCCTTATCAACTTAGACTCTCCAGCTATCATTCTAGGTGATTTTAACCTGCACGTTGATAACCCTACACTATCACCCAACTGTGAAGCATTACTCACAGCTTTCTCCGCGCTGGGCTTCACTCAATTAGTTAACAAACCCACCCACAAAGCCGGCCACACGTTAGACCTTATCTTCGTTAACTCTGCAATCAAGCCCACGTCTCTCCCCAACTGCACAAAGGTCCCGCGGTCAGATCACTGCCTCATAACAACTTCTTTCTCAATAAAAGATACTAGCCCGGCTTGCATTCCTTCGCCCTCCTTCACATACAGGAAAACTTGCTCACCAGAAGATCTCAATAATCAATTATCACCACACCTCCACCACCTGGACCTCACTGACCCGAACTCAGCGCTTCGAACATGGAATACAATTATGGAAACTATAGCTAACAAGCTATGCCCTCCTATAACAAAAAAACCACACCCCAATTCCTCCAAAAGACAGCCCTGGTTCTCCTCAGAATTAAGAAAACTCAAACTCCAACTAAGACAACAAGAGGCTAAATGGCGCAAAACCCAGGAACCAATACCCTTTCAATCTACAAATCAATTCTTCATCAATACAAAGCAAGCACCTTAAGATCCAAGAGGGACTTCTACGCTTCTAAGATACACGACCTTGTATTCGATGCCAAAGCACTCTTCAGCTATGTAGCCAACCTCACGCAATTAAACCAGACAGAGATTGCACATGACCAAGCTCAATCGAAAGCTGAAGAATTAGCACTATTCTTCAGCAACAAAATCAGCAATCTTCTATCTCAGCTCCCCACTAACGCCACTGCACCACCAACCACTCCTCAATCCGCAATCAACAATACTCGATTAGAAGAACTTGATCCAACTTGATCCATTGAGATCCAAGGAATTCTAAGGAAAATGAAACCTTCCTCTCACCCTTAGGATCACATCCCAACTAAACTTCTTTTATCAATTCCAGACTCTATCTCCAAAATCCTGGCAGACATCATAAATTGCTCCATCACACAAGGACTCTACCCAGAAAACCTCAAACTGGCCTCACTCAAACCCCTACTCAAAAAACCAAATCTCGACCCCAACGATCCCAACAACTATCGACCGATCGCTAACCTCCCCTTCATAGCCAAGATTATGGAAAAATTGGTAAACTCACGACTCTCAAACTACATTGAAGACAACAACCTCCTATTCCCATCACAATACGGATTCCGCAAAACCTTAAGTACGGAAGCCCTCCTCATCTCCATGACAGATCACATCATCCTAGGCCTTGACAAAGGACAAGCCTTCCTTCTGATCCTACTGGACCTTTCGTCAGCATTTGACACCGTCAATCACTCCCTTCTCATCAACCAACTAATAGCCATAGGTATCTCAGGCACTGCCCTCTCATGGTTCAGAACCTTCCTCAGCAATAGAGGATACAAGGTTAAGATTCATAACAAAGAATCCTCACTCTACCCCGCGTCAGTAGGAGTCCCTCAGGGCTCATCCCTATCTCCTACCTTATTTAACATATACCTGTTACCCTTATGCCAACTTCTCACTGACCTCAAGCTCAAACATTTCCTCTACGCGGATGATATCCAGATCCTGATCCCCATCAAGGAGTCACTCGCGAAAACACTATCTCATTGGGAAACATGCCTCCAAAATATCAAACAGCTTCTCACAAGCCTCAACCTGGTACTAAATTCATCCAAAACGGAACTACTACTCATCACACCAGAGAACAGTCCCTGCACCCCTACTCATCCAGCCATACCAAAAACTACACAAGTGAGAGACCTAGGAGTTCTAATTGACAATCACCTGAACCTGAAAGCCACCATCAACAAAACCACCAAAGACTGCTTTTATAAACTCCAAGTACTGAAAAGAATAAGACCTCTGTTCCACACTCATGACTTTAGAACAATCCTACAATCAATCATCTTCGCAAAGCTGGACTATTGTAACACCATCTTGCTTGGTCTCCCCTCACTACACACCAAACCACTGCAAATGGTTCAAAATGCCTCTGCCCGTATACTCACTAACACCAGGAGAAGAGACCATATAACCCCTATCCTATTGGGCCTCCACTGGCTACCCATCCACTTCAGAATAATCTACAAGGCCATTCTCACCATATACAAAAATATCCATCAACTAGCCCCAATTGACCTTCATTTCCCCCTCCGATTACACACTTCAACAAGACCGACAAGAGATGCTTACAAAGGATCTCTTCAAGTACCCCCAGCCAAAACTACCAGACACATTACGCTAAGAAATCGGGCCTTCTCCACAGCCGGTCCTACCTTATGGAACTCCATCCCCCCAGATCTTAGAATGGAACCCATCCTCTCAACCTTCAAGAAAAGACTCAAGACCTGGCTGTTCATGCAGGCTTTTCCTAACTCCAATATTATTTAACTCCTAACAATCAACACACATCACCATCAATATCACTATTAGCTACCTCTTACAATGTAATTATATGTAATTAGCTGGTTTTCCTTTCCTTTTTCCTTCTCACTCCAAGTTCTATTTTTCCTTGTTACATGTAACTGCTTTTCCGCACTATTGTTCAAGTTTAAGTTTATTTTGCACTCCTGTTTCATGTGAACCAGCATGATGGGACTATTGTCTTGAATGTTGGTATATAAAAAACTTAAATAAATAAATAAATAAATAAATAAATAAAATAAAACATACAGCTGAATTTTTAATATATTGTAGTAGAGAAAGAAAGGAACACTTCCAGACCAAAACAAAGGTGTGGCTTTTAAGGACATAAAACTTAGTGGGGTACCACGGGGTCTCTGCATTAAGAAGTGAGGGGCATGGATGAGGACAAAGTGGATTACCTCCTGGTGATTCTGGGGTTGAGGTCATTATCAGCGGCTCCATTCATAAGAACATAAGAGCATGCCATACTGGGTCAGACCAAGGGTCCATCAAGCCCAGCATCCTGTTTTCAACAGTGGCCAATCCAGGCCATAAGAACCTGGCAAGTACCCGAAAACTAAGTCTATTCCATGTTACCATTGCTAATGGCAGTGGCTATTTCTAAGTCAACTTAATTAATGGCAGGTAATGGACTTCTCCTCCAAGAACTTATCCAATCCTTTTTTAAACACAGCTACACTAACTGCACTAATCACATCCTCTGGCAACAAATTCCAGAGTTTAATTGTGCGTTGAGTGAAAAAGAACTTTCTCCGATTAGTTTTAAATGTGCCACATGCTAACTTCATGGAGTGCCCCCTAGTCTTTCTATTATCTGAAAGAGTAAATAACCGATTCACATCTACCTGTTCTAGACCTTGATTTTAAACACCTCTATCATATCCCCCCTCAGCCGTCTCTTCTCCAAGCTGAAAAGTCCTAACCTCTTTAGTATTTCCTCATAGGGGAGCTGTTCCATTCCTCTTATCATTTTGCTCGCCCTTCTCTGTACCTTCTCCATCTCAACTATATCTTTTTTGAAATGTGGCGACCAGAATTGTACACAGTATTCAAGTTGCGGTCTCACCATGGAGCGATACAGAGGCATTATGACATTTTCCGTTTTATTCACCATTCCCTTTCTAACATTCCCAACATTCTGTTTGCTTTTTTGACTGCCGCAGCACACTGAACCGATGACTTCAATGTGTTATCCACTATGACGCCTAAATCTCTGGTAGCACCTAATATGGAACCTAACATTGTGTAACTTTTTCACTCAACGCACAATAAAGCTCTGGAATTTGTTGCCAGAGAAGGTAGTTAGTGCAGTTAGTGTAGCTGGGTTCAAAAAAGGTTTGGATAAGTTCTTGGAGGAGAAGTCCATTAATGGCTATTAATCAATTATACTCAGGGAATAGCCACTGCTATTAATTGCATCAGTAGCATGGGTTCTTCCTAGTGTTTGGGTAATTGCCAGGTTCTTGTTGCCTGGTTTTTGGCCTCTGTTGGAAACAGGATGCTGGGCTTGATGGACCCTTGGTCTGTCCCAGCATGGCAATTTCTTATGTTCTTATGTTCTTATATCATGGGTTATTTTTCCCTATATGCATCACCTTGCACTTATCCACATTACATTTCATCTGCCATTTCGATGCCCAATTTTCCAGTCTCTCAAGGTCTTCCTGCAATTTATCACAATCTGCTTGTGATTTAACTACTCTGAACAATTTTGTATCATCTGCAAATTTGATTACCTCACTCATCATATTTCTTTCCAGATCATTTATAAATATATTGAAAAGTAAGGGTCCCAATACAGATCCCTGAGGCACTCCACTGCCCACTCCCTTCCACTGAGAAAATTGTCCATTTAATCCTACTCTCTGTTTCCTGTCTTTTAGCCAGTTTGTAATCCATGAAAGGACATCGCCACCTATCCCATGACTTTTTACTTTTCCTAGAAGCCTCTCGTGAGGAACTTTGTCAAACGCCTTCTGAAAATCCAAGAACACTACATATACTGGTTCACCTTTATCCACATGTTTATTAACTCCTTCAAAAAAGTGAAGCAGATTTGTGAGCAAGACTTGCCTTGGGTAAAGCCATGCTGACTTTGTTCCATTAAACCTTGACTTTCTATATGTTCTGTGATATTAATATTTAGAACACTTTCCACTATTTTTCCTGGCACTGAAGTCAGGCTAACCGGTCTGTAGTTTCCCAGATTGCCCCTGGAGCCCTGGAGTACCTCCCACTGGATCACTGATGTGGAAGAGCTATCGATGGTTTCTGCCTTCTTTCAGACAGGAATCTTGAGTTGCATAGGCAACACAATATTCATGAAACACACTGAGGCTCCTCAGTGTGTTTCATGAATATGGTGAGAACCTGTAGTTCTTGTTTCTTCTAAGTAAGCCAAACTGGCAGGGTCTTATGGGGAGCTCTGGTTCCTAGTAACATTCTAGATTTGAGAGGACTTGCTGTCATTTATTCTACTCCCTCTTCCCCTACTTAGGTTGGGATTTTCTGTTCCTCTTTGGTTGTTCTGATAATGCTTTGTGAGTCCATAGTAGAGACAGAGGCCCTTGCAACTGTGCCTCTCATTTTCCTTAACTGGCAACTGCCATCTCGTGCCATTAATCCCCATGGATTCATCTTGTGCTTGCTGCCTGATGGAGGTCTGTTTTCCTCTCTCTGAAGGGGTTCTTGCTTCCTCTTCTGTTTTTGTTCCATGAAGCATTTATCGATGTGGATGCAGAGGATGATCAAGGCATCAACACCTTCTAGGAAGACTGAGTTACTTAAACTCATCCTTTATGTGACTCATAAAAACCCCCTCAAAAGCATTCCTTGAGTGTGGATTTGTTTCAGTTTTGGTCAGAGACCCAGCAGCAGAACTCTGCTTCATATTCCACATGTACTGGCCTTGGTGGAGTTGCATCAAATTCTTCTCTATCGATTGAACCTAGTGTTATTCCCTAAGGCTTGCTGCATTCCAACTTTGAACTGATCCAGGTGGTCCAGGATGGGAGCTGTCTTGTTCCAGCAGTGGGGATGGGCCAGGCTAGGGTTCGCTTTGAAACTAAACTGTTCATCAACCCCATTTTAAGGGTATTTTCAATTATATGTGTATTGCTGAATCCAAAACAGGAGCCAGCATTTGAAACTCCTTTCTGGTCCTATCAAATTTATCTGATATCTGTATTCTATATTCAGCCCACAACTGGGGTGCAGCTGGTACCACAGGTGGATTGAGGAAAGGACTCTATATGATATCAACCCAGTGGTAGAGATTGTGAAATTGAGTTTACATCATTTGTATGGTGTTTACAAACTCTTTCATGAGTTTCACCATGCTTGCTACTGGTTTCATCTTAGCCTAGCCTCTTCTGTTGTCATAATAATAATAATAATTTAATTTTGATTTACAATCTGCCTTTTGTGGGACATCAAAGCATATTGCATTCAGGTACTGTAGGTATTTCCTTATTCCCAGAGGAGGTAATTTTAAAAGGAGTTATACATGTAAATGTAGCCTACTATTATAGCAATTTTAAAAAGTCATTTATGCACGTTTTGGTGAGTATCTGGATTTCAGGCTTGATCTTATCATAAGGATTGAGACTGTGCTTTTTAGACATTTATCTGAAGGCAGAAGTAGTGAAAATGACATAGCTACAGCATTATTAATATAATCTTTAGCAGCAAAAGCCTAACCATATATGGAGGCAGGTAAAGTTGTTTACTCCAAAAAGTAATGATAATTTCTTAAGAAACCATAAGCTAATGCATAGGTATTAATTACATATAAGATTCTTGGGAATTAATGAATTTTAATGGGTTTTACATGTGTAAATGCACTTTACCCATAAAGTGGGCTTTTGAAAATTGCTACAATATATGCCATTGAATTGCCACAAAGCCAGAGAGGTTCAGGGGGAGAACTCTATCCTCCACCACCTTAGGCCAATGCACCAAAATTGTGGAAAATCCCTTAAAATGAAATCTACCTGAGAGTCTCCTTGGCCTGGCTTTGTGCACCTCTATTTGTACTAATTTAAAAGCTTTAAAGAAAAATCTTTTATCTCGAAGAAAATAGAAGCTAATTATCTTACGTCCTTATTTTATCATTTGATCGTGCACACACAGACAATACAGAGAAACAGCGGCGACCCCAGAAATGAGAGCGCTGTGTGACGCAGTAATACTTCAGACCTGATAAATGATCTTAAGACACTGATAACAAACACTGGATAGAGCAACAGTATGCTCTACATGAATATGTAGTTTTAAGCATATAAATGCTGAAAATCAGGCCCTTAGTAAATTAGGCCCTTAGATTCTAAGTCCTCTAGTTCTGATTTTAAAAAGCATTTACATGCTTAATACTGGGTTTTCCATGGGTAAATGCACTTTACCCATGTAAGTGGGCTTTTGAAAATTGCTACAATATATGCCATTGAATTGTCCATAGGAGTTACCCACATGCGTGCACTTTATGCTTGTAAATGGCTTTTGAAAATTGCTATGACAGTATGATACACTGACACATTCACCTGTAAGCATTTCTACCATCAACTCACAATGGGAGAAAAGCCTTAGGAAATGAGGCTTTAAGTTTGTACCAGTTGAGCTGGTACAAGATGTCAGGGGTGTCAGGCTGAAGACCAATAGTCTCTCACAAGGAAGCATACCTGTGAGGGATAGTCAGTGCATAGGGCAGGCACGTGTGGAGCAGGAATGCTGGAGCAGGGTCCGGATCCGAGTGGCCAAGCATGGAACATGAACACTGGAACATGTTCTGGATCAAGAGACAGGCATGAGTGGGGAACATTGGAGGAGGATTAGGGCCAGATGAGCAGAGTCTGTTGTATCAGCAAGGATTGGTCTCTATTGTTCTTCTTATATAGTTTAGTTTATTCAGTTCTACACCAAACCAAAACAGTTCACTGAATAAAACAATATAGAAAATAAAATATGAAACATAAAATACCATACACCTATATAGTGTGACCAATCAGGGGAAACGTTTTGCTGGACCAACAGTGTGCACCTACCTTCCTGACAACCAAAGGGCCACGTATCCTCTGGCTTCTCTCTACTGCTGTGTCTTCTAAAACTCCTCTGCTGCTCACCGGCCAGTCGCCAAATCAAGCCCCATTGGTCCTGACACTGGCAGGCTCCCTTGGGGAACTGAGGACCCACCCTGATGAGAACCTAGACCTCAGGCCTCAACAGGCTATAATAGCCTCAGAAGCCAGAGAAACTGACTGGCTGAGAGGAGCCCTTGAGTCTTAAAGAAGTCAATGGAGAACACATCTGGGGCATGTAGCCCATGAGGGCCAGGAGGAACTTGGAGGAGAATCTCACCTATGACTGAGTCTTCTCACTGGATGATATCTGGCAGAGTCAAAGAAAAGGACTTATTTAAAGTAGCTTTCCTATTTCTTCCCAACAAATATTATTATTATTATTATTTATTTCTTTTATATACCGACATTCAATCGAGATATCACATCGGTTTCCAGATAACCAAGGGAATAGGGCGTAGTCCGCCCTATTTTACAAAAAACAATTATAACATATTATAACAGTGGTACATGGAACAAAAGGTTATAGGATATAACAAAAGGTTATAGAAAATAACATATGTACATGAATGTGTTGTTGATAAAATAAAATTGGGATAAGGGACTTGTTGGGTAGGTAATTTAGGAATAGAGGTGGGGGGGATGAGGGAAGGGAAGGGGGAAGGTGGGGTGGGAGGAAGTAGCGGAGTGAGGGATTCAGGGGGGTGAGAAGACTTGAGTATGGGATGAGGTGGGTTGCGTTCGGGCAGGTTAAGGGTCGGGTGGGAAGGCTTTTAAAAACAGCCATGTTTTTAGGTGTTTTTTGAAGGTTTGCAGTGATGGTTCATTTCTGAGACAGGTGGGGAGGGTGTTCCATAGGGTGGGTCCCGCTATTGTTATGGCTCGTTTGCGGGTTGCGTTGAGGTGTGCAGATTTGAGATTGGGGATGGCTAGGAGGCCAGTGTTGGTGGATCTGAGGGTTCTTTGTGTGGGGTGTGGATGTATTGCGTTGTTTAGCCAGTTCATTTTGTTGTTGTGTATTTTTTTGTGCATGAGGGTGAGTGTTTTGTAATGGATTCTTTGTGTGATGGGTAGCCAGTGGAGTTCTTTGAGGGTAGGTGTGATGTGGGAGGATTTTTTGTTGTTGGTGATGATTCTGGCGGCGGCATTTTGTAGAACTTGGAGGGGTCTGATGTGGATTTCTGGTAGGCCGATGAGAAGGGAGTTGCAGAAGTCGAGTTTTGAGAGGATAATTGATTGAAGGACTGTTCGGAAGTCGTGCGCTTGGAGAAGGGGTTTAAGTTTTTTCAGGGTTTGGAGTTTGAAGATAAAAAGGCTTTGACAATATCATAATGGTTGCTATAGGAAATAATATTAGTTGTGCAGCCTCAACACTGGTCCAATTCAGAGCTACTCCTGCCTCATAGATAAATAAAATATATTCAGGTGTGAAGGTGAATAAAATCATGTATGTGGGTATAGTGGAGTATGGTATTGTAGTGCTATGGTGGCTTCTTATCCAGTTTCCAAATATCTTTTTTTTAAGACCATGATAAATATTTTCTTTTATGGTCAACTATCTCATGAACATCTACTTTTACAAGTTCTAATTCATTTTTTATTCCACTATTCACTGTTCAAATGTCAGAAAGAATTTGGCTAAATTGAGCCCATATATAATGTGCTGTATGAATCTGGAGTAGCCTCATCTTTCATCCTTGTCCTTTATTTTCCATCGTTTAATTCTTATATTTTTTAGTTATATGAACCAAAACATAACGAATTAATAAGAGGCAACTACGTCTGCAACTACAAAAGGGGGAATTAGCCTTCATGTGTGACATTACAAAAAATGTTTGGTTTGTTCACACTGAAGAGTGGAGAACACTCTTCAGTGTGAACTGAATAAGGAGTGAAGAAACTCCTTATTTTGACTGCATTTTGCAGAACAAATAGCAATTATATATGCCATTCTCCTTTCTCCCTCATCCTTCAGTAGATCTGTATTCTCACTATTTGCTAATTATACCCAGAAAGTAGGTAATGTGTAGACAATAGCAGATACAAACCGGATCTGAGATCACATCCCAAACAAATAACTTTAATTAAAGCAAGGAGGTTTTTTTTTCAAAATGTTTGACAAGAGACTAATAAAAAGATATCCCATCTGTTTTCTGTACAATGCCTTACATTTGCCCAAAATATCACTTATTCACACCTGAACAAGCAAAAAAAAAAAAAATCTTGTTCCCATGGGCTTTTCTGGAAATGCTGTGCCTGGCTTGTGATTTATATAAAAGTAACTGTTCTCTTAATTTTACTCACAATAGCTGCATTCTCGCTGTATGAACCTGCTTTGTCAGTGTTTGCTTTGATTTATAAAAGATTTCAAACTCCCAAAATAACTATCCCTTTTCTTTTCATTAAAACTAATCCCCACAAAGATACTTTCATCCGCTGATTAGTCATGCTTCGGTCAGCTTTGCTAACCAGAGGCTAAGTTATTGATGTGTTAAAGATGTAATCTCAGAGGCTCAAGAATGCTGAAGAAAATTCAACATGTTATTTGACAGTGTCAGAGCCCAACAATGTCTTCCTTTATTTCCCAAGCCCTTGTAGCGCGCATTCGTCATTGGGTTTAAATCTGCTGTCTTAGGACTAAAAATGAGAACTGACTTCTTGTCGGATGGCATTTCAGCAAGGGCTCAGTACAGCGGCCACTTACTTCCTTACAATTTCCATTGCAGCTGTTACTGTCTTTAGCTATGCTGAGGAACTGCCGAAGAAACCACCATACTTGGCAAAAGACTGCAAAAAATGTAGCATTTTAGCAAAAGCCAACTCGTTTTTTTAGTGATTTTGCCGTTCCCTGTTGCCTTTCTTAGGTTTATTTTTTCTTTTCTTGGAGGGAGGGAGAGTTGGCCCATAGCTCCTCCTTTCTCCATTCTCTTTCCAGCTCAGTCAGAACCAGTACAGGGGATACTGTTGCCACAAGCCTTCATTCACAACCACCTGGAATTGCTTTCCCCTGTTGTCCTAGATCTTCCCCCTCCCACTGTTCCTGGCCCGATCATGGCAGCAGCCGGCCTGAGGCTGGGAGCCACGTGCCAGAGCCCTTTCTGGAACCCTGTATCATGGACTCTAGGCCTGGCCAGCAGGTGTTGCCTTAAATAAGGGCCATGAAATCCCGTCACAGCATCCCCAGCCCCAGCCAAGCCAGGTGCAAAAGACCCAACTAAGGGATCAAACCAGAAAACTTCTGAATGGCCGTGGACAGCACTGCAACAGGGCAAGCTCACCGTCATCAAGCTGCCATGGGCCGTTATTGCGCGCGTTATGCCCCCAACGCACGTGATAACTACCGCATCGCAACTTTAGGATTTAAGTGAGGGGAAAGGGGAGGGGTTTGGGCGGAGTTAAAAACATTTTGATTCCGGTACCGCTTGCGGGGCGATAATGTTTTAGACATTATCGCCGGCAGTAGCTCCGGAAATCACGCCATCTTTCCCATTGGCGGTACAGGGGTGATAGTGAGCGCCGTGGCCACAACCATGGTGGGTGAAAATGCACTGCCGCAATGCAGCCGGGTGCACACTATCCACCCCCCGCCCCTTTTCCGGCCGCGACTTATCATTCTGCTATATTTATAGTGGAATGATGAATCTAGGCCTTAGTTTGTAATGTAGGCGAGGCACATTGTAGGAGTGGTGGTGGGGGAAGAGGAGAGAATATAAAATGGGGGGAAGGGGGGAAAGTCCCAGAGTAGTTGCGAATGAAGGATCATTATACCAAGATCCCAGCCCTGGTTCCACTTGAACCGGAAGCCCAAGAGGATGAGGAGCGAACTGCTGGAAAAAGTGGTTTGTTTTGTTCATTAAAATTTATTTTCTTTATCCTAGAAGTCCTTTTTGCATTTACAGCTCTGCAGGCTTTCTTCAGCCCATCTGCATACGTTAACCACAGCTACCATAATAAAAGAGGGTTAAAGGTGGAAAAAACTGCAAGTGAGAACCAGGGAAAAATAGAAAAACTGGAGGAAAAAATAGTTACAATTGAAAAAGTCCAGGGTAACTTGATAAAGATGGAAAATACATCCGAAAGGAGATTTGAGAACATTGAAAATTCATTACGTTATTTAAATTTACGGATAGTTAATTTTCCTGTTGTTAAGAAATTGTTACCTGTGGAAATGTTTAAAGAGTATATGGGGGAATGTTTAAAAATACCAAAGGAAATTACCCCTGTAATCACTAGAGCATTTTTTGTTTCAAAAAAACCACTGCAATCAGAACCTGTGGAAACACCTGAACAGCCCTCTATGAATTTGTCTGAATTGTTAGAATTGTCTATAAATACTGAAGTTAAATCAAGAGGAACCTTATTGATATCTTTTGCTTTTGAGCAAGATAGAAATTTGGTGCTAAAATTTTTCTTTCGAAACAGATCTGTTCATTTTTATGGACAAAATATATGGATATATCCGGACGTGGTCCGTAATACCCAAGAACGAAGAAAGAAGTTTTTACTTATGAGAGATGAAGTGGTTAATAGAGGAGCTAGCATGGTATTAAAATATCCTTGCAAATGCCTCCTGAAATATCAGGAGGCAAAATATATTTTTTTAGATCCACAACAATTAAGGGATTATTTGGATGGGAAGGTTTGATATTGCTGTACTATAAATGTAAGGGTTAGTCCTATGTTGTTCGGTAATTTTGTTTTACCTAATGTTGTTATTCTTATTTGATTGAGCTCTATAAATTCCTCATCTTGGTCCCGTATTACCTGGAATAAGAGACCTTTTGGAAAATGACTATATATTGTTTACCTTTGGAAACTAATGTTTGGCTCTCTGTTTTTCTTTTGATATATGATGTAATATATCTAAATTCATAAATAAAAAATTAAAAAAAAAAAACCACAGCTACCAGGTAGGGTAGTGGACGGAGATGGGACTTGGCAACAGCACCTGAATAGTTATCTGATTTTTGTCCTCCCCTTATCTGAAAGATGTCCTTGAATAGGCAGCTGTCTACATAGGGAAGCTTACAGACTCTCAGTATGCATAGATACACTACAAACAGCGCTGAGCATCTGATAAAGACACAGTGCTGACACCAACTCAAAAGGCACGATACTGGTACTAAATCTGAGGTGCATCATGCAGCTGTTATATGCGGGTGCATACCATCTTGAGATCCACAGAACATAGCAAGTCCCTCTGATTTAGAATCAGAGGAATGGTTGTTATCACTTCAACCTTCAAAGTCAGTCAATGTCACATGGTAGGAGCAATGGATGGCCTGCACCATTTGGCTCCTGCCATCCATTGCTCCTACCATGTGACAGAGGCCGGCCAATGGCACCGATAGCCCCTGTCATATGGTAAGGGCAAAGGGCCATCGGTGCCATTTTGATTAGTGGCAGCCGATGGCCCGAGAGGGGGAGATCGCTCCCGGGACCCCTGCTGGACCACCAGGGACTTTAGTCAAGTTTTGGGGGGGTCGGGAGGGTAGGGGATTGTAATTAATTACATTTTAAGGGTTGGGGGGGTTTTGGATCGGGACAGCCGAAAAATAATTGGCCCAAACCGCATGAAACGAAATTTCCCGTGGCGGGCTGATAACGAAGGCTGAACCGAAAGGTTCGGCCGAATCACATCTCTAGAAGACATCAAATTAACCTGGTTTTCTATATCTTGAAAGTTTTTCTGAAATTTAGTAGTGTAATGATCCGTTTTAATATTCAGAGTGTTAAGGTTAGTCCCAACATCAACCACAAAATCCCACAGGGCCTCCAATGTTACAACTGTGGGCCGTGAAGGGATTTTAAATAACTCACCGCTGTCACCAACACCGTTGTTAACTTGGGTAAAAATACCCCCTACTGCACCATCCAGACCAATCTCCCCAACTTCCAGGGGCTGGCCGTCAAAGTGTGCCCTATTTTAACCCGCTTGGGAAAACGCCGACAAAGTGCCCGGTTCCAGCGGCAAGAATCGGAGAGCCACTCCCTCTGTTTCAGACCCAGAAGTGACATCATCCCCCGGAGCCCCAGAGGGGTTCTCAATGACTATTCTCTGCGCCGGTGGTTGTCTAAGGTCTGGACTCAAGGATGTCTTCTCTGCCGGCATGGGCAATGCTCCCACGCTGCCATGCACATCAGGCTCCTCAGCCCCTGGAGAAAATGCTGGTGAGGACATAAAGCGGGTAATCTCCAGTTGTTGAATAGGAGAGGGGAGAGTTACCGAGGGGTAAACCCGGATCTTCCCCTTTCGTTTTGGAGGCATATTTTAGGAAATTTCAGCCAAGAAAATCAGACAGCTCCACTGCTCAACCTCGTTATGCCACCATCTTGACCCCTTCTTCCCTTGAGATTCCATTTTAACCTATCAGCCATTCCTCTAAAATGTTTCACCTGGGCACATGAGAGTCTGTTCTATCTCATTTGGACTGAAAGAAAACTCTTGACTTATACCAGTAGCAGCCTAAAGGCCCTTGAAAGTCCATTCAGCCTTTGTTTCTTTGTATGATTAATGAACTATTTCCAGTTATCACCCATGGACCATCAGACTCTGACAATTAAGGCCAGTACCAAGTCTATCTCAAAAACAAGTTGGTAATGCTTGAGATTCCCTATATCTCACAGTATTAGGTTGCCTAAAACACATTTCATTGTGTAAAGTACCTTTTGAATCTTTAGTTAAATAGTAACAAAGAAAAGCAATTATCGTATGTTGAGTCAACTGCAGATGTTATTAGCTAAATTACCTATACATTTCTTTTCATTCATTTAAACTGTTTATATGACTGTTCTGCAATTCAGCAGGTTTATTAGCACTATTACTATTTAATTTATGTTACGCTCTCCTCCTCCAGAGGGGAGGAGTTAGCAATCTGTTATCGCTCACTCCGCCAGGAGGGTGGAGTTAGCAATCTGTTCTGCTTTCTTCCTGAAAGGGGGAGGAATTAGCAATCTGACATGATCTGCTCCTCAGAGGGGAGGAGTTAGCTATCTGTAGTGCTTACCCCGTCAAGAGGGCGGAGTTAGTAATCTGCTAGTGAACTGCTGTTAGATGCTCCTGTAAGGGAAGGAGGTAGCAATCTGTTATGGATCAACTCCCCAGGGAAGAGGAGTTGGCAGTCTGTTCAATGATACTCTTCTGAGGAGAGGAGCTAACAATAGGTATATTGTACTTCGCTACTGAGATAGCAATCTATCATGCCTCTGCTACGGAGTAGCAATCTGTTATATATAGGCTGCTGGCAAGTCCCATAGAAAGAGAAGTTAGCTATCTATATAATACTTCCGTGTTAGTGGTCGGTAATGGTTGGCTCCCACAGAGTGACAGTAGTGTAAGGAATGATCTCTTGGAGGAAATGGTGAATCCCTAGGCTGATGGCAAATGACAGCACCCCCAGGAGGAGATCCTGAGAGGAACCACTGGCTAGGCTAGAATATGAAATAAACACAAATAGTTCTTTATTAGGCTGGAAGCTGAACCACCAGTGGTGGCAGTAGTGAGTCGATGTGTCCTTCTGATACTGGAATATAATCTCTGGGTTGCTGAGCTGTAGAGAGAGAGACTAGAAGTAGTGAGTAGACAGGGTAAACAGGATACAAGATGGTACACTCACAATAGTAGATGTCTGCAATGGTCTCTATGCCACAGAGAGTCTTCAGTATATTCAGGAACAGGAGCCGTAGGCAAGCACTGGTTCCTATAAACAGTCTGTAATAAGAACTCACAATAGCTGTATATGAAATGGCTTCTAGAGTAGAAGAGAGTCTGTACAGGATTCTAGGAACATGGGCTCTCGTGGAGCGAGTACCGGTTCCTATCTGCAATCTTGCCAATATAACTCACGATCTCCATACCTGCGATAACGTCTTGGACGGAAGGGAGTCTTCAGAGCTATAGGAATGTAGGCCCTCGTGGAGTGAGTACAGATTCCTATCTACAATAGAAATCACTGTGTTCACGTCTGCGATCGCTTCCAGGCAATGAGTATTCAGGGATGTAGGCCCTCAAGGAGCGAGTACCGGATCCCATCTTGGCAATCTGAAATCAAGAAGAGAGAGCGGAGCCCCCGTGGAGCAGGTACTCCTGGTAAGTTTGAAAAGGCCGAGCAGTGGAGAAGGATTCCCCTCGCTGACTCGGATCGCTGTTGCAAGTATCGTGGACTGCCGAAGCAAGTCCTGTTGGAGTTCCTTGCTAACTCGTTAGAGGTTAGCAAACAAAGACCTTTTAAAGTGAAAATGGATGACGTCACTACGGGGGGACGCCCCCGAGGTTCGCGCCCTTGCTGGTACAAAGTCTGGAGTGCGCGTGTGCGCGCACCCTTACGTCATCGGGAACATGGATCCGTAGCATCAAGCCAGCCCGGGGACACCGGGACCAAGAGGCAGGGAGAAGCCGTGGCTGCATCTGTCTGTCAGAGCTGAAGGGAGTCGCTCCCAAGGTAGAGAGGGTGGAGCGAGGGCGAGAAGAGGCATAAATGCAACAATTTACAAGAAGTCATAGTATTCTAATGGTTTTTTCCTATATTATTATTACTATAAGAAAATATTTTATATTTCAAGTCTGTAATAATTGTACAGACTATACTGAACTCAACCTGATATTGGCTGAGATTCCTTCCATAATCACCCAGCATTTTAATTTACGACACCTAGTACAAATGTTTCTTCTCTTACTACTAAAATCATTTATAAATACCTGAACACCCAAAGAATTATTCATTAAACCACTGAAAAGCAATAACATAAAAAGTTAAATTAACAATGAACTGCAATTCTAATAGCTCATAATTCATATCAGGGCAAATTTCCTACCTGGCTTGTTCAGTTCAGCAGAGAATACTCACTGTGTCTGCTCACAAGGTGAGAAATGAAAAGATGCAAAATAATTCTGATCGGTTTATAAGAAAGTCCCTCTCTTTGTTTTTCGTCCCTTTTATCCTGCCATCTTCACTTTCCCCCTCTCAAGATGGCATGCTCAGGAGGGGTGGTGGATCCTTGCGGACTGAGGGGCTAGAGGGGCTGTTTCCTGCAAGCCACGTGCTCAGCACCACTTGTTGGCTGGCAGGGACTACCAGGGTAGTCATTTCGCCTTGAGGCTTACCAGTATGCTCATGGTCAAACAGTCCCAACAGAGAAGCTAGCCTACAAAGGAAATGAGACTTAAGAATCCAAAGTGCAATTTGTTAAAGCATTGAAGGGTAAAGAAAGCACATTCCTACTGCTCAGGCCTGGAAGGAACTTGAGATACTTTGGGCACAGCACTCATGTCTCCTGGAAGAAAGGAAAAGCCAATCATCACACAACAAAGACACCTACTGGCTGACTCCAATGTGTCCAGAAGGAGTCACTGTCCAGGCTTCTCAGCCAGAGTGCTGTCACTGCAATGTGTGGACTAGACAAGAGAGGGAGGAAAAGATTAAAAAAAAATAAAGGGGGTGTAAAACCCCAGGTAGCTAAGAATGAAGACCCATGGAAAACAGCATCGACTTTCTCCAGTTAACTTTAAGGTCTGATAAGTATCCTCTTTTTACCAACTATTGTTTTCTGATACTGTTTTGCTAATAAAAGCCACCTCTGGATATCCAAACAAATGTGTTTAGGGAATTCATTCATGCTTGGCTTGCACTCATTTACTTGGCTTAAGAACATAAGAACATAAGAAAATGCCATACTGGATCAGACCAAGGGTCCATCAAGCCCAGCATCCTGTTTCCAACAGTGGCCAATCCAGGCCATAAGAACCTGGCAAGTACCCAAAAACTAAGTCTATTCCATGTTACCATTGCTAATGGCAGTGGCTATTCTCTAAGTGAACTTAATAGCAGGTAATGGACTTTTCCTCCAAGAACTTATCCTATCCTTTTTTAAACACAGCTATACTAACTGCACTAACCACATCCTCTGGCAACAAATTCCAGAGTTTAATTGTGCATTGAGTAAAAAAGAACTTTCTCCGATTACTTTTAAATGTGCCCCATGCTAACTTCATGGAGTGCCCCCTAGTCTTTCTATTAACCGAAAGAGTAAATAACCGATTCACATCTACCCGTTCTAGACCTCTCATAATTTTAAACATCTCTATCATATCCCCCCTCAGCCGTCTCTTCTCCAAGCTGAAAAGTCCTAACCTCTTTAGTCTTTCCTCATAAGGGAGCTGTTCCATTCCCCTTATCATTTTGGTAGCCCTTCTCTGTACCTTCTCCATCGCAATTATATCTTTTTGGAGATGCGGCGACCAGAATTGTACACAGTATTCAAGGTGTGGTCTCACCATGGAGCGATACAGAGGCATTATGATATTTTCCGTTTTATTCACCATTCCCTTTCTAATAATTCCCAACATTCTGTTTGCTTTTTTGACTGCCGCAGCACACTGAACCGACGATTTCAACGTGTTATCCACTATGACGCCTAGATCTCTTTCTTGGGTTGTAGCACCTAATATGGAACCCAACATTGTGTAACTATAGCATGGGATATTTTTCCCTATATGCATCACCTTGCACTTATCCACATTAAATTTCATCTGCTATTTGGATGCCCAATTTTCCAGTTTTACAAGGTCTTCCTGCAATTTATCACAATCTGCTTGTGATTTAACTACTCTGGACTATTTTGTGTCATCTGCAAATTTGATTATCTCACTCGTCGTATTTCTTTCCAGATCATTTATAAATATATTGAAAAGTAAGGGTCCCAATACAGATCCCTGAGGCACTCCACTGTCCACTCCCTTCCACTGAGAAAATTGTCCATTTAATCCTACTCTCTGTTTCCTGTCTTTTAGCCAGTTTGTAATCCATGAAAGAACATCGCCACCTATACCATGACTTTTTACTTTTCCTAGAAGCTTCTCATGAGGAACTTTGTCAAATGCCTTCCCGGTTATCCCGGTTTTGTTTCCTTAGATGATATTTGTGGAAATTTTCAAAAACGCCAGCATAGATTCAAAGTCCGCAGGTATTTTTATCCCCACACGTTGCATCAGCTGTCAAAAAGAAAGTATGAGCATTCTTTCCCTTTGACAACTGCCTTTGTAAAAAAGACCCACATAGATTTTCATTGTGGTGCTTTTTTTCCCCCTTATAAATAACACACATAATTTGAAAATGCATTCTAAGCATGTTATTTCCTTCCCTGACCTAAACATGCCCTTTCGGATTATTTGCACATTGTATTGACCCCTGGCCATGTTATTGGCTTCTGATAATTGCCCTTCCAGATTGGAATGCAAGCGTCAGCAGTTTTTTTAAAGTATAAATAAGAATGGGTATATAATTTAGCTTCCCTCCAAAAAAATGCAGATATTAATGTAGATTGTCCTAAAAAATTACACCAGTTCTTAAATCTTTGCATTGGCTGCCATTAAAATATTGCTGCCTGATTAAGGTTTTATCCTTAGTTTTTAAAAATGTAAATAGAGCAACTCTGTCTTATTTGAAAAATAAACTAAATCACTCTAGGCTAAATATCGCCTATGATCAGCAGAGGATTTTCTTTTGAAAGTTTCTGTTCTATCAGACAGAAGGCTAACAAGCACTAAGAACAGGGATTTCTCCTTTATTGGCCCTTCATTATGGAACCAGCCTCCAAGGGTTGTCCATTTTTCAAAAGATCTTCTCTCTTTAAGAAAAGCTCTCAAGACCTGATTATTCCAGCAAGCTTTACCCAACTTCTTAAGAGCCAGACTTAGGAAGTCCTCAGACCTAAGATACACCATTGATTCCAGAAACCATGTCTTAAGTCGAAACACTGTAACTTGAAACTGATGGTCCCAAAAGAACAATATTATAAATGGGGATTAGTTTCCAGCACCAGGGATCTATTTTCACCAAAATAACCTGGAATTTAGTAGTATATAGTTCCTTCTTCATCACCAAACACATCACAGACAGCAGAGTATTTTACTCATCCAGTCCTCTAAGTAGAGTGATTGGTGAATCTCTCCAAAGGATCAAAAATCATAAGGTTGTATATGTACACCAGAAGCTAGGAGCTGGAAAACAGTTGCAAACTGTCCATGACGTAGGAGCACAGCAAAAACAGGAGCTGACTCAATCTCATCCTCCTGCAGATTCCCACTGAACACAAACCAGCCTTCCCTCACCACCCATCGACATCCCAAGGGCCTCTAGATTGTGTCCTTTATGCTTGTTTACAGCATTGTTTGGGTGAGCTAACTACTCCCCATTGCTGGCCCACACTGATGGAGGTACCATAAAATTAGAGATATAAGAAGCGGGCTATTTGGCCATATATCCATAGTTTTCTCTTGTTTTAGACATGAATCCGCCTTTATCCTACAAACTTCAGAGCTGTATATAACAGTATGCACAAGACTATACTGTATCTTGTTCAAGCATTTGGCAGAGGTGAGACCATAGCAAGTTTCCTGACACCGGGAGTTGAACTTTGTTCATAAAAAAAAAAGTCATTTCCTAGGTTGTGTTGAATTTCTTTACTGTCATTACTGTTCATTGTTCTGTGTAGGACAGAATGTGTCCTTTATAACTTAACAGTCTGTCTTTATGTTCCTACTTCACTGCGATATTACAGTCATTTCCTAGGGGTTGAGCTGCGGCGTTCTCAATACTGGACTGTAAAATCACAGAAATAAATGGGATATTTGGGAGTACATCTACCTGAAAGGACTTCAAAGGGGCGTGGGATAAACACTGTGGATCCATAAAGTCAAGAGGCTGCCAATGAAGAGTAGGTGACTCCCCAGAATGATGGCTACTGCCTGGAGAGAATACCCTTATTCAATAAACATACACATGGTTACTGTGACTCCAACATCACTCTAAGCTTCAACAGCAAGAGGAAATGTGGAAAAAAGGATTTGCACTCACAAAGACGGGAGTAGCTGGCTTGTTACGGCGGTTACTACCCCAAACCAAATATCCAAATTACTACCTCCACCTTCCTCTATTCCTGATGCCTTTCAACTAGCTTGATCACTCCATTCTTATACTTCACTTTCAATGCATATCCAGCATAGTTCTCTGCTTCAACAGCAGGGGAGAAGAAAAACTGTTACTTCACACATCCAGCAGAGCTCTCTGCTTAAACGGCAGGGGAGGCCGCTCAGAGTTTCCTGCTCCAGCTGGTGAGCTTCACATTGCCTCTTACCTATTGGCCCCGTTGGAGAGAGGGAGGAGCTGGACTGCGTTGAAAGACCCGCGCTTGGCGGCGCGACGCTGCCGCTCAGAGTTTCCTGCTCCAGCTGGTGAGCTTCACATTGCCTCTTACCTATTGGCCCCGTTGGAGAGAGGGAGGAGCTGGACTGCGTTGAAAGACCCGCGCTTGGCGGCGCGACGCTGCCGCTCAGAGTTTCCTGCTCCAGCTGGTGAGCTTCACATTGCCTCTTACCTATTCCTGCTCCAGCTGGTGAGCTTCACATTGCCTCTTACCTATTGGCCCCGTTGGAGAGAGGGAGGAGCTGGACTGCGTTGAAAGACCCGCGCTTGGCGGCGCGACGCTGCCGCTCAGAGTTTCCTGCTCCAGCTGGTGAGCTTCACATTGCCTCTTACCTATTCCTGCTCCAGCTGGTGAGCTTCACATTGCCTCTTATCTATTGGCCCCGTTGGAGAGAGGGAGGAGCTGGACTGCGTTGAAAGACCCGCGCTTGGCGGCGCGACGCTGCCGCTCAGAGTTTCCTGCTCCAGCTGGTGAGCTTCACATTGCCTCTTACCTATTGGCCCCAAGGGGGGGAGGGAGGAGCTGGACTGCGTTGAAAGACCCGCGCTTGGCGGCGCGACGCTGCCGCTCAGAGTTTCCTGCTCCAGCTGGTGAGCTTCACATTGCCTCTTACCTATTGGCCCCGTTGGAGAGAGGGAGGAGCTGGACTGCGTTGAAAGACCCGCGCTTGGCGGCGCGACGCTGCCGCTCAGAGTTTCCTGCTCCAGCTGGTGAGCTTCACATTGCCTCTTACCTATTGGCCCCGTTGGAGAGAGGGAGGAGCTGGACTGCGTTGAAAGACCCGCGCTTGGCGGCGCGACGCTGCCGCTCAGAGTTTCCTGCTCCAGCTGGTGAGCTTCACATTGCCTCTTACCTATTGGCCCCGTTGGAGAGAGGGAGGAGCTGGACTGCGTTGAAAGACCCGCGCTTGGCGGCGCGACGCTGCCGCTCAGAGTTTCCTGCTCCAGCTGGTGAGCTTCACATTGCCTCTTACCTATTGGCCCCGTTGGAGAGAGGGAGGAGCTGGACTGCGTTGAAAGACCCGCGCTTGGCGGCGCAACGCTGCCGCTCAGAGTTTCCTGCTCCAGCTGGTGAGCTTCACATTGCCTCTTACCTATTGGCCCCGTTGGAGAGAGGGAGGAGCTGGACTGCGTTGAAAGACCCGCGCTTGGCGGCGCGACGCTGCCGCTCAGAGTTTCCTGCTCCAGCTGGTGAGCTTCACATTGCCTCTTACCTATTGGCCCCGTTGGAGAGAGGGAGGAGCTGGACTGCGTTGAAAGACCCGCGCTTGGCGGCGCGACGCTGCCGCTCAGAGTTTCCTGCTCCAGCTGGTGAGCTTCACATTGCCTCTTACCTATTGGCCCCGTTGGAGAGAGGGAGGAGCTGGACTGCGTTGAAAGACCCGCGCTTGGCGGCGCGACGCTGCCGCTCAGAGTTTCCTGCTCCAGCTGGTGAGCTTCACATTGCCTCTTACCTATTGGCCCCGTTGGAGAGAGGGAGGAGCTGGACTGCGTTGAAAGACCCGCGCTTGGCGGCGTGTAGCTGCCGCCGGCGCGTCGCCTAAGCCGCGCGCGCCGAAGGGGCGCGCACGGCTTTGTCCGGCTTCGTCCGGAAGAGAACGGAAGAGAACTAAGGCACACTGACTGTGAGTGTTGAATTTCCTTACATATCCTGAAAATTAATCTGAGCGGTCATAAGAGACATACAAGAGAAAAGAACTGACTATCAGTTTCTGATCCTCTCCTCTTGACAACGGTTTGTTTACTTATAATGCCACATACTAAGAGGAAGGCCCGAGTGAAGGAGACTTCCTCTACACCGACTGCAGGTTTTCATCAACCGCGAATAGAGGACAGTTTCAGAAAATCTTCATTAGGAACCCCGGGTATGGCCGCTGAAGGCTCTAGTTTAGAGCAGGAACAGAGCCTCTGGCCCTTAGAAACATCACTAAGCCCCGGGGCCCCCGAGAGACCCGAGCCACCATCCGGTAGAGATATCGGAAGGGCATTAGAACAACCCTTAAAAGTAGACACTACTAATCCTCAGAGTAATCCAGGGGATATGCCTGGAATACCGAAAAATTCGGTGGTCAGGAGTTCCTTGGATTCAATAAGTCAGGGTGATGTAGTTCAAAATGCAGAAGCCACTATAAGGGAGGGAGAGGATACAATCCAGATTATAACCTCAAAGAAATTTTCACTAGAAGAAATTGGAGGAATGATTATTCAGATGCAGAGATCAATAAATGCTTTGTCAACTAAGGTTCAAGATGCTCTACAGGTTAATCAAGTAATAGAGCAAAGAGTGGAAAAACTGGAAACAGATTATAAGATTGTAGAGAAGAAGGTGGAATATAATGAGGAGGTACAATCTAATTTAATAAGATCTGAAAAAATGTTCTTGGATAAAATAGAATACCTAGAAAATCAGACAAGGAATCAGAATCTGAGGTTGCTTAATTTTCCTAAGACTAATTTAATGTCTCCAAATGACCTTTTCTGTAGTTACCTAAAAAATATTTTGAAATACTCGGAAGCTTCTATTCCAACAATATCTAGGATATATTATCTTCCTCAGATTAATAAAGGAGAACTGGGTTCAAATTCGAAAGAAGTGCCTGAAAGTATAGATCTAAACTTGACTGATTTTCTGGAGAAATCTTTCGAAACACATATATCATCTAGAGCCACTTTGTTGGTTCAATTTGTATATATGACCGAAAGAGATTCTGTGCTGAAATTATATTTCAGAAATCAAAATCAGATGTTTTATGGCCAGAGCATTAGAGTGTTTCCAGATATCGCTCGTTCGACACAGATTCGTCGAAAGAAATTTATTGATTTAAGATCTGAAGTTTTGGGGAAAGGGGCAAAGTTTATGTTGAGATATCCTTGCTGCTGTATAGTTATACACCAAGATTCTAGGTATATCTTTAACCAACCAGAGCAGTTGAGGGGATATCTGGATGCCCATCCCTAGTGACCCTTATAGAGGGGGGAAAATGAATTTAAGCATGAAGAGTAAGATAGTTTGGATTTACTGTATATTATTTCCTTAAATTCTGCTCATACAAAATATGTATGTCTCTTATTTTACTTTGCACTATGAATGATTTTGAGATAATCCAAGGTTGTAATGAGATTTCTTAAATTATGTAATGTGAATTGTAACTTAAGCACCTTGAATTTGTTAATAATTTGAAATGTAATAAACAGTAAATAAAAAAATAAAAAAAAAACGGCAGGGGAGAAGAAAAAAGGGTTCGCACTCACAAAGCGGGGAGTAGCTGGCTTGTTACGGCGGTTACTACCCCAAACCAAATGTACCTGATACTTCACTCTCGACGCATATCCAGCATGGCTCTCTGCTTCAACGGCATGGGAGAAAGACTGATACATCACGAATTTCCAGCATAGCTCTCTGCTTCAACGGCAGGGGAAAAGAAAAACTGATACTTCACGCATATCCAGCATAACTTCAACGGCAGGGGAGAAGAAAAAAGGATTCACACTCACAAAGCGGGGAGTAGCTGGCTTGTTACGGCGGTTACTACCCCAAACCAAATGTGCCTGATACTTCACTTTCGATGCATATCCAGCATAGCTCTCTGCTTCAACGGCAGGGGAGAAGAAAAAACTGATACCGCACGCATATCCAGCATAGCGCCCTGCTTCAACGGCAGGGGAGAAGATAAACAACCAATAAGGGCTGTATAACATAATCTGGGTAAAAACAAATAAGCATGGGTGTAGCTTGCTTATTGCGGCGGTTACTACCCCTACTACCTCTAACTAATCAAACTAGATATTTCACTTGGATGCAGCTCCATCACCGCTCTCTACATTAATGGCGGGGGTGGAAGGGAATTAGAACCAAGAGCTAAGAGAAACAGATAAGTATGAGAGAAGAAATGAGGGAAGCTTGCTGGGCAGACTGGATGGGCCATTTGGTCTTCTTCTGCCGTCATTTCTATGAAATGATAGGGGCATGCATGCTAGTTTGAAGGGGTGCCGCATCGGTGCTCCAGGAGAGAAAGCCACATGGCGACACAGGGTACCACTATAGAGGGATTACGAAGATGAGCATTGCAGCTGTACACTAAAAAAAAAAAAAAAATCATCAGTGATCAGACACTGGCAACAGACAAGAATTGGGAAAATATTCCCAGGTGGCTGAGAATGAAGACTCATAACATTGGATCCCTGCCCCAGTTTTCCTAGGTTGTGTTGAATTTCTTTACTATCATTACTGTTCATTGTTCTGTGTAGGACAGAATGTTTCCTTTATAACTTAGCAGTTTTGATTGATCTGGAAATCCAAAGAAACAGGAGGAAAGTGGAGGGACTAAAATAGAATTTCAAATTTGAAGACGTCTACAAATACATTAAGTTGCACTTTGTTCCTCCACCATCTGATTGAGATGAACGACCTCGTAAAATGCAATTAGCAGTATTCCTCCAAAGGTTGTCAAGAATGTTCTTAGTACAGAGTGCATTACTAAAAGGTTCAAAGTTTAAATCAATATTTAATTTTATTTCTGAATCGTCATTAATATTAGCAAATTCTTTGGACATGAGTATATTAATGGGTCAAGATAAATTACACACAATTTGGTGAGGGGGGTTGCCCAAAAGTGTGAAAAGTTAAAGTGCTTTTTGGTCAGATTAATTTCTCTTTGCAAAGGGGAATGCAGCATAAAAGAGGACGACCAGTAAAATATTGCAAAGTAAGTGGTCAATATAACACTGCACACTATAAGCTTCATTGCACAAGGAGTGTGTGGGATAAAGCTGTGAAGCCTGCAGAGGTTAGCCCTGTTTCCAAAGCAAGAAGAAGATTGTTAAACGTGATAGATAAATTCTAGGTGCACAATAGGTGAGTGATAGCTGAATATAACAATAGATAGATATGTCTGCAGAGTTATCTTCTCCCTTACCCATCTGTTTTGCTGCATCTCTCTTCCCTTGTGTTTAGAAGCCTGATTATTATAGTGCCGTGAAAACTCTAGGGAGCAGAATTTAGGCTGACAGCTGATCCTTAAAGAATGACCACTATTCCACGTCACAAATATTTTATTTTATTTTGGGAACCACATAACAAAACTCCCATACCTGGTGAGCATTTTTTTTTTTTTGTAATAAAACTGGATTTGGGCAGGCTTGTCATTTAATTAGCAATTTATAGGGGAACGGGATGCTAGGATAGAGAGCCTTTCACTTCGGGGTTGCCTGCTTAAATCTGTTTCTGGTTCATAATGGTTGAAAGCCTTGTGCGGGCCATATGACATGGTTGGCTTATCTCAGTCTAGTTTGGTGGAGAGGCGTCCATATCACTCTAATCATCATCATACATTGCAGGAGCCAGAAATTTAGCACCCTTTGCCAAAACAGCAGGAAGTGTCTCCCTACCCCCACCAAGTGCGTGGCATTAACAGATCTGCCATCACATACCATCTCTAACAGCTCAATTTATGCCGCTCTCAAAGATGCACCTTCGCCACTGCACCATCCACACACTCCTACCCACAGTCCTACCATCATAATTGACATTTATTGCTACACTTGTTGCCAATCTCAGCAGAGAGGCCAGGGAGTGAAGGAGCCTGGAAATTGGATTACTCTCTCTCGTCTTTAGAAGTCATCCTTTGAAGATTGAGTATCCAAGGGTCACTGGCAGAGCAATATGGCGAAGCTTGTACCACTATTTCTCATATTGTAAATGGAGTATTTTTGTTTCTAACGGCATTAATCCCAGCACCTGTCATGAACACTGAATGTACTAGATAATAGTTTACATTTTTCAGATTGAAACTAAAGATATAAACAAATGACTATGTTATTAGTGGGAAAACAACTGAAGTTTTTATTTTGCCCTACTACAGTATTTTTCTACATCACTGTAGGTAAAGGGTCTTATTTATTGATGAAGAGAGCTATTGGATCTTCTACTCTTCTAGAGTTTCTACTGCAAATTGTACGTTTATATTTTAGGAAGGGATAAGACAGCACTGCTCAGGAGAGACACAGCATTAGTTTTGGAATGCCTTTTGAAAAATGAAAATTTATCCAACTGCTGTATTCATTCTTCTTTTAATTTTTGCTTGAGTTTCCGTCTGCAATGGGGACTTCAGATGAACTAATCTTACAGAAACCACACAATATGTGCATCAGATTTTTTTCCTATAGAGTCTCTTATCTACAGCAGACTGAAAAAGAATAGTTAACCTTTTGCAATTATTATTTAGGGGTAAGTGCACTGTTATTTTTATTAATAAGATTTTAAGGCCATCTGGATATGTGACTATGTAGTTTATAAGATTTTAGAATAAAGTGTAATATAGCTGGTTCTGTTTCCCACATGCAGTAGTTTCTCTCATTACAAAGGAACTATTCATGAGCACTCCATGTACCTGTTATATAGCTGTATTCACCACCTGGGGAAAACCGTGAAGCCAGATGGGTAACAGGTGTACAAAATACTGAAACACAGACCCCCAACATGATTTGCATTGCATTTTTTGTTAAGAGCATTTGCTACTGTATTTTACTAATAGGTAAAGAATTCAAGCAAAACATGAAACCAAGTTGCTGTTCTGCAGAAAATGTCAAATGACCATCATTCATCTGCAGCACTATGTACCAGGAGTCAGGGGCTAGATTCACCTGCTGTTACCTACTTATTTATGTTTCATTCATGTTATAGTCTCTACCTACTTTTCTTTTTGGCCACAGAGTTTATTTTTCTTAGATGTTCTCTTGCTGTATGTGATCTCTTCTTATCTTGTATTGTGGGGTCTTCCCTGTGAATAAATAATATTCCTTTAAATTGCCTGGAGCTTGCAGGTCCAGATCTGCCGAGACGTATTGTGTTATGATTGTATCAGACCAGATGACACCACAAAAATATTTAGACTTCTTAACAGCAGGCAGGAAGATTGAGCCAGTCAAGCAGATACAATGCTCTACCCTTTAGACCTAATTTCATAGTCAAGCAGAAACCCATTGACTATTGTTTGAACAAACTCCACCAGCCCTCAATCACTCTACAGCCTCGATAATTATAAGCATTGGGGTAAAATGGTGTCAGAGTGAGGTGGGCTGTTGGAACCTCCGGCCTTGAATTGGGAACTGCTCAAATACTACTTGCATTAGTGATTTTCTTTTTCAGATGGGGGTTGAAGATTTAAAAGTCCAAGCACTATTTGAGTCTCCTCACCAGGAGAAATGGGGACTTCTAAGGGTGTGCTTGCTAGGTTTAAGGCCTTTGGATCCTATTTGTCTACTGCAGCTGACACCATAGGATCTTTGAACATGCCAGTAGGTAAATGGAAAACCTACTCCAGTATGCTCACTGATTTAAGTGGTTCCTCATTAGAACTCCTTCTTAGAAAATTAGCTTTTTGATTAAGCATTGTACTGGGTTTCTTTACACATATTTAAAAAAATAATAAACTTTCTGGATTATAAAGTTTTGGGATTGGATTTGTGATTAGGGAACCGAGAAACTGCAGCCCAACCTTTCAAGGTGCAAGATTTGAGCAATATTTAGCAGCACCGGTGCAAGAGTTTTAGGCACTCTAGGTCAGTGCATTCCAACCAGTGTGGCTTCAGACCTGATCAGGTGTGCCACAGAAAAGGCACTGCTATCTGATGCTCAGATTAAGACCAGCACCTGGGCCCTGCTCGAAGCACCTCATATCGACGTGAAACCCAAGTGGTGGTTCTTAAACAGATAGCAGCTCCTTTCTGAGAATGTGCAGGCAGCCTCTCCCAGCTCCAGCATGAGCCCCAGAGTAATTAATGGGCGGTCTGCAGGGCATGGGCTGCCAGGCTTTCCTTTGTGTTTGGCACACACAATGCCTCCTCATCTTCCCACTTTTGAGCTTCTTTCTTTGAATCCTTCGAACCTCTCATCCCCAGGCTGAGAGAGACAAGGGAGAGCCCGCACTGAGCACTGGATGTGACTCATTCTGAGTGCTGGAAGGCGCAGCAGTGGAGAGAGCTCAGGCAAACACATGCGGCAGCCAAGGTAACTAACTGAACCGAATACCCGCATCACATCGATTTCCCTTCTCCTGTACTTGTATGTAGAGGGAACCTGTCCATTGTGAAGGGTTCATGTCTGTCTCTGTCCTATCTCTCCGTTTGTTTTAAAATTTGCAAAAGAGACCAGTGGGACTTGTGAGTCCTCTCCATTTCCGCACTGTCTGCTCAGTAGAGGTTGGTGGGCCACACAACATTTTTGTTAATGTAGATGTGCTTTGGGCTTCTAAAGGCTGGGAAACACTGCTCTAGGTGAACTTCATCCTTGCGCCCCCTCTTCCCAACCAATTAACTTTCAGGCCCATAGAACAAACTCCCGCCCCGCCCTTCCTCCAAATTTTGATCATTAAATTTAACAGTCCTGATAACCCCCATCACCACCTTTCCCAGAACGATCCTGCTGCTGATCTTTGCTGCCCTCCAGAAGCCTGGTGATCTAGGCCGTTGCCTAGCCTGCCTAATGGTTAAACCAGCCCTGGCAATATTATGAGCACCCTGTTAATGTGTAATTAGAATATTTGGTTGGTCTGGTACGACTCTATGCAGTTCAAATGGATTAACATGCATCTTGTCTATTAGCCAAATTGTTGCGACAATATTTTTTTTGCTGCTAAGTAAGAAAAGGAGCTAGGAGCAGTTTGACAATCTGCAGCTAAAAAGTAAGGAAAAGAAAAATTCTAAGGTAGGAAAAGGCCTGTCAGCTTTGGGGGGGAAAGTCTGCAGAAAAGGGAGCTGTCTGGTTCTGTTTCCTTTTTATTTATTTACTTCCAACATTTGGATTACAATCAAAGATTAGATTAAATGGTGCAAACCATCAATATAGATAACAGATACACAAGTGAGAGCATAGGCTAAGTTCAAGGGTAGTGTGTGGCTTTCATGGAGACAGTTGCAGACACAGCTAATTTTACCTCTTTACTGAACAGTCTGAAGGAAAGCTTGGTTGAACAAACATGCCTTTGCCTGTTTCTGGAAAGCGAGATAGGATAGTTCAAGGTGAAGGAAAAAAAAGCATCTTGCTCCAGATTTTAGGTGCTGAAAGCCCAAAGTCTTGTACAGGCCAGTTTTGAGGAAATCAGGGCCTCTTGGGAGGACTGGAGTTCTATTTATTTATATACTGACACTTGATCTCAATTGAGATATCACACTGGTTTACATTCAGGTACTGTAGGTATTTCTCTATCCCCAGAGGGCTTACAATCTAAGTTTTTGTACCTGAGGCAATGGAGGGTAAAGTGACTTGCCCAAGGTCACAAGGTTCCTAGTCCACTGCTCTAACCACTAGGCTATTCCTCCTTCCCTACTATGTAGACATTTTATACAGAGTCATTCCATGTAAAGATCACAATGGTTTACAAAGTAACATTCAAGCTATAATCAGCAGATAATGATGGGTTACAGAGGTGGTATTCATAAACAGGCAATAACATCTATCAGATGAACGTTCCACTACATATTAACTAAAGATCTAGAACAAAAGATCTGAAGTATAGAAATTAAAATAAAATGTCACTTTTTAGTCAGCACATGGAGCTTTTTACAATCTCTCGTTAAGTTTGTTCCTCATGCATCAGTTAGTATCTCTTGTCCTTCTTGTTGTTGGGGATCTCTGCATTCTGATGTTTTTAGTTAGGTTGCATGCATTCTTGAAAAGCCATTTATTTATTTATTTATTTATAGATTCTTTTATACCGCGGTACGTATAGACATACATCACCTCGGTTTACAGTGAAACAATAAATTAGCAACAGGCTTTACATGTAACAGTTTAAAAAACAGTAAAACATTTAACAGCAACAGGCTGTGTTTTTAGTTCATGTTTTTAGTTCACTTTTAAATCTCTTTCTATCTGGTATCAAACGTAACATCTCAGGTAGGGAATTCCAAAGTTTTGGACCCACCATGGAGAACACACAATCTCTTACATGGTGGGGGCGTAGTGGAGCAAGAAGGAAGGAAAGGTATTCTGGATCTTGCTTATTTACACAGTTAAAGATGAAGCAAAGGGTTTTGAATTTAATCCTGATTTCTACCGGTAGCCAGTGTAGTTTATAAAAGAGAGGCATTACAGTGTCTGTTGCTTTGATCCCTACCAAGATTCTGATTGTAGTATTTTGCATGAGTTTTAGGAGTTTCATACTGTACTGGGAAATGCCGTTCAGAAGGGAATTACAATAATCCAATTGATGATTAATGAAATACGACGAGTGAGATAATCAAATTTGCAGATGACACAAAATTGTTCAGAGTAGTTAAATCACAAGCAGATTGTGATAAATTGTAGGAAGACCTTGTGAGACTGGAAAATTGGGCATCCAAATGGCAGATGAAATTTAATGTGGATAAGTGCAAGGTGATGCATATAGGGAAAAATAACCCATGCTATAATTACACAATGTTGGGTTCCATATTAGGTGCTACAACCCAAGAAAGAGATCCAGGTGTCATAGTGGATAACACATTGAAATCGTCGGCTCAGTGTGCTGCAGCAGTCAAAAAAGCAAACAGAATTTGGGAATTATTAGAAAGGGAATGGTGAATAAAACGGAAAATGTCATAATGCCTCTGTATCGCTCCATGGTGAGACCACACCTTGAATACTGTGTACAATTCTGGTCGCCGCATTTCAAAAAAGATATAATTGCGATGGAGAAGGTACAGAGAAGGGCTACCAAAATGATAAGGGGAATGGAACAACTCCCCTATGAGGAAAGACTAAAGAGGTTAGGACTTTTCAGCTTGGAGAAGAGACGACTGAGGGGGGATATGATAGAGGTGTTTAAAAACATGAGAGGTTTAGAACGGGTTAATGTGAATCGGTTATTTACTCTTTCGGATAGTAGAAAGACTAGGGGGCACTCCTTAATGAACCCCTCCAACCCACACAACCCTCACGCCAGACCAGAACAATTCATAAATGTACTCTCCTTGTTCCCTCTCTCAAAAAAGCCCACTTCTCGACCACCAGGAATCGCACCTTCTCCATTGCCGGCCCTAAGCTCTGGAATGACCTACCGCCCAACGTTCGTATGGAACCCTGCCCCTTCAAATTTAGAAAACAGTTAAAAACTTGGCTCTTTCATCAAGCCTTCCCAGATTAACACTCAGACCCCCACACCCCTACAGACCCCCAGTAACCATCCCCCCCCTCTGTATAATTGCATATGTGTATAACGGTATAATCATTTAATCATATAATTGCCTCCACCCTACCGATTCCTGGCTCCATTTGTATATTATGTATATTATTTATAGTATATTATGTGCTCTTTTGCATTTAATTAACCTTGTTACTGTTCCTCTCGCCTTCTCCCCTTTCCTATCTTAGTTTGGGGTCTCCCCTTCCGACCCTCGTTCTTAGTTCTCCCCCACCCCACCCCCTGTTATTTGTATTTTCTACCTTTTGTTACAATGTAAACCGATATGATGTGTATTTTAATGTCGGTATAGAAAAGTTGTTAAATAAATAAATAAAAAATAATCGGAGAAAGTTCTTTTTTACTCAACGCACAATTAAACTCTGGAATTTGTTGCCAGAGGATGTGGTTAGTGCAGTTAGTATAGCTGTGTTTAAAAAAGGATTGGATAAGTTCTTGGAGGAGAAGTCCATTACCTGCTATTAAGTTCACTTAGAGAATAGCCACTGCCATTAGCAATGGTAACATGGAATAGACTTAGTTTTTGGGTACTTGCCAGGTTCTTATGGCCTGGATTGGCCACTGTTGGAAACAGGATGCTGGGCTTGATGGACCCTTGGTCTGACCCAGTATGGCATTTTCTTATGTTCTTATGTTCTAATCCAGTCCAATTGATGATTAATGAATGAATTATGATAGCTAAGTTGGGTTGATCAAGACCGGTGTGGAAATCTCTCACAGGTGGCCCAAGGATCACAGAGATGTGATAAGATGAAGTCACTCCAATGAAGAATGAGACCAGTCTGTCAATAAAGATGTCACTTTATTAAAATCACATTTAAAATTGCACTGAACGCTTTCTGTCTGAAAGTTGTGGAATATAAGATTTTACATAAATTAAAATAAATTAACATATTAAAAGCATTTTAAAAACCAGGAACATGGCAGTGCAAATTAAAACCATATTTAAAATGTTAAAATATTAATTAAAAAACAAGCAGATGGCCACAGTGCGTATTTCTCCTGCAATTCCTATACCTTGGAGTTTGCACTGATCTGAGAAGAAACAAATGGAGTTAGAATACTATCTCTTCCACACAACCCTCCCCCCATGTGTTGAAACATACCTCCAAAATAGTCCGTCATGACCCTGCAATGGAGCTCATTCCCTCTTGACATTCTGCCTCCATCTGCAGCAGGTGGGTACATCGGCTCTGGTCCCAGGTCTGGATCCATGTCGTGAGGAATGGAACGCCAGAGAGTGATATTGTGAAGCATAAAGCACACCATGATGATATCTGCCACTTTCTTCAGCGAATACTCTAGCACTCCTCCAGAGTGGTCAAGGCAGAGAAACTGGCTTTTCAAAATGCCAAATGGACAATCTATGACTGTTCTGGTTCTTGTGTGTGTCTTGTTATTCTGGATTTCTGCTGTTCTATGTGGCATAGACAGAGGTGAGCAGCCTTGCTTTGCAGCCATAATCAGCATCGTGTGCCTCCAATACATTTGTATACCAGCTATATCGAAGAAAAAGCATGCTTCATCTCCTATTATATTAGTTACTGTGGGTGCTTGATGTACTCCCTGATTCGATTCATCAAAGCCTTTAGTACCTGGCTGAAATGCCTTGAGAATGATAACTGGTGCATACCAACCAGGCCTGGTGCAACCAGGTGTGCATACCATGCAAATGCACAAGGTGGCATACCCAGGGAAGGCAGCGAGCCGATGGCAGCAGGAGGTGCCACGGGGCTACTGGCTGCTGAAGAAGGAGATAGACTGCAGGACGCCAGTGCTCAACCCACCGGCGACCTTGAAGAGGCCCATATTCCATTTGCGCAATTGCGTGCACCCGCGCCCGTGCACAGCTTCCACTCTCCCCCCACCAATCAGGAAGGCTAGTGGGCCATGGTGGAACTCATCCCACCATAGCCTGACGACATCAGGAGGCCCATCAGGTGGAGCTCATCCTTCCATGGCCCAAAGACAACATGAGGCCATGTGTGTGAGTGACTTTGAGCCTGTGTGTTTGTGCATGTGTGTGTGTCTGTGTGAGAGCCTGTGGGCCTGTGAATGTGTTTGTGTGACAGCCTGTGTGTATGTTTGTGTGCCTGTGAGAGCCCATGTGTCACATATAGGCTCTCACAGGCACACACACATACACACACAGATAATGTATCTGTGAGAGAGAGGAAGCCTGTGTATGTTAGAGAGAGGGAGTGTGTGAGAGAAAGAATGTGTTATTGTGCGTGTATGAGAGAGAAGATTAAATTTGGGCGTCCCTACCTCCCCCAATCAACGACAATCTCAGGGTGACTGGAAATCAGAAGATCACAGGTATGGAGAGCAAGAGATTTTTGAAACCTTATTAGTTTTAATTATTGGGTGTAATTTGATAATTTTGCCCTTTTGAAATATTTAATTTTTTTTGGGGGGGGGGGGGGGGAATAGAGCATTTTTCAATTATTGGATTTTTTATTTATCAGATGTTTTGAAATATTTTATTGGTATTTGGAAAATTCTGGATATTCTATTCATTTACTGGTTTGAAATATTTTTTCTTTTTATGAATCTGATTTTACTATTATGATTGATGTATATTTCTTAATTTTATTTAATGTTTTTATAAAGAATGATAATGTTTCTGTTTTTCCATTGTTGCTCTGCATATAGAGGTTGGCTTGTTGTAGGTTCCAGTTCAGTTCTTCTTAGCATGTTTCTGCTTATTATTTCTGATCTCTTTATTCTGTATTTGGTGAGGGTCTGTCTGGGTTCTGCATATGTGACCGAGATGAGGTATTTTGCTGGCATGTAATTTCTGTGTAGGAATGTATAGCAGCCTGGTTTCCTAATAAGAATTTTATTGGTGTTCTAGGGCCTGGTTTAATATGTGCAGTGTTGCCTTTTCATAGATAAGTTTGTTAGGGTTGTTTTGGTATGGGAGGTTTACTATATTGTAATGGTAATTCTGATTGTTCATAGCTTTCTGAGGGTCAAGCTCTAAAGCAATACAAAAAGTCTAATTCCATAGGAGTTCCAAGTGTGTTTTTTGCAGAGTTCTCTGGCTGGCACCACAGGAGTGCATATAAATATAATATGTATGCTGTAAGTGTTATTACCTCAGAAGATTGTACTTTGGAAGGATCTTTTACATGTAAAATTTGTTTTAAATGCATAATTTGTGTGTCTGTAAAGGGTATGTGTGTGTGTGTGTGTGTGGGGGGGGGGGGGGGGGGATAGGTGGCATGTGTGGAAGGCTGTGAGGTTTGCCCTGGGTACCTAATACCCTTCCCTATCTATCCATGGGCTCTGGGGTGGGGGGGCATGGCAGTTTTTAAAAATATAGATTGCAGGACGGAACTTGGCTTTATTTGATGAGCCCAGGACCGGCACTGAATGAATTTGAGGGGAGAGGGGCAGCACAGTAAATTTTCACACAGGGCAGCAAAAAAGCTAGCACTGGCCCTGATACTGTTGGGACCTGTGGGAGGGAGCGCTCCCGATTCTGGGACCACGATGCGACCGCAGAGAGGAGCTCTGTGGAAGCGCCGCGGCAGGCAAGGCGTGTCCAAGCATGGGAGGAGCAGACTGACCACCACCCTAACCTCTGCCGAGCCTGCACTGACCAGTAGAGACCCAGTGTTGCAATGCTGGTCTCTGGGGTAGCCCTCTGGCCACTCGATAGCCCTTTCAGACCTGCCACTAGGGAGCGGCAGATGCAGCAGGATGGACAGAGGTCGAGGACAGGCGATGGTACTGGAACTAGGAACAAGACGGGACCTTGGACTTGCACTAAGCTTGAAGACACGAACAAGGTGAGGATACTTGAAACTTGGAATTCAGATGAGATGAGGACACTGGGAAATAGAATTGGAACTCAGACAAGACGAGGACACTTGGAACTTGGAACTCAGACAAGACGAGAATGCTGGGAACTTGGAACTCAGACAAGGATGCTTGGAACTTGGAACTCAGACACAAGATACTCAGATGTGGAAGGAAATCAGACATAGACTGAGGAGAAGATTCCAGTTACTCAGACGAGGAGTCTTGGAAGAACCCGGGCCAGGATTTGGAACTTGGAAAGGCTCACACGAAAACTTGGAACTTGGAAGGATTTCAGACAAGGACTTGGAACTTGGAACTCGGATGGAACAAGACAAGGATTCTTGGAACTTGGAACTCGGATGGGATGAGACAAGGATTCTTGGAACTTGGACGAGACCACTTGGAACTTGGAAGGGAGGAGAACAAGGACTTCAGGATACTCGGAGACTTAGACAGGCACTGCCCCTCAGGGTACCCTACACAGCCAACGTGGGCTGGTCACAGACCACCCTGTCCCATGGCATGCCCTACACAACCTGAAGAGGCTGGTTGCGGACCATACAGAGAGCAGAACAAGCACAAGACCGAGGCTCAGGACAAAGGAGGAATCCGGGCAGTGCTCGAAGACAGGTCCTTCCGGAAGAGGACTCCAACACCGGAAATGGACACCAGATTGATACGGATTTACTCCCAGGGAAGGTCAGCTGGAGACGAGGTCCGGGGCAAGCAAAGCTGAACCCAGAGCTAGGGACTGATGGTACTTCAGGATCAAGATTAGACGAAGGACATCAGGATCGAGATGTGGAACTTGGAACATCAAAATCAGGACTTGGAACCCAGGACATCAAGGTCAGGACTTGGAACTCGGAGACTTGGAACATCAGGACTGGAACTTAAGACATCAGATACGAAAGGACATCAGGGACCTCGAGAGAAGAGGACTATAGGGACATCTGGAACATGACGAATGAAGACATCAAAGGTCGAAGATGTCTGAACATCCAAAGACAAGGGGACGTCTGGACATCTGGAAACAAGGAGATGTCTGGACATCTGGAGACAAGGAGAGCTGAACATCAGGAAACACAGAGACATCAGAACATCTGGCGACATGGAGACATCAGGATATCTGGAGACAAGAGGATGGGATCCGTCGAGTGACCAGGACATGGAACGAAGATCAAGACGAAGGTTCAGGACCAATAGATGAAGACAAAGAACACCAACGAGGAACAGAGTGCCTTGAAGAAGTGAAGAGGGATCATGGAGGACTCCTGGAATGAAGAGTTGGAACTGAAGATCCAGGAGAGGTCCAACTCCATGACCAACTCTTTGCGAAGGTGAAGAGGAACTGAAGGCTGAGCCCTTTTGTAGGGCTGAAGAGGATCGCCCAGGATGACATCACAAGGAGGAGCCAAAAGGACTGGCCCTTTCAATCCTGTGAGAGACACGGCACCGTGCCTAAGGAAGAAGGCAGGACCTTGGACAGCAGCGTCCTACCACACAGGAAGAAGCAGGCCCTGATGATGGCGACTCCCTGCCGCAAAGTAAGAAGATGATGGCAGCTTCCAGGCCGCATGAAGAGGAGCTCCGGAGCGGCCTCCTGGCCACAGAAGGATGGCATTGACGGTGGCCTCCAGGCTGCGGTAAGAAGGACATCAAAAGTGGCCCCAGGCCGTGAAGAACCAGTGGAGTTGGCGGCGGCCTCCAGGCCACATGAGAGAAGTGAGTCGGTGGCGGCCTAGCCACAAAGAGGCCTTGAAGTCAGCGGCAGCTCCAAGCCGTGTAAGGTGGAGACTTCGGCGGCAGCTTCCAGGCCACGAGAGGCGGAGAGCAGCGGTGGCCTCCAGGCCGCGAAGACGGACGTTGTCCGCTGCAGATGGCAGCGGCAGCGGGGAAATGTTAGCGGCCTCCGGGCCATGAGAAATGGCGTCGGAAGGCAGCAGAGAGGTAAGGGACTGCTTGTGGGCCTATCCCACAAGCAGGATCGCAACAGATACCAGCCACCATAGCCACTGTATTCAGGAATATACCAGTGACAAGAAATTGCAAGGTACCAAGAAGCTTGACCAAGCGCGAAATGGCATGTCCACAAGCGGGTAGAGGACCAATATAATCTCTGATTTCTTCATAGAGAGAAAGAATTGCTGTGGAGATCAGTGTATACATCTGCACCATATCTGTTTCTGGTAACCCCATCAGTGTTGTCCTCTGGCAAAATATACGCTGCCTGCAAATGGCTTGAATTTGAACAGCCTGCTCCTCTCAAATCCTTATTTTCTCTTCGGTGATAAAGCAGTTAACATAGGAGGGCTTAAAAAGGCTTTAGACAAGTTTCTGGAGAAAAAGTCCATAAACTGTTATTAACTATGTAGAATTGTGAAAGCCACTGCCATCCCTGGTTATGTGTAAGAAGGATTTGATCTGCCAGGTACTTGTGACCTGGTTTGGCCACTGTCCAAGACAGGATGCTGGGCTTGATGGTCTCTCCCAGTCTCAATTCCTTATGTTCTTGAAGAAAAAGGAAAGAGAAAATGGTGATAGAAGTCACAGAAGACCAAAAATCACAGAGGATAAATCACAGCCACAAATCCTGAAACAAAGTTTATTTTAATTTGGGTGAAGTTTGGGTGCCTTTTCTCTGCTCATAGCTTAGAGCCAAGTTGATCTCGTCTATCCCTGTCAACAAGAGGAGAGTTGAAGAGTCATCTTGCAGCCCTTTTCAGGCAAGAAAGAAAAACGGACAAAAGGAGGCCCAACCCAGCAAGAGAGGAAATAAATACGCCAAGTTTCTTTGAAAAATGATTCATTCTTAAATTTTCCTCATACATCCTAGTTTTTGTTGATTCATCTCATGCCAGCTAGTAACCTTAGGCTAAGGAGATTCAGAAAAGCAAATACATTGTCAGGGTTTTTAAAAAAAATATACTATTTCTGTTGGAAAAACTCTTACATGTGTATGAATATTTCCAAAAATAGTTGGCTCCCAAATCAATCACTTCATGACTATTGAGAAAATGCCTTTTCTATGCTTGGGTGACCCAAGAGAATTCTGGATAAATCTTATTTTCTGATCTAAAAGTCTCTTCTCCCTCTGATGAAAGAACACTTTTAATGCCCATAGCCTGATCGTTTCAGGAATGAAAGAGACCAGCCCAGTACTTCACAATTACAGAAAATCACTGAATCCTTCTAACCTTTTTGCAGTGTTGTGCATTTTCCCAAAAAATTGATGGAGATATCTCACATTTCAACGACAGAAGTAGATTTAGCAATGCTGTCTGACAAACAATAAGCCTTTGTAAAGGCAGACAGAGACTCTTTTGGAATTTCAAATTTTCCATTAAATATATTTCGATTAAGGGGGTGATGGGAGGTTGAATTTTTGTTTGTGCTGTTCTTGCAATGTTGTGTGTGTGTGTGTGTGGGGGGGGGGGGGGCCTCTGATTTTATGATTTATTTGTAGTTGGTTTGATTTTATTTGTATATAATCTGCTTTGAGCTATTAATGTTGATGGAGCAGAATATCGAATTTAAGACATGACCTGAAAATGAAATGAACAAATAAATACCAGAAAGATTTGCTATCTTGGGAAATTTAGGAATTCTTCAATTTTTTATGTGTATACAATATTTACAGTTATCCTTCCTATGTCACAAAGAAACATTATCTCTAACAAACCAGAAATCACCTGCAGATCAATACCCTCATCCTCTGAAGTCCCATCTGTCCTAAATTCTTTAAAGTTTTATCTTCCTCAGGTATCTGAGTTTTCAACTTGCTAACAGAAATCTGTTGAAAATCTATCCTGCACAGAATAGCTCTCATAATATTTAAAAAAAAAAAAATCTTTATTGCTGGTTCACAGTCTTCTCCCCACCAGCCACAGAAAGCTCACTGTGTTCACACTATTTTCAGTATTGTTAGTACTGTACATACCTAATGGTTAAAGCAGTGGGCTGACAACCAAGGAAGCCAGGGTTCAAATCCCACTGATGCTCCTTGTGACCTTGGGCAAGTCCTTAATTGCACCAGGTAACCACTAAGATTTTGAGCCTATCTAGGGCAGGGACCTACCTACTGTACCTAAATTTGCTTGGGTATCGAAAGATGAGTAATGAAATCCAAATCTAATTCACAATCTACCATACTTCCACTCTTTGACACTAAACCTTCTCCAGGCCATAGGATCACAGTCACTGATGATAGTAATATTCTCCTATTCGATAACCCAACTTCTCTCATATCTGCTGATATCTCTGCTCTCCCTTGGTGTTGTTACCTTGTACTCAGGGGCGGATTCCCGCTGACGACCGGCCCGGGGATTCGCCGCCCAGGCCGGCCCAGGAGATATCACATGGTCTGCCGAGCACGGCTCTGTCACAGCCACGCTCGGCAGACCACGTGACTAGCGCGACCAGCCCACCGGGGGATGCTCGATCCCCCGATAGGGCAATCCACCCCTGCTTGTACTGCAAGAAAAACACCTCTTCTTTTCTATCAGCACTGCTCCGGTCCTCAGGATTATTAAGAACATAAGAACATAAGAACATGCCATACTGGGTCAGACCAAGGGTCCATCAAGCCCAGCATCCTGTTTCCAACAGTGGCCAATCCAGGCCATAAGAACCTAGCAAGTACCCAAAAACTAAGTCTATTCCCTGTTACCGTTGCTAATGGCAGTGGCTATTCTCTAAGTGAACTTAATAGCAGGTAATGGACTTCTCCTCCAAGAACTTATCCAATCCTTTTTTAAACACAGCTATACTAACTGCACTGACCACATCCTCTGGCAACAAATTCCAGAGTTTAATTGTGCGTTGAGTAAAAAAGAACTTTCTCCGATTAGTTTTAAATGTGCCCCATGCTAACTTCATGGAGTGCCCCCTAGTCTTTCTATTATCTGAAAGAGAAAATAACTGATTCACATCTACCCGTTCTAGACCTCTCATAATTTTAAACATCTCTATCATATCCCCCCTCAGCCGTCTCTTCTCCAAGCTGAAAAGTCCTAACCTCTTTAGTCTTTCCTCATAGGGGAGCTGTTCCACTCCCCTTATCATTTTGGCAGCCCTTCTCTGTACCTTCTCCATCGCAATTATATCTTTTTTGAGATGCGGCGACCAGAATTGTACACAGTATTCAAGGTGTGGTCTCACCATGGAGCGATACAGAGGCATTATGACATTTTCCGTTTTGTTCACCATTCCCTTTCTAATAATATTGCCCCTGATGGTGCTGATCCTCTTCTCCTTGACTACCATTGATATCGCTATTAATACTGCCTCTCTCTCTTTTCTGCCATCAGTCCAGATTCTAAGAATGTCACACCTCTTTTGTATAAACTCTAGTCTAGGCCCTAGGGCTATGCTTGCTATTAGCATTGATCTTGATGGCCTAAGGCTTTCTACTGTTGCTAGCTTCTCAGTTTTTTCTTGAAATTAGATATCATCATTACTGACACTTTCTGTCACTTCTGCAACCCAAGAGACTCAGAGGTCCACTCCAAAGAAAGACTCCCATCTCTGTCTCCAGCTGTCTTCATAAGACTCTGGTTCTCTTCTAAAGTTGATACTGAACCAGTTACACTATCTCAGATGACCCTTGCTTTATTCTCTCTTCACCATAATTACTAAAAATATCTGATGTTGAAGGGGGATTAGTCTGTAACAACCCAAATAAGAAACCTGGCAAATACTCACATAAGTCACACCAATTTTCAAAGCAAAATTACTGCACACAATTATACCTGCTAATTTGTATGCATAACATTTTGGGGAAAATTAATGTGCATATTTTTGAAAATCCAAAAGTATGCATGCAAGTGCAACCCCTCCCCAACTCCACCCTGGGTACAACTTCTTTCAGTCTGGGTAAACTTGCCTGCATATAGGATATACATGAAGAAATGTACCCATCTATCAGGCGGGCAATTATCTAACAAGTCAGTTCCATGAGTAAAACACCATTTTACTGGCAGAAATGTACCCATATATCAGGCGGGCAATTATCTAACAAGCAGTCCCATGGGTAAAACACCGATTTACTGGCAGAAATGTACCCATATATCAGGCGGGCAATTATCTAACAAGACAGTTCCATCGGTGAAACACCGTTTTACTGGCAGAAATGCTTTTGAAGGTGACCCTCTATAAAAGAGAGTCATAATCTAAGTCTCTGAAGCAGGGGATCTTCGTAACTATGTCCACATGTGGAAGCAAAAAAGGAAAAGTTAGAAATTTTTGTTTTAAAAAGAAAATAGTGTGCATTAGCCTTTCTTCAAATTTACTTTCTAAACTTGTACAAACAGGAAATGAGAGCCTAGCAATCATCATTTTGAAAAATGTTTTCTGCTGCTATCCAAAGTGACCAGCACATATCTTTCCTTCCTGATGAATGAATTAAAGTGTTCGTTGTACTCATTATATTAAACCAGGGGACGGGAACCAAAGGCTCGCGAGCCAGATATGGCTCTTTTGATGGCTGCATCTGGCTCACAGACAAATCTACTAAATCAGTGTGTCGCCACACTTTCCAGTCCCCCGCTGACCCAGCTGCTCCCCGGTCCTCCTCCGCCCGGGCTTAAAATGCTGTCAGCCCTGGCGGAACGCGGCAGAATAGCTGGAGTCGGCGGCACCGGCGTGCTCTCTTCTTCCCACCCCCCCCCCACCACCCCGTGGCCCGGAAGAGGAAGTGATGAGCATCGGGTGCGTGCGCGGGAAGAAGAGACCACGCTAGTGTGGTCAGCGTCGGTCCGACGAAAAGAAGACTGTGCAGCGTGGCTTGGAGGAAAATAAAGAAGAGCTTCAACCGCGGCCGATGGGACTCCTCTTCCGCGAGGGCTGAAAATGAAGGAGGTTAGCGTTGGGAGGAGGCTGCTGCTGCCGCGAGTTCCCGGGGAGGGGGTGGGGGAGAGAGAGAGTGAATGAGCGAGCAAGCATGTGTGTTTGAGATCCTGTGTGTGTGAGTGAGATAGCATTTATGTGAATGACTGAGAGCCTGTATCTGTGAAAGAGAGTGATTGAGAGCCTGCCTATGAGAGAGCATGAATGTAAGTTTACGATTGGGAACCTGTATGTGTAAGTTTGTGATTGAAAACCTGTTTGTGTGAAAGAGTATGTGTGTATGATTGAGATCCTTTGTGTGTGAGAGAGATCATGTGTATGTATGGTTAAGAGCCTGTGTGTATAAGTAAGAGAGAGCATGTGTGTCTGTGTGTGATTGAGAGCTGGTTTAGGTGATGGAGCATGTGAGTATGTGATTGAGAGCCTGTGTGTAAATGAGAGAAAGAGAGGACATGTTTGTAAGCATGTGAATGAGAGTCTGTGTGTGAGAGAAAAAGACAGCATGTATTTATGTGATTGAAAGCCTGTGTGTGTGTGTGTAAGCGTGAAAAGATAGACAGCATGTGTGTAAATGTGTAATTAAGAGCCTATATAAGTGAGAGAAAAAGCATGTGTATATGTGAGTACTGAGAGCATTGTGTGTATAGGTGTGTAATTGAGAGCCAGTGTGAGAGAGAGCGCTGGTATGTGACTGAGAGAGGAGAAAGTTCCAAGCAAACCACCCCTCCTCCTGCTAATTCAGAACAATCTCAGGACACCTGGATATCAAACGTTCCCAGGTATGCAGAGCAAAACATTTTTTGTATCATTATTTTTCATTACTGGGTCTTTGTGTCTGCTATTTTGAAATATTTTGTTGGTATCTGGAAATTTTTTATATGAGTTTTTAATTATTGGATATTCCACTCATCAGCTGTTTCGAAATATGTTCTTTTTGTTAGTACAGTTTTACTGCTGATGATTTTATATTTCTTGATTTGTTTTATAAGGATGGGTGATGTTTCTTTTTTCCTTTGTTACACTGCATACAGAGACTCTGGCTTGTTGCAGTTTCCAATTCAGTTTTTTCTGCATGCTTCTAGTTATGCGTTTTGGTCTCTTTATTCTATGTTAGGTGAGGGTCAGCACGTAATTCAGGTGAGGTTTTCTGCTGGCTGTAGTTTCTGTGTAGGACTCTATAGCAGCCTGACTTGGTCCGTTTTCCTAATAGGAGATGTATTGGTGTCTTAAGGCCTGGTGTAATATTTTCAGAGACTTATTGTACTTTAAAAGTGTTGATCTTACATAAAATGCACACATTTACTTGTATTTAGTTTTAAACATATTGTATGGCTCTCATGGAATTACATTTTAAAATATGTGGCGTTAATGGCTCTCTCGGCCAAAAAGGTTCCTGACCCCTGTATTAAACCAATTACGCCAACTATTAATGATAAATGAAAATTAACCGTGAAGTGTTCTAAAACTGTGGTGAGTAACCGTCAGCATGAAATAAATGCATTTAAGGACAACAAAAATGAATTATTGTATTGAACAGAGACATTTATATATCCAAAGCGACCAGCACAGAGTAATTCCTGTTTTGATTGGTCGTCATTTATGTTATAATAATTCGTTCTATATAGGATTTTTTTTTTTGTTCATTTTAACAAGACAATCTTCTTTTGTTGCAATTAAAAATTATTCATGGCCAGCTGATGGTGCCAGTCACTAAGAACCCAGTGAAAGTATCTGGGAGATTAGGAGGCTACCTCACAAGTTTGCTTTACATGAACTCTTGGGTGTGTTGAGCATAGTTTCTTACAATTCCTTGACCAGGCAAGGTAAGCCGTCATTACTCCTCAGGGCTCCAGCCCACTTTGAGTTTAAAGCTTTGGGATTTTTATGAATCTATAACCAACTGCCAAAGTTTATTTAACGAGCAGAGTAACAAGAAGGTGAAGTAAAGAGGAGGACTTATTTAATTATTTGCTTCTGGCGTTGGTTGAGAAGTAAATCCAACACACAGCAAAGCGATGCAAACATATTTATGAACCTGGGCTTTTTAATGATACATCATCAAAAGTAAAAATTAGGGATGTGAATCGTTTTTTGACGATTTAAAATATCGTCTGATATATTTTAAATCATCAAAAATCGTTAGGGCCACGATACAATACCAATTCCCCCGATTTATCGTCAAAAAATCGTAAATCGGGGGAAGGGGGAGGGCAGGAAAACTGGCACACTAAAACCCCCTAAAACCCACCCCCGACCCTTTAAATTAAATCCCCCACCCTCCCGAACCCCCCCAAATGCCTTAAATTACCTGGGGGTCCAGCGGCGGTCCGGAACAGCAGCGGTCCGGAACGGCCTCCTGCAATTGAATCGTGTTGTCTTAAGCCGGCGCCATTTTTCAAAATGGCGGCACAAAATGGCGGTGGCCATAGACCAACACGATTCGACTGCAGGAGATCGTTTTCCGGACCCCCGCTGGACCCCCAGGGACTTTTGGCCAGCTTGGGGGGGCCTCCTGACCCCCACAAGACTTGTCAAAAGTCCAGCAGGGGTCCGGAACGACCTCCTGCAGTCGAATCGTGTTGGTCTATGGCCGCCGCCATTTTGCGCCGCCATTTTGAAAAATGGCGCCGGCTGAAGACAACACGATTCAATTGCAGGAGGCCGTTCCGGACCGCCGCTGGACCCCCAGGTAATTTAAGGCATTTGGGGGGTTCGGGAGGGTGGGGGATTTAATTTAAAGGGTCGGGGTGGGTTTTAGTGTGCTGGCTCACGATTTTCACGATTTTCACGATACTTTAAACACCCAAACGGCAACAATACGATTCCCTCCCCCTCCCAGCCGAAATCGATCGTTAAGACGATCGAGGACACGATTCACATCTCTAGTAAAAATTATTATGCGTATAATTGTCAGCTGCAAAGGGTTCATGTAAAGCAAACTTGTGATATAGAAGGAGCTAAGAACTTGCTCTGTAGAAGTTGTTCTGGATAATTGAATGCCTCAGATTTATCCAATAATTCACATAATGTCTTTTGAGTGCATCTATTTCATGTTGATGGCTACTTATCACTGTTTTAAAATTCTTCACAATTCATTTTCATTTCAAATGTTTGTTGCTTTATTTCTGACTAGAACCACCTAAGCTGTGGGTGCTGTGTGCTAGTTTTGCACCTTTTGCCATGGACACCTCAAACCGACCCTCCCCCCATCCCTGCCCTTCCTCTGTTGAATCTGCATCAGACAGTTAAATAACGTTGCATCCCATTCGTTCAGGTTTCAATAAAAGAGATATTGAATAGATTGTTTGTTTATGGTTCTGTAGGCATTACAGACTTGTTAATCCTGTTTTCCATTGTAACCCTGTAGTCCTGTCTCTGCTTGTTTATTGTTTACATATGACAACATTGTAAGCTATTTAGCCAAAGGATTATAAAAACCTTTCTTTCTTGTTCACAGTATTGTACTCTAGCATCCTGTTCTGTGGTGTATTGCTTTTGTTTTTTTGTACTCAGGGAGGGTAATTGTAGAATAGCCCTCATAGGGTTGAATATGTGTAGAAAATACACGTGAGCTTCAGCCCTAATTTTGAAAGCAGATTTAAACGCGTAAAAGTGTTGTGCGTGGAAATGGATTTCCCTCTCCAACTCTGCCCCCCGAGTACCTCTTTCAAATATACACAAAATTCTTTCCACATGTTCTTTTACACACACACCCCCTGGGTTATTTTCAAAAGGCCCATTTTATTCACCCCAAACTGCATTTTATGCATACAAAGTCTTTTGAAAATTACCTTCTGAGTGTACATCCACTGTTTCTACACTGCAAGGCTGAAATAAAGCACTGGGCACACAGCACTATGTAGTAACATGATAAAAAAACAAATGTAAAGCTGTGCTTTTGGAGTCCAGCGCGGCAGCGCAAGAGTACATGCCTGATCTGGTGCCTTGTCCCAGAAAGCTATTTTGGTCAGGTCATCACAGGACATTATAATTGTAGCCTTAAAACAAAAGCCTATACGAGTACCTCAGAGCCATCACTATTTTTACAATTTTTAAACAGCTTTTCTGTATTTCTTTGAACCTCTAGGAGCTGACATGTTATCAAGAGAGCCACAAATTACTTCACATGTCTTTGTTATTATACTCTGCCAGATCACATTCCTCTTCAAGCAGTTACAGATAATAGAGCCACTGATAAAATCCCAATAGTTCATTTAATTCCTTGATGGCCAAATCTACTTACACTAGATGGATCTGATTGGTCCATATATTTTATGATGTAAAAATCACATATGACATGCACCAGTTGGAACCCATTCGTTGTGAACTAATTTGCATCTAACATAACTACTGCCAGAGATTGAGGGGAAGTGCAAGGGTTTTCAAGCAGCGTTTCTAATTGTTACACAGTGAGTCTTCATGCTTGCACTCCATACTACTGAACTAGGGACCAGTACAGCGACAGTGCAAGGCAGTTAAAAGACAGAAGTTTGGGTAATTGCCAGGTTCTTGTGGTCTGGTTTGGCCTCTGTTGGAAACAGGATGCCGGGCTTGATGGACCCTTGGTCTGACCCAGCTTGGCAATTTCTTATGTTCTTATACATGTAGTACATGACAAACCAAGCTGACCGTGGAAGCACGGTATAATTATTGTTCAGTTAGTAGATTTTCTTAGCTCATTATTTTCTCAGAGTTACATCTTTGAATTCAAAAGAAAGGAGTTGATGGGAGGAAATGAAAGGGCTGGCCTGAACCCCATCATTTCTAATTCTCTTCTCATGAGTTTTGGAAAGTGTCTGCCTCTAGCACGAAAGGGCAAAGGGGCAATATGTTGTTGGATGAAATCCAGCATTAAGATGAAGGAAGGGCCTTCTGAACATGAACCAAACATCATCTTCTTTTATCAAGTGCAGCACTCCAAACTTGTGCGGAAGGTTCTTCTAAGCCGAGATACCATTCTGATGGGAAACCCGCCCTACCACAATCCCATGCAAATGAAATGTCATGGAAGTCACATGAAAAATCAGTATTCTTTTTAAAATTGTCCATTTATTTTTTCTAGCAAGTCTTCAAGGAATTCAAAGGTTTAATAGAAGGATACACAGAGAGCCAACAGGATGTGTCTGATCTTTCCAAGTTTATTCTTGTCCACCATGGCCAGATGTCATTTGTTTGTGCTGAAAAAAAAAAATAGGAAGCTGGATCAGAGAACATGACATTTAAAACTCTGCTAAAAAAAAAAATGAAGGTAAAGGAAAATATTGAACTATATCTGGTGGAGTGCTCAGCTACTACAGACACCATTTAAGTTGGGGCAAGAGAAGCAAGGTCAGTCATTTAGCTAGGGTACAAAGGTGGGCTATGTGTTCACGCATACATTTTAATAATTTATTTTTTATATTCGTTTTCTTCTGTTGTATCATGCGTTCATTGCCCAGAAGAAGGAAAGGAGACATTGATGCATGCATATGTCATTCCCTTTGAATGCCTTAAATAGCATCCTTTGTCTAGAGACACTGCTTTATACAAATAGCTGAAGTTAAAATATTACAATGCATATACCACAGCTAAGCCGGCATACAGTTGACGAAGGAATAAATCTATTTCAAGGATAAATTCTGTGATGGCAATAATGAAACCCTGCACATATCTTGCAGATATTTTATACCCTTGGGCCTGCAAGTGAATTTTTTAAGGGAAACTCCCCAAGGAGTTTTCCTTGGAAAATTCACATCTGCACTAAAGGGGGGAGGGGCAATATTCAGACTATGTTTTGATGGTAAACACTTGATTACTGCCCTCTACATGTACGATATCATGAAATACAATTTCCTACATGATACATTTTAAAAGAGAAATTGGTCAGCCAGTACTTTTTAGATAGCAGAGCATGGTGGTGGTGAATGGAGTTCATGTTGAAGAAAGACAGGTAAAGAGTGGAGTGCCTCAGGGCAGAGGTGTGTCATGAGTCTCCAGCACCCAGGGCCCAATACTTGCATTTGTACCACCCCCTCACCATCCTTCTCATAGTTGGACTGTGACAGATCCTTACAGATCCCTACTCAGAAACTATATGCTAGCAGAAACACTGCATCTCAAGTCATACAAACAGAACACAGACTGATCCTGAACTTATGCAGAATAAGAGACCACAAATTAGAAAAAGACATGCAAAAAAACCCAAAAAACTTGAAAAGTGCAAGAAGCAAAACTCTGTGAGCAGTGCAACACTAAAGAAAGAGAAATAGAAATGCATGTTCTCTTGTATTGATTGAGCAAAATACAAAGAAATAAGAAATAAACTTTCCCAAAACTGACATATTCCAATTAATAAAAACTCAAAATAATTATTTTTTTACTTTTTTGGTATGATCCTTTTATGTTTTCTAATCAGTTTGGTCCTGATTTCTTCCAGCTGTACTGCCCTTATGATTGAGCGTAGGGTTTCCATGTGGAAATATGGTACCCTCAGGCAACGATTTACTGTCTTGAGGTCCAGGATGGGCCGGAACATTCCTTCCTTCTTGGGAATGATAAAATAGATGGAATAGTGACCAGTATTTTGTTGGTGCGTGGGCACCGGGGCTATCGCTTTTAGGCTGAGTAGCTTTGTCAGTGTGGTTTCTACTGCCATCCTCTTGGAGAGGGAGTGGCACAGCGATCTCACAAATTTGTCTGGAGGGATGCTGTGGAAGTCCAGATAGTATCCTTCTCAAATGATGGTTAGGACCTACTTGTCCAACGTTATCTCGACCCATCTTTGGTAGAAGAGGGTAAGTCTGCCCCCTATGGCTTCTTCCTGTGGATGGGTCTGTTGATTCTCATTATGGGGTGCAGCCGGAGCCTGTACCTGAGCCTGCTCCCCTCTTGTTGTGTCTGTTTCGAAAGGACTGGGCCCTGCCTGTGGGGCGAGGTGCTTGGTAGTAAGTATTCTTGCATGGTCTAAAGCGCTGGGCTCCTCTGCCCTTGGTTCTTCGGGGGGAGGAGCGCTGGTTTCTTTTGTTCCTGTCCTCCGGTAGATGAGGTATTGGAGATTTGCCCCATTTGTTGGCTAACTTCTCCAATTCGCTTCCGAACAAGAGGGATCCTTTAAATGGCATTCTTGTGAGGTTCGCTTTGGAGGTCGCGTCAGCTGACCAATTTTGGAGCTATAGTTGTCTTCTGGCTGCCATTGGCTGAGGTGCGCACTAGGTCTGAGGTCGCATCCGTGAGGAAGGATATCGCCGGTTTCTTATTCCAACTCAGGTTTTCCTGCCTCAGACCGGGTTGTGTCTCATTACAATATATGTGTGAGAGAGGTTAAAGTTTGTGCACCCTCCTCCAATCTATGACAATTTCAGGACTGAAAATCTAAAGTTCCCAGATATGGAGAGTGGGAGATTTTTTTTTTATCCTTGTTAGTTTTAATTATTGAATGTGAAGTATCTGCTGTTTTGAAATATTATATTAGTGTTTGGTAATATTTTAAACATTTTTATGTGTTTTTAATTGGCTGAATTTATCAGTAGATTTGACATTCTTTTTATTGGTATGTTTAATGTTTTATATATTTTTTGATTGTGTTTGCATTGCTTACAGAGTTTGGCTTCTTGTGATTTCCAGTTCAGTTTTTGTCTGCATGTTTCAATTTATATTTTATGATCTCTTTTTTCTGTATTTGATGAGAGCCTATCTGTGTTCTGCTTGTGTGACTAGGCTTTAGGTATTCTGCTAGCATGTAGTTTCTGTGTAGGGATTTACAACAACCTGGCTTCAATCTGTTTTCCTCATAGGAGGTGTATTGGTGTTTAGGGCCTGATGTAATATTTGCAGTATGGCTTTTTCATAGGTTGAGTGCTGACAGTTATGATATGGAAGGCTTACTATATTGGAATTGTAGTTCAGTTTATTCCTGGCTTTCTGTGGGCCAAGTCCACACCCAGTGTACTTTACCATAGCCTAATATGTGTATATATATATTTAGACATTTTATATACTGTCGTTCCATGTAAAGATCACAACGGTTTACAAAAGTAACATTCATAGCTAAAATCAACAAATAATGAAGGGTTACGGAGGTACCATATGGGATCCAGTAAACCACCTTGATTACTATGAGAAAGGTAGTTTATTAAGGGGTAGATTTTCAAAGGGTTACACGCGTAAGATATGTGCGTAACCCCCGAAAACCTACCCTTGCGAGCGCAAGCCCCAAGACACGCGTATGTCCCGGGGCTTTCAAAAATGGGCGGGCCGGGGGCAGGGGGCATGGGGGTGGTCTGGGGGTGGAGCTGAATCCTCCTGTGCTGGGGATGGCGAGCCGGTGCGTGCAAGTTACACCTGTCAGAGGCAGGCGTAACTCAGCGAGATAAGGTGGGGGGGATTTAGGTAGGGCTGGGGTGGGTTAGATAGGAGAAGGGAGGGAAAGGTGGGGGGAAGCAAAGAGAAAGTTCCCTCCGAGGCGGCTCCGAAATCGGAGCGGCCTCGGAGGGAACAGGGAAAGCCATGGGGCTCCCCTTGGGCTCGGTGTCCACAAGTGTGCACCCCCTTGCTCGCGCCGACCCTGGATTTTATAACCTTCGCGCGGGAGCACGCACATGTTATTAAATCAGGTATACATTTGTGCTATCTGGGTAGTGCGCACAAATGTACCCCACGCGCTTAAAATTTAAAATCGGCCCCATAGTCTATTGAACTATTGTTATTGAAAGTGTGGGGTTTTTTTGTAGTGTATACCTATATAATATATATGTTGTTGTAAGTGATATTTTTACTTCAGAAGTTTGTACTTTGAATGTCTATTTTCCATATGCAATCTGCCTTTTTAGGTTAGGAAAGTTCATAAATTTTAAAATATAAATGGGCGCCATTTCATCCTTTGCCTCAGGCAGCAGATTGCCTTGAGCCACCCCTGAATACCTGAAAGGTTTTAAAGACCTTCCCTAGTGAATCCATGTTGCCTCAGGTCCAGCAATCCTCCTGACTATAGATAGTTCACTATCCTTTCCTTCAGCAGAGTCTCCATTAGTTTTCCCACCACCGAGGTGAGGCTAACCGGCCTGTAGTTTCCAGCCTCCTCTCTGCTACCACTCTTGTGAAGCGGGATAGCACTCCTGTTTCCATGGATCTATTGAGCAGGTCTCTAAGCTCCTCAGTATCCTGGGATGTACTTATCCGGCCCCATGGCCTTGTCCACTTTCAGTTTCTCACTAGGAGGGCCTGACCTCTCCCCCAGCAGTTCCCTCTTTTGCCGCCTGTCCTACAGAGCTGCCAAGTTTCCCAGTTCTGGTTTTATTTCCCAAACTTATATTCCACAGCTTCCATAATTGGACGTTCAATGCGGATTACAACATAGCAAAAGAAACATACATAAAATATATAACATTGCAATCAGTTAAAACATTAACTAAAACAAAATCATCCATTCATTATATTATGCATATGCCTTTAGGAAAAAACATCTTGATATCACGTTCTGTGCTTCTATCCCAAAGTGTTGCATCCAACGGTCTCAGACGGCTTCGCCCGACATGCCTCACCTCTATTTCAGTCTTTTCCACCAGCCTCGGGAGAATGGCGTCCGTAGCGTCTCCTTGCCTCACCCTCCGGCGTCCCCAGAGTGGCTTTGGCGCGGCGTCCCACCATGTTGATCTGAGGACTCCTAGGGTGCGCGCGCGCGCACACCTCATTTCTTATAGCAGTGTTGGCACGAACCTCGGGGGCGTCCCCCTCGAGTGACGTCACTGCTTCCGACTACAAAAGGTTGCCCATTTGCTGACTCTCGCTGAGTGAGCAACGGATTGGATTCGTTCCGGCCTGAAGCTGCTCTGCTGCTTCTGCTGCTGTTGGAAGCTATCTTCACCCTCCGGGGTTCTTCTAACTTGGGTACCTGCTCCTCGGGGCTCTTTGCTTATTTCCAAGTGCCTATCCTGAATCCAGGTATTCGCTCCTTGAGGGCCTGTGTGTCTATCCTGGTGCCTGCTACCAATTCTTCTACCTGCTAGAACACTACCTATCAGCTACAGAGTACAGTCTATTCATCTACAGCTCCTCGTTGTCTATCTGCATCGGACCCTACATCACCATTGTGGAACGGGACTCCTCTGCCGAGGATCACAGACTGTTGCTACCTATCCTCTCTCTACTGCTTACTGGGAATTCTATCTACTCAGCTACAAGGGAGTGTGTACTAACATCTGCCAGTCTGTCTCTCCTACAGCGCCTCACTGGATATCTGCATTAGGAATGTGAATCGTTTTAGGACGATTAAAATTATCGTCCGATAATTTTAATATCGTCTTAAACCGTTATGGAACACAATACAATACAGATTCTAACGATTTATCGTTATAAATCATTAGAATCGTGAGCCGGCACACTAAAACCCCCTAAAACCCACCCCCGACCCTTTAAATTAAATCCCCCACCCTCCCGAACCCCCCCCAAATAACTTAAATAACCTGCGGGTCCAGCGGCGGTCCGGAACGGCAGCGGTCCGGAACGGGCTCCTGCTCTGAATCTTGTCGTCTTCAGCCGGCGCCATTTTCCAAAATGGCGCCGAAAAATGGCGGCGGCCATAGACGAAAAAGATTGGACGGCAGGAGGTCCTTCCGGACCCCCGCTGGACTTTTGGCAAGTCTCGTGGGGGTCAGGAGGCCCCCCACAAGCTGGCCAAAAGTTCCTGGAGGTCCAGCGGGGGTCAGGGAGCGATTTCCCGCCGCGAATCGTTTTCGTACGGAAAATGGCGCCGGCCATACGCGTATGGCCGGCGCCATTTTCCGTATGGAAAATGGCGCCGGCAGGAGATCGACTGCAGGAGGTCGTTCAGCGAGGGTTCCGGCGCCTCGCTGAACGACCTCCTGCAGTCGATCTCCTGCCGGCGCCATTTTCCATACGAAAACGATTCGCGGCGGGAAATCGCTCCCTGACCCCCGCTGGACCTCCAGGAACTTTTGGCCAGCTTGTGGGGGGCCTCCTGACCCCCACGAGACTTGCCAAAAGTCCAGCGGGGGTCCGGAAGGACCTCCTGCCGTCCAATCTTTTTCGTCTATGGCCGCCGCCATTTTTCGGCGCCATTTTGGAAAATGGCGCCGGCTGAAGACGACAAGATTCAGAGCAGGAGCCCGTTCCGGACCGCTGCCGTTCCGGACCGCCGCTGGACCCGCAGGTTATTTAAGTTATTTGGGGGGGGGTTCGGGAGGGTGGGGGATTTAATTTAAAGGGTCGGGGGTGGGTTTTAGGGGGTTTTAATGTGCCGGTTTTTCGATTTTTCGATTTTTAACGATTTTTAACGATTTTTCACGATATTTTACCCCCCCAAACGGCAACAATACGATTCCCTCCCCCTCCCAGCCGAAATCGATCGTTAAGACGATCGAGGACACGATTCACATCCCTAATCTGCATCAGGGCCTTATACCACCACTGTGAGATGGGTCTCCTCCGCCGAGGATCACAGACTGTTGCTATCTAATCCACTCTCTACTGCCATCTCTGGTGAACCATACAAGCTGCATAATAAAGATATATTCTCTGTATTTGAGCATCTGAGTCTAGCCTGGTGCTACAGTTCCCTACGGGGCTCCTCCCCGTGGGAGTCACTATCACTGTTGCCCCTAAGAATCCACCAAACACCTCTATATCATAACACAAAGTATGGGGGTATTTGTAGTCCCTCGTTCTACCCATTGAAGTCAGTGCTGCGGGTCCCATTAATGCATCAGGACTGGCCTAAAATCTTCTTCCTGGAAATGGGTAACTTGGTAGGTTTGGTCCTATTTTGTCTTCTCCTGCTGGTGGGTTCTGAGAAATCCCACATGCTTTTCTGCTTTGGCCGTTGCTGGGAGTGAGGTACACAAAACTCCATTTACAGAAGAGAATGAATGGAAAAAACTAGAAAAAAAGAACTTGGGCCGAATATGGCCACCTGAGTGGCTAGAAAAAGGAGCTCCATAGGCAGAGTTCTGTCTGTGGGTTGTAATTTAGGGATCCCTAGTTTAAGTGTGCAAAAATTATGCATCTCCTGTTTTAACCAGACCACTACACTATATAAAATCACAACCCATTTTTAAAGGAAGTACATTTCCAGATGGCCAAGTTTTCTGAGAGAAACTCATCTGAATCCATAAGTGGTAGCTCTGTTGGAGTTCTGGGTGCTTAAGCACCCCCAGTATTTAGAAAACTCCTGCACTGTGTCCTGGGAGGAGTACTTTGAGTTGCTTTTAGTGCCCCTAATCATTTTGAAAATGTCACCAGAGGGAAAAAACTGTGAGCTCCTATGCTTGAATCTATGCCTTTGATTCCAGCACCGTCAGTGAAATTATGATGAGACAAGCCATGACCTACTTTTGCCAGCTTCCCTTGAAATCCTGTTGACTATAAATATAAAAAGGCTTACCTGCTTTTCTATCTTTTGATCTGATGTTTCACAGCATGTGTAACAGCATTGTTCTTCCTCTCCGCTTACACAACACGTATAGCCAGTGCGCATTCCAGCATGGAATAATCCAGCCAAGATTTACTAGCAGCATATGCTTGTGAGGTCTCCTGAGCCTTGAGAAAGGCACCAAGCTACAGTGCACAGAAAGTGACTCAATATTGTTTGGGTTTTTTGTTTTTTTTCAGATAATGTTTTAAGTGGTTTTACCATTCCAATGGCACTACCATTAATTGTTAACAGTCTTTTGCTTTAATGTTTTCTTTTTGATTACATGTATAGTAACATTTATTTTTGCATTTTTGTATTCCACCATTTTCCAATAAATTGCCCAATGTGGTTGGTAATGGGGTGTCATTATCCCCTCCCCCCACGTAATAAAGAAAATACAAATGGAATACTTTATATTCCGCCTATGATAACAGCATCATGCTAAGCGGATTACACTTGTCATGCTTGCTTTGCAGACTCATTTCTATGCTCATCCATACATATGTAAATACTAGAATACTGACTAGGAGAACAGTCATTGGACACTACTATCCTGTTTTAGTAGCGGGAGATGTATTTGATTTCTATTTTTAGTTTCATTTTTCCCACTAGTGCTGTGAATTACCATCTTTTAGATGTGCAGAAAAGGTACCCTGCTAAAAGGGAGAAACGGAATGGATTGATCGATTACTCCATTTCAGTTTTGCTATATTTATTTGCCAAAATTATATTTCATAGCAAAAAACAGCATATGCATACTTTCTCCATCAACTCTGTAAACATTAAATGTATAATCTAATTTTTTTTTTAGAAATACATAGAGAATACATAACGGTTGCCCCTTATTTCTGCTCATCTTAGATAAGGAAAAATGTTTTCCCAGGGGCAGGCTGACCATTCGTGCAATAGGGCAGTGCCCAAGGGCCTTCAGTACTCTCCCCTAGCTTCAGATGGGTGGTTAGGGACTAATGAGGGGCCAATGGCCCCTATTGCCTAGGGGCCCAGATCAGTCAATCCACCCCTGTGTTTCTCTAACTCAGAAGTGAAAAGCAAGAATCAGGTTCTTTATCTAATAGGCAATAACCACATGCTCTCATTAGGGAGAGCATGTGGTTTTTGTGGCAGCAGGCCCTACTATATGAAATACACTACCTGACAATCTTCAAGAAAAGTAGTTTGGCTGCCATGTTAGACCACAACAGGGAAGTCTAGGCCAATGCCTCCATGGGGGAATACTTTTCAGAATCTGCATCACTCCAGGAACGCAATACTTTTGAATTCAAAATGATCAGACACTTTAGAACTGAAAAAAAGGTCTCAACAGAGACTGTAAGCAATGTAACCTAAAAAAAGATGGCGCATCCATTTTTATTGGAGTGGTTTACAGGCCTCCAAACCAAAAGGAAGAGCTTGACAGAGATCTGGTTGAAGACATCCAAAAGATGGGGAAGAAGGGAGAAGTGGTGATCGTTGGAGACTTTAATTTGCCGGATGTAGACTGTAGAATCCCATCTGCAGAATCTAATAATAGTAGAGAAATAATGGATGCCCTACAAGGTGCTTTGTTCAACAAATGGTAATGGAACCCACGAGAGAGGGAGCTATACTCGATTTAGTGCTCACTAATGGAGATAATGTCTCTGATGTCTAGGTGGGCGCCCACCTCAGCACCAGTGATCATCAAACAGTATGGTTTAATATCACAAAAAGGATATGGAGAAGAAGCACATGGATCCAAGTTTTGCAGTTCAAAAACACAGACTTTGATGAAATGGGGAAATACCTGGAGGAAGAACTAGTAGGCTTGGAGAACAAGAGAGAAGTGGAGCAACAGTGGACCAAACTTAAAGGAACACTTACCATGGCAACTAATCTATATGTTAGAAACGTAAAGAAAAGCAAAAAAAGAATGAAACCTATCTGGTTCTCAAAGGAGGTGGCTGCAAAATAAAAGCTATAAGAACAGCGTTCAAGAAATATAAAGGATCCCAAAGGGAGGAACACAAAGAAGAATATCTGGTGGAACAGAAGGAGACAAAGAAAATAATCAAGACGGCAAAAAGTCAAGCGGAAGAAAGAATTGTCAGAGGTAAAGAGAGGTGACAAAACATTTTTCAGATACATCAGTGAAAGGAGAAAAGTTCACAGTGGTACAGTGAAACTGAAAGGTGAAAAGGATCAATGTGTGGAGAGAGACGAAGAAATGGCAGAAATATTAAACGAATACTTTAGATCTGTGTTCACTAAAGAGGACCCTGGAGAAGGACCGTTGCTAGTTAACAAGAAATTGGAGGGAAATGAAGTAGATGAAACTCCATTTACAGTAGAGAATGTATGGGAAAAGCTGGGGAAACTGAAAGTGGGCAAAGCCATGGGGCCTGATGAGGTTCATCCCAGGATACTGAGGGAGCTCAGAGATGTGCTGGCAGGTCCGCTGTGTGACCTGTTCAATAAATCCCTAGAAATGGGAGTGGTGCCGAGTGATTGGTGAAGAGCGGTGGTGGTCCCACTTCACAAGAGTGGGAACAGAGAAGAGGCTGGTAACTACAGATCGGTTAGCCTCACCTCGGTGGGGGGAAAAGTAATGGAGTTGCTGTTGAAAGAAAGAATAGTGAACTATCTACAGTCAGGAGAATTGCTGGACCAAAGACAGCATGGATTCACCAGGGGAAGATCCTGTCAGACAAATCTGATTGACTTTTTCGACTGGGTAACCAAGGAATTGGATCGAGGAAGAGCGCTTGATGTCATCTACTTGACTTCAGCAAAGCTTTTGACACGGTCCCGCACAGGAGACTGGTGAATAAAATGAAAAACGTAGGAGTGAGTGCCAAGGTGGTAGCCTGGATTTCAAACTGGTTGACGGACAGAAGACAATGTGTAGTGGTGAATGGAACTTACTCTGAAGAGAGAGCTGTGTTGAGCAGAGTGCCGCAGGGATCTGTGTTGGGACCAGTCCTGTTCAATATCTTTGTGAGCGACATTGCAGATGGGATAGAAGGTAAGGCTTGTCTTTTTGTAGATGACACTAAGATCTGCAACAGAGTGGACACGCGGGAAGGAGTGGAGAGAATGAGACGGGATCTAAGAAAACTGGAAGAGTGGTCGAAGTTATGGCAGCTGAAATTCAACGCCAAGAAGTGCAGAGTCATGCATATGGGGTGTGGAAATCTGAAAGATCTGTATTCGATGGGGGGAGAAGGGCTGATGTGCACAGAACAGGAGAGAGATCTGGGGGTGATAGTGTCTAATGATCTGAAGTCGGCGAAACAATGTGACAAGGCGATAGCTAAAGCCAGAAGAATGCTGGGCTGCATAGAGAGAGGAATATAGAGTAAGAAAAGGCATATGATTATACCCTTGTACAGGTCCTTGGTGAGGCCTCACCTGGAGTAGTGTGTTCAGTTCTGGAGACCGTATCTCCGAAGGGACAGAGACAGGATGGAGGCAGTACAGAGAAGGGCGACCAAAAAGGTGGAGGGTCTTCATCAAATGACTTATGAGGGGAGATTGAAGAATCTAAATATGTACACCCTGGAGGAAAGGAGGAGCAGAGGTGATATGATACAGACTTTCAGATGCTTGAAAGGTTTTAATGATCCAAAGACAACGACAAACATTTTCCGTTGCAAACAAATAAGCAGAACCAGGGGTCACAATTTAAAACTCCAGGGAGGAAGACTCAGAACCAATGACAGGAAGTATTTATTCATGGAGAGAGTGTTCGGAATCTCCATGCGGAGTTAGCAATCTGTTAGGATCTGATGCCGGATGGGCGGAGCAATCAGATAGGAGTTAGCAATCTGTTAGGAAAGCTCTGTGTTAGAACTGGGAGATAGCAATCTGTAATTAATCTGTATGATTGACTCCAAAGAAGGAGGAGTAGTAATGTTCTGAATCTGTATGCTGATGGGAGGAGCAAGCAGAAGGAAATCTGTACTGGTAGACTGTGGAGTAGCAATCTGTAGTCCTTGATATAGTTGTGGGTGAATCCCTGGGCCGTGGCAGATGACCACGCCCTCGGGAGGATATCCCGAGAGGGACCACCAGCTAGGCTTGAGTATGGAGACAGACATACATTAGTTCTTTTATTAAACAGGTGACGAAGCCACCAGAGGTGGCAGTAGTGAGCTGATATGTCCAGCAGGGTTGTAGTCCCTCAGCTACTGGAACAGCGATCCAGGATGGCTGAGCTGTTGAGAAACTGTAGAAGTGAGTAGGCAGAATAGACAAGGTTCATGAACAGAACTAGATGACAAAACTCACATAAGGTCTCAAGGAAGCTCAGGAGCTGGAACGGTATAGGCCCTCGAGGAGCAAGTACCTGGTTCCAGGGAAAGCTCTGAGAGAGCGATGGTAACTCACAATTGTTTGTAGTAGCGATATCTTCCAGGCAGTAGAGAATCTTCAGAGTATCCAGGAACATGGGCCCTCGTGGAGCGAGTACCGGTTTCTATCTGTAATCTGAAAGGTAAAGAGAGAGCGAGGCCCCCGAGGAGCGGGTACCTCTGGTAAGTCCGAGGAGGCAAAGTAGCTTGGAGGAAACGTATCCGTATTCATCCTTCCGTCCCTTCCTTGCTAACTCAATCTGATAGTGAAAATCGAAACCTTTAAATATTGGAAGCAGATGACGTCATCTCAGGGGGACGCCCCTGAGGTTCGTGCCCTTGCTGGTACTTCAGTCAGAGCGCGTGCACGCCCTAGGTCATCAGGAAAACATGGCGAATCTGTAACGTCGAGCCAGTCCGGGGATGCCGGAGGGAGACAGCATGGAGACGCCTCGGCAGCCAGCTGTCCATCAGACCCGGAGGGAGTCGCCACAGAGGTAAAGAGGGCGGAGTGAAGGCGTCGAGCAGCGATGGATGCAACAGAGGGTGGTGGATGCCTGGAACACCCTTCCAGAGGAAGTGGTGAAGACCAAAACTGTGAAGGATTTCAAAGAGGCATGGGATAAACACTGTGGATCCATAAAGTATAGAGGATGTGAATGAAGTGAAGAGGCATGGGGGCGGCTTGTGGGAATGATGGCTACTACCTGGAGATTAATATCCTAATTAAATAAACATACACCCGGTTAATGCAACTCAAACATTGTTCTATGCTTTCACGCCAAGAGGAAATGGAAAAAAATAAAGGATTTGCATCCACAAAAAAGCAGGGGAGTAGCTTGCTTGATACGGCGATTACTACCCCAAACCAAATTAGCCTGATACTTCACCTTCAATGTTATCCAGCATAGTTCTCTGCTTCAACGGCAGGGGGAATGATGTAAAGATTATTTATATTCGGACAACAACCAACAAGGACTGAGTTGCACAAGCTGGATAAACATGCGGAGGAGTAGCTTGCTATGACGGCAGTTACTACCCCTAAACAATTAGCTAGATACTTCACTTAGATGCAGCTCCAGCACTGCTAACTACATCGATGGCGAGGGTGGAAGGGATGGCGGGGTGGAAGGGAAATAGAACAAAAAGTCAATTACAAGGGACAAGAGAAACAGATAAGTATGGGGGGGGAAAAAAAAAAAGAAAGCTTGCTGGGCAGACTGGATGGACCGTTTGGTCGTCTTCTGCCGTCATTTCTATGTTTCTATGTAAGGGTGTTATGTAACCTATTTGATACTACCTGATTTCTTACTCTCTCACCTGTAGGGTCAGGCCTGGATTTTTCACTAGGCACACTAAGCCCGGCAGTTATATGGGGGGATGGAAGGCAGAGAGAAAAAAGAATTCTGCCACCCTTCTGATATGTCAGGCCTCTTGCTTGCAGCTTGTTTCCTGTGGCATGGGTGGTGGCGACATCTTCTCTCAAATCAGCCCATTTCAGCAGCAGCCACTCCTCTTGCAGCAGCCCTCTCATATGGCACAAGCAGCAGATCGCGTTCAGACCCCGCCCCTGCCTTCAGCGGCAGCAGAAAACACATGGCCCACCTCCAATCATCGGCTCTGCTGCTTTTCCTGCCGCTGCTGCTTTGTTGTCGGGCCCCTTCATCGATGAACTGCGACAAAAACTAGTTTAAAAAAACAGCATTGGGGCCTTGAAGCCCGCCCCTTCCCCAGGCCAAGGAAAATCGCCAACTCTTCCTGAGCATCAACAGGCCTCCCACCCAGACCCTGTTCTCTTGGGGCCAGGGCCCCTGCCTGGATCCCTCCGTAACTACCAATGTAAGCTAAAACAAATTTCAGTTATGTGAGTTAGTGAGTCTGCATATGTCACCATGTATAAAGTGTGTATATGTGACTCAATGAGTATGATTATGTGTGTGTCTGTGAGCATGTGTGAGAGTTAGCGTGATTGGGCATTTTTGTCAGCATAGGAGTGCATGACAGTGTGTGAGTCAGTAGGTATAAGCTTGTGTGTGACATAGGAGCATAGTAAATATTGGTAGAAAAAGATCCAAATGGTCCATCTAGTCTGTCTAGACATTTTTTAAGGGTAGTAGTGAAGGAATATGAAGCTCAACATAAGCATGCATATGCGTGTGTGTATCAGTGAGCCTGCCTGTGTGAATCTAGGTGTGAATGTACACATTGTCTGCGTGAGTGAATCAGCATATGTTTGTGTGAGAGTAAGCTTGTATGTATCAGCATGTGTTTGTGTGAGTCAGTGAGAATGTGTGTGTGTGCAAGTCTGTGAACCATACTCTTGTGGGAATTTGGGCATTCAGCTGTCACACACACAAGTTGTGGGCGGGGGGGGGTGAAAGGTGGTGACCCATGCAGGCTACAGGAAATGGTGAGGTTTGAGTGCCCCTACAGGTAGTCAGGCACCTTGAGCATTTGCCTGGCTTGCCCTAAGTGAGCGTATGTATGAGAAAGCCAGTGAGCATATGAGTGAGAATGAACATGTGTATGTTAGAGTGTGTGTATATATGAGTATATATGAGAGAGACAGAGGATAAAGCCTGTGCACCCTCTCCACCCCTGATTAATCCACGATAATCTCAGCATGATTGGAATCTAAAATGGGGGATTTTGTTAATCTATTCATTTTAATTATTGGGTGTTACTTGATATGTTTGCTGTTTTGAAACATATTGTGTTTGTGAAATGTTTGAGTGTTTAATTATTGGTTCAATTTGTCAGCTGTTTTGAAATATTTTTATTAGTATAGTTTTACTATTATGATGTTTTATATTTCTTGATTTTATTATTGTGTAAGGAATGGTAATGTTTGTTTTTTTTCATTGTCGCACTGCATACAGAGTCTGGCTTCTTGTAGTTTACAGTTCAATTTTTGTCTGCATATTCCTATTTATACCTTATGCTGTCTTTATTCTGTATTTGGTGAGGGTCTGTCTGTGTTCTACATGTGACTACTGTGAGGTATGCTGTTAGTGTGCACGAGTGGGGCCATAAAAGAATTTGTTTCTCTTTGGGGATGGAACCTCTCACCGGCTATCTCTTTCACATTCTCTCTTACTCCCAGGGCTGGATCCTTTGTAGATGGTAGGGAAAATATATAATTCCAGGGCCTAATGTGACAGGGATGTCCTTTCTATACATTTCTTTTGATCCTTTGGGTTGGATACTTGTCCTTAAAGGTGGGTGTAGTGAGTGTAAAAGAAATACTCTGGAGTCACTGTTTTAGTGTCCAAAATTGAACACTGATGATGAGTGGCACAATAACTCAAATTGTAGCACCACAGAATTCTCTTGTTTCCTTCCTTAAGTCTCTTCCCTCTATCTGTGCAGGACTCGCATTTAAGGGCCAGAAAAAAAACATCCAGTCTCTTGGATTAAGTAAGTTGGAGCTCCTAGGTAGGCAGGGTTTCTTTAGACTGGACAAAAACCCATTCCAAACTGATAAAACTGGTAAAAGTCTATGACACAGAGAGTAAATCTTCTCTTTCTCTCCCCAGGATGGTGAAACACCAGATGGGTGTCCCCAGTGATGTCTGACTTCCCTTACTCATGGTTAGCAGATCTTCAGGATCTCTTTAGTTCTTGCACGGTCTCTTTACATCTTCTCTCTGGATTCCTGTTGGGAAGGCTCTCTTGCTTCAGACAGGAAGGAAGGGCAGCCAAAACTTCCTCCTGGATCTTCTAACAGAATGCTTTCTTATTTATTTTTAACTTTTCTATACCGATGTTCCTGTAAAGTATACATATCGCACCGGTTTACATCACAACTGAATGGTCGCCATGGGGCGGATACAATGAAACATGTGATAAAATGAAACGTGCAGAAACACTGAACAATGGGTAGGAATACCGAGAACATGTCCAAAAAGATATTAACACCAGGATTCTTCCAAACAGCAGGTCACCACCACTTCAGGGTCAGGTCTTTCCTGTCCCTGGGCATCCTATACACAGGGTTCCCCAATCCCTGTGCCCAAGAGAGGCCCAGGTGTACAGTGAGGCTCCTACCATGAAAAATCTCAAATGCCCAAAAACAACCCAGAGTGATATCCCAACCAGCTAGTGAGTAGGCTGGAAGGAAAACCCTCTAACCCCTGATCAGTAACCCCAGGCTGGGTTAGCCTGCTTCTTGAAAAAAATAGCAAAGTTAAAAACTCCTCTACACCTCTGAACTCTTTGCTAACCTAAAGGGACTGCTATATAGACCCTCAGGGGGATGGCCATTCCTGTCCTCTCAAAGAGAGGGGGGCTGCATTTGAATAGTAACTTCCCCTTCACACTAACCTTCACTCTTACTGACTGAACTAAAAGGTTATCTAGGTCTTACTGGTGACCGTAGGGGCCATCGCATGTAGTTTCTTTATAGGGTTCTATAGCAGCTTGGCTTGTTTTAATTCCCTAATAGGAGGTGTTTTAGGGCCTGGAGGTATTTTAGGGCCTGGTGTAATATTTATGGTGATGCATTTTCATAGATAAGGTTGTTGCTGTGTAGTGTTGGCAATTAGTGCTGTTTTGCTATAGGAGGTTTGCTATATTGTAATTCAGTTTACTCACAGCATTCTGAGAGCCTAATACCATAAAGCAGTGTTCTTTACTACTTTTCAAGTGGGGACCATTTTGGCAAAAACCTACACTGTGAGAGCCAGAACTATCAGTGGACAAAGTGGTTGGCACCCTGGGCAGGAGGATCCAGTGGCAATCATGCTAATCCAGCAGCTAAAGCCATATTCAGAGCAACTTATGTATCTAAAGCAATCTGTCTACCTCTCTTTCTCCCTCAGCCCATCTCCCCCAACCCTAAATCTCTCGATGACAGCAGCTCTCCTTACACAGACACACACTCTTCCCCATACATACTCTACCCCCAAGCCCATCCCAGCTAATCTCAGCACCCACCCACCTCTTCCATATATTAGTCTCCATCTTCCTTTCCCTACCCCTTATCTACTCCCCCTTCCCCGTCAATTTGTTAGTTTCCCCTTTATCTTCTCTGGAGGCTTGCTGCTGGTGCTGCCTCTGAAACAACTCTTCTGTCTTCTTCTGACATTACACATCTCTTAGCAAGTTTTTACTGGGATGTATTGTCTTTCCAGACCCTAGTGTAATATTGCAGTGCTGTCTTTTCCTAGGTAGGGTTGTTGCTGTTTGGATTATGGGAATTAGTGCTGTTATAGTATGGCAGGGTTGCCACACAGGTTATGAGTGTCTTTTTTTTTTTTTGCTGGGTTTTGTGTTACTTCACAAAGTATCTTGCAGTGGAAAGTGTTTGTGTTGCGGTTTCTGAGGTGACACCATAATTTGAAAATTTCATTTTGTATGGTGAATTGTAAAGGGACAAATCAACAAATCCAAAGCCCAAACACCATTGTATTCTGAGGACTAAATAATCACAAAACAAACAATAGGTCTCTCAGTAGAAAAATGTTTTCAATATCTTCCACCACTACATCAACTTTTTTTTATATGTTTTTATTTTTAGCTTTTTTTCTATTTTGGAGGACCTTCAAGTAGTCAGAATGTTCAAATTACATCCTGTTTTGAGTCCGATTAGGGGCATTAAGGTGCACATTAAGATAAGTGACATTCTCTGATTCTTTATACAAATTTGCGATTGCATCAATAGACTGTTTTGTTGAAAAAGATTGGAAAGTGAAGGACTTTCAAGACAAAGATGAGAGTTTCTTTGCAAGAAGTGTTTGTCTCCAAAGTTGGGTGTTTTTAGCATATTTAAAAAGATATAAAAATAAGAAATTATCAATAAAATCGGACTCAAGAGTTAAAACAGGATGTAATTTGAACATTCTGACTACTTGAAGGTCCTACAAAAAAGAAAAAAGTTAAAAATAAAAACAACATATATAAAAAAAAAAAAGTTGGTGTAGCTGTTACGATTCAGCCTGTGCAGGAGCCACAGGCTGCCTCTCCACCTCCCTTCCCCCGTGGCTGATGCCGCGCTGAGGTTTCCTGCAGCAGCAGGAGACGCACCGGGGATCTCCCTCACGGCATGGTGCCGCGCTACTGCTCAAGCGATCCAGTGACCGCCGACGCCATTCCTGCACCTCCCTTGTGGCCCGGAGGCCGCCCTTGTGTTTCTCTTGTGGCATGGAGCCGCCTACATCATTCCCATGTGGCCCGGAGGCCACCAACCTACCTTGGACCCTCCGTGGGGAGAAGGCCTGCATCCCCGGACTCACCTGGCAGCTGTTCCTGCTCCACCTTCTGCGGCAGGAAGCCACCTCCAACGTCGGGGCCTGTCCTGAGGCCTAGTTCCTCTTCTCAGCCTTCAGCGTCGTAGCAGGGCTGCTGTCCAGGGTCCTGCTGCTACTCCTGCTTCCTCCTAAGGGGCGAAGCCACGCCTCTCTGTCTTTCTTAAAGGGCCACTGCAGGTGTGGTTCCTTTGTGTCTCCTCCGAGGGTGTTTCCTGCTTCAGCCTACAAAAGACTCCTCAGTTCATTCCTTCCTCGCCTTCGCAAGGAGCATCGTCCTTCCTGGAGCTGGTCTCCTGAGGATCTCCACTTCCAGTTCCTGCCTGGCATCTTTGTCCTGGGATCCCATTCCTTGTTCCTGACTTCCTGATGTTCTTTGTTCCTTGGACTCTTGTCTTCGTCATTGTTCCAGATGTATCCTGATGTTCCTGTCTTCAAGTTGTTCCAGATGTTATCCTGATGTTCTGTTCCTGTCCTGAAGTTCCGTCTTCCCATCACTCGTGGTCCACGACCAGTACTGCTGGGCTGGTAGGGCGCATAGTGGCCCAGTGGTCCACGACCACCCCGGTTGGGGTGTGTAGGGCGCTGGTGGGATTCCTCCATCTTTGGAGCCAAGGGTGTACCCATTCCCTGTCTTGGATTAGCGTCCTCAGCTTGTGAGCTTCATCGTCCTCAACGGGTGAGCTTTCGGCGTCCTCAACGGGTGAGCATTCGGCACCCTCAACGTGTGAGCCTTCGGCTATCTCCAAGCTGAGTCTGCCTTTGCCCTCCAATGACCTCTGTCTTGTCAGTCCAAGGTGTGGTCCACGCCTGGCCTTGGTTGGCTGTGGAGGGCGCCCTTCGGTACTGTCCTTAGAGGCTTCGAATTTCCAAGTCTTCATTGTCCTGCAACATCCTGATGTCTTCGTCTGTCTTGAATCATCATCTGAATCCTCAACTAGTGTCTTGTCTTCAACTGCCTTGTCCTCTGTCCGGCCTGCTGCTTCCCGCTGCTCCCTAGTGGCAGTCCAAAAGGGCTTGGAATGGTCGGAGGACCATTCAGAGACCACCATTGGTGGTCTCAAGGAAGCGTGCAGGTCCGGTCGAGGCTCAGGGTAAGGACGCTTCACCGCAAGGGCACACATTTCATCCCTTGCTGGAGAGCGCCCCCTGGTGCTCTCGTCCATCGCAGCACAACAGTAGCGGTGGAAGATATTGAAAACATTTTTTCTATTGAGAGACCTATTGTTTGTTTTTTGGAATTGTAAAGGGAAACATCCAAAGTCCATTGTAGGCAACATTTCTGTGGATGTCAAGTGTGGCAGAACTGAAGGTGCAGGGTTTATTAGCTGGGCAGACCATTTGGATGGTCTTTTTCTGTCATTGTTACTATGTTAGGACCCTGGATAAGAGGCAGGGAGAGGGAATGGACACGGGAAAGAGAATGAGAGAGAGGACCAGGGAATGGGAAGGGTAGGAGAGAAAGGGGACCTAGAATAGGGGGAGAGATTTGAGGATGGGGAGGCAGGGAGAAGGAGAAATAACACTGGATAGGAAAAGGGAGAGGGGACCCAGGATGAAGGGATAGGGAGAGAGGACCAGGTATTGGATAGACAGAGAAGGAGAAAGGAACAATGATGGAGAGAAGAGAAAGAGGACTGGAAAAAGAGAGAGTGAGAGAGGAGACCTTGGAATTATGGGTGGGGGTATCCTGGGAGATAATGGAGGAGAGATAGGAGTAGAAAGAAGAAGAGGAATGAGGAAAGGAGAGCATTGAGGAAAGAGCAGAAAGACTGAAAAGTATTAAAATATCCACTCTGAAGGAAAGAAACAGAAAAAAAGGAAAGAAGTCACCAGAGAGAGAAGGAAAGGCAAAAAAAAAGAAAATATGGAAGACCAGTGAATGAAAAAAAAGGCACAGTGAGCAAGAAAATCAAGTCAGAGACACTAAAGGTTGCTTTATAGAGAATATTATTTATTTATTTATTTATTTATTTACGGGTTTTTTATATACCGAGGCACGTTTGCAAAACATCACCTCGGTTCACAATGTAACATAACTGAGCAACAGGCTTTACAATAATAACGTTTTTTAACAGGGAGGGGGTAAACATGGACAGGAGTAGATGATATGAGAATTATATACATATATACATGTTAGTTTTTACAAGGGCGTTCATCAATGTAATCAGGGTAATTAGCAGGGGGAAGAGATAAGGGAGGGGAGGGGGAGAATATTCACAGAGGGTGGGAGGAGGGGAGAGTAAGTAGGGAGGGCAGGCGTCAGTCGGGAGGTCATGTCGCATCTTTGGAAGGAGTCAATTCTTTAGTCCGGGTATGCTAGTTTGAACAGCCATGTTTTAAGATTGTGCTTGAATTTTTTGTGGCAAGGTTCCTGGCGTAGTTGAGAAGGCATTTTATTCCAGTGGGTAGTGCCTGTAATGATGAATGATCGCTCTCTGAAGGTGGTGTGTTTCATGAGCTTAGGAGAGGGAGTCTGAAGTTTGGCCTGGTGATGCGTTCTTGTGGGTCTGGTCGGAGTGTGAAGCAGGAGATGTTCTGGGAACCATTGCATGTCATGGTTATGAATGGCTTTGTGTATGAGCGTGAGTACTTTATATACTATCCTGGAGGTTACAGGAAGCCAGTGTAGTGATTGGAGGACGGGAGTGATGTGTTCATGACGGTGAGTATTGGTAAGGATGCGTGCAGCAGCATTTTGTAATAACTGTAGTGGTTGTAGAGTACTTTTTGGTAAGCCTAGGAGAATAGCGTTGCAATAATCAATTTTGGATAGGATCATAGCTTGCAGTACTGTGCGGAAGTCAGAGGAATGAAGAAGAGGTTTGATTCTCTTCAAGGTGTGGAGTTTGAAGAATCCGCTTTTTATGGTGGCCGAAATGAATTTTTTGAGGTTAAATTGGTTATCTATCATAATTCCAAGGTTACGGACTTGTAAGGTAGGAGGGCAGCTGGGGGGTGGGGGGGGTGGGGGAGAGATTGCGTGAGGGGTTGTTAGGAGGAGAAAGAATGAGTAGTTCTGTTTTGTTGGTGTTGAGAGCAAGGAAATTTTCGGAAAGTAGTTTATTTATCTCAGATAGTGCAGCGTTCCAGATCTTCATTGCATTTGTAATGGAGTCACTAATGGGAATGAGTATCTGCACGTCGTCAGCATATATAAAGTGCTGGATACCCAGTTTAGAGAGGAGATGGCAGAGGGGGAGGAGGTATATATTAAAAAGTGTTGAAGAGAGGGATGATCCCTGTGGTACTCCTTGAGATAGTTTGACAGGGTTGGATTTGTTACAACCAATTTTTACACTGTAGCTTCTGTCGCTAAGGTATGATTGGAACCATAGTAAGGCTGTGCCAGCAATGCCAATTTCCATGAGTCGTTTGATGAGTGTGAGGTGATTGACTGTGTCGAATGCTGCAGATATGTCTAACAGTGCAAGGATGTAGGATTGTCCGTTGTCCATGGCTTTAAGTATGGATTCTGAGAGTGTGATGAGTAGCGTTTCAGTGCTATGGTGTTTGCGAAAACCATATTGGGATGTGGAGAGTATGTTGTGTTCATCAATGTATTCGGTGAGTTGTTTGTTGATAATCTTTTCCAGTATTTTGGAGAGGAATGGGAGGTTTGATACTGGGCGATAGTTAGCTAGTTCATTAGGATCCAAATTAGTTTTTTTAAGGGTAGGTTTGATAATGGCATGCTTGAGTTGCTTCGGGACTTGGCCTAGGGTAATGGATTTGTTCAGGATGTTTGCGATGTGTTTGGCTGTGGTAGCTGGGCTCGTGAGTAGTATGTTGGTGGGCAGGTTGTCTGAGGGGTGATAGGCTGGTTTGATTTTTTTGAGGGTATTTTCAATTTCTAGTGCAGATGTGTTTTCGAATTTCAGTAGTGAAGGGTTTGGGTTCTTTGTGTGTGGGTGTGATTGTATGCTTTGATTGGTGTAGTCTATTGGGGTGTTTTTGGTTGCTGATGTGTTCGGGGAGCCAGAATGAGCTGTGAAGCGTGCCATAATGGTTTCCACTTTAGAAAGGTAGTAAGATGCTAGATTCTCGCATTTGGTTTCATCATCATTGTCAGGGGTTGCATCTGTCTGGAGATGTAATGAGGCTGTTTACGTATTGGAAGAGGGCTTGTGGGTTGAACTGGAATTGATGGATTCTTGTGGCATAGAAATCTTTCTTTGCTTTTTCTGTGGCCTTCCTGTAGGTGTGTAGATGGGTGCGAAACTGAAATAAGGTGGTTGGGAGGCGGTTCTTTCGCCAGGTTTTTTCTAATTTACGAAGTTTCAGTTTCATGGTTTTAAGCTCATTTACATACCATGGTTTTTTGTTATTCTTTTCTAAGTTGATTTTTTTGGTTTGAGAGGGGCAGAGTCTATCTGCTATGTTGGTGGTGATTTGGAACCATGAGGAGGTAGCGGAGTTAGCATCTGTAAGGTCTAGGTTAAGTAGTTCCTCTGAAAGGGCCTCTATGATATCTTCGGTTTTAGCCTGTTTGCGAAAACTAATTGTTTTTGTAGGTTGGGAGGATTGGGGGGAATCTTGTATAGTGCAGCATGTGTCAATACGATAGTGATCTGACCAGGGAATGGGCGTACAAAAGGGGTGATCAGCTTGGATTAAGGTGTTAGTAAATATCAGGTCAAGGGTATGACCCGCTTTGTGCGTGGGGTTAGTCACGATCTGTTTGAATCCCAGGGCATTCATAGCTAACAATATAGTTTCGCATGAAGTGGAGAGGGGGTTGCAATCGACATGGAGATTGAGATCTCCAAGAATGATGGCTGGGTTGGCAATATTTATGTTTTTTGAGATGTATTCTATGAGGGGGGAGGGGTTCTTTTCTAGGATGCCAGGGGGGGCATAGATTAAGCAGAGTTGGAGAGAGTTGGATCTAAAGATGCTGATCTCCAATTTGGGTGGAGGGAGGGTAGATTGGAGTGAGAAGTTGAGTCTCTTTTTGGCGGCAAGGAGTAGACCACCCCCTTTCTTTTTAGGTCTAGGAATGGAGAAGATGCTATATGTGTCTGTGGGGAGTTGGTTGATTAGAGCAGTGTCGGTATCCTTTAACCAGGATTCTGTGATGGCACATATGTCAGGGGATTCGTCAGTAAGTATATCAAATAGGAGAGTGGTTTTCTTTACAATAGATTGAGCATTTAGAAGAAGAATAGAGAAGGTCATTAAGCCTATCATTTGTGTAAGGGGAGAGGTCATTATGGGTATGATTGATCTGTGTTGTATGGTTTGGTCGGTGTCTCGGAGTCCTTTGTATGAAGTGTAGAAGTGTGTGATGGTAGGAATGTGTTGGATGTGTTGATAACCCATGATGCTGAGTAAAGGAAGGGTTACAGTATGGTAGCTGGATGATAGGTGTGAGTCGTAAGATTGTTCACTGCAAGGGGGTGGGATGTTAGTGAAACATAAACATAGATGATTCAATTTTAAAATTGAGATATCAGCATGGAGACATTAGCATAGGGAAAGTAATAGAGTGATGTTTTGGGGTAGGAGGAAAGAGAAGTAGGAGGCAAGTTGAAATTATGATTCAAAGGTATTGTGGTCGATATACTTATTCTTAAACAGTCTAGTAGTATAGATAGAAGGGTAGCAATTCTAGTGGAACATATACATGTGTCAAGTGGTTCCAGGGAGACAATCGAGAGAGGTGAATGGTTGCAATTGACTCACTGTTAGTCTCGTTGCTATTTGTACCGTCTATAGGTCCTCCTTGGGGCTAGGCTTAGGTGAGGCGGCAGTAGGTTAGTTGGGTTTCCGGTAATTGTGGTTTTCCCCAGGTGGGTGGTGTCGTCTGTATGGAGACTTTGTTTATTTGTGGGTATTCCTCGGGAGAGGATCGGGGCTCCTCGGGGCTGCAACGAAGGGGCGAGACAAAGGGGCAGGCCCCTTTGACGCGCTCCTTCGGCGCGTGACGCACGGCGCGTGGCGCCTAGAGAGAGTGAGAGTTTAAAGGAACCGCTAAATGGCTTGTGATTGGTTGCCTTGCAGCGGTCGGCTGATTGGCCGGTTCTCGGTGGGGGGGCGGGCTTCGGTCGCGAGGGTAGCGGGCCTGTAGCAGTGCCTGGTGTGGTCGCGCTGTCGGCGGTGGCCCCGTCCGGGTAAGAGGTGGTTAAAGAAAGGCCTTACCCCGATGGGACGCCGGCGCCGATCGCGCAGGCCTTGCAGCAGGTAGGAAATACCCTGGGACGCAGGTCAAAGTCCCTGACTTGGACATGTCTCTCACACAAGAATAGTTGGAGTTTGTTGACTTTTTTCCAGTACATAATTAATTCTCTTGTATGTAGGACATACCCACAACCATAGAGGGTTTTGTGGTGACAGAACCTGAAGAATGTGCTTGAGAGTAGATTAGTATAATTTTCCATGGGGACAGTCCACTGGACGTCCCCCGCCCCCCATCAAAATGAACTGCTAATTCACTACAAGCACTGGAGGGAACAAGTATCCCAGATTAATCTACTCAAACTATAGTAATCTTACCCTCCCCCCCCCCCCCCCCCTTCTTACCTGTGTGCGCAGCCTCTGCCAGATTCGATCTGGTGTTTGAATGTGTCGGGCTGTGCAGTCAGCTGGGTCCGCATGTTCAGGTGTCAGATGGAAGCTGGCAGAATGAGGCACACACAGATGAAATGTTTGCTCCCCTCCTGCCTGTGAAAGGGGAGGGAGGGAGGGTGAGAACCATGCAAAATTTGCTTTGGTGTACCACAAGTATTGAGCAAACTTGAAAGTGTGACATGAAATAAAAAAGGTTGAGAAGCACCATTACTTTATTTCTGTTTTGAGTTGGTCAGTGGTAATTTCAGTGGTAATGGCCTACCTGGGGGGGGGGGGAGAGGGGCGGGGGTGACATCACCAACAGTGCCTAGGGGTGACAAAAACCTAAATCCATCCCTATGGGGGGGGGGGGGGGGGGGGGGGGCGCCAAGCTGTGCTACAGACAATTACCACTTGTCACCTCTTATGTATGCAATCCCAGGGGCTCAGAAACGGACAGCATTCTCCTCAGAATCAGACTTTAATTGATCAGACATTTCAGGCTTACCAGTTAAAATAAGACAGACATCTTCTGCTTCTACAGTCCTTAATAATGAACAGCCTTGTACTGATTATTAATACTTTGCATCATTAGTGAATCCAGGGCAACATATCAGATACTTTGACTTGTTTAGGGTATGATAATAAACGCAGCTAGCTAACTACTCCCATAATTTTAGGAGATTACCATTAGTTTCAATCTGGAGCAGTCTCTGTGGCTGGTGGTCTAGGAGATGGTCTCTGCCAGAAGGAGCATGCGCTCTTGGTCCCTGCTGCTTGCTGGGCTAAGGAGACTTGCAGAAGCCCTGAAGAAGAAAAGACATTTTCAACACAAACATACAGGGGTACATTTTATAAAAAAGTGCGTACTTTTGTTCGCGCACCAGGTGCAAACAAAAGTACGCCGGATTTTATAAGATACACGTAGTTGCACGTATCTTATAAAATCCAGGGTCGGGTCGCGCAAGGGGGTGCACATTTGTGCACTTTGCACACGCCAAGCCCTGTGCGCGCTGCCAGTTCCCTTCCCCTACCTAACCCCCCCCCCCCCCCCCCCCCCCAGCCCTATCTATACTCCCCTACCTTTATTCCCAAAGTTACGCCTGCTCGGGCTGGCTGCCGGCGCGCCAGGTTCCGGTCCGGGGGCTGATCCGGAGGCCGCGGCCATGCCCTGGGAACGCCCCTGGACGGGAACCACGCCCGCAGCCATGCCCTTGGAACGCCCCTGGGTGACGCGAAGACGCGACACGCCCTCCCGACACGCCCTCCCGACACGCCCCCGACACCCCCCCCCCCCCAGGAAAGCCCCGGGACTTACGTGCATCCCGGGGCTTGTGCGCACCGCCAAGCCTAGGCAAAATAGGCTCGGCGTGTGCAGGGCGGGTTTGGGGTAGGTTTTCGGGGGTTACGCGCGTACCCCTTTGAAAATCTAACCAACAGGTAGCAGCAGGACTTTCTTTACCTGCAGCCTTCCAGGAAACCGGAGCTCATCTGCTTCGTCACAGGGAGGGGTGGGAGTGATGGCTGGGCATTGCCTTCAGGTGTTAAATGATTCTTCTTTCACAGGCCACCGCCTTCTTTAGTCCTCTTCCCTGCTGCTTTTAACATATATAAGAGCTCATGCATAGTCAAACAGGAGTCTAAAAAATTAGGTCCCTCCATTTCAGACTGCTGGCCCCCCTTTCACATTGGAAGGGGGAGGGTCACTGCTTCTGCCGCATGGCAACTCTAACCAGGATGCGCAATCTTGGTCCTGTAAACTCTTCACCAGTGAGCTGCCCTGTTGTATCAGTGCTCACTTATGAGCCGACCTGTCTGATAAACTTGTCCTTTGGGTAGGCTGTTTTCATCTTCAGGCAGATTTGAGTTGTTTTTCAGTCTGGAACTTGTCCCTGACACATACCTGGGCTGTTTTTCAGACACTGTTTATGGAGAGAAGCTATATCTCTTAAATTAGACAGGAAGATCACATAACTGAGGGGGGGGGATATGATAGAGGTCTTTAAGATCATGAGAGGTCTTGAACGAGTAGATGTGACTCGGTTATTTACACTTTCAGATAATAGAAGGAGTAGGGGGCATTCCATGAAGTTAGCAAATAGCACATTTAAGACTAATCGGAGAAAATTCTTTTTCACTCAACGCACAATAAAGCTCTGGAATTTGTTGCCAGGGGATGTGGTTAGTGCAGTTAGTGTAGCTGGGTTCAAAAAAGGTTTCAATAAGTTCTTGGAGGAGTCCATTAATTGCTATTAATCAATTATACTTAGGGAATAGCCACTGCTATTAATTACATCAGTAGCATGGGGGGTTCTTAGTGTTTGGGTAATTGCCAGGTTCTTGTGGCCTGGTTTTGGCCTCTGTTGGAAACAGGATGCTGGGCTTGATGGACCCTTGGTCTGACCCAGCATGGACCCTTGGTCTGACCCAGCATGGTCAAAGTTCCTCATCTGTGTATTTTTGCTGAAATATACATGTCAGTATCCATCATGTGAAGTCGGCATCTGTCTAATGGAGTCAGTATTCATATTCAGTTGTATACAGTGGTAAAACTTCTGTTATTTCCCTACATGACCTAGGTTTCTTATTACATTCAGGCATTTTGGACACGCTAGCTTTACCCCTTATTCAGTAAGGGGTAATAGCGTGTCAAAAACGCATGTCCAACTGTGATGTAGTGCAGCGCTGCCGGAGGCAGGAATGGATAAGATACCATATGGCGGCTATTAATACTAGAGCCAGCCAGCAGGAGGAGCAGGTGAAGGCGAGAACTACAAATCCCAGGTTCCTAGAACCACCACCTGACCTGTAGGGAGAGCCTGGAGGTGAGCAGGTGTCAGACTTAGACACTAATGAGTCACACAGGTGAGCCTGGGGAGCTAGAGGAAGAGGGCGTGCCTAGGTAGCAGCAGTGGCCAGAAAAAGCGAGTGCCAGGAAGCAAAGGGGGAGAAGGAAATGGAGGTAGGTTCCAGGGGAGAGGAATCCTCCAGCTGTCTCAGGGGCACAGCCTAGCCAGAAAAGGGAAACAGAGAACCTGTACCCTAAGGGAAGTTAGGGCAGGAGTGTTTGCGGGTGGACTGGAGAGCCAGGGGGGCTCAAACAGTACCTTTAATCCAGCACATGTGTTAAGGGGGTTTGCTGGTGAACTGGAGAGCCGGGGGGCTCAAACAGTGCCTTTGCTCCAGCACCTGTGTCAAGGGGTTAGACTGCTGGAGAGCGGGGGCAGGGTCATTTGTTCAGCTCCTGAGGGGACGGAGCCAATGTAACAGATTCAGCTACTCTCATTTATAAAAATGCTTTGAGGAACCTCTCTCTCTCTCTGTGTTATCTTTGGGGGTTGGGGGACTGCTTCAACCCCACTCCATTCAAAGAGAACCCAGAAGCCCCGCAAAACCAGGGCCTGCGGAGACCTGAACCAAGGGAGTCCTGTGCGACTGAGGGACTCCAGGGATATCCAGGACTCGCGAGGGGCCTGAGCTGGAGGCAGCGGAGCGGCACCCAAGGCAGCACGGGCGGTGAGCCTTCACACCAACCCCCCAAGACTAATAGCGCCCGCAACATGCAAATGCATGTTGATGGCCCTATTAGTCATTCCCGTGTGATACAGAAAGTAAAATGTGCAGCCAAGCCACACATTTTACTTTCAGAAATTAGCGCCTACCCAAAGGTAGGCGCTAATTTCTGCCGGCACCGGGAAAGTGCACAGAAAAGCAGTAAAAACTGCTTTTCTGTGCACCCTCCAACTTAATATCATGGCAAAAAGTCGGAGGTCCTGAAAGTTAAAAAAAAGTTAAAAAAAAAAAGTTTTGAAATCAGCCGGCGGCTCGCGGGTTCAAAACCGAACGCTCAATTTTGCCGGCGTCCAGTTTCCGAACCCTTAGCTGTCAGCAGGCTCGAAAACCGACACCGGCAAAATTGAGCGCCAGCTGTCAAACTCGCTGATAGCCGCCGTTCCTGTCCAAAAAGAGGCGCTAGGGATGTGCTAGTGTCCCTAGCACCTCTTTTTTTACCGCCGGCCCTAATTTAAATATTTTAGTTTACTGAGTCGCGTGCACAGGACTCTGGCCTGTGCGCTCTCCTGCAAACTTTACTGTATCAGCCTGTAAATGAGCCTTAAAACACAATGGTATGTAAAGGATGGCAGAAACTACCGCAATAAAAGATGGATATTAGATAAAGGAAAAGTGCATTCAAAATATTACATAAAAAAATAAATATACATATAAAAATATCATTAATAAAAATCTGATATAAAAAATTAATTATAAAATTGATAATACAATAATTATAAATAAATAATAGGTATAGATAGCACCCAAGACCATATATCAATGAGAAAATAATTTATTGTTAAATAAAATAACTTAAATGTGAGGCTACAAAGATAAGTCCCAAACAAGTTAGAATGCAGAAAATTTTATAATAAAACCGATAATCATAAAGTTCCAATTTAAGAACCCATCATGGCCATAATTCAGGGTATATAACAGAAACCAAATTCTTGGGTGCCTATGAAAATATAAACTTGATATAGGTAAACTACCTATAGTATACAGAAGTTATTTTAAGATTTTCTGCATTCTAAATTGTTTGGGATTTACCTTTGTAGTTCTAGTCCATTCATAATTTTATAGAATGGGTAAATGTAAATTGGTTATTTATTATTTCAAAAAATACAAAGACTAGGAGATACTCCATGATGTTAGTAAGTAGCACATTCAAAACAAATCCGAGAAAAGTTTTTTTCACTCAGTGCCCAATTAAGCTTTGTAATTCATTACCAGAAGACATGGTTAAGACAGTTAGCGTAGCAGGGTTTAAAAAGGTTTGGACAAATTTCTGGAGGAGAAGTCAATAAACTGTTATTAACCAAGTAGGTTTAAGAAATAGTCACTACTTATTGCTTGATTGCAGCCTGGATCTATTTACTGTTTGGGATCTAGCCAAGTACTTGTGACTTGGATTGGCCACTGTTGGAAACAAGATACTGGGCTTGATGGACCTTCGGTCTGACCCAGTATGGCAAGTTCTTATGTTTATTAATTTAAAATAATTTGTTACCATTGCTATCTTACATTCTAGGTGGGGTGAGTAAACATTCATAGAAATTATAAAAATACACAAACATAAACAAAATATTCATCATTCAGAAACATTCCATTCAAATTTAAAACCATGCTCATTAATAATCATCCTCCATTATAATGTCCCCCTAGAAATGATTTTGTATAAAAATATCATTTTGTTTATAATAATTGTTACAAGAGGGGACCATGTGATGTGGTGAGTTCATGCAGACATGTCTGACAGAGCTCTGAGTGCCATCCCTCGAATATCGGAAAACATCCACAATTTGAGTGACTTTGGATGCCTAAAAACAACTTGTAGGATAGACCTTATGTCAATCGATCACTACATGCAACAGTCACCATGAGGTATGCCTGAAAGGATAAGCAAAAAGGAGAAAGAAAAACAAAACCGCCAAGGATAAAATGGCCACCAGAAAGGATAGCAGCACGCAGAAGATTCTGGCAAGTATGGCAGTGGCCATAGTAGCAATTACAGGTAAATTAGATGCGATTTCTGAGTAAGACTTTGAGCCGAGGCTAGATGTGGTTGAAAGTTCTATATCTGTAGTGGAGGATGACACACTGGTGGCAGTGGGAAAATTGCAAAAATTAGAAACCTTGAGTACTGTGTAGTTCTGTCACCACATCTCAAAAAGGATATAGTACCACTGGAGAAAGTACAGAGAAGGGTGACCAAAATGATAAAGGGGATGGAACAGTTCCTTTATGAGGAAAGGCTAAAGAGGTTAGGGCTGTTCAGCTTGGAGAAGAGACGGCTGAGGGGGGATATGATAGAGGTCTTTAATCTTGAGAGGTCTAGAATGGGTAGATGTGAATCAGTTATTTACTCTTTCAGATAATAGACTAGGGAGCTTTCCATGAAGTTAGCAAGTAGCACATTTAAGACTAATCGGAGAAAATTCTTTTTCACTCAACGCACAATTAAGCTGTGGAATTTGTTGCCAGAGGATGTGGTTAGTGCAGTTAGTGTAGCTGGGTTTAAAAAAGGTTTGGAGAAGATCTTGGAGGAGAAGTCCATTAACTGCTATTAATCAAGTTGACTTAGGTAATAGCCTCTGCTATTACTGGCATCAGTAGCATGGGATCTTCTTAGTGTTTTGTTACTTGCCAGGTACTTGTAGCCTGGATTGGCCACTGTTGGAAACAGGATGCTGGGCTTGATGGACCCTTGGTCTGACCCAGTATGGCAATTTCTCATGTTCTTAAGAAGCTCATGAAGATAACATCAACAACTTAGAAAACAAATCCCGCTGGAATAACTTGTTTCGTGGGGTTTGTGGAGGCGAGAGAGGAACATAAATTAGTGGACACTTTCGTCACTTGGCTGCAACAAGCGCTTGATATCCTGGATCTTACAGTCCACCTTCTTATTGAAAGAGCCCATAGATTGGGGACAAGAAAAGATGTAGATCAATGGTCGAGAATGGTGATCGCAAAACTGTTAAAGTTTACACATAAACAAATTGTCCTGTAGGCGTACCAGAAGAAATCAATATTGCAATATCAGAATCACTCAATAATGGTCTTTCAAGATTACTTGCTAACGGTATCTACAAAGAGAAAGGAATTTACACTACTGTGCAGAATACTAGCTGCAAAACAAATTTGATTTGCCCTGCAATTCCTTGCAAGACTACGCATATGGCATGAGAGCAAAATGCAAGTCTGATAAATTTGAGACAGCTAAGAAATATGATGCATCCTTAAAAGTGAATTTTAAAAGCCCAGCACACATGAAAACAAGGAGATACATGAATATGTTGGGTCAGTGCACATCGAGCAGACTTTAAAAGGTGCCTGCATATGTGCGTATCTCCCACTATATGAACAAACGAAAAGTTCCAAAAAAGGGGCGAGGCATGGGTGTGGTCTGGGTGGAGCATGGGCATTTCTGGATTTCAACTTCAAATTTGCATAACTTTACTTCTGCTATGGAGGACATGAGGGGGGTTTTAAAGGTAGGGGCTAACAGGGAAAATGGGAAACTATTAAACTGGGGGGGTTTGGAAGTCCTTTCCCTTATCTGGGCAAACTGGGGAAACTGGAAATGGCGTTGGTGCGCGTGTCTACTAAAATCCCCCCCTTATGCAATAGAAGTGGCATTTGTGTGCATAGGTGCGTGCCCACTTAAAATTGTGTGCACATGTGCATGCAGTCAGGCTATTTTATAACATGCGTGCATATACGTGCATATGTTATAAAATGGCCGTGTCCCTGGGCACAAGCTGATGAATGCATGCACCCTGCGCCCGCGCGCCTGTTTAAAAGTTACCATTCCTGGGAATTGATTTCTTGCTGGCAGGGCGAGAGATTGTTAAGCACAAAATTTGAGGCCTGAGATGCACTGCATGGAGAAAGTTATTGTAAAGACGTTGAGAGGCTGTGGATACTGTCCAGGAATAGCTTGCAAAAGTTAATCGTTTCCTGCTCGTAAGCAGCAAATAGAGCATAATTATCGTAATGCACTTGAAAACAGCTGCTGATAATTATGATGGACGGCAATGAAGCCCTGTTATGTTGCTGGCTTACATTCTTGAGGCTACAGTTTTCAATGTTCTGCTGTTTATTGACTTGTGAGTCAGAGAACTGTCTTCTGCTGGACATGTGGGTGTATCTTGAGGCAAGATGCTTGGCATGAGTTATCTCTTTGAAGAGGAGAGGCACCATGAAATATTTGTGAATGCTAGGCCTCTTATGCCTGTTTGCAGAGGACAATATATTTATATATTAGCTGAAAGATCCATAACAACAGATGCCGTTTGTTATGGTGGAAGGCAATGGCAGCATGACTCTTGTTGCTGGCTTAAATCCTTGCGGTTCCAGTCTCTAACAATCTGTGGATTACAAAGTGCTTCTCCAAAGTGGTTATTGTTGAAGGTCTTTCCTTCTAGATCGCTGTTGGTAGTTATAATATTGTACACTGCAGTTTAAATTATGTTATGTTTAAAACAATAGTGATCCTGGCTCTCTATATAGAGAGTGCCTTATCACTAAAGTGGTTTGATGGGGAGAAGGGAAGATAGGTTGGTTGGAAGGAAGGAGGGATGGGTTAGGGATTATGGGAATGGGGAAAGAATAGGGGATGAAGTGGGAGAGAGGGGAGCCTGAGGGAATGCAGATAATTCCTATTTTGCATGAGAGAGAGACTTTCCTCACTCCAAATGATGTCAAATCTTCACCGAGGTGTACTGTGCTGTTCGTGCATCTCACTCTACATGCGAAACTGGTCCCTAAACCACCATCAGCACCTCACCTCGAGCTATTAGATGCCCCTCCTATAGGCATATAAATAGTTGCACACTGTGAGGGGCTCCCCAGAGGCGCTCTCTGTCTCTCCCTCTTCCCTAGCCCAGAAATGGCCAAAATGCAATTCAAAAAATGTATCACAAATTGCATTAGTACCGTTTCGGGCATGTCACACAGCTTGACACCAGGAAAAAAAGGTGTAGTTAAAACCGTGCGATAGTGCCCCTCATTTTCATAAATCTCATCCAAGTTCTTCCCTAATCCTGCCCCTTCCCAAAATTTGCATTTGCACCGTGCGCTAGCATTATTATCACATGCGTTATGGCGTTAACACGTTATTGTTGTGTGCCCCATCCGCGCTCAGCCCACGCACGGGCCTGCTCACCTTCTCAACTCCACTACAGGTCCCGGGTCGGCCTCTCCCATGGCTGCGGCTAGCTCCTCGAGGCCTCGGCGTCCCGCGGCGGCAGTCGCTGGGCCTTCCTCAGTGCACCAGGCCTCAAGGCGGGACTCGGTGTCCTCTGTGGCATCAGACCCGCCCCTAGGCGCACGGACCGCCCAGCCCCATAAAGGGCCAGGGGCGGGTCCAAGCTCCGCGGTGTGCCCTGATTGAGCACTTCCTTGCCTTGGCAATCGGGTCGACACCGTGTGTGTACTAGTTTGCCTCAGTGTCTCATCGCTTGTTCCAGTCCTGTTCCAGACTTGTTCCAGCGTCCTTCTGTTCCAGCGTCCTTCTGTTCCAGTGTCTGTCTGTTCCTGCATTCCCCCAGGTAGTACCTCGGACTGATTCTCTGGTACTGACCTCTGCCTGCTCCTGACTACGTTGATCGCTGCCCGGATTCTGACCTTTGCCTGCCTCCTTGACCACGTCTGATCTCTGGAACCTGACCCTTCTTTGGCTGACTACTCTCGGATTGATCCTTGGAATTTGACCCCTGCTTTGGCTGACTACTCTCGGATTGATCCTTGGAACTTGACCCCTGCTTTGGCTGACTACTCTCGGATTGATCCTTGGAACTTGACCCCTGCTTTGGCTTTCTCTTGAATTGATCCTTGGAACTTGACCCCTGCTTTTGCTGACTACTCTCGGATTGACCTTTGGAATTTGACCCCTGCTTTGGCTGACTACTCTTGGATTGATCCTTTGAACTTGACCCCTGCTTTGGCTGACTACTCTCGGATTGTCCTTTGGAACTTGACCCCTGCTTCGGCTGACTACTCTCAGACTGACCTTTGGAACTTGACCCCTGCTATCATTGACCATGCCTCCTTGAGCCTGGCCCTGCTCCTAGCCTTGTCATCGCAGACACTGTTCTGGCCTTCCTTGATTCCCCAAGCCTCCAGTCTTTGACATCGATCGCACACCCTTGATCCTGGTGGGCACACCTCTATACTTCCTTTCCAGGAGACCCTGCGAGGCCCACCTAAGTCCAAGTGGCCCGGGTCCCCAAGGGCTCCACCCGGGGGGACTTCTGGCTTCCAGTGGTGAAGCTCCAGCTAGCCTCTGTCTCCTCCTGTGCTCCGCCTCCTGGTGGCAGGTGCATCCTGGACCCGACCAGGGAGCTGTTCCACACTGCTTCAGGACAAGGGTCCACCTCCAGGCGCAACAGTTATCGCGTGCGTTAATGCCATAACACATTTTGATGAATGACCCTGTTAGTGAGACATAAGACAGGTACCACATATAATCACAGCTTTAAATAATAAATCGGGAGTAGTGGTAAATACATCTAAAGAGATTGGTGATATATTCAATCAGTACTATAAGGATTTATATACAGCTGAGACGGGTGATGAAATAGCGGTATGAACATATTTGGAATCCTCCTCATTACCAAAATTGCTGCCCAATCAGTTGGTGGCATTAAATGCTCCTATAGGTATCCAAGAAATTTGGGGGACTATCAAACAGACACAACTTTTCAAAACCTAGGTCCAGATGGCTTGCCAGTTTATAAAATTATTAATTGATAAAAATAAGTGCCCCTCTGGATAAAGCCTTTGAGGCTCTTTTAAAAGTTGATGAAATGCCTTTTGGGTCGAACAAAGCAAACCATCATAGTCCTCCTGAAATCAGGATGGGATCCCACAATTCCTAGATCATACTGTCCTATTTCATTGTTAAATTATGATGTAAAATTATTTGCTAAAATACTGGAAGACCAGTTAGCACTTTTTCTTGATTCTTTAAAATTGACAGAGCAAGTGAGATTTGTCAAGGGGAGAGTGTTAGTGATGAATGTTCAGAAAATATTAGCGACCATGAACCAAGTTTCAAGACAGAATCTGCATTCCCTGCTTATCAGCTTTGAAACCGAAAAGGCTTTTGATAAAGTAGATTGAACATTTTTATTTACTTTTTTAGGTTTTGTGATAAAATACTTGGGAATATTAATATAGAGGGAAGTAAACTTATTACAAGCACTAAATGTGCAGTGATTACTAGACACTACTAAAATAACTCTGCGAGCATGGACACCATTAAACCTTTCATTACTTGGTCGTGTATATTTACTTAAAATGGTTGTATTACCCAGATGTCTTTACATTTTTTGGATATTATCAGTTTTTCTGGACAGACTCTCCTTGGCACTTTTTTCAAAAGAGATGAGGAAATATATCTGGAGAGAGAAAAAAACCTTGCATCCCATTTTCTTAGCTTATGAAACCTTGGGGCAAAATAAATTTGAGTTTGCTAAATTTCAAATCATACAACATGACAGCCAATTTACATCTCATAATATGCTGGCTCCAGGGGACATATTTTTATATAATTACTTAATTTTGAAGTGGGACTGGTAGCTCCTTTTCTTTACCATATGTTCTTCATATTACTAACGGACAATTACCTGCACATTTAAAAAATAATTGTTTGCTTGTCCCTTTGCAAAAAACATGGCGTTGGCTGACTCGTAAATCTTGCCATTTTGGTCCCTGGAAAGTAATGGCAATTTTTGCAGATATGCAATCAAAGATCATTTCTGGCTGGACATATCGGGGACTGATACTAGTGAAACAAATGTTGGGAAATAGTGGGGAAATACTGCAATTTGCTGAATTAAAGGAGTCTTTTGCTCTTACTGGGAAAGATTATTTTAGTTATATCCAATCTTGTCATTATGTAGGGTCCCTGGATTCATTTGAATTATCCAAGGACAAGTGGGAAACTAAGCAAGAATTGTTTGATATTGAAGATCCTAGAAGGCTCATTTTATCCTTTCTTTATAAAGCTTTAACTCGGATAGAGGATAGATGGGATCCTTCCCGCCTATGGAATCGATGGTTAGAGGATTTACAAATACAATAATCTATCAAAGGTTTTCTTATTTGTTTTGCATCAGATTGAAGAGAGCTGTAACAAGCTTCCTCTGAAAGCTGACTGTAGTTGTGGGTTGAGAGAATGAGGTGAAAAGATGATGCTTCTCAGAGCTTGTAAAAGGATGAAAACAAGCAGTTACTTTAGCTTGCCAAGAACCTTCTTCAACTGAAAAGCCCTAAGGAAGTCAGGGATTTAGGTTGCTTTAGGTCAGGGGACCAATAGAAAGAGGAGAGAGACACAGATATAGACAAAGAGCAAACAGGAACAGAAATAACAACTAACACTAACCAATAAAAAAAAAAAAGAACATCATACCCTGCAGAAAATCTAAGGTGTGCAATAATATCACAAGACGATCCTGGGTGGAAGCATAATAAAGAAAAATATACATTGTGGAGACAGAATATTCCCCACTTGGTATCACAGATACCATTATTATTATACATTATATAATATTAAAGAAATGTCAAAGACATGTAATGGTCCATAATGTTCAAGTATTATCATGAGACATAAGGAGCATTGTCTCAGTGACAGATCTCATGAATGTCTTCACTGTTCCTTGTTTCACTGTTTTAATTTCGATCTTGCAGACCTTTCCATCGCTATAAATTTGGGATTTATCCCATGCTTTCTTGAATTCAAAAAAGCATGGGATAAATACTGGAGGTCTCTAAGGAAGTTATGAAAATTATAATGCTAAATTAATTGGATGGATGGATAGACTGGATGGGCTATAAGTCTTTTTTTGACATCTTGTTTCTACCTTGCTGGATGTCTGGTTTGCTGGATTGCCATTTGTTCGGCTTTGCAGAGTTGTGAGGTATTCACATTTCCAGTGGCTCCAGAAAGTTTTAGCGACACTTTGTACTTGTCTTCATTGCCTCTTGTAAAGATCTTAGGTGTTGAAGTTCCCAGGTGGTGCTGGATTTGTACCAGTTTTTGGGTGAGAAGTATGGAAAGAGTCAGGATGACTGGTGCTGCAGGATCAGTGGAAACTGGGACTAAGGGCTCTAGGTTTTTCCTCTTTCCTTTAACAGTATGCTTGAGGCTCCCACGTGCTGCAGCACCGCCCTTCTGCTTTTGTGCAAGGCCAGGGAAGCTGCTGGGAAATGCTTCTGGTGGACAGGGCCTCCTTCAAACACATTCCCAGCACCAAACAGCAAGCACTTTGGCGGCTTGAGTGGTGAGAAGGTGGGAATTAAAACGTGAGGGGGGGTGAGTGCTTTTACTGGTGGAAGAGACCTGGAACACAACATGCACTTTGGCTCACACTGCTGGAAGCCTTGGAATGCTGCATCTGCAGCTCTGGAGCAACTTTTTTATCAGCCTTAAATTAAGATGAATATCGGTTTAAACCAACTGCCACCTTTGAAAAATCTTGGAATTTATGGGTGAAAATCAGTTTAAACTGAAAATGAAGGACCCTAGTGATATCTGAAGCTGGGGAAAAAAAGGTTTAACTGACTGACTAGGGGCTCAAGCTAGACACTGAGTGCCAAGAGCAGTACATCATCCAGCGTTACTACCAGTTTCCACAGGAGGAAAGAGAAAGGTCTTTGAGAGAAGAGATTAAATCATTGGTAGTAAAAGTACATTAAGGGGCCTTGTGGGAGTCAGGGAGCCCAGCACCAAATCCCAGAGATCCTAAAATTCCAGAAGGGAAAAGAGGAGCCTTTTGGGAAGTGTGTCCCGAAAGGATTTTGGTTTTTGTGACCCTGTTTCTGCATCTGCTACCAGCATTTTAACTGTTGCATCTGCCAAACACAGCCTGTTACCAATTGGAAATTGCTTACACCCATAAGAACGTTTTACAATGAAGACTACTTTTGGAAAACACAACTTATTGTTCAGTGTCTCCTTGGACTGGTTCCATTTGAACATCTTTGGTCTTGAAGGCTAAATCCCTTCCCCGGCTGAAGAACCCAGAGGCTAATATGTGGTGCATGATGGCCTCTCAAACTCCTGAAGTGCCCTAAATATTCTTGCGAAGAGAAAGCCAAGGGCTACACAGACATCTGCATTCCTAATATCCTATTGCATTAATTAATCCACACTGAGCTGTCAGTGCCTGTGCTGTGTCCTCAGGGCTGGATTTAGACATACTGAGGCCCTAAGCTATGGCATTACCTAAAAAAAAAAAAAAGTAAAATGTGACATCTAATAATATTTTTGTATTTAGAGAATTCTGAAGTCCTCAGATGTAAGTTAGGTAGCGAGTTCCTAAATCTGGCACTGTGTGTCCTCCTACAGATGGTGAGTTGTTGACATGGTTCTGATTCAAACCATGTTAACATGAAAAGGAAGCAGCCTACTGTACTTGCAGTTGCTTCAGGGGCCTGCTGTCTTGCTCTCTGAATCATAGCATCAGTGTTACTGTAAAACCGCATGATTCCTAATGTCTGCAGCACAGAGGGTCATTCTCAGATTTTGACCCTGGTATGGTATTATAGGAAAACAAATTACACTATTAAAAACTCAGACTGGGGCCATGAGGTCCCCCATGCTCCCTGCTGTCTTCCTGGTATTTGATTTTCTGGCATCTTACTAACTTTTAAGTAATTTGGAGTTGGAGTAGCTGTATTGGTCCTGGATAAAAGCTAGAATACTTGCAGGTTGTTATACCTGTCATTGGACCAATGTGAAAAACTTTCCAAAGGTTTCTGTGGTATATGAGCTCTTGAGATCACAGAGGTCATCTGAAGAAGAGATCTATATGGTTTGAAATGTTCAGGCACAAATAATATCTCTGGATTACTATTTCATAGATACAGTGAAAGTTTTGCAAGCTACAAAGGCTCTAACTTTTAAATGGCTGATAAAACTCATAAGCATAACACGCAAATTCCAAAAAAAAACAAAGCAATAAGAACATTTGTCTTAATCTGGGTTGTCTGATTAATATTTTATAAAACACCTTATTTTTTTTTTTAATGTGGGCTTTTAATGAATTTTGTAGAGTCCATAATACTGTAGAAAGTAGATAAATGAGTAGGTATCAGGCCCAGCTGGTCTTGAGCTAGTAGAATCTGAAGCAAATAGCAGGGAGATTTGCAAGTAATCCACAAACTCCTGCTACATACTACAGAGCCTCCTAATAAATTAATCTTCTCTACTGCCTGCTGAACCTCCACCTAGACACTGGCTGACTGGTCCAGCAGGGGCCAGCCCTGTTTGGCCATCCTATTTAAACTTTGGTTGCCAACTGACCGGATTTTCTCTGGACAGTATGGATATTTTTGGAAATGCCCAAAAGCTAGAAGGAGGGCATAAATTATTTATTTATTTATTTATTTATTTATTTATTTAACAGTTTTTTATACCGACCTTCATAGTAAATAACCATATCGGATCGGTTTACATTTAACAAAGGAAAAACTGGGGTAACAGATTCTGATAAACAAAAGATAACAAAAGAAAGGAATAAGTCAAAGTTACAATCAACAAGGAATGGAAAACTTGGAGGCTTAAAACAAGCTGGAAGAAAGATAAAGGCAGTTGAATACTAATAAAGAGATACAACTGAGTATCGGGTTAAAGCTTAAGGTGCTTTAACATGGAAGCCAATTATCCAGAAAATCTCTGGAGTTTAGCACTCCAATCCAGCTGCTGTCCACTCAGCCTAAAAACGTCTTCCCGCCCAGTGCCGGTGCATTCAACTAAATGAAGACTATCCCTACCGCCAAGACCATTGCCTCTTCTGTTGCTGCTGTGGCATGCAGTTCAAGCACCATCTGTTTGAACTACAGAGGACTTCATATACCACATGGTTCACATAGCTGACATTTGAACTGCACACTGCAGGATCGACAGGAGAAGTGCCAGCCTTGGCAGTAACCACAGTGTTCATTTAATTGAAGGCATCAGTGCTGGGCAGGAGGAACAGAGGCCCAGACAGAGACACCTGGTGAAGCAGAAGCACCCCAAAAGCAGCGGGCCAGCAGGAAGCCCGAGCCCTGCCAGCCGAATAAGATGCGCCTCAGTAGTAACAGACTGGCAGGGAGCCCAAGCCCTGCTGACTGAAAAAGATGCATCCCTGGAATACAGATCTGACTGGGAGCTCAAGCCCTGCTGGCCAAATGTATGAGCAGGAAAGGGCATGGGGAGGGGATGGGGAGGTGAGATGGGATGGAGAACTGGAGTGGAGGGGGTGCGGTGGGGTGGAAGTGAGAGAAGGGGAAATGGAGTAGAGGGAGGAGGGGAAGGGATGGCCTTTGTACCAAACTTCTGGGAGAAGAGGGGCTCTGAGATCTGGAGAGAGAAGAGCAGAGTGAGAATGGGACCTAGGGCTTCAGGGGTGGACATACCAGAGTACCAGAGGGCTTGTGTATTGGGAGAGAGAGAGTAGGGACTCAGAGCTCTAACAGAGAGTGAGGACAATGGGAACTTGACAGGTAGATGGATATGAATGGGGAAAGGTAAATGGGTGGGGGAAAGTGAGGTTGTGAGATGGGGTCAGAGAAAGGGGCTGAAAGGTGGAGATGGATTGCGAGGAGTTTGTGAATGCATTGAGAAGCAATGGAAAATGATGCAGGAGGAAAGGACTGAAGAAAGGGACTAGATGCAGAGAAAGGCAATGAAAACAGAGGAAAAGAGAGTGCTGATGAGAGGATTAGATACAGAGGAAAGAAGTTAAGAACTGAAGAGGAGGTGAGGATAAAGGGTGGAAATAGGAGTCTGGGGGAGGGGAGGGAGGGAACAGGAGACTGAAAAAGGAGAGAAAAGACCAAGAGATGGACTGGGAAGGTGGTGAGAATTGGAGAAGGATAGATTTGAGGAAGGAGGGGTGAAATCTAGCTATGAGTAGCTAGAGGAAGAAAAAAATAATGAAGAAAAGAGATGAAAGTGAAATTTCAATCTTGGAGGATGTGAAGACAGGAGAAGACAGAGGAAATGAAAAATGGAAAGGAGACCTTGGATAAGGTCATAGGAGAAACAGAAAAGAGAGACTGGATCAACAAAATTAAACAAAATAAGATGTCCAGACAACAAAAGTAGAAGAAATCATTTTAATTTTAGTTTATTAATTGGAATATGTCTGTTCTGGAAATATGCATCTCTTATGCTTTCATTCTACTCTGCATTTCTGCTTGAATTCTCCAGTGCTGCACTGTATATGGAATTTGGCTTCTTGAAATGTATACAGTTTTTGTCTGCACATAAGTAATTTCTGGTCACTTATTCTGTATTGGTGAGGGTCTGTGTTCTGCATGTGTGACTGAGGTGAAATATTCTTCTAGTATATAGTTTTTGTGTAGGAGTTGATAGCAATATGCTTTCTTCTGTTTCCCCATGAGGCATATTGGTGTTCAAGGGCCCATTGCAATATTTGCTGTGCCACCTTTTCTTAGGTAAGCTTATTGCTGTTTGAGTTCTGGGTGTTAGTACTGTTTGAGGATGGGAAATTTGCTGAGTGTGCTTTTTGCAGGGTTTTGTGGTGCTTTACAGAATGAGAGTTTGTGTCACTATTATTGAGATGATGCCAAAATCTGAATAATTTTTTTACATGGTGAATAGTAAGGGGAGACATCCTAGCTCTGCTCTGCACCTTTATTATTTATTGTTTCTATAGACACAAAATTTGTTTGCAGGACTGGAGGTGCAGGATTTCTATGGCATTTCTTTTCCATTCTGTATAGTTTGAAGTTAATTAAATAACTCACTCTTATATGAGAATTGCCTGAATGATGCTCTCAAATATTTGAGCTTTATCTGCCTATGTTACTAATAGTGGGGTGGCAATAATAGTCATTTGTGAATGTGGAAGGGCCTTGCCAGCAAAACTTTACTCAGCACTTCCAAGTGTTTGGAAAATTCTCAGTTGAAAGTTGGCAATCTTAATTAAAATCCTTCTGCAGGGCCATCTTACTGTTGGTGTAATGAACTTGGTGGACTTGTTTCCTGAAATTTTGTTCTGGCCTTGTTCCTGCCTGCCTGGATCCTCACCTTGTCCTGTGTTTGTTCCTGCCTCACTACTCCTTGGACTGATCTTTTGATTCATGACTTCAGGCTTGACATGACTCCTCTCTTGCATGTCATGCGATTCTACTCCTGCCTGACCACCAGATCCTGACCTCTGCCTGACCCTGACTCCACTACTTGCTGAAGTTCTGCTTCGGTGATCTTAGGAATGCCTTATCTACTAAGGGCCATGACTTGTCAGTCGTCTCTAGCCTGATTAGTACCTGACAGTAGGATGGATTGATCTTGAAATCATATTTGCATTCATAGATTTATTTCTAAGTTTTTCTTTTCTTACATGTAACTCCCATCCAGACAGGGCACATAAAATGTGAGAGAGTCTGGCACCTGAGTGAGCCAAGTGCCAGCCTCTTGGGAAAGATGCAGAGGGATTGTGGATCAAGCAGATGGTGGACCTGAGCCCAGAGGCTAGGAGAGTGCACTGGTGTCTTTAGCTAGATAGGGCTCTCATCCACTGAGAAACCCCTCTATGACACCCTCTGACAGTGATACTCTTCTTGCCTTATACCCACAATTACCAGAAAAATGGAACTTAATTTTCCAAACAAACTAAACTTTTATTTTCTGGTATTACCAGCAGTCTAAGTATGAAATAGAGTAATAAAGAATCGCTGATTAGATCAGGGTATATAAGTTTACAGAATTAGGCTGAAGTAGTTGCAAAAGATACAATGAAAAACAAAATTGTGCTTACACAACTATATATACTTGTCTCTTTAGTTAGGAGAAAAATTTACAAACTTTTTCTTCCCACTCTTCTATTCGACAGCTCAAAGTACTATCAGTAAGATACAATTTTCACAATTCCCATCACTTCTCACCATCCACTATTCTCCCGTCTCTCTGAGATACCATGGATATCATGCTCCCAAAATCCAAGTATACATCACAAAACATTCAAGTACTTACTACTCATTACACAGCATCTCTTCTCCAAGGATCAGATTCACTTCTGAATCTCTTTCTTCCAGCTCTCATCTAGGCATTCGTCAGAAACTTCCCCTTCTGAGGTTTCCTAATTCAAAATTCTTCTAACACCAAGGACTTCTTACCAGTCCTCTACCACTATCTTTGGGACTCAGGTTGTCTCTCTTTGAGGAAACATACCTCTCCTTGACTGTTTCCTTGTGAGGAGAACTGCCTACTGCCTCGGGCCTTTCCCCTTGAGGGGGGAAAACTCCTGCAGGAGCCTCTCACATGAGAGGCAGCCTTAGGCTGAACCCAGTCCTCAGATGGGTTCTCTCCACTGACTCTCCACCAAAATCCTAAGCTATCCTTTGTATACTGAAGGACAAACTCCCTCTATAGGACTTTGTTCCCCAACCTTCTTAAAGGAAAAACTCCCATCTAGAACAGCAACCACGTCCTAATTTACACAGTCAAATTGTGTAAATTTACCAGAATGCATGCCATCTAGTGGTCATTTACCATACCCCATATTTAAATTTCAGTTGGCAGGAAATGCAATGTTTGCTTTTTCTGCGGATTTGTTATTCTCTATAGATCCTGGGCAGTCTTCCCTACACAGAATGGTTTCAGGGTCTCTTTAATGACAGAGGAGGCTCCCTGATGGGAGACCTGTCACATGCATATGAGTGTATATGCGAGTGTGTGTGTGTGTGCTATTCGTCACTCAAATCCCTATTTTTTCCATTCTATTTCTTTTTTTTTTATTTTATTTTTAATTGAATTTTACAATGTAAATACAATAATCTCTTGTGCCAGAAATATGTGAAAAAAAGTCATATTGTACAGTGATATAATATTATATCGAGAAAAAAAAAGGAATATTCACACCTTTTTCACAAATCATATTGGAAAAAATGGAAGACCAAGAAAGAAAAAAGAGTGAATTAACATTGTAATAAAGAAAAAAAAGGAAAAACAGATCAAACACCATCTTATCTAACACCTACTACTAAACATCTAAATTAGGCATGCAAATCCAAGAATAATCTCAGTTGAGAAGGTTCAAAGTAAACATAATTAACGTTAAGATACTTTTCAAAGCATTTACATGGATATCTCAATATAAACTGTGCTCCTAAGGACAAAACCTCAGACCGCATAGCAATAATATGGGTAGCCAGGACTGACATTTCTCCCAGCACCCACCCTCTCACAAGTCAATAACAAGCAATGCAATCAATAACATCAACGAGACTTAACTATTTTCAAAGCCAAACGAAGAGAAGCAATTGGTCAAGACCATTCACACAGTCATAGAGATTCCAAGATCAAAAGCAATAGACCAAGCCTCCGGGAAGACCACTGGTTTAAAAACTTTAAAAATTGATAACAATGAATGTTTAATTTATCTCATAGGGTGTTATCTTCCTCTGAGATATCTGTTCTACAAAAAGGATTGTCTTTTGTTTCTAGTAGACCATATTACCCTTTTCAAATGAGAACTGATTTAGAGAGATTTATTAGACGTTTACAATTGAAGGCATATTTTGGTAAAAATGAAGTACAAGTAAGTGACTCCAAAATCAATATGGACACAGCCAGGTTCTTTGGATCCTATAATGCACACTTTCAAGGAATCTGTAATGTAGGATATTAAGCAATTGGAGCAAAGAAAATCTTTTACAGCTCATAATTTATCAAAATCAGAAAAAGATGCTTTAGATAAATTACAGAGAGATTCAACAATTATTATAAAATCAGTCGATAAAGGAGGGAGAATCGTTATCATGAATAAAGAGGACTATATTTTGGAGGTTTTGCATCAATTATCAGATGAACATTGTTATAAATTGTGTCTTTAGATCCAACAAGAAGATTACAATCAGTTATTAAAAGGGTCACTAGCACTGCTTTGGAGGTAGGTTATTTAACAAAAAAAGAGTTTCGATTCTTGAATATTGAAACCATTTGTTGCACAAATGACAACTTATATAAGGGATACAACTCAATTTTTAAATCTCATAGATTCTTTTGAGCTTCAAGACAATGGCGTATTAGTGACTCTAGATGTTAACTCGCTTTATACTAGCATTCCGCAAGAAGAAGCATTGAATGTAATTTCCAATACTTTAAGAAGGATTCGTCCACATACTAGGGTAGATTTTATAAATTTGCGCGAGCGCGTACTTTTGTTCACGCACCAGGCGCGAACAAAAGTACGCTGGATTTTATAAGATACGCGCATAGCCGCGCGTATCTTATAAAATCCAGGGTCGGCGCGCACAAGGGGGTGCACATTTGTGCAACTTGCGCGTGCCGATACTGGCGCGCGCTGCCTGTTCCCTCCAAGGCCGCTCCGAAATCGGAGCGGCCTTGGAGGGAACTTTCTTTCCCCCCCCCCCCCCCCCCCGCACCTTCTCCTCCCTTCCCCTACCTAACCCACACCCCCCGGCCCTATCTAAATCCCCCCTACCTTTGTTGGCAGATTTACGCCTGCCGAAAGCAGGTGTAAATCTGTGCGCGCCAGCAGGCTGCTGGCATGCCATCACCCGACCCGGGGGCTGGTCCAGAGGCCGCGACCATGCCCCTGGGCTGGCACCACGCCTCCGGTCCCGCCCCTTTTACGAAGCCCCGGGACTTACGCTCATCCCGGGGCTCTGCGCACGCCGGCAATCTATGCAAAATAGGCGCGCCGGCGCGTGTAAATCCGGCTGGATTTACGCGTGCAGGGCTTTTAAAATCCGGCCCACTGTGCATACATCTTTTATATTGTGATTGGCAAAAATAGATTTATGTGAAACATTTTTTGTGTTCCAGAAACAGTTATATCTCCAGATAAAGGGGACAGCGAAGGGTTGTACCATGGCTCCATTGCTGGCCAATTTGAATATGTCTGATTTTGAGTTGAACTGGATTGTTAAGTCACCATTTATAGAAAAAAATCAAAATATGGGTGAAATATATTGATGATGTTTTTATGCTTTGGTAAGGCACGATAGAAGAATTAGAAGAATTTAATCGATGGATCAACTCGTGCAATGAAAATATACAATTTACCTGAATTATAAATTTAAACAAATTACATTTTTGGACATTAAAGTGGAGAAGGAAGAAAGTGGTGAATTCGTGACAACTTTATATAATAAAAACTACTGCTCACAATACATATCTGCACTATGAAAGTTTTCATCCACATTCTCTTAGAGACAATTTACCTTTTTCACAGTTTTTGTGGGTGAAAAGAATTTGAACATCTCTTCCGGAATTTAAGAAAAAGTCAAAAGAAATCTCTAATGACTTTTTAGTGTGAGGATATCCAGTTAGTGTAGTTAGGAAACTTTATAAACGTGCTTTATTTTCACCAAGAGAGAATTTACTGGTTGGGACTAATAAAGATAAGTATAAAAAGGAAGATGTAGTTCTCACCTATGTAATGAGGTATGGTTGCCGTTAGAGAGATATTTATTTGGATTCTTTTATAATCCGAAGTATAGCAAGTTGCCTTCACTCCGGTTTACAGTTTTAACAGCTTGTTACAGGTAAATATAATGTGAACGAGAACGAACAACTCATTACAGTTTAAGCAACTTATTGCAGTTTTAACAACTTATTATAGTCAGAGCATAGGCACTAGTCTACAAATAGGTATTATAGTATACAACCATAAAGCGGGATTAACTGTGTATAAACAGTGAAAAAAAAAGTTTCAGAAAAATGCTCAAATATAATGTTTATATGAACAGTTTAAGGAAGTTGATATATGTTTTGCTTACAGAAGGAATAAAAACTTTAAGGAAATGTTGTGTCCATCCTTTTTGCAAGATAAACAAAAGAATTTAAATAACTAAGTTGGGCAATGTAAATGTAGACATTGTCAAGCCTATACAGTGACTTTAGAATTATGAGAATTCATGCATCTTGATGCGAAAAGGAATTACAAGTTGAAACATCTGAGTACATGTGCATCCAAATATATTGTGTATGTGGCTTTATGCCCATGTGGCAAAATATATGTTGGGAAAACAAGTAGAAGTTTCAGCATATGGATTTTAGAACATCGTAGCTGTTTCAAAAACAAGAGAATGGAGGCACCAATGGACTTACATTGTAATGAAAATAAACATGAATTTGATGAACTGTAATTTTTTATAACAGAGATGACTTTACAACATCCACAGGGGGGCAATAGAGATAAATGGTTGCTACAGCAAGAGCAGAGGTGGATCTCTGAGTTGGAAAGCATCTACCCATTGGGAATGAATGCGAGTATTGAATCGATTCATTTTCTACAAGACTGGTGGTCTGCCACCAATCAGATTGATTACAACAATGGGTATGAACGATTTTCATTGGTGAACAATTTGAGGGTGCAATTTGTCAAATTCATGTGATTGACAGCTTCTGTGACCAATCAGAATAGAAAGAAGAATTGAATGTGATAGGTTTCTATTTTTGAACCAATCTTGTTGAACCAATAAGGAGGAGGTTGTTTGAGTTTCTGCCTTTCAAATTTCTTTAAATGGAGGTAAACGTCGGTCATCATTAAGTTACATATGTTGTTTTTGAAAGAGCACACATTGTTGAATGAGATGAGTCCACAGAGGGCAGTGGGCATCAAGATTTTTAAAGAATATATTATAAAATTGATGTTTATTCTTGAATTAGGAACCCTGAATGTTTAAACAAGTCTTCGTGACACAGCCGTTGAGACAAAACATTGGCCAGCTTGTCGGAGTGTTTCAAAATGTGGATATTGATGAAGTCTGTTTAAATGAAAATATCTTCAAAAATGCAAGTGCTTATTCGATTCTGCTCATTCAAAAATCAAGATAAGAACCATGCACTAATCTGTGTGTAGTGGAGTTTATTATAATGTGAACATTGATGAAGTTTATCTAAATGAAAATATCTTCAGAGGCACAACGGCCAATTCAATTCTATTTATTAAAAGATCAAGAAAAAGCATTATAAATTTGTGTGTAGTTTACAAAGGGAAGTCAATACCACAAGCATACAAAGTAATGAGAAGCATACATACGGAGAGATTTAGCTGGATTTAGTTGGACTCTGTGAATTTATAAATATTGGAAAAGAACACATTGAGATAAGTGGATATATCAGTGGTTCCCTTTTTAAAAAAAAAAAAACAAACCAGAAAAAGTATTAAAGTGTTTTGAGAATTAAAGATAACAGAATTTGTATAAAACAACAGAATTAGGTTTTTGCCCTTTACCAGACTGACTGAAAATTTGATAGTCTGGCATTTGAAGTCTTTTCCTCCTTTACAAAGGTTTTTTTAGAAATTGATATTTAACAATTCTTCTTGATGTAGATTAAGAAGCAGAATGCAGTATAGTTTTGTACTAAGAGAAGAGAGGCTGCAGAGGGAAGGAGAGGCATTCAGGAGAGAAAGAATTAAGATAGACTGAGAAGAAAGGCAGGGAAATAGGTTGGGAGAGAGAAGTGAAAGCTGAACAGGGAATTAGGGATTGTATAGACTGGAGAACAGAAGAGGGAGAGGAGATAAAGAGTGAGATTGGAAGTGCGAGGGCTAAATTAGAAGAAAATAAAGGATAAAATAATGAAAGATTAAAAATATTTAAGAGTCAAATAATAAAAGGGAGCCATTTTCAGAAAATTAATATACTTCTGGGCCTGATTTACTATGCTTTCTTCCCCATAGACACATAATGGGAAGAAAGCTTGTATAAAACAAGCTCTAATAAATGTTTTCTACTGTGCAGAAAATGTTATATTTTCAAGTTACCTTTAATTTTTTTTTTATTGAACTCACTGTAAACTGCAAGCTTTCTTGGTTATCATACCTATACTAATACAGGAATGGTAAACCTTCCCTATGTGGCATGTACAATATGTCCCAGATATAGTAACATTGTAACATAGTTGCTTGGGTAGTAACTGCCTGCAGTTTCATAACACCTCAATGTGGGTAACGATAAAATATTAAATATAGATATATATTAAATAAAATGTGTATACAATAGATCGCATGTATACAACACCCCCTCCCCAATCACTCTGCTAACTTATCTTAAAACTCTCATCTGGTTCCAATAAAAGCTCATAAAATATCCTACTGAATATGACTGAATAATAGAAGGACTAGGGGGCACTCCATGAAGTTAGCAAGTAGCACATTTAAGACTAATCAGAGAAAATTCTTTTTCACTCAATGCACAATTAAGCTCTGGAATTTGTTGCCAGAGGATGTGGTTAGTGCAGTTAGTGTAACTGAGTTTAAAAAAGGTTTGGATAATTTCTTGGAGGAGAAGTCCATTAACTGCTATTAATCAAGTTGACTTAGGGAATGGCCTCTGCTATTACTGGCATCAGTAGCATGGGATCTTCTTGGTGTTTGGATACTTGCCAGGTTCTTGTGGCGTGGTTTGGCCTCTGTTGGAAACAGGATGCTGGGCTTGATGGACCCTCGGTCTGACCCAGCTTGGCAACTTCTTATGTTCTTATGCTCTTAAATATGCTAACTTCTGTTCATAAACCTGCATAAATAGCCAAGTTTCAATATCCTTTCATAATGTCACATAATTCATCTCCTTTCTTAGAAACACAAAAACATGAAGGCAGAAAAAAGACCATAAAGCCTGTCTAGTCTGCCCATCCACAGCAACTATTCATCTCTATAAACCCTACCACTCCTTTAGAGATCCTCTGTGTTTACCCCATGCTTTTTTTTTAATTCAGATACTGTCCATATCTCTACCACCTCCATGGGGAGGCTGTTACATGCATCTACAACCCTCTCTGTAAAGAAATGTTTCCTTAGATTACTCCTATGCCCTTTTACCTTCATCACATGACTTCTCATTCTAGAGTCTCCTTTCCATTGAAAGAAGCCTGCCTCCTCTGTGTGGAAACTTTGGAGGTATTTAAACGTCTCTCTATCTTATCACCACATCCCACCTTTCCTCTAGGATATACATGTTTAGATTTTTAAGTCTGTCCCCAGTTTGCTTTAGAATAATGGCCACTGATCATTTTAGTAGCTATCCTCTGAACCAACTCCAATCAGTATATAGCATTTTGAAGGTGAGGTCTCCAGAACTGTGACAGTATTCTAAATGAAATATCATCTTGAATTTATACAGGAGCAATATCACGTCTCTTTTTCTCCTGACCATTCCTCTGCCTATGCAGCCAAGCATCTTTCTGGCTTTTGTTATCAACTTATCCACTTATTTGGCCACCTTAAGATCATCAGATACAATCATCCCCAGCTCCCGCTCTTCTTTCATGCTTAGGAAAATTTTACCCCCTATACAGTACTACACCCTTGGATTTTCATGACTTTGCATTTTATAGCATCAGATTTTAATTGCCAGACTCTAGAATAATCCTCAAGCTTCACTAGATCCCTCCTCATGTTTTCCACATCTTCCTGGATGTCTACTCTGTTGCATATTTTGGTACCCCCACTGCTCCGAGCTGGCCCGAGACTCCGCCCAGCTCACCTACTACGTCGAAGAAGCACCATGGGACAGATCTATAAACGCCGCGCTGGTGAGCCGCCTCTTCCTTTTCGTGCTCCTCTCGCCTGATGCACATCTGAGCGCCCCAGAGCCCCTCGATCGGCCCTGCTCCTCCACGCAACCTCGAGGTGCTGTTTGAGCCCGCTGACCAGACCCCACCACCAGACCCCCACTGCTTCGAGCCGGCCCGAGACTCCACCCAGCTCACCTACTACGTCGAAGAAGCGCCGAGGAACAGATCCATAAGGGCCGCGCTGGTGAGCCATAGGCACCACGAGCCGGCATCACATGCCAAAGGAGCGCAACAAAGGGGCCTACCCCTTAGTGTGCCCCTTTGTGCTGCCCCCTTTGAGCTGAACCCATCTCCCTTTCCCCTTTTACACCATCACAACTTAACAACCTCCACTTCTCCCCCTACTTCTCCACCTCCTGCTAGCTTATGAATTACCCCTATTGCCCCCTTCTCCACCATGGAAACACTGCCCATTCCCAAAATCTCACACCAATCTCTCAAATACAAAATATATAATAATATTCACCCTATTATCTACCCTAGATCCCTCATACCCATAATGATTTCTCCTCTAGCACAATTCCTCGGCCTCATAGCCCTCTCCATCATACTATTCAACTCACAATCCCTTGTCAAACCCCCCACCCCATCTTAAATGACATTTTCCTTGACCTCAATCCAGACATCTGCGCTATCACAGAAACCTGGTTTAAGCCAACTGATCTAGTCCTCATCAACCAACTCCCCTCCCACCTCTATGATATCATCTCTATACCTAGACTCAAAAAAGAGGGGGAGGCCTCCTCTTGCAGCAAAAAAAACCTTCAAGCTCCTATCACAACCCATAAAAAGCAACCCCAGATTCGAAATTGGCCTTTTCAAATCCCCACTCCTCCAAGTATGTCTCGTCCACACAACCCCAGGTCTTCTCAAAAACAACCCCTCCCCTCTCATTGAGCTCATCGCCAATAACATTGACTTTGACACCCCCGCCATCATACTTGGCGATTTTAATCTACTCGTTGATACTGTTCCTCCTTCCCCCAATTGCGAAGCCCTTCTAACTTCTCTGGATGCCATGGGCTTTAAACAAATTATCGACAGTCTGACCCACAAAGCTGGCCACACACGTGACTTAATCTTCGTAAACTCCCTAATCCACCAACCTCAACCCCCATCCTGCACCATGGTCCCCTGGACTGACCATTACTTAATAAAATCAACTCTTTCCATAAACAAACCCCCCCCCCTCCCCCCCAATCACAACAATATCATCCAATACAGAAAACCATGCAACAAAGACGAACTTATCACCTCTTTCACTACTGCCCTAACTGAACTAGACAGCTCTAACCCTGACAATGCCTTCTCCACATGGTCCAACATCAACACTAACATAGCCAACAAAATCTGCTCCCTCATATCCAGACAAATAAATCCTGACCACCAAAACAAAAAACCCTGGTACTCCCCAGAACTCAAAAAACTCAAACACGCCCTAAGGAACATCAAAAAGAAATGGCAGAAAGATCCCTCACCTTCCTTATTCGCTACTTACAAATCCACCCTTCATAACTATAGAAATACTATACAGAAAACCAAACGTGATTTCTACTCCCTTAAAATACACAACTTCCAATATAATGCCAAAGTCCTCTTCTCATATGTTTCCCATCTCACTAAATCTTCCCCTCCCCCCACTTCTGACTCTGACTCTAAAATTAAATGCAACACTATCGCCAAATACTTTGACGACAAAATCACCAACCTCATAATGAATCTCCCCCCAACACAAACACCACCCCCTTAAATCCCAATACAATCATCAACTCCTTCGACTCCATCTCTGCTTCTGAAACTGAATCCCTCATAAAAAAAATAAAACCTGCAGCCCACCCTGCCAATCCTATTCCTCTCAACGCCCTTAAATTGATCTCCAACATTCTAGCCAAACCCTTAGCTGACATCATTAACTCATCCCTCGCATACGGGATTGTCCCTGACACGTTGAAATATGCTATAGTCAAACCTATTTTTTAAAAATCCAACCTAAATCCATCCAAACCTGCCAACTACAGACCCATTTCTAATCTCCTCTTCCTAGCTAAACTCCTAGAGAAGGTCGTCAACACCCAACTCTCTGAATACCTGGAGAAACATAACATTCTCTCCCCCTCACAGTTTGGGTTCCACAAATGCTTTAGCACCGAAACCCTGCTCCTCTCCCTTTCTGACATTATCCTCAAAGGTCTTGACAACAGCCAATCCTACATCCTAGCCATACTCGACATATCCTCAGCCTTCGACACCATTAGTCACAAATTTCTCTTCAACAGCCTGATAGAAATTGACTTATCTGGCTCCGCCCTCAACTGGTTCAAGTCTTACCTGGACAACAGATTCTACAAAGTCAAAATAGGAAACAACGAATCCATTCCCATCAAATTAACCCATGGCGTACCACAAGGATCTTCCCTATCCTCCACCCTCTTCAATATATACATGTTGCCTCTCTGCCGACTCCTGTCTGATCTTGGCCTCACCTACTTTGTATACACGGATGACGTCCAAATTCTTATTCCCATCACTGAATCTATCTCCAAATCCCTCCAAATCTGGAAAAACTGTCTATCCTCAATTAATCATCTCCTCTCAGATCTAAACCTTGCCCTCAATACCTCTAAAACAGAACTCCTTCTCATTTCTCATAACCAAACAACTAAACCTCCCACTGATCCCACTCCTATTCCCCCACCTCCCCTCATATTACAACAGATAAGAGACCTCGGCATCATCCTTGACTGCAATCTGAACCTCAAAAAATTCATTAATGCCACTGCACGTTCTCAAAAATTTCCAACCCCCTCCTCCACCTTTACAACTACCGCACCGTCCTCCAAGCAGTAATTTTTTCCAAAATCAATTACTGCAACTCCCTCCTATTAGGCCTCCCTGCCTCCTCCCTCAAACCCCTCCAAATGCTTCAAAATGCTACGACCAGACTCCTCACTAACACACGCAAAATCGACCACATCTTCCCGATCCTTAAAAACCTCCACTGGCTCCCCATCTCCTTCAGAATCCTTTACAAGACCCTCACAATAATTCACAAAACTCTTCACAATCTAAATATGCATTGGCTAAACAACTCTCTATTCTTCCATACCCCCACCAGACACACCAGATCAGCATACACTGGCACTCTACATGTCCCCCCGCCTAAACTCACACACTTTATCTCCACCAGAGATAGAGCATTTTCCATTGCTGGCCCCTCTCACTGGAACTCAATGCCTCCTGACCTACAACTTGAGCCCTCCACCCAGAAATTAAAAAAAAAATTAAAGACTTGGCTCTTCAAGCAAGCCTTCAATTAACTCCTCTCCATCCCCTTACTGCTAACATTCAATCAGAATCATCTGTATATATTTCCTTACATATTTATTTTCTTATTGATCTTGTTCTATTGTTACTACTGTTTCCCCCCTTCCTGCCTTTCTTCTTCCACTCTCTTTTATAAATACTATTATTATAACCATCGAATTGTTACCATAATATACAACCAGCTATTTCGTTCAATGTAACTTCTACTTCTCCTCTTCCTCCTTCTTCCTCTCTATCAGTTCATTGTAAACCATTGTAATGTCATACGAACTTCGGTATATAAAAGCTTTAAATAAATTAATTAATTAGTTAAATAAAATACCACTCACAAAAAGAAAAACATTTTTCTGACAATCTTTCCTCATTATTGCTTATGAAAATGTTGAAAAGAATTGGTTCAAGGGCCAATCCCTGAGGCACATGGCTGATAATACCTTTTTCTACAGCGTGAACTACATTTACCACTTTCATTTCTTGCCCTCCATTCAACCAGTTTCTAATTTAGTCATTCATTTAAGGGCTCATCCCAAGGGCACTCATGCAGATCTGCATCAAAGGCCAAGTTCCACGGGAAGGCTGTCCCATAAAATAGGAGCACTGCAGCTAGAGGCTGCTCAATGGGCGACTGACAGTCAAGCCATAGCAAACGAAGGGGTTGCAAGCAATGACTGCAAACAAACATCTTGTACCAAGTAAAAGCATCAATCAAGTACTTAGTATCTGTTCCATGAAGACATTTAAATAGTATTGAAAGACATTTAGATGTCAGTCTAAACACTAGTGGGAGACAGCGTAATTCTTTTAGTATTAGTTTTACATGTTCTTAGTCCCTGTTAACAATCTTGCTGAGGGGGTTTGAACAAGCTGGTCATATTAAAGAAATTCCTACAATTCCCTGGTAAAGGGAGTTACAGTAATACACTCGACTCATTACCAGCAAATGAATAAGCATGGCCAGATCCTTCTTTTCAAGAAACAGATGAAGCTGACAAAACTGATGAAGATAACAGAAAAAATTCTTGACCACAGTAGAACTTTGCCACTTCATTTTCAAGTTTGTATCTAATTTTATCCCCAAACTAGGGGCACTATCATTAGCAGTTAGCAGAATCCCACTTAGTTTAAGAAATACTGTAAATGGTCTCCCTCTCCGACTAATCCACAATCCAAACAGATAAATGTGCAGCTGCTTTTTCTGGCTAATCTTACTAAGGACTATTATCATTTTGTAATGCTATGAAAATGATTCTTAGGCAGTAATTTTAGAGCTATGTATTTTTTTTACATTAATATAATGTCTAATGTAATAGAACTGGGGTGATTCTCTCTTGATATTTTTTTTAGAAATATTTGTGTTTTGAAATAAACAGGTTTTTGATTGTTATTTTACATTAGTTTCTTTTTTGTGTTTTACTGTCTTGCAATGAATAATTTATGTTTAACTTTGTTGCATGCCACCAACAGTTCTTTTTGAAACAGGAGACTACAAAATGTACGTAAGTTGGGGTTCAACTTGTCTAGCAGACACAAGCCAATATGCAATGGTATCATGACAGATATTAAGCTTAGAAACCTCCAGTTTGATTGTGCTAACAACTGAATAACATTAATGAATGGGCAGCAATCTATCTAACCTTCTACCAAAAAGTAAAGGGAACAGATAGAAATAAAAAGGTAGCGATAATAGGGGATCCAAGATGGTGTCGCCTGATCAAATGTATGAGTCTGAGCTCCCCTGATTTTCTCATTTTCCTCCCGACTTTCTAAATGTGTCCTTGCTGATATGGGGAAGAGGAAAAGGGTTGTTAGGAAGAGGATGCCTACTGTGTCATATACTATCCTTTTTCAGACCACTATGCTGGGACTTGTGCTTACCTCCACATTGACAGCAGTGTCCAATTTGGCTGAAATTAGTGTAGTCAGCCCTTCAGCGGCTGAAGTGTCGCTCAACAGCCCCAACTGTCGATCTATACTGCGGCCTCCTGGTAGTGCGCTCTCTTTCTTGTGGAGGATATGCCGGACAATACAGAGAAGTCTGATGCTTCTGCAACATCATCCTGGCAGCATCATCCTTCTTCAGCTGGCGAGGAATATGTGGCTGAGTGAGCTGGGAGAGGGGAATCGCTCCACGGAGCTGCAGGAGAGTACTGAGGCAGTTTGGGTGCAGTTAACTTCATCCGAAGTCCCGAATTAAGTTCTGGGACATATTCACAGGATATTATTGATGCTATCTCTAGTCTTAAAGCTAGAATTATCTTTTGAGAAGCCTGCTCAAATTATTCTTGAAAGTTTGTGGACTGTAATATAGAAACATAGAAACATATAAATGTCTGCAGAAAAGGACCAAATGATCCACCCAGTCTGCCCAGCAAGCTTAGGCCAGTATCTGCTGCACTGTGCAGGTTGCCCCAGTGTTTACCACTTTCCCAGACCGTAAAGGTCAGGGCCCTCGGATGCTGTCCAAATCCAATTTTTCCTAGCCCCTGCTGTGGAAGCAGAAAGCAATGATGGAGCCGCATCAAAAGTATCAGGCTTAATGATTAACAAGTTGATTTTAAAAGGCCCGTGTACACAAATAGCAGGGGATATGCGCGTGGCCAGGCCCTGCGCATGCCGAGCACATTTTAGAAAGGGTCCGTGCGTAACTCCTGATACATGCACAAGTGCCAGGCCTGAAGAAAGGGGCAGGCTGGGGGAGGCGGGGTTTGGGAGGGGCAGGGGGCAGGCCAGGACAGCGCCATTAGATGCTGCCCCGGGGAGGCGCGCATCAACAGCCGGCTGGCACACGGAGTTTACTTCTGCTCCGGAGGAGCAGTAAGTATATAAACAAAAAAATTGGGGATAGCTAGGGTAGGTTTAGGGGTTGTGGAGGAGAGGGGAAGAGGGAGCAAGACTAGGGTTAGGGTTAGGGAACTGAGCAAAGGTCCAATCGCATCGTCGCACGATTCTTTTAAAATCCCCCCCTCCCCCCCCCCCCATGCATGGAGGAGGCCACCCGCCCACACATGTGGACATTAAAATCTGGTGCCATGTGCGCACGGGAATCGCATTTTATAACATACTGACGCGCACATGTTATACAATTGTGTGCATATGGATGCATGCGTGGGCCTTTTAAAATCTACTCCTAAGTATAGTAAAAGCCGGATCAGCAAGGTACCCCCATGCTTATTTGTTTGCCACTGTAAAATTCGGGGCCCTCGTTGCTTGCTGTCTGAATCCAATTCTCCTTTTCCCACTGCCGCTGAAGCAGAGAGCAATGATGGAGTTGCATTAAGCCTTGATACTGTTATTTCTCAATGGTGGCCATTGAGAAATCAGTCTCCTCTCTTGTGTTATTGACTGTTGATTCACATTCTAAATTTCACTCTCAAGAACAGCCTATCTCAGTTGTGAAAGAGGCTTTCTGATGTGGAAAATTTCTGTTGCTCAAAGAAGTTCAGAGTAACATAAGGATCTACTGTATCTTTGTCTTCAAGGAGGATTGAAAACATGGAAAACTCTCTCATGTCTTTGAATCTGCATGTACTTAATTTGCCTTATGTGCCTCTTATTTTTCCCTCTAAACCTTTTAAGTCTAACTCAAAGGAGGTACTGCAAATTCCAGAAGCTGCATTACCTTCTTTTGGAAAAATGTATTTTGCCTATTTCCCAGAAAGTCATTGGAGGTGACTTGTTGGATGTTTCCATTGATTTATCAAATTTCTTGGAGAATTCTGGAGAAGAAAATTTGGCTAGAGCTACATTATGTGTGATGTTTGATTTTTTTGTAAAGTTGTAACAATATTTTTCATCCTTTAAACAGAGCAAGGATGTTCTGTTTAAAGGACAAGAAATGTGGATGTTTCCTGATCTTGCTAAAGCTAGCAGGAACGTAGGAGGAAGTTCCTGGCTATGAGACCAGAGGTGCTGGCCTTGGGGGCTTCTTGTGTTATTTGACAGTCCTGTAAATATGCTATAATTCTTGATGCTATTAGATTTCTTTTTATGTTCCCTTGCAGTTAAGAGAGTTTATAGATGCTAGACATAGCGCTGCTACTTGATTTGGCCTTGTGTGTGTGTGTATGTCTGTGAATTTAGGTATTGTGGGTAGGGTTCTGCTCAGACATATTCCTTTTCCCTTTTTTTTCCTACTTAGGTTGGCCTTTTCTGTGGCTTTTTCTGTTCCCTCTTAGAGATTTGGGGTCTACAAATTATATGTATTTCTGTTATAATTTATTTCCTTATTATGATTATGATTTTGTATGTTTCCTATTTTTTTTCAAAGATGTCTTCTATTTGATTTGTGTAATAAATAAAAAGTTATTTTTAAAAGTAGCGGCAATACAGAACCTTATGGGACTCCACAGTTCATCAATTTAACTATTGAACGATGTGCATGCCAATGGATCCTGTATCAACAATTTGCAAGAAAGGAAGAAATCCAGTTCCCCACCACTCCAGACCACCCAGTAGATCTTGCAAAGATGGTGATCAGATATCTCCAACAGAATAATAAGGGAATCAACATCTTTGTCTGCCTGTAAACATAATTTTATTAATTTTATTTTATTTCAATTTTAATTTACAGTATATTCCATCTTCCCTGACACTTCAAAACAGATTACATTCAGGTACTGTTGGTATTTCCAACAGTACCTGATGGAAATACCAATCCCAGAGGATTTACAATCTAAAGGGGACATTTAGTAAACTGCATTAAGACATTTACCATGCAGTAAATGCCTTAACACAGCAATAACATGTGGTATTTTAAATGCATAGTTACATAGTTAATGATGGCAAATAAAAAATAAAATGATCCATCCAGTAGGGATGTGCAGAGGGACACCATACATTGCATTCAGGATTCGTATTCGTCGGGGGGCAGATACGTTGCATTCGGCAAGGGGGTCCCCGATACGTACATGTGTTAATTCGTATTCGTTTCCTGGCTAAAATTGAATTAAGTACAACTCCCTACCCTCCCCCCCCCCCCCCCCCAAGCCTTACCAAAACTCTCTGGTGGTCCAGCAGGGGGTTCGGGAGCCATCTCCTGCACTCACACCCTCGGCTGCCGGTATTCAAAATGGCGCCGATAGCCTTTGACCTTCTATGTCACAGGGGCTACGGGTGCCATTGGTCAGCCCCTGTCACATGGTAGGAGCAATGGATGGCCGGCGCCATCCATTGCTCCTTTATTGAGGAAGATGTTGGAAACATATCTACATTTGAACATAAGAACATAAGAAAATGCCATACTGGGTCAGACCAAGGGTCCATCAAGCCCAGCATCCTGTTTCCAACAGTGGCCAATCCAGGCCATAAGAACCTGGCAAGTACCCAAAAACTAAGTCTATTCCATGTAACCATTGCTAATAGCAGTGGCTATTCTCTAAGTGAACTTAATAGCAGGTAATGGACTTCTCCTCCAAGAACTTATCCAATCCTTTTTTAAACACAGCTATACTAACTGCACGAACCACATTCTCTGGCAACAAATTCCAGAGTTTAATTGTGCGTTGAGTAAAAAAGAACTTTCTCCCATTAGTTTTAAATGTGCCCCATGCTAACTTCATGGAGTGCCTCCTAGTCTTTCTACTATCCGAAAGAGTAAATAACCGATTCACATCTACCCGTTCTAGACCTCTCATGATTTTAAACACCTCTATCATATCCCCCCTCAGCCGTCTCTTCTCCAAGCTGAAAAGTCCTAACCTCTTTAGTCTTTCCTCATAGGGGAGTTGTTCCATTCCCCTTATCATTTTGGTAGCCCTTCTCTGTACCTTCTCCATCGCAATTATATCTTTTTTGAGATGCGGCGACCAGAATTGTACACAGTATTCAAGGTGCGGTCTCACCATGGAGCGATACAGAGGCATTATGACAATTTCCGTTTTATTCATCATTCCTTTTCTAATAATTCCCAACATTCTGTATGCTTTTTTGACTGCCACAGCACACTGCACCGACGATTTCAATGTGTTATCCACTATGACACCTAGATCTCTTTCTTGGGTTGTAGCACCTAATATGGAACCCAACATTGTGTAATTATAGCATGGGTTATTTTTCCCTATATGCATCACCTTGCACTTATCCACATTAAATTTCATCTGCCATTTGGATGCCCAATTTTCCAGTCTCACAAGGTCTTCCTGCAATTTATCACAATCTGCTTGTGATTTAACTACTCTGAACAATTTTGTGTCATCTGCAAATTTGATTATCTCACTCGTCGTATATCTTTCCAGATCATTTATAAATATATTGAACATTAAGGGTCCCAATACAGATCCCTGAGGCACTCCACTGTCCACTCCCTTCCACTGAGAAAATTGCCCATTTAATCCTACTCTTTGTTTCCTGTCTTTTAGCCAGTTTGCAATCCTCGAAAGGACATCGCCACCTATCCCATGACTTTTTACTTTTCCTAGAAGCCTCTCATGAGGAACTTTGTCAAACGCCTTCTGAAAATCCAAGTATACTACATCTACCGGTTCACCTTTATCCACATGTTTATTAACTCCTTCAAAAAAGTGAAGCAGATTTGTGAGGCAAGACTTGCCCTGGGTAAAGCCATGCTGACTTTGTTCCATTAAACCATGTCTTTCTATATGTTCTGTGATTTTGATGTTTAGAACACTTTCCACTATTTTTCCTGGCACTGAAGTCAGGCTAACCGGTCTGTAGTTTCCCGGATCGCCCCTGGAGCCCGTTTTAAATATTGGGGTTACATTTGCTATCCTCCAGTCTTCAGGTACAATGGATGATTTTAATGATAAGTTACAAATTTTTACTAATAGGTCTGAAATTTCATTTTTTAGTTCCTTCAGAACTCTGGGGTGTATACCATCTGGTCCAGGTGATTTACTACTCTTCAGTTTGTCAATCAGGCCTACCACATCTTCTACGTTCACCGTGATTTGATTCAGTCCATCTGAATCATTACCCATGAAAACCTTCTCCATTACGGGTACCTCCCCAATATCCTCTTCAGTAAACACCGAAGCAAAGAAATCATTTAATCTTTCCGCAATGGCCTTATCTTCTCTAAGTGCCCCATTAACCCCTCGATCATCTAACGGCCCAACTGACTCCCTCACAGGCTTTCTGCTTTGGATATATTTAAAAATGTTTTTACTGTGAGTTTTTGCCTCTACAGCCTACTTCTTTTCAAATTCTCTCTTAGCCTGTCTTATCAATGTCTTACATTTAACTTGCCAATGTTTATGCGTTATCCTATTTTCTTCTGTTGGATCCTTCTTCCAATTTTTGAATGAAGATCTTTTGGCTAAAATAGCTTCTTTCACCTCCCCTTTTAACCATGCCGGTAATCGTTTTGCCTTCTTTCCACCTTTTTTAATGTGTGGAATACATCTGGACTGTGCTTCTAGAATGGTATTTTTTAACAATGACCACGCCTTTTGGACATTTTTTACTTTTGTAGCTGCTCCTTTCAGTTTTTTTCTAACAATTTTTCTCATTTTATCAAAGTTTCCCTTTTGAAAGTTTAGCACGAGAGCCTTGGATTTGCACACTGTTCCTTTTCCAGTCATTAAATCAAATTTGATCATATTATGATCACTATTGCCAAGCGGCCCCACCACCGTTACCTCTCTCACCAAGTCCTGTGCTCCACTGAGAATTAGATCTAAAATTGCTCCCTCTCTCGTCGGTTCCTGAACCAATTGCTCCATAAAGCCATCTCCCCTATGAGGAAAGGCTAAAGAGGTTAGGGCTGTTCAGCTTGGAGAAGAGATGGCTGAGGGGGGATATGATAGAGGTCTTTAAAATCATGAGAGTTCTTGAATGAATAGATGTGAATCGGTTATTCATACTTTCAGATAATAGAAGGACTAGGGGGCACTCTATGAAGTTAGCAAGTAGCACATTTAAGATTAATCAGAGAAAGTTCCGTTTCACTCAACGCACAATTATGCTCTGGAATTTGATGCCAGAGGATGTGGTTAGTGCAGTTAGTGTAGCTGGGTTTAAAAAAGGTTTGGATAGGTTCTTGGAGGAGAAGTCCATTAACTGTTACTAATCAAGTTGACTTAGGGGCGGATTTTAAGAGCCCTGCTCGCCTAAATCCGCCCAAATCCGAGCGGATTTAGGCGAGCAGGGCCCTGCGCGCCGGTAAGCCTATTTTACATAGGCCTACCGGCGCGCGCAGAGCCCCGGGACTCGCGTAAGTCCCGGGGTTTTCGGAGGGGGCGTGTCGGGGGCGGGCCCGAACCGTGCGGCGTTTTTGGGGCGTGTCGGGAGCGTTCCGGGGGCGGGCCCGGAGGCGTGGCTATGGCCCAGGGTGGCCCGGGGGCGTGGCCGCGCCCTCCGGACCCGCCCCCAGATCACGTCCCGGCGCGCTAGCAGCCCGCTGGCGTGCGGGGATTTACGTCTCCCTCCGGGAGGCGTAAATCCCCCAACAAATGTAAGGGGGGGGTTTAGACAGGGCCGGGCGGGTGGGTTAGGTAGGGGAAGGGAGGGGAAGGTGAGGGGAGGGCAAAAGAAAGTTCCCTCCGAGGCCGCTCCAATTTCGGAGCTGCCTCGGAGGGAACGGGGGTAGGCTGCGCGGCTCGGCGCGCGCCGGCTATACGAAATCGATAGCCTTGCGCGCGCCGATCCCGGATTTCAGCGGCTACGCGCGTATCTACTGAAATCCAGCTTACTTTTGTTTGCGCCTGGAGCACCAACAAAAGTACGCCTATTCGCGGTTTTTGAAAATCTACCCCTTAGAGAATGGCCTCTGCTATTACTGGCATCAGTAGCATGGGATCTTCTTAGTGTTTGGTTCTTGTAACCTGGTTTGACCTCTGTTGGAAACAGGATACTGGGCTTGATCTGACCCAGCATGGCAATTTCTTATGTTCTTATGTTCTTAATTGTGATAATTTTGAGCAACTAAAACAAATGTCTGTGATAATGGAGGATGTAATAAATCAGACTGACAAATTAAAGAGTAACAAATCACTAGGATCAGATGGTATGCACCCCGGAATCCTAAAAGAATACAAACATAAAATTACAAACCTGTTATTAGTAATCTGTAACCTATCATTTAAAATAGTCATAATACCTGAAGACTGGAGGGTGGCCTGTGTGATGCCAATTTTTAAAAAGGGCTTGGGGTGATCTGGGAAAATATAGACCGGTGAGCCTAATGTCAGTGTTAGGCAAAACTGTAGAAGCTCTTTTTAAAAACAAAAATCAATCATGTATAATAAACCTTCTATCTATTTCAGTTAGAGCTTTTTTTGCACTTATTTGTGTGAGACTACTAATTAACTCCTACTTTACAATATTACTTTTCCCAATCCCTTAAATGGGCAGTAGTTTATATATCAAGTCTGAGTGAGGGTTTGTTTTGCACTTATTTATCCAAAGAATTAGTTGATGCCTATTATGTACATTTTCTCCTTGTCTTCTAACTGTGCAATAATTTATAAACATAGATTTGAGATGGGGTGGTTAGGAGTGGGTAGCACCACTGTCCCGGCGACACTTTCTTTTATTTATTTATTTTTTTGGTAAGGCAAAACAGTAGCCTTCACTAAGCTACCAGAGGAAAAGCTGAAAGTTCAACCAGGAAGAAATCCAACTCTGGCAGAAATTTTTTGTATAAATCTATTTGATAGATATTTGCCCCAGGGAGCATCTTTCCCGCCTTTTGAATTTCTAACAGCATTATGTTCTTAAATGATTGGAGATGTTAGTACTTTAGCCTGCTCTGTTAATACTCCTGGGTGGTAATCCAGGAGTAATGCCCTGCCCTTAGAATTATAAGAGAAGGGTGCTCTGCCTTTCAGATAGAAGTTTAAAATCCTTTTTTTTACATAAGCATTTGAAACATAGAAGTATAGAAATGTTGGCTGAGAAGGACCAAATGATCCATCCAGTCTGCCCAGCAAGCTTATGGTGATATCTGCTGCATTGTATAGGTTTCCCCTGTGCTTATCAGTTTCCCAGACCATTAAAGTCAGGGTCTTTGTTCAACTGTTCTTTACAGTTAATGGCCTTTCATTGTAATCAGTAGTTTAAGATTAAGATAGTCATTTTTAGTTAAGTGATTTTGCATTGTGTTACTTCTGTAACTAAGATTTTGACTGTGTGGTTATGTTATAGATTGTTTTTCATGTTGTCGTAATTATTATTTTTATGTGTTTTTATTGTACCATGCTAAGGAAACTACCCTACATTAGTGGAATATAAATGATTTGAAATAAATAAAATAATAAAGGGGATGGAATGATTCCTCTATAAGGAAAGGCTAAAGAGGTTAAGACTCTTCAGCTTGGAGAAGAAATGGCTGTAGGAAGATATGACAGAGGTCTATAAATTAGTGAGTGAAGTGGAATGGGTAAACGTGAATCAGTTGTTCACTCTTTCAAAAAGTACAAAGGCAAGGGAACATACAATGAATTTATTAGGTGATACATTTAAAACTAATAAAAGAAAACATTTTTTACTCAATGCATAATTAAGCTTTGGAATTCATTGCTAGAGGATATGATGAAAGCTATAAGTGTAGCTGCATTTAAAAATGTTTGGATAAGTTCCTGGAGGAAAAGCCCATAAACCATAATTAAGGTGGAGTTGCCGAAATCCATTGCTTATCCCTGGGATTAGCAGCATGGAATCTATCTACTCCTTGGGATCCTGCCAGGTACTTGTGACCTGGATTGGCCATTGTTGGAAATAGGATACTGGCTTGATGGACCTTTGCTCTGATCCAATATGGCAAATCTTATGTACTTATATAATTATATAATTGAGTAAATTTTGGAAATATTAGTTACAACACCCAGTCTGTCATCATCAAATACTGCTTTGATATAAAGGTTAGCAACCATTGTGCACCAGTTCTCTCTGTGCCCAGTTTTCCTTTTTCTTTCACCCATCTTGAACATTTTTTATGTCATTTTATCTCTTTTGCCCTGTAAAATTACCTCCAGTACTACATTGGCTGATTTTCTATCACACCCTCTAAGAATATGACCAGTAAAAGAAAAACATTTTTGGCCAAGTCTACCAGGGTTCTTTTGCTTCACATCATTTCATGATTGCTCATTTGAGATCATGTCCTTCTAACTAGTATTCTGTCTATAACTTCACATTTCAAATGATTGTACCATTTTCTTTATGATCTTTTTACTATAAGTCCATGTTCCACTTCTATGTCCTACCTATGAGAATATGTATACTCTCAGTAGCCTTTTCTTTAGCTTTAAATCTAAGTTTCTCTTAAGAAATGCCTCACGGTGCTATCATTTTTTATATTCTCAATATTTTGTTTAACTTTTTCTAAATATTTTCTATCTTTTGTGATCCAACTACCTAGAAATACTGTATATTCTTTCATTTCCTTCTGTTTCATTCAATCAGCAAATGCTTCTATAGCATTGGTATTCATTTTACAGTTGGCAATTTTATTGCATTATTATCTTGTAAATTCTGCAAAGCGTTCCCCTGCAATTCACTTTGAGCTCCTGGAAACAGCGATGTTCAAAAAAATATCACAACCTAACTTACATTGAATAGCTCACGTGATATCTGTTTTATCATAGCCAATATAGGCCATTTAGATCCAGCGTATGACATAATCTGTGACATCGCTGTGAAGACTGATTGTGCTGATGTTTATCATTAATATATAATATTGTAAGCTGCCTTGACTGTTCGCAGAACACAGCATATAAATAACGCTAAATAAATAAAGATGGCCACTGCTAAAGGTTTAGCAGAATAACAAGGCAACTGTTCAAAAAAAAAAGAAACATTTTTTAAATAGTACAGGGTGCTTATTGCTTCCAGTCATATGGATGTTTGAAAGGTACAGAATGTCTTTTCAGTGCAAGCATCCAATCTATTAAACCATAAAATGTAATAAAATATGAGGTTTATCTCACAAGACCGTGCAGCACCTGTAGGAATCCGAGACTACATTTTACTGTTGCCGAGACGGTTTCCTGTTACATGTGGTAATAATGCGGCTCTGTACGAGATTGTCACTCATTGCCGTGAAGCACCCTGGTATTCTGCCGCTGCTATGGCATTTCCTTTCCTTTTCTTCTCCCAAACCAGTTTCTGTTCATTTTATTGTGGAAAATCCCTAGTACACAAATAGCACAACAACAAGAATAATTGTGACTCTTGAGGGGGAAACAAATGATTGCAAACTCAAATAAGAAACATTCCTTTCATGCCTGCACTTGGAAGCATTCAACAAAAAACAATTCACGCTCCAGTTACAAAGAACTGAATGAATCACTGCAGGATGAATCTGCTTCGTGGTTCTGGTGGCGGTATTTGCCAAAAGATTAAAATGTTTTCGCAGTTGTATTACTAATTGCATTACACATTGTTTAGTGTAAACGGGCATCACAGAAAAGCATGACTTCATGCCAATTAATACTTACAAAACAAAGGCACTTTACAAGAGGAACCTTGGCCAGAACAGAAAAACGTTCCAATGATTGACAAAACAATTTTCTCTTAAAAAAAAAAAGTGAGTAGAAAGCAAACGTTGATGAGGACATGAAGCAACATACAAGAAATAGCTCTGATCTGCAGACACTCTGTTTTCAAAAAGAGTAAGGGAGCACTCTATGTATTCTGCACATAATATTTTAAAAGTTCATCGAGCAAGCCTATCCCTGTTTAGATTAAAGGCCTGGCTTTTCTTGTTCATTTTCTTGAAACCTGGGAAAGAAGTCTTGTTGACAAGGAAGTCATATGCAGTGTTGACTTGCATGGAAACAGAAATATGACAATAGATGAAGGCTGCAAGAGCCATCTAGTCTGCCCAAATTCCTTCCTGTTAAAATGCCATAGACCAGACTTAGGGCCTCATTTTCCAAGGAGTTACCGCAGGAGATAAATTCGCAAATCGCGCTAACAGCCGTTAACGCAATTTGCGAATGCAAATTCTTAATTTAGTATTCAGGGGGTGGAGTTGGGGCGGAGTTTATGTAAAATTATCGTGTGCGGCGAAACGGCCACAGTGGTAGCGCGGCTCCCAACGCGGCCAATAGCTACAACCCTTTCATTCGCGATACGTTGTGCGCTACAGGCCGGTAAAGGAGTATTGCGGTTCACGATATTCCCAGACAGCCCGTTTCAGTATCAGAGAGAGAGAGAGAGAGAGAGGCAACAACAAGCTAGGTTGAGAGAATGTTGCCCAAATCTCTTCTTGGAACGAGTTTCCTCACTCCGACGGCCAGCAAATCTTCACTAGAGACCACTGTTCTTTCCGTAGGTCTCATGTTGAATGTGAAAGTGGCCCACAACCCCCTACGCTCATACCTAATCCCCACCTCGAGTTACTAGGTGGCCCTCCCATAGGGATACAAATACCTGTCTAGGGCATAGGCACTATAGTAAGGTGATCTCTCTCTCTCTCTCTCTATCTCTCTCTCTCTCTCTCTCTCTCTCGCTCTCTCTCTATCTCTCTCTCTCTCTCTCTCTCTCTCTCTCTCTCTCTCTCTCTCTCTCTCTCTCTCATAGTTCCAGTCAAATAACAGCCCAACTGTAAAAGCTAATTTAAAACAGAGAGCCTAATCATTCTCCTGAAGGCTAGATAATTGTCTTATCTCTGCAGACTAACAGGGAAATTATTCCAAAACTCTAGGCCCACACAGGAAAGAATTCTCGTCCTGGTCTCCTCTAAGCGAATGTCCTTCCCGGATGTTAATTGAAGGAGGGCTTCAAATAAAAGATCTAACTGGAACCCAGGAAGAGATCATATGGTGGTAGATTTTAAAAGCCCTGGATTTAAGTGCGCAGGGCGCACCTATTTTGCATAGGCCGCCGGTGCGCGCAAAGCCCCGGGATGCGCGTAAGTCCCAGAGCTTCATAAAAGGGGCGGAAGGGGGCGTGTTGGCCAGATGGGGGTATGTCCAGGGGTGGGTCCGGGGTCAGGGGGCGGTCTGAGGTGGGTTCGGGGGCGTGGTGACGGTTCGGGGGTGGGCCGGGAGGGCAGTCCCGAGTCCCCTGGCACTGCGGCCTGTGCCGGGGGATGCCGAGGCGGCGCGCACAAGTTACACCTACCTCAAGCAGGCGTAACTTGTACAGCAAAGATAGGAGGGGATTTAGGTAGGGCTGGGGGGGGGTGGGTTAGATAGGGGAAGGGAGGGGAAGGTGGGGGGACACGGAAGGAAAGTTCCCTCTGAGGCAGCTCTGATTTTGGAGCGGCCTCAGAGGAAACGGAGCGGCTTAGCGTGCGCAGGCTGCTGATTTTGTGCAGCCTTGCATGCGCCGACTCCGGATTTTATAAGATACGTGCAGCTATGCACGTATCTTATAAAATCTGGCGTACTTTTTAAAGATTTACCTCATGGATTTTTCTAAAAACTAAATTAAGAACTTTGATCTGGAGTGTATCGAGCAAAATTACTAAAGTGCTCCTTGGCTCTGTGTTTTTTTCTGATTACAAACTGACATTTGTCTAGAATCGAATTATCATCCAAAAAATTATTATGTTGGCCAGCAATTACTTTTCTATGATTTTATACTAAAATACTAACGGGCTGATACAGTAAAAAACGCGGGAGAGCGAGCACCCGCTCTCCCAGCACGCACACAGGACTCTCTCCTGTGAGCGATCCAGTAAAAAAATTTATTTAAATTAGTCCCGGCGGTAAAAAGAGGCGCTACGGACACTAGCGCGTCCCTGGTGCCTCTTTTCGGACAGGAGCGGAGGCTGTCAGTGGGTTTGACAGCCGACGCTCAATCTGCCGGCGTCGGGTCTCGAGCCCGCTGACAGCCACGGGTTTGGAAACTGGACGCCAGCAAAATTGAGCATCCGGTTTTCAACCCGTGAGCCGCGGGCCTATTTCAAGTTTTTTTTTTTTTAACTTTTATAAACTTTCGGGACCTCTAACTCAATATCGCCATGATATTAAGTCGAAGGGTGCACAGAAAAGCATTTTTTACTGCTTTTCTGTGCACTTTCCCGGTGCCCGGAAAAATTAGCGCCTACCTTTGGGAAAGCGCTAATTTCTGAAAGTAAAATGTGCGGCTTGGCTGCACATTTTGCTTACTGAATCATGCGGGAATACCTAATAGGGCCATCAACATGCATTTGCATGTTGCGAACACTATTAGGTTCGGCGGGGGTTGGACGTGCGTTTTGGACGCGCTAATACCCCTTACTGAATAAGGGGTAAAGCTAGCGCGTCGAAAACGCGTGTCCAAATGCCGGCTAACAGTGTGCTCCATCGGCCTGTAAATTAGGTACTAGAAGAAAATTAGCCAATACTATAGGCTTCAAGGCAGGTATATTTACTAAAGATTTAACAGTGGGTTCTTTCAAAATTCTTGGAAAACAGTCTTCACACAAAAATGCATTAACCAAGATTGTAAGGTGCACAATTAAGCCATTTCAGACTGATTTCAAAAGCCATGAAGGGGAAGGGTCTGTTAGACAAAAGCTTAGCTTAATCCGTGCCAAAAAAAACCCCCTAATTCTTCAGCTAAAGCCTCAAATGCTCCCCAACAAATGGGGCCAGTGCTAGCATTTTTGCTGCCCTGTGTGAAAACTTGTGTTGCCATCCCCTTGGTTCTATTTTTTTAACACTTAAATTGTGTTGTTCTTCCCAATAACCAACACATAGTATAAACTGTCAGTTACGGTCTGTCCCAACTTCCCAAGCCCCTTTTCCCCTGCCAAAAAAAGTCCTCTGATGATCCAAATTTTAAAAACTAACACGCACACCCTTAGGATATATCTATGCAGATGATATGCAATTGGTATTTCCACTGGGGCGAGATTTAGTGACCTTAGGCAATGTACAAGAGGGTTTAAAAACACTGATGGAATGGATGGCAGTAAATAAATTAGCTTTAAATGCGGGAAAGAGAGAATGGATGTTTTTTTACAACTATAGACATATCTAGACCTTTAAAGTTAGAAGTGGGTAAGATCTCTTGCTTGGGTGCGCCAGTAATTAGAAATTTGGGGGTACAGTATGATGATAAGTTGTTTTTTGAACCACAGATCTCACTGGTGGTGTGAAGGGAATTCTTGAAGTTGCATCGATTGAAGAAAATCAGGGGTTTGGTGAACTCTCAAGTGTTTTGGATAATATTACAGACATTGGTGATGCTGGTATTTGACTACTGGAATGGGGTGTTGATGAAAGTGATATTCAACGGCTCCAAGTAATGCAGAATTTGGCAACCAAATTAGTCTTTGAGTGCCCAAAGAGACAAAGTGCTAGACCACTACTAAACAAATTACATTGGCTTCCCATTGGAGAAAGGGTAACATTTTTTTATCTTAAGCATGAATTTGTTTACTACTAAGCCTAATAACATGTTATGTTTTTACACCCTTGTCAACCCCTTTATCCCTATAACCTATTTTCAGTTCCTTGTAAACCGGTGCGATATGTATTCTTTACAGGAACATCGGTATATAAAAATTAAAAATAAATAAATAAATAAATAACCTTATTTTGTAAACCGTTATGATGGCGTTATTTTGATGTTTCTGAATGATGGTATATAAAACTCGTTAAATAAATAAATAAATAAAATTTAAGATTATAACCCTGATGTACAAGTTGGCTCAAAATGAGGGAGCTAATTATTTATGGAGGCTAGAAAGTAAGCATTTTCCAATTCATAATCTATGATCTGCAAATGATGCCTTGTTTTTTGTCCCGAGGGTGAAAGAAATTAAAAGGGTAGCCTTCCAAAACAGGATATTCTCAGTGTTTGGGCCTACATTATGGGCTTATAGTTTACATTTACCTGTTCTCTTCCACTAATACATTGTGGAATTCAGCACTATTAGACATTAGGTTGGAGTCCAACTATTTTTCATTCAGAAAGAAAGTAAAGGCATGGCTCTATCCAAGAACCTAATACGGCTGGCAGTCTTTTTAGGTTGTTTTTGTTTTTATTTTAATGTACTGTGCTTTTTTATATTGTTTTTATGATTTTATGGCTGTGTTTATGATGTTGTGAACCACTGTGATCAGTTTTTGATGCGTATAAAAGTAGCTTGGAAATAAATAAGCCATGGGTCTAAAACACTTGCCTTAGCTATTGGAATAAAAATAATGCTGGCTTACCCTGTAGTCAGCACCATTTTTTTTTTAATAATTTTTTATTTTCATAAATTTCAAATATTTCACAAGAATTACCTTGGTAGTAATTTCAGTACATCATTCAAGAAATACAGGACATTCCTCAATTTTAAAGAAGAAGAAAATTAGAAGAAAAAATCTAACATTTATGTACCTAAATAAAAGAAATAGAGGAAAAGATTCTATGAAAAAGAGCGTATAAATCTTTTACCACGTAAATTTACTGAAAAGAAACTTGGACGGTAAGAAGATGAATTGGCCATCATATTAAGCTGAGCTAGTTGGGGGTAATCCTCGGGTGTGTGTATCCAGGAATGTTCTGGGTTCAAAGAAAGCATAATTCACATTTTGAAATTTAATAGAACACTTGCATGGGTAATGCAGTAAAAATCTTGATCCCAATTGAATCGCTTCCATACGCGTGGCCAGAAAATTATTTTTCCGAATCTAGGTTGATTTTGTAACATCCAGGTAAAGCCAAAGCTTTTGTTCATAAAATAGACTGTCTATTCTGGGAAAAAAGCCTCAAAACGTTTCTATCCATTAAGAAATCAAAGTAACCAATAAAGGTTAAGAACATAAGAAATTGCCGTACTGGGTCAGACCAAGGGTCCATCAAGCCCAGCATCCTGTTTCCAACAGTGGCCAATCCAGGCCATAAGAACCTGGCAAGTACCCAAAAACTAAGTCTATTCCATGTTACCATTGCTAGTGGCAGTGGCTATTCTCTAAATGAACTTAATAGCAGGTAATGGACTTCTCCTCCAAGAACTTATCCAATCCTTTTTTAAACACAGCTATACTAACTGCACTAACCACATTCTCTGGCAACAAATTCCAGAGTTTAATTGTGCGTTGAGTAAAAAAGAACTTTCTCCGATTAGTTTTAAATGTGCCCCATGCTAACTTCATGGAGTGCCCCCTAGTCTTTCTATTATCCGAAAGAGTAAATAACCAATTCACATCTACCCATTTTAGACCTCTCATGATTTCAAACACCTCTAACATATCCCCCCTCAGCCGTCTCTTCTCCAAGCTGAAAAGTCCTAACCTCTTTAGTCTTTCCTCATAGGGGAGCTGTTCCGTTCCCCTTATCATTTTGGTAGCCCTTCTCTGTACAAGAATCTTTTTGCAAGTCTGGGTTAGGGAAGAGTACTCTTTAGTTGTATTGTTTTGTAAATGTTTAATTCAAAAGAATTAAACAAAACTGGTGGGGCTTTCACTTCCTCTATGCTGATCTTGCGATGCACAAGATCAGCATTTATGAAGTGCAAGTCCCACCAGTTTCGAACATGATACAGCGTCAGAACACGGGGAGGAGCAGCAGAACGGGCTTCTACCATTGAAAACCAGAGAAAAGTCAGAGAAAGGTAAGAATGAGACTAAGAGGCCCCAGCTGTGTCAGAAAGCATGTGTGTGTGAGAGAAAAACAGTGTGTGAGTGTGTGTGTGTGTGTGTGTGTGTGTGTGTATGTGTGTGTGAATGTGTGTATGTGTGTGTGTGGGTGAGATGCCTGCTGGCACCTGTTAGAGATGGAGCTTACTTGCTTATGTGTGAGAGAGAGAAATGGAGCCGGCCTGTGTGTGTCTGAAAGAGAGGGAGTCTGCCTGTGTATGTGCGAGAAAGTGAGTCTGCTAGTGTATGTGTGAGAAAGGAAGCTTGCCTGTGCATGTATATGTATGAGAGAAAATGCCTGCCTATGTATTTGTGTGAGAGAGAGAGCCTGCATGTGTGTGAGAAAGTAAGTCTACCTGCCTACATGTGTGTGTGTGTGAGAGAAAGGAAGCTTGCATTTGTGTGAGAGAGAGGGAGCCTGCCCACATGTGTGTGTGAGAGAGAGGGAGCCTGAACCTGCCTACCTGTGTGTGTGTGTGAGAGAGTGAGCCTGCTTGCCTGCATGTGTGTGTGTGTGTGTGTGTGTATATGAGAAGGAATAGAGAAAATTTGCACAGTTGCCCTACCAACCAATCTACAACAAGTTCAGGGTGACTGGAAATCAAAAGTTCACAGGTATGGAGCATGGGGAATTTTCCCATCCTTATTAATTTTAATTATTAGGTATTTGATTTTACTATTTTGAAATATTTTAATATTGTTTGAAAAAGTGTTACATTTTTATACATTCTTAATTATTGAATATTATATTCATCACCTGTTTGGAAATATTTGTATTAGTATGGTTTTACTAGTATGATGTTTTAAATTTCATGATTTTAGTATTTAATGTTTTATGAGGAATGGTTATTTTTCTGTTTTTTCCATTGTTGCACTATTTGCAGAATCTGACTTGTTGAGGTTTCCAGTTCAGTTTTTGTCTGTGCATTTCTATTTAAATTTTATGGTCTCTATATTCTGTATTTGGTGATGGTGTGTCTGAGTTCTGCATGTATGACTGAGGTGAAGTATTCTGCTAGCATGTAGTTTCTGTGTAGAGATCTATATCAGCCCCTCTTGTTCTGTGGGGGCACTGAGCGGAGAGGATCACCTTGCTGGTGACTGAAAGGAATCAGTAAGTTTTACTTGGGACATTGTCTTTTTTTTTTAAGTATTGGGGCAAAGTTAACTATTTGGGAATATTATTTAGTGTGTTTGTGTGTTTGTGCATTTAATAGTAAGGCAGTGAATAAACAGACTGTATTTTTAAATAGTCAGTCAATAAGGCAGCTAGTAAGCAGTAGGTAGAATGTTTATTTTTAAAAGTCTGTAAGGAAGCTAGTAAGCAGAACTGAGTGATTGTATTTAAAAAAAAAAAACAAAACAAAAACACAAAACCCCCCCCCCCCCAAAAAAAAAAAAAGTAGCCAGAAGCTAGAAATAAGCTAGGAGCAGTGTATACCTAAGTAAAAAGGTTGAAAAGTTCAGTTCAGTTACTCACCTTGGAAAGGTGTTGAGGTAGTGTGATTTGGTTTGAATAGGTACCAACATTTGTTAATCAAGAGAGCAGTGAGTCACTCTGGCTGACTAACTGAAGTTAGACTGTTTGTTTAAACTAGAACAAAGGGGAAAGCCGATAGTCACTCAGTAGTGCATGGTTCGGAGAGAGGTATCTTCAAAGGATATTAATGTTGCATTAGAATTAGGGCATCCCGACAGTGAGGTTCCAATAATAAGAAAAGTAGTCCAAGTACCTGTAACTAAAAACTCACCTGAGCTAAAAAATTCCAACTTATCCCTATCAATTAAAAAGCAGAATGAAAATACAAACAAAAATCAAACTTTGAAATGTTTGTATGCTAATGCCAGAAGTCTAAGAAGTAAGATGGGAGAATTAGAATGTATAGCAGTGAATGATGACATAGACTTAATTGGCATCTCAGAGACATGTGGAAGGAGGACAACCAATGGGACAGTGCTATACTGGGGTACAAATTATATCACAATGACAGAGAGGAGCACCCGGGAGGCGGTGTGGTGTTTTATGTCCGGGATGGCATAGAGTCCAACAGGATAAACACCCTGCATGAGACTAAATGCACAATTGAATCTTTATGGTTAGAAATCCCTTGTGTGTCGGGGAAGACTATAGTGATAGGAGTATACTACTGTCCACCTGGTCAAGATGGTAAGACTTACAGTGAAATGCTAAGAGAAATTAGGGAAGCTAACCAAATTGGTAGTGCGGTAATAATGGGAGACTTCAATTACCCCAATATTGACTGGGTAACTGTATCATTGGGACACGCTAGAGAGATAGGTTCCTGGATGGAATAAATGATAGCTTTATGGAGCAATTGGTTCAGGAATAGACAAGAGAGGAGCAATTTTAAATCTAATTCTCAGTGGAGAACAGGATTTGGTGAGAGTGGTAACGGTGGTGGGGCCGCTTGGCAATAATGATCAGAATATGATCAAATTCGATTTAATGACTGGAAGGTGGACAGTAAGCAAATCCACAGCTCTCGTGCTAAACTTTCAAAAGGGAAACTTTGATAAAATGAGAAAAATAGAAAAAAACTGAAAGGAGCAGCTATAAAAGTAGAAAGTGTGCAAGAGGTGTGGTCATTGTTAAAAAATACCATCCTAGAAGCACAATCCAGATGTATTCCACACATTAAGAAAGGTAGAAAGAAGGCAAAACGATTACCGGCATGGTTAAAAGGGGAGGTGAAAGAAGCTATTTTAACCAAAAAATCTTCATTCAAAAATTGGAAGAAGGATCCAATAGAAGAAAATAGGATAATGCATAAACGTTGACAAGTTAAATGTAAGACATTGATAAGACAGGCTAAGAGAGAATTTGAAAAGAAGTTGACTGTAGAGGCAAAAACTCACAGTAAAAACTTTTTTAAATATATACGAAGCAGAAAGCCTGTGAGGGAGTCAGTTGGACCGTTAGATGATCGACGGGTTAAAGGGGCACTTAGAGAAGATAAGGCCATCGCGGAAAGATTAAATGATTTCTTTTCTTCGGTGTTTACTGAAGAGGATGTTGGGGAGGTACCCGTACTGGAGAAGGTTTTCATGGGTAATGATTCAGATGGACTGAACCAAATCACGGTGAACGTAGAAGATGTGGTAGACCTGATTGACAAACTTCAGAGTAGTAAATCACCTGGCCCAGATGGTATACACCCCAGAGTTCTGAAGGAACTAAAAAATGAAATTTCAGACCTGTTAGTAAAAATTTGTGACCTGTCATTAAAATCATCCATTGTACCTGAAGACTGGAGGATAGCTAATGTAACCCCCATATTTAAAAAGGGCTCCAGGGGCGATCCGGGAAACTACATACCGGTTAGCTTGACTTCAGTGCCAGGAAAAATAGTGGAAAGTATTCTAAACATCAAAATCTCACAGAACATATAGAAAGACATGGTTTAGTGGAACAAAGTCAGCATGGCTTTACCCAAGGCAAGTCTTGCCTAACAAATCTGCTTCACTTTTTTGAAGGAGTTAATAAACATGTGGATAAAGGTGAGCCTGTAGATGTAGTGTACTTGGATTTTCAGAAGGTATTTGACAAAGTTCCTCATGAGAAGCTTCAAGGAAAAATAAAAAGTCATGGGATAGGTGGCGATGTCCTTTCGTGGATTACAAACTGGCTAAAAGACAGGAAAAAGAGAGTAGGATTAAATGGACAATTTTCTCAGTGGAAGGGTGTGGGCAGTGGAGTGCCTCAGGGATCTGTATTGGGACCCTTACTTTTCAATATATTTATAAATGATCTGGAAAGAAATACGACAAGTGAGGTAATCAAATTTGCAGATGATACAAAATTGTTCAGAGTAGTTAAATCACAAGCAGATTGTGATAAATTGCAAGAAGACCTTGTGAGGCTGGAAAATTGGGCATCAAAATGGCAGATGAAATTAAATGTGGACAAGTGCAAGGTGATGCATATAGGGAAAAATAACCCATGCTATAGTTACACAATGTTAGGTTCCATATTAGGTGCTACTACCCAAAAAAGAGATCTAGGCGTCATAGTGGATAACACATTGAAATCATCAGTTCAGTGTGCTGCGGCAGTCAAAAAAGCAAACAGAATGTTGGGAATTATTAGAAAGGGAATGGTGAATAAAATGGAAAATATCATAATGCCTCTGTATCGCTCCATGGTGAGACCGCACCTTGAATACTGTGTACAATTCTGGTCGCCGCATCTCAAAAAAGATATAATTGCGATGGAGAAGGTACAGAGAAGGGTGACCAAAATGATAAAGGGAATGGAACAGCTCCCCTATGAGGAAAGACTAAAGAGGTTAGGACTTTTCAGCTTGGAGAAAAAATGGCTGAGGGGGGGATATGATAGAGGTGTTTAAAATCATGAGAGGTCTAGAATGGGTAGATGTGAATCGGTTTTGTACTCTTTCGGATAATAGAAAGACTAGGGGGCAATCCATGAAGTTAGCATGTGGCACATTTCAAACTAATCGGAGAAAGTTCTTTTTCACTCAACGCACAATTAAACTCTGGAATTTGTTGCCAGAAGATATGGTTAGTGCAGTTAGTATAGCTGTGTTTAAAAAAGGATAGGATAAGTTCTTGGAGGAGAAGTCCATTACCTGCTATTAATTAAGTTGACTTAGATGATAACCACCGCTATTACTAGCAACGGTAACATGGAATAGTCTTAGTTTTTGGGTACTTGCCAGGATCTTATGGCCTACATTGCCCACTGTTGGAAACAGGATGCTGGGCTTGATGGACCCTTGGTCTGACCCAGTATGGCATGTTCTTATGTTCTTAATAAGAGTTGTATTGGTATTTTAGGATCTAGTGTAATATTTGTAGAGTTGGTTTTATAGGTAGGGCTTTTACTGTTTGAGTGCTGGTAGTTAGTACTGCTTGTTAAGGGAGATTTACTATATCATTGTATTTCAGTTTACTAAAGGCTTTCTAAAGGCCAAATGCAGATGCAACGCACCTTACAATAGGCCTAAGAACATAAGAAATTGCCATGCTGGGTCAGATCAAGCCCAGCATCCTGTTTCCAACAGAGGCCAAACCAGGCAACAAGAACCTGGCAAGTACCCAAACACCAAGAAGATCCCATGCTATTGATGCCAGTAATAGCAGAAGCCATTCCCTAAGTCAACTTTATTAATAGCAGTTAATGGACTTCTCCTCCAAAAACCTACACAAACCTTTTTTTGAACCCAGCTACAATAACTGCACTAACCATGTCCTCTGGCAACAAATTCCAGAGCTGAATTGTGCATTGAGTGAAAAAGAATTTTCTCTGATTAGTCTTAAATGCGCTACTTGCTAACTTCATGGAAACAGGATGCTGGGCTTGATGGACCCTTGGTCTGACCCAGTATGGCATTTTCTTATGTTCTTATGTTACAGATGTTCAATCTTTAGCCTCAGCCCCACTCCCCTTTTCCCCCTCCAGGTGTAATTTGGAGATTGTTCAACTTATTAAGATTCTCAACAGACACTAGAAAGACTACCCCATACTTTTACAGAATAATATAATTTAGAATCAAACTTCTGGCATGAGGTGGTAAATGTAAATATAAGTCCCAAACCTTTAAGAAAATTTGATGCTTCCTAATCATGTCCATCAGTTCAACATATTTTTCCAGATTATACATTTGAAAAACCATATTTTTAAGTTGCTCTAAGTTAGGCACCTCCAACGTCGTCCATTTTTGTAAAATATATATTTTTTGCCAACAGTAATACTTTCCTTCACCACAACCTTGTGTAGCCTGACTGAGATGTATAACTTCTCAAATCAGCAAATAATAAAACAAATAATAAAGTTTTTGCATCTAAAACAAGCGACACATCTGTTACTTCCAATATGTACCTTTGTACTTTCTTCCAAAAACATTGTATAGTGGAACAGCTCCAAAAACTATGACCTAACTACTGTTCACATTTCATGCAAAGGCTAGATGCAACTAAAATACATCTATGTGCTTGATTTTGGGAGTAAAATGCTCAAATGAGAAACTTAAATTGAGCTTCCCTCAATGATGCATTTGGTGTGCATGAATCCTCGAGAGACATCTGGAGAGAAACTGCCCTGAAATTTCTATGCCTAATTCCTTATTCCATCTCCTTGTGATTTTCTCATATTCAGGTTCCCTTTGTAAATTTCGTAATCTTTTATACCAAAAAGAAATAGAGTGGTGGTCAGGATCTTCCATATCAAATAATTCTAACATCATCTCTCATTGCTCTCCTTGCAGGACCACAAGATCTAAAGACTGCAAATAATGTTGTAATTGAAAATATGAAAGGTCAGAGAGATATTAAACTTTTAGGATAACAGATGATAATTTTTATCCAATTCTAATCTCCATTGAAGCCACTACTTTTCAGACATTATAAACCGGACTCCTCCCCTTTACAAAATCTACTTGTTCCTCTCTAATCAAAGATGGTAAATATCTTGCCAACCTATCCACCATTATCTTCATTAATAATTTTACTTCAAAATTTAAAAGTGAGATAGGTCTATATGACCCTGACAATACAGGATCCTGTCCCTATGTGTTCAACACTAATATGTAGGCCATGTTAGGTGACCAAGGAAAATGACCTTTTTCAATGAACTCATACATTGCTCCTAGGAGTGGCAATATTCTGTCTCCCATTAATTTAAAAAATTCCCCAGAGGTCCTGGTGCTTTAAGAAGTTGCGCTTGTTGAATAGCCTTTCAATGCCTCCCTTTGGGAGACCTTTAATTGCGGTAAGTGAGCTTTCATCAGATATTCAGCAATTTTATTTATATCAAGTGGGATGGCACTATACAGGTCCTCATAAAATGAACAAAAATTTTTGCAGATGTCTTTAGTAGAATTTTCAATCCTCCCAGAACTATCTCTCAAGGCCTTTATATATCGCATTCCCCCCAGTTCTTTGTCAAATTTGCCAACATTCTCCCTGATTTATTACCATATTGGTAGAATCTCATTTTCTAATAGAGAAGAGACTTCTGGGCTCTTTTATGTAATTAGGAATTAAGAGATGTTTGGGTTTCCAAAAAACTATTCCTATTACCCATCCTTACATTAGATTCATAAGCTTTTTTTGCAGCTTTTAGTTGTTTTCAAGCTGTAGACATTGCCTTTTTCTGAGCTGCTACATAAGAGATGATCTCTCCTCTCAGAACTGTCTTCACTGTTTCCCAAAAGAGTGATAGTGTGTCTCTATGGGCTGCATTAAAAGATATGTAATCATCCCATTCCTTGGTCACATATTCCCTAAATCTTAAATCTTTATCTAAGTATCTTGGGAACTGCCATAGTGTTCTCGATTCTGTGGGATGAAACCCCTCTAGGTCTAACCACATCAGAGAATGATCAGATATCTCCAAAGGCTCTATCTCAATTTGTGTTACTCAAGAAAAGGTTTGACCTCCCTCAAGCAAATAGTCTATGTGTGAACGAGATCTATGCACTCTAGAAATGTGTGTTTATTCTTTATCCAAAAGGTATAACATTCACCAGGCATCCACCAGATCTAAGCTATCACAAACATAAGAAACTCCTTTCAATGGATGATCACCCATCATATTATTTTCAGTCTAACGTTGGGTCATGAACACAATTAAAATCTCCTTCCACCAGGAGGAGACCATAAGTGTCATTTGCTAACAATTTCACCAGCTTCATTGAAAAGGAATGTCCTATGTATTAGGGCCGTAAACATTACAGATTGTTACAATCTGACCAAATAGGATTCCTGTGATTAATAGAAACCTACCTCCCAGGTCAGTGATAGTAGCTTGAAAAGAGATTTGTTTTCCTATCAAGACAGCTACTCCTCCTTTTTTGCTTGGAGATTGGGAAGAACATACTTTCCCAACCAATCCCTGTTGAAGCTGCTTATGTTCTTTTTCGTCTAAACATGTTTCTTGCAACAGGGCTATTTGCACCTTTTGATGTCGCAAGGATTGCAATATTTTTTAATGTTTATAAACACATCCTATCGCAGATACATTCCAAATAGCATATCTAAGTAGTGAGTGAGGCATTCCACTAACTAATCAAATTCCTTGTGATCCCCATCTTCAATGAATCTCTCCAAACCCAGATCTGAGCCTCCTAGCCTAGACTCGGACCAGTGATTCTCCCCACCTCCAAGTGTAGACATCTCCAAGTTGGTTATCTACACTTTCCTATCATCCACCCCAACTCTGTAGTTTCTAGCCCCACCCACCTTCAAACCCCCATCCCCCCTTAAGCTCTCTACCCCCTCCTCCCACAGTCCCATTTCCATATCCCTTGTCCCCCCTTAACCCAATCTTCCAACACAAAAGGGGTAGAGGCCCTTTATTAACATGCAGATCCCCACCTCCCATAGTAATTATTGTAAATCAATTTAAGATTTAAGAAAAAATTTGAAACTGTCCACTGATACATCTGGAAGAAAGCTGTCAGTGGTCCAGATTGCGTGTGTCTAGTCTACAAAGGAAGACCAGATTGCAATCACTCTTTATCCAATTAGACTTATTCCAATTAGTTATAGCTGAGACCACATTCTTGACCAATCCAATTGGTTGAACGAGAACTATGTGATAACCTCATAACTAGTGCAAAGAATCGATAATTCTTCAGCAAATTTCAAATGGGTCTAACATGCAGAGAAATAAAAAATGCCCAAAATTTGATTGAATAGCACTGTTATCATGACATTGTTTCAAGCTTGATTTCTGCTGGATATCTGGCTAACAATTCTTCTTTTCATTCTTGTTCTTACTCAGTCAATTTGTTCCATAAATGATCCGAAGTTTTGCTGGGAACTGTAGCATAAACTGTATTTTCCTCTCAACTAGCTGAACACAGATTGGCACAAAAGCCTTGTGATTAGTGGTAATGAGCGCTGAATAATCCTGAAAAATCAAGCTTCCGGTTTTTATAGTATGCTTGCAATATGTCCAGTTTATGTGCTGAATTCGGTAATGTAGCTATAACTGGATGTGGCTCAGCTCTCTGTGTGAATTTCAACCCTAAATGGTGGGCCTTTTCAATTCTGAGTTTGCCGTGTTTTTTTTTATCAAATTGTAGCGCACATGGCAGCCACTCTTTCAAGACCTCGGCTAGCTCATGATCATGTGTTCAGGAAACCCCATGAAATGCAGATTCCTCTTACACGATCTATTTTTCAAGTCCTCAAGTTTAATTGCTTTTAGTGCAACTGTTTCCAAGGTGTGCACACAATCGTCTAGATCTGACACGTGCATCTTCATTTCTTGCATTTGTTTGTTCAACTCAGCAAGGAGTGAAAATACCTTGTCAAACTTAGCATAAACTTTGTCAAATTTAGTCTCTAAGCCAGCCACTACCACTGCCGCTACTCTGTACCTCTGGACTCTACCACTTCCTGGGATGGAGCCGCCATTTTCTGACTCACCGTTTTGTTTTACTCTTTCTCCCAGCATTGCAATTATGAGGCCATAAACCTGCTGGTATGCCATGGAAACGCTGTCAGAACCATTGTGGGAAGTTTGACTAATCGGGATGACCAAATATTTAGTGTGCAGCACTTTGTTTAACCCACTTTTAAAACAAAAATGGGAGGTGGAGATCCGGAGCTAAATAGATGCACGTCCTACACCTTCATCATGTCACGTGACTCCAAAGCACTGCCAATTTTGAATATTGTAGGGCCCTACACAAGAGGAAGGAAGAGTTGCAGAATGGCCTGGGTTTCCTCTTCTTTTTCTCTTCCAGGGTTGGGTCATGTGGGATTTGATGTGTGGCATGTGCAGCGATCTACTTGAAAGAAACACTGACCCTAACTAGAGGGAAAGCCTATCTTCTTTGTTAGTGGGCTGTGGGGATTTTTCTTGCATCGCTATCACTGCCACCCTGTAATTGCTACCTCATGTAATTGTACAGCCTGCACATCCGGTTGTGCCAGGCCTGCCAACAAATCCCTGCACCAACTGTCTATTTCAAAATAAGTTCATGATGATGGGATCTTCCTAGATCTTCCCAGATAATGACAATTTTCTTTGAGAAAAACTGAGCCAATTTCTCAGTTTTCAACTGAGAGTGCATAAACACTACCATAATTGTGAGCTGAACAAGCAGATCATTCACAACTTTGAAAAGATCTGTAGGCCTAGTATGTGATGGTTAAGGAGCCAATGGTGTTTTGACAAAGTCTATGTATTTTGGACTACACCATGTGCTATGGCACACACCTCTAGGAGTGGCCACAGTGGTGCAGTCCTGGGCTGGGTTACAGTAGCCCGAGGATTTTTGATTTAGAAGGGAATGGAGTCAGGATGCTGAGAGGAAGCAAGCCTTTGTTTCTGAGAAGGGTAGGAGCAGAGGAAGATAGTTCAGTATCTCACTTCTGTGAAATAGTGTGGAGTTTGGGAAATTTGCTCAGTAGTTTTTGGTAGGAAAAGAATGCCATGCAGTTCCCTGTGGGGGTGCTTCTGATATCTTTGCAAAAGTAACTGTTCCTGTTGTTTTCACAAGTGAAGTGGCGGGAATAGCCTCTCACCCTAGCCTATTTTCCTATGGGGGGGGAAGAAGACAGTGGTTTGAGTTCAAGATGAACAAAGATCTTCACAGGACCAGCAAGAAGTGAACATCAGATGCCTGTCCAGAGGAGACCGGAGATGTGGCAGAAGGCGAGAAGTGAGCCACCCCTCCAGTGTTCTATTTCCAGAGATCCAGGAGTCCAACAGCATCCAGGAAGAGAAGAGGAGGTACAGAAGAGATTCAAGCATTGGAACAATCAGGTAGAACAAGGGTTCTTGGGAGGCAGGGAGTATAGTCCTCAGGTAAAATATTCATTGCCTGTGTGCCCTTCCGCGAACTACTTGAGCTAAGACAGCCTGCTCCTCTCGGACCCTCCTTTCTTCTACAGCACTGAAGCATCTTCTTTCTCTCTCTTCCCTCTCTGTTCGTCAGCATCTGCCACTCTAATTCTTCAGCTTACCCGCAACCATATCAAACCATAAAAAAAAAAAATATGTATGAAATACATATTGCCACAGAGAAGCACCTATACCCACCACCACAGGGGCAGACAATAGACTAAAATGGCCACTAGAAATGTGATTTGACGTTTACTCCTGCCCTGACCCTGGAGTTAAATTTCCCATATTAGAGAGCATGCACTAAAATGTCTCCCTGCTAATGTGGTTCCCTGCATTGCCTTGTAATAGCTAATACCTTTGTTTACATGGGATTTGCATGCACCCATGAAAATCATACTAAGGGGTTTTTTTGGGTGCTAATACCCATTGCATACCTGGGTAAAGTTGACACTGAAAAACATATGCTATAACATGAGTTAAAACCCACAGTATGCTCAGCAAGGTTTATTACATCTGCCTCATAGTAGAGGAAGACTTTGGTGACAAACTTACATTTGCAACCTTCATTTGTTTCTTTGAATTTCTTTTGTCGCCTCCACCATTTCCTCATGGACTGTTACTTTCTCTCACACCCTTCCCTCTCCTTTTATCGGTCTCTCTTTCACGTCACCCCCCCTTCACCCCATGCTACATCATTCATTTTCTGCCTCCACTGAACCATTTTCAATTCACCATCTTTCCTGCTACTCCTTTACCTTCACTTTCTGACCTTGTCATCTTTTGTCTCAGCCTTCATCTCTTAGTTTCTTACTACATCAGCTCACATATATATATATTTAAATTCCATCTTTTTTTTTAATTCTTTATTTATCAATTTTCACTATATAATTCATATATTAATACATTACATAGTTGTAGTAATAACAATGAGTGGTTAGTAAATTACATTTGTACTTATTCCCTACAATAGGGAAAAAGAAAAACAAATATTTAACAAAAAGGAAATAAAAATATTAACCCACTACATTTAATTATCAATCATATTGGAGGGTCATTATTCCTGAGAGGTGGGAGCATATCAAGAAAAACAAAACATTCAAACTATTGCATTCCCTATGTCTTTTTCCTTTCTTTATTGCCTTTGTTAACTAGAAATTGGGGTAGATGTCGGCAGTCTAACTTGTTCCAGAAATGTCTTTAATTGATCTGGAGCAAAGAATATATATGTATTATCTTGTTTCTGTATTATGCATTTACATGGATAACGTAATATGTAAGAGTATCCTAACGAAATTACTTCCTGCCGGAGCCCCAAAAGGCTTTGCGCCTCAGTTGGGTAGATGGAGCTAGATCCAGGAAAATTTTTATTGATTTTTCATAATAGATAATTGGAAACTTACTAAAGTATTTTTTCATTATAGTATTTATATCTGTGGTGGCATAAAAAGTAACTAACAAAGTTCCCCTATTTATTACATTGGCTGTGGAGTCTTCCAAAAAGTTGGTTAGGTCTCCCTGAAAATTCTCATCTCTAGGCAAACCATTTCTTATAGGGAGAAAGTAACAGCTATTAACAGTAGGAGATCTGTCAGAGGCAAATCCTAATTGGTCAATAAAGAATTTCTTTAGAGATAATTATTGGATCTTCCCCTACAATTCTGGGGAAGTTTAAGAATCTTAAATTAAATCTTTTTGTATTGTTTTCCAACATTTCTAATCTTCTGTCAATAGCAGCCCTATCTTTCACCACAGCAGCATTAAAATCCAATATCTTTTTCCCCTGATCTTCCAGCAGCTAAACTCTTTCACTTGTATCCTTTATTTGCTTTTGAGTCTCAAAATGTTCTTGTTCATTTTTTCCATTTAACAAATCCATTTTTCTTTCCAGATCCTTGATATTGCTTGACATGCCTGCCATCAAGTCCCACAGCATTTCTAGTGTCACTAGTGCAGGGCGGGATAATGTGGCTGGAGACTGGTCGTTTGGCACGTTGGTTTTCCCCACCCTCTCTGGGGTTGCCAAAGACAAACTTCCGTTTCCCCCTACTACCTTTAAGGGGGAAAATAAGTTGTCTTTTTTTCCCATTAGGACTATTAATGTGGGAGCAATCATTCCCCACACTTAGACCAAGATGTTCTAGGTTCTCCGCAGTCATTCCAGACACTATTTCCTTTTCCCTTTGCACTGGCGGTAGCCCGATGTTAGGGCTAAGAGAGGCCTCTTCTGTAGGCACAGGGGGCCCTCCCTGACCCCCTGGCACACTCTCTCCTTCTATTGAAATAGGAGAAGCCATGAAGCTGGTAATTTCTTGTTGCAGCAAAGATGGCATTGGGAGAGAGGGAAAAACTCTCACGCTGCCTTTTCGTTTAGGAGGCATTTTGAAGAAAGTACAACAATCTGCACAAGATACCACCCAGCTTCACTAATGCAATTTAATTTACTTTGGGAATAGTTGATCCCGAGAGAGAGGAGAGAATAAATGATCTTACTTTTTGGGCGATTCCGGCGAAGTCCGGCAAAGTCCGTAGTTAAAACGCGCCCCTCGAGCACGCGCGGCTCAAGCGACGCGCCGGCTCTGCTACGCGCCGCAGCACGTCGGATTTTATAGCCGCTTCCGGGTCTGTCGGGTCCGCCCCCTCCACAGGCGACGTCTCGGAGCAATCAGCTGGCTTGAGAAAGCTCAATCAAGCCCAGCAAAGGTGGTAAAGTGCTCAAAACGGCATCGCTTTCAGTCCCTGCTCTCCTCTCTCTCACCCTCCTTAAATTCCATCTTTCAGGCACTTGAAAGTGGATTACTTTCAGGTACTGTAGCTATGTCCCTATCCCTTTGTCTGTCTTCTTCTTTCCCTTTCTTGAGAACATAAGGCTTGCCATACTGGGTCAGATCAAGGGTCCATCAAGCCCAGTATCCTGTTTCCAATAGTGGCCAAGCCAGGTCACAAGTACCTTGCAGGATCCCAAGGAGTACACAGATTCCAAGCTGCTTATCCCAAGAATAAGCAGTGGATTTCCACAGCTCTCCCTTAATAATTGTTAATGGACTTTTCCTCCAGGAACTTGTCCAAAATTTTTTTAAATGCAGCTATTCTAATAGCTTTCACCATATCCTCTGGCAATGAATTTCAAAGCTTAATCACTGGGGAACACAATTTTCGATGTGTTAGATCTGACACTTGTTTTTGACTAACTTTTGACATCTGAATCCAAAAATGACCCCAATTTTTCTCTATCATGTCAACTTTTTAACGTACAGGATACCCTCCCTTTGTCCCAAAAATCATACAGATGTACATACAAAGGAAATAAAAGAAAAAATTACCTGAATATACTGTTTATTTAAAGTTATTTTATTCATACAAAGGCTATATATTGTTACTGTAAGTCAAATTGTGTACAAGTAGTAAAGTTCTGCTACCAAACATACATATTAAGGTAAAAATTTACGCTTATAGCTTTTCCGGCAGTGTTCAATCTGTGGACAATCTTTCCTGATGCTCCAACAATAGTCAGCCATCATATGTACATCCCATCTACCCTGATACCGTGCCTCCATGACCTTCAAATCTTGGTGGAATTGTTCACCTTGCTCATCACTGACTGCACCGTTTTTCAGGAAGTCAGCAAGATGGCTATGCAGAAAATGCACCTTGATGCTCATGTTGCAACAAAGAATTTTGAAGCTCTCCAAGAGTTTCTGGACAATTTCGGTGTAATTCTGTGCTTGTGTATTTCCAATAAAGTCCTTGACAAGGTTTTTGAATGACAACCAAGCATACAACAATTCTGGCACTTACTGCAAAGTGTGAAAAAGTTATCGCAATTTGCGGTAATACCTATGCGAAGCGCTAAGATAACGCATTTTGTGATAAACAGCCTATTACCATAAAACATTCCCCTTTTCTTATCGCATGCGATATTTAGTGCATTTTGATAAATCCAATCTTAGATAGGCTGTAGAGAAAAAACCTTGACGTGATAGAAGAAAATTAACTGCAGTTTTGAAATCAGCATGCCTATTTAAGTCTAAAATAGCTGAAAAATCGAAACTCAACAGGAATTATGTTAAAAATTGATCCCCAGTGTTATGTGTTGAGTAAAATATATTTTCTCTTATTAGTTTTAAATATATTACCCAGTAACTTCTTTGTGTGTCCCCTGGTCTTTGTACTTTTCGAAAGAATATACAACTGATTAAACTTTACTCCTTCCATTCCACTTATTATTTTGTAGGCCTCTATCATATCTCCCCTCAGCCGACTCTTATCCAAGCTGAAGAGTCCTAACCTCTTTAGCTTTTCTTCATAGCCGAATTCTTCCATCCCCTTTATCATCTTGGTAGCCCCTCTCTATACCTTTTCTGCTATATCTTTCTTGAGATGTGGTGCCCAAAACTGAACACAATACTCGAGATGAGGTCGCACCATGTGGCGATACAGAGGCATTATGATATTCTATTTGCTTTCTTGGCTACTGCTGCACACTGAGCAGATGATTTCAACAAATTTTCAACAATGACACCTAGATCATTTTCCTGAGTGGTGACTCCTAATGTGGGACCTTGCATTTTGTAGGTATAATTTGGGTTGCTCTTCCCTAGGGGCATAACTTTACACTTGTCTACATTAAATTTCACTTGCCATTTGCAAGCCTAATCTCCCAGTTTTGCAATGTCCTCTTGCAAGTTCTCATAATCCTCTTGTGATTTGACAACTTTGAATCATTTTGTATCATCGAAAAATTTGATCACTTCACTTGTTCCAATTTCCAGGTCATTTGTAAATATATTAAAAAGCATTCTTACCTCTTCATTTCTCCTTCTTTCTCTTCCTTCATGGTCTCCCCCTCCATTGCCTGATCTTTCCATCTTTGTGCTTCACCTCATTTTCTCTTCCCCTTCCCCTCCTCTTCAGAAAGACAGGGCAGGATGCAAAATTTTACAGCATGTAAGGCCCTCACACTCGCAAATAATTATGCTGAAAATAGCCTTTCATGTGTTTTAGTAGTAAATACTAAGTGCAGGAAACAGAACAAAGTGCCATTTGTCATTTATTACACATGCACTGAATGATACCATGTAATAACTTTGAAAATAATATACTTCAATGAATAGATTGAAAAATGTTAGCACACTTTATATTGTACCCTGCCATGAAGCTTGGAGCAAGTAGGTTATAAATCTTTTAAAATAAATAAATAAATGAACATGAAAATCTGCTTATGTTTTCGTTTTTTCCATCTGTGACATCTGAGGTCAGAGATGGAGATTAGCAGTGCAATTGCACAAAGCAAAACCAAGAGTGGTGGTGTGAAAGACCACCACCAAAACAGTCTGGTGGAGCCCTTCCCACTGTTGCAAAGACCATCCCTAGAGTAGCCAGGCAAAGCCCATCCTTCTAGATTAAAGACTTCAAATGAAGTAACCTTTCAATAACTCTCACCATCGCTAATCAGGTCAGCAGAAGAAGAATGGTGGGGCACTGGGGCCATTATTTCTTCCTCCTGTGCCTCCCTAGACCCAACTGGTCACTTAAATTGCATGGCTATACAGAATCTTATAGGGTTCAAGGTACGAGATGGGCTCCAAGCAGCAAAGGAGTATGTGACCCAATGCATCCCTACTCTCCTCCATCTTCTTCCAGGCAATCAGCAGCAGCAGCAGAGGGGGAAGGAGCTAGGGGAGTGAGAAGGAGCTGAGGGATGAGAGGCAAATGGGAAGGGTGAATAAGGAAGGGATAAGAGAGGACTTGGTTGAGGGAGGGGGATGAAAGGGGAATCAGTTGTGGGGTGAGGAAGGCCTAGGCAATGAGAGGAGGATTGACTGGGGGTGGGCAGAGTAGAGAGGCTGCAAGAGACCAGGGGTGGGAGAAGAGTAAAGATGGAGAACAAAGGTTAAAAAAAAATTAGGTTCAACAATAAAGACTACAAAAGAAAAAAAATAAGTCTAGAATCATTTTGCCCTGGCATGCAGTTTCTTCTTGTTATGACAGACATAAAATGTGCTATACGATTTCACTTACTACTCAGCCTCATTCGTACCCTGACAGTGATGCCTCCCCACCAGCAGAGGTCTCCTTGAAGCTCAATCCCATGCTATCCCTGTCAACTCCTCATAACTCATCAAGCTCAGTCTGTGATACAGCCTCCTAGCCTCCAGGAGCCTTCAGTAAGCTTGGCCATCTACTTTGCCAAGCTCCTCCCTCCTGCCTGCACCACACCCAGACTCCAGTCCTACATAACCCTGTCTTACCAAGCCCAAGATGCTTCTGCATTGAGTCTCCCTTGGCTCCTTGCCCTAGCCATTGTTGCCTTACGGCCTACTCATACCTATCCTTATTTTGCCTTGTGACCTCCAGGCCTTCTCACTCCTTGTCTTGCCTTGTAGCCATCCGGCCTTCTTACTCTTTGTCTTACCTTGTGGCCTTTTCAGGATTTCTGTTCTAGCCTTGTTTTGTGGCCTCTCAGACCATCTGCTTCCCTTGCCTTGTGGCCTAGCTAGGCCTTCCCCTGACCTCTGGCCAGTCCAAGCCTTACATTGCTCTATGGCATATCTAGGCCTCTCTTTGTCTTACCCCTCAGGGCCTTCCAGTCTAACACTGCCTTTGGGCTTTTATGTTCTGTCTTGTCCTTGTCTCATCCTGTCCTGTCCTGTCTAAGCCTCAGTTCCAGCCTTACCTGCATGCTGTTCCTGTCTAGGCCTCGGTTCCAGCCTTACCTGCATGCTGTTCCTGTCTAAGCCTCAATTCCATTCTTACCTACATGCTGTTTCTGCCCAAGCCTCAGTTCCAGTCTTACCTGCATGCTGTTCCAATCTGTGCCTCAGTTCCATTCTTACCTGCATGCTGTTCCTGTCCAAGCCTTGCTCCTGACTTACCAGCCTGTCCAAGCCTTGATTCAGCTATGTCATGCTATCCTGCACCAGTCCGAGGGTGGTGTTCCCTAAGCTCCCCCTGAGCTTTTTAAGCTACTATGCAATTTTAGGTTTGCTTTCTTTTGAATATATTTCCCATCTTACTTTCTTGGCAAATCTGTTTATACCAGGGATAAGGGGATTTCTGCAACTCTACCTTAATAATAGTTTATGGACTTTTCCTCCAGGAACTTGTCCAAACCTTTTTTAAAAGCAACTAAACTAATAGATTTCACCACATCATCTGTCAATGAATTTCAGAGGTTATTTATGTGTTCAGTAAAAAAATATTTTCTCATTAGTTTTAAATGTATCACCTAATAACCTCTCTGAAAGAGTAAACAACTGATTAATGTTTACTCATTCCACTCCACTCATTATTTTATGGACCTCGATCATATGTCCCTTTAGCCATCTCTTCTCCAGATTGAAGAGCCCTAACCTCTTTAGTGTTTCCTCATAGGGGAATCATTCCATCCCCTTTAACATTTTGGTTGGCCTTCTCTGACCTTTTCTAATTCTGCTATATCTTTTTTGAGATGTGGTGACCAGTACTAAACACAATACTTAAGATAAGGTCACACCAAGGAGCAATACAGAGGCATTATGATATTCTCTGTTTTATTCTCCATTCCTTTCCTAATACTTCCTAGCATTCTATGTGCTTTCAGGGCTTCTGCTCCGCACTGAGCAGAAGATTTCAACATATTATCAACGATGATGCCTACATCCTTTTCCTGAATGGTGACTCCTAATGTGGAACCTTACATTATGTAGCTATAATTTGGATTACTCTTCCCTAAATGCATCACTTGTCAACATTAAATTTCATTTTCAATTTATATGCCCAGTCTCCCAGTTTTGCAAGGTCCACTTGCAGTTTCTCACAATCCTCTTGTGATTTAACAACTTTGAATAATTTTGTGTCATCGACAAATTTGATCGCCTCACTTGCGGGCAGATTTTAAATGCCCAGCGCACGTAAATTCCAGCCTTTACGCGCGTGGCTGGGCCTTATGCGCGCCAGGGGAATCTTCCTAGAGGCCCAGCCACGCGCGTAAAGGCCGGTATGCGCTCAAGTGCTGGGCCTCTTGGAAGGGGCGGGCCGAAGGGCGGAAAGGGGCAGGGCAGGGAGCAGGACAGCGCCATTGTTCATTATCCCGGCGTGCACAACTTACTAGGGGTGGGCATTCGTTTTGAACTTATAGGTAAAACGCAACGTAATTTTTTTTTTTAACTTAAAAAAGTGATGAGGCGAAAACGATCGGATTTCCAACGTATTCAACATAGCTATGTTGAATACGTTGGAAATCGCGATTGTTGATCCTAAATAAAAATTTAAACCCCTCACCCTCCTTAATCCCCCCCCAAGACTTACCAAAACTCCCTGATGGTCCAGCGGGGAGTCAGGACGCCATTTCTATATTCCTTTGCGAGGAGCACGTGACGTCGGCGTCACGTCGGAGTGACGCAAACGTCACGTGATTCCACGCGCGTTCGCTCCGGGACACAACCGGACACAACCGGAACTTTTGGCCAGCTTGGGGGGGCCTCCTGACCCCCCCCCAAGCTGGCCAAAAGTTCCGGTTGTGTCCAATGAGGGTCCCGGAGCGAACGCGCGTGGAATCACGTGACGTTCGCGTCACTCCGACGTGACGCCGACGTCACGTGCTCCTCGCAAAGGAATATAGAAATGGCGTCCTGACTCCCCGCTGGACCATCAGGGAGTTTTGGTAAGTCTTGGGGGGGGATTAAGGAGGGTGAGGGGTTTAAATTTTTATTTAGGGACTCGGTGCACATATGGACATAGACTCAACTTATGGAATTCTCCATATGTCCATATTGACCGAAATTGACCCCCCCCCTTTCGACTTATGGACTTATGAACATAAACTTTTTGTCTGCACATCCCTACAACTTACTTCAGCTCAGGAGCTGAAGTAAGTTGAGCAACAATGATAAAAAAAAAATATTTAGATTTAGGGGTTGGGGAGGAGAGGGGAAGGGAGGTTAGGGTAAGGGGTAAGGAAGTTCCCTCCCAGTCCAATTAACCTACCCTAACCTCCCTTCCCCCTCCTCCTTAATTGGAGCAAACTGGGAGGGAACTGGGAAAGACCTTGATGTGTCGATGCACAGAAATTACAATTATCTACCCCCCTTGCACGCACCGCCCACACATATGTGCACGGCTTATAAAATCCATTGCATATCTGCATGCGGCCCACATATTTTATAACGTGTATGCAGCCACACACGCATGTTATAAAATACTCATATCCATGTTTGCGCGCCGGGTCCTGCACGTACATGGATGCGCGCGTATCTTTAAAAATCTACCCCTTGTGCCCATTTCAGGTCATTTACAAATATATTAAAAATCAGTGGTCCCAGAATGGATCCCTGGGGCACTTCACTATTCACCTTTTTCCATTGGAAAAATTTACCAATTAGACCTACTCTGTTTTATTTCTTTTAACCAGTTCTCAATCCACAATAGGATACTGCCCCATCACATGACTTTTTGATTTCCTAAGAAGTCACTTATAAGGGACTTTGTCAAATGCTTTCTGGAAATCCAACTGGCTCACCTTTATCCACATGTTTATTTATGCCCTCAAAAAAATGTAAAAGATTGGTGAGGCAAGACTTCCCATGGATGAATCCATGTAGGGGGTCACATGATGTGATGCTCCAGTGAGGACATGTTCCTAGCAGGCTCCAGGTGTCCCTAGATCAATCTACAGCATCTTAGCCTACCTCTATTTTTAAGTTTTGGCAAACATATTATCTTGTAGAACACATGAGCATCGACACGTATATGTCAAAATCTCCGATGGGTATGCCAGTGAAACCCACAAAATGGGACAAAGAAAAGGCAAACCCTGGGGACTCCAAAATGGCTGCCACGGCGGTCAAGGCCCAGCAGGGTGCCCTCGATGAATCAGTAGTGAGTGTGATCACATAAACAATTACTGCAACGCTTAATGTAAAGCTGGACACTATCCCGGTACAATTATCTGAACTGAACAATTCCCTATCGGAACTAGGTCCTAGGATGGAGCTGCTAGAAGGCCGTGTGTCCTCAGTGGAGGGCAATACCCTGGCAAATGCGAGGCAGCTAGAAAATTTAAAGAAATTAGTAATAACACAAGAAAATCGACGATCTGGAAAACAAATTGCACCGCAATAACTTAAGCTTTGTGGGGTTTCCTGAGGATGTGGAAGATAGCAGATAGGTTTGTTTTTAACATCATGGCCTCCAGAGGCACTGAACCTACCGTCACTCCTTCCTGCTTTAGTGGTGGAGCATGCACAGAGGATGGGAGCTAGAAAAAATGGCGATTCTTGCCCGAGAATTGTAATTGCTCGATTCTTAAACTACTATCATAAACTGAGAATTTGGTCTGCTTTTCGGCGGCTATCTCACCTGCAATATCATAATTCTTCTATTAAAATCTTTCAAGATTTTTCTGACAAAGTGGCTTCCAAAAGAAAAGAATTCACTCCTGCGTACTCCCAGCTGGTGGCCAAACAAGTGCGATTTGCACTACAATACCCAGCCAAACTCTGGGTCTGGCATACTAGCAAAACACGTGTTTGACTCCCCCATCAAAGCGAAGCAGTTTGTGGAACAACTGGTGTCTTCCTGAGAATCACTTTTGCATGGTTGGAGCTGATGCATGAGACTTTCTTTTTTCTGATGAGCTATCCGTTTGCCACTTAACAGCAAGAAAACAAGACAAAGCACGTGGATTACAATTTGATATTTCAGTTTGACTGCATGGACTAGTTGTATTTTATTTTTTGGGGTGGCTGTCCCCTTGGTCTCTTTCTTTTTGTCCCCACATCGCCCTGAGTGGAGTGGTGCACACTCAGTGTGGCCATGCTCAGGCCGCCATTTTTTAATTCCCGAGCGGCAGACACCGGAACAAACTGCTTGCATTTTATTTTTTTTTTTGCAGTTTTAATGCAGCAAGGTAGATTTTGACATGGCTGACACAGACTCCTGAGTGTGTGACCCTTTCATTTTACAATGGTGGAAGACTGTGTTTAACCACTGGGACAGTTATTGAGTTCAACCTTCCTTCTGGGGCAGGACACCTAGTCACATGTTAGTCACCCTGGCTCTTCTACTGAGGAGTGGCAGCACTAGCTGTATGATAATTGGGAGATGGTGGGGAAGGAAGGGTCAGGAAGTAGGGAGGGTGTATGAGGGAGGGCTGGGGACGTTCTCATTCATGTTTAGTTTCCAACATCATTTGTTTCTGTGTGGTATGCTAAATGATGATCGCCTTCACAATTTTTCTACTGTTTCATTATTACTGGCTGGGGCTTCCATGGTAAAGTTCTCCCCTTTATTATGTGAGTGCCTCTATTTGCAATTTAGCATTTTTGAGAACTCATGGCTAAGCAAATCCGCTATATGAGTTGGAACATAACTGGTTTAGGGTCCCCAATTAAACGTGAAAAGCTTCTTTGCCATGTACGGAGGTCCAAAGGAGAGATTATTTTCCTTCAGGAAACTCACATGTCAGACAGGGAACATGGTAAATTCCCAAGTTTTTTATTCCTCTGGAACTACCAAGAAAAAGTGGGTGGCGATCTTAATACACACTCAGGACTCTTTTTTTATTCCTAGATTCTTGGAGTGATACAGAGGGGAGAATTATTATGGTAAAGGGTACGCTATTTGGAAGGGAGGTGTTTTTGATTTCTGCATATGCACCCAATCAATATGATCACTCCTTTTTTACAAATATTGTGAAGGGATATCCCATGTTGGGAGGTGATCTTAATTGTGTCCTAGAACCAGATTTGGATAGGTCTTCTTCCACTAAAATTGATAAGATAGGGAAAAATAAAGGAGTTCAATTTCTATGTGATAGTCTCTCTCTAGTAGATGTTTGGAGGGCTTAACATCCTGAGGAGCGAGATTTTACTCATTATGCTAAAGCGCACCCGACCAAATCCAGAATAGATTTTATCCTCTCTGAATCCCTCTTTAATAATGTCATCTCAGCTGAGATAGGGAACTTGCTTATTTCAGACCATTGCCGGGTATTCTGCCAAAAGGCAATCTTGGGTGGGCCTCCTGGTTTATTTGAATGGCGCATGCCAGAATGGCTGAGCTTGGACCGTGACGTCTAGGATTTTTTGATTGAGAAATGGCAGCTTTATGAAAGGGATAATAGTAGTTTACACGAAGCAGATCCTAGCCTTTTCTGGGAAGCAGCCAAATCTGTTCTTTGAGGGGAAATTATCAGCTTTGTAACCTTCAAAAGGAAATCCAAGAATAAAAAAATATTGGCACTTGGACAACAATTGACTTATTATAAGGATCAATGGAATAAATTCAAATCGACTCTCTGGAGGGATACATTTTTGGCCACCCAGCATTTTCTGAATGATTTACTGCATCAGAAAGCTAAGGATGCCATTTTTATGTTTAGGCAGAAGCTTTATCTTTATGGGAACAAACTGGGTCGCCTATTAGCAAATTTTACCAAGACTCAATGATCTTCCAAATTTATAGGTAACATACGCAGAAGTGATGGAACTTTAGCCACATTGACTTTACATATAGGGGAAGTTTTTAAAGAATATTATCAAACTTTATATACTTCTGAAAATGCTAATGTGCATAATCAGCAATTTTTGTCTTCAGAATTTTCAATTATGGCTCCATTGAATGGTTTGAATAGACCTTTTCCCGAACTGGAAATTGCCTGTGACATTAAGGAGTTAAAGGGGGTCAGTTTTCAAAGCGATCGCACATAAAAAAAGGGCGGCGTCAAGACCGGAACAGGAGGAGTCGGGGTGGCACCGGTGCGGACGCTGCGAAGGCAGCGTGGACGGCGAAAAGGTAAGGAGCCTTTTCACTGCCTATTTCGCGCCCAGTAGCACCAACTTTTATAAAGGCGCTATTGGGTGTGAAAGCTGGCAGCGATCACACCACAGAGATGCGATTGCTGCCGGCTATCGCAGGCCCGCCCCCCGCTTCACCCCCTGCACCGCACGATTCATGCCGCCACGGTAGGTTAGAAAATCTAGGCCAAAGTTAAATAAATCACCAGGTCCTGATGGCCTTAATTCTTTGTTTTATAAAACTCTACAACCACATATTACACCATCACTTGTGGCTTTATTTAATTACATGGTGGCTGAGGAACATATTCCTAACTCCATGTCTTAAGTAGCTATTATTGTATTACCTAAGCCAGGGAGAGATACAACCGATCTGGGGTCTTACAGACCTATCTCACTCCTAAATCAAGATATAAAAATTTATGCTAAAGTTATTTCTAATAAACTTAAGAGGTTGTTACCCTTTCTTATATCTCCTGAAAAAACTGGGTTTGTAATGGACCACAAGCCCAATACAAATATTAGATTATTGCTTTTGGCTCTGGAGTCTTGTCATTAAAACCATCCAATTGACCCACTATTAATTAGCTTTGAATCAGAGAAAGCTTTCGATGGGGTGGAGTGGTACTATCTCTTGACAGTGTTGGAAATGTTTGATTTTGCAGGATCTATTTTGCAGGCTATTCAACTCTTATATAAACATCTAAAAGCATTCATTTGTGTTAACAACTCCTCATCTTCTCTGTTTTCGCTGCAAAGAGGCACAAGGCAAGGATGCCCTCTTTCTCCTCTGCTTTAAATTTTACCATTAGAGCCCTTAATTCATACACTGAAAAACGATAGTACTATTACTGGCATGGAGGTTGGGTCCACCGAATTGAAACTGATGCTTTTTGCAGATGATATGCTAATAGTATTAATGAACGCAAAGTCCGCACTTTCCAAAGTACTAGACTGTATAAGGATTTTCGGTAGTTTTTCTGGCTTAAAGTTAAATCTTCAGAAATCTGAAGCTCTGGACATTTGAGGGAATTTAGCATTAAACTGGCCAAATTTTCCATTGGGCTTCTGACACTCACACTATTGAATATCTGGATAATAAGGTTCATAGTTCCTTAAGCAATGATATTCCGCTGACTTTCACCCACTAATTCAGGACTTTAAACAAAAATTGACTAGTTGGTTGCAATTTCCTTTGTTATTAGTGGGCCGTTTGGCTCTTGTAAAAATGGTGTTACTACCAAAACTTTTATATAACTTGCAAATAGTTCTCTTCATACTTGCAAATAAAAATATTAATTTACTGCAGCGAATTTTCACCCATTTTTTTTGGCAGAGCCGTCGAGCATGCATGAAATTTTCAATATTAATTACCCCTAAGAGTGATAGTGGGTTAAGTTTTGCAGACATACACAAATATAATCTTGCTTGTCTGCTGCTAGTACTTGGCAACTGGTTGAGTACTCTAATGCCTGGATCAACTGCAGACTTAGCGTATTTGTCTATCCTTTTAGTTTGAAATATGTTCTTCATGTGAGGTCGGAAGAACTTCCAACTTATATGATACAACCGGTGCTGATACAAGCTATGAGATGGGCATGGAAGAAACTCAGAACACAGCTAGTTTTAAACTGGCAGCTTTATCTGCCTTTGGATGGGAACCTGAACTTTTCACCAGGTTCAGGAAGTCAATTATTTCTTTCTCTATATAACCATAGGGTGACCATGATTTCTCCTTTCATTGATTTGAGGTCGAGATCTTTTCAATCTTTTGCTTATTGTATAGAACACCTGCATTTCACACAGAAAGATTTCCTAACATACTTGCTAATTCACAACTATGTAGGGAGGATTTTGAAGGGCTTTAGCACATATTATAAATGGTCCATTTCAGTGGGGGTTTTTTTGTTTATTATCTAAGCCTCTGGTATCTGTCTCAAAGCTCTATAAATTTCTGCACAATACTAGCATGTACACTATCTATAGTTCATTAGTAGCAAAGTGGGCGAAAGATTTAGACATTCCTCTAACGGTGGAGGATCTGGTGGACAGTGATATTTTAATTTGCCAAGCCATGAAAGATGTGGCTCTTTGGGAAATTCACTTCCAAAATATTGCATAAGATGCTTTTTTGGCCTAGCAAGGTTTATGCAGCACACATATCTCAATCCAGTTGTTTGAAATGTGGATGCTTGTCAGCATCTCTTTTTCACTGTTTATGGGAGTGTACTGTTGTACATCAATTTTGGGCATCCATTCACTAATTATCTATCTCTCCATAAGGAGTGTACGACTATGTGACTTTCTAGATTGTGAGTGGTAACTGTGTTATATATACTTTGCTTCTGTTCCTTTATTTTGTCATCTCACCCATTGTGGTAGCTTAATTCAAGCTCACAGATCTTTAATGCAATTCACTAGTAGCAATCTGTATGTGATTTCTTTGTGCTTGGATGGAAACAGAGATCGGGGAGGGGGCGGGGAGGGACACGGGGTAGGGAGGGAGGGATAGGTTACTCATGAACTGTACAACACCATGTATGTGGTAGTTAACGTTTCAGGCTTTTAAGAACATAAGAAACTGCCATGCTGGGTCAAACCAAGGGTCCATCAAGCCCAGCATCCTGTCTCCAACAGAGGCCAAACCAGGCCACAAGAACCTGGCAAGTACCCAAACACTAAGAAGATCCCATGCTACTGATGCCAGTAACAGTAGAGGTCATTCCCTGAGTCAACTTGATTAATAGCAGTTAATGGACTTCTCCAAGAAATTATCCAAACCTTTTTTTAAACCCAGCTACACTAACTGCACTAACCACATCCTCTGGCAACAAATTCCAGAGCTTAATTGTACATTGAGTGAAAAAGAATTCTCTTTGATTAGTCTTAAATGTGCTACTTGCTAACTTCATGGAGTGCCCCCTAGTCCTTCTATTATCCGAAAATGTAAATAATCAATTCACATCTACTCATTCAAGACTTCTCATGATTTTAAAGATTTCTTTCATATCCCCCCTCAGTAATCTCTTCTCCAAGCTGAACAGTCCTAACATCTTCAGCCTTTCCTCAAAAGGGAGCTGTTCCATCCCCTTTATCATTTTGGTTGCCCTTCTCTGTACCTTTTGTTGATGGATATATGATGGAATACCTAATCCTTTTCTTGTAAATCTAATAAACATATTTCAAACAAAATCCATGTTGGCTTGTCCCATTAAACTATGCTTATATATATGTTCAGCAATTTTATCCTTTATGATAGTCTCGACCATTTTCCATGGCACAGATGTCAGACACACTAGTCTGGAGTTTCCTGAATCATCCTTTGAATCCTTTTTAAAAATTGGTATTACATTGGCAACTCTCCAGTCTTTAGGTAGCATAGATGATTTTAATGATAGTTTTCAAATTACTAATAGCAGGTCTGCAATTTCATTTTTCACTTTTTTCAGCACTCTGAGATGTATACCATCTGGCCCAGGTGATCTGCTATTCTTTAGTTTGTCAATTTGCCCTATTACATCTGAGATGTTTCAGTTCCCATTCATTTCCCTTCCCCTCTCCCCACTGTAATAGCAAGCATTACATTGCTGTACCCACATTCATGCAGCAGTAGCCCAGTCTTTGGTAGTATTAATCACACTAGCCACAGTGATGCTCTTCCTGCATCCACCAGTCACACTAGGACTCCTCCTCTATTTTCAGTGGCTTATGGGATGGAATCTACTAGCAGCACTGGCATAAAACCCCTATTATATGTAATGTTGGTCCCAATAGTCCATGCTTAACTTCTACCTATTATTTATTTATATTCCACCTTTCAGCCACTTCAAAGCAGATAACATAGGTAATGCTTAACCTCTATTCGCAGAATATAATGGACTGCATTTTGTTTCAACAGTAAAGTCAATTTATTGGGTTTGTATCTTTAAGCCTTGATGATGTCAGTAGTAAATGTTATGATGCAAAACACTGTGTTGATTATATTTGGTAACATATAATTAATGTAATTATTTTGTTTTGTTTTAAACTGTTTTTATGTAATTATTTTAATGTTTGCATGATTTTTTGGAAGAAAAATCATGGCATTTAAAGCAGAGAGAACAGCCTGACTATGGAACTATCATCACTTATCTCAGCCTCTGAATTAAGCAAGTGACTGGCTGTTGTTGAACTATGTTAAATTTTGCTCAAATCTATCTCTTTGTATTAAGGAATTTGTTGGGCTGCTAAAACTTATTATTGCCACTGTATGTATTTTTATTGTGGAAGCCACTGTTGTTCTTAAATAAAGAGGTAGATTTTAAAAGGTGCGTGCACTTCCCGGTGCATACACATAGGTGCGCCAATTTTATAACATGTGCATGCCAGCGCACGCATGTTATAAAATCCCATGGCCGCACACACATGCGCGCTGGATTTTATAATCCGTGCACCCATTTGTGGGCAGCACGCACAGGGGGCCCAATTTTGTAAGATTATGCGCATCGACACAATCGGGCCTCCCCAAGTTCCCTACCCCCCACCCATACTCCCTTCCTCTTCCCCTCTCCTCCCCACCTCTAAACCCTTTCGCCTACCTTTCTTTTTTTTGTTTTATTGCTTACTGCTCCATTCTGCCTCACCCCTCCCTGCCCAGACCATGCCCCTCCAGCCTGCCCCCTTTTCAGGGCCTGGAAATTATGCGTTTAAATGACGATATTTGAGCGCGTGGCCGATTTAAAAAATTCGGCTGAAATTTGTCATTATTGGATCTACCAATTCACAATGTGGACTGAGCTCTTTTTGCCAGAGTTTGGGTTGACTTGAGATGGAAGTGCCTATGGACTGTCACTGATATGTCGAAGACACCATTTACATAGGGTGGGGGAGGGGAGCCTGTACATGCACAGAGGGGAAAGGTTTCCCTGGCCAGTAAAGATCACCTTCTGAGCCTGGTCCATTACACCATTGCTCCTCCATATTTTTTCTCTGTGTGACAAAAAAACAAACTACAGGCCCCAAATAATTTCTGATAGTCACTTCTTGAATTTGGTAGAATCAAGTTCATCATATTAAGTTGAGCTGAAATCTCTTAAAGTCCACATATCTCTTTGCTTTTCCAGAGCATTTATAAACAGTGGGTTTTGCTGAGTAGTAGTCACTATTTAGAAAAGTCTTTTGCCAGAAAACTTAATCTATTTCTATTATAATTCTTCCTTATGTTTTCTTGCCTTCTTTATAACGCGTTATAGCAGAAGTAGTCTCTTGTAATGCTGGTGATTGTACAGAAAGCCATTTCTTAAAGAGAGAGGGAGAGACAAGAGTCATGCTCAAGTTCTATTTTTAATTGAAATTCTCATATTGCTTTAAGTTTCTTGGTCTATTTGTGTTATACATAGCATATACAGCTAGGTTTTTTATTTTTTTTTAATTGTCTGTTCTATTGCATGGCCCTCAATTTCAACATTGCCTTTTAATAAAACTGTAATTCTATTTCTCCTTTTCAAGCCTGAATCATTGTTCTGTGGAATAATGAGTTCTTTTCTTTGTCTGACTGTGCTGTCAGTAACTTTGGTCTGGAACACATATTGTGTTACACTCATTTACAGGAAGCTTCCAAGGCTGAACGAGTTAGTGGAGGAAAGGGGAGATTCTATATTGATGTACTTTTCACACCTTCTAATCAATTCCCATCAGAAGGTCCAAGCTTCCTTCAATAAAATGAAATTACAAGTTAATTAATGACCCAAGGAAGAAAGCAACAAATCCTCACTTTCTATGTTCTCCCTCCTTCCATGGGTTTATATCAATATCTGCTTTCCATTTTTTCCTGAGGTTGTTTTATATTTGTTATATTTTTATAGGTATTGAGCCCAATTTTCAAGTCTACTTAAGTTGCCAAATGGATGCATAAGTGGGCCCGTGATCTCACGCATCACCTAAATAGGATTTTAGACAGTGCTGGGGAGGAGCCAGCTGTCATGGTATATGTGGGCACCAACGACATAGGAAAATGTGGGAGGGAGGTTCTGGAAGCCAAATTTAGGCTCTTAGGTAGAAAGCTTAAATCCAGAAACTCCAGGATAGTATTCTCTAAAATGCTCCCTGTTCCACGCGCAGGTCACCAGAGGCAGGCAGAGCTCCGGAGTCTCAATGAGTGGATGAGATGATGGTGCAAGAAAGAGGGATTCAGTTTTGTTAGGAACTGGGGAACCTTTTGGGGAAGGGGGAGTCTCTTCCAAAGGGATGGGCTCCACCTTAACCAGGGTGGAACCAGGTTGCTGGCGCTAACCTTTAAAAAGGAGATAGAGCAGCTTTTAAACTAGAACAAAGGGGAAAGCCTACAGTCGCTCAGCAGCACATGGTTCGGAGAGAGGTATCTTCAAAGGATACTAATGATGCATTAGAATTAGGGCATCCCGACAGTGAGGTTCCAATAATAAGAAAAGTAGTCCAAGTGCCTGTAACTAAAAACTCACCTGAGCTAAAAAATTCTAACTTATCCCTATCAATTAAAAAGCAGAATGGAAACACAAACAAAAAACAAACTTTGAAATGTTTGTATGCTAATGCCAGAAGTCTAAGAAGTAAGATGGGAGAATTAGAATGTATAGCAGTGAATGATGACATAGACTTAATTGGCATCTCAGAGACATGGTGGAAGGAGGATAACCAATGGGGCAATGCTATACCGGGGTACAAATTATATCGCAATGACAGAGAGGAGCACACGGGAGGTGGTGTGGCGCTTAATGTCCGGGATGGCATAGAGTCCAACAGGATAAACATCCTGCATGAGACTAAATGCAAAATTGAATATTTATGGGTAGAAATCCCTTATGTGTCTTGGAAGACTATAGTGATAGGAGTATACTACCGTCCACCTGGTCAAGATGGTGAGACAGACAGTGAAATGCTAAGAGAAATTAGGGAAGCTAACCAAATTGGTAGTGCGGTAATAATGGGAGACTTTAATTACCGATAACATAAAGAGTCAATAATTATCCACTGTGATCCATATTATCAGCAACAAAAGTGGAACAAAATTATATTTAGAGATAATGGCTAAAGAAGGCGTCAGCAAGCCTGACGTTGTGTGTATTCTTACAGAGACACCAACCGGTCTTTTCAATCATTCGCCTTCTTTTAAATTTATTTACTTTCAAAATAATTTTTGTTCAAGAATTTTTCTTTTTTCTTAAAATGTCCTCCGTCAGTCATAGACTCTTAAAACATAAATGCTTAACTTCAATACGGCCCTACACGGCCCGTGTTTCACCCGAAAGCTTCCTCAGGGGCGTATGAACAACATATAGACAAGAGTCTGCATCCAATTCATCCGGACATCACGTCTCAAACCGGGAAAATGGAAGGAGGAAGGGGACGGAGGACATTTTAAGAAAAAAGAAAAATTCTTGAACAAAAATTATTTTGAAAGTAAATAAATTTAAAAGAAGGCGAATGATTGAAAAGACCGGTTGGTGTCTCTGTAAGAATACTCACAACGTCAGGCTTGCTGACGCCTTCTTTAGCCATTATCTCTAAATATAATTTTGTTCCACTTTTGTTGCTGATGAGACTTTAATTACCCCAATATTGACTGGGTAAATGTATCATTGGGACACGCTAGAGAGATAACGTTCCTGGATGGAATAAATGATAGCTTTATGGAGCAATTGGTTCAGGAACCGACGAGAGAGGGACCAATTTTAGATCTAATTCTCAGTGGAGAACAGGACTTGGTGAGAGAGGTAACGGTGGTGGGGCCGCTTGGCAATAGTGATCATAATATGATCAAATTTGAATTAATGACTGGAAGAGGAACAGTATGCAAATCCACTGCTCTCGTGCTAAACTTTCAAAAGGGAAACTTTGATAAATGAAAAAAATTGTTAGAAAAAAACTGAAAGGAGCAGCTACAAAAGTAAAAAATGTGCAAGAGGCGTGGTCATTGTTAAAAAAATACCATTCTAGAAGCACAGTCCAGATACATTACAGGAGGACCTTGCAAGACTGGAAGATTGGGCATCCAAATGGCAGATGAAATTTAATGTGGACAAGTGAAAGGTGTTACATATAGGGAAAAATAACCCTTGCTGTAGTTACACGATGTTAGGTTCCATATTAGGAGCTACCACCCAGGAAAAAGATCTAGGCATCATAGTGGATAATACTTTAAAATCGTCAGCTCAGTGTGCTGCAGCAGTCAAAAAAACAAATAGAATGTTAAGAATTATTAGGAAGGGAATGGTTAATAGAACGGAAAATGTCATAATGCCTCTGTATCACTCCATGGTGAGACCGCACCTTGAATACTGTGTACAATTCTGGTTGCCGCATCTCAAAAAAGATATAGTTGCGATGGAGAAGGTACAGAGAAGGGCAAACAAAATGATAAAGGGGATGGAACAGCTCCCCTATGAGGAAAGGCTGAAGAGGTTAGGGCTGTTCAGCTTGGAGAAGAGATGGCTGAGGGGGGATATGATAGAGGTCTTTAAGATCATGAGAGGTCTTGAACGAGTAGATTTACACTTTCGAATAATAGAAGGACTAGGGGGCATTCCATGAAGTTAGCAAGTAGCACATTTAAGACTAATCGGAGAAAATTCTTTTTTCACTCAACACACAATAAAGCTCTGAAATTTGTTGCCAGAGGATGTGGTTAATGCAGTTAGTATAGCTGGGTTCAAAAAAGGTTTGGATAAGTTCTTGGAGGAGAAGTCCATTAACGGCTATTAATCAATTTTACTTAGGGAATAGCCACTGCTATTAATTGCATCAGTAGCATGGGATCTTCTTAGTGTTTGGGTAATTGCCAGGTTCTTGTGGGCTGGTTTTGGCCTCTGTTGGAAACAGGATGCTGGGCTTGATGGACCCTTGGTCTGACCCAGCATGGCAATTTCTTATGTTCTTATGTATTCCACACATTAAGAAAGGTGGAAAGAAGGCAAAACGATTACCAGCATGGTTAAAGGGGGAGGTAAAAGAAGCTATTTTAGCCAAAAGATCTTCATTCAAAAATTGTAAGAAGAATCCAACAGAAGAAAATAGGATAAACGTTGGCAAGACATTGATAAGACAGGCTAAGAGAGAATTTGAAAAGAAGTTGGCTGTAGAGGCAAAAACTCACAGTAAAAACTTTAAAAAATATATCCAAAGCAGAAAGCCTGTGAGGGAGTCAGTTGGACTGTTAGATGATTGAGGGGTTAAAGGGGCACTTAGAGAAGATAAGGCCATCGTGGAAAGATTAAATGATTTCTTTGCTTCGGTGTTTACTGAAGAGGATGTTGGGGAGGTACCCGTACTGGAGAAGGTTTTCATGGGTAATGATTCAGATGGACTGAATCAAATCACTGTGAACCTAGAAGATGTGGTAGACCTGATTGACAAACTGAAGAGTAGTAAATCACCTGGACCGGATGGTATACACCCCAGAGTTCTAAAGGAACTAAAAAATGAAATTTCAGACCTATTAGTAAAAATTTGTAACCTATCATTAAAATCATCCATTGTACCTGAAGACTGGAGGATAGCTAATGTAACCCCAATATTTAAAAAGGGCTCCAAAGGCAATCCGGGAAACTACAGACCGGTTAGCCTGACTTCAGTGCCAGGAAAAATAGTGGAAAGTGTTCTAAACATCAAAATCACAGAACATATAGAAAGACATGGTTTAATGGAACAAAGTCAGCATGGCTTTACCCAAGACAAGTCTTGCCTCACAAATCTGCTTCACTTTTTTGAAGGAGTTAATAAACATGAGGATAAAGGTGAACTGGTATATGTAGTATACTTGGATTTTCAGAAGGCGTTTGACAAAGTTCCTCATGAGAGGCTTCTAAGAAAAGTAAAAAGTCATGGGATAGGTGGCGATGTCCTTTTGTGGATTGCAAACTGGCTAAAAGACAGGAAACAGAGAGTAGGATTAAATGGACAATTTTCTCAGTGGAAGGGAGTGGGCAGTGGAGTGCCTCAGGGATCTGTATTGGGACCCTTACTTTTCAATATATGTATAAATGATCTGGAAAGAAATATGAGTAAGATAATCAGATTTGCAGATGATACAAAATTGTTCAGAGTAGTTAAATCACAAGCAGATTGTGAAAAATTGCAGGAAGACCTTGTGAGACTGGAAAATTGGGCATTGAAATGGCAGATGAAATGTAATGTGGATAAGTGCAAGGTGATGCATATAGAGAAAAATAACCCATGCTATAGTTACACAATGTTAAGTTCCATATTAGGTGCTACAACCCAAAAAAGAGATCTAGGCGTTATAGTGGATAACACATTGAAATCGTCGGTTCAGTGTGCTGCGGCAGTCAAAAAAGCAAACAGAATGTTGGGAATTATTAGAAAGAGAATGGTGAATAAAACGGAAAATGTCATAATGCCTCTGTATTGCTCCATGGAGAGACCGCACCTTGAATACTGTGTACAATTCTGGTCACCGCATCTCAAAAAAGATATAATTGCGATGGAGAAGGTACAGAGAAGGGCAACCAAAATGATAAGGGGAATGGAACAATTCCCCTATGTGGAAAGACTAAAGAGGTTAGGACTTTTCAACTTGGAGAAGAGACGGCCAAGGGGGGATATGATAGAGGTGTTTAAAATCATGAGAAGTCTAGAATGGGTAGATGTGAATCGGTTATTTACTCTTTCGGATAATAGAAAGACTAGGGGGCACTCCATGAAGTTAGCATGTGGCACATTTAAAACTAATCGGAGAAAGTTCTTTTTTACTCAATGCACAATTAAACTCTGGAATTTGTTGCCAGAGGATTTGGTTAGTGCAGTTAGTATAGCTGTGTTTTAAAAAGGATTGGATAAGTTCTTGGAGGAGAAGTCCATTATCTGCTATTAATTAAGTTGACTTAGAAAATAGCCACTGATGTAAGCAGTGGCATGTAAAAAAACTGTGATTAATTGTTATTCAGACATGGTAAGCGTTGAAGATGTTAGCACTCATTACACAAATTTGAATAAGATAAAACCTTGAACAAGATTGAGCTTTTTTAGCCGATTTTAAGCACATATACACGATTTGTTTTTCACGATTTTTTCACATAAAAATTTTCAAAAATATTCTAAGGTAGGATGGAGGGGGGTTTATGATTACAAATTGTAAGATTCTGTGTACAAGGCCATGGAGGCATGTTACAGAAAACGTATGAAACCTTCCTCATCCTACTTCATAAATTTTTTCATATGAGTGGGGTAAACTAAATTGTTTTTTGTTCAATAAAGATTTTGCATTTTGGAATTATTGAACTTTTCCTGTTTAAATTGTTTTTTCTGGTTTGTTTTACATGGATCATTGCAATTGATTTTGCTATACACCTGTTGGATTGTGTTCTCTTATACACACCCATGCACATGCACTCTCATACATACACACATATACATATGCTCTCACACACACACACACACACACACACACACTTTCCCTCTAACTTAGACATGCTGTCAATTGGGCTGTCTCTGTGGATTTTGTTTGGCTGTGGGCAGATGAGGTCAGCAGGCAGCCTGGGGCCTCATTTTCTTCTGCTGCCGGCAGCCGCTGGGCGTCCTGTTGTTCTCAGCCACCAGCGGGTTGAGTTCTGCCAGTGGCACACAAGGCCTCCAGTCATCCTCACATGCCGGCAGGTTGGGCTCCGCTGGCGGCCACTCTGTCTACTCTCTTTCTCAGCTCGTGGGCCTTCTCTGTTGTTCAAGCGCCAGAGAATTGGGTGCCGCCAGCAGTAGACAGCATCTCTCCCTTCTTCCTTGGGTACCGGCAGGCTGGGCTCCTTCCTGTTCTTCTGGCACTGATGGGGACTCTTCTCTTTCTCTGCCACCGGCAACATGGATTCCCCCAGTGGCTACTGGCCCTCTCCTCTCCTTCAGCCTTGTAGGTAGATCATTTTTCTGTGCCACCACGAGGCTCCTCTTCTGGCCAGTGGGGGTAGGGTGGGAACCCCGCAGGCATGTCCTTAAACAAGTGTCTGGTGGCAAAGTGAGGCAGACACCAGAGGAGCATTTTGTGGGAAACTTTTTGCCAGTCCAAAATGTTGCTGCCTGAGGCAGCTGCCTCACTCCATCTCATTATAAAACCACCCCTGGTTAAGAGATTAATCATTAAGAGACATATTCACACAGAAAAAGCAGTGTAGAAAATAGCAGGAGGCACTGCTAGTCATAGCAATTTCCACAGGACATTGAAAGTAAAATAATCAGTTAGAGAAGCTGTTATTAGGAGAAGTTAAGTTGTGGAGCCACAATGGCTATTTTTGAATCTAATTAATGGAGTGTACCAACTCATCAGCGGCCAAACATACCGTATGTGAAATGATCATAATAGAAACGTATTTATAATTTGGTTGTTCTGAAGAAAGAAAATGTATCGGGTACAATACATCGTATCCTATTCATGCCTGAGCATTTGCTTCCTGATAGCAGACACCAGTAGGACTAGTGGAGTAGCCCAGTGGTCAGAGCAGCGGGCTAAAAACACTAGAAACCAGAATTTAAATCCTCCTGCTCCCCCTGTTGCTCTTTGTGACCTTGAACAAGTCCCTTCACCCTCCATTGCTTCAGGTACAAATTTAGGGCCTTAATTACTAAGCATTTTTCTCATTGACCCAGAATGGAAGAAAAGCCTTAGTAAATCAAGTCCTTAGTCCATAAGTCCTCCGGGACAAGGAAATACCTACTGTACCTGAATGTAACTCATTTTGAGCTTCAATTTGGCAAGGCACGCGATTAAATTTAAAATCCAAATCCAATAGGGCCCTGAAGTGTATCTTCCCCTTTTCGGAAAGACCCCTCCCCCAAAAACACCATTTCAGTAAGGACAGTGGAAGCAGGGGTCAGCTAAACTTTTTCTATTTTTATATATTTTCTCCCTTATGATTACTCTTCTTAGCTAATGCTGTATTCATCATTTAATACAGGTAATAATAAGCCTTAATGTAGACAAGTGCAAAGTGATGCCCTTAGGGAAGAGTAACCCAAATTATAGCTACAGGATGCAAGGTTCCTCATTAGGAGTCACCACTCAGAAAAAGGATTTAGATGTCATTGTTGAAAATACATTGAAATCTCCTGCTCAGTATGCAGCGGCAACCAAGAAAGCAAACAGAATGCTAGGGCTTATCAGGAAAGGAATGGAGAATAAAACAGAGAATATCATAATGCCTCTGTATCGCTCCCTGGTGTGACCTCATCTTGAATATTATGTTCAGTTCTGTTCACCACATCTCAAGAAAGATATAGCAGAATTAGAAAAGGTAGCGAGAAGGGCTACCAAGTTGATAAAGGGAATGGAACAATTCCCCTGTGAAGAAAAGCTAAAGAGGTTAGGACTCTTCAGCTTGGATAAGAGTCGGCTGAGGGGAGATATGATAGAGGTCTATAAAATAATGAGTTGAATGGAACAAGTAAACATTACTTAGTTGGAGTGGAGGAGTAGCCTAATGGTTAGAGCAGTGGACTGAACCAGGAAACCAGCCTTCAAGTCCCACTGTTGCTCCTTGTGACCTTGGGCAAATCACTTTACCCTCCATTGCCTCAGGTACAAATTAAGGCTTGGAGAGAGATACTGGGCTTGATGGACCCTTAGTCCAGTATGGTGAGAGAGAGTGAGAGTGAGTGAGTGAGTGAGTGAGTGAGTGAGTGAGTGAGTGAGAGAGAGAGAGAGAGAAGCTATAAGGCCCTCATACTAGGTAGGTATTTATTCCTCTATAGGAGGCCCACCTAGCTACTTGAGGTGAGGTTTAGGTATTAGTGTAGGGGTTAGGCGCCACTTTCACATGCAGAGTGTGTCGTACGAACAGAACAATACATTCTTGTGAAGATTTGATGACCTTCGGAGTGAGGAAACTCACCCAAAGATGAGATTTGTGCAATGTTCTCTCAACCTAGCTTGATGGACTCTCTACCTGGGTAATATCAAGCTGGGTTGAGAGAAAAGCACAAATCTAGGTGGGCCTCCTATAGAGGTATAAATGCCTACCTATTATGAGGGCCTTATAGCTAGTCTCTCTCTCTCTCTCTCCAGCAGCTTAAAATACTGAAAACACTGTTTGCAGAGTGCGATAAAGCCATATTGCACGGCATTAACGCAAATGAAAAAGGTGGTGTTAAAGCTGTGTGATATGGCATTGCAAAGCCAGAACTCCTCCTCTTTTCCTAATTTGCATTGCACCGTGCGTTATGGTGTTTTCGCATGCATTAAAGGTGCTTTTCGCATGTGAAAATGCCATATAGCACTGATAAATGACCCCCTTAGATTGTAAGCCATCGGGGGGATAGAGAAATACCTACAGAATCTGCTTTAAAGTGCAAAAAGCAGAATATGAAAATCTAAATAAAAGTAGTTTACTCTTTCAAAAAATACAAAGACCAAGAGCCACATAATGAAGTTACTAGGTAATACATTTAAAAATAATATGATAAATATTTTTTTACTCAATGCATAATTAAGCTGTGGAATTCAATGCCAGAGGATGTGGGGAAAGCTATTAGTATAGCTGTTTTTAAAAAAGGTTTAGACAAGTTCCTGGAGGAAAAGACCATTAACAATTATTAAGGTAGAGTTGCAGAAATCCACTGCTTATTCTTGGGTAAGCAGCTTGGAATCAATCTATTCCTTGGGATCCTGCCAGGTACTTGTGACCTGGCTTGGAAAAAGGATACTGGGCTTGATGGACCCTTAGTCCAGTATGGCAAGCCTAATGTTCTTATGTTCTTTGTTTTTTTAAATCAGAATTCATACATATTGATCTGAGAGCACTGGTTCACTATGACAATCAGTATAATATCAAACACAAGATTTATAACTGTGTTCTAAAGTTTGGTTTGTTTTCAAATTAAAATATCTTGGCTGAAGTCACATTGTATCATGATGCAGGTCCACACCAGTCGTCTTCTCTACAAGACAAAAAGAATGTAATAGAAAAAAATGGAGCAAGCTGATGGTGGGGCAATTTTCTCTTATCTTTACAGGATATGCTGGAGAGCCCTCTGCCTGAGCCAGGTGAGGGGTTTGTGCTCATTTTGTCTTTCCATTTCTTTTTTTACACTGGAAACAAAAAGTTTAAGAATGACCAAAGGAAGAGATCAGGAGGAGCAGCGCATGCTGCTCACACCGTGCTGCTTTCATCCGAGGGACTCTGGGCCCTATTTTCAAAATGATTTCTGCACCCTGTGGCAAACCTCTTTTGCAGATAGCGGCACTTCGGGCCATTCTGCCCTTTTTTTTTTCATACATCTGAACTTTGCTCAGTCATTTATGCTACTGTGAAACCTTTTTCCCCAAACACATTTCCTGCACCTCTTAGACACCGTTCCATTCTCCTGCTACCTTTCTAGGTGAATGATTCCCTTAGTACTGTTTGGGGGAAGCGAGGCAGGAGCAATTGAAATTCACGTCCTGTTTCCCCTTCTTAGCTACCGTTCCCCTCTTCTCTCCTAATGCTCATCATTCTGACATATGCATAGAGCGAGGGAGGACGACCCCAGGAGCTAGCAGGAAAGCAAGCCTTACAGACATGACACATAAAAACAGGGTCACCTAAGCCAAGGAAAATAGGAATCACAGACCCTGTTAGCTCTCACCATGCTCTTAGGCCTACCAGGAAATCTCCCAAGATTGTCATTTTGTTCCATTCCATTTAGCACATTCAGAGCTTGACATCATTTTCCATAAAGTGAAAGCACTTCTTCTCTCCCCCCGCCTACTCCTCTCATACATAGCTGATGATTTTTCTTCCCTCCCTGCAAAGCACCAACAGTGCAAATAGAAGAGGAACTGCTTACTCACAGCTCAAGGTCTGCCTGAACTTTTATTTTTTCATGCCAAAAACCATCTGCCCTAATCAACTGACTTCCAAGATTCATGTGAAAGGTTATCTTCACTTTACAGTAATCCTAAGGGGCCCTGCTGGGTTTTCCCCCTCGCTGGATAAATTACAGAAATTGTAGTTTCGGTGCTAACTACATATTTGTCAGGAAATCATCTTAACGTGTACCAAAAGAATGTTAGATCGTATCCTCTTGCACAAACAGGGCTTTGAATTCTCAGCTGATCACTTGGCTTAAGCACATACTGTGAAGAAATGCTTTATCCAGTCACACACTGGGCTTAGGGATAGTTTCACTGCGTCATGTCTGCTGAAGTGTAAAAACGTCTTTGCATGTCATAGGAGGGAGTAGTTATTTAGAAACTTAATTTAAAAAGCAGCTAATTTGACATGAGTTATTCTATCACTATTTCAGGTATGCTGTGCCGTAATTAGATGTCTTCGGTTTCAAGCAGTGAACAAATCTTATCACAGGCAGCCTAAATCCAGGGATTTTTTTTTTTTCTTTGCTCACACAGGACAACTCGTGCCAACAAGGGCCCCTGATTCCACCTTTTACAGCTTGGGTGATTTGCACGCTAGAAAGAAACTCACTTGGTCAATCCGATTGACTTGGGTTTTTATTTCCTGCTCCAAAAATCCCCTTCTTATCAGAAATATCTGCCAGCCACAGATAAATGACTTGATTTCCAAGCCTTTCCATTTTAGTCTGTGCAACAAATGTGCGACCAAAATGATAAGGGGCAAGAAAAGGCTCCCCTATGAGGAAAGGCTAAACATGTTAGGGCTGTTCAGCTTGGAAAAGAGACGGCTGAAAGGGGATATGACAGAGGTCCTCAAAATCATAAATGGACTTGAACAGTTTAATGTAAATCGGTTATTTACTCTCTCAGATAATAGAAGGAGGATAGGAGGTGATGTCCTTTCGTGGATTACAAACTGGTTAAAAGACAAGAAACAGAGAGTGGGAGTGAGTGGTCAATTTTCTCACTGGAGGGTGGTGGACGGTGGAGTGCCTCAGGGATCTGTTCTTGGACCGGTGCTTTTTGGTGTATATATGAATGATCTGGAAAGGAATGAGGTTATCAAATTTGCGGATGATACAAAATTATTCAGAGTAGTTAAATCACAAGCAGACTGTGATACATTTCAGGAGGACCTTGCAAGACTAGAAGATTGGGCATCGAAATGGCAGGTGAAATTTAATGTGGACAAGTGCAAGGTGATGCATATAGGGAAAAATAACCCATGCTATAGTTACACAATGTTAGGTTCCATATTAGGAGCTACCACCCAGGAAAAAGATCTAGGCATCATAGTGGATAATACTTTAAAGTCGTCGGCTCAGTGTGTTGCAGTAGTCAAAAAAGCAAACAGAATGTTAGGAATTATTAGGAAGGGAATGGTTAATAAAACGGAAAATGTCATAATGCCTCAATATCACTCCATGGTGAGACCGCACCTTGAATACTGTGTACAATTCTGGTCGCCGCATCTCAAAAAAGATATAGTTGCAATGGAGAAGGTACAGAGAAGGGCAACCAAAATGATAAAGGAGATGGAACAGCTCCCCTATGAGGAAAGGCTGAAGAGGTTAGGGCTGTTCAGCTTGGAGAAGAGATGGCTGAGAGGGGATATGATAGAGGTCTTTAAGATCATGAGAGGTCTTGAACGAGTAGATGTGACTAGGTTATTTACACTTTCGAATAATAGAAGGACTAGGAGGCATTCCATGAAGTTAGCAAGTGGCACATTTAAGACTAATCGGAGAAAATTCTTTTTCACTCAACGCACAATAAAGCTCTGGAATTTGTTGCCAGAGGATGTGGTTAGTGCAGTTAGTGTAGCTGGGTTCAAAAAAGGTTTGGATAAGTTCTTGGAGGAGAAGTCCATTAACGGCTATTAATCAAGTTTACTTAGGGAATAGCCACTGCTATTAATTGCATCAGTAGAATGGGATCTTTTTAGTATTTGGGTAATTGCCAGGTTCTTGTGGCCTGGTTTGGCCTCTGTTGGAAACAGGATGCTGGGCTTGATGGACCCTTGGTCTGACCCAGCATGGCAATTTCTTATGTTCTTATGTTCTTAAGGAGTAGGGAGCACTCCATGAAGTTAGCAAGTAGCTCATTTAAAACAAATTGGAGAAAATTATTTTTCACTCAACGCATAGTTAAGCTCTGGAATTCATTGCCAGAGGATGTGGTTACGGCAGTTAGTGCATCTGGGTTTAAAAAAGGTTTGGATAAGTTCCTAGAAGAGAAGTCCATAAACTGCTATTAATCATTAAGGAATAGTAGCATGGGATCTATTTAATGTTTGGGTACTTGCCAGGTACTTGTGACTTGGATTGGCCATTGGTAACAGGATGCTGGGCTTGATGTACCCTTGGACTGACCCAGTATGGCATATCTTATGTTTATGTTCTTATGTTCTTACCAAAGAAGTCTGGTTTGCTTTCGTCTAAACATAGTACGATTCCGTCTCCAGTTAATAATTGTTTAATACTATGTACACTTTCTGTGCACACAATACTGAACTAAGTAATTCACATGTTAGAAGAACAAGCTGAGAACCAGGGAAGCCAGGGTTCAAATCTTGTTTCTCCCATTGATGATCCCTGTGACTTTTTGTACAAGTCAGTTTGCCCTTTTTTGCCTCAGGTACATACTTAGAGCCCTATTTAGTAAGCATTTTTCCCATAGACACCGAATAGGAGAAAAACTTTAGTAGATAGGCCTTTTAGATTGTAAGCCCTTTAGGGACAAAGAAATACCTACTGCACCTGAATAAATGAAAAGGTGTGAGCTAATTCAAAATTTAAAAAAAGAGCTTAAATCTAAGGGGGTCATGCATTATGGTGTTTTGCATGTGATAATGCATTATCGCATGCAAATTTTTGGGTTGGGCGGGAATTAGGGGCCATATTGCACAGTTTTAATGCTGGAAATAACTACACCTTTTTCTGTAGCTTTAAGTTGTGCAATATGGCCATAACACAATTTGCAATTGCATTTTGGCCATTTCTGGGGAGGGAGAGAGAGAGAGTACCTCTAGGGAGGGCCTCACTGTGTGCATGGGATCTTCTTGTTTGGGTAATTACCAGGTTCTTGTGGCCTGGTTTAGCCTCTGTTGGAAACAGGATGCTGGGCTTGATGGACCCTTGGTCTGACCCAGCATGGCAACGAGTGTCACATGTATGATTTTTTACCTAGCTGGTGAGAGGTTGTATCTGTGCACCCAGTGTAAAGAGCTCCTGTCTTTCAGAGAACGAGTTCAATCTCTGGAGGCTAGAGTGGCAGACCTGGAGGAGCTGAGGCAGACAGAGAGGTATATAGATGAGACCTTCAGGGACATAGTAGCCAAGTCCCAGTAGTGTTGTAGCCCTGGTGCTGCCTTGGAAAAGGAAGGTCTCCTAGTCAAAGAGCTTCAACCTGGTGCAGCAAGAAATGATCCGGTAGCAAGAACCTGCTCTCCAGGTAATACATTTGCTACGAGCACGGTGACGCGGTTATTTCCGGAACTGGTGATGTGAGCCCTTGGGCCATGGCATGACTCAGGGAGGAGCCCCAACACACACCGCGGGAGGTGAGCTGGTGCAAGCATGGGTAACAAGGAGCAGGACAAGGCTGGAGCGAAGACAAGGAGATGGAAGGTCTGACCCTCTATCGGACCTGTACGCCCCAGGATGACCATCAATGCAATGATGATCAATGAACAGTCCTCCGACCGTTCCAAGCTCTTTCGGACCTGCTGCTGGGTAACGGCAATAGGTGGCAGCCCGGACAGAGGAAGAGGGCAGATGGAGTCCTTGGAACATAGAAGACTTTGGACGAAGACTCAGGCGAGGAGACTGTAGCGAAGACTCAGGTGAAGACACTGTAGACGAAGACTCAGGTGAAGACACTGTAGACGAAGACTCAGGCGAGGACACTGTAGATGTAGGCTCAAGGCATAGGATCAAGAGACTGAGTCGAGACTGTGATGCAGTGCACCCTACACAGTCCACCCACGGGATTGGTCGAGGACCACGCTGATGCGGAGCAGGTTTGAACAGAGTCTTTGGCATGGACGGACGCAAATGCAAGGAACTCCAAAGACCGGGGCAAGATTCAAGCACAGGATTCAAGATTCTCAAGGATTCAAAGACAACTCAGGATTCAAGACTTAGGATTCAAGCAGAAGTCTTCCGGAGGCTTGCACTGCACAGGAGAAGATGGCCTTGTACCGTGAGGCGCCCTACACAGCCCACCCGTGGGCTGGTTGCGGACCACGACAATGGCATGCCGGGAAAGTGGACATCAAGGAACCAAGGCATGGAGGCAGAGACGAAGGCAAAGACGTCAGGAAGGACATCGGACATCAGGAGGTACAAACGAAGGACATCAGGAACACAAAGACATCTGGAAGCACGGACGAAGGACATCAGGAACCTGAAGACATCTGAAAGCACAATGAAGGGCATCAGGAACATAAAGACAACAGGAGGCACGAATGAAGGACATTAGGAGCAAGAAGACAAAGCCGTCAAAGCAGGAGAAGACCATGGAGGACCTGGACCAGTCATGAAGCACAGACGACTGTGACACTCGATCCGAAGGCTCGGAGTGACTGAAGAGAGGCCCTTATATAGGACTGAACCAGGAAATGAAGACCAGCCGGATTCCGGTGGGGCCAGGAGCACGTCCTGCTACTGGCCCTTTAAATGCATTGAAGAGTCACGTGCCGGCGCCTAGAGGGCCCTGAAGGAAGCAAGACCATGGACTGCGGCACCCAGCCACGCAGGACAGACGAGGAGCAGGCAGGCTTCGGGGCGGCTTTGAGGCCGTGGAATGACGTCAGGACGGTAGTGGCTTTCCCCTGCCGCTCTAGGAAGGACTAACTGATGGCACCCTGCTGTGAGAGGTGGTTCTGGGTGCAGTGGTCTGGGCCGCGGCTGCCCGGCCTCCAGACCGCATGGAGGAGGCATCGGCGGCGGCGGCAGAAGCGGCACTAGGCCGCACAGAAGGACATCCTGGCGGGGCTTCCATGCCGCAAGGGCGGAGTCAGCAGCGGCAGCTTCAGCCACGAAGATGGAGTTGGAAGCAGAGGCTCAGCAGCGGGACCGGCCCTGCCAAGCAGGGCAGGAACTGCTGCAGCCTCCAGGCCACAGGGGACGGCAGCAGCGGCGGACTGCCACAAAACTGAAGCAGGTGAGTGGAGGGACTGCCCGCGGCCCACCGCGGGTAGAACCATAAAAACATTGTCCCCTTGCACTGAGGATGTGTCTCCCAGAGCTACTGCCCAGGACAGAAGGAATAGATTGGGCGTCATAGCTGGTGATTCAATTATTAGGAATGTAGATAACTGGTGGCTGGTGGGCAGGAGGATCACCCGGTAACATACCTACCTGGTGTGAAAGTGGTGGACCTCACACGTCACCTAGATAGGATTTTAGACAGTGCTGGGGAGGAGCCAGCTGTCGTGGTACATGTGGGCACCAATGACATAGAAAAATGTGGGAGGGATGTTCTGGAAGACAAATTTAGGCTCTTAGATAGAAAGCTTAAATCCAGAACCTTCAGGATAGCATTTTCTGAAATGCTCCCTGTTCCACACGCTGGTCCCCAGAGGCAGGCAGAGCTCCAGAGTCTCAATGCGTGAATGAGATGATGGTGCAAAGAAGAGGGATTCAGTTTTGTAAGGAATTGGAGAACCTTTTGGGGAAGGGGGAGTCTTTTCTGAAGGGATGGTCTCCACCTTAACCAGGGTGGAACCAAGCTGCTAGTGCTAACCTTTAAAAAGGAGATAGAGCAGCTTTTAAACTAAAACAAAGGGGAAAGCCGACAATCGCTCAGCAATGCATGATTCGGACGAAGTTATCTTTGAAGGATACTAATAAAGCATTAGAGTTAGGGCATCCCAACAGAGAGGTTCCAATTGTCCATGTGCCTATAAGTAAAGAATCACCTGAGGTAAAATATTCCAAATTATAAATGACGACTGAAAAGCAGAATGTTAATACAAACAAAAAACACACTTTGAAATGTTTGTATGCTAATGCCAAAGCCTAAGACGTAAAATGGGAGAGTTAGAGTGTAGAACAGTGAATGATGACTTAGACTTAACTGGCATCTCAGAAACATGGTGAAAGCGGATAACCAATGAGAAGGTGCTATATCTGGGTACAAATTATATTGCAATGATAGAGAGGAGCAACCTGGTGGCGGGGTGGTTCTTTATGTCTGAGATGGCATAGAGTCCAATAGGATAAAGATCCTGCAAGAGACTAAATGCACAATTGAACCTTTATGGGTAGAAATCCCTTTTGTGTTGGGGAAGAGTATAGTGATAGGAGTATACTACCGCCACCTAGCCAAAATGATGAGAAAGACAGTAAAAAGCTAAGAAAAATTAGGTAAGCTAACCAAATTGGTAGTGCAGTAATAATGGTAGATTGCAATTACCTCAATAGGCGAGGTAAATGTAAGATCAGGACATGCTAGAGAGATAAAGTTCCTGGATGGAATAAATGACAGAAGAAATTGCCATGCTGGGTCAGACCAAGGATCCATCAAGCTCAACATCCTGTTTCCAACAGAGGCCAAACCAGGCCACAAGAACCTGACAAGTACCCAAATACCAAGAAGATCCCATGCTACTGATGCCAGTAATAGCAGAGGCCATTCCTTAAGTCAACTTGATTAATAGCAGTTAATAGACTTCTCCTCCAAGAACTTATCCAAACCTTTTTTGAACCCAGCTACACTAACTGCACTAACCACATCCTCTGGCAACAAATTCCAGAGCTTAATTGTGCGTTGAGTGAAAAAGAATTTTCTCAGATTAGTCTTAAATGTGCTACTTGCTAACTTCATGGAATGTCCCCTAAACCTTCTATTATCCGAAAGTGTAAATAACCGCTTCATATCTACTCATTCAAGACCTCTCATGATCTTAAAGACCTCTTTCATATCCCTCCTCAGCTGTCTCGTCTCCAGGCTGAACAGCCCTAACCTCTTCAGCCTATCCTCATAGGGGAGCTGTTCCATCCCCTTTATCATTTTGGTTGCCCTTCTCTGTACCTTCTCCATTGCAACTATATCTTTTTTGAGATGTGGCAACCAGAATTATACACAGTATTCAAGGTGCAGTCTCACCATAGAGCGATACATGTTGGAGGGAGCGCTAGGGAGTGTTCCCGATTCTGGGGAGATGTTTGCCCTTGGATCACGAAGCAACTGCAGAGAGGAGCTCCGTGAAAGTGCCGCGGCAGGCAAGACGTGTCCAAGCATGGGAGGAGCAGGCTGGCCACCGAGCCCAAACATCTGCCAAACCTGCATGCACCAGTAGAGACCCAACAACGCAATGCTGGTCTCTGGGGTAGCCCTCCGGCCACTCGATAGCCCTTTCGGACCTGCCACTGGGGAGCGACGGATGTGGCAGGATGGACAGAGGTTGAGGACAGGCAATGGTACTGGAACTCAGACGAGACAAGGACATGAGGTGTCTTGGAACTCATGAAGACATGGAAGATCATGATTCGAGAGGACGTAGACAAACACTTAAGGCACACATCTAGCAGGATACGGGAATTGCAGGACCGCAAGGCAACATCTCAGATTCTAGCAGTTCAGGGTGAAAAAATTTGGAAACAAGGAGTCCAGGTTAAATAAGAAACACAGATGAACTTGTGTCTTGGAATGTAGTTTGGCACTTGTTTCTTAGTTGATCAAGACGGAAGTAGAAAGCACACACGCATCATTCTTTGGTGATAATAATGAAGAAGACCAATCGAACGTCAAACTGGAATCTTGAATACGAAAGTGATACCACTGGAGAATGGAAAGATAAACTAGCAAGTTCCCACATGCCCTTGGGTAGGCATGGGTGCAAGAAGTATCCAGTGGAACAAGGAATCCCATGAATATTACCAAGAATGGAGAGCTAATCGTGGAGGCATGGATATTCCTTTCATCTGGTGGTAAATAGCGGAGATACACAAGTGGAAGGAACTTCAAGGTTACTGATTCCAGGTGTTGGCAAGGCAAGGCCTTAAACTCGGTCTAGATTATCTGTCAAAAGAATCTGTATTTTCGCATAGACTTCCAATGGTGGCAAGGCTGCTCTCAAGAGGAACTTGGTAATCAAAAGATGTTACGGTGATACTTTATTCGAGGTATTGATTAGTTGTAAGATATCTCCCAGATGACAGCAAGGATGAGGATTCCTCAGGTTAGAATCAAATGAGCTGTTTAAGCTCTGGAGACAAGGCTCAAGGATAGCAGAGGATTCTGGAGGATAATCAAGAGAACTTCTCCATGGAGATGGATGGTTAAGATTATAACCAAGGCGTACCTCCTAATAAAGGCTACTCATTGGTGGAAGACACAGAGAAGCTAGCAATTACTTTTGATTATCTCGTTGGGATGATGGACAGGAGATAGTTCCAGCAGTGCAAAGGATGGAAAAAACTCATAAGAAAATGATTGTAGGTGCTCTCAGGAACTGAAGGACAGCAAAGTGGAATCTCGCTGGTGGCCTTCAAGGAAGACAAGGTCCTTCCAGGTGGATAAACTGCAAGGCTATACAAGCTCACCAACTTAGATGGAGGGTGATAACTACAGTCCTTAGCTTGGCAGTTCGGAACGTTGAGTGACGGACATTGCGAGTTCAGGATGTAGGATAACTCGTTAAGGTGAAAGATCAACAAGACGACATCTTAGGAACTTGGAATGAGGGTAAAGTTGAAATTCTGTATGCACAGCAAGATCTGGAATGTAGCTGTAGATTACGAGGTGACTCGCGATGTTGAAGTCATGGAACAGGAAGGACAGCTAGATGATGTCTCAGAAGACCTGTGATGGAATCCAGAGCTGGAATCACCACTTGCACAGGTGACAACAAGGTCTTGACTGAAGATGGTCCCAGTCAGGAGCCGGAACAGGGCAAGCAGGAAATGAGTTGGAAATGTTGAGACAGAGGCAGGTTTAGGGTGCAGGTGCCTCCTGCAGGTCATACGAACCAAAATACCTGGAGTTGCTGTGGAGTACACCCGGATTGATGATATACTCCCAGAAGCTTGAAGATGCTTGACGATGAATCCGGAAGTAGCACTGGATGTGGAAACCTGGGCGCAGGCGCCTCCTGCAGGTCGTTTGGAACCCAGGACAGAGAGCCAACATCACAGTGGAAAGAATGGAAATGGTCCCTGGAATGGTAGCAGGCGCCTCCTGCAGGTCGAGAAAGGTTCCAGGACTGAACTAAACTTGAAGATCAGAATGCAGGGACTTCCTGTAGATCGTGAGATCCAGATGGAGAAGGTCTGGACGCAGGCGCCTCCTGCGGGTCATGGAATCCAGTCAGCTGAGGAAAAAACAGAGGAATGAGAAAAAATGTTGATTAGCAGTAAGATATCGAATGTCCAGGAAACTGGGAACAAAACAAGCTGGTAACCAAAGCACAAAATTTTATTTTTTTTTTGGAAAATAGGAGCCAAAAATTCTTAAGAAAATGTTCTAGTGATAAACAGATGCTAGTGCCTCCTACAGATGGTTAAAATAAACTTTCAAGAAAACTGACACCTCCAGCAGGACTAAGGATTCATAAAGTTCAGGACATGAAAGTTCAGAAAAAATACTTGAATCAGGAACTCTGGAACAAGGCGTGGGCCTAACACTGGAACTCGCTTACCGGACACATGGTCTTCGCAACCTGCTGGAGGGAGCGCTAGGGAGTGCTCCCGATTCCGAGGAGATGTGTGCCCTAGATTCCTGCTGTCTGTTGGGGAACTTGAAGTCCAGATTCTCGCTGTTTTGGGGATTTTTAAAAAGAATTTCTACTTGTTTACAACTGAGCATGTACTTTTGCTCAGTTGCTTTTAGTAAGTAAACTCCAATTTCCTGGCTTTAAAAATGAATTGTTTCAAAGTGGAATAGAAGGGGATAGGGTTGTAGACATTTTGGAGGGAGCAGCTGAACTGGGGATGTGGTTAGGGGTTATCTGGGAGTCTTCTGGAATTAAAGTTAACCTCTGGAGTACTCCAGTCCTGAGCCAAGCAGGGAATTCTAAAAAGAAATAGCGAATCAGATCTATCTTCCTACCAGCTTCTCATTAATTTCATAGAAATATGACAGCAGAAAAAGACCATATGGCCCATCCAGTCTGCCCATCTGACCAATTAATTTAGCATTATAATTCTCGTCACATCCTTAGAGATCCCCTGTATTTATCCCATGTTTTCTTGAATTCAGATACTGGAGACTAAAGTCCAACCAGTGTTTGCAAAGTCAAGGTTCAAGGAGAAAGAAAACAGGGGCATAATTTTTAATGTTCAATTACAGGAAAATCATCTTTGGGAAGGCAAACATAACATTTATTTATTTATTTTTAATCTGATGACTGCATATTAGATGCATTAGTCATTTTGTGATAGTTTACTGTTTTCTTTTAGATTTGTTTTAAAGAGCTGAATGGAATTAACACTGACACACATACACCATTTAAATATACATTAAAAACTAAAGTAAACCCCCATCATCCTGTAAAAAAAAATGTACAGTATTGGTGATTTCTTTTTTCAATATTGTTTTGTTTATGTAACATACATGAACTTCACATGCACAAGAAAACCCTGACACACACACACATTGGGACCAATGGGCACTGTATAACCTGTACTCCAACGCGGGTTAAATAGGCGCTAATCTACCCCCTAATGCAATAAGGGGATTAGCGCCTATTTAACCCACATCGGACGCGGAGTGAATGTAATAGCGCTCATCACATGCAAATACATGTGAATGAGCCTCTTACTCAATCACTCCGCATGCAAAAAGATAGTGATGCGTCTCAGACGCACATTTATCTCTCAGCTATTAACGCCTGCCTGCCTGGAGCAGGCGTTAATAGCTGAGCCGCAGGTAAAAGAAGTACAGAAAAGCAGAAAAAAAACTGCTTTTCTGTACTTCTTTTTTTAAGTAAAAAAGAAAAAAAAAATAACTCGGCAGACCGCCTAGTTATGAAGACCGACCCCCTTGCGGGCGCCATGCACACATTAGGAAAGCGGGCGCCCACTTTCCGCGCTTTATATTGCACCGGCCCCATTGGTGCCTATGCTGGGACTAACTACTCTCACCATAATAAATGAGTTACATTAATCTCAGTAAATCATGCTGTCATGTGAGGAAACTTCCAGAGATAGCTTCAGAGTCAGCAACCTGAGGCCTGACAGAGCTTTCCTCCATCCATCCAATCTATTTCCTATTGTTACGTAAAGGTTGATCTCTAATTGGAGGTGGGAGCTTCTGGGGTACCAAACAGTCCCCGCAATCACTTCTGGTACCCTTGGGTAAATGACAGAGTAAATGGAAGGATGAGGGAGCCAGAAGAGTCCACTGAAGTACTGAACGCACCATTGTGAAAGCTTTGATGCTGCCCCATCTGTGTTCAACTGTTTGGTTTAGAGGGAGGAGCCAAGATGGTGGCATGAGCAGCTGTGTGGGCTCTTTCTGTCTGTCCTGGAAAGCGTTTACCACTGATTCCTGTGTAGGCCATGCCAGCCAAAAAAAAAAAAAAGGGGTAGGAAGTGAGCATTTCCCTCTGAGTTTTCGCAATCCTCCATGACACAGCTGGAAATCGATGGCTTCCTCACTCGTGTTACCAGATCTGCGGAGGGTGATAGCCTCATTGCTGGAGCATGCAGAAGAGCACGGAACCAGCTGAGAAAGGATATTCCTCTAACCTCTTCTAATCAACCCTCACCGCTGCGGAGAAAATGTGACAAAATCTTAATAGGGAGTCTGGTGCTGGATGACAATGCAGACTCTGGAGGCCTCCCCCCCCCCTTCCCCCTCCCCCAGTGAGGGGTCCAGGACTTTGCTGCTATTTTTCTTAATGGAGATGATTGTCTGTTGAGAGAACTGGGTCTCAAGACTGTCAGTTTAGAGGAGAAGGTGCCAGGGAGCCAGATTCTGGGGGGAGATTGCGTGAGACACTAGTGAGTATAACATAGCCCCTGGTTCCTACGGCAGATTTTTCAAGATTCTGTGATAATTATATGGCAAATTTGCATAATTTTGCATAAAGATTCACAACTCTGACTATGCAAAAAAAGGTCGATTTTTTTAATTGAAAACCATTCAATTTGTTTGCTTTTAAATAATATGTAATCTATATATAAATAGTGAGGTCTATATCCGGCTGCTGTGCAGCTGTGTCTAGTTATGCATAACCAGCAGGGTATATTCAGTGTGCAGTCGTGCTGCTGAATATACCCGGTTATCTTAAGGTTAGCTGGTTATCTATAGCCAGCTAACTTAAGGACATTCCTATGGTCCGACTAGAGTTAGCTGCAGGAGGTAACCAACTAATTCCAAATATCAGAGATAGTCGGTTCATTTATGCAGCTAATTCTGCTCCTCCCAGGACCCCTCCTTCCTGCCTTGTCTTATTGGGCTAAATTGACTAGAATTTAACCGGATAAGGACTGAATATAGCCGGGTAAGCCATTTAGATTTATTTATTTATTTATATAATTTATATACCGGAGGTTCCTGTATAATATACATATCACCCCGGTTTACAAGGAACAGTAACTATCGCTACATTTAGCGGTTTACATAGAACAGAATTAGGAAAAACGTTTTTACAATTGAACAAATGAAGTAAGCAAGTTTTTCCATTGAACAAACGAAGTGAACAAGTTTTAACATATAACAAAAACTAATCAAAGTAAGCAAATAGTGTATAATATTAGACCGTTAATAAACATGCAGTTAAATAAATCAATAAATAACATGGCATGTGGGAGTGAAAATAAATAAATCAATAAATAACATGGCATGTGGGAGTGAAAATACTTTTCTTACTGATCATTGGCTCAAGGGGAAAGCTTGTTTGAACAACCAAGTCTTAAGTTTCTTTTTAAATGTAGTGTGGCATGGTTCTAGACGCAGGTCTGGAGGGAGAGAGTTCCAAAGTGAAGGGCCCGCTGTGGATAGTGCACGTTTCCTCAGAGCGGATTTCGCCGGTTGTGTGATTAGATAACTATTATGCTATCCATCTAAATGGCTTATGAATATGGACCTCAATAAATGTACCAAGTAGAAAAATCAACTATTTATTAAGTTAAGAAATATGTTGCAAACTTTTAACTGTGAAATGTCACTTTTGTTTTGAATTGAAATAGGGTGACCATCCTTCTTATATTTTCTTAAGAAAGTACTTATCTTTTCAAAGTATGTGAACCAAGTATATAAGTATATAAGCCTCAGTATGCTACAAATGCCCTCACCATCAGCAGTCTGTCATGCTGTTAATTACACAGAAAGATGTGTGCACATATATTGGACCCATGGTAACAGATACAAAAAGGGACTGAACTAGCACAAGTTGAAACTTGTCAGCAATAGTGTCAGTCATCAAGGCTTCTATGAATTGCAATTAATGTCCTTCTCTGCCAGCTATGGGACACAAGCAATTACAGACTTCCTAAACACATTCAGATCTTTAGTACATGGTGTTTGACTGGCCTCATGTAGGTGCAAGAACTTTTGTATAAAGATGAAATTCTTCTAAAGGGACACCACTCCATTCACGAATTAAATAAAAATCATCTTTGGTTTTATAAGGATTTAAGTGATCTTTGAGGGATCAAACATTGTGACTGCTTCCTCTGTCCACTCCAACTTCATTTCATCTCCCCCTTTCACTTCAGGACAGGAGGAAGAGGGTAGGGGGAACAACAGAAGAAGGTTCCCTTCAGGCTGTTTGTGAGGTGAGAGGTTGGAGCAGGAGCAGAGAGAGCTTAGACTAAAGGCAGGCAGGCACTCTGCAGCTTTCTTCAAAAGATTGAAATAAGAGGTGTGAAAGCTTTCAACAATGTTGATGCTGTGGCAGATTAGCAACAAGCTAATTAAACATTTTCTCCCACGGCTGCACAATTGTGGGAGGCTAGGGCCACTGAGTATAACATCTTCACTGTTAGCTAGTATTGACAAATGTCCCTTGATTAAGCCTGCAGTGGTAACTCTGGATGCTATATGGACTAATTTTGGTGAGATTATATACATCTTTGTCCATTTGTTCCTCAGACATTAATTCTTTTGCACAGAATGTGAAGGCATTTGCTCATAACCAAGAATACTGCTCTAAGGAGCATGATGGAAGATTAAAGGTGATGGAAGGTGATGTAAAGAAACTGAAATCTGTTAATGCAGCTGTGATGGGGGCCCACAGCTTTGATACAAGGTAAAGTATAGTTTTTCCATAAGACTGAGCAGATAGAAAACTCTACAAGGTATTTGAACCTACATCTTAGGTATGGGTCCGTCACCATAAGACACATTTAATAAATATCTGAGGGAGGTTTTGCATATTCCAGTTCAGAATACCCTGTTGATGAATAAAATCTTTTATTGAAAGAACTTGATAAGGGACATCTTATGATATTGATAGAGGTATCTTCTGCTTTTGACACTATTCCTCCTTTGATGTTACTGAAAAGGCTCAAATTAATGGAGATTGGTGAAGCCATTTTATCAAAGTTTAAATCATTTTTATGTTTAAACCTTTTTATTGAATAAAGTCACAAATAGCGAGTGTACATTCGGTTCTCATGCATACCAAGCAACAGTACATAGTATATACATTTCAATTTTAACACCCTCCCCTCCCCAAATAATTATAAAAGTCATAGAACAAGAATTCCAAAAACCTCCTTCACTCACTCACTCACCCACTTTACTGCTCAGTTACATCCTGATTCTTATCAGTGGACCAATCTCATAATCAATTCACCACTATCCAATGAAAATCTGTTAGAATGTTCAACTAGAAACAAAATATAATATTTCGGCGGTAGGAAGTGTTAACTCTTCTACTCCTCACAGCCAACGCAGTGTAGAACTATCTCAATACAATCTGTTCCCATTATCACAATGTGTCCTCTCCTCCTCCCCAATCCCTTCCCCTTACGGAAATACCCTATGTTTAAATCATTTTTGACCAGCCACTCACAGCAGGTATGTACTAATGGTTTAGCTTATCTAAACCTTGTTCTATTGATGTTGGTGTTCCACAAGGGTCTGCACTCTCCACTGCTTTATTTAACATATGCTTGGGCGCCCTCGAAAAGATGACTTCCTAATTTGGGGCACAATATAAAATGTATGATGATTATATTCAGTTGTTTCTGCCTGCTGTTCAGTGTCTTCAAACTACTCTGAAAACATTAACAGATTGTCTACATGAGGATCCAGGCTTGGATGCACCAAAATAAGCTGACACTGAACTTAGATAAGATGGGAGTCTTATGGATGAATTATGATCCAACTCTCCCTGAGGTGCAAGGATTACAATTTGGTAACCGCTTTTTTCCTTTTAAGTCAGAGATATGTGACTTGGGAATAAATCTTGATTTTTTTGTTGAGTTTTAAGGCTCCAATTTGTGCCATTTTAAAATTTGCATTTTTCAAGTTAAGGTTAGTAAAATATTTAAAATATCTTTTGCCTCCTGCATTTTTTACAACTCCGTGAGGCTGTCTCTGGTTTTTGCTCCACTAGACTACTGTAGCTCACTTTATTCAGGGCTAGCAACGTTTTAGATGCACGTTCTGTAACTCATTCAAAATTCCACTGCATGATTAATTGCAGATCTTTCTAGAATTGATCATGTCACTCCTCAGCTGACTGACTTACACTGGCAGCCGGTGCATATGCAAATACAATCTGTTATTGTTGTTGTTTAAACCTCTTAGAGATGTGGATCCCATCCTTTATTAAAGTCTAATAAAGGTATGTGTTTCTACTTGTACATTGTGATCAGCTGAAAAACACCTACCAGAATTACTCACATTTAGAGCTGCCTGGTTACAATCAGTTAGGAAGAGAGAGTTTTCTATGATTGCTCCTAGTCTTTAGAACTACCTACCGCTTGCACTTAAAGTGAAGACTGAGGTCCTGCAATTTAGGGTGAAATTAAAAATGTACTTATTTCCTCTAGCTGATCCTCCTTCTTGTTAGGATTATTGTGAAGTACGGGTCAATAACCATGGTTATCTGTTCTGCGCTATGTATTAGTCTAATTTGCCCTGTAATATTTTGTGGTGTCTTTGTTTTATGTGTTTGTTTCTGTTGTTCTGTTAAGTGTATTTATTGATGTTTCTATTTTTACTTAATTTGCTTTGAACACATTTTGTAAAATGAGGTATTTAAACAGTGGTATACAAACATTTTAAATAAATAAAGGTGAAAAAAAACATCTTAGAGCAAGGAGTATACCAAATAACTTTGGACAATTTAGACATAACACTGAAGCTAGAAAGGTCAGTGCAAGAAGAACACGAGCAACACTGTTGGCCTCATTTGTATTTGAACAGAACCCAGATATGGTTTTGCATTCTCCTCTTTCACAATTCACAGACTTTGTTTATGGGGCAAAGAATCTGCATTTTTCCCAGTTTGGCTAGAGCAATGCAAGAATGGAGAAAGCGTTTTTCTTGCTGTGCATCAGGAGACACAGGTTCTTGGGGGCCATATTTTCTTCTAAGGTGCCCCCTCCCCCTGCCAATATATTGTAAAATATCGTCATATTAATTATGTTTTCTTTGCTCCAGATCAGCTTGGATGTTTTTTGTTTTGATGCATAAAGGATCCCGGGTTCTAACCGTGGAGCAGTCTCATAGAGCTTGGTTGATACCCAGATTTTCTGCTAATCCTTGTTGCTCCGCCCTCTTTTACATAGAAACATAGAAATGACAGCAGAAGAAGACCAAGCGGCCCATCCAGTCTGCCCAACAAGCTTTCACAGTTATTTTTCTCATACTTATCTGTTACTCTGGCCGCTGAGGTCAGGGCCCTTATTGGTAGCTTTTTGGTTCTAATTTCCTTCCACCCCTGCTATTGATGTAGAGAGCAGTGGTGGAGCTGCATAAAAGTGAAATATCAAGCCTAATTGGTTCGGAGTAGTAACCGCCGGAACAAGCAAGCTACTTCCACGCTTATTTGTTTACCCAGACTATGCAATTCAGTCCTTGTTGGTAGTTGTCTGAATGTAAATCTTCTTATCTTCATTCCCCCCTGCAGTTGAAGCAGTGAGCTGCGCTGTATATGTATTCAAAGTGAAGTATCAGGCTTAATTGGTTTGGGCAGTAACCGCCGCAACAAGCAAGCTACTCCCACGCTTGTTTGCGAATGCAAATCCTTTGTCCCACATTTCCTCTTGCCATTGAAGCATAGAGCAATGTTGGAGTCGCATTAACCATGTGTAGGTTTATTAAATAAACATTTTTTGGGAGGCTAGTAAGGGTTGCTATATTATGGTAACGTTATTCATTTTTTCATTATATCTATATTGACTTTTGAGTTGTGCTCATCATCATCATCATTTATTCATCTCAAGCTTTGCAGCAAAAGAGCTTAAGGCGTGTTACAGTAGAGCTTGGAGGCGTTGTTTTAACCGACAACCTATGTTTCTTTTAACAAGGTTAACTTGTTTTAGAAGAGAAAATTTTAAAAAATTTTAAAAACCGTCTGGAAATTGCCAGATTTAAGGATGAGCTAGCAAGGGTTGAAGTAGCAGCTCAGAAATTTCTTTTTTAAATTCATATTTTATTGCTTTTTTCACAAAGCATTATTAACATACTTCGCCAGGAAAAATAAGACATGTATTATACAAATGAAATTAAGGAAATACTAATAATCGTTAGCAACCAATACAAACATACATATTCTTATGTTCAAGGATAATAACAATATGACTCCTAGCCTGGAATGTAAAGAAGTACAAAATTAAGCTAATCACACAAGGAAAACTGACCTAGCGTGCAAAGTCAGAAATTTCTTAATCCAGTACCACTGGTACTGAGGCCACCACAAAGGAGGGAAGTCTATTTTATTGCAGGCTCAGTTTCTTCATATCCCACCCCCCATCTGTTTTCAAATGGGCCTCGGTGAACATGAGTCCAGATTTTTTTTGTTTTAAAAAAAAAAAGGTGGTCAGTGTTTGAAATGTTTAGATCAGTTTCAAGCACCCTTTGCTAGCGTTGCTAATTGCCATTCGTTTCCCCTCAATGGATATATTTCATTTAAACTTTGTTCAATTAATACAAACATAAATTGCAAAGCTTTTAAATCCTTCTACTCTGTCTCCCCCCTCCCCCAATCCTTATAGTTTTACCACATGAGGTTAATTTAATGGGCTAATTTAGTTGAACTCATGGGAGGCAGCCTATGATAAATCAAGGCTCTCAGCATAGTGTTTGGTTAGGCTGTTGTGCAAAGCTCAATCACAAATAACAGAGGGAGTCCGAGTTTAAATAAATAACATTTGTCATTTTTGTCATTAACATGGAATAAATTAATTGAATTCTATGGGAAGAGCTGGCTGTTTGGATTCATGCTCCGCTAATAGTGACAGTGGTTTCTGCCTTCAGTGCAAATGGCACAGATTTTGCACCATGACAAATGCAAATGTTTCTTTTCAGTTTATCACTTGCTCTCTTTTGATCTAAAGTAGATTTTTCAAAATGCCAGCCACAGCCCTGTTAGATTAGCATTTATAAAGCCTAACTAAGCATTAAAATGTAAGAGGCCCCTCAGTCACTAGCACCAATGATTAGAGCAGAGCTGACCCTGCATGCAACAGGGAACAGGCAGGCCTCAGGAACATCTTACTCGCATCATCATCCCCTTCCAGTTTACAAGTGCCACTGATTGCTGATCTCAAGAGACTACACTACCCGTCATGAAAACAATAAACAAAACACCAAAGATATGCATTTCTTTATGAAGTACACTAATTACAGGATGATGGTATTTTTTAAATAATTGAAATGTCAATAAAAGAACATAATATAAAAAAAAAATTATGTATTTCTCCATTCAGCTACATAGTCAAATGCAGTTCTAAGACATCTGACATTATTGCACAATAATATTGCAAAATGAAGTAGGCTTAATGTGAGGAAAATGTTAATGAGCTCTATTGCAGGGCGCATGAATGCAGAGCAGCTCATTAATATTAAAACAAATTAACATGGATCATGACAACCCTTGCGATCCATGTCTATCCTTAGAAAGTTAACTACGCCTCAAAAGGTGCAATTACCTCCCCCTTGTCCTCCCCCTGAGATCATTGTAGGCTAACACTCCTGCTAATGCTCTCCGGACCGCCCCTGCATACCTTGCACTCAAGAGTCCCCTTGCAAAGGTTATCCCCCTTACTGAAACCCTCACCCTCTCCAATATAGTAACAATGTCTTTCCCCCCTGTGAACTCCCCCCCCCCCCCCCCCGATCCTTCTTACTCTATTTTCAGGCTTGTGGGTCCCCCCCAGGGCATAAGCAATCCCCAATTGTTCCTGCTCCACCAATGCAGTCATTCAAAATAGCATTGGCTGATACAAGGCTCCCCGGCCATGCACCAATGAACACTGTGTATATTTCTTACAAATGGCACAGAGCATGAGACCATACCAGCAGCTGGGAAATACACTTCATTCCAGGTTATCCTGGGTGGCAATGGCTCCTATATTCAGGGAGCAGATCTAGACCTTATGAGGAAAGCAACCAAACAACATAACATAGGGGAGTCAAAGACATGGCCAGTGGCCAGGGTATTAGATACCCGAGGAGACTCTTCAGCCTTGCCCTCCCTTTGCCCCAACTTACCTACCAGCAGCGGCTCTATCACAGCACTGCCTCCTATACCAACAATGGCTCTGTTGCATTTTCCCCACTCTCTGCCCAGCCTAGCACCACTGTTGTGCACATAACTTTTCCAAGGGAGCAGAGGAGAAGGGTGAATCTCCCATATTTTGCTGTTTGCATATGTAACCTCCCTCTCCCCCCTGAAGTATTTAGATTTACCAGGTGCCAAGGAAAGGGAGTCAACCCTATCAGCAGATGAAGACGAGAAAAAAAACTCAAAGCTGACTTCACGCCCCCTATAAAGGTCTGGTGCTGCCCTCAGCTCTTCAGAATCCTACGTCAAAGCTAAGAGAACCAAAAGCAATTGTTTTGGTTTCCAAATCACCACTATAACCAAACCCTGATACACTCCATGCTTATTAACCTAGAACTAAGAATCCCTACTCCACACTCACAATTAAGCAAGCTGCCTTCAGACGGGCCGATGCAGAAAGATGTGTTCAGTCGAATACATCTTTCTGCTTGCACTTTAACACACATTTTCTGTGTGCAAGACTTACTGCCAATGCAGCAAGGAGTTTTGCGTGCAGAAAATCTGAGTTGCAAAATGGGAACACTGCTTAGTGCACCACATGGAAATGCCATGCAAATGAGGCTGCGGCAGAGTGCCCTATAGATACTTTCAGAACACCTTACTAGATCAGCCCCAGCAGTCTGGGCCCGGTCCATCTTAAAACAGGGCATTCTGGGTCCAGGGTGTCTCCTCTGAGCAAGAATAAAGTGTAGGCTTAGAGAAGAGCAAGGGAGGCCCTGGGGAAGATGAAGAGATGGCAGCTCTGTTGAATACTTCTTGATTAATCTGTTTGGTAGGAAGTACTGCTGAGGTAAGCTGCTTCTTTGTACCATTGTGATTGCACATAATAAAAGTATGCAAGAGAAAACTGGAGTCCAGACTGTAATCTGTGACAGAGGCATTAAGCTGTACTCCCCGATGCTGAGAGGTGCACTGGCCAGGTTTCCCTAACGCTGGAAACTTAACTGCTGGACAGAGATGGAGTTAAGTTTCCAGTGCTACTGTGCTGCACTTAAAACCCTCCAAAACGTTTTAAAAAGTAAAAAAAAAACGTGGCAGCCTGTTTGGGACAACCCCACCTCCCTTCCCAAGTTAAAGTGTGCATTCAGCCTGTGTCAAATGCACATTTTACACTCAACACACTTGTTTAAACTCCTGATGCATTAGCATAGCATTAGCTTTAGTGACAGATTTAGGATTTTGCTGCCCTTAGGCACAAGTGGTGGTGTCCCCTCCCTTCCTCCGGACAAGGAACAGAGCAGAAGGTCTAAGGCACAGTCTTCTTTGCTCTTCTCTCCCTGTTCCATGCTCACCTCCTCCCCTTATGACTCTGAATGACAGGGAGGGAGGAGTTGGATTAAAGAGCAGAGTGGACTTTTTTTTTTTTTTTTTTTACTTTGTGGATGGGGTGGAATAGGGAGTAGAGCAGTTTTTCTTTGCTCTGTCCTTTCCAGCCTCAGCTGTTATCTGCTGAGTGAGATTCAGCAGAGCTGGGAGTCTGCACATCTTCATCTGGCCTGCTGTCACCAAGATTTTTGCCTCCCTAAGCATAAGTCTAGTGTGCCTATTGGCAAATCCAGGCCTGATTAACTTACTACATTGGGAGTTGAAAAAATGTGGGACCATATCAAAGGTTTTGCTGAAATCCAAGTAGATCTTATTGAGCGCTCTTCCTCGATCCAATTCTTCAGGTCACCCAATCAAAAAAAAAAAATCAGATTTGTCTGACAGGACCTTCCCCTAGTGAATCCATGTTGCCTCAGGTCCAGCAATCCTCCTGACTGTAGATAGTTCACTATCCTTTCCTTCAGCAGGCTCTCCATTAATTTTCCCACCACCGAGGTGAGGCTAACCGGCCTGTAGTTTTCAGCCTCCTCTCTGCTCCCACTCTAATGGAGCGGGACCACCACTGCTCTTCTCCAATCACTTGGCACCACTCCCATTTCCAGGGATGTATTGAACAGGTCATGCAGCGGACTCACCAGCACATCTCTGAGCTCCCTCAGTATCCTGGGATGAGCTTCATCTGGCCCCATGGCCTTGTCCACTTTCAGTTTTCCTACCTCTTCCCACACATTCTCTTCTATAAACAGAGTTTCATCTACCCCATCACCACCTACGGTCTTGTCAAATAGCAAAGGTCCTTCTCCAGGGTCTTCTTTAGTGAACACCAAACTGAAGTATTTGTTTAATATTTCTGCCAGTTCTTCATCTCTCTCCACATATTGATCATTGTCACCTTTCAATTTCATTATACCAATTCAGATATTTCAATTTTCTCTGATATATCTGAAAAATGTTTTGTCACCTCTCTTTACCTCTTTGGCAAGCCTTTCTTCTGCCTGACTTTTAGCTTTCTTGATTTCCTTCTTTGTCTCCCCCAGTTTCACCAGATATTCTTTCCTTTGTTCCTCATTTTGGGATCCTTTATATTTCTTGAACGCTGTCCTTTTTGCTTTTATTTTATCAGCCACCTCCTTTAAGAACCAGATCAGTTTCTTATTTCTTTTACTTTTGTTTATTCATCTAACATATAGATTTGTCGCCTTTGTAATTGCTGCTGTCTGAGGTCCCTCCGGGCGCACGGCGCACGCCATTCTCTTCTTGTTAGGGTTTTGTATGTTTGTGGGCCCCTGGGCCGACGGGAGTGATGGTACCACCCACAGGGAGGAGACCTGTAAGTCTCACCGGTCGGGAGGCGAGGTCTCGGCAGGATTCAGACACAGCTGTGGAATAGAGTCTTTATTAGAGAGAGAGAGAGAGGGACTGCTCGAGAAGCGGGCAGTGCAGAGACAAGCACAATGTTTGTGAGATGGGGTAGACCCAGAGGGAATACCTCCTAGTAGTAATCCGGTAATGGTCCACAGAGCGGGGTACACCAATAAGGTCCTCTCGTAGAGATGGCTTGGTAGTAGCCTGCAGCGCAGGGTTCACCAGCGGGGTTCCTCAAGTAGGTCAGGAATGGTAGTGGCCCGCAGTGCGGGGTACACCAGAGATAGGAAGTAACCCAAGGATTCAGAGTACTCACAGCAAGGTGCGTTCCAGCAGTAGTCCTGGGATGCAGGGTAGAGCGATAGCCCAAGGCAGAAGGCCCTTTGAGGAGCGGATAGCCAGAGACAAGGAAGGGCCCCCTAGGAGCGGGTACCCAGAGGGTGTCTCACCAGAGTTGGAGCTGGAACAGAAGTCTGTAGCATGAGGTGCGGAATCAGCAATGAGGGAACTCGTTGCCAAGTCATCAGTGGTCAGGTTCGGTTGGCTTAAGTATCCGGGAGTGGAGACGTCATCAGCGGGGGACACCCCTGAGGTTCCCGCCAAGCAGTGCTTAACCTGACCTGTGTGCGTGCGCCTATGTGATCCCAGAGTCAAAATGGCGGTCGGCAGCACCCATGCCGTCCCGGGAATGCCAGGTGGGTGGCGGTAGCTGGCGGAGGCTGCCACTTTCCCCAATTGAGTCACAGAAGAGAAGAGAGAGGTGAGCAGAAATGGTTGCAGCTGTCTGCGACCGACAGACGTAACACTTCTGTTTAAAGGGCCAGCAGCAGGGAAATTCCCCGCGGCCCAGAGCAATGACGTCAAGCACAATATCCTGCCTTGCCATCTCTCCCTTGCTTCAGCAACAGGTCCTGCTCCCTTGTGAGTGTGAGTTGTGTTGCGTTCCTGCTCCAGTCCTTTCCAGTTGCTTGTCCTGTGTTCCTTGTCCAGTTCCTGCTCCTTTCCATATTCTGCTTCTGCCCCTGCTTCCGTTCCCACTCCTCGTCCCCTCAACTTGGTTTTATGGTTCCTAACTTGGCTTGTCCCTGGATTTTGCTTCGTCTGCTGCCCGTCCTGATCTCCTGCCTGCCTACCATCTCTTCACCTTAGCTACCTGCCCTGTTTGTGGATTCCCTTGCCTGCTGCCGGCCCCGACCACTGGTACGTCTGACTTCGCTTCTGCCTTCTGTCTTCGTTGGATTGTCTTCGTCTGGAGACCCACGCCTAGGTCCTGCCGGCCCTGGTACACAAGGGCTCAACCTTCAGGGAACGTGGGCTGCTATAGGTGAAGGTCCAGTTGGGTCTCCACCTGCATCCACCTCCCGACGATGAGGGCCTATAGGGGGCTCCCCCTATAGGTGGTGCCAACTTTGTCTCGACTCAGGGGTCCATATCCCAATCATGAGAATCCGTGAACCATGTCTCCTTGACCACAACAATGTCCAAGTCCACCTCCACCATTAGAGCCTGCAGGTCTGGGATTTTATTGCACAAACTGCGAGCATTTGTAGTCATCACTTTCCAATTTTTCTCTCTTGATTTGTTGCAGTTCCTAGTCACACTTTCTGCTTTTTTGAGTTGATTGATTTTGTTATTTTCTCCTCCCACTTCCTGTATTGCTTGGAGATGACATGTCAATTTCATTGGCCATTTCCTGCCATCCCCATTCTTTAGTTTCAGTGTCTGAAAATATATGATCTGAATTTCTCAGTTAGCATTCTCCTCCCTGCTACAGATAAATGTAGGCCATCCTTTCCAAAAAGACTTTTACTGGTCTGTAAATGGCCCCAGCCTCCAATGTATCCAAAACCACTTGCTGTAAACCAGGTTTTGAGCCAGGAATTGAAATTATCTATACAACATAGCTCCTCATTTCCCTTTCCATAAACAGGTAATATTTCCGAAAAGGCAATAGTCTTTGCAGTGTATCTTATCATCTTTCCTAGATTTTGGAAATTTTTTTGTACTTCATGGAAGCCATTTCTATTCAGATCATTGGTCCCCAGATGGATGAGAACACTGATATCAGAGTTCTTATTTCCTTATTCCATGACTTGGACTATCTGAATCTGGTTTGTATTTCTACCAGCTGAGGATCCTGGAAGGCATTTAACTGTTGTGTCACCATCAAAATGTTCTCCTAAATTGGTTCTCCTGAGGACTGAGTCTCCCAGCAGAAGCAGCATTCTTTTATGACATTTCCTTTGTTGAAGGGCTTCTGGGTGCATTGGGTGAATTCACTTTTAGAAATCACTTCAAAATCTATTGCTGAGGTTTCTTCATTCTCCAATGCAGAAAAGGCATTATGTAGGGGTAACAGAGGGGAGAGTGGGTGTCTCTTCATCACAAGCCTGATTTTGCCAGAGCCACTGTTATCCAATTGCTCTTGGGTTTTTGAATCCCAAATAATTGTTCAGTATGTCTTCCTTTCCAGTTTGTTTGGGTAAATTGACCCCTATATGGTTACATTTACTGCATTGGGCAACTGCATGTATTACACATGAAATGCTAGGATGTAACATTTTATCAGTAAGGTCCACCTATTGTGCTGCGATGGAAGGGAGCGCTAGGGGGTGCTCCCCATAGCGGGGCAAGTGATGTGCGCCTTTGCGGTGAGACGAAGCCTTGACTGGGAATGGAGTTTGGAACTCTGAAGACAAGACGTGGCGAGCAAGGTCCCTCAGGCACCCTACACAACCCATAGGCTGGTCGCGGACCACACTGTCCTCTACGTGCCCTACACAGCCGGGTGGCTGGTCGCGGACCACAAGATGAGCAGGCAAGCTCTGCACACAGACACAAGTCAGGAACAAGTTACCCCTTGGATCATCTGGAGTCAGAACAGGATACAGTCTTTAAAACACGGAACATGGAAACCGGAAACTCAGATCACTTAAAAACAAGGAACCTCTGGAGGTACGGGTACTCAGGACCTGGAACATCAGGACGTGGACATCAGGACATGGACATCAGGACTCACAGGAATGAAGATGCCAGGCAGAAGCAAGAAGCCATGAAGTCCAATGGAGGAGAAGCTCCCAGGAGGACTAGCTCCTTGCCAAGGCGAGGAGCCCTTTCGTAGGGCTGGACCAGGAACACCCAGGGAGGAATCCAAGGAGGGCCACACCTATGCTGTCCCTTTAAGAAGGGGAGAGAGGCGTGGCCTCGCCCCTTAGGAGAAGGGGGCAGGACCTTGGAGAGCGGCCATGCTGCCGCACAGGAGGAAGCTGGGCCGCAGGCAGACCCCGATGTTGGAGTGGCGGCGTCCTGCCGCTGAAGAGGAGCTTCAAAATCCGTGGATCCCTGCCGCGGTGAAGAGGCGGCAAAGATGGCGGCTTCCATGCCGCAGGAAAATCCGGAGACTGCGGCCTCTGTGCCATGGAACGGCGGTGACGTCGGCGGCTCCAGTCGCAAAGGTAAGCGCCTGCTTGCGGCTAGGCGCCTGCTTGCGGCTAGTCACATTTTCTGCTTTTTTGAGTTGATTGATTTTGCGGCTAGGCCCGCTTGCAGGAACGCTTGTGGCTAGGCCCGCAAGAGGGAATGCAAAACCACCATTGTCCCAAAGCTGACAATTTGTACACTGCGTCAATCATAAACTTACAGACAGATAAAACAGGGCACCTCCTATTCCTGGTAATTCATTCCTTTCCTTTATACCATGCCACAATGTATTTTGAAATAAAAGCTTTGTGGTATAATTTGTAGTCTAGAAACTGGAAGCACACCTGTCTTTATTTGGTTACTACATATTTGCCATAAATATTCTTGGGTTTCTTCCCTCTACCCACATGGTAAAAATTCTGATAAATTGTATAGGTGCTGAAAATAATTAGTATGCATGTTAATTGCTTTGGCAATACTCATTGTAATTGTTGCTTTCTGTTAATGTTTACTGCCTTCTAACATGGAATTCAGTTTTAAATAATGCACTTGAAATAAAGGTCCCTGCATCTCTGATTAATAGATTTGGTGGTGGGGAAACAGTTATCTTCTTTCACCTGCTCTGTTAGCCCTCTGGGAATAAAAGGAAGGGGAACGTTTCTCAGGAAATAACCAGTGAGGCAGTTACAAGAGCTGCAGGGGATGTGCTATTAATAACAATCCCGCTGGAGCTACTTCCTTGTGTCTTTTTATTATTATTATTATTATTATCAGAATTTGCATAGGACATACTAAATGTATGCAAGCACTGCACAGGCACACACATATTGTAATGGATAGGCCCTACTCCTGGGAGCTTGCAATCTAGTCAAAACCAACAGAGAAGACACACAACAAAAACCAAATATGAGCTAAAAGAGCAAGGCCATGACAGAGAAGAATGAAAGCAGGTGGTTATAGGTAAGACTAAATTAAGGATATTAACTGGGGTCTGTAAATATTTACAGGAGGACTCTGATTTTATTAGAGTAAATAGGCATACAATATCTGCCCCATATCTATGTAAGAAACTGAGAAGTGGACTCCCTGTTTTAGCCCAGGTTAATGAATACTGTAGGAGGCATTAAGTTGTAACAGGGAATCCTTCAGACACTGACAGCTGTACCGGTTCCTCTACTTTCCAGCTCTGAAGATCCTGCAAACTGCTTACCTCTTAAGAATTTTCCTGGGTACAGGGTTATACTGCAGGTCCCATGGGAAAAAACGTCATTTTGGGTGCAATTCAAAACTGTTTGATACACTGAGCAGTGAATATGCAGCTTCCCAAGACAGATCCCAGCAGCACTGCGAACAGCTCTTCAACTGACAGCATGGGGGAGGGAAGGGGGTGGAGAAAGAGAGAAGATGGGAAGAAACTGGAAATTGTAGATTCAGGACCTAAGCAAGGTTTCTCTGTGTAAATTCAATGTAAAAGCAGTGTATCGGGGACTTGCAAATATAGTCATATGTGTTTTTTCTCTTTTGCCATATTTTCTAACAGCTCCTGAATTAAATATTTTAGACATGCATTACTTTGAAGTTTTCTGTACTGAACAAGTTTGGAAAGGTGTACTCCGTTTTGGATTACGCAAGTATCAAATGCATTCTTTGTGATAGCAGAACAGTGCTGGCCTCTCCCCTTAATAATGTTATTTCATTGTACCCACAATGATGGGTAAAAATGAAAGCAGGAAAAACTATAAAAGGCAGCACTTCTCAGACGTTTATCCACTATGACTCCATTTTAACACCTGAAAATTCACACCACCCCAGACACTGACCAAAATAGAACAGATCTCCTCAACCCTCCCCTAGCAGATTGCCACCCTCCATTCCCTTATTTATTTACTCCCCTCTACTCACTCAAAGGGGGGAAGTAGTGATAGCAGCAGTGGTCAGCATGGGGCCTGTGATTTAGCACAGGTTCTCAGAGACCTTTGCCCTCTGCACAGATTTCTGTTCTAACTGGAAGCAGTGCTGCTAACTCCTACTTGAAGAAAGACACTGGACCCACTGTGAAAAGTCACCAGATTGGGTAAAAAGTAGCTAGAACCACGTTATTGTGCCCAGGAGAGGTCAGCTGTCTGCGGGTTAAGAAAACAGACGCTGAATTTATCGGCGTACGTTTTCCTAACCGGTGCACAGCCACAGGTTCAGAAAATGGACGCTGGATAACTGAGAGTTCGTTTCCCTAACCTGACCACCGGCACTCTCTCTTTTTTTTTTTTATTAATCTTTTAAACTTTTTGGTCCTCTGACTTAATTTTGCCATAATATTAAGTCAGAGGATGTACAGAACAGCAGTATTTTCTACTTTTCTGTACTACTTTTTGGGGTGCATAAAAATGTGCAGATTGGATGCACATTTTTTTTTTTTTTGCATGTGGGGTGAATAACTAATAGCCTCATTGACATGCATTTGCATGTGATGAGCGCTATTAGTTTTGCTGTGCGTTAGATGAGTGTTGTGGAGGTGCTAATCCCCTTATAGCATAAGGGGCTGTGGACGCGCCTACACAACGCACGTCCAACTGTGGGTTAAACAGTGCACTCAGCTGAGCACAGTGTTTTGCATCGACCCCTTTTAACTTTTATGACCTTGTTTGAAGCAACAAGGTACTGCAGATAAATGTTTTTTTTCATCTTAGTTATTTGTTACTGCAAACTTTAATGAATAGTAAGACACTATTTAGATTTTGGTTTTTTCAAATCTAAACTGAAAGTGAGGTACAAACTTCTGGCACAGTTGGTAGGTCCCTGCCTTAAAAAGTTTACAATCGAAGGGGTCATTCATCGAACTGCATTAGGGCCTTATTACAGGCGTTAGGGCCCCAACACCCACGTGAATGCCATAACGCATGCAATAAATAATGCATCTTGAGATGTGTATGCAAATTCTAAAATTGTAGTCAAAAGGGAGGACTTTGGGCAGAGTTTATGAAAATGAGAGCTATTTAATTTTGTGTGCGACAGCGTAATGCACGCTATCGCACAATTTAATGCCGGAAATAACTACACCTTTTTTCCTGGTGTTATGCTGTGCATTATGCCTGAAATAGGATTTGCGCTAAAAATCACAAATCCCATTTCAAGGGGCGGGAGAAAGAAAGAAAGAGAGAGAGACTCTAGGAAGACACGTATATTAGGCAATGTTTTATACCACTGTAAGAGGGGCTGTTCTGAACTCAGGGTGAGGTTTTGGTGGTGGCCTAGGTTTGGGGGGGCAGTTTTACATGCACAGTCAGAGGTACGAACAGCACAGTAGATATCAGTGAAGATTTTATGTGATTTGGAGAGATGAAAGGTACACACAGATGAGATTTGTACAATGTACTCTTGCCCTAGCTGGATGCACTCTCTACCTAGCTGCTATCAACTAGTGCATCCAGCTAGGTCGAGAGTACATTGTAGAAATCTCATCTTTGTGTGCCTTTCATCTCTCCAAATCACATAAAATCTTCACTGATGTCTACTGTGCTGTTCGTACCTCTGACTGTGCATGAAAAACTGCCCCCCAAAACCTAGGCTACCACCATAACCTCACCCCAAGTTACTAATTGCCCCTCTTACAGTGGTATAGTTTACTTATAAAGAGTCTGTCTCTCTCCTTAACTATTATAGTGAAATGATTAGGAAAATGATGACTCTAGGCCTCAGTTGGTACCTGTGGGTGAAGTAACTTGCCCAAGCTCATAAAGTAGCATCAGTGGGGTTTGAGCCCAGGCTTCTTTGGTTTTCAGCTTGCTGCTCTAACCATTAGGATGCTTCTATTTTCTAAGAACCCGTTTCTCTGGGGTTTTTTGGCAGCTTTTCTCACTTTTTAAGCACTTTTAGTTATACTTTTATTTTATTTCTTCCTTTTTTGGGTCTTGGCTCACTGCCTTTAAACCCTTCCGACCCACTCAGAACTTAACATAACCTTGCTTACTGCCATTTGTGACAGGGAGAGAGAGGATCCAAAGTTTGAAGTGCCTCAAGCCTTCTTTCATGGCTGGCAGCAGGAGGCTTCTCTTGATGAGTTCCCATTCTTCTCCAGTAATCCCAGCCACGACAGGGATTATCTGCAGTGGGACGATAAAGGCCATGGCGCCCTTAGAAACCTAGCACGTGTGCCCCAGAAACCCATCTGTATATACAAGGGATCTGCAGCGGCAGTCCTTTCTCTTCTGGCACTAATCACTGCCTCGCAGCACTCTGCTTTATTTTTCTCCTGAAATGAAAGTGGCAGTGATTACTGTAAAACTGCTACTACTGTAAAAGGTTTTCTGCCTTATTTTCATGTAATCATCTACTTGCTTAGGAAATGAAGAGTGGTTTCACCATCTTTCATGCAAGTAAGTTTGGTTGTTGTTGTTACTCCGTGGCCAAGGTTGAAATCTGGATGATTGGCATTAAATGAATAATTCGGAAATTTGTTCACATCTTGCTGCGTAGATCAACAGAAACACTGACGTGTAGGAATAAATAAGAAAAGCAAACAGTGAACTTTGAGACTCAGCATTAGTATGCACGTAATGGTTAATGTATGCATGCTGTTTCATAGGAATACTATGGCCCAGAAAAAAGTAAAAAAAAAACAAAAAAAAAACCTGCCTCTGCCCAGTTCGTAGAAAACCTAAGCAGAGGTTCTTAGGACTGAGGACAGCACACTCAGAGGAAGCTGAGAAAATCAGCAGAAAGAAACAGACTATCCATTTCTGTTTCCTTTAACACAAAAAGAAATACTTAGTTTCTTAAAATTCCTTCAAAATGTTTCCAGACAGTCCATGTAAACCAACTTCCTAGTAATTACTTTAAAAGATGGAGCTGCGGCAACATCCACTGAACTGCTGTTCCCTGGCCTTGCAGCGTTGTAACATATAGAATAGCTGAAAACACTTATAGTTTGAGCAAGAATATAGACAATGAGGAAGCCGGAAGCTTTAGAAAACCAACCTCCTAAAACAGAGAACAGCAGCTCTAGAAGTGCTTTCTGTACACGTGCAAATCTTTAGGTGGGCTTGTCGGGCCGGCCTGCCTGGGAGGGAGGTTATTATTTTCACCCTATTTCATTTGACAGCTTGTGTCTTCAGAGCCTTCATTCAGATTTGATTGTGTTGCGTTTCATTAGCGAAATAAGCGGTCGTTTGACTAAATGATCTGAGATATTGGGGGGGAGGAGATGGTGGATGAAGTTGAATGTATAGCAGCTTGGAATTAGAAAGTCACAATTTTAAACACTTGTGCAAGCATGAACATCCACATATGGAACTGTACAGAACTGCACCGCTAAGTGAAAGGTCAGTATTGAAGCGAACATGCTTCACCCTTTTCTTCACCTGCATTTGCAGTCCTTCGTGTTTTTAAGTGGTTTCCACCTCTATGCTTCTCCCTCAAACTTTAAGAAACAAGTTATTAAATGTAATGTAACAAAACAAAATAAAATTGACCTATTGCTATTACCAGCAACGGTAACATGGAATAGACTTAGTTTTTGGGTACTTGCCAGGTTCTTATGGCCTGGATTGGCCACTGTTGGAAACAGGATGCTGGGCTTGATGGACCCTTGGTCTGACCCAGTATGGCATGTTCTTATGCTACTTACAGGACACCACTGATCCACTACCATTCCCTGTCATGGATCTGCCCAATTTGTTTTGTCCTCTTCTATTTCCTCAGGTCCCGTGGAGCTTCCCCACTACCATCAGAGCTGAAATAACATGATTACAAAAACCTCTATTCCTGTAAATTTTGGAGGGGCTGAAAAAAAAAAAAAAGATATACTGTACAAGGGTACATGTTCGCATCATAGAGCTGAATATCCCCTTTGCCAGCCCAAATATAGTTTTTGTGGCATGAGAAATAATGTAACAGACCAAGGACCCTATATACTAAGGGGTCAATATTTAAAGTTATCCCGGTAAGTAACTTAGCTGGATATAACTTATCCAGCTAAGTTACGAAGGATATTCAGCAGCATGGCTATGTAGAAATCGCTACTTAGTTATATCCGACTAAGTTAGACCTGCTGTATGGCAGGTCTAACTTAATCAGATAAGAATGAATATCGCTTCTTATCCAGTTAAGTTAACCGCCCACTGCCCACCACAAGTTATCTAGCTATTTAGATAGCTGGATAAATGATTTATCCATCTAGCGGCCACTGAACAACAGCAACACACTTTGAATATCAGCCTCTACGGATTTTTCACATAGACACAGAGGCTTCCAAATATCTCCATATATTTGTCCATTTGCATAACCTGTGAATTTTGCAGAAATGAGGCCATGGTTTTCAGAGTGAGTGGCTTGGGCACTCATTGCAGATGTTTTACAGTGATATCCTCATTAAAGTTATTCTCTGCTAGGAGATCATGTAATACTGCTGCTCTTGGTGCTATCCCACTAACCACATTTTTTCATATCTATTATCTATTACCATTGACATAAGGTGATATGGCATGAATCTACACATTATATGTGATGTAGGAGATAATATGAAGAGTTGGATAATTCTATGTGATGGTTTTGATCAGAAAAAAAGTGGTATATTCATCTATATACCTTATATAGTGTATAGACATTTTTCCTGGGCCATATTATAATAGATATGAAAAAATGTGGTTAGTTCTCCATCATTGATGTAAAAGTTGTAACACTGTAAATTGTGCACTAACCTTTGCAAAGCTGTAGTGTTTTGTGATAGTATGAGACCTTTATGTTCTATGTTCCACCTGTTTCCAATCATTGATGGTATAACGTATAAGACTAAAGTTTTATTTTGTGTGGTGATGGATTTTTTAAGGTATGAATGTGGTGTGGCATATATAGAGTGTGGCATTCGTACAGTATTTGTTATTTGGATTGTATTATTTTGGTTAATAAATTGATTTCATTTGTGATGGTCACAGAATGGGCCATGTAGAGTCCAACATTGGTTCTGCCCTCTGTAGTCTCGGTTTGATGCAATGGAGTTGTCACAATTGGCACTGGATCTTGTAGCCAGTGTATATTTCAATGCATTATCTTTCAATGACATTTTGCTCCGAGAGATTTCTTTTTTATTTCATTAGCAATGTTTCTGCATTAGATGCTAAAAGTGCAGTTCCTGGTATTTACTGCCTGCTAATTTTTATTAATGCCATCATAGGGAAGCTTCGTTCATTGCTCTGTTATTTGTTAGATATTGCTTACTGTTAAAGCATTAAGAACGTCAGGTGGTGGGTTGCAGGGAGGGAGGGCTTGGCACCCTAGGCACTAAAAGTAATCTTAACACAATGAGTGGAGTTTGGGATTTTCAGGTCTGTGGCATAAGGTTGGTGGGAAGTGATAGAGAAAGGGGAGGAAAGAGGGGGGCTTCAAGGAGGAGGGGTTAGGGGATTCAGGGTATACTTTGTGGATAACTGATTAACGTGCTAAGAAAGGAATGGATGACATGAGGGGAAGGCCTAGGCCTGCCCTTTCTAGAGATTGAGTTATATTGTTTGTTGATTTATCATGTTTAATATCTCCTGGTTGAATGAGCTTCTATGGCTTAAGATGGTAAAATGGAATATAGAGGCATTAATTCAGTTGCCAAACAGCAAAAGATATTGAGTGTTTTAAAGGCAAAAGATATTGAATGCTTTAAACTGGCAAAAATCCAAAGTTGTGATGTTATGGGGAAACAAACTTAACAGATGTGGAACATCAGAAACTGAAGAATTAGTGAGTGGGTGAAGTCCATTTTGCTTCCAGTAACACAAAGGAAGCAGGAGTAGTTATTTTATTTCATAAGTCTCTTTCCATTGAAATGCATCATGAGTTTAAAGATCCAGGGGAGAGGCTTCTAATAATGGAAGCACCACTGTATGGGCATTTCATCTTGCAGTGCAATATCTACATCCCAAACAATTATAATCAGAACCTTTTTGCTACTTTGGTGTCAAGGTTACTGAATTATTCTGCACAGTCATTATTGCTTTGTGGAGATTTTAATTTGGTCCTTGATCCAGCATTGAATAGGTCACATGGTGGCAACCTGGGAGACAGGAATATGAGGGGAAAAGGTATCTCCCATTTGTATGAGCATTTGGGACTTTTAGATGTTTGGAGTGCAATGATTAGCCAGTCGCGGGATGGCCCCGTGACCAGTCCAATTCACCACCGACTGCCACAGACAATGCCAATCCCCGTTTCGTGGCTAGGATGCTCACATTGCACCTCCCCTGTTGGCTTCCCTGGGTGCGTGCACGGGCCACACACCAACAGATAAAGGCCCCCGTGGCGGGAAAGCGCCCAGGCCCTGGGAGATGATGTCTGGGTATTTAAATGCCAACCGTGCTTCCAGCTGGCACCTTAGCAACAGGTTCTCTTGCTTTTCAGCCGTGCGGGATGCCTTGTCCAGAATTCATAATCTAGCCTTGTTTCTGTTCCAACCTGCCCCATGCGGCTTCCAGTTGCGCCTCAGCCCAGTCCTTCGTTTGTCTGCCTGGGACTGACCTCTGCCTCAGACCCGCACTACTCTTCCTAAGTGCAGGCCTGACCCAGCCTGGAGGAATACAAGACCTGAACCCAACTATTTCTTACGTGAGTGAGGTGTCTTCCTCCCTCCTATTGCTAGGAATCACATACAGGACAGTTTTAGTTTGCACTAAGGTTACTAACACACCTAACTTTCCTATCCCTGCTGCCAACTGCCAGTTTGCCCACTGTTCCAGTGCTCCCTCTTTAAAACACACCAAAGTCCTGTCTCCGAAAGTCAGACATGACCACATCCTGCAGATCTGCAACTAACCATAAAAGAGGTGAGGGAAAGGTCTACTTCATTCAGAGACTAGCACAGCTTTTGGTAAATGGTGTCAGTAGCCACATGCAAAACTTTGGTTTATACTGGTCCTGAGCAGTAATAGAGTTTGTTAAATAAAAAAAAGGGAAATTTGACATTTGAATCAGTAAAGCAAACCAATATGGGTTGTAAATTACACAGCAGTCATATCAGGGGCGGATTGGCCTATCGGGGGATCGGGCTTCCCCCGGTGGGCCAGTCTAGCTGGTCACGTGGTCTCAACCGCGTGGCTCTTCCTCAGCCCAGCCTCAGCGCCTCCCAGCCAGCCCCAGCCGGAGAAATAAAAATAGAGGCCGGCGGGGGCCGAAGAAATGAAGATGGGAGCCTCCCAGCCAGCCCCCGCCGGAGGCCAAAGAAAAGATGGGCGCCTCCCAGCTAGCTTCAAGCGGGGGCTGGCTGGGCAGAGCCCATCTTCTTTTCTTCGGCCCCCGCCAGCCTTGATTTTAATTTCTTCGGCCCCCGCCGGAGACCAAGCCGGGGGGGGGGGGGGCCAAAGAAATTAAAATCGAGGCCGGCGGGGGCCAAAGACGTGAACCCCAGTGCAGTGCTGCTAACCGCCGCCAGAGACCAGCTGTTCAGCTGGCGGCCTTAGATCAAAAGGGTGCTTCTGTGTGTATGTGAGAAAGGAACGGTGCTTGTGTGTGTGTGTGTGTGAGAGAGAGAAAGGAATGGAATGGTGCTTGTGTGTGTGTGTGAGAAAGGAATGGAACGGTGCTTGTGTGTGTGTGTGTGTGTGAGAGAGAAAGGAATGGAACGGTGCTTGTGTGTGTGTGTGAGAAAGGAATGGAACGGTGCTTGTGTGTGTGTGTGTGTGAGAGAGAAAGGAATGGAACGGTGCTTGTGTGTGTGTGTGAGAAAGGAATGGAACGGTGCTTGTGTGTGTGTGTGAGAAAGGAATGGAACGGGGGTGCTTGTGTGTGTGTGAGAAAGGAAAGGAACGGTGCTTGTGTGTGTGTGTGTGTGAGAAAGGAAAGGAACGGTGCTTGTGTGTGTGTGTGCGTGAGAAAGGAAAGGAACGGTGCTTGTGTGTGTATATGTGATGTATGAGAAAGGAAGGGTGCTTCTGTGTGTGTGTATGCGATATGTATGTGAGAAAGGATTGGAATCTGCCAGTTAAAAAAAAAAAAAGAAATGTGATAATACATATACCTCAACTTTTGTGCTGGTAGCGCAACTTTTGAAAAGTTGGATGAAAGGTGAAACTACTCAATTTTAAGCATCCCTCTTCTGGAAAATAAAATTTAGCAAAGTGGGTAGAAACAAATACTAAAGCAAAAAAAAAAAATTAAAATATTTAAAATGTTCATCTCAGCAAAATCACAAATTTAAGATACTGATGCCAGGTGGGGTTTGGGTTTGGTTTTTTTTTAAGCATAATTTTAAGCATGAAGACTAGAATAGTTCCAATCTGAAACAGTTTTGCTATTTTTTTTTAAGCCTTTAGAAAATTTATATTTTTAAAAGACTGGAATCTTCCCATTTAAAAAGGAAGTTGACTAAGGATGTCTTTCGGTTCCATATCTCCCATATGAATAATCATATGACTGATAGTTTGAAGAAAGACACTTGCTTTATTGACTAAAAGCATAAAACAAGAGAAGCTGTACGGTGTGGGTGGCTGTCCCTTGGGAGGACAGAACCTGAAGGAAGGGTGTCATTTCGCCTTCTGATAGGAATGTGGTTTTCTTATTTAATGGTTGGGATCATCACGTTCACTTTTAGTAAAAGTGAAAAATGCTGCAAGTCTGAAAGCAAGGTGCTTCTGTGAGAGTGTAATATGTATGTGAGACAGGGAGGGTGCTTGTGTGTATCAATGTATGTGTGCAAGAGAGATGGAGCATGTTTTTGGCTGGCTTGTGGCTGTGAGAGAGGGCATGTGTGTGATTGAGCCTGTTTGTAAGTGAGATAGAACATGTATGTGATTGAGAGCTTGTATGTAAGTGAAATAGAGAGAGCATGTGTGTGATTGAAATCCTGTGTGTAAAAGGGAGCGAGAGCATTGTGTGATTGAGAGAGACTGGCCAGAGAGGTGACGTGTGTATGTGTGAGACTGATCAAGGAGATGACTGGTGTGTGTGTGTGTGTGAGAGAGAGAGAGAGAGAGACTGGTTGGGGAGATGACTGGTATGTGAGAGACAGAAACTGATCTTGAGGGTATGACTGGTGTGTGTGTGTGAGAGAGAGAGAGAAGAGACTGGTTGTGGTCCCTAAGGAAGAGGACAGTGAGGACAGCTTCAGCAGCTACTGCTGCTTCTGGTGTGGCCTGCAAGAGAAAAGGAGTAGGAGAACTGGAGAGGGTGGCTTTTTAAGTTCATTTTTCTTGATTGACTACCATTTTAATTATTGGGTAGTATGTGATGTGTCTGCTGTTTGAAATATTTTATTGGTGTTTAGTAAAGGTTTCAAAATTTGCTTGAGTCTTTAATTATTGGATATTCTATTCATCAGCTGTTTTGAAATTATTTTATTAGTATGATTTTATAATTATGATTCATGATTTATATATCTTGATTTTATTGATTGTTTCATGAGGAATGGTGACATTTTTGTTTTTCCATTGTTGCACTGTATAGAGTCTGGCGTGATACGTTTTATAGTTTAGTTTTTGTCTGCACATTTCTATTTATACTTTATGTGGCTTTATTCTATATTTGGTGAGAGTTTGTGTTCTGCATGCAAAGACTGAGATGAAGCATTCTTTTAGCATGTGGTTTCTCTGTAGGGCTCTGTAGTAGCTTGGCCTGTTCTGTTTTCCTGATAGGAGGTGTATTGATATTTTAGATTCTGGTGTAATATTTGTGGTATTCTTTTTCATAGGTGGGGTTGTTATTCTTTGAGTTTTGGCAAATAGTACTGTGTTGATATGGGAGGACCATGCCAAAATATAGGGGTGTGTACATATATATGTAAAATATATTGTATATGTAATTGGGTACCCATGGGCCAGTATGGAGAAAAACCCCATGGGCCACTATTTTCCCACAATCCGCCCCTGAGTCATATACAGCTAACCCCAGCTCTCAGCTAATGTCTTTAGCATTTTGTCACTGAAGGGACACTCGAACTTAAGACAGAGATGATAAGAACATAAGAAAATGCCATACTGGGTCAGACCAAGGGTCCATTAAGCCCAGCATCCTGTTTCCAACAGTGGCCAATCCAGGCCATAAGAACCTGGCAAGTACCCAAAAACTAAGTCTATTCCCTGTTACCATTGCTAATGGCAGTGGCTATTCTCTAAGTGAACTTAATAGGAGCTAATGGACTTCTCCTCCAAGAACTTATCCAATCCTTTTTTAAACACAGCTATACTAACTGCACTAACCATATCCTCTGGCAACAAATTCCAGAGTTTAATTGTGCGTTGAGTAAAAAAGAACTTTCTCTGATTAGTTTTAAATGTGCCCCATGCTAACTTCATGGATTGCCCCCTAGTCTTTCTACTATCCGAAAGAGTAAATAACCGATTCACATCTACCCGTTCTAGACCTCTCATGATTTTAAACATCTCTATCATATCCCCCCTCAGTCGTCTCTTCTCCAAGCTGAAAAGTCCTAGCCTCTTTCGTCTTTCCTCATAGGGGAGTTGTTCCATTCCCCTTATCATTTTGGTAGCTCTTCTCTATACCTTCTCCATCACAATTATATCTTTTTTGAGATGCGGCAACCAGAATTGTACACAATATTCAAGGTGCGGTCTCACCATGGAGCGATACAGAGGCATTATGACAATTTCCGTTTTATTCACCATTCCCTTTCTAATAATTCCCAACATTCTGTTTGCTTTTTTGATTGCCGCAGCACACTGAACCGACGATTTCAATGTGTTATCCACTATGACACCTAGATCTCTTTCTTGGGTTGTAGCACCTAATATGGAACCCAACATTGTGTAATTATAGCATGGGTTAATTTTCCCTATATGCATCACCTTGCACTTATCCACATTAAATTTCATCTGCCATTTGGATGCCCAATTTTCCAGTCTCACAAGGTCTTCCTGCAATTTATCACAATCTGCTTGTGATTTAACTACTCTGAACAATTTTGTGTCATCTGCAAATTTGATTATCTCACTCGTCGTATTTCTTTCCAGATCATTTATAAATATATTGAAAAGTAAGGGTCCCAATACAGATCCCTGAGGTACTCCACTCCCTTCCACTGAGAAAATTGTCCATTTAATCCTACTCTCTGTTTCCTGTCTTTTAGCCAGTTTGCAATCCACGAAAGGACATCGCCACCTATCCCATGACTTTTTACTTTTCCTAGAAGCCTCTCATGAGAAACTTTGTCAAACGCCTTCTGAAAATCCAAGTACACTATATCTACTGGTTCACCTTTATCCACATGTTTATTAACTCCTTCAAAAAAGTGAAGCAGATTTGTGAGGCAAGACTTGCCCTGGGTAAAGCCATGCTGACTTTGTTCCATTAAACCATGTCTTTCTATATGTTCTGTGATTTTGATGTTTAGAACACTTTGTTTCCACTATTTTTCCTGGCACTGAAGTCAGGCTAACCAGTCTGTAGTTTCCCGCATCGCCCCTGGAGCCCTTTTTAAATATTGGGGTTACATTTGCTATCCTCCAGTCTTCAGGTACAATGGATGATTTTAAGGTTAAGTTACAAATTTTTACTAATAGGTCTGAAATTTCATTTTTTAGTTCCTTCAAAACTCTGGGGTGTATACCATCCGGTCCAGGTGATTTACTACTCTTCAGTTTGTCAATCAGGCCTACCACATCTTCTAGGTTCACCGTGATTTGATTCAGTCCATCTAAATCATTACCCATGAAAACCTTCTCCATTATGGGTACCTCCCCAACATCCTCTTCAGTAAACACCAAAGCAAAGAAATCATTTAATCTTTCCGCAATGGCTTTATCTTCTCTAAGTGCCCCTTTAACCCCTCAATCATCTAACGGTCCAACTGACTCCCTCACAGGCATTCTGCTTCGGATATATATTAAATTCAGGGCCATTGGTTCAATATGTTTATGAAGACTTCCAAGCCCATGATTTGTATAGGAAATGAAAAAAAAAATACAATTGTAAAGTCTTCCAGAGTATGAGGAGGGGGTATACTATAGATTGCCATCAGTCCAAGCTGCATTTCCACACCGTTCCAATGGTCTCAGTCGTGCAGCAGTCACAACAATGTTTATACACACAGCTGCTGCTCCTGTTGTTTCCTCCAGGCCAGCTGCTTACTTAAACTGGTTTTCAATCACGGTGCCTTTTATCTTGGCCTGCTTGGTTTCTAGCGCAGTCCGCTTCTGCAGTCTCCGTTTGCTCATTCCTTCACACTCCAGCTACTTCTCGATGACTTTTGCATTCTGAGCATACGAGTCTGCCACCTCCCTTGCTTCAGTCTCTTCCTCCTCTTCATTGGTGGTAGACACGGTGACAGAGCTGAACTTGCCCATATCCTTGGTTCACTTATTTATCATTACCTTCTTGGGGGGGTCTGGCTTCTGGGTATAGATATTGGTTTTCCCAAACCCATGAGCAAACTTGCCCACAGCTCCATTGGCAATGAAGGTGACCAGGGCATAATTATGCTGGTAAAACAGCTGTAATCTGCACTTACCACACTTCTTCCTGTACTACCATTCAATGCCTTCAACTCTTCACAGAAATACCATTTCTTCCTCCTCTGTGCTGCAGAATTTGTGCATGGGTTTTGCTACATCGATGACTCATGCTCAATCCCATGGCCTCAGGAAGAGCTTTTCCAGCTGGCAGTCGAGCACTAGCACTATCTAGCTGCACAGGCAGTAGTAGATGTGTAGTGGTTTTTTGCCATTATCGTATTCCTTAAGTCCCTGGTGTCTGAGCATACCACTGAGCCAGACACCACCTTCGGCATAATAACGGGTGGCCAGCCACTGACCTCTGCACGGACCTCAACTACACTCTGCTCACGGCCTGCCTTGACCCTTAGCTGGTCTCTAGTAACTGCCTGACCACTCCTTGGCCTGTCCCTGGACTCTTTCTTCCTGTCTGCCCTGTGGAACTCTCATCTAAGTCCTGCCAAACCCTGGAACCCAAAGGCTCAACCCACGGGGAAACGGGGCTGGTATAAAGGAAGGTCCAGTCTTGTCCCAGCCTAGGGCGCAAATGTCAGATGTTGGCATGGGCCTAGTAGGTTCGCCTACAAGGCTGCACCAACCACGCCACAGCACAAGGGTTTACTATCATTACATGGAGAACCTTAAATCCTCTTGAGAGAGATTACATGCATGTGTCCCTGTCCCACTCATCCTTATCCTATATAGACTGCCTGTTAGCGGGAAAGGCCTTCTTTTATTGGATTGCAGACATGGGCATGAGCTATTAAGTTTGCTGCCCATGTCCCACGATGGTTGAAACTGGTGCAGAGAAGTAGCTTAGCCTCAAATAGACCTTAGTGCTTCCCGACTTATTTGGCCAAGGATCTTAAATTTCATAATTTTTTGTGGGGCAAATGGCAAGAGTTTGTGTACCATAATGGGGAATATACTTAAACTGTAATGAGAGGGGGGGGGGGGGGAGGAGAATTATCACCTATGCCATCAGATGGCAAGAAGATATTGATAGGTTACTTTGTTTGGAAAAACAACTTCACCATTATAGAAGGGCATGGTCAGATATCTCTGCTTGTAAATAAAGGTATCTGGCTACCCAACTTGCTTTGAATAGCTTAATTCATTAGTGAACACAAAAGAATAAGTTGTATTAGAAACATACATTTGGTTTGACAATAAAACAAGGAAAATGATGGCTTTTTTGGCTAAAAAATGGGTGAGGTCTAACTATGTTGCCACCGAGTGCTCTAGCATGGGGGTTTGGTGAATAGTAGAGATTTTTTTTATTTATTATAAAAAACTTTATACTTCAGATAAACCTGTTACGCAATTGGACAGATTTTTGGAGGGTTTACGTTTCCTTCAATTATCTTGCGAACAATTGCAGAGATTGAATAACCCTCTGACCAGGCAAGAGACTATTTCTGGCACACAGGCAGCCTTTACAAGTCTCCCGATCAGATGTGTTTTAGCATGGAGAATTATAAAATATTAGTTAAGGGACTGCGCACTCCTTTATAATCGCTGTATGAGACTTTGATACAGAGAGGTTCATTTCCGTATCAAATGAATAAAACAATGATTACAATACTGCCCATAAAAGGTAAGGACCCTATTTGCTCTGGTTCCTACTGCCCTATTTCCTTGTTGAAATTCGATATAAAGTTGCTCTCTAATGGGCCGATACAGTACAGTGCGCTCCGATGGAGCGCACTGTTAACCTGCAATTGGATGCGCGTTTTCGATGCGCTAGCGTTACCCCTTATTCAGTAAGAGGCCGAAAACACGCGACCAATCCCCGAACCTAACAGCGCCCACAACATGCAAATGCATGTTGATGGCCCTATTAGGTATTCCCACGCGATTCAGAAAACAAAATGTGCAGCCAAGCCGCACATTTTGCTTTCAGAAATTAGCGCCTACCCAAAAGTAGGCGCTAATTTCTTCGGGCACCGGGAAAGTGCACAGAAAAGCAGTAAAAACTGCTTTACCGTGCACCCTCCGACTTAATATCATGGCGATATTAAGTTGGAGGTCCCGAAGGGTAAAAAAAGTAAAAAAAAATAAAAAAATTTTGAAGTAGGCCCGCAGCTGTTGGGTCGAAAACCGGACGCTCAATTATCCCGGCGTCCGGTTTCTGAGCCCGTGGCTGTCAGCGGGCTCGAGAACCGACGTTAGCAAAATTGAGCGTTGGCTGTCAAACCCGCTGACAGCCGCCGCTCCAGTCCAAAAGGAGGTGCTAGGGACGCGCTAGTGTCCCTAGCGCCTCCTTTGGCCTGTTTTTACCACCAGGCCTCATTTAAATACAGAATTGCGTGCACAGGAGAATCACGCACCTGCTCTCCCGCGTTTTTACTGTATTGGCCCATAAGATAATGGCTGAAAGGCTGGGAGTGGTATTGCCTGACTTGGTTTTGATGTGCCTGGTGGGGGTTTCTCAGGAATTGCTATCCTATCACTAATCTGGGGAAGCTGATTTATGGCCATGGAATATTCCCAGGTGTCATGGATGCCTTCTTTGTTAAGTTTCAATGCAGACAAGGTATTTGATGGGATGGCATGGGCCTTTCTGTTGAGGTAGGCTTGGGATTGGAGAGACTTTTCTGGATGTAGTTATGTTACTTTATTCTGATCTAAAGGCTATGGTGCTACTTAACAGAGAGCTTTCTGAGAAATTTGGTCTGAAAAGGGGCACTCGTCAGCGGTGCCCCTTACCTCTATTATTTTTGCTAGATATGGGGCCTTTGTTGCACAAGGTATTGGCTGAGCAGGAGAGAGAAGAGGTGCGGAAGGGAGGTCAGCAATTCAAAACAGCAGCTTTTAAGGATGATAGCTTATTTTTTCGTACTAATCCCACAAATTCTCTCTCATTTGCTTGAAAAATTTTTTTTTTTTTTTTAAGAGATTATGGTTCACTGTCTGGCTTTCAATTGAATTATGAGAAATTGGAGGCCATGCCTCTTTCACGTGATGCTAAGGATTATCGGGGAGGAGAGTTTCCCTTAAAATGGAAGGAAGGAGCCATTATTTGCTTGGGGGTAAATATTTAGCTGCTAAGCAGCTAGTTAAGTTAGCCGGATACCGATATCCAGCTAACTTTACCAGGATATTCAGCAGATAAGTTACAGTTAGCCAGATATGTGGTATCCCACTAAGTTTAGGCCTGCCCAACTAACTCAGCTCCTCCCTGGAATGCCCCAACTTATCTGGCTAAATTCTAGCCGCATAAACCAGCTCGAATTTATCTGGGTAAGCATTTTAAAAATGCGGCTAAGATATTTAGAAGGATAACATTCCTGTTACCCATGTAAATGGATTTTGAATATGTACCCCCTTGGGAGGATCCTAGAGAGATTTACATTTCTTTTTTATTGAGGCAAATGAAGTAATGAGTGCAGCAATGGCAGACTCTTCTACTCTTTATGGCTGTAAGGGTAAATCTTTTTAAGATGCTCATTTTCAAAGTGACTAGAGGTATTGAAACATCTTACGGTAGGTTTATTAAAGAAAAATGCACAGTGCCTGGATCGTCTTCTTTTCTGTCTCTTACGGAAGGGGGTCTAAACCAAGGATCTCACTCTCTTGGTTAAAGACAGATTGGCAACAAGGGGGGGTTATGGTTTACCAGATTTGGAGCATTTTAGCCAGGCAAGCTTATTTCAGATCTTGAAAGATTGTTGCATAACTTTTCTTATGTAGATATAGCACTTGAAACAGCCTCTCTCAGCTGGCCCACCCAAGATATGTTGTACAGAGCAGTAAGTTACAATATGATATACCAGCTATTATTTTGTTTGCTCCCTTTGGTGGGCTTGGAAGTTTTTAAAGAAAAACTTTGGGTACAAGTTTGCATTAACCCCTTTCCTCCCTATACTAGGAAATTTAGATTCTGCTCCCAGGATGCAACATGAAATCTCTTCTATTTGGGATTGCAGGGGGCTTAAATCAAGTAGGGCAATTGCTGACAGCATTATCTTTCAGGGATCTGCAGATTCATTCTGATTTAACTGACATTTTGTTTCTATTATTAATTATAACTTCAATAGACATGGTTTAATGGAAAACAGCCAGCATGGATTTACCCAAGGGAAGTCTTGCCTCACAAATCTGCTTCACTTTTTTGAAAGGGTTAATAAACATGTGGATAAAAGTGAACTGGTAGATGTAGTGTATTTAGATTGTCAGAAGGCATTTGTCAAAGTCCCTCCTGAGAGGCTTCAATGAAAACTAAAAAGTCATGGGCTAGGAGGAGATATCCTTTCGTGGATTACAAACTGGTTGAAAGCCAGGAAACAGAGAGTAGGATTAAATGGTCAATTTTCTCAGTGGAAAAGGGTAAACAGTGGAGTGCCTCAGGGATCTGTACTTGGACCGGTGCTTTTCAATATATATATCTACCTTATAAATGGCCTGTGACCGATGGCCCGCAAATGCGCAGTAGAGACCAGCTCTACCGCGCATGTGCGGGCGAGCACGTCGCTCTGAGGCAGCTTCAGAAAGAAAAAAAAATGGCGGCGTCCAGTGGCGGCGGCGGTACCGGCAGCGGGCGGCGACGGCGGTAGCGAGCGGCGGCGGTACTGGCAGCGGGCCGGCGGTAGCCGGTAGGGGAGGGAGAGAGAGAGGGAGGGACGGACTGAGTGGGAGGGAGGGACGGAGAGAGAGAGTGGGAGGGAGTGACTGAGTGAGAGGGAGGGACTGAGTGGGAGGGAGGGATTGAGTGAGGGGGAGGGACTGGGACTGAGTGAGAGGGAGAGGGGGGACTGAGGGAGGGAGTGGGACTGGGAGAGAGAGGGAGGGAGTGGGACTGAGGGAGAGTGAGTGGGACTGAGTGAGTGAGAGGGAGGGGGGAGGGAATGACTGAGTGGGAGGGAGGGATTGAGTGAGGGGGAGGGACTGAGGGAGGGAGTGGGACTGAGGGAGAGAGAGGGAGGGAGGGAGTGGGACTGAGGGAGAGGACGGAGGGAGTGGGGACTGAGTGAGAGTGAGTGGGACTGAGTGAGAGGGAGGGAGAGAGGGGGGAGGGAGTGAGTGAGACTGAGTGGGAGGGAGGGAGGGACTGAGTGATAGGAGAGGGAGGGTGGGGAGGAGTGGGTGAGGGAGGGGGTGGTGAAGAGTGAGGGGAGAGAGAAAGAGGGGGAGGTGAGAGACAGAGGGATGTAGCCCGTTTTAACGGGCTTAACGGCTTATATATATATATATATATATATATATAAATGATTTGGAAACAAATAAGATGAGTGAGGTAATAACATTTGCAGATACAAAATTATTCAGAGTAGTTAAATCACAAGCAGATTGTGATAAATTACAGAAAGACCTTTCGAGACTGGAAGATTGGGCATCCAAATGGCAGATGAAATTTAATGTGGACAAGTGCAAGATGATGCATAAAGGGAAAAATAACCCATGCCATAGTTACACGATGTTAGGTTCCATATTAGGAGGAAAAAGATTTAGGCATCATAGTGGATAACACATTGAAATAGTCAGCTCAGTGTGCTGCAGAAGTCAAAAAAGCAAACAGAATGTTAGGAATTATTAGGAAGGGAATGGCAAATAAACAGAAAAATGTCATAATGCCTCTGTATCGCTCCATGGTGAGACTGCACCTTGAGTACTGTGAACACTTCTGGTCACATCTCAAAAAAGATATAATTACAGTGGAAAAGGTACACAGATGGGTGACCAAAATGATAAAGGGGATGGAACAGCTCTTCTATGGGGAAAGGCTAAAGAGGTTAGGGCTGTTCAGCTTGGAGAAGAGACGGCTGAGGGGGGATATGATAGAGGTGTTTAAAACATTATGAGAGGTCTAGAATGAATAAAATGTGAAGCAGTTATTTACTGTCATATAATAGAAGGACTAGGGGGCATTCCATGAAGGTAGCAAGTAGCACATTTAAAACTAATCAGAGAAAATTCTTTTTCACTCAACATACAATTAATTTCTGGAATTTGCTGCCAGAGGATGTGGCTAGTGCAGTCAGTGTAGCTGGGTTTAAAAAAGGTTTGGATAAGTTCTTAGGGGAGAAGTCCATTAATTGGTATTAATTTAACTTGGGGAATAGCCATTGCTATTAATGGCATCAGTAGCATGGGATCTACTTAATATTTGGGTACTTGCCTTGTACTTGTAGCCTGGATTGGACAATCTTGGTCTGACCTAGTATGGCAAATTCTTATGTTCAGATACAGGTTCTAAGAAAGACCATATTAAGACATTTTCTTCCCAGATTGAAGACTTCTTTAGGACTGAAGAGGCAGAAAAACTGAGTGTTTTTAAATTACAGAAAATTATAGCAGAACAAGTTAGTCAAAAATTATAATTTAATATTGAAGTGAAGGAATAATTGTAAAACCACAGCAGTGGCATACGGCCCAGGTTCTTCAAGGGACTCAGTGAAGCCCCAGCTTTGATGGATTTTGTTTTGTTTTGTTTTCCTTCCTCTCCAGTTGTTACCATACATGGAATTTGGGGGAGGGGGGGATGAGGAGATTTCTGATGTAATCTAGGCAGTTGCCTGGGTGCATAAGAAATAAACCTAGTCCAGGTTTTTATTTTATTGGTTGTCCAAAAAAAAAAAAAAAAGTGCTTACGTTAGGAATTTTTAAGCTAAGAATAATTGAATGTATTGAAATAACTGTATGGAAGACACCTGTACTGGATCCAATGGTAAAATTTTGCTCTTAATTTGAAAGTTAATTTATACTTGCCCAACTGTAAGCCAGTGTGCTAGGTCTACCAGTTCCATCTTTATTGAAGAATCCTTCCTATAAGTATGTATAACCCCATCCTGTGAGCCAGGCTACACTCCCAATAGGGCCGTAACCTTATTTGTCTCTTCAGGACTGGAACCCCAGCTCGCTTGTCATGCAATCTCTTTCCCCCAGAGTGTGGAAAGAGTTAACTTTCAGGGCCCTGGACTGCCAAGAGAGGGGTTTCACTTTTCAGTCTCTGTGACTCCAGGGAGAAGGTTAGGTGTAACCCAAACATGGTGTCATTTTTAAGATACTAAACACGGATGGGATACAGCAAACAAAATCTTCAGCACCACAGAATTCCTTTTCAATACAGTCTTTTTCATTCTGTGCACAAGTAAATTGTACCAGGACATTGAAAAGTGAAGGAGCCAGGTGGCCAGGGATATCCTTAAGAAGTGGGCAGGAAACCCCCTCCAGCACTAGTAAAAGTGTTAAAACTGTCCTTGGCACAGAGAAGCGATGTTCTCTCCCCCCACCAGCAGTGAAGATGCCACAGGGGTGTCCTAAATGGTCTCAACATTGATTTCACTCATGGTTGGCATTTCTTCTAAATACAGTCTTTTTTTTCTGGGTCCCTGATGGGAGGGATTGCCTTGGGAACAGGTTGCTCACCCTACTCCAATTCAGGAAGGGTCAAGCAAAACAACCTCCTGGAGCTTGAACTCAAAGTCCTTTCCCTTTTAACAAATCTTACCACCCCACGTGCTCCTGGCAGCAGGTCACCACCTCCCCCCCCGTCCTCACTCAGTGAGGGTTTGGAAGGCCAGATCTTCCCTAACCTGAACAGCCCCAGACACAGGGTTCCCCCTACCCTGAGCTCAGGCGGTGCACAGGCTCTTGCAAGGCTCCTTTCCACATAAAATGCAAAAATCACAAAAATATACACAGAGGAAAAATCCTAACCAGCCTAGAAATGCCCTGGATAAGGACCCCCAACACACACAAGGGTTTTATCTTGCTTCTCAGACTAGGCCTGAAAATTTAACTCAGAAGGTAGAGGGGCGTGTTTTCCTAACTCTACGCAAATGATAACAGACTCTGCCTCCAGAACCTCTTGGAGCGAGCTGCTAAAAAAAACAAAACAAAAAAACAAACTTAAGGGGATGACCATTGCAGACCCCTCAAAAGGGAGGGGTGTCATTTGAATGGTAACCTCCCTGATTCACTACCAAAATGATAAGGGGAATGGAACAGCTCCCCTATGAGGAAAGACTAAAGAGGTTAGGACTTTTCAGCTTGGAGAAGAGACGACTGAGGGGGGATATGATAGAGGTGTTTAGAATCATAAGAGGTCTAGAACGGGTAGATATGAAATCAGTTATTTACTCTTTCCGATATTAGAAAGACTAGGGGGCACTCCATGAAGTTACATGGGGCACATTTAAAACTAATCGGAGAAAGTTCTTTTTTACTCAACGCACAATTAAACTCTGGAATTTGTTGCCAGAGGATGTGGTTAGTGCAGTTAGTGTAGCTGTGTTTAAAAAAGGATTGGATAAGTTCTTTACCTGCTATTAAGTTGACTTAGAAAATAGCCACTGCTATTACTAGCAATGGTAACATGGAATAGACTTAGTTTTTGGGTACTTGCCAGGTTCTTATGGCCTGGATTGGCCCCTGTTGGAAACAGGATGCTGGGCTTAATGGACCCTTGGTCTGACCCAGTATGGCATGTTCTTTTGTTCATTAGTTAAACTAAGGGCTCATGCCAATGGTAACAGAAGTACAGCTCTCTTAAATACTTAGTTTTGGAAATATTTTCCCATCCTCTTAGTTGTCTCTCTCTAGGACCAGATTTAAGGCTCAGGCAACAAGGTACAGAAGTACATAAAAAGCCTGCATGGCCGCTGATAATTTCAATTGCCGGCCAGGGTAGCAGCTGTCCGCTGCTTCGGAGGCGGCTTACCTTTTGGATTACTTGCTGTTATTTCTTTCAGTGGAAGGACGCTGCCCAGCCAAAATCTTGCTTCCCTTCCGGGCTCTGACGTTGGAGGGCGGAGCCTTTTCAGACGCCAATAACAGCGGCGTCTGAACAGCACGCGCACCTAAGAGGCACGCGGCTTTGCAGGACTTTCCATTCACCAGTCTTCAGCGACCAACGGAACTTGGCTAAAGTGGGATTGTATCTCAAAAGGATCATATTATTATACAGGTACTTTGTTTCTTTCTTTTATATGTTGGTCTTATTTCCTCTTGGTAATGCCACATACCAAGAGGAAGGGGAAAACAGCGACTTCTACTCCTGTTGTGAATGAAAACCAACCACGTATTTAGGATCTTTTTGTGAGAGCCATAGAATTAACACCAGGAAGTGATGCCGCTGGAGTTTTAGCCCAGGCGCAGGGAATAAACTCCCTGGCATATGAAACATCTGAGCCCTGGTGCTCCACTAACACCGGAACCACCAACGGGAAAAGGAGGAGGAGGAGAATTTGTTTGAGGAACCCAACCTGAACTTGGACTCTTTTTCATGTGATCAAAGGGGGGGGGGGGGTAAGAAGTATACACTCCCCCCGTCAAAACCAGGATTTCTGGTAGTAAAAGACCAAGTGAAGGAACTTAGTACCGAAACGATTGCTAAGGAGAAAGGGATGGAAGGGAATCAGGGGGGGAATGATGATTAATATACCTGTAATAACCCCTACTAAGTTTACATTGGAGGGAATAGGTAGTATGATTTTTACCATGCAGAAATCAATTAATGATTTGACTACCTTAGTTCAAGAGGGTTTGAGCAATAATAAAATGTTACAGGTAAAAATAGAAAAATTAGATGTAGTAGTAGATAATCTGGGAATTAAAACTGGTGAGTAGAAAAAGTGCAACTGAATTTGATTAAATCTGAAAAAATTCAAACAAATTAGAGCAACTTGAGAATCAGATCCGGAGAGTAAATTTGAGAATTTTAAATTTCCCAAGGACTCATTTACTCTCACCTAAAGAATTATGTAAAAGCTACCTTAAAAATATTTTGAAATATACGGATGTATCAATTCCAACAATATCTAGGGTATATTATATCACTCAAAATTGAGAAGGTAGACTTACAAGAACAAAATCAGAGAGAACAAAATGAAGAGTAGTTAGTATGGCTCTCACAGAATTACATTTTAAAATGTGGCGTTCGTGGCTCTCAGCCAAAAAGGTTCCCGACCCCTGCTCTAGACCATGCCTGAAGCTATACTAGATACTTCATTTTCCACACCTTCCAGGTGTCTCTTCTGTTGCATATTTTGGCATAATCTGCAAACAGGCAAACCATTCCTGATAACTCTCCCACAAACGTGTTGAGCATTACTTGTCAAAGGACCGATCCCTGCAGCACACCACTGGCAACACTTCTTTCCTCTGAATTCCATTTAACATTATCCTCTCTCACCTCCCCATTCAGTTTCTAACACAGTCTCTCTAGGATTTTATGTATGCAGAAACATGTTAAAGGCCTTGCAGAAATCCCTTACATAACTCTGGTCACCTAGTCAAAGAAATTGATTAGATTTGCCCGACAAGACTGACCTCTGGTAAAGCCATACTGGCTTGGATCCTGTAAGCATTGGATTCTAGGAACTATATTATGCTTGGTTTTAGCAAAAACAAAAAAAAGTTTGTTCATAGAGATCAGAGAACATTTGTCAACATGTAAACCTCTTCTACTAGCACTCTTCACTATTGTAGCAGAATTAAGGCAGGAAAAAAAATGTTCCTTTCCAAATTGATATCCTAATCTACTAAATTGCAGGCAGCATTGCCATATAAAGATGATGGTCTCGTCCCTGCCTCCCTCAACCCAAAAAATAAAAAAAAACATACCTCCCGAGCTTCAAATGTGTGAACAAGGCCCTGGAGTATCTCACCCGTCTGACTTCTACACCTTGGCTGGAGAGCTCCAAGCTTCACTAGAGGCCTCTTCCCTCCCCCCCACCCCTCCAGATTTCTGCCAAATTGACTAAACCTTCAGCTGCTATGCTCCCAAGATCTGGAATGAGGTTCTATTACCCCATCCAACAGGCACCAAAATACCCTGCTTTCAGGAAAAAAGCCAAGGCAAGGCTATTCAACCAGGCCTTTACACAGCCAGCTTATTAGAAATATTGAAGTTTTTCCCCCACATTTTGTCCTTATGTCATTTAAACATGTTGTACCAGTTTTAGATTAATTTCTATAGCCCGCTTTGGCAAAAAGCAGAATATCAAATGTTCATAAATATTACAAGTTAAAAAGCAAGAAATGTTTACACAAAATAAAGCACGTCTCACTTTAAGGTGGCTCACTTTAATAACCAAAACCGGTTACTATTTAACACGTCAAATAAAGGAATCGCATAGTTTTATAGAAATTTACAAAGTGGATGCTATATATTTAGATACAGGAGGTAGAAATTCACTTTAACAATGTTTACTAAAATACACAGTTTTACCAGCTTCAAGGCACAATGTTTTGCTTTACAAAAATACTGTAAAAAATGCCATGTTTACTGTTCTTCCAAATACTTGGAAAAAAAAACTGCAACACTTTTACACTTACCATTCCATTTATGAAAAGGAGATGAGTATTCAGATGTGGTCTCTTCACTAAGCAGGGTGGGTGCAAACATTTAGAAGCAGTATGGGCCATATATTCAAACATTTCTGCCCAGTTACTCTCATGTGTGGAGAGTTTTTATGTTCTGGAAGAGGCGAATTTGGCCATTTCTGGAATATAAATTCCTTTTAGGTTGGAATTGGGCATAAGATGTGCAAATTGTGCCTTTTGTCAAAACCAAAAGTAGGGCAGCAAAGAGACAAGAGACCAACTACGGAAATTCAATATATCTGCTTCCTCTGGGAAAGAGGCAGTTACGCCACTCTCCTTACAAGATTAGGTGGAACGCTGTGTCGTTTAAGGCAAACATGATTTTCATACACTTCTCAACCCTAGCGATCTGAAAATCCAGACAATCCAAAGAAGGCCTGGCTTTCAGCAGATTCCAAAATATCTACTTTACCTTTGATTCAATACGAGTGGGGCTTTCAAATTCATAACCAGTGATTCCCCCCACCCCAGTAAACATCCTAATTAAAAGTATGTAGCCATCAGTTACAGCAGCTCTACTGAGTGTCCTTTGCAATTTGGGGTGAGCAAGTAGAACAAACAGCATTCATAATTAAACTAGTCCTTGAATTCACTCAAATGTCATCTACACAAAATTTACTGTCAACTGCATGACAACTTGTTGGAGGGAGGAAGCAAGGGGAGAGATTTCCTCTACTACATGTAGAGAACTTTATCAGCAATGGCAGTCTGCAGAAAAACATAACAGTGCATCTCTACAATAAACTGTAGGGCTAAGCTTATTGTATATACAATAACTAAGAGGAAATGGAGGCAGCTACATTTTAACTTCATTTACCTTATCACATTTTTAAAGTACTCTAGTCAAATTTACAGTTTGTAAAATAAAAAAACAAAAAAGTCCCATACACAGGTTTTAGGATCCAAGACATTGCCACAGGGAACAGATGATTCGACTGAGCTGTTGCAAAAAGTGCATATTGCACTTTAGTCACAGAGGTTTTTGATCCTGTCAGCTCATGGAGGCCAGTCTATAAAAGCCAGATGTTAAATGCCATTCTTTGCTTCATTGTTGTTCATAGCTTGCTTCCTCTGGGCAATGAAGGGGTACATGCACTTGTCGGCACCCAAGAATCGATACATGCACACGACTGCCTCAAAAGGCAGAATACTGGAGAAAGGAGAGAGAAGGAATGAAAGGGTTAATATAGAGCTAGCTTATTTTACAATGCATAATGCATGCATACATTTGCTGGGTCAACCAGGCATGGAAGGCAGAGTCTGACAAAGTATTACCTTTTCATGCAGGTCACCATATACATCAGACGGGGAGTGCAAATCATGGGCTGGTCTGTAAGGATGGCTCTAATGGCCTGCTTTACACAATAATCAGGTTTTAAAGGCGGCAGGAAAGGCTCGATTTCTTTCCTAGAAGAGAGAGAGAGTTCTCTTTCAGAATTATACTTCAAAAAGAACATGCAAGAAACATCAAAGTCCATCTCCAGCATACTGTAATCTACCTTGAATAAGGCTGCACCGACACACCCATCTCTCATGCTTCTAAGTGATTAGCTTTAAAGGACACCACCCACCCCCCTCCTCTCTGCAGAATATGGTAAAAGAAAACCACCACAACAGTTCTGTAAATCAGATGAAAAATATACAATACCAATGACAATTACTGGCAGGGGTCCATTTAACAGCACCTCTGCCTCCCCCACACAGACAGGTCCCCGATCACATTTCCTTCCCCCCTCTTCTAGGGCACCATACTTATGGTGCAGATCATTTTAGAAGCCCTTCTCAGGACTGATTCTGCCCCAATATTCTTGGTATGTACGCAGGGGATATGTCTGAACAGCCAACATCAAGATACACACCCAAGACGTTGCCTGAATAATGCCAGAGTTTTCTGAACATGGGAATGTTATCTGCATTCAAACACTAATCAACTCAATACAAACTTGAATTTTGTAGAAAGCAGGTAAGGCTGGTATTAGAGTTCGTTTTTCTTGGGTTGGCAATAAGAAAGGGCACAAGCAACATAATGTTATGCATTTTATGTGCTATCAATGTACTTTTGTTCTTCTCGGGTAATCAGTACTTTCGGATCAGTGGGTTCCAATATAGTTTAAATAAGTAGAAAGATTTCAAAAAGGGGGGCGGTGACGTCACAGCACGAGATGGCAGCTTGATTTGAGAGCTCCCGAGCAAATAATATAGAAAAATCGCCATCCATCCAGCCCCCATCGCTGAGATTAAACACTTAATATAATCCATATAACCATATGTCATGTCTCAGAAAAGAAAAGGGACGGATCTTAGCAAATACTCTTATTTAAAGAGTAGAGAGGTACTAGAAGGCCTGAGCGCGGGAGACGATCCAGAGATGGAGGACCAGTGAGAGGAGGATGCTGACTCTCACATCGGAGAGGAGGGAGCGCAGATCTCAGAGATCCCTACCCGAAGCAAATTTCGCCAATGGTTTGGTACCCTCCACAAAGATATGAAAGCAAATAAGAAGGAACTGCTGGAAAAAATTGCGGAGCTGAGAGACGATATGGCAGAGATAGGGCATAGAGTGTGACATTCGCCTAGATGCTCACGAGGCAAAACTGGAAAAACTTAAATATCAATGTGAAGAGAGGGCTAAAGTAGAAGAAGAGCTCCTATTTAAAGTCGAGGACTTAGAAAATAGGAATCGCAGGAGCAACCTGCGATTTCGTGGTATACCCGAGCCGGAGGCCTTCAGGGACTGCCATGAGGTGGTTCACTCGTTCTGTGCTTTAATAGCGCAGGGAACAGACACGGATAGTGAAATTACCCAACAGCAGATTGAATTGGAGAGGGCTCATCGTACTCTGGGCCAGCGGCAAGGCAATCAACCCAGGGATATCATAGCCTGTTTTCTCAGATATCCGATGAAAGAGCAGATTTTGACTAAAGCCAGAAAACAGCAATCCTGGTTGTGGAAAGAGCAGTCAGTGTCAGTGTTCGCGGACCTATCACCCGGGACCCTCAAGAGACGACAAGCATACCATCTGATCACCACGATTCTATGAAAAGAAAATATCAGGTACCAATGGCTGTTTCCTGTGGGAATATTGGTAACCATCCAGGGAAGCACGTCCCAGGCGACAACTCCTGAAGAAGTGGCGGCCATTTTGTCGAAGGCAGGCATTCAAACCAAAATAACGTCCGTGGAGCCCAGAACAGGGCTGGAGTCCCCGAGATGGCAGAGAATCGAAAAAGGGGGGGGGGGGGGGGGGGGGGGGGTGGGGGGGAGGGGAAGACGGCTGAGGAGGAATACCGGGCCCCTTGATCAGTTGACTCAAGAAGATGCAGGTTGAGAGCACACCCGAGGACTTCAGTTAGCTGTCTTATTACTGGGGATAATTTCCCAACCTAGTAAAAGGATTTATATCACAGCGAATGTGTCAGTTTCTCTTTGTAGGAGGTTATTATTATGTTTATGGTTGTATGGAATATGATTGAAAACGGGGGGAGGAGGGCTGTACACTCGTGCCAAGCATGTTAGCTGACTCCATCTGCATCAGCAGAAAGGCCATGCTTGCATGGCGATTTCAATTGAGGGAGGGGAACGGGAAGAGTGGGGGGCTATAGCAACGGGTATTTTGATAATGGGCAAGGAAGTTATTCTTATGTACATGACTGCAGCAGACAAAGTGGTGGGGGGAGGATCATTGAGGGAGATTCAAAAGTGGGGTTGATAATAGTTGCTTTAACATTCTTTTTTTCACATATTTTTGATAATGTCACTTAAGATTGTTTCCCTTAATGTTAATGGTCTTAATACACCCCGGAAGTGACATTTATTGAAACAAGACATCCCTGCCCCTTGATTTTGGATAATTTGTTTACAAGAAACCCACCTGAAACGACGGTATGAACACCTGTTAGCCTGGCCGTTGTTTGCCTATCTTTACTTCTAAGCTGCGAGAAAGCAGAATAAATATATGGGAGTTTGTATATGCTTCAAGCAGGGCTACGATTATAAAATTCACAAAAGCACGTGGAAGATCCTAATGGGAGATATTTGTTGGTTAAGTTTGAATATCAGGGAGAGGTTTATACTCTAATAAGTGTCTATGCCCCCAACTCAGACCAGAAGCATTTTTATGACCAAATTGACAAATTATTAAACAAAGAGAGAGAGGGCATCCTAATTATTATTGGGGATTACAATCTATTTGCCTTCAAATGGATAACTCGGGGGGGGGGAAGCAGCCCGGGGTCAGGTCCCCATAGAAAGAGACTGTGGTCCTTCATTGCCAAATGGAACTTATTGGATATCTGGCGCCAGAGAAATCCCCAAGCAACTGCAAAAAGCTGGAGATGAATTGCAGGCAATGGCAGATATAGAAATTAAAGTTAAACTGTCTCTAATAACAGGAAAAATATGAATGGGGGAATAGATCCGGGAAAATGCTGGCCAGGTATCTGAAAACAAAAACAAATTCAAAACCAGATTATAGGGATTAGAGGTTTGGACGGATGCCTAATCACTTCTCCCCCTGATATCAGACAAAGATTCCAACTATTTTATGGGGCCCTCTATGATGCAAATTCTTCTATACAGCCAGACCATATTCAAGATTATTTAAGCGAGATAGATCTCCCCCGTCTTACAGATGAGTGACAGTACATGGAACGGCAGATTACCCCTGGGATAATTGAGGCAATTAAGAGTCTCAAGGTCAACAAAGCACTGGGACTGGATGGATATACTCCACAATTTTATAAACAATTTTCATCTGTGATAGTGGACCCCCTACTTAGGTTTTATAACCACTTGTGGGAAGGGAATTCATTAAACAAAGGGGCAAATGTGGCCAGTATTACTATTTTAGGTAAACCCGGGCGTGATACCATGCATTGTGGGTCATATTGGCCAATTTACCTCATTAATACAGACCTTAAATTACTGGCAAAAATTATGGCAACCTGCCTTAATAAAATCATTGCTAAGACTAGTGCATGCAAATCAAATGTATTTCATCCCGGGAAGAATGGCCGCTGATAATATATGTAAGATAGTAGATCTAATATGTTGGGTGCGAGACCAGAAGATTCCCATGGTCTTACTTTCAGTGAATGCAGAAAAAGCATTAGATACGGTGCACTGGCCATTTTTATTTTGCACACTGAAAGATGAATTTTGGCCCACAGTTTCTAAACTGTTTGAAACAATTATATACTGAACCTTCAGCCCATGTAAAAGTAAATGGGATATACTCTGAGCCTTTCCCGATAAAACAAGGGACAAGACAGGGCTGTCCTCTATCCCATTGTTTGCATTATTCCTAGAGCCATTGGCCAATTATGTCGAGTAAAAGAATTAGGGACATCACAATTGGGGATAGAGATTATAAAATGTCAATGTTCACTGACGACATTTTATTCACATTAACGAGCCCATCATCTACTCTGCAAGAAACGGTGCCTGCATTGCAGTTTAGTAGAGTCTCGGGTTTCATGCTCAACATAGAAAAGTCTGAACTTCTGAATATCTCTGTCCCAACTAGAGAGCCAGTTGATTTACAGACCTCTTTTCAATTTAAATGGGCCCCCAAGAAAATTAAATATTTGGGGGTGTATATCAGTAAGGATCCCAATGAGCTATATAAAATTGAATTATCCTCCATTGATACATAAGATCTTTAGGGATCTTGACAGGTGGTCTACTGGTTTGGACAGATCTCCTCTGTAAAAATGAATTTACTACCACGGTTGGGGTATTTATTCCAATCATTGCCCATACATATTCCTGCTGCAATTCTAAGGAGTTGGCAACAGAGAATATTCTCCTACATCTGGAGACGGAGACCTCAGAGCGTATCACAAAATGTTATGTTTCGACCCAAGTTGAGAGGGGGGCTGGGAGTCCCAAGTTTATGTTGGTATTTTATGGCAGCACAAATAAGGGCAGTTTTTGATTGACATCAGAAGGGGGGGGGAGCACAAACAGTGGGGGATACTGAACAGACAATGGCGGGCAGTATGCCTATTCAAGCTCTCTCGACAACCAAAGTGTTCATAGATCCCACTAAAATTTATACCGTTGCTGGTCAGAACTACTCTCTCAATCTGGGATGAATGGAAGAGATCATTGGTAGGAGACAGAAAATACTTTTTCAATTTGGGTATTTTTACTAATATGGCCCTTCTTACAATGGGGCAGACGCGGAATGTCCAATCTTGGAATGAGAAAGGCATAAAATACTTAGGGCATCTTTGGGCGCAGAGGGCAATTATACCCTTCCCCACTCTACAGGAACTCTACCAGTTATCTCCAGGGGATATATTCCCTTATATCCAGATTAGACACTTTTTTCAGACTGAACATATTAGTAGAGGACTTGAAAAGGGCAAGACTCAAATGAAGAATTAGTGTGATCAAGACGATACACGAGAGCGATATCCCAGATCTACAATTACATCAATAAGGATCCTTCGAATAAACCAGCCTTCAATAAGGCATGGGAGGTTGACTTGGGCACAACATTATCTGAAGAAACATGCGATTTTATATTCCTGGCCACAAAGAAAGGTTCTCCTTATACCCCTTTAGCAAAGAATTGCTACAAGTTACTGTTCTCCGGAGTGCCTACATAAGATGTTGGAAGGGATGTGACTTAACTGGAACATTTTACCATATGTTGTGGAACTGTCCTAAAATAAAGTATTGGGAGTCCATTAGTCAAACTGTACAGGATGTGCTGGGTGAGCGGATCTTGTTGTCCCTGGAGAACATTCTCCTAAATTTAACTTTTGATGGAGCACCTGAGCAGTGGAAAATTGCTCATCTTATGACAGCTAGATGCGAACTTGCTCTGCTCTGAAGATCAGTGAAACTCCCCTCAGAGGAGAGTCTTCGATCAAGGTTATTCAAGATTTGGTCATATCAAAAGGGGACAGCTATTTCCCACAGATACAGTATTCAACATCTGAAGAAATGGTGACTTTTAGACAATTGGTTATCCCAGCGATAAAGGGAGTTGGGAGAGGCGATGGAGGATGTGCAAATATATCGATTTCATTTTCAATTAAAACTTGCTCAGGTCTTTCTTTTTCTGGTGTACTTCTTAGCCTACTATAGGTGCTATACAGAGATGTTTTAACATTACCCATGATTTCAGAAGGGGGGGGGGGGGGGGTGTAACTACTGATTGCGGTTACCTATTATATATTTTGTATTGTATTGTTATATACTGATTTCCTGCTGTGTAATGATGTTTTATATACAATGCTTATGTACAAAAATGCAAACAAAAAAATTTCAAATATTTGGAAGAAAATCAGATTGGATTAATAAAAAAGTTAAGGATCCCAGTTCAAAGATGTTTTTTATATAATACAGAAAGGATTAGAAACCTTGAGGCACAGTCAAAAGTATTAACGCTTTTACCTTACTATAACCTAGTGTGTATCTGGAGTGAATTATCCTACCATAAGAAAAGCTTCTTGTATACCCTCATCTTTGGCTAACCCAAAATCAAAGATCACCATCTGCAGAAGGTACACCCTGGGGAATTGCGCGATTACGTATGTGCACAATTTTGCACCTAATTAAGCAGCACCTGCAAAGCCACGAAACTTCTTTCCTGTAATCATACCTTTTGCCTTGTCTTCAATTACGGGTTACAGGCACTGGTCCTGGTGAGCCTTCCTCATTGCAGCAGGACTGTGTTGTACACCCTAATGCCACTTCTGGGCTCTCTGTCCCCTGCAGGCCCAGCCAAGTTTTAATTGGCTCAGCAGCCTGATCCATAGATCACGCCCTCCAGTTATCAGCCCAAGCAAGAGACTGTGCCTTGTGCTCCTGCCTGAGAATGCAGGCCATCAGTGGCCACAGACTGATGATTCCTCCCACCTAACTGCGCAAAGACTGTGTCATCCTTCACATACCTGGCTGCTGCATATTTGAAACTCAGAGGAAGAAAAGGACCATGATGACCAGGTATGGAGGATACCTCAGGCAAGGGGGAAAGCAGCTGCCAGCCAGTGAACCATCAAGTAGTCATCTCCGCTGCCACTCAGGAACATTTCTATGGTGGACCCTGGTGGTTGCAGGCCTCACTGGTGAGGAGTAGAGGGGCCAATGGGGAACAGGTGGGTGTCCAATAGGAGAGGAAAGTACCATGAGGCCCTCCCTCTCAGACCTTAATCAATCCCACTTCTGAGCACCCTCCACTCCCCCATTCAAGGAGGAAAAGGAGACCTGCTGGAGAAAAGGGGATATGTATTTTTGGGGTCTAAGTTCTGGCTAGCAGTAAAATTGTTTTGATGTATGTATAATGTTAAAATGACATTTCCCAGCTGTGGTGGGAGATATTGATTCTGTGGATTACTGGCAGTCATGCATTTAGATTTTTTAAAAAACCCAAAAATAAAAACTGGGCATATGATCACCAAATTGGGGGAATGAGGGTTTTGCTGATTTTCTGTCTTATGTTTGTGATAAATGGGTTTTCTGTAGTTACACTTTGTTAGTTTCTATGTGGGGAATTTAACTGTTTTTACTTTGGAACTTGCACTGCAGCTGAATGACAGGTTTTTATTTGCACATGTGCACATAAGAGGTGAAGAGCTGAGGTGCCCATTATGCCTCTTATAATTGTTTTAATGTGCCAAGGTACCTGTATCTCTTTGTAAGAATGTTCTAATATAGCAGTATACTGTTCCATTTAATCTGTGTAAAATAAAAAAAACTTTTTCATAATTTGCATAACATTCTCCTGGGTGTAAAAAGTATCCCCATTCTCTTCTGAATCAGTGAGGCCACGAGAGTCTCAATCCCCCTTCCTTCCCAGGGTTGCTCACTGACCTGATTCTGCAGCCACGGAACATGCCTGTGTCCACAAGGTAAGGGCACACCAGTGTGGCTTTCACACCATCCTTTTCAGCAGCTTTCAGTTCATGGCTTAGGGACTCATGGAAGCCCACGGCACCAAATTTACTGGCACAGTAATCCTGCCGCAAGAAGAAATACAAGAACATGATACACTCAGGGAAAAAAACCATGCAAAATAAGAGGAAGAACAGAATGCTTCGTTTTGTGCCTTTTGCAAAAAAACACATCTAATACAAGGTTACAGGTGACTGAGCATCCAAGTAAAAAAAAGGAAACAATACAGGGTTAGAAGAGAAGGTGTATTTGATGTAGTCCAGCACAGAACAATATCTTCAAAGCAGCAACTAAGCACAGATGCATACTGAATACATCTAGCCACATCAAGTACTCTATTACTTATATAACCCATCTCCTACTCATCCAATATCCACCTAAAACCTTTTCAGCAAGGGTTGAAACGTATCTAATAGGCAATGACTTCCACCACACTACCTGAGAAAACAGTGCTTTGCAATAGACTTTCCAAATCAGCTGGTTTTACTGAGAATTATTTGTTTTCGCCCCGGGGGGAGGGCAGGGGAACCACAAATTTGGACTTCTAATTGAGATTTCATTAAAGAAAATCCTGGTTTGAGTTTTGGTTTTTTTAAGTTATTCCAAACACCAGTACTAGCCAGACAAGGAAATCTTCAAAACCCACCAGAACTTGAATTCCAGCCATTGAGAAGCCAGAAAATGTTTATACTAATATAGCAGATGAGAGAGACCAATTGAACCATCTAGTCTGCAAGTGGTTTTAAAACAAACAAAAAAACCCTTTAAGTACCTGTAGGACCTTATGCCTTACCCAAGTCAATCTTTGCTTTCTTCCCTATTGGTGCTCTACATTCTAGATGTATTATGTGATCTTGTAGGCTCATCTAACACCCAGCTACCCAATCTCTTACCACCAACAGTTGTGAATCTAAACAGCTGCCAAAATTAGCAAAGCTGTTGTCTTAACGTCCAGCCTCTGAGGTCCTGATTGTTTTCTGGAAATACTTTCCCACCACCATAGGTGGTTTCCAGGGAATTGTAGCCTGCTGGTACCAACCAACTCATGGTTTGCAGAATTAGGCTGTGCTTCCATTATTCACCCTTTATTTTGTCCTTTTTCACCTCTCCACCCTACGAGTGAGTGAAGGGTGGGTTGTCTGCAATTCTGTAACTCCCAACCCTGCTCCTATCTCTGTCATAAAACAGGACAACTCACAAGAACCACTAGCACCCATCCAATACATTTTTTTTTAAATTTTGTAATAGAAACACAACCCCACACACCTTATACACCTCACTTCTGGAGGAATTCCACAGACCCCCCTGCCTCCCCCTTCACTCTGTGCTTTAACCATGCATTCTTATTTCATTACTTGTGGGGGGGCGTTGTTTTGTCTTTACTATCTCCAGGGGAAGCCCATTCCATACATCCACCAACTTTTCTGTGATGAAATTTTCTGATGTTGCGCCTTCACTACCTGCCACGACTTGTTTTTCCTAGAGCTGGGATAGCCAACTCTTGTCCTCGAGAGCCACAAAGGGCCTGCTTTTCAGGATATCCATCATGAATATGCATGAGAGAGATTTGCATGCACTCACTGTGGATATCCTGAAAAACCAGGCCAGTTTGTGGCTCTTGAGGACCAGAGTTAGTCACCCTGTTCTAGAGGATCCTTTCCTGTGAAAAGAGGTTGCTTTTCGTGTTGCATTTATACCTTTGGAGGTATTTAAATAACTTCTCATCTCATGACTTTTGATGTGCACACAGTGAACTGTTTTAGTAGCTCCTGAATACTTCCAAGTCAGTATCCTCTTACTGGCACAGCCTCCATAATTGAACAACATTTTATGTGAGATCTAATCAGGGATTTATAACACAGGCACTAACATCTTTTCTTCTGATGGTTATGCCTCTCCCATTTCACCATGGCATTCCTCTGGCTACTACCTCACCACATTGTGATCTTTGTTTTCTCTTCTCACCTGATCTCTCAGGAGCAGTGATTACACAGTACTTCAGAGCCAGTAACTTAGCACTCCCCACCAAAGAATATATAGTGCTACAAAGGAACTATGTACTAGACCAGTGTACCCTCAAACTAAAAGTCTTCACTGCCTGATGCAGAGCCAGGACAGCATCTTGAGCTCTGCTCTCAGCACTGGCTCTTCACTGTGTAGGAGCTCCTTTCTGAGACCATGTGCAGTCACGCATGCCTCCTCTTCCTAGTTACAGCATAAGCCCAAGGGTGTGATAATTAGTGGGCCGCATGCAGGTCATAGATAGTTGGGCTCCACTTGGTCCAGCATACACACTATACAGAGCACCTTGTCTTCCCGTTCCTGAAGCCACCTCAGACTCCTTCCAGTTTCTGTCTTGTCCCCACGCTAAGTGAAACATGGATAGCATTCACCGAGCATCAGATGTGATGCGCTCCCAAGTGTTGGGAGCAACAGCAGTGAAGGTGTTCTGGTAGCTCTCTATAGCAGACAAGGCAACAGCCTGCTGCCTGTACCATATTGATTTATCCCTTCTCCTGCTTAAATAAATATAGAAGAAACCGGTCCATTGGGTTGGGTTCATGTGTGTCTGTCCCCTCTTCCCTTTGTTTTAAGATTTGGAAAAGATGAGGCATTCAGAGTTCCCCCAGCTATTTTTGGTCATGCAAGTCCTCTCTGTATCTGCACAATATGCTCTATGGACACGGATATGCCACACATTTAACATTTTTCTATGCCGGCCTTCATGAATAGATTCATATCAAACCGGTTTACATGGAACTTAGGGACTAACTAAATAACCATATAACAAGGCGGCCAAAGCACAGTTACATATAACAAGGGGATAAAACTTGGGGGCTAGAGTAGCCAGGAAGTAGAAGGACAGCAAAAACTAGAGGTTAAATACGTACGTATATACTGGGACCGGACCGAGAGTTGGGCTGTTAATGTGCCTTGGGAATCACTGTATTGCACATATGCTATATACAGGAACATTATGAAGTCTATAGTAACCAAACTTTTACAAAATGGTCTTGAGTGCAATATTCCAGCTTCCAGAAATCTTTTGTGCATCACTGCTGCTTTAAAAGCAATAAGGGTGATGAGGCATGCATATAATATCCACAAACCAATCCAGGCCATCTTTGCTCAGTTAAGTGATTGGTCAGTGTTATGTTTCTGATCAGTACAAAACAGCAGCCTCTGTGCACAGAAGACTCAGCTTCTCCAGTCTATTCTTGCCAGCATTAAGTACTGGGAACGAGATTGCAATCTGCCGAGCGATGAGTGTCCTTACACTCACTTTCAAATTGGTGTTCCTTAAAACCCTACTGCACTATTTATTTTAAATGAAGCAAAAGGAAATTTAGTTTGGCAGCTGTAAAGTTGTAAACCACACATGGGGTTGCACTGCTACTATATAGTTAATACCATATGCAAACCCATGATGCAGTTTTCAGTTGTATTGCCTATTGTGTTATGTTTAAACTGCTGCAAGTACTGTACTACTGATATAAAAAAAAAAGAAAGCAAAAGAATCAGTTACAATGAACATTCACCATCTCCACAATAATGCTGTGAAAAAAGTATTTTGACAAAGCAAAAAGGTTATAATTGCATCTCACAAGTGTAAAAAAAAAAAAAACCAGCAAAAAAAATAAAATAAATAAAAACCACAAACCTCCACTCCAGCAGTACTGAACAATCCTAGGGAGCTGGCGACTGTGACAATATGACCATGATTCATTTCCAGCATCTTGGGAAGAAATGCTTTGGTGGTCTACAAAACCAAAGAGAGGATTAGATGTTTTCAAAATAACCTCCTAAAGGACCCACCAGAAGGAAGTAGTCTCAGCAAGCAAAGGCACGTGTGCACTGCACATGCTGCACATACTGAAAGTATTACTGTAAGCAACAAAGCCTTTACAAAAGCAAGACCCCCCAGTCTAAGGGAAGACCGCGGCAGCTTCTTACTTTGCCTGGAGCAGGTTAAGAAAATACCAATTATGTGTTTGGAAGAAATTATTAAAAAGGAAAAACAGCCGGTCACCAGAAACCATATTCATGACACATGAGAACCTATATTTTAACGTTGTGAGTCTTATTTTAACCACTATATTAACCCAATTGTAAACATTTTGCTACTGCATTCATGGTGAACGGCCATGTTAAATTGCTCGCTTTACAAATCATTAGTTATGGTTTGTAGCCTTTTCTCAGGCATTATGTGAAAAACGCAGAGTGTTTCTTGCATATCGCGTTTATATTACCTTTCATTAAAAAAAAAAAAAAAAAGCCAGGTTACCTATCGCTTTAGGGCAGACAGAAGTCTTGGCCTCTTGAAGAAACAGCTCTAGTCTTTGAAACAGAGTTTCACAAGCGCAGGCACTTCCAACTCAGCATTCACCCCCACTCCCAATATATGGTGAATACAAAATGGAAGGTGGAGAGGGAAAAACAAAAAAAACCAAACCCCTTTAGGTGAGCCAAGTTAAACAGTTTCCAAAACCACAACCCCCACACACTGCTTTTCTTTTTGAAAGGATTAACCAGATTATCTAGAGCTACCTATGAAACTAAATCCGCAGCTTTTTCAACTCCCATACCAATTTCTTAGGGGCACAGCTACCCCCGTTAGCCCTCCTCATGCTGCAGAGAGCTTTCCTGCTCTTTTAGAGAAAATCAAGTTCCATGGGCAGCTTTTACTTTTCGGCACAGGCATGATTTGGGCACTGGACACCAGTTTCAGGAACAAAAGCACAAGAAACAATACCACACACAAAAACGTGCTTTCATAATATGTTCTTGCCCACCCGAATACATCAGGAGTTTCCTGTACAATAAAATCCTAACAGGGTCCCGCCAACGACTCCCCCTCAGGAGGGATGGATTCCCACCGCCTTAGCAAGGATGCTGCCATCTCGTGACTGCAGGGTCCCGCCCCTCTTCCAGACTGCAAGAGAAGAGCTGCTAGTATCACTGGAAAGGTCGTATCAGAGAGGGTCCCCAAACCAGGTTTGAGGCAGAGGAGCCACAAAACCAGACACCATCACAGGGAAGGAATAAAGCGGACTGTAAGGAAGGATAAAAAACGGAAGAAGGCTGAACACCAGGACTTGTCTGCCTGCTGCACAAGGCAAATCATCCCTCCCTTCAGGGGTATCAGCTCTAGTAGGCTTGGGAAGAGGGCGCTCCGTTGTTGAAATTCAGCATTTTTAGCATGGCAAGAATTTTCTTGTATAAAACAAAATTTAAAAAAAACGTTTGCCAGCATCTTTGGGCTTGTTATGGCCCACATTGCTTGGCCTTGCATAATAAAAAAACCGGCGGATAGCGATGGGGAGAGCGGCCTTCAGTTAGCTAGGTCTCACTGGAGACAGCCGGACTAAGAGCGGACCATTCACAAATTGCTTGGGACATCCTTACATACCCATCACTGCTGTTATATTGTGCTACTCATTAAAGAACTGTGAAGTTCAACTGTATTACAAGCCCTCTCATTCAAATCTAACCCAATGCTGTGGGCTCTAACTCCAAACATGGTCAGATCCCTATAAAAGAATCAATCTCAAAAACAATGGAATACTGGGACAGTTGCCTATTAGAAATTAAACTTCTCCTCAACAGTCTAAACCTTGTACTCAATGCTTCGAAAACAGAATTCCTGCTCATATCACCGGAAAACAATAACACACTTCCTAAACCACCCACACTCCTTCAAACAACCCACGTAAGAGACTTAGGAGCCATCCTAGACAATCGTCTCAACCTCAAAACATTCATTAACCAAACCACCAAAGATTGCTTCTACAAATTACATATCCTGAAAAGAATAAAACCGCTGTTTCACACTCAGGACTTCAGAACAATCTTGCAAGCAATAATCTTTTCCAAACTAGATTATTGCAACTCATTACTATTAGGCCTCCCAGCTTCTTACACCAAACCTTTACAAATGGTTCAGAACTCTGCAGCCAGAGTCCTTACAAATTCCAGGAAAATTGACCACATTTCACCTATTCTCAAAAACCTCCATTGGCTTCCGATCCACTATAGAATCATGTACAAAACCATTAACATCATATACAAAACTATCAACCAACACACGCAACTTGACCTAGAAATACCACTTAAAAAATTCACCTCCGCCAGGCCTATCAGGGAACACTACAAAGAGTCACTCCAAATTCCAAAGGCCAAAACCTACCAACATAAATCCTTGAGTCTCAGAGCCTTCTCATCAGCAGGTCCAGCTCTCTGGAACTCGATCCCACCTGATTTGAGACAAGAGCCATGCTCTTTAACATTTAGGAAAAGACTAAAAACTTGGCTTTTCAAAAAAGCATTTCCAAGCCTTGAATAAAACCTCCTCTCACTAGCACTAACTCGTATGCAATAATGGAATGTAAACACGAATCAACCAACCTCAAACCCTCTCTCACTAATTCCTGCTGAATATTTATCATACTATTACCATTCACAACTGTCATATTTATTCATTTGATTACCTATGTACTGTTTCATTTTTCACTTGCTATTCTAATGTATCAATAGGCTGAAATGTAAATATTGTGCTGTTCAATTTCTCCCCTTCCATCCCAAGTTTATTTTCCTTGTTTTTTGTAACTTTCCCTCTCCCTTTTTCTGATTCACTGTATTTAAAGTTCAAGGTTCTTATTGAAAATATTGTTTTTTACGTTACGTTATGCTTTACACTCCTTGTTATTTGTAAACCGGGTTGATGTGATGCCTATCATGAAACTCGGTATAACAAAAACAATAAATAAATAAATAAATAAATGTGTTCATTAGGAGGCCTATGAGGGGCTGCCGGGTGCGCCATGTTTCCTATTCCAGTCAGAGGCCATCCTGGCTTTGTTCTAAATTTTCACCTGTTCATGTGCTTCACTTGCTTGTAGGTGTTAAATTTCTAATCTAGACAAGACCCCCTCCCCTTTCAATGGACAGCTGGCAGAGGATTAATCCAGAACCTCAAGCTGCCACTTCATTTTATTTTATTTTTACATAACAAAATCCATGCCACACTACCGTCCTCAAATGCAGTCTAAAGCCAGTCCAACTGCATTCGCTTCACACAGACATCTGTGCATCTCAAGGCACGGGTGGGATTTGCTAGGAAGTTTATGCACACTCTCCCTCCACCCCCCAAAAAAACAACACAATTCTCATGGTTTGCTTGTAAGCGCAGGGCTAATGCTTCCATTAGGAAAACTAGGTGGTTGCCTAGAGCAGCGGTTCTCAACCGGTGCGTCGCGACACACTAGTGTGTCGCCAAGCACCGGCAGGTGTGTCGCGTGGCTCCCGGTCCCTCCCGCTGCTCGTTCTTCCCTGCTGCTGTTGCCGCCGGGCTATCAGCATGTTCAAGCCCAGCGGGAACGGCAGCGGTGCAAAAAAAAAAAAAAAAGCTGTGGCATCCGCGGCTGGCCTTTTCTTCTTCCCGCGCCTGCATTCCCCCCCCCCCCGGACCCGGAACAGGAAGTGGTGCGCGGGAAGAAGAAAGGCCGTGCCGCAAGAGAACCCGCGCCATCACGGCACACATGGGGAAGCGCTGCTGCGGCCGTATGGCCAACCGGTCTTCCAGTTCGGGGGGGGGGGGGGAGCGGAAGCGCCGCGTGCAGCTTCCGCTTCCTCCCCCCAATGCAGGAAGATCAGCTGCCTCTCCTGCTGCCACCCGTTCTCCTGCTATCTTCGGGTGTCGGGCCGTATGGTCCATCGATCTTCCTGCTTGGGGTGGGGGAGCGGAAGCGTCGCGCACAGCTTCCGCTTTCTCCCCCAAAGCAGGAAGATCAGCTGCCTCTCCTGCTGCCACCGGCCTCTTGCTATCTTCGGGCATCGGGCCGTAAGGTCCGCCGATCTTCCTGCTTGGGGGGGGGGGGGGGGGGAGGAAGCGGACGTTGTGCGCTGCGCTTCCGCTACCCCCCCCACCCCCCCCGACAGGAAGTTCGGACGCCCGAAGATAGCAGGAGTCCGGTGGCAGCAGGAGAGGCAGCTGATCTTCCTGCTCTGGGGGAGAAAGCGGAAGGGAAAGGAGAGAGCAGCATGAGCCTCCCGCGATCGATGGAATTCTTCCTTCTTGGCCTGCGGGGGCTGGAGGAGCAGCTACCGTTTGTGCTGGGGGGGGGGGGGGGGGAGAGGAAGTGAGTGACAGAAAGAGAGAGAAGCAGCCAGCCAGCTAGCCTGTGTGTAAGTGAGAGAATGTGTGTGATCGAGAGTATGTGTGTGATTGAGAGAAACTGGTCAGAGAGCTGATGTATGTGTATATGTGAGAGACAATGAAAGTGACTGCTCAAGGAGATGACTGATGTGTGTGTCAGAGTGTGAGACAGTCAGGGATGTGTGTGTGTGAGAGAGAGAGAGAGAGAAAAAGCATGGAAGTGAGAAATCTGGGTATGTGAGAAAGCATGGGAGTAAGAAGCCTGGTGTTGTGGGGGTGTATGTGAAAGAAAGCATGGGAGTGAGAAAGAGCATGGGAGTGGGAAGCCTGTGTGTGCATGTATATGAGAGAGACTGGTTGGTAAGGTGACGGTGTGAATGGTGTGTATGTGAATGTGAGAGAGAGAATGTGATTCAGGGAATGAGAAGCCTGTGCACGTGGAGAGCGAGCATGGAAATGAGAGAGAGACTGGGTGTGTGTGTGTGTGTAACAGAGAAAGTGATTATGGGAATGAGAAGCCTGTGCATGTGAAGAGAGTGAGCATGGGAGTGAGAACCTGGGTGTGTGTGAGACACAGCATGGGAGGGAGAAGCCTGTGTATGTAAGACAGAACATGGAAGTGGGAAGCCTGTGTGTGTGTGTATGCATGAGAGAGATCAGGTGACGGGTGTGTGTGAGAGAGAGAGAAAGTGATTATGGGAATGAGAAGCCTGTGCAGGTGAAGAGTGGGCATGGGAGTGAGAAACCTGTGTGTGTGTGTGAGACACAGCATGGGAGTGAGAAGCCTGTATATCTGAAAGAGAACATGAGAGTGGGAAGCCTATGTGTGTGTGTATATGCATGAGAGAGATCAGGTGACTGGTGTGTGTGTATGTGGGAGAGAAAGAAAGTGATTATGGGAATGAGAAGCCTGTGCATGTGGAGAGAACAAGCATGGGAGTGAGAGACTGGTGAGTGTATGTGAGAAAGAGAAAGTGATTATGAGAGTGAGAAGCCCATATATGTAAGTGGAACACGGGAGTGGGAAGCCTGTGTGTGTGTATGGCATGAGAGAAACTGTTCAGGAAGGTGACTGGTGTGTTTGTCAAAGACTGGGAGATGATTGGTGTGTGAGAGACAGAAACTGGTCATGGGCGCATGACTGGTATGGTGTGTGTGTGTGTGAGAGACATGGGCCCTAAGGAAGAGGACCATGAGTATAGAGCTTAGCCACTACTGCTGCTTCTGGTGTGTGCTACAGCCTGCATGGAAGAGGAGTAGGAAAGCTGCTGGAGGGGGTAAGTAAAGGTGGCTTTTTAAGTTTATTTTTCTTGATTGACTGCTATTTTAATTATTTAATATTATGTGATGTGTCTGCTTTTTTTGAAATATTTTATTGGTGTTTGGAGAATTTTTAATAGTTTTTATGAGTTTTTAATTGTTGGATGTTATTCTGTTTATAGTTGTTGTGAAACATTTATTCTGCTTATTAGTATAGTTTTACAATTATTTCTGTGTGGGGATCTATAGCTGCTTGCTAGTTCTGTTTTCCTAATAAGAGGTGTATTGGTTTTTAGGGCCTGATTTAATATTTGTAGTGTTGCCTTTTCATAGATAGGGTTGCTCCTGTTTGAGTGTATTCCATAATACAGGTGTAACTGTGTGTGGATTAGTTTATGTGCATTACTACAGATCCTGGGAGTGTGTTAGGTCGGTTCTGTGTCTGTTACAGAGATATTTTACTAGCATGTAAGTGTTTTATCAGTCTTATTTGTTGCGTTTTCTCAAGAGGACATGCATTGGTGGTAAACTGCTGTCTTTTCATAAGTAGGGCTATTGAGCCTGAAAGTAGAAGGAGTTTGAGTTGCTGTTACTGAGATGACACCAGAACCAGAATATCTTTTTTGTAGAGTGAGTTGATCGGGGAATGTCATAATTCTGCTTTACATCCATTATTGTGGATCAGGGGGGATCCCGTGGATGCAAACTGTACATTTACATCTAGCCCTGTGACGATCATGGGTCAGTGTGTCACGCATGTGAGAACCATCTGTCAGGTGTGTCCCGACAGAAAAAAGGTTGAGAACCACTGGCCTAGAGCATCAAAATTTGGGGGGCAGCAAAATCCTATCAGCATTCCAGAGCCAATATTGCCAAAAAAAAAAAAAAAAAGTGCTCTGCTAGAACTGCTACCAATAAGTAAATAGGAAAGGGGGGTGCATTAATGAAGATTTGCCTAGTGTGCCAAATACTCTTGCACCAGCCCTGCAAGTGCAGCTCTCCAAACCCTGCAAACTCCCTTTCTTTGCCCCAACCGGGAAAAGACAACCTACAATTAAACAAAAAACAGAGGCACTTCTGCCTTACTGAGCTAATCTTTCAAAACTCTAAGTGAAGCATGTGGTGTGTACTAGGATAAAGATAGGGCACATACAGCGCTGTTCACTCTTGTATCAGGCCTAGGGGGATTACTGGGGTTTAAGCAACGTTTCAATGGCTAGCATTGTATTAGTCTAAAGAGTCTACTAATCTTCTGGCTTTTCAGAATTTAGGATCTACAAAGGTTCACTAGACAAGAAACACCAATAAATGAAACTTTTATACAGAAATGCAATACTCAACCTTTGTCATTCACAGTGCGATTTCAGCAGCAAGGTAGCGCTCAGGGAGTCACTATTTATATTTTTTTGAATTTAGCTTAAGGCACATTACATATTCAGGCACTAAAGTATTTTCCTCTCCTTAGAGGGCGTACAAATTTAACAGGCCTATGCAATATCGTGCGCTGAGCCTAGCACATGGGTCCAAGAGCGCTTGGACCTGCATCCACAACCCCCAATGCAATAAGCGTGTCCAAACTCCTGCGTAACTGGTGTTCATTAACATGCAAATTCCATGTAGCTGAGGCTATTAGCTATTACCATGTGCTGCAAAAAAATCCCCATGTGCCCAAGGCACGCATTTTACTCGTCAAATTTTACAACTGCCTGGAGCTGGTGTAAAGTCTTCCCATGTATCAAGGGCTCAACTTAAAAACAAACAAAAAAAAAATTTCAGGATGCACAATATACACATTCAGGGCAATGTATATTGTGCCAATAAATTAGCTGCTGCGGAATAAAATGGACACTCATAAATTGAGCACATATATTCACTGCTTCACTTACTGCCAATTGGTCCATTCACTGTCACATGTCAGTGAAAGGTCCAATCTCCTTTCAGAAGGAAGGAAGTCCTGAAAGGGGATTGATCCTTTCACTGACTTACAAGGGGCAAGATTTGAACCCCCTGTGCTCTAAACCACTCCTCCAATGTGTCATTAGAAAGTTCTAGCTCTGCTCTAACAGGCATGTAATGTAAAACGTCACACACAAAAGCCTTCAATAGTCATGTGGACATTCCCATTTCGAGCTTAGTAAACAAGGAACCTAAAAGTTTAAGTTTCAAGACAACCATGTCCCTCAAGGACATTGAGAAGCTGTAAAAACATGGCTATCCCAACAGGAGAGGTGAAACAAGTTAGTAGTTCATATTAGAATTAGCAACCTTGCTCAGAAGAATGAATCATTACCAGGAAATGGAAGTGTGAAGCAGCAGGAAGAAGGGGTGGCTGAGAGCAGGGCCAAGACTAGGCGTAACCTGTGTGAGGAAGCCGGGACAGGACCAGGTGTGATCTGTCTCTGCTGCACCACACACACATTTCACACTTTTTCTTCCTCCTTACCCCTGGGTTCTTCCATCCCCAGCCCCTAGTGTTCATACCTTGCCATCCTTCATCCAAAAAGAACAGATTTACGCGCCATAGGCTCTACTCTACTTCCCTAGGTCCTTTCTACTGGAAATTAAGCCCTGCGTAACAGACACAAAAAGGAGTTGCATTAACACAAGTTGAAACTTATGAGCAGCACTGCAGTAGCCAGTGTTGAAGTCTTGACAATTGGCATTACAGATCACAGCTTTCAAACTTGTGCTAATGCAGCCCCTTTTTTGTGTGTTGCTGAATCACAGCCCCTCCTGTCTTGCAGGGAAGGCTTCATTATGCACAAATTGACCACCATAAATTAGGTCAGCAATTAGTTTCTGGTCCCATAGCTTATCACATAAGGCTAGACCCTCTCTCAGTTTTATGCAGAGGCCCAATCCTTACAGTGGATGTTGAACTCTGCATTACTCACCCTGCCTCATTTGATTTGAAGAGCCTATATAACATGTACCATTGGAAAGTGGTTTCATTGGCTACAGGCTTCATCTATCTTAACTCTTCCTGCTCCACAAATAAAAGCACCATCCAGAATTCCTGTCACTGCATTTTAATAGTTTAGCAGGTAGAGCTAATATTACCTTCACCCTTGTCACCAACCAGAATAACCATGGAACAAAGCATCCACCGTCGCACCAAAATATTTCCAGTGCTCAGTCTGACACCATCCCTTTATGCATCCACCATTCAACCCCCATTCTTCCAGAGAATGAGAGTAGCACCTGTTTAGTCCAGGGTGAAAGTTTGCTTACTATAAGTGTGAATTGTCTAACTGGATTGCAGAATGCATTTGTCCCTTCTACATGTTAGCAAGCTTACAAATCAGACTGTCAAATTATCCAGTGAGAGCTATGGCCTCTTCCGGGGCTCATCTATGAGATGTGCCTCATGAAGATACCTATGAAGCTGCAACCTGGTCATCAGTTCACACCTTTACATCCCGTTACTGTCTGGACAACCTTTCAAGGTCTACAATAAATTCAGACAAGTGATTTTGTGTAGCCTGTTCTCACAGTGGAGCAGGTTGCTTTCTCAGTAAATGCTCCACTGCAGCCCTCAGCTTAGGACTCCCTAAGGGTTATGGCTAATTCAGCCCGCTTACTAATGGAAAAGCAAAGTTTGCTTATTGTAAAATAGTGTTGTCCATAGACAGCAGGATGAATTAGCCATGCTAGGAACCTGCCCACCCTCCTGAAAAGTAAACTACCTAGCTAGAATTAAGCTCAGATATCAAATGAGGAGGCTCAAGATGCAACACCAATGCATGCTTGGTGGATCCAAAAATTCTACTAGATAGGAGAGGAGTCCACTCCGTGCTGCCTGACGTCACCCACGTCATGGCTAATTCAGTCTGCTTATCTATGGGGGGAGTTACCGACCTTTACACTTCTGAAAAGTCCAAATGAAAGAATTCTGTACTTTGCTCTGCTCCAGCAGCTCTCATTACTGTCCGTCAGTCAGTTACTGAGCTTTGAAACCATAGTCATTCTGCTAGTCGAGCCAGAATTCACAACCGGGGCGGATTCCTGCTGATGACCGGCCCGGGGATTCCATAGATACCACGTGGTCTGCTGAGCACGGCTCTGTCACAGCCTCGCTCGGCAGACCACGTGACTAGAGCGACCGGCCCACCAGGGGATGCCTGATCCCCCGATAGGCCAATCCGCCCCCGTGCACAACTACCAGGATTTTGTTTCTTCCCCCTAGTGGAGATCCTTGGCCAAGAAACATGAACTGCAGCTCTCTTCATAGCCCTATTTAAAAAGTGGGATTTAGAGTGGCCTGAAGGCAACCAAAGATACTTCCCTCCCAGGATTTTGGATGCTGCAGATAAGTAGAACAGTGCAAACCTTCGTAGTCCATCTTTTTGAGCACCCATTAACATTTTACACTTTTTGAATTGCAACCACTTCTATGTACACCTTAATTTCACACATCTTTGTCATTCAACAAGGGGTTTTTCGTGTTATCCCATAGCTGTGGGTTGGGGGTTTGTTTACAACAAAATTAGCTTCCAGTCTGCCACTTCCCCCCCTCCCCACCCTGTCCATAAATTCTTCAGGCTCTTAATGAAACTCAACTCTAAAAGGTGTTTTTTTTTGCAGCACAAAAAGAGTGCTGCAGCTGCAGTGTCAGGACAAATTAGTCTACAGCACATCAAAGGGGAAAACAAGAAAAACAGCACTCAAGAAAAGTCTGATTTTGTAATTAATTTTGGTAGAATGAGCTTTTTACAGCCACGTTAACAAGCTTCCATGAAACTGTCAGAATGCTTTAGCTGTCCATAAATCCAAGCTCAAGGACACTTCGGGCAGGTGCGCAAAGTACAAAATTATAAAAATAAAGTTTGGTTTGTACAGCTGTGCACAATGAGGGCCCCTACACAGAAAGGGCTTTATTTTTTGTTGTAGGCATAAAAAAAAAAAAAAAAAAGTGACCATCCCTGATCAGGGGCTCTGAATAAAGTTTCATTAAACCATATTTCCTGAAGCTTAAATCTCCCTTACATTAATAATGTAGGTAAAGTTTCAAGTACTCTAACAAGTACTTGGCAGTTAATCTAGAAAATGCCCTAAATTCACCGAAGCTCTCATTGCATGCTAAAGCAGCTTTTTTGAAAATTAGAAGCAAAAAAAAGCCCTAAAGTGCTGGCTTTTTCCACGTTATCATGGTTAAGCACAGAAAGATCCGACATTTCAGTTTTGTCTATATTTATCCTGAAGCAAGGCTCTACAGCTGAAGGAAAGAATGGAAAAGGAACCTTCGTAGTTTTGGGAAAGAGAGAAAGAAAGAAGAAATTAATCTATCCCACTAGCCAATAATTCACCTACCCAAAATAAAATTGTTTAACATAACTCTACACTTTTTAAACCTTATACGCAGAAAAAGGAGTAAGTATTTTATACATCCATGAGAAAAGAAGACAGGACACATTTCAACCTCATCAGCAAAAGCAATGGAGGCAAAAATGCAGCCATTGGGTGTATGGCACTGCATCTTTTAAAACGTTGCATCCAACTGGCATTCTGTTCACAGACTGCTGGATACACAGGTAGGCAATCTAAAAAAAGCCGTGAGGAAAAACAAAAGAAATATTTATTTCTTTTGTTTCTCTACACAGGTAGGTGGACACCTTAGTCCAGAGGCAATTCTGTTTGCTCATGCTACGACCTCTAAATACTAAAGAGTCAACTGGTCTTGTATGTCCCAGGGTTCTCCACAACTTATGACTAGACCACCAGCTGGACCAAGACTATTGCAAAGAAAAGTTTAAATCCGACCATGCAAGGCATTTTTTGGCCCTCTTTACAACAGGGACAAGTAAGCATTTGGAGGGAAAAAAATAGCCAACTTTTCAAAGTTCCTTTCTGCCTTCTATGGATCCTATTGTTCCTATATATCCTAAAGTTCCTTCCTTCCTTCTATGGATCCTATTGTGGACCTACTGAAGGAACATGGGGCAGCCTACAACTGCAGAACCTAAGACACAATGGAGAAGGGAACAATTTCTATTCCATCCCCCAACCATAAGAACATAAGATATGCCATACTAGGTCAGACCAAGGGTCCATCAAGCCCAGTATCCTGTCTCCAACAGTGGCCAATCCAAGTCACAAGTACCCAAACATTAGATGGATCACAAGCTACTATTGCTTATTAATGCTTTTCCTTTTGAGGGGTGTACAGAGCTATATTTTAGTTCTACACACTGGAGAATTTTAACCACATAAGTGCTTTCAGTGAAGAGGATGAAGAGACTATAAATTAAATTTCTCCCCCAAATTATGAAGTTTTCCGATACCTTGCTGCTTCTACAGTAAGGCAAGTTATAACAGGCCTTAAGTTCTAAAAATGCATGTTACCTTGTTAACATTATGTAGGTGTTTTGATTTTTGTTTCCTCTGGTATGTAAAGCCAAATTTAGAAAGTTCATCACCTTTCCATTTAGGTGAAGGCAGAATCTTCAAAGAATGTTTTAAACAAATTCTCAATCTCAAAGCTCATGGCCATCATGACAAAAATCTGATCCTTACCTATATCTGATAAGTTCTTCCAGCCATAAACATTCTAGAAATTGATCAAATAAGGGGTGGGGGGGGGGGGGGAAGGTTGTACAAAACTAGAGAAACTCATGAGACCACATTTTAAACTGCTTGGAACCCCACAAACTGTAGTTTGATCAACCAGGCAAGTTTCCATGTTGCATCTGAAATTCAAATATAGGAGAGGTCAAAGACAATGGCAAACTTTGAGGAATTCCTTCTTTGTCTCAGATTACCATGAACAGTTACCTGGCACAATCAGCAGGTCCTTCCTTGGTTTGGGGACACGAGGAAGCCTGCAGTCAGATCATGAGATCTTAGTCCCGACCCAACGACACTCCCAAGCCCTCCCTGCTTCACAGAGTATGCTGGAAGAGCTCTGCTGCCTCAGATGTCGTTGGAAGCAAACTACAGCAGTTAAGCCTGGGGGAGTCACTGACGGCTGCGGAGCAAGCACTGGGAGAGATGTGGCCCAGATGTGAGGTAGTTCTCCATCAGAGGGACTGATACAGGCTGTGGAGAACAGCAGCAACGTGAAAGCCCTGCTGTCCTCATCTGCTTTGGCCAGTCTTCCAGCAATAGCTTTTCTTGGTAAGCCCAATGTCATCAATATGGACTCTTTATGGATTGCCCCAACATCTTTGGAAAAAGTAATTTCTTCTTTGGCATCTTATAGTGGACCAGCATGACAAAATCCAGTCCAATGGGTCTTCCCTTAATATGTAGCTGGCTAAATTGGAACATCTTGAACAATGTGATAATCAAGCCTCTGAAATGCAATCAAATTTTATCTAACTTGATTTTGCGCAAGGTTGAGAAATTGGAAAACTATTCACAGCGTTTGAATATTCATGTGATTAATTTTCTGAAAGTTCTCTTGGTTGATCCTATTGAGACTTTAAGAATCTCTTACTTACCTTTGGGCATTTCAGTTGAGGTTATTCCACCTATGAGTAAGGTTTTTTTCCTACTGGATACAAGATCAACTGATACAAGAAGTCTGCAAGATGGAAGATCTCCTGTAGCTAATACTTTAAACCTGATGATATTTTAGAAAGTACCAGCTCCTTAAGAGATCAAGCAAAGGGGAATGCTCTTAGGAGAAGGATTTTGTTATAAAATTTTTTGCAATAGGGCTGCTTTAGTTTATGCTAGATGTTTAAGAGCACTCAAACTTTTAGAAAAATGTTTTACACTGCATCAGGTTACACAGCTTGGTGTAGTGTTATTGCAATTAGATGGTGTCGGGTATTTTATTTTTAAAAGTTTTTATATACCGCTAATAAGATTAAAATAATCCATCTAGGCGGTTTACAGTGTCACATACATAATAATTGACCACCCCTTAAACCTAACCATGTATAACCTAGCTCCTTGGTGGATTAGACCTCTCACAGGTGCTCCCAGAATCATCGTAACTTCTTACAGATACATCTAGAAACGAAGATGCGTGTTGATAAAAAGGGGGGGTTGGGTTTAGGGGTTATTTTTGTGTGCCATTTTTCCCGCCCTCCCCCGAAACGATAAGAGAACCCCCACGATCAATATCGTGGGGTTTTCCTATCGTTTCAGGGGAGCCCCCGATTTCTGACGATTTTGAAAATATCGACGATGTTTTCAATCGTCCGAAGCCCGATTCACATCCCTACTTCTTAGTATTTGGGTAATTTCCAGGTTCTTGTGGCCTGGTTTTGGCCTCTGTTGGAAACAGGATGCTGGGCTTGATGGACCCTTAGTCTGACCCAGCATGGCAATTTATGTTCTTTTATATAAAAGACATCAGGACAGGTTTAAAAATGTAAATTAAAAAGTAAATAAAGCAGGGCCATATAAAATAGACAGCTAAATAAAGCCATGATTAAAATTAAAATTCATTAAAATAAGGATTAGAAGAGAGGGTAGGCATTTGGGAATTAGTTATCTGGTGTTATAGGCAATTGTTCTGAGGTGAGTTTAAGGCCTATTGAGTTCTTTGGTGTTAGATATTAGGCGAATGTCTTCAGGCAAAGAGTTCCAGAGAGTCGGGCCGGCAACTGAAAAAGCTTGTTTGCGAGTTAGGTCAAGCCTTGCTGTTTTTATTGTTGGGATCTCAAGAACACATTTGTCAATTGAGCGTAGTTGATGTTTTGGTTTATAAAGCCTTAACATTGTGCAGAGCCAAATTGATGAGGGATTGTAAATTAAGTTGTGGATTATGGTAAGAATTTTGTATTTGATACGATATGGAACTGGCAACCAATGGAGATGCTGGAGTGTTGGGGTGATGTGATCCTTGCGGGATAGGTTATATAATAGGCGTGCAGTAGAGTTTTCAGTGAGCTGAAATGGACGAATTGACGTTGGTAAACCTAAATAGAGCGAGTTACAGTAGTCTAGGCTGGATAAAATCAGTGCTTGAACCATCGACCGAAATTCTGATGTAAATAAAAAGAGGTGTAAGCTTCTTTACTATTTGCAGTTTTAAAAAAGGATTTTTTTTTTACTATTTTTTTTTTCCTATTGCAGTCATATTTTCAGACATGGATAGTTTAGAATCTATAAATATTCCTAGATTCTTGGTGCAATTTGTTATGGGAATTGAGCATTCTTCAAAGGTAAAGTTATTTGGAGAGTGGTGTATTGAGTCTGGGATGGTTGATAGAAAAATCAGTTCGGTTTTTGGAATCCAGGTATATTTGGTCTGTTCTAATTTAGCAATGCTGCTGTAATCCTGAGTTTTGATTTTTTTTTTTTTTGAACAGGGGGAAGTTCTCAGAACCTGCTTGGGTCTCCCTTCAAGATGGCAGTCTTTCTGGAGTATAATCTTAAAGAAACCAAAATTGAAACATTTCTTATGTATTCTTTTCCTTAATATGTAAGCTATTTCTAGACCAGTTTGTGTTTTAAAAAATCCAAATACAGCAACTATTGAGGGCATCACATCTAAGATATCACTCAAAAGAAAAAAAAAGGGACTTTTGATATCAGACACTCTTGGGCATCAATATATAACAGAAGTAACATGCTGCATTGTTATACAATTTAAATAACAGAATGTGCTTCAAAAATCTTTCAATAATTTTAGCCATGCAGCGCCAACACCATTTTATTCAATGTATAGACCTCCTCCCTTCCCTGCAATACTGGGGCAAGCATTTTTAAAACCAGAAAAACATGGGCATTTATGGATCCAGATATCTTAGATTTCTACTTTCACAAAATGTGTCTGCACACATTACACAGCCAAGGACTAGTATCACACTAGAGGCTGGTTCTTGGTGACATTTATAATCTTAAAATGAAAGGCGCAATGGTGACAAATGACATGTCTAAAAATTTAATGAACCCATTTTACCAAATGCTAGAATGCAGCCTTTTCCTGTAATGTCTGTAAGTAACCCAAAATGTATAATACTTTCTATATAAAAATCAAAATAACCCAAGCACTGCTAAGGAGCAGGTTTTTTTTTTCCTTAAGATAGTTTTACCATTACACAAATCTGCTTTGAGGCCAGGAGATTTATTAGAGAAGAAGAAGTACTGTAATACACCAGCAGCCAGTACAACACATGCACAGTAACACTATTACAGTTGCCTCGCGACCAGGAAACTCATGAAAGAGCAAAACAGACTTAAATAAATGGGTGTCTATAATGATGCCACCAGCAGTAGTGAGGAAATGTTTGCTAAGCTAAATATTTTCTCTCTTCATTACTTGGACGGGAATAATCCGGGAGGCAGGGTGCCATACCAGACAGAGCTGAAATAAATTATTAGGGCCATTAGTTAGAAGTCCTACCAGGGCGGGGGCGGGGGGGATCAGGAGAAAGCATAGATGCAAAGCCCTTCTCCCCTCCCCCCACGACAAGTGTTTTTGGATTGGGGCCCAGAGAACCCTACTGGTCTTTTGTACGCGCTCACTTGTTCTTTTTGCTCATAGTACTCATTTTTAAACACACACTTGTGGCTCACAGAGAACCAGACAGAAAAGAGCATTTGCATTCTCAAAAAGGGTTGAAGATAAGATCGGTTTCAGGACCAAAACTGGTCCTGGACATCATGCTTATGGTTCATGGCCACACACTGGCTGTGATGCTAAATCAGGGTTTCCCCAACCTTTTCAAACCCAAGTCGAGGCACGCCGGCCCCTGCAGAGCAGGCAGTATGGACAGGAACAGTTCTCATAAGGCCAAAAAAAGCAGCTCAGGAAGCACTGAAAACCTCATTGGTCTCTTCCAAATTTTGAAACAAAAAATGGGGACATACATGGACCCAGCTTTGCAGAAACTTCTGAAATTAACTGGATATGCCTGTGTCACAGCAGGAGGCTCTGGTGGCTCCTCCCCAGTCACCAGCTTTAAGCAGATGTAATTAACTATGTAACTATAATTACATATACAGTCAGACAAGCAGATAACTGCTGCTGGTTTTGCTCCTCAGTTATGAATTTCTCCCATCTCCATGGCTCCTCTGGTACTGGAGGATGAAGTTTATGCTGCATTTGTGGGTCATTCATGCTTTCAGCACATTTTTTCAGTGACACCCCCCCCCCCCCCCTCCCTGGACTTCAGCCAGTTTGACCCCTTTTGTTGTCCACGGAGGAGTCTTGTCTTAAGGCCCCAACCCCATCCCTCCTCCCACCACACTTCACTCTATTCTCAGTTGTCGTCTTTTAAAAATGGTCATATCACTCACCTGCCCCAGCTCCCGCCACATGAGTGGGGAGTAGCCTGGTGGTTAAAGCAGAGGGCTACGAACCAGGGAAGCCAGGGCTCGCGAACAGACTCCCTCTATAAGCTGGGTAAGGTAGAAATCCCTCTGCGCCTAACTTCTCCGTCCCCTGCATGCTGCCCATTAATTCATTCTGGGGCTCAAGCCGTAACTAAGAAAAAGATAAACGTGCAGGAGTGCCCCTTTGAGTGTACAAGAGCCACCGGTTGCTGCAAGGTGCTGAAAGCAGAGCACTGCTGTTGAATTGGACCCAAGCAGACAGCGGGGACTTTTCCGTGGCACGTCCGATCAGGTCTCATGGCGTGCTAGCTGGGAAGCCCTGCTTTAAATAATAAAAAGATTCCACCTTGGGCGATATGGACATGTTGGGGGAAAAAAAAAAAAAAAGGTTAGGAGAAAGGAGACATCTAAAGCAATGAAACGGGGGGGGGAGCTCTTGACGAGCCAGCCAGCTCCCCCCCCCCCCACTGAACCTTTCCAGCAAGGAGGTCAAGCCAAGAAGGAGAAACATGACCTGCACCCCTTTCCTTTCAACCAAAGACAGCTTTCCTCTGAAGTTCATTTTGCAATTTTCAGCCTCTATCTGCAGAGGTAGGTGCTCAATGTCACATTACTGCTAGTGTTACTCTAGAGAGCAGCAGAAGTGGAAACCAGAGACATGAGAACTGGTTTAATTCACAATTCTCTGGTCTCGATGCCTCCAGTCCTCAAGCTGACTGGGGCTGGGGGGGGGGGGGGGGGGGATGCAGGGGAAGGGACTGCCATCCATTGCACGACATTTACTAGCCAGAGTCCACGTGCTCATGCACAAGATCACAGAGCAGGGCTTCCCAAAACTGTCCTGGGGATCCCACAGCCACCCAGGTTTTCAGGATACCCATGCATGAAGTAGATTTGCATGTCATCGTGGATAGCCTAAAATCTGACTGGCTATGAGGTCCATGGGCAGATTTGGGAAGCCCTGTTATATATAGGAGGGAGGAGCTGTGTATGGACCTTGACTTTCATTGCAATGGCTGGGTCAAAAAAAAAAAATAGTAATAATCAGATGAAAGGAGCCATTGAAAGCTGGTCAGAAGTGTATTTAGTCAGTTTAAAAAAAAAATGATTCTAATAACTTATTCTGCAATTTCTTTGAAAAATATAAGGTCAGATTACCCATCTTACAGTTCAATTAATAACTTGCATGCAGACACTTCCAACAAGGGTATTGCTAGGTACTGGCACCCAAGGACCATACCCCACCAGCACCTGATAGTGCCCCAAATTCAGGCTGCAGCAATCTCTCTCTCAATTCCAGCTGGGCCTGAAGTGCAAGATTTCACTCCCTCCCTGGTACAATCTATCCTATTCCTTCCTTCTTGATCTTGAAAATCCCATTGATCTCTCAGTTTGTACAGCAAGACTAGCTCTGTATGGCAGAGGAAGCTAAATATTAAATTGTTGCTCCTCTTCCCAGTTGGGTGGCAGAGAGCGAGAGAAGGGCAAATTTTATAGCCCACCTGAGATTAAACAGTTTAGTGTAGAAATCCTGGGACCTAGGTTCAAAGACACACTTGAACATATCAAACAATTTAAATGTTGGAACGACGGGATTTTGTATGGGCCAACTTGTTTTCCAGTGCATAATGAATTTTCTTCTATGCAGGACATATCTGCCAGCCTTAGTGTGCTTTAAAAAAAAAAAAAAGTTTATTCTGAGAGGGAGTTTTTCCATGGGGGCAGTCCAGACACCAGCCCCTGCAGATCAAGTACTTATTCACCACTAGTCCTAAAGGAGAACAGCCGGGTATCAGATATCCTCTGCTCCTACACCTCTGTGCCAGAAGCTCAAGAATGCATGGAGCCCTGCACCCCACAGAGGGACCACATTACCAAAAACTGTGCCTCAACTAGAGCCCTGCAGTGTGTGAGGGAGGGATGGGGACAATCCTTACAACTCCCCCCCAAAAAAAGGGAAAAAAAATAAATTTCTGCATCTGCCAAGTGATAAAATTATTAAAGACAGAGATTAGGGTGGGGGGGCTAACTGTAGGCTCTAGCCACAAATTTAAGTACCTAGCAATGTTCTTGGGACAAACCTATTACAAAAGAAAAAAGATGGCTGAGAATAGGTAAAGCTCAGGTTTAGCCAGTGTTCGACAAGTTTCAGAGTTACTAATAAGTCAATCTGCTCAAAGAAGAGTCCTGGCACTTCTGCGAGTTCCCACCTTATACCAGTTATTAGCATATTTAAAATATATATATATACATCTTTACCCTTCTACTTTGATTTCTCTTAACATTTTATTCTGGCAAAACTAACCCAATCTTCCCTTTTCCCTGTCTAAGAAAGAAAGTGTTTGATGTTAAACAGCTACTCTGGTTTAGATGCCATTTCTCATCCAAAACTAAACAAATTAAATTCTCTGAAGCAGTAACTTTAAGAATCAAGTTAAGACCATTACAAAATGTTCTAAACAGTAAAGGACACAAACATATATACTACTTTACGATTCACTGTTACAATCTAAGGCAACCAGGAGGGAAGAAGGGAACACCAGGAATAAGAGAAAGTTGAATTTCTTTATCCCTTATCCAATGCAAAAGAAATGGTGACTGGTCCTGCCAGTGGAACTGCAGTTCATAAACCTATGTATCATTGCTTTCGCAATGTTGCTGCATTTAAATCAGAAAAAGTCAGCACCATTACTGCTGTAACCTATGAAGCCTTGAGACAAAAAAAAAATAATCCTTTTGAACTTGTGCATAAGCAATCAGCAACTGCAAAGCCAACTCTGATCTACAACCCACATCTTGACATTTGAGGTGTTATTGGGCATGCTTTGTGTAATGAGAATGGCATTTCTGCAAGTATCTGGTTTATTTCTGCAGTGCCTGTGTAACTTTCTTTGGCATTTTTAAATAAAATGCACTGGTTTGAATAATCTACACTAATAAAGAAAAATGATTGCTATAAACACCTCCTCACATTTTATTGCTTCAACGGAACTCCAATTTTTACAATTTGATACATACCAAGGGAGCATACATTGGGGGTGGAAGTTATTTCCAAAACAGACTGTACTAAAAGCCGTGGCTCTCAACCTGGTCCGGGAGAACCCTGTAGTCTAGTTTTCAGGATAGTTCCCAAGTGTGGATATTTGCATTAAAGCCATAAAAACAAGAGTGTGGACAAAAAAAAAAAAGTTTGCATTAGCTTGAAACCACCCTTTGTCTTACAGCAGTTGAAATACTGGCACATAATGTGAGGCAGGCCATGCACATTTAGCTTTGTGCATATTCATTGAGGCTACCCTGAAAGGTACACTTGGGATCAGATTGAGAACCACTGCCCTGGATGCACACCAGTCTGATATTTTTTTTTTTTTTTTAATCTATTCTGCTTATCGGCACATCAAATCAGGTACCATAGGTATTTCGCTGTCCCCACAGGACTTACGATCTAATTTTGTACCTGAGGCAATGGAGAGTAAGAGTGACTTGCCCAAGGCACGAGGAGCGACGGGGGAGGGGGGGGGGGGGGGATCTGAACCCTGGATTCCCTGGGTCGTAGCCCACTGCTCCTCCCACAGGATATCCATTAAAAAAAATATTCCAGAGCAGTTTGCATACATTTGAAGCTTCATACATATTCATTGTATACCTTTTAAAACCAGGCTAAAGGGTGTACTTTCAAGACAGGGTTGGGAACCACTGAAGTACATCATCTGATCAATAGAAGCAGTAAAGCAAGGTGAAGACTTTGCAAATAAGTTTATATTAAAGAATACAAGACTAAGAACTAGACAAAAAAAAAATATTGAAACAGATGTCAGCACAAAAAAAGGGATTACTCAGTCCAGCCAGTCTGCCCATTTGTGCCTCCTACAAGTTTTAGTCCAGGGATGTTGAACTGAAATAAAGAGAGAGCTGCAAACTAGTCTGGTTTTCAGAATACCCCTAATGAATCTGTATGAGATTTCCATACACCCGATGCAAATTTCTCTCTTGCATATTTGGGATTTCTTGAAAACAAGACCCTTGTAGTTCCCCCGGTCAATGGAGCCTGCTCATCGATCTGGGGCACTCTCCTTCCCTTTGGATTTATCCCATGAAATCTACCACTGTTTGGGTTCTCCACCTCTGCTGGAAGGCTGTCCCAGGTGAACTGCATTAAAGAGCTATCAAAAGGAAATGTTTCTGTGTAGATGGGGACTATTTCCCATCTGGCTGGACAATAAGTATTAAAACAAGCCTACACTGAATGCAAAACACTGCTGCTGCTGGGAGAAGCAGAGTCATGTCAGCTCGGCTCACCCATGGTGGGAAGCGAAAAGGACAAGCCGCAGACTAGCTCTGAATCTGCCATCACAAAATGGCTGCTCTCAGCAGCAGTAGGAGTCAGTTAAGGAAATCCATCTTTCTAGGCTAAAAAAAGAATAAAATAAAAATATAACCCAAAAAACCCTAATCTGGGCATCACAGCAGACTAAACAGTTTGCTTCCATGGCGACATCACTTCTTAGTAACTCTGCACATCATTAATGTGAAAACATTTAAGAGAGACAAAACCCTAATGACAGCATGTCATAACTTTTGCTTTACCCCATTTCTACTCCCCTCCCTCTGAGGTGCAGCTCAGATTCTGCAGCACAAGTTACAAAAAAATAAAAACCCAACAGGACAGAACTCATTCAATAAAGCTCTGCGCCTGGGATGTACTGCACCGTCTGGCAGAGCTGCGCAACTGTGGCAGCAAATTTTAAATGTTGACAGGAGCACTGCAGCTCTGCTGAACAGATGTTGTAAATCTTAAACAGAGTAAAATCCTCTGTAGATTTATCACACTCACAGACCATGAATTAAAGCGCTGTGCTGCGGGAGGTCCTAGCACATCCCAACAATAAATACGGCTTCAGGATTACTCTAGGGGGTGACAGGCAATGGGGTTTTTAAACACTAGAGCAGGGTGAAATACACACTTGTAAGAAGTGGGAACAAGCGACAGGTAGCTCTGAACCAAAAGAGGATGGATAAGATTGATAAGCACCACATGGCAATCAAGCTGAAAGACAGCCAGCCCAACTCGCATCAATGAAGTGTTTGAATCTCTAGGACCACAGACAAACCAAGAGGTGCCGGATGATGCATTCCAGGGTCAAAAGCGTATCTGCTGCTGGATACCCCTCTTAATGTCTTATGTAAATAATGTGTGTGTGTTTAGCTCAGGCACACTCCCGTTCAATGTGTGTTGCTTTGCTAATTTAATAATTGTTATAAGCACTCCGTTTTGATCACCAACCTGACAAGACACGTGCTTTTAACGTCTATACACAAAGCAGTCTCCATTAACAGACGATGAGGTGTCCATTCCTTAAAAATACTCACAGCTGATACTCCTGAGCCTGCAAAATCAATTTAACATCTAGCAAAGCCATAATAGGGACACAACATTCAATACACTTTTCCAAAGAAAAAAGGCTAAAGAGATGGCCAAAGGAAGAAGCGCACGAGGCATTCTTAAATTCTGACATCGCCCTGAGCTAAAGAAACAAAAATAAGGAATTCATGGTCTGAGCACAAGTTATCTTCCAATTCTAATAGATAAGGAAACAATTTACTACATAATATATCAAAGTAAAACCATAAAGACCGTACCACACACGCGCTCTGACCCTGCACAGAGGAACACGTCCAGGCCATAAGTCAGACGAGCACTTGGCTGCTGCAAAGCACTTTCTCTATAGGTGGTTAGGCTTTTCGGAATGGATTATAAACAGAGCAGTCGCTGTTCAAAAGAAAAAGTGCCTCTCGCAAGGGTTGCTTTCAACACCCACCCATCTCTTTCAAACTCATGTCCTCAAGACTCGAATGGGTAACAGGAGCCTTCCAAGGCTTGGTGCCAAAGGCGCTCGCCCATCTTGTGCACTCCTTGCAAATCCTGGATAGATGAACAGATTATATTGGTTTGTGGATATATCAGGAAATTGTCTCATCTAGAGAAAGTATGGGGAAAAAGCATGAAGGGTGTTTCTTTGCCTGTTAACTGGACTGTTGATGGTATTTTTCAATGAGGAAGCACGAAGTGGACAATTTAGCCTTTGTGCTCAGAAATTCACACCCTTGGAAGCAGCCACCGAGCAGGCGCTGGGATATCCAATAAAACAGGATTTTAATCAGCCGGAGTGCTGGTTAACATCCCTATCTCTGGAAAGGTAGTCTCATATATAGAGCAGGTGCTGGCTTCCACAAAACATTTTTCATCCATGTAGTCAGGCAGGACCTTAACCTTTATAAAATTCTCACCCCCATAAAACTGCAAAGACTGAAAACTGTGACATAGGTTACGTACAGGCTGATAGAAAGAACTCTGAAGAGAAGGGCTAGAATCTTTGGCTGTTCTTTCAGAGATTTCCCTTCTGCACACATGGATCATCTTTTGCAAATAGATCTTCCTGAATCCACAGCCATGACAAGCTGAAACCTAGGAAATCAAACTGTGCGTGCACAGCATGAAAAGGGACCAGTTCATACTCATGAAATACGTGCACCACAATTAGTTTTGGGAGGTGGAGGTTTCAGGAATTCCATGCTCTTGCCATCCAACCTAAAACAAGTCTGAGAACAGATTACAGAGAAAAACCAGAAGGATGGGAACAGATATTCAGACAGGAATCTGGTCCTCAATCTGCATGGGGGCAGAATTAGTTCCTCTTTAGGACCAAGCCACCAAAAGAATCTTTGCCACAGAGGTGGTGGTGCCAAATGCTATACCTAGTCCTGTTGCAACAAACAGCGGCTACTAAAATGTGCCTGAGGGGAGCTGTGGGAGTCCTCTCTCCATCCCCTCCTTTGCATCCAAAGCAGCTATCATAAGTTGTCACCATACTGGGTCCATCAAGCTCAGCATCCTGTTTCCATCAGCGGCCAATCCAGGTTACAAATACCTGGCAAGAACCCACACATTAAATACTATCAAGGCCAGTAATAGCAGTGGCTATCCCTCAAGTCAACTTAATAGCAGTTAATGGACTTCTCCTCCAGGAACTAATCCAAACCTTTTTTAAACTCAGCTAACCATATCCTCTGGTAACAAACTCTAGAGCTTAATGATGCATTAACTGAAAAATAATTTTTTTCAGACTTGTTTTAAATGTGTTATTCGCTAACTTTATGTCGTGCCCCTTAATCCTATTATCTGAAAGAGTAAATAACCGATTCACATTTACACATTCTAGTCCTCTCATGATCGTACAAGACCTTTATCATGACCCCCTCAGCCGTCTTCTCAGAGCTGAACAGCCCTAACCTCTTTAGCCTTTCCTCATAGGGGAGCTGTCCCCCAGTCATCATTTGGGTCGCCCTCTGTACCTTTTCCAGTGCAACTATATCTTTTGAGATGCAGCGACCAGAACTGTACACAGTACTCAAGATGTAGGACTTTTGCGAATGCAGTTCAAATCAACCCTTTTTGGTGTTCAGGTTCTATTCATGGAAGACTACCTTGTGCAATTGGTCAGAATTAAAAAAAATGTTCTGCTCACATTTAGCTTACTTACCACCACATGGCTTCCTGAGTGTACAAATATGTTCCACAAATCCTAAGCTAATACATATAGGTCAGTCACAGATATGTGATGAATGAAACAGATGTAATGTCTGGCCACAATTTGTTTAACACATTCATAGCATCCTTCAAAAAAGACACGCATCTAAATCAGAAGAAAATTTCCTTTGAAGTACTATTTTAGAAACCATCAACTTTCTACTAGACACTTCATGTAACAAAATTCTCCAATACTAGTTTGCTTTTCAAGATCTGTTAACCCCACCTGTGCATCTTTCATTTTAAGATCAGTGGGTCTCAACCTAGCCCCAAGGACCCACCCAGACTGGTTTTCAGGATATCCACAAATTTTCCATATCCCAATCTCACTCTAATAATCATTGTGCTGATAAATCCTGTTACCAAATACCATCCCCGATAGTCAACACTTCTTCCACCTGTCCCAAATTAACGATGCACCCAGTAGCGCGGCACCATCTGTACCCCTTTCTAGCTATGGCCCACAATATATTAAACACAGAAACAAGAAAGAGCTTAGTATGTTTTCCACTCGACAACTATACTTACAAAAAGGAAAACCTCAAAGAGTTTTTTCGGTCTCTCACAAACACTCACAGTAACTTCTATGATGAACACTGTAATAGTTATTTATCAATATTTTATATGCCGCATCAAGCCTGACAACGTACCTACCCGATATTCAAAAAGGAGGCCATCCGGTCTTTTAATCATTTGCGGTCAAAATCTTTGGACGTTCACATATTATAATGATGTTTCAAATGATAGTATTTCAAAAGTATAAACTCAATCACGGTGATGTCGGTAATATATGTTGTTTAAATACATTTCAACCCAAGTGTTTTTTCAATAACTCTTATTAAAAACAATGTATTAAACTCATGTAGTTTTGCATTAGCTCAACACCCGGCCGATGTTTCGCAAAACAGCTTCGTCAGGAGCTGCTGACATTAATCCATTCCCGCCATTTTTAAATGGATCACAGCTTCATTCACATTCAATTTGAGTTCCTTTTATCTGTTCAAAATCCTGTACAAATGAAAAGTTTTTTTGTAAGATGTTACTCAGAGAGCACTCCAACCTATCAGGACGACCATCATCTCAACTTAAAAGTTGAACATCAGAGGTTACATCGACGGCATGATGTCAAGCCTGTCTACAGCGTCCTGAACTGGTTTTTGCAAGAAAACATTTAATTCAAGTTCTGCATTTAGACCTTTAGGATGCAAAGTATCCAATAAACGTATCCACTTCTGTTCAGCTTGCAGTTTATTATTTGTATCTCCTCCCCACCAATGTAGCAAAATTTGCTGTATGACACATACTCTTACAAAAAAAAAACAACTTTTCATTTGTACAGGATTTTGAACAGATAAAGGAACTTGAATTAAGAACATGCCATACTGGGTCAGACCAAGGGTCCATCAAGCCCAAAATCCTGTTTCCAACAGTGGCCAATCCAGGCCATAAGAACCTGGCAAGTACCCAAAAAAAAGTCTATTCCATGTTACCATTGCTAGTAATAGCAGTGGCTATTTTCTAAGTCAACTCAATTAATAGCAGGTAATGGACTTCTCCTCCAAGAACTTATCCAATCCTTTTTTAAACACAGCTATACTAACTGCACTAACCACATCCTCTGACAACAAATTCCAGAGTTTAATTGTGCGTTGAGTGAAGATGAACTTTCTCTGATTAGTTTTAAATGTGCCACACGCTAACATCATGGAGTGCCCTCTAGTCTATTATCTGAAAGACTAAATAACAGATTCACAACTACCCGTTCTAGACCTCTGATGATTTTAAACACCTCTATCATGTCCCCCCTCAGCCGTCTCTTCTCCAAGCTGAAAAGTCCTAACCTCTTTAGTCTTTCCTCATAGGGGAGCTGTTCCATTCCCCTTATCATTTTGGTAGCCCTTCTCTGTACCTTCTCCATCGCAATTATATCTTTTTTGAGATTCGGCGACCAGAATTGTATACAGTATTCAAAGTGTGGTCTCACCATGGAGCGATACAGAGGCATTATGACATTTTCCGTTTTATTCACCATTCCCTTCCCAATAATTCCTAACATTCTGTTTGCTTTTTTGACTGCCGCAGCACACTGCACCGACAATTTCAATGTGTTATCCACTATGACACCTAGATCTCTTTCTTGGGTGGTAACACCTAATATGGAACCTAACATTGTATAACTATAGCATGGGTTATTTTTCCCTTTATGCACCTTGCACTTATCCACATTAAAATTTCATTTGCCATTTTGATGCCCAATTTTCCAGTCTCACAAGGTCTTCCTGCAATTTATCACAATCTGCTTGTGATTTAACTACTCTGAACAATTTTGTATCTGCAAATTTGATTTTCACTCCTCATATTTCTTTCCAGATCATTTATAAATATATTGAAAATTAAAGGTCCCAATACAGATCCCCGAGGCACTCCACTGCCCACTCCCTTCCACTGAGAAAATTGAATGTGAATGAAGCGGTGATCCATTTAAAAATGGAGGGAATGGATTAATATCAGTAGCTCCTGATGAAGCTGATTTTAATAGTTATTGAAGAAACACTTGGGTTGAAATAATTGAAATGTATTTAAACATATTACCGACATCACCGTGATTGAGTTTGTACTTGAAATAGCTTTCTCCATTGCCGGCCCTTCCCTCTGGAACACCCTGCCCACGGCCCTCCGCCTAAACCTAACCTTTCTAAATTTAAAAAAGGGCTCAAAACCTGGCTCTTCACATTAGCGTATCCAGATGTTGACCAAACTTAGCTTGCACTCTAACCCCTCAGCCCTCTCACCTTCCCCTCCTCCTCCTATCTGCCTCTCCTCTTTCTCCCCTTTTCTTCCCCCCCCCCTAGCAAAGACCCCTAAATACTGTGTTATTAGTTCCCCTCCTCCACCCTTAGTTTATTCTTCCCTGTCTCTCCCCCCCGCCCCTTCTACTGACATCAATGGTCTGGTACCATATATATGTACAGTGACATATGTCACTGTACATATTGTCTATTGTTAATTTATATTTCGAATGTTCCTATAAAATCTCTCTCTATCCTTCCTACTGCTGTCCTCTCCTCTTTCATTGCTGCGCCCCCTTCCCTGTTTATTGTATCTCACTCTCTTGTTACAATGTAAACCGGTATGATGTTCCGACGAATGTCTGTATATAAAAATCAAACAAACAAATTTGAAACACCATTACAATACGTGCATTATAATATGTGAATGTCCAAAGATTTTGACCGCAAATGATTAAAAGACCGGACGGCCTCCTTTTGGATATCTGTTAGGTACGTTGTCAGGCATGATTATGCGTCATAAAATATTGATAAATAACTATTACAGTGTTCATCATGGAAGTTACTGTGAGTGTTTGAGAGAGACCGAAAAAACTGAGGTTTTCCTTTTTGGAAGTATAACCACAATATATTAAGACATGCAACTAGAACACTCTCAAGCCATCTTTGCGGCTATTCTAGCAGGAGAATCTGTACCCCTGCAAGTTTTACTGCTTTGTAGGTCAAAGAAGTGGGAACTGGAAGAGGATAAAACCACAAATATTTCCTGCTTTTCTGAAAAGCAGTGTTAACTTCTCTGTTCTATCCAGATGTGCATAGAGCTAGTCAGTGGTGTGCCTACACAAATTACTCTGTACAGTTTCAACAGCTCAAGATGAACAAATTACTCTCAAATGCACAGAGTAAGCAACTTAAAATATTTCAAGTCAACTCTGGCTTTGGCAGATGTGGCTGTAAGTTCCTGAAAGGGGTGGGGGGGGGGGGGGGGGAGTAGACACGGTGACTTTACCAGGTCCTGAGACGGCTTCAACTCACAGTTTTTCAGCTACGGATACCACAATACACCTAGGATTGGACTTCTGCACCCCCAGCAGTTAATCCTTTTGGTGGAATTAAAGTACAGGGTCTGAGGACAGTCTTTTAGCTGAAATTGAGAACCTGTACAATATAGTGCATTAATGCTCTGCCACCTGCTCCAAAAGAGAATTGAACCTGCTGGGGTAAAAAAGCCTTGGCTATAGGCACCAGAAGACACTGAGACCCAAGGTTTGGCTTCTGTCACTCCATGTTCCTTTGGCCACAGCATCACATTAATTCAACTTGCCAACAAGATATTTCAGCTGCCTCAGATCAGCAGCTTTTCTCCTCTTTCTACTGGGATCTCTTGATGTCACTACCCCAATCTCACAATAAACCATTCCAAGCCGTTACAATGGCTAACCTCATTTTTAAAACAGGACTTATCAAGTCAGAATTAATAATGTATCTTCTGAGATCATCAATCTAGATACAGGAGTCCCACAAGGGTCCACGCTATCAGCAACATTGTTCAATATCTATATAACTCCACTCTATCATTTGTTATCAGGACTTGGATTAACATACTACCTATATGCTGATGATATTCAAATCTTAATACCCATCAATGATACATTAGAGAAATCATTTCAAATGATATCAATATACTTAAATGATATAAAACAACTTTTAACCCAAATGAAACTCTGTATTTATAGCAAAACCAGAAATAATCCTGTTAGAGAGAAAAATTTCCCCAAATGATACCAACTTACAGTTTAATTATGAAAACTTTCAAATTAACTTAGGACCTACAATTAGAGATCTTGGTGTCTACATAGACCCAGAACTAAGCTTCAAAAATCATATAGCCAATAAAACGAAAGAGGGTTACTACAAACTACTTAGGAGACTAAAGCCACTATTAGATATAAAAGACTTCAGAACTGTGCTACAGGCATTGATATTCTCTTCCACGGATTATTGTAACGCATTACTGCTCAGGTTACCTTATTCCACTGTACGTCCTCTATTGCAAAATTCAGCTCCAAGGATACTAACTGGCACAAGTAGAAAAGAACATATCACCCTAGTTTTAATGGAATTACATTGGTTGCTGATTGAGCAGAGAGTACAATTTAAAGCATTAAGTATTCTGCATAAGGCAATTCACGGTGAGAAAGTAGAATGGCTGAAATGCAGCGATACAGCTACATACGCTGCAAAAAAAAAAAAAAAAAGTAAGATCTGCCAACAAAGGCCTGTTATCCATTCCATCTTTGGTATCGGCAACACTAACATCCATAAGAGAAAGCGCTATCACTAGCAGGGCCCAAAATTTGGAATAATCTTCCAACTGAGTTAAGACTAGAAACAAATGTGGTAAAGTTTAAGAAAAAAAATCAAAACATGGCTATACCAACAAGCTTTTGATGAAGGCGAAAACGGTATAACAGGTATAATGTGGAACAGCAGCAGCTCTCTGGCAAGTAACGAAAGCATGAGAAATGGATCATACTTTGACAATTGCATGCCTTTCAGTTAATGTCATGATTGTCCGTATATGCGCTATGTTTAGGGACTATAATGCAAATTGTAACCAATTTTAATAATGTAATAGTGATGTTGTATATTGTCTGTTTTATTTGATGTATTTTTATTTTAAATAATTGTCAACTAATGTAAACCGATATGACGGTCTCCAAATACCAGTATTAAAAAAATATTTTAAAATAAATCAAAATCACTGCCCCCATCTCTATACTCTACAATTCCTTGGCCATTGCTCCTGAGCTTTAACTGTTCCTTGCTTTCATTCAGCCTTCACCACTAAGTCTCTCTCATTCTTATTGTCTGCTGGGAAACATCAATTCAAACTCTGCTCTCTCAAGGCAATTCACCTTGTTTTCACACAAATCTTCCCCTGCTCCCCACCTGCCTCAGTCCTTTAAAAAAAAAAAACAAAAAAAACCACCCACACACCACACATTTAAACTATTTAAGTTCTGATAAATAAAAGTTTGAGAAAAATCAAATCTTGTTTAAATCCTAATTTATTGCCTTCCCAAAACAAGCTTGAAGCAATGTACAGATTTTCAGTACTATCAAAATACACAAACAAACGAAACAAAAAACACAACAGAAGGAAAAATGAAAAGTTAGGGTTAAAAACCAAGCTATTCTGCTGATTGTAGTAGATGTGTCAAACAATTTTTAAAGAAGGAACGAGTCACTACTAGAAGCTTTCTGCTTCTCGTTCAGCATGCTGAAGTCAGACTGCAGTACTAAACAGTATTTTCCAGACTACAAAAATACATGGTCTTCCCTGTCCTCTCCTCACCTTATCACAGTCTCTTTTGGTAGGAAGAGAGCACATCAGAAGCATCTTTAACTTTCCTGATTTGCACTACAACCCTGCAAATACTAAATCCTTTCCAGTTACAAGAGATACCTTTATAGTCAAGCAGCAGGGACATTTGTGTGACTTATTCAAACCCGTACCTTTCCTGGGTATGGGACCTAGAACAAGCTGACACCGTTTTACCTTACTGAAATGAGATCTTAACTAAAAAAAAGGTTTCCAAGCATTCCTTTTGTTCAGCTGCTGGGCAACAATGCTGCATAGTAACAACTTATTGAACAGCAGGTCAATAGCAGCACTATTCACCCATCTTTCATAAATATGAACTGAAAAAGGGGCTGTGTAATATCACATGCTATAATTTGAAACCAACTACGTGTTAGAGAATTGGAGAACCTAAATTTAAAAGCCAGAACGGGTTAGGAAGAGACGCTCAATTAAAGAGAGAGTCCCTTTTCCTAACCCACTGACAGCCACCTCTCCTGGGTGCTCGCTGCCGAGGCGGTGCTAGGGTTGCACAATTTCCCCTTAGTGCCTTCCTTTGTACTGCAGGAGCCCATTTGAATGTTGCATCGGGCACCCCGCAGAGGTCGATCGGCGCACATTAGGAGAGCGGGAGAGAATTGGAAAACATCTTCAATAAGATCCCTTTGTGTAAGTTCTCTAAGGACAAGTAAAAATCCCTCACTACTTGCAATGTAACTAGCTATGAGATATCAGTGAAGAGGCATGAGCTAAATATAAGTTAAAAAAAATATATATATAAAAGCATAACATACTTCCCAATTCTGCAATTGAACGTTATTGTAAAACCAAAGTTTAAGTGTACTGGTTTAATATCCCTGTGCATAATCCAATACATGTGAGGAAAAAAAAAAAGCCAAAACACTACAGTATGGGTGGCCATCTCCTATCCGAGAACCACAATCAGGCCAGGTTTTCAGGATATGCATAAGACAGATCTGCATACAACGGAGACAGGGCATGGAAAACTCTCATGCATATTCACTGTAGATATCCTGAAAACCAGGCCTGTTTGCTGCTCTCGAGGACTGGAGTTGGCCACCCTGGGTCTAGACTAAACTATAGTATCTAGCAACAGTACCAAGTGTTGGTTGACCTTTGAATCAGACAAAAACCAATGTAGAAATGGATGCCAATCAAATGTAAGCCTCCGTCTTCCCATTCCTTATGGTAACGCAAATGAAACAGTTTTACTCAAAGCAATCCTTTAGGGTACTCTGGGGAATGATTTACAGTGCAATTACAAATATGCCAGATTATTCTAAAAACCACTCTGGCTGTTTTCTTCAAGCTCACATTCTTCCTTTCCCCACAAGCTGTAATTTGATCTATGGCCAACGTAGTGGATTTGATCCTCTATCTACATGAGCATCTTCCAAAGAATCCTGTATCTGTCACCATCTCACAGCTATAACCAATTTCAGATGTTAACAGAAATACATCAGAAAGTCAAACAAAAATCAGGACAAGGAACGCAGCTCTAACCTACAAAATATATCTAAGAATTATGAAGAAATGGGTACACAACTCATGTCACCTTAAAACTACTACCAAAAAAAAAAAAAGACTAAACATTTAGAATCCCATCGTGTTATTTCCTGTAAAGAGCTCTTTCATTAAGAGTTTTCACCTATGTTATGGGAGGGAAATAAAGCTATATTTAAAAAAAAAAAAAAAAAAAGAACCCCAAGGCAATAATTCATGGTTTAAGGGACATTCTTAACTTTGAAACTAGCATTCTCACAGAAATAAGCAGCTCTACACTCCTTGTTTACATGAGACTATCTGAATTTTATAATCTTAAAAAATCTTTAAAAAAATCTTTAAAAAAAACTTATAACCTCCACATGAAATGGTCCCAAGACAACCGTTCTTTTATACTGGGCTGGTAAACACTAGATTGCCACTAGGCTAGCTGGCTAGTCACAGCAGCACACGTCTCTAGCTGGTAGTGCATGTTTGTGCTTCTAAAGCAAGCTTAGAGTTTCCTGCCAGCCAAAGCCACCTGGATAAGTTATGCCTGCACCAGGGAGGTGATGTGAGGGAAAGCTCTCAGAGCTACTGACAGTATTATCACTATCTTTTATTGGCCAGCATTTTTTCACTTAATAGACAAGCAACGTTTGATTCCCGAGATGTTTATAACAATTTTTATTGCTTTTTCCAAAATAACAGCAAAAAACAATACAGCGCGTTGAATACAGTGACTCTGCAGCATTCAACTTCATGAAGCAATATCTGTTAACAACTCAGGTAGCCAACGCCCCAACTTGTCACCCACACTTCACTCCCCCCCCCCCCCCCAATCAAGCCAAATCAGTCAATCAAATCAGGTCCTGCTGTGATGTGAGAAATAGATCGCCGCGAATAGTAGTCCCAGGATCAAATCCTTCAAAATCCAACTGCGTGCCCTATGTGGCAAAGCCTGCAAATAGGGATCCCGGGTCTGTAGGAATGTACGAAGAAGTCTGGGAGAAGCTCGAGCTGGCAACTGTCCCATTTGCATCAGACGATGTAGGTGATTCCACCAGGGCCAGAAGGATGGTCTAGTCGCTTCCTTCCAATGAAGAAGTATCAATTTCTTCCCTACAAAGCAAGCTTTCATAAACAGCATATGCGGCCCTAGTTCTCTAATTCGTAAAAAGGGAATAATTTCAAAGAGTACCAAAAGAGGAGATACCGGTACAGAAATGCCAAAGAGGCTAGCCAAGTAAGAAATAATACGCCTCCAGAACTGCTGAATAAACGAGCAACCCCAAAACAGATGGGAGAGGGTACCAGTGGCTTGATTACACTTCCCACAATTGGCCATCGGCACTAAGGTAGAATGAAAGGCCACCTGTGTGGAAACGTACGCCCTCCAAAGAAATTTATATTGCATTTCCCGGTAATAAGAATTTAGGGAAACCCTCGTTATGCGCCTAAAACAGGCACACAGTTGAGTATCCATTACCCAAAATACCCCTTCCCCATTCCAATGTTCTAAGGCCAAGCACGGATTCTGATAGGTAGCAGTCCGTAACTTTTTATAATAATGTGAGAGCGGAGGTATTTTCACTTGCTCCAGTAAGAAAAAAAATCAGCTACCACTTGGAAGCCACTGGGCCTAAGGCTGGCCTCCGGCAGTGATTTGACATAATGGGAAAGCTGCAAACAGGAAAACACAAATAAATGCTGTAGGCCGTAAAGCTCAGACATCCTTTGGGTTGTGAGAATTTGCCCAGTCGTCTAAAACATGACCCAATTGGGTAATGCGCAGTCTTTAAAAACCTGGGAAGAACCAGGGGAAAAGTCCAAATTACCTTGCAGGGGTAAAAAAATACACGCAACCCTGGGGCAACCGCAACAGTTTCAGAAACGGCAACCAGGCCTGGTGTATCTGGGCTACTAAACCAGCCAAAAGTTCTGTCAGGCTCAACTTGTCCCCTGAGGTCTGTAAAGCAAAACGCAGATCCCAGGAGCCAAGCAGTGTGTGCTCAGCCTCCAGATTAATATAGAACCCTTCTCCAACCAACCAGTCCCGCACCACTCTTAAACTGCTTGCCAGATTATACAACAAAGTCAGGGACACTCAGACCTCCATCTCCCCACTTACATTGCATCTGAGAGCGCGCTATCCTAGATTTTTTCTCCTTCCAGAAAAAGCACCTCATCCCTCTAACTGTTGAATATCTGTGGCCTTAAGACGAATCACCAGGTTCTGAAAGGTATACAGCCATTGGGGTAAGATAATCATCTTAAATAGATGTATGCGACCTCCCAGAGATAACGGGAGAGATTGCCATTTGCACATCCGGTCGAGAGTGGAGGCACATTCAGTACATAGAGCTGGGAGAGCTCAGTGGACAAAGAAACACCTAGATCCCGTATATGTCCTTGAGCCCGAAGCAGTGGAAAGGGACCCTCCCATCTATCACGCAGCGTAGTTGGGTAGGCTAGCACTTCAGACTTTTCCAGGTTTAAACGATAACCTGAAAAAGCGCTGAACCCATTGATAAAAGACAACAGATGCGGCGGAGAGGATTTGGGGTTAGTTAAGAAGACTAATAAATCGTCGGCGAAAGCCACATATATAAAAGTCTGTGTTTGGAAACGAACCCCCTTAACCTGCCCTGAATGGCCAAAAGAAGAGGTTCAAGTTGTAGTAAGAACAAGGGAGATAATGGGCACCCCTGCCTAGTCCCCCGAAGGATTGGGAACTTCTCAGAATGATAGTGATTAGCCACTATGCGTGCCACAGGGCCTTGATAGAGGAGACGGATCGCCTCCTGGAACCGGCCAGTGATGTTCAACTCATCTAAAATATGAAATAGATAGCGCCACTATCAAAGGTCTTTTCCGCATCCAAGCTTATGGCCATATACGGCTCTTGAAACTGCGTACATAATGCCATAGCAACCAATACCTTTCTGATATTAGTGAGTGCGTATCTTTTTTGCACAAACTCAACCTGGTCTTGTCTAATCAGGGAGGGCAAAAATCCGGGCCAATCTCTCAGCCAAAAATTTCTGGTCCACATTTAATAAGGATATAGGACGGTAGGCAGCAGGAGACTGTGAATCTTTCCCCAGTTTGGGGATCAGTGTTATGTGCGCCTCATTGCATTGTCCTGGATATGAGCCCTGTTCAATCAAGGCATTAAAGTTATTAGTGAGAGGGCCTATCACTGCATCAGTCAGGGTTTTGTAATAGTCAGCCGTAAAGCCATTGGGGCCCGGTGCTTTATAACGTTTTGCCTGCCAGATGACTCGCCTTGTCTCCGAAATTGGCTGATTTAGCTGGGCTTGTTGTTCTGGTGTGACTTGAGGCATGTCTATTGTGTAGCAAAAGCAATGGCACCCCTCCATCTCTTGGGATTCAGCAGTATAAAGGGTAGCATAATACCCCCAACATTTTAAAGATTTTTCGGGAGTAACTGTCAAGTGTCCAGGTCGGGGATTTAAGTGCAGCCACATAGTGAGGTGTTCACCATGCTCTAATCAAATTGGCCATTAGTCTACCCAATTTATTCCCCATTTGAAACAGCTTGTGCTGATAATATAACACTTTTCTTCGCCCTCTGATGTAATAAGGAATTGAGAGCGTTTTACACTGAAAGGTACAAATCCCTGTGTGTAGGAGAATGATCTTGCAGGAGTTTCTGCTTTGCACTCTGGAGCTGGGAACTAAGCGTGAGAATTCGTTTATCCAACATTTTCCTCCGGTGCGCCACATATGAAATGATTTCCCCCCCCCCCCCAATCAACTGCCTTGGAGGTGTACCAGTAAAGTACTGAATCACCCATGTATTGTGCATTATGGGATGCATACTCTGTCCATTTAGCCTGGATATGTTCACGGAAACCCATGTCCTCAGCCAGGAAGTTAGGATATCTCCAATTCAACTGCATGGGATTCCCACCGGGCCAATTCAACTCCATCCAAACTGGAGCGTGATCTGAAAGAACAATGTCGTCTATTCCCACCTCGGTGAGCATAGAGAACAAACCTGTGTTCAACAGTATATAGTCAAGCCGGGAATGATGTGTAAAGTCTTTCGCCATGGGGTTTAAAATGCACCATGCATCCACTAAATTTAAATTCCTGCTCTAAAAGTGAGAATGGCTTACCCCAATAACCTCTACTCTGGCTCGGGGTCCCTCCCCTGTCAAATTGGTGATCTCTAATAGTATTGAAATCACCCCCCACTATAAGATGAAGATTCAGGTGAGGCACTAAGTGATCATGAATAGCTTGGAAAAAGGCCATGCTCGGATTGTTAGGCGTGAATAAATTACACAGCACCATCGTGCTTTGAAAAATCTCGACAATCAGTATAATATATCTACCCTTAGGGTCTCTAATTTCCTGCTTAATAGAGATAGGCAAACGCTTGTGAATCAAAATAGCGACACCAGCGGACTTGCTAGTGGCTGAGGCAAGGTGTACCGCCCAGTTACGGCATAATTTCTGGTGTTCCGCATACGTGAGATGCGTTTCCTGAAGAAATACCAAATCAGCCGATTTCTTTTTAAGATGGGTGGAAATTTTCATTCTCTTAATTGGAGAATTAATACCACAGATATTCCATGAGATTAGGTGCAAGTGTGGACTAGCCAGTTACCTCCCCATCAAAAGAATTACTGAAATAGTTTAGAAGTGAAACTTGAGACAGGGATCCTCATTCTTCCCCTCTCTGCAGTCTAGGACTCAGTGTAATCAATTTGCAACCAAACCCACATCACAGCATACCCTCCCCTGATAAACATCAACCACAGGACCCTTTCCCCCCCTCTCCCCATCCCCACTATAAACTGAGAAACATCTCTGTAACTAAGGGAGATCACTTCAATGCAAGCGACCTTCCCAGCCCACCTCCCTCTAGCCAAAATAATACCACTCAGCAGTACATTTAACCCCCAAGTGACAAACATATAAATGAGATTAACATCAAGGCCACCGAATACAGTGACAATACCCCTGTTGCAGAGTGTAAACAGTGCTCGATAGGTCCTGAAGACATGAAACCTAGCAGGAGGTATGGTCGGTCTGTGAAGACATTTTCTCCAGCTTAAACAAAAAAAACAAAAAAAAAGAAGAAACATTGGTAGACCAAAAGAGAAAAAAAAAAACAGTCCGGGACTGGGAGCGAATTCACTGCAGCAACAGCAATTATGCAAGAAGGATATGCAAATACACCCTACCGGCTGTGTTCCCCCAAGGCTCCCCTGCATCCGCAGGATCAATTCCCCGCTCACAAACAGTGGAGTAACTCCAAAGGCCTCCATGTGCCATGCCATATAAAAAAAACAAAAAATGTAACTATAGAAAGGAGCACTTACACGATGCTCCTCATTCAGAGGACCTCAAAGTTCCGGCGCCATTGCTCCTTTTAGCCTGCAGGCAGGCCAGAGGCACTCATGAAGTTCAAGGGCCCAAAGCTCCAGCTACCGCCGCCGCTGATTCCAGGTCAGCCAGGAATTCTTGGGCTTCTGCGGGATTATTCAGCCAGCGAACACCATTCCAGGTGGGTACTCTTAATCGCGCTGGATAGACGAGGGTGGCTCGTAGGTTCAGGGCATAGAGGCGACTACAAAATGGCGTCAGCAGAGACGTCTTGAAAAACTAGTATCTTGCAGTTCTCTCATATACTAGCCCATTTCCAGCACGGGTAGCCCGGAGTATTGCGGTCTTATGCTGGAAATTTAGCATTTTCGCAATCGCTACCCTCTGTTTTGTAGCTGCATCCCTTTTAGGGCCTAGATGATGGGCCCTCTCGATCCTCAAACGGCCATGCAGCAGAGGAAGCTCCAGAACTCGCAGCAGCCAATCTTCCAAAAAAGGTAGCCAGATCTCGCTCAGCCATTGATTCTGGGAGTCCAACGAAGCGCAAATTCGAGCATCTGGATCTATTTTCAAGGTCCTCCAGATGGTCAGACTTTTGCCAGAGTAGCTTTAATAGAATCCAGCTCCTTCCTTGTGTTTTCCTGCTCATCCTGCACATCGGATACACGTTGCTCGATGTTGGTAAAACGCGCTTCAAAGCCAGTTTTAGAAGCTGTCAGCTCCGTCAGCTTATTAGAGATTGTCAATAGTTCAGGTCCAAGGGCTTCACGGACCGCATCCCGGATCACCGACAATGCTAGAGTCGGGCTGACATCAGAGACAGCTCCCTCATCTTCCAGGGCCTGCTCAGGTGGCCGGGCCTTTTCATTCTCCTTTTTTGCTGCCCGGGAAGTCATTCCGCTGGATTCAAGCACAAATGAGGGCTGCTAGTAGTGATAGATTAGTATTTCCAAGTATTTCCGTGATTGGGGGGTCTTGGAGGGGTGGGATGGAGGCGAAAAGGCCGAGAAGGGAAACCCCACGTCTGATTCCCTTACTGCATCACGTGACCTTAGATTCCATTTTGATTATTCTGAATATGTAATTAAGGATTTTCTCAAATTTTTTTTTTTAATTTTTATTAAAATGGTAAAACCCTTAAAGCTCAAGCATACTTGGGTCAGCCCAACAGTTCAGGGACAGTGCTGCAGGCTCACGCACAAGATCTGGGTTGGATCCTGAAGCCCAGCTCCCATCCTTCAGAGAGACAGTGTTCATAGGCACCAGAAGGAGGGAATTCCAGTCATCACCCAAGGGTGACATCTAGTGTTAGACTGGTAGACAATCACTGATAGTTAAGCTAGATAGGATGAAGGTTTAATATATAGCTGCCACCACCCCCTTGCAACCTCAAAAAAAAAACAAAAAAAAAAAAAAAACAGAGACAGAGAAAAAGATTCCCAAGGTAGTTCTCAGAGAGCCAGGGCCTAAGCGGACAGCAGCTCCTCAATTGGAGCTGCTGTCCGCTTAGGCCCTGGCTCTCTGAGAACTACCTTGGGAATCTTTTTCTCTGTCTCTTTTTTTTTTTGAGCTGGAAATCCAAAGCAGCAGAAAAACTGCTGGGCCAGAAGGCAAAACAAAATATTTGGGAAATGAGTTAAAGAGCTCAGCACAATATTTCATCTTGTGAGTTCTCTATATTAGAATGTACAAGTCAGTATTGCTAGAGATTTTCTGATCAACAGCAGAGGCCTGAAAATAATTTTGCAAGCCTGTTTTTAAACCCTTCTCCTAAAGAGCAGACATTCCCTTAAGGTGGGTTTTTTTTTCCTGGGAATAATGTAGCCAGTCACCCTTAGCCATTACCCTCCCATCATTCATTCTTCATGGGAACAAGAAAAAAAACACAAAACGCAAAATAAAGAACTGCCCCTACAACCCTCTCAAAACCCCACAACACAAGGCAAGCGATAACATTAGAACAAAAGAAACAAAAAAGGCAGGGTAAAACTGCAGATAGGAAGCAGGCGGCAGCGTGTAGAGAGGGAGAACAGGCATTCTGAGCTGGAGTGTTGCAGCTCGCACTTACCCAGAAGTGTGCATGGCAGTTGACCATCATTGTCCTCTCTATGAGCTCATCGGGACACTCCAGCAAGTGGTGGCCAGAAACCACCCCGGCATTGTTGAGCAGCAGGAAGACATCTCCCACCTCCCTGCGGACCCTGTCAGCTGTCAGGTACACACTGTCCCGTTTGCTCACATCGCAGGTATAAGTGTGAACCTGCAGACTGCAGCCAGGCAGCACATCCTCTTCCACACCATCACCTACTGATCCAAGAAAACAAAAAACGGAGAGAGTCAGATGTACCAGGATTACAAGCAAACAGATCAGAAGAAAAGGTACAAGGCATCAAACAGGTGTCCCTTTCCCTGTACTGGGTTAGATGCCAAAAGGTATATTTATTTAAATGTTTTATATGCTGTCATTCAATGTGAGAATCACTTGGTCACAACTGTTTACAGGTAAAACTTCCATACATTATAATGAGTGGCCAAATTCATTATAAATGGAAGTAAAACAGTGGTAGACATAACATGAAGACAAAGCTAGATTATAGGGGTTTACAAGGAGGAAGTTATTGCTTATTATTTATTTTGGTTATCTGAGTCATTGGGGAGCTAGATTTTTCAGTCAAGTAGAAGGCATTTTTGAATAGCTAAATTTTTAAGTCACTCTTGAATTTCTTTCATACATTAATGTTGGAAGTTCTACTGGCATGGCATTCCATAGTTTTTGGGCCAGCAAATAAAGCAGCTTATTTAAATCATAGAGACTCCGTGCTTTCAAAAGCTTCGTTTTAAAAGTACTATCTTCTTGACAGGAAAAGCGTCAGAGAAAAAAATAAAAGAAAATCTTAAGAACAAAATGCGTGTTATGAATGAGTACCTCCCTGCCTTGGCACAAGCTCTCCCCTTGTAAGTTAACTCTTCCAGATTCGTGGGAAAGAGCATGGCTTAAGGATATTCATTCTAATTGCCGCTAAAACGAGCACGCAAATGTTTCATAAATCCCCCCCTTTTTTTTTTTTCACTTTTGGTTAGAATCAACATATGCAACAGAACTGTCGACAATTAATGAAGATATCAGTAAATAAAAAAATAAACTATCCCTCACACCTTTCGCACGCTATTAACATAAAAAATAAAAAAGGGGGGGGGGGCACAACTTTTTTTTTTTAACAATGAGCTTCAGATTCGTTCTAAGTGGGGCGCATCTATAAAGCCCAAACTCACGTGACAGCCAAATACGAACAATAAAGTGGAGTCCCGGAAGGCGGGCAAGGGGGTGTCTCACCTCGGCGGGCATCGGGGGCCTCCAGCTCCCGGTAAATGAGCCGCACCATGTCGGCCGTCTCCTCGTTGCTCCGGCTGTTGATGTCCCAGAGCACCAGCCGCGCCCGGCGGCGGGCCAGCTCCAGCGAGAAGAGGCGGCCCAGGCCGCTGCCGGCGCCCGTCACCAGACACACCTGCCCGGCCACGCTCTTCTCCCGCGGCGGCACCAGCCACCGGGCCCCCGCCAACACGAAAGCCCACAGCACCCGGAAGGTGACCACGAAGAACTCCAGCACTATGTTCATGCTGCCCGCCGCCCGGCACACCGCCGAAGCCGCCCCCCTTTCCCTCGCCTGCAAAGAGCCGAGCACAGGAGTCAGAAGGCGCGCTCCCTGCTAACCTCCTCGCCGAGTCGGTGCGGCCGGCGCTCCTGCCACCCCTTCCACTCTCTCTCTCTGCCCTGACTCTGCACGCCCGTGGCTCTACCGGCCGCGCTCTGCCCCCATGGCACGCGCTTCTTCCGGCTCACGAGAAGCTGGGGGGGAGGGGGGTGTGTGAGATAAACTTGGGCTAGATCAGCGCTGAGAAGGGGGCAGCTGGAGCCGGGGGCTATAGCAGCAATCCGTGCCTAGCTACTGCCCTGCGCCGAAGGTGCCAGGCGCTTGTTGCTGCCCGTGTGGGAATGCAGTTTGCCGACGGAGGAAGAAACTGCTAATGCGTTGCCCAGGGCTGGAATGCATATTTGCCCCCCTCTGCGGCGCTATATAAGCAAAGGCTGGGGCCGCACCAGCTCCCCTCCGCCTTCCCGGGACAGACCCACACAGCGTGCAGCCGGAACAACACTGCGATTGCGCAAAGTTGGCCCCTCCCACCCCAGAGTGCGTGGGAGGCGGGGCGAGCTGCTTGCGTTCTGCCGTCTCGTCCTCGTTTTCTGCTTTTTGGGCTGTGAGAACGATGTGTTTCGCGTTAGACCCAAGGAGAATGGTTGTTGGTGTTTTTTTTTCTTTTTTTCACTCTTTCTTTCCTTTTTTTTTCCCAACGCTCTGAGGTGGCGCAGCATTGCCCTCTAAGGGCTTTCAGCGCAATGATGGAATTTTGTACAGGAGTTTTTCCTGGAAACTCGATTACGTAGCAAGGATTTTCAGGCGCCCCCCCCCCCCCCAGCTCCCCGAACCCAGAGGATTAAAATGCTGGCAGTCCCACCGAAATGCCCGATATTTGAGGAGTATGATAAACCACCCGACGTCACATTTTACAAAAAAAATTGAACCGAATAGTATGGAAGTTGTTTATTTTACTTCACTGAAATGTAGCTGTTTATAATGTAATACACCGGGGCAGCAGAACACCTTTTTGGTTGGAGGTGTTGTGTGCGCAAACAAAATCTTTGCCTCTGCTCCCTTCCCTCCAAGATCCCTAGCTTTTTCCTAAAGGATAAAAGCTGGTTGGACTATAGCATTAGTGGCCTACTACCCCATTCCACTGCAATACAGGTCAGACCAAGGGTTCATGAAGCCCAGTATCTTATTTCCAATAGTGGCCAATTAAAATCACAAGTACCTAAACATTAAATAGATTCCATGTTACTAATGTCAGCAACAAGCAGGGGCTATTTCTTATTGATTAATAGCAGTTTATGGACTTCTCCAGGAACTTACCCAAACCTTTTTAAAACCTAGCTACTGTTACGGTTGGGCGATAGCCCAGTGTGGTGAACACCACCTGCAGGGGTGATTCAGGATAGGGAGACATATCTCAGTAAAGTCTCTTGATAATGCCTGGAGAGGAATCTCTAGTGCTGGCTGTGTGGATTCTGTAGAGCTGGGTGCTGGCTGGAAAGGAGTCTAGTGCTGGGAGCTGGTTTGAAGGAGTCAGATGCTGTCTTGAAGAAGTCTCTGGTACCAGATGCTGTCTGGAATGAGTTTCTGGAACAAGGTGCGTGGGGGTAAGGGTGAGCTTTGGGAAACACTGGAGCAGCATGGGAGTACGCGTGGATGTGATTGCCGGTAAGCATAGTCTGAACACTGGAACTGGGTGCAGGTATGGATGGAATCCGGACAGCGTGCAGGTAAGTGTGAGACTGACTGTAGGTATGTGTGAACTGGACTGAGGGAACCAAGACAGCAGGACAGACAATGACTGGACTAGACAAAACCAAGACAAGACTTACACTGAACAGAAAATACAAATGCCTAAAGGCAGCAAGGCAAAGAGGCAGGACAGGAAGCCTGAAGGCACACTGAGGGAACTGGGAGACTAGAGCAAGGAGCCCAAAGGAACTCAATGCCAAAGCATTAAGGCATTGGCTAGGCAGGGTTATATAGGAAGTCCAGGTCATGGAGCAGATAGGTAGGCCAAACTGGGCCAGCCAAGAGAGTGTGCTCGTGAGGGACCTCTGGTGGTGAGGAGACTGCATAGCAGCCATAGTTGTAACAGTTACATTAACTGCCTTAACCACATCCTTTGACAATGAATTCCAGAGCTTAATTGAGTGAAAAATAATTTTTCTACGATTTGTTTTAAATGTGCTACTTGCTAACTTCATGGTGTGCCCCTTAGTCCTTATATTATCAAAGAGTAAATAACCAATTCACATTTATCTGTTTAAGTTCTTTCATAATTTTAAAGACCTCTATTATATCCTCCCTCAGTTGTCTCTTCTCCAAGCTGAACAGCCCTAACCTCTTTAGCCTTTCCTCATAGGAGAACTGTTCCATGCCCTTTATCATTTTGGTCACCCTTCTCTGTACTTTCTCCAGTGCAATTATATCTTTTTTGAGATGTGGCGACCAGAATTGCACACAATATTCAAGGTGTGGGCTCACCATGGAGCAATACATAGGCATTATGACATCCATCATTTTATTTGCTATTCTCTTCCTAATAATTCCTAACATTCTGTTTGCCTTTTGACTGCCACAGCACACCGAGCCAGGGATTTCAATGTAATATCAACTATGATGCCCAGATATTTTTCCTGGGTGGTAACTCCTAATCTGGAACCTAACTTATAGAAACATAGAAATGACGGCAGAAGAAGACCAAATGGCCCATCCAGTCTGCCCAGCAAGCTTCCCTCATTTCTTCTCCCATACTTATCTGTTTCTCTTAGCTCTTGGTTCTAATTCCCTTCCACCCCCGCCATTAATGTAGAGAGCGGTGGAGGAGCTGCATCCAAGTGAAATATCTAGCTTGATTAGTTAGAGGTAGTAGGAGTAGTAACCGCCGCAATAAGCAAGCTACACCCATGCTTATTTGTTTTTACCCAGATTATGTTATACAGCCCTTATTGGTTGTTTATCTTCTCCCCTGCCGTTGAAGCAGGGAGCTATGCTGGATATGCGTGAGGTATCAGTTTTTTTCTTCTCCCCTGCCGTTGAAGCAGAGAGCTATGCTGGATATGCATCGAAAGTGAAGTATCAGGCACATTTGGTTTGGGGTAGTAACCGCCGTGACAAGCCAGCTACTCCCCGCTTTGTGAGTGTGAATCCTTTTTTCTTCTCCCCTGCCGTTGAAGTTATGCTGGATATGCGTGAAGTATCAGTTTTCTTTTCCCCTGCCGTTGAAGCAGAGAGCTATGCTGGAAATTCGTGATGTATCAGTCTTTCTCCATGCCGTTGAAGTAGAGAGCCATGCTGGATATGCGTCGAGAGTGAAGTATCAGGTACATTTGGTTTGGGGTAGTAACCGCCGTAACAAGCCAGCTACTCCCCGCTTTGTGAGTGCGAACCCTTTTTTCTTCTCCCCTGCCGTTTAAGCAGAGAGCTCTGCTGGATGTGTGAAGTAACAGTTTTTCTTTTCCCCTGCTGTTGAAGCAGAGAACTATGCTGGATATGCATTGAAAGTGAAGTATAAGAATGGAGTGATCAAGCTAGTTGAAAGGCATCAGGAATAGAGGAAGGTGGAGGTAGTAATTTGGATATTTGATTTGGGGTAGTAACCGCCGTAACAAGCCAGCTACTCCCGTCTTTGTGAGTGCAAATCCTTTTTTCCACATTTCCTCTTGCTGTTGAAGCTTAGAGTGATGTTGGAGTCACAGTAACCATGTGTATGTTTATTGACTAAGGGTATTGTCTCCAGGCAGTAGCCATCATTCTGGCGAGTCACCCACTCTTCATTGGCGGCCTCTTGACTTTATGGATCCACAGTGTTTATCCCACGCCCCTTTGAAGTCCTTCACAGTTCTGGTCTTCACCACTTCCTCCGGAAGGGCATTCCAGGCATCCACCACCCTCTCCGTGAAGAAATACTTCCTGACATTGGTTCTGAATCTTCCTCCCTGGAGCTTCAAATCGTGACCCCTGGTTCTGCTGATTTTTTTCTTATGGTAAAGGTTTGTTGTTGCCTTTGGATCATTAAAACCTTCAAGTATCTGAAAGTCTGTATCATATCACCTCTGCTCCTCCTTTCCTCCAGGGTGTACATATTTAGATTCTTCAATCTCTCCTCGTACGTCATGCGATGAAGATCCTCCACCTTCCTGGTCGCCCTTCTCTGTACCGCTTCCATCTTGTCTTTGTCTTTTTGTAGATACGGTCTCCAGAACTGAACACAGTACTCCAGGTGAGGCCTCACCAAGGACCTGTACAAGGGAATAATCACTTCCCTTTCTTACTCGATATTCCTCTCTCTATGCAGCCCAGCATTCTTCTGGCTTTTGCTATCGCCTTGTCGCATTGTTTCGCAGACTTCATATCATTAGACACTATCACCCCAAGGTCCCTCTCCTGCTCCGTGCACGTCAGCCTTTCCCCCCCCATCGAATACAGTTCATTCGGATTTCCGCTCCCCATATGCATGACTTTGCACTTCTTGGCATTGAATCTCAGCTGCCATATCTTCGACCACTCTTCCAGTTTCCTTAGATCCCGTCTCATTCTCTCCACTCCTTCCGGCGTGTCCACTCTGTTGCAGATCTTAGTGTCATCCGCAAAAAGACAAACCTTACCTTCTATCCCGTCCGCAATGTCGCTCACAAAGATATTGAACAGGACCGGTCCCAACACCGATCCTTGCGGTACACCACTTAAAACCGCTCTCTCTTCAGAGAAGGTTCCGTTTACCATCACACATTGTCTTCTGTCCGTCAACCAATTTGCAATCCAGGTCACCACCTTGTCACTCACTCCCAAGCTTCTCGTTTTATTCACCAGTCTCCTGTGCGGAACCGTATCAAAAGCTTTGCTGAAATCCAAGTATATGACATCGAGCGCTCTTCCTTGGTCCAATTCCTTGGTTACCCAGTCAAAAAAGTCAATCAGATTTGTCTGACAGGATCTTCCCCTGGTGAATCCATGTTGCCTCTGGTCCATCAATTCTCCGGACTGTAGATAGTTCACTATTCTCTCTTTCAGCAGAGACTCCATTACTTTTCCCACCACCGAAGTGAGGCTAACCGGCCTGTAGTTGCCAGCCTCCTCCCTGTTCCCACTCTTGTGAAGCGGGACCACCACCGCTCTTCTCCAGTCTCTCGGCACCACTCCCGTTTCTAGGGATCTATTGAACAGGTCACACAGCGGACCCGCCAGAACATCTCTGAGCTCCCTCAATATCCTTGGATGAATCCCATCAGGCCCCATGGCTTTGTCCACTTTCAGGTTCTTTAGCTCTTCCCACACATTTTCTACTGTAAAAGGATTTTCATCTATTCCACTTCCCTCCAGTTTCTTGTTGTGTAGAGATGGTCCTTCTCCAGGGTCTTCTTTAGTGAACACAGAGCTGAAGTATTCGTTTAATATTTCTGCCATTTCTTCGTCTGTCTCCTCACATTGATCATTACCACCTTTCAATTTCACTATACCACTTTGGACCTTTCTCTTTTCGCTGATGTATCTGAAAAATGTTTTGTCACCATTTTTTATCTCCTTGGCAATCCTCTCTTCTGCTTGATTTTTTGCCAACTTGATTGTTTTCTTCGTCTCCCTCAGTTGATACAAATATTCTTCTTTGTGCTCCTCCCTTTGGGATCCTTTATATTTCTTGAATGCTGTTCTTTTAGCTTTAATTTTGTCAGCCACCTCCTTTGAGAACCAGATAGGTTTCAATTTTCTTTTGCTTTTCTTTATGTTTCTAACATATAGAGCAGTTGCCTTGGTGATCGCTCCTTTTAGATTGGTCCACTGCTGATCCACATCTCTCTCGTTCTCCCATCCTTTAAGTTCTTCCTCCAGGTACTTTCCCATTTCCTCAAAGTCTGTGTTTTTGAACTGTAAAACTCGGGTCTTTGTGGTTCTTTTCCCTATTCTATTAGTGATATTAAACCATACCGTTCGATGATCACTGCTGCTGAGGTGGGCGCCCACCTGGACATCTGAGACATTATCTGCATTATTGAGCAATAAGTCGAGTATAGCACCTTCTCTCGTGGGTTCCAACACCATTTGTTTGAACAAAGATACTTGCATGGCATCCATTATTGCTCTACTATTTTTAGTTTCTGCAGAGGGGATTTTCCAGTCTACATCTGGCATATTAAAGTCACCCACGATCACCACTTCTCCCTTCTTACCTATCTTATGGATGTCTTCAATCAGATCTCTGTCCAGCTCTTCCTTTTTGTTTGGAGGCCTGTAAACCACTCCAATATAAATGGACACTCCGTCATCTTTTTTTAGGTCGACCCATAGAGCTTCTTCTTTACCCCAACTTCCTTGTAGCTCAGATGCTTGGATGTTGTTTCTGACATAAAGAGCCACACCTCCCCCTTTTCTATCCTCTCTGTCCTTCCTTAACAAGTTGTAGCCTGGTATTGTTGTATCCCATTCATGAGATTCTGTGAACCATGTTTCTGTGATAGCAACAATGTCCAATTCTGCCTCAGCCATTAGGGCCTGCAGATCTGGGATTTTATTTCCCAAACTATGAGCATTTGTGGTCATAGCCTTCCAGGTACTCTCTTTAAGGTTATTGCTTTTCCTGGACTCCTTATGAGATATTAGTTGAGATTTGTTATTCACTTTACTCTTTCTGTTTGTAGTTGTGCCACTGTTGACAGAGTTATCCATCTCAATTAGATTTTTCTTTTGGTTATGGATCTTGAAATACTGCATGCATTGTGTTTTTTTCTCTCTTTTCTGGTAATACTGTAATTACGCAAAGTGATCGCGTCTCAAAATGGCGCCAATCGACTTTGCCCTCACTATGTGTGACATAGTGAGGGCAAAGGTGATCGGCGCCATTTTGAGTATTGGCATCGGATGGACGGTGTGCAGGAGGTCGCTCCCGGACCCCCGCTGGACTTTTGGCAAGTCTTGTGGGGGTCAGGAGGCCCCCCCAAACTGGCCAAAAGTCCCTGTGGGTCCAACGGGGGTCCCAGAGCGACCTCCTGCACGCCGGCCGTCCAATGCCAGGACTCAAAATGGCGCCGATAGCCTTTGCCCATACTATGTCACAGGGGCTACCGGTGCCATTGGTCAGCCCCTGTCACATGGTAGGAGCACAAGATGGCGCCGGTGACCATGTGACAGGGGCTGACCAATGGCACCGGTAGCCCCTGTGACACAGGCTATCGGCGCCGTGATGAAACCGGCAAACGAGGGTGTGAGAATGCAGGGATGGCTTCTGGATTACCCGCTGGACCACCAGGGAGTTTTGGTAAGTCTTGGGGGGTCAGGAGGGTGGGGGGTTGTCGTATTTTAATTTTAGCCGGGACACAAATTTAACTCGCAGTATTAACGCATCGGGGCGCCATACGGCCGAATGTAACGCATTTGCGCCCCGACGAATCCTAATCACGAATGCAACGAAAACATTTTGGCTGCACATCCCTATCTGACATAGCGCTTTCTCCTTTAGCAGCAAAGGCACAATGGTCCTTACAGTGGTGGCCACCTCTCCTACCTAGCATCCCCCTCTTTCTCTCTCTCTCTCTTCCTCCACCCCCATGCCCAATAATCCCTTTCTCTTCCCCTCCCCTTCTTCCCTGTATCCCCCATTCCACTCTGCACCCTGAATCCTCCTATTTCTCCCCCATTCTTTACCCTGCATCCCCCAATCCACTCTGTGCCTTGAGTCTCCCTCTTTCCCCCCACTCCTTGTCCTGCCTTCTCCCCTACCACTTGCCCTAGGTCTTCTTCTTTCCTCCCCACCCACTACTTGAATGCATCCCCCTTTCCCCTCACCCACCCCCTGCCCAGCAGCAGGAGTCCCCTCTCCTCCACATTTCTGCCCAACAGCAACAGCCCCTTCTCTCTTTTTTGCCCTCCCAGTCTACTGCACATTAGCAGTCCCTTCTTTGGCTTCCCTCTTTACCCCTGCCAAGTAACAGCCACCTCCCTTCTTTCTGTCTCTTCTCCTTCCAATGTTCCTCAGACTGCGATGCTGTAGATCTTTCTGCAGTGGCAGCAGCAATAGCTGAAGAAACTTAAAGCAGCACAGGGCCAGTGAGCCATGAGGCAGCTCCTACCTTTCACCTGAACAAGCTTAATCATTGCAGTATCCTGAAAACATGAGTGTCTGGGGGTCCCCCAGAACAGATTTGGGAATCATTTCCCTAGGTCCTTCAGCCTTGCGCTCCCTCCTGAATTAATTTTCAGTCTCATGGGCTCCCCGTGAGTGTTTATAATTAAACTCAACTATCATTATGTCCCCACTATAACCCTTCACAGAACAATCCTGTAAAATCATATAATGATATGCCCACGTCTTTATTCCAGCTATGGCGTGAACCTCGGGGGCGTCCTCCTCAAGTGACGTCACTCCATCCGGGTATTTAGCCTATGTTTGTTTGCTAGCTCATTGAGTTAGCAAGGATTGGACTCGTCCAGTCTAAGCTACTCTGCTGCTTCCGTGCTGCCACTGGAAGCTCTCTCTCTGCCCTTCGGGGTATTCTCTAACCTGGGTACCCGCTCCTCGGGGGCCCTCTGCTTTCCTTTCAGGTGCCTTACTGGGATCAGGTACTCGCTCCTCGAGGACCTGCTCTCCCTGCATTGGTGCCTGCAACCATCTACTTCAGCCTGGTGGAATCGCCAATCTTACAGCTACCATCTAGTGAGTAATCTATTCTCAGTCTGTCTCATCTACAGCTTTGCTGTGCTGGGAAACCTACACTTGGATCTCCCTATACCAACTCGTGAGACCGGTTCCCTCTGCCGAGGGTCCCTGGACTGCTACCTCTGGATCACCTCACTACTGCCACCTCTGGTGGTATACATCAGCTGTACAATAGGGATGTGCAGAGGGACGTCATACGTTGCAATCGTGATTCGGATTCGTCGGGGAGCAAATGCGTTGCATTCGGCCGTATGGCGCCCCGATGCGTTAATATGGCGAGTTATATTCATGTCCCAGCTAAAATTAAAATTAAGTACAACCCCCCACCCTCCTGACCCCCCCAAGACTTACCAAAACTCCCTGGTGGTCCAGCGGGGAGTCCAGAAGCCATCCCCTGCACTCTCACACCCTCGTTTGCCGGTTTCATCATGGCGCCGATAGCCTGTGTCACAGGGGCTACCGGTGCCATTGGTCAGCCCCTGTCACATGGTCACCGGCGCCATCTTGTGCTCCTACCATGTGACAGGGGCTGACCAATGGCACCGGTAGCCCCTGTGACATAGTATGGGCAAAGGCTATCGGCGCCATTTTGAGTCCTGGCATCGGATGGCCGGCGTGCAGGAGGTCGCTCCGGGACCCCCGTTGGACCCCCAGGGACTTTTGGCCAGCTTGGGAGGGCCTCCTGACCCCCACAAGACTTGCCAAAAGTCCAGCAGGGGTCTGGGAGCGACCTCCTGCACGCCGGCCCCTGTGACATAGTGAGGGCAAAGGCGATCGGCGCCATTTTGAGTATTGGCATCGGACAGCTGGCGTGCAGGAGGTCGCTCCCGGACCCCCGCTGGATTTTTGGCAAGTCTTGGGGTCAGGAGGCACCCCCAAGCTGGCCAAAAGTCCCTGTGGGTCCAACCGGGGTCCCGGAGCGATCTCCTGCACGCCGGCCGTCCGATGCCAGGACTCAAAATGGCGCCGATAGCCTTTGCCCATAAGATGTCACAGGGGCTACCGGTGCCATTGGTCAGCCCCTGTCACATGGTAGGAGCACAAGATGGCGCCGATGGCCATGTGACAGGGGCTGACCAATGGCACCGGTAGCCCCTGTGACAAAGGCTATCGGCGCCATGATGAAACCTGCACCGAGGGTGTGAGTGCTGGGGATAGTTCCCCAGTCGGGCTGCTGACGCTCCTACCGGCCGCCTCCTGCTCCGTGCAGCAGGGCCGACCCGCCACGAGCTCTCCCTCACGGTCGGGACCCCCGCTGTCTTTCCTGGCTTTCCCCGGCGTGCTCTGCCGCTCCCGGGGTCCTCAGCCGGCAGGGAGGGCGTCCCTGCCGGTGCCCGTGCTGCAGTCCGGGTCCTCGCCTGGCAGGGAGGTCGTCCCTGCCGGTGCCTGCAGCTCTCTGCTCCTTCTCCAGCTCTCTGCTTCCTGCAGCCTTCCTGCTTTTGTCTTCACGGCTGGGAGCCACTCCTGCGACCTGCCTTCACCCAGCTTCGGTCCATGACTGCTCCGCTGGCTTCCTTGGGCCCTCCACGTGGCTGAGGACGCCACCAGCTTCCAGCTCTTCTCTCCAGCTTCCTAGGGCGCGGGTGCGGGCGCGCGTCTCTTTCCTCCTCTTCAAGGTCCAGCCGGGTGGGACCCCCTGCTGACCCCTCCCTGGGCATTGTCCTCATCAGCCTTACAAAAGGGCTCAGCATCCAGTCTATCTTTGCCTTCGCAAAGAGTTGGTCACTCCTGAGATCCTTCGCTCCAGGAGTCGTCCGTGTTCCAGCACTTCTGCAAGGTCCTGTGTTTCCTGTTACTTTTTGGAGCTCCTCGTCTTGTCCTGATGTCCGCCTTCTGTTCCAGTCCTGATGTCCGCCTGCTATTCCAGTCCCAAGGTCTGTCTCTTGATCCGGTATCCGTGTTCCAGTCCTGATGCTACCTGCTGTTCCAGATGCCCATGCTCCAGCCCCGAGGTCTGTCTCTTGTTCCAGTATCCTTAGTGTTTGTTCCTGACCCTGATGCTTTTTCCTGCCTTAGGCTGCCAGTGTGCAGCAAACTTGCCTTAGGCTGCCAGTGTGCAGCAAACTTGCCTTCGGCTGCCAGGACTGCAGCACCAGCTTTCAGCTGCCAGGAGTGCAGCAACTTGCCTCGACTGCCAGGAGTGCAGTAAACCACCGCTTCCTCTTCCCTGCACTCTCCCGTTCTCAGCGTGGTCCGCGACCGGCCTTCCAGGGCTGTGTAGGGCGCGCATGGGACAGGGTGGTCCGCGACTCAGTCCCGCGGGTGGCCTGAGTAGGGCGCGCCCTGAGGGACAGTGCCCATGTCTTCCTTCAGCCTTCATTCCTGAGTCCACCTCTGTGCATCCAGTACCTCGTCCTGAGTCCACGTCTGTGCCTGAGTCCACGTCGTTCCTGAAGTCTCGTCAGTACCTCTATGTTCCAGTCTTCGCTGCCCTGGCCTCCATCCGGCCTGCCGCTTCGTGCCGTACCCTGCAGCAGGTCCGAAAGGGCTGGGAACGGTCGGAGGACTGTTCACAAGACCAACATTGCGTTGTTGGGTCTTCCGAAGTGTGCAGGTCCGGAGGAGGGCCTGTCTTCCCAGTCATCACTCCAGCCCTGCTCCCGTCCAGCCCATGCTCGGGCATGCCACGCCTCCTGCGGCACCTCTTCAGAGTTCCTCTGTGGTCGAGCCGTGGCCCAAGGACACACATCTCTCAGGAAGTGGGATCGCTCTCCTAGCGCTCCCCAACAGCTAAGACAAATATAAGCAAATAATAGTGCAGTTTTTCTCTCCAATCACCTGGTGGTAGCATAATACATAAAGAGAAGATCAATGTCCTTGCCTCGGGACAGCCCAAAATAAAAATCGTCCGGACCGCAGGAAACGGAATTTCCCGCGGGTCCACGATACCGAAACCGGAACCGATTCCGGCACCTGATTCATATCTCTAATTCCCAGTTAGCAGATGGATGAGTTTTGTTCATATAAAATCACCATGGGAGCTCTGCTCAAATGCCTGAACAAAGGATACCTACCTACAGAGGAAATCATTTATGTATCACAGTCAGAGGTAATTTCACTATTTATGGACAAATGGACTTTTATTTAATTATCAAATTGGTAAACTTTAACATCCAAGCCTGGTCCTGTTGCTTTGTTCCAGTATCTCACCCCAGTGATGCAACTACACTCTAAGCACACTGGGGTAGATTTTCAAAGGGTTACGCGCGTAACCCCCGAAAACCTACCCCAAACCCCCCCTGCATGCGCCCTGGGACGCACATAAGTCCCGGGGCTTTCCGGGGGGGGCGTGTCGCAGCGGCGTGTCATTCAGGGGAGAGGCCGCGGGCGTGGTTCCAGCCTGGGGGCGTTTCGGGGGCGTGGACGAGGCCTCCAAAACAGCTCCTGGGCTGGGGAAACAAAGGTAGGGGGGGTTTAGATAGGGCTTGGGGGGGGGGGGTTAGGTAGGGGAAGGGAGGGGAAGATGTGGGGGGGTGGAAGGAAAGTTCCCTCCGAGTCCGCTCCGATTTCGGAGCGGCCTCAGAGGGAATGGAGGCAGGCTGCGCGGCTCGGCGCGCGCGCAAGCTGCCGATTTTGGGCAGCCTTGTGCGCGCATCTATTAAAATCCGCATATCTATTAAAATCCTGCATACTTTTGTTTGCGCCTGGTGCGCGAATAAAAGTACGCGCGGGTGTACTTTTATAAAATCTACCCCACTGAAAGCAAGATACCATGGTTTGGGACATAAGCGAGATCTTCTCCCCATGAAAAGAATCCCCCAGGATTAAAGGTTTGAGCATGGGAGTACATTGCTAGCTGGAACAGCCTTGAAGAGGAATAAATAAGTTTGTGTGCCCTGGGATTAAAACCCTGGTAAGGGTTACAAATAAAATGTGATACAGTTAATACTTTTTCTGGGAGTTTGGGAGGAGGAGCTGAGACAAAGATAGTTGAGAAAATACAAGTCCACGTAAGGTTGGACTTATATAGGTTTTTATACTACTAATATTAGCTAGCAGTAAAGATTTTTTTTTTTACAGCTAAAACAGAATAGATACATAACTCAGTAACAAATGCTTGGTTTTATTTTCCAGGAACCCTTCTGCATCCAGCTGGAAGAAGTTACACAGCTATTAACAAAGGTAAATATACTTGAGTTTTAGCAAATAGTTACACTACAATAACTTTTCATTCTTTGTAAAAATATCTTCTGTTTGTGTTTCAAGTTATTCCCCAGCAGGGTCAGGAATATAGGTAAGCTAAAAATAATTCCTTTAAACTACTTAATACTATTTGAACAACTTCTTTTTTTTTTCTAAATTTGCTTTCTTTCAGTGACAGGTCTTCTCCAGGGAAGTTAGGAAAACTAAGATAAGTGTATACTATTGTGATTTCCTATTACATTGTGGTTTAATGAGATTAACCAGTTGCTTTCCTTTCTAGAACCACATGCAAAATATGGAATCTGTGCAGGTAAGTGCTTTAAATGCACCCAGTGTGTAATATTTGCACTTGTTCTGGCCAGAATTATGTCTACCCTTTTCTGGGAGCTCACAGGGGTAGATCTTAAAAACATACGCAGGCGCAAACAAAAGTACGCTGGATTTTATAAGATTCGCACATAGCCGCGTGTATCTTATAAAATCCGGGGTCGGCGCGCGCAAGGGGGTGCACATTTGTGCAACCTGCGCGTGCCGAGCCCAGCGCGCGCTGCCTGTTCTCTCTGAGGCCGCTCCGATTTCGGAGCGGCCTCGGAGGGAACTTTCCTTCGCCCTCCCCCCACCTTTCCCTCCCTTCCCCTACCTAACCCACCACCCCGGCCCTATCTAAAACCCCCCCTTACCTTTGTTGGCAGATTTACTCCTGCTGAAAGCAGACGTAAATCTGCGCGCGCCAGCAGACTGCTGGCGCGCCATCACCCGACCCAGGGGCTGGTCCGGAGGCCTCGACCACGCCCCCGGGCCTGCCCCCGAAACGTCGCGTCATGCCCCCGAAACATCGCGTCATTCCGCAACGCCCCCCAACACGCTCCTTGTACGAAGCCCCGGGACTTACGCGCATCCCGAGGCTCTGCGCGCGCCGGCGGCCTATGCAAAATAGGCGCGCAGGGCATTTAAAATCCGCCCCACAGCAATTACAGACTGATGGAGTCATGACGACTCCCAGGAGGATTCTGAAAGACAAGAGGATAATGGGTGATTCCAGAACATCAGTGGGTCCTTGGATGATGCTGTCCTGCAGCCCTCTTTCCTCTCAGAGAAAGCTGCAGTCATAATAATAATAATATTTTTTAAAATTTATATTCTGCCTTTCGTGACACTTCAAAGTGGATTACATTCAGGTACTTAGGTGTTCCTAATTCTAACTAAAATAAAGTGCTATTTATTCTCACAGACACAAAAGTTCTTCTGGAAATGCTTGCAGAAACATGCCTATCCCTGTGGGTGCATCTTAGTTTTGTTTCTCTGACTACAAGATAAATGGGGAGGGCAAATTTCAAAGCCATTTACCTAGATAAAGTGATCCTGTCTGAAAATTGGCCTTCTTAGCCCCACTTGAAAGCATGTAAGGGATTCCCCAGCATGTGTACTTTTAACTGGATTGCTAGGAGGCATTCCCGGCGGCATGGTTAGGTCAGGGGAGCAAAAGAGTATGCAAACAGTCCATTTTCAAGAGGCGGCGCATTGCTTTTCTCTCTCTCCACTGCCTGCACAAATACCAGGTGCACGGTACATGGGTGCTTTAGCATGCATACTTTATTTATTTATTTATTTATTTATTTATTTAATTTCTTTTCCTATACCGATGCTCAAGACTAGGTCTTATCGTACCGGTTTACAATGTAACTGAGGGGAAACCAATTAACATCAAGGTAGAAAGTAAAGTTACATTAAACAGGGAGCATAAAACCTGGGCAATGGAAGACAGTACAGAGTTTAAACTAAGAAACAATTAGAGAGAGATAAATATATAAATCAACAAAAACTGTAAGATACAAAAACATAGGTTTATCCTAGGCAGTTATTAGCCTGGTATGTCCAGAGGGAGAAGGAAAGGGTGAGGTTGGGTGGGGGGAAGGGATTGGGGAGGGGTGGGGGAGTGAGAGTCAGTGATGGTTGAGGAGATCCTTCAGTGGTAGGCTTCTGCGAACAGCCAGGTTTTCAATTTCTTTCTGAAAGTTGAATGGCATTGTTCTTGGCGTAAGTCTTGTGGAAGTGAATTCCAATGTAGTGGACCTGCTGTTGAAAGAGCTCGCTTGTGAATAGTGTTGTGGACCGATGATTTGTTGGGGGGGGCCTTGAGCGAACCTTTGTAGGCAGTTCTGATCGGTCTTGCGGAAGTATGTAATTCAAGTGGGAAGGTGAGTTGGAGAGTGGATTGCTGGTAGACTGATTTGTGGATGATGGTGAGAGCCTTGAAAAGTATTCTATATTGGATGGGCAGCCAGTGTAGAATTTTTAGTATTGGTGTGATATGGTCCTTGCGACGAGTGTTTGTAAGGATCCTAGCCGCTGCGTTTTGCAGCATCTGAAGAGGTTTGGTGGACGAAGCGGGCAGACCAAGTAATAGAGCATTACAATAGTCGATCTTTGAAAACAGGTAATTTTTATGCCAGGTAATTGTCAAAGAAAAGCCATTCAGGCAGTTTTTCCTTTGAAAAACAGCTGCAAAGTATGTGTGTTAAAAGTGCATTTGTATTTTGCAACTACATGGGATGCTCAAAATTATCCCCAAAAGCACATTTTCCTTATTGGTATGGTCTTCTCCTGTGTTTGTTGCCTTGTTTTATTTGTTCAATGTAAAGTGCCATGCTTGGCGTTTGTTTGTGTTATACTGTAAACCGATGTGATATCCTGGATGAATGTCGGTATATAAAAATTTTAAATAAATAAATAAATAAATAGATAGATAGATAGATATCATTTCAAGGTAGAGGTTAGTAAAAGTTGTAAAATGTTGACCAGGGGAACATGTGATGGCAGATTGTGGGTGTGGACTCTGAACAGACATATTTAAGTGACGTAACATGTCGCACCTAACCCCTGCAGCACAGTCCAACAAATGCACACACCTAATGCCACTCTCCTAGCCAGGGTTAGTGCTGTCTTATGTGAATGATTACTGTACTTTCCCCTCCGGCGGTAGCGGCAGGCCTATTGCAGAGCCAAATTGTGATCCAGACAGACAGGAAGGGTTTCTCCTCTGATGTCCTGGCCAGGGGCTTGCTTCCAATGATGTGGCCACAAGGTGGGGAGGGGGGGGGGGGAGTCCCCTCTGATAATGCAACCATGGATGTACCCCTTCGATGATGAAGTGCGTAGATGCTCCAGATCTTACTTTCTCTGTAGCATGTGGATAAACTCAGGTACCACTGTTATGAAGGTAGAGGCATGGCATCCCCTGGCATGGTGCCCTAGGCAGGTACATGTCATGCTGACCTCTTCCGACAGTCCTAAGTAGTGGCAGAATGCATTGAGCTTGGGGCCTGTGAGCCAGAATGTGCTTAAGGATTCCACAGTGGTCTTGTCTTCTGAACATAATTTCATGCACAAGGAAGGCGCAGGGCCACTGAAGGAACTGAATGAGCACTGAATGAGTGAATGAGCACTGGGCTCACAGGTCTCAGGATCTGGGACTGACACTGATCTTTTCAGACAGGGAAGAGATGGAAGGAGGGAAAGTGGTGGTGCGGAGGTTGGAAATGTGGATGTATTTGGGAGAGGGGGAGAAGAAGAAGGGAGAGTCTGAGAGTTAAGGCTGGCCAAAAATTATTCTGAAGCCCCTTACGAGAAATAATTTTGAGGCCCTGCCTCGGACAAATATTTTAAAAAATAATAAATATGTCTTTCTCCTCTCCCATGCTTTCCCTCTTTTAACTTCTCACCTCTCATTATCTTTACACTTCAGATTTTATTTTCCTTCTCCCACTCACCGTTTTCTACCTCTCAAAACTTTCCTGGGTTTTTTTCTCCATTTGCTCAAGGACCGCTACTACCCTCTTTCCTCCCCCTGGACAGGCCATAGTGTTTCTTTCTTGGGCCTGATCGGGCCACTACCTTTTGCTTCTTCCTGTATGACCCCCACCTCTTCTCACAAAGGATCAGGTCCGCCACTGACCCCTTTCCCACACGCGCCCTGCTCCACTATTGCTTCCCTTCCATCACAAAAGCCCTGCAATACCACTGCTCCCTCCCCTCTCCAAAGTTCTACCCCAACCCTGATCCTCTTCCCTCACTCAAAGGCATTGATCTGCAGTTACCCTTTCCAACCTTCTCAGGTTCCTGTCAGTTTCCTGGAGAAGGTACAGAGAAGGGCTACCAAAATGATAAGGGGAATGGAACAGCTCCCCTATGAGGAAAGATTAAAGAGGTTAGGACTTTTCAGCTTGGAGAAGAGACGGTTGAGGGGGGATATGATAGAGGTGTTTAAAATCATGAGAGATCTAGAATGGGTAGATGTGAATCGGTTATTTACTCTTTCGGATAATAGAAAGACTAGGGGGTACTCCATGAAGTTAGCATGTGGCACATTTAAAACTAATCAGAGAAAGTTCTTTTGCACTCAACGCACAATTAAACTCTGGAATTTGTTGCCAGAGGATGTGGTTAGTGCAGTTAGTGTAGCTGTGTTTAAAAAAGGATTGGATAAGTTCTTGGAGGAGAAGTCCATTACCTGCTATTAAGTTCACTTAGAGAATAGCCACTGCCATTAGCAATGGTAACATGGAAAAGACTTAGTTTTTGGGTACTTGCAAGGTTCTTATGACCTGGATTGGCCACTGTTGGAAAAAGGATGCTGGGCTTGATGGACCCTTGGTCTGACCCAGTATGACATTTTCTTATGTTCTTATGTTCCTACCACCTCTTTCTCTTCCTCCTTCTGGATGATTCTTCTTTCCAGCCACATTGCTGCTCTGCCTTCTCTCACTTTTTTCTGGCCCTGTATGGGCTGATGATGCCTGCTCCCTACTCCTGTAGAGGATTCCCCCACCTCCCCAATCCCGCTTTACATAGGGTGTTCTACTAAGTTGTCCAGTATTGCACTGGCTATGCTGCTTCCCAGTTGGGATGTAGTCAGCTCCTCCTTTCTTGCAGGACATGATGGCCAGATACGTCTCTTACAGTTCTGGAGGATTTTCCACTGTGGAACCTGGGTATGGGAAGGGTTGGTGCACAAACACACACATACTGCCCAGTAGGTCCAGTTTTTGGAGTGGGCAACCACATAGGGTGCCATACTCAATGGAGCACTGTTGCCTCCTCCCTCCTGCACCCTTCCATATGATGTCTGCAAGCAGAAGACTCAGGAATCCTGTGCTAGAGGAAGGTGGCTTCTATCTGTGGTGGTAGCTGAAGGATCAGGCTGCAGTGAGGAGGAGGGGAGTTGAAACAAAGAGGGCAATGCTTCTGGGCAGAAAAGGGGAGGGGGATGCTAAGCATGGTGGGAAAAGGGAAAGAGAACAGGGCAGAGTGAATGGTGATGTTAAACACAGAGTGAGGGAAGTGGTGAGGGGGGAGAGATACTGCTGCTGAAGGAGAGTGTCCACTGACAAAGCTGCCATCTAGGGGAAAGTGCCAATTTCAGTTTTCACACAGGGCCTCAGTTAACCTAGAGCCGGACCTACCTCCCAGCCCTTCACAGAGGAAATGTGGCTCTTTTTTACAATAGCCACTGTTGATCCAAGCTTCCACAATCTGGAATCGCTGTTTACTCATCTCTTGCACAGATCGCATCGTTGGGGCTGCGGAAGTGAGTGGGATCCCATGTGTCTGAGGGTGCAATGAGGTCGATATTCAAAAGCTATTTAGATGGATAGTGTTGTCCAGTAGGTGGTCCCTTGGGCCAAGGTGGGTTGATGCTACCTGCAGGGCAAGCCCTAAGGGTCCCCACCGTTGGCAGGCAGAGCTCACTGATTGACGGAGGCTAGCTGGATCTTCACCAATACCAGCCCTCGTTCCCCGCAGGTTGAGCCCTTGCATATCAGGGCCAGCTGGACTTAGGTGGGCCTCCGTCCGAGGTCTTCTCAGGAACAACAAGGAAGTCAACCAGGGGCCAGCAGCGGCAGTAGGAGTAGGTGTTCTGATCTGGACAAGGCGGAGTCCTGGAGACCCGGGTGCCAATGAGAACGGGAGGCAGAGGGCGCCGGAGTAAGAACAGACTGAAGCCTGAGAGGCCAAGTCCAGAGTGAGTTCAACAGGAGCATCGTAGGGCAGGCGGCAGGCAAAGAAGAGTGGCAAGACAAGCATGGGTCAAACCAGGAGTCAGATGGAGAATGGTCAGGCAAGGCAAAGGTCAAACCAGGAGATGGGCAGGAACGAAGTCAGATGTAGCAGAGGTCAAAGCCAGGAATCAATCAGTGGCATGGTCAGACGAAGCAGAGGTCAAAGCCAGGAATCAATCAGTGACGTGGTCAGACGAAGCAGAGGTCAAAGCCAGGAATCAATCAGTAGAAGAAAAGCAGGGTAGACACGGAACACAGGAGCAGGAATGGATACCAGGATCAGGAACAGGAGCCAGGTGAAGCAGGAACAAACCAGGAACCAGGAACATGGAGGAAATGCAGGAACAGGAACTAAGCATATGACTAGCATGGAGACCTGTTGCCAAGGCAAGGAAGCACTGGCTGGGTCTGGCCTTAAATACCGGGACCCAGTGACATCATCATCCAGGGCCGCGGGTTGGTTTCCCGCTGCGGCCCCTTTAAAAGTAGAGCTGATGTGCGCACGCGCGCCTAGGGAGGGACCCGGTGTGAGACAGCGGCGTCTCCCTGCGGACCGCGGGGGAAGGCCCACCGCAGAGCAGAGACATCTGCTGGGAGCACGGGGAGCGGCCGGGACACGGAGGCAGCTGCCCACAGCCACAAGAGAGGCAGAACCAGGTGCTGGAGCAAGCAAATGGGAGTAAAAGGGCCCGGCTGCGGGCCTGCTGCGGCCGGCACACGCAACAGATAGCTGAAAAGTTATCCATCTAAATGTCTAACCTGGCTATATTCAGCCTTTATCTGGCTAAATTCTAGCCAGTTAATAAATGAAGCAGCTAGAATTTAGCTGGATAAGTTAGGAGCGGTACAGGGGCATAACTGGGTGGAGTTGAGTTACCTGGCTAAGTTAACCTGCTAACTGAATATTCGGAGTTAGATGATTAGGGCCTCATTTTCTAAAGTATCGCAGGCCTGCGATACTTTAGAAGATGAGGGGCAGGGGGGCCGAAACGGGGGGGAGGGTCTGCGCTAGCCGGCAGCGATCGCACCGTCGCGGTGCGATCGCTGCCGGTTTCGCACCCAATAGCGCCACCATAGGAGGTGTAACTATTGGGAGCGAAAGCTGCCGCAAAAAGGCACTTACCTTTTCGCTGTCCACGGTGTCGGCGCAGTCGGCCCCGGTGATGCCCTGACTCTTCCTCTTCCGGGGCCGACTCCGCCCCGACTCCACCCCCATCCTGGTATCGCACGCGATAAGGGACTTTTCGCGTGCAAAAGGTCCCTTATCGTGTGCGAGCGGCGTGGAAAATGAGGCCCTTAGCTGGCTAATTCTGGTCAAGTCAAAGAGCTGTCATAAAGTTAGCTGGCTAACTAATAAAGATAGCTGGATATATTCAATATTGTGACTGTACTATTGAATATGCCTCCAAAAGTAGCCAGATAAGTTTATTTGGCTAACTTTTGCTATCTGGACTGTGTTTGACTATAGACCTCAATGTGTATTATAGGGATAGCTGTACAGATGACATTTCTTGCTGCCACACTGCCCCCTAGAAGTTGCATCCTGTACAAATGCATGTGTTACACCCCTGGTCACATCAGCCCATCTTTTAGTTTAAGTAGGCAACTGTGATCCCATTGTCTGATCTTAAGCATACTTCCTTGCAAAGGACAGTCTAAAGGAGTCAATAACAATGCTCTCATCTTGAGAAAATTCATGTGAAATGCTTCATTTTGAGATGGGCCACTGTCTATGTGTCAAGAAATGAAGGTAGGTTGCTCACGAACTATGGAAGCTAGTAGCCATAGGTGAAGCCAATTCAGCAATGGCAGATTCTCACTCTTCTGAAAATTCCTTGGGATGGTCATCAAGATAAAGTTGGCTGACCTCTGAAATCATATGTAGGGAAAATATCAAAATGCTAATAATAAACAAATCTCTGGGAAGAAAAATCAAACCTATGATGTAGTACAAGATCTTGCTGTAATGTGAGCTGTATGTTCTTATGCAAATCAACTTATGAAAGTTCATTTGACCATCATAAATCTAATGCATTTCTTTGCACAATATCGTGTTAACTCGAGTGTCGCTGTTATAATCATTGGTCAAATTTAGTCCATATTAAATTTTTCTTCTTTTTAAAAATATTTTAAAGTATGCATTTAAAAAGTCCCATTCACCAACACTTATTTGATGAATCCACAGATTAGGCCAAGACCTTAGGCTGGCACAGCATTTCGAGATCCCTTTCTCTACCTCAGGTGTTCAGGATAATTTATTTCAGCTCGGCAACTCTGCACTAAGGCTGATCTATAATTATCTTTTTTTTAAATTTATTTATTGAGTTATAACACTTAAACATAAATGATATAATCCATGAAGTCAGGAAATAATAACAATAATCAAATTTGTCATACACATATTAAACAGTTATCTAGCCCACATCTAGGAGGAATAGGAGAGTCGAGCCTGCTGTGTGTCTACCCCTTACCTAACCTTAAATAATCGGCTACTTTTGAGACTTATTCCTTAGAAAATGTTCCAATTGCGAAGGATCAAGAAAGACAAATTTATTATTCTGATATGTTATCAGACACTTGCAGGGAAATTTCATGAAAAAACTAGCTCCCAAATCAAGGGCTAGTTGTTTAAAAGAAAGTAAATGTTTTCTACGTGCTTGAGTTGCACGAGAAATATCTGGAAAAACTTGTATCTTTTGTCCACAAAATGTAAATTCTTTATTTTGGAAATATTTTGAAAAGAACAAGTCTTTATCCTGCTTTAGAGAAAAAGAAACTAACAATGTTGCTCTGGTAGGAATATTGTCTATGGAGTCTTCCAAAAAAAGTGGAGACCCCAGGACTTTCCAGAATATCAATACCCTCTTCCTGCGATTGGATCATTCTTTTTTTAGGCAAATAATACAACTTGGATATAACCGTGATTTTCTCAGATTTGAAAGATAATGCTTCAGTAACATTTTTAAAAAAGTTCAATAGGTGACAACAATCTAGAAATAGGAAAGTTCAATAAGCGTAGATTAAACGATCTTAATTTGTTTTCCAAAGATTCTATCTGGTTATGAAGCATTAAATTATCTTTAATAAATGATATATTAGTAACCTGTAAAGTATTTACTTGTGAGTTCAACAAAGTAACAGAAACATAAAAACATAAGAAATTACCATGCTGGGTCAGACCAAGGGTCCATCAATCCCAGCATCCTGTTTCCAACAGAAGCCAAACCAGGCCACAAGAACCTGGCAATTACCCAAACACTAAGAAGATCCCATGCTACTGATGCAATTAATAGCAGTGGCTATTCTCTAAGTAAACTTGATTAATAGCCGTTAATGGACTTCTCCTCCAAGAACTTATCCAAACCTTTTTTGAACCCAGCTATACTGCACTAACCACATCCTTATGTGCATATGCCAAGCTGGGTTCCGTGTATACCTACTAATTTTCAAAGTGGACATACATAAAATTACCCTACATTATTCATCCTAGCTTCTTGATCCACAAACTTAGTATACTAATCTAGATAGCTTATTATCAATTTTAGCAATCAATCTCCAGGCATCCAATAATGTTACATTCTCTGGTTCTACATTACTCCCATCTACTTCATCACTTAGTTCAGGATTTATTGATGGGCATGGGACCAAAGAATTACTCTCTGTTGCTGTTTCCCCCAACAATGTATGTCTCACCTGAATGTTACCCTCTCCAGCACTCCCATTTCTCAATAAGACTGGGACTGCTGAAGAAGGAGAATTTATAGAAATATTAACCACATCAGACTTATTAATAAGATGTTCTGTAACCGGTTGTAAGGGAGGTTGTGTAGACCTGGGACTTCAGGATACCCCCAAGATGGGAATTTCCTTCCATACAGTCCCTTAGATAGGACTCACCCATGTGTATTATATGGGCATCCATTGGTCCATGTTTCAATGATGAGGAGGGAACCGGAGAGGAAGTCCAAGTCTTAGATTTTCTTTTCCTTCCCATATTTTTACCCAGGGGCACGCCCCTTTGGTGCGTGGCTTTGGCTGCGCGCCACAGGGCCCTTACTTTTATGGATGACGTCACTGGGGGGCCATCCTCGGTACCAGGCCTTTCCCTCTCCTCAGCCAGGAGTAGAATCTCTCTCTTTCTCAGCGCTCTGAAGCAGGAATGGGTCTCTAGGTCCTCCAGCCATGCAGGTTTCACTCCCCTCTCCTCAATCTGCGCGCTGCAGGGCCCTTACTTTTATGGTGTCCCGGGGCTTCTGCTGATGATGTCACATGGGGGCCAACCTCGGTACCAGGCCTTTCCCTCTCCCTCGGCCTGGAGTAGAATCTCTCTCTTTCTCAGCGCTCTGAAGCAGGAACGGGTCTCGAGGTCCTCCAGCCATGCAGGTTTCACTCCCCTCTCCTCTTATAATTATCTATTTTAACTGGCTTAAACAATGTCCATAATCAATACAATGTTGAACTAGCAGAGCCTGCAATTTGCAGGTGTAATACAATTCTGATGCTCAATTAAACAGATATGAATCATGCGCTTAAGACATCCAACCTATATAAGTGGACAGTCACATTCCAATAAATACATTACTTATTGTGGTAAATACACTTGTTGTGATGTACAATCAGTAAAACTTCTATGTTTAATAGATTCGTCAGTAATAGGATGGACCCATTGGAGACCAGATATTGTGGTATCACACATATCGCAATTTCCACAGGGGAAATGTTCCTTGCATATGACTTCTGGCTGTGACTGTACTCCAGGGAAAGCTGCTCAAACAACATGCCCTTTGATGTTATTACCCCTCATATAAGATATTCAAGGGTGTTTCATAAAAATAGAATGCGTTGTTAATATCCTCCAGTGTTTCATAAGTGCCAAATTGGTAAATTTATATACTTATGTGTTTCTCTGAACTTGGTGAAGACTTATATTCCAATAATTGTGAACGATCTGCATAACAGGCTCTGCATAACAGGCTCTGACCTTCACCAGATATCCCCAATTTGCAAATCTCTGCAACAAATCTGATGATTGCTTTCTAGAATCAGGCAAAGTAGAGCAAACCAGCTTTGACCAGAAAAAGTGACCCACAGGTAATCCACATTTAAATGACCTGAGATGAAAACTCTGAAACCGTAAGAGATTAGTGATAACGCTGGTATCCTGTTTAATAATCATGATGTCCAAAAATGAAATGCTTTATTGGTAAAATATAAATTAATATCCAAAGTCTTCAACCAGTGATGAAAGGAAGATCTTCCTCCATCCCTGTCCACAGGAAAAAATATCATTGCTATATCTATTCCAGGTCCTAATGTTCTGAAAACTACTTGAAGGATATACCATATCTTCTTCAGATTTAGCAACGTAAAGATTATCTTTATCCTGTGTAATGGGAGATCCCATTGCAACCCCATGTGGCTGTGATTTGAAAAACAAAATAATTGTTACATAATACAAAAAGTAGCTAAATCATAAACATAAAAAAGAACTCCTCTGGGAGAATGGTCTTTGTTCAATGACTGTCATTACAAACTTAATGTTGCATTCTGTGAGATATTGGTATAAAGAGACTAAACATCCATAGTAACCAAAAAAGCATTATCTGGAAAATCAGATAGATGGTGCAATTTCCTTAGCATATGTGCTGAATCTTGAATATATGAAAAAGATTGTTGTACCAAAGGTTGCAAAAATAAACCAACAAAAATAGCTAATGGTTTCAAAAGGAAGCCATTTGCTAAAACTATTGAATAATATGGAGGTGAAAGATGGATTTATATATTTTAGGCATGACATAACAAGACTTGCTTTACATTGGGCACCTGCTCTTTAACCAATTCTGGAGAAGTCGCTGATGAAATTTCCTCAGGGAGCAAACCAAAGGAAAAGACAATCTCTTTCAAAGTGCTTTTCCAGCTCACCTTCACTGTCGGACCCAGACTTCTTCAAGTTTGCCAGAGAGCTGGAGAGGCTTGAGAGACCCCCCTCAAACATGAGAACCTGCCCATTAAACCAAGTATTTTATCCTAGAATGGTCTTCCAGGGAACTTTTGCAGGGTTAGGGTTAGGGTTAGGGTTAGACCTGCCAGCTCAGATAAGAGAGTCTCCAGTTCAAAGGGGCAGACAGAGCCTACTTTCATGGCTTGCATATGTTGCCACGTTTTGGGCAGTATCTCTCTCATGTATGGGTTGTGCTGCTTCCCCTAAGAAATGACCCTTCTATGGGCTCTTTTGCCATAAAGCACTGTGCCTTAGAACAGGGGTGCTCAAACTGGTCCTATGGGCTTCTCCCAGCCAGTCGGATTTTCCAGCTATCTCTAATTAATATGCATGAGACATATTTGCATACGCAGGAGGTAGTGCATGCAAATAAATCCTGAATATGCTTCAAAGGAGTTACACTAGGCTGAATACATAACGCCCCTCACTTCTGTGGTAATTGTTCTGCTGTTGGGGCTGAATTTCAAGATCCTGTGGTCTCGCAATATGTTTGGGTGGTGCTGATAGTGAAAATTGCAGCTTTGGAAGCATATAGCTCAACTGGTATATCAACAGGTGTGCATAAAATGTCCTTTTGGAACTGCGATTTACATCTTTAAGATAAGTCTATACTGGTTGGTGACATTATATGGATGGCTCTGCTTGAACATTGATGTGACTCACATATGGTTGTCTTTTGAAAGTTGCTTTTTTTTTTTATTTGATATGCTTAGAGGAAAAACTTAAATGGTGACCAGGATCACTGCTTTTATGGGTATCAACAGATGCATGTTCCATGGGCTCAGACAGTTCTGAAACAGGTGACAATGCATCTACTGAGATATGTGAAGGGATCTTTGTAAGGTTAGCAACTATAGTTGTTCTGAAGATTCTGGTTTATACCTGTGAAGTTGATGAATATGATGGTCTGTCAACCATTCCTATGGTGTTTAAAACTGGTCTGGCTTCCTTAATTGTATGTGGTATCCATTTTGATCCAGAGCTGTACTTCTGCATAAAGACTGGCTCATTCTTTTCTAACATTAGTGATGCTTTGGACAAGTATGGCACAGTAACACACCCTTGCCTTTCTTTATGATCTGCAGTTCAGCCTGGCTGTAAACATTCTCAGCAAGTCTTCAGATGATAATTTCTAAGCATTTCTGCTAGAATTTGTCCTGCTATGGTATTATGGCGCAGTTTAACATGCAAGTAGGAAATGAACAAGTCAGTCAATATTCTTCAAAGATCTTTAGCACATTTTTGGTCATCTCTACTGTTTATATCAGATTTTGTTTCATGAATGTCCTGAGTACTTTGCTCCATTGTCATACACAAGGGTGTCTGCAATGTATTGTAGACACAGTGCACTCTTAGTCAAAATACTCCTGGTTGCCACCTAACAGCTGGGACCAACATTCACAATCTAGGCTAAATATAAAACTGTTATGACATAGGGTTACTGTAACATATTCCAGAAGGCTGAAAATCCAGACGCTTCATGGCACTTTCACTGATATATACACATCAGTTGGACCATGAGCAGAATGATAAGGTAAAATTAAGAACAAGTGGCTAGCCTGGGAAGAGGGTGGATGGGGAGGTAGACTCAGAAGTAAACTAAGGAAATATTTCTTTAAAGAGAGGATAGTGGATGCATGGAACAGCCTCCCTGTGGAGGTAGTGGAGACAAGGACAGATTCTGAATTCAATAAAGCATGGGATAAACATAGAGAATCTCTAGGGATTATAAAGCTGAATAGTTGGTGTGGATGGGCAGACTAGATAGGCCATGTGCTCTTTTTCTGCTGTCACACTTCTGTGTTTCTAACCAAATCTGAAAATTGTGAGTGCTTGGTCAAGAAACTTTAACTTTCAATGAAATCACCATTGTGATAATTTTTCATCCTGATTAAGTGCTTCCAGCACCTTGATATTATTTAAGTAGTAATGTAGGCATTTCTATCTTTTTTTAAAATGTATATTCTGCCTTTCAGACACACTTATTATGTCCTAGTCAGAGGTGCAAAGATAAAGCTGAGGATATTATCAGTAACAAATTTTTCACGTATAGTGTTATTATGTAGCTGCTCTTCTGGCAGTGGACTTGGGAGGCAGGGGTCATATAGGGTCCCAGGACTAACTTCTCTTTTTCTATCCCACGTCCCGGGGTGTCAGGTTCTTTCTGGTTATATTTGCTGTTAAATGTATAGATGGATGTCCCCCTCGCCCCTGTTAATTGATTCCCCTGGTTCATTGTATCGCTCCCGAGCGAATGTTGCAGTTACATTGTAAACCGATGTGATATGTATTTTATACCGGAACGTCGGTATAAAAAAGTTAAAAATAAATAAATTCTGATGGGGAGAGGAACTGAAGGGGGGGGGGGAGGGAGGGAATGAGGAAGGCCCAAGGTGTGGGGATGACTCTCCTGAGTTTTCACTTTTGTTGGGAGGGTATGTGAGTGTCAACAAAATACTCTGAATGCTTAGGTTGGGAGTGCAAATACATTTTTACTGCAGCAATTCTTCAATAGCAAGTTGTGGCACTATACATTCCAGTTCTTGGCACAAATGTTAGTTATCACAATGTCAACAGTTAAAGACCAAATGGTCTATCCAGTCTGCCCAGCAAGTTGATTATGGTAGCAACTGCCGCTCCGCGTAGGTTACCATTGCTCTGTGCAGGTTATCACCATACCTTCTGATAAGGGGAGTAAATGACACTCATACAGGTTACCCCCCTACATTCTCTTAAGAGTAGTAACTGCCATTCCATGCAGATTATACCCATGCAAAAATGTAATATTCATATAGATTATCCCCTTTCTTCATTTCCAACCTCAGGCTTTAAGGGATCTGCAGTGTTTATCCTATGCCCTTTTGAATTCACTTACTTTTCTCATCTTCACCACCTCTTCTGGAAAGGCATTTCAGACATCCGTCACCCTCTCTGTGAAGAAATATCCCCTGATATTGGTGCTGAGTTGTTCACATGGAGTTTCATATCGTGACCCCCTAGTTGTAGTTTTCTTTCTAATGGAAATGGTTTGATGTTGTGCATCATTAATAAATTTCAGGTATCTGAAGATCTATATCATATTTCCCCTAATCCTCCTGTATTCCGGAATATACATATTTAGATCCTTCAGCCTCTTATCATAGGTGTTCTGAAACAGATCCCACATTATATTGGCTATCTTCCTCTGGACCATTTCCATCCTCTCTAACCTTTATAAGATAAAGTCTCCAGAAAATAAGAACATAGGAACATGCCATACTGGGTCAGACCAAGGGTCCATCAAGCCCAGCATCCTGTTTCCAACAGTGGCCAATCCAGGCCATAAGAACCTGGAAAGTACCCAAAAACTAAGTCTATTCCATGTTACTGTTGCTCGTAATAGCAGTGGCTATTTTCTAAGTCAACTTAATTAATAGCAGGTAATGGACTTCTCCTCCAAGAACTTATCCAATCCTTTTTTAAACACAGCTATACTAACTGCACTAACCACATCCTCTGGCAACAAATTCCAGAGTTTAATTGTGCATTGAGTGAAAAAGAACTTTCTCCAATTAGTTTTAAATGTGCCACAGGCTAACTTCATGGACTGCCCCCTAGTCTTTCTATTAGCCGAAAAAGTAAATAACCAATTCACATTAACCGGTTCTAGACCTCTAATGATTTTAAACACCTCTATCATATCCCCCACTCAGCTGTCTCTTCTCCAAGCTGAAAAGTCATAACCTCTTTAGTCTTTCCTCATAGGACAGCTGTTCCATCCCCTTTATCATTTTGGTCGCCCTTCTCTGTACCTTCTCCATCGCAACTATAATCTTTTTTGAGATGCGGCAACCAGAATTGTACACAGTATTCAAGGTATGGTCTCACCATGGAGCGATACAGAGGCATTATGACATTTTCCATTTCATTCACTATTCCCTTTGTAAAAATTGCCAACATTCTGTTTGCATTTTTGACCTCTGCAGCACACTGTACCGACAATTTCAATGTGTTATCCACTATGATGCCTAGATCTCTTTCTTGGGTGGTAGCTCCTAATATGGAACCTAACATTGTGTAACTATAGCATGGGTTATTTTTCTGTATATGCATCACCTTGCACTTATCCACATTAAATTTCATCTGCCATTTGGATGCCCAATTTTCCAGTCTCACAAGGTCTTCCTGCAATTTATCACAATCTGCTTATGATTTAACTACTCTGAACAATTTTGTATCATCTGCAAATCTGATTACCTCACTCGTATTTCTTTCCAGATCATTTATAAATATATTGAAAAGTATGGGTCCCAATACAGATCCCTGAGGCACTCCACTGCCCCTCCCTTCCACTGAGAAAATTGTCCATTTAATCCTACTTTCTGTTTCCTGTCTTTTAGCCAGTTTGTAATCCACGAAAGGACATCATCACCTATCCCATGACTTTTTACTTTTCTTAGACGCCTCTCATGAGGAACTTTGTCAAACGCCTTCTGAAAATCCAAGTACACTACATCTACCAGTTCACCTTTATCCACATGTTTATTAACTCCTTCAAAAAAGTGAAGCAGATTTGTGAGGCAATACTTATTTATTTTTATTTTAAGTTTTTCTTTACCGGCATTCGCGATAAATATCGCATCATGTCTGTTTACAATTAACAAGTGGATAGGGAACAAAAAAGGCAATAAATAACATTGATCCTAATAATAATAATAGTAATAATGGTAGTAAAGATTAAACAAGTGCAGGCTAAGGATTGCAGTTACATTAAAACAAGGGAGTAATACAACTTGGAGCAGAGAAAAGAAGCTGGGGTTTTAATAGAGAGAACATATATACTTGACTTGGGTAAAGCCATGCTTTGTTCCATTAAACCATTTCTTTATTTATGTTCTGTGATTTTGATATTTAGAACACTTTCCACTATTTTTCCTGGCACTGAAGTCAGGCTAACTGGTCTGTAGTTTCCCGGATCGTCCCTGGAGCCCTTTTTAAATATTGGGGTTACATTTGCCACCCTCCAGTCTTCAGGTACAATGGATGATTTTAATGATAGGTTACAAATTTTTTCTAATAGGTCTGAAATTTCATTTTTTAGTTCCTTCAGAACCCTGGGGTGTATACCATCCAGTCTACACCCCAGGTGTAGATTTACTATTCTTCAGTTTGTCAATCAGGTCTACCACATCTTCTAGGTTCACTGTGATTTGGTTCAGTCCTTCTGAACCTTCTCCGGTACAGGTATCTCTTCAACATCCTCTTCAGTAAATATCGAAGCAAAGAAATCATTTAATCTTTCCGCAATGGCCTTATCTTCTCTAAGTTCCCCTTTAACCCCTTGATCAACTAACGGTTGAACTGACTCCCTCACAGGCTTTCTGCTTCCGATATATTTAAAAAAGCACTTCAGGTGAGGCCTCACCAAGACCTATACAAGGGCATTATCATTTCCTTTTTCCTTTTGGTTATACCTAGCTCTGTGCAGCCTAGCATCCTTCTGGCTTTAGGTACCACCTTGACACATTGCTTCACTGCCTTCAGATCACCAGATAGAATAATCCCAAGGTTCCTCTATAGGTCCATGCATATTAGTCTTTCACCCTCCACTGTTTACAGCTCCTTTAGATTACTAACCCCAGATGCAAGACTCTGCACTTCTTGGCATTGGATCCCAGCTAGGAATGTACATTTATTTAAAACAAAAGGGCATCCCAAAACAAACTGAGTCCAATTCATTTCTTTCAGAGTTCCCAAAACAAATGGGGAGGGACCCCAAATTAAACAAATCCTATTCATTTCATTAATTTTTCTCCACTTTCATTTCTATGGCCCCTAGAAATCAATGTGAGAACAACAGGTTTACAGTTAGGAATTGATTAAGTATAGCAGCCAGCCAGCCCTTCCTAGTGAGTCATTCTGATTGCATGGCCTTGTTAGACATGAGTAGAACATGTTGTCATGGAGACAACAGAGATAATGTATTGCACTGAAGCATTTTTCTAATTCATCCTATCATTGCACATCGGATCCAGTGATGCTGATCTCAAAGACTGAGAAGGCATTATATGTTAAGGACACTGAGCTCTCTCTTAGTTAACTTTGCCCATTTTAGTCTGTTACTGTGCCAGTCAGCAGAGAAAGATAGGCAGGAGCTGCTGCAGAAGCTCTGCATGTTGCAGTTTTTTCTCACCTTTAGTTGCATCTGTCGGTCTCAGACAGCTTCGACCTCTGTGCCTCACCTTTCTTCCTTTTCTCTCCTCAAGCCTTGGGAAGATGGCTGCTGCCGCGTCTTCATGCCGCTCTCTCCGGCGTCCCCAGATCGGCAACGGTGACGGTGTTCGCCATGATTTTCCTAGGGCCTCCTAGGGCGCGCACGCCACCCACGTCTATATCCATGTCAAGGCGGGAACCTCGGGGATGTCCCCTCCGAGTGACATCATCACACCCTGGTATTTAGCCTGCCCTTTGTTTGCTAACAAACTGAGTTAGTAAGGATTGGACTGCCTCCGGTCTAAGCAGCTCTGCCACTTCCCAGCTGCCGCAGGAAGCTCTCTCTGCCCTTCGGGGTAATTCTTCTCTAACCTGGATACCCGCTCCTCGGGGGCCCTTCTGCTCTATTTCAGGTATCTATATTGAGATACCGGGTACTCGCTCCTCGAGGGCCTGCTCTCCCTAATTTGGTGCCTGCCACTGAACAACTTCTGCCTGCCAGGACTACTACAATACAGCTTGCTGCTTCAGCGAGTACTAACTCTTTCAGTCTGTCTCACCTTCAGCTTCAGCGCTCTGACTCTACGTCCAGGACCTGTCCCTACTATGCCGCGCTGCCTACCACCTACTTGAGTGTGAGACTGGTCTCCTCTGCTGAGAACCCCCTGGACAACTTCTGCTGGGTTACTTATACTGCTGTCCGCTCCCCGGGCAGTACCATCAAGCTGTATAATAAACTCAACTTCTCTGTGTCTGCATGTATAGAGTCTAGCCTAGTACTGCAGTTTCTCACGGGGCTCCTCCCGTGAGGAACCGCAGTGGCCATCACCGCAGTACCCAAGAATCCACTCCAACATCTCACAACCTTAACACTTTGGGGGAGGGTCGTGGCAGAGTGTGGAGAGCTGCTTCCAGTGCTGCTACTGATTTTCTTTGTCTGGGCAGTGGACACTAGGTGAACAGTGAGCACAGTGAAGAGACTGAAGCATACTAGACCTTGTTGTGGAGCCTGTCACTTAGATCAGCAGCGTCCAAACTAGTGCAGCATTCGCTCTGTGTTTTCTACATACACTCACATTAGTGTGGCATAGTCAGTGGGCATACAGTCGGTTATGGTACCATTGAGAAATATATAATCATTTTAATATCCAAACCCTCAATAACAAAATCAGTAATGTCAAGGATAGGGAAAGGCAGAGCCACATCCCTAATTCTACCATAGGGCACTTGCTGCCTGACACCTACTTGCCATACCCCTAATTCCACCATAGGGGACTTGCTGGCACACGCCTACCTGCTAAACCCCTAGTACCACCATTGCTACTGTTTTGCTACCTGCTATGCCATTGCCTAATTATGTAAATGGAAGTTTTGGTGCTTCCATGTTGTTTGCTGTTGTTTGTTTCTTGGTTGTACTTGGGGGTGCTTGTTTTTCCCCAGGAAAAATAAAGTTAAAATTTGTTAAAAAATCTCTTTTTTCCCTCCACCTATTATGTGGTTCTTTATTTTGTTCCCCTCTACAATTATCCCAGCCTGGATCTCCCACAGGCTGAGATCATTGCTTTCTTTTTGGTTTGTTAAATTAGGGTGTTTTGTCTCCAAAGATTTGAAAAAAGTAAAAACAAAACATGACACAGGTTTCACTATCATGGAATGGCACCTGTTCTACAGTTCTTCCTTTTCTCCAACTCCTCCCCATCTCATCCTGGTTTTTTCACCTTGTTTGATGGTTGATTATACTGAGGTAGTTTGTCAAAAAAAAAGCCCTCAATGAGAAGGAAGAAATACAAGCACAACAGAAAAGTTGCTGAAAAAATTAGTTCGGGGCCTCATGAAACAAATTTTGAAATGAAACATTTTTTCTCCTGAATTTCCCTAATTCCAGTTGCTTAATCTTCAAGTTTTTAAAATCACTTTTCATTCTCTCTACTCCTTCAGGCATGTCCACTTTATTGCAAATCTTAGCCTCATCTGCAAAGACAAATTTATCCTTCTAACCTCTTTGCAATGCCACTCATGAAGATATTGAACAGAACTGGTCCCAAAACTGATTATTGAGGCACTCCACTTAATACTGTTCTCTCTTCAGAGCAGGTTCCATTTACCATTACACATTGTCTCCTGCCAGTCAACCAGTTTGTAAGCCACTTTACCACCTTGGTGCCATCTCCCAAGCTTCTCATTTTATTCATGAGCCTCCTATGCAGGATAATATGAAAAACTTCTGAAATCCAAGTAAATCACATCGACTGCTCTTACTTGATCTTACTTGATCCAATCAAAAAAATCAATCAGATTTATCTGACAGGACCTTCCCTCTGGTGAATCCGTGCTGCCTTGGGTCCAGCAACCTATTGGATAGTTCACTATCTTTTCCTTCAGCAGAATCGCCATTACTTTTCCCACCACTAAGGTGAGGCTACTTGGCCTGTAGATTCTAGCTTCCACTCTGCTACCACCCTTGTGATGCGGGGCCACAATTGCTCTTCTGCAATCTTGCAGCACCACTATCAATTGTGAAAGCATCCCTTAGTAGATGGGCCAGAGAAAGAACTCACTCTCCAGGCATAATATTATTTATTACATTAATCAGTTTTCTGTATGACATTTAACTGAATGTAAAAATAAAGGAGATGCATGTGAAAGTTTGTGAAAAATGTAGACCTGTACTAAACTTGAAATAAGTCAGCAACAGGACTAAGAATACAACACATATGGAAACATAGAAATGATGGCAGAAGAAGACCAAACGGCCCATCCAGTCTGCCCAGCAAGTTTCACACCTTTTTTTTTTCTCATACTTATCTGTTACTCTTGGCTCTTAGTAACCTTTTGGTTCTATTTCCCTTCCATCCCCACCATTAATGTAGAGAGCAGTGTTGGAACTGCATCTAAGTGAAATATCTAGCTTAATTAGTAGGGGTAGTAACCGCCACAATAAGCAAGCTACACCCATGCTTATTTGTTTACCCAGACTATGTAATTCAGTCCTTGTTGGTTGTTGTCTGTATATAGATCCACTTTTCTTCATTCCCCTTGCTGTTGAAGCAGAGAGTTATGCTGGATATGCATTGAAAGTGAAGTATCAGACTTTCTCCCCTGCCGTTGAAGCAGAGAGCTATGCTGGATATGCATTGAAAGTGAAGTATCAGGCTTATTTGGTTTGGGGTAGTAACCGCCGTATCTCAGTAAAATCAACTCAGGACTAATTAGATAAGAATACAAACATCTCAGTATAACAATAGTTGTAGCAGCATGTTCAAGGCACTCATATAAATTCAAAGATCTCAGTAAAACAATAGTTTGAAATAGCACATTTAAGGTACCTCTGAAAGGTGTCAAGCAGTTTACAGTAGACCACACCCTCCTGCCCTCCGCTCTCTTAAGGCACTTTCCAACTGCTTTTACTACTATGCTCTGCCTCCTGCCCTCTTCTCCCTTTTCTGCCCCTTAGTGAGTGTTGATCCCACTATTGGCACTTCTCTCCTCCCCCTCCCCCTCCCATAATGATGACCATATTAGTCCCTCAATGCAGCTTTCTATCCTCACTGTCAGGCCAGCAGCATATTCAGAGCATGGGTAGGAGTGGCCAGAAATGCTCCTCGAAGTCAATACCCTGCTTGCTGCCACCTATAGTCATGAAGAGCAGCAGTGGTTGAAGATTCTGGCAACAAATTGCTTCCGCCTCTCCTTGGTGCAGTTTCAGGCTGCTTGTAGTGGAAATCAGCTACACTCTTCTCAGCCATCACTAAGTGCCAGTTTGGGCTTCTTGAGTCCGCAATCTTCCTCTCAATGGCATGGGATCGGGTAATGGAATTACACAGCAGCAGCTTTATAACAGAGCTCTTCAGAGGTGAGATTAGCCTGCTCTGTTTCTCAGCAGTTACACTTTGGGTGCCTCCCTTCTGGTGAAGGCCTGGAAGATGTGGTAGGCCTGATTGACAAACTGAAGAGTAGTAAATCACCTGGACCAGATGGTATGAACCCCAGGATTCTGAAAGAAATAAAAAATGAAAATTCAGCCCTATTAGAAAAAATTTGTAACCTATCATTAAAATGTCCGATGTACTTGAAGATTGGAAGATGGCTAATGTAACCCCAATATTTAAAAGGGATCCAGGGGTGATCCAGGAAACTATAGACCGGTGAACCTGACTTCAGTGCCAGGAAAAATCGTGGAAACAGTTATAAAGAATAAAATCACAAAAAACATTTAGATGGACATGGTTTCATGTTACTCAGCCAGCATGGATTTACCCAAGGGAAGTCTTGCCTCACAATAAACATGTGGACAAAGGTGAACCAGTAGATGTGGTGTATTTGGATTTTCAGAAGGCGTTCGACAAAGACCCGCATGAGAGGCTTCTAAGAAAACTAAAAAGTCATGGGATAGGAGGTCATGTCTTTTTGTGGATTGCAAGTTGGTTAAAAGACAGGAAACAGAGAGTAGGATTAAATGGTCAATTTTCACAATGGAAAAAGGTAAACAGTGGAGTGCTTCAGGGATCTGTACTTGGACCGGTGCTTTTTAATATATTTATAAATGATCTGGACAGGGGTACAATGAGTGAAGTGATCAAATTTGTGGATGACACAAAATTATGCAGAGTAGTTAAATCTCAAGCGGATTGTGATGAATTGCGGAAGGATCTTGTGAGACTGGAAGATTGGGCTTCCAAATAGATGAAATTTAATGTGGACATGCAAAGTAATGCATATAGGGAAAAATAACCTTTGCTGTAGTTACAAAATGTTAGATTCTATCTTAGTAGTTACCACCCAGGAAAGAGATCTAGGCGTCATAGTAGGTAATGCATTGAAATCATCGGTTCAGTGTGCTATGGCGATCAAAAAAGCAAACAGAATGTTAGGAATTATTAAGAAGGGAAAGGAAAATAAAACGGAGGATGTCAATTTTGAAACCACAATTAACGCAGAATGTTAAGCTTCTATGTACCCAAATGTTCATAAGAGATACCCCACTCCCAAAGTTATTCTTTATTTGCTTGTTAAACTATTCTCCCCCTGTTATGTTCTCCCAGTTCCACACCCTGCTACAATGTAACCTACTTAACTCGTTCCATGTAAACCGATGTGATAACGTGTTGAATGTCGGTCTATAAAAACAAATAAATAAATAATGCCTCTGTATCACTCCATAGGAGACCGCACCTTGAATACTGTGTACAATTCTGGTCACCGAATCTCAAAAAGGTTATAGCTGCACTGGAGAAAGTGCAGCGAAGGGCGACCAAAATGATAAGGAGCATGGAACGGCTGCCTTATGAGGAAAGGCTAAAGATTGTTACGGCTGTTCAGTTTGGAGAAGAGATGACTGAGTGGGGATACGATAGAAGTCTACAAAATCATGAAAGGACTTGAACAAGTTAATGCAAATTGGTTATTTACTCTCTCAGATAATAGAAGGACCAGGGGGCACTCCATGAAGTTAGCAAGTAGCTCATTTTAAACAAATCAAAGAAAATTATTTTTCACTCAACGCATAGTTAGGCTCTGGAGTTCATTGTCAGAGGATGTGGTTATAGAGTTAATGTAACTGGGTTTAAAAAAAGGTTTGGATAAGTTCCTAGAGGATAAATCCATAAACTGCTCTGATGGTAATTAATAAGCAATAGTAGCTTGTAATCTATCTAATGTTTGGGTACTTGCCAGGTACTTGTGACTTGGATTGGCTACTATTGGATACAGGTTACTGGGCTTGATGGACCCTTGGTCTGACCCAGTATGGCATATCTTATGTTCTTATGTATGTATGATGGGCTCGTGGACTCCAGGTTGGGAACCATTGCTCTACTTTACAGATAGCTGGAGTTCGGGGTGCTGCATAATCAGTGTTTAAAGCCCGGAGCAGGAGAAGGGCCCAGCTGTCACACAGTAGTGATATCTACTGGCCAAGCTCTCTCTCTAGAGAGAGTTGCATGGTCTGTGGACCCTGGCCAAGAACTGTCACTGCAGTGGCTGGGCAAGTAAGGTTATCAAAATGGGGGTAACTAGTGGATGTGGCACTTACTACCCTTAATCACTAAGCCTGACACTTTGATGCATCTCCAACATAGCTCTCTGCTTTCACAGCAACATAGAAGAGAAACTGGATTCAAACAGCATCAGAGGGCCCTGACTTTTATGGTCTGGTGAACTGATAAGCATAGGGGTAATTACATAGTGCAGAACATACTGGCATAAGCTTGCTGGGCAGACTGGATGGATCATTTGGTCCTTTTCTGCTGTCATTTCTATGTTTAAAATAGGGACAGCTGCAAATGAAGGCATATGGCACAGTTGCCCAAAAGACCCTGGCTTCGATTGAGCTAGTAGTCCAAAGAAGCAGAAGGAAACTGCTGGGCCAAAATATAATGAAAAAAGAATGTTATTTTTCAGTGTATCTTTTGAACCTGTCGATATGCTGCCAACTGGAAGTGTATATATTCCCAGAAACATCTACATATAAACTGGAAAATGAAAAAGATAATTAAATGAAGGGTCATCTTCCCCATCTACCAAATCCTTTTTTTTTAATGTAATCTGGAAAGTGATCTAGATTATGGAAGAAAACATTTGCCAATTACTGTTTACTGAATTTCTATACCAATGAACTGAGGCATTTCTAATTTTAATCCTGCTTCTTCCATTTGAAATGGATACCAAAGTATCCCCAAAAACATGTAAAAAACAAAACAGGATTGGGCTAAAGTTTCCCTCTAAAAAAAGGATTGGCCGTCAATTCTGCTTAACCACTGGTCCCAGCTTCACCACTGCAGTTCTGGGAAATATTAAAAAAAAAAAAAAGTAATCATTAGCGTGCTCTTTTCAGTCTGTTCGAGGGACTTTATTATCCCTGGTTCAGTATTGTTATCCCAAAATAAAGAGACTTTAGTTAAAACTATCAGCTCTACTAAGAGATATCAGAGAGAGCATGTATGAGTTGCTGCTGGCTGTGTCTTGCTTCAAGTGCAAGCAATATCATTCTTAAAAGAGTATGAGAGCACTTATGAATCCACCCCATAACATTAGACTGAGATGTTGGTACAGATGGCAGCCTATGATGGCTGAGCACAATGTCTGGATTCTTCCTACTAATTCAGGCTGATCATTACCTTTCAGGGCCTCGCACAACCTTTCTTCAGACCCAAGAGCTAAGATACAGTAATATCAGTATACAAAAACTCTTTGTTGAGTCAATAAAAGATACCATTGTCTCCACAGTGTCCTTTTTTTTTCTAAAACCAATATCACAACATGCATTAGGGTCCACAAAGAGATAGTAAAACAGAAAGTAACAAGAGAACAAGTATAATGAAATATTATAAAAAGCTAGACATCAAACTGCACAGACCAGATTTTTGACACATCAAATATATTAAATCACTCTTCTACTTTATTCTTACAAAATGTAGGAAAATAATTATTTGGATTTTTGTAGTACATTAGAAACAAAAGAAGGATACAATATGGTTTAAATATTTATGACCATGTCTATTCTGCTTATCCTAAGATCTCTTGCTCAGAGGATCACATTAGAAGACCACATCAAAATCATATGACAAATAAATATGTAAATCAACAAAATAAGACGAGTCACTGAATCCCAGCCAAGTCAATCCATTATTAAGGAGGAAAACAACACAGTCTAATTTCAAAAGACTGGTCCTGCACAATTTGTAACAAGGTGTTAGCAAGCCTGTCAGTGTGCCCTGCAATGCACTGGCCATTTTATTCATCCACCTTGAAAGAAATATATTTGTTGAGAATTTTTCCAAAATTTGCATATTAAAAATATAGAAGCCCAGACAAAGTCTTACTCCTTCAAAAATTCAAATTTAAGGCCAACATGGCCAGTGTTTCATATGAAATGCTTTTTCTGGAGCACAAACACATCATTATATTAAAGGATAATTGGAATGTTGTCTATAAAACAATAAAATCATACAATGAGTTCATAAAATGCCAAAAATAGAGCAAAGAAATACTCTGGCCAATCAATACCATTCTTCAATAGGATACCAATACCAAATACTCTGGCCAATCAATACCATTCTTCAATAGGATGGAAACGCTTCTCAAATTGCCAAAGTGGAGAACCAAAGGTAACAACCTCTTCTTCCTTAAATTCCTGGAAGCCGTATCTAGTGATGCAATCAAGTCATCTTGTATTGATGGAGCTCTCTCCCACAATGACAGACATCTGATTGTATCATCATAATGACAGATCTAGCCCAAAGGCTACTCAAGTTCTGAAATAAACCACCCGGTGAAACTGTTTTCAATCTTTGTATCCAACATTGTTCCCGTTGCAATAGTCTCAAATCTAAATCCTCACCCCGCCAATCAGGGAAATTATACAAAATTATACAAATTATATAAAATTATACAAAATCAGAGATCACCAAAACAATGGGAGAATTCTTCACATTAAATCTGCGGAGCCTTAAGGCGATGGAGAGAAAAACTAGAATGATATTCTATCATTCTAGTTGTAGCCATCTGTTTAGTTTTACTCATAAAGAATTTTTCACAAGGGCATTTGATGGCATAAATAACTCCTGTAGGCATACAAGTAGTGGAACATTTTAGTGAAATTGTAAAATTAGCTGATAAAACAAAAAATGGATGATATATGCATAGAAACATGACAAACAAAACAGATATCACGAGGCAGATGGTGTTGAAATACATGAGTTACAAACAGACTTCACAGAAGAATCAGAATGCACCAAAATGCTTCTCAAGCTACTTCCTTGTGTATTTGCGATCTAAAGGGGATCCTTAAAAATATCATGCATTTGAAGGACCGGCAGTTTTTCATAATGGAAGCATGAACATTGCTGACTTACAAGGAAAACGGTAATACACAAGTGATCTTTAGCTTGAAGCTGATAATCCATGACTGAAGAGCACAGTCTCTGCCATTCAATGAATTAGCTCACTGGTGGCCTCTCCTTGAAAGCGCGTGGATATGCACTAGTAAAATGCAATCGAGTATTAGAACATACAGGTTTACAATATAAAAAAGTAGTAAATCCCATTTCTGTTTTATAAATCCAAAAAGGAAATTTGGTGTTTCTGTATTTCCGCTTTGAACTTCAGATGACTATTTAGTGAATTCAACCTTAACTGAAGTTCATCAAAGGTCAATTGAGGTCCTTTCCACAGCAAGAAAACACCATCGATAAAACACTTCTAAATTAATACTTAAGACTGAAACGGGTGGTCAACAAGCCATTGAGCCTTGAATGCACCCATTTAAAAATCGGCCGATCAGGGGCCATAGTGGTCCCCATCACTGTTCCCCATATTTGCTGACAGAATTTTTGACTCAGATTTTTTGAGGGAATTCTTGAGGAACTTCATAAAAAATTCAGTTGGTGTTCAAAGAATCTAGTAGCTACTCCAATAGCTTCTTGCTGTGGAATACTGGTACACAGAGCCTCTATGTCAAAAGTGACTAAAAACAAGTCTGATGTATCCAAACAAAATTGCTCTAGAAAAACAATCATATTTTGGGAGTCCCATATGTATAATGATAGAAGAGAAACAAATGGGGCTAGAAAAAAACAATTAATAAAATAAGATAGAGGTTCAAGAAGTGATCATTTGCCAGATCGGATGGCCAAAAGTTATTTATACCATCAAATGCCTGTGTGAAAAATTATATGTGGGTAAAACCAAATGGGTGGTTAAAACTAGAATAAAAGAACATCGTTCTAGTTTCTTTCTTCATTGCCTTAACACTCAACTGGTTTCACATTGTGAAGAATTCTACCATTGCTTTGATGATCTCCAATTTTGTGCAATTGAATAAACTTTCCCTGATTGGCAGGGTGGGGATTTAGATCTGAGAATGTTGTGCCTGGAACAACATTGGATTCAGATTGAAAACTATTTCACCGGGTGGTTTAAATTCAGAACTTGACTTACGTGTGTTTTTGGGCTAGATCTGCCTTTACTTTTGATACAATCAATTGTAGGAGACAACTCCGTCGATACGAGTTGACGTGATTGTGTCACTGGATACGGCTTCCAGACATTTAAGGAAGAAGAGGACGTTACCTTTGGTTCTTCATTTTGACAACTTGAGACACATTTCTGTCCTAGTGAAGAATGGCACTGATTGGCCAGATGACTTTCTTTGCTCTATTTTTGGCATTTTATGAACTCGTATGATTTTATTGTTTTACAGTCAACAGTCCAATTATCCTTTAATAATAATGATGTTTATGTGACACAGCTCCAGAAGCATTTCATGAAAAACACTGGCCATGTTGGGCTTAAATTTGAATTTTTGAAGGAATAATACTGTTTGTCTGGGCTTCTATATGTTTAATATGTAAATTTGGAAAAATTCTCAAAAAATAGATTTCTTTCAAGGTGGATGAATGAAACAACTTACTGACACCTTGGTCCAAATTGTGCAAGAACAATCTTTTGAAATTAGACTGTGTTGTTTCCCTCTTTTATAATGGATAAATTAATATGTATCATAAGTTAGGATCAGTCAAATATGATGAAAAAAAGGTGTCAATGTTGTACACTCTTCCTCTGGTATCATACAAAGTGCAGTTTGGCCAAATACCCTAAAACTGTCAGTGTTTTGCTGTGACAAAGGCCTGCTTCAGGAGCCAACTAAAGTTTATCTAGAAAATAAAAATCTCTTATTACTGCATGCTTATCATGAAAACTTATCAGAGAGAGAGCAAAAGCACTTACTTGCAAACAGAGTGGACCATAGTCTCACAATGTTTAAAGATGGCCATAAGGGATTGACATGTAAAAGCATCAATCTAATCACAAACTATTGGTGACATAAAATTTACACTGGACAACATACCAACCTCTTCACTGGAGTCAATGGAGGTCATATAACATCAGACTAAGATAAGTACGCCTTGGATGTATTCGCTAGATTTTGCATTTAGTGGTCCCAATCTAAAGACCGTGTTTTAAGTGCAATTAAAAAATAAAAAACTGATTTTGTTTACAGTCACAGATTTAGATGTTTGGACATTTACTGGTATATGATTATAAGCAGTGCTTAGTAGCCATTTGTAGTTTGGCCAATCTGCACTTTGTATGATACCAGAGGGAGAGATCAATATTAACACCTTTCTTCAGCTTGTTTGATTGGTTTTGTTCATTGGGTGACCTTTGGTTTCTGTTTTTGGTTTAGTTTATAAGACAGAATGACAGAATACAAGTTTAATCCCTGAAGGTTCTAACTATGACCATTCATTTACAAGTCAATATTTCAGAATCAGGCGCTTTCTATCAGTGGTGTGTGATGGATCAAAAAGTCAGCTCTTCCCCTCTCCATTGTCCACTCCTTTCCTGAATCACCCCCACTTCCCATTCATCAAGCCCCTGCCATCAATCCTGCCTTTAACATTTTGCATCTCTAGTCTCTTAATTAATTTTTGGTATTGTGATTGCACCACTGCGCCTACACACAAGGCACTACTGCCATTTCTATATTTCTAGTTTCCAGATTGCATGAAAGCTTCCACATTTGGAGGAAGAGATGGAAAATTATAATTATTACTACATAATGCAATTATATCCATTATGCCTTCTAATGCAGCACCTCAATCTAGGTGCTCCCTGCAGCTGCACTATGACTTAAGGAGAAGAAATCAACATTTTAACCGACTGCTGAGTGTATGAGGTAAGGGGATATGAGAACAGCCAAAGGCACAGTGTCCAAAAGAAAGCCTTCCCCGCCAAAAAATATAACCAATATAATATATTTAAAAAATAGATGCATTTTTCCTCCAGTTCTGAGGGTGGATGATGCTATAGTTTAGTGCTGCACACATGGTGAACAGTTCAGCCTCATCAAAAAACCAAGGAAAAAGATAAAAAATTTTTATCACAAAATTGTGCTCAAAAAATTTTTATGGAATAAGACTGACTGTATCAGCAAGCCTGACGACACCCCTTAAATAATTTAACAGGGGTTGTCCGGACTTCTCGTCATGTACAGTCGGCCTTTTTCAATTAGATTTTTTTCAATTTTTTCAATAATTTTTGTTTTAAATAATTTTTGTATAAATGTTGCTTAAAAAATATTTTTTAAGTCCAGAGCAATTGTATCCAGTTATCTCAATTCAAAGACACAATTATTTCATTATTTGACTTGACTCGGTCCAGAGAAATTATTATTTTCAAAGCCAAAGAATGTGAATTTTCAATGAACAAAGGACAAGAATATTTGTTAAATAACCTCGACACCCGGCCGATGTTTCGCTACTGCTTCATCAGGAGCGTGACATTATTTACTTCCAATGTCTCCCGTTGAAATTCTATACAAGGAGCTTATAAAAAATCTTGCTTGTCCAAGTATGGTGTCTCCCGTCGAATTTATTTCATCGGGAGCCTACCCAACCTTGTTCCGCTCAACATTTTAGCAGCGGTCTCATTTTTCAGAATTGTTGCTTCTCATTATTGCCCGGAAACAACCTATAGTGAAACATACATACATGTTCTTTAAATATGTGTAATTATATAGCTTATTCCTAGTTACTTAACTTAAACTCGTGAGCACTGCCAAACCTTCATTTTGGACAGACACCGTCTCAACTGGCTTCCGGAGTTGCAGGAAACAGCAACCGCTTGAACGCGTGGTGAACGCTTAAATAGAGAATGTCAGCCTATCAAAATCAGACAAGGGCAGTCAATCAAAAGGCAGAGATGACGTCATTGTACGATCAGCTGTGAGCCACAACTCAAAGGAAAACATTTAATTCCTGTTCCCCATTCAGTCCATTAGGTTGTAGTGTATCAAGGAAATTAATCCATTTTTGCTCTGCCTGCATTAATTTCTTGTTGAGATCGCCTCCGCGCCAATGAGGCAAAATTTGCTGTATTGCACATACTCTTAATTCTTCAAATTTATGATGTTTGGCTAGACAATGCGGGACTAAAGGAGCACTTATTCGTTGCGTGTTTATACTAGAACGATGTTCAATCAGTCTCACTCTCAGTTGTCGTATAGTTTTCCCCACATATATCATTTGGCACGGGCAAATGATAATATACACGACACCCATAGATGTACAATTGGTGTCTTGTCGTAATGTAATAGTTAATGATGGATTTTGTAATAATACCTGTGTAGTATCCATCATTACATTGCATACAGAGCATTTTCCACAGGATTGATGTCTCCCCAAATTATGATTCACCTGTGGGGGCGATGAGTCAGAATGAACCAGTTGGTCTCGTAGGCTAGATCCTTTAGTGTAAGTAAACCTTGGACGATTACAAAATTCAGTGTAATTCTGAAGAATGTGCCAATTTTGAAAAATTGTCTCTTTTACCATAGATGCCATAGGAGTGAAGGGGATAACACATGTCAACATATTTTCCGTGTGTTGATCTTGATGTGATGGCAAAAAAAAGCCATTGCTGATACAGTCAGTCTTATTCCATAAAAATTTTTTGAGCACAATTTTGTGATAAAAATTTTTTATCTTTTTCCTTGGTTTTTTGATGATTAATTGAATGGAAAATTATTAGCTCTTTTTGTATATTTTTTTGAACAGTTCAGCCTAACAGGCTTGTAGGCTGGTTTATAAACTCCTCCATGCTTAGGCCAGAGTGAAACATGCCAGCTTTCCAAGATATTGATGCTCGGATATAGTCCTCCTCAGTCCTTAGTGGCTGCATCTTTTTCTAAGTGCATTCTTTGTATTGCAATGTTGATTATTTGCTTTCTATATCTTTTGTAACATCTTATCCAGGTGCCTTTTCAGTTTTTCTCTGACTCCATCTGCTGGAAGGGAGGCATAACTCAGCAGTCTGGACTGATCCTGGTACGTACAGGGAATGCTGATTATTTGCTTTCTATATCTTTTGTAACGTCTTATCCAGTCTAGATCCAATTCTCTGTAATGGTATGCGCCTGTTTTGCTTGTTTCCTGCAACCTTGCAAACTGCCAGCAGTGTGTGGGTACCAGTTATAGCTTGCTTTGCAAACAGCATTCTGGACCATTAGAACAAAGGGGTCCACTCCTGATGTTCAAAGATAGCTCATTCCATTTTGATAGATTTATAAAATAATTCTTGTATAATGGTTGAAAACAAACAAGCATTGGGTTTTGTCAGACACCATCATATAACTGAACATTAAATTCATGTAAATCAGCCAATACATCTTGGCAAGGTACCTTTAAAAATGTTAATTGATAGTACTCTGTTCTCAAGCAGCACTAAAATTTAAACTGAGTTAAAAGAATTAAGAATACAAACAAATGATTACAGTTAAACATTTTTTATTTAAAAGTAAAATATGTATGGATTTGTTAAGACCTCATCCATCTTCAGGCATGTTTCACTAGAGAGGTCCTAGTATGGAGGATGTGAATTCTAGTAGCAGCAGGTCTTCTGAGGTGTCAGTGCTGACACCAAATTTGAGATCAAGTGGAAGGTCTCCTGCCGTGGTCAGAGAGTGAGCCGGTGGTGATATCTGAGAAGAGAAAACGTGGAAGGAGCTGAAATGTGCCATTTGTTTTACTAACAGCGAATAAGTTTAGTACTTATAGAACTGTAATAATGCATGGCAGTGGCAAGCTGAAGGATTCCAGCACATTTTCTGACTGTTGTAGGCATTCAGCCTTTGGCTTTGTGCCTCACACTGTGCCCAAGTGTGTGTGTTGGAATCCTCTTGCTCGGACCTTGTTGTGTGCTACTCTTAAGGCACAAACAAAACCTGTCATGAGTCACCATTTAATGGCCAGGCATCTTTAACAGTGTTTAATGACATCACATTGTTTTTCAATTTCAGCTGGGACAAATATTGAAAATGAACTAATAACTGAAGGGCATGAACTAAGTAAGCAATAATATATAGTGGAGTCTAAGCTATCCACATGGAGTTATAGGCTAAATGCTTTCAGACATCTGGATATCCTTTAACGCACAATGAAGTGTATTATTGCACTTATAAAATGACTTGGGACCAAAATCCATATCCAAAGATTTTGATTGTAAAGTTAAAAATATATCTGAGTTTTTTTGTTTACTTCTTTTTAACTCTCCTAGCCAACATTTCAGTCGGGTTAAGGCACAATGAAATGTCATCGAACACTGTCAAAGTCTGCCTGAACATTCTCTACTCGGGCTACATGGGATGCCACCAGGTGTTGTTCTGCCCAGCAAAACAGCTTCTGGGCCTCTTGAGACAACATTTGACCCCAAGTTCCTCTCTGATGGTTGATATAAGCCACCGTCGTCACACTGTCCGACAGAACTCTCACCACCCGACCACGCAAAAGTGGAAGAAAGAATAGCAACGCACTGCGAACCACTCTCGTTTACAATCGACTGATAGACCATGATGCTTCTTTCACTGACTTCTGACTTTGTGCTATTTGCCCCCTGGCAGATGGCCCTCCAGCCTTTCAGACTGACATCTGTGGTCACCACTACCCAATCCGGGACTTCCAACTCCATCCCCATCTCCAGATGTGCTCGGGAAAGCCACCAGGAGAGAGTGGACCTGGATCCCCTCTGTAATAGTAGCTGAAGCTGAAACTCCTCTGACTGAGGATTCTAGTGGGACAAAACCACCATCTGCAAAGGTCACAGGTGTGCAAACACCCAGGGAACTAGATCGCGCGTAGTCACCAGAGAACCCAGGACCTGCAAATAATCCCAAACTTTGGGAATGGGCAGCCGTAATAACCTCTGAATTTGTGATTGCAGTTTAGCCATGCACCCCTCCATAAGAAACAATTTTCGTAGCGCATTGTCGAAGCGCGTCCCCAGGTACTCTAGCGACTGGAGGGAATCCAGTTTGTTGTGACAGGATTTACGATTGCAACTTTTGCATGACCTGTTGGACCGAGCATAATGGAGTGCAGGATCTCCATCTGGAAACTAGGAATCTGCAGGACCGCATTCACCTTCTATAGGCAGAAAGGGCCAATAGGTCACTTCTTTCTTTGGCACCACACAATAGATCGAATACCACCTGCAGCCCCACCCCCCCCGGGGAACCAGGGTTATCGCCTCCTGCTTTAGAAGCCGTTCCACTGTAGACCAGACTGCTTCTCGCGTGGCGCTGGAGACGCAAGGGGAGGCTATGTAGTCTTCATGTGACAGACGAGCAAATTCTAAGGCATAGCCCCTTTCTATGACTGTTAGATCCCACTGGTCTGTTGCAATGTTGGTCCACGCCTCGTAAAAGAGAGTCAGAAGTCCGCCTATAACTGCCAAACATGAGTTTGCCTTTAAAAGGAAGAGTTTCCCAATTGCAACTGAGAGCACACATCAGCCAACCAATTGCACAATCGCAGGAGCCATCTTGTCGAGACAGCAGACATCCTATTCCAGTTGGACATGGGCAGCAAGTTACATAAGGCATCCTCAGTATAGGCTTCCCCAGCCTCCAAACATTCTGCCTGCTTGCCCTGAGAGAGCACTCGGACTCCTTCCCTTGAATCTGTTGATCCTAGTCAAAGCAAGTCTGTGCCATGCAGCTTCTGCGCACCGCCGCTCCGGTGGACTTCATAGTGGTCTCCAATACTGAAGCATTCCCAACCTTGAACATTATGTTCTCTGGCAAAAGAAGATGCAACGCTGCTCTAACTTTGTAGCCACAATGCCACTTCAGGAGCACACCACGGGAAAACTTTAGTGGGACCCCCAGTCCCCTTGAGAATGGGATCTTCCCCCAGCTGCTCCAGCTCCCCAAAACCATCTGTGGTTCACGCTCTTCAACCACAGGGATTACGCCCTATTACCATCTTTGGGAAAGTTTCACAAAGGCTCTTCCTCACTCTCTTCCTCTGAGCCCCAAAAGAGCTAAAAAAAACCAGGATCTGCCCCTACTCTTCCCTGCTTGGCATAGGAAGGCACCACAGAAGGACCAGAGTCTAACCCCCAGGAAATAACCCTAAGGGAGGAGGGGGGTCTGTAGTAACACTTCCTTGCTCAGAAAAACTGGGGAAACTGAGCCACTTCCAAACCTGCAGGTATGCTGGCACTGGGTGTCCCAAACACAATGCGTTTACTAGAGAAGAAAATAAAACAACCTGGCTGCCGTTTCCGCGGCTCCAGCAACTCCCTCAGTGGAGTGTCGCAATTAAAAACACACTTTTTTTTAAGTCGCTCCAGAAGTAAAGAAGATGCTCCAGGGTTGTTGCTGTTATGTTCTCAGAGACTGTGGATCCCCGAAGCCCGTAGCTCTGGTATTTTGGTCCCTGCCATGAGGCACTGCTTGCCGAGCCAAGAGAGGAGACAAAATGGCCATCGAGAGCAGTTGCTGATTTTTTTTTTTTTTAAAACAGCAATTGAATAACAAAAAATGGTGACCCTTAGGGGCTGATCCCACTGAGATCACTGATGTCTGAGGCCTACAGCTGTGCTCTCTTGCTCCTAGCAATGAAACTCCTGTACCAATGGAAGGGTCTGCATAAACCTCTCCCACAATTCCTCAAAACGTGGAAGAAGGCAAAATGGCCATTTCTGCTTTACTGGGCCAACAAGATCCAAAGTCCAAGATCAGCCAATGAAACAATGCTGCCCTTCCTCCAACAATAGCAAGAAGGGTAAACTCTCCCTTAGCGCTTCCACGAACCGCTGAATCATGAGGCCACAATCCTTGCCTTACGTATCCTCAAGCAGGGCCCTGTTTCTCTTTCATGGTGGGAGTTGCCATGGCATCAGCCTGGTACCACAGATCAAATCAATCTACCTCTGTTTTTCCTTCTCCCTCTCACTGGCCAGAACTCATTGTCGCTCAGAAACCCGTACTGTGAGCAGGACTTGTCAGCAAGGCTCCCCTCTTATAACTCTAGTCCATTCCCGATCTCCTTGGACATTTCTCGGTTGTTTGTTTTTGTTTTTTTTTGCTCCCTCAAACTAACCTGTGTGGGAATAAACTTCAAGAACAGAAAAAAAAGAGATATACTTCCCTTTTTTTAACTCTTCTCTAGGAGGCAGGAACCAACTTCCAGTAAGGAGACGATGCCAGGAAATGAGAGCCAGCACCACTGGCTTTACACCTTCCTAGAGGTATGTTACACTCACATTACAGGTACGAAGCAAAAAAGGGCCTCTGACACACTGTTTGAACCTATTCTACCAGGGGGGTAGTCCCAAGCAGGACCTAGCACATCTGGAAGTATAATCTTTATCTCCAGGTCTGACTGCAGGATTCAGCATCTCCAGGACTGACTGCAGGATACCATCTGCTGGAGAGAGATAAATACCATACGGAGGTAGTGCATGCTAACATAAGTAGCACATCGTTAATAAAACATTTCTTCTCTGTTAATAGGGGAGCAAAACCTTTGCATCTATACCGATCTGGGGCATGAATAGGAATAGCAATCATTCAAAGTATTACAGAGCTAGCAGTCTGCTTTACAGGTTAAGCTGACAAGGCAGCATTATGCCACACATAAAGGACATGTTCATTTGGTCTTGTTTTTACATAGTTTGGTTCTTTGTTAGGTGAAATGGAAACTACAGATTCTTATGTGCAAACGATAATCTGCTAAAGGGTAACAGGCATAGGGAAGAAAAACGTGAGAAAAAAATGCGGGCCAAATATCCCGACTACACTGTTTACAGGAGCCATGTTGGCATGCAACATGGCAGTTTCCTCTCCCTGAACTCTGTTTTCTCCCCTAGATTTTAGAAGGCAGATTCCTGGCATCCATCTGTCGACTAGACCGTAAACGCCATGGAGTGGAGCTGGGTCTGTCTCTTCTATGTTTCTGGAAAGCCCTACATGTAGGGACATACAGTAAACATGTACTAACAATAAGTCAAGGACTGAATCTGTTCTCTCTTAATATACAGCTATCCTGTCACTGCATTGTAGTTTAAAAGCTGCAGCTTAAAAAAAAAAAAAAAGGACCCCCCCCTGCTCTAAAAGCGTAGCTACATCCCACTCAGCACTACGATAACAGCAAGAAAGACAAACGAAACCTCCCAGGCGTCTCGAACGCTCAATACAGTTGACCCACCGCGCGAGGCCCTTTATTATGACGTTGAAATATGTCCGGTCTTGTATCGATAAGTTTTCCGTGCGCATGCGCAGCTCTCTCTTTTCTGCTAACGAAGATGGCGGGTACAGAGTGAGTATCTTTATTTCTCCTTTGTATCCGCAGCCATCGGTATTACAAAAACTGGTCGTTGGCGCTTTACCTAGCTTTATTTGGTGTTGCGGCCTCCGGTTGTTGGCTGCCCGTATTATATTAGGGGTCGGGGAATGGGGAAGCGACTAGAAAATGCTATGACAGGCAGACGGCGCTGCTCGGAGGGAGGCGGCGGGGCCTGCGTGAAGAGGTTTCTTTTTGCAGCTGGAGCGGCGGCCACCACCACGCCTGGCTGAACCTGAACCTGGACTATCAGGGCCTCGCTTCTTTCACTCAGGTGGATAGACTTATAGTCGAGGAAGCGGCTTGCTGAGCTCCGGTTTCTTGTGGGAGGCGACCCGTGCTCTGTCTTCCGCGGAATCTGCTGTAGGTGAAGGACAGCTCTGGCCTAGTAAATGTTTCAGGGAACTCCAGTAGCTCACTGTTTCCTGTTAGATGGACAGGTCTTGTAAAAACGATGTGCTGAAATGCCTAAGAAAGTACGGACCCTATTATCTTGATTCAACACAGCAAAGAAGGGCAGTGCATAAATATACGCACGTCTTTCTGTGTATGTGTGCAAATAGAAGTGTGTTTATATGTATGGATCTACCTATATATCTATGTGTGTGTGTGGAGAAAACAGTGTGTTTAAAAAAGGTTTGGACAAGCTCCTGGAGGAAAAGTCCTTAATACATTATTAGCCAGATAGACTAGAGAATACTATTGCTGCCTCTGGGAATGAGTAATAAGAATCAGATTTAGTTTATGGGCTCTCATCTGCCAGGTACTTGTGAACTGGATTGGCCACTGTCAGAGACAGGATGCTGGGCTTGATAGATCTTGGTTTGACCCAATATAGCAATTCTCATGTTCTTATGTATGTGCATCTGTCTGTCATATATATATATATATATATATATATATATATATATATATATATATATATATATATATATATAAAACTCTCTGCATGTATATATACTGGATGTTGCATAACCCTTGCTTTTCCCATTGCAGTAATAACCAGAAATCTGATAGAAATATGCAATGTACAATTTTAATCAGCATTCAAAATGGAATTAAACATAATTAATAGTCGGTGTGCCCACAGCTTGCAAAACAGCTTTAAAATAAGCGGTGCATGAACACAGCAAATTTTGAAATATATCAGTATCATTTTCCAAATTTAATAAGACCAATTCCAAACGTTGATGCAAACTTTCAGTGGAATGATGTGCCTGATCACTTTCCTTCAACATTAAACTCTCTACCATATTTTTGGTAGTGTTTAAGCCTGGATTGTACCATTTTCGTTAAGGCACCATGCATGTGGCATTTGCTCACATGCATGGTGCCTTATCATGGACAAAAGTAGCTTCGTCTAATACTAAAACGTTTTCCGATTCACTCAAAAATGGGATAACATTTTTGGCTAAAATCGTATTCCAAAAATAGGTGCCGGCCCAAGATTCCCCACGTTCTTTCATTACCCACAACATTTTCTTTGCTGTGAACATGACAAATCTACCAATGCAAGCAGGTTTCTGACAATTTGGTGATAATGTTCCTTATCACTAATTTCATTCAAAGTTTTTGACCAAACTCGATCATTTCGAAAACTTGGTTTTCGACTTGACGAAATGAAAAATTTTGTAACCAGTTTGCCAGACCAAGCCTGTCTTGGATATGAAATGCTTGGATACTAGCCCTGACTCAATAATGATAAACTGTTCCTCTATCAACATTTTTCCTCCTCTCATTCAAAATCGTAAGAGTCACCTGATCACAGCCTTTTTTTCTGCTTGTTGCTGGAATTTTCAATAATATTTTGGTTTTCTTGGGACTGTATTAGCGGTTGATTGTCACCAAATTCTGTGAAACACTCAGCAGTCATGCCCCATGTCCTCTGAACCCAGCTTTCGTTTAGACCTAATTTTTCAGCAGTCCACTTTTCCATAATAAAGGTTGCTCCAGCATCATGCGCCTCACGAACTGCAATATGCTTAATATGGTCAATATGACACTTTTTTTTTTTTTTTTGCTATCATATGTTCTGGCTATAAATAACTTTAATATGTAAGGTACTGTTAAATTCCAAATTGAATGGCCTAAAAAATACTACAAAATTTACATTAGTGAGATAATCCAATAGGATGCTGGGGTCAGTAGGATGCTGGGGTGGGAGAGGCAAAGGTTTTGTAACACCTGGTATACATATGTGTGATGAATATATATATAATATATCTATACACACATAACACTCTCTTTATACATACGGTATGTGTGGATGTGTGTATAGATATATTTTATTTCCTTTGCCAGTCTTCTAGAGCAGTGGTTCTCAACCTTTTTCCTATCATGACACACCTGACAGACCACGCTCACATGTGTGACACACTACTCATTACAGTTCATGGTGGGAATAAAATAAATAAAGGTCCAGTATTATTTTTATTGTTATGAATGACACAAGGGAAAGATAAGTACTCTGAACAGAAATTGCATAAATAGTAAACATCCCTTTCCTAGCATGTAGCAGATGGACTCAGGACCAATGGGTATAGTGTACTCCTGATAGCAGTTGGAGATGGATCAGATTTCAATCTGTCGTCAGCCCTAGTACATATACCCCTGCAGGAAGTGCAGCTCTTCGGTATTTTCCATCTCCATAGCAGATACGAACTCTATGCATGCTCGCACAGCGTTAGAATAATTTCACCAAAGAAAACCAAAAGAATAAGAAGAAATCTTACCTGCTCTCCTGCGGTGACACCCATTGGGTCCCTCCACCAATTGAGAATTCCCGAGGTGATCTGAAGATATTACACCAGGCCTTAAGACACCAATATACCTCCTATTAGGAAAATGGACCAGGCCAGGCTGCTATAGAGCCCTATACAGAAACTACATGCCAGTAGAATACCTCACCTCAGTCACATGTGCAGACCCTCACCTAACAAAGAATAAAGAGACCATAAAGCATAACTAGAAACATGCAGACAAAAACAGAACTGGAAATTGCAACAAGCCAAAGAGACTGTATACAGTGTAACAAAGGAAAAAGAGAAACTTCACCACTCCTCAAAACAAATCAAGAAATATAAAATCAATAGCATACTAACAAAAATAACAGATTTCAAAATAGCTGATGAATGGAATATCCAATTATTAAAAACTCATAAAACATTTCTAGATAAAATATTTCAAAATAGTAGACACAAAGACCCAATAATGAAAAATAAAGGATAAAAAATGCTTTGCTCTGCATACCTGGGAACACTTGATATCCAGGTGCCCTGAGATTGTTTTGAATTTGTTGGAGGAGGGATGAATTAAATGAATTGCCTGCAAATTTCATCTCTCTCGCACACACTGGCTCTCAGTCACACACATACACATGCTTTTTCTCTCTCACTTATATAGGCTCTTAATCACACATTTACACACATGCTATCTGTCTTTTCACGCACACAGGCTTTCAATAACACACTTACATACATGCTGTCTCTTTCATACACACACTTTCATTCACACACATTCTCTCAATCGCATACATTCTCATCTACACAGGCTCTCAATCACACACAGACACGTTCTCTCTCTTCCTTTATACACAGGCTCTTAATCATACATATACATGATCTCTCTCACTTACACATACAGGCTCTCAATCATACACTTACTTAATGCTATCTCACGCAGAAACAGGTTCTCAATCACACACAGACACGCGTTCGCTCTCTCACTTATACACACATGATCTCTCTCACACGTACAGGCTCTCAATCAATCACTGACTTACATGTTGTTGTCTCTCACACACACACACAATCTCACACATGCTTGCTCACTCTTCCCCCACCGAACTAGCGACAGCAGCAGCCTCCTCCATTTCCTGCCTTAGTGGCAGCAGCAGTCTCCTCCACTTCAGCCCTCGCAGTCTCGAGAAAGGACTCCCATCCGCTGCGGGGGCTGACATTGCTCCTCTTTTGCTCCATGCTATGCTGCTCTTCTTCAAGCTGCGCCTCTCTTCTTCGAGCCGATGCTTCATTACTAGCATGGTCTCTTCTTCCCGCGGCCCGGAAGAGGACGTGCTATGCCGTGGCTGCTCGCGCGGGAAGAAGAGACCTTGCTGGTGCTGCTGACTCCATCTCTCCTGCCACGTTCCGCCCGGGCGGAGGATGAGTTCCTATTTCGCTGGGGCAGGTGGAGCAGCTGGGTCAGCGGGGGACCAGGAAGTGTGGCGACACACCTGCGTGTGCTTGGTGACACAGCGGTCACCAAGCACTCTGCCATTCTAGAGGATCATGATCCCATTCTGTTGTGTAACTTCAGAGCAACCTTTAAAAAAAAATCTATTTTGTAATGTAAATTATGTAGGAAGAACATTATTTATTGTAGCAAAGCAGCGCTATATGTCAGTGTTTCCCAACCCTCTCCAGGAGGCACACATAGTCAGGTTTTTAGAATTGCCACAGTGAATATGCATTAGGTAGATTTACTTACACTGGTTTTCCAATATACCGTATAAATGCACATTCATTGTGGGTATCCTGAAAACCCGACTGGCTAGGTGTACCTCTAGGAGAGGCATGGGAAACACGCATATAATAACTGAGTGTTCCAGTACAGTTTGTATATAGTCCCCACATTTTGATGCAATTTATAGGTAAATTGCAAGGTGTACTAGAATGAGGCCTAATTATTGTGGTGGTGATTTAGTGAGAAAATACTATCTTAAGTCTTTATTCTTATGTTTCTGTTTTATGCGTGAGTCTTAGTTAATATTTGTTTTTTAAAATATTGTATGTAAGAAATGACTTTAAGTGAATTATTTTGATTTAACAAATCTTTTGCAAAGTATGTTAGCAAGGATGTCAAATACGGTTCATATTTTGCAATTTTTTTTTTTAAATTCAGAGGGAAGAAGTTGCCATCTGTTCCAGAAACCCTTTTGAAAAGGCGAAAGGCTTTTGCAGCCTTGAAGGCCAAGCGTCTCAAGCAGAAACTGGTTGAAAAGAAGGTGAAGTCTGGCCTTGAGCTCCGCAGGCTGTTTCATAACGGTGCTATTTTTTTTGGGGAAGGGGGGGCGGGGGTTGTTCTTGTATTTGCATGTAGGATGCTTTCTTTTTTTTTTTTTTTTGGAGGGACTACAAGGTAAATCAAGCAGGTAGAGAAAAGAGGTGCTGGTACTCAGCACAGACAAGTACCCACTGAAAAAAAAAGCCCTGTTTGATAGTACGAGTTTAATCACTGGGCCATGTCACCTAATTGTAACTGATCATTGTTGGGAATAGTAGTATCCCTAGAGCAGTCACCTACAGCAGTCAGCAAGCCAAAATGCTTGTGTGTGATGTTAAAAGGCACTAGAGCAAATTGTTTGCTTTTTAAAAGTATTTTTGCTGTCCTGTGATTGGTTATTTCATATGCCATGGTATCTAAGCCAGGTATTCTTAGTGAGGGCCCAAATATGGCTGGTTTTCCTTTGGTGATGTGATCTTATTGGATATGTACAGTTAGCTGAGTTGTCTCAAAACACTCTAATGGGGTCAGAGCTTAAAAACGTGTTCCGGTGTACTTCTGGCTACTGGATGTTTTGTAGTACTGGACTGTCAACATAAATTTTTAACACAAACTGTTGCTGCATATAGAACTACTTCAGACTATATTAAGTTAGCCTTTGAAAATATTTGTTCTTTTCCCGTTGATAGCAGGGCTGAATTAGACATGCTGTCATGGGATCTGCCAATCAGGTCCGGGAGGCAGAGCTTTGTTAAGCAGAGGTTTACTTTTTTGTCTCTGCGGCTGCGCTTGTGTTCTCGTGCCGGAAAGTAACAGGTTCTCCTCAGTCTGTTCTTTCCGCGCGCGGGATTGCACGCAGAGCTATTTTTCTCCTCAGATGTCCAAATCGGGCTTCAAAAGATGTCGCTGTGGCAAGATAATGTCGGTCACGGATGGCCATGACCAATGTTACCATTGCCTAGGTGCCAACCACGACGTGGGGGACTGCGAGTTCTGCGCTCGTATGTCCCCTAAGGCCCAGAGACAGCGGACCTACCGTTTAAAAGAACTCCTCAGCCTCTCGGAGCCATCAGAGGCTCACTCTTCACCGGGCCCGGTGAAGACACCTGCTCCCCCTCACAAGAGAGCGGCTTCGTGGGATCCTCACCCCTCCAGGCCTGGAGGGAAGGAAGTAACGAGGCAAGTAGAACCATTGGATCAGGGACCTGATCCAATCGATTGGCCTCGAAAACAAGACCGGTGCCACATTCCCGTTCGCCATCTCGGGAAGGATCCGATGACCCGAGCATATCGGGGCAGGGAACGTCAGCGCACAGTGCGGCGCCGAAAATGATGGAGCATAGCGGGATGCCGACAGCGTCGAAGATAATTATGGTGCCGAGGAAGTCGGCGCATACCATGGCCCCGACAATGGCGGCGCAGACAATCATGGCGCCAAAGAGGTCGAAGCATACGGCACCGGGGACATCGGTGCAGACTACGGCGTGTTGACACATATTACTGTGGAGTCAAGATGCTGACGTGAATTATACAGTCTTTCACGAGACAAAATCCCATCTCAGCCTGTATACGGGCAAAAGAGAACACACAAACACCAAAGTAGTCGGAAGCAGAGACACCAGTCTCCACTATTCTCTCACTCTACATCTCGTGATTCTACGCCACGACGATCCGAGACTTCATCAAAAGGGTCTCAGTCTAAGCACAGAAGAAGGTCACCATCAAGGGAGACAACTCAGAGGCCACCAGGGCACATACATAGGCTCAGACACCATTCACTTCATGAAACATTGTCAAAATAGACCTCAGAATGGGAAGTCAGTCCTTCCAGCTCCAGGTCCTCCAGAGGTCAGCGCCCTAAGGCACATTCACATCAATCGCCCATATGCCTCACTTCTTCTCACACTTCCATGTCTTCACGTGGTTCTTCTAAAGGACTAGAAGATACATCTCAACCACCGGCAGAACCATTACCACAGCATACTGGTAAAGCAGTCATGCCTCCTAAGACAAGGGAAGCTTTCTGGCAATTATCACAATCGTTAGCAGGATTCTATGAAACTCTAGAATCCTCGTACAAAATTACAAATCAACCACCGAAGGCTGCTAGTGAACCTAATGTTCAACCTTCACGGGAGCCATCGGCAGAACCCCCTCGTATCACCAGTTCCAGACCGGTCTCTATTCCCAATTACAAAACAAGACATTCAAGGAGATTCTACGTCCCCACCTACATCTCCTTCATCCTCGACAGGGTTCCCGTCAGATCCGCAAGAACAACCACAAGAACCATATTCTCTGCCAGAAGATCCCTCGTACCCTCGATTTTTGGAGAAACTAGGTACCATTTTGCATTTAGATGTACAGAAGGAATCCGATCTCAGATCAGAGACCTTAGGTTTTTGATGTTCCGGGAGAGCCCACTTCACTCCCACCGCAAGAGTTTGCTACACAGTGTTCTCCAAAAATCTTGGGAAACACCTCAATCTCTGTCAGCGGTCTCAAGAAAATCCGACATCAAGTTTCGAATGAAGAAAGATCCACCGTATGCGCTACCGCAATTACCTCATGAGTCCATAGTAGTAGAATCGGCGATGCAACATTTCAAAAAATCAAAAACTCACTCCACTTACCCACCGACCAAAGACAATAGGTATTGGATGAATTTGGACGGAAGGTGTACCAAAACGTAATGCTAACTGCTAGAATTATGCATCACCAATTTTATATGGTGCAATATTTATATGAATGCCTTCAGGCGACGAAGGGTATGCTCTCCTCTACGGCGGATCAATCACCTCAAACGCTCCATGATATGGAAGAGTGTTCCAGACACCTCCTTAGGTCAGTATATGAAGGCCTGGAAACATCATCCAAAGCATCCGCAACAGCCATAGCGGCCCGTCGAATGGCGTAGTTACGTTCCAGTTCCATAAGAGAAGATTTGCAGGAAAAACTGGCAAATCTACCATGTACGGGAGATAACCTTTTTGGTACCAGATTCCAAGAGACAGTGGGAAAACTAAAGGACGAAGCGATAGCCGTACAATCTTTACAAGCACAACCAGCTTACGTGGCCTCACGACGTTACTACCCGTACAATCGGCCATCTTATGGGCGCAGACCTTATAGGTCTTATCAATCTTTCCGTCTTTAACCATACCCATCGTATCAACGAACACAACAACAGCAACAACAAGCCCCACTTCATCGTAGGGGTAAACCTCGCAATCAGAGGCAGCAGACCCAACAGCCGGCAACTGCGATTAAACCAACGCAGTCTTTTTAGACTTACAGCCACCACCACAAAACTTAACGCCGCCAGGAAGAATCCAGTCATGTCTAGCAGTGTGGGAACAGATTACTTCAGACCAGTGGGTGCTAGAAATAATACGACAAGGTTATCAACTTCAATTTACAACAAAACCACCATTACCCTACCTTCCCACACTAAAAATTCAGAGATCTCAGTTACAACTAGCGGAAGAGATTGCAAGCCTACACAATCAGCAGGCCATCAAACTACTATCCCGGAAACAGCAAAGCATGGGATTTTACTCCCCATACTTCCTGATACCAAAGAAATCAGGTGGCCTATGCCCCATCCTGGACCTTTGGGAACTCAACAAATTCCTGACCAAAGAGAAATTCAAAATGGTATCCTTAAAGTCAATTCTTCCTCTAATGCAACCCAACGACTGGATGTGCTCCATCGACCTGAAGGATGCATACACTCACATTCCAATCCATCCATCCTCTTGGCGTTACCTATGTTTTCGCTACAAACATCAGCACTACCAGTACAAGGTACTCCTCTTTGGATTATCGGCTGCACCCAGAGTGTTCATCAAATTCATGGTAGTGGTGGTGGCTCATCTCAGACAAGAGGGTAAGATAATCTTTCCATATCTGGACGATTGGCTCATAATAGCCTCGACTCGAGAGATATTGATCGATCATCTCCAAAGAATAATACAATGCTTACAAGCATTAGGACTAGTGATCAATTTTCAGAAATCACATCTGCAACCAACACAGCAGCTGCAGTTTATAGGAGCATATCTGGACACCACTCGGAGCAGAGCATACCTCCCATCGGAAAGAAGATTACAATTACGTCAGCTTCTGCATCACTTGAAAAACACTCAAAGACCCTCAGCGAGACAAGTGTTAGTAGTCTTAGGTCACATGGCGGCAACCAATTTCATAGTTCCCAATACCAGACTACATATGAGACGTCTGCAGTAGGGACTGAAACGTCAGTGGAGACAACACACACAACCATTAACACAGAAAATAAGACTAACGTCCGAGATGAAGAAGGACATAGCATGGTGGCTTTTCCAAGTCACCCTCTCCAAGGGAGCACTGTTCCGTCTTCCCACGCACAATGCAGTCCTAACCACAGACGCATCGCGGAAGGGTTGGGGAGTGCATCTCGAAATTTACGAAACGCAAGGGGTATGGACACTAGCAGAACAAAGCCTACAGATAAATTTGTTGGAACTCAGAGCGATCCAAAGGGCTCTACAAGTTTTTAAAGACTACCTAAAGGGCCGCAGAGTCATGATCTACACGGACAATCAAGTAGCGATGTTTTACATCAACAAACAAGGAGGGTCCGGTTCATGGTCCCTCTGCAAAGAGACATTGTTTATCTTCCAACATGCTCATCAGCATTGCATACATCTGCAAGCCACTTACCTTCCGGGAGTAGCAAACACACGAGCGGACAGGTTAAGTCGATCTTTCATCTTCACGAATGGACACTCAATACAGACATAACCCAAACCGTCCTCATGCAATGGGGAACACCTTCGATAGATCTCTTCGCAACGGAGATCAATGCTCAAGTTCCCAAATTCTGCTCGATAAAACCCAGCAAACTCCGGATAGCTCAAGATGCTTTCCTCATCCCTTGGACGACAGGCCTCCTATATGCCTTTCCTCCCATACCTCTGATAACAATTCAAAAGTTCATAGCGGACAGGGCTCAATTGATACTCATTGCCCCAGCCTGGCCGCGTCAACCATGGTACAGTTTCCTTCTTCGACTATCTCTAGAAGAACCAATACGTCAACCGAATCGTCCAGATCTCCTACTTCAGGATCAGGGGACTCTTCTACACCCATTACACGCATCTCTCCACTTGACAGCGTGGAGGTTGAATGGCTCCTGTTAACAGAATAGGGAGTCTCTAGGTCTACACAATTAATTTTATTAGAATCCAGGAAACTCTCAACAAGGAAGAACTACAACTACAAATGGAAACGTTACTCAACTTGTTGCATATCCAATAACGTATCACCAATAGACCAGAAAAACTAATGGATTACCTTCATACACTGTATGACACTGGACAAGCCACATCTTCCATTAGAGTTCATCTCAGTGCAAAGGCACATACCATAGACCATTAAATGACACACCGATATCATCTGTTACTATCCCGTTTCATTAGAGGACTCTCTCATCTTCATCCTCCAGTTTCAAAACCTCCAGGTCCATGGAATAGCAACACAGTCCTGAAACAACTCATGCTTTCCCCCTTTGAACCTATGGAATCAGCACATATAAAGTACCTTACTTGGAAGGTAGTGTTTTTAATAGCAGTAACTTCGGCAAGACGAGTCAGCGAGCTACAAGCAACTAGTCCATTATTCGCCATACTTGCAGTTTTTTCACCAAAAAGTGGTTCTCTGAACTCACCCATCCTTCTTACTAAAAGTAGTTTCGCTGTTCCATCTTAACCAAAGCATAGAACCACCAATCTTTTTTCCTAAACCTCATGCCAATGAGAGGGAAAAGTTACTCCAAACGCTGGATTGTAAAAGAGAGTTAGCTTACTACAAAGAGAGAACAAAATTGGAATCCCGAGCTTCTCAACTATTTGTATCATTTGATCCAAAAGCACCGGGACTACCAGTGTCAAAATGTACCATTTCCAGCTGGATAGTACAATGCATTCAATTTTGCTATGACAAGCAGAAGTTACATCTGTCTTCTATACCCAAAGCTCACCAAGTGAGAACACTAGCAACTTCATGGGCACACCTTCGAAATGTACAACCCATAGACATTTGTAAGGCAGCTACATGGTCATCACTCCATACCTTCACATTGCACTACTGCCTTGATCAGCAAGCGACCACGGATGCAAAGATAGGGTAAGCAATCCTGCAATCTCTATCCTCCTGTCCAAGGTGACTACCACACTTCTTCAGATCACGTCCAGCTATATGTATCACAATTAACGTGATCAGGAGCTTGGGACTCCCATGACAGCATGGCTAATTCAACCCTGCTATCAACGGGGAAAAAGCAAGTTTGCTTACCGTAAACGGTGTTTCCGTAGATAGGATGAATTAGCCATGCTGACCCGCCCTCCTCCCTGGCAGTCACCGCTTCTTCGAATCAACTACAGCTTAATCACAGACTGAGGAGAATCTGTTACTTTCCTGCATGGGAACACACGCGCAGCCGCAGAGACAAAAAGCTGAACCTCTGCTTAACAAAGCTCCGCCTCCCGGACCTGATTGGCAGATCCCATGACAGCATGGCTAATTCATCCTGCTATCTACGGAAACACAGTTTACGGTAAGCAAACTTGCTTTTATTCAGTTTATAAATTGCATTTACAAACATGGGTCAGTATGATGTACAATAGATCATAAAAGGCACTCCCTATATGAAGTACCTTTATACATTCAATTGCCTTTTGCTTGTTCAGATGGTTGCTAATATCAGAAGGCATTTTTCTGTGAAGCATGACTTATAATTTTCCTTCAGTATTTCTGCACCAGTTTCTTTGTTCATAAAAACATAGCAAGGCTCTTCTGCCATCCAAAGGGTAAACGGTATTTATTTGTAAATTGGAATCATTGTAGAAACTTTGTTATGTATTTGCTGTGTCCTCCCCCTCCATCATTCCTTGGGCGCTATACAATCAAATGGAATGGTATACATTTTGTGAATAATTGCCAAAGACAGCTATTTTGGACACTATGTTAAAGGACATGGCTACCTGTAAGAAAATTAAGCCAGTGCATAATAATACAGTTGCTATAGACTGTAAATTTCTGGTTGCTTGTTAAGTTGTTCCAGGTCAAGAAAAGGAATGACTTTAATTTTTACCTGGTATATTTCTCCCGCTCCTTTGTATGTCCAGCTCAATCAGAACCAGGGCTGGTATCTGGCACCATAAATCTTCATTCCCAACTACCTGGGGATTTTTTTTTTCCTATTCCCCATCTTCTCTCCCCAAAATAAAAATCAATCTATAGTCTACAGTGGTCATTGCAGTGGAATCTGCAATTATGGGCCCCGAATCTGGCTGGGGGATATCTGATTTAAGCAATAACCATGACTCTTCTTTCTTCTCCTGCTTCCCCCTCCCCCCTTTGACCCCTCAAGGGATTGTTAACACTGCCTCTACAATATCCCCAGTCGATCATCAACCTGGGGAGCGAAAGACTTGGGGATTAAACGGGCGGCCTTCTGCATGAAAGTGTACAACACTTGCCACCTGAGCCTGGGCTGCCAAGAAAAAGAATTCTTAAGTCTTCTGATAAATTAGATTCTAGTAGGTTAATTTTTAATAGATTTACTCCTTCCATTTCAGCTTCGCAAGGAAAAAAGGAAGCTCATTTATAAGAGAGCAGAAGCCTATCACAAGGAATACAGACAAATGTATAGACGTGAAATTCGCATGGCTCGAATGGCCCGAAAAGCTGGCAATTACTATGTACCCGCTGAGCCAAAACTGGCCTTTGTTATCAGGATCAGGGGGTAAGAGTCCTACAGCAGAAGATGTGTAAAGTAACATTACTAAAGAGTCTTATTTTAAGTGAATATGAGCTTTGCTTTAATTGTGAATATCTTGAAAAATGACTGGGATTGGCCATAAAAGATAAATGGTTTGTATTATTATGGAGCAATCTAATCACATTTTTTGCTTAGAGACACAAAAATAATGGATTTGCCAGAAGGTATAGTTTCTGGATCAATAAATGTCATTTGCTTACTCATAATGTTGTCTTGCTAAATTTGTAGAAATATGATGGCATAAAAAGACCAATATGGTCTAGCCAGTCTGCCCATCCACACTGGCTACTTAGCTTTATGATCCCTAGCACTCACAGAGATCCTTATTTGTGTAGGCCTTTTTGAATTTAGATACTGTCCCCGACTTCACCACCCTCCATGGATAGGCATCTTTCTTTGACTATCTTGGAGTAGTTGATGGTGGTATGTTCTCCATCTTGTTGATATGTTGATCAGTGCTGAATTGCTGCAGACACACATCTTACATGCTGTGAAAGTGTACTGGTACTTGGGGTACCCAAGAATTTTGAGCTTCTTTGTCTGGTCTTTGCAGCATCAATGGTGTTAGCCCCAAGGTCCGTAAAGTGCTACAACTCCTTCGCTTGAGACAAATCTTCAATGGCACTTTCGTAAAGCTAAACAAGGCTTCCATCAACATGCTGAGGATTGTTGAACCCTACATCGCATGGGGGTAAGGGTTTATGATTCTGCTATTTTCTTTCCAAAGCTGTGATTAATTTTCATTGGCAGTCCATATTAGGTGATCATCTTTTTGCTTTGAGATTGAGCAGCACAGTTTACTGAAATGTACAAACGAAATTGAGGAATTTTAAAGCCAGTGTAATTGGGTTCAAAAAGGTTTGGATATGTTCCTAGAGGAAAAATCCATACGCTGCTATTAATCAATAAGGAATAGTGACTTGAGATCCATTTAATGTTTAGGTACTTGCCATGTACTTGTGACTTGGATTGGTCACTGTTGGAAACAGGATGCTGGGCTTGATGGACCCTTGGTCTGACCCAGTATGGCATATCTTATTTTATTCAGCCAAACCAGTCCAGCTGCATGAGTTATGCTTGGCAGCCAGCAGATGAAGAAAGAGAACAAAGGTTTGCTGACCTCATTCCTTATAGGGCCTGAGCTATGATTGAGTCCTGGTTTTAGAGTAGGTAAAGAGGAAATTTGGTGGACTTGGGCTTGCTACTGAGGTGATTAGTTTTGGGACTCCCTCCCCTGGATTAACCTAGCCTTGTGACCAGCGAGCTTCCTTTGGGAACTGGGTCTTTGTTTTTCATTCTGTTGTCGACCCTTGCCCTTTTAACTGACTCCTTTCCCAGCTGGCTGCACACAGTTAAAAAAAAAAACCAAACAAATAAATAAATAGAAAGCTGAATGGCTGACATGTCTTGGCCATCCTGTAGCAGGAGACCCCAGGTACTTTGGGGTTTCTCTAGCGCTGGGCAGCAAAGGGAGAAGCTTGTGATGGCTGTGTTACAGGAGTGTGGGAGAAAGGTCCACTGTGTTATATGTGCTGGGTTCTGTTAGGGGGAAATGGTGCAGCTTTTGTGAGGAGGAGAGGGAGAGAGAACATGGCTGGAGGGGGGTGCAACAGTGGTGGGGTCATTGGGCCAGACTATTTCCACCAGTGGGACTGCTACTGTGATGGGTATTTTGAATCTGTGGGAATGGAGGGCTCGGACCAGGGGACTCCTCCCTTGCTTCCCATGTTATTGGAAGCCTTTGCAGCTGTCTCTGGAATGTTGGAGGTTGCGGCTCATAAGACCAGCAGGGAGTTAGGCTGGAACCAGTGACTGCTGCTTCCTGGTCAGCTATGTCAGTTGAAATGCATCAGGCATTTTCCTAGTATGTAGCCAGATGGACTCAGGATCAATGGGTTATGTGCTCCCCTGTGAGCAGATGGAGACGGAGTCAGGTTTCAAAGCTGACGTCACCCAAGATATACCCCTGCAGTGACCTCAGCCATTCAGAATCTCTCCGTCTCCTAGCAGATGTGGACGTGCTATCCCCACACCAGCATTGGTGTTTAGCGGGATTGCAATGCTAGTTTGAAGAAGAAAAAAATTTACCTTTAAATTGGAGAAAGATCGAGCCCCACTCTCCTGTGGTGATACCTAAAGGTCCCTCCCCGTTGAGAATTCCTGAGGCGATTTCCGAGTTCCCTTAGAGGTGCGCCTTGGTCTGGTAGCCAGTCCTCGGTGAAAGGCAGCGTGTGCAGGAAGCAGAGCGCGGCGGTGACTGCGTAAATCCATGCCCCTGCAGCCAGAGAACGTCTCTGTACCCAGCCAGTAAGCACTGAGCCCAGGTAAGTAGAGAAGACCTCCTCTAATTCGGAGACTTGGAGGGCCTTCGGTAACACTTTCCTCCTGTCTCCTTGCTTGGCCTGCTGTACCGACAACATTCTTGATCCCGTTAGGGCAAGGGAAGAAGGTTTCCGAGCACGTTGAGTAGCCTCCCGATGGGCTAGGCCCCACTTCAGGCTCGGTGGGCACTCCACGTTGTAGGCCGTGGCGGCGCCATCTTGCATGCGGTCTGGTGCAGTGCCATTTTCCCCCATTGTTCATCGGTACGCGCGTAGCGGGCCAGCCCTGTTGTCCGCCTAAAGCGTGCATAAATGCGCCCATACAAGCACAAGTACAACCGGACGCCTATACTTAGACGTGTCGGGGCGGATTTGTGTACGTTCGAGCACAGGCTACAGTGTACTATAGCTCCAGCAACAAAGAAGCACAAGCGAAACTCCCTTTATGCTGTCTTCCATATTAGGGCTGCACAGTCTGACCTAGAATCCTTCCTGTGTCAGTACTGTGAGGAAGGCCAGAGGAGGACTGGACTCTCAAAACTTCTCCAAGCCTAGCTCCCTCCTAGTTGGAGGACAGGTCAGCCATGACCTTATGTGGTAGCACCCCATATCTGAGCAATCCCCGGGGCTGGGTCCTCCCTGGGAGAGGGCAGTTTAGTGGCCCCCTACCCCAGTTCCTCCTGGGCTAGGTATGGACCCAGCAACCTTTTCTTGGCTGGATTTCTTTCAGGGCTTTCAAGCCTTTGTTCAGGCATAGTCAGCTGCTGCTGCCCCTGTCCAGTCTGAGCCCCAGATGGGAAGGTTTTGTCCTCCCAGCCCTATCAGCATGCCTCAGGACATGCCTCGCCTCATTAAGTGTAAACCTGACAGGGACCCAGACACCACAGATGACGAAGGGGATGCAGACTCATTGGAGGACGGGGAAATCCCTCCAGGCTGGAGCCATACTGGACCATGCAACGGCTTTTCTACAGAGATGAATTGCTGGCCCTGGTCTCCCAGACCCTGAAGACTCTGGGAGTTCCCAGCATGAACCCTATGATGTAACCAAAGAAGAATCCCATCTTGGTGTGTCTATGGAAAGCCTCTTGCTATTTCCCAATGCTGGAAGCCATCCAGGAGTTGATTGACCTGGAGTGAGTTGCCCCGGAAGCCAGTTCTAAAGGAGGTCGGGCCTTGGAGGTTTGTACCCTCTGGAACCAGTGGCCAAAGAACGCCTGCGTTTTCCGAAAGTGGATGCCCTGATCTGCGCTGGCTCAAAGTGAACAACTATCCCAGTAGAGGGAAGAACGTTTTGAAGGATGCACATGATAAGCAGTTGGAGTCCATCCTTAAGCAAGCCTTTGATGCAACAACAATGACACACCAGAATGCTTCCTGTTGTGCCCTGGTGGCTCATTCGTGTCTGCTTCTCTCTCTCGAGAGGGCAGAAGGCTCAGGGGTGCATCCCAGAGAGAGGGATCAAGTCCGCCGTGGCCTTTCCTGGCAGATGCAAGCTCTGACCTAGTGCATTCCTCGGCCAGAGGAGTAGCCTCAGTAGTGGCGGGCAGAAGACAGCTATGGCTGCAAAATTGGTCAGCAGATGTGACCTTTAAGGCAAACCTCACAAAAATGCTCTTTAAGGTATCTCTCCTATTCAGAAGAGAATTGGAAAAGCTAGCCAGTAAGTGGGGTGACTCTCCAGTGCCTCGGCTACCGGAAGATAGTCCATGAGGGGGTCAGACCAGGGGCTCCCAGCACTTCCGGCCATACAGAAACTCGTCATTTCAGACATCTCAGCCCTCGGGAAGGTCTCAGTCCTTTCAGAGCCGACAACCAAAAAGAGGAACTTGTTTGGGCTCAGGTTCGACCTTAATTTCCCAATGAAGTTTGACCGACCCATCCACGGGACGAGGAGATAGAAGAGGGATAGTCGGCCCCCTATCAGTGGTGGGTTGAGATCACGTCAGACAAATGGGTACTGGACATCATAAGAGAAGGATACGCTCTGGAATTTTGCAGCATACCTCGGGATATGTTCATGATGTCACCTTGCCACTCCCAGCACAAAAAAAAACTGGCAGTGGAATCCATGTTGATAAGGCTTCTCAGTTTGAGGGCTATAACCCCGGTACCTACACCTCAGGAAAATATGGGGCGTTATTCCATCTATTTCATCGTACTCAAGAAGGAGGGTTCATTCCAACCCATCCTGGATCTCAAGAGTGTCAATAGTCATCTGCGGATAATTCACTTATGCATGGAAACTCTTCGCTCCATCATAATGGCCGTACAACCAGGAGAGTTCTTGACCTCTCTGAGGCCTACCTTCATGTCCCAATTCATCAAGACCACCAGCGTTTCCTATGCTTAGTGGTACTGGGCCACCATTATCAATTCTGGGCGTTGCCTTTTGGCCTGGCAACTGCCCCCAGAACATTCTTCAAAATTATGGTGGTCGTGGCGGTGGCATTGAGGAAAGAAGGGATCCTGGTGCACCCTTACTTAGACAGCTGGCTGATCTGGGCAAAGTCATTGGAAAAGAGCCTCCAGGTGACCAGCAGGGTTGGGTCATGAACATGGACAAGAGCAGCCTCAAGTCCTCCCAGTCCTTAGAGTACCTGGGAGTCCGTTCGACACCAAGTAGGGCAAAGTCTTCCTCCCTCCCTCGAGGATGGGGAAACTGATGTGCCAAGAGTGTCGGTTGACGAACACAATGTGTCAACCTGGAGGTAGTACCGTGGGTGAGGGCATGTTAGAACCCACTGTCTCAAGACTACTCGATTCGCCTCCACCAAGAGATGGAAGTATGTTCTCTGCTGCAGTGGTGGCTACAGGAAGTTCACCTAAGCAAGGGTGTAAGCCTGTCCCCACTGAACTGGCTGGTCCTCATGACGGGTGCGAGTCTCTGAGGGTGGGGCGTTCACTGTCAGGAATTGAAGCCAGGGGCAATGGACCAAGGAGGAGGCATGCTGGAACATAACCGCCTAGAAGCACGAGCGGTCAGATTAGGGTGTCTGCAATTTAGCCGTTCCAGGGTCAGGTAGTCCGCGTGATGTTGGACAACGCAACAGCGGTAGGACAGGTGCCTGGGTGTGCGTCGGGAGAGGGGGCACTTAACATGAGCGCCGGCTCTCCCGTATTTTTTTTACTGTATTGGCCTGCAGGTGGTCCTCCCCAGTCTCGAGTCGACTCCAAGAAGTTGTCATTGCTGAAGCAGGTCAGACAGAGCTTGGATTGGTAGTTGGTTCTCAGGAATCTGGAAATTGAGGTAGACTTGGAGTCTCTCCCCCACCTCCCTGTGAATTATGGTGACAGACAATGCCAGTCATCTTGGCTGGCGAGTGCATTATCAGGGACAGATAGTTCGGGTGTCTGGTCAACAGAGTAGTCTAAGTGGGCAATTAGTTGTTTGTAAACGGAGGTAAGGAGGGCACTTTTGCACGTTGCTCCTCTTCTGAAGTGGCAAGTGGTCAGGGATTCTGTCAGTCAGTGCAACAGCAGTAGCACAGGTGAAGGAACAGGAGTCTGCAAGTAGCACAAGAGGCAACCCAGTTGATGGAGTGGGAGGACAGGTATATGAGGATGCAGGAGTAGAGAATGTGCATCCAGATTTTCTCAGCCGGAACTCTCTCTGGATCCAGGGTAGTGCTCCCTGTCAGAGGGGGCTGACTTGTTGAAAAAGGACAATTGGGGACAGTCTGTGATGGATTTGATGGCCTCCCGCAACAAAGCCAAGGTGAGCAGTTTTTTTTTTTTTGGTTTTTTTTTAGTTGAATGAAGGAAAAAGAGTGAGTTGGATGCCCTGATTTAGAAATGGCCAGAAAGGGGTCATCTGTGTGTTTCCTCCATGGCTCTTGATGGATGGGACCTTGCATAGGCTTTCAGAGCATTGGGCCCTCATGATTGTAGTAGCTCCAGATTGGTCAAGACACCCTTGGTACACAGATCTGGTGAGAATGTTGGAGGGAAACCCAGTGGTGGTTCCTCAGTCCAGAGGTTTGTAGGTCCAAGGTCCACTGGCGCATGAAGGACCCAGCTTGGTGTTTTCTTACAGCTTGGCCCTTGAGAGGACTCATTTAGTTAAAGATTATTCTCAAGGGGTGTACATGCCAGGAAAATATGTGTCCCTGGGGTATATAATAATCTGGAGAGTTTTTGAGAACCAGTGTTCAAGCAGAGTTTTGTGACCAGGAGAGCCTTGGTTCCAATTCTTTTGGACTTTTTGCAGGAAGGCTTGAATTAAGGGTAAGTCATTAATTCTCTGTTTCAGAGGTCATTTGGGGAGCAGCTCTGCCTGCCTATCCTGACATTACTCGGGTCCTTTGAGGTGGTGTTTGGCTTCCGGTTAGAGAGTTATTTCTTGCCTGAGATCTGAATTTAGTCTCTCTTTCCTCAATGTTCAGCAGTTTGAGCCTGTAAGAAAGGTGTTTCTCAAGTATCTCACTGTTAAGTCAGTTTTTTGTTTGGTGGCAATTTGTTCTGCAATGTGTACTTTTGAGCTGCAAATATTGTTTTTCAGGTAAAGTTGTGTGTATGCACACAGTGCCATCATTTATTCCAAAAATGGTGTCAACCTTTTTATCTCAATCAAGTGGTCTGTCTGCCCTTTTTCTAGGAGGAGTCATGCAGGGAAGAGTTTGGTTGGTTGCATCGTCTAGATGTCAGAAGGATTTTGCTTCAGTATTTGAAGGTGACTAATGATTTCAGGAAATCTGATCATCTTTGTGCTATTTATAGTCCCAGGAAGGGTGAAGTGCCTTTGATTGCTCAGTGGATTAAGGAGACTATAGAGGTGGCCTACATTGATGGGGATTTCACTCTTCTAAGCTTTTGAGGGCTGTCACTACCAGAGCACAGGCAGCATAGGCCAAGCGTCATTTGAAATTGCCGGATGAGATTTGCAAGGTGGAAACATGGTTTTCCTAGCGTGTAGCAGATGGACTCAGGACCAGTGGGTATAGTGTGCTCCTGATAGCAGTTGGAGACGGAGTCAGATTTCAATCTGATGTCAGCACTACATATACCCGTGCACGAGGCTTTGCTCGCCAGTTTTTTCCGTCTCCATAGCAGTTCAGGACTTCACACATGCTTGCACAGCGTTAGAAACCCAAACATCCTCAAGCAGTCTTAGGATGTATCAGCTATGACCTTACAGATCGCTGCCTGCTGCGCCGTGGTATCACGCGCCTGCCTGGCTATGGCCAGGGACACAACTACGCCAATCGAAGCATTAGACCTAGCAATATCATTCCTCATGGATGCGACCTCAGACATGGTACGCACCTCAGCCAGGAGTCTCTCGTCCATAGTGGCAGCCAGAAGACAGCTCTGGCTCCGAAGCTGGTCAGCCGATGCGACCTCTAAGACTAGGCTCACGAGAATGTCCTTTAGAGGAACACTCCTATTTGGAAGCAACCTGGACAAATTAGCCGACAAATGGGGCGAGTCCCCAGTACCCTGTCTACCGGAGGACAGGAACAAGAGGAACCAACGCCCCTCTCCCCGGGAACCCAAGGGCAGAGGATCCCAGCGTTATAGACCATACAAAAACACTTACCAAGCCTGCCGGCAAGGGCAGTCCTTTCGGAACAGACACAACAAACGAGGAGCCGGCTCGGGACCAGGCCCCAGCCGCAACATGCAATGAGAATCAGCAGACCCATCTACAAGAAGAGATCATAGGGGGCAGACTTGCCCTATTCTACCAAAGATGGGTCGAAATAACGTCCGACAATTGGGTCCTATCCATCATCTGAGAGGGATACTACCTGGACTTCCACAGCATCCCCCCCGGACAAGTTTGTGATTTCTCCGTGCCACGACCCCTCCAAGAGGAAGGCAGTGGAAACCACACTATCAAAATTACTCGCCCTGAAGGCAATAACACCGGTGCCCACGCACCAACAAAATTCTGGGCACTATTCCATCTACTTTATTGTGCCCAAGAAAGTGGGAACATTCCGGCCATACTGGACCTCAAGACCGTCAATCGCAACCTTAAGGTACCCCGCTTCCGCGTGGAAATCCTGCGTTCTGTCAGAAAGGCAATACAACCGGGAGAATTCCTGACCTCCCTGGATCTGTTAGAAGCCTATCTCCACATACCAATCCATCGCCTCCATCAGCGTTTCCTACGCTTTGCGGTATTGGGCCATCACCACCAGTTCCAGGCCCTACCGTTCGGGCTAGCTACGGCTCCCCGAACGTTCACCAAGATCATGGTGGTGGTAGCGGCAACACTCAGGAAAGAAGGGATCCTCGTGCACCTAAACCTGGACGATTGGATGATCAGAGCAAAATCGCCAGAGGAAAGCCATCAAGCAACCACCAGAGTCATGGAACTACTGCAGAACCTCGGGTGGGTCGTCAACACACCCAAGAGCCACCTGCAGCCCTCCCAATCCCTAGAGTACCTGGGAGTCCGGTTTGACGCCAAATGGAACAAATTCACCCTTCCCCCTACAAGGAGAAGGAGATTGACGGAACAACTACGAGCATTGTTGAACTCCACTCTCTCCACGGCATGGGACTATCTCCAAGTCCTTGGACTCATGGCATCAACCATAGAAGTTGTCCTGTGGGCAAGGGCCCACATGTGGCCCCTACAACATTCCCTACTGTCATAGTGGAACCCGATGACTCAGAACTATTCCGCCCCCCTCTGGCTTCCGGCGAAGGTTCGGAACCTACTACAATGGTGGCTACAAGAAGACCATCTGAGCGAGGGAACAAGCCTATCCCCACCAGAATGGACCTTGCTCACCACGGATGCGAGCCTGCGGGGATGGGGAGCCCACTGCCAGGAGCTAACGGCTCAAGGGCAATGGGACAAAGAAGAGTCGGCAAGGAACATAAACCGACTGGAAGCCCGAGCAGTCAGACTAGCCTGCCTACGGTTCAGCCACAGACTCCGGGGCAAATCAGAGTCATGTTGGACAACACCACAACAGTGGCCTACATCAACCGCCGGGGAAAACCAGAAGCCAGCAGGTGTCTCTGGAAATAGAGCCCCTAATGACGTGGGCAGAATCAAACCTACAGGGGATATCAGCTGCCCACATCGCGGGAAAAGACAACGTCACTGCAGACTACCTCAGCAGAGAGAGTCTGGATCCAGGGGAATGGACACTGTCTTACAGCAGCCTTCCAGTGGATAGTAAACCACTGGCGAACCTCAGCCATGGATTTTCTGGCAACTGGGTCCAACACCCGGGTTCCCAAGTTCTTCAGCCGAAGACTGGAGCCGCTGTCCTTGGGAATCGACACCCTCATCCAGACCTGGCCACAGGAGGACCTACTGTACGCCTTCCCTCCATGGCCGCTACTGGGCGGAATCATCTGCAAGATAGAACACCACAGAGGGCTGGTACTTCTAGTGGCCACGGACTGGCCAAGAAGACCGTGGTACGCGGACATGCGAAGACTTCTGGCGGGAAACACTCCACGCCTACCTCCACACAGGGATCTACTTCAGCAAGGACCGATCCTCCATGAAGACCTAACGAGATTCTCACGTTCTGGCCATTGAGAGGTCTCGCCTGAAAAAGAGTGGATACTCAGGACCAGTGATTGACACACTGTTCCGAGCGCGCAAGTTCTCCACCTCCTTAACATATATACGAGTATGGAGAATATTTGAAGCCTGGTGTAAGGACCGCGACATCCTTACACGGTCAGACAAAATCCCCATGATCCTGGAATTTCTGCAGGACGGCGTGAACAAAGGGTTGTCCCTCAACTCCATCAAGGTACAACTGGCTGCTCTGACCAGCTTCAGACCTAGGGTGGACGGCACCAGCCTAGCGGCCCACCCAGACGTCTCCCGCTTCTTAAAAGGGGTCAAGCACATTTGGCCACCCCTAAAGTGGCCGATAACCCTATGGAATCTCAATCTAGTGTTAGACTTCCTAGCGGGAGCTTCGTTCAGACCAACTCTCAGTCTGTCCCTACGGCTCCTGACCTTGAAGACTGCGTTCCTCGTGGCAATCTGCTCAGCCCATCGAATCTCCGAACTTCAATCACTATCATGCCGGGAGCCGTTCCTCAGATTCACACCGAGATCCATACAGCTGCGCACGGTACCCTCCTTCCTGCCAAAGGTGGTTTATCACTTCCATTTAAAACAAACCATCTCGCTGCTATCTCCAGACGAGCATAAGGACTTGGAAGACTCACGCCTCCTTCGCCACCTGAATGTCGGCAGTCTCCTAGTCAGATACCTGGAAAGATCGGAACCTATACAAAAGACGGACCATCTGTTCGTTCTTCACAGCGGGAAGAAGCAAGGAGAAGCGCGGACAACCATAGCCCGCTGGATCAAAGAAGTAATCTAGGCGGCCTATGTAGAGGCAGGCAAGCCACCACCTCTACAAGTCAAGGCCCATTCCACAAGGGCCCAGGCAGTGTCCTAGGCAGAAACCAAGATGTTGTCACCCACAGAGATCTGTTGGGCGGCAACGTGGTCCTCCATCCACACCTCGAGATTCTATCGCCTGGATGTTCAGGCCAAGGAGGACACAGCAGTCACAAGGGTAATACTAAATGGGTCACGGGCAGCCTCCCACCCGGTTCGGGAGTAGCTTTTGTCCATCTGCTACACACTAGGAAATGTAGAAATTACTTACCTGATAATTTCATTTTCTTTAGTGTAGACAGATGGACTGAGCACCCCGCCCATGGCTGCCTCGCAATCAAGAATCCTCGGGGGGGAACCTCCCCCCGAGTGCAACACAAGCACAGGTAAGCCAACCCTTATCTCTAGTTCAGACACGCATATTGCCAGGTGTCGGCGCTTCTCGGTTGAGTGTCCTGGCGGTCTCCAGCTAGAAACCACGTCAACCAATAAGTTACTCAAGTTAATCAAGTTATCCAAAAAAATTATCCAAACATATATATCCATAATTGCTTTTCGAGGAGAAAACTGGAGAGCAAAGCCTCGTGCAGGGGTATATGTAGTGCTGACGTCAGATTGAAATCTGACTCTGTCTCCAACTGCTATCAGGAGCACCCTATACCCATTGGTCCTGAGTCCATCTGTCTACACTAAGGAAAATGAAATTATCAGGTAAGTAATTTCTATAATTTTCTGTATTTATTTTTATAGCATTATCTCCTAGATGTTCAAGCCAAGGAAGAGAAAGCATTTGGCATGGCCATCCTGAGAGTGGTTTGGCAGTGTTCCGTCCTAAGGGATACTCCCCAGGCATCTGAACTGATCTGGCTAGATGAAGAAGAAAGAGACATTTATACTCTTACCTGATCATTTCCTTGACTCTAGCTAGACCAGTCCAAGACCCTTCTTAACTGCCAAAGTATGTATCCTGGATTGTATTTTGGAGTGTTATAGGTTGATGTGCTTGCTGGAAGACAGCTTTGTTGGTTATATTGTGAATAGGACCAGGTTTGGTTCAATTCAGGTGAGAGATTTCTTTAAGTTTCTTATTGAATGTTTTCTGTTTTGTGTTCCCTGAAAGCCCTTGGGTTTGACGGTGGGGCAGATTGTTTGTGTTTTACTTAGCTTGTTACAAGGAATACTATCAGGTGAACATATACGGGGTGATGTCAGCAAACCTTTGTTCTCTGTCTTCATCTGCTGGCTGGGGACCATACACATGCATCTGGACTAGTCTGGCTGGATTCAGGAAAGAACATTATCAGGTAAGAGTAAATTTCTCCTTTTCTTTCCTTTATCAGCCATTTGGCAAGCAGTTTCTGCATAGGAAGCTGTTTGTTGTTTTTAGTCAAATGGCAGCTGGAAATAATACTTGGTTTCTTTTGTGTGTGTGTGTGTGTGTAGAGCATTGTTCATTGGTATAGTGTGGACCTATTGAACAGTTTGTTGCCTGTCTTAGGGGCCAATGCAATATTTGTGCTCAGAAAACGGGCACTCAATGTTGAGTGCTTGTTTTTTTCCTAACTTGCGCCCAGCCACCTCTCCTGGGCACACGATCTAATATTTAAATTAGAGGTTGCGCAAAAAAAGGAGTTGCTAGGGAAAATTTGTGCATCCCTAGCACCTCCTCTGCATCGGACGTATAGGAGAGGTGGCTGTCGAGCGGGTTGGGAAAACAGACGCTCAATTTACAAGCATCCGTTTTCTCCTGCCACCGGCATAGACACGCACAAGATACATGGCCTGGACCGAGTATCTTGTGTGTGTCTATTGGGCGTCCATTTTTTTAATTATTTTTTCCAGAAACCTTTTTACTAAATCTGCTTTGATTCCTCCTGCTTAGTATCGCAACGATACTATTAGGAGGAATCACAGAAAGTGGAATTTTTTTTTTTTTTTTTTTACAATGCACCCTTGAGTGTGGCATATTTCACGCCAGCCCTAGGCTGGCATACAATTTGCTGCTATGCGGTAATTTGGACGCGCTAATCCCCTTATTATATTGGGGCTTATGGATGCGCATCCAATCGCGCTAGCCGCTGCGCACGGTATTGCATCGGCCCCTTATATATTTGGTTTTTTCTTCTCAAGGAAATATGTGGATTTGTCTGTAGGGTTAATCTTTTGATGTAGACAGAGAAAAGATCATGTGATTGCTGTTGGGAGTGAGGGAGAGGAGAGGTTTGAACCTTCCTTTTTCTGTTATCTGAGAATGGAGTACAAATTCTTCTTAACAGAAACAAACTTCAAGCATGACTTTTTTGATGTCTTAGTTACCCCAACCTGAAGTCTGTGCGGGAACTCATCTACAAGCGTGGTTACCTCAAGATCAAGAAGCAGCGCATTCCTTTGACTGATAATGCCCTGATTGAGAACCAGCTTGGTGAGTACAGCTAGTATGGTTACACAAGATTTATTGAAGAAATTTTGCAGAGACAATTTATTCTTTGATGTGAATCCTAATTCATTCACTCAACTAGTAGGAGGTCAGCAAATTATTTGAAAAGCCTCTGGCCCTTCTCTGAATAATTGTTTGTGATGCTTAATCTAGTTTCTAACAATTTTCATAATATTGCTTTTTGGTGCCAGAAGTCAGGTATTCAGCAGTACGCTTTGGAAAGCACTGATACTCGAGGTAAAAAGGTGACATCACAAATTTTCTGGTCATCATGGTAACTTGGTACCCAGGGTTTACCAAGCACTGCTTTGAGATGTGAAACAATCAAGGCAACGGAGGTAAATGTCATGCTTGAGTATGGATGTAGTAAAGAGGAGGGAGATGGTTTGATAGGGTAGGAATGGTCCAGTGAAGAAATATGAGAAGTGGTTTCATCATAGCATGTTAGAAGTTGTCAGGGATGGTTGCAGAGGCAAGTGATAGAGGTGATGATTGCAGAGGAGGTAGCAATGAGTAATTGTTTGGAATGGGTTCAGGCATAAGCAGTGAATTTGGAGGAGGAGAGAAAATTGGGCAGTTTCCTTCCTTATGAATTTGGAAAAAAGGTGACAAGGTAGAGGGGGCCTGGTAGAGAACTGGAGATTAATCTTTTCCAACCTTGTCATGGAAGAAGTTAGCTATTGCTTGAGCAGAGTGTGAAGGGGGTGGGGGAAGAAAAATATAAAAACTGGCGCAGTGATTTTCTGTGACAATGTACTGCTCACTGTAAGATATTTCAAATGGGCATTCATGCTTCCCTCGGTGTTCATGCAGAGATGTAAATCTGATTTCCTTGTCCTTCTGCTCCACTAGTCAAGAGCGAATGGTTTTAGTCCCCTCATCCATCAGTTAGAGGCAGAGTTGTTTAAAAAAAACAAATCACCTCCTGTATGCATGTCCTGCATGGAACCAGATATAGCCAGTGTTTTCTGCCTCCAGCTATTGTGGACAAGCCTCGACCTGTTTGTTTGGTTTTTTTTAATTGAAAATAATTTTTATGGCTATTTCATGTTTGTAATACAGCATTTAAACTATTTTTGAGTATAATTTATCTTAAGAGCCAAGCTCCAGCCGATTGTTGTCTGCAGTGTAGCAAGCCAGGACAGCAACGCAGCTCATTACCCATCTGATGGGGTTTGTTTTCTCTGGGAGAGCACTAAATATGTAATTTGAGCATGCCCTTTTTCTGAGCTGAAATGCTTGTGGAGGGCAAGCTCCTGCAGTTGATAAGCCATGCAGTGAAACATGCCTTTGACAGTTTTCAGGACTCAAAGCTTCCCATTCCTTGAATGTGGTAATAGATTGAACAATAAAAAAAAAAAAAAACTAGAGAAGGTAATGCTCTTTTATTATTCAAATTAGCGGTACCCCGGTCAGGCGTTGCAGTGGCAGAGTCAGGTTCTTTACCCTCCCTCCCCCTTCCCCTTGCTCATTTACCTCAGTCACTCATCCTCCTCCCCCTTGGTCACTCACCCCCCCTTCCCTCCCCTGTCCCCACTCCAACTCTCTCCCCTCACACTCACCTCCCCCCTCATTCTCCCTCCCCTCACTGTGACCTCCCCCCGCCTACTGCCTACCCTTCAGATCAGAAAACCTTTGTCTTTCTATTTCTGTGGGAACCCCCCACCCCAACCCTTTAAATCAAATAATAACCCCCCACCCTCCTGCCCCCTCCCAAGACCTGGGAAATTAAAATTGTTGGTGCTATATGTGGTCTGTCCCTGGGCGTCTGTGCGCATTATGTAGCCAAATAGGGGCATGCCTAACCAAATTTTCACTTCCAAATTTGTTTTGTGGTCTGGGGAGGGCTATTTTGGTGCGTTCCAGAGATCGTGCAAGTTTAGTGTATGTATTTGTGTGTGAACCTCCCCCCTTCCCCCAAAAAACAACCCTATGAGAAAAGTTCTCTTAAACTAACCACCCCACACTCTCCTGCCCCCCCCCCCCCCCCCCCCGAGACCTGATAAAAATGTCAGTCGGTGGAGCGGGCATTCAGGAGTGGTCCGGGAGCGATGTATTGGCGTTGGTCCGTCTGCTGCGAGCACTGAAACAGGTTCAGACGGCCCTTTGCCCTTACTATGTCGGTGGGGTGGAGCATTGGCAGTGGTAGGTCCTCTGACATAGTAAGGGCAAAGGTCCGCCGGCTGCCTGTCCTGAAAATGGCGCCAAGGGGCCCTCGCCCTTACTATGTCACATGGGCTACTGCCGCCATTGGTGTCCCCGAGTGGCATAGTAAGGGAAAGGGCCGTCAGTGCCATGTTGATTGCTGGCAGCCGACGGCCGTAGTGCAGGAGATGTGTCCCGGACCGGTCCTGGCCCCCGCTGGAGCCTCCCGGACTTCTGTCAGGTTTGTGTGTGTTGTGAGGGCCTGGGAAGTAAATAAATTTGGCATGTGTGTGGGGGGTGTAGGAGGGTGGTTTTGTGAGTGTTGGGAGGCTGTGGGAAGTAAATCAATTTGGTATGTGTGTGGGGGGGGGGGGTGTATTTTATCTGTAAAGGAAATAGTTATCTTCCGGCGAAAAAAAGTGCGTGAATGTGTTAAAATGGAAGTGAAACGTGGACCTGGACTGGCGAAATGATTAGTGTAGCATGTGTTAGTGTAAGGTGTAACAGATGGCGCTTACGTCCAGCAGATGTCGCTGTTTTCTCGAAATTTTTTAAACCTATTTTACCTGTCACAGGTGTGACATATCTGTAATGTAAGTACAGAAGAACCTTCCTGTATGCAAAATGAAGGTTGTGTCCAAATTTGAAAGCAATCGGTTCAGTGGTTTCTGAGATTAGCAATTTTGTCCAAACTATTTAACATTTTTATTTATATAGATTTGCCTTTAATTTATTTAAAGGCAGAAAAAGAACCAGAGCTTTTAGGTGGCTAAGGTAAGACACAAACGGACCATCCAATCTGCTTGCTGGGCAGACTGGATGGGGCCGTTTGGTCTTCTTCTGCCGTCATTTCTATGATTCTATGATGATAAAAAAAAAAAAAGAAAGGGAAAAGATACTTTTGTATTGAAAGCATTTTCCTAAGGCTGGGAGAGATTTTCTGAGGATTACCATGTGCCAGCTCATATGGCGATGCTTTGTGAGACCGTTAAAAGGCAGCAGTGTCTGACAGCGCACATAATATTCAGCTTGCAAATGCGATAATTAAACAGAGTGAAAATCAAAAAGAGCAAGCTTACAATCTGGGGCCTTTACTAGCCTGAAACTAGTGCAAAAGCATATTTTAAACTTGCAGAGAGAGAACAGCTAATGGTTTCTTCTGTTGTGTTTGGACTGCCACCATCTTGAGAGCAGCTTGAGGAGTTACATGTTCTGCACAGCCACTTAGAATTCCTAACTCTCAAAGTGCTGGAACAAAGTTACAAAAAAGTTATAGTGATTACTGCCAGCATCCCTGCCTCTGCGATTTTATCTCCTTCAGATCCTTAAGAATCCTAAACACTTTTCAGCCTTTAAAGAAAAAGGTAAATATATAATTAAATGTTATGTAATCTTCATGTCCTGCAACTCAAATACAGGAATTTAGTAACGACATGCTAAGAGGGCATACTTATTTCCCTCAAACAGTAGTCTCTCCCTCTATAGATCAGGAGGGGCTGGTGGTAGGGGGGAGAGATTATTTCTGAGCAATAGGAGGTCTCAGTAATTTGTTTCACTAAGAGGAAATTTAGGTTTGAAAATTCTGCAAACTGAGAGGGACACAGAAGGCATCCATAGCCGTTCCACACTCTACAGAACTGAAGATTAAACTCCTTTCAGAATAGACTTTTCCCAAGACCGGCTAGAGACATATAATACTATTTTCACGATTAGCTCTTCTAACCTTAGATAAAGTAACATCTGTTTTCAGAAGCCATCGGTTGATGCCAAATTCTCTCCACTGAGCAGGAAATTATCTGTCCCTGTGGAAGGAAGCGCAGCATGTAAGGAATTATGCCTTACGTTTTTCAACTATCTGTACGGATGGCACCTGCACTGGTAGTGTGGAAAGAGCCGTATTAAGCAGAAATGAGCAGCTTTTTTGATGGAGATCAGGTGGTTCAGCTTGAATCCACAGCTACTTATTCTGATGAGATTGCTGAATTGGTTAGTTGTTAGGAGCTAGAAGGCTTTTATGACTCTGGCATTAGGCTACTGGTTCTTGTTCCAAATTGTATCTCGGCAAAATGTCTTGCAAAGAGTTTATTTGGTGAGATACTTGAAAGGCTAGTCTTGAGATTAGATGAATCAAAATCACAGAGTCTTCCAGAGGATAGGTCAAACTTTTAAATTTTACAGAGGGTGCTAGAAAAGCTAGAACAAATGTTTTATAGAGAGTGGATCCACATTGCCAGAGACTAGTAGGGCTTGGATATCATTCAAAATGTTTACGCCCTAAAATTGGTTTTCCCAACACCTAACACATTAATTTTTTTTTCCATGTTTATCACCTACAAAGACAATTACTGTACTGACAGCACTGAACATTAATTAAGCTAAGTGTTATGTTCTGCTCCATTTCAAAAGCAAGAGCGAAGATGTTAATCAGTATACTTTGAAAGTCCAAAACTTACTTAAAAGAAAAAAAAGGGGATAGGCCCTTACAGACCTATTCTGGACTTCATATGGGTGAACAAATGCTTACCCTTATTTTCATTTGGAATCTCTTCATTCATGTTATTTTGTCAGTAAGAAAAGGCAGTTATCTGACTTTGCTAGACCTGTCAGAGGAATAAATTAAAATAGACTATAATACTGAATGCTTACTTCCCATTAAAAGATATGGGGCCAGCAATCTTACTTCGCTCTCCTTCTAACTTCAGAATTAAGTTTGCGTGTTTTTTGGCTTTGGTTGGAGGCACAAATAAAACTGAATAATGCTGGAGGCCTGATTTTCAAAAGCATTTACGCATATAAACGCACTTTACCCATGCAAGTGGGCTTTTGAAAATTGGTATAATATATACCTTTGATTTGTTCAGAAGGATTTTGTCTGCATTAGGTGTGAAAATTACTACAAAATGTTACATTTGCATGTATAATTCTTTTTTAAAATTTGCCTGAAATTAATAGTAAGTTTTATGCAGAAGGGATATATGCAGAAGGGTATATCACTGGAGAACCCAGACTGGAAATTAAGACAACAGATGCCGGTTATAAGAGATTAGGGTGCTCTTTGTCAGGGTCGGGCAGAGAAAGAGTATGGGGTCTATAAATTGCTTAGAGTCGAGTCATATGGCTATCATTGTTCCATTTTTCAGTCCGTGATTAGGTGAGTAACAGAGTACTATGCGACTGTGTAACAGCAGTAGCATACATTAAACAAAGGGGAATCCAAAGCCAAGAACTTTGGAGGAAGTGGAGCTACTATTCACATGGTAGGAGGAAAATCTGCTACAGCATTACACATTGTAGGTCAGGAGAATGTGCAAGCAGAGTTTCTGGACCAAAGTTTGATAGATCCAGGAGCTAGGCCATTGCATGCTCAGGCAGATAATGCAGAAATGGGGTGAACCACAAATGGTGCTCATGGCATCTAACCAGAGTGCTAAGACAAGAAGGTTCTTCAGCCAACAAAAGAATTATGGCAGCGAGGTAACAGACGCGTTGATACAGAAGTGGCCAAGGGAATTATTGCTTTCTGTTTTTCCCCACCTTGGCCATTAATAGGCTGTGTAATAAAGAAGCTCGTGAAGGAGTAGGTATATGAGGTCCTAGTGGCACCAGATTGGCCGTGAAGACCATGATATGCTGATTTCTGCAGACTGATGGTGGATTGACCATTGCATGTTCAAGGCATAAAGATTTCCCATTATTGCCATGGACCGGCAATAATGGGAAACCTATCTCCGTTCTCACTTATGGCATGGTTCTTGAGAGGGCAAGATTAGCCAAGAAGGGATTAAAAATCTTCAGTTATTAGAACAAAGTTGAGATCTAAAAAGAATTTCACAAAGAGAGCTTTTGTGAGGGTAGGGCAAATTTTTGCATCATTGTGGAAGGATTAGCTGTTTGTCATGGAGATATTCTGACAATCTTACAGAAGGGTCTTGACAATGCTTGGCCTTGAATTGTTTAATGGTACAGGTTACAGTGATTTCTTACATTAAGGGAAAAATTAAAGGGACATTTCCTAGCGTGTAGCAGATGGACTCGGGACCAATGGGTATCGTGTACTCCTGCTAGCAGTTGGAGACGGATCAGATTTCAATCTGACGTCAGCCCCTAGTACATATACCCCTGCAGCATTTTCCGTCTCCATAGCAGTTCGGGACTATCTGCACGCTCTCAAGCGTTAGATCAAATTTAAAGAAGAAAAACCCAAAATTGAAAGAAGAAAACCTACCTGAAGACGAGCCCCGCTCTCGTGCGGTGATACCCTCTGGTCCGTCCCCCAGTTGAGATTCCCGAGGTGATTTCCATGGTCCCTCGGAGGTGAGCCTCGGTCCGGCAGCCGAATCGAGGCGAGGACCCTAGCCCCCGATCCTTCAGGCACGGCTGAGAGGCAGCGGGTGCACCCTCAAGCGCAGCGGTGAAGGTATTTGCCCTCTCCCCCCGCAGCCGGAGACCGCCTGGGACGAAACCGGGAAGCGCCAAATACAAGGTAAGGTAGAAATCTTCTACTCGAATCCGGTCTCCGATGGTCGAGGACGATCACAGGTCACCGACCAGGACCAGTGCCGCCGGGTTGATCCACCCTAGCAGGGCCAGGCCCCGGCTATTCCAAGAGTCTGCCCACGTGGAGACTCTCCGTGGGGGTCGCCATATTGCCCGTGTGCTCGCCGTCGCCATCTTGGCCTACTCGCCGCGCCGTTCGGCTCCGAGCCAGGCGCACAAAGCACTTGTGCACATAGACTTACTCGCGCATAATTCCTTGCGCGAATAACTTGCAAGCACATAGCCGAGCGCATATCTACGGCACAGCCGCGCGCACAACTTACACGCTCAATCTAAGCGCACCGGAGTGCACAAGATTTACGCACTGACAACCATAGCACCCCCAGGAACAGAAATTAAAGCGCAAGGCCTCTGCCCAGCATGCCACATCAGAGCCGCACAAAGCGAGTAGGCCGACGCCCTGTGCACGCAGTGCGAGGAGGCCCTGGGAGATCCAGTTCAGGGCTAGTCCCACCCAGGGCCAAGTTCCAGCTCCTCAGGGGGCACCCCGGACCTAGCCAGGGGGACACACACCCCCCCCCCCCCCCCCCACAGACGGTGATCCCCAAAGAACCAGCGCCCCTCGGCTTTGATCCAGCGTCCATATCATGGGTGGAGTTTTTCAAAGGGATTCACGCCTTTGTTCAAATGTAAACTGAACCTCAGGCTGTCCAGCCACATGCTCCACTGGAGGACCCACAGGCTCCAGGCCCCTCAAGACCTAGGCACAGGCTCCCATTACCCAGAAGTCCCACCTACGGACGCTGCCTCCGACCTAGTGCGCACAGCGGCCAGAGAAGTGTCCTCTGCGGTGGCTGCCAGGAGACAACTCTGGCTCAGAAGCTGGCCGGCCGACGCATCTTCCAAAACGCGCCTCACAAGGATGCCCTTCAAAGGATCCCTCCTGTTCGGCAGCGAACTAGAGAAACTGGCTGACAAATGGGGCGAGTCCCCATTGCCGCGACTGCCGGAAGATAATACAAAGAGAAATTAGCGTCCCTTCCCCAGGTCCTTCAGGGGCAGAAGTTCGCAGCGCTTCAATCCTTACAGGAACAACTATCAATCGGCCCGCCATACGGGCAGGAACCAGTCCTTTCGGACCAAGCACAACAAGAGGGGAGCCAGCTTGCGTACGGGCCCCAGCCGCACCCCACAATGAGATTCAGCTGACCTTTCCAAGGGAAGAAGCCATAGGGGGGCAGATTAGCCCTATTCTACCACAGATGGGTCGAGAGAACCTCAGACAAGTGGGTCCTAGCCATCATTCGGAAGGGGTACTACCTGGATTTCCTACGAACCCCTCCGGACAAGTACGTGGAGTCCCCCTGCCACGACCCCTCCAAGAGGGCGGCAGTGGAAGCTACACTGTCCAAGCTACTGGCACTCGAGGCCATAACCCCAGTACCTCCACAGGAAATAAATACTGGCCATTATTCCATTTATTTTATCTTTCCCAAGAAAGAGGGAACATTCAGGCCCATCCTGGATCTCAAGTCGGTCAACCGCCACCTCAGGATCCCTCGCTTCCGCATGGAAACCCTACGATCCGTTATAAGGGTGATACAACCAGGAGAGTTTCTCACATCCCTGGATCTTTCGGAGGCCTACCTGCACATCCCCATTCATCAGAAACATCAGCGCTACCTACGCTTCAAAGTCCTGAACCGTCACTACCAGTTCCGGGCACTACCCTTTGGGTTAGCCACAGCACCCCGGACGTTCACCAAGGTAATAGTGGTGGTGGCGGCGGCAACACTGAGGAAGGAAGGAATCCTTGTTCACCTCTACCTGGATGATTGGCTGATCAGAGCAAAGTCACTGGAGGAAAGCCGCCAAGCAACCAGCAGAGTCATAACTCTACTGGAAAGCCTAGGATGGGTAGTCAACACAAACAAAGTTCCCTACAGCCCTCACAGTCGCTGGAATACCTAGGAGTCCGATTCGACACCAAAGAGGACAAGGTCAGTCTGACCCCCACAAGGAGATCAAAATTGTGGAACCAGCTACAAACCTTGCTGGACGATCCTCGTCCCACAGCATGGGATTACCTCCAAGTCCTCGGGCTGATGGCATCCACACTGGAAGTTGTGCCATGGGTGCGAGCTCACATGAGGCCCCTACAGCGCTCACTCCTATCACGGTGGAGCCCACAGACCCAGAACTACACGTACGTCTATCACTCCCGGGCAGAGTTCGGACCCAGCTACGGTGGTGGCTGCAGGCCAGCCACAGGAGCCGGGGATCAAAACTATCCTCCCCAACCTGGACTCTACTCACCACATATGCCAGTCTACGAGGATGGGGAGCACACTGCGAGGAACTAAATGCCCAAGGGCAGTGGAACGCAGAAGAGGCGGGATGGAACATCAACTGCCTAGAAGCGCGAGCAGTCAGACTAGCCTGCATGCGGTTCGTCCACAGACTTCGAAACAAAGCGGTCAGAGTAATGTCGGACAACGCCACGACAGGTGGCCTACATCAACCGGCAGGGGGGAACCAGAAGCCAACAGGTGTCCCTAGAAATAAACCCCCTGATGGCGGGGGCGGAAGCAAACCTCCAGGAGATCTCCGCAGTCCACATCACCGGGAAAGACAACATCACAGCAGACTTCCTCAGCAGGGAAAGTCTAGACCCAGGAGAATGGAGGCTGTCACCCACAGCCTTCAAGATAATAGTGGATCGGTGGGGGACACCGGACATGGACCTTCTGGCAAACAGATCCAACGCCCAAGTATCCAGATACTTCAGCCGCAGGCAGAAACCGCAGTCCCAAGGGATCGATGCCCTGGTACAGCCCTGGCCCCCAGGGACTCTACTATACGCCTTCCCGCTGTGACCCCTACTGGGCGCAATCATTCACAAGATACACCTACACAAGGGACTAATTCTTCTGGTGGCTCCGGACTGGCCAAGAAGACCCTGGTTCGCAGACATGAGAAGACTGCTGGCAGAGAACCCCCTACCCCTGCCCCCACACAGGGACCTAGTACAACAAGGTCCGATCCTCCACGAGGACCCAGCTCAATTCTCTCTTACGGTCTGGCCATTGAGAGGGCTCGCCTGAGAAAGAACGGGTACTCAGGGGCGGTAATCGACACTCTCCTCCGAGCACGCAAGTTCTCCACATCACTAACATACATAAGAATCTGGAGAGTATTTGAAGCCTGGTGCAAAGACCACAACATCAAACCACGCTCATTCACAGTTCCCGTGATCCTGGAATTCTTACAGAACGGACTACAGAAGGGCCTGTCCCTCAACTCCATCAAGGTACAGGTGGCTGTCCTGTCATGCTACGGCTCCAAGAGCGAGAGCGACAGCATAGCCTTCACCCGGACGTGTCACACTTCCTGAAAGGAGTCAAACACATTCGCCCACCACTAAAGTGGCCGGTACCTCTGTGGAATCTCAATCTCGTTTTGGACTTCCTAGCGGGAACCGCCTTCAGACCCCTACGAGGCCTGTCCCTTCGCCTGTTAACCTTGAAGACTGTGTTTTTGCTGGCGGTGTGTTCAGCCCGCCGGATATCTGAACTACAAGCACTGTCCTGCCGTGAGCCGTTCCTCAGGCTCACCCCGGGGTCCATCCAACTACGCACGGTCTCACACTTCCACCTTAACCAGACCATCTCGCTACCAACGACGGATGGCCGGAAGATTTCGGAAGAAGTGCGTAGTCTCCGCCACCTCAACATCGGCAGACTCCTATCCAGATACCTGGAAATGTCCGAGCCCATACGAAAAACAGACCACCTGTTCGTCCTTCACAGCGGAAAGAGACAAGGGGAAGCGGCCTCACGGGCAACCATCACCCGCTGGATCAAGGAAGTCATCAAGGTGGCCTACGTAGAAGCTGGCAAGCCACCACCTCTACAGGTCACGGCCCATTCTACCAGAGCCCAGGTAGTATCATGGGCAGAAACTAGAATGCTGTCACCTGCCGAGATCTGCAGGGCGGCTACATGGTCCTCCGTCCATACCTTCTCCAGATTCTACCGTCTGGATGTTCAGGCTCGGGAGGACACAGCATTTGCAAGGGCAATACTAAGTGAGTCATGGGCAGCCTCCCACCCGGATCGGGAGTAGCTTTTATACATCCCATTGGTCCTGAGTCCATCTGCTAAACGCTAGGAAATGGAGAAATTACTTACCTGATAATTTCGTTTTCCTTAGTGTAGACAGATGGACTCAGCATCCCACCCTTGGCTGCCGTCACAAAGAGCCCTCAAATGTTCAAGGGTAAGCCATGTTTTTCATTTACCTAGGGCATCCACCCTGCCGGGTGTCGACACTTTCTGGTGGAGTACACTGGCGGTCTCCAGCTATAGTTAATCAACCAGCTCAAGTTAATCAAGTTTAACGTTTAACCAAGTTATGAAGTTATCCAAGTTAACCAAATTATTAAGTTAATCAATCAGTCAGTCACACATATATCCACACGGCTTTTCGAGGAGAATACTGAAGAGCTGCACTTCCTGCAGGGGTATATGTACTAGGGGCTGACGTCAGATTGAAATCTGATCCGTCTCCAACTGCTAGCAGGAGTACACTATACTTTTTTGGGGGGGGGTGTTGATAATATTTCAGTGAAATAATTACCCTTTAGTGCAGGAAGCTGGAATTTGTTTTTCTATTAAGTGCATTTGCACAGCCTGAGTACTATTTTAGTGGCTCTTGTTGCAAGCATGACAACTGTAAATACAGAAAGCAGATTTGTTTTCTAGGGAGGGAGGAGCTCCAGGGGTAACCTGGGAAACTATAGACCAATGAGCCTGACATCCTTGCCGGGAAAATGGTAGAAGCTATTTTAAAAAACAAAATCAGTGACCATATAGATACTCAAGACTTAATGGGGGAAGAATTAACATGGTTTTAGCAAAGGGAAGTCTTGCCTTACCAATCTGTTGACTTTATATTTTTGAAAGTGTAGATTTTCAGTAGGCATTTTACAAAAGTTCCGCATGAGAGACTCCTCAGGAAATTGCAAAGTCATGGGATGAAAGGCAGTGTTCTTTTTATTTGTATATGTCTGCTTTTCGGCACTTCAAAGCAGATTACATTCAGGTATTTCTCCTGGGGGTAGGTATTTTCCTAGCCCCAGGGGGGCTTACAGTCCTGTTTGACCCTGAGGCAGTAGAGGGTTTTGAGGACTGGTAACTGGTTAAAAGACAGGAAATAAGATCGGACTGGTCAGCTTTCCAGATGGAGAAAGATAATGGAGTACCACATGGACCTGTGCTGTTTTACGTATTTATAAATGATCTGATCTGGAAACGAGAACAAGTGAGGTGATCAGCTTGGCAGATGATATTATTCAGATTTGTTTAAAACAGCAGTGGCTTGCGAGGTACCTCAGAGGTTTCCTGAGACTAGGAAACTGGAAATCTGAATATCAGATTAAATTTAATGCAGAAAAGTACAAAGTGATGCACATAGGGGAAAATAATCCCAACTTCAGGTATCCAGTGCTGAATTCTTTACTGGGAATTGTCACCCAGGAAAAGGACATTGGAGTTCTTGTGGACAATAATGTTGAAATCCTCAGTTCAGTATGTGGTGGCGGTCAAAAATGCAAATAAAATGATAGGAATGATCTGAAAAGAAATGAGAATAAAATGGAAAATATGTTGTCTCTGTATCAAGCCATGGTTTGACTGCACCTTTGAATACTGTGCGCAGTTCTGGCTGCTGCATCTAAAAAACCCCCCCAAAAAAACAGGAACTAGAAAAGGTGCAGAAGAGGGTGACAAAAAGGGGATTGAATGGTTCCTCTATGATGAGAGGCTGCACAGATTTTAGGGCTCTTGACCTTGGAAAAGAGATGGCTAAAAAGGAATATTATAGAAGTTTATAAAATCATGAATGAAAAACTGTTTATCCTTTCAAAAATATTTAAACAAGAAACTAACAACTGGCAGATTTAAAACAAATCATAGTAATTTTTTTTTTTTAATTCAGTACACAATCAAGCTTTGGAATCTGTTACCAGAGGATGTAGTCAAAATGACTAATATAATTGGGTTTAAAAGAGGTTTGGATAAATTCCTGTGCGAAAAGTTCATAAAACATTTATTAGACAGGTAGATTAAAGAAAGCTATTGCTATCCCCTGGGAGTGAGTAACAAATAGATGTGCTTTTTTTGTATCTGCAGAGTTTTTGTGACCTGGACTGGCCACTGTCTGTGACAGGATGCTAGGCTTGATGGAGCTTAGTTTGACCCAGCATTGCATTTCTGATGTTCTTGCATTAAAGTATGAAACTAGAAATAATTGTGACTGATGCTGTTACGAGCAGCTGCTAATCAGAGTTTTAACCTGGATCATTATTTTCCATCATGTGTCTGTTTAATTTAGAATAGAGATCCTACTGAATGGTGCCATTATTTTGTAGTCCAGCTTGCACAGAGACTGATACTCATCTCTGTATGTTGCCATTCTAATAGATTATGCCACATTCAAAAAGGTGGTTAAAACTCTGAAATCATAAAATATTTCTCTCTATGGGAATAAGTCTTAAAACTCTGTCTGATCTCAGAATGTTTATCTGAGTATCAGTTTAAAAAAAAAATCCTGCCTGGTGTTGTACATAATGTGTTTAGGGGTGGATTGGATTAGAAACTGATTGAGGGATGGATTGTAGAGCATGATTAAGTGATGCAAGCAGCCCAAGCAAGGGCTACCAAAATTGTGAAGGTTCTGCACCAAAAGCCCAATCATAATATAAAATCCATATATGAATACCCTTGAGAAGAGACAAGAGGCACAAAAGACATTTAAATAGTTGAAAAGTATTAATGTTGCACAAGAAGTAGGGGTCTCTCAATAGAAGGGAACAGGAGCAAAACTGTGTGAGCATATAACACCTGTATCATCTTCCTTACACTGGCTCCCAGTTCAGAGTTCAAAGTGCAATATAAAATAATTACCACAGTGCACAATCTATTACAAAACAAAGCAATTCCCTGGCTTAATTCTGTTTTGCGAATGTATAAACCAAGCAGTACATTGAGATCTAGTGAGAAGAATCTTGTTGAACTAACTTCACTGAACGCAGTATGCTTAGAAGTAACCAGAGAGCGTTCTTTCTAGCAGTGCCAAAGATATGGAATTCTTTTTCCTGAGCAGCTATGAACTATCTCCAGTGTGAAATCTTTCAAAAAGGGGGGGGGGGGGGGGGTAAAAATTTTGTAGCAGAATGTGTTATGTTCACTTTTGTACAATCATCTCTCTCTTTTTATGTATGTTTTTCTTATTGTTGTATTTCTTTTAACTATGCATGTTTGATGTAATCTGCAATGAATTAAAATAGATGTGTGTGGATAAGGGGTTTTTTTGGTTGTTTTTTTTAAATAAATCTGCAGTTCTATGATATTTTGCGGAGGGTAGGCTCAGAAGCAGCAGCAGGAAATACATTTTCTTGGAAAGGATGGTAGATGTTTAGAACACCGTTGGATACTCCTCCATCCTTAGAATGGGTGGTGGAAGCTAAAATGCTAACTGATTTTAAGAGGATGGTGGATAAATACAATACCTAAAATTGAGGGAGCACAACGTAGGAGCGTGTCTTTTTAAAGTGCTGTACGCCAATGATTTAACAAAAGGTTTTGGGACTGTCACAATGAGTGACACAGAGGGTAAAATAAAGTCCTAGCAAAAATGCAGAAACCCACACAGTTGGACCTGTCTGGCAAACTGTTAAGTACTGTAATAACTAGAAGTCTTATTAGAAACAGACAAGTAACCAGGTCTATCTGGCAGGCTACTCAGGGGAATGAGGAGGCTAGATATTTGGGCAACAGCTATGCTAGTATTAGTAGCTATTAAGAATACCGCAAAACTTTGTAGATAGACATGGGGTGGGAGGGATTCTGGGTGCAAACTAAATGGGCAAATGAGCAGACAAAATCCCCTAAGATGGTTGAACATAAATGAGAAAGATGATAAAAGCTGTACTAAAGGAAAGAGATCTTGCAATTGGTTTCACTCTGGCTGGCAGCTGGAGTATGTCCTTGGCAGCGTGGACAGGAAATTAACTAGGTAGACTGGATGGACTAGTTGGTCTCTTTTGGCTCTCAATTACTGTTTCTATAAGCAAGCTTTGATCCTAAAAGGATGGGTGTCTTGTTGACAAGTACTTTATATTTTTATTAGAACATAACAGTGATGAATATGACTCCATCTTGGACAGCTCATGCTGTTGGAGCTGTGCCTTGAGCTAAGTAATTGGAATGAGCTGTGTAATTGGAAACAGATTGCGGCAGTTGGTCACTCTCTACAGATCTGCTGCGCCCTACAGCTTGCCAGTATTTATACTTGCCTTGTCTAAAAAGTTAGAGCACCAACAGCAAACCTGATTTCCAAAGGAAAATTAGTTTCTTACCTGATAATTTTCATTTCTGTAGTACCACGGATCAGACCAGACTCCTGGGGTTTGCGCCCCCCACCCCCCCAGCAGATGGAGGCAGAGCAGTTATCAAAACAAACTCCGCCTATATATAGGCTGGTGCCACATACAGTCCGGCAGTATTACTCAATGTCAAAGCAGAATGGAACTCTCAAAACCATCTTAACTATATATAATAAAAGAAACAAACCGGTCCACTGAACCTTGAGAACCATTTGATGACAAAAAATTCAAATTTTTGCCAACTTGAAACAACGAAATACATAAGAAATGAGCAGACTCTCCCTTTTTTCCATGTCTCTGACAGGCGGGATTCAGGACTGATCAGTGGTACTACAGGAACGAAAATTATCAGGTAAGAAACTAATTTTCCTTTCCCTGTACTTACCCGGATCAGTCCCAGACTCCTGAGATGCACCAGAGCTTTCTTACCTAGGATGGGATCTGGAGAGGCCTGCTCGAAGCACTCCCTCTCCAAATCCTCCTAAAACTGGAGCCTGGACATCCAGTCTGTAATGTCTTGCAAAAGTGTGCAGAGATTTCCACGTAGCCGCCCTGCAAATTTCCTGCGGCGATACCATTTGACACTCTGCCCAAGATGCCACTTGCAAACTAGTAGAGTGGGCACGCAGACCCGTAGGAAGGGATCTACCACGAAGGAGATAGGCTGAACTAATAGCCTCCTTTAGCCAATGAGCTATAGTAGCTTTGGATGCCTGCTGTCCTTGTTTAGGACCGCTCCACAGCACAAAAAGATGATCAGTCACACGAAACTCATTGGTAACCTCTAGGTAACGCAGTAAAGCTCTGCGAACGTCGAGCTTCCACAAGTCGCCAGCCAAAGGATCCGAACGGTTTAACTCCGTAAAGGCCGGCAACTCCACAGATCGGTTGACATGAAAAGAGGAAACCACTTTCTGTAAGAAAGACGGAACCGTCCTTAAAGAAATGCTCGAATCCGAAATCCGCAAAAAGGGTTCCCTACAGGAAAGCCCCTGGAGTTCCGACACCCTACGAGCTGATGTAATGGCCACCAGAAAAATCACCTTCAAGGTAAGATCTTTGAGTCAATCTCTTCAAAGGCTCAAAAGGCGCCGAGCAAAGTGCAGTGAGAACTAAATTCAGACTCCACGACGGATAAGGATGCCGAATCTGAGGACGCAAGTGTTTTGCTCCTTTAAGGAAATGAACTACATCTGGATGTGCCGCTAACCCTACGCCCTGGACAGAGCCTCGCAAACAACCAAGTGCTGCCACCTGCACTCTGAGGGAACTATAAGACAAACCCTTGGAAAGACCAGATTGTAGAAACACAGAATATCCGACATCGAGGCTCGGGTAGGCGTGACCTCCCGGTTCAGACACTAAGTCTCAAAAACTTTCCAAACTCTAACATATGTGAGATTGGTAGAAGTTTTAAGCGATTGGAGAAGCGTAGCTACTGCAGCCAGAGAATAGCCTTTGCGACTTAACCTCTGTCTTTCAAAAGCCATGCTGCTAGACAGAAACGATCGATTTCTTCCAAACAAACGGGCCTTTGATGCAGCAGGTCTGGGAAAACTGGAAACCGCAGCGGCCCTTCCACCACAAGATTGAGAAGGTCCGCAAACCAGGGACGTCTCAGCCATTCTGGAGCTACCAGGATGACCTCCGTTGGATGGATCTGCCTGAGCACTTTGCCGATCAATGGCCAAGGCGGGAAGACATATAGCAGAACTTCTGTGGGCCAGGGCAGCACTAGGGCATCTACCCCTTCTGCTCCTGTCTCTCTGCGACGAGCGTAGAACCGCGGCGCTTTGGCATTCCGAGAAGTTGCCATTGGGTCCATGCTGGGTGTGCCCCATGATTCGCATATGAGTTGAAAGGCGGTCTCCGCCAGCTCCCATTCTCCGGGATCTAGGCAGTGACGACTGAGAGAGTCTGCCTGAACATTGTCCACGCTGGCGATGTGAGACGCTGATATGCTTACCAAGTTTTGTTCTGCCCATCTGATCAATTGGCGAGCTTCCTTCGCCACCTGTTGTCTTCTGGTTCCTCCTTGGCGATTGATATACACCACCGTGGTCGCATTGTCTGAGAGAATTCTGACCAACTTGCCCTGGAGAAGAGGATGAAACGCTTGCAACGCCAACCTTACCACCCTGGTTTCCAGTCGATTGATGGACCAGAGCGATTCGATGGGAGACCAAAGTCCTTGCACCGATTTCCCACGGCATACCGCTCCCCAACCAGGTGACCATGGTGACCACTGTCCATTTGGGGACCTCCAGGGGAACTCCTTGGGTTAAATTGTCCATCACCAACCACCAATCGAGACTGGATCGCGCCATCTCTGTAAGCGGTAAAGGTAGATGAAAAAGCTCGGAGATTGGGTTCCATCAGGAAAGCAAGGCGGACTGTAAAGGCCTCATATGAGCAAAGGCCCAGGGTACCAGTTCTAATGTTGAAATCATCGACCCAGGAACCTGTAAATAATCTCACTCTGGGTGGGTGCTTGAGCATTAAACCCTCTTATTTGGACTTGCAGCTTGGAGATGCATTCTGTGGTAAGACAAGCTCTGCCCTGCTGAGTTTCGAATAGAGCACCCAAATATTCTAACGACTGAGTGGGCTCCAGTCGGCTCTTGGCGAGATTGACCACCCAGCTTAGCGATTGCAGGAGCTGAAGTACTCTCCGAATCGCCTCCTGGGCAAGGGCTTTCGATTTCCTACGAATCAGCCAATCGTCCAAGTAAGGATGCACCAGCAAACCCTCCCTGCAGAGATGGGCTGCCACCACCACCATCACCTTGGTGAACGTCCTGGGTGCTGTGGCCAGACCGAAGGGCAGAGCCCGAAACTGAAAATGCTGATCCAGTACCAAAAATTGAAGAAACATCTGGTGGTCTGACCGAATGCCCTTATGAAGAAAAGTTTCCGTGAGGTCTAAGGATGCTAGAAACTCTCCCTTGCGCACCGAGGCAATGACTGACCGGAGCGTCTCCATGCGAAACCGCGGGACCCAGAGACATCTGTTTACTCTTTTCAGATCCAGAATGGGCCGAAAGGATCCCTCTCTTTTTGGCACTGCGAAGTAAATGGAGTAATGGCCTTTTCTTCTTGCCTCTGGAGGCACTGAGACGATGGCACCTAGTTGCAGAAGTCGCTGCAAAGTGTCCTGCACCGCTCTTCGCTTGGTTTCGTAACCGCAGGGAGAGATTAGAAATCAGTCCTGAGGATGCTGTGCAAAATCTAAAGCATAGCCTTCTCTTATCACTGTAAGGACCCACTGGTCTGTCGTTACTTTGGTCCATTCCTCGAAAAACAGGGACAGTCTGCCCCCTATCTCCGGCTCGTAAGGCAAAATTGCTGCAAATAGCCGCACGCACTCCCAGTGCTAAAACCTCAAAAATCCTTTTAAGTTGCACCTCCAACTTCCTGTCTTGCAGGTCTTTGAGTGTTGTAGCTCCAGTAAACGGGATCATGGTGGTCTTGGTAGCAGTGGACACTGCCACATCTACCTTGGGTACCCAAAGCAGCTCTAAGGCATCCTCTGGCAGAGGATATAGCTTGTCCATTGCTTTACTCACTTTCAATCCCAGGTCCGGGGTATCCCATTCCCGGAAGAGCAAATCTGTAACCGAGAAATAAAAAAGAAAAGAAGAAGCAGGGCCTCTCAGACCCAGCAACACCGCATAGCACCCAGTTTAGATTCCTCTGGGGGACCTTCAATGCCCAGTTCAGCTAAAATAGAAGGAATAAGGGGACCCAACTCCTCCTTTCTAAAGAGGCGCACCACCTTGGGGTCATCCCCTACTGTAACATGCGCCCTGCGCATTGTGCCTTGGTGTGGTAAATCAGGGTCTACATCCACCCCCTGTTGGGGCTTGGGCTGGAGGTCTGGGTCATCTGGATCAGTATCCTGACTAGAAGTATCTGTAGCAATCTGAGGAAACCCTGACCAATGGAGACGCTTAGGCTGAGTAGGCTCCACACCTCCCTTAGACATAGACCGTTTCTTACCAGAAGGCTTAGAACCTTGAGAAACTACCTTTTTACCAGATTGCAGCTTCCCTAACTTCCTCTCCTTATAAGCTTTATGGAGCAACAACACAAATTGTGATGAAAAAGAGGAAGATGAGGAGGAGTCAGAGGCCCCCTCAGGGCTATCCTCCATTGTAGGGGAATTAGGCTGTAAATGTTCCGTTGGGAAACCTTGCTGGGGAGAAAGGTAAAACCCCTGGCGCTGCACTAGACACAACCCTGAATGACTGGAAAATGGGCCCCCGTGTTGAACGGGAACTGATCAGCCTCAGAGTGAATTGCAGCAGATGTCCCAACCGGGACCTGGGTAGACGAGTTTTGCCATTTTAATATTTTTTCCGGCTCCCGAAGACTCCCCACCCGAATGGAATCAGAGCATAGGCCCTCCTTGGTGAGCTGCGTGTGGGCCGACCTGCATGTGGCATCTAGTCGTGACAGGAAAATAAAGACAAAATAAATTAAAGAAAATTGAATGAATAAACAGCAAAAACAAAAGGAAAATACCGCGCTGAGACAGGGAGTGGAGGAGAGAGAGCCGGCGCAGGAGAAAACGAAAGCAAAACTTTTTTTTTTTTTTTTTTTAAATTATAAAACTTGCCCAGCAGTGGTTCAAGGTGCTGATCCATTCGGATGGAGTGAACCGGGCTCCCCGGTGTTGCACCGGGCCCTCGACCCTGTGAAGCAGCTGCCTCAGACCGGTGGGGGATGGTTCTCTCAGAACCTAACGACCCCCTGGGAAGCTACTGAACACTGTGCTGCCATAAGCTCCTTTCTTGTCTTTTATTTCTGGATTATTTCAGGTTTGGGTCATCTGAAATAATCCAGAAATAAAAGACAAGAAAGGAGCTTATGGCAGCACAGTGGTGGAGCACACTGTTAGCCCGCGTTTGGACGTGTGTTTTCGATGCGCTAGCTTTACCCCTTATACAGTAAGGGGGTAAGGGGTAATAGCGCGTCGAAAACATGCGTCCAAACCCCCTCCCCCCCCCCCGAAACTAATAGCCCCCGCAACATGCAAATGCATGTTGATGACCTTATTAGTTATTCCTGCGCGATACAGAAAGTAAAATGTGCAGCCAAGTCGCACATTTTACTTTCAGAAATTAACGCCTGCCGAAAGGCTGGCGTTAATTTCTGCCAGCACCGGGAAAGTATACAGAAAAGCAGAAAAAAATGCTTTTCTGTACACCCTCTGACTTAATATCATAGCGATATTAAGTCGGAGGCCCCAAAATTTAAAAAAAAATCAAAAATTTTAAAAAAAAATTTAAATTGGCCGGCGGCCCGCGGGTCGGAAGACGGACGCGCAATTATGCCGGCGTCCATTTTCCGAACCTGAGGCTGTCAGCTGGTCCAAGAACTGATGCCGGCAAAATTGAGCGTTGGCTGTCAAACCTGCTGACAGCCGCCGCTCCTGTCAAAAAGGAGGCGCTAAGGACGCGCTAGTGGGCGCTCTCCCGCGACTCTTGAATCGGCCTGTGAGAGAGGCAAGCCTGAGAAGATCAGTGTAATGATTGGGGGAGAAGGCCAAAGTTTCTTCGAGAGGCAGGATCTGTAAAATAGGAAAATCTTAAGGATTCCTGCATGCCTGACCAGTCTTTTATTTTATTAAATTTTACTTTTTTCATTCTCTTGCTGTGTTTCATCCAAGTTCTAAGCTACAAAAAAAACCCATGCTGCTGTGATTGTTTTCTCCTTCCTCAATCAACACTGGGAAGAGGGAGACAGAAGGAGAGAGTGAGGGGAGTGTTAGAGTGTAATGTGGTGTGATCTGTTTATCTTTCTGTATGTGTTGATATGGTGTGTGTCTTTATACCTATTTAGGTGTGAGATGTTTGTCTCTGTATCTTTCTGTTGTGTGGTGTGATCTGTTTTATCTCTCTATCTTTGCCTGAATGTGATGTGTGTAGGTATGGAGTGTGTGTGATTGGTTAAGGGCTGTCTGTTTCTCTGATTGTGGTGTGCCTGTCTCAGTGACTGGGTCTCTCTGTCTGACCTGTTGGTGGTCAGTCTGTTATGTGTCTGTGTCCCTTTTGGTTGTGGTGTGACTCGACCTGTCTGCCTTCATCTCTGTTGTGATCTGTCTGGGTGCGGGGTGTGTTTGTGTGTGTGCCTATTTGGTTATAGGATATCGGTATGGATTAGTGTATGCATCTCTGTATCTGGGGGTGGGATCTGATGATTCTGTCTGCCTCTGGTGTGGGGTTTCTTTGTCTTGTGTTTTTTGTCTCTTTGCCTCTAAGTGTGATATATCTGTCTCTCTTTTTGACTTTATCTCAGTGTTTACAGAGCTGTTTGAGCTGCTGGCTGGCAGTGTTTCCCTGCTACTTGGCAAATGATGCAACAGCTCATTGGTTGGTGAGAGATTTTGACACCAGGCCAGGAATCCGGGATACCCTTCATGCATGTGTGTGTGTGTATATATATGTATATAATATACACACACACACACTATATGATGTAACTCAACCTGGGGGGGGGGGGGTGGCTAGCCAGTAGTATGGATGGGATTTCCTCTGGTGTAATATTAGTTTCATTTGGGTTTTAGTGTACTCTTCAGCAGCCTTTTTAAAGCATCATCACTAAATATATTTCGGAATATAAGCTTGCCTGGTTCTTACCTTATTACTGATTCTTCTTGCGTCATTCTTGAATCTCATTTCTTTTTATGCCCTAATCTATTTTATGTTTTTCAAAATGTATTTTTGGCACAAGTGTTTTTCTTCCTGCTCCTCAAGCTTCCAGCTGAATTAAAAGCAGCCTTTAGCCCATGTGCCATGAGTCTTAATTCACAATTACCCAAAATGTTCCCCTCCCAACTTAGCCCAGTCTATGCAGCAATCATCTTTGGCCAGAGCTAGAATTTAGGGCTCTGGGGAACTTGTGAATGTGGACTTCTAAGTGCAGTCATAAGGTGGTGGTTGTACAGTGGCTGGAAATCCCTCCCTGTCCAGATTTGTGAACACTGCCTCTGCAGCAGTCCCTGAAAGTAGAAGTACGAGTCAGAATCAAACTCTGTATGACACCGTGCAACACTTGCTACTGAGTAATGAAGCTGGCCTCTATATATATATATATATATATATATATATATATATATATATATATATTTTTTTTTTTTTTTTTTTTTTTTTTTACACTGTTCTCAAAAAAAAAAAAATAGTCGCACAATTGCGGTCACTACCTATTTTACAGACATCTGTACTAAGACTGCTTCTCGAGCCATTTTTTTTTTAATACACATATTTGGATGAGGGGTTAGCACAGCAGTGCTTCCTATTTATTCAGATTCATGATGGTGAGAGGCATTTGTAGTAAACGTTTCTGTGACTCTGGCACTTGGGTCATGAGTTATGTGCGTTAATGTAACTTGCTATCTATCATAGCAATTTTCAAAAGCCATTTAGTCAAGTAAAGTGCACTTACTCGGGTAAATCCTATGGACAGTTCAGTGGCTTATATTGTAGCAATTTTCAAAAGCTCACTTAATCGAGTAAAACCTAGTTCTACATGTGTAAATTATTTTTATAATCAGGCCCTAAAGTGTAAACTGACTTGCATTTGGCAGCATATTGAGTCATTTGTTGCATGCTGCTGTACTTTCAGGCTTTGTTTTGTGTAAATGGTTGGTTACCTTTTTAATTTCAGGGAAGCGTGGCATTATCTGTGTTGAAGATCTGATTCATGAGATCTACACCGTTGGCAAGAACTTCAAGTCTGCAAACAACTTTCTCTGGCCTTTCAAGCTTTCCTCTCCCCGAGGTGGCATGAAGAAGAAGACGACACATTTTGTGGAGGGTGGTGATGCTGGAAATAGGGAAGACCAGATTAATAGGCTCATAAGGAGGATGAACTAATGGTAAGCAAGTTTTCCAGAGTCTGTTTTCAGTCTAGAAATGATTTTGGGAGGTGGATGGGTGTTGTGTGCTTTGGAGGTATATGGGACTGAACTCAGGACTTAGAGCAGTGGCAGATAGATATGTGAATGAGAAGAGCTTCAGTAGTAAATACGGGCGTAAAGCATATGAGGAAAATAATGCTGTAACAGCTGTCCTTTTCCGTGTCCATGGAAATTAGATTAAATAGCATGTCTTGGACTCATTCTGTCCAAGCAACCTAGTCTTAACTGATAGCACACAATTGTTAGATCTTTTCAGCAGTTGCTATGTTTTATGAATTAGATAAATTGAGTTTGAACAAAGGACTGAATAAGAATTATCCAAAGATGATGTGTACAAACTTTTGGGGCTGTGTAGATCCTTTTTTTTTTTCCTGATATGAATAAGTGACTGGGAGCAATTTCTTGAGTCCTGTCTGCAAAGTTAAGAATTCCTTGCCCTTCTGCTTGTAATGCTTCCACATTTATCTCAGTATTTGTGCTGATTATAGTCCCATTCAGGATGTTTGCAACAAGTTTGTTCAGTTATATCATTAGGTCATAACGGAAGTTAGTGCTGATAACGCATTTCTGACTTAAAGAATAGATCTAATATTTTAGTGCTTAATGCTGGATGACAAATATAGACACTGGTAAAAAGCAGTTATGTTCTGGACACCAGAGGCCTCGAGTTGTCAGGTTCTAGTTTTTCTCTATGCAACAGAAAAACAGGAGCAAGATTTCAACTCTAGAAAACCCATTGACAGGCCAGGGCTTTTACTTGGTTCCATGTTATTCTGTGCTATTTTACAAAGGTGTAAGGAGTTGCATTGAGAGCCATTAAGTGCTATCTGGCTTATGAGCAGTATGCACTTTAAAAAAAAACCAAAAACCCACAGCTATGCAGTGCAAATAGTTATTTATTTATTTATTTAAGAACTTTTAATATACCGACATTCGTAGAACACATCATGCCGGTTTACAATCAACTCAAGGAAGTAGAAATTACAATGAAGGAGGAGGGGAGGCAGGAGAGAGAGGGGCCAGGAGCGAGTGAAGAGAGGGAGAGAAGAACAGAAATAGGAAGGAGAGTGAAGAGCAACTATAATAACAGTAATGACTTATTAACAACATTTCCTTAAATTACATCATCATTTCCTTATAATACATTATCAAGGGCAGAGTACATAGAATGGCTGTTTTAGTAGAGTGCAGATATACAACATAGGGGACGAGTTCTGAGAGGCAGGGGGAGGTAGTCTAGGTTTGGTTAGCATCTGGGTAGGTCTGCGTGAAGAGCCATGTCTTGATGCCTTTTTTGAAATTGTGTAGAGAGGGTTCAAGACGGTGATATGTGGGGAGTGAATTCCAGAGGGTAGGGCCAGAAACGGTGAATGCTCTTTCTCTGGTAAGGGTAAGGTGTGCGGTTTTGAGGGGTGGGGTGTGCAGGGTGCCCGCTAGGGTGGCTCTAGCAGGGCGATTAGAGGAGCGGAACCGTAGCATTTCCTTGAGCCATGCGGGATTGTTTTTGTGAAGCGCATTATGAAGGATGGTAAGAGTTTTATATTGAATACGGAACGGGATGGGAAGCCAGTGCAGATCTTTAGTATGGGGGGAGATGTGGTCTCTTTTACGGGTGTGCAGTTATTTATTTATTATTTTATTTATTTAAAATTTTTATATACCGGCATTCATGTTGCAAACACATCATGCCGGTTTACATATAACAGGGGTGTACAGTGAACAATTCAATAACCTATTTGTGTAGAAGGAAGCAGTTACAAATAACAAGGTAATAGAACTGGGAGGAGAGAAGAAAAGGGAGAGAATAACATTAGGTATAGGTATTTACATTAGTAATAACATTTTTACATGTGGAAGTGGTAGAATCTGGCTGAATAGAATGATTCTTATGATTCTTGCCATGGCGTTCTGCAGGATTTGTAGGGGTTTAGTGGTGGAATATGGAAGGCCTAGAAGAAGGGAATTGCAGTAATCCAATTTAGATAGGATGGTAGTCTGCAGGACTAGACGGAATCCTGGGGATGAAGGAGTGGCTTCAGTTTTTTTGAGAATGTGGAGTTTGTAGGATCCCCCCTTTAGTAGCGATTTAATGTGGGGTTTAAAGTTAAGGTATTGATCTAATGCAACACCTAAGTCTCTTACAGAGGGGAAAGGGGTGGGTTAAGGTGGAGAAAAAAGAGGAGGAAAGAGATATAAGTTCTGATTGATTAGAGATGATGATGATGATGACTTCTGTTTTTGCTGCATTGTGCAAGGTGGAGGTTGGCTAAAAGGGCGCTGATGGAGACAAGGCAGGATTCCCAGAAATGTAGAGAGTCCTTTAGGGTTTTCTGAATGGGGATAAGGATTTGCACGTCATCAGCATACAGGAAAAAGTTAAGGCCTAGGTCAGAGAGTAGGTAGCAGAGGGGTAGAAGATAGATATTGAAAAGGGTGGAGGATAGGAAGGATCCTTGGGGAACACCTTGCATGAGGGGAATGAGTGAGGATTCAGATGTCAATTTTTACTAGGTATTCTCTGTGGGTGAGATAAAAGGTGAACCAAGATAGTACTTTGTCAGATATACCTATCTCTGCCAACCAGGAAAGAAGGATTTGGTGGTTGACCGTGTCAAAGGCTGCTGAGATATCTAGGATGGCAAGTAAATATGAATTCCCTTGGTCCATGTCTATAAGAATGGTGTCTGTGATTGCTAGCAGGAGGTTCTCAGTGTTGCGACCTTTACAGAAGCCAAATTGAGATGGGTGCAGGATGTTATGGTCCTCGAAAGTCAGTGAGTTGCGTATTGACTACCTTCTCAAGGATTTTGGAGATGAAAGGTAGGTTGGATATAGGCCGGTAGTTTGCAGGGTCAGTGGGGTCGAAGGGTGGGTTTTTTAAGGAGGGGCTTGACGAGCTGGGAATTTCTTTGTGGGCTGTGGGGCAGATTTCATCAGCTATATTGGTGGTGATATTGTTCCAGGAATGTAAGGCTGCATCTGAACTGGAAAGGTCAAGGTTCTTATCTACTTCATCAAACGCAAGGGTAAGATCCTCTGACGAACATGGTTTGCGGAAAGAGATAGTTTTACTCTGTAATTGTGAGGCTTTAGAGGGGGTATTAGTAGTGAGGAGGGCATTGATGATGAAGTGGTCGGACCAGGGGATGGGGGTGGCTAGGGGTGTGTTGGGAGCGGTGATGTGGGAGTTAACGAAGAGAAAGTCGAGGGTGTGACCTGCTTTATGTGTAGGAGTGGTAATAAGCTGTCTGAAGCCTAAGGCCTTGAGGGTGATCAGGAGGGTTTCACAGGCAGGTGTGGCGGGGCTGATATCCACATGGAGATTAAAATCTCTGAGTATAACTGCAGGGGTGTCAGGTTTAAGATTGTCTGCGATAAATTCGATGATGGGGGGATGGGTCATGTTTGAGTAGACCTGGGGGGGGGGCATAGATGAGGCAGACCTGAAGAGCATTAGATTTAAAGAGCCTGGTTTCTAATCTGGGGGGGTGGGAGGGTTGGAGTTTAAGGTTGAGGTGTTTTTTGGAAGCCAGGAGTAACCCTCCACCTCCTTTTTTTTTTTTTTTGTGTCGCGGGATAGAGAAGATGTCGTTGGTCTGTAGGGGGAGCTAGTTAAGGAAAACATGATCTGAGTCTTTTAGCCACGATTCAGTAAAGGCACATATGTCAGGATTATCATCTGTGAGTAGGTCGTGGAGGATGGGTGCTTTTTAAGGATAGATTGTGCGTTGAAAAAGGATATGGCTAGCGTAGCTAGGCCTAGAAATTGGGTGACGGGTGAGATTATAATGGGCACTAATGATTTACGGGAGGTAGAGGGATGTGTGTGTTGTGTTGGTTTTGCGCAGGTAGGTGTGGCGCAGGCAGGTGTGGTGTACAATGGGAATGGTCAAACAGCACATTTCAGTGAGGATGGTGCTGGATAATAGGGGTAGGGGAGGGGTGTAAGAAGTCTGGTGGGGGAAGGGGGGCAGAGCCTAGGTAGGGGATAAACAGAAGTAAAAAGTCTATAGATTAACAGGGCTAAATTCAATGGGTAACACGGGTACAATTAAGGTGACCAAATAGTTGATCAGGTTAAACTACAGTGTAGCAGACTATAGCAGACTCTAGGGCTGCAGGGTAGCTAAGTACACAATATTTAAGCTAGACTAGACAATATTTCAACTAGGCAGTGGCTGGACTGCAACGAGACTAAAATAAAACAGTCATGGGATCTGTATCTCATGGGCGAGGGACACTCCAAACCAGGGTAGTTTAGCTTTGGGGAACGCCTTTACAATAGTACAGGGGTGTCATGAGGTTGACTCCTGTATGGCGAGGTCAGAAGGGGGGGTAGGAGAGGGTAGAAGGATGGGAATAGGGGGTGGACGGCTCACGGGAGGGTGGGGAAGGTGGTTACAATAGGGCACAAAGGGGCGCACTAAGGGGCAGGCCCCTTAGACGCGCTTCTTCGGCGCGCGACGCCTGTGCTCAGCGCTGCAATTTAAAGCCCTTCGGCCCCCGGAGATGATGTGATCGGGTGGGTGGGCTTAGAGTCGTTTGTAGGCAGGCAGGGCGAATCCGGCGATGGCCACGTGGCTCGGGGGCGCAAAATATTTCCTACACAGATACTCTTCTGTTTTGTGTTTTTATAGTGTGCTTTAAGCTTTTTCATCACCACCTTCACCCCTTTCTTCCTTGTGTTCAATGCTTCCAAGTCCCATCCGTTTTCTGGTTGCTGCTGAGTTGAGGAAGCCCAACTGCAAACCCCATGAGAATCAGACTCCGTGAACATAAGTCCTGATTACATACTCAGACATTAACTGCCCCAATAGTTACACATTGTGTACAATATCAACACACTTTTACACAAATAAAATGGACTATCCTCGACCATGTTCAATTATTGTCTCGGGTTAGTAATCAAATTGATTTGCTGAACTGAGAGAAGCCTATTGGATTTTTACGCTCCAAACTCGGTTGCCTAGCGGACTCAATGAGGAACTCGACCGGAGTTCTCTACTTTAAAAACCAAGAATCCTGTTGGAAAAGTGATTTTATTTCCAACATAGAAAATGTAATTTAGTCACTGGTGTGTGAGATTAAGCTTCTGTTGCTGGCCTGGCTGAGAATGCTGTGGAGGCAATGTTCACACTGCTTGGGGAAGGGGGTGGGAGGAGGGAGTTAGAAGGAAGTATTAGCCTGTGCCCCTGAAAGCTCAGCTTCTGGGTGCACCTGGTCTTTGGCTAGAGAATGATTAGAGCAGTGGCTGGGCTAGATGCAAGAGGGGAGGGTTAAAAACACTGGAGGAGGGAACCCTCCAGGTAGTTGTGAATCAAGGCTCATGGCACCAGTGGTCCAGCAGGAGCTGGTTCCAACTGCATTAGAATCCTAAATGAGCAAACGGAAACTGCTGGGCCAAAACAATAATAGGCTTCTTTATAAGAATGAGCTTTTATCTTCAGATTTATTTTTTTTTTTACTAGTGTATTGTATTATTCCTAAGGGTAAGAAATTGAATCTCATATTTGCTGCTTTGCCACTTGTTTGGTTTGCCAAGTTTCATACTTGAGCACAGTTTTTATAGCAGTTCTGCTCTATGTACCCCTCCAATTATTAAATGCTGGAAATTGTACCTAAATTTCATGCTTTGTACTATATCATTCTTATTTCCATTCAGCTTAAAAGCAAAAATGTAGTTAAAAAAAAAATGAATGACTATAACAAGCATTTTAATCCATTTTGCTTAAGTGAATATATAAATTGGTGCCGTGTTATCACTTAAGCGCTATGTAACTATGTTTGTATCAGGTACCATGTATTATCGAAACCCTTGGGTTTGTAAAGCTCTTTGAATCATACGGTTTGTAATAGAGATGCAGTAATTCTCTTGAATGGAAATGATGTGCTAGAATGGGGCGGGGAAATTATCACTTTGTTTACCATTTAGGAGACTTTATTCTTGCTCAGGAATGGAGTAGGAGATGTGTGTGTGAACACTTTCAGAGTTGGGGGTAGCTGTGTAGAGCCTTGTGCGAACCTGTAGTCTAGTCCAGGACTCAAAATAATGTTTGTTATTAAATATGGTAGTAAAAGACAGTCTTAAATTAGATGAGACATGTAGCAGTATTGGACTTTATTTTTCTTGATATAGTCAGGCAGTTTGCAAAAGGGGGAGGGGGTGGCTGGAAGAATTAAATTGCCATGCTGACTGATGGGAACATGGCTAAGATGATGCTCGCACACATTCTTTGTATAAACTAGTGTTGAAATGTTTCACTGTAAAATGTTTTCAAGTTGTTAGGACATAGAGATTCATCTTGAAATTTTATTTTATCTTCTTTTTCAGGTTTCCCATGGATGATTGTTTTCACACTCTGATCTGTTAATAAAATTTGGTTACAAAGTAAAGCCTCTTGTTCTCATCATTGGAAGGGTGGGTTCTCTAAGATGATTTGAGCTGATGTATTATAGCAATAAAACCTTGCATTCAGTGCATAGGATGAAATTGTTTTCTTTCATAATGTATTTTTTCTGTGATGCCACATTGTTTCCTTTCCTAAAATTGAGTGTTAAGATATGTTTTGTAAAGAAATTAGTTTTGCCCTGTGATTAACTCATAGGTGTTTATAAACTGCACAGCTGTCTTTATCTGAAAGCAAGCAGTTTATTGAATTACACAGTTTGCATGACTCTGGTGACAAATGTATATGGCTTTTCCAGAGCTTTCTGAAGGCAATCACAATGGTTATGCATGCACAATGGTTTCTGCGCTGCAGTGGTCCTCTAGCTTTCTACCAAGACTAAATATGTTCTTCCTTTGGTCTTTCTCGCCAAATTGTTCTTCTGCCTTTTCTGCCAAACTCGCTGTCATTTTGCTCTGTTCAGATGTTTTGGTGCTTTTAAATTATTTTTCCAAAGTTCCTGCTGAGCCACCTGAAGTTTTATTGGATATGGCCATTACCAATAGACCACTCAGCCACATTTTTCCTTCTTTTGGACTGTCTTCTAGCAAGAGGAAAACTTCATTTGATTTTGCCTTGTTGATGATGCCTCCAGCTTCAAGTTCTGTCCCAAATGCAAACACAAGATGTCCTTTACTGATCATCACTAGGTTTGCTACAAGTTTTGTTTGGGATGAGGCCACAACCGCTCCAGCTGTGACATCTGTGCAGAGATGTCACCCAATGCTGTTTGGGCCTGCGAGCCTTTCCAGTGAATTAAAGACCAGCTTCTTGAAGCTGGGAATAGTCTTGATGTGAGTACCATGGAGCTGTACTGACCACACCAAAGAGACCCTTAACTATTTCTGTTCCTTGATCCAAAGATAGGCCTAGGAGTTTAGAGAATTTTCTAGCAAGTACAAAAAAATGCATATGAGAGTATAAAATGTCTCTGAGATTTGTGAACTGCATTTTGAAGAAATGGTAAGTGACTATGCAATAAAGACAAATGCAAAGTACTGTACATAAAAGAAGAATCAAATGCTGAAACATGAAATAGGGAATATCTAGTGATTACCTTGCAATACTGAAAAGGATCTGAATGTTTATATTAGACTACAAAATAAACAGGTCAGCAATGTCATACTGTTTGTAAAAGAAAACCAGCTAATACTAGAAGATATTAATAGCGAGGATTTTATGAACTATGCTGCTCAATATATTTAAGGCTATTATTGGAGCACTGTATCCACTTTAGGTCCTACCCTTGTAAAGAAAGTCCAGAGAAGAGCGAAAGCAATGGACTGAGATAGTATGACTTGTGAAGACATGTTGAAGTGAGGTATATTAAAGCTGGAAACAACTAGATCAAGTCATGAATGTATTCATTTTGGAATACCAAAAGGTGGGTGTCAGTAAGATCTGCAATTTAATTCTCATACGCCATTGATAAAAGGACAAGAAAAAATGGGTTTCAGTTACAACAGAGGAATTCTAGTTAGACATTGGGAAGACCTAACTGCATTGTTAACTAGCACTGGAATAACTAGGGAGGTGGTGGAATTTGTCATTAAACGTTTTTAAGAGCAGGTTAGACAAACATTTGGGTTGATAAGAATCCTGCCTAGTAGCAAAGGGTTGAATTAGATGATGTATTCAGATTTAGTTCCAGTCCTGTTTTCCTATGATTTTTATTTGCTGGGCATTACAGGTCATTTCTATTATCATAAACATAGCAGTTTGCTGTGCTACAATAAAAATGTCAGAACATCAGTGGAAGAACTGGGTCATTTCCACTGATTTTTCTGCCATATTTGAATAAGAGCATTCCCCTGTACGCATGAAATAGAACTCATAGTGGTATGGGTATGTGTGTAATCATCTCTAATGTACAGGTAAAATAGATCCATTCTTGGTGAACTTCTAGTGGTTAGGTAAGATGGAAGCAGAAATTTCCACTGACCATGGGATATGGAATTTCTGCCTTTTGAGGGCACTGGGATAAGTATTTGAATGCATGGAAGCTGATTGATCATATTCTGCCACTGTAAGTTTCTTACTGCCATTACCTGGGAGGTAAAACCTTGCTATGCAAAGTTACCTTTATTGAAAGTTACTTAAGCTTTTAATTGGCAGAACAAAGGACTCCTTTTTTGTGGTGATTTAGACACTGTTTGTCAAGTTACATAGCCTATGTATTTCCTAGTATGTAGACAGATGGACTCAGGACCTGTGGGTTTATGTTCCTCTGCCAGCAGATGGAGTCGGAGCAAGCAGACATCACAGTGTATGTATGTATGTATGTATATGTATATATATATATATATATATATATATATATATATATATATATATATATATATATATATATATATATATATATACATACACTGTGATGCATCTCCCTGTGGGGATTACTTCAAGCTTTTTGGAATGAAAAATTTGAAATTCTAAATTCAGAAAAAGAAAGCCCTGCTCTCCTGCAGTGATACCTAAAGATCCCTCCCACAGTTGAGAATTCCTGAGGTGATTTCCATGGTCTCTCAGAGGTGTTCCTTGATCCGGTAGCTGGGTTTCCCGGAGTGGACTTAGCTGCTAGTTCGGCTGAAAGGCAGCAGGTGCAGGAGGCCAAGCGTGGCAGTGAAGGCAGATGCCCTCACCCTTCGCAGCCGGAGACCGTCTCATAAACTCGGCTGGTAAGTGCTGAGCTCAAGTAAGGTTTAAAAAAAAAAAAAGAAACTTTACCTTTGAATCAGAGACAATTAGAGAGTTAGAGGGGTTTCAGGACTTCTTCCGGTCTCCGTGCTCAGCGTGCATTACTGACGTTTGTTCCCGCTCCCTTTGGGATTGGGGAACTGGGCAGCCTGGCAGGTTGAGCGGCTCCCAGTGGGCTAGGCCCCACTCTTAGGTTTTGTTTTGTTTTTTTTGCATGCCATGTGGTAGGCTGTGGCGGCTGTTTTCACACTCCTGTGTGTGTTCTGCCCTCTACAGACTGCCGATGTGTACTCTGTTGCGCACAAATTTTTCACAGTTCTCGTGCTTAGCTTGGTGCACAAGTTGTGCATGTGCCTTGCCGTGCTTTTTTCTAGGCGCTTATTTTTTGTGCACATTTCCCTTTTGTGCGCAAGCTGTTCCGACGCACGTTTATTACGATGGCACGACCAAGAGCAATCTTCAGCTATCCCAGTTGTTGGACTGTTTGGGGCTCTGTTTCGACGTGGGACAGGACAGAGTTTTCCTACCTGAAGTTTGGATCCAGAAATTGATGTCTCAAGTGCATCAATTGGTGAACACCATACGCCTGATGATGTGGTCCTACCTACAGATGCTCTGCTTGATGGCGGCTACCCTGGAAGTGGTGCCTTGGGTGAGGGCGCATATGCATCCTCTTCAGCGCTGTCTGCTATCTCGTTGGAACCCACAGTCTCAGAACTATGCGGTTTGGCTTCATTTGCCAATGGATATTTGCTCCCACCTCCAGTAGTGGTTGCAGGAGGATTATCTGAGAAAGGGAGTTCACTTGTCCTATCCAACCTGGTTGGTACTCAAGACAGAACGAGTCTACACAGTTGAGGGCCTCACGATCTGGTTAACAGCCCAAGGGCGTTGGAATGCTGAAGAGTCCCGCTAGAACATCAATCGCCTGGAAGCTCGGGCGGTACAGCTGGCATGCTTGCAGTTCAGCCACAGGATGCAGGATCAAGCGGTTCGCGTGATGTCAGACAAAATGATGACTGTGGTCTGCATCAATCGCCAGGGAAGAATCAAGAGCCAGGTAGTGTCACATGAATTAGACCAGCTTATGGGTTGGGCGGAAGGTCATCTGCAGATGATCTCGGCCTCTCACATTGCAGGAAAAGACAACTAAGAGCAGACCTCAGCAGAGAGAGTCTGGACCAGGAGAGTGGGGGGTATTAGCCGAGGTGTTTCAGCTGATAGTGGATTGCTAGGGCCTTCTGTTCCTAGACCTGCTGGTGACTTGCAGTTCTGCTGCTGCAAGAGAGATCCATGGTCCCTGGGAATAGACGATGTCATACAGGTCTGGCTGGAAGACAGATTGTTTTATGCCTTTCCTCCATGGCCCTTGCTGGGCACGATAATTCGCAAGATTGAGGGCTACAGGGGGCTAGTACTCCAGATGGCACTGGATTGGCCCAGACATCCATGGTATGCAGATTTTCAAAGACTCCTGGTGGATGCCCCCCTTCAGCTTCTGACGCACGTGGATCTGTTGCAGCAGGGACTGGTTCTTCATGAGGATCCGACTGTTCTGTCTTAAGGTTTGGCCCTTGATAGGGCTTGCCTGTTAAAGCATGGTTATTCCTCTGCGGTGATTGCCACTTTACTTCGCGCTCGCAAATTCTCCATTTCCTTGGCTTATGTGCGGGTTTGGATAGCTTTTGAGGCCTGGTGTGAGGAAAGGGGTGTTTAGTTAAGATCCCGTTCAGTTAAGATCCCTCTCATTCTGGATTATTTGTAGGATGGGTTGAATAAAGGATTGGCCCTTAATTCCTTAAAGGTGCAGGTTGCAGCTCTTGTCTGTTTCAGAGTCCTGGTAAATGGTGTTTCATTGTCGTCTCATTCTGATGTGGCATGTTTTGTTTTGTTTTTTTGAAGGGGATAAAGCATCTTAGGTATCCCTTAAGCTTACCGGTTCCATTGTGGAGTCTTAACTTGGTGCTGGATTTTTTGGCAGGCCCTATGTTCTGACCATTGCGTAGCCTTTCCTTATGGTTGTTGAGCTTGAAGACTGTATTACTGGTGGCTGTTCAACAAGTCGAATTTCTGAGCTGCAGGCCTTATCTTGGTGGGAGCATTCATTCGGGTGACTCTAGGGCATTACAGCTGCTTACTGTTCCATCCTTGCCCAAAGTGGTCTCAGACTTTCATTTGAATTAGTCCATCTCCTTGCCATCCCAGGTTAAGGTCAGGGATGCGGAGAAGTATCTCCTCTTGAGCTCCTTGGATGTCAAGCGACTTGTCATGTGGTAGCTGGAGGTCTCTGAACCTTTTCGAAAGATGGATTGCTTGTTTGTTCTCCATGGCGGGAGTAAGCAGGGCTCTCCGGCCTCATGGGCTACCATAGCTTGTTGGATTAAGGACATAGTCACAGCTGTGTATGCGGATGCCGGAAAGCCATTGCCTACTCAAGTTAGGGCTCAGGCAGTGTCATGGGCGGAGGTTAGTTTGTTGTCTCTCGTCAATATCTGCCAAGCTGCGATGTCGCCCTCCTTACACAGGTTTTATCATCTGGATGTGCAGGCCCGGGAAGATGCATCCTTTGCATGTGCAGTGTTGCCTGGACCACGGGTGGTCTCCTATCCTGTTGGGGAGTAGCTTTCAAACATCCCACTGGTCCTGAGTCCATCTGTCTACATGCTAGGAAATGGAGAAATTACTTACCTGATAATTTTGTTTTCCTTAGTATAGGCAGATGGACTCAGCTTCCTGCCCTCGACTGCCGCATGAGTGTGTCAATAGTCCTGTGGGACTCTGGGTCCCAAGGGATTACTGGTAAGTGTTCATCCAGTCAATAGCTTGGGGCACCTAGAATCTTATGTGGGTTTGGTGCTTATGGTTGTTGAGTACAGTTCTGGTTACCTGTTTTTAATCATGTTGCTAGTCTGTCCACAATTGCTTTTGAAGAGAATACCAGCAGGCTGGGGTCACTGCAGGACTATCTGCACTGACATCAGTTTGCTCCGTCTCCATCTGCTGGCTGCGGAGCATTAAACCCACTGGTCCTGAGTCCATCTGTCTACACTAAGGAAAACAAAATTATCAGGTAAGTAATTTCTCCATTATTTGATTTGTATTTCATTGTTTTTACATTATTTCAGACTTAATCGCTTAAAGCTGTAGCATTATGATGTACGGGATAAACATATATAAATATAATTGGGCAATACAGTACAAACATAATAAAAACCCACATGACTTCATCTACAATAAAGTAACTTGGTACAACAAAGAACATTTACTTTTACATTTACATTGGTACAACAAAGAACATCTACTCCTCAACTTACCGCTAAACTCAATTCAACCTCTCCAAATCCTGCAGAATGCAGCTGCAAGAATCCTTTCAGGTGCCAAAAAGTATCACTTCATTGGCTGCCAATAAAATACAGGATCGAATATAAAGTCCTTTCCATCCTACATAAATTATATATGAAGAACAGAAAAATTGGCTAAGCCCCTACATTCAACTCCATACCCCAAGTAGAAAAAACAAGTTTGCTTACTGTAAACGTTTCAGTAGATAGCAGGATGAATTAGCCATGTTGTCCTGGGATCTGTCAATCAGGTCTGGGAGGCGGAGCTTGTTAAGCAGAGGTTAGTCTTTTTGTTCCCTCTGCGGCTGCGCGTGTGTTCCCGCGCAGGAAGTAACAGATTCTCCTCGGTCTGTGATTAAGCTGTAGTTGGTAAAGGCGAAGACTGTGGCTGCCAGGGAGGAGGGTGGGTCAGCATGGCTAATTCATCCTGCTATCTATGGAAACAATGTTTACGGTAAGCAAACTTGTTTTTTCCCATCGATAGCAGGGCTGAATTAGCCATGCTGTCCTGGGAGTCCCAAGCTCCCGATCACGTTATGAGTTATCATGGTATGGAACGTGATCTATGAGATCGTGGCAGTCACTTAGAGTGGGATGGTACAGATTGTAGGATTGCTTGTCCTATCTTTGCATCCATGGTCGCTTGCTGGTCCAGGCAGTAATGCGACGTGAAGATATGGATTGAGGACCATGTAGCTGCTTTGCAGATATCTATTGGTTGTATATTCCTAAGGTGTGCCCACGAAGTTGTCCGGGCACGGACCTGATGAGCCTTAGGTTTTGGCGAAAGAAGCAGTTTTTGTTTGTCATAGCAGAATTGAAGGCATTGAACTATCCAGCTGGATATGGTACGCTTCGTTACCGGTAGACCCGGTGTCTTAGGATCAAATGATACAAACAGTTGGGAAGCTTGGAATGGAGAGTTTGTTCTATCTCTAGTATGCTAGCGCTCTTTTACAGTCCAGTGTGTGGAGTAGTTTTTCACGCTCATTATGTGGTTTTGGAAAATATATAGGCAATTCAATATTTTGGTTTAGATGGAATTGAGAGATTACTTTCGGAAGGAAAGAGGGATGCGTTCTGAGCACCACCTTTTGGTGGAAAAACTGTAAGTACGGTTCATAGTGGACCAGTGCTTGTAATTCACTGACTCGCCTTGCCGAAGTTACTGCTACTAGAAATACCACCTTCCATGTCAGATATTTCATGTGTGCTGACTCCAGAGGTTCAAAGGGTGGAAGCATGAGTTGTTCTAAGACTGGATTAATATGCCCTAGGAACTGCCAGTCTTGTGATGGGAGATGAGAGTCCTCTGATGAAGCGAGAGGAGTGGATAATTAGAAATTAAGACTTCATTGCACGGTCTATGGTAGGCGGCAATGGCGCTAAGATGAATGCGAATGGAAGATGTGGCTAGTCCATCTGCATATAGTGTATGTAAATAATCCATCAATAGCTCAGGTGGGCAGTCCAGTGGTGATATGATTGGATGTGCACCAAGTGGAATAACGTTTCCATTTGTAATTGTAATTTTTCATCGTGGAGGGTTTTCTAGACTCTAATAGTACGAGTTGTACTTGTGATCTTTTCTGTTCTGTTAATAAAAACCGGTCAACCTCCATGCTAAGTGGAGGGATGCGTGTAACGGGTGTAGAAGAGTCCCTTGTTCCTGGAGTAGCAGATCTGGTCGATTCAGAAGACGGATTGGTGTGTCGCTGGATAGGTGAAGAAGGTAACTGTACCACGGTTGTCGTGGCCAGGCCGGGGCGATAAGAATCATTTGAGCTCTGTCAGCTATGCACTTTTGAATTGTCCTGGTGATCAAAGGTATGGGAGGAAAGGCATATAGAAGACCCTTTGACCACGGAATTAGGAACGCATCCTGCGCCATTCGGATGTCGCTGGGTCTTATGGAACAGAAACTCGGAACTTGTTTGAGTTCTGTTGCAAATAGATCGATTCTGGATTGAGAGACCATTCGTGGGGATGGAAGATGCGACTTAACTTGTCCGCTCTTGTATTTGCAATTCCCGGTAGGTAAGTCGCTTGTAGGTGTATGCAATGTTGATGTGCATTTTGAAAGATGGTCAACGTCTCATTGCACAGGGGCCAGGAACCCGATCCCCCTTGCTTGTTGATGTAGAACATTGCTACTTGATTGTCCGTGTATATCATGACTCTGAGGCCCTGTAGAAATTTTTGAAAGGCCTGCAGAGCATTGTGGATTGCTCTGAGTTCCAACAAATTGATTTGTAGATTTTGTTCCGCCAAGGTCCAGAGACCTTGTGTCTCGTAAACCTCTAGATGTGCTCCCCAACCCTTCCGTGATGCGTCGGTAGTGAGGACTGCATTGTGGATGGGCGTACGGAACAATGCACCCTTCGTTAGTGTGGACTGAAAAAGCCACCATGTGATGTCCTTTTTCATTTCTGTTGTAAGAACGATCGGTTGTTTCCACTGTCACTTCAGTCCCCACTGCAGGCATCTCATGTGTAACTTGGTGTTTGGTACTAGGAAATTGGCCGCTGCCATATGACCCAAGATTACTAGCACTTGTCATGCAGAGGCTGTCTGGGTTCCATGTAGTTGTAGTAGTTGGCGCAATTGTAGTTGTCTGTCCACTGGAAGATAAGCCCTGGGTTGTGTCATATTCAGATATGCGCCTATGAATTGTAGTTGTTGCGTTGGTTGCAGTTGAGATTTTTGGAAATTGATCACTAACCCCAACTGTTGAAGACATTGTATGATCTGGTGGAGTTGTTGCAAGAGCAACTCTCGAGTCGGAGCTACAATGAGCCAGTCATCCAGATAAGGAAAGATTGTTATCCCCTGCTGTCTGAGATGAGCCACCACCACTACCATGCACTTGGTGAACACCCTGGGTGCAGCTGATAACCCAAAGGGGACTACCCTGTATTGGTAGTGTAGATGTTTGTACCGAAAGCAAGAGGAGGGGTGGATTGGAATGTGAGTGTATGCATCCTTCAGGTCGATTGAACACATCCAGTCGTTGGGTTGTAGAAGTGGTAGAATCGATTTCAAGGATACCATCTTGAATCTTTCTTTGATTAGGAATTTGTAGAGTTCCCGAAGATCTAGAATGGGTCGTAATCCCCCCCCCCCCCCCCCCGATTTTTTGGGAATTAGGAAATAAGGGGAGTAAAAGCCCTTGTTCCGATGATTCCGAGATAGAAGCACGATGGCCTTCTGTTTGCATAAGTTGGAGATCTCTTGTTCGAGTTGTATTTGATTGTTCGTGCTCCGTATGGTGGATAACTGGGGCAATTTTGGTTTTATCCGAAATTGAAGAATGTATCCTTGGCATACAATATCCAATACCCACTGGTCAGATGTTATTTGTTCCCAAACTGGAAGGCATGTTTGGATCCTCCCCGGTGGCGATACGGGGTGTGATGGTGGCTTGAAGTTCAAAAAGACTGTGTCGCTTTGGGTGCGGTAGTTTGCTGCTAACTTTGTTGGCGGGGCTTATGCGGTTTCCCTCTACAAGGTACATGTGATTGTTGTTGGTGTGTTGTGGCCTCTGATATGATGGATATGACTGAGGATGGAAATCTTGGTACGACCTATAAGGCCTGCAGCCATATGATGTTCTTCGACTATACAGGTAGAATCTTTTAGAGGACGGATAGGTCGGTTGTGATTGCAGAGATTGGACTGCTATCACCTCTTCTTTTAGTTTACCCACTGTTTCCTGTAGTTTCGTGCCAAAAAGGTTTTCTCCTGTGCATGGGAGATTAGTCAGTTTTTTGTGGACGTCTTCCCTTATAGAACTAGAGCGTAGCCATGCTGTTCTACGTGCTGCGATGGCTGTCGCCAATGCCCTAGATGACGTCTCCATGCCCTCGTATACGGATCGGAGGAGATGCCTGGTGCATTCTTCCATGTCATGTAGGGTCTGTGGTGGTTGATCCCCTGTCGTTGATAGTAAACCTTTTGTTGCTTGGATGCATTCATACATGTATTGCACCATGTAGAACTGGTGATGCATAATCCTCGCGGTGAGCATTGCGTTTTGGTAGATTTTACGTCCCACTTCATCCAGGTATTTGTTTTCCTTGCTGGGCGGGTAGGTTGCATGGAGTTTAGGTTTCTTAAATCGCTGCATCGCGAATTCTACAACTACCGATTCGTGAGGGAGTTGTGGGAGCACATTTGGTGAATCCTTTTTGATACGGAATTTTATGTCGGATTTTCTGGAAACCGCTTGTAGTGACTGAGGTGTTTCCCATGACTTCTGAAGCAGGCGATGAAGTAAATCATGTGGAGGTAGGGTGGTGGATTCCCCCAGGACATCGAAGACCTTTAAGAGTCCTAGGGTTTCCGCTCTGGGGTCAGGTTCTTTTTGAACCTGCAATTGCAGGATATTCACCATCTTTTCTAGAAACCTGGGGTATGATAGGTCCTCCGGTGGGGAGTATGGTTCCTGTGGCAACTCCGGTGTGTCTGATGGAAAACCCGTTAATGAGGATGGTGATCGAGACGGGGAGTGAGTGTCTTCCCGGATGTCCGGGTGTGTAGGTGAGTGAAGCGGGGTTAGCTCTCTTGGGGGGAGGACAGTGGTTCACTTCTTGGTTCCCTCGGAGGTGTAGTGGTAGGGTCGATAGGCGAATCCGGAGTTGATTTGCCTAACGTAAATGACGCCTCCAGTGTTTCATAAAACCCAGCCAATGACTGAGATAACTGCCAAAAGGCGTCTTTTGTTGCCTGAGGCATGGTAAGTTTTCGTCCCTTCTGTGACCCTAGAGTCCCGATAGGTCGGGATGTATTTTCCTGTGCCTCCGAGGGGCTTGTAGATGATCTGGACGCCTGTGAGGAGGTGAGGCAGATAGGCGATTGCTGGCGTTTCAATTTATGGTGCGACAGTAACGAGGATCTAGAGGTAGAAGGACTTATGTCTGCAGTCCTGAGTCGTGGTGGTACTGTATGACGAGTCGAAAGGTGTTTACTTTTATGTTTATGGTCATGATCCTTTAAGGTGTCCCGTGCATGAGTATGTTTAAATCGCTTAGCTGAGACATCAGACGTCCTGTGTCTCGACTCACTGGAAGTGGAGTGGGAGTGGGAATGGTGTTTAGTTGGGAGGCGTTTGCCATGTCTTTTGCGTTCCTCCGTAGGTGTAAAGCTAGGTATTAGAGGGTTCTGACTAGATTTCCTAGATAGAGAGTATAACTTTGGTCTGACTGAGACCATTGTTCCTCCTTGCGCTGATAATGGATCTCGCGGCAATGTCTGCGGTGCCGTTTTGCGCACTAATGATGGGTCCCGTCTCGTACGTGATAATGGTAGAAGCGCCGCCTCATTGCGTGCCGATGGGTCCGGCGCCGCCTCATTGCGCGCCGATGGGTCCGGCGCCGCCTCATTGCGCGCAGATGCGCTCGGCGCCGGTTGTGGTGCCGGAATCTGGTCCCCCTGCTGCACCGACGTTCACCCCTTCAACGGTGCCAGCTCCGATGTCTTATGGCGCCGAGGTTCTCTAACGTCTTGTGTCGACTCACGTGTGGAGTCGAATGACTAGACTAGTGATTACGGTCGGGTAAGTCAGAGCCCTGCGTCCCCCGTACCTGAGTTTCTCCTGTTGCTCTCATCCGAGAGGTTTCCCATGATGCTGCCCGTTTTACTGAGTGTGAAGGCTTCTTCACCGGGCCCGGTGAAGAATGGGCCTCCGATGGGTTCGATGGGCTTAGCAGTTCTTTGAGTCGGTAGGCTCGCTGTTTTTTAGCCCTGGGCGACATTCGGGCACAAAATTCGCAGTCTTCGACGTCATGAGTGACGCCGAGGCAGCGGTAACATCGGTCATGGCCATCCGTGACCGACATTACCTGCCACACCGACCCCTCTTGAAACCTGATTTAGACATGAGGAGAAGATGGCCCCACGTGCGGAAAAAACAGACTGAGGAGAATCTGTTACTTCCTGCGCGGGAACACACGCGCAGCCGCAGAGGGAACAAAAAGACTAACCTCTGCTTAACAAGCTCTGCCTCCCGGACCTGATTGACAGATCACAGGACAGCATGGCTAATTCAACCCTGCTATCAACAGGAAACCTGAGGTCAGCAAATAAAGGACTCCTAAAAACACCACCAACGCACTCAAATCAACTCACCTCTACTCAAAATAGAGCGATATCCCTTGGTAGCCCAAAACTTTGGAACTCCCTCCCAACTAAACTCAGAATTCAAGAAAACCTAAAAACATTCAAAAAAGAATTAAAAACTTGGTTGTTCAACAAAGCATATCAAACCACCCAAAGAATCAACTAATCATCACCGCCCTCCATTACAACCTCATGATTAAATGAATATCAGCACAACTTTGTTTTTCTAAAATAACAATGAACTCGTTTTGATCTTAAGCATGAATTTGTTTACTACTAAGCCTAATAACATGTTATGTTTTTACACCCCTTGTCAACCCCTTTATCCCTATAACCTTATTTTGTAAACCGTTATGATGGTGTTATTTTGACGTTTCCAAATGACGGTATATAAAACTCGTTAAATACACAAATGTCATGATGGAAAAGTCCTAATGTAAGTCAGCCTTTACCTAGGTCCATGTAAATTAGCTGTTTCTTGACATATTGTCCTGTTAACTGTGAGTTTATCTTGCCAGCAGATGGCGATGAAGATCACAACAGTGATGATATCACTGGTATGAATACTGGTCCAGTATAGTCACCAATATTTTCTGCCCCCAGCAGAAAGTGGCACATGCTGGACTGGTACAACAGGATTCATATATGATCTTGGTTTGGTCTCAAGACCTGCCCATGATAGAGCAAAATTTGGTTCCATTTCTGAGGAGCAGATTAAATTTCTTCATTTTCATGATTTACATTCTCAGTTGACCTGGGCTTGTTTCTTGTCCATGTGGAAAAAAAAAAAAAAAACTGGGTAAAAAAAAAGTGAATGTTTTATAATGAGGAATAATATGCATGCTAAAATATCCAAGAAATGAGAAAATCGCAATAGAACTATCTGTGCTATAAATTGTAAATGATTCTTGGGCTTGAAAACCAGCAGCAATTATATAATATGGGTAAGGTGGGACTCCCATGGCATACTCCCCCTCACAGCCCCCACAAAACCACTACACAAAAAGTGGGTTTACAGTTTATTTCCTTAACATATAACCTAAGCCAAACAATGTATACTACAACCAATTCTGCCCTCCCACCTTTTTTTCAAATATACCAACTTGCCACCAAATTCCCAGTGGCAGACTGAAGACTGTGCCCCCCCCTCCCTGCTAGCTGCCCACTGCGCTGAACCAGTCACCCAACAGGAGAGTACCCACAGTCCAAACATTGACCACACTGTCAGCTGCTTCATGTAGCAGCTCCCTCCCCCCCCCCCCCCCTGCTAAATGGGCCCCACATCTACCATACAGGTCATCTATGTATTTGACAATCCCCAACTTAGGCTCAGATTTTCCCACCACAATCATTGTCCCTGTTCCTCTCAACTGCAGGCCTATGAAAACCCCAACAAACACCTTTTCAAAGTCACCTGGAGTGAACTATTAAATAGGTCAATAACAATATGTCATAGACTCCATCCACCCTGAACAATTCCAGGCAAACATCCCATGTCCACTCATGTCTGACCCAAAATCCACCCTGAGCCTTGACCTTTTTAAAATCCCGTTCCCAGAGAAGAGAATCCCTACACTTCATACTATCCCCAAATTGGGTGTTTGGTGACAAATTCATCAGGCAACTTAAAGCTTTTCCAACTACAGCCACAAGTCAAAATCCCATATCATTGCCCCCAAGTTAACTAAAACAATTTCTGGGAAGTGTTGAGGTCGTATGATCCCGAATTACTTGTAGCCCCCTTGCATATCATGAATTTCGAATCAGTAAGTCTGCCTGCTTTCTGCCACCAGAACTAAATTTTCACCATATGGCCTTGTCAATGCTCTTTGATATGCCCAATGAACAAAAGAGAGGTCCATGAGTCAGGCACACCCTAACTCAATGGAATCCCCCTGGAGGTCTGAAAGACAGAGCACTACCGCATGTTAATTCAAAAGCCTGAACTTGCACACATCTCGCTCCAGCACTATTTGACCAGGTTTATAAATTAAGAGACAAACACCCCAGATTTCCAGTGACCCATATGCTGAATCTGCTTGCCAGATCCCTCCACTTCTGCTGCACTAGTTGCAGCCCAAATGCGAAAAGAGTGATTTTTATAGAAAGCTGAATCCTAGCCTAGATTAATTATCACTAATCTGAGAATGCATGCAACTTGAAAACAGGTCAGGGGAGATTCGTCATGGTGCACTAAAAAATGCCGCCCCCCCCCCCAAATTGGGTCTCACTTGCAAAAATCTGAGCAAGTCAATTCCTCATTGGACCGAAAAAGATTAATCATCTGCCCCATCCCTTGCTGATCCATCTATAGATGCGAAGACACACTATTTAATTCTACCCACATGTTTTTCATCAACAAACTTGCCCCACCTGGGTGTTCAGTAGACGTGGCAACCAGTTCACCTACTGCAATGCCCCAAAAAAGGCAAACACAAAAGCCACCTGTAAAAAAACAAAACTATCTCAACCATGGACCAACAAACATTCCTCAACCACTGAAATAACCACTAGTTCTGCATAATGAATCTGTTGCCATTTATCCCTATTCAAGCCCTTACCCCTCACCCAACCACTCAAAATACGTTTAATGCAGAACTCATGGCCTGATTCCCCCAACCCAGGACCTTTTGGGGGGGGAAAAAAGAAAACCCTGCCAATTGCTTTCGCACCATTGCCAAAATCTACCCAGATTGCTTCTTCGATTAAATATACTGAATGATGTCATTATCTAATATCTGCCCACCATGCCAACCTTAGCTTGCAAGAAACAGGAAATGGCACCTCTGCCTTTGCCATAAGATGCCCAAGTTGATGAAGCCAAGATCGTTTTAGTCATTTCCCATGCCACATCAGGCCAAACTGCCAGAGCTATTCCAGAACCGCAACTCCTGCCTCATCCACCTTTAGGGGCCAAACACCGGAAGACGTCCCACTTGCAATGAGAAAGGGCATCAGCAATTGAGTTCACCACCTCTGGAACATGTCTAGCTGTGATGCTGATATTCCAGCAAAGACAAAGCAACACTAGCTCCCACAATAATGCAGAAATGCTCTCACATTTAGCTGACCGCCTATTGATTACTTCCATCACTCCTTGATTAGCAGACCAGACCAAAACAAAACCACCTTGTCCCTCAGACTCTGGCCCTATAGTGCTAAAGCCACTACTATAGAGAACAGTTATCACTGATGAATAAATGCTTTCTGAATCTAAAGTTCCAAGAAAGATAGGTTTTTGACAATCCCCAAGTCCAGCCACCCAGTACTCTGCATACTACGTTCCATGCCAATAGCCCCCCAAAACCCACTGTACCTACTGCATCTGAATACGGTTCACGGTCAAGATTGGTCACCTGCTCCTCCTGAATCAAACACCCAATTGAAGGACTAAAGAAAATTGTCCCACATGCCCGGTTCATCTTGGATTCTCCTAGTTACGTGAATAAAATGATGAGCCGTTTTCACTGTCGTCTCTGCCAACCTAATGAATACGCATGCCATTGGAATAACTGCATGCAAAATTGAGAGAACCAATCGATTGCATCTGCCACAGTGTCACTGACTTAGCTGTGTGCACCAACCTTACCAGCTTACGTAACCTTCGTACGTTGCTCTCATGCAATCTAGACACCATGCTTTCTGAATCTAAGTCTATCCCTAAAATGATAAGAATTGCAACAGGACCTTCCGTTCTGCTATGAGCTATTGAAATTCCAAGACAATCCGTGACATCCAAAAATCTAGGCAAAAGCTCCACGCAAGTACTTTCTCTCCTGCAGGGCCCACAAACAAAATATCATCCAAATAGCGTATCATGCTAGTAGAGCCTATGGACTGATCAGTTTCTCACTGTACAAAGTTACTGAATGCTCCAAACAAGGCATAAGACACTGCACACCCTATAGGCAGACATCTTTGTACAAAAATACTGGCCCTGAAAAACAAAGCCCAATAAATCAAAACTGGCAGCATGAATCGGAAGTAATTGGAATACAGACTCAATGTTAGCCTTTGCACTTCATGCACCCATATCTGCCCTTCTAACCAATGAAACTGTTGCATTAAAAGACACATAGTGAACTGAGCATTCATCCTTTGGCACAAACGGGCCGATACAGTAAAAATCGTGGGAGAGCGGGCGAGTGCCCGCTCTCCCAGCGCGCGCACAAGACACTCTCCTGTGCGTGCGATACAGTAATTTAATTTATTTAAATTAGGGCTGGCTGTAAAAAGAGACGCTAGGGTCACTAGTGCCTCTTTTCGAACAGGAGCAGCGGTTGTCAGCGGGTTTGACAGCCGACGCTCAATTTTGCTGGCGTCGGTTCTCGAGCCCGCTGACAGCCACAGGTTCGGAAACCGGACGCTGGCAAAATTGGGTGTCCGGTTTTCGAGCTGCGGGCCTATTTCAAAATTTTTTTCTTTTTTTTTTACTTTTTTTAAACTTCCGGGACCTCCGATTTAATATCGCCTTGATATTAAGTCGGAAGGTGCACAGAAAAGCAGTTTTTACTGCTTTTCTGTGCACTTTCCCGGTGCCGGCAGAAATTAGCACCTACCTTTGGGAAGGCGTTAATTTCTTAAAGTAAAATGTGCGGCTTGGCTGCACATTTTACTTATTGTATCGTGAGGGAATGACTAATAGGGCCATCAACATGCATTTGCATGTTGTGGGCGCTATTAGGTTCGGGGGGGGTGTTGGGTTAACAGTGTGCTCCGCAAGTGGCGATACGTGCAACAACTCGAATGATGGTGCATTGAAAGGCCCCATGCCAAACCCAGCTCCATCTCTAACTTGGCCCTAATCACCTCAGTGAAATGACTTGTTGAGCTAGCATTCTGATCACATCCCCCAAACCCTTCCCTCAACAATGCCGCTGCCATCTTATTTGGACCAACTGAATATGGCCTCAAGACTAACTGGACACACAGCTGCAGGCTACTTACTACACTTGGTAGCTGAATGCCCCGTTCTGCAAATGGAACATGCATAATGAAACTTGCAACCTGGGAAGAAAGAGACAGTCTTATTGAATCTCTAGCACATATCGGAAGTACCCGCCGATGCCTTTGCATTACTCTTAATTTGCCAGTACCTTTCAAATCATGAAAGGAATTCAAGTGAGTCATTCTGCTCCCCACTTTACTCCCATGTCCCTTCTTAGTCATTTGTGTGCACCACAAATTAATATCTTGTATGCCCCAAGTACTCCTGGGGGAATTCTGCACCAAAAACTTAAAATTCTGCAAACTTTATATTGGTCAAAATAACACAATTTACATGACAGTCTTTAAGTAATTGCATTTTAAATGAATACAGAAAAAAGTTATTACTTAAGAGATGCAGAATTTTAAATATTTTGAGCAGAATTTCCTAGAAATTTCACTGTAAGTGTCCCACTCACGCTCCCTACTCCCCTGGCCATTTTTCCCTCTCAGGCCCCAACTCCTCCATCTTTAGGTTCAACCCCTTCCACTCTGCCCCCAGTCCCAGAGTTTGACCCTGTTCTCAGTACTGCCCCTCATACAGGCTCCCTCTGTCCCTCCCTCTCTCACACATGTTCCCTCTCTCTAGTACACATACACACACCCTTATACAGGTTCTCTCACTCTCTTGCACACACATCCCCTCATACAGGGTCCTCTCTCTTGCATACACACCCACACAAGCTCCCTTTCTCACACATACATCCTCACACAAGCTACCTATGACTCACACATACACAATCCCTTCACACAGGTAAGCACCCTCACATACACACGATCTCCCAATCTCTCACACACACTCCTTCACAATCTCCTCATATAGACTCCCTCTCTGGCATCCACACTCAAGCATCCCCCCCCCCCTTGCTCTCTCACCTCCCATGCTCTCTCTCACACTCTCCTTACCCCCTGCGCTCTCTCACCCTCCTCTCCCCTCTCTCACCCTTTCCTCACCTCTCACACACATTCACTCTCACCGGGGCCTTCATCTTCACCACGAGTGGAGCATACTCTGCAGCACACTGGGGCCTTCATCTTCGCCAGTAGCGGAGCACACTCTATTCGTGGCACACGGGGACCTTCATCTTTTCTGCGAGTGGAGCGCGTCCCGCGGCACACCGGGGCCTTCATCTTCGTGTGCTCCGCGGCATGCCTGGGTCTCCTTTGCCATTGTGGGGGGTGGGGGGAATTCTGCGATCTGCAGTAGTGCAGAATTCCCCCAGGACTAGCCCCCAAGTCATGAAACAATGCCCTTCCATTTTGTCCCGGAACCTGTCATTTTAATTTAGTCATGCCCATCCTTCATAATCCTTAAAAGCCCCTAATATACTGTCAGTATAAGTTAACAGCACACTGTACTGTGAAGGGTCAAAGTGGCCTATAACGCTTGCTACTCGCAAAAAGCACCTCACCCAATTAACAATGTTCCTAGGAACCTTCTGTACTCTATGCCCCTCTTTGCTCTTTTTTCATGTCTCCTTTACCTTCTAAAAGTTTGAAAATATCAAAATATTTTCATTCCTTGATCTTTCTCCTCAACTTACAATTCCGTTAATGCTGCTAGCACTGAGTGCCCCAAGTTCAGCCCAGGTCTATGCCCCACAGAACACCTATCTCTAAGCCGCATCTTATCCAATGATCCCGACGAAGAAGAGGAAGACAGTGAAGAACTTTGATCCCTCTTGCCCTCGCCTCCAGCTCATGCATCCTCAGAATCCCCAGTCCCCTTCTCACTAATTGCTATCCTGGCTCCTTTTTCATGGGTGCTGCTCACTGTCTATTCCTGTTGCTTCACTGATTCCCTGGGTCCTGCAGCTGTCGCGGCAGTGATACAAACTAAAAACTGACCAACTTTCCCTCTCCCCCCCCCCCCCCCCCCCCCCCAATACCAATGGCTTGTGCAAGGGTATTAGGTGCCTCAGGCGAACCTTGTAGCCTTGCACAATGCTCCCCCCCCCCACCAGGCCCTATTCCACACACACAGTTAAGATATGCATTTACATTTTACATGAAAAATATCAAAGTACAGTATTCTGAGGTAAACGTATCACATTATATTTACATGCACTGCTGTTATGCCAACCAGAAATCCCTGCAAAAAGGACACTTGGAACCTATATGATATTAGGCCTATTCTGATGTGTGTTGGATGTGGGTTTGACCCTCTGAAAACCTGAATACACTTCCTATTAGGAAAATGCCTCACATCAGTCACAGTTTTTAGTAAAATATCGATGAATATCCAGAGAGTTTTGCAACAGTGCTCAGTGAGTCAAACCGGAGAGTCCCTGAGGCAGCGGCTTGCGAAATGTGTTTACGTCGGACTCTGACTCTGGAATTTGGTCTGCTCAAGTAAGGGGAAGTACCGTTCTCTGTAATTTTATGAAAAAGTTCAAGAAAAATGAAAAAAATAAAATGAAGAAGGGTTAGTGGACCAATGATTAAAAAAGACCGTAGCGGTGAAAAACACAAGTAAATACTTGCTAACCATGGGTGGTATGAAGGTCCCAAAATTATACAAAACTTATGAAAGTTGTATAAGTATTAGAAATGTTAAAATAAGATTTTGATACGTGTTTGGTGCATGCTATTTGTAGTCGTTGATCATTGACAAATTAATACGGACATGTTGACTAATAGCCTCATAAACATGCATTTGGATGTGATAAGCATTATTAGTTTTCGGGGGGGTTGGCTGCCCGTTTGTCGCACTAAACCCCTTACTCTATAAGGGGTAATAGACGTGCTTCAAACGCGGGGCCAATTACTGGTTAAACGGTGTGCTCAGCCGAGCGTGCCTTACTTATTCGGCCTGTTGGATTCCGTCCTCTAGATGCTGGACCCCAATCCCGCCCTTCCCTTTTTTCAGTCCTAGCATGTCCCTGATTTTTGTCCCATGCTCTATTGTCCCTATATCCAGTCCATTTCCTCATCCTCTCTCCCTCTCCATCCTGGCCCTCTTCTCATAGTCACCTGCCCCCCCTCCCCCTCTCTCATCTTCTGCCTCCCCCCCATTCCCATCCTTTTCCCATCCTTGGTCTACGCCCCCTTTTCTTATCCCTATCCCCTGCTGCTCCCTTTCCTGTATTGTTCATTACTTTTCCTTGCCTAATAAAAGGAAAATAAATTATTGAAACACTAGTACACCTGGATAACTTTTTCTAATGGAAATAAAAAGGGATACGTTTATTAATGTGATTTAGAATTTTCAAAATTGTGCACTAGCCTCTCTCTCTCTCTCTCTAGCTTTGTGTTGCTGTTTAAGAATCAGTCTTTCTCCTCCTCCCTATTATCCCACCGTAGCGGGAGCTGACAGTAGCAACGGTAGCTAGGGCTGGCCAAATCCTAAAACTCTCCCTGAGGCCTACTATTCTTTATCTCCCACACAATGTGGAACCATTGACAAGCCTACCTCCTATTTAACCTAGCTCTGCGGGGGGTTTTTTTGCTTCTTTTTTTTTTTTTTTTACTAGAAGGGTCCGCTTGCTCAGGGGTTGCCGCACGATTTCCTTGCTGTGCCTTAAGGGCAGCTGGAGCACGCGCTACACTATAACCCAAAGGAAACCAGACCTGGGAACAGGATTTAAAGCTGGCGAAGTGGTAGCAGCGTGAAAGCAGTCTGGCCCCGCCCCTCCCGCTGCCTAGCAACAGCGGCGGCGGCGGTGGCTCGGTGCGCGGGCCGGCATGGGAGCCGGAAGGCGGGCGTAGTGACCCCCCGCGGGGGCTGGGGTTTCCTCCCCATGGCTGCCGCTGCCGGCAGTGACCAGCGATGACGAGCTCTGGGGCAGGCGGCGTGGCGGCTCTGCGGCCGCTTCCCGGCCTCGGCCCGGCCGGCGGCGGCTCCGCCATGAGGAGGATTAATAGCTCCTGGAGCTTTCACCCAAGTAAGTGCGAGCGGGCCACCGACTCCGGGCGGCTCAGTGTCTCTCCCCTAGCCCCGCGCTGGAGCCAGCTTTCTGCAGGGATTTTTACTCGTATGCCGTGTATAACGTAGCTCGTTCCTGATCGGTGTAGTAGAGTCATAGAGCCGGGTATAATGGGACTCCAGTTACCTCGTCGCGTCTGGGCCGGGAGCAGGATCCGATAGGAGATCGGCCGGGGGGCACAGCATTGAACTCCTGGAAAGATAATTTGACCTAGATTTTTTTTTTTATTTTCCGCGAGTTTAAAAGTGATGGAAAATGCCTGGATCGGGCACCTCACACTTGGCGTTAGATCGCTGCGATTGGGAAGATCAGCCTGTTGCCTCTGTCGCTGGTTTTGTTGTGGACGCGTGCCTTTAGGGTTGGTAGATGGGAAAAGCTATGCCTGAGTTGCTAGGTTTGTGGTGCGAGGTTAGTAAGGGTAGGATCAGCTTTGGCCCATCTGGATTCTGGGAGGGCTTGCAGGTAGGAAACATTTTGGGGTAGGAGTGGTTGCCTTCTGGGCAGAGTGGATCGGGCTGTTCTTTAGAAGTTGACGTGCTTTGAGCTGTAAGTTATGGTGTTTGCAAACATTTTAGTCCGTTCTTGCTATGCTAAGCACAGCCACTAACGGTAATAAAAAGTACTTTTGATCTATATTTATGTAGCGTACGAATTTCGAGAGAGTAACACTGATTAATGCCTTGGTATAGTGGAGCTGTTGCCTGTAAGAGTTGGAATGAATTCTGTTGCAGCAGATCCGACCTGCTGATGTCATAAAAGTATAAAGATGTTCATCACAGAGAGTAGAATTTTGGAGAGGGATGTGCTTTATTATTTCAGCTTTCAGTTTACTGGCAGTAAAGAGCTCCATTACTGGGTGTGCTTTGTGCCTTAGAGCTACTTGTGCATGCTATTGTCTGATTAGTGTCAAAATACTATTTTAAGTCTCAAGCAAATTATAAAAGGTCAGATTCAAAATTTAGATTTTGGAGCATATTATTTGTGTATAGAAATGCTTTAATTCAGATTTACTGGCTCATTCTTTCCTGCCACATTGTGCTGCCATTTCATGCCTAAATTAAGTTTGCATTGCACCCACAGATAATTGAAAAAAAAAATCAAGATTGACTGTATTAGAAGAACAATGAGCCACATTAATAAAACCTTTATGCAAGGAAAAGGAACTAGGGGAAGGACTGGTGACTTAGAGGAGTGGTACTTAGTAACCAAAGCTGCTCACATTTTGACCATTTGTCCACTTTTGTCTCAAATCATTACTGTTATCTGAAAACTGGTGGTTTATTTGAAGAGACTTAATGATCTTGGTTCATTTCCAGTGGACAGAGTTCTGTATCACTAAAAGGTGTAATTACTAATATAACCCCCTCTTTGAGACCTGGAATACAGTGGCAAATGGTTGTTCCCAGGGCCACTCTTACAGCTCTTTCGCTTTGCACGAACACAGTCCGCTTGGCCCCAGAATGCTGGGATTTGTTCATGCGGGGAGCAGGATAAATCTCTTGGGGCTCACCCACAAGCCTCTCAATCAAGCTTACATACATGAAATTAGGGAACGTGCGTTCTGTGTAGCAGGTTTAGTATTGTGGAACTCTATCCCTGAACAAATGTGGACTATTGCTGATATTAGTATATTAAAAAAAAAACAAAAACCCTTGAACTAGAAGTTTGAAGCGTAATATATGAGGTCATTTTGATACTCTTGGAAATTAAATGGGGACACTTTTGTTTTGTATTGATGTGTTCTTCAAATTTATTTTAAGAGTTTCTCTGTAAACTATTTTTTGTCATGTATATTATTTTATTATTTTAATAAACTGCTATGATTTCCCTTAAGCATGCAGTATAGAAGCACTTTAAAATAAAAATAAATCTCTGTTGGGTTGCTCTCTCATATTCAGTTATGATGTTCTTGCTTTAGGACCCCTCTGACTCTGAAAAAAGACACTGGACACTCTGGTGGGGAGTTCAACAAAAATGTATTGTAACCAACAATTCTTCATTTTATCTTCTCACAATAGTAAACAGTCCAAAGTTCCTCTTACTGGTTTTAATAGCTGAAAGTGGTTTATGGGTACACATCTAGAACAACTTTGTTTTGAAGCCCCACCCACTGATCCCCTCTAAGCCAATCAGTGTATATTTCTGGATGTGCCCTCCCCCCCCCCCCCCCCCCCCCCCCCCCCCCCCCCCCCCCTGGGTCTGGACCTTATGGATGAGACAGATTAGAATCAGAAGTATGTTTTTCAAGATGGTGGCGGGATCCTGGAGACAGGAAATGACATGCATCCAAGATGGCACCTGTTGTGGAGGGGCCGGAATGAAGTCAAAGCTGCATGTGTGCATTGAAACCAAAACAAAGCATGTTTGAATCGTGATACTGTGAACCATGCTGCAGGCAGCCATCTTGGAATGATGTCACAGACCATGACATTACCCCGGGCATACTCAGAACATTTGCTTTCAAGGAGTGAGAATGGAGGGCAGCCATGTTCAAAGGCATGGCATCACCAGAGCATGCTCAGTAAGCAGCTGGGGTTTGAAAGGGTAGTCCGTATCAGTCATTAAAATAAAAAAGGAAATACTTCTGTTTTCTGTCATTACAATAAAAAGGAAAATCCTTCTGTTTTCTTTTGCCACAAGCCATACATTTTTATGCCAGTGTTTTGTTTGTTTGTTTTTACTAATTTCCACTCCTTCCTCTGAACGCAGGGGCTGCTTCAGCAAAGAGAAGAGTCCATTTTTTTTTTTTTTTTTTAAACAAAAGATCTTATCTCTGGGTGTAAATTCATCTCAGCAGAAAATTTCAGCCTCCTCCTTACTTTCTGTCAGGCCTGTACAGTGCGCTCCACCAGTTAACCTGCATTTGGACGCGTATTTTCGACGCGCTAGCTTTACCCCTTATTCAGTAAGGGGTAATAGCATGCCGAAAACGCTCGTCCAACCGCCCCCCCCCCCAAAACTAATAGCGCCCGCAACATGCAAATGCATGTTGATGGCCCTATTAGTTATATCCGCGCGATTCAGAAAGTAAAATGTGCAGCCAAGCCGCATATTTTACTGTCAGAAATTAGAGCCTACCCAAAGGTAGGCGTTAATTTCTCTCTGCACCGGGAAAGTGTACAGAAAAGCAGTAAAAACTGCTTTTCTGTACATCCTCCGACTTAATATCATGGCGATATTAAGTCAGAGGTCCCAAAAGTTACAAATAGTTAAAATAAATAAATAAATACATTTAAAATGGGCTCGTGGGTTGAAAACCAGACGCTCAATTTTGCCAGCATCCGGTTTCCGAACCCGTGGCTGTCAGAGGGTTTGAGAACCAACGCCGGCAAAATTGAGCATCGGCTGTCAAACTCGCTGACAGCTGCCGCTCCTGTCCAAAAAGAGGCGCTAGGGACGCGCTAGTGTCCCTAGCGTCTCTTTTTACCGCGGGCCCTAATTTAAATAAATGAATTTACTGAATTGCGTGCACAGGAGAGTGGGCGCTTGCCCGCTCTCCCGCAATTTTTATTGTATCGGCCCGTGTATTAGAGAGAAAAATGACTCCACCCACTCACTCCACCCCTCAACCCGCTTCCCCCATACTCGCAGTTAGCACAGACAGCTGCCCCACCTTCCCAACATACTCACTGCAGTGAGAAAGGGAAATGCATTTTAATGGCTCAGCTTTTTTTTTTTTTCACTTTTTTTAATGTTCAAAACTAAAAAAAGACAGACCCAGCTATTATTATATTTTGAACAGTTTAATTCTAAAAATAAGTAGAAGCCAGGCCATATTATTATTATTTTTTTTTTTGTAAAAAGCAAGCAAAGAGCTTGTTTTATCAGAAAATTGTAAATTAATATATGTTTTCCCAAGACATTCCACAAATATCCGTCTTTGCTTTTTCTGAGCAGGAATTGTTCAGTTTTCACCCTTCTCATGAAACGGGGCCTTGTGGGGGTTTGTAGTTTTTCAGAACACACCCAAATCCCTCTCCTTCCAGCCCCCCTCCTTCTTTCACTAGAGCTCTCTGTTTTGACAGCTGGAGCAGAAGCCAGCACAGAGCTCAGACAACTATGCAAACACATAGAGAAAAGATATTTTTTAAAGCAGCGCTGCTTTCAAAATATGTGAAATGTTTTATTGGCTGTGAAAAAAAGAAAAGGAAAAAGAGACCACACACTTGGACCTAAACAGGCAGCAATCATTTACTGTACGCGGAATCTTGGGAAAAAGAGATGCATGTTGAGTAGTTTTGCAAGGCAATGCCCACACGGCGCCCCCCCCCCCTACTTTTCATCATTCAGACGGCAGAAGCAGTGTTGCACCCCCAACCAAACACACACACACACATACTGTTATGTTTTGTAGGGTTTGGGTGGACCCTTGGACACTGGCAGCTGACCACGCCCACGGGGGGAAGTCCCGTGAGGGGCCATAGGTCAGGCTCAGCTCCGGACACACAAACACAGATTATATCTTTTATTAGACAGTTTATGAAGCCACCAGAGGTGGTGGTAGTGAGAAGAAGATGGAGCCCGGCTGGGCTAATATTCCTCAGGGCGCTGGAACAGCGGCTTCTCCAGTTGCAGTGCTGTAGGAAGAAGAACCAAGAAAATGAGTACACTGAGATATTCACAGAGTCCCCAGTATGGAAGAAGCTCCGAGATAGGGAGAGCTGGCCCTCAAGGAGTGAGTACCAGATCCCTGGGCACAGAGACTTGTTGGCACGTTTTCACGCAGCAGTTCTCCGTAGAGGATGGCACTGGTGCTGGAACGGAGGCAGGCCCTCGAGGAGCGAGTACCTGGTCCAGGGGAACAGCTCTGAGGAGTAGATGGTGGTAGTAGTACTCACAGATGGTGCTGTAGCGAATTCTTCCAAGTAGAAGAGGCGATGGATGCAGGCAGCGAGTCAGGGAACATGGGCCCTTGAGGAGCGAGTACTGGTTCCTGATAGCGACCTGAAAGAAGCAGAGAGGCCCCTGAGGAGCTGGTACCTCGTTAACAGCAAAGAGTCCAAATAGAAGTTGGAGGCAGAGTATCTGGGTACAGAGAGTGAATCCCATCCATAGGAATTCCCTTGCTAACTCAAAGGTTAGCAATAAACAACAGGCTTAAATATCCAGGCAGCGTGATGTCATCACAGGGGGACGCCCCTGAGGTTCGCGCCATAGAGGAAATAAGAATGAAGGCCGCGTGGCGCGTGCGCCCTAAGGTACCTGAGGAGCATGGTGGGAGGCAGCGCCCAAGCCGGTCCGGGGATACCGGAGAGGACGGCGGGCAGATGCCGCGGCAGCCAGACGTCTACAGGGAGCAGGAGTCGCCACAGAAAAAGAAAGGTAGGCGGAGTGAAGCCGTCGGGCAGTGACGGTTGCAACATATACCCTGTCAGAAAGAAGAGATGGTATGAAAGGGACAGTTTGCAATTTAGGAAACGATATTTGAACTAAAATCTGTGTCCTGTGTTCACAGACAGGTATCGGAATGTTGCATACTGGTTCCTGTAGTTAACCCCATGACTGTGACCTCATGCATCAAGGGGTAGTAGTTAGGATAAAACTATATTATAGGCAAACTAAGATTCCGTAGCCCTCCTTTTTTTCCCCCCAAACATATATAACTTTTTTTTTTTTTTTTTTAAGAAATGAAAATCAAGGGGGGTGGATCCAAGTTGGCCGCTCAGTAGTGTTGATTGGTGGTGAGCTCCTATGGGTGATTTAAAAATTATAATTTCTTGCTGCAAAATTTTCCTTATGGGAAGGAAGTGAAAACCACGGGGGGAGCCTTACCCTGCAGCCCCTGTGATGCCGCCGACATCCGGACCCATGGATGCTCATGTTGTCCTTAGAGACATGAGCGTGGGAGTGCAGCCGCTGGAGAGAGGAGGAGGGGAAGCAGAGTTCCCCTCTCTACCTGGCTCGATTTGACTGCTTAGCCCTGCGGAAGGAACTCCTCCGGGAAAACCTGCTGAAGCAAGGAGTGCCCATGGACTGTGTGAGATGCCGTTGATCTGAAGTGTCGAGGGCGGAGCCCTGCAGGGTCAGTCGGGACCTCGAGCACGGCAGAGAGCCCACAACAGTACATCGGGGCAGCCTGGAATTGGAAGAGAAACTGCTGGGACTACTGGAGATCTTCCCACTGTGAGAATACCTTCGGTGGTAAGACCTGAGTCTTTCTCGCTTGAAACCATTTGGGAGACGATTGTGGAGATGAGACTTTCTATCTTGCAGCAAATATTGCCAATAAATGATAAAATAAAAGACTTGGAAGAGCAGGTCATAGTGCAGGGTAATACTAATACCGAGCGGGAGATACAAATATCTAATAGAGACCAAATAAAGGCAATACAACAGGTGCAGCAAACAACAATAAAAGAAAGGAAAAGTATTGCAATAAAAATGGAAAATTTGGAAAACTTAATAAAGAACAGAAATTTGAGGTTTATAAATTTTCCTTGAGTCCCATATAACTCGCCAAGAGAAATATTTAAAAAATATTTCATAGAAGTACTTCATCAGGCAGAGAATGCCTTTCCACCAATTTCCAAGATTTTCTATCTCCCTAAGCCACGAGGAGTGGTGGAACAAGCTGAGGGTCCATTAGCTTCTGCACCGGTTCAGGATCCAATGAACATTTTTGCAATTTTAGAGACTTCGGACACTGATCTTGCGGAATCAGCAACGCTAATAGTAACCCTAGCATTAGAACCTGATAAAGAATGGTTGCTAAAGTTGTGTCTTCGACATAGGAATGATACATTGTTAGGATGTAATATTCGAGCCTATCCAGATGTCTCTCGCGAGACTCAGAAGAGGAGGAAAGCTTTTCTCCTCCTGAGATCTCAGGTCTTATTTATTTATTTATTTATTTAGCATTTTTATATACCGAAATTCATGTAGCAAAGTTACAAATCAATTCGGTTTACATTTTAACATTAACAGGCATGTAAGAATGCTATTACATTGAACAAGGAATATTAACTTGGATCAACTGAAACTGGGAGAATGGTATCACCATAAACAATAGATAGTGTGATATTTTTGTGTAACAAGCTAAACAATAGCTAGACATGTAACAAGCTAAACATGGTTCAGACTAGAAAAACTGCGGATTGATAAGCTGCAAGTAGGAATGCTATCTGGAATGACAATATGGGTAAATCTGAAAAGAGCCATTGTAGGATGGAAAGGGCGTGAATATTGGGAGATTATTAGCGTAGATTAAAAGCTTGCTCGAACAGCCAAGTTTTGAGTCTCTTTTTGAAGGTGATCGGGCATTGTTCCTGTCGGAGTTCAGGAGGTAACAAGTTCCACTGCTTGGGGCCTGCTTTGGATAAATTTTGTTTATTTAAAGAGGATTTGATGGCTGGGTCAAGGAGGGTATTCCTGTAAGCTGTTCTCACCGGGAATATGTAGTCGAAAAGGGATGTTGAGCTCCAGTGGGATGAGCTTGTGAATTGATTTGTGAATGATAGTAAGGATTTTGTAAGTGATTCTGAACTTGATTGGGAGCCAGTGTAGGTTTCTCAATATGGGGGTGATATGGTCTCTTTTGTTGGTTTTAGTTAGAATCCTGGCTGTGGCGTTTTGGAGCATTTGTAGGGGTTTTATGGTTTTAGCTGGGAGTCCGAGTAGAAGGGAATTGTAATAGTCTATTTTTGAGAAAATGATTGTTTGTAGAACTGAACGATAGTCTTGGAAGTGTAGAAGCGGTCTGAGCCTTTTTAGGACTTGCAATTTAAAGAAGCCTTCTTTAGTGGTATTATTAATAAATCTCTTGAGGTTGAGTTGATTGTCCATTATGACTCCGAGGTTTCTGACTTGAGAAGAGAAGGATGGTTGTCTTGTAGGGAGTGTGTTAGTTATTGCCTGGCTGCCGTCTTGGGTGATGAGGAGTATTTCGGTTTTACTGGAATTGAGGATCAAATTGAGGATCAAATTAAGGAATTGAGGATCAAAATAAGGTCTTACAGATTGGGGGGTTGGTTTACCTCAAATTTCCTTGCAAATGCATGATAAAACATGCGAACATTACGAATATTTTCTATGATTCCCCCCCCCCCCCCGAACTGATACAATTTTTGATGGGGAAATCCCCTGTGATCCCAGCCGAATCCAGTATTGATGTTCTAAGTTACTCATAAAGTATGAGTCTCTATAAACTACTGAGAATTTGATGGTGTATTTTATTTTTCTTTAGGTTGAGTTTATCCTCCCCCCAACATTTGTGGACTTTAATACAGAGAAAATTAAATAGGTTTTGATGGTTGGGTATTTTTGATAAATGAATATTGTATTCTCTGTAATTTTTCCTTCAAGATTGATATCTTGGCCCTCGAGGAGTGAGTACTTGTTCCCTGTAAGGCACCTGAAATAAAGCAGAGGGCCCCCGAGGAGCGGGTACCCAGGTTAGCAGTTACCCCGAAGGGCAGGGAGAGAACTTCCAGCGGCAGCACGGAAGTGGCAGAGTAGCGTAGACAGGAATGGATTTGAGTGCAAGTCCAAGTCCTTGCTAACTCAATGAGCTAGCAAATTAGAATAGGTTATATACCCGGATGGCATGACTTCAGCAAGGGGGAACGCCCCCGAGGTTCGCGCCAAGGTTGGAATAAAGACGTGGGTGGCACATGCACCCTAGTAGGTACCTGGGAGGAGCATGGCGGGAGGCTGCACCATAGCCATTCCGGGGACTCCGGAGAGGTCAGCTTGAAGATGCGGCAGTAACCATCTTTCCTAGGTAAGCGGGAGGAGCCGTGAACAAGGTGAGGCAAAAGGGGCAAAGCCGTCTAGCACTGACGAACGCAACAAGTGCTTACAATCTAATAAGACAAACATACCTGACGAGATGTGGGGTATTTCATAAAGCAAGACAATGGTTAAAAAGAAAATAGTTACCGTATTTAACAAGACTAAAAGCAGACAATCGGGCATAAGATTTAGAACATAAGAATTGCCATACTGGGTCATCAAGCCCAGTATCGTGTTTCCAACAGTGGCCAATCCAAGTCACAAGTATCTGGCAAGTACCCAAACATTAAATAAATCTCAAGCTACTATTGCTTATTAATTAATTTCAGTTTATGGATTTATCCTCTAGGAATTTATCCAAACCTTTTTTAAACCCAATTACACTAACTGCCATAATAATATCCTCTGGCAATGAATTCCATAGCTTAGCTATGCAATGAGTGAAAAAGAATTGTTTTAAATGAGCTACTTGCTAACTTCATGGAGTGCCTCCTTGTCCTATTATCTGAGTGAGTAAATAACTGATTTACATTACATTTTTCAAGTCTTTTTATGTTTTTTTAGAACTCTAGCATATCCACCCTCAGTCGACTCTTCTCCAAACTGAACAGCCCTGACTAACTTCCTTAGCCTTACCTCATAGGGCAGCTGTTCCATGCCACTTATCATTTTGATCACCCTTCTCTGCACTTTCTCCAGTGCAGTTATATCCTTTTTGAGATGTGGTGACCAGAACTGCACACAATATTCAAGATGTGGTCTCACCATGGAGCGATACAGAGGCATTATGACATCCATCATTTTATTTGCCATTCCCTTCTTAATAATTCCTAACATTTTGTTTGCCTTTTTTGATCACCACAGCACATTGAGCTGACAATTTCAATGTATTATCTACTATGACGCCTAGATCTCTTTCCTGGGTGGTAACCCTAAGATAGAATCTAACATTGTGTAACTACACAAAGGTTATTTTTCCCTTTATGCATCACTTTGCACTTGTCCACATTAAATTTCATCTGCCATTTGGAAGCCCAATCTTCCAGTCTCGCAAGGTCCTCCTGCAATTTATCATAATCCACATGAGATTTAACTACTCTGCATAATTTTGTGTCATCTGCAAATTTGATCATCTCATTCATTGTACCCCTTTCCAGATCATATATATATATTAAAAAGCACTAGTTAAAGTACAGATCCCTGAGACACTCCACTTTTTTCCTTTTTCCATTGTGAAAACAGACTATTTAATCCTACTCTGTTTCCTGTCTTTTAACCAGTTTTCAATCCACAAAAGGACATCACCTTCTATCCCATGACTTTTTGGTTTTCTTAGATGCCTTTTGTGCGGGATTTAGTCGAACGCCTTCTGAAAATCCAAATACACCACTTCTACTGGTTCACCTTTGTCCACATGTTTATTTACCCCTTCAAAAAAATGTAGGAGATTTGTGAGTTAAGACTTGCATTGGGTAAATCCATGCTGGCTGTGTCTCATTAAACTATGTCTATCTAAATGTTTTGTGATTTTATTCTTTATAACAGTTTCCATAATTTTTCCCAGCACTGAAATTAGGCTCACTGGTTTATAGTTTCCAGGATCATCCCTGGAGCCCTTTTTAAATATCTGGGTTACATTGGCCATCTTCCAATCTTCAGATACAACAGATGATTTTAATGATAGGTTACAAATTAATTGAAATTGATCTGAAATTTCATTTTTTAGTTCTTTGAGAATCCTGGGATGTATGCCATCTGGTCCAGGTGATTTACTACTCTTCAGTTTGTCAATCTGGCTTACCACATCTTCCAAGTTCACCGTGATTTGGTTCAGTTCATCTGAATCATCACCCTTGAAAACCTTCTCTGGAATGAGTATCTCCCCAACATCCTCTTCAGAAAACACCAAAGCAAAGAAATAGTTTAATCTTTCCGTGATGGCCTTACATTCCCTAAGTACCCCTTTAACCCCTTGATCATCTAACTGTCCAACGGACTCCCTCGCAGGCTTTCTGCTTCGGATATATTTTAAAAAGTTTTTATTGTGAGTTTTTGCCTCTATGGCCAATTTCTTTTCAAATTCTCTCTTAGTCTGACTTATCAATGTTTTACATTTAACTTGCCAATGCTTTTGCTTTCTTCTAATGGATCTTATTCCAATTTTTGAATGAAGATCTTTTGGCTAAAATAGCCTCTTTAACCTCACTTTTTAGACATGCTGGCAATCATTTGACCTTCCTTCCACTTTTCTCAATGCGAGGAGTAATTATGGACTGTGTTTCTAGGATGGTATTTTTTTTAACAGTATCCAAGCCTGTTGCACACTTTTTACCTTTGTAGCTGCACTTTTCAAGTTTTTTAAATCTATTTTTCTCATTTTATTAAAGTTTCCTTTTTGAAAGTTTAGTGCTACAGCTGTGGATTTACTTACTGTTCTCTTTCAGTCATTAATTCAAATTTGATCATATTATGATCTCTATTGACAAGTGGCCCCTACCATCAATACCTATCTCATCAAATCCTGCACTCCACTGAGAATTAGATCTGAAATTGCTCCCTCTCTCATCGGTTCCTGAACCAATTGCTCCATAAAACTGTCATTTATTCCACTCAGGACCTTTTTCTCTCTAGCTTGTCCTGTTTCACTTAACCAGTCAGTATTGGAGTAATTTAAATCTCCCATTATTTCTACACTACCAATTTGGTTAGCTTCCCTAATTTCTCTTAGCATTTCACTGTCTGTCTCACTATCTTGGCCAGGAGGACGGTAGTATAGCCCTATAACTATACTTTTCCCCATCACGCAAGGGATTTCTACCCATAAAGATTTGATTGTGCATTTACTCTCATGCAGGATCTTTATCATGTTGGACTCTATGCCATCCTGGACATAAAGCACCACCCCGCCACCAAGATGTTCCTCTTTTTCATTGCGATATAATTTGTACCCTGGTATAGCACTATCCCATTGGTTATCCTCTTTTTCTACCATGTCTCTGAGATGCCAATTAAGTCTATGTCATCATTCACTGCTATACATTCTCAATCTCCCATCTTACTACTTAGACTTCTGCATTAGCATACAAACATTTCAAAGTTTGTTTTTTGTTTGTATTAACATTCTGCTTTTTCAGTTGACAGGGATTTATTGGAAGCACAGGTAAGTTTTAATTATAGGCACTTGGACTATTTTTCTTATTATTGGAACCCCTCTGTTGGGATGCCCTAACTAATGCTTCATTAGTATCCTTCGAAGATACCTCTGTCTGAACCATTTGCTGCTGAGCGATTTTCGGCTTTCCCCTTTCATTTAGTTTAAAAGCTGCTCTATCTCCTTCTTTTTAAAGGTTAGTGCCAGAAGCCTGATTCCATTCAGGTTAAGGTGGAGGCCATCCCTTCGGAAAAGAGTTCCCCTCCCCTAAAAGGTTCCCCAGTTCCTTACAAAACTGAATCCCTCTTCCTTGCACCATCATCTCATCCACGTATTGAGACTCTGGAGCTCTGCCTGCCTCTGGGGACCTGCGCGTGGAACAGGAAGCATTTCAGAGAATGCTACCCTGGAGGTTCTGGATTTAAGTTTTCTACCTAAGAGCCTAAATTTGGCTTCCAGAACCTCCCTCCCACATTTTCCTATGTTGGTGCCCGCATGTACCACGACAGCCAGCTCCTCGCCAGCACTGTCTAAAATCCTATCTAGGTGACGCATAAGGTCTTCCACCTTCGCACCAGGCAGGCAAGTTACCAGGTGATCCTCGCGCCCACCAGCTACCCAGCTGTCTACATTCCTAATAATCCAATCACCAGCTATGATGGCCTACCTAACCCTTCCCTCCTGGGCAGTAGCCCTGGGAGACATATCCTCTGTGTAAGAGGACAATGCACCACCTGGAGATTTGTTCCTTGGTACAGGATCATTTCCTGCTGCTCCAGGTTGATGCTTTCTGATCATGAGACCTTCCTTCTCCAAGGCGGCACCAGGGCTGTTAGACTGGAGTTGGGACTTGGCTACGATGTCCCTGAAGGTCTCATCTATATATCTCTCTGCCTCATCTCCTCCAGTTCTGCCACTCTAGCCTCCAGAGATCGGACTCATTCTCTGAGTGACAGGAGCTCTTTGCATTGTATGTACACATACTTCATTTTTTTGCCTGCCTTTCTGACTATCTATTCAATACAGACACACAAACACATTAAATAATATATTCCAATAGTTTTACTTATCCCCAATACTTTTAAGTTTTAAAAATTTCCCCAAGCAGCCACCAGCAAGTTGATCCTCTCCTCTCAGTGCTCCTAAAAAGGTGGGTTTTTAGATGGGATTTAAACACGGCAAGAGAGGGAGCATGACACACCAGTTCAGGAAGACTATTCCAAGCACCTGGCACAGCCAGGTGGAAAGCATGGAGTTGGGAATTGGCAGTAGAGGAGAAGGGCACAGATAGGAGTGACTTAGCTGACGAGCGAGTGGAGTGCACGAAAAGGATTGTAGAGAGAGATAAGAGAGGAGCAGTAGCGAGGTGCACCAGAGTGAAGAGAGAACGAAGAGCTTGACCTGTATGGGGGAGTAGATAGGGAGCCAATGCAGTGACTTCAGAAAAGGGGTTATGTGAGCATAGCGACTTTTGCGAAAGATAATTTGTGCAGCTGAATTTAGGACAGATTGCAGTGGAGAGAACCTCTTAGCTCTGTACACTCTGTTCTTATTCTGGTCATTACTGTGCTTTATTTGGTAGAGCAGAAAATATACACTCACCAGAGAACAATACCGGATTGCATCAAAACCCAAGTCATGCTGAAAGAAAATTATTTCAATAGTTTTAAAGGTCTTGTCTCTAACTGACTCCGCTGTAGCTCAGACAGCAAGAGCGTTAGATTTTTGATATGTTGATCATTTTGAATTGGAGACTTGCTAAATATTTTGCAAGGTTGTGAATAATTTTGTACTGGAGATATCAGAAGTCCAGGAGACTGGATAAGCAAATTGGAGAAAGACAGAATAGTATGGTGGCCTGCTACTGTGATTCTTGCTCTTTTGATCTTGGTTTTGATATTATGACTTGAAACCAAAGATCTTTTTTCTCTTCTTTTTTGAAAAACTGTTGATAGGGATTCTACTTGTTTTTTTTATTTGCCAGCCCCAGATTAGGGAGTACCATCAGAATTTTCTCAGAATCATTTGAGGTTATGCTGCTTACTTGTCATGATACCAATCTTTGCTTGGTCTTTTGTCCCCCAGAACTTTTGGCTCTAAAAAAAAGAAAAAAAAAGCTCTCTTGCAGTAGACCATCTTTACACTCCATGGTATACTCATACTCTAGCCTCGCATAAGAAAGACCTTCATAAATCCCAGTATGCTTAGAAGAAACACAACACCGTTGAATCAAGATCGCTTTAATAGACAGCTTACACTTTATAGTGCAGCTGCCAATTTAGCCAACAAAAACTACTACTCCAAATGCATTCAAGCTGCCAATAATAATCCGCAGGTCCTTTTTAATACTGTAAAATCCATCACAAAAAACGTGATCATAGACCCAAATATCCCAAAGCCAGCTCCCCTAATGAACTAGGTAATGCTTTTGGAAAATATTTCAACTCTAAAATCCAAAATATAGTAAATTCCTTTCCTACAGTGACACATCCAAGTTCCGATGTCATACCTGACATTGCCTGGGACACATTTGAATCATTTCTAAAATGAAACCTTCTTCTTGCCCTCTGATTGGCCTAGCAGGATGATAAGGAAGGTAAAATTATACTTACCTGTTAATTCACTGTCCTTGAATACTTCTGGACCAGTCAGGATCCTGCCCAGGAAGACAAGGGCAGGGAGGGTCAAAGGGATTAAGGGCATCATGTGATGCACGATTGACAGCACCCTCTTTCTGCTGCCTATATCCTTTACTAATCTTGCATTTGTGCCTTGCTCAGAACAAGTCCGAGTACCCCATAGTATATATTTCAAGAGTAGGGCATAAAGGGGATTTCTAGTGCTTTGGCAGGAGGCTACTGGTTTCTGGCCAGGGCCACATCCCCTTTGTAGTCTCGAGTGAGGTCATGAAAGAGGTGAGTCTTCTGTTTCCATCAGCTGTGCAGGAAGGAAATCGTGAAGGTAATGACTGGTCCTAGCAGCATTCAAGTAAAGTAAATTATCAAGTAAGTATAATTTTACCTTATCCATCATGCAGAGTGTTACAGTTATTAGACCTCCTTTCTCCAGTGCCCTTTTACTTCTAGGGCTGTCAAAATGGCAGTTAGATGTATCTAAGGACTGTTTGAGACTTATGTATGTAGCCATTTTAATGGCTCATTTTTGTATTTTGAAGTTTTGGATTACAGAAGAGGTACCGCCTAATATAATGTGATATCAAACTATGATGGATTGGATACAACTGGAAAGACTTGATGTTTATTCACATTGTTTACTTTCTAAGGATTATGCAAGAACATGGGAGAGTTGTTGCAGTCTATTACTAGATCCAATTAAGAGAAAACTGCAGGATTTGTGGTATTCTATAAAATGGAATTGTGTTTCTGCCTCTGACTAGCGTGATTGGTGAATGAATGGATGTCCTGTGTTTATGTGAATACTTTGGCATTCTTTTAGTTTTTTCTTGTTATTAAAACAGACGTGATTTATTGGACTTTTTACACTTATTTTTATGTTTTATAATTCTGCTGTTGCTATATGTTGTGGTATATTTTTGGCTAATGCCTGTGAATTTGTATTTTTGCAAACAAATCATTAAAAAAAATACCTGCTGCTCTACCTTCCTACTTTTTTTTTTTTTGGGTGCTCTGTTTGAACTTTTTTGTTTGGGTATCACTACTCTAGACAACTCCTTTCCCTGATTCTCAGTCTGTAGGATGGAGGAATAGCCTAATGGTTAGAACAGCAAGAAACAAACCAGGGAAACTAAGGTTCAACTCCCACTGCCACTTCTTGTGACCTTGGGCAAGTCACTGCCTCAGGTACAAATTAGATTATAAGCCCTGTGAGGATAGGGAAATACCTGCAGTACTTGAATGTACCAAAAGCAGAATATAAATAAATACAGGTGATTAACTGATTTAATAGATAAACTATAATACAAATTCAGTAGTTTTTAAGGGAGCAGAAGCTTACACTTTTTTATGAGGTAGCTGATCAGTTTTATTTTAGCAGCATAAGTATACAAGATTTAATAGGGTAAATATAGTTTTTGTTTTTAAGTTTCTAAATTTTGCAGAGCAAAACACTGTTATGAAAAAATAAGCATAAACTCATGTGTTATCTCCAAGTTAGCCTGTATTTGACAACTTCGCAATGCCAAACTAATTAACCCATCTGAAAGATTAATTAAGCCAGTTTATCTATTCTTAGCCTTTGGCAGGTCACACTCCTGCAGAAATCTAGAACTTGTCTCACAGCATGGCACTGTGAAGTCCAGCAACACCTCAGTAGGCAAATGACAGGTTATCATAATCTCAAGGAAAATGGAACCCAAAGATTATTTATTTATTTAATACTTTTTTATAACGACCTTCATGAAAAATATCATATCAAATTGGTTTACAAGGAAGAGTGTGATAAACAGTAACCTTAACATAAACAAAGTTGCAGGAAAGTTACAATAAAACAGGGGTAATGGGGCTAAGTAAGGAGTAGAAAATGCTAGAAACGGAAAGAGTAATTCAGTAACAATAACGGTGCAGTAACAGTGTCTGAGATGGTGTGTATTGAGTTAGAAACCTTAATAAGTGTGACATAGTTGTGACATATATCCGTGACATTGCTGAAGCTTGTCTAGTTACTGGACTTATATCCGCGACATATTCCGTGACATATATAAAAATCTTAAATAAATAATAAATAGCTGGTGCTGGTCTAGTTACGGGAAGGCTTGTAGAAACAGCCAGGTCTTAAGTTTTTTCTTGAATGTCCGCAGACAAGGTTCCTGTCTGAGATCGGGGGGGTGGGTGGCATTCCATATGGTTGGTCCCACTGTCGAGAAGGCCCGTTCTCTAGTGGTTGTTAGATGAGTGGATTTAGTGGAGGAGGCGTGTAGGGATCCTTTGTATACTTCCCTGATAGATCTTGAAGATGTGTGGAGTCTGAGGGAGTTGCAGGTCGATGGGGACCTGGTGGTGAATAGTTTTGTGAATGATAAGGGATTTGTGCATGATTCTAAAGCTTATAGGCAGCCAATGTAAATCTCTGAGGATGGGTGTAATATGCTCTCTTCTGTTGGTGTTTGTAAGGATTCTAGCGGCCGCGTTCTGGAGCATTTGAAGGGGTTTGGTGGAGGAGGCGGGGAGACCAAGCAGAATGGAATTGCAGAAGTCAATCTTAGAGAACAGAATGGCTTGGAGAACCGATCTGAAGTCTTGAAAGTGCAGGAGCTGTTTGAGTCGTTTGAGTACCTGTAATTTGTAGAAACAATCCTTGGTGGTTTGGTTGAACGTCTTGAGGTTCAGATGGTTGTTGATTTATTACTCCAAGGTCTCTTGCTTGTGTGATGAGAGGGTTGGGTTGGTTGAGGTGTGTGGCTGTGTTCAGGTGATATGAGGAGGAGTTCCGTTTTGGCCGAATTGAGTACCAGGTTTAGGCTGGAAAGGAGGAGATTGATAGCTTGGAGGCAGTTGTCCCAGAACTTAAGTGTTTTTGTAAGGGATTCGGTTATAGGGATTAGAATTTGTACATCGTCGGCGTAAAGATAATATTTCAACCCTAGATTTGTTAGCAGTTGGCAGAGGGGAAGGAGGTAAATGTTGAAGAGGGTGGGAGACAGGGAGGAGCCCTGGGGAACTCCTAGTGAGGGATTGATGCGTGGAGATTCTTTGTTATTGACTTTGACTTTGTAACCTCTACTGGTGAGAGAGGAGTCAAACCATCTTAGGGCCGTTCCTGTTTTCCCTATGTCGGATAGTCGATTCAGGAGGATGGAGTGGTTCACCGTGTCGAAGGCTGCCGAGATGTCGAGGATGTCTCTGTAAGGAGTGTTGGCAGGAAAAGAGTAAAGAAGGACAAGGCTTGCCAAAGTTTTGGCAGGGAATAAAGTTGGCAAGTATGACAAGGCAGTTATTCCATGATTAATGGAGCAGGCTATGCTTGAGCAAGAAACTCAATCTTAAACTTGTTAGTTCACAAGTGTAGTGAACTGCAATAGCTGAAGTTGTGGGGATGAAAATTCTTGAGAGAAATCCCCAGAGAAAAGGTTGCATGGAAAAGGTTGCCCGACTCTGAGAAAAGGTCCCCATTCTGTGTAATTCAGAGTCCCTTTCTCTGCTTGGAACTTTATTGTATCAGTTCCGTAGGATCCAACATTGATCTTGATTGGATGTCACCACTGCTGATGACCTCTTCCGAGTCCAAATGAATGTGAATATTCTCACTGCTGGTAATCAGGTTCATCAGCAGAAATTTGCTGAACAATATCTGCTTCATAGCTGGCTTCACAGCAGGATACAAAATTTCCACCAAGGACATGCTCAGCAGTTTGTGTGTCTGAGGTATATTCTACTAGCACATGGGGAGGTGTAGACAGAGATCTGATGGGAAAAAACAATTACGGTTTCTTCTCTGTGTGAGTCATAGTCTAATATGATGTCAAGATCATCACATGGCTGAAGTCTCCATTTTTGTATTTTTCAGGCCTGCATTTTAGTTCAGTCTGTATGCACAGTTGCAGGCTCAGGTTCAGTTATGCACATTTTTGTTTAGGGTGACTAGCTGTTACCCTACAAGTCTGAAGAGATTTTCAATTAGCCTTACCTAGATGGTAGTATGGAGGAGCAGCCTAGTGATTAGAGCAGCAGGCTGAGAAGCAGGGAAGCCAGAGTTCAAATCCTGCCGATGCTCCTTGTGATCTTGAGTAAGTCACTTCACCTTCCATTGCCTCAGGTACAAAATTAGGGCCTCATTTACTAAGGCTTGTGTGTCTATGGGGAGAAAAGCTTAGTAAGCCCTCTGAGGGAAGGGAAATATCTACTGCACTTGATGTCTCACCTTGAGCTACCATTGAAAAAGCATAAATTTAAACCAAAAATAAATAAATAAGAAGGCATTAGTTAAAAAGTTATTGCATTTCATATGAAAAGTCATGTCTGGAAGGTTCGCTAAGGCAAGAAATGCGTTCATTCGCAGTTCTATGCATTCATGTCTAGTTGAATCACCGTGTATTCTGATTTAAACAAATGACAAGCCATAATAATAGAACACGCTAAACATAATGTAATGTAGAGCTGTTGACATGTGAACAGGATACACAATGTAGCTTCAAACTGTAGCTAAGATTAGCAAGTGTATGCATGTTAAGCAAATACAAATTTACGTAATGCTTATATGCAGTAGTAGAGCGTTGTCTGGTTGTTACCAAAACAGTTGTTTCTGTTTATAAAAGTATGCCCATTGCAGTATGGTGTCTGTGTATTTATAACTTTGATGCAGGAGGCTTCAATTTCAGTATTAAGCAGTTATATAGTCTGCATATTATGACTGTTCCTAGCAGTTTTTCTCTACTTTGGGGGGTAGGGCAGGGAGGAAGGAAAAGGGAGGGCAAGGACATACTACAGGGAGTGCAGAAGCAGCCAACCCTATTCCCCAGCCTACCGAAGCAAAGAGGAGCTTGAACTTAGCAGAATAATCTGCCACTCTCCTGCCCATAAGAGAGAGGAGCCAGACAGAAAAGGAGCCAGAGAATGTTTTTACTTTTATATACCGTATTTTCCGGCGTATAAGAATACTGGGCGTATAAGACGACCCCCCCTTTTTTATACATATTTTTAAGAAAAAAAATAATTTTACACTCAAACAGGAGCAACCCTATCTTTGAAAAGGCAACACTACAAATACCGTATATCAGGCCCTAAAAACCAATATACCTCTTATTAGGAAAACAGAACTAGCAAGCAGCTATAGATCCCCACACATAAATAATTATAAAACTATACTAATAAGCAGAATAAATGTTTCAAAACAGCTATGAACAGAATAACATCCAACAATTAAAAACTCATAAAAACTATTAAACATTCTCCAAACACCAATAAAATATTTCAAAAAAGCAGACACATCACATAATATTAAATAATTAAAATGGCAGTCAATCAAGAAAAATAAACTTAAAAAGCCACCTTTCCTTACCCCCTCCAGCAGCTCTCCTATTCCTCTTCCTCTTCCTTAGGGCCCATGTCTCTCACACACACACACCATACCAGTCATGCCCCCATGACCAGTTTCTGTCTCTCACACACCAATCATTTCCCAAACAGTCTTTGACACACACACCAGACACCTTCCTGAACAGTTTCTCTCATGCCATACACACACACAGGCTTCCCACTCCCGTGTTCTGCTTACCGTACATATACGGGCTTCTCACTCTCATAATCACTTTCTCTGTCTCACTCACACACACCAATCTCTCTCTCATTTCCATGCTCACTCTCCACGTGCACAGGCTTCTCATTCCCTGAATCACATTCTTTCTCTCATATTCACACACACCAGTCTCTTTCTCTCACACACACCGTCACCTTATCAACCAGTCTCTCTCTCATGCACGCACACACACACACACACAGCCAGGCCTCCCGCTCCCATGCTCTCTCTCACATAATCAGGCTTCTTACTCCCATGCTTTCTCACATACCCAGATTTCTCACTTCCATGCTTTTTCTCTCTCTCACACTCACATACACATCAGTCATCTCTCTGAGCAGTCACTTTCATCTCGCTGACCAGTTTCTCTCAATCACACACATGCTCTCAATCAAATGCATTCTCTCACTTACACACAGGCTGGCTGCTTCTCTCTCTCTCACTTCCACTCCCTCACTTCCACTCCCCCCCCGAGCACAAATAGTAGCTGCAGCAGCTTCCTCCTCCAGCCCCCGCAGGCCAAGAAAGAAGAAACCCATCGGCCGCGGGAGGCTCATGCTGCTTTCTCCTTTCCCGATTACCAGCTCCTTCGACTGCTCGGGGCCGTTCCTGCTGTCGCCGCTGCAATTTTTTCACGCGGCACGGCTCTTTCTTCCCGCACAATACTTCCTGTTCCGGTTCAAAGGGGGGGCGGGAAGAAGAAAAGCCCAGCCGCGGATGCCACAGCTTTTTTTTTTTTGCACCGCTGCCGTTCCCGCTGGGCTTGAACGTGCTGATAGCCCGGCGGCAACGGCAGTGCGGTGCGCGGGAAGGAGAAAGCCGTGCCGAATGAAAAAATTGCAGCGGCGATAGCAGGAACGGCCCCGAGCAGTCGAAGGAGCTGGTAATCGGGAAAGGAGACAGCAGCATGAGCCTCCCGCGGCCGATGGGTTTCTTCTTTCTTGGCCTGCGGGGGCTGGAGGAGGAGGCTGCTGCAGCTACTATTTGTGCTCGGGGGGTGGGGGGAGTGGAAGTGAGAGAGAGAGAGAGAGAGAAGCAGCCAGCCTGTGTGTAAGTGAGAGAATGCATTTGATTGAGAGCATGTGATGTGTGTGATTGAGAGAAACTGGTAAGAGAGCAGGTGTGCCCTATAAGACGATACCCGGCGTATAAGACGACCCCCGACTTTTGAGAAGATTTTCTTGGGTTAAAAAGTCGTCTTATACGCCGGAAAATACGGTATGTTGTATTCTCTGTTAACAAGCAGGATGAATCAACCATACAAGTGGGTGACGTCATCCTTATGGTGCAAAGACAGATTTGTCACTGCCCCATCACAAGCTCCCTTGGTCTTTTCAGTCTGTTCTGCGCTCTGGCCATGCATTGCTTGCTCTTCATTTTTTTTTCTTGGCAAAATTCATCCCTTACCTAAACTTTGGGTTTTTTGCTGCTTTGAACATACAGGGCTTAAAAGGTGAAGATCCAGAGGTCGATATTCCAAAGCCATTTAGACCAATAACTTAAAAGTTATCCATCTAAAAGGCTAACCAATATTAAAAGCCGTATGTGGTTAAATTCTAGGGCGGGCAGGAGTGTTTCAGGGAGGAGCAGCGTAAGTTAGCTCCTCCCTGAAACAGCCTAGGGCTGTCCTAAAGTTAGCCACAAACATATGCGGCTAGCTTTAAGATAGCCAGGTGTATTCAGCGGCACAATTGCACTGCTGAATATACCTGGCTAGTTACCCAGATATGTTTATCCGGCTAACTAGCCAAGCCACTCAGCGGCTGAATATTAGGCTTCCAGAAATGATCTTCCAAGCTGTCTTCAGGTGAGAAATAAGGGAAAACAGATCACAGATATTCAGCCAGTGATTCTTCAAGGAAGGATAGGCACATTGCAAAAGGGAAAGGCACTTTCCACAAGTGAAGATGGGATTCCAACTCTCTAGACGTGGGCCCCAGTAAGAAAGCTGTGTAGTCTGCAAGACAGTAATTACCAATCATGCAATATTCAGATAAAGCCACGTACTACACAGAAGGCCCTGCCACTGTTCAGAGCAGTGTCAGAGCCATAATCTATGAAGGCTTCCACCTCAGCACAGATTATAAGAGCTATTTTGACTCAACCACTTATATCAGTGCAGGCCAGCAAGAGACCACATTCAACATACACATCTGCACAGTCTGTTATAATGCTAGCATAGAAGTCTCTGCAGTCATGGGTGCAGACATTGTTTTGTGTAGTAGTAAAAGATCATGTATAGAAAGCTCAGCAATTCAAGGAACCAGACCACAAATCTTTGACTGTGGTTCCAGAGGTGAACAACTATTCCCCTGGACTTACCACCAGTATATCTCTCAGGTCTGATTCAAGAGACAATGACATTGGAAAGTGCTTTCAGCATTTCCTCAAGAATAATTTCAGGGATATGCTAGAACCTTCTTATTATGTTTCATCCATACTTGAGTCTCATCAGATGCATGTGCTACTCCAACCTCCAGCGATAGAGATTATAGATTTGACTTCAGTGATTAATTCACAGGAAAGTGAGCATCTTAAAGAAAGTTCTACAATAGAGGAAATGGACTTCATTTCTTATTTTTATTCCTCAAAAAATTATTGGAATTAATTTCTGGAAGCATCTAGCAGAGAGGAATCCACATGAACATAAGAAAATGCCATACTGGGTCAGACCAAGGGTCCATCAAGCCTAGCATCCTTTTTCCAACAGTGGCCAATCCAGGCCATAAGAACTTGGCAAGTACCCTAAAAATATGGCTACCTTTGTACTCCTCTCCACAACTTCTTACATATACTTCACCTCCTGAAGATCTCTTATATCTAACTTTCATCAAGAAAAGTTATCTCAGGAGATTCCCTTTCTCCTAGGACAAGTAGGATGGTACTCCTCACACATAGGTGACATCATCAGATGGAGCCCGGCAGAGAAAACTTCTGTCAAAGTTTCTAGAACTTTGACTGGCACACTGAACATGCTCCGCATGCCCTAATCCATACATCCATACGGGGTCCCTCTTTTGCGGAGCTGTTGTCTCATTGTCTTGGAGCTCTTCTTCTCTGGAAAACTTCCATTTTCAGCTAATTTTTTGTCTTGTTCCTGCCCTGGGTCCCTCTCGGATCCCCCTGCCGTTAGTCCTTGGGTGCGGTAAGTTCTCTTTGCGCAGTTGGTTCCCCATAATGGTCCCCTTCAGGGCCCGCAGGCCATCGACTATTCACCAGCCTTGGTTTTTCATTATGGTGTCATTGGGTTTTCGTCGGTTCCCCCAGTGCCCTCGGTCTGTGTCCATCACGGATCCACATGATGTGTGCATCCTCCACCTGGGGGCATCCCACAATGTTCGGGGGTGTTGGATTTATGATTAGATGACCCCCAAGAGTTGGAGGACCCGCCTTGATAAGATGGAGAAGCTTGTTGTCTCTAAGAGGTCTGAGTCTTTGACATCAGTGTCTGTGTCTTTAACACCGAAGGATCATGGGGACCAATAGGTTCTGATCCCTTGCCATCAGACTCTCCACCGGTAATACTGGAGGAGCGGAGGTCTGGGGATCGACCCTCTTTGGTCTCCTCTGGGTTGAGGGCATCAGGATCCTCACCTTCCACCATGGCACTGGGGAAAGACAGGGTAGCCATGTGAAATCGAGAAAGCATAGACATTGGTCGCCATCAGCGCATGGAACTGGGCTTGGGCTGGCACCGTTTCTTGCCGCGATGCCCCCAAAGCGTCCCCGAGGCGGTCCCCACCGATTTCGGTGCCAGGTACTGACCTCCCTCGCGGCTCCAAAGAAGATCTGCCACTCCTCCTCCTGCTCAGCCAGTCCTGGTGTCAGCAACCTTCGAGGAGGAGCTGGAGTGCAGGGTGCAGATGGTGGTGGATCGAGCCCTGTGGGGCATCGAGCCAGTACCTGGGCCGGTGGTCGCTGTGTCCTTGCTGGAGCCGCTGTTGGAGTGCCTCGATATTCTTCTCAGTGTCCTCCCCACTCAGATGGCTCCAGTGCCCTGGAGGCCGTCGATTCCCCGTGGGGCGCCGTTGCTTCCTCAAATCTGATGCTGTCCTCGTTCATGGCTCCTTGGATGAGGAGGCATTTCAAGACCGGCGGTGCTCATGCACCTCCTGTTCCCCTGCTGGCCCTACCAGGTCTGCCCGCGGGTCCATTGGCGCCATCGGGACCGTGCTGCCCGCAGTGCCCAGGCCTCTGGGTATACACAAGCCTTCATCCCCGGCTGATTTCAGGGAGGGCGATGCTTCTTATGACCCCTGGGGAGATAACCTCTGATTCCTCCTTGGAGGATTCCAAGGGCCTTCCCTCGGACCCATCTCCCCCAGAAGAACGTCAGAGGTCCCCGCCCGAAGACTTAACCTTTGCAGGGTTTTTGCAGGCCATGGCTGAAGCCATTCTGTTCCAGCTAATGACAGAGAAAGATGCTAGGCACAAAATGCTGGAAGTCCTCCAGTTTGTGGATGCTCCAAAGGAGGTTGTGGCTGTTCCAGTCCATAAAATCTTCAAGGAGCTGCTCTTGAGAATTTTGGAACACTCCATCATGGTGCCGCCTGTGAATAGGAAGGCAGATGGGGTGTACCTGGTCCAGCATGCCACTGGCTTCGAGAAACATCAGCTCCCCCATCAGTCAGTGGTGGTTGAGTCTGTGCTTAAAAAGACCAAATGCTCCTGGACCCATGCCTTGGCTCCCCTGGGGAGGGAGCATAGGGTGCTGGGTAGGAAGGTCTTTCAGGGCGCCATGCTGATAGCCCAAATTGCCTCCTACCAACTTTATATGACTCAGTACTCCCATTACCTCTAGAAGCAGGTTTAGGAGGTGGCTGACCGACTGCCCTAGCAGCAGCAGGAGGCTTTATTGGCAGTCGCACATCAGGGCCTTGAGTGCAGGAAGCATGAGGAGCGCTTCACCCTCTATGCATTTGAGACAGTGGCAAGAGTTGCGGCTGCCGGAATTGGCGCCCACAGGATGGCTTGGCTCCAGGCCTCAGACCTCCAGCCGGAAGTGCAGGAGAGGCTTGCCGACTTGCCATGAACTAGCGAAAATCTTTTTGACGATAAGATGAGGGGTGCAGTAGCTCATTTGTGAGACCATCACGAAACTCTCCAGCACCTTTCTGCCAGTACTTCTGATCTGCCGTTGTCGGCCAGGAGGTTGAAGCGACAAGGGCCAAGGCGCTCCTTTTTTATCATCAGTGGAAGTATTACCCACCTGCGTCTTGCTCCTGTCCGCAGAGGATGAGCTCTTGAGGCCATTCCAGGCAGCAGTGAGCTCCCAAGCCACAACCAGCACCCTATCTAAGCCCTGCTACAGGGTTTTGACTGGAGGGGAGGGAGCAAAAGCCAGTTGCCGGTCCCTGTGCAGTAGGACCCCCCCCCCCCCCCAGTCAGAGATCGGCAACGATTCTTTGCGGATCGATGGACAGGGGTCACCTCGGACCAGTGGGTTCTGTCCATCTTACAGCTGGGATAAAGGCTGAATCTGTTGGGTGTTCTGCCAGATTCTCCTCCGAACCCCTTTTGGACGCCAACAGCATGGCAGGAGATCCTCTTGACGGAGTTCTCCACCCTAGTAACGACCAGGGTAGTCGAACTTGTTCTTCCAGGACAATGGGAACGGGATTTCTAGTTCTGGTATTTTCTGATTCCAAAGAAAAATGGGATCTTCATCCCATCCTGGATCTGAGGACTTTAAACAGATTTATAAAAAGAGAAAGGTTCAAGATGGTCTCTCTGGGTACCCTGATTCCCCTCTTACAAAAAGAGGACTAGCTATGCTCCCTCAATTTAAAAGACAACTACATCCACATCAAGATCTTCCAAGGTCACTGTATATCTGGTTTGTGGTGGGCAAATGCTAGTTTCAGTACAGGGTGTTACCGTTTGGTCTGGCCTCTGCGCCACAGGGGCATGTTGGGAGTGCAAGTTTTCCCCTACGTGGACTATTGGCTGGTCAAAAGCACTACCCAGGTGGGGGCGATGCATTCCATGCGCCTAACCATCCAGGTTCTGGAGTCATTGGGATTCATTATCAACCACCAAAGCCTCATCTGAGCCCGTTGACTCAGCAGGACTTCATCAGGGCCCTGCTGGACACGACTCAGACGAAGGCCTTTCTACCCCACAGCAGGGCGCTGACCTTGGGCTCCTTGCGAGGGTGGTGCAGTGGAGCCAGCGTGTTTCTGCGAGGCAAATGTTGAGGCTGCTAGGGTGCATGGCCGCTGTTGTCCATGTCACTCTCTTTGCATGCTTGCTCATGCACAGGGCCCAGTGGACCCCTAGGTCCCAGGTTTGTCAGGCCACCCAGAGCCTCCGTGTTCACATCCAGGTTACGCCGTCTCTCAGGACTCTTTGTTCTGGTGGGGGAATCTCCACAATCTGCAGTAATGGGGGGGGTGTTTCAATGCTCTGCTATTTATTGTCCCATCTCCCTCCTTCCTTTTCCATCACCTTCTCTGTCTTGACTTTTTCATCTTAAGCCATTCTCTGTGCCCTCTAGTCTGGTTTTTACCTTCTACATTCCACAAAAACAGTTTTGCCAAAGTCTCCAATTACCTGATTTTGCTAAAAGCAAAGGTCTTTACTTGATCCCTATCCTCCTAAACCTATCTGCTGTTCTTGATACTGTTGATTACCACCTACTCATTTATACGCTGTCCTCATTTGGATTTCAGGACTCTGTCCTGCCTTAGTTCTCTTTTAACTCTTCCATTGTGCTTTTTCTTCTGGTGGATCCTATTCTACTACCACCCAACTATTAATTGGTGTGCGTCGGGAATCTGGGCCCTTTTCTCGCTATACTAATTTATTTATTTATTTCTCTTTTTTTGTATGCCACCTATCATCAACTAGGTGGTTTACACATTTCCACATACCTAAAATTTTAAAATAAATAAAATACAATATTAATACAAAATAGTATAAAAGATCCAACATAAATAAGCAACTCTTGACCTTCCCGTCTAAACCCTCCTGCTGCTTAACTCTTCAGCCCTGTCTCTTTACCTTTAGATATTATAAGCCTCCTTAAAAAGCCAGGTTTTTAGCATTTTAGCATTAGCTGTTAACTCTTCCGGCATTGATTTCCAGAGTACTTGTCCTGCCACTGTAATTGCTCGTTCACGCACCATGTTTAAACTAGCTTCCTTCACTGAGATGGTCACTAAAAGACCTTTATTCACAGACTATACCTCAGTTCTTTCAATACTGCTTCCTCTTGGGCAATCTGTGTCGCTCTCCCCAGGGCTTTTTGTGACCCCTCTCTCATAGTTCTTCACCACCCACTTCTCTGCGCTTCTCACGGGAGCTGATTCTGGATTCCCAGTAGTGTTTGGACACCCTTACAGGGTCATTCTCGGGACCTCTTATAGCACTACTCAGCTGCTTGGGCTGCCACTGAGTTGTCTGCAGCGGTTTCCTCAGCTCCCCAGCCACATATATTCCTCTCTGCATAGGAATCAGTAAGACCCTGGCCTACTTCCAGGTTCTTTTTTCTCTTAGCTAGGGAAAACTGGTGCTTTATGAGGTTCTCCAGTAACTTTCTCTGCCATTCCAGAAGCCTCTGCAATAATGCTTGCCAACTTTCTTCAGTCATGCTCTCAGACTTCTGCATTCTGGTGCTGCAGTACTCTGGCTGCTCCACTCCAGGTTTTCTTTCTGGCTGCACACCTTGAACTGCAGAGTAGCTTGCTTGCTGGGCGAGGACCCCGTCCTGTTCTCATTCACTGCACTCACATCCCACTCTGGCAGATTTTCTAGGGCCACACCCTGCTCAGCACAGCATTGCTGCACCAATGTTCCTGCTTCTTTTCTGTTTCCAAGACAAAACAAAGTAGATGTGAATCTGTTATTTACACTTTTGAATAATAGAAGGACTAGGGGGCATTCCATGAAGTTAGCAAGTAGCACATTTAAGACTAATCAGAGAAAATTCTTTTTCACTCAACGTACAATAAAGCTCTGGAATTTGTTGCCAGAGGATGTGGTTAGTGCAGTTAGTGTAGCTGGGTTAAAAAAAGGTTTGGATAAGTTCTTGGAGGAGAAGTCCATTAACGTCTATTAATCAAGTTTACTTAGGGAATAGCCACTGCTATTGATTGCATCGGTAGCATGGGATCTTCTTGGTGTTTGGGTAATTGCCAGGTTCTTGTGGCCTGGTTTTGGCCTCTGTATGAAACAGGATGCTGGGCTTGATGGACCCTTGGTCTGACCCAGCATGGCAATTTCTTATGTTCTTAAAATTCTTTTGATTTTGTGATTAGACGAAGAGAAACTGGTAAAGTGTTTCATAATAATGGACTGGCGACGGAAAAGGCTCTTTTTCTAGTGATGTCTAGTCTAGCCAAGCAAACTGAAGGAACATCTAGTATATTTTGGTTTAGTGATCTCAGGTATCTAGTGGTTTGTAAAGTCGAAAGATAGTGCAAAGCCAGATCGAAGAGGGGTTGTGAATGAGCGAGTAGATGATGGATAAAATTTTGTATTGGATCCTAAATTTAATTGGAAGCCAGTATAGAGAAAATGGTATTGGAGTTATATGATTTTTTAAAAAAAGAAACGGTTAAGCCTCGGGCAGCTGAATTTTGAATTAACTGAAGTGGTTGGATTGCTGTATCCGGGAGACCAAGATAAAGCGCATTACAATAGTCGAGACCAGAAAAGATCAGAGATTGAAGAACTGTACGAAAGTCTTGAAAGAAAAGAAGCGGGCAGAGACGCACTGCTTAATATTCCAAGCTGCATTTCTTAGGTCAGCATTGAGATGGGTCTTTGTGGTGTCAGCAGTGAATAACTGCCTTAATTCATTTCATTAGCAATCCAAAGTGATAATCATCATTGGATCATTTCGTCCTTTTTATTACTTGGCACTTGACATTTATCCTATATGGGTTGGTCGTGTAGATAAATCAATGCTTCGCAGTATGTGTTATCTTGATTTTCTTCAGCTCTACCTGCCTACTTTTTGCAACAGTGACTTTGCACACAGAGCTAATATTTGTTTTCTTTTGTATTGTGTGCTATCTCTTGCTGTAGTAATCGGGTAGCTATGGGCCTTTGTCTGAATCATATTAATTGCAATCCAGAAGGGCTGGGGAAGAGCTTGATGATGTCATGTGTGATCAGTATGTGATTTTTGAGTGCAGTTTTCTGATCTAGAAAACAATCTTAAAAAAAACCCCAATCTGTTCTTTGAGGGAGGCAGAAAAAAAGTCACTTGAAGACTATTTATTTCCTTTTTTGGCCTGGTAGTTCCTTGTTTCTCCTTTTTCTCTTCCATTTCATTCAGAATCTGTGCTGGGATCTGGCACTATGAGTCTTCATTCATGACTATCTGGCAATTTTCCCTGTTTTCATAGACCTCTGCCACCTTCTGTTCCTTATCTGCAGCAGCAGTCCTGAGTCTGGGGGCTATGCACCAGGACTTCTTCCAGAATCCTGTAAATCTAGCAGTCAGATGTTGCCCTTAATGATGACCACAGCTCTCTCTCCCCCCCCCCCCCAAAGCTGTGAGCATTACCCAGCTGCTCCGCTGTGCGGAGGGTTCCGAAGAGTGTCTGTGTGGCTGTTGCTAAGCCACTGTGCCAATCCTGGAGGCTGTTTCTTTCCACTTACCGTTTCTGCATTGCATCATTTTATTAAAGCATGCAAGTTGGTTAAAGTCTTGTTTGGTGAGCCTTACCCAGTATCATATCAGTTCCAGTTATTATTTATTTGCTTTGAATTTGTTCTGTATCTTGGACAGCTGATTTTTTTTAAATAGTAGTGTTATTTTTGTGACATGTTTTCTGACATGGACTGGCCACTGTTGGAAATGGCATGCTAGGCTTGATGGATTCTCGGTCTGACCCAGTATGGCGACTTCTTATGTTCATACTGGGTCAGACAGGGGTCCATCAAGCCAAGTATCCTATTTCTAAAAGTGGCCAATCCAGTTCACAGGTGCCTAATAGGATCCCAAATAGTAGATAGATTTCATGCCTCTTACACACAGGGAAAAGTAGTGGCTTTCTCCAAGTCTGCTTGGTTAATAATAGTTTATGGATTTTTCCTCCAGGAGCTTGTTGAAACCTTTTTAAAACACAGTTACACTAACTGTTTTTACAACATTCTCTGGCAGTGAATTCCAGAAGTTAATTGCGCATTGAGTGAAACAATATTTTCTATGATTTGTTTTAAATGTGCTAGTAAGTAACTTCATGGAGTGTCCCTTCGTTTGTATTTTTTTGAATGAATAAACAATTGATTCTAGTTGCCTGTTCCATTCCATTCATGATTTTATAAACCTCTATCATATCTCCCATGCGCCATCTCTTCTCCAAACTGAAGAGCCCAAGCTTCTTTAGCCTTATATGAAGCCATTCCATCCTCTTTATCATTTTGGTTGCCATTCTCTACACTTCTTCCAGTTCTGACATATTTTTTTTGGAGTTGCAGCGACCAGAATTATACACAGTAACCCTAGGTGCCCTTGCACATTGGAGCAAAATAGAGGTGGTATGAAATTCTCTGTTATATTGTCCCTTCCTTTCCCAATAATTCCTAGCATTCTGTTTGCTTTTTTGACCGCTACCGCAAGGATTTCAATATATTGAGCATGATGATGCTTAGATCCTTTTCTTAGGTGGTGACTCCTAATATGGAACCTAACATTGTGTATCCTGTTTGGATTATTTTTCCCTATGAACATCACTTTGCCCTTGCCCACATTAAATTTAATTTGCCATTTGGATGACCAGTCACACAGTCATGCAAGGTCATCTTCCAATTTCTTACATTCTGCTTGTGATTTATCAAATTTGTGTTGTGCTTCCTGGCCGCGTGGGTGCCGCGACCGGGCCTGCTTACCTGGCATTGCCGTTCACAAGCACAGGCTTATCCGCTGCTGCTAACCCCCGGCATCCCTGTCGCTCTCTGTGGCCTCCTTCAGCGTCCCCTTCTCCTCAGGCCTCTCAGCGGAGCTCCCATCAGGGCTCTGCGTCCTTGGCCGGCTCAACCCCGCCCCTAGGCGCTCGCGGCTGACCTCATCCTACTTAAAGGGCCCAGCGCGGGAAACCTTCGGCAGGCACACCCCGATGACATAATCAGCCTTCCATATATAAGGCAGGGCTCAAACCCTTGATCCCTGCCTTGGCAAGCAGGTCGACAAAATTTGTGTAGAAAGTTTGCCTGCATATTCCAAGTGTCTCCTGTTCCAGCTTCTCCTGCTTCGTGTCCTTCTCAGGTAGTACCTATCCAGACTGATTTCTTGGTACTGACCTCTGCCTGCCTGACCATTCTTCTGTCTGCCGCCTGGAACTGACCTCTGCCTGCCGCCTGGAACTGACTTCTGCCTGCTTGACCATTCTTCTGCCTGCTGCCTGGAACCGACCCTCGCTTGCCACGACTATGTACTGACTGACTCTGGTATTGACCCCCACTTTGGCTGACATCTCATGGACTGACATTCTGGCATTGACCTTTGTGCTTCACTTGGACACTCTCTTCTGGCCCCAAGTGACCTCCGGGCCTACGCACTTGGATAACATCCGTGGCCTCCATGTGGCTGGACTTGCAGGCACTGCCTGCCTCATCCGAAGACCTCTCTGAACTGTTGCCTTCCCGAGGTCTCCGGAGCTTCCGTTTCTGGTCTAGTCAACTCGCTCTGCATCAGCCGCACACCCTTCCTCGTGGTGGGCACACCTCTTCGATTCCTCTCCGGGAGACCACCAGAGGCCCACCCAAGTCCAGGTGGTCCGGGTACCCAAGCGCTCAACCTGCGGAAACCTCGGACTGTTATTGGTGAAGCTCCAGCTAGCCTCTGTCTCCTGGTGGCAGGCGCTCTCTGGGTCCGACCAGAGGGCCGTACCAATCCTGCACCAGGCCAAGGGTCCGCCTCCAGCACAACAGGTTGCTAAGGCCATGGACTCAGTGGAGTCTAATGCCATGCAGGCCATTCCTGGCCTGGCTAACCGTGTCCAAGAACAACAGCAGATCTTAGAAGCCTTGAATTCTTCTGTAGAGAAGATGTGTACACAATTAGAGGAATCCATCATGGCCAACTCAGGGGGTCTTGCTCAACCCTTACCCTCACGACCACCACTGTCTCAGCTCCACCCCGTTTTAATGGGGATCCGTGCCTTTGTCGAGCCTTCATAAACCATTGCTATATGCAATTTTCATTGCAACCCTCGCTGTTTCCTGATGAAGCAACAAAGATCACCTTTATCCTGTCACGCCTGGAAGGAAAGGCCCTGGCATGGGCTTCTCCACTGTGGGAGCATTCTGACGCCATCCTTTATCAGCTCCCCCAGTTCATCTCCATCTTCCGAAGGACCTTCGAGGACCCCGGCTGACAAGCGGTTGCCGGACACCACCTACTCCACCTTCGACAAGGATCACACCTCATTGCTGAGTATACAGTAGAATTCAGAACACTCGCTACTGAACTTGGTTGGCAGGAGGACTGCTTAAGGGCGCTCTACCTCGAAGGGCTATCTCCAGCCCTTAAGGGTGAACTGGCCGCTCATGAAATCCCTCTCTCTCTCTGGAAGAACTAATCTTCCTGGTCGGTAGACTTGACTACCGTCTCCACCAATGTCATCAAGAGGTAAGGGCTGTCAGAGCTCCTACTCCTCAACCTAGTACAGCGAGCCCCTTGAAAGCCTTGTCGGCTCCGCCGCCGCCTGAGGAGCCCATGCAAATCAATCATGGTCGTTTGACCCCTGAAGAGCGTCAACCACATCCTCTGGCAACAAATTCCAGAGCTTTATTGTGCGTTGAGTGAAAAAGAATTTTCTCCGATTAGTCTTAAATGTGCTACTTGTTAACTTCATGGAATGCCCCCTAGTCCTTCTATTATTCAAAAGTGTAAATAACTGATTCACATCTACTCGTTCAAGACCTCTCATGATCTTAAAGACCTCTATCATGTCCCTCCTCAGCCGTCTCTTCTTCAAGCTTAACAACCCTAACCTCTTCAGCCTTTCCTCATAGGGGAGCTGTTCCATCCCCTTTATCATTTTATCAAAGTCTCCCTTTTGAAAATTAAATGCTAGTACAATAGTTTTCCTTAATATTTTTCCTCCAGTTTAGTCAAATTTGATCACGTTTTTATCACTATTGCCAAGTGGCTCCTCTATTGTTACCTCTTTTACCAAATTCTGTATTCCACTAAAGATTAGATCTAAGACAGCTCCCCCTCTCATTGGTTCCTGGAAGCAGCCATTTATTTCATCTACAGATTAACTTCCTAGCATATCCTGATATGACTTTTACCTAATCAATATTGGGATAATTGAAATCTCCCATTATTATTTTGTTGCCAAATTTGTTAGCTTCTCTAATTTTTGTTAGCATTCCATTGACCATCTGTTCATTCGCTCCAGGTGGATGGTAGTTTATCTCCACTGCTATACTCTTTCCCCATCACACATGGAATTTCTATCCATAAAGATTCCATATTGCATTTGGTCTCCTGCAGAATGTTTATCCTTAACATAAAGCACCACATCCCACCAAGTTGATCCACTCTATCACTGTAATATAATTTGTTCCTTGGAATTACACTGTCCCATTGGTTATCCTCCTTTCATCAGGTCGCTGAGATGGCAATTATGTCTACCTTCAGTGCTTTGCATTCAAACTCTCCCATCTTATTTTATAGAATTCTAGCATTTGCATACAGACATTTCAGACTGTGTTTTTTGTTTGTTTATATACCCGTCCCAGCTGTTGACAGGGATAATTTGGAATCTTTAGTTGAGTCTGTTCTTTACTTATACACCTGGAATTTTGTCTTTATTAGAACCTCTCTATAAGGATGCTCTAACGTCCTCTGAACCATGTGCTGCTGAGTGATTGTCTGCTTTTTCTCATGTACTAGCTTGAAAACTGCTCTATCTCTTTTTTTAAATCCTTTTCATAGAAAATGTCTAAAACTGATTTCCACTTTAAGGAAACATTAAAACCTTTTATTTTGAAGATGTACAAACTTAAGGGTCAATTTTAAAACCCCCGACGCGCAAATACCGGGAGAAATGTTGCGTGGCCGCGTGCATTTTCAAAGCAGCCTGGCCACATGTATATCTCCTAGTATGTGTGGAAGAGCCAGGTTTCAGAAAAGGGGCGGGCCGGGGGGGGGCTGGCCAGGACAGCATGCACTGGCAGCGAGTCGGCACATGGAACTTACTGCTGCTCATGAGAGCAGGTAAGTTCTAAAATTAAAAAAAAAATAGGTTAGTTAGGGGGGGTTTAGCTAGGGGTTAAGGAAGTTCCCTTCCCATCTGCTCCTTTATTGGAGCGGATGGCGGAGGGAACTGGGGAAAGACCTACTTGCGTCGGCACGAGTTTGTTAAAAAAAAAAATCCCCCCCCCCCCCCGTGTGCGTGTGAGTCGCCACCCACCCGCACATGAGCGCACCAATATAAAACCGGGCTCGCATGTGCACGCGGGTTCGGATTTTATAAAATGCACCCAGCAATGCGCGCATGTTATAAAATTGGTGCGTCCATGTGCACTCGCCAGGAACCGCACGCACGTGGACGCCTGCGCGCTCCTTTTAAAATTGACCCTTTAGATTATAAGCCTTCTGGGGATAGGGAATTACCCACAGTACCTGAATGTAATCCGCTTTGAAGTGCCGAAAAGCAGAATATAAAAATTAAAAAAATAAGTAATCCACATTGTAAACACATGTGGAATATTGGTTTGCCAGTAGAAAGGTGTGTCCCAAACTGAAATTACATTATATTATGTGCCAAAATGGTGAGATAGCTAAGGCACTGGCTGGCTTTGGTGATGGGTAGACTTTTATTTTTAATGGATTTTCTCTAATTCCTGGATTGTTGCAAATAAATCTTTTAAAAACAAGGGGGTTCTTTAAATGGAAATATTTTCCGGGGCAAATCTCCCTTGAACGGTATCTCTTATGTTGTTTTGTATTTTCTTTAAATGTCTGAGTTCAGGAAAAGATATTGTGGTGACGTTTTTCTCCTGTTCTATGCACGCTCATTAAAATAAGACGTTTGACACTTAATTTTATAACGGACCTTGCAGGATAGCAGAAGTATGATATGGTTATCTAATAATGCCCCTTTTATATGTAACATTTTTTGTCTTGTGTTCTAGAATTACAGGGGAAAGACTCCAGGTGCCTTGGTAGTTCATGCTTCATAGATAGGTGAGTGATTCATTACATATATATTTGTATTAATGCAGCATTGCACACAGCATTGAGAGTATCATACCTCTTATCAAGCCTCATTCCTTGCATCTTTACTCAATTAAAGTTACCCCTTCCTTAATTATTCCCATCTCTAATCCCCAATATTGGCCACCCCTACCATGGCCTCTTATTTGTTTTTTGCCTGTATGTTTTTTTTCTGGACTAGATTTTTTAACTCAAAGAAGCAGGGACTGTCTCTTATTTGTCTCTTTAAAGTCCCATGTGCATCTCGTATATGCTAGACAAATGATGATACTACTTCCAATATATATTATGCACAGTTGCTAAAGAAACCCCTCTGCCTTGTGGCTCATAAACTGTCTAAGTTGAAATACTCCCCTAGGGATATATAAGCAGTAAAGTGAAATGAGAGGTACCCATCAGTCAACTGTTTCTGTCAGGAAGCTGCTGCAGGATCATGCAACTTATCAACCCCACCCCTTTCCTCAAGTTGGCTCAGCAGAGAGTTTGCTGATGAGGAGGGAGCAAAACACACTCTCTGAATTTTGGTAACAATAACTTTTGTTAAAAGGTTATTTTCTTTTCCGAATGATGAATAACATTATCTGTTTCAGTTCTTGGATTAGTTGCCCTTTAATGCCATGCCCTTTAAAGGAATTTATATGATGGGGAGAAAATACAAGTTATTAAGCTACAAAGTGAAAAAGAAACAGTTGAGTTGCTGTTGGTTGTCTTAAAAAAATCTAAGGGATCTAAAATCTATGTAAATGTAATAAATGGACTGCAATCACACGGGGAAGAGGTAGATATAGACATGGTAGATAACAAACAAAGATTAGGTGCTGTAAATGGGGGACTTACATCTACCATATGTGGATTGGAGAGTGCCATCTACAGGATCAAGTAGAATTAGAGTGACACTGGAATTCATACAAGAGGAGCCCATTCATAGTGAGGTGACACTGGGCTTGATACTGATAAATGGAGACAGTAACATTAAGGTTATAGTAGGGGACAACCTGGAGTCCTGAGTTAGTCATTACATATGGGTGACATCTTGCTGCACAGAATGGTCGAGTCTCTACAAGTTGTAGAGCTTTGAGCTCTACTGAGCATGTGCTGGAGTACCTGTGTGGGCATTGCCTCACAAGCCTCTTCAGTCATTTTTTATCCAAGTTGCAGCATGGATGAATGCTTATATTTTCCTAGGATAAGCAGGATGGTAGTCCTCACACATGGGTGACATCATCGGATAGATCCTGGCACAATACTTTGATCTCAAAGAATCTAGAGCTTTCAGCATGCCCTACTGAGTATGTGCAGCTGTAATCATCACCCTGCCCCTAAGTCCTTCAGTCTTTTTATTTCCTCAGAGCGGTGTGGTCGCGGAAACTGTGCGCTCTCTTCTCACAGATTCTGTAAGTGATTTTTTTCTAGCGTTGCAGCTGTTTTCTTCCCTTTTCTCTTAAAGTAGTTTTATTCTTCTTTCCAACTGTCTTCCGGCCACATGATGGGCTTGTCCCTGTGAAGTCTGGCAGAATCTGTTGTTTAACCCCCCCCCCCCCCCCAAAAAAAAAAAAACAACCTCTGCTCTTGCAGTTTTTGTATCAGTGTTCTCTCTTTGCTCTATTTGTTTTTTCTCTTTTTTTACGGTGCTGACAGGACTGACTTATGCAGTTGGTTGTTGATCTGTGTAGGCCGCTGAGCCTGGGGACTCGCCTGAATTCTACCCAGGCTGGAGTTCCATTGCAGTTCACCGATCGATCAGCATCGATGGATTCAGATGGTGGAAGAAGCGAGGACCATGCCGTTCCTGTGAGGGGGAGACTTCCTCCCCACATCTCAAGGAATTAGTCTCCAGGGGCGGGAGCCCTGGATGACATTGCCTCCCCTCCTACTTGCCAACCTTGGCAATGCTGTCTCCCTGGGAGAGAGGTTGAGCGGAGCCTGGACTAGCAGCTTGCTGCCGCACCTTTGTGCCATGCCTATGAACAGTTGCCCGTGCACAGCTGTGACCAGTGCACCATTCGTCCGACGCATCAATGTTGGGACTATGTCAGGGACTGGGCCCATCTTTGGGTACCATGGTCACCCTTGATGCCTTTGAGGTCCAGGGTCACCCTCATTGCCATCGAGATGAATGACCACCCACAATGCCTTTGTGGCCTTCTGTGCCATCGGCATTGGTGGAACTGGAGTCTTGCTGCACCAGCTTGGGCATCAAGGGGGTGGAGTACAGTGCAAGTCGACACCCTCGATGCCGCTGATGCCTTGAGTATGCACCGCCATCAGTGCCGTGGTGCAGCGCACTCGTGCCCTCGATGCACTCAATGCCACGGTGCCTTTAATGCACTCACCACGGTGCCCTTGGTGCACTCGACTCTGTGGTGACCATGGTACCATCAGTGCTGCTGTGCCCACGTTGCCCATGGTGCTTTTGATGCCTGCGTGTCTCAATGCGACCGATCGCTCTTGTTCCATCAAGGTGCATGCATGGCCACCCTCGGGGTTGCTGAGGTCAGAGTGGTGGCAGGCCCTCGATGCTGTCGATGTGTGTAGAATCAATTCTGCGGCAGCCCTCGATGCTATCGAGAAAAGTACCCTTGATGCCGCGGACCCCCAGTGCTGCCCCAATACCATTGATGCCTTCAAGGCCATTGAGGTGTGGGGCCACCATAGAGGCTTTCGGGCCACCTCTCATTACCGCCTCAACTACATCAAGCTCCATCAACCAGGCACCGGGTTCGCCATTGAGCACCCTTGTCGCTCCTGAGGCCATCAACCGCTGGGGCTCTCTGAAGCCCCTGCGTGACCCTGCCCTCAGGTAGCAAAGGTATTTGGCCTCTTATGGATTGATCGCAGGGGTAACCATCTACTTGAGGCACCTTGGTGCACTGGTGCATCTCTACACAGTGGTCCGGTGCCCTCAAGGTTCCAGGGTGGTGTCCACTATGGAGCACTGAGAAGCTAGGAGCTGTCCCTTCAGTAGACGATCCCAGTATTGGAGGCCCTGCCAGGATTCACATACCATCATTGTTAATGGGCACTAACGAGGCTCTCATCAGCCATAATGCTTGTGAGGCCATTGAGCTTGCAGCATCGACACCCATGCTTTCCATCAACCGTTTCACCCACCAGAACCCTCCCAAAAAACCCTTCCATGGAACTAAATACCTTTGAGACCACTGCTGCTTCCGAAATATAATCTATTATTAAGAAAATGAGACCATCCTCACACCCCTCAGACACAATCCCCACCAAAACCCTCCTGTCCATCCCTAATATAATAGCCCAACCTATAGCCGACATTATAAACAGATCTATGACACTTGGCAGATCTATGACACTTGGCACAATCCCAAACTCTCTTAAACAAGCGATAGTTAAACCCATATTAAAGAAACCCAAACTTGACCCTGCTGACCCCGCCAATTATCGTCCTATCTCTAACTTACCCTTCATAGCAAAAATCCTAGAAAAAACAGTCAATCGACTACCTAGACCAATATCATATTTTATTCTCATCCCAATACGGATTCCGTAAATATCACAGCACTGAAACCCTCCTTCTTTCCCTAACAGATTACCTCCTTAAAGGCCTGGACAAAGGACACTCGTACATCTTGGCTCTACTAGGCATATCCTCCGCCTTTGACACCATCAGTGAAATTGGCATCTCTGGAGTCCCTCTTCGCTGGTTCAAATCTTACCTTAGCAATAGGCAATACAAAGTTAAAATAGGAAAGAGTGAGTCTAAAGCAATCACCCTGACACAAGGTGTCCCGCAAGGCTCTTCTTTGTCATCCACCTTATTCAACATATACCTACTACCCCTCTCTCTGAACTTGGTCTTCCGCATTTTATATATGTGGACGACGTACAAGTCCTCATACCTGTGACTCACACCCTACCCAATGCCATTAATATATGGGAAACTGCCCTCCTCTCAATCAACAATCTACTCACTAACATCAACCTTGCCTTCAATGCAACTAAAACAGAACTCATGACCATCTCTCCACAAAACGTCACTATCAATCTCCCCCCTCTCTATACGCCCCACCCACAATTTCCTTTTCATAACATGTACGCGACCTAGGCATTATACTAGACAACCAAATTAATCTAAAAAAATTAATTAATTCCACACTAAAAGAGTGCTTCTTCAAACTTCACACCCTAAAAAAATTAAAACCCCTTTTACAGCTCAACGATTTCCGTACAGTACTCCAAGCCACCATCTTTTCAAAAATTGATTACTGTAATGCCCTCCTCATAGGCCTACACAAAAATACAATCCACCCACTTCAAATGCTACAAAATGCTGCTGCCCGCATCCTCACTAGTACCCGCAAAAATGAACATATCTCCCCTGTCCTCAAGGAACTTCACTGACTTCCAATCTCATCCCAGATCCTATACAAGACCCTTACCATCATACATAAATCCCTACACAACCATAATATGCAATGGTTCAACGACTCCTTACTATTTCGCACCTCCACAAGACCCACCAGAAATCAATACCTGGCAACACTACATACCCCGTCACCCAAACTCTCTACCACCAATGACCATGCACGTTCTATTGCAGGACCTGCACTATGGAATATCATGCCTGCTGAGCTACGCCAAGAACTCTGCCCAAAAAAGTTTAAACAGAAACTAAAGACCTGGCTATTCAAGCAGGCATATACCTGAATTTCTCTTCTCTAACTCCCTTCTCGCAGTATATCCTAATCTATACACCCTTTCCCTTCCACTTATCCCCACTCCTCGTAACTTCCCATCCTTTTCACTATGCTAAGCTTTTTGAAGAAATGCCTCCCTATCAAACTTCCTCCTCACCTGACCCACTTCAGCACACCTCTCCTCCAAACCTACCTCAGAAATGCCTTCCCCTCCATTGCTATACCAATTTTACTGTAAATATTTGATACTGTTTATACTGTAAATATTTAGTCATTCTTTATCACAATTAGTTTAAATTTAGTTCTAACTTGTTTTAAATATCAGTTCCCTGTAAAGCCTTTTATGCTACATTCATGTTCTGTGTAAACCGAAGTGATGTTCCCAACGAATATATAAAAAATGTCAAATAAATAAATAACTGCCGTTCTTTTTGGCAACAGTGACCTGTGGGTGGGCTGCAGGGCCTCTCCCTGCAGCCACCTTTGGGCGAGTACCTGTCGGGGCCTCCAGGTGGTCAATGTCTGTAGGCACCTATGGCGCCCGGGGGATGGCGCTATTTACCATCAAACTAATTATAGTTCGGTTTAGCGCAGTCAAGGTCCTGGGTGCAGAGTCGTTGGGTGCCCGGTGGTGGCTTTGCTTTGGAGAGCGCGAAAGTGCCATGGGCCATATGAGTACCGTCACTGCTCTGGGCACCAGTGGCTACAGTCTGACATTGCAAGACATATCCGCAGTACTCCATAAGCACCCATGATCACCAGGGACTTCGCTGCTGTTGTTTCCTGCGGGACTCACAGGTGAGCCAGTTCCAGCGCAATTTTGAGAGGCCGCCTCTTGAAGCATTATCAAGTGCTGGAGGGGGCTATGCCATAGACTTCCACCCTCCACCAGTGGTGCTGGGTCTATGCCATAGATCGCATCCCCTCCACCAGTGGTGCTGAGGATGCCGTCGTCACACTGTTTCTCTGCTCTGCTGGAATTACTGTGACATTGATGCACAGCTTATGCGGTTGGGAAAGTTAAGGCAACTATTCCAAGTGCTTCGGACGCTGGTAGGTGGCATTCTCCGTTTGTGCAGTCGTCAAACATTCTAGGGTTCTGCCATCTTTTGTCATGGTCTTAACCTCGTGTCAGTGCTTACCGCATAGTGCTGAGGAGCACTGGCGGGGGAGATGTCATTGCATATTCTATGCTTGGTCATGGAGCAACATGTAGCCCCCAACTCTGGCAGGTGGTTCTTGGTCCTCGCTGGGGTGTGGGATTTCTCCCACAAGCACAGCGCTTAAGATCATAGGTGTGCCGCCATCCTTCGATGGGTTTACTACAGCATGAGTTACACCCAACTTGCTTTCGCATGGAGGGCTTCCAGTTGCCCTCTTTCACCTGGGCGTTTGTGTGTGTGTGTGTGTGGGGGGGGGTGGGGGTTCCCTCTGGGTGGTCACAACAGGTTGTGTTCCACAGCCCCAGGACTGACCTAGGACTGCATTTCTGGTTGGATCCTGAGGAGAGTGGACATAGAGAGAGTAGCTCGCGAGTCCTCTCCTTTCTCAGCAGAGGAATGTGTCTTTCGAGCTCTACCATGTCCGTCTCCCCTTGTGGAAAGGTTTTTCTCTGATCCAGGTTCCCGATCCTCTGCATCAGCACGTCTCCTTGGAGGCTGGGGCTGGGGAGTAGCAGCGACGGTCATTGGACCGTCTTTAGCTGGGGTCTTTTGGGGATTGCAGTGGCGACCTCCCTTCTCCAAGGCTGGCTGCCTGTGGTAGGTTGGTCGCTTCAGCACCTTAGCAATCAATGCTTGTACCTCAACTTTCCTTTGGGAAATTCCTAGGTCTTTTGGGATCGAGAGGCCCCAATCCCGCTGCTTCCCTCTCCCCTCTGGGAGATTCGACTAGGTTCCAGAGCAACCCTTTCAGGTTCCCCTCTGGACATTCGACTATGCACCCCTTCAAGGGGTGTCCCCTGTTTCTTTTCCCGGATAAGGGATGGCACTGCTCTGACTGGTGCCAGCCCCAAGAATAGTTGAGTATAGCACTCTCCCTTGGGTGTTCTAAGACCCAGCAGGTCTATCCACGAGGGAACCTGTCCAGTGTGGCTCCCCGGTGACCCTCCAGGTTTACCCCTATTCGGGAGTCACTTTGATATCTGCTTGTTGCGACCATCGCTGCCCGACGTCTCCACTCCATCCACCTTACCGCATTGGCGACTCCGTCCAGGGTTGATGGAAGGCTGGCTGACACGGCGTCTTTCGGCTGTCCTCGTCCGGCGTCCCCGGACTGGCCCGACGCTGCAATCCGCCATGTTGACCTGATGCCTAAGGGCGCACATGCAGCGCGGCCCCGCCTCAAGTACCAGAAGTGGCGCGAACCTCAGGGGCGTCCCCCTGAGATGACGCCATCCGCTTCAGATATTTAAAGGTCTCTGAATTGCTAACAACGCGAGTTAGCAAGGATATGGATTCGTTCTATCTACACTACTCTACTCTGCCTCCTCGGACTAACCAGGGGTACCCGCTCCTCGGGGGCCTCGTTCTCTCTTACTATGTAGATTGCAGTCTGGAACAGGTACTCGCTCCTCGAGGGCCCTCGTTCCCGGACTTCTTTGAATTCACTTCTGCCTGGAAGTCATCACTGCGTACTACATCTGTGAGTTACTATCACTCTCTCAGAGCTTTCCCTGGAACCAGGTACTTGCTCCTTGAGGGCCTACTTCATTCCAGCTCCTGGGCTTCTATGAGACATTGTGTGAGTGTTACCATCAGGTTCTGTCCATGAACTCTGCATATCCTGCCTACTCACTATATTTCAGTTTCTCTACAGCTCAGCCTCCAGGGATTGCTGTTCCAGTATCTGAGGGACTACAGCCCAGCCGGGCATTCCAGCTCACTACTGCCACCTCTGGTGGTTCAGTATACTGTCTAATAAAAGAACTAGTGTGTGTCTGTCTCCTAACTCTGAGCCTGACCGGTGGTCCCTCTCGGAATCTTCCCCCGGGGGCGTGGTCATCTGCCACTGGTCCAAGGATCCACCCACAACTCTCATAAATAATAACACTGCTGGACTCTGTGGGTATCTTCCTTAAGGATCGCTATTATCAGTCATTCTTGCTTGTGGGACCCTCCTCTATGAGGAGTATTTCAGTCCATCACCTGGGTGATCGTGCCTTTCACCCTTTTGCCATGTCTATGGCTGAGGGAGTTGGGGGTTGAGTACCCTGCAACAGAGGCACTGCTCTCTGCTCGCAGTTGCGTGCAAGCTACTCTTCCCCCTTTTTTCAGGATCACCCTGTCTGCAGACAGTGGAGTCCTGGGTCATGCAACGTTGTCCATTGCTGGGCTACGTGTTCCCTTAGGATGGGAAGTATATGCACTTATGGCTGAGGTACTGATACTTCAGTCGGGTGCTTGGTACTCTGTTCCGAGATCACCCTGGGTCTGCCCTGATGCCTTTTGGGTTTCCAGGCTGGTAATGAAATCATATTCTACCCAGGTTTGCATGGGACTCCTCGGCTTCCCATCTCCTAGTGGTGCCTTCGGGATTTCTCCCCTGGGGCAATTGCTCTCAGTTTCCGCTGTTCAAGAAGGGCTCTAGCTCAGTGGGTTGCTCCCTGCTGGTTTTGGCAGCGAGTTGTTCGCTTGGGGTTGATAGACAACCTGACGACTTGTGCTTGCCCCAGCAGTCCACCACGCTGCCTTCTTGTATTCTTCATGCCTTCTGACTTCTGATTGGATTGTTGGGAGGGGAGGTAAAGCTAAGGAGTCTGTGGTATATCTCTGTATACCTGCAGGGAAGGATACATCACGTTTTTTCCACTTATTTTCACCATTCTCTGGCCAACACTGCCTTAGTTTTTCTCCTTCTCGAAGTTGCCCAAAAGGCTTTCCTGCTCCCCTTGTGATCCTGGATAGATGAACTTGTTCTGACAGGTGCTCTTGAGTGAGCTTCAGGCCTATCTCATGTCTCTGCTCGGAGTTTTGGGCTACAGGTCTGTTTTGGGGATTGTCCCTCATCCCCTGAAATCCTTAATGCTATCCTGCGCGATCAGCTAGGTCTGATGCTTCAGCACCCAGTGTCTGTCCCAGGCCCTGACGTGGTTTACTGCTTGTTCTTCCAAGCATTGCATGGGTTTCTTCTGCCCATTCGGCCTATGAGCCAAACCTAGGCACTCTTCTCCAGATATATTTGATCCTTTGGATGTCAGTGGACAGCAGTTTATTTCAGGAGGGCTCTCGGCCCCAGTTTGTTTTTCGGTTGTTTTTTCACTCCGAAGGAAACTCTGCAGTTTTTGTTCAAGAGTCTTTTTCTTGTTTACATCTCTGGGTCTTTCTTGTATCCAGGAAGATCTAGATCCATTGTTTTTGTCAGGGTTTCCTTATCAGGCACCCTGCTATACTGTTTTCCGTGATATGGAGTTTGCTTCTGCTTATACTTGCATCACTCCTCTGCCTCAGGCATTCCTGCTACGCATAAGGGTTTGTGTCTCAGTCTTTTCTATGGCTTTCTTTTAGAACCCAACTCTTCTCCAGCCTGCACCCCTGGTGGGTGGCCTGTCAGGCAAAGGAGGGAGGTAGTGCCCCAGCACTGTGTGGTTTCTACTTTGTCCTGCTCGGACAGCCTAGAGATAGGGATTCATCCGTGTGTGAGGACTACCATCCTGCTTGTCCTAGGAGAAAGCAGAGTTGCTTACCTGTAACAAGTGTTCTCCTAACAATACCCTCCCACCTCTCCTGGGAGTTAGTTTCTCTATGTATTAGCTATATCATGGCATGAGGAACTCTGCCTAGGGTGCAGGGTGATGACTACAGCTGCACATGCTCAGTAGGGCATGCTGAAAGCTCTAGATTCTTTGAGATCAAAGTTCCATGCTGGGCTCCATCCGATGATGTCACTATGTGTGAGGACTAACATCCTGCTGTCCTAAGAACACCTGTTACAGGTGTTCATCTGGAAGGGACGCCCCCAAGGTTCCCGCCGTGACGTGGATAAGACTGGTCTGTGTGCATGCGCGCACACCTAGAAAGCCTTGATGGCAAGATGGCGGTCGACGGCATCCATGCCGACCTGGGAGGCCTGGAAGTGATAGGCAAGGTCGTAGGTAGCTAGCGGAGGCTGCCAGTCTACCCCACGGAGTCAGGGAAGTGAAGAAAGGTGAGGAGAAGTGGTCGCAGCTATCTGTGACCGGGCGTAACAATAGTCAGGTGGCCATGTTCTAAGTCAACAAACAGGGAGGAACAGGATTGTGCATTCTCTTCTGGGAAGTGCTAAAAATCTGGTGCTGGGCAGAACAACATCAAGCAAACCTGCAGGCAACTTATTTGCCAAGTGTCTCCAACATCCTAGCAGATTGTCTCAGCAGAGTATTTTGAACTCATGAATGGCCTCTGCAGCAGTCAGTAGCAAACTGTTCGACTTCTGCAGTCTACCAACAGTGGACTTGTTTGCATAACAGAAAAACACAAAACTAAATTAATTTTGTTCCAAGTGATCCCAGACTAGCCCAAGATGCTTTCCGTCTCAATTGGAGCCAAAGCCACATGTACTCTTTTCCTCCAGTATCTCTCATTTCCAAAAAGTACAGAAGGTTCTTTAAGATCATGCCAACCTGAACCTCATAGTGCCAGCATGACCCAGACAAGTTTAATATGCATATCTCATCAAGCTTTCCAGCAGTCCTCCTACACCCTGGGGTCAGACCCTGCTCTTCTAACTAAAGATGATATATCAGAGAAAAAAGGAAAGCCTGAAGTGGTATAGTGAAATTGAAAGGTGTCTAGGAGCAATGTGTAGAGACAAGTGAAGAAATGGCAGAAATATTAAACACATACTTCAGTTTGGTGTTCACTAAAGACCCTGGAGAAAGATTGTTGCTGGTTGACAAGACCATAGAAGGGAATGGGGTAGACACAACTCCTTTTACAAAAGAGAATTTATGCAAAGAGCTAGGAAAACTGAAAGTGAACTAGGCCATGGGGCCAGATGAGGTAAATCCCAAGATACTCCTGGAGCTCAGAGATGCCCTGGGGGGATCCGCTGAAAGACCTGTTTAATAGATCCCCAGAAAATGGAGTGGTGCTGCATGATTCGAGAAGAGCGGTTGTGATCCCACTTCATAAGAGTGGTAGCAGAGAGGAGGCTGGAAACTACAGGCCAGGTAGCCTCACCTCTGTGGTAGGAAAATTAATGGGAACTATGCTCCAAGAAAGGATAGTGAACTATCTACAATCTGGTAAGTTGCTGGACATGAGGTAGAATGAAATCACCAGGGGAAGGACTTGTCAGACAAATCTAAGAACATAAGAAATTGCCATGCTGGGTCAGACCAAGGGTCCATCAAGCCCAGCATCCTGTTTCCAACAGAGGCCAAACCAGGCCACAAGAACCTGGCAATTACCCAAACACTAAGAAGATCCCAGGCCACTGATGCAATTAATAGCAGTGGCTATTCCCTAAGTAAATTTGATTAATAGCCGTTAATGGACTTCTCCTCCAAGAACGTATCCAAACCTTTTTTGAACCCAGCTACGCTAACTGCACTAACCACATCCTCTGGCAACAAATTCCAGAGCTTTATTGTACGTTGAGTGAAAAAGAATTTTCTCCGATTAGTCTTACATGTGCTACTTGCTAACTTCTTGGAATGCCCCCTAGTCCTTCTATTATTCGAAAGTGTAAATAACCGATTCATATCCACTCGTTCAAGACCTCTCATGATCTTAAAGACCTCTATCATATCCCCCCTCAGCCGTCTCTTCTCCAAGCTGAACAACCCTAACCTCTTCAGCCTTTCCTCTTAGGGGAGCTGTTCCTTCCTCTTTATCATTTTGGTTGCCCTTCTTTGTACCTTCTCCATCTCAACTGTATCTTTTTTGAGATGTGGCGACCAGAATTGTACACAGTATTCCAGGTGCGGTCTCACCATGGAGTGATATAGAGGCATTATGACATTTTCTGTTTTATTAACCATTCCCTTCCTAATAATTCATAACATTCTGTTTGCTTTTTTGACTGCTGCAGCACACTGAGCCGACGATTTTAAAGTATTATCCACTATGATGCTTAGATCTTTTTCCTGGGTGGTAGCTCCTAATATGGAACCTAACATCGTGTAACTACAGCAAGGGCTATTTTTCCCTATATGCAACACCTTGCACTTGTCCACATTAAATTTCATCTGCCATTTGGATGCTCAATCTTCCAGTCTTGCAAGGTCTTCCTGTAATGTATCACAATCCGCTTGTGATTTAACTATTCTGAATAATTTTGTATCATCCGCAAATTTGATAACCTCACTCATCGTATTCCTTTCCAGATCATTTATATATATATATTGAAAAGCACCGGTCCAAGTACGGATCCCTGAGGCACTCCACTGTTTACCCTTTTCCACTGAGAAAATTAACCATTTAATCCTACTCTCTGTTTCCTGTCTTTTAACCAGTTTGTAATCCACGAAAGGACATTGCCTCCCATCCCATGACTTTTTTAGTTTTCTTAGAAGCCTCTCATGAGGGACTTTGTCAAACGCCTTCTGAAAATCCAAATACACTATATCTACCGGTTCACCTTTATCCACATGTTTATTAACCCCTTCAAAAAAATGAAGCAGATTTGTTAGGCAAGATTTCCCTTGGGTAAATCCATGTTGACTGTGTTGTATTAAACCATGTCTTTCTATATGCTCTACGATTTATTTTGATTGCTTCACTAGAGAATTGGATCAAGGAAGAGTGCTCAATGTGATCTATTTGGATTTCAGTGAAGCTTTTGATATGGTACCACATAGGAGGCTTGTGAATAAAATGAGAAGCTTGGGAGTGATCACTAAGGTGGTGGGGACATGGATTACCAACTGACTGTTAGGAGACAGTGTGCAATGGTAAATGGAACCTACTTTGAAGAGAGAACCATGTTAAGTGGGACCAGTTTTTTTCAGTATCTTTGTGAGCGACATTGCAGAAGGAATAGAAGGTAAAGTTTGTCTATTTGAGGATGATACTAAGATCTACAACAGAGCGAACATGCCTGAAGGAGTAGAGAGAATGAAAAGTGATTTTTTTTTTTTTTATTGCATTTTAAGTTTTACACAAATAAACCATTGTGAATGAAATATTAGGTGGTTTACATTGAAATTGTTTCAATTCAAAACAAAGTACAGGTAATAATATCTTCTAAACCACTCTATAATAATAAGAAATTGGGTGAGGGTGGATACAGAAAAATCTTAGGAGCGAAAATCAAATTAAGCAAATAAGAAAAAAGAAAAGACGGCGGCCGAATGAACGAGCTTAATACATGCCATCTGTTCTGACTAAGTCACATTGGGGTGCGAGTCTAAAAAGAAACGAAGCTGTGACGGTTCTAAAAATACATATACTGAGTTAAGATATTTAACTATGCATTTACAGGGGTAACGAAGAGCAAATTTTGAACTTACATTCAGAGCTTCTACTCTCTCATTTCTATAGAATTTTTCCTTCTCTCCTGTGTTACCTGGGTAATATCAGGAAATAGCCACACTTTTTGGCCATAATACATTTCAGATCTACTACGAAAGAAAAATCTCAATATGTTGTTTTTTTCAGTAATGAAGGCAAAAGTCACAAATAACACTCCTCTTGTTGTAACAATATCCTCATGTGACAACTCCAATAACTCGGTAACATTTAGCTGTAATTGTGGTTCCAAATTCTCTTGGTCACCTTCCCTTTTTTTCTGTGGCAGGTAGTAGGCCTTAGAGATTAAATGTAAAGCCTCCATAGGTATTTTCAAAATTACATTTAAGTACTTCTTGAACATTTCAATCGCTGAAATCTGGGTAATGACCGGGAAATTGAGAATGCTTATGTTTAAACTTCAAAGTGTGTTCTCTATATTTTCTATCTTCTTATTTTGCAGTCTCATGTTGAATAGTGTGCTGCTGATAATCTTCGATCACTTTAATTTTCCTTTCCATTTCTTGTAATTTCTTTTCCTGATCATCAATCCTTTTTTCATTCTCAGTACTACATTTTTTTTACTCCAGGCATGTTTTAGATAAATTAATCACTACTTCAATAGCTACCAGTGCTTCCCATATCGAGTCCATAGTTATTACCACGGGTTTTACAAGAAAGGAGGTTAATACTTGTTTAGACTCAACCCTTGCGTGGCTTCAGCTACAGTGTCCCGTTCAGATTCCAGCGTCAGAGTCACAGGATTGATATCTCCCGACATTAAAGGTAAATATAATCCCAATTGACGTACTCCTCCAGGTTTGTTCTTCTTCTGGCCTCCAGGCTCCGCAAGGCTATCCGGGGGGCTTGTTGGTGCAATTTCCCATATCTCTCTTACACGCTGGGGTGGGGACGGCGTCTCTGGTGCGCCGGTACTCAGCGAGATTTCATCTGCCAGTGGCTGAGATGATCGTTCTGCGTCTCTGTCCAGCGCAGCACTCAATCCTGGCTCCTTCGGCGTCGAGGTGAAGAAAGTTTGAATTGTAGTTTGCCTTGCATCAGGAGTTTCGGAAACTGCCTGGCTCTCTCGAAGCCGGGCTTTACGTTTGGTATGTGACATTTTTTTAAGACCTTTAGCAAGGGAAATCCAATATTCTAAGAAAACAGTCAACGGAGCAACCTTCTCCCACTTCTCATTTGGCTGTCATCTTGACTCCACCCCCCATCTTCGAAAAGGAGCCATGAAATCTTCAGGGAGAGGGTGGTGTATGCCTGGAATGATGTTCCCCAGGAGGTGGTGAAGATAAAAACAGTCAAAGAGTTCAAATGGTAATACTGTGGTTCCCTAAATGCTAGAGGATGGAAATGAAGAAAAGAGTGCATGGGGTAACTTCTTGTTGCAGTGGTTACTACCCTTAACCAATAAGCCTTAATGCTTTTGATGCAACTGCAGCATTGCTCTCTACTTCATTGGCAAAGGGAAAAGGGGAATTGGATTCAGACAGCAACCAATGAGGAACCCCGACTTTTACGGTCTGGGGAACTGATAAGCATGGGGGTAATCTGCATAGAGCAGCAGTTATTACCCTTAACAGAAGGCATGGGATTACTACCCTTAACTAATAAGCCTTGATGCTTTTGATGCAACCACAACATCGCTGTCTGCTTTGACTGAGGAGGGAAGGGGGTGATGGGAAAGAGGAATTGGATTCAGAGACAACCACATGAGCCCTGACTTTTACAGTCTGGGGTACTGATTTGCAGACATATGGGAAAAAATACAGGACTGCTTCTATGGCCAAGTCCGTAAGTAAAGCATGTCAAGTAGCACTGTCTAAATTTATTTATTTATTTATTTATTTAGAATTTTTATATACCGACATTCTTACATTAAAATGCAAATCATACCGGTTTACATAAAACAGAAAAAGCAGGAAAAAATATTTCCATAGTCAAATACAGAGAACATTTATAATAAAATTGTTAACAAAGGCATAAGGTAGGAACTTGAAAAAAGGTTACTTAACAGAAAACATAAAAGAAAAAATAGTAAATGAAGCACAAAGAGTTGACGTCGGGGGAGGGGCATGGTCACACATCGCAGTCACCCATTTCCCCTCACCTCCTGATGATAGTTCTGTTTCTTTTTTATTATTTAAGATGGTGTTCACTTCTTGCGGGGGCCCAGGATGGAGGGTGGCCTCCCCGCTCGCTGGCGGGGAGGCCACCCTCCATCCATCCTCCAAAGAATTGTCAGTAAAAGTGTTGCTAGCAATCCCTGAATCTTCCCTGCTCAAATGTACCATCAAAGAAACCGGAGATGGTTACCTTAGACTCTCTTTGGGAACAGAACTCAATAATGGTGAGATCCTTTTCAGAATGCTCACTAAAAATTGATTTACTATCCAAACAACTAGAAAAATGAATAACAACTGTGTAAAAAATTGTCAAGAAATGATGGGAAAATTTCATAATGTAGAGAGTGAACTTCAACAGGTAAAGGTTGTACAATCAACTATAATACAGGATTGTAATTCACTAAAATAGGAAAGTAGAGGTTATTGAAAATGCCCTAAGACATTTAAATCTTCGTTTATTGAACTTTCTTAGGGTAATGGGAGAAATTCCACAAGTTACTTTAAAAAGATATTTCCTAGAGGTTTTGGGTTATTCAGTAGAAACAGTTCCCCCCTTAGACAAAGTATATTTCCTTCCTACTAGGGCTAGTCCACAAAGACAAGAAGTGCCCTAGAAACCTCAACTTCGTCCTATGAAATTGTGGAAAGAGCTACCTTGCTTATCTCCTTTTTTACTGAAAAGGAGTCAAGTGATGTTATGCGAACATACTTTAAGAAAATAGACATCCTCTTTATGGGCCAAAAAATAAGAATTTTTCCGGATATGACAAAAACCACACAACAGAGAAGGAAAAGCTTTCTTGCACTTCGTTAAGAAGCATTATCCTTAGGGATGACATTCTATTTAAGATTCCCATGTAAATGTGTGATTAAAAAAGATAAGGATAGCTATGTATTTTTTCAGTTTCAACAATTGAAAAGTTTCTTAGAATCCCAAAGAGTTTTGTTACAAGTTAACAAGGTCTAATTTATAAGATCATCATAATTGTAATAAGTAGTAGTATTTTAGTTTGTGCTTTTTCCATTTTTTATTATTTCCTATAAGTTCTCCTAAATTGACATGAAAAATCCCCTATTGCTTGAGGTCTAAAGGGTTGTCTTTACCTGTTTGTTTCTACTATCTTTTTCTTTATAAAAAGTGTTTCTGATGTACATGACACCATATTATCTGTTACAAAGAATATACTTTGTTAAAATTTTGAAAATTGAATAAAGATTAAATTAAAAAAAAAGTGTTGCTAGCAGTAAGATTTTATGGGTTGTCATAAGGGTTGGGGATAACTGCATGGAGTAGCAATTGCTACCCTTAAGAGTAACATGAGGGTAACCTGAACAGCACGCAGATACTACCTTAAGAAGCTTGCTAGGCAGACTGGATGGACCACTTGGTCCTTTTCTGCCATCATCACCATGTTACTATGACTTAGCAGGACGTCAAGCTTATCGGGTATAATCTATGGCTTCCTCTGTTGCTCTTCTCCAAGAAGTACCCATTGAAGAAATCAGTAAAGCTGTGACATGGTCTTCAGTCCACACATTCATGTCCCATTACGGTCTTGATAACATTTCAAAGACTGACAGTAGATTTAGACAAGCAGTTTTGTGAAATCTGTTCTAAGTAAGCTACCCGGACTCAATGGTGGAGTCTGGGTAGCTTACTAAGTAATTGTTCCACTGAAACCCTCAGCTTAGGATTCCCCCCATGTAATGGATAATTCAGCCTGTTTATCAATGTAAAAAAGCATATTTGCTTACCATAAATTATGTTTTCCATAGATAGCAGGATGAAATAGCCATGGCATACCTGCCCACCACCCTGAATAATCGACTACAAAGCCTCTGTTACTTACAGACGAGGCTCATGAGGCAAAACTCACGTGGGAACTCCTGCACATGCTCAGTAGAGCTCAAAACTGTACAGCTTGGAGAGAAAGCCATTTGGTGCCTCTGGATAATATCACCACACATGTAATGGCTAATTCATTCTGCTATCTATGGAAAACACCATTTACGGTAAGCAAACATGTTTTCCTTCTCTTCCCTGAATCTCCCATCCTCTCCTCCTTCTGTACCTCTGTCCTCCATCCTTTATCCCTTAACCCCGTACTGTTTATTTTTTTTATTTATTTATTTGTGTTTTTCTATTCCGGCATTCACGGCAGTTCGTATCATGTCGGTTTACATAAAACAAGGGGTGAGCAATACATTATAACGTACATAGCTAAAACGTAAGAGTATACATTACAAAAGTATAACAAGTGCGTAGAAGAAAAAGTTACAATAAAACAGGGGTTATTCTAACTGGGATTAGAGTTAGAGGAGAGATAAAAAGTTTAACAAGAAGTAAAACATTGTAGTGATTGGTTGGTATTGTCTGTTTCAGTTTAATAGAAGATGCTCAGTGTTGCTGCATTTGATGGAAGTGAATCATTAAGGGTCCGGAAATGCTTTCATGAACAGCCATGTTTTAAGTCTCTTCCTGAAGGTTGGAAGACATGGTTCCTGTCGTAATTCTAAGGGGATTGAGTTCCATAGTGGGGGACATGCTGTGGAGAAGGCCCGATCTCTCAATGTTATATGTTGGGTGGTATTGTTGTGAGGTACTTGTAGATATTCTCTATATGCTTCTCTGATGGGTCTGTTGGAGGAATGTTTTTTGAGAGCTATTTGTAGATGGAGTGGAGCCAGTCCATGGATATTTTTGTAGATTGTGGTGAGGGACTTATGAATTATTCTGTAGTGGATTGGTAACCAGTGAAGGTCTTTGAGGACTGGTGTAATGTGATCTCTTCTCCTTTTGTTTGTAAGAATTCTTGCTGCCGTGTTCTGTATCATTTGGAGAGGTTTAGTGTGGGATGATGGGAGGCCTAGAAGGATAGAGTTGCAGTAATCAATTTTCGCAAATATTATTGCTTGGAGCACTGTTCTATAATCATGGAAATGAAATAGGGGTTTTATTCTTTTTAATACGTGCAGTTTGTGGAAGCAGTCTTTGGTTGTTTGGTTGATAAACGATTTTAAATTTAGCCGGTTGTCTATAGAAACTCCTAAATCTCTTACTTTTGAAATTTGCAAGTTGGCTGGCGGGTTTGTAGTGATTTTGCAATTATCTGGAGAGATTAGCATGAATTCGCTTTTTGATTGGTTTAGAATAAGATTTAAGCTGGATAAGAGATCGTTAATTTCTTGAAAACAGTTTTCCCAAAGTTCTAGAGCTTTAGTGATGGATTCTTTGATGGGGATCACAATCTGGACATCGTCGGCGAATATGAAGTGTTTTAGGTTCAATTTGTTTAGCAGTTGGCAAAGCGGGAGAAGGTATAAGTTGAAAAGTGTTGGTGAGAGAGAGGAACCCTGAGGAACTCCTTGTGAAGATGGGTATCTGGGGATTCTTTGTTGTGGATTTTAACTTTGAAACCTCTGTTTTCTAAGAATGTCTTGAACCATGTTAGTGCTGATCCTGCAATACCGATGTTCGCCAGTTGCTTTAGTAATATGGCGTGGTTAACAGTATCGAAAGCTGCCGATAGATCCAATAAAATCAGTAGGAAGGCCTGTCCTTTGTCGAGGCCCAGTATAATGTAGTCAGTCAGTGAGATTAGAAGGGATTCTGTGCTTGAAGCTTTTCTGAAACCGAATTGATTAGGGAATAGAATTTTGTGTTCTTCTATGTAAGTTCTTATGTTTAAGATTTCTTCTTATGTTTAAGATTTCTTCTTCATTTCCCAACTCTGTGATCTCCTCTCTTCCTGTTCTCAGATCCCTTCCACTCCTTTCTGCCTAGTTGCAATCACTAAGATCCTTTTTCTCTAACAAAGAACCAAATAAATTAACTAGACACAGAAATGTCATAAAAATACTTTATTTTTATAAAGTTATAAGCAGTTTCTTTTAAGGGGCAGTTTTCAAAAGCCATTTACCTAGATAAATGGCTACTTCTAAGGGGAGAAGGGCATATTGCCCACTCAGTATGCAGGTAGAAATGCACCTATTGTTAAAGGTGCTCCTAGGGTAGGGTTAGGTTGAGAGAGGCCAATAATATGTGTTGTTTTATATTTTCAAAAATGCATGTGTTGGTTTTACCAGAAAAAAATCTGAAAGGCAGAATATAAATAAAATAAATAAAAATATCCTCATAAAAGCAAGTGCAAATTTATGTGGGTACTTTCTCCTTGGGCAATTTTCAAAGGGAAAGTACACGCGCACACATTCTCTTTGAAAACTGGAGCAAAGTCCACAGATAAAAGTACCCACAAGATTTATGCCTGCCCGAACAGTTTTAAAAATTGCTCTCGTAAAGATGATTGGGGTACAGCACGGAGCAACCTCTTCTTGTGACTGTTAGATTCATTTCTCTAGCTAATCTCTCATTATTACGTTTGCATTCTGTTGGAGGATTCTGTTCCTTATCACTGCGAACTTCAAGATTTATATGACGTTTTGAGTTTATAACTTGTGTTCTCCTTAAAGTAAATACTCTTCCATTAACATACCAGTGTTACATCTGTGTGTTCATCACTTGAGTTAAACAAGTGGATTTTATCTCTCTGTTGCTGTCTAATGTTTATGTAATCTTTCATGCTAACTGGGGTTTGGGTTTTAACTAGTTCCAAGTTTATCTAGAATTATTTCTCATGCAAATTTCTTGTAGAATTCAACAAAGTAATAAATTGTGTTTAGAATTTTCTATCACAAATAATTGCTAGATTGATTTTCCCTTTCCCCATTTCTTATCTGTTTCACACATCCATATACAGATTTTATAAAGTGCACTGACCTCTTACGCAGCCGGTGAGCAACTTAGGAGCAAGTGCCTTTCTCAGTGTAAGCTTTACAATTGCATTTTCAGGCTTTGCTTTTTTTTTTTTTTTTTTTTTAATGTTCTTTCACGTAAATGCCATGCTCATTTGTAAAAGCTTACACTATCTCGCGCCTGCTAACTTTCATTTATGTTTGAGATCTGCGTGTTTTCAATATTTGGCCTCAACCCATGAATCTGCAGCAAAGCCCAAGCAGTACGGACTCATGGTGAGGTCTCTCTGTACCATCTCCCTCTCTCTCCAGTGAGAACCTTGCGTCTTGTCAGGAAAGATCTGTTTCAAATCTTTGACATGAGGGGCAAGGTTAGTTTTGTAGAAATAAAAGTTACACAGAAGTAAAACCCCTATTTTGTTGCCTGTAATGAAGAATGTACAGTCTAAAAATTGCCTGCTTATATCAAAATGCGATGGAGAAGGTACAGAGAAGGGCTACCAAAATGATAAGGGGAATGGAACAACTTCCCTACGAGGAAAGACTAAAGAGGTTAGGTCTTTTCAGCTTGGAGAAGAGACGACTGAGGGGGGATATGATAGAGGTGTTTAAAATCATGAGAGGTCTAGAATGGGTAGATGTGAATCGGTTATTTACTCTTTCGGATAGTAGAAAGACTAGGGGGCACTCCATGAAGTTAGCATGGGGCACAATTAAAACTAATCGGAGAAAGTTCTTTTTTACTCAATGCACAATTAAACTCTGGAATTTGTTACCAGAGGATGTGGTCAGTGCAGTTAGTATAGCTGTGTTTAAAAAAGGATTGGATAAGTTCTTGGAGGAGAAGTTCATTACCTGCTATTAAGTTCACTTAGAGAATAGCCTCTGCCATTAGCAATGGTTACATGGAATAGACTTAGTTTTTGGGTAATTGCCAGGTTCTTATGGCCTGGATTGGCCACTGTTGGAAACAGGATGCTGGGCTTGATGGACCCTTGGTCTGACCCAGTATGGCATTTTCTTATGTTCTTATGTTCCACAGATAGTGGCAAGATCATCCATTCAGGATCTTAAGGAATTCTAAAATCAAATTACACAAGTAAAATGCAGACAATCATTTATAGCATAGTTATTGAAGGCATGCGAGAAAACTGGATGATTGTTTTCTGAGGGGAGAAGGAATATTTGTATTTATATATGTGTAAAATATTTTATTGGCAAATGTGTAATGTAGTTAATAGCTGTTTGATTATTAAATCTGAAGTATTGACAGCTTAACAATGGAGCTAGAAGTTTTTTTCTGAAAACTGTCCCCCACTTTAACATTAAACATATGAGACTGATCTTGTCTTATCTTGGAGCTAAGCACGGTTGGGCCTGGTTAGTACTTGGATGAGAGACCACCTGGGTATACCAGGAGCTGTAGGCTATATCTTTACTGTATAAGTGGGATATGGAGGGAGGGGAAATTGACATCTTCTCCATGGATGGTTCTCTCATAAGTGCCTCTTAGCATTAGCAGTTAGTGTTCATGGTAGTTGTGGGTGGATCCTTGGGCCGGTGGCAGATGACCACGCCCCCGGGGGAAGATCCCGAGAGGGACCACCGGTCAGGCTCAGAGTATGGAGATAGACACACACTAGTTCTTTTATTAAACAGTATATGGAACCACCAGAAGTGGCAGTAGTGAGCTGGAAGTGCCCGACTGGGCTGTAGTCCCTCAGATATTGGAACAGCGATCCTGGATAACTGAGCTGTAGAGAAACTGAATATAGTGAGTAGGCAGGCTATGCAGAGTTCAGGAACAGAACCTTGATGGTAACACTCACACAATAGTCTCTTGAAGAAGCCCAGGAGCTGGAATGAAGTAGGCCCTCGAGGAGTGAGTACCTGGTTCCAGGGAATGCTCTGAGAGAGAGAGATGGTAACTCACTGGTGTTGTAGGCAGCGATGACTTCCTGGCAGAAGTGGTATTCAGTAGCAAGTCCGGAAACGTGGGCCCTTGAGGAGCGAGTACTGGTTCCAGACTGCGATCTGAAAAGCAAAAGAGAAAGCGAGGCCCCCGAGGAGCGGGTACCCCTGGTAAGTCCGAGGAGGCAGAGTAGCAAGGTATGCGGAGAGTGAATCCCATCCGCCAATACCTGGAGGAAAACCCTTGCTAACTCGATTCGTTAGCGATTTCAGAGACCTTAAATATCCGGTGAAGATGACATCACCTCAGGGGGACGCCCCTGAGGTTCGTGCCACTGCTGGTACTTGAGGCGGGGCCGCTGGGAAACATGGCGGAGTGCAGCATCTAGCCGGTCCGGGGACACCGGAGGAGAACGGCAAGATGACGCCGCGGCAGCAAAACCTCCAACAGGCAAAGAGGGAGTCGCCAAAGAGGTAAGGTGGGCGTAGTGGAGACTTCGGGCAGCGACGGTCGCAACAGCAATAGTGTCCTATCAGATCTGCCCTCACAACTTTTAAAGGCACAGGGATGGGCCAGCTAGGGATGATTCTATAATACTCTAGTGCACTGACCCACTCCTGCAGCTTTTGAGGAGACAGGTGTGATAGGATGCTGCTGCTCAGGCTGAGCAGTGCTTAAGAGAGGCTCTCTGCAGAGGAGAAGAAAGTGTCTTTCACAGTGGTGCCCCTTGGCACAAGTCTGCATGGCCTGTTGTGAAATGTGGGCATGGATGCATGCATTCTGACATGCATGGAAACATCTGATTATTTCTGAAACTCTGCCTAGACACCAAGGTCAGAGTTAGGATTATATAAAGACCGTGTTGCCCCTTTGTTGATTGTGTGGAAAAAGCATTAATCAAGCCCTCTTTCGTACTTCCAGAAGTGAGTTAATGAATGTATTTCATTTCCTAAAGATTTTTTCACTATCTGTATCTGAACCCAAATCTATCCATTTCTATGAATTTGGTAAGCAGAGAGATCCAGGCCTAAAGAGACAGCTTTGACCCCTTAGTGCGCACTATCGGGAGTTAGTGCACACTAATCTGAAAATCGGGGCCCCCCGAAAAAAAAAACCTCCAAACCGTGGGAAAAACGAAATTTCCCATGGGGGGGCCTCGAAACGAAGCCCGAAATGATTAAAAAAAACAATGCACATCTCTTGTTTTTATACCTTTGGAAACATAGAGTATAAAGGAGGGCAGAAGGAAAATGACTGGCTCATCAAGTGTATCCACTTATTGCTGTCCCCTCTTCAAGGATATACCTCAGCTTTACTACTAGTATTGACCACGTCCTCTGATAACAAATTTCACAGCTTAATTGTGCATTGACTTTTTGAAAGTATAAATAACTGTTCCTTAGTTATGATTTCATACATGTATATCATATCTCCTCTGACTCTGTTCCAAACTGAGGAGTTCTAACCTATCAAGCCTTTCTTCTTAAGGGAAGGAGTGGCCTTACTACCCCTCCTTAACCTGTGCAGGACCAGGCTAGATGCCTGGTCCACCTTAAATCCCATAGTGGGAGGGACCCTGCTGGGCAGGTTAAGAGGCAGAGCTCAGTTGGGATCAAGAAGCCCCCACGTCTCCAGGAGTTAGGAGCTCCTGACCCGTGAGTATACTGCAAAGGAGTTGGTTATTGCTAGTATTACTTGCAGATTATATTAATAAAAGTTGAAATTGCACGAGAAAAGGCTAGAGTCAGCGTGTTTTCTGCTCCAGCCCACAAGAATATGCTCTGTCATTCTCAAATGGAGCTATTCCATATCCTTTATCATTTTTGTTTCCCTTCTCTCTACCTTTTTTAGTCCTGTATCTTTTTTTTTTTTAGTTAGTGTGAACAGAACTGTACGTGCTCAAGGTGTGCTTGCCCCATAGATTTCAATGGTGCATTATGATATGTTCAGTTTTCTTCTCCATTCCTTTCTGAATAATTTCTAACACTCTATTTGATTTTTTTGACTGCTGCTGCATACCAACCTGAGGATTTCAATGTATTGTCCCTTTCTTGTGGGCGGTTTCTCCAAATGAATCTCATTCCTAAGCCAGGGTATATTTGAAATGATCTCAATCTCTAAAATGTACTGGTAACACTCTTAATATTTTAAATTGTGCAAAAGAGAGCCTCTTTCTGGAGTTCAGAAGATGTAATATGTATAGGTAACATATCAAGGTGCATCCAATACAATTAGTAGAGATGTGAATCGGAACCAGAATCGGATCCGATTTCAGTTCCGATTCACATCTCTAACAATTAGGACTATTTCTGTACTTTTCTGCCACACTTTCTTGGTCTCTGATTGCATCCTTGAATACTTGAGGATCTTCTCTCTCTCTCTTCATACAGACCACAGAATAATTGCTTGGTCTTGACAGTTCTATCAGCATTGCTGATCTTTTGTATTTCTCCTTTACCACATTAAGCTTTATATTGTTTGGAATGAGAAAGAAGACATTTCTCTAAAATTCTGTAAGGGTTGTGAACCCAGTATTTTTCTAGTATAGTAATATTAGTGTTTACATAGTTTCCAGTGACTGAGCCATGCCACCTTGTGCCTTCTGATAACAGCATGTCACACTCAGCAATGCGTAACAGTTTCTAGTTCTGGTTTGATTTGTCTGTTTTCCTAACTTTTCTAACATTTTTTTTATTTTGTATTTTTCTGTACTGGCTGTGAGCCATCTTGCCTGTAGTCTGTTGTCCTGTGCTGCAGTTGTCAATCTCTCATCTTTAGATTTAAATTAATCTCTTCTTAGCTATTCCTGTGTCGGGTTTTGATCTGTGTAAAATTTTATTCCCTACTGTATTTGTGCTTTTGCCAATTGTTTTTCCTTGTTTGCTGGTCTGATTCTTTAAAGAGATTTTTTCTCTTGTTTGCAAATGCTGTTTTTGCCTTCCCTTCATGTGCTGGTGGATTCTCACTTGTCCCTTCTATTCATTGAACACTTGTCCAGCTTTAAGAAAGGAGACTGATTGTGGCTGTTCAGCCCTTTTTGAGTATTTAGGTCTGTTGATGCTGGAGGACTATGGTGGTAACTCTACATGTTTAATCTGTTCACAGGACAAGCAGGATGGTAGTCCTCACATATGGGTGATATCAGGATGGAGCCCTATGATGGAACATTTTTGTCAAAGTTTCTAGAACTTTGACTTAGCACACTGAGCATGCCCAGCATGCCACCAACCCTGCATCCAGTAGGGGTCCCCCTTCAGTCTCTTTTTTTTCCATGCAGCAGTAGCCACACGGATTCAGGAGCTCTTATATTCCTGACAGGAATTTTTTCCTCACAGAATTTCAAAAAGTTTAAAAAATTTTGCCCCATCCGGGGTCCCCCTTTTTACCCGTCGATACCCATGACTACAAGGTAAGCTTACCTCGTTTTCGGTCGGTTACCGACTGTTCTCTTTCTAAGGCCCAATGGTCACCGACCACACCGCGGACTAAATTTTTTTCTCTCACGATGGTGATGGGTTTTCGGAGGTGCCCCGACTGTCCTCAGACATTGTCCATCACCGACCCACATCAGGTCTGTGTTATGTTTGGGGCCTTCCCACGATGTTGAGGCGTGTACCGAGTGTGCCCATATGACCCCTAAGGGCCGCTGGGCCCATTTGGAGAAGATGGCTCTTCTTTTTCACTCCAAACAGCTTACGCCATCGAAAGCCTCCACGTCTTCGGCACCATCGCCTTCCAAGTCTCGACACCGTTCCAACACCGATGACTCTCTGTCAGCGTCGAAGACAGCTGCCACTTCATCCTCGGCACCGGACAAGGCAAACCACAGAGAAAAGCATAGTCATCACCATCGGAAGACTCCGCCCTCCGATCCAGGTGCACTGGTGGCCTTGACTTCAGCATTGACTGAGCCCCCGAGGAAGAAATCCCGCACGGTGGAGCCTCCATGCCTCCTCCGTGCCGGTGACACAGAGGCATTCTCCACCTTCCATTGTGCCGGGAGCCGAGACTCCACATATTGCTGTGGACCCTCCGCGATGCCTCTCCAGCCTCCAACTCTGGAACTGGTCTTCCAAACACCAGCTTTCCATGAGGAATTGAACAGGATGGTATAAGCCCTTCAAGGAGTTCCAGCTCCATCGGCACTGGCACCGACTCAGAGTGCTGATCCGGAACCGAAGCCCGCAATGCTCGCTCCATTGCTGGATAGACTAGATGTACTCATCGGTGCACTTCCGCCAGTGCCAGGGAAAACACTGATTCGTCACCATCCATCGACACCGATCCATCTGTCCTCGGAGGAGGAGGAGGATTCATCGAGGCCCGACCTGATTCCAGGATCATTGGGAGTTTTTCCACCAAGGTGTTCACCGCGATCACCAATCCCATCGGTGCCTTCACTGCCTTCGATGCCACCGGTGCCTGTTCAGATTCCATCGGTGCCTCGACCTGCTCTGGCCAGAGTAGGTCTTCTGTTACCGTCTGGAGGCCCATCCGATGCTGGTGATCAACCATACCAGGCCTGGACCGATGATTCTTCAGACATTCAAGACACTGATGATATCCCATCGGAACCAAGTCCTCCGGAAGAGAGGAGAAGATCCCCTCCGGAAGATCTCTCTTTCATCAGTTTTATAAAGGAAATGGCAGATACCATCCCCTTTAAACTTCAAACTGAAGAGGACTCCAGACATAAAATGCTAGAAGTCCTCCAGTTCATCGATGCACCTAAGGAGGTTATGTCCATCCCAGTTCATGATGTTCTCCTTGAGCTTCTCCAGCGCACTTGGGAGAAGCTCCTGGAATGGTTCCCACTGTAAACCAGAAAACTGATGCAACTTACTTAGTGCAGTCAGCACCGGGGTTTCAGAGGACTCAGCTATCTCACCACTCTGTGGTAGTCGAATCTGCCCAGAAAAAGGCAAGAAGACCACGGCCCCATTCCTCCACACCTCCTGGGAAGGATCAGAAATTCCTGGACACTTTCGGATGCTGGGTCTACCATGGCTCCATGCTCATTTCTCGTATTGTGGCCTACCAATTATATATGATGCAATATTCCAGGAATATCTTCAAGCAGCTACAGGATTTTCCTGAATCTCTTCCAGATCAGTTTCAGGACCAGCTAAACTCCATTCTCAAGAAAGGCCTTGATGCTGGCAAATTTGAAGTCAGAGCTGCTTATGACATATTCGACACAGCCTCCAGAGTTTCAGCCACTGGTATAAGTGCCAGGAGGTGGGCATGGCTGAAATCGTCCGATCTGCGTCCCGAGGTGCAGGAGAGATTAGCTGACCTCCCCTGTACAGGGGATAACTTATTTAGTGATAAGATACAGGAGATTGTTGCACAACTCAAGGATCACCATGAGACATTGCGACAACTCTCTTCTGTACCCTCGGATTTTCCCTCAACTTCTAAACGGCTGTTCAGAAGAGAGGCAAAGAGGACCACCTTTAAAACCCGTAAGTATTATCCTCCTCCATCCCGGACTCGTCCAACCAGACCGTATCAGAAAAGTCTAGCCCGCCAAGCCAGGCCTCAAAAAGCACAGCCAGCTCCTCAGCGTGGCCCTGCCTCTGTTTTTTGACTCCCCACTAGAGAGCAATTCTCATCTTCCGCCTCTACCATCACTACCAGTAGGCGGCTGCCTCTACCACTTTATCAACACGTGGCGCACCATCACCACGGATCAGTGGGTTTTATCGATGGTGGCTCAAGGTTACCATCTAAACTTCCTTTAGTACCGTTGGGCTCACCACCTCGGCCAGGATGGAGCTTCTCCGACCGCCTCTGGAGGAGGAAGTAAAATCCCTCCTTCGCGCCAATGCCATAGAACCAGTTCCCAGTCTACAAAGGGGAAAGGGGTTCTACTCCCGATATTTCCTGATACCAAAAAAATCAGGAGGTATTCGGCCAATCTTAGATCTTCGGGCACTGAACAAGCATCTAAGAAAGGAAAAGTTCAGGATGGTAACCTTAGGCTTCCGACTCCAGCAGGGAGATTGGCTTTGCTCTCTAGATCTGCAAGACACATATACACACTTAGCAATAACTCCATCTCACAGAAAATACCTTCGGTTCCTGGTCAGATTCCGGCACTTCCAGTACAGAGTGCTTCCATTCGGGCTAGCTTCGGCGCCCCGTGTCTTCATGAAATGCCTGGCAGTAGTAGCAGCGTACTTAAGGCGCCTTGGCACTCACGTCTACCCTTATGTAGACAACTGGTTGCTTCGGGCCCCATCGGTGGAGGCAGTTTCTCACTCCCTCCGTCTAACTCTGCGGCTACTACTGTCATTGGGATTTCTGGTCAATTATTCCAAATCCAATCTCCATCCCAGATCCTCTCCTTCATTGGAGCAGACCTCAACACTATCCAGGGAAAAGCTTCTCTTCCAAGGAATTGCGCTCACACTCTCGCAATCCTTGCAAACGCTATACAGATGCGGCAAGTTACAACGGCTCATCATATTTTCACCTTGTTGGGTCACATGGCAGCCTCTGTCCATGTTACGCCAATGGCTCATCTTGCCATGAGAGTATCACAGTGGACATTGAGATCCCAATGATCTCAAGCCCACCATCCGATGTCCAACATTGTCCACGTCACCAGACAGCTTCGTTTCTCACTGGCTTGGTGGGGTCAAGAGTCCAATCTCATCAGAGGACTATCCTTCCAACCTCCGGAACCGCTGACAACTGATGCCTCTACTCTCGGTTGGAGAGCCCACATCAACAGCCTGCAAACTCAGGGAACCTGGGCTGCAATGGAGTCACAACACCTGATAAATTTTCTGGAACTCAGGGCGATCAGATATGCCCTTATAACCTTCCAAGATTGCCTATCCAACAAGTCAGTCCTAATCCAGACAGACAACCAGGTAGAGATGTGGTACATCAACAAGCAGGGAGGGACCAGCTCTTACCTACTGTATCAGGAAGTAGCGCAAATCTGGGCTTGGGCTCTCTTGCACTCCATGCTATTGAGAGCAACCTACCTGGCGGGCGTGGACAATGTGATTGCAGACAAACTTAGTCGCACCTTTCATCCCCACGAGTGGTCCCTGAACCCCACTGTAGCAGACAAAATATTCCAACAGTGGGGGTATCCACGCATATATCTCTTTGTGTCAATTCACAATCATAAAATCAACAACTTCTGCTCACTACACTGCAGTTACAGGACACCACCAATAGACACCTTCGCCCTCTCCTGGTTGAGGGGTCTCCTGTATGCGTACCCTCCTCTTCCACTCATCAGCAAGACTCTCATGAAGTTGTGACAGGACAAGGGCCACATGATTCTCATAGCCCCTTACTGGCCGCGCCAGGTATGGTTCCCCACCCTTCGCGACCTCTCAGTCCGTCTGGAGATTCGCCTGGGTGCAGATCCGTCTCTGATATCTCAGAACGGCGGCCAACTGCACCACCCAAACCTCCAGATCCTGTCCCTGACAGCTTGGATGTTGAAAGGTTAATTCTGAAATCATTAAACATCTCGGACGATGTCTCCCATGTCCTTGTAGCTTCACGAAAGCCTTCCACCAGGAAATCTTATCGTTCCAAATGGAAAAGGTTTTCCTTGTGGTGCACATCAAATGAAATAGATCCTTTTACCTGCCCTACAATGAAGTTCCTCGACTACCTCCTTGTCCTTGTCAGAATCTGGTCTACAAATTTCATCCATTCGAGTCCATATTAGCGCCATAGTCGCTTACCATAAAGGCATAGGGGAGTCTTCGATTTCGACACAACCCCTCATAGCACGCTTTATGAGAGGCTTACTACACCTAAAGCCCCCCTGCGTCCTCTGGCTCATGAAACCTCCGTTTGAGCCTCTGCATTCCTGCGAGCTGCGTCATCTTACTTGGAAAGTACTCTTTCTCCTTGCTATAACGTCAGCTCGCAGAATAAGTGAGCTGCAGGCACTTGTAACATACCCACCTTACACAAAATTTCTCCATGACCGTGTGGTGCTTCGCACTCATCCAAAATGTTTACCAAAAGTAGTGTCTGAGTTTCATTTAAATCAATCCATTATGCTACCTACTTTCTTTCCAAGACCCCACTCACATCCAGGTGAGCGAGTTCTGCATTCCTTGGACTGCAAACGTGTGCTAGCCTTTTATTTGGAATGCACTTCAGCCCATAGGAAGTCTACCCAGATATTTGTCTCATTTGATAAAACCAAACTGGGAATTCTGGTGAGCAAGCAGACCCTGTCCTCCTGGCTGGCGGACTGCATTTCCTTCTGCTACCAACAAGCAGGCCTTCCGCTCCAGGGACACATTAAAGTGCACTCTATTAGGGCAATGGCAACGTCAGTAGCACACCTTCGTGCTGTCCCTCTTGCCGACATTTGCAGGGCTGCTGCATGGAGTTTTCTGCATACCTTTGCAGCTCATTATTATCTGGACAAGGCTGGCAGGCAAGATTCTATCTTCGGCCAGTCTGTTCTGCACAATATATTCTCAGCTTACTATCCCAACTCCTTTCAGCGACCCACTGGGGAGTTTAGGCTGCCCGTCTAACCAAGGCCACCCCCGTTTCTGCCTATTGCATGTCATTGGGGGCTCTTGATACATTACTCGGGCATCCTCAGCTTGCTATTCACTCATATGTGAGGACTACCATTCTGCTTGTTCTGTGAGAAAGCAGAGTTGCTTACCTGTAACAGGTGTTCTCACAGGACAGCAAGATGTTAGTCCTCACAAAACCCACCCACCACCCTGCGAAGTTGGGCTCGCTTACGATTTATTTTATTTTTTATTTTTCGCTCGTACTTTACTATAAACGAGACTGAAGGGGGACCCCTGCTGGATGCAGGGTTGATGGCATGCTGGGCATGCTCAGTGTGCCAAGTCAAAATTCTAGAAACTTTGAGAAAAGTGTTCTGTGATAGGGCTCCATCCTGATGATGTCACCCATATGTGAGGACTACCATCCTGCTGTCCTGTGAGAACACCTGTTACAGGTAAGCAACTCTGCTTTTCTATGAAACCCATTCCTCCTCCCACTCTTGTCATGCATTCATTTTTCTAGATTACTTAGGAATTTTCTCTTTTTTGCTTCCAACTTTTCAGGATCTTTATGGGGCCAGACTTTGGTTCCAAAGCTGTATGAGAGTACACCTGTAAATTGATTGGCTAACTTGTATTTTATTCCATGATATTAAAGAACTTTTAGTCTTCTATAGTACTCTGCTGATCTCTTCTCTCAGTGGTTTGTGCTGGTGTGTTGCACCTTCCTCCGCTTCCTTCTTTATTTCCTTTATATTACAGACTTTAGTTAAAAAGACATTAATCAGTTTTGCCTATTTTTCCTTTAAGGAAGATTGCCTTAACACATTTGTATAGTCTGAATGTCATCCTGTTGCCATCTGATGAAGTTCTTCCTACTCTGATTTATTCCATTAAGTGACACTCACTGGAGCTGTAAAGCTCCAAGTTGTCTACAAATAGGTGCAATGTTATCTACGGATTATGTGTCTATGGAATTAAAGCTGAATCCATAGCCCAAGGTATTAATAAGAGTTCTGAGCAGATTCAGTGATAGATAAACGAGTAGTGAAAGGGAATATTTCTGACACATTATTTGCTGGATCTTGTTGTTGGGGATGACAAATTGTCCATCTTCATAATTTAGATTTTTGTTTGCCACTTTTCTATGGTAAACTTGAAATATATAATCAATCCAGGGTTTATTTTATACATTTCAAGGCACTCTGTTATCCAAGAGTGGATGATATCAAAAGTTTTCAGTATGCAAGTTTTCCATGCATACTGAGAATTTGTTTTTTCTTACAGATGGGCATCCATGGCTTTATTCAGCATTGACTGATCTTTGTTTCCATATGTTCCGCTCTTATTGCCCTTCTGTTCTATCAGCATGATGATAGGGGAAGGTTGGATTATACATGCTTTTGTAAATATATTTTGTGACTGATGACATTTTATGGTTGTTCTGTATCATTTTCTGTTGTAAATCACTTCGTTATTTTAAAGAGGTGAATAAGAAATGTAAATTAAAATGAAATGTGGTATTAGTCAATACGATCATGTGTTCTGTTGGCATCTGTTGCATTGAACAGCTTGTAGAATGTAGGCATTCCAATTATTGGTTGATAGTCTTTGGGGATGTTACTTGGGTTTCCCTTTTGGAAGGAGAGAAGTGTTCTTGCTATTGTTAACCATTCTGGTGTTAGTTCTAGCTGTCAAATCAATTGAACGTTGCATAGCCAGATATAGCATAAGAATCAAAGATTCCCTGTACGTACCAGGATCAGTCCAGACGGTGGGTTATGTCCCCCATCCAGCAGATGGAGTCAGAACAGAGCTCGAGGGTACCGCCTCCTATACCAGCGCACCCTCTGCTGGAGCTCAGTATCTTTCTGACTCCAGCAGATGTGAGTTGGGGAATCAGTGTTTCCCCAGAGTGACAGGTTTTTGAGTTTCTTTCTACTTTTCTTTGAGTCCTGCCTGTCATTTCTTTTACATCTAACAATCTGGGGCTGGAAATAAAAAAATAAAAACAAACAAACTAGAATCTCATCAACTATTTTTCAAAAAGAAGAGAAGAAAGCTCTTTGGTTTCAAGTCATAATATCAAAAACAAGACAATCGGAGCAAGAAACACAGTAGCAGGGCTCAATATTATTCTGTCTTTTTCTAATTTGTTTACCCAGGGTCCTGGATTTCTAACCTCTCCAGCACACAATTATCCACAACATTCCAAAATATTTAATAAGCCTCTAATCCAAAACGATCAAACATATCAAAGATGAAACCAGAACTGAATATCTTTAACATAAGTAAAAGATTTACATGTTTCAGAGCTTAAATTAAAAATAGTGGGATGTATAATTTCAAATAAAAGTCCACTAACCTCACCAGTCAATTTCATAGTGTTTCCATATAACATACCTTGGAGGTGGAGGCAGGTGCCAGAGCGAGAGCAGGCCGGGACACAATGCCCTGAAGATATTTGGTCATAGTTTTAGGCTGATCCTGCTGCTATTGGAGATAGTGTGCTAGGCCAGTGATAGCAAAGGTTGGGGCAAGTCCGCTGAGCTCATGGCCTCAGCAAACTGTGAAGGGTAGTGGATATGTGAACCCTTTGTGCTATGGTGTAGCTGACGCAGCCTCGAGGTCAAACCCATGAGGTCTTCACTAGCAGCTGGCGAATGCATCCTGTAGTGTGACAATCTGGAGCTTCACTTTACCGGTGCCTCCCCTTCAGGTTGAGTTCTTGGGCTTTGGTGGCCGTCAGGACCTAGGCGAGTCCCTAGGATGATGAAGATAATGAAAGTCCAAAGGCACACCATGGTCAGTGCAGGCAGCAGACTAACAGAGTCAGAGAACAGGACAAGCTTTTGGCAGGTAGCTAGCAAGAGTGGTCGGGTCCAGGCGGCAGGCAATCATGGTAAGGTCCAGGCAAGAAGTCAAAAATCTGGAAAGTCAGGCCAAGGATGGATGAATGCACACTGGACAAGGAAGGCTGGAGAAGACGAGGGAAGACAAGGCAAAGCTAGAAGACAAGGCTGGTCGAGGCAAGAACCAGGAATGCTGCATATTAGGAACCAGAGCAACACACACTGCAAGGCAGGAGACCCATTGCTAGGTGTCTGATGCTCCTCAGAAAGAGACTTTTATCTGTAGGAGCCGGTGATATCATCATGAGATGCCTGGGCTGCTTTCCCACCTCAGACCCTTTAAACATTCGGGAGTCAGGCGTGTGTACGCCTAAGAGGAGCCAGAAGCAGGGCAACATCACACGCCACTAAGGCCGTTAGTGTTACATTTGGGCAGAGATCTGATGTAGTGAACACCACCTTCAGGAGTGACTCCAGGTGGAGAGAGACAGGGATAGCTGGAAGGTCTCTGATGATGGCTGGGAAGGAATGTGATGCGGCAGGAGTGTATGGAGCTGGGCGATGGCTGTGATATATGGAGCAGAGTACTGGCTGGGAACAAAGTCAAGGTCCAGACAGGGTCAAGGCAGGCGGCAGGCAACAGAGTCAAAGTCCAGGCAGGGTCAAGGCAGGCGGCAGGCAAACAGAGTCAAGGACCAGGCAGGGTCAAAAGAACCTTATAGCAAGACATAGAGCCCGAAGGCCGCACCCATACACCTCAAGGCAGAGGGCCCGAAGGCCACACACACACAGCAAGGCAGGAGACCCGAAGGCCACACACACACAGCAAGCAGGAGACCCGAAGGCCACACACACACACACACAGCAAGCAGGAGACCCGAAGGCCACACACACACACACACAGCAAGCAGGAGACCCGAAGGCCACACACACACACACACGCACAGCAAGCAGGAGACCCGAAGGCCACACACACACACACACAGCAAGGCAAGGCAGAAGACCCGAAGGCCACACACACACACACACACACACAGCAAGGCAAGGCAGAAGACCTGAAGGCCACACACACACAGCAAGGCAAGGCAGAAGACCCGAAGGCCACACACACACAGCAAGGCAAGGCAGAAGACCCGAAGGCCACACACACACACACAGCAAGGCAAGGCAGAAGACCCGAAGGCCACACACACACACACAGCAAGGCAAGGCAGAAGACCCGAAGGCCACACACACACAGCAAGGCAAGGCATAAGACCCGAAGGCCACACACACACAGCAAGGCAAGGCAAGGCAGAAGACCCGAAGACCACACACACACAGCAAGGCAAGGCAGAAGACCCGAAGACCACACACACACAGCAAGGCAAGGCAGAAGACCCGAAGACCACACACACACAGCAAGGCAAGGCAGAAGACCCGAAGGCCACACGCACACAGCAAGGCAAGGCAGAAGACCCGAAGGCCACACGCACACAGCAAGGCAAGGCAGAAGACCCGAAGGCCACACGCACACAGCAAGGCAAGGCAGAAGACCCGAAGGCCACACGCACACAGCAAGGCAAGGCAGAAGACCCGAAGGCCACACGCACACAGCAAGGCAAGGCAGGAGACCCGAAGGCCACACGCACACGGCAAGGCAAGGCAGAAGACCCAAAGGCCACACACACACGGCAAGGCAAGGCAGAAGACCCGAAGGCCACACGCACACAGCAAGGCAAGACAAGGCAGAAGACCCGAAGGCCACACACACACAGCAAGGCAAGGCAGAAGGCCCGAAGGCCACACACACAGCAAGGCAAAGTTAGAGCAGGGAGCCCAACGAGCTCGATGCCGAAGCACTGGAGTCTTGGGAAGGCAGGGTTATAAGGACAGTCCAGGACATAGAGTAGCTGACTAGGATGGGTTGGGTCAGCCAGGGGAGCCTGCTCTCGAGGGACCCCTGGTGGTGAGGCGGTTGCACAGCAGCAAGCCGTAACAGCAACGATAGTGCACAGGCTGTAAAAAGCTGTTGGCAGAGCTGGGTTGAGTATGATCAATGCAGTGTCGGGGGTAAGTACCGTGGCTCATTGGACTGTCCCATGAGCCACAAATCCTAACAGATCTGGATGGCTGGTAAGTTCTCCTTCCCTTGGATGTTAAAAGTGAATTTCCACTGGGCTCCACAGTCTTGCCAATGCTATTTAGCATCTACCTTTTTCCTAAGGTGATTCAGAAATTTGGAATTCGATATTATCTTTATGAACGTAACTGTCAGTTGTCAGTCACCCTAGGAAAGCATCAGGATGGAGTTCTGATTCAGTTGATCACTGCTTGAAGGCAATCTCTAACTGGCTAGGTTATTTTAAACTGATCCCCAGAAAAATCAGAGATGCTATGGGTCAGTTGAAATAAGTATAAACTAAATACATTGCTTGCAATTAATGGGATCAATCCTTCCATCAAATACTGTACAATGTATTGAGATATTGCTGGACTCAGGGTAAGCAATAGAATCTCACATTTTAATGGTATCCAGAAGCACTTTTTGCACTGTTAATAATTTAACATCAAACCTGCACAAGACATATTTACAGCTATTTTCCACATTTTTATCATGTCTAGAATCTTGTAATGAAGAAGTGGCCCTCTTGTGCTGAGAGTTCATTGACACTGTCTAGTGAGCACACCCACTAGACCCACCTCGTTGACTGGTGGACAGGTTCGGTGGGGGGACTGACTTGAACTTTGCTTATACCAGCCCCGTTCCCCGCAGGTTGAGCCCTTGGGTTCCAGGGGCCAGCAGAATTTAGGTGGGGCCCTCAGGCTATCCAAGACAAGAGTCCAGATATGTGTGGGGTGAGGCAGGCAGCGAGTAACAGGAACAGTAGGCAGGCCAAAAGTTGGGGCAGGGGCAGGCCAGAGGTCGAGGCAGGCAGCGTATAGCCAAGATCAGGTCCGAGCAAGGGGTCAGGTCCAGGCAGAAGGCAGCAAAGTCCGAATCCAAGCTGAGGTCAACCAGAGAATCAAGACAAGGAGACAAGGACCAACAGACAGACAGAGACTGATAGAGGGCTAGGAAGGCAGGGAAGGGACAGGTAGAAGCAAGCACGAACAAGGGCTGAGGGAAAGAAGGCAAAACCAGGACAGACACAGGAATAGCAACACGCACTGGAGCAGGAAAGCACCAGGAGACCTGTTGCTGAGGTGAAGACAGTGGTCAGAGGGGCCTTAATGTAGGGCTGGTGTGGTGATGTCATCAGCAGGCACCGCAGGCCCTTTAAGGCTGATTCAGTCAGGCGCATTCAAGCCTAGGGATGCAGCTGGGATTAGCAGTGATCATGATGGCATCTTGCCTTGGAAGAGGGCCCAGCTGAATCCAGCATCGAGGGTGAGTGCAGCAGCTTGTAGGTCTGCCTCATGAGCTGCCAAACTTGACAAATCTATTATTGTAATGGGTTGTATGCAGGCTTACCAAAGAGAATTATATACAAACTACAATTATATGATGAAGCAGCACATTTTATGACACAAGCCACAATGAGGAATAGCATCCTTAGGGGACTGCATTGACTGCCATTTGTTTATTGGACAAAACTTAACATAGTTCTTGTTTTTAAAGTTCTAAATGGCTTAGGCTCTAGCTATTTAAAAGACACACTGCAATGATATACTTTAACATGGGTGTTGAGATAAGTGCAGGCTGCCTCCTTAAGGTACCATCACCTAAAGAAGTAAAATGATTATTACGTTTGCTGGCTTGTAGGCTGGCTTGTAGGCTGTCCCTGTGAGCTGGCTCACTCATCAAGCGCTGCCCAGCTATGCTGGTACCACCGCCCTGCGCAGGCAGGAACGCCATTGCTGCCATGACCATCAGGTCTTCTCCTAGGCCCAAGCGTACAGCACATGCCGACCTATGAAGGCTCAGGAACAGACTTCCTCGGCACTCCCTGATGACATCACATGGCCTTGTAACACAGGATCGCCTCAGTAATGGGTCACCTGCCTAGCAGAGTGAGCTGCTGCTCCATCGTCTCTTGCCTGCCATGCCTCTCCAGCCTCAGCTGGAGAAGCAAAGGCATTCCTACCCTTGGACAGATTCCTGGTTTTGACCTCAGCATGGACTCGCATTCAGTATTTTTGTGAGCGACGTTGCGGAAGGGATAGAAGGTAAAGTTTGTCTATTTGCAGATGATACTGCAACAAAGTAGATGTGCCTGAAAGGAGTAGAGAGAATGAAAAGTGATTTATAAAGCTTGAAGAGTGGTCAAATACTTGGCAGTTGGGATTCAATGACAAGAAGTGCAGAGGCAGGCATGCATCTGGGGTGTAGTAATCCAACAGAGTTGTATGTGATGGAGGATGAAAGACTGATATGCACCGACTAAGAGAGTTATCTTGGGATAATAGTGTCTGGTGATCTGAAGATGGTGAAGCAATATGACAAGGCGATAGCTAAAGCTAGAAGAATGCTGGGCTACATAGAGAAAGGAATAGCCAGTTAGAAAAAGGAGGTGCTAATACCCTTGTACAGGTCCTTGGTGAGGCCTCACCTGGAGTACCTTGTTCAATTCTGGAACCTATATCTAAAAAATGATAGATATGGGACAGAGGCAATCCAGAGAAGGGCGACCAAAATGACGTGAAGTCTGTATTGGAAGACTTTTGAGGAGAGTCTGAAGGCTCTGAATATGTATAGCCTGGAAGAGCATCAAGAGTATACCCTGTGGCCATCCAAAACCTGTTTGATCCTGGAGATTTTCAACCTATCCCACCTCTGGAAATCATTCAAAATAATCCGTAGGCTAAATTCCCTAATAAACACAATGGTGACCTATAAAAATACTCCCTAACTCCAACTAAACTTGTCTTACATGAGGCCCACAAATTGACAGTGAAGTACATATACAGGGATTTAAATGAAGTGGGCAATGAATACCTTTTAGAGAGCCATATAAAGGTTGCTTTATCTTTAAGCACTTTTGATAAATTAAGTTCAGTTTCTGGCTGCTATGATTTATGCATGTAGATGTGCATGTTTTTTGTAAGTCGTTAAGGCCTTCAGTATAAAAATGCTTCGAAATAAAATTGTCTGCCTCTGATCTCCTGGAATCAGGGACATGAAGTTGCCAGGGATACTGGGCCCAAATCAAGACTGAGATCCAGGGCACTGGTGAGCAGTCTTGCAGCATGGACCCTTTGTGCCCATAGCTAATGACACGCCTGCTAAAAAAAAATATCAGCAGTGATGCTTTTGGAAAATCTTTTGCATCAAGTGGGAAACTCATCACACTACTACCAGTATTCTCTTTGAAGCCAAAGTCATTGGTATTGAGGTGATAGTCCTCATGTGCCAGCTCTGCTATACTGGACATTGTGTGCAGATGTTAGATTCTCAGCTTCCCACAGGAAGCAAAAGAAATTCTCCAAAGACACAATGAAAACATCTCAAGAAAAAGGTGAGGATGTCACAAACAAGCCAATAACTGACATAACTGGCACTTTGTCCTCCATCAGATAGAAGCCTACTTTGAAGGCAGTTGGCCCTTGAAGCTATAAAAAGAGAGAGAAGAAAAAAAATAAAGAGAGAAATCCTAGTCAGCAGGCATTTAAGCCACAAGGAAACATTTGTGGTATATGGGGGTGAGATTGCAGCCTTGTCAGAAGCATTTATAAATCTGTGGTAGATATCCTCAAATCAAGCAATCAATGAGGAAATTAATTAATCCTTTATAGTGGTACCATCAAACCAAAAAGATTAGAAAGTATGGAATATATGATGAAAAGGTTATTTGATCAAATTAATAGTGTCTTCCTTGAGCTACATTTTGTCCTAATTAGGTAAGAATATGGAAGATTAGAGAATGACTATTGTTAGATCAGATTGACATATATTGCATTTATCATCTTTAAAGTGCATGGTGGGAGAAATATAATTTCAGCAATGCTGATCTGTGGTGCTTAGAAGCAAATATTGGGGTAGATTTTAAAACGTGCGCGTGCACGTCCCGGATCGTATAATCCCAGTACTGAAGGAGATGCATTGGCTCCCTGTGAAAAGTTGCTCTTATTTTAAAATGGTTTTATTGCACAAAATGTTATATTTTCCCACAGATAAGCAGGCTGAATTAGCCATGCTGCCTGGGAGCACCCCTTGACGGCCCAATGCAGAAACTTCTCTTAGAATGTTCAGAACTTTGCTCCTTCATGCCTGCGCGCTACCTTCCCATGTGACTGACTATCCTCAGTTTTTCACTTTTCCGCAGGTTTCCCGCAGGTTCTTCTCTCTCTCACCTTTATTTCTCTCCTTTGATTAAATGTCACTTCAGTGAACCCCAAACAGCACTTTTCAGTGCTCCTTTGGCCCCTGCAGTTCATAGCTGCAATCATAAACATGTGCCTTTGCAGAGCCTTTTTTATGGAGGACAGAATTTGCACCTTTCGGAATATGGCCTCAACGTTAAAGTGCTGTCAGCATCCCACAGCTCGAAAAGTTCTTACTGTCTTGAGTCACATGGCGGCATCAATGTATATGGTCCCTCACACACGTCTTCACATGCACCGCTTGCAGTGGGGTCTGAAATCCCGATGGTCTCTACACATTTATCCCATGTCAACACCACTGACCTTAACTCCACCAATGCTATTGGATGTGAATTGGTGGCTAAAGCCAGGTGTTTTGAAGTTGGGTGCGCCTTTCCAAGTCCTGACACATCAGATGGTGCTGATGAAGGATACCTCCATAAAGAGGTGGGGTATGCATATCTCACATTTCAAGACTTAAGGCCTTTGGTCCCCCAGCGAGAAAGTATTTCAGATCAACCTACTGGAGTTATATGCCATACGATATGCCATTCGCACATCTTTCAGCACAAAACCATCATGATATACATGGACAATCGAGTGGCCATGTTCTACATAAACAAGGACGGTGGTTCCAGTTCCAAGATACTATACAAGGAATCTGTGATCACATTAGAATGAGCGCTAGGCCATTCCATACGGCTGCAGGTGATCTACCTTCCAGGAAAAAGAAACAAAGAGGCCGACCGGCTCAGCAGAATTTTTCACCCCCATGAATGGGAACTCCATCGAGACACAGCATCTTCCTTGTTCCAAACATGGGGAATGCCACTGAATACAACACAAAGCTTTCATAGCTTTGTTCTCTATATCCCACTGATCGCAGACTAGCTCAGGACGCTTTTCTGTTCGATTGGATGGGCAACATGTTATATATAAGAGCTAATAAATAAATAAAAATAAATAAATATGCATTTCCACCAGTCCCACTAATTGCTCAAGTGATCCAGAAATGCATTGCAGACAGGTCGGATGTCATACTTATACCACCAACAATAAGCCCAGCTTCCAAAAACCGGGAGTACGCATACACAATAATAAGGGGTGGTTTTTGGATCTATTTTTTCAATTTTTACACGCCATAAATCAAAAACACATTCTTAAGATCAATGTTTTAGTTTGTAGGACCGCTACCAAAGGATCTGTATAGCAATCAGACCCGGCATAGGAGAGGTCACTTTACTTTATTATTATTAATATCAAAATTTTTCAAAAACTCTTCAAAAGTTCTATTGCCACGGGAAGATGTGCTCATAGATGCAAACACAGTCAGAAAAGCTTTCGTCTCAAAAAAACCAATCATTGGCAACAAATTGCAGTACATAGCTTTAAGCCAAGAAACAACGATGAAGTCCCGACGTGATCACGTTTCGGACCACCCAGGGTCCTGCTTCAGGGGTTGATTCTTGATAATCCTTTAAATACGGTTGCTGGAACTCGTTCCCGAAACGGCAAAAACTGGCGTTATTAAATCTCAAATCTTCATTGGCGGTCCGTCTTCGAACCCGCTTAATTTAAAATGGCGAACTGCCAGGGTATATATACATTTCCTACGGAGATGACGTCACTCAGATGTCAATCAATGTTACGGGTAAGTGGAAAGTCCTCTATCAGGTCGTCTGCTCCGTGTTGCGATCTTCCATGTTATATCTACTATCAGGTAGTTCAAATCATATTTATTAACAAAATACTCTGTCTGGTCCTTTAATTACACTTTCCACTTCTCCATGAAGAAAACATGTCTTGAATCTATCATCTAATCCCATCTGATGACACTGATAACAACACCTCTAAAAGACGTCCGATACGTATTGCAATCTTTCAGATTAGAGTCTCCTATCAGATCGTGTAAATTATTTTTTCTGACAAAGTACAGGACCACTGTCAGATAATCTGTTTTCACCTTTTCCATGATCAAACTTCATCTTGAATCCCCCATAAGATTCCATAAGATAAAAAATTTGATATCCTTTATACCACCAAATTTAGGTTAGAGTGTACCAATTGATTTTCTCGTTCAATCCTCCTGGGTCTACTGTCTGCAGAGTAAAGATCCAATACTGTTCCCGTTGATTGAGGCGCTGTTGTATATCACCCCCTCTTGTGCCCAAATGTAGTTGCTCAATGATAGACCATTTAAGATCTGTAAAATCATGTTTGGCTGTCATACAGTGTTGTACCACAGGGGCTGTGATCTTAGAAGTCTTAATGCAGCTGCGATGTTCTATGAGCCTCGTTCTTATTTTTCTTTTTGTTCGACCCACATATACAAGGGTCACAAGGACATTGTAAAACATATATTACCCCTTCAGACTCACACGAGGTCGTAGCTGTTAATTTGATGGTGGTTTTTGAAGTAGGAGATGTCCATTGTTGGCCCGTAAGCGTTTGACTACAGAAATCACATTTCCCACACGCTTGGTGGCCTCCTCCCTTTGGAATCGGTGGAGAAGAATCAAAGGCAGATTTTACTACCATGTCTCTGATGTTCTGGGCTCGAGAAAACGCAAATTTGGGCAAGGCATCAAAAGCTCGATGTAATGTTAAAACATGCCAGTGGGATTTTATTATTTGAACCACATTATGAGAATGGGCAGAAAATTTCAAGACACATGTCACATCTTGAGTCTTCAAGGGTTGTTTATATTGAAGTAATAGATCTCTATTAGCATACAATGCTCGTTTAAAAGCTTTATTGATGACAGAACGCGGATATCCTTTATGTGTGAATCTAGTTTTTAAATCCATAGCTTGATAGCGATATTCTTCAACATTGGTACATATCCTTCGTAAACGTAGAAACTGAGACACAGGCAGACCATCTTTCAGTCTTTTAGGATGATAACTGGTGTATCTAAGATAATGATTTTTGTCTGTTTCTTTTCTGTATAATGTGGTCTCAATCCTGCTACCATCTCGAATCAAATTAATATCCAGAAAAGAGGCTCTCATTTGATGGTACTGTGCTGTGAATTGTAAATGGGAATTTTGTCCATTTATCCAATCCAAAAATCCTGTAAGTTCCACCTCAGAAGCAGACCAAATGCATAATACGTCATCTATATAACGTTTCCACAAGATAATTTTATTGTACCATTGAGACGTATATAGACAGGTTGCTTCAAAATGTGCCACATAAATATTAGCAATATCAGGGGCCACTGTGGCCCCCATTGCTACTCCCTGAGTTTGAAGGTAAAACTTATTATCAAATTTGAAAAAATTTTTGTAAAGTACCAATTCGAGGAGCTGCAACAGAAAACCTGTAGATACCCTGTGTGGACGTGAACGGGATTGAAATATACTTTTCAAAAGATCAAATACTTCACCCTGAGGGATATTAGTATATAGTACTGCAATTTGTTGCCAATGATTGGTTTTTTTGAGACGAAAGCTTTTGTGACTGTGTTTGCATCTATGAGCACATCTTCCCTTGGCAATAGAACTTTTGAAGAGTTTTTGAAAAATTTTGATATTAATAATAATAATAAAGTAAAGTGACCTCTCCTATGCCGGGTCTGATTGCTATACAGATCCTTTGGTAGTGGTCCTACAAACTAAAACATTGATCTTAAGAATGTGTTTTTGATTTATGGCGTGTAAAAATTGAAAAAATAGATCCAAAAACCACCCCTTATTATTGTGTATGCATACTTATACCACCAGCATGGCCCAGGCAGCCCTGGTACACCTACCTCAACGTCCGCTTCTTGTTCCAAACAAAATAGATCTTTTAACACAGGAAGGAGGGTTGCTACTGTACCCCTGCAGGATTCCCTTCATCTGACAGCATGGAGATTGAAAGGGAAGTATTGAGCCATCTCCCTATCCCAATGGAAATTCAGGAAATTCTTATTTCATCAAGAAGACCATCCACAAGGAAAACCTATGCAGCTAAGTGGCATGGATACCATCACTGGTGCAACTCTGTGTCGCTCAACCCCTTTCACTCCTCGCCGGAACAATTTCTAAAATATCTACACTTACTGTTTATCTCAGGGTAGGCAGTGTCATCCATTTGGATTCACCTCAGCGCCATATCAGCACACCACCCTGCGGTTCAAGGAGCTTCCATGTCCACGCACCCCCTCATATCCCGTTTCATGAGAGGTGCTCTGAGGCTTCACCCTCCAGTCTCACACCCAGGTGTACCTTGAGACTTGAACGTCGTTCTGGAGAGCTAATGCTCCCACCCTTTGAGCCGATGTAAACTTCATTAAAATGTCTCACGTGGAAGGTTTATTTCTGATAGCAATAACATCGGCAAGGCGAGTTGGTGAGCTACAAGCGCTAGTTCATTACTCACCTTATCTGAAATTCTTCCATGACAAAGTCACCCTGCAGACCCATCCATCCTTTCTTCTGAAGGTACTGTTGGCTTTTCATCTCAATCAAACAGTAACATTGCCGACTTTCTTTCCTAAGCCACATGCATCCAGCCGAGAAACCCTACTTCACACGTTGGATTGCAAAAGAGCGTTAGCCTACTTCAAGCAAAGAACTAGTGCACTAAACTGGCATTCACAGTTTTTTCTGTCCTTTAACCCGAATGCCCCAGGATTGTTAGGCAACTGGTTGACTCAATACATCCACTTCTGCTATTCTACCAGACCAGAGCGTTTGGCATCAAAGGTCAAGGCACATCAGTTGAGAGTGATGACTACTTCGATTGCCCACTTACGGCAGCTGCCAATTCAGGACATATGCAAAGCTGCTACATGGTCATCGCCGCATACCTTCATATTTCATTACTGCCTCCATCAGCACGTAAGCTCTGACGCTTCCATGGAGCAGGAGATGCTACGTTATGCTACTAATTCTTAAGACTGTTTTCAAGACTGTCCATATCTGACAGAGACACGTCGCACAGATGATCCTACTCATTTCAGGTCAGGTAGAACACTTCGGATCGGGCAACTGCCTGTGCTTCGTTGTTCCCTATCTGGGGATTCCCAGACAGCATGGCTAATTCAGCCTGCTTATTTGTGGGGAAAAAAGCAAGTTTGCTTACTGTAAATGGTGTTTTCCATAGATAGCAGGATGAATTAGCCATGCGTCCCCCACCCACCTCCCAGGACAGTCTCTATCCTTCTGCCTGCCTTACTATATGCTTCTGTTTCTGTGCTTTTAAATCAACTGAGGAGAGACAGTCCGTCGCACGGGAAGCAAAGTTCTGAACATCCTAAGAGAAGTTCCCGCATCGGGCCACCAGGGGGCAGTCCAAGACAGCATGGTTAATTCATCCTGCTTTCTACGGAAAACACCATTTACGGTATGCAAACTTGCTTTTCTGAGCATCACTGTATAGTTGCACAAATATTACAAAAATATGAACCCACATGTAGGTTGCGCTCAGAGGAAACGGGACTTTTAAAGCTTCCATCAAATAGCGATTACAGGTCAGAAATGATCCAGAGTAGATCCATGTTGTTTGTAGCACCCTCTTTGTGGAATTCCTTCCCAAGGGAATTAAGGCAGGAAATGATTTAAAGAAATGTAGAAAAGAGCTGAAGGCGTTTTTGTTTAAAATTGCTTTCGGATAGCTGTTTTAATATTAACAATTTGGAATTTTAGAATCTTAATGTTGTATTTATATATCTGTTTTGAATGTTTTTTAATGTAAACTGTATATATGTTTTATGTTTGAGTGTTGCAGTTGCTACTCACACCAAACTGTTGATTAGGAAGAAGAGGGATATGAGTCACTTTACCCTCCATTGCCTTAGGTATAAAGTTAGATTGTAAGCTCTCTGGGGACAGGGAAATACCTATAGTACCTGAATGTAATCCGCTTTGAAGTGCCAAAAAGTGGAATACAAAAATCTAAATAAATAAATAAATTAAATATTTTGTAATAGCCTTTTTGGTTTTTATATTAATATATGTGAGGATACATTTCAACTGACCATGGCCTTCACAAAGTAGAAGAGGGTGCAGGGCTTCTTTGTTCTGAGTATAGAATTTCATAAAGCAAAATGCAATGCCATGAGGTTTTATGGTAGTCTAGATCAGTGGTTCTCAACCTTTCTTCGGCTGGGACACCCCTGACAGATGGTTCTCACATGTATGACACACTGAATATGTGACTGTCACGGGGCAAAATGTAAATATACATTATGCATCCTCAGGAACCCCCTAGACCTCCAACAATGGGTGCAGAGCAGAACTAGGGCATTACCCGTACAACTCACCATACAAAAAAAATATTCTGGTTCTGATTGACATCTCAGTAAAAGCAAAACAAACTCCTTTTACTGGCAGGCACAATACCCCTCCTTATGAAAAGACAGTAATTTACCACTACAAATATTTAACCAGGCCCTAAACACTAATACACCTCCTATTAGGAAAACAGAGCAAGCCAAGCTGCTATAGATAGATACCCACTCAGAAATAATTGTAAAACTATACTAATAAATGTTAAAAAAAAAACAAACCAAAAAACAAAACAAACAGCTGATGAACAGATTAACATCCAACAATTAAAAACTCATAAAAATATTAAACATTGTCCAAATATCAATAAAATATTTCAAAACAGCAGACACATCACATAATACCCAATAATTAAAATGGTAGTCAATCAAGAAAAATAAACTTAAAAAGCCACCTTTCCCTTGCAGGCCAATAGCATTCACCAGAAGCAGCAGTGGCTGCTGAAGCTCTGTCCTCACAGTCCTCTTCCTTAGGGCCCACAACCAGTCACTCACACACAGTCTTTGTCTCACACAGACCAGTAACCTCCCTAACTAGTCTGTCTTCTTCACACACACACCAGTCACCTTACTGACCAGTCTGTTTCTCTCTCACACACACCAGTAATCTTCCTGACCAGTCTGTCTCTCTCACAGAAACACATCACCTCTGACCAGTCTCTCTCTCAATCACACACATACTCTGTTACATACAAGCTCTCAATCACACACAAATGCTCTTGCTCCCATTCTACCACAACCCACAAAGCTGCCACTCATCACCCAGGCACCCATTCTACCACACACACACAAAGCTGCCACTCACACACCCCCATTCTACCACACACACACACACAATGCTGCCACTCACGCACCCAGGCACCCATTCTAACACACACACACAAAGCTGCCACTCACGCATCCAGGCACCCATTCTAACACACACACACAAAGCTGCCACTCACGCACCCAGGCACCCATTCTACCACACACACACACACACACACACACACACACACACACAGCTTCCACTCACGCACCCATTGTACCACAGACACACAAAGCTGCCACTCATACACACACACAAGCTCACATGGGGCCTCTTCTCATTGTTTGGCTCAATAAGCCTGGCTTCTGTTTATCCACTGCCGCTGGCCTGACCTCTGGCGGCATGCAACGTCTCTCCAGCCGCCGCCAGCCTGGCCTCCGGCGGTGCGCGAGGTTTCTCTGCTCTTCAACCGCTGCCGGCCTTGCCTCCAGCGGCGGAGCACGGGGTCTCTCCGCTCTTCGGTCCCACAGGCCTGGCCTCCGGCGATGCACAGGGTTTCTATGCTCTTCGGCCCCGCCAGCCTGGCCTCCGGTGGTGGCGCAAAGGTCTCTCCACTCTTCAGCCACCGCGGCACGCAGCGTCTGTCCGCTCTTCGGCCCCATCCCTGGGGAGAAGGGAAGCACAAGTGGGGCAATGGGACGCTGGGAGCCGCGACACACCTGCCGGTGCTTGGCGACACACTGGTTGAGAATCGCTGGTCTAGAGTATATTGTATTAATTAGTGGATTCTGAAATCTAGTCTGCTGTTTAGCAACCTAGTCAGTTCTTTCAAACCTGAGAGCTACAAAAATAAACCTTGATGGACTGGTAAAGATCTCATTGTCATACTTAGGATGGCATTCTGCATTTAAATTTGTATTTTCCATATTTCAAACAGATGCTCATTATCATTACTTGCTTCGAGAGGAGAACAGAAAGTGTCCGAACTGCCACCTTGCCATAAATATCCAATCAGTAAACTTCCTGAAGAATTGTCGCCTCGCCAGTTTTCCTTTGATGGAAACTGGAGGAATGTCATGCTACCAACAGCTGGCGGAGAAAGAGGTAAAAGTTTCACATTAATATACGGGTTTAGTTGTGAATGTATTGACTTATGTAGTGGGTGCCTAACGTTCAGCCAGTGACAAAGAGAAGTTCATTAACTCTTGGGAGATTTAGTCAGACCACTATATTGCAATAGCAAAAAGAAATATAGTAAAAGCTCCATTATCCGGAAGATAACTTTCCTCTGCTCTGCTCTGTGTTCTCTAGCCTCATCCCTCTCCTCCTGTTCTCTGCAGGAGACAGGAGATAAAAGGAGAGGAAATGACAGGAGGGGAGGACTGGATTAGGGAGCAGAGTGTAACAAAAACAGACCAGAATAGTGCAGGTAATTTATATGTAATGGAAATGTTAGTGCAGACCAGATCAGCCAGTAGGGAGCATTTATATTTATTTATTTACTTTATGTCCTGCACTTTCCTAGATTCAGGGCGGGTTACATAATTGACCTCCATAATTAAAAACACAAATAAACACAAATCAGACAAAGCATGCTATCATTGGTTACACTCAGGCAGGCCGATGCTATAAGATGCATCCAGCTGAGTGCATGGGTTTACTCGTTTGCTGAGCGCACGTTTTGTGTGCGCAGTAATAGTGTCTGATGCAGCAAGGAGATTAGCGCGTCTTAAGATGCGCACCCTAACAAAAGCAAATCATATAGTACCCATTGCATTTAAATCCTGTATAAATGAAGACATTAGCTATTTCACTCAACACACAATAAAGCTCTGGAATTTGTTGCCAGAGGATGTGGTTAGTGCAGTTAGTGTAGCTGGGTTCAAAAAAGGTTTGGAGGAGAAGTCCATTAACTGCTATTAATCAAGTTTACTTCGGGAAAAGCCACTGCTATTACTGGCATCAGTAGCATGGGATCTTCTTGGTGTTTGGGTACTTGCCAGGTTCTTGTGGCCTGGTTTGGCCTCTGTTGGAAACAGGATGCTGGGCTTGATGGACCCTTGGTCTGACCCAGCATGGCATGTTTTTAGATTCTTATGATGCAGGACAGCGTGCCCAAACACTGGGCGCCCAACACACATTTTTTTATGCCGGAAAATTAACTCCAGCTCTGGAGGAAGAGCAATGTTTATGCGCAGTCAAGGACTGCAGTTTTTTCTGCTTTTCTGTACAACATTTGGGAGTGCTCAGCAATTAATGCCTGCTCCGGGCAGGCGATAATTTCTGAGCGCAAAAATGTGCGTCTTCGACGCACTTGTTTTTTGCATTCGGAGTGAATAACTAATAGCCTCATTCACATGCATTTGCATGTGATGAGCACTATTAGTTTCACCCCGCATTGGACGCACATTGTGGAGGCGCTAATCCCCTTATTGCATAAGGACATTAGGTGGCGCCTATACAACCTGCGTCCAACTGTGCGGGTTAAACAGTGTGCTCGGCTGCACACACATTCCGCTCTCTTATATAACACTCAACTTCCTGTTATTTTTTTAAACCAGCTGCACTGGGATATGAATTGGTGAGCCTTTAAGCACTAATAAATAACAATTACCAGATGAGCTACTGTGCTCATTAACCTCGTGTAAATAACTTAGGTTAGCTCACACCTATTGTGTCATAGGATTCAGATCATGTATAACAAACTGGAATGTTCAGATTGGCCATTCACTGCTGGTTCCAGAGGGTAAGATTGGACAGTGAAAGTCTGCTGGGACATCACAGTGGCAGTGAAGAAAGAAAAATTTGTAAGCCTGTTCATCTTTTTTTTTTTTTTAAATCCATTTTCTGATTACCTTGGTCTCGTTTAGGAAAATCTTATCACCCACATTACTAACCTTGGATTTCATTACATTGTCTCTTATCTTTGGCTCAGGGTGTTTTAAGTTGTGTCTTGAGTAATTAGATGACAGTGATGGTCTGATCTTGTGCCTCAGGGTGCAAAGCTCCATGCCACAGCACAAGTAATCCAGATTTGATTCCGCTCATCTGACACAGTCGGTCAAGCCAAGGCATGCCACAGAGGTGGTACATGCAGGCAGGCAGGAAAGACAGTGATGGTTCCTACCATCCAACTGGCAGCACTGATGATGCTCTTCAGAGGAGTTGCCTCTGCACCACGCAGGACAAAGATGGGGAAAGAGAAAAAAAGAATGTCACAAAGAATTTTTTTTTTTTACATTTTTCTAAAAAACAAAACAAAAAAACCTATATCTAGAAAATCCCATTGAGGTGCAGTATGGTTTTCTGAGCATATCATTCTTGGCAGAAATCAGAAGTTTCTCTTGATTACCACTTCAGATGTTAATTTTGGAAGTGTTGTAGATACCAAAGGCAGAAGGCACCAGTTTACTTGCAATCTTTTTTGTAAACATGTTTGGAGTACCTTAGGCTTGTTGTCACTGTTTCAAAACATCTCAGAAAGTACATGTGCATATGTAGCACATGCACTTTCTGCCAAATGGTTTCCCAAAGGCCTTATGTCTCACAAGAACTTCTGCTGTTTTAACCTGATGTTGGTGAATAGGACGGTTCTAGTAACCCCTTACCATTTTTTAAATGTTGGTTATTTTTTTAAACAGCGTTTATGTCGAGCCTGGGACAGAAAGACTGCAGAGAGAGTGTTATGATGCCAAACTGTCTAGAAGGAATTCAGGGCTCCAAAATAAATAAAATGCCTGTATTACACGTACGCAAAGGACTTGTTCCTGATGCCCCTAAACCGCATGAAATCAGGTAAATGTTCAGTGGAACAGAACTAGGGCAAACAGCAAAGTGAAGCAGTTGAGCTTCTACTCAGTGCCCTGGTAGATTTTTATGTAATATTAGTGTGTATGAACAGAGTTTCTTTCTCTGGCTAAGAGAAATAATATGGGCCAGATTTTTAGTACCTACACGCGGGCGTAGATTTGTGCGTTCAACCCAGCGCGCACAAATCTATGCCCGATTTTATAACATGCACGCGCAGCCGCGCGCAGGTTATAAAATCCAGGGTCGGCGATCGCAAAGGGGTGCACACTTGTGCACCTTGCGCGTGCCGAGCCCTAGGGGAGCCTCAATAGCTTTCCCTGTTCCCTCCGAGGCCGCTCCGAAATCGGAGTGGCCTCGGAGGGAACTTTCCTTCCGCCCCCCCCCCCCCCCCACTTTCCCCTTCCTTCCCCTACCTAACCCGCCCCCCAGCCCTACCTAAACCCCCCCATACCTTTATTTTAGAAGTTGCGCCTGCCTTTGGGCAGGTGAAGGTTGCGCGCACCGAATACCGGCACGCGATCCCCAGGCCTAGCGGCCCTACGAAGGCCTCTAGCCACGCCCCCGCCCCCGGACCGCCCCATTTCTCAAGCCCTGGAACATACGCACGTCCCAGGGCTTGCGCACATCGCCGGGCCTAAGCAAAATAGACTCGGCTCGCAAAACTCCCCTGCGCGTAGGGCTTTTAAAATCTGCCCTTATATGAATAGGATACAAAGCTTGGTTGCACTATTGTAGTGTCCTAATGTAATAAACTGTTATTTGATGCATGGGAGCAGGGTTGCTTTCTGCATTAGTTTTTAATACTGTAAATGAATAATAATGTCATCCACTAACAGCTCACATGTTAATAACCAGACCTGCAGTGGTGCATTTCTATCACTTTCCAACATGTCTGAAAAGCACTTATGTGGTGGTTCAATTCATCTGTCTGTCCATCCAACTGGAGGTATAATAACTTTTGTTAAAGTGAACCAATCAGGTTCAAGTGGTCCTGGGATTTACCGCATTGACAATCATCAGAGCCCTGATCAGTGAAAAGCTGAGAACACTATAAAATCTATGTATGTGCGTGGTTTTGCTACATGTGTTTGTGTATATCTGTCTATCTATTGATAGATATAGATATGGATATACTGGTTAAAGAGATTAGAAATTTGAAACCTGAGAACAAAACATAATTATCCCCAGATATGACTTAATTTTTAAATGTTCATAAAGGAAAGTTACTCCTGTTGTTGACAGATCACCCAGTTACAGAGATTATATAGTGTATCAGGATTTCCAGAAAGCATTTAACATGGTATAGGGAGCAGTATTCTATTGTGGATTGGGAATTGGTTAAAAGATAGGAAACAGAGAGTAGGTCTAAATGGTAAATTTTCTCAAAAGACAAAGGTGAAGAGTGGAGTGTCCCAGGGATCTGTTCTGGGACCACTGCTTTTTAGCATATTTATAAATGATCTAGAAATGGGAACAACGACTGAGGTGATCAAATTTACTTGGCTTTATGATATAGTTACTAGAGATGTGAATCGTGTCCTCGATCGTCTTAACGATCGATTTCGGCTGGGAGGGGGAGGGAATCGTATCGCAGTTTGGGTGTTTAGAGTATCGTAAAAATCGTTAAAATCGTGAACCGGCACACTAAAACCCCCTAAAACCCACCCCCGACCCTTTAAATTAAATCCCCCACCCTCCCGAACCCCCCCCAAATGCCTTAAATTACCTGGGGGTCCAGCGGCGGTCCGTAGCTAAATCGGGGAAGGGGGAGGGCAGGAAAACCGGCACACTAAAACACCCTAAAACCCACCCCGACCCTTTAAATTAAATCCCCCACCCTCCCGAACCCCCCCCCCCCGCAAATGCCTTAAATTACCTGGGGGTCCAGCGGCGGTCCGTAGCTAAATCGGGGGAAGGGGAAGGGCAGGAAAACCGGCACACTAAAACATCCTAAAACCCACCCACGACCCTTTAAATTAAATCCCCCACCCTCCCGAACCCCCCCAAATGCCTTAAATTACCTGGGGGTCCAGCGGGAGTCAGGAACGGCCTCCTGCAATTGAATCGTGTTGTCTTCAGCCGGCGCCATTCTGCGCCGCCATTTTGCAAAATGGCGGTGCAAAATGGCGGCGGCCATAGACCAACACGATTCGACTGCAGGAGGTTGTTCCGGACCCCCGCTGGACTTTTGGCAAGTCTTGTGGGGGTCAGGAGGCCCCCCCAAGCTGGCCAAAAGTCCCTGGGGGTCCAGCGGGGGTCCGGGAGCGATTTCCTGCCGCGAATCGTTTTCCGTACGGAAAATGGCGCCGGCAGGAGATCGACTGCAGGAGGTTATTCAGCGGGGGTTCCGGACCGGCTGAACGACCCCCCGCTGAACAACCTCCTGCAGTCGATCTCCTGCCGGCGCCATTTTCCGTACGGAAAACGATTCGCGGCAGGAAATCGCTCCCGGACCCCCGCTGGACCCCCAGGGACTTTTGGCCAGCTTGGGGGGGCCTCCTGACACCCACAAGACTTGCCAAAAGTCCAGCGGGGGTCCGGAACGACCTCCTGCAGTCGAATCGTGTTGGTCTATGGCCGCCGCCATTTTGCGCTGCCATTTTGCAAAATGGCGGCGCAGAATGGCGCCGGCTGAAGACAACACGATTCAATTGCAGGAGGCCGTTCCGGACCGCCGCTGGACCCCCAGGTAATTTAAGGCATTTGGGGGGGGGGTTCGGGAGGGTGGGGGATTTAATTTAAAGGGTCGGGGGTGGGTTTTAGGGTGTTTTAGTGTGCCGGTTTTCCTGCCCTCCCCCTTCCCCCGATTTACGATTTTTTGACGATAAATCGGGGGAATTGGTATTGTATCGTGGCCCTAACGATTTTTGACGATTTAAAATATATCGGACGATATTTTAAATCGTCAAAAAACGATTCACATCCCTAATAGTTACTGTATTTGTCAGATGATAAGACTTTGTTTACAAAAACAAATGGCGGTTTTTGGTCTGCAGATAAAAAATGCCCTCCATTCCTCAGCACACATCTCCAAATTCACTTCTGCAGTAGCGGCCTGCCAGGAGAATAATTCTGACAGTTCCAGTGTTTTCCTGTAACAAAGTCTTTTTTTACTAATCTGCACATCCCAGCAATGGGAGCAGAGGCAGCTTAGGATGATTCTTCCTGCCACTTTTGGGGTTCTCTACTACCACGACAATCAGACCTGCACTGACATGCTCCCCTGATCTAGGGACTAAGCAAGCCAGAGATAGTTAATTCTAGTGTCTGTCTTTCCTACCCACTCAACCCTTGATTTTTAGGCTCGAGACACTTTCTCATTAAAAATCAATCAGGGTCTTATCTAAATCATACTATTGTTCCAGCCCTTATTGAAAGTTTAATCATCCCCTTGTAGGACACTAGCTGATTAATTAGTAAATTCACCTGTAAATTTAAAGTACTCTCATCCCAACTCCCTTAATATCCTAAACTTAACTAGGAACTCAATAAAACCAAGATGAAGGCAGCAGTCCAGCAGCAAGAGGGGGGCTTTCCAGTCTTTTGCATTGAGTGTCACATGTATGATTTTTTTACCCGCTGGTGAGAGATTGTATATGTGTACTCAGTGCAAAGAGCTCCTGGCTCTCAGGGAACGAGTCCGATCTCTGGAGGCTAGAGTAACAGACTTGGAGGAGCTGAGGCAGACAGAGAGCTACATTGTTGAGACCTTCAGGGACATAGTAGCCAAGTCCCAAATCCAGGCTGGCAGCCCTAGTTGCTGCCTTGGATCAGAAAGGTCTCCCAGTAGGAGAACATCATCCTGGTGTAGCAGGAAGTGATCCTGTAGCAAGGACCTGCTCTCCTGGTGATGTATTGTCCTCTTGCACTGAGGACAAGTCTCCCAGGGCTACTGCCCAGGAGGGAAGGGTTAGGCCGGCCATCATAGTTGGTGATTCGATTATTAGAAATGTAGATAAGGTGGCTGGTGGATGTGAGGACCGCCTAGTAACTTGCCTGCCTGGTGCGAAGGTGGCAGACCTCATGTGTCACCTAGATAGGATTATAGACAGTGCTGGGGAGGAGCCGGCTGTCGTGGTACATGTGGGCACAGGCTCTCACCCTATGAGGGTGAGAGCCTGTGTGTGCAAAGCCCTGGGACAGGGCTTTGCAGATAGCACATACTCAAGCCAATGCAATATCAGCAGGCAGAGAATGGGCTCTCAAGATTTGTTCAGATAAAAATAATATAATAATTTTCTTTAATTAGTAATGTGCAATAATTTTCTTTAATTAGTAATGTGCAATATAGAAAAGTTATTTTTCAAAGATACAGGATTTTTCCCATCATAAGGCTGGCCTCTCCACCTGGCTCAATGACCCTTCCCAGCTGTCTCCCCATATGACTTGAACTCCTTCCCCATGCTTGATCTCTCCTTCCCCTTGGATCAATCCCCTATTTTACTTGCTACCTCCTTTTCCCCCAGGGCTGACCCCTCTCCCATCCCTTCCCCGCCCCCCCATCAGATTTCTCTCTTCCCCATCAGGCTCAACTCCCTTCCCCTCATTTTCTCTCTTCCCCACACCCACAAGGTTTAAATCCTTCCCCAATTCTCTATACCCCCCCCAAGTTCTCTCCCCTTACCCCAACAAGACCCCCTGTCACTCCGTCTGCCTCTCCACCCAGGCATGACTCCTGAGTTGGGGGGGGGGGGAGGCAGACAGAGATCTTCCTCTCCTCTACTTCTCTCCCCTCACTCCAGTAAGACCCATCTCCCCCAGCGTTCTCTCTATCAGCCTCTCTTTAGCAAGACCCCCAGTTCTCTTCCCCCAAGATCACTGTCTACTTCACTCGTTCAGGCTCCACTGTACTCCCACTACTCCCTCCTTTGGGTCACATATGCCAAGGCAGATACTGCAGTCTCATCTCTTCTGACCTGCATGAGCCAATGTCAACTCTCCCAACTCTCTTCTGGTCCACTTAAGCCAGCCCTCCATTGCTCCTCTCTGGTTTCCAGTTGACACCAACACTATTCCTTCCTTCCTTCTGGCCTTCACAAGCATACACTACCATTGGACTCTGGCACTTCTAGGTTAAAGCACATTAAGCTTTAACCCGTATTCTCTATTGTATTATTTTATAATTACTACCTGCCTTACCTTCTTTCCAGCTGTTTAAGCTTCCAAGTTCTTACTCCTTGTTGAATGTAACTTTGCCTTTTTCATCTCAATTGTTTAATTACTTTAGTTGTCGCTTCAGTTTATACCCTTGTTCAATGTAAACCGATCCGATATGGTTATTACTATGAAGGTCGGTATAAAAAAGTGTTAAATAAAATAAATAAAATTGCTGCTGCTGCTGCTTTGTGGTCCCTGTGCCTAATTCTGTAGGGCATATGCAGAATTCTGCACAGCTGGACAATTCTAAACAAATTATGTGCAACTGTACAATGCAGAATTCCCCCAGGAGTAACACAAGCTACCATTGTGTCCAAAGGATTTATAACCCATGATGGATTGTTGCATGGCTTTCAGTTTTCTGTTCTTAGGTGAAAGCCAATAATGTGGATACTAGGAATTACAGATTAGAGAGAGGTATGAAAATTCATTGATTTAATTATTAACTTATCAATTTATTTTAGCTTCTGCAATGGATATGGGACAAGTTCTGCCACAAGTTACTTACCTTCTACTACCTTATTGCAGAATCAAAAAAATGAGTTTATGGAAAACAGGTATATTTTTTTCCTATAGTTTTTTTATTTATTGATTTTTAACATTCAGGAAAGTATTTAATATGCCTTCGGGTTGTACTAACTTGTACCCCGATTCCTTAAAATCTCAGTGTCAGCAGAGGTTGGCCAGCACTTGAGTGGACTGCCTCCAAGCTACATTGGGTGCTGAACAATAGGAAATGATGTTGATGGTCATGATTTCCCTCTCATTGTTTACTGAAACAATGCTTCAACATGATGATAGGGATTATTGTACTCTTGATTGCTATCATTAGGATGAGACATTTAAAACATGCCCCAGTGTCACTGGGAGTGAGCCTAAGACCTTATCGGGAGGCACCAATCCGAATAGACTCTTAGTGGTTGAGTGTTTGCACACACATTGTGGGGAAAAAGCTGTAGGACTTTTCAGAGGAATAAAGACTTGTTAATTCTGGAGTCTTGGCTAAATTGCAACACAAGTTATACAATCTGAAAAACAACCCAACCTAGGTTTAGAAATGCCATGAATTCTTTAATTATATGTATCTCTTTTTAAGCTCTGTATAGCTCTTTGAACAATGCGCTAATGATCATAGGTAGCCTTCGACTGGCAAGAGCTTGGAAGCAAATTTGAACAGATATGTCAGCAATGCCTCCATTTGTTCCTGCTTTGCTCATTTAATTGTGATGGTAGCTCTGTTGGAGTCTTTAAATGTGAATAACAAATGAACTATCAGTCATAAAAAGGTATAAAATATGACTAGATCATAATTTCCCTTTATTGGAATAATGCAGCTTTAAGGATTATTTCTAGAACTCTTTATTTCACAAACAGACTAAGCTATTTGAAAATTGTAAGCTGAAATGTTCCAGAGATGTCATTACATGAAAAATGTGTATTTAATTAACTATCTCCAGGAGCTCAAAAATACAATTATTACTATTAAAACTCATTCTTCCATCCACTGTCACAGAATGAGGCTTGTCTTTAAAGAGTATTCTGCCTGCTCTAAGAGGACCTGGAAACTTCTGACTCTTTTTCATTTGGTAGTGTAACATTTCCTTTTTCCATGTTTTATTCTTTTCTCATGCAGCAACAAGCTGTCATTAAATCAGCCTAGCTTGTTGCCTCTTGAGAAATTTGTGCCCTCTTAAATTCCTTAAACTATTCAGGCAAACCAGACCAAACAAAGTATCAGGATAAAGATTCAAAGATGGACTGATGTCGTAAAAAATGGGCATGCAGTTTGTTTTTTTAATAAATATTTTTTGTTTTGACTGGAGTGCGTGGCTGGTTCCTGTGTAACAGAATTTGACAATGGATATTCTTGCAATGCTTTAACCAAAAGCATTGAGTTAATTCTAGTATTTTTACTCCAGTTACTTTGTTTCTACTGCTTCACCCCCTCTTTGCCTATCCTTCCTCCACTATCCTTTCATCTCCACTCGTTGCCATATCATATAATGTCAATGTACACTTCCGCTTAACAACGTTTTTAACTTTTATGCACTGATGCCAATGTGGCTGCCCATTCTGTGGAATACCTATTTCCAAGAATATAATTTCAAGTTGGAGGTTATTGATAACTTTTCAAAAAAATCTCTTGAAAAAAATTGCATTAAATTTGAGATTGAGAAACAACGGCATTATAAAGTTTTTGCCTTAAAAAATAAGCGGCAGTGTTAATCACGCGTTGAAAAAAAAGGTTACCCTGTGATTGAAATTTGAATGGGCAGCCACATTGGCATCAGTGCATAAAAGTTAAAAACGCTGTTAAGCGGAAGTGTACATTGGCCCACGAATGAGGGTATACCTTATTCAATGAATTGCGTGATATATGTGACTTCATTTCGGGTTATTGTTATTACTTAGTCACATTTCTTCCAGTTCTATTTTGAATATCATGTAATGTATCATATAATGTAAGGAATATTTAAGTTACCATATACTATGTTGATAGAATGTAAGACATCTTGCAGGATATATTGTTGCCCCCATTTTCATTTGAAATATAATGTAAAAAATATTATGAAGTTGCAATGTAAAATAAGCATTCATCTTCTTAGAATCCTAGTTGCACTGTAAACTGATGTGATATTCCAGATCGAACACTGGTATAGAAAAACAAACAAATAAATATCAATTCAAACAGTTATTTGTTATAATGTAACTTTCTACACTGATCTTTTCCATTTCCTCCTCTCTATCCGTTCTTTGTAAACCGATGTGATGTCTACACGAAATTCGGTATATAAAAGTGTTAAATAAATAAATAAATTACTATTATGAATATGTGTGCCCCAAGGAACTGATTTATTATTGTGCCTGAATTTCCAGCTCACTCAGGTGGGACAGAATGGATGAGGGCAATTTCAAAGATGGGCATGAATCAGCCATTATTCAGGGGGTGATGTAACGTTATCTAATGACACCAACTTGGACTCAGCTCTCAGAACTCGGTAAAAATTTTACTGAGCATGCATGGGAATTCCACATGTATGAGCGCTACCTAGACAAGCTCCTCAGTCTTTCTTCATTTGAGTTATCACACGGATGTGTTCTCAGTCTCTCTCCCCCTTTCTTTCTTTTTTTTTTTTTTTTTTTTTTAAGATTCGTTGGAGCTTATTCTTGGCTTCATTCTGCCTCATTGCATCATTTTTGTTTTTGCTGCTTCCTCAGCAGCCCCTAAACAGAACTATTCAGTTCTACAGAAAAAAAATAGAATAAAAGTATGGAAATGACTAAGACCAAGAAGATCACAGTCAGCAGTTTTAAGGTCTGCATTTGTGAGTGCCGGATGTCCATCAAAGATACATTCTCAGTTTGCTGTTATTGCCCGGGCCTGAAGCATGATACATTCAACTGCCACTGTTATGGTAAGATGTCCACAAATGTGCAACACTACCACACTTGGAAAATGGAGGCCCTGCAGAATGCGCCATTGGGCAAAAGCCCGAAGCTGCAGTGTGAGGTAAAGCAGTAGAACCGCTCCATGAGTCGTTGATGGAATCTTGATTCAGGAAGAAGAGACTGGATTCTTCCTCCCCTCTTTCCCACAAGTCTTGGAAGGCTGTCCCTGTGGCATCAGTTCCTGGATCCATCATAGGTCACGGGTTGAACTTGGTGCAGTTAAATTGCTGGCCAAGGTGCCAAAGAAGTGCAAGTGATCCCTTCTGGCACAGTCTACCTTGGCACCGAAAAAGCCAGTGCTGTCAGCGCAGGGCTCCACTGGAGAGGAACCATCCTCAGCTCCAAGGCATGAGGGCAACTCCTTGGTGCAAATGCTGTCATTTATGATGGTGCAGAAGATCCTCATGGAGCCAAGCCATCTGTTCTATCTGAATCCAATGCAGGCTAACATGCCATCCATTTTACTGGCACAGAATATTTTGGCATGGCCTCCTAAGGCTGCTTTCTTGTCTGAGCAGAGCACCTTGCTGCATAAGCACAAGAGACCTGTGCTTATGCAGCAAGCTTATGCCAGTCAGTAAGATGTGTTGCCTACAAATGGCATGGAGCACATCTGAGCCAGATGATTCTATGGTTATTTATTTATTTAAAGTCTTTTCTTACCGTCGCTAAGTTATATACCATCGCAACGGTTTACATGTAGGCACATAAGTAAGTTTGGAGTTAGCGTACTATAGTACATTCTAACAAGTGCCATTAAGTTTCAGTTACATTAAATCATAAAAATACTTACAAATGTTTAGTGATGTAGGTTCTGACCAGGTATACCTATAAGGTACTTTTACAGGTTAAAAAAAATCACATTTACTGTGTTATATTATTACATTTATTGTGTACTCAATTTGTTAAAATATTGTAATGCACATTTATGAGAATAGTGCTGTGTGCCGGTGCTCTTCTGTTTATTCCAGTGTATTGTCTATTCTCCGGTCTCTTTATAAAAGGCTTGTTTAAAAAGCCATGTCTTTAGGCTTCTCTTGAATGTTTTGGGGTCTCTCTGTTACAAATGTGGCCTTAAGTTCTCACTCAGCGCCAGCAGCCTCAGCAGCCCTTAATGAAGATAAGCCAATCTGGGGAAGAATGACTTCTTAAGTCCTAAAGACCAACGAGGGGAATTTGAGCCTCTTCTGTCCAAGTTGAAGGACATCTTCCCACATAGTGGGGCTTCTCAAAATGCCCCAGAAACTCATGTTGTGCCCCAGGGGCTTCCGCTGGTGAGAGAAAGTTCCCTCTTTGAAGTGGTAGATTCATCTCCTTCAGGGGAGTTCCTTCATGGATCGGAAAGGGAAGAAGTGGGGTCAGTTCATTTTAAGTTCCTGTCAGATGTTTCCCTCTCATACAAGTGGAGGTCCCCCTCCTCGTGTGTCATCTTCATCAGCGGGGTCATGGCTCATCATGCTCCAGTGTAGGGGAAAGAGGAAGAAGATTCCATGGGGTTTCTTCAGATCCTTTACCAGACATGCCTCAGCATATCTCTCCTCCAGATCATCTCTGCTGCTCATATTATTTTGATAAGCTAGTGAAGACACTGTCCACTAGTGTCAGGAAGGAGAAAAGCCCAAGAGCAGTTGTTTTTGGGCAGCTTCATTTTCTTCAACCACCAGCAACATTTGTGCCATTGTGATGTATAGACTTCTCAAGGACCTGCAAATGAGGATGTGGGATACACTGACAACATGCCTTTTGGTGGCCCAGAAAGTTGACCTAATCTAAAAGGGGTATTCAGCCATTGTACCACAGAGCTGGCATTAAAGCACGCAAAGCTCTCATGATCACTCTAATATGCTTTTTGGGAAAGATCCAAAGGCACTGTATGTGTTTGCAAAAAATGTTTTACATGATCCATATTTAGCACTCAAATTGCAGTTCATCAGCTGTACATGGTGCAGTATTTGCACACGTGCATACAAAAATTTAAACCTTTTTCAGAATCATCAGACCTAGGAAAGTGGACTTCAATCGAGCAGTGGAAGACAAAACAAATGTGAGAAGCATTTGATCAGCTCAGAATAAGAAGCATTTGACACTGGATTCAAGACTTCAACTGCTTCAATAGGTGCTCAAAGACTTGCATAGTTGTGAACAAATGGCTTTCAGGAAGAGGTGCATAACCATCTGGCAGATATACCCGGTAGAGGGACAACTTGTTTGGCGACAAGGTAAAGGAGACGGTGGCTCTGATTAAGGAGCATCAATCCACCTTACAGTTGTTACCCGGGGTAGCAGGGAACCAGCAGGCCCTTCAAGTTCTTTCAAATGTGCCCCTTCCACACTTTTCAATGCTATCATGCTCCTTCAGCAGTGACTGCCTGCTAGAGGTCAGCAGAGGGAAAGGCGTCACCCAAAGGCCTAGTAGCAGTTGCATCTAAGCCCGGGAATAGTTTTTGACATTCTTGAGGAGGGGGAGAGGGACCCAGATCTTAGTTCTAGAATGGATCTGTATCATCATGTTATAAACTGTGAGGTTTGGGTGGACCCTTGGACACTGTGGCAGCTGACTACGCCCACAGGGGGAAGTCCCGTGAGGAGCCACAGGTCAGGCTTAGCTCAGGATACACAAACACAGAGTTTGATCTTTTATTAGACTGTGTAAGGAAGCCACCAGGGATGGCAGTAATGAGCATCTGGAATAGCCTGGCAGGGCTGGTATCCCTCAGGTGCTGGAACAGCGACTCCTCTGGTAGCAGTACTGTAGTGGAAAGAACTGAGAAAATGAGTACAGTGGAGAATATACAAGACCCCAGTATGGAGATCCCCAGGGTAGGGAGAGCAGACCCTCAAGGAGTGAGTATCTGAACCCTGAGAGCTGGGAGACTTGCAGATGATGTACTCATGCAGTGGTTCCACGGAGATGGCACTGGGGCTGGAACGGAGGCAGGCCCTCGAGCGAGTGCCTGGTTCCAGGGAACAGCACTGAGGTGAAGATGGTAGTACTCACTGATGTTGAAGATTGTAGGCAGCGAGTCAGAGAACATGGGCCCTCGAGGAGCAAGTACCGGTTTCCTGATAGCGACCTGGAAAGCAAGTGAGGCCCCCGAGGAGCAGGTACCCCGATAGCGTTAGAGAGTCCAATAGAGATTGGAGAAGCAGAATAGCTGGGTATGGAGAGCGAATCCCATCCGTAGGTTTCCTGTAGGAAAACCTCCATGCTAACTCAAAGGCTAGCGAACATTGTAGGCTTTAAATATCTGGGCAGCATGATGTCATCACGGGGGAACGCCCCAGAGATTCGCGCCAAGTCTGAAATAAGAAGAAGGGCTGCGTGGTGCGCGTGCCCTATGGTACAAGTGGAGCATGGCGGGAGGCAGTGCCCAAGCCGGTCCGGGGACACCGGAGAGGATGTCAGGCAGATTCCGCGGCAGCCAGACATCCATCTGCAGCATGAGGAGGAGCAAACAGAGAGGTAGGCGGAGTGAAGCCGTTGGAAAGGGACGGTTGCAACACATCATGAACTAGTGGGCCCTGAAAATTGTGAAGTAGGGTTGCAACTTATATTATTCTGGCCCTGTGATGACCCAGTGGATTTCAATCCAGCTTTGATTTCTTGTAATCTGCCAAGGTCCAGCTGAAGAAAGTCATTTCTTCAAAAGAAGGCAATCAGATTTGTTGCTTTCCAGGCTGTGGTTAGTAGTTCTATTCCTGGTATTTTCTAATTCTCAGAAATCAGGGGATTGAGACATATTTTGGATTCGTGGATGCTGAACAAATTGTTGGTTGGTTTCAAGTTGAACTCCCTGCAGATGATTCTTCCATTCATTCAGCCTAGGGATGGATGTGTGCTCTGAATCTGAAAGACACTTGTGCACACATTCTCATTCACCCTGCCCATTGGAAGGTTTGTGGTGAAGGACAGAGTGTTCACAAACTACCTTATAGTAGTTTCTGCATAGCTTCATCAGCAGGGAGTCTGGTTGGTTGGTGACAGGTTCATCTCTGACAGGAGTTCTGGAATCCCTTGAAACAACTACCACCTCCATTTTCTGGGTTTCCTGGTCAACATCTCCAAGTCCAAATTGGTCCCATCTCAAAGAATTCAGAGGCCAATATTAAAAAACGTCTATCCAGATAAGTTATCCTAAATATTCAGCAAGATAAATATTCTGCTTAATATTCCCAAATAAAGTTATCTGGCTAGCTTTAGCTGAATAACTTTAAATCTAATCAGCTATCTTTGAGTGTTGCTGGTTAGATTTAAAGTTGTCTGGCTAAAACGTGATAGACGCATACCACTATCCGGCCATAGAAAGTGGTTTTGAAAGATACTGGGTGTGCCCTCCAAAGCCAGTGGGATCAACTCTATCAACCATTATTCCATCCAACCTCTGTAACCCCTGAGATGAAGAGCATCCCTTCAGGGTGATTGAATTCAGAAGTTCAAAAGGTGGGTCTCACTATGCATTCAATTAATAACAGAAAATATTTTTTTTACTCAATGCATATTTAAACTCTGGAATTCATTGCCAGAGGATGTGGTGAAAGCTATTAGTGTAGCTATATTTAAACATGGTTTGGACAAGTTCCTGGAGGAAAAGTCCATAAACCATTATTAAGGTGGAGTTGCAGATATCCACTACTTATTCTTGGGATAAGCGGCTTGGAATCTATCTACCCCTTGGGATTCTGCCAGTTACTTGTGACCTGGATTGGCCAGTGTTGGAAACAGGATACTGGGCTTGATGGACCCTTGTTCTGACAAGTCTTATGTTATCTACCACCAAGAAGTGGGACGAACACAGGAGGTCTGCATAGACCCAAGGGTTGTGATCCCCAGTAGAGAGTCATCTGTGATCAACTTTCTCTGACCTAATCTTGAGCAAGAGAGTATTTATTCAGATCAGAAGTCTCAAACTCTGGTCCTCAAGTGAGACAAACCAGTCAGTTTTCAGGATGTCCCTAATGAATAGGGATAAGATTGGTTTGCAAGTAGGAAGGCATAGGCTTACATGCCCTCTGCGAGGAAACCCTCCACATCTGGTGGGCTTATCATTATCATGCCCAGGCAAACTACTTTCCAAGAATTTAGAATTTGTTAGTGGACTGCCTCAACAGAATGCTGCAACCACATGAGTGGTCCTTGGATCAAAGGATTGTGGGCGAGTTGTTCAGTCACTGGGGAATGCTGATGATTGATCTGTTCACTTCAGAGGAAACATAAAGGTCAAAAGTTTCTCCAACATGCATCTGAGCAGTTACAGATCTGCTCTTGATTGCTTTGCACTAGACTGGAGTGTAAGTCTACTCTATGCATTGCTGCTAATTCACCTGCTAGGATTGTCCAGAAGATCTTTCAAGACAAGGCGAGGTTAATTCTCATAGCATCAGCTGGCCATGTCAAGTATGGTATCCATAACTCATCCATCTATTAATTTAGTCTCTGATTCCATTGGGGAGCTCTCAGACTCTGATTGCACAGAAGGATGGCAGGCTCTGCCATCTGAGCCTGCCAGTGTTGGCCCTCACAATATGGATGTTGAATGTGCAGTAATTCCTCCTTACTCCTTCTTAAGGAGGTGGAGGACATGCAGATTTCAGCTAGAAAAGCCTTTGTTTAAAATTATCTCTTATAAGATTTCAAAAATGAACAATCAAGAGATCTTGAATCTAGAACACATATCAATTGTAATAAGTATTCAGGAAAATCATAATTATGTATATAATTGACATTACTTAGTCCACTATGAGAGAGAGAGAGAGAATACAAACACACAAAAACTAGAAAGCAAACTAGAAACAGTTTGAAGTAGAAGAAGTTCTTGACTTGGTGTAGAACCAGCCAGCTGGATTTCTTCTCTTATGGCCTAAGGGACTTTCTTCAATATCTCTTCTTCCTCTCATCTACAGGCTTTAGCACTTCTTCAGTTAAAGTTCATCTCCATGTCACCGAAGCATATGGCTCTAATCTCCCTCCACCATTTAGTATTGAAGTTCCAGAAAGGATTCTGGCATGCCAAGCCCCTGCTGAATAACCTTGGGACATTAATGTAGTCTTTTCTTAACTCATGAATCCTCCCTTTGAAAGTCTTGAGTTGGTGGACTTGAAATTTCTCCCCTGGAAAGTATTTTTTCTTGTTGCTGTCACTTTGGTATGAAGAATAAGGCCGAATTTTAAAACAGCTGCGCGTGTAAAAATTGAGACTCACGCGTGGGGCCGAGCCCTGCGCATGCTGCGTGCATTTTCAAAAGAGTCTAGCCGTGAATGCATCCAATGGATTTTATAACATGGGTGTGCCGGTGATTCTTGGGATTCTCAAACTATTACCGACAATTTATTCCTGGTTACTCAACTTAGTGGCATCTCTCACAGCTATGACACAAAAAGGGGCTGATGTCCGAAATTGGGGCTCAGAGGCCATTCAAGCCTTTCAAAAATTAAAAAAAGAATTCATAAAGGACCCCTGTCTGCAACAACTAGATCCTACGAGACCGTTCCTTTTGGAGGTAGACTCTTCTCTCTGGGCATCAGAGCCATCCTCTTATAGCAATCAGAGGTCAAGGGTTTGGTCACTTGTGCCTATTTTTCTAGAAAACTTTCCCCAGCTGAAAAGAACTATACCATCGGGGACAAGGAACTCCTGGCTATTAAATTAGCATTAGAGGAGTGGCGACACCTGTTGAGGGGGGCGAAATACACCATCACGATCTACACAGACCACAAGAATTTGGCATAACTCACACATGCACAACGGCTGAACCCACGACAAGCCCGCTGGGCTCTATTTTTTTAGTCGATTACATTTTAAACTTCTCTTCTGTCCAGCCAGGAAAAATTTAAGAGCAGATGCCCTATCGAGAATTTTTCTGCCCAAGGACACACCGGATCCACCTCAACACATAATCAACTCTGCCCGAATTATGGTTGCCGCTATGTTTACCGTTCTACCTGGGAAGACTGTGGTTCCCAAACGGTTAAGAGAGAAAATGTTACATTGGGCCCATGAGTCTCATTTTGCTGTTCACCCGGGACTCCAATGTGGCCACATTGGAAACAGGATACTAAAAGATTTGTGGAGTCCTGTTCCATTTGTGTTGCTCACAAAACTCTCCAGACTAAACCTTGGGGCCTAATTCAATCCTTACCCATACCCGACAAACCCTGGACTCACATTGCCACTGACTTCATCACGGATCTGCCTTTGTCTGAAGGAAACAACAACATGGCAGACAGAGGAGTACAATTTACAGCACGATATTAGAAGAACCTATGTAAAAAACTTTTCTTCAGCTTACCACCCCCAGACCAATGTTCTGGCAGAACGGACTAATCAATCTCTTAAAACCTTCCTAAGTTGCTATGTTAACCAACGACAGGACAGCTGGTCTTCGCTACTTCCCTTGGCAGAGATCTGTTATAATAATCATCACAGACAGGCCACTGGGTCCCCCCCTTTTTATATGGTATTTGGACGACACCCCCAGATACCACTACCTATCGGGACATCTTCAGCCTGTCCTGCTGTAGAATTGGCTATCCAGGACCTGAAGGAATTATGGAGAGACACTAGTATGCTCTTACAGCAGGCTGTAATCAAAGTTAAAAGACAGGTGGATAAGAAGCGAAGACCAGCTCCTCAGCTCCACCCTGGAGATTTAGTCTGGTTGAGCACCTGCAACCTTAGATTACGTATGCCATCTCTAAAGTTTGCTCCTCGCTTTGTGGGACCCTTTCTTATTTATAAGTGGATCAGGGAGGTTACCTATAAATTACTTTTACCTCCCACACTCCGTATTCACGATGTCTTTCATATTTCACTTCTGAAATCAGCAATATCGTCTTGGTCTTCCAGAAGACCTAAGCAAGTCATCTGTCCTAGTGGAAGAAGACACACAATATGAGGTGGAGGAGATATTGGACGTCAGACAAAAAGGGAGGTCAGTCCAGCATTTAATATCCTGGAAAAACTATGGCCCAGAAGAGAATTCCTGGGAACCAGCCAAGAACATCCAGGGGTGTTGTCCAAATACCATATAAAAAGGAGGGGACCCAGTGGCCTGTCTTCTCGCACCCCTTAATCTCCTTACAATACCTGAATGGCATAAGTCCTTCTCCTCTCTTTTTAGTATCAGGATAATAATCTGTAGCTCCTGTTCTCCTTATCTCCAACAGATGTACCTTGGTCCTGGATGGGGTCCAATTCCTCTCCTTAGATCTTGATGATCTCAGAAACCTCTCCCATTTGATGGCAGAGCGGAAATTAAATTAGCTTAACAGAATCCCAATTAATGAGTACTCTTAATTTAAGTAAATCAATTTATAAATATAATGTGAATTGAAAGAGTGGACATAAACTCCCATGCAACCAAAAAGCCTCCATGGAGGCTTTGTCAATTATTAGAAAAATCAGAGAAGAGCACAGGACATGCTGCTGCTACAAAATAAGCATAAAGGATCCACAAAGTAAAATGGTGGTTGGGCTTTATAAACCAGAGGGACATATCCATTTACCAGCTTCTACATGGGGGAGCTATACACCCACAAAATTACTATTAAGTATCCTCCCCACACTAATGGTGCATTCTGACTGAATTCTTTCTAGTAGGGAGCTGACAGGATCCATACACGTAACTTAAAACAAATTCATCAATGAATGCATATATTTTATTATTACAGCTACTAGGGCATGCTACAGAAATGCTATAGCTCTTGGTTTCCAGCTCACTTAGTCTATCACCTGCAAGCTTTTGTGTGATAAGCCAATTCAAATTAAGATTCATAAATTTAACTATTATCTGTCAGAGTAAGGATATCCACAGTAAATATGAATGAGATATATTTTCTTGGAAGCAGTGCATGCAAATATACTTCATGCATATTTATTGTCGATATCCAGAAAACATGCTTGTGGTACTCTAGGCCCAGAGTTGCCTATCCCTGTATTACAGAAATATAATTGTTGTTCATGTTCTTGTCTATGCATGTCCTATCTGAGAAACTTCATTTAGAAATAATATATAATAAGTGTATTTTCGTTATTATATGATTTGTATTTCTTAGGTCAAAGGCAGCTACTCGGAGTTGCAGTTGGCTATCACTTCCAAGAAGGCAAAAAAGTAAGTTTTGTTGATCATGCAAATTAGAATTCATTGTCTGATCTATTTATTTTTCTGCCTTATTGCAAATCTAAAACAGTGTGATTTAGTAACTATTCCTTGTTTGTTTATGGCAGTATCATGTTACCTATTCTTATGTATGCCTAGAACTGAGGCCTACTCTCTCTTGCTTAAAGACTTTGTAATTTCAAAACACTATGAATAATTTCAGCAGTATGATAGGATTAATAGACATAGTCCAGGCAGAAAAATTAAATTTCTCACGGAAGGGAAGAGAAAAGAATACAGTATTTTGGAATACTGTTTACTACATAGCTTCCATGGAAAAGGTATTATAGGACCTTTAATATTCATAGAAACATATAGAAACATCGTCAGAAAAGGATGAAATAGTCCATCCAGTCTGCCCAGCAAGCTTCTTAAGGTGAGTAACTGCCACTCTGTGCAGGTTACTCCCATGTTTCTTTTAAAGGTAGTAACTGCCACTCCATGCAGTTATCCCCAAACCTTATGATAACCCATAAAAATTGCAGCTAGCAACATTTTTTACTGTGTGATGAGCTTTCCTGAAAATTCAGACAGTGCTGCTTGATATACTTTGCTTATCAACTTGACCATAGAAGCAGTCCTGTGCTTTTTCCCGTATGTCTGCTTATTAGTACCTCAGACCGTAAATGTCATGGCCCTCTTGGTAGTTGTCTGAATCCTATCCCCCTTTTTCCCCTGCCATCGAAGTGGGGAGCAATGTTCCAGCTGCATTATAACCATCAAGACTTATTGGTTAAAGTTAGTAATCTCCATGCCTTCTGCTAAGGGTAGTAACTGCTGCACCAGCAAGTTACCCCCCCTGCATGCTTTTCTAATTTCCATCCTCTGGCTTTTAGAGATCCATAGTTTTATCCCATGCCCCTTTGAATTCTTTGACTGTTGTCATCTTCACCTCCTCCTCCAAAATGGCATTCCAGGCATCCCATCACCTTCTCCGTGAAGAAATATTTCCTGGCATTGGTTCTTAGTCATCTTCCCTAGCCTGCTAAAACAACTGTTGTGGTTTTAAAAGATATATGTACATACACAAAACTGTTTAAACTTATATTGAAGGTGAGTTCCTTAAGAAACAATGAAGAACTTAGCAGTTTTATGCAGTTTTCAGAAGTGGTGTTACAAATAATCGGCCAACCATGGGTAGTCTCAAGAAGAGAGCTTTAAACTAGGATCATCAGGGATGGGTAAACAAAACTCTAAGATAAGTAAAACATTAAATGCTTCTATAGAAATAGGATAAAAGGGTAATATCTGAAAAGCTATGTAAAAATTAAAATTCTTTTTCACTCAGTGCATAGTTAAGTCTGGAATTCATTGCCAGAGGATGTGGTTATAGTAGTTAATGTAACTGGGTTTAAAAAAGGTTTGGATAAGTTCCTAGAGAATAAATCCATAAATTGCTGTGACAGTAATTAATAAGCAATAGTAGCTTGTGATCTGTCTAATGTTTGGGTACTTGCCAGGTACTTGTGACTTGGATTGGCCACTGTTGGAAACAGGATGCTGGGCTTGGTCTGACCCAGTTTGGCATATCTTATGTTCTTATGTATGCACACTAATGCTCATAATATGGGAGATAAAGTCACGAATCTAGAGACATTTATGGAAGACATTGATTTAGATGTAGTGGCTGTCACGGAGATGTGGTACATGGAAAACCATATCTGGGACATAATTATATCTGGCTACAATCTATTTAGAAAGGACCAGGTAGAGAGAAAGCATGGCACTATATATAAATAATAATATTAAAGCAACAGAATTGCAGGGCTTACAAGATAAGGAGGCGGCCCTGTGAGTTAATCTGGAAAGAGGGAATGGAACATCCATTTGTATTGGTGTAATATACAGATCTCCATCACAGACAGAAGAAATGGACAGATTTAATAGAGGATATTCACAAAATTACAATAAAGGGAGAGGTGCTATTGCTAGGGGATTTCAATCTGCTGGATGTTGATTGGGCCATACCAGCTGCGGTGTCTTCTAGAAATACAGAGATCCTGGATTCTCTGCAACGAGAGCTGTTCTGTTAATGGAACCTACATGGGAGGCGGTGATACTGGACCTGATGCTTACTAGCAAGGACAGTGTCTCTGATGTTGTAGTGAATCATCATCTGAGAGCTAGTGATCATCGGGTGGTGTGGTCCAGTATTGAAATGCAAAAGATGAAGTTTCATTTCAAGGCAAGGGTCATAGACTTCAGGAAAAACTAACTTGTTAAAATAGGGGAGTACCTCAAAGAGTCATTAACTGGATGGAAAAATCTAGGGAAAGTAGAAGAGCAGTGGCCAAAACCAAAAGGAGATGATAAAAGGGCAACTAATCTTTATGTTAGGAAAGTAAATAAAGGAAAAAGGGAAAAAAGGACGCTATGGTTTTCTAAAGAAGTAGCTGAAAAGGTAAGGGAGAAAAGGTTAGCGTTCATAAGCTAGAAGAGATCAAAAAAGAGGAAGACAGATGAAATATCTGGAAAAGCTAAGAGGAACTGGGCAAGTAGTCAGGCATGCAAAAATTCAAATGGAAATAAAAATAGCAAATACAGTAAAAGAAGGGGACAAATATGTTAGTGATAGAAGGAAGTACAAAAGTGGTATTGTGAGACCTACGGGTACATTTTAAGTCTCCCCTCCCCCCCCGCGCGTAAAATCTGGGGGTTACACATGTGGCCAGGCCTTGTACGCGCTGTGCACATTTTAGAAGAGACCAGCCTTGCGCATAATCACCGTTATGTGCACAAGACCGGGACCTCGCAAAAGGGGGCAATCTGGGGGGGCGGTCCAGGGAGCGGGGTGGGGCGGAGCTGGAGGCGGCCGGTACAGCGGCCATTTGCCACTGTCCTGGGGGATCATGCGCTGCAGCTTACGCCAGCTCAGGAGCTGGCGAAAGTTCTGAAAGGAAAAAAAAAATAAAGGTATGACCTTTTAAGGGGCCGGGAAGGACAGAGGGAGAGGGAGGGAGTATGGGCAGGGGGGTAGGGAAGTTCCCTCCCAGTCCGCTCCTTAATTGAAGCGAACTGGGAGAGAACTGGGGAAGGCCGGGTTGCATCGCCATACAGAAATTGCATAATTCTCTCCCCCCCCCCCTTGTGCGCACCACCCCAGATTTTATAACTTGCTTAACAGATATTTATGTTTGGTGTTCACTGTAGAAGGGGCCAGGAGCAGCACCATGTAAGTCAAATACAAATAAGATTAGAAGTGAGGAAAACCTCAATTTTCAGAAAAATGTGTTTGTGAGGAACTAACTAAACTTAAATTGGTAAATTTTAAAAGCTAGGTGTGCACCAAAACCGGGAGCTATGCACACCTGTAGGAAATGCGTGCCCCCAGGGGGATTTTAAAAGCTGCCTACATGCATGTGCTTCTCCCAGAGCACGAATATCTCACTCTAATTCAAAAGAAGCGTTGTGTGGGTGTGGGTGTGGGCATTCTAGGGCAGGGCCGAGAGATGTGCGTGCAAATACCTTATGAACCTGGGTGCTCGCTCAGGTCCAGTACTCTGTAACTTTACTTCTTCTATGGAGGAGGTGTAAGTTTTTAAAAAACAAACAAACAAAAAAATACAGCCATCCCTGAGGGGTTTAAAGAGTCTGGGGTAATGGGGGGAGGAGGGCATGCAGGCTTTTAAACCAGGGGAGTTTGGAGGATCTAAATCTACACTGGGAAATCAAATGGTGAAACTGGTCATGGTATGGACGTACAATGGTTATAAAATTCTTCACTTGCGCAACTCATACCCAGATGTATGCTGCTATGTGCAACAATGTTGCAAAGTAGGGCACATGCATACACGCGCCCAGGCTGTTTAATAACATACTTGCATATGTGTACACATGTTATAAAATTGCCATGTCCCTGGGCACACATCGATGCACACTTGTCAATGTGCGCCCGAACACCCATTTGAAAGTTACCGTCAAAATAGTTAAGGCAATGGCGTTGGATGAGATACATCTGAGGGTACTAAGGGAACTTAGATAAGTCCCAGCAGCTCGCTGGGCGTAATTCCATAGGACCGGAGACAGATGGATTTGGTTCCTATTCATAAAAGTGGAAGTAAGGTGGAGGCAGGGAACTACAGACTGACCTCTGTAGTCTAACTTCTGTAGTGAACAAATTAATGGAATCTCTGCTAAGACAGAAGATAGTGTAGTTTTTGGACTCCAGTGGATTGCATGATCCAAGGCAGCCTCGTTTTACTAGTGGTAGATTTGTCAGACAAGTCTGATCAAGTTCTTTGACTGGGTGACCAGAGAGTAGGATCAAGGGAGAGTGCTAGATGCCATCTATTTGGATTTCAGTAAGGCCTTTGACACGGTTCCCCATAGGCACTTATAAATAAATTGGTATGGGCCCTAAAATGACTGACTGGGTTACAAACTGGTTAAGTGGGAGGTGACGAAGGGTAATGGTAAATGGAGTTTACTCTGAGGAGGGGGGAATTACTAGCAGCGTGCCTCAGGGATCGGTCCTTGGACCGGTTCTTTTCAGTTTTCATGAGCGACATAGCAGAAGGATTGTCGGGAAAGGTTTATCTTTTTGATGATTTTACTAAAATCTGCAACAAGCTAGACTGCTAAGCTCAAGAAATAATCTAGGGTCTGACAGCTATGATTTAATGCTAAAAAATGCAGAGTAATCAATTTAGGATGCAAAAACCCAAGGGAGATGTACAGTATTGGAGGGAAAATTCTTCTAACCATGAAAGAAGAGTGGGATCTGGGGATGATTGTATCTGATGACCTTAAGGTGACCAAACAGGTAGATAAAGTGACAGCAAAAGCCAGAAAGATGCTTGGCTGCATAGCGAGAGGAATGATCAGCAGAAAAAGAGCGGTAATATTGCCCCTGTATAACTCCCTGGTGAGATCTCATTTGAAATACTGTTTACAATTTTGGAGATTGCACCTTCAAAAGGATATAAACCAGTTGGAATCAGTCCAGAGAGTAGCTACTAAAATGGTCAGTGGTCTTCATTCTAAAGCATATGGGGATAGACTTAAAAATCTAAACATGTATACCCTAGAGGAAAGGTGAGATAGGGGAGATATGATAGAGAGACATATAAATATCTCAAAGGTTTCCATGCATAGGTGAGCCTCTTTTAATGGAAAGGAGGCTCTGGGATGAGGGTGAAAGGGGGTAAACTCAGGAGTCATCTTAGGATATATTTCATTACAGAGAGGGTAGTGGAGATGGTGGAGATAAAAACAGTGTCTGAATTCAAGAAAACTTCGGATAAATACAGGGGATCTCTTAGGGAGTGATGGAAATTGTAAAGCTAAATTTGTTGGGCGGATGGGCAGACTAGATTGACCATGCAGTCTTTTTCTGTTGTCATATTTCTCTGTTTCTAGGAGTGAAATGAATGGAATAGTTTTGGTTTTTTTTCAAGCAAACTATGTAAAGGTGATTTTCATTTGTACTCTGACTAGAATAGATGGATGATTTACATTAAAAATATTCTCCCAGGACAAGCAGGATGGTAGTCCTCACATATGAGTAACATCATCGGATAGAGCCCTGTCATGGAACACTTTTGTCAAAGTTTCTAGAACTTTGACTGGCACACTGAGCATGCCAGCATGCCACTAATCCTGCAGCCACCAGGGGTCCCCCTTCAGTCTATTTTTTTCTGCGCAGCAGTTGCCTCGCAGTTTAGGAGCTCTGTGAGAAATTTCTTACAACTTTCCTCACAGAACTATTTGAAGTTTATCTTCTCAAAAAATCCCTAACTGGGGTCCCCCATCATGCTCCGTTCCCTACGACGGTTGGTAAGTGTTTTTTCCGGTACTTGTGGTCTGTTCCCGGCGGCTTACCGCTTTGGTGCCCGACGGACACTGACTGCGCACCTGCCAAATTTTAACATGGCAACCGGGTTTAGGAAATGCCCCGAGTGTCCAAGGACCATGTCCATAATGGACCCGAATGAATCTATGTTTTGTGCTTAGGCCCTTTGCACGACGTTCGTCCATGCCCTAGTTGTGCACAAATGACCCCCAAAGGCCATCACACTCACCTGGACAAAAAGGAGTAGTTGTTTGCTTCAAAACGTACTGCTCCATTGACGCCAGTTCAAGCGCCACCGACCGTGGAGGGTCCATCGACCTTGGAGACGATTCGCCAGGAGCACCGTGGACAGGGTGACCGTCCGTCACAGACTCCATCAAGGACATCGGCATCATTGTCCTCTGTGCCGGGGAAAGACCGGACCGAGCACCGAGGGAAACATCGACACTAGCACCGATGGGTGTCCTCGACTGGTGCCGGCACTGATACTGCAGCAGCATCGACTTCCATCGAGCCGCCTGCGAAGAGGGCCTGGGGAGAGGAGCCCCTATACTTCTCTGGACCCGGGACCCCTAGGCATTCCCCACAGATACCGGTGTCGGGCACCTAGCCTCCACGGGCCCCGTGGAGGCTCTGGTGATGCCTAGCCTGCCTCCTACCCCGATCGCCGTGCCAACCTTGCCGGCTTCCTGGGAGGAATTGGACCGCATAGTCCAAGAGGCACCACTCCTCAAGCGCCTCGATACACTCATCGGTGCCTTATCGACTCCTCTGCCACTGGACCCGCTGGCATCGAGCGTGTCCATCGAGGGCTCCGCAGGTCCCGATTCCAGTACCGGGTTCCTCGGAGGAGGAAGGATCGATTCCTGGCCACGTACCTCCACAGGAACCGTCGATGATCCTGGCATAGGCTCCAGCATCAGGGCTACCGGTATCCAAGTGCACCTCATCTGCCCCAATGCCCTTGTTGCCGGCACCCATTCCATCGATGCCAGTGCTGCATCCATCGATGCCTTCCCGCCCTCTCAGCTTTGGCTTCCTCCATTGGGAGCTCCACCAGGAGAAGGAGAAAGTCCCTATAATCCATGGGACGATGCATCCTCAGATGATTCATCACAGACGTCCGAGAGCTTGCTTTCAGAGCCTTCACCACCGGAGGAAAGGCGAAGATCTCCTCCAGAAGACCTCTCCTTTGCCAGTTTTGTCAAAGAGATGTCTGAGACTATACCTTTTTCACTGGTTACGGAGGAAGATGCTCACTATAAGATGTTGGAGGTCTTACAATTTGTAGATGCTTCAAAAGAAATAATGGTAATACCAGTGCATGAAGTTCTTTTGGACCTCATGCACCACCTTTGGGAACATCCACTTATGGTACCTCCAGTCAATAAAAAGACAGATGCCACCTATCTGGTTCACCAAGCCCCAGGTTTTCAAAAAAGTCAGCTACCCCACCACTCTGTAGTCGTGGAATCAGCTCAGAAAATGGCTAATCGATCGCATCCACATTTCTCTGCTCCTCCTGGTAAGGAACAGAAGGCATTGGATGCATTGGGACGAAGAATTTTCCAAGGGTCCATGTTGATATCACGAATTGCAGCATATCAATTATACATGAAATTGTATATCCAGGAAATTGCGGAGACTTTGCCCCAACAACAACAAGAAACTTTGTCCTCCATCCTACAAAAAGGAATGGAAGCAGGTAAACATGAAGTCAGAGCTGCCTACGACTCTTTTGAAAGAGTCTCGGCAGCTGGCATCAGTGCTAGACACTGGGCCTGGCTTAAGGCCTTAGACCTACGCCCGGAAGTGCAGGACAAACTGGCAGATCTACCCTGTACCGGAGATAACCTTTTCGGGGATAAGATCCAGGACGCAGTGGCCCAGTTAAAGGACCATTATGAGACCCTGCGCCAGTCATCAACTGTCTCCCCAGATGTTCTCTCCGTAACCCGCATGGTCACGCGAAGAGAACCCAAGAAACAATGCTACAGGCCATGCAGATATTACCCTCCTGCATCCCTTGCACGACCGGCTCGGGCACCTCAGAAGGGACATACACACCAAACTAGAACATGTAGACCACAGGCAACTCTACAAGCTGGCCCCGTGTTTGGATTTTGACTTTTTTCCAGAGAGCAGCAGCCATATTCCAGTGGGGGGGGGGGGGGGCACCTGTGCCACTTTGCCACTTTGCCACTTTGCAACAAATTGGCATCCAATCACCACAGACCAGTGGGTTCTGTCCATCGTAACCCACATTTATCGTCTAAATTTTTCAAAAATACCCCTGACCATCCCACCCAATCCATCCTGGAGCTGGGAAGACCACACAGGGAAACTTGAATCAGAGCTCTCAACCCTTCTATTGGTCAGAGCCGTGGAACCGGTTCCACCGAATCCGCAGGGAAAAGGGTTCTACTACAGATATTTCCTAATTCCAAAAAAGACCGGCGGCCTCCGGCCTATTCTGGACCTCCGTGCCTTGAATACATTTCTTCGCAAGGAACGGTTCAGGATGGTATCCCTGGGCACCATGCTTCCTCTACTTCAACAAGGGGATTGGCTCTACTCTCTGTACCTTCAAGACGCATACACCCATATTGTGATATCCCCGCCTCATTGCAAATATCTGTGATTCGTGGTGGGCCGCAGTCACTATCAATACACAAAGTACTACCTTTCGGCCTAGCCTCGGCGCCTTGAGTCTTTACGAAGTGCCTGGCAGTCGTGACTGCACAGTTACACAGCAGAGGCATATATGTTTTTCCATACCTGGACGACTGGCTCATAAAAAGCCAGTCAAAACAAGGAGCCCTCAACTCTCTGTCTCACCATAAGGCTTGTAAACTCATTGGGATTTCTAATAAATTACCCCAAATCCCAATTGACCCCGTCTCATCTTCTCTCCTTTATAGGGGCAGACCTAGACACGACACTGTCCAGAGCATTCTTATCCAACGACTGTGCGATTACTCTGTCCAACCTTGCCAGCTTTATCTGCCGTCGGAAGAGAACCTCAGCTGGCCAGCTCCTCAGGTTGCTTGGCAACATGGCATCAACAGTCCATGTCACCCCTATGGCACGCTTTGCTATGAGAGTGACCCAATGGACTCTAAAATCCCAGTGACAACAAGCTACTCAACCACTGTCGTCCCTGGTACACATAACCAGCCAGCTTCGCCTGTCTCTTGCCTGGTGGACACACAAAGCCAATTTACAAGTGGGTCTTCCTTTCCAGCAACCGGCTCCTCAGGTGACCTTAACTATGGATGCCTCCAACCTAGGTTGGGGAGCCCACGTCCAAGGCCTTCAAACTCAAGGGACTTGGACAACAGCCGAAGCGACCCATCAAATCAACTTTCTGGAGCTTCGAGCGATGTGGTACGCCCTTTATGCATTTCAAGACTGCTCTCCAACAAAGTTCTCCTGATTCAAACAGACAACCAGGTTGCAATGTGGTACCTGAACAAACAGGGGGGCATGGGCTCTTATCTGCTTTGCCAGGAGGCAGATTTGGGCCTGGGCCCTGTCACATTCCATTCTGCGAGCCACTTATCTAGCGGGCACTCAAAATGCACTGGCAGACCGCCTCTGCCGACGTTTCCAGCCCCACGAATGGTCTCTGGATCCCTCGGTTGCGAGCAGAATCTTCTACCAGTGGGGTCATCCAGCCATTGACCTCTTTGTGTCCAGTCAGAACCACAAAGTGGAACACTTCTCCCTGCACAGGGACCGGTATGCACCAGCCAGGAATGCCTTCGTCCATCCCTGGAACAAAGGCCTGCTTTATGCGTATCCTCCAATTCCGCTAATAAGCAAAACTCTCTTGAAGCTACAACAGGACTGGGGCTTAATGATACTCATAGCTCCATGTTGGCCATGCCAAATTTGGTTTCCCATACTTCTCGACCTTTCTGTCCAGGACCCCATTCGCCTGGGCACGTCGCCCAACCTCTTAACACAGAATCACGGCAAGTTAAGCCAATTGAACCTCCAGGCCCTCTCTCTCTCTGATGGCTTGGATGTTGAAAGGATGATACTACAACCACTCAACCTTTCAAGTGATGTATCTCAAGTCCTATTAGCTTCACGGAAGCCTTCCATGCGGAAATCCTACCGCTCTAAATGGAAGAGATTTACCTTGTGGTGCACACAGAAGGGTTTGGATCCCTTTTCTTGCTCCACATCGAATCAGTTAGATTATCTCTGGCACCTCTCGGAATCTGGTCTCCAAACATCATCTATCCGAGTGCACCTTAGTGCCCTCTCTGCTTACCATCAAGGAATAGGGGATGCCCCGATAACGGCTCAACCCCTGGTGAGTCGCTTCATGTGAGGCTTATAACAGCTTAGGCCTCCTCTATGGCCACTGGTCGTGGCATGGGACCTCTGTGTCGTACTTGCATGGCTCATGCACACTCCTTTTGAGCCCTTGTAGTCCTGTGAACTCAGGACATGGAAAGTACTTTTCCTAGTAGCCATCATGTCTGCTCGCAGGGTAAGTTTTTGTGCCTGTTTGCACATGTTCAGTGCTGCTTGGTCTCTTACGTATGACTCAGCCTGTAGCTTGCTATTCACCCATATGTGAGGACTAACATCCTGCTTATCCTGTGAGAAAGCAGAGTTGCTTACCTGTAACAGGTGTTCTCCCAGGACAGCAGGATATTAGTCCTCACGAAACCTGCCCGCCACCGCACAGAGTTGGGTTCGCTTACGTTTTATTATTTTATTTTTCGCTCGTCTTTTGCTACAAACGAGACTGAAGGGGGACCCCTGGTGGCTGCAGGGTTAGTGGCATGCTGGGCATGCTCAGTTTGCTAGTCAAAGTTCTAGAAACTTTGACAAAAGTGTTCCGTGACAGGGCTCCATCTGATGATGTCACCCATATGTGAGGACTAACATCCTGCTGTCCTGGGCGAACACCTGTTACAAGTAAGCAACTCTGCATTTTTTACCATTCAGAAAAAGGTTTCCATGTTTTATATTTGAATACAGGTATAAATCCTTGCCTAAGCATCTGGTTAGTTGAGAGTTTTGATAAAGCAAAACTTTAGCTTATGTGTAATACAAATAGATTAAAATACTCTTGTAAATGCTTATAAAAGCATATGATCAGTTCTTTTTTTTTTTTTTTAAAGAAACCAAAAAGCTTTTACCAAAAGCATTATAGAATTTGTCATTCTTTCAAAGCTGGAGCTGGCTACAACAATCCATTGGATACATTTGTTTATTCAAAGAAGCTAGAAGTACAGTGAGGTGTATATCAGACTTCACGCCTGCCATGCAGCTAAAGTTGTTGCTATTTTTTTTTTTTTTAATTTAGATTACCAGTTTCCTGATCCTCTGAGTGGAGCTTCAGCAACCTATTTAAGGAGGCTGACCATGATTGCTACTCTGGAATATGATACTATTCGTCAAGAGAAGAGCAAAAGAATAAAAAAGGCCAGGTTCTGAGAACTCAGCAGCTCATGCTGTTAGGTTGTGTCTTGCTCTTTTAGCCATTTTCATCCAATAATGATCGATTATTTTCCTAAACCTTGAACATATTTTTTTAATGTAAATAAAGTAAAAATGTTTATTGCATATTAAATTTTATACATTTGTACTAGAAAATGGTACGCAGTCTTCATTAATGTATTTATTTTTCCAGTTCCCCTTCCATCAGTGTTATAGGAGTTCTTTTGCCATTTCGAATGCTTTTGAAACATATTGTATCACAATTGGTTATTGCTATTAACTACTCTCCACAATTTTAGTATGATGTCTGCACATGATTGGCACACCTGGACTCTGATTTTACAGGTTTAAAATGAAAGGCCTATCCATGTAGAGGGCCAGTGGATAATGACTGACAACTTTTTTTGCAGTCTGTGCTATTGTTTTTTTCAAAGGCTGCTCTTTGACCTGTAGAGAGGAACAGAGTAAGTGCTGAAGTGACAAGCGGAAGAGGATTCGAGAGGAGCTGCTAATCAAGCTTTGCGGATGAGGAGGAAGGAAAGGTGAAAGAATAGGAGTCATTGATCACGTGGCAGCTGGGATAGGGCAGAGGATTCATTGAACCCAAAGGGGAAGGTGACTTGCTGCTTTTGGTTAGAGGTAACCCCCTTTAAGAAAGCAATCAGCGGGTATGTTCTCGTCTGGAATCATGTTTTATTATTTATTTGGATATTTTACCCATCTCATTGTAAAATGTCCAGAACAGGTTATAGCATTACAGTGATAACAAACAAAATGCCGTTCCCAGCTGCTGACCTAATCCTTATCGCAATACCATAGCTCATAAGGCCTTATTAACTACTGGGAACAGAAATATTTTCAACTTCTTTCTATTTTAAATTATCCAGCTGACATCCAGAAACTGGTAATTTATTCCAAAACTGAGGGACAGCACAAGCAAAACTAGGAACCCGAGCCTTAATATGTCCACTACACACAACGTCTGGGGTACCCTTGTGTTTGGGTCTGCAACAGCCACCCTGGATGATGTCTGGGCCTATTATGTATTGTACTTTACATGCCAGCACCAAGCCTTTAAACCAAATGTGCGGCAAAACTGGTAACCCATGTAAGTTGAAATCTGCCTTAGCTAACAGGCATACTGCTGCAGCCTACCAACTCAGCAGTATATGGAGTTGCAATAATCGAGAAGTGACATAATGACTGCATACAAGATCTTAGCAAAATCACCCTTGGAGAAAAAAGGGACGCATCCTTAACTCTCAGGTAGTAAAAACCTACCTTAATTAATCCTATAATCTGGTGCTCCATGGTCTAATCAGAATCCAAATCTGTCCCTGGACCTCTCATGAAATCCCAAACAATTGGCACTCCATACCCACAGAATTTCAGTCTTCTGGGGATTCAGGTGAAATCTATTTGCCATTGTTCAGCTTTTTTTTTAAAGCCCACAGGCAGTCAAATTGCCTGGCAGATCAACTTGATTTATTTCCCAAGGGAATATACAGCTGAACATTTGAAATTTCAAAAGCTGAGATTACTGCTGTTGAATGTTATAAATAGATATTAAATAATAGGGGTGATGATGAGGTTCCATGAGAACCCCCGTCCTCAATGGATGCTGATTTGAAGACTTTATCTCCCAGAGCACAAACAGATCTTTCCACTAAAAAAAAGACTCAAACCAGGCAAGTGTCACTCCTTCACCCCTTTTGCTGACAAATGGTAGAGCAATATGGAGTGGTCATCAGTACTGAATGCAGCATTAAGGTCTAATAGCGCTAACAATGAATCCGCATCTTTATCAAGATATTTCCACAGATCATCCAAAATAGCAGTCAGGACAGTTTCAGTACTGTGATATCTTCGAACCCCAGTTGCCCCTCTGCAAACCACCCATTGTCCTCTAAAAATTGCCCTAAAACCATTTTCTCAGGAAGATTAGAAATGTAATCTTCCGACTGCAATGGGTCAAGCAGAGGTTTCTTAAGAATAGATCAAACTGCAATTGTTTTTAAATAATGTAGATATACTCCTGTTATCAAGGAGTCATTCACTGTAGCCTGTAGAAGTTTTATAACCCCTCTCACCCAATGACCAGAAGAATCCTGAAGGACAAGGATCTACTCTTGAACCACGCCCATGGTCCTGCCCCCAGAACGCCACCCGATGACGCGCCGGCCGCAACACCCCCCCCCTGGAAAGCCCCGGGACTACGCGCGTCCCGGGACTTGCGCGCGCCGCCGAGCCTATGCAACATAGGCTTGGCGCGCATAGGGGATGGAAGGGGCAGCTTTTCGGGGGTTACGCGCGTATCCCTTTGAAAATCTGCCCCTGTATGTTAATCTTCAACCACAATATACGATAACTACTCTGCATTACCCAAGTCTCTGTCCAGTTCTGGCAGGCTCTCCGGGCTGCTTTACAGTCTTTGAGGCTGTCTCAACTCTGCTTCACCATAACTTTTCTCAAATGTATTATTACAGAGTCAGTTCATTGTATCGCAGGTCAAATGTATTTGATGACTTCTTAATTTTTTCAAACAAATCACACACGGAGAAAGAGGGAAAATAAACACCTCTCTAGTGTGTCTGCCCAACTGGACTATGCTGCCATACCTCCCATGAAGCAGGATATAAAAATTCTTTTAGCAAAATACTTATAGTGCAAAGTCTCTTATTATCTCTCTTTAGACAAGTTTGCTGTGTCCAACCCCCACAATGCAACTGTTTGCCAAACTTTGAGTAGAATTTCAGTTGTCTCCCATTGGCAACATTCTTTCAGGGGCTTACGTCCTGGTAGCTGTGCTTCCAGAAGGCTTCCTGGCTTGGCTTGCTTGTGCATGTGATGAGTGGCATGAGTGTGAGTGCTGAGGTGTAGTTGACAACGCAGCCTCATAGGCGAATCTACAAGGCCTACACCAACAGCTGGCGAATGCGTCCTAGTATGGGACAGGCTGGAGCTTCTCATACCAGCTGCCTCCCCTGCAGGTTGAGCACTTGGATTCTGATGGCTGGCAGGACTTAGGTCCAAGGGCGGTTGAGTAAGCGAGAGTCCAAGATCTAGCCAAGGTCTGGGCAGACAGCAGGCAGGAAATACCAGAACAGACCAAGGGTCAGGGCAGGTGGCAAGCATGCATGATCAGGTTTAAGGCTTAGGCAGGTCCAGGCAGCAGGCAAGTGAGATCAGGTCCAAGCCCAAGGAAAGAGGTTAGTACCAGGAGATCAGACTGAAGGAGGGACAAGGACAAACAAGGAGAAGCTAGACGAGGCAGGCTGGATGAGGCAGGCTGTAAAGCAAAGATGCTGGAACAGGATCTCTGGAGCAATACATACAAGGCAGAAAGTCCATTGCTGCGACAGAGATGGGGAGTCCAAATAATCCTTAAATAGGCCAAGCCAGCTGACGTCATCAAAGAGTGCTGTGGGGCACGCCCTTTAAGAAGCGCCATACACCCTGCGAGGCCCCAGGGAGGAGCAGGTCATGGCAGCATCTGAGTGGCATTGGAGCTGCATGGAGAGCTGGATCTTGTCAGTGAGTATGGGTGATTGCTGGCCTATCCTGCAACTGGCCAAACGTAACAGTGCACTCCTCTCCAGTCTCTTCTTTGTGATCATTCTAAAGAAGGAAACAACACTTCTTTATGGCCTTAGCTATGCTTAGGTGGGAGGAATCCTGGCCCACCCATCTCTCCAAGATTCAACTCTGAGAGCTCCATCTTAAGTTCCAACCCCAAAGCCTGCTGGGACATGTATTTCCTTTCTCTTCCATTTTGTTCTGAAGGTTTCTCTTTCCCATTGGGCTCATCTAATGCTTTTCCTGATAATCTTTGGGCTTGTGTTGGGACGTCTCCATTACATCACCTTTCTAAGAGATGGCAAGCTAATACTCTGAGGAAAAACCCATATCTGGAGAATGATCTAGAAAATTGCTAGTGCACCATTTGGAGAAGATATCTTTGGAACATTAAAATATCCTAAAACTACTACAGATGGAAATGAAATCATCACATCATTAATAAGACCTGAAAATTTCTCCAATGCCTTTATACAAGAGTGACGAGATCTGTTCACTAACCAAAAATAAGTCTCCTACTTGCCAAGGATCTAATTAACAAGCATTCCATATCCTCAGGTTGAATACATTCCAATTGCACAAACTGTAAATAAGACTTAGCCACCACTACTACCCCACTCTCTCTCTCTATTAACCAACCTTGGCTGGGTCAAAAAATGATACTCCACTGGACACAATGGGCCCAAGGATACATCTTGGCCATTACATAACCAAGTTTCAGTTAAAAGCAAAATGTCCACTCCCTTATCCCCATCATACAACAGATGTTCCTCGTGATTAATTGACCTCACATTCAACAACCTACAATTCACTTTCAAATTATTCCTCTGAGTAACACCCAAGGCACTGCCCCTTCCCCGCCCAGGGAACACTAACCAATACCACGTAATCCCATCGAATATCGCTTTCATAGGCCACAACTCCCATAACGATCCTGACCAATAATTACGGGAATCTGAGAACCCTCTTCCACCATACCCAATCCTAGACGCAGAAACAGCTCAATACCAACAATTAAAATAATAAAATGACCTCTCCTCATAAAATCATTAAAAACCATTTCCCACCCTAGAAATACTTCTCAACCCCCCAAAAATCCACAAAACTCCAAAACCCTTCCACCTCACCCCTTTCCAATTTATCTCACAAATTGTAACAAATAGCAATTTTTGTTGTCTCAGTATCTTCTTCACAGGCCCACAAAGGAGTGATGTTCATTATACATGTGTATATAATGAGAGGCATATTGTTGCGCTGGAGGTTGACCCTTGGCCTGGTGCAAGATTGGTACGGCCCTCTGGTCGGACCCAGAGAGTGCCTGCCACCAGGAGGTGGAGCACACGAGGAGACAGAGGCTGGCTGGAGCTTCGCCAATAACAGTCCGGGGTTTCCGCAAGTTAAGCCCTTGGGTACCCGGACCGCCTGGACTTAGGTGGGCCTCAGATGGTCTCCCGGAGATGTTGCGAAGAGGTGTGCCCACCAGGAGCAAGGATGCGTGGCTGATGCTGAGAGGATGAACCAGACCCGAACTGGAAGCTATGGAGACCTCAGGGAGGTAACAGTTCAGGAAGGTTCTCCGGGTGAGGCAGGCAGCGCCTGCGGGTCTAGTCTGGTGAAGGCCGCGGGTTGAATTCAAGCAGGTTGTTTGTTTGTTTATTTATTTATTTTATTTAAAAGGTTTTTTATTCCAGTGTTTGGTTATTACCATCATATCTGTTTACAATGCAAAAAGTTAATTTAATTAATAGCAATACATCAATATAAAACAAAATATGAAATCCATGGTTTCATTCATAACTTATTAAATTAATAAAATACAATTTAATTTTAAACTTCATTCATACGCATAACCAATCATAAAATTGATCCTCACATACTATCTGCTGCAATGTTTCTGCTGTTCTGGTTGGTCTGGTAGTCACGGTAGGCCAGAAGAGAGTGTCCGAGTGAAGCGCAAGAGTCAAAGCCAGTGTATCCATCCAGAAGTGGTCAACCAAAGCAGGGGTCAATACCCGGGTCAGTCTGAGCATAGTCAAGGCAAGCGAGGGTAAGTTCCAGGCAGCAGTCGAAGAGTGGTCAGGCAGGCAGTGGTCAGTTCCAGGCAGCAGACGAAGAGAGTAGTCAGACAGGCCGAGGTCAGTACCAAAGATCAGTCCGAAAGGTACTACCTGAGTAAGGACACAGGACGCTGAAACAAGGATCAGATACAAGGAACAGGACCTCGCTTTATATAGGGCTTCTATGTGATGTCATGAATTCGCGTCCGAGTCAGTTTTCCCGCACTTGGCCCTTTAAATCTGAGGATGTTGGCCGCGTGCGCACCTAGGGGCAGGGCCAGGGCGGCCGAAGACGCGGAGCCTGCTGTGTGGATGAAGCCGGAGAGGGCCGCGGTTAGCGTTGGGGACGCCGGGAACTGGCAGCAGCGGCAAGACAAGAGCTCCTAGAAGGCAGCGCGAGGTGAGCAGGCCCAGTCGCTGCACCCACACGGCCGGGACACGCAACACATATAGTTATTTGTATACATATGTAATTTAGTAATGACAGCAGGTAAAGACCAAATGGTCTATCCAGTTTGCCCAGCGGGCTGCTTATAGTGGTAACTGTCGCACCATGCAGGTTACTCCCAAACCTTCAAGAGTGTTAATTGCTGCTCTATGCAGGTTACGCCTATGCCTTCTATTAACGGTGGTAACTGCTGCTTTGTACAGGTTATCCCCATGCTTTCTGTTAAGGTTAGTAATTTCCACTTTGTGCAGTTTACCCCCATGCAGTGTTCCCTCCAAGCTGTGCACATGTACATGCTTAGAGGTCATGAACCCCAGGTACACAGCAAAACATAAAGGTTAATTTTAAAACAAGGGCGCATGCGCCCATACACATGCTGAAATTTTAAATCATGTGCGCATTTAAGAGTGTAAGATTTAAAGTATGCCTACTGCATACAAGTATACTCCTAATTTTAAGTCGTTACTTGAGCAAATGTATTTCGCATACCTTCCTTAGGACTTTACCGGCTTTAACGCACATATGTAAGTGGATTTTAAAACATGCTCATGTGAGAGACACTCCTAGTTTTTCTCATTAGTCCACCAGTTTGCCCAGTCAATCTCGAGGTTATCCAGACACCTCTGGTTCTTCATCCTGCACGCTGCCCAGTTGACCTGGACCCCTGACACTTTTGTGTAAGCCCTAAAACAGGATTTTGGCAGACTTGCTCCTCATCAGGAGCAGCAGTAAAAATATGTAGCTAACAAGCCGCTGCGCTCTGCAGCCTCCGGTTTTAATATACAGTTACTTGTGTAACTGTTGGCTGCCCCCCCTTTTTTTAAACTCATGCACGTGTATGCATATACATAATTTCTGGCTTTTAAAATTGCGTTGCTCATGCACAGCCCACATACTCGCATATATGGGGGTTTTTTTTTTAGCATGAGCAATGTTTTTAAAATTGACCCATAAGAAATCCCAATATTTGAGGAGGAAGTGATGTCACACAGGCTGATGGCAGCCTGAGAGGAGAGCTCAGGCCCCTATAACAGCTCCCTACAAAGCAACCAGTGCTTGAAAAGACGCAAAATTGCTGCTGCTGAAGACCGCACACGAGGAGGATGTGGATGAGGAAAAAATTTCCCGATTTAAAAAAATTCTCCTACGATTCTGCAGCACTGCAAAATATCGGGGAGATGGAGGAGGAAATGGAAAAAGAAAATGGCGCAGGCTCACCGGCAGCAGTGGTGGTGGAGCCCTGCGGGACTGACACTAAAACAGGGGACGCTCTGTCCAGGGAAGACTTTCAGCAATGGTTTGGTGCTATACATGCAGATATGAGCCAATTAAAACAAGAGCTCAAAAATATGGACGCGCGTTTTCCACCCGCTATTACACCTTACTGTATAAGGGGTAATAATAGTGCATGGAAAACGCACGTCCAAACGGGGGCTAACTGTGCGCTCGGCCTGAGCGCACCGTACTGAATCGGCCTGTGTATTAGCCTGTTTGTGGTAAAAAAAAAAAAAAATGCTTTAAATCATTCAAGATGTAAATACACTTTAGGCCACTAGGTGTCACACTAGTATCAATTGCAACTGGAGAACTGGGCATCAATTCTTATGTTTGGAAGAGATGCAAAACTTTAGTTACTAGCATAGTATTATGCACACTTCCACAGGGTAAATAAATATTTAATTTCTAAGTCATTTTCTCTGTGACTTCATAATCATATGCTCAGCTGAACACTGCAGACCCTACTAATACAGCTGTGAGAGGCAGCAATTGTGCTGTAGCCGCTGACAAGATGGAGATATGTTTTGTGGCATGGGTCAAGCCCTGAATCATGGAGAAAATACCCTTTAGATTCAATAATTCTTTTCTTTTGAAGGCTATATTTCACGGTTTCTTATCTTCAGAGAACATTTCAATTTAGCTGATTTTTTTGTGATGGTGAAGATAAAATGATCTTTTTTAAAAAAAAATCACTGCTTTGCAAAGCTGTTTATTTTTCAGTTTATTTGTACATGTACAGCCCTAAATTTGCTCTAGTCTTTGCCAGTGTCCCTCATTGCCCCCATGCTATTACATGCTGCAGGGATAGACTTTTTGTACTGTTCACGATAAGAAACGTGTGTTGTTTGGTGGTACGAGTTTTCACCAAAGAATATTCAAACTTATTTTCGCTCTTGTGCACTAAAACAGATATGAACAGTTCAGTAAACATGTCTCCCTGCCAGGACTCAAAGCGGTGATGTCTGGTTACTCACTGATCCTTATTATTTTCAGTCTGTATCTTGTGCATAACAACCAACTCGGGAACATGTAGGAATGAGGCAATTAAGGTCCCTTTTGGATTCTTTGCAGGCTGTAGTACCTCTTACTAGAACAGCACAAGAATTATGCAGAGATTAAGAAGAGACTGATTAGGCAAAGTCCTTGGTTTCCTGCAACATCTCAGAAGACAAAACATGTCAGCAGATAAAGATTAAAAGGCCAATAGGGAACAGCTATTTACCCTTTCAAATAGTACCAAGACGGACAATCCATAAAACTAGAACAAATCTGAGAGAGAATCTTTTCCCACAACACACAAGCTGTAGAATTTGTTGCCAGAGGCTATGGTGAAGACATCTAACATAGCTGGGTTTAAAAGTGGTTTGGACAAGTTCCAGGAGAATAAATTCATAAAAAATGATTAACCAGGTAAACTAGGGGAAACCCACTGCTCATCCCTGGATGTGAGAAACAAGGACTGTTGGGATAGGTCAGGTAGGGGCTGATATTCAACTACAGAGCAGCTAGCTATGAGCCAGATATAGCTACGGCCTACTTAACAGGGATATTCAGCAACATGGCTGAATATACCTGGCTATTCTAAAGTTAGCTGGATGAGCATGTCTGGCTAACTTATACAGTCATTTATGCTATAAGGCATTTTCGCATGCGTTAAGGGCTTATCACATGCAAAAAGCGCCGTTAACGCATGCGATAGCACCATAACGTATGGTGCGATGCAAATCCAAAAAAGAGGAGGAGTGGGCTGGGTTTACTGTTTGGCGAAGCCCTATTGCATTTTGTGATGTGTTCTCAATTGCTGGTTTTAGAGCTCCCAGAGCCAGGGCAAGAGAGACCAGCCCTAATGCCCTCACACTAGATAGGTATTTATATCTCTATGGGAGACCCACCTAGTAACTCGAGGTGAGGTTTAGGTATTAGTGCAGGGGGTTAGGGGCCACTTTGACATTCAAAGTGAGACGTAAGAATAGAACAGTGCTCTCTTGTGAAGATTTGATGACCCTAGGAGTGAGGAAACTCAGCCAAAGATGAGATTTGTGCAAGGTCCTCTCAAGCTCGGTTGTGGTAATACCTATGCAAAGTGCTAAGATAGCGCACTTTGCGATAAACTGCCTATTACCATAAAACACACCCCTTTTCCTATCGCATGCAATATTTAGTGCATTTTGATAAATCCAGGCCTAAGTTTGTACCTGAGGCAATGGAGGGTAAAGTGACTTGCCCAAGGTCACAAGGAGCGACAGTGGGACCTGAACGCTGGTCTCCTGGTTCATAGCCCCCTGCTCTAACCACTGGGCTACTCATCCACTCAAAATACAAACAATGCGGCCCCCCCCCCCCCCCACACACACACCTTATCTAGGCAGGTCTTGTATAAAGCACCACCTTTATTACAAGAAGCAACACTTGATCAGTCTTAAATAATCTTAAACAGCAAAACGTAGTACTTATCTTTACTTCTATAAATAAATAAATACTTCAACAGGGAAGAATTCTCACAGTAGCAAATAAAAATCCACATATGTTCCATGTCAGCCTGCTTCAATGTCTCTCTCATTGTCTCACAATCTTATTTCTGGAGTTTGTCAGTCCCTAGAGAAATTCAGGAGCAGCTCACACAGGCTCACCATGTTTTTATTGCAATATTCTGTTTAACCCATTATATTAGCTGGTTACACTAACACTTGCCTATTTTGATTTTAAATTTATACATCACTCTTTTCATAAAGACTCATTGTGGCCAACAGCTACCTTTTCTCCTTTGCTCACCCCTGAACCTTCAGCCAATGCTGCAGGCATTCCTCTGACTTCCCCTCAACACCATTCTTTACTTTTTGAATTCTCCCTCTCCTCCCTTCTCCACTGCCACTCCTTAGTTCCTCCATCCTCTTCTTCAGGGATAGGCAGCTCCAGTCCTAGAGTGCCATGAATGGGTCTGGTTTTTAGGACATCCACAAATATACATGAGATGGATTTGCATAAAATGGAGGCAGTGCATGCAAATATACCTCATACATAGTCATTGCAGATATTCGGATAAGCAGACCTATTTGTGGCATTCTAGGATCAGAGTTGCCTACTTCTGCTGTACTTCTACTTCCTTGGGTCTCCTCCCACTTCAATGTGCTCATTCCTGTGTTCCTTGGGGCTTCCCCCATCACCTCCACTGTTTGTATTCCACAAAAGAGTCATAATGCTTATAGTCTTCCTTAGCTGCTACTGACTGTATCCTTTGAATCAGCCTATGCTTCTCTGCTTATGCACATGCCAGTCCTTGCTTCTTGCACCCACTGACTTGGTTCCTCTTTTCCCTTGGGAGGTGTCCTCATAGATGCCAGAGTATACACTTGTGCATGAATTTCCTATAGCACTGTTGCATCACTTTTACGCAACAACCATTGCAACAGGAAATACATAGAAACTAAAATAGAAGAAAAGCCATTTACTCAGGTAAATACTGATTCACCTGGGTAAAAGAACTGTCTGAAAACCCTACACCTTGGCTAAAATAATGTGCAGGTTTCCACTACATGGGTACTTTTAGCTGCATTAGGTGGGGATGTATCCAGGGGTGTGTTTGGGGGGGGGGGGGGGGAATAATGCACATAGGTTGCATTTTTAAATCTATGCACAGGATTTTCCATGAAAAAGCAAAAAGCAGGTGCAAATGTCTGCAGGTTCATTTTGAAGAGAGAGCCCTATGCTTACTTTCACTTTGAAAATTGCTGCAAAGGCTGCAGGTGAAAATGCCCCATGGACTTTCCAGCAGTGCGGGGCTGTTTGAAAATGACCTCGGTAGTGATTAACAGGGAAAACAGGAACTGACTCCCCCCCCCCCCCCCCCCCCCCAAAGCACTTTTGCTGACAAGATACTTGAAAATCAAGCAGGGGAAAATACAAATATTAGGTAAATCAACAAGAACTTACATCTTGAAAAACTCCTCTTTTAAGGATAGAAATCTAACCCTCTTCCTGATTGTCTGTAGTTTCAGGTGTGCTGGGATACCTTCTTGTTCAGACAGGGAAAGAAGGGGTGGGTCAAAGAACGTGCCGTCATGGTCTGTGACCCAGCAAAATCAAGTGTGCGCCATAAGGCATCTCTCCACAAACATTACTTCCTGCAACTAATCAGGATTTCAGAAATTGGATGACTGTTCTTCCTCTCTCATCCCCAGCAAAGATTTCTATACCCATAATCCTTTGTAAATCGGAGTTGGAGTTCCAGACATTTATTCTGGTTCAAGAGGAATTGAGGGCGAACGTAATATGAACTGTTATCAGCGGAAGCCCTTGTTTTCTTTTTTTTTTTTTGGGCGGGGGGGAAGGTATTTGGTTCGTCTGAGTACATATGAAGGAGTTAAGAATAAAGTTTTGCAACCTGAGCATTTTATTGCAAAACCACCATAAATTCTCTTTGGCCATGGGGATTGATAAGTGAAATTCCACTGAAGGCTATTGAGTCAACTTATTGTGTGGAAGGGCGAGGACTTGAAAACGATGCTGTCTTTGGAGGGGAAGGGCGGTTGTGGCCTCTGAGCTATTATGAGCATTGTTTGCTCACCGGCATGGGATTAGTTATGAAGGCTGGCCATATTTATCTTCAGATTGTGACATTTGAAAGGTTAAAGGCTGGAAGCTCTGTGAGTGAGTTCTCCTTTTCTGCAGCTGTTCCTGCTCTCTAAGCAATTGTGTTTCTGGTTTTCTGTAGTTTATCATGTTTCACTTAAATATACTCTACAGTGAATACATGTTTGGATCAAAGAGTTGTAGAATTCTTCTGGATTGTTTTTGTGACGATGGAGAAAAACCATGCCAATCAGTTGTGATGGGAAATATATATTTTAAAATATTTGTTACTGTTGTGATAAAATCCAGCACAGATATTCCACTAAGATGTTCCTCTTCTAACGAAAATGTGCAGCCTTTTAACAAATCATTTCTGTGCAGGATGGTGCTATGCAGAGGTAATTCTTAAATTTGCTGATATCTGACAGGTAAAGAGACTTCAGGGCTTCTGTTTTCAGTCTCACCTGTGAATGGCAGCCCCCCCTCTCCCCAAACAACACAAGCGCCATAACAGATGCTTTAAAATGACAAATTTTAGCTAATTTAAGAATCAGTCAGTATTTGATTTAAAAAAAAGCCAACTATTCTTTTTTGTAAAAATGGGGTGCTGTGTTTATGGAACTCTAGCAGGAAGATCATGAAGTTGGTTTACTGTATTTTTTTTCTCCGTATAGCATACTAAAGGATTATGCATAAGGAACCACTAATATTTTTATATTATCGTTTGCATGTTAAAAGATGCTATGATTTATCCTTACTGAGAACAGGTAAATAGGTCATCTGTCAGATGCAATTTTATCTTCTCTCTGTTTACCCTCAAGCAATATATGGATAGGTAAAAAAGTCAGCGATAAAGACAGAGGTCAGGGACAAGGTTAACGCACAATACACTGTCCTATGTATGGCACATGAGTATCAAAGATGGGTGTTTTCATTCATGGTGCATCGAAAGCAAACAGAAGAAGTTGAACAGTGTTGACCTTTATTATGCTGTATTGTTGATTGCTGGATTAGAGCAAGAGGGCATGATATCTGGCTCCAAGGTGATAGACTCAGGGGCAATGTTGGGAAATATTTTTGTCACAGAAAGGATGGCGGACGCATGGTAAAACAGTTAAGGATTTTAGGAAGGCATGGGATAAGCAAAAAAAGGATCATTATTTGCAAAGAAGAAGAGACAGTGGAAGAATGACCTAGCATCTGAAACTGGAAAGAGAATCAGCACCTTTGATGGAACAGGTGGAGATGGGTAAAAATTCCATCTTGGGCTGGTTTGTTATTAATAAACCCAAGATCAATCCAGAGGTGTTGGGGGGGGGGGGGGGCCTCACCTCGCCTCGCCTCGCCTCTCATTGGCAACAAGAGCTGGGTCGGGAAATAAAAGTAGTGCAGATTCAACAGATGTTTCTTTAGGCTCACAAAGGCCTGGTAGACGTTGGCTTAATGGAGCTGCAATTTAAGATTATTCACCGCTGTTACAATAGATAATGTCAAATGTCACAAAATGAATCCAGAAATTTCAGACATTTGCACTAAATAGGAGATTGCTCAGGGATCTTTAGTAAACAGTTTTCTTCTATGTCATAAGATGTTTAGTTTCTGGCCTGATATTCTTTCCATCCTTCAAAAAGGTATTGGATGAAGCTGCCTTTCCAAGGTCTATGTCTACTCCTCAATGTAATATCCCCTGCGAGGATACGTCCTCAGAGTGTGACGCAGCTTATTCTATTGGCACTGCTTCTTGTGCATAAATGTGTACTCCAATATTGGGTGGACATTTGCCCAACCTCTGTTGCACTAAGGCAAGGAAAAATGGTGGATTTGATGCAATTGGAGAGATTGGATGTTCTGCTATCTCATAAGAAGATAGACAAGAAATATGTTCTCTTGTGGAAAAGTTTTCTAGATCATTTACCATCTGAGACACAATGTTGGGAGGTTTGGGATAATCAGTGCAATGGACTTAGAAGCACTGACGGATTGGGTCCCTGGGAGGTGGGGTATTAGGGGATAGGGATGGATGGGGTGAGAGTGTGTTGTGGATGGCTGCAGAGGAGCGGTTTTTTGGGAATGAGAGGGGTTTTTGGGTAAAAGCTGCAAATTGCACCTTTACCTGCTTAGCTTTCTTATTAACTATTATTTACTGTTATATGCCTCGATATTCTTGTCTTTTATGACTTTATAATGTTTAAATGGATATATAACTTTGTAATGCAGTTTCATTTGCAAATAAAAGTTAACATAAAATATGCCAAACTCAAATGATGCAACAAGATTTGGGGATAACAGAGTGAATGGCAAAGTCGGTAACATGAAACATTAGATGTCCGAATGAAAATGCAGGTGATCACATAGCCAGATCTATCTGTGGCTACACAAAGAACCTAGGAAGCTGGATACTCAGGTATTGGCTATACTGGTATTAGTAGTTTTTTAGATTATCAGAAAGCTTTGTGGTTTAGCATGGGGAGGGAGGGATGCTAGCTATGAATCAAGTGGGTGATTTTATACTGTTATCTACCTGAAATGGTAGAGTACAAATAAGAAAAATGATAAGGTGTAATATCTTACAAGCAGTCAATCTTATGGCTAGCAGTTTGGATATATCCTTAGCAGTGTGGACAGGTAAACCTGGGCAGACTGGATGGATCAGATGCTCTTTTTCTGCCATCATCTACTATGCATGGATGTGGCACTATTTTAAGGGCAATTGTAGGAAAACATAAAGGGGCTGAGAAGGGACATGATAGAAATTTCTAAAATCACGAGTGAGGTGGAACAATAAAGGACAGTTATTTATCCTTTCAAATAATATTAAAACAAGGGGAACACACCATGAAACTAACAGCCAACAGATTTAAAATAAATTGTTGAAAGTACTTTTTTACTCAGGACACAATCAACTTGTATAATCTGTTGCCAGAGAATGTCAAGGCAACTAGCACAGCGAAGCTTAAAAGAAGTCTAGAAACTTCCTGGAGGAAAAGTCCATAACACATTTTTTGTCAGGTAGACTAAAGAAAGCTTATTGCTATGCCTGGGAGCAAATAATAGGAAATAGATCTGCTTCATGGATCTGCCAGATACTTTTAACCAAGATTGGTAACTGTCAGAGACAGGATACTGGACTTGATGGACCTTGGTCTGACCCAGCATGCATGCAGAAGCAGCATCCACTTCAACTGTCAGCTGGGGATTGTAGGAGTAGCAGTAGTCAGGGCACCCCTTCTTACAGCCAGAGGACACTGTTTCCAAAGGAGACGAGTGTTCCTTAAGCTGCTTACTTGCCCTCGGCTCCTTCTAGCAGTCAGATAGTAGGCCAGCAGTACTCCACTATATGTCATAAGCGACAGCCCACAATGGAGGAAATGGAGTGGTATTCGGTTGTACTATCCAGGGGAAAGAGGCAGGCAGGTGTTGTGAGCGTGGAGGTGCGGTTGCTTGCTCTAGGGGGATTGTGAGCCCTTGGGCCACAGCATAGCGGAACAAGGCTGGACCAGGATCAAGATGTGGAACATCGAGGAACTGGAACAAGGCAGGTTCAGACCTCTACTGGACCTATATGCACAGGTGAGACCCAGCAATGCAATGCTAGTCTCAAGAGTAGCCCTCCGGCCACTCGGTAGCCCTTCTGGACCCGCCGTTTGGGAACGACGAGTGTGTGAGGCCAGACAGAGGCTGAGGGCAAGAACAAGACGAGACATGGCACTCAGGAACTTGGAAGACTCAGACGAAGACTCGAGGAACTTGGAAGACTCATAGATTCAGACGAGGATTCAAGATTCAGGCATTTGTACCAGGTGAGTACTGCACCGCAGCGCGTCCTACACAGCTGCCCATGGCTGGTCGCAGACCATGCCGGAAGCAAAGCAGACTCCAGGCGAGAAGATGAAGGCTTGAAACTGGAAACATGATGAAGATTCAGGAGAGGCCTGCACGAGGTGCACCCTACACAGCTGCCTGTGGCTGGTCACGGATCATGCTGAAGCGGAGCAGGTTCTGGCTTGAGTCTAGGGCATGGACGGATGCAGGAATAAGCAACTCTGAAGACCGGGAACAGGATTCAAGACTCGGGGTTCAAGGATTCAGAACACGGATTCAGGAACATACCTCGGCATTAAAAGCAAGGGCCTTCCAGAAACTTGTGCTGCAGACGTGAAGACAGGCCTCATGCCATGAAGCACCCTACACAGGCCCCCATGGGCTGGTCATGGACCACGATGATGGCACGCCAGGAAAAGTGGATGAGCAGGAAACCTGGAAGCAGGACGAAGAGCCGGAGACAGGAACATCAGGAACATGGAACATCAGGAACACCGAAGAGATATGATGAAGGAGATATGATGAAGGAGCTCCAACAAAGAACAGGACCAGGAGCATTCACAGGAGACCAGGAGCATCGAACATGAAGACCATCAAGAAAGGTGGAGACCACGGAGAACCTTGCATGGCGAAGGAAGCACAGACCACTGTGAGGATCCATGCGAAGGCCCTGAGGAATGGAAGCTGAGCCCTTTTATAAGGCTATTGGAGTTACAAGGTGATGACATCATCCATTGGGGCTGCAAGTCTTTTCCCGCTGCTGGCCCTTTAAATGAAATGCATAGGTGTGCGTGCCTAGAGGAGCACGATACAGGACTGAGGCAGCGGCATTGGCGGTATCCCTGCTGCGTGAAGATGAGGAAGTCGGCGGCAGCACTCCTGGCGCATGAAGAGGTGGATCAGCGGCAGCTCTAGGGCTGTGAAAATGGACAGCGGTTTCGGGGCATCTGGGTTGCATAGGAGCGGCCGACAGCAGCAGCTCACAGTTGCAAAGATGTAGGAGCCTGCAGTGGGGCGGGCCCGCTGGGGAATGCGGCAGTGGTGCAGCACTCTGGGCCGCACAAGAAACAAGGTCTGGTGGCGGCTCCTCAGCCGCAGAGGTGGGAGAGGCCTGCCCTGGCGTCAGGCTGGGGTGAGTGAGGCTGCTCATGGTTGGGGCCCGCAAGCAGCGGAGCACAACAGCAGGATCCAAAATGATGACCAGGAGCATTAACGAAATGATTGCTCTAGGTAGTGGAGAACGTGGGTTTCAAGCGTTTGCTGCAGGTGTTAGCGCCAAACTACAAAGTGCCCTCCAGGTCCACCTTTAGTAGAAAGGTCATCCCCAGTCTGTACAAGCAGTGCCATAGCCACATCAAGGCATTGCTGGCCAAGGCAGAGGAGAGTGGAGTGCATTTACTAGAGACATCAGGACAGTTACAAATGTGTCACACTCTTTTCTCTCTCTGATCACACACTGTGGGACTTGGCTGAGGCAGGGGCAGGCAGCAGCTCTACGGGGAATAGAGTATCAGGGTGCAGGTGGGCTTTGCTACACACCCACCTGATGGATGAAGCCCATACCTTAACCAATATTTTAGCAACCATTAGAGCGATGTTGGAGGGCTGGCAGCTGTCCTAGAGAGCCAGAAGTCAAAACGGAGGTTTCTTTATGACTGACAATGGCTCAAACATGTTAAAGATATGATGCTTTGAACACACTCTGCACTTAGTAGTGAGGGAGGCCCTGGGGTCCAGGGACCAAGAGAATGTCTGCCTGCATGAGTTAATAAGTGCAGAAAAATAGCTGGGCCCTTCCACAGAAGTGTGAAGGCAGGGCAGCTTCTCTGTGAAAAGCAGGTTGATTTTTAGATGCCTCACAAACGTGTCATTCAAGATATGGGCACCCACTGGAGTTCTACCTACATGATGCGGCAGAAGTTAGTGGAGAGCAGACACCCCTTCATGATGTGTCTCAGGAAATGGAGATAGGTGTGTAGTGCCCCTAGGGCATCATGGTTGGATAGTCATGGGACAGCTGGTGAAAATCATAAAACCCTTATGGATGCCACTGAGGACCTGGGTGCCCAAAGCGCCACCTTGGGTGATGTCATCCCCATGGTAAACATCCTGAAGGAAACGTTGGAGGACTTTAAACAGGAAGAGGGAATGACAGCTGAGGTGCGTGCTATCTGGACTCCTCTCACCAAAAACAACACATACATACTCGCTAAATTATGGGATCCCCATGTAAAAGGGAGACTCCCCTCCAATTCAACAATCTGACACACATGAAGAGCATGATGACAGAGAAGGTCTGCGAATAAGAGTGTCAGAGGCTGAGGCTAAGGCAGAGGAGGAAACACTAATTAGTTGGGCACCTCAGACGGTAGTGCAAGAGGGAGCAGCACCCTTTAACACGCCAAAGTTTTGTTGCCCAGAAAGAATCATCACGTCTGGCACAGGTGATCATAAAAGAAGCTGGGAAAAAAAGCACATTGCCTACCCAAGCAAAGGAAACAGCTGAACAAATTTCTTTGACATGCTATCTTACAGAGAACATTGAGGACATGGACACAGATGTGCTGGCATATTGGGCTCATAAGTTCACCATTTGGCCAGACCTAACTAGAGTGGATCAGTTCTATTTGTCCTGCCCAGCGACTAGTATACCCAGTGAAAAAGTCTGTTTGATGACTGGGGACATTGTAAGCCCTCTTCACTCAAGGCTGTTATTACATTTGATGGAAAAGCTAGTGTTCCTAAAAATCAGTCTACCTTTGCTTGGGTTTCCAGGTTTACCATGCGAGTAGAAAGATGAATGAAAGTTGCCTTGTTGCTGTTCTGCCTATCTGCTTGCCTTGCCCTGAGCATCACTACAGGAACCACGCTACTGTATACATAACGTTTCTGCCTCCTAGGCCCGAATACCACTACAGGGGTCTACATCTACTAACTCTATCTGCCTGTCTTGCCCCGAACACCAGCACTGGGGCCAACATTCACTCATCCGCTGACTCCACTTGCCTACCTTGCCCCGAACACCAGCACTGGGGCTTATAAGTACATCTAGTGATCCACTGGTTCCATCTGCCTGCCTTGCCTCGATTACCAGCACTGGAACCCACAAGTATATCCAGTCATCCACTGACTCCAACTGCCTGGCTTGCCCTGAACACCAGCACTCCAGCCTACATCCAGTCATCCACTGACTCCATCTTCCTGCCTTGCCCTGAACACCACCACTGGGGGCATGCTGCTCTTCTTGCCTCCAGTGGCCTCCTAGGCCCGAGCTACCAGCACAGGGGACTAAATGCACAGAATCCTCTTAATTGCCTTGCCCCCAACCACCCCCACAGGAGCTAGACAATTCCTGTTTCAGCCTGCCATGTCCCCTTGAACCAGACATTATATACTCCTATGAACACTCCCCTAGCGATTCCTCTTCCCAACCCTCCTAAAGAACAACAACCAATATAACCCAGTAATAACTCTATCTAGAAATTTCACCATTGAATAACATGCAAGTTTTAGAATCCATTTATTCTGCCATCTAGCAGCAACTCATTGATACTACAAACATATTAATTTTTTCTATATTACCCAAAAAGAAATCTTGGGAGTCCCCAACCAATATCTCTTCCCAAGCCATACCCTAAGACACTGACCCAATTTTGGGGATCTATCACACTATGTGTGGATACAAGATGTTATTGGCCATAGGACACTAAAGTATTCCTATTAGGAAAATGGGCAAAAAGATTTTCATATGTTCTTCCAGTGATGAAAACCAGGAAACATTAAGCATGTGCATGACTTATTCTTATACCAGTTTGATCCAACATATTAAACTTTACCCATCTAAAAAATGCTGACATTGCAAGTGTATAGATTCACATTAAACTGTTAACAATTGAAAATAAACATCCATTCATTCATGAATCTAGGCAATAAACCATTTTTAATGTCTTTAAAATCCTATGTTAAGATAAAGCGGGAAATCTGATCTATAGCTAAAAGCTGTTCCTGAAGGTTCCTGCACAGTCTTGTTAGTTGGCTTTCTTGCATATAAGGAACAGGGGCTTATTGCTGGTTGCTTTTTTTTTTTTTTTAGTCATTCTTCCATTTATAAACAGATTATGCGATATCCTGTTAAATCTGAAGCTTATCTGAATCACTCGGTGCTCTCGGGGGCTTTGATTCTGCAAAATTCCTGAACCACATTAATGACTGAATATCTGGAGATATTTCACCTTTGGCATATTTTCCTAATGCTTCCAAAAATATTATTTGGTTTGGTCCCACAGATATGTATAACAGCATATGATGCCTGGTGCACTGATACATTTCGTAAATTAGAGGCCATAGATTGTGGTGGTTTTTCAAATTTGGTTGCATGTTTTATTCACAACACTGGAACAGTTCTGTCTCTCACATAGCCCAAGCTGTTGTAGTGTCTCATTTTATTACCCTATCTACTTCTCATCCTCTCCCTAACCCCACATCATTCACTTAACAGAATATGGTTTATGTAATTTTTTTATGTACACAGTTTGAAATTTCAGGTTGAACTGAACTAGCTCCCACCCCCTCCAAATTCATCTTCTCAGAATTCCTCACCCCAAGATGACATAACATAACATAAGATATGCCATACTGAGACACAGACCAAGGATCCATCAAGCTCAGTATCCTGTTTCCAACAGCGGCCAATCCAAGTCACAAGTACCTGGCAAGTACCAAAACAGATAGATCACAAGCTACTATTGCTTATTAATTATCATCATAGCAGTTTATGGATTAATCCTCTAGGAACTTATCCAAACCTTTTTAAACCCAGTTACACTAACTGCTGTAACCACATCCTCTGGCAATGAATTCCAGAGCTTAACTATGTGCTGAGTGAAAAATAATTTTCTTTGGTTTGTTTTAAATGAGCTACTTGCTAACTTCATGGAGTGCCTTCTGGTCCTTCTATTATCTGAGAGAGTAAATAACTGATTTACATTAACTTGTTCAAGTCCTTTCATAATTTTGTAGACTTCCATCTTATCCCTCTCAGTCATCTCTTCTCCAAACTGAACAGCCCTAACTTCTTTAGCCTTTCCTCATAGAGCAGCCATTCCATGCCCCATATCATTTTGGTCGCCCTTCTCTGCACTTTCTCCAGTGTAGCTATATACTTTTTGAGATACAGTGGCCAGAACTGCACACAGTATTCAAGGTGCGGTCTCACCATGGAGCGATACAGAGGCATTATGACATCCTCCGTTTTATTTTCCATCCCCTTCCTAATAATTCCCAACATTATGTTTGCTTTTTTGATCACCACAGCACACTTGTCCGATTTCAATGTATTATTCACTATGATGCCTAGATCTCTTTCCTGGGTGGTAATTCCTAAAATAGAACCTAACATTGTATAACTACAGCAAGGGTTATTTTTCCCTATATTATGCATCACTTTGCACTTGTCGACGTTAAATTTCATCTGCTATTTGGAAGCTGAATCTTCCAGTCTTGCAAGGTCCTTCTGCAATTCATCACAATCCACTTGAGATTTAACTGCCTTCCCTCTTCTCTTTCCCAATAAGCATTTTCTGGTCCATTTTCTAATATTGCAACAAATTGCCATGTAGCTTTGTTGCCCATTTCATGCAAATGGAAACCACTCCCAATGTAAGGTGAAGGAAACAAAAAGCACTAGCTCCAGTAATACAAAAGTGGGATTTCTGGCATTCTCAGATTCACCAAATTGTATAGATATGACAGTTTGTCCATGGGTTGCCAAAGTAATACATAAAGAGGAGAATTAAGAACATAAGAAGTGCCATTGCTGGGTCAGACTAATGGCTCATCAAGCCTAGCATCTGACTTTGACAGTTACCAATCCAGATCACTTGGAAATATCTGAAAGATCTTAATTGGAAGATCCCTTTCCCTGTTGCTCATTCCCTGAGGTAAGAAAAGGTGGTGATCCCCCATGCCTGTCTATCCTCCAGAAACTTGTCCAATAATAATGAGTTTAATAAGCTCAGTTACATAATCAACCTTGAGCACATCTCCATCAGCAGATTCCACATTTGTTGCCGGGAAAGGGGGGAGGATGTAATTTCCCTAGGTTGTTTGACTGCCTGGAGATGACCTGCACTTTATACAACTAAAAGCACATGCATGATTCCATAGCTCAGGTATCTTTAGCCGGCGTGAGGGGCAGCATTCCTGGGAGGGTGTTGTGGAGGGAGCTGCCTAGATTTGAAAATCCAGCAAAAGCAAAGTCCTTCATAGCCATGGGCAAAGGGAAGGTGAAAATGTATCTCTTGAAAATGAGATACAAAATGCTCATGGACTTTGGCAGACTGCTTGAAAATTGTCCCCAAGTTAGTTAAAAGAAATAAATGGAGAGAGAATAAATAATACTAATAATAATAACAGTGAAATAAAATGTAAAAGTGCAGAAAGGACAATAAGAAGGAGGATTCTGGTGCTGGCCTGGGTTGTCTCTGTCCTGCAGGCAGGGTATAACACATTTTGCTGTATTGCACTTGGTTCTCCTAGGAGCATGCAGAGGTTTTCCTGTTCATTTGTTTGCGGGAAGTCGTTTGTCAGTTCTAGGATATGTGTATCTTGGGTAAGGTGTCTTTCTATTTTGCATTTCTGTTTCCAGGTCTCTGATCTTGCACTGCATGCAGAGTCTGGCTTCTTGGGGATTCCAGTTCAGTTTTTGTCTGCAAATTTATATTTTTAACTAGCTGTACCCGGCCACGCGTTGCTGTGGCTCAGCCTGGTTAAATGGAAAAGAAAGAAAAAAGAGAGCGCACGTTTCTAATATGTTTAATTTCACAATGCTTGTGGGTGTACAATATTTTTTGTTGTTCCATTGTCTGTGCAGATATAGAGATTGTCTGGTTTGCCGACTCTAGAACACGCAACATATAATTAGGGATGTGAATCGTTTTAGGACGATTAAAATTATCGTCCGATAATTTTAATATCGTCTTAAACAGTTATGGAACACAATACAATAGAGATTCTAACGATTTATCGTTATAAATCGTTAGAATCGTGAGCCGGCACACTAAAACCCCCTAAAACCCACCCCCGACCCTTTAAATTAAATCCCCCACCCTCCTGAACCCCCCCAAATGACTTAAATAACCTGCGGGTCCAGCGGCGGTCCGGAACGGCAGCGGTCCGGAACGGGCTCCTGCAGTCGATCTCCTGCCGGCGCCATTTTCCGTACGAAAACGATTCGCGGCGGGAAATCGCTCCCTGACCCCCGCTGGACCTCCAGGAACTTTTGGCCAGCTTGTGGGGGGCCTCCTGACCCCCACGAGACTTGCCAAAAGTCCAGCGGGGGTCCGGAAGGACCTCCTGCCGTCCAATCGTGTTCGTCTATGGCCGCCGCCATTTTTCGCCGCCATTTTGGAAAATGGCGCCGGCTGAAGACAACAAGATTCAGGAGCAGGAGCCCGTTCCGGACCGCTGCCGTTCCGGACCGCCGCTGGACCCGCAGGTTATTTAAGTCATTTGGGGGGGGTTCGGGAGGGTGGGGGATTTAATTTAAAGGGTCGGGGGTGGGTTTTAGGGGGTTTTAATGTGCCGGTTTTGCGATTTTTCGATTTTTCGATTTTTTCACGATTTTTTCACGATTTTTCACGATATTTTACCCCCCCCAAACGGCAACAATACGATTCCCTCCCCCTCCCAGCCGAAATCGATCGTTAAGACGATCGAGGACACGATTCACATCCCTACATATAATTGTCCATGTGAGAAGCAATCCATGTCTAGATGTAAACCGCATAATTCTAGAAATGAGAAAGAAAAAAAATAAACTATACTCAGTAAATGAACGGTATGGTAAACGACACAGCTCAATTCCAAAGCAATGTCACATGTAATAATTAAATCAAAATGAAAATAAATCAAAATGTATGAAAATTCAATTTAACAATGCAATCGGAAACATTGAAATGGAATCGTAAAATATTTAGTCCAAGCCGTTAAGCCCGTTAAAACGGGCGAGATTTTTGTCCCCTCTCCTCCTATGTCTTTGCTCTGCTCCGCTCCTCCCCTCCCAGCACCACGAAGGGCCAGAGGCGGTGGCAGTGGTAGGAGCTGCAGCAGTGGCCGAGGGGGTTCTCGCAAGGCGTAATGGTCCTGCCATCCCAACTCCCTCCCTCCTTCCCCGGTGGCGGAGGGACAGGCTTAGACCCCTTTCACTCTATCCTTACAGGTCCCAACTCCTTTGCTCTCCCATTCCCCTCTATACTCAACCCCTTCCACTCTAACCTATAAGTGGAGAGCTGGGGGGGGGGGGGTAGAGACTCTCTCTCTCATACAGCCCCCTACATAGACTTCCTCTCTCTCTCTCTCTTGCACATGCACTCTCCCTCTGTCCCTCACACACGCAAGCCCAATCCCTCTCACACACACACAATCCCTCACATAGTCTCCCTCTCTCTCTGGCACTCACATGTGCGCCTTCAGCGCACATTAACACACTTCTCTCTCACAGTTAAAACGGGCGATATTTTTGTCCCCTCTCCACCTTAGTCTTTGCTCTGCACTCGCAAGAGCTTGCAAAGTTCCCACGCCTGTTGTGTCTGGGAGAGAGAGGAAAACACTCTGTCTCCCCCCCCCCCCCCTCGCAAAGGGCAGGTGGCAGGCACTGCAACAGATTTGGGACAAGTTGCCTAGCTTACTTTGCTTTTTCTGGGAGACCTGTGCCTTTAAGAAATCCGATCGGGGGCTTGAGAGGGAGGAGGGAGCAGGGCTTTGGCTTTCACTTTCATGATAATGCTTTGCTGGGAGTGGGGGTGGAGTGATGCCCATGTAAACTCTTCCCGTGGTGGCTGACCCACGGGTGGCTTGACAGCACTGCCTTCCCCCTCCCCCCCTGAAGTTGCGGGATATTTACTTGGCTTCTCATTATCTGCGGGACTCGGGGGTGGGGGAGGAGGGCAAGCTGTTCTCTGTTCAGCTCTTTGCGCTTTGGCTGCTGCAGGCTGCAGCTGCTTGTGATCTCTTCACAGCCACTTTCTACTGCATTTGCTCTGCTCCGGCCGTCCCAACTCCCTCCCCCCCTTCCCCAGCGGTGGATGGACTGGCTCGGCAACTCTTCTACCCTTTCCTCCTCCTGTGTGTAACTGTCCGGCAGTCCCTACTCCCTCCCCCCCCTTCCCCAGCGGCAGAGGAACGGGCTGAGCCGTTTCTCAGAGCGGCGACTTGTCTGCCCTTTCCTCCTCCCCTCTGTGACACCCAGCACGTAGCGCAGAGCTCTATGGTCTGCACATGCGCGGTAGAGCTGCTCTCTACTGCGCATTTGCGGTCCGTCAGTCAGAGCCCATTTATATTGTAGATAGCGTGTGTTGCTTTTACATCCAACAGATGGCGCTGTTTTTCCAAAAAAGCATGTTTTTACCTGTCACAGGTGTGACATCTATATAATATAGGTATATAAAAACACGAGTGTATTGGAATGCAACATTGTGTCCAAATTTCAAAGCAATCGGTGAAGAACTTTCGGAGATTTAAGATTTTGAACAAACAAACATTTACATTTTTATTTATATAGATTTTTGGTCAATTTTTCTGAATTTGATGAGGGTCTGTCTGTACTGCCTGTGTGACAGAAGTGAGATATTCAGCTAGCATGCAGCTTTCTGGGTAGAGATCTGCAGCAGTCCAGCTTGTTATGTTTTGTTTCTTTAGTTATATACTTATTATTTTTATATATATTATATAACATTTTTATTTATTTATTAAAAGTCAGTCTCAAGGCAGATTACAATAAATTTAAATGAAGAGGCAATAGAATAGTTTACAGTCAAATCAGAATTAGTAATTCATGAAGCAGGGGGATCCAGTATAGGAAATCCCATTTGTGAATAGTTTTAAGATCCAGCCATGTGTATAACACAGTCCTTCATAGAGGGTTCAGGAAGATGAGTCGAAGATGTGAATCTTAGGAAGGTCATGTTTGAAAAGTGATACATTTTTTCCTGAACTTAAGGTAGCATGACTCCAGGCGCAGGGTTAGTGGTACTTTCTTCTAAATTTTTAGTGCATAACAGCTGAAAGCATGGAGTCTTCTGCAGGACAATCTGTACCCCCCAATAGGGAGGTATATTGGTGTTCTGGGGCATATTGCTGCCTTTTCCTAGGTAGGTGTTTGCTGTTTGAGTCCTGGGAGTTAGCATTGTTTGCTACATAGATGCTGCCTGTGTTTTTTGCAGGATTGTGTGTTACTTCACGTGCCTGATAATGAATGATCTAGGCGTCATCGTGGATAATTCTTTGAAATCATAGCTCAGTGCATGGCAGCGGCAAAGAAATCAAATAGAATGCTAGGAATTATTAGGAAAAGAATGGAGAATAAAATAGAGAATATCATACTGTCTCTGTATCGCTCTATGGTGCAACCTCACCTTGAGTATTATGTGCATTTCTGATCACAGCATCTCAAAAACAACCATAACAGAATTAGAAAAGGTACAGAGAAGGGCGACCAAGATGATAAAGGGGATGGAACGATTCTCCTATGAGGAAAGGCAAAGAGGTTAGGTTAGGGCTCTTCAGCATGGAGAAGAGATGGCTGAAGGGAGATATGATAGAGATCTCTAAAATAATGAGTGGAGTGGAACAGTTAACTGCAAATAGGTTGTTTACTCTTTCAAAAAGTACAAAGACTAGGGAACATTCAATGAAGTTACTAGATGATACAACTAGGAGAAAATAATTTTTTACTTAATGCATAATTAAAACCTGGAATTCATTGTCGAAGGATATGGTGAAAGCTGTTAGTGGACTTGGGGAAATTCACTGCTTATCTCTGGGATAAGCAGCATGGAATGTATTTACCCCTTGGGATCCTGCCAGGTACTTATGACCTGCATTGGCCACTTTTGGAAACAGGATACTGGGCTTGATGGACTTTTAGACTGATTCAGTATGGCAAATCTTATGTTAAGGGAGTTTGTGTCACTGTTACTAGGGTTTAAATATTTTTTTTATATGGTAGTAATGGCATTGCTGGATCTCGGGCATATTCTATGTTGGTGCTCAACTGGTTGAGGTACTGTTGTGGGTCTGATCTCCTGGTGTCCTATAAAAAGGGCAATTCTGGAACACTGATGTTTCCTGTGCTGATGCTGTGTTGGTGGAGGTTGTGACATGGCTCTGATCTTCTGGTAACCTCTAATAAGGATAAGAGCATAAGAAACTGCCATACTGGGTCAGACCAAGGGTCCATCAAGCCCAGCATCCTGTTTCCAACAGTGGCCAAACCAGGCTACAAGTGTTGTAGCCTGGTTTGGCCACTGTCATGGTTACGTGTGCCAGCCATGGCAAACCAGCGGCTCAGCCCCCTTACCTCTCTCAAGTGAATCCAGTGCCTGGTCCCTCATCCCTGGCGGCGGTAGGCCGCCAGCTCTGTCCTCGGGCCGCCCCTGGTGCCTCCAGCTCAGCTACGGATCCTGGTGCTCCGTGTCGGGCCTCTCTGCGTGGCCAGTGGAGAGACGTCACCTCTCAGCACCATGCCCCTCCCTAGGCGTGCACGCATCTCTAAGTCTTAAGTAGGGCCCATGGTTGGAACCGAGCTGTGGCCCCGGATGATGACATCAATGGAACTCCGGTATTTAAGCCCGGACTCCGCTTCCTAAGATTGCTTTTGCAACAGGTCTCGTTGCTGGTCGAGAACTCGTTGCCTCCTTGTGATTCTCCTCGTTCCTGGTTCCTGATCCTCGTTGACTCCTGCTCCTGATTTCCTCGTTCCTGATCTTCAACCCTTCCTTGGATTGCCTTCACGGATTGACTCTGCTTTGCCTGACCATGCCATTGACTCTCTCCAAGCTCGGACCTCTGCTTTGCCTGATAACACTGTTGACTCTCTCCAAGCCCGGACCTTTGCTTTGCCTGGCCACGCCGTTGACTCTCTCCAAGTCCGGACCTCTGCTTTGCCTGACTACTCCATTGCCTCTCTCCAAACCCAGACATCTGCATTGCTTGTCTACTCTGTTGCCTTTCTCCAGACCCGGACCTCTGCATTGCCTGACCTCGCTCTTGACTCTCTCCTCGCCTAGACCTCAGCCTTGCTTGCCACTGCTTCCAGATTGCCGCCAGCCCTGGCTCTAGCTTGCCCTACGATGCTTCTTCAGTCTATGTCCTGGACCTTATGTCCTGGACCTCAACCTTTGGCCTGTTCTTGCTCGGGCGCCCCCCTGTCTGTCTTTGGTCCTATGGGTGCCCGGATCTCCAGGACTTCATCTCGTCTAGTACAGACTGTCATTCTCTCCTGTTGCTGCCTCTGGACTGACCTCGATCCTTTTATCAATGATGACTGACAGAGGCTCACCTAAGTCCAGCCGACCCTGGCACCCAAAGGCTCAACCCGCGGGGAATGAGGGCTGGTATTGGTGAAGCGCCAGCCGACCTCCATCCATCAGCCCTCTTTGCCTGTCGACGGTGGGGACCCGTAGGATCCCTCCTACGAGTTGCGCCAACCCCATCTCGGCCCAAGGGTCCACTTCCGGTGCAACAACAAGTACCTGGCAAGTACTCAGAAACTAAGTATATCCCACGCTACTGATGCTAGTAATAGCAGTGGCTATTTTCTAAGTCAACTTGATTAATAGCAGATAATGGACTTCTCCTCCAAGAACTTAGCCAAACCTTTTTTAAACCCAGCTACACTAACTGCACTAGCCACATCCCCTGGCAACAAATTCCAGAGTTTAATTGTGCGTTGCATGAAAAAGAATTTTCTCCAATTAGTTTTAAATGTGCTACATGCTAACTTCATGAAGTGCCCCCTAGTCCTTCTATTATCCGAAAGAATAAATAAGCGATTCACTTTTACTCATTCTAGACCTCTCATGATTTTAAAGACCTCTATCATATCCCCACTCAGCCATCTCTTTTCCAAGCTGATCAGCCCTAACCTCTTTAGTCTTTCCTCATAAGGGAGCTGTTCCATCCCCTTTATCATTTTGGCCGCCCTTCTCTGTACCTTCTCCATTGCAACTATATCTTTCCTGAGATGTGGCGAATAGAATTGTCACAGTAATCAAGGTGAGGTCTCACCTTGGAGTGATACAGAGGCATTATGCCATCCTCTGTTTTATTTTCCATTCCCTTCTTAATAATTCCTAACATTGTTTGCTTTTTTGACTGCCATAGCACACTGAGCCGACGATTTCAAAGTGTTATCCACTATGATGCCTAGATCTCTTTCCTGGGCGGTAGCTCCTAATATGGAACCTAACATCGTGTAACTACAACATGGGTTATTTTTCCCTATATGCATCACCTTGCACTTGCCCACATTAAATTTCATCTGCCATTTGGATGCTCAATCTTCCAGTCTTACAAGGTCCTCCTACAATTTATCACAGGCCGCTTGTGATTTAACTACTCTGAATAATTTTGTATCATCTGCAAATTTGATTACCTCTCTCATCGAATTCCTTTCCAGATCATTTATAAATATATTGAAAGGCACGGGTCCTAGTACAGATCCTTGAGGCACTCCACTGTATACCCTTTTCCACTGAGAAAAATGTCCATTTAATCCTGTCTTTTAACCCTCCTGTCTTTTAACCAGTTTGTAATCCACGAATGGACATTGCCATCTATCCCATGGCATTTTACTTTTCTTAGAAGCCTCTCATGAGGAACTTTGTCAAATGCCTTCTGAAAACCTAAATACACCACATCCACAAGTTTACCAATATCTATATGTTTATTAACCCCTTCAAAAACGTGAAGCAGATTTGTGAGGCAAGACTTGCCTTGGGTAAAGCCATGCTGACTTTGTTCCATTAAACCTTGACTTTCTATATGTTCTGTGATTTTGATCTTTAGAACACTTTCCACTATTTTTCCTGGCACTGACATCAGGCTAACCGGTCTGTAGTTTCCCGGATCGCCGCTGGAGCCCTTTTAAAATATTGGGGTTACATTAGCTACCCTCCAGTCTTCAGGTACAATGGATGATTTTAATGATAGGTTACAAATTTTAACTAATAGATCTGAAATTTCATTTTTGAGTTCCTTCAGAACCCTGGGGTGTATACCATCTGGTCCAGGTGATTTACTACTGTTCAGTTTGTCAGTCAGGCTTACCACATCTTCTAGGTTCAGTTCATCTGAATCATTACCCATGAAAACCTTCTCCGGAACAGGTATCTCCCCAACATCCTCTTCAGTAAACACTGAAGCAAAGAAATTGTTTAATCTTTCCACGATAGCGTTATCCTCTCCAAGTGCCCCTTTATCCCCTCGATCATCTAAAGGTCCAACTGACTCCCTTGCAGGCTTTCTGCTTCGGATATTTCTGGATCTTCAGATGTGCATTCTTGCATTGTTGGAGTGTTTGTAGAGATTCAGCTGTGGTTTTGTTCTGTGTTAAGAAATGCTCTCTTTTTTCATCATTGGCTATCCCTGTATGGATGGTATCTTTCCTTGTTTGGGATGGATTATGAACCAGGGCTGTATCTTTGAGGAATTTGGCAAATATTCTGACTCCGCATGCACTGAGGTGCACTTTGTCATAGCAGTGGGCACCGAAGTTGATGTCTTGGGTCTCAGCCGTCCATTCCCGATTAGGGTTGTGAATCGTGTCCTCGATCGTCTTAACGATCGATTTCGGCTGGGAGGGGGAGGGAATCGTATTGTTGCCGTTTGGGGGGGTAAAATATCGTGAAAAATCTAAAAATCTAAAAATCGCAAAACCGGCACATTAAAACCCCCTAAAACCCACCCCCGACCCTTTAAATTAAATCCCCCACCCTCCCGAACCCCCCTCAAATGACTTAAATAACCTGCGGGTCCAGCGGCGGTCCGGAACGGCAGCGGTCCGGAACGGGCTCCTGCTCCTCAATCTTGTTGTCTTCAGCCGGCGCCATTTTCCAAAATGGCGGCGAAAAATGGCGGCGGCCATAGACGAACACGATTGGACAGCAGGAGGTCCTTCCGGACCCCCGCTGGACTTTTGGCAAGTCTCGTGGGGGTCAGGAGGCCCCCCACAAGCTGGCCAAAAGTTCCTGGAGGTCCAGCGGGGGTCAGGGAGCGATTTCCCGCCGCGAATCGTTTTCGTACGGAAAATGGTGCCGGCAGGAGATCGACTGCAGGAGGTCGTTCAGCGAGGGTTCCGGCGCCTTGCTGAACAACCTCCTGCAGTCGATCTCCTGCCGGCGCCATTTTCCGTACGAAAACGATTCGCGGCGGGAAATCGCTCCCTGACCCCCGCTGGACCTCCAGGAACTTTTGGCCAGCTTGTGGGGGGCCTCCTGACCCCCACGAGACTTGCCAAAAGTCCAGCGGGGGTCCGGAAGGACCTCCTGCCGTCCAATCGTGTTCGTCTATGGCCGCCGCCATTTTTCGCCGCCATTTTCGAAAATGGCGCCGGCTGAAGACAACAAGATTGAGGAGCAGGAGCCCGTTCCGGACCGCTGCCGTTCCGGACCGCCGCTGGACCCGCAGGTTATTTAAGTCATTTGGGGGGGGTTCGGGATGGTGGGGGATTTAATTTAAAGGGTCGGGGGTGGGTTTTAGGGGGTTTTAGTGTGCCGGCTCACGATTCTAACGATTTATAACGATAAATCGTTAGAATCTCTATTGTATTGTGTTCCATAACGGTTTAAGACGATATTAAAATTATCGGACGATAATTTTAATCGTCCTAAAACGATTCACATCCCTATTCCCGATGGCTCCAGTGCTGCATCTGATAGGCAGCACTGAAAACATAGTTTATGCTTCCAGTGCTCTCTGGGAGCACTCCTGTAATTAAGAGCTGATGTTCTGCAAAATGTTGTTTTCTATGTTCCTTCTTGGTAGTATATTGGAGATTATTACCTTTGCCGATGGGAATTGGTTGGCTGTAGGGGTCTGATGGAAGAAACCCTCCTCTACCCTGCAATTAATACAGGAAGAGATTATAGTGCCACAATGCCTAGAGCAAGAGCCAAAATTAGGTATCCCAGAACAAAGTGTAGTTATAAAAAGATGATATCTCCCGGAAGAGCCTGGAAAGATCTGGGCCAATGGGAAGAGGAACTCAAACAGACCTAGCTTGGCCAGATGTCCTTCTTTATAAAGGCCAGTCTTTTATTTTTATTAAAGAACTTTGTCATATGTCCTGCTTAAAAAAGATGTCAAATTTTGATCCTTTATTGGAGACTTGGAATCTTAAAAACGCCCAAGATTCCAAGTCTCCAATAAAGGATCAAAATTTGACATCTTGGCTTCTAATCCTCATTTTGTTGCCTCCACGGCTTTGTTAGATAGCCTTCCTTGTTGCTTTCTCAACCCATCACTGCTTAAAAAAGAACAGGATGCATTGCATAATAGTCCTGTTTTTCCAGTCATTGACCATACTAGGAAAAAATAAATGGGTGGCATGCAGCTAGTGTGGTGCATCCTCATTCGTCTGCTCTCCCCTTCTGATCCACAATCTCCCCCCACCCCTACAAGACACATTTTCCTCTTTATCTACCCTATCCCATTTTTTTCTATCTCCTCCCAGATTCTTCTCTGTCTCCTCCTCTCCCTAAGGTATCAGTTGGTATAATGCCAGTGTTTCTCTTAAAATAGAAATTTGAGATATGGCCTCTGGGTTCAAACATCAGTGGTTGCACAAACATAGATATTTTGAGTACAATTTGCAGTCCAACTGTGTCACCGTAATTACTGTAGTATACAAAATTGCTTTGTAGCAGATATTTAAGCTATTAAGGCTTCTAATTGAAAAGTTATGTGTGTCCTTGTAAGCCCTTGTCAGAGCAAGGAAATTTCCAAATGCAAGGAATCTGGGCACATCAAGTTTGCAAGTCGAGGTGATATGCAGGTAAATATATGTGTGTACATTTAGGTAATGGAAAATGAGAATGTAAAGTTAGGCACAGTAGCAGCTGGCCCTGTACATGTGTACCTCTTGTGAAAATGTGAAGTAAATGCATGCATCTACTAAATGCCCTGTAGCACCCTCAAACACCTTTTTTATGCAGCCACGTTTACTACTTTTTATCATTTCTAAAGCAGCATTAGACACAGTGCAGTGCTGTACAGGTACACGTAAGCTCCACTGAGCAGGGACTATCCAATCCGTTTGCATTATGAAGGTCACTAACCTGCATGTGACTTACAGTACTTATGTGGGTTAACTCTATTTTTAACCATGTGACAGGTGACTAAGTCTGAAAATTTATCTCAAAGGGTTTACGTTATTAACCCTGTAAAAATTTGATCAAGAAAAAGCAAATGGGTACTTATGTTCTTTAAGATAGATTATAAATGAAAGCAGACAAGCTTTTACGTTTTTTTTTTGTCTCTTCCCTTCTCTCCTCATCCCTCCTAAGCCTGCAGAAAATAACATGATTTGACAGTTGCTTTTTCTTCCTTTCTTCCCAGACGAATTCCAAGAGATGTCAGATGCACAACTCATTAATTATATTCCAGCCACTTCATCTGGTAGAAAAAAGGAAAATGACTGATCATGAAGCGATATATTCAATATTTGTATAGCCTTGTCCATGCAAACACAGCAATGGAGAAGATAAATCACATGTACCCCTATCCTGTTAATCAGAAGAATGACCATGTTTGTACAGTCAAGCGCACGCCACCCAATAACTTCCACTTTGCTGGGTGAATAATTGCAGCCGCATGTCCCTCCCTATAAAAGCAACAAAGAGCTGCTGCTGCTGCAGCCCTCTTCACCTATGTACCATTGGTATCCCCTTTGCTTCCAGAATGAGGAATCTTTTGCAGCCTTCAACCCAATGGGTAGGCGCAGATATCACCTGCAGGCATAAAAGAATTAACCTCTGGCTTATTTCCCAATTTCCCATTTAATCCAAACCTATTGTGACCCCTCTCCATCCATCTCAATTTCTCGCCTCTTATTTTTATTCTGGCAGGCTCTTTCCTACCCAGGCACAGGTTGGATGGAGAAGACAGGAGCTTCGGGAGCAAAGCCGAGCTCTCGTTCGCTAGTCAGGAACTTGTTCCAGAGCGCAAGAACAATAAATAAATAAATAAAACAAACAAACAAAAAGCCTGCAGACAGTTACTGCAAAATGAACAGCAACTGCTGAAACAAAATAAAGAAAGCTGTTAATGTGGAATGCAGTGCAGTAGCCTGAGAAGCAAAGCATTGCTGGCCTGCTGTATTTGACCTGATGCTCTAGTAAAAGGATACATTCTGCAAGAAAAAGCAGTAAAAGTTGGTATAAATCATTCAGCAACTGAAGTGGGGATTGGATGGCTCCAGGTAATTGTTGCAGAATTACACACCAGCTCAGCAAGGATATTATAAAGGTGGCCTCACTTCTGCTCTGAGAGTCATAGCAGAAGTACTCACATTACAGTCACTGTCAGAGTCCTCCAGTGCATTCTGCTCCACATCTGGTCACTGGCAAGGATATGGGGAGAAGCTGAAGCTCAGAAAATAATTAAGATCCCCTTTATCATTTTTTTTTAATTTAATGAGCTATTAATGTATAGAGTTTTTATTTAATGCTCCCTCTGGTTAGTAATTCTTCCTAGGGTTGTTGCAAGTAAATTGAGTTGAACTTTAATAGAATACTATTCGGTTACCCCACACATCTACAAAGCAGGAATACAAGATGAGCAGGTAAAAATGTATTCCAAACTTTTTGAAAGTGGAGTGTGTTCATAATAAAAGATGAATATATTGTAATCAAAATATAATACATGCTGAAGAAAAGTAATATTAAGATTAAAAAAACAGAACACAGAGTTGGGGCCTGATTGATAAAGGATGTTTTCCCTTCAGACACAAAATAGGAGAAAAAGCCTTAGGGGTAGATTTTCAAAGGGTTGTGCGTGTAAGATAGGTGCGCTACCCTCGAAAACCTCCCCCTGCCTCCCCCTGCGCGCGCCGAGCCTATCTTGCATAGGCTCGGCGGAGCGCAAACCCCGGGATGTGTGTAAGTCCTGGGGCTTAAAAAAGTGGGCATTCCGGGGTGGGGCCATGGGCGGGGCGACGGCTCGGGGGCGGGACCGAGGCTGGCGTAACTTCTTTAATAAAGGTCAGGGGGGGTTTTAGTTAGGGCTGGGGGGCGGGTTAGATAGGGGAAGGGAGGGGAAGGTGCGGGGGGTGGGGGGCGGGAGGGAATGGAGGCAGGCTGCTCGGCTCGACGCATGCAGGTTGCACAATTGTGCACCCCCCTGCGCACGCCGACCCTGGATTTTATAACATGCGCAGCAGCGCATGTTTTAACATAACGAAGTTTTAACAAACTTCGTTATGTTAAAACTTAGTTATTTATATCTTATTTTGTTAATCGTATGCTTTTGCTCTCTACTCTCCCACTCTGTAAACTCCCTGTTCATTGTAACTCTATCTTCATAGTTTATTGGTTACCCCACATTTCAATGTAAACCGGTACGATAAGACACTAGTCTTGAGTATCGGTATATCAAAAGTATTTAAATAAAATAAATAAATGTTATAAAATCGGGCGTAGATTTGTTCGCACCAGGTTGCGCGAACAAATCTACGCCCGCGCGCATGCTATAAAATCTGGCCCTTAGTGACTTGATCCTTTATATGTTAAACTGAAAGAGAAGATCCAGAGCAAAGAAACAGGCAAATTGTGACTTTGAGGAATGTAGCTGGTACTGCTGCTTTAAGAAATTTGACACTTTTCAGGTCAGTTAAGGTCAGTTTAGGAATTAATATGTATTCCTATTGGCTGCCCTCTTATTTATTCATGTTACCAAGGTTCCCACTGACAATATATGGGGGATGGGAAATGGAAACAGTTGGTAGCTTGACAAAAAAAGTAATGTGATCAGTCAATGTGACTAGAACTTGTGCCCTAACCCTGATACCAGGGGTGTTGTGATCTTCCTGCACACAGTGCCCTAACCCTGACACCAGGGGTGTTGTGATCTTCCTGCACACAGTGCCCTAACCCTGATACCAGGGGTGTTGTGATCTTCCTGCACACAGTGCCCTATCCCTATTAATACCAGGAGTGTTGTGATCTTCCTGCACACAGTGCCCTAACCCTGACACCAGGGGTGTTGTGATCTTCCTGCACACAGTGCCCTATCCCTATTAATACCAGGAGTGTTGTGATCTTCCTGCACACAGTGCCCTAACCCTGACACCAGGGGTGTTGTGATCTTCCTGCACACAGTGCCCTATCCCTATTAATACCAGGAGTGTTGTGATCTTCCTGCATGCAGTGCCCTATCCCTAATGCCAGGAGTGTTGTGATCTTCCTGCACACAGTGCCCTATCCCTATTAATACCAGGAGTGTTGTGATCTTCCTGCACACAGTGCCTTATCCCTATTAATACCAGGATTGTTGTGATCTTCCTGCACACAGTGCCCTAACCCTGATACCAGGGGTGTTGCGATCTTCTTGCACACTGTGCCCTATCCCTATTAATACCAGGAGGGTTGTGATCTTCCTGCACAAAGTGCCCTAACCCTGACACCAGGGGTGTTGTGATCTTCCTGCACACAGTGCCCTATCCCTATTAATACCAGGAGTGTTGTGATCTTCCTGCACACTGTGCCCTATCCCTATTAATACCAGGAGTGTTGTGATCTTCCTGCACACAGTGCCCTAACCCTGATACCAGGGGTGTTGTGATCTTCCTGCACACAGTGCCCTATCCCTATTAATACCAGGAGTGTTGTGATTTTCCTGCACACAGTGCCCTATCCCTATTAATACCAGGAGTGTTGTGATTTTCCTGCACACAGTGCCCTATCCCTATTAATACCAGAAGTGTTGTGATCTTCCTGCACACAGTGCCCTAACCCTGATACCAGGGGTGTTGTGATCTTCCTGCACACAGTGCCCTATCCCTATTAATACCAGGAGTGTTGTGATCTTCCTGCACACAGTGCCCTAACCCTGACACCAGGGGTGTTGTGATCTTCCTGCACACAGTGCCCTATCCCTATTAATACCAGGAGTGTTGTGATCTTCCTGCACACAGTGCCCTAACCCTGACACCAGGGGTGTTGTGATCTTCCTGCACACAGTGCCCTATCCCTATTAATACCAGGAGTGTTGTGATCTTCCTGCACACAGTGCCCTAACCCTGATACCAGGGGTGTTGTGATCTTCCTGCACACAGTGCCCTATCCCTATTAATACCAGGGGTGTTGTGATCTTCCTGCATGCAGTGCCCTATCCCGCCTGCATTACTAGTGAGAGGCTGGCTTCACAGACAGGGGGGAGCTTCCTGACCCTCACTCCTCCCCTCCCCCATGTCCCAGCCAGTGAATGGTGTGTGGGTGAGGGGGGGGGGAGGATGGTGAAGGCGGAGACAGCTCCCTCCCTGCATTATTAGTGAGAGGCTGGCTTCACAGACAGGGGGGAGCTGCCTGACCCTCACTCCTCCCTTCCCCCAAGTCCCAGCAAGTGAATGGTGTGTGGGTGAGGGGGGGGGGAGGAGGATGGTGAAGGGTGAGACAGCTCCCTCCCTGCATTACTAGTGAGAGGCTGGCTTCACAGACAGGGGGGAGCTGCCTGACCCTCACTCCTCCCCTCTCCCATGTCCCAGCCAGTGAATGGTGTGTGGGTGAGTGGGGGGGGGGGGGGGGGGGAGGATGGTGAAGGCGGAGACAGCTCCCTCCCTGCATTATTAGTGAAAGGCTGGCTTCACAGACAGGGGGGAGCTGCCTGACCCTCACTCCTCCCTTCCCCCATGTCCCAGCCAGTGAATGGTGTGTGGGGGAGGGGGAGGGGGAGAGGATGGTGAAGGCTGAGAAAGCTCCCTCCCTGCATTACTAGTGAGAGGCTGGCTTCACAGACAGGGGGGAGCTGCCTGACCCTCACTCCTCCCCTCCCCCATGTCCCAGCCAGTGAATGGTGTGTGGGTGAGTGGGGGCAGGGGGGGGAGGATGGTGAAGGCGGAGAAGCTCCCCCTGCATTATTAGTGAGAGGCTTGCTTCACAGTCAGGGGGGAGCTGCCTGACCCTCACTCCTCCCTTCCCCCATGTCCCAGCCAGTGAATGGTGTGTGGGTGAGAGGGGGGGGGGGGGGAGAGGATGGTGAAGGCTGAGACAGCTCCCTCCCTGCATTACTAGTGAGAGGCTGGCTTCACAGACAGGGGGGAACTGCCTGACCCTCACTCCTCCGGGGTGTTGTGATCTTCCTGCACACAGTGCCCTATCCCTGATACCAGGGGTGTTGTGATCTTCCTGCACACAGTGCCCTATCCCTAATACCAGGGGTGTTGTGATCTTCCTGCACACAGTGCCCTATTCCTGATACCGGTGGTGTTGTGATCTTCCTGCATGCAGTGCCCTATCCCAGTTACCGGGGGTGTTGTGATCTTCTTGCACACATCCCGGTATCAGGGATAGGGCACTGCATGCAGGAAGATCACAACACCCCTGGTGTCAGGGTTAGGGCACTGTGTGCAGGAAGATCACAACACCCCTGGTATCAGGGTTAGGGCACTGTGTGCAGGAAGATCACAACACTCCTGGTATTAATAGGGATAGGGCACTGCATGCAGGAAGATCACAACACCGCTGGTATCAGGGATAGGGCACTGTGTGCAGGAAGATCACAACACCCCGGAGGAGTGAGGGTCAGGCAGCTCCCCCCTGTCTGTGAAGCCAGTATCTCACTAGTAATGCAGGGAGGGAGCTGTCTCAGCCTTCACCATCCTCCCCCCCCCCCTCACCCACACACCATTCACTGGCTGGGACATGGGGGAGGGGAGGAGTGAGGGTCAGGAAGCTCCCCCCTGTCTGTGAAGCCAGCCTCTCACTAGTAATGCAGGCGGGATAGGGCACTGCATGCAGGAAGATCACAACACCCCTGGTATCAGGGTTAGGGCACTGTGTGCAGGAAGATCACAACACCCCTGGTATCAGGGTTAGGGCACTGTGTACAGGAAGATCACAACACTCCTGGTATTAATAGGGATAGGGCACTGTGTGCAGGAAGATCACAACACCCCTGGTGTCAGGGTTAGGGCACTGTGTGCAGGAAGATCACAACACCCTTGGTATCAGGGTTAGGGCACTGTGTGCAGGAAGATCACAACACTCCTGGTATTAATAGGGATAGGGCACTGTGTGCAGGAAGATCACAACACCCCTGGTGTCAGGGTTAGGGCACTGTGTGCAGGAAGATCACAACACCCCTGGTATCAGGGTTAGGGCACTGTGTGCAGGAAGATCACAACACTCCTGGTATTAATAGGGATAGGGCACTGTGTGCAGGAAGATCACAACACCCCTGGTGTCAGGGTTAGGGCACTGTGTGCAGGAAGATCACAACACCCCTGGTATCAGGGTTAGGGCACTGTGTGCAGGAAGATCACAACACTCCTGGTATTAATAGGGATAGGGCACTGTGTGCAGGAAGATCACAACACCCCTGGTGTCAAGATTAGGGCACTCTGTGCAGGAAGATCCCAACACCCCTGGTATCAGGGATAGGGCACTGAGTGCAGGAAGATCACAACACCCCTGATATCAGGAATAGGGCACAAGTTCTAGTCATATTGACTGATCACATTACTTTTTTTGTCAACTACCAACAGTTTCCATTTCCCATCCCCCCAACCACCACCTCAGTTGGAACCTTGGTAACATCAATAGATAAGAGGGCAGCCAGCCAATAGGAATACATATTCATTCTTAACTGACCTTTACTGACCTGGAAAGTGTCAATTTGTATCATTTTCTGTTAGTGCGCACTAACTCCCGTTAGTGCGCACTAACTCGATTTAACAATTTTTAACGATAAATCGTTAGAATTTCTATTGTATTGTGTTCTATAACGATTTAAGACGATATTAAAATTATCGGACGATAATTTTAATCGTTGAAAAACGATTCACATCCCTAATAAGAATCTACTATGCCTACCACAGGATGTCTGCACTTAAAACTACATGCACACATGTATATTTTAATTATCCCTACAATCAAGATTGCTTGAGAATTTTTACTCGTAATTCCTTTTGGAATATTTCTATATGAAGTATGTTGTGTACATTAGTGAAAGAAACTCCTGCTCTAGTGCATTTTGATTTGCATTTTTAGGCAACAGAAAGTGAGACATGTCCAAGGGTGTGAAGACTTTTCCAAGGCACTGTCTGAAAGAAGCTGTTTTAAACCCTCAGCCCATATGTATGAAAGAGTTTTTAGTGGGATAATTAAGTTTTAAGAAACATTTGCTGACTCAAGCACAGATCTCATGAAGGAAGAAAGCCCCCCACCTTACAGAATGACACGTTTCACCAACAGAGAGCCTTTTTATGTGCTTTGGCCGCAGCAACAGTGGCAGAAAGAAGGAAGAGACAGAGAAATAGAGGAAAGAGCCCAGGAACAACAATGGAAGCCTAAGAAGAGGCCTAAGCAATCACTAGAGCAGCGTGAGGACAGCGCACATCTTAGTGACTGTAATTCAAATGTTAGGTGTTGTCTTGCAGATGCCTGATTGGGGAAAGAAATATTCTTAGCCTATAATTGACTGTATTTGTAATCTGGGTCTCTCCTGTACAGATCTCATGCTTTTGGAGGATTTGGGAGGCAGCTGATTGAGGTTCTGGAGATGGTGTGGGGAAGCTTCCAAAGGGGAGATGGATCCTGGTTTCTGCTCTTCCTCCCTCCTAGGGCTGGCTTTATTATTTCAGCGCCCACAGGCAGGACTGGGGGTATCCCCTTTCAAAAGAGCCCCTTCAGAGATTGGACAGCAGGAGGGGGGTCCCCTTTGGAGATGGGGCAGTGGGGATGAGTGGGTCCTGTCTGACCCTGATTTGTCTTTTTCCCCACTTCCTCGCGCTTCTTTCATGCATGCTGTCATATTTATTTATTTTTATTTACTTATTTAACATTTTTTGTATACCGTCGCTCAGAATCCATCGAAACAGTTCACATCAAATAAAACAATTAAAAATCAACATACATTGTAAAATTAACATACATTATAAAAACTTAAAACTAACCTTCATTACAAAACCTAAAATAAATCCCTTCACATAAAATTTCTATTAATCCTTAACTATAAATATTTATAAAACATAGCTCCAATCATATCCTACATCACTCCAGAATTCTTCAGTGTATAAAACATGTCTAAAATTAATACCTGCTCCTGCTGAAAATAAAATGTTTTGTGTTACCCTATTATCCGCTATAGGCTTTTAATATATTCTACAACATTCCATAAAATATTTTTGGTCTCACTATTTACAATGACGGTACTTGTATCTTGGATTAACCTGAATAGGCTATAGTAAAAAACCAGGTCTTGAGCTCCTGCTTAAACTTTTTAAAGTTTGACTCTAGCCTCAAGGGAGCTGGGCGTGAGTTCCAAATTCCCGGGCCAGTCAATGATAATGCTCTTTCTCTAACCTGGTTAAGATGTGCTGACTGAACCGCTGGCAAAGAAAGCAGGTCCTTATTTGCTGACCGCAAGTTCCTCTGAGGGACATGTAATTTTATGGCTGCATTCAGCCAGTCTACCTGGTCTGCAAAAATTAGTTTATGTAAAATACACATAGCCTTGAATTTAATTCGACACTCGATTGGCAGCCAGTGTAATTTGATTAATATGGGCGAAATATGTTCATTCTTCCTTACCCCTGTCAAGACTCTGGCCGCCGCATTCTGCAATACCTGCAATGGACGGATAGTGGATGCCGGCAGTCCCAGCAAGAGGGAGTTACAGTAATCCAAGCTTCCAAATATGAGAGCCTGCAATACTGTGCGAAAATCATTTGTTTCTAACAGTGGCTTTAACCTTCTTAACATCAGCAATTTTGCGCAGCCCTCTCTTACCTTTGCTAAAATATGCTTTTTGAAAGTAAATTCCGGATCGATTATAAAGCCTAAATCCCTACATAGATAATCTGCCCCTTTCACGTTCCATTCTCATACCACACACTCTGCATGTGTCCTGAGGACTGGGTTGAGAGCCACTGTTCTAGGATGTTATTAGCTAATTAGTTTCAATAACTCTCTTACTCTTGCTTATTACTCAAAGAAAATGATCTATGTGCACTTTTACCAACAATCTGTGGATATTAAGAAGGAAAGAATACAGACTATGTTTTGGGAGCTATCATCACTGAAAGAGTTGGAAAAAATAAAATAGAAGAAACCTAACTCAGTACTCTAGAGACAAATTATTATATGTTCTCTTTGTCTACAGTTCTGCTTCCGTAGCCGGCAAGGCACATGTAATAATTTTGTATTTCTCTTTTGAGAGAAATACAAAATTTTGTAAGATTTTATGGCTGCAGCAGTGCAGACCAAGTTTCCTGTCACTAGAGAGCAATGGGAAATGTGGCTTGTTTTTCTGCTTTATTTTAGCTTTTCACAGTGGAATTAAAACAAATAAAAAAATGGCACCAGTGATGAATGGATTCTGCAATTGGATCCGATTCCCCAAATTGTCATGTTCCAGGTATTGCACGTGAAAATGAGACCCATGGAGTGTTGACAGTGCACCTTTAATGAACCATGCCATGCCAGGGGAATCAGATAATTTACTCCCTAATTCCTGCACTCATGGTCTGTGTTTAATTTTAGGAATTCAGATTTCTACCGGATGCATTTTCCACCATGGTACAACAGGAAAGGCACATTTTGGCATGGGTGGCTATAAGGAAACCAATATGAGAAGGCAGTGCAAACTTGATCCCAGTTCTAAATACAACAGGCTTATTGATGGCTGTCTCTGAGCAATAACCTACAGCAAAACACTCCACTGGATCCTCAGTAGAGAACTGGGTGCTCTGCCAGGAAGTAGACATTGGCTCTGTATACATATTGTTCAAGGCTGATAAACTGAGGCTGTAAAATGTGACTTGCTTTGAACCTAAAATACCTATTCAGATACTTACAGGATATAAAGCCTATATATATTTGGTAACAATTTTTTCACTTAGAGTACTCGAATGGCATAAGTCAGACACTGAGTTCCCTGCAATTCTTCACATTTGTCCCCTGAAGGAGCTTTCCTGTAATCAGAGAGAACATAAACCTGCTGCCAGGTCATTACCTCAGGAATGACTGTGTGAAAGTTCCTACAAAGAGCATGGGGAATCCATTGTTTAAGTGAAAGGAGCTGTTTAAATATAATTATTGTTACTATTACTATTATCACTAACTTTTCAGTCACTGTGGATGCTCTCTGAAACAGACCCTAGAAACAAATGCTGCTTAAAATTTTAATCAAGTAAGGACCAGATTCCTAAACAAACTTTCTGTTGAAGTTGACTTTCAGTTACGATGCAGAATATAACTCTGTGTGGGTGGCAGGAACATTTTATGGGGAATCAATTTGTTTGTTTTTGTGATACCTACTCCTTTTTTTCTGGCTTACATGAGCTGAAGAACGTACGACATGATTACAGACTTAATTTCACTTATTTCTCATGCCCGGGGATAGTTAAAAACAAATTCATATGGAGGCAATTTTCAAAGTAATTTGCTGGCGTGAATAAAAGGGATGAAAGAGCTCCCCTATGAGGAAAGGCTAAACATCTTAAAGATCTGCAGTTTGTAGAAAAGATAACTGAGGGGAGATATGATACAGGTCTATAAAATCATGAATGGAGTGGAATAGGTAAACAGAAAATGGTTATTTACTTTTTCTAGGACTAGGGAACACTCCATTAAGTTATTAGGTAGCACATTTAAAACAAATGGGAGAAAGTATTTTTTCACTCAGTGCATGATTAAACTGTGGAATTTGTTGCCAGAGGAAGTGATAAAAGCAGTTAGTATAGCTGAGTTTAAAAAGGATTTGGACAAGTTCCTGGAGCAAAACTCCATAAATCATTATTAGCCATGTGATTTGGGAAAGCCACTGCTTATCCCTAGTTATGAACAAGAAGAATTGGATCTATTCTTTGGATCCTGTCGGGTACTTGTGACCTGGAATGGCTACTGACAGAGATAGGATGCTGGGCTTGAAACACCTTTGGTCTGACTCAGAATGGCATTTCATATGTTCTTAGGTTCTTATTTTCCAGAGGCTACAAGGAGTTGGCTAGTGCTCGGCAGCCTCTGAAAGTGACCCCGGTGAAGGGGGGAGGTGGGTTTACACATATTTCTGATCATTGAGTTTTGCTGAGTGATGAGAACTCAGGATGTTGGAAATCTAACTTTTCTTGCTCCAGCAAATACATGACCAGAGCCAACAATTTTGCTGTGTGATGCTGCGTAAATTAGAAACACAGAACATGACAGCAGATGTGGATGAGCCATCGAATTGGCTCATCCACATCTCCCATTCAGCTTTATTGCCCCTTCCTCTCCCTCAGATATCCTCTATGCTTGTCCCATAATTTCTTGAATTCTGATACCGTCCTCATCTCCAACACTTCCACAGGCAGGCTAGGCTGTTCCATGTGCCCACTACCCTTTCTGTACAAAATATTACCTTAGATTACACTGGGCAACAAATTTTCACAAAAGTCATGTTACGGAAATGAAATTAGTCAATTCTTATACATTTCCATGTGCTAAACACGAATGTGACTGTGAAAATGCAAAATTGGCTCTGGTTTTTTGGTAATATGCAATAATATAATTAATTCTTGAATTGTATGCCAATAGTAGGAGACCTACGATTAATACCGTTTGAAAAATGAAGTCATAGACTACGTCTTAGATTTCTTTGCTTGTCTCTTGTACACCTGTTCGGGAGCATCTCTGCGGAGTGTCCAGCAGTAGTCAGCCAGCATGAATATTTCAAATGCTCACCCTTTCTGACTGGGCTTTTGTTTGCAACCTAAATGCATAACCAAGAATTTTTTAGCATTAAATATTAGCTGCCTGGCTCCAAATAATTCCTGAAGCTTCAGTAGATCCCTCCTCCTGTTTTCCACTTCTTCTAAGGTGTCTATAGTATTTGTAAGCCAGTGGCTCATTAAAATTGTTTCTTTCTGTGCCTGGCTAGAGTAAATTAATTAACTGATCAGCAAAACTGAGTTCAAAAAGACAAATGGTGAAGAAATGGAAACGGCTCTTTGCAGTCCTTTTGTTGGTTATAAAGGTATGCAAATGCCTGATGCTTCTTTGAAAGTCATTAGAACAGCCTTTTACACTTACTGGTGAGATGTTATCATCTCCTGTCTTTACAGCAGGGGGGAGCTTTGGTTGGAAGCCAGTGCTGTATTAATTGCTGGATTACCCTGACACCAAGTGGAGATTACTGGAAAAAAGAGATACTAAAATTTAGTACAATTAACCTTTCTCATTCAATTTACAAAACACAAATTTATATTTGAACTCACAAGCTTTTTGCATCAGAGGGGTGATACCTGCCTGGAACCAATGAGTGACAAGCGGGTGGAATACTAATGAGCCTTTTTAATTAGGTATAAAAAGTGGCTGTCTTTTATTTAAAGAAACAGAGAGATTGACAAAGGAAGAGATAGAGGGATGTAGCCATGAAGTGAGGCTTTAATTCCAGTTTACAAGTTTTTGGCTGCCGACAACAAAGAAAAGTTCAGGTAGTTGAAAGTTTTCTTGTAGTCATTATCTGAAGAAAATTACTTGAGACAGGGGGTCATTTACTAAGCATTTTTTCCATAGACACAAAATGGGAGAAAACCTTTAGTAAATGACTCCCACAGTTTGCTATTTTGTAGATAGGGAAAGGAATGTGATTTTCAGATATTCCCTGATTTTGTGTTTGTTTTTTTTCAAGCTAAATGACAGTATTAAGAATAGAACCTGCACACATATTTACTGTGAGCCTAATTTAGTTGTAGGTAAATTCAGAATATCTGTTGCAATTCTATTTAGAATATTAGAGAATTTTTTTGTATGTGTGAGAGTTTGGGCATTTTATCTATGACACAATTTAACTCTGAATTTATACAGAGCTCTGGATCCCAACCATCTGCAACTGCTTCACCAACCTCCAGGATAACAGAGATTCAAAGATCACATAAAATTTAACTGAGATCTTATACTAATATTTTGGCCAGAATTTAGGTGAGAAGTCTGAATTTTATTTTCTTGAATTTTCTTGAGATTTTGGGTGAGGTAGTGGTTCTCTGTTCTACCTTACAAAACAAACAGATTTTCTAATTTTCCAATGCAAATACATTTTTCATTTACTATAATGCCCTGTGCCTCTGTTTCCTATGGAGTATAAGAATCCTATTGTGTTTTATAAATGTGCATGCACTGATTTAATTTTGTTTATATTACTTGCATTGTATTTTTATTTTATCTTATGTATGTCACTTTTATTTTCTATTTCAGACATTCCTCCTCATCCCTGAGAGACTCTTTAGCTATGTTGGTGTGCTACGTGTGCCTATTCTAAAGCACACAGCTGAGTGGTGTAATTATTTATATGGCCCCCATAGGTTTACATAGGCTGGTTGTTGGGGGTTTTCATACTCTGTTACAGATTTTAGTATCAAATACAAAAAGGAAAAACTTTCCTAATAGCCCTTTCACAATATTACTAACAAAAATGTTGAAGAGAGCCAGATCAAGGACCAGTCCCTGGGGCACACTATTGATAACCCCTCTTTCCTCAAAATGAACTCCGTTTACCATTAGCCTTTGTCGCTTCCCATTCAACCAGTTTCTGACCCACAGTCACTTTACGGCCCCTACCTCTGGTGCTCAGTTTGGTTATAAGTTGCCTGGGCAGAACCATGTGAAAGGCCTACTGAAATCCAAGTACACTACATCTAGCATTCTCCCCAATCTAACTCTCTGATCACCCAATCAAAAGATTTAATCAGATTTGTCTGACAAGACTTTCCTCTGGTGAAAACATGCTGCCTTAGTTCCTGTAATGCACTGGATTCTAGAAACTGTACTACCCTCTGTTTTTTTAGCAAAGATACTATTAATTTATTCACTAGCCAGGTCAGACTAATTGGTCTGTAGTTCTCAGATTCTTCCTTACTTCCACTTATGTGAAGAGGAACCACATCTGCCTGTATTCTGTCCTTTGGAACCATTTTAGACTCAAAATAAGCATTGAAAAGGTCAGACAGAACTTCCCTAAGTTTCCTTAATATCCTTGGATGTATTAAATCTGGCTCTATGGTTTTATCTATGTTCAGCTTTGCTATCTCCTTGCAAACAGTTTTCTGAAAATTGTTTGAGGTCTACCTCACTTACATTCCTATTTGTGGCGGTTATCTGTAGTCCTATTCTAAGCCCTTTCTCGGTGAATACTGAACAGAAATATTTGTTAAGCAATAACACTTTTTCATCGTCGGCTTCCACATTCCTGTTACGCTGGAGGTGGACCTTTGGGCCGAGGTGGGGTTGATGCTACCCATAGGAAGGATCCTATGGGTCCCCACCATCAGCAGGTGGAGAGGGCCGGCTGGCGCTTTACAAATACCAGCCCTCGTTCCCCACGGGTTGAGCCTTTGGGTACCAGGGCTGGCTGGGCTTAGGTGGGCCTCCGTATGCCATTATCGATAGAAGGATCGCGAGGTCAACCCAGAGGCAGCAACAGTGGAATGAAGAAGTCTATACTGGATGAGGCGGAGACCCGGAGACCCGGGTGCCAATAGAACCAAAGTCAGACAGGGGGCGCCCGAGCAAGAACAGTCTGAAGCCTGAATAGACCAAGTCCAGGACGTAGACTGAAGAAGCGTCGTGGGGCAAACTGGTCAGGGCCGGTGGTAATCAGGAAGCAGTGGCAAGAGAAGGCTGAGGTCTGGACGAGGAAAGAGTCAATAGCGTGGTCAGGCAATGCAGAGGTCCGGGCTTGGACAGAATCAACGGCGTGGTCAGGCAATGCAGAGGTCCGGGCTTGGAGAGAGTCAATAGCGTGATCAGGCAATGCAGAGGTCTGGGCTTGGGCAGAATCAACGGCGTGGTCAGGCAATGCAGAGGTCCGGGCTTGGAGAGAGTCAATAGCGTGGTCAGGCAATGCAGAGGTCTGGGCTTGGAGAGAGTCAATGGTGTGGTCAGGCAATGCAGAGGTCGTGTCCGAGAAGGCAGTCCAAGGGTAAGTTAGGAATCAGGAATGCAGGAACAAGGAGAACTAGAACAGGAGTCAGTGAGGATCAGGAATTAGGAAAGTAGAAGAATCACCAGGAGGCAACGAGTACACGACCAGCGTGGATACCTGTTGCAAAGGTAAATCTTAGGAGCGGAGCCCGTCCTTAAGTACCGGAGCTCTGCTGATGTCAACATCCGGGGCCGCGGCCAAATTCCCGCCGCGGGCCCTTCATAATACTCAATGGTGTGTGCGTGCACGCCTAGGGAGGGGCGCGGTGCTGGACAGTGGCGTCTCTCCATGGGCTACATGGAGAGGCCCGACGTGGAGCACAGGGATCTGCAGCTGAGCCAGGGGCACCGGGGAGGGGGGGGGGGGGCCTGAAGACAGAGCCGACGGCCCACCGCCGTCAGGGATGAGGGACCAGGCACTGGATTCGTCTGAGAGAGGTGAGGTTGCCAGGCCATGGGTTCTGCTGCAGCCGGCATGAGTAACAATTCCGCCCCCCTTCTTCTTTGATTCTTAGAATCCCACATTTATACTTGCGCCTATCACTAATATACAGTGGCTATAGAAAGTCTACACCACCTTACAAATGGTTGCCTTAAACTTGGAAATAAAATGTATTAAAACAGTATTTGGTCTATGTATCCATACAATCTATCCCAGTACTGCCAAGTGATAAATCTATACCAGAATTCCTTTGAAAATTGAATAGAAATAAAAACATGGAAATGCTTGGTTGGGTAAGTGTGCACCCCTTTTGTACTTCTGTAGCAATCCTAAATACTTAAAGTTCTGGTGCAACCAATCACCTTCAAAGCATACGCGAAGTGAATTGGCCCTCTGTTTGAAATGGTACCGATTCACATGATGACAGGATAAATTTAGCAGTTTATTTTGATACTATCTGCTGGATAGTGCATTTCCAAGCAAAGAACCAACCATGAGCACTAAGAAATTGTCAAAAGAATTCCAGGACAAAGTTGTAGAAAAGGCACAAATCTGGAGATGAGTATAAAAGAATTACAAAGTCGTTGATTATCCCTCAGCACATGGCCAAGAGAAAGGTATATAGGACCAATAAGATTTTGCCTTATTCAGGGAGGCAATCAAGAGGCCAATGGCAACTTTGAAAGAGATACAGGCTTCCATGGTTAAGACTGGTCAAAGTGTGCATGTGACAGCAATATCCCAAGTACTCACAAACTCTTACTAGTATAGTAGGGAGACAAGAAGGAAGTTATTACTTAAGAAAGTCAACCTTGATTCCCATTTGAAGTATGCACAGGGACACTCACAGGATTCCTTAGCCATGAGGCAAAAAATGTTGTGGTCTGATGAATCTAAAATATGTTGTCTGTGGATCCTTGAATCGAGGCAGGATTGGCTCTATCTGCAGGGAGGAGCCCTGCAGGTTCCCACTGTTGGCAGGTGGACCCAGGCAAAGCACAGACCGGTCAGGATCTTCACCTATATTAGAGTACTCTTCCCTCGGGTTGAGCCTATGGGTGCCAGGGCCGGCAGGATTTAGGTAGGGTCTTGGCTGATGGCAAGAGAGAATGTCCATTGTAAGCTGGGTCATAGGCAGGCAGCAGTCAGACATATCTAAGGTCCAGGCAATGGTCAGAGGCAGGCAGTGGTCAGTCATATCCGGGGTCTAGGCCAAGGTCAAACCAGGAGAAGAGGGATGGATAGGCAGTGCAAACAGGCAAGGACAAGAACAAGCAAGCAACATGGATGGAGCAGATGGGAATGAAGACAGAAGACAAACCGAAGACAACTGGACAAGGATTGAAGACAAGCTGGATGAAGACTGAAGACAAGGCTGGAACGAAGACTGGAATGCTGGGAAGCAACATGCACCACTAGGAACTAGATGGACCTGTTGCTGAGGTGAGTTGCTTCTGGGGAGCTGCCCATACTGTATATAGGGCTGTGCCAATGATGTCATCTCTAGGGATTGCGGGGACATTCCCACCACGGTCCCTTTAAATATCAGGAAGTGGTGCGCATGCATGCTTAAGGGAAGGCGCAGCATGCACTGTCAATGGTGTCCCACTGGTGGCATCTTGCTGCGTTGAAGAGCTGTGTCCTGCTATGTGGCTGACCGGTGGCATTTGCTGCATCGAAGAGCTATACCCATGGACCACCGAATGCAACAAAATAGACCTTTTTGGCCTGAATGCAAAACATTATAATTGGCGTAAACCCAATTCTGCTACCACCCAGAGAACATTATCCCTTCTGTGAAACATGGTGGTGGCAGCATCATGTTATGGGGATGTTTCACATTGACAAGGATTGGGGCATTTGTTAGGACAGAAAGGACAAGGAATAGAGAAAAATACATAAAAATCCTTGAGGAAAACCTGCTGCCCTTTGCAGGACAGCTAAAACTGGGATGGAAGTTCATTTTTCTACGTGACAATGACCCAAAGCACACAGCTAAATTGCTAAGGACCAAAAAGGTAAATGTTCTAGAGTGACCCAGTCACAGCCTTGATTTATATCCAATCAAAAATCTGTGGCATGACTCAAAGATTGCTGTCCTTCAATGTTCCTCAAGAAACTTAACAGAGACTTAACAGTTTTCTAAAGAAGCATGTTCTAATATTGATAAATGTAGATGCGCAAAGTTGGTGGAGACCTATCCCAACAGACTCACAACTATAATTGCCCAAGTATTGATTCAGGGTGGAAGGGGGTAGAGACTTATCCCATTGGATTTCAGTTATTTTTTTTGGATATGTAGGGTATATGCTTTGTTCTCTGAAAAGTATGGAGTATGGTGTGTTGATGAGTAAGGATGTGCATGGCTGAAATTCTCATTTCAGTTTGTTTATTTTGTTCTTGGGCTGTTTTAGGCCTGAATTTCATTTCAGGGGGGGGGTTTGCAATTTTTGTTTAATTCAGTTTTAATAATTATTTATTTTATTCAAAGTATTTACATACCATGTTATCCTACATTCTAAGTAGTTTACAATACCTCAAACATAAAAATTAAACAAATTGGTCAGTACAAACTAATAGATAACAGAACATCTCGCTAACTCAGTTAATACAAACTCAGAAATTTGTAAGGTTTTTCAGAAATTTTACCAACAACTTTACACTGAGGAACCAGGAAAATGGACAGCAAAGCAAGAGTACATTCAAGAGACTTCTCTGCTGAAATTTTCAGAAACACAAATTTAAAATCTTAACAAATCATGTTAGTTAGATGAGATATGTAGATTGTTCAAGCAGGCCAAATTTCACAACTCCCCAGCGAAGATGCCTATACGGGTGAATGTTATAAAATCCTTCCTGACTGCGTATCACTACCTTTGGGTTATATACTGTATTTGCGGTATTAATAAAAGTTAATTTTTAAATGGAGCAATTAAGGCCTTAATTATGGTGTTGCCAAAATCTGGTTGAGAGCCATTACTTCCAGAATCTTATATAGACCGATATCTCTAATTAATTTTGACATTATGATCTTTCCCATGGTTATGGCTGATAAGTTATCTCAAGTATTGTCTTCAGCAGATGTGCAAGTAGGAATGGTCAAGGATAAGCAAGCGGTTTGGAATGTTCGTAAAATAATAGCTTCAACGAAATATTGAAAGTGGAATAAAACAGAATTTCTTTTAGTGAGCTTCAACATAGAGAAGGCCTTTGATAAGATGGATTGTATAGTTATGGCGGAAGGTTGGAGGCAAATGCTTAAAAAGTTTATTTTTAATTGTGTATTTAGCTCTCTGGTAGCTCAAGGAGAGATACATTCAGGTATGGTAAGTATTTTCCCTACCCACCCAGAGGGCTCACAATCTAAGGGCCTTATTTACTTACAGGTAGATTTTAAAAGAGATAGAGAGAGAGATTATGTTAGAGAGGCAATCGGACACACTCTCTCTATATTACCCATTGTAAGAGGGGCACTTTCAAGTCAGGGTGGGTTGGGGGGGAGAGCAGTTTTACATTGGTCTGCCTAGGGTGTAAGGGTCTGTAGACCTTTGTAACACTGCCGCCCCCCCCCCCCAAAAAAAAAAACCCAACCCTGAGTTGAAAGTGCTTCTCCTATAGTGGGAGATATATAGACTCTAGAGCTCTCTCTCATTCTCTCTCTCGCTCTCCCCCCCCCCCTCCCCCAAATATGGTCATTTGTGCAAGTACACGGGTTTCAAAATGTATCTGTTAGCATTTTTCCCATAGATACAAAATGGAAGAAAACCTTCAGTAAACAGATCCCTTAAGGCTGTACCTGAGGCAATAGATGGTGAAGAAACTTGCCTAAGGTCACAAGGAGCAGCAATGGGATTTGAACCCTGGCTTTCCTGATTCTTAATCAGGTACTTTGACCACTAAACTACTACTCCAGATTTTCAGTTAAGGTCAATGAAAGTTTGTCATCAGAAGTGAGGCTAAGGCCCGAGACTCAGCAGGGGTGCCTCCTTTCTTCTCTACTTTTTAAATTGTCATTGGAATTGTTCTTTAGGAAGCCTAGAGACAAGCAAGAAATCTCTGGAGTATAAATGGGGAAATGTTTATTTAAGATAACAGTCTTTGCTAACCGTGGTTTGATTTATGAATCATGCCCCAGGAAGTCGCGGGATTTGCTTTTACAAGAATCTTTTTAATACGAAAGGTGGTGGATTTCAAACTTAACTTAGATAAATCAGAGGTTATTGCCAATGGGTGAGGCAGTGACTCACTTATGGATTACAGATTTCCCACTAAAATGGGCCACTGCCTCCCTGAGATATCTGGGCATAACTTCACCAAAACTGCATAAACATAGAGTTTTGACCTGCTAAAAAGTGCAAGAAAATATTTGCAATGCTGGACTCATTTTCCAATCTCTTTAAAAGTCCAGATTAAGTTATTCAAAATGATGATATTACCCAAGTGGAGATACTTGTTCAAGCATATTTAGCAAAGCGCACTCAGACGGCCTCTTGTATAAACATAGCAAAGAGCTGGGCACATTGGATTATTCCTTTTGGTCTTGAGAATAATAAAGGGCCTGGCTGGGTAAGTAACTTAGCAGGATATGACTTATCTGGCTAAGTTACAAGGGATATTCAGCGGCATGGCTGTGCTGCTGAATATCCGCAGTTAAGGCACTACTTAGCTGGATAAGTTAAATCCAGCTAAGTTAGATCAGCTTTATGGTTGATCTAACTTATCCGATTAACTTAGCCGGATAAGTAGTGCCGCCCAGATCCGTCCACTGCCCACCCACAAATTGGCAGGCTAAGAGATACCCCTTAAGTGACTTATCCGGCTATCTAGAGGCTGCTGATTTTCAGCGGGCTGCTCGTTAGCTGGATAAGTCATATTTATCCGTCTATCCAATGCTAAACGTGCTTTCAGTATTTGTCCCTAAGAGTTTTTGGGATAAAGTTATACAGTTGGAAAATCTGGTTAGTGGGCTTCAGCTGCAAATGTCTCCAGATTTTGTTCTTTATCAGAACAGGTCCACCACCTGGTAATAAGTGAAAACATTTGGTTAAAGAAAGCCCTTTTGTTGACTAAGAAAACTATACTAGGTAATGGGAGATCAATGGACCCCTCCTCCCTCAGTATTGGAGAAAAATAATTAATGGAAAAGTATGGGGGTAAAATGGGGTGTTTTAAGAAAATGAAGGAGGTAATGAACATGTGGGATACAAATACACAATATACAAATATTTGTGTTGTAACAAAGCCTCTCGATCAGAGTAAAGTGCCCAAAGGTAAGCCGCTTTCACTTTTAAACATCTGCTGAGCAACAAGTTAGCATGACGATTTCTTTTATCACAATGATGGGGGGAGCAAAGGCTGTGGTTATTCACCTATATTCTTATTAGGTACTTACTGATTGCATAGGTGGTGAGGGCTGGGACGGGGGAAGAAGGTGGTGGGTTTGTTAAAATTTGTGGTTGTCTTATGATCATGGTAAGTACTAATTTCATTTTGATTCATTTCATAAAAAAACACACATGTCAAGAGCACACACGTAAATGGCATGCATTATTTTATGAAATGAATAAAAACACAGTTTGAAACAGCCATGTGGACGTAAGTGTACGAGCGTATGCTGGCTCGTGCCAATGGACGCAGCCATTTTATGATATATATACATATACAATTTTATATGGACATGCACATATGCTCACAAATGCCAGCTTTATCGCATAAGTGGGGGGATTTTACAAACAGTGCGCTCTGATGCAATAGCCCTTTTTCCCAGTTTGTTCCCAGTTAACAGATTGGACTTCTTAATCCCCCCTGTTATTAGCCTCCCTATTAACAGCGACCCTCAAAACCCCGCTGACTCATCTCGCTTTTTTTATTTTAATACTTACACGCCGTCCATGACAGAAGCAAAGTTACGCGCTAGGGGACCCTGGTGTGCGCTTGTGTACGTAAATATGTACGCACACATTTCAAGGTAACTTCCCGGAATGCCCATGTCCTGCCCATGCTCCGCCCAGACCACGCCCATGCCCACTCCTTTTTTAAACTTGTTGACTTGTGTGCATACCCGGAGATACGTGTGTACTCGTGCGCTTCTTAAAATCTGTGTGGTACGTGCTGGCCTGAGATACTCACGTATCGCCTGGCTTTGGTGCCTGGAGGGCTTTTAAAATTTGCCTCCTATTGATTCCTGGAAAAAAAATCCTAGTTTAAATACATGCAGTTCTGACACACTGACACAACAAAATGCGGAAATAAATGTTCAAGGGGGTGTAGACTTTCTATAGCCTCTGTGTCTTAATGTCTTGTCGCCCTCTTTTACCATATTACCTATTTTATTCTTCCATTTGTGCCTTTGCTCTGTTGACTTCTTTCCCAGCTTTCTGTAGCTTCTCCAGATATTGTTGCCTATCTTCCTCCTTCAGTGATTTACCATTTTCCCCTTACATTTTCTGCCACATCTTTAGGAAACCGCAGTGACTTTTCTTTTCTCTTTCCTTGTATTTACTTTCTTAACAAATGCATGTTGCTCTAACAGTATCTCCTTTCAGCTTTGCTCACTGCTTTCCTACTTATCCTGGCATCCCATAGAGTTCATGCCTCATTGAGATACTCATCCATCTTAACAAAGTTAATTGTCCAGACGTCCAGGATCCTTTCCTTGGAATGAACCAGCACTGCCTGTGTTCTAATACTGAAGCACACTACTCAGTGATCACTGCATCTTAGGTGATCTCCTAGTATGACAGAAGTGTGTAAGTGCCTGGGCTTATGAAAATTGCTACAATATGCTATTGAATTTTTAATAGGTTTTACACGGTTAAGTGCATTTCAGGCACGTAAATGAGCTTTTGAAAATTGCAGCAATATATGCTACTTTTACACACATAAATTCTTTTGAAAATTATCCTCTATTGTCTATTTTTTCACAAACTTATTGCTAATGAAAACTATCATATGATCTCTTAGGAATGAATTTTAAGGGTTGCTCACATTAAAAGGACCATATACGTGAGTATCTGGGCCAAGTGCGAGCAATTTATATTTTGAAATGGCCCAAACATGTGCGTATTTATGCGTGTACAAGCAAATCAAAGCATGAAAACGTGGTGGAATCGGGGCGTGTGATCACTAAAAAGGGGAGGCATCAAGGCTGGAACAGGAGGAGTTGGGACGGACGCCACGAAGACAGTGTGGACGGCGAAAAGGTAAGGAGCCTTTTCGCTTCCAATTTCGCGCCCAATAGCGCCACCTTTTATGATGGCGCTATTGGGTGCGAAAGCCAGCCCCCCCACTTTTCCCCCCCGCCCCCCCTGTACTGTGCGATTCACGAAGCCGCGGTAGGTTAGAAAATCTAGGCCTTAGTCATTTATTAAATTGCACCAATAAGCACAGATTTTTCCATATTGTTAACCTTCTTAATAGTTGAAGCCTTACCACATGAATTCTGGCCCCCAACATTTAGTCAATCCTGACTTCACCCCTGTCAGTGACTGCAAATGATATAAAATTGGCTTCCAGGTATTACAGCTCAGTCAGATTCTTTCAGGGGCGGATATATAATCAGATAACAGGAAGTCATTTTCAAATGATGTCAGCTCCTGAATCACCCTGCTTTTTCTAGTAACCCTTTAAAAGGTGATTTTAGTTTTTGTTTCTTCTTCCTCCACCTTTAATGCCCCTTCCTTAGACAGCATGTCCAAGATGCTCTGTGAGGCCTCACTGGCCCATGGGCTACAGAGGTACATCTTTTGAGGTGTTCCCTCAGGGCTGCTTGTTGGCTACCCACCCTCCCCTTACATTTGCATGCCACCTTTTTGAAGGATGGAGGATCCAAACTCCATATTTCTTCTGCCACAGCACCCAGCACCATGACCTGAGTCATACGGCCAGACCTAAAAGGTGAGTTTTAATAATGAATGGAGCAGATGGGAAATGAAAGTCATACAGGAGCCTTATGCGGGCAGTCAAAAGGCCTTTTTTTGTTCTCCACAGTATTTTCAAGCCCCAGAGATCCCATAATAACAGGACACTACATATTAGCTGTGTAAAATAGCATTGAAGAGTTTCTTTTAACACTGGATAAGGGTTTTCACTCAAGCATTATTATGGTTCTCCTCCCCTCCTTTGCAGAAGTTGACATCTTGCAGGCAAATCCTGGGATCTAAAATAACTTGCTAAGAGCGTTCTAAGAGTAGCACAGCTACTTTATACAGTTTTCTTATAGTGCAACTGATGTTGAGGTATTAGAGGAATACATTTCATTATAAAGAAAAGGTATTGTCTTTGGATTAAAAGCAGTTGCCACAAGACTGAAAAACTAGGAATGGGCATTCAGGAGAAAAAAATAGGAAAGGAGACAACATTTCATTTTCATTTTTGATCATTTTCAAAACAGAATGAGTTAATTTCGATGACATTTCAAAGGAATCTCATTTCATTTTGAAAACCTATTTAAAAAACAAATTGCTGGTCGGGCCTAGGATTGAAGCCAGGTTCTCAGCTAGGGAGTAAGCCAAGACCCAAAGCAGGGGTCCCTGTCTATGCCTGTCTATGCCTGAGCACAACTCCAGCACCTTGGTTCGCCTGGCGAGCCTGCCGAATGGCTGCGATGGCATCCTCCTCTCTGCCTGCGTTGGGGCTCTCCCTAGGCGCTCGCGTGCGGGAGGCTCCGCCTTTTAAAAGGGCCGTGATGGGAAAATTAAGCCCGGTCCCGGAAGATGATGTTACCTAGAAGGCGTATTTAAACCCCACAGCTGCACACAGGAATTGCCTTTGCAATGGGTCCTGTCTGAGGAGTACATATTTGCTGTTCCTGCGTTCCTGTCTTGATCCTGTCTTGTTCCAGCTCCTGCCTAGTTCCAGCTCCAGTTCCTGCTTTGTTCCAGTTCCTACCTTACTCCATTTCCTGCCTGCCTGCCCGTTCCTGCTTCCAGCCTCATCCCAGCTCCTGTATCCAGACCTCGGCTTAATCTCCAGGTTTGACTTCGACTTGTCTTCTCGTCTCCACTTGTCTGCTGCTCGTCTTGACCCCTGGCCTGTTTCACTGTTTTTGCCTCTTCGCCGCCTGCCCCGGATCTTCTGCTTGGACTCCGTTTCCACTTCTTCGCTACCTGCCCAGACCCAGACTGCTGACCCTGTCTCCGTCATCTACTTCACCTGCTTCGCTGAGGCACCCGCACCTAAGTCCTGCCGGTCCCAGCACCCAAGGGCTTAACCTGCGGGGAACGAGGGCTGGTATAGGTGAAGGTCCTGTCAGGTTGTCCTCACCAGCACCATCTCCTGGAGACGAGTTCCATTGGGGGCAATCCCTCGGTGGTCATCACCACTCACTCCAGCTCAAGAGTCCACAACCATAACCACTTGGCCTAGGCCTAAGATCGAAACCGGCGCCTCGCCTAGACCTAGGCTGTCACCTGATGAAGGGGCCATGTTCTACGGCTCAGCACGATGCTAGGGTCTTGGCTTAGGCCCTCGCCTGATGCTGGGACATAGACCAAGACCTGAACAAAGGCCCAGGCCCAGGAATATTCCTGACAACTTCCCCCTCACACTTACCAAATTTGATGCCATGTCCTGGCATGGTCCCGAACCCGGGGCCTCAGCCTGGACCAGGCCCAATGCTGGGGCCTCGGACCAGAGGCCAGGTCCTAATGCCTGGGCCTCAGCCCAGGGTCAGGCCCAGGACTGAAGCCCGAGCCTCGGAGCTCCTCTATGATGACTTCTTTCTTCGTCTCTTCTTCGCCACCTGACACCATCCACGGGGGTCGTTGTGCCGGAGTTAATGAACTCCGGTGTATCCTCCCCAGTGGAGGGAGCTAGTTTGATGTACAGCAGCTAGTTCAACTACCGTACATGAAAATAGCACCCTCCACTGGGGAGGATGTCCTAGCGTTCATTAACTCCAGCACAATAACTCCAGCAGATGGCATCAGTTGGCAAAAAAGAGCAGAAGAAAGACGACATTGAAGAAGAGCTCTGGGCCTAGGCCTGGGCCTGACTCTGAGATGAGGCCTAGGTGTCAGGACCCGGCTTCCAGGATGGGCCCCGGTATTGGGCTTGGGTCCGGTCCTCAGCCCAGGCATCAGTCTCGGCCTCTGAGCCAGGTCAGGTCTCAGGATTGGACCTTGGTTCAGGCCCTGGCCTCTGGGCTGGGTTCTGGCCTAGACCTGGGTTCCAGGTCTAGGCCCCATCGATGGGACCTGGCTTTCAGGCCAGGCCCTGGTATCGGGCCTGGGTCTGGGCTCTGGCCAAAGCCAAGGCCAGGCATTGGGACCGGGCCTCTTGGCTGGGTCCTACTATTGAGCCTGGGTCTGGGCCGAGGTCCCGGAGTTGGAACTTGGCCCCCCGACTAGGCTACAGCATTGGGCCTGGGACCAGGACCTTACCTAGGCTGAAGCCCAGGCATCTGGTCCAAGCCTCCAAAACTGGGCCTTGCATAGGGTTTGTTCAAGGTCTCAGCGACCTACTGTGTCCTAGGCCTGCGCAAGGCTGAGGCTTCAGCCTGGTCCTAGGCTGTAGTCTCGGCAGATTATTTCAACCTCGACCTAGGCACCATAGAAGGCCCTGTCTTGGGCTGGTGCCTCAGCTTCATCTCCGTATCCCCCCCTGAACTGGGTAAGTAGGTGGGAGAAATGGGTGTTGGGGGGGGGGGGGGGCACAGGAGGTCCTGCGAGGCCCTGTTTCGTTTTTTTTCCGTTTTTTTCCAATGTTTATTTAGGGGTTTTTTTAACTTAAGAAACAAAATAAACATTACATGAAATGAAATTTATGGGGAAAAAGCCCTCCAAAAATGAAACAAAATTAAATGTCCCCCCCCTTCCCACCCTATAAAAAGCTAAGATTAATGTTCAGTCCATGCAGACACTGTTCCACTGGGCTGACTGATTTGGGTAGTTAAGGCAGTAAGAAAGCTTTTCCATTGTCTGTTCTCATAGAAAACGGCTACAATGTGCCAGAAATAGAAGTACTTAACTGTAGCAATCTTGTGTGACCCTGTACTTGATTCAGACCAGTTCCTAGTGGAGTTGGTGCAATCTGTTCACCTCCCTGAGCTGAGGAGGAGTGTGACTGCCCAGCTAGGGGCTTACTTGGATTTTGGAGGGAGAATAAAATATCAGATTTTCCTAGGAGGAGGGAGTAAGATTTTCCCTGGGAGCTGATAGAGAAGCAGCAGTATCAGACTTTTCCTGGGAGCAGGACTGGGACACTGATAGATCCTGCTAGAGAGGGAATAAGTTGAGTCTTCCAGTATTAAAACAGGAAGAGACTCCATTGGGAGTTTCTGTGCAGGTTTTGATGAAGAATCTGTTGTTGACATCTTGAGGGAGCCTGGTGATAGATGTGCTAAGAGAAAGGTATGACAAGCGATACTGTTATGTAACCTTTTTTCCGGGCACATCAAATGAAAGAGAGTCTGATGCTGCAGGTTTATGATCCTGGCATCAGCCTCTAGGGGTTCAATAATCACAAAATGGTCAAGCAGATGATATTTTGGACCTGGCCCAGAGAACAAGGGCTGTATTCTTTTAGACTGATCAGCAAAAGAAACAAATTCATTCCTTTCCCCTCTGTGACCATCAGGCTATACCCCTATTATAAAATCTTCCATCTTCTACCCCTTATGGTTAGAAATCCCTTGTGTGTCAGGGAAGACTACAGTGATAGGGGTATACTACCATCCACCTGGTCAAGATGGTGAGATGGACACTGAAATGGTAAGGGAAATTAGGGAAGCTAACCAAATTGGTAGTGCAGTAATAATAAGAGATTTCAAATTCCCCAATATTGATTGGGTAAATGTATCATCAGGACATGCTAGAGAGATAAACTTCCTGGATGGAATAAATGACATTTTTATGGAGCAATTGGTTCAGGAACCAACAAGAGAGGGAGGAATTTTAGATCTAATTCTCAGTGGAGCACAGGATTTGGTGAGAGAGGTAACAGTGGTGGGGCCGCTTGGCAATAGTGACCATAATATGATCAAATTTGAATTAATGACTGCTCTTGTGCTAAACTTTCAAAAGGGAAACTTTGATAAAATGAGAAAAATAGTTAAAAAAAAACTAAAATGAGCAGCTATAAAGGTAAAAAGTGTGCAAGAGGCATGGTCATTCTTAAAAAATACCATCCTAGAAGCACAATCCAGATGTATTCCACACATTAAGAAAGGTGGAAGGAAGGCAAAATGATTACCAGCATGGTTAAAAGGTCAGGTGAAAGAAGCTATTTTAGCCAAAAGATCTTCATTCACAAATTGGAAGAAGGATCCAACAGAAGAAAATAAGATAATGCATAAGCGTTGGCAAGCTAAATGTAAGACATTGATAAGACAGGCTAAGAGAAAATTTGAAAAGAAGTTGGCTGTAGAGGCAAAAACTCACAGTAAAAGCTTTTAAAAATATATCCGAAGCAGAAAGCCTGTGAGGGAGTCAGTTGGACAGTTAGATGATCAAGGGGGTTAAAGTGGCACTTAGAAAAGATAAGGCCATTGTGGAAAAATTAAATGATTTCTTTGCTTCAGTGTTTACTGAAGATGTTGGGGAAGTACCCATACCAGAGAAGGTTTTCATGGGTAACGATTCAGATGGACTGAACCAAATCACGGTGAACCAAAAAGATGTGGTAGGCCTGACTGATAAACTGAAGAGTAGTAAATCACCTGGACTGGATGGTATACACCCCAGGGTTCTGAAGGAACTAAAAAATGAAATTTCAGACGTATTAGTAAAAATTTGTAACCTATCATTAAAATCATCCACTGTACCTGAAGACTGGAGGGTGGCTAATGTAACCTCAATATTTAAAAAGAGCTCCAGGGGCGATCTGGGAAACTGCGGACCAGTTAGCCTGACTTCAGTGCCAGGAAAAATAGTGGAAAGTGTTCTAAATATCAAAATCACAGAACATATAGAAAGACATGGTTTAATGGAACAAAGTCAGCATGGCTTTACCCAAGGCAAGTCTTGCCTCACAAATCTGTTTCACATTTTTGAAGGCGTTAATAAACATGTAGATGAAGGTGAACCGGTAGATGTAGTGTATTTGGATTTTCAGAAGGCATTTGACAAAGTTCCTCATGAGAGGCTTCTAAGAAAAGTAAAAAGTCATGGGATAGGTGGCGATGTCCTTTCGTGGATTGCAAACTGGCTAAAAGATAGGAAACAGAGAGTAGGATTAAATGGACAATTTTCTCAGTGGAAGGGAGTGGGCAGTGGAGTGCCTTAGGGATCTTTATTGGACCCACACTTTTCAATATATTTATAAATGATCTGGAAAGAAATATGACAAGTGAGGTAATCAAATTTGCAGATGATACAAAATTATTCAGAGTTGTTAAATCACAAGCAGATTGTGATAAATTGCAGGAGGACCTTGTGAGACTGGAAAATTGGGCATCAAAATGGCAGATGAAATTTAATGTGGATAAGTGCAAGGTGATGCATATAGGGAAAAATAACCCATGCTATAGTTACACAATGTTAGGTTCCATATTAGGAGCTACCACCCAAGAAAGAGATCTAGGTGTCATAGTGGATAACACATTGAAATTGTCGGTTCAGTGTGCTGCGGCAGTCAAAAAAGCAAACATAATGTTGGGAATTATTAGAAAGGGAATGGTGAATAAAACAGAAAATGTCATAATGCCTCTGTATAGCTCCATGGTGAGACCATACCTTGAATACTGTGCACAATTCTGGTCGCCGCATCTCAAATAAGATATAGTTGTGATGGAGAAGGTACAGAGAAGGACGACCAAAATGATAAAGGGGGGTGGAACAGCTCCCCTATGAGGAAAGACTAAAGAGTTTAGGACTGGTTTGAAGCTAGATAGAGAGTGCATGGTTTGAAGCTAGGTAGAGAGTGCATTGTACAAATCAACTCCTCTTGCACTTTCATCAGTTGAAATGACAGAAAATCTTCAGTGATATGTACTTTGCTGTTTGCACCTCCTACTGTGTATATAAAACTGCCCCCAAACGTACCCCACATCCCAAAGCCCACTCAGAGATAAAAGTGTCCCCTCTTACAGTGGTATAAATAGTTGAGTGACATACTGTTCTCTACAGAGGCACGTGCGTTCTCTCTCTCCCTTGTAAAACCTTTTCCCAGTAATGCACAACTACTGCACGTCGTGCTAATTGATGCATGCATTACGGCATTATCGCATGCGTTATGGCTCTAATGCAAAATGATAAATGACCCCGTAAGTTTATAGAAGGCAATATTTATAGAGGCTTTTATTTATTAATTTAATTTATTTATTTAGGCTTTCAAAGAAAGATTAGATTCAAGATAGATGCAAATATTTTATCTCAGTACAAATGGAAATTATTGTATCATCTATCTGAAATGAAGTTAATTTGTCAGGAATTGTCGAACGGCTGATCCACAGTGCTTCAGTTTTGCTCATATTAAGCACCAATCTTATTTGAGTCATCCATGAATTTACCTCCTGCAAGTAATTTAAGATTGTTGTAAAAGGCGCAGGGAAATGCAGCCTTATATTATCATCATATATGGAGTATTGTATTCCAAGTTAAATAAGAAGCTTAGTTAAAGGCAACATATAAATGCTAAAAAGAGTCACTGATAATGCAGATCCCTGAGTACGTCTGATAAGATTGAGAACCATTTAGAAGAAGAATTCCAAATTATTATTAATTGGTAGTGAACAGTTAAAAATGAAGCAAACCAACCAGAAGCCCCAATGCCTATTTCTTTTAATGTCTAATGTCAAAAGCAGCAGTGATGTCAAATGTAAACATCAAGTACACGTCTTTTTTGAAATGCTGTCTGGAGAAATCACGAGAAGACAGTGGTAAAGTGTCAGTGCTCTGTGCTTTTCGAAATCCATATTGTCTAATGTCTAAAATGTCGTAGTCAACTCCTGAGGTTGTCCCAGAATTACCTTTTTGAGCAATTTAACAAGGAAGTGAGATTCAAAATGTACTGATAATTACATGGTAGAGTAGGATCAAGAGATGTATTTTTCAGTTTTGGAAGGGATAATGCCCTCTTGAAGGGAAGCCGAAATGATCATCTTCAAAGAAGCAGAAGCAGCAGGATCCAGCTTGGAGCAGAATCATAAGCATAGTAAGTGGTTTTTAAGGTCATCAGATTGCTAGTCATTTCAGAGAGCAGAGATCAGTGACCAGCGAAAAAGTCTCCACTAGAATGTTTGGAGCCAACCTCAGTAGAAGTATTGGCATGAAGCAATAATGTTTCTTAATGTTGTTGTCAAAAAATTGATAATTCATCAGCATCCAAAGCATTGGGTGGCTGAGATGAAGAGGGTCAAATAGTTAGTGGTTTTACCAGGAAGAATAGAGACTGTGGGTGATTGTAATTTAACAGAGAAGATTTTCTTCTTTGCATTATCAGATATTTATAATGATGGAACAATGCAATGTACGATTTTCTCTATTTCCTATCAGATTGTTTTACTTTAGTTTTAGCTTGATTTATTTCAGGTATAATCAGTTGGCAACTAACTTTACGACATTGATTAAAAGGCTTCGTTGGGGCAAAAGCAAATTTATTCCAGATCTCAAGTAACTTAGAACTTGACAGACCCTCAAAATCTGGTAGCTCGGCCTTCCAGTGAGCAGAAAAAATGGAAACACTGATATTAGTATGCCGAGAAACTGTCTAAGAAAATAAATATATTTTGATTGGTTGCAACAATTGTGAGAATTTGAAAAATATGACAATGATTTATCCAAGGGAATTTTAAGTAGTGTAAATTTGAGAATGCTTCTTCCCTGAGAAAAATCAAATAAAATATATGACCAGCAGTGTGAGTAGGAAAACTATACATATTCCAGTGAAGTCAGAGCAATTAAATATTCAGTGTCTTTATAAGGAGTCATACCACTGAAGGAATATTAAAATCTCCCAAGACCAGAAAGCTATCAGCTGAGTGTGTATGAGCAACAATAAATACCATAATAATTTCAGAGTCTTGGCAGGATGAGCAGGGGGCTGGTATTTTACTCACAAACCCAAACCAGTATAAGTCAAACAGCCTCAGAGGATGAGGAAATGCAAACTTGTTGCCTTAACAGGCCTAAGGATTTCTTTTTTAAAAAATAAATAACAGGATGCTGGGCTTGATGGACCCTTGGTCTGACCCAACATGGCAATTTTTTATGTTTTTATGTTCTTATCAAAACTCTACCTCTTTTTTATTCTGTTTAGGGTTATTGTTGAATTAAAAAAGCTAGCAGGATGGAGTTGGTTCAAAGTAATGGTATCTGCCTTAATTAAGCTCCCTAATCATATCGCAAATTACAGTGACTTTCTTTTTAATTGATCTTGCATTGAAGTAACCTATACTGATATCTATAGGAGGAGAATTGGGACAATTAGCTAGAGTCAGAATTGGGTTTGCTGAGATGTTATTAAACAGGGTGAGCGAGGCACTCAAAGATTTCAGAGGCTAGGTCTAAAGAATTCATACTGACTATAATGCATAATAACCAGAATATTTGAACACTCTGTGTTATCTCTTTGGTGGCAACAAGTCAAGGTAAAAGATAAAAATAAATGTGAAGGATAGCGGATGTATGAGCCCTTTATGCTGCAGTGTAATTGACGCAGCCTCGAGGTTAAACAAATGTGTCCTGTAGCAGGGACCATCTGGAGCTTCACCTATACCAGCCGCCTCCCCCTCGGGTTGAGCCTTTGGGTTCTGGTGGCCAGCAGGAATTAGGTGGGTCCTAAGGCAGTGAAGAGAACTAGAATCCAAATGCACACTGAGGTCAGGGCAGGCAGCAGACTAAAGGAGTCAGAAACAGGCCAAGGTTGGGGCAGGTGGCTAGCAAAAGTGGTCAGGACCAGGCAAGGGGTCAGGTTCAGGCGGCAGACAATCATGGTCAGATCTAGGCAAAAAATCAAGATTTGAATAGTCAAGCCAAGAATGGATGAAGACACTGGACAAGGCGAATAGGACTAGGCAAGGCTGGATGAGGCAAGACTGGAAGCAAGACTGGGCAAGGCAAGGCAAGACTAGATTTAGGAATGCAGAAGAACAAGAACCAGGAACATGCAAGCAACATGTACTGCAAGGCAGGAGACCCATTGCTGAGGCAAAGAAATGCTGCAGGGTCCTTTCTTAAATAGCCCGGTTTGGCGTAGCTTAGTGTTTCCTGCCATGAGGTCTATATTATGCATGTACACGTGCGCATGCATGCCTAAGGGAAGGCGGCAGCCTTGCGACATCAGTGGCTGTAGGCAGTGTGCGGCGACGGTGGCATTCTGCTACAACAGGAGGCCTCCAGCAGCGTTGGTTAGCAGTGGGGATGAGTGCAGTGGCTTGCAAGGCAGTCCTGCAAGCCGCCAAATGTAACAATAAAAAACAGCCTTTAACAAGGGTATACAAGCATTCTCAGACATAATGCTATGTAAGAGGTCGAGCAATGAAGCTGAGCAAAGGGGTGGATCCCTGTAGGCTTTGCCCACTTTGGCAGCAATCCTGTTGGCAGTGAAGAAGCCACCCTGGCCAGGCCAGCGTTTATTAGCCTGGGAATGGATGTAGTGGGCGGAACCAGCGGCGATCTTTGCAGTGACAGTGGCCAGACTGACCTGCAGGGAAGGGAAGGTATCAGGATAAAGCAGGAAGCAGTCTACTCTCTAAATCAAAAGAGTGAGATAAAAGGGTAAAATGTCTTTCGAAATCTATTGTTTTGTTTAACCTCTGCAGGCTTAGAGTGATGGATGAGCTCTATTGAAAAAGCAACTTTTTGTATTATGAATTGGAGTTCAGCATTGTCAAAGTGACCGTCCTTACAGTACATTGTTTCAGTATAGGCTGCCTGTCCTCAGAAGCAAAGGAGAAGAGCATCAGAAGAAACCATTTGACTTTGTTCAGTTGCTATGGAAGATAATCATTTAACGGGGTTGAATTGCACGGAATGAAGATGTTATAGGAGAGCCGCTGTCCAGCTGGCGCTGTTTTGAATTTTGGCACCAGTAGGGCAGAGGTGCTTAGGCATTGCTCCTGCCCCGAAGATCCTCTGCAGCTCCTGTGTAATGGGGGGGGGGGGGGGGGGGGGGGGTGAGGTAGGTAAGTCCATGGAGCCAGGACACAATTTTCTTTCCAGTTTATTTAGGAGACTTTTATGCCAGAGGTAGGGGCTACCATCTAGCTCTTTTGGGCTGGCTGGGAGGCGGGAGAGCAAGCAAGAGGGTGGAGCTTTTATCTGCAGAGGCAGAGGAACTCAAGCTTACCATCTCCTTTTAAAGACCATAGCATGGGGGCCACAGTGATGCACATTCTTTTGGCTGTAGCCACACACATTCCTGGGACTAAAGGGGGATTTATTATTAATATTATTTTTTATTTTTTGGACCCCTGCTGTTTGTACTTACAGCTCACTCTAAACCAGGGATGGGATCTGGCACCATAAGCTTTCATTTGCAGCTACCTGGGGAATTTTTTCTCCTATTTTATGTCATTACCCAAGTGCAGTGACTGCCCCGGGCTGCCCCAGGACTCCTTCCGGAACCCTGCAATTATGAGTCATAGGGGACTCCCTTAAACAATTACTATGACTTCCTCTCCAGTGGGGGCAGTGCATGTTGCCTTCCTAACACCCGCAGCTGACCCAGGGAGCAGAAGGCCCAATGTGGGAATTGAAATGGAGACCTTACATATGGCAGTGCACTGCATTTTCTATCTGAGTCACTGGGCTGGCCCTCATGGGATTTATTGAACTGTGGTACTCAAGCACTACAATTTAGCAAATCCTAAGGAAATGTACTCGTGTAATGTGCCGTTTTTACCGCAGCTTAGTAAATAGGCCCCTATATAATATCTACAAGCTGCAACTAAAGGCCCCCTGAAGAGCTAGCAAAGAAAGCAAAATCATTTACCTTAATTCTAGTGGATTTATCCTAAAAAGAAATCTGCAGAAATAGAGATTCAAACCTCCTTTTTGAAAGCAAAAGAAAATTAAGCACAGGTAGTACTTTATATAAATGGTAAACCTGGCAGGAAAGGAAAGTCTGCCTTCCTCAGGGGAGTGCATATAAAATTTGGAAGTGGGATGGGAGTTTATACCAAGTTTAAAACTGGTTCAAAATAGTGAAAAAGCAGATTTAAACAGCCTAAAATATTTTACAAATCCAAAAATACTCAACCTCAGTATGGGAGCTCAACTTGTTCTGTAGAATACTGGAGGCAGACGAGTCTTGATTAACTAAAAATCCCAAGACAAATGCAATTTAAAATTAAGGCCCAGGCACTATAACTAATTCTAAGTATGGGAACCTTTTTTTTTTCATTGTTCTCATAGGCTGAGTTTCCCTTTTCTGGATTGAAAAGTCAGTAAGAGGAAAGGAAACTGATAAAGAATTTAAGACATTTAAGTATACTTACAGTGCAATGAGTACAGTACTAAAACTTTTATGAGGCCTCACAATTTTCAAATGGTCTCACAAGGTTTCTTTATAGTAGTTGTGCAAATTAGTGAGATGCACTATGGGACATCTATATCTATAAGAAACCTGACCAGCTTGGTTTTATATGATGGGCTAAAATCCTATCCCTCCATCTCCCCCCCCCCCAGCTGCTCCTGGCTTCACTTTCCACAGGGTAAGGCAAGGTCTTAAGGACAGAAACTGGATTTAAAAAAGGCAAGTGGCAGATAGCAAGTTAAAAATGTCTTACTGGTTCTTCAAAACAGGAACCGTAACAGCTAGTTGGCAGGTAAAAGTTTGTGATATGGCCATAACTTGTTAGGCCTCAGAATTCCTTCTCTTCCTCTCTTGATTTTGTGGCATTCACTAGGATTCAGAGTTCATAGTATTCTCTCCTACCTCCTTGTACAACCGCAGGGGGCATATTAGACAGGGATTGAGAGAAGCTGGCAGAAAGATGTGGTCTGGCACAATCTAGCTGAAGTCCACTGTCCCGGCCAGTGACATTACTTAACCTTTTCTCCACTTATCATCCACGTAATATGATTTTTAACAACTGATGATAATGAATGGACTGCATTAATTGAAATCATAGCAATTGGGAATCAAGGGTCACAGTAAGTAAAACCATGAATCTGGGAAGGAGAAGACGCAGGCACATATTTGGAAACCTTTGAAAAATCTGGGTATTTGGTGGATAAAAGTGGTAAATAAAGAGCTTGAATAAGAAAGAAAAACAAATCCTTCCATGTGTAAATCCTTAGCTTCTTTCACATCAGTCCTTTACACATAAAAGTGAACCATGCTGGTTTTCCCATAGTTGAAACATACTTATTGCCCCATACATCAAAGCCAGATTATGTGATGAGTTTGTTTTATAAAGTCCCAGGATAAGACATTTCACAAAATGTTAAACATGGTTGGTCACTTTCAAAAACATTGAAATAAATCCAGTCTGCTGCTTACAGTGTAGGCTCTGAGCTGGTGTATTGTTTGAATGCCAAGATGGATTGAAGCCAAATATTAGGGTCAAAAGTTGGTAATAATTGGCATGTGTTTTTGGCAGACTCTAGTGGAATATCCTTATTAAAGCACACATTAAGCTGGGAATGGAATCTTGTTCTCTCTTATAAATACATTAAATGCCCAGAAATAAAGAACAAAAAAGATATAAGGTAGACTCACTGTTGAGCTAATACTCTCTTCTTCAGGTCAGAATAGAAGGAGGAAAAGATATGATATTACCGGGACATATAAGTGATTCATAAAATGCATTTCAGTGATAAGGAGAAGAGGAGTGAAGGCTGAGGGCTTTGGTTTAGATGGGTATTCAGAAGGGGACAGGCAGTAAAACTTTATGCTCATAATGTGATAAGAAACCAAGTCTTTGAGTCCATTCTTGTCAGTTCTGAAGTGTGTAATCATTTTAACTTCAAAAGTTTTGCGTTTCTGGGTTGTTTTAAAATGTTCCTTTAATTATCCTGATGAAAAGGTCATTGATACAGTGGTTTGGCACGAAAAGGTTCTCCCGCAGAGGTGGCACCTTTGTCTTCCCTGTACTGTTTGATCCTGTGTCAAACAGTACAGGAAAGATGAAGGCACCACCTCTGTGGGGGAGCACTGTTCGAAGCCAAACCACTGTATCAATGATCTTTTGATCAGGATAATTAAAGGAACATTTTAAAACAACCCAGAACCCCCCCCCCCCTTCACCCTATCATCGGAATGCCTTTTATGATTCACTTGCAGTATATTTTTTGGTAATATCATCTTTTGCTCACTCTATTCTGACCTTAAGAAGAGAGTTTTAGCTCTTGAAAGCCAGTCAAGAAATGCATTAAGCTAGTCCAATAAAAAGGTATCACCGTATGCCTATATTTTTGCTACTTGTTAGTCCACTTGAATGCACAGAAAGAAATGTTAGCATGGCAACCACACTGCCAAATACAGTCATGTCAGATTTCTTTTATTTGCTCTCCAGCAGTTCTATAAAGACCAGACTAAACAAACAAAAAATTAAATTAAAAGCAAATAGATTAAAAAATCTTAAACACAGCAGCAAAAAAAAAAATAATTACTAGTCATCAACCATAGTCATTTGTTTGTAAGTCACCTATTCAGAACCATGTCAAAAGCCTTCCTGAACTCCAAGCACACTACATGTGGTGCTTTTCCCTAGTGTAACTCTCGGATCACTCAGTCAAAGAAATTGATTAGATTCATCCGATAAGACTCGTCTCAAGTAAAATCATGAAGCCTTGGAATCTGTAATCCATCGGATTCCATAAACTGCACTGTCCTCTGTTTTAGCAGCAATTCCATTAATTTATTCACCACTGAGGTCAGACTACCGGCCTGTGGTTCTCAGACTCCCCCTTTCTTCCTCTTTTGTGAAGGGTCACCTCCTCCTGCCTCCAGTCCTTTGCAACAACTCCTGAAAATGTCAGCGGAGCTGACAGGGACTTTTCTAAGATCCCTTAATACCCTTGGATGCATCCTGCCGATCTCATTGCTTTATCTACTTTTAGTTTTGCTAGTGCTTCCCGAACACAGTTTTCTGAAAATTGTTTGAGGTATACCTCATTCCATTCCTAAGTGCAACAGTTTTCCGTGATCCTACTCCAGGCCCTTTCTCAGTGAACACTGAACAGAAATATTTGTTAAACAATTTCTCCTTCTCCTTGTCAGATTTTACATATTCCACCTTCACCTTTGAGACTTACAATCCCATTTTTGCACTGAAAAAAGTTGTCTATTGTTTTAGTGTATTAGCTATTTTTTTCTTCCATTTGCACCTTTGATCTCTTGACCAATTTCCCACATTCTTAGTTTTTCCAGATATCGTTGCCTGTCTTCCTCTTTCTGTAATCTCTTGCAGTTTATGAATTCTAGCCTTTTATCTCTGATCTTTTCAGCCCCTTCTTTAGAAAACCAGAGTGGCCGCTTTTTCCTCTTACCCTTATTTACTTTCCTAACAAAAAGGTTTGTTGACCTTACAATATCTCATTTTAGCTTTGCCTACTGCTATTCTACTTCCCTGAACTTATCCCAGCCGATTGACTCCTTGAGAAACTCCCTCATCTTAGCAAAGATTTGATCACTATGTGATGGACTGTCTCATTTGAGTCTTTTTACAGTCTTACCAGAGGAAACAGGGACCTCACTTTGTAAGTCAGTTATGTCACTATGTTATTTTTCTCTTGTAGAACCATTAAAGTCCTTTTTGTATGCTAGAACTATTGCTAGTCCATCTGGACCAGATCCCACATAACAATCATGTAATATAAACCCGGCATAGAACGTTAAGCCGGTTGTTATTGGAAATAATACTTAAGTAAACTCCCTATAAGTTTTGGTTCTACTCTCATACATGTGATACCTCGCTTTAAAAGCATGCATAAGCGATGGATCCTTGATTAAGAATGTATTGTTATAAGAAATGCTACTTGTATGCTTTTTATTTTTCCTTAAAATTATGAATTGTAATACTTTGAAAAAAATTAATAAAGTATAAATTTAAAAAAAAAAGACTGTTGTGATTATGGGTTTTATATGCTTTACAAAAATTTTCAGAAAAATCTACTGACCTTTATGGTGAATGATTGAAATGACCTACCCCAGCAGGATTCACCAACAGGCTTGTTGATACTTTATTATGATTATTGCTTTGAGATGTTATTGCTGACCAATATTTGGGTTTAATTACTATTTGGGCCCCCTTTATTTTGCTATTCTTGAGGTATTTCCTCCATGTTTTCCTGATATATATAGTATATACAAGAATAAACTATTGCATAAACCACGAGTCATTTGCAGATAAAGGATACAGAAGTGGGAACCTCAATGATTTCCGATGTTGCTAATTTGTATGTTAGTGCCTTTGAACAAAGATTTTTAGCAAATTGAATCTATTGTAGGTACGTCATGACATGGAGATGGTATATTGATGATGTTCTCTTGCTGTGGACAGGAGACTGTGATTCTCTCGCAGATTTTTCATTTGGCTCAACCAATGTGATCCTAATCTTCAATTTACATATTCTTTCATTCCAAATGCCACAGCTTTTTTTGGATATTATGATTTATAGAATATAGGATCATTTTGCGTTTTCAAACTATAGAAAACCTACAGATCATTATATATTATGGCATTGTTCAAGTAGTAATCTACACCACTCGAAGACAAATCTATCATTGAGCCAGTTTTTCAGTTTCAGAAGGTTGTGTTCCACCATTGATGAATTTAAGACTCAGGTGATGTGGTATTGTAGTTCCTTCAATGTGGGTATTCTATTGGTTGTGTAAAACATGCTTAAAAACATGCCCTGTTTATTAATCAGGATCTCTTATTATCAACAAAACAGAAGCAAAGTGGAGACCATTTAGTGTGTGCTTTGCCATTCTCAGCACAAGCCCATCTGATGGGTATAACATTGGCCAGTATTAAAAGTTCATCCTGTTTTTAAATCTCTTCCCCTTTTTGCTTCTAGATAGGGGACAAACATTTTGGGATCCTCTTTTACATTAATTTACATCCACTATGGATACATCTCAGAGCATATGCCAGATATAGAGAGGTTTTGAGCCTGTATGCATTGCTCGGCATCCCCTCATTGGTGGTCCAGTTCTTTAGTTTAAGGATCAAGATCCAGTTCACCTATAACTTAACAGCCATTGTATTACAACTCATGTGGTTTATATAATAGTTTGTTCTTGTGACTTACTATATATTGGAAAAACATAGAGGAAATTCAGCAAGCGCAAGATAGATAATGAATCATAGCTATATTCTCACTGCTCATCAGGAAGTACCAAATGGTGAATTATTATATTGAAGAGTGTCATTCCTGTGAGATAATGCAGTGGTGATTTCTAGATAAAATTAAACCTTCAGATCGGGGTGATGAGCTAAATTGCCACTTAATCCATTTAGAACAACAATAAATCTACAAATTGAATGCCATGACACTATATACGTTGAATTATGGAAATAGACTGGTCCATTTTTTAATAACATCTGATTAGGATTTTTAAACTTTGATATATTTATTGAACAATACATCTTGATTGGTCCCTTTATTGGGTATAAATTTTATGGTTTGATTGACTGTTTCACCAATATACAATATGCTAGTTTTTTAGAGGAGGGTAGTCATGTGAAACATTGTTACAGATGTGATTGGCATTCATTTAAAAGTGGCTCAATAATGATATTATAATGTCAGCCTTTTTATAGGTCCTCTGAAAAAGACAACTCAAAACATCGATGTTGGAACAAATGAAGTGAATTATTGAAGCAAAGTACAATTTGGATGGTCCTATTATATTTCAACTGACATTGAAGAAGCTCTTTGGAAAGTTTTTGTTTGAATAAAGTTGGATAGGTTTTCACTTAAGGAAGAAACGGGACATAATATGGGGTAGATATTAAAAGGAGCGCACGTGGCCTACACGTGCGTGTGCTACCCAGCGTGCGCACATGTACGATCGATTTTATAACTTGCGCGCGCAAGTTAAAAAATCAGGGGTTAGCGCACACAAGGGGGTGCACAATTGTGCACCTTGCGTGCACTGAGCCACTCTGCCTTCCCCCATTCCCTCCCCCCTAACCTGACCTTCCCACCCCTTCCCCTAACCTTTCCCCCCCCCAGTCCTACTCTAACCCCCCCCAAAATGTTTATCTTATCTTTTGCGCCTGCCTCTGGGCAGGCGAAATTGCGCGCACCGGCAGCCTGCTGGCACACGATCCTCCGAAAGAGCGACAATGGCCGCTCTGTCGGAGACATCTGGCTCTGCCCCCACCCCACCCCAGACTGCCCTGCCCCACCCATGCCCTGCCCCTTTTTGCAAGCCCCGGGACTTACACGTGTCCTGGGGCTTTACACGCATCACCGGGCCTTTTTAAAATAGGCCAGACACGCGTTACCCTTTTAAAATCCGGCCCTATGGGGTAAATTTTAAAAGGACTGCACATGGCCTACATGTGTGCACGCTATCCAGCTCGTGCAAATGTACACCTGATTTTATAACTTGCGCGTGCAGGCGCACACAAGTTATAGAATCAGGGGTCAGCGCACGCAAGGGGTTGCACAATTTTGCACCTTGAGCGTGCCGAGCCATGCTGCCTTCCCCTGTTCCCTCCCAGGCCGCGCCGAAATCAGCCTGGGAGGGAACTTCCCTTCCTCCTAGCCTGACCTTCCCACCCCTTCCCCTAACCTTTCCCCCCTCTAGCCCTACTCTAACCCCCCCTGACTTTTATTTTACCTTTTGCGCATGCCGGCCAACTGCCGGCTCACGATCCCCGGCACAGCAGCAAATATGGCCATTGTGCTGGGTGCCTGACCCCGCCCCCGGACTGCCCATGTCCCGCACCTTTAGTAAAGCCCTGGGCTTACACGCGGACCCCATCCTGCGAGCAGGCCTCTCACTTACCATTGCCCAACACCACCACGGTTGCCATTGCCATCCTCCTGCGTGGCAGGGGAGGCCACTGCCACTCCAACGCTGTCCCTGGCGCGGCCCGGAGGCCATTGCTACCACAGCCTCTTCCCAGTGCAGCCTGGGGGCTGTTGCCGATGCTCCATCTTCGTGGCGGGCAGAGCCGCTGCCACCAAGTCTCCCTGCTGCAGGGAGCCATTGCTGGCCTGCTCTCCCTTGCGGCAGGAAACCGCCAACATCGGGCCTTCATTTTGCGGCCTGGTGCCACCCCTGCCTGCTTCTTTGCAGTGAGGATGCAGCTGTCCATGGTCCTGCTCCTCCCAGGGCCTCCTCTAGGCGCCGGCGCGTGCCTCTTCAATCTATTTAAAGGGCCAGCGGAGGGAAAAGCCCGTAGCCCCACCGGAAGTCGTCTTCACTCCACTTCCTGCTTCAGCCCTATAAAAGGGCTCAGTTCCTGATCCTCGGGGCCTTCGGATCAGATGTCATGGTTGTCCATGTTCTTCCATGCCAGTCCAGGTTCTCTGTGGTCTTCACTTGTCTAGATAGCGATTCGTTCTGTGTTCCTGGTCTCCTCGTCCTGATATTCCTGGTCTTGTCCTCCGTCGAAGCTCCTTCGTCATCTGTTCCATGTCCTGATGTTCCGTGGCTCTGTTCCTGAGTCCTGATGTTCCAGATGTTCCATGTTCCTGATGTCTTGGTCCTGATGCCTTCATCTTCGCCTCTGCAACTAGTTCCCAGTTTCTTGTGTCCACCTTTCCTGGCGTGCCACCATCGTGTTCCATGACCAGCCCATGGGGGGGCTGTGCAGGGTGCTTCATGGTACAAGGCCTTCTTCTCGTCTGCAGCGCAAGTCTCTGGAAGACCCTTGTTTTTAATGTTCCGAGTTCCGAGTTCCAAGTTCCGAGTCTTGAATCCTGAATCTTGAATCCTGTCCCGGTCTTCAGCGTTCCTTGCCTGCTTCCATCCATGCCCAAGACTCTGCCAGAACCTGCTCCGCTCCAGCGTGGTCCTCGACCAGCCACAGGCAGCTGTTTAGGGCGTGCCTCAGTGCAGGCCTCTACTGAATCTTCGACATGTTCCAGTCTCAAGTTCCACTACTTCGCCTGAAGTCTGCTTCGCGCTCAGCGTGGTCAGCGACCAGTCATGGGCGGCTATGTAGGGTGCACTGTGATGCAGTTCTCACCCAGTACTTTCACCTGCAACCTGAAACCTTGCCTGAGATCTTCTGAGTAACCTGAATCCTTGTCTGACTCCTTCCAAGTTCCAAGCCTTCATCTGAATTTTCCGAGTAACCTGAGTCCTCATCTGAGTCCTTCCAAGTTCCAAGTCCTCATCTGAGTCCTTCCAAGTCCTCGTCTGAGACCTTCCAAGTTCCATGTCCTCACCTGAGCCCTTCCAAATTCCAAGTCCTTGTCTTGTTCCTGCCCTCAGCCTCCGTCTGGCCTCACATACTCGTCGTTCCCAAGCGGCGGGTCCGAAGGGGCTTTTTAGTGGCCGGAGGGCTACTCCTGAGACCAGCATTGCATTGCTGGGTCTCCTTGGTGCGTGTGGGTCCAGCAGAGGGCTGATCCTGCTTGGTGCCTGTTCCAAGTTCCTTGATTTAGTTCCAGTCCTGCTTTGTTCCTGCTCCGCCCGTGCTTGCATTCGCTCACCTCCCACGATGTGACTCGGAGCTCCTCTCTGAATCATGCTGTGGTTCAGGGTCTCACACTCTCCCATGAGCTAGAAGCCACACCCGTATCAGGACCTGTAGGTCACGGTCGCAACACCCATTACATTACCCTTTTAAAATTAATTAAAAGTTGTAAATGTCATCCATGTTTTCAGCTTTTTCCGGAATTACTTTACATAGAAACATAGAAATGACGGCAGAAGAAGACCAAACGGCCCATCTAGTCTGCCCAGCAAGCTACGCACTTTATCCTTTTTTTTTTTCTTCCTTTTTCTCTCTCCCACCTGTTACTCTTTGCACCCTCCCTCTCCCCCCTTAGGAGCCGATGCTATAAAAAACGCGGAAAGCAGGCGCTGAAAAGTCAGCACCCGCTTTCTTAACGCGCACATGGCACCTGCGACCCTAGTGCCTCCTTGCTAACGCGACCCCACGGTTACTGGCGGCCTGCCAGTTATGAACGAGTTTATCGGCGTAGGTCTTCAATGCGGCCTGCTGAGGTTTTGTTTTGTTTTTTTAACTTTTAAAGAAGTACAGAAAAGCAGGTTTTTTTCTGCTTTTCTGTACTTCTTTTCAATGCGCTCAGCTATTAATGCCTGCTCCAGGCAGGCGTTAATAGCTGAGCGATAAATGTGCGTCTGAGATGCACATTGACTTTTTTGCATTGGAGTGAATGAGTAATTGCCTCATTCACATGCATTTGCATGTGATGAGCGCTATCTCATTCACTCCGCATTGGACGCGCAAAAATAGGCACTAATCCCCCTATTGCATTAGGGGTGGATTAGCGCCTATTTAACCCGCGTCCGACTGCGGGCTATACAGTGCGCTTGGCTGAGCGCACTGTATTGCATTGGCTCCTTAGTGGGGGGAAAAGGAGCAACTCTGGAGAAGGGTCCAGGGCAGTGCTGTGGCAACGTACACACGGGGAACTTATTTTCAAAGGGAAACTCCTCAGAGGAGGCAGAAAATTGACCTCCCCATGTAAATTCCTTCCTGTAACCATCCGTTTTATTTTTCAAAATTGTTCAACTATTTTATTCTGAATGATCTTGATGTATATTCTACAAGTTTTCTATGCATAGATTTAGAAACATATTCATATGTTTGGATAGCTGCTTTTAGCTATTGTTCAGCTATGTCTAAATAGAAAATATTAAATTTGGAAAGCTAACATATTTGCTTTATTTTTAATTCATTAAATACTGGAATACTTTGCTCAGAGAGAGAGAGAATGCCTGCCAGTTCCTTCACTCTGTCCAGTGACTCGAGTAGCAGAAAGATTAAATTCTGCTGATATCTGAAAGAGGCACAAAGAATATAAGCTGGTACAAATATTCAATGATCTGTAAAATAATTAGCTTAATGCTGAGAAGGAGTCACTTACAGGACATTTCAAGGAAGAAACGCACAGGGAATATCTGACATATATTTACCATTTCATTACTCATACTGTAGAATGTAAATTAGAGGGAGCTGAATGACTCTTCTCGTATGTTTAAGAGGATTGTGGCATAAATGAAGTGAAGGCAGGAAATAGGGCACATTTTTGGCAACTCTTTCCTTCTATCTTTGGTTTCTTGAGTCAATACTTGAGAGATTTCCTTGTAAGGAGAAAAGTATAGCTTAACATGACCCCGTCCCATCTGTGAACCTATCGCATCGTTGCCTTGCTTAATTCATTCTTGAAATCTATTGGTAATATGCTTTACTACCTCCACGTTACTGTGCCCATGATCTACATTAATTTATCAGCCCAAAGAATACCTTGTAGACTTTGCTACATGTATTAGACACCTCAGAAAGATGACTGCACTTTGCTACAATCAGCGTACTATGATTGAGAAAGGGTGTTTGCCAATTATTGCAGATCTTAAAAATTCCCTGGACAGTGGTTTGAATTTTTATCTGTTCTGTTAATTAAATTTAGCCAATTTGCTATGCTTGACCCCATATAACGTGTTCTGTGCAATCCTGGAGCCTGCATTTCTGAAAAGATATAGACAGATCAGAGGATGTCAAAAGGAGATTTGCCAAAATGGTGTAAATCTTCCCACAAGCCCAATAAGGCCAAACTAAAAGGCATAAAAATGCATACCCTAGAACTGAGACTATGAAGGTGGGATATGAATGAAATAATCAAGTACTCGAAAGACAAACAATGCACGAGGCAACAATTTCTGGAAGAAAGGAACCAGAAATGAGGCTAGAGGGAGAAAGACTCAGAAAGAGCAAGAGAAAACACTTTTATTCTGAAAAGCTGTGGATGAGTGCAACAACCTCGCAATAAAAGGCAAAGAAAGGAAAAAATGGTTTTAGAATTCAAATAAAGCAAAGAATGGTTAATAGTTTAGCTATTAACATTTAATGCAAAACATTGTACAGTTGCGTGTTTGAGATACAAAAGTCTAAGAGAAGATGGGGAGGCCAATTTTTCATCCTCCTGGCAGAGCTTGCACGCATGTAGAGTTTTCCTTTAACAATCGGTGGTCTGCCGGGGACTGTGGGTTCAAGTTTGCCCAGGGAGTTGGCAGGTGCAAACTCCCTGCTGGAAAGTAAACTGCCTTGTGTATCTCGCTGGCCACATCGAGAGGGGGGGGGGGGGGGGGCGAGGCAGTTTTGAAAGGATTCTTCTCAGTTTACCCACAGAGAATCCCTATCGGGTTGATACAGTAAAGTGCACTCAAGCCGCGCGCACTGTTAGCCCCCGTTTGGACGCGCGTTTTTGATGCACTATTATTACCCTTTATACAGTAAAGGGTAATAGCGCGTGGAAAACGTGCGGCCAACCCCCCCCCCGAAACTAATAGCGCGCTCAACATGCAAATGCATGTTGATGAGCCTATTAGTCCCGCGCGATACAGAAAGTAAAGTTTGCCAAAGGCAGGCGTTAATTTCGGCCGGCACCGGGAAAGTGTACAGAAAAGCAGAAAAAACCGCTTTTCTGTACACCCTCCGACTTAATATCATAGCGATATTAAGTCGGAGGCCCCAAAGATAAAAAAAAATAAAAAATCTTTAAAAAAATAAAAAATCTGCCCGCGGCCCGGAAAACAGATGCTCAATTTTGCCGGCTTCCGTTTTCCGAACCCGTGGCTGTCAGCGGGTTCGACAACCAATGCCAGTAAAATTAAGCGTCAGCCATCAAACCCGCTGACAGCCGCCGCTTCTGTCAATAAGGAGGCGCTAGGGACGAGCTAGTGTCCCTAGCGCCTCCTTTTTACCACGGGCCCTAATTTTCATGCCTTGGCTTAGTGAATCGCGCGCCCAGGAGAGTGGCCTGGGCGTGTGTCAGGAGAGCGGGTGCTCGCCAGCTCTCCTGCAAGGTTTACTGTATCGGCCTGTATGAAAGCTGACCTGGCTGAAAATTGGTCCTCCTCTGGCTGAATTAATATGAGGCGATCCCAAGGACATAATCAAGTCAGAGGGGTAAAATGGAAGGCATGCATTCAATGCCCATTATTTTAGCCCACTTCAGCCACCTGCACAAATACCAGGGGCAAATGCACACGAGAGGATTTAGAGTGTACACTTTATGGCTGCCAGATTTCAAAGAGAATTGACTAGGGAGGGTTCCCTTTTGAAAATTAGCTTCCAGCACAAGCAGTAAAAGTACAATTGTTTGAAAATTGCCTCCTTAAAGATGGAGGATGAGATACTTCAGTGCACTATCTGATCTCAGCGTATGTCTCTAGTGTCCCTTCCTGTCCCTGTTAGATGAGGACAGAGAGAGTAAGAGTAGTGTGGTGTCTCTAACACTGCCCAGTGGGAGGTGTCTTATCTGACATGAGTGGTTTAACAAAACTCATGAGTCCTCTTGGCTCAGGGTTCAAGTCTTTCCTTCCTATCACCTGTCCTGTGAGGGTGGCTGCTGGACCCAAGGAGGGGTTTCTAGGCCTTTAAATTTGCCTTGAAGTCCAAGAGCGGACGTCTGAGAGATTTTGAAGGTTAAGAGAAAGGAAAGCTCTGGAATTTGTTGCCAGAGGATGTGGTTAGTGCAGTTAGTGAAGCTGGGTTCAAAAAAGGTTTGGATAAGTTCTTGGAGGAGAAGTCCATTAACAGCTATTAATCAAGTTTACTTAGGGAATAGCCACTGCTATTAATTGCATCAGTAGCATGGGTTCTTCTTAGTGTTTGGGTAATTGCCAGGTTCTTGCGGCCTGGTTTGACCTCTGTTGGAAACAGGATGCTGGGCTTGATGGACCCTTGGTCTGACCCAGCATGGCAATTTCTTATGTTCTTAAGAGAAGAGGTCTCAAGGAAGAGAGGTGCTAGTCCCGTAATCCTCATCTGACTCAGAGCAATTTTGTCAGTGTTTTAAAGAAGTGGATTTTCTTGGTGGGGAGTCAGAGGGAAGACCGTCTTGCAAGGAGAAGATCCTACAGAGCTACTGCTTAAAGGACAGCATCAGCAGTGGGGTTTCTGAAGTATATCAGTAGGCGTTACTGTTTCATTTTGGAAAGAAGTCTGCATCCATTTTGCAGGTACCATTGGGTAGTACCCAGGGAGCGTCTTTTGTGCAGAATACCTTCTGCTAGAGGCGAGCAGATTTACCATTGACTTATAGGTGATTTTTCTTTGGAGCGTTCTTTTTGGTATTGACGTGTACTATTCATCTGCATTCAAGTAGCCAGTAAAAAGATTCAGTTTAGAACAACCCAAGTCAGTGTGTTGTGTCTTTCTGTCCTTTTCTTTGCCGAGACTTGGCAGAGGACCTCCAGATGGCCTCTGGGCCTTGAAAGGCTTTACCTTTCCTCCCTGTCGGGAAAAGGACCCATAAGCAGGGTCAGAAAGTGGCCTCAGCACTGCCTGTGAGCCCCCGAGTCCTGTTAACCAGCAGGACAGGAGCACATCAAGATAACAAAGCAGAAGTTCAGGGCAGTGGCCAGAGCTAGAGAAATTCAAGGATGGATAGGGAGAAGTATTCCCAGTAGAAGAGAGAAACAGAATACAATGGCAGAAAAGGACCAGAAGGATCAATTATTCTCCTTAATTTCCTTCTTATTGCAATACCATAAATCCCTGTTGGTTTTCAGGCTTTTCCTTCATTTCTTTGCCACTAAGAGGGCCTATATACTAACGCTCAGAATGCATGCCAAGTTGTTTAGCATGAGCTAAAATTAGCATGCTATGCACAAACAGGTTAACGTGCAGGCTAAAAAGCAAACCCGGGAACTCTCCGGGCCAACACCTGTAATTTCTGGGTGCCCTGCTGCTGCTGCGCTAGTGAAGCAGCCAGACAGACCTGTTTTTAACGTTGGATGCTGGGGCTGGGTGCCGAAAGGTGCTCTGCCTCAGCAAAAAAGAATAAAAGTCAAATGAAGCCTGGTCCCACATCCCATGGTGCCACGTGGGAGAAAAAAGGGGAGAATGTGTCCAACTATTAAAAGTGAGGTATCTCATGATGCTTTTTAGATACAAAATGTATGGCTGTCAAAGTTATTTGGGTTTTGGCTTTTGAGAAATTGGTCTCTATAATTATAAATAAAGGAAGGTGAAAAGTTGTCAGTCTGTTCAAAGAAATATACACTGTCTGTGGGCAGAAAAGCAGCACTAGCTGTCAAAACAGCATTAGTGTCCTTTAGTTCATCATTACAGACATGGCTTACACCCTTCCAGGAAAAACCAGATGTTTAGTAGTAGGGTATGATTGGGAGGAAGGGGGAGGAAGGGGGTGGGTGGTACAGTCGGCCGTGAACTTCCAGATGTTATTGGTGGAAACTGTGTGTAAGTGCTCTGCCCGCAAACGTGAGTGCACCAGGGACCTAAATAGTGTTTCACACGTAGCCAGTTCCTCACCAGCATGCCTTGTCTCTCTGGTCCAGGTGATGGAAATTATGGCTTCAGTCAGGAGGTAATTGGTGAGATGGACTTGGTTACGTGCTGCTGGGGCCTTTGGTAGGGTGCACCCATAGATTAATAGGTGTGAGGAAAAAAACACCCAAAATTTCAAAAGTAGATTCTTGAAAAAAATTAAGAAAGGGGGTTAGGTAAGGGCAGAGCCAGTAGACATGGGCTACCGGTTCATTATTCTGATAGTGCCAGCGAGTACGAGATTGCTTCGAGTGTGTGACCATGTGCTATTCGCCAACTCAAATCCCCACTGCGCTTGGATATAGGCATTTTGTAATAAGCCTTCCATTGCAGTCTTTCCTCACCCCCAATGACACTCCTCCATGCCGTACTGGGTTGGAGGGGAGGACAATGTAATGTACCGTGTGTCCTATGAAGAGGTAAATTGCTTTCCTTGGCATTGTCTCAAAATGTACTGCGGATAACTGCAGTTTACTCAGGCTCCTGAGTAGAGTGGGTTGAGCAGAGAGAGAGAGGGGGGGGGGGGGTCTCTGATAACAGGGCCTACACACAGGTCTGGAGGAGAGGACATGGAACTCTGGTGGCGACCTCCGACCTGCAGACCCCTCCCCCGATAGAGTGGACAAGAAAGTTGGTGTCCTTGGCCTGGATGGAACTCAAGATTACAGCAGATGGTAGGACTATCTTGCTCTCATCTGCCGTTCTGCTTCAGCCTGCTGTACTCATATATATTGGTCCTTCAACCAGGGTTGACCAGCATTTGTGGTTCTGGCTGAGGTGGGCCAACTGCATGCCTCGGAGGACTTTGACCTCCCCACACCCAGAGCGGGGATATGGAGAGGGGGTTTTTCCGGGTAGTCCTCTGAGGGGACAGCAGACCGCCTCTTCATGGAGACCATGCACCAGGACTTAAAAAGGTCTCTATAGAACAGTGACAGCATCAAGAGGTCGCAAGTGTATCCTCTCGCTTGGGTAAAAAGCCGCCAACCATACCGCAACTCACTTACCTGGCTGAAAAATAAAATAGCCAGGGGGTGCCACAGAGGAGGGGGGTCTGCATACATAAATCTCTTCAGGGTCCGTATGCAGAAGGCGTGTACCTGGCTTTTCAGGCATATGAGGCCTTGTCCGCCCTCTTCCAAAGGAAGGGCCAGAGAGCTCACAGAGGCCCAGTGCTTCTTGCTAGCCCAGAAGAAGTCCTGCAGCTTCCTCTGGGTCTGGGCGAGAAACTCCATGGGGGGGCTCAGCATGGCCAGCCGGTGCCACAGCTTGCTGGACACCAGCTGATTCACCACCAATACTCTCCCGTGGTAAGACACCAGCTGTAGCAGCCCCGCCCATGACCTCAAGTGAGAGTCTACCTTTTCTTTCAGCTCTCGCTAGTTGACCAAGGCTGTGGACTCCTTCATGGAGAGGTGGACGCCCAGATAATTTCAAGGACTCCTGGCTCCAGGAAAAATTACTAAACTTGCTCGGGAGCACATCCACATGCTGTGGTCCTATCACAAGTGCTGAGCATTTGACCCAGTTGATTTTGGCAAAGGATGGGGATGAATAAACCTGCTGGCAGGCTCGCACCCTCTCCAGATCAAATGGACCTTGGGTCATGAGGAGCACGTCATTGGCATATGCAGATAAGGTGACACTAAGTCCAGGCTCCTGCAGTGTCAGGCCAGTGAGTTTCCTGTGTGGAAGACACAGGAAGGGTTCAATGGCCAGCAAGTACAGTTACCTGGACAAGGGGCAGCCCCTGATATACTCCTCTCCTAAATGCCAGGGGTGCTGTTAAGGACCAGTTAACCTTCATCAGGAACTCTGTGGATGAGTACAGGAGGCGGAGAAGACCCATGAATTGGGGGCTACACCTGAACACCTGCAGAGTCTGCATGAGATAAGTGTGATCGACTCTGTTGAAGCCTTCCTCCTGGTCTAGAAAAAAAAAGCCACTGACAGGGCCTTCCTTCTGCAAAAATTAATGCTGTGCCAGACTAAAAAAATGTTCTCAAAGATCAAGCGGCCCAGGACTGTGTAGGATTCATCCGGGTGGATCACCTGCTCAAGCACGGATCCTAGCCTCAGTGAGAGCACCTTGGCTATGATCTTGTAATTTGTGCACAGTAACGAGACCCACCACCAGTTCCACAAGTCGCATGGATCCCCTTTTTTGGGGAGCAGTGTTAATACTGCACAGTGACACGACAGCAGTAACTCTTTGGTCTCTAGGGCTTCCTCTAGGATCTGCAGGAGATCAAGTCTTAGCAGATCAAAAAAGTGGTGGAAAAATTATACCGTCAGATTGTCAATACCCAGCATTTTGTTGTAGGGCATCCAGTTCAGGGCAGCAGAAAGTTCTGCCAGACTCAAGGACTTATCTAGATTGTTTCTGTTGCCCTGACTGATGGCAGGAAGCCCCTCCCACAAGATCCTGCAGTTGTTGGGATCGACTGGGTCCAGAGAGAAGAGTTGAGTAAAAGTCCCTGACTGTCACCCGAATGCTCTCTGGTTCTGTGAAGGGGGCCCTGTCGGCAGTCACCAGGGAGGTCATTTGCTTCTGGGCACCCATCCTCTTCTCCAGTCCATAGAAGAAACACAAGCTGCAATCCATCTCCCAAAGGAGCTGGATTCGCGACATCACATAGGCACCCCCGGTCTCACCGTTCCTCGAGGTGACGGAGGGTGCGCTTCTTCTCTATGTACTCATTTCACAGAGCCTGATCTGTAACATCAGAGAGCTCAGCTTCAAGCTCCAACACCTCACCCTGTAGGTGCTCAATCTCTTGTCTTTGCTCCTTATTGATGCCCCTGGCATAATCTTGACAGAGCCATTCGAGCCATTTCCTCACATCCCACCACTGACTTCATGAGGCAAAGTCCACCCCAAAGGTGCACCATTCCACCCAGAACTCCAAGACTGCAGCCACGAGACCCTCCTTCTCCAGTAAGGAGTTGTTGAAATGCATTAGGTGGCTTGAGGCCTGGCCAAGTTGAGCCTCTCCTTCGCGGTCACCAGGTGGCAATCCGAGAAGGCTGCCACCTCAATGGCACTCGAAAGGGCCCGTGACTTTAAGTAGCCCATGATGTAGAGCCCGGTCAATCCAAGAGCAGCTGATTCATCCCTCCAGCACTTGGACAAAGGTGCCAGAGGTGATCAGCCAGGTGATGTAGCCGCCAGACATCAGCCAGGGAGAAGCGGGTGACAGTCTCCCCCAAGCATGCAGCAGAGGCGGTGTGTTTCTCTTGACCATTTCGATCGAGATCCTCGAGGGTGCTGTTAAAATCACCTCCACACACCACCTCCTCCGACGCATCCAAGATTTCCAATAGGGCTGATAAATGGCGAAGGAATACAAACCTTGCGGGTCCATAGTTTGGGGCAGCTTTTGACCTGGATCTGCAAGTGTAGTATCCGGCCTGGCATGACAGATCGGACTCCCAGCATGTCGGCCACGCAGGGACTCAATGAGCAGGGTGGCCACTCCCCCGACACGTCCGGAGTGGCTAAAAAATGCCCTGCCGTGCCACTCCAGGAGCCAGTTGTGTTCGCTCTCTGGAGTGGAGTGAGTCCCCTGCAGGAAACCTATGGAGTACTCTTCCCTCTGAAGAAAGGAGAGCACCCAGCTCCTCTGGAGACTGTCCCTGCAGCCATTGGTGTTAAAGGTTGTTATGAATCGGCTCCTGTGGAGGGAGGAGTTAGCAATCTGTTATGAATCTGCTCCTGTGGAAGGAGGAGTTAACAATCTGTTATGCTCTACTCCTCAAGAAGGGAGGAGTTAGCAATCTGTTATGGAACGGCTCCTGTGGAAAGAGGAGTTAGTAATCTGATATGCTCAGCTCCTGTAGAGGGAGTAGTTAACAATCCGTTAAGGTATAAACTGCGGAGTTGCAATCTGTTATGAATCTGTTGCTGAAGGCTCCTGATGGTAAGGAGTAGCAATCTGATACCAGCGGAGTGCTTGGAGAGGGAACCCAGCTGTAGAGGAATGTAGATAGGTGGATCCTTGGCAGACGACTGCGCCCCCAGGAGGATATCCTGAGAGGGACCACCGGCTAGGCTTGGGTATGGAGACAGACACAGATAATTCTTTTATTAGACAAGTTAGTGGAACCACCAGAGGTGGCAGTAGTGAGTTGATATGCCCGGCAGGGCTGAAGTCCCTCAGGTACTGGAACAGCAATCCCAGGGTTGCTGGGCTGTAGAGAAACTATAGATAGTGAGTAGACAGGGTATGCTGTGAACATAGCCAGAACTGGATGACAAAACTCACATAAGATTTTAAGGAAGCTCAGTAGCTGGAAACGGTTAGACCCTCGAGGAGCGAGTACCTGGTTCCATGGAAAGCTCTGAGATAGCGATGGTAACTCACAAATGTCTGCATCTGCGATAGCTTCCAGGCAGTAGAGAATCTTCAGAGTGTTCAGGAACATGGGCCCTCGAGGAGCAAGTACCGGTTCCTATCTGCATTCTGAAATAAAGAAAAGAGAGCGAGGCCCCTGAGGAGCGGGTACCCCTGGTAAGTCTGAGGAGGCAGAGTAGCTTGGGAGAAAATCTGAAGCAATCCCCTTGCTAACTCGGTTCATTTGCGAATACTGAGACCTTTTATATTGGAAGCGGATGACGTCAACTCAGGGGAACGCTCCCGAGGTTCGCGCCCTTGCAGGTACATTAATTGGAGCACGCGTGCCCTACGTCATCAGGCAGCATGGAAGATCTGCAGCATCGTGCCGGTCCAGGGATGCTGGAGAGAGATGGCAAGAAAACGCCGCGGCAGCGAACCGTCCATCAGACCCGGAGGGAGTCGCCACAGAGGTAAAGAGGGCGGAGTGAGGGTGTCGAACAGCGACAGTCGCAACAAAGGTACTGATAGAACCATCCTCTGTCAGGATTTTGTTGCTGCAGTACTTGCGAGTCTCAAGGGAGAACCATCAATTGTAAATTGGGTTCTCTTAGTGTCCCAGGAGCCCGTCGGTCTGCTCTTTTTGAGGTGGTCCACCATAGCGTTCGCAGAATTGCGAAGCTGATCCATGTTGGGCCACCTCTCAAGAACCTTGTCCACTCTGTTGCTCTTTCCAGCATGATCCCAAAAAAGCATTCCAGCTCCTGGAAGGGGATTAATCGGCGTGAGCTCTCTTTACTCCCGGTTCTCTCTGGAGTATCCATAGCAGGGAGCTCTTGCCCAGAAGAAACCACAGGTAAAAGGAAAAAGAATGGCAGAGGAAAAAAGCAGTTTTTTCCAAAAAAAGGTTTCAAAGCTGTACCCAGTTCCTCTCTGACAGACCAGATGGCGTCTGATTGGCCTACATGGACCAATGGAATTCCTCCTTCTTTTTCCATGCACTGTGACCAATCAAAGGCCTCCTTTCTTCTTCCTGTCTCTGCAGACAAATGGTATGCATCCTCCCTTTTCCCTGACTGTGCTGGCAGGAAGAAGGGAGGAGGCCTCCAATTGGCCTGGGAGGACAGGAAGAAGGGAGGAGGCTAATGGAGGCAGGGGCTGTGAGAGTTGTAGGCTGCACTGAGGTTGTTCCCATCTTATCATGCAAAAGCAAAATCTTGATGTTCAGGCACAGAGAGAGAAATCCTGAACTGTGTGAACTGAAGAGGACCTCCCAATGTGTCTCCTGAAACCCCAGGCACATCTATTTATCTGCTGTGCAGATATCAGGATGAAATGGAGAATGGAGCCTGCTCCTGAAGAGTAAATATCAGGATGAAATGGAGACTGAGTCTGTTCCCGATGTGCAGATATCAAAATCTTCTGGTTTAGTAAACTATGTCATTACTCATGTGTCTTCAGGTTTTTCCCATTGAATGCACAGAACTGCGCTCTCATAATTTTGGAAGGCAAGATTACAGCAGACAGCAAGATCTCTCTAAATATTTCTTCCTGATGATGTGGAGATACTGGGAGCGTGGCAACCTTATCTGCAGTTAGGGAGAGAGACTCTGATTCATTCTCTCCCTTTTGCTTCCATGTCCATGGCGTGTCGACACAAGGAAAATGTATGTGGGAAATTGCATTCTGTCAGTGTGATCAGTAACGTTTTACCTTAGAATTGAATATAAACAGCAACAAACGATTAAAAATAGCAGGTATCTCTGGAAAGGACTGTGTGGTACCTTATGCCTCAGCCACACTGACCACAGTAGCACTGCCCGATCTTGCTTCATGCACATTGTTGAGCACATAAAATGGACATAATCTTTAATGTGAAAAAAAAGCCAGTAGGAGGTTGCTGCTATTGGTGAGTTTGGGGTGGGGAGAAGTAGTGAGTGAATGTGGGGGTATGTGTGTATATATGTGAAGAGGCATGTATGTGTATATGTGAGGGAGGGTGTATGTGTATGTATATATGTGAATGGGTGTGTGTATGGGGGAGGGAGTCTATCAGGGGGAGGGGAAAGTTCATGTCTGTGAGAGTGAGTGTGTGTGCATTTGTGTAGGAAGAAGAGAAGTGAAAGTGTGAATGAGCATGGGTGTGAGGGTGAGTGGGAATGTGTGTGTGGAAAAGGGAGAGAAGTGAGTGAGTGAGGATGTGCATGAGTGCATGTATGTGGGAAAATGAGAGGAGTAGAGATGTGAATCGGAACCGGAATCGATTCCGATTCCGATTAACATCTTGAATTTTTTTTCGTGCAGCCCGATTGGGTTTTTTTTTATCGGCTGCGCTTGAGCCAATAAACAAAAACCCACCCCGACCCTTTAAAACATCTCCCTTAGCTTCTTCCACCCTCCTGACCCTCCTGACCCCCCCAAAACATTTTAAATTACCTGGTGGTCCAGTGGTGGTCCTGGGAGCGATCTCCCGCTCTCGGGCCGTCGGCTGCCACTAATAAAAATGGCGCCGATGGCCCTTTGCCCTTACCATGTGCAGGGTATCCGTACCATTGGCCGGCCCCTGCACATGGTAGGAGTAATGGACGGCCGGCGCCGGCGCCATCTTTAAAAAATATTTTCAATCGTAAGAAATATGATTCACATCCCTAGAGAGGGGTAAAGATGCAAGTGAGCATGTGAGAATGTATTGACAGCATGTAAGAATGAATGTGTGTGTGTGAAAGTGATTGCGAACATGTGAATGTGTTAATGTATGTATGTTTGAGAATACGTTTGTGCACATCTGGTCCCTTGCTCCCTCCAAACCCCACCCCTTTGTTTGCTAAATATTGTGGTATACCATCCTCCAAGCACTGTTCACCATGGACTTGCTAAGGATTAACGTCTAGCAGTCTTGATCTAAATGCTAATACAGAGCATACATTATCAGGTATTTAAACTAGAAAGCGAGAGTGGCAGGAGGTGGCCAATGAAATTGCCATGTCACCCCCAAGGCATACAGGAATTGGGAGGAGAAAACAACAAAATCAATCAGCTCAAAATAGCAGAAAAATTATCTAAGAAAAGCAGCAAACCAACCCCCTCGTTTATCAAAATGCGTAAGGCGTTTTCGCATGCGTTAAGGGCTTATCGCATGTGAAAAGCCCCGTTAATGCATGCGATAGCACCATATCGTATGGAGCGATGCAAATCCAAAAAAGAGGAGGAGTTAGGGGTGGGTTTATGTTTTTTGTGAAGTCCTATCGTATGGCTTTAATGCTGATTTTATCTACAATGTTTTCAGAAGTGTCAGGTGGTAAGGTGTTAGTGCATTTCATGATGTCTCCTCAAACTCCTGTTTTAGTAGGTTTGAAGGGCCTGGAGCACCAGCCTAACCATCTGGGGGGGAGAGAGAGAAAGCAAGAGAGAGAAAAAGAGAGAGCACCTAGCTATAATGCCCCCAACACTAGATAGGTATTTATATCCCTATGGAAGGCCCACCTAGTAACTCAAGGTGAGGTTTAGGTATTAGTGTAGGGGGTTAGGGGCCACTTTGACATTCAAAGTAAGAAGTACGAACAGAACAGTGCTCTCTTGTGAAGATTTGATGACCCTCGGAGTGAGGAAACTCACTCAAAGATGAGATTTGTGCAGTGTTCTCTCAACCTCTCTCTCTCTCTCTCACAGGTATTAGCATAAAACACACCCCTTTTGCTATCACATTTTGATAAATCCAGGCCCAAGAGAGAAATGTTGGAAAGCTATGATCACAAATGCTCATAGTCTGGACAATAAAATCCCTGACCTGAAAGCCTTAATGGTGGAAGCAGACTTGGACATGGTTGTCACTGAGTCTCATGATTGGGATACAGCTATCCTGAGTTATAACTTATTATGGAAGGACTGAGAGGACAGAAAAGGGAGAGAAGTAGCTCTTTATGTCAAAAAACAATATTCAAGCAACTGAAGTGCAAGGGATGTAGGGTAGAGAAGAAGCATTATGGGCTGACATGAAAAAAGAGGATGGCGCTTCCGTTTACATCAGTGTGATCTACAGGCCTCTGATTCAGACAGAAGAAGTGGACAGAGATCAGGTCAAAGACATCCAAAAGGTGGGAAAGGAGGGAGATGTGTTGCTTGTTGGAGATTTTAGTCTTCTGGATGTTGATTGGAGTATCCCTTCTGTGGAATCTACTAGAAGTAAAAAGAGAGTGGATACCTTCAAGGGGCTCTACTCAAACAAATGGTAATGGAACCCATGAGGGAGGGTGTGATACTTGATCTAGTGCTCACAAATGGGGATAATGTCTCTAATGTCCGAGTAGGTGCCCACCTACTCGGACAAACAATATGGTTTGATATCGAAAATAAGATACAGAGAAATCACATGAAGACCCGAGTTATGAATTTCAAAAATATGGACTTTGTCAAAATGGGGATATTCCTGGAGGAAGAACTAGAAGATTGGGAGATAATGGGTGATGTGGAACAACAGTGGACCAAATTAAAAGGACCTATTACAAAAGCAACAAATGTATATGTTAGAAAAATAAACAAAACTAAGAGGAAAAAGAAACCCATCTGGTTCTCAAAGGAGTGGCTGGAAAAATAAAGGCAAAAAGAACAGCATTCAAGAAATATAAAGGATTCCAAAAAGAGGAACAGAAAGAGGAATACTGAGGGAGTTTAGAGATGTGCTGGTAGGTCCACTGAAAGACCTGCTCAATAGATCTCTGGAAATGGGAGTGGTGCCTCTGGACGGAAGAAGGGCTGTGTGGTCCTGCTTTACAAGAATGATAGCAGAGAAGAGCCTGGAAACTACAGGCCAGTTAGCCTCACCTTGATGGTGTGGAAATTAATGGAGATAGTGAACTATCTACAATCCAGTGGGTTGCTGGAACTGAGGCAGAATGGATTCACCAGGGGAAGTTCCCATCAGACAAACTAATAGATTTATTTTGATTGGGTGACTAGAGAATCGGATTGAAGAAGGGTGCTCAATATGATTTACTTGGATATCAGCAAAGCTTTTGATATGGTCCTACATAGGAGACTTGTGAATAAAATGAAAAGCTTGGGAGTGAGCGCCAAGGTGGTTGAGTGGATTACAAACTGGTTGACTGCTAGGAGACAGCATGTAATGGTAAATGGATCCTAATCTGAAGAGAGAACTGTGTAAACTGGAGTACCACAGGGATCAGTATTGGGACGTCTTATGTTTAATATTTTTGTAGGTGACATTGCGGAAGGGATAGAAGGTAAAGTATGTCTATTTGCAGATGATACTAAGATCTGTAATAGAATGGACATGCCTGAAGGAGTAGAGAGAATGAAAAGTGATTTAAGAAAGCTTGAAATGTGGTTGAAGATTTGGTAGTTGGGATTCAAGATGCCAAGAAGTGAACAGTCATGTATCTGGGATGTGCTAATCCGAAAGAGCTGTATGTGATGGGGGCCTCCACTGAGGGATAAAAGACTGATGAGTAAGGACCAAGAGAAGAACCTTGGGGTGATAGTATCTAGTGATCTGAAGGCAATGAAGCAAGGTGACAAAGCGATAGCTAAAGCCAGAAGAATGCTGGGCTGCATAGAGAGAGAAAAAAACAGTAAGAAAAATGATGTGATAATGCCATTGTACAGGTCCTTGCTGAGGCCTCACCTGGAGTACTGTGTTCATTTCTGGAAACCATTCCTCAAAAAGGATAGAGACAGGATGGAGGCAATCCAGAAAAGAGTGATGAAAATGGTATGGGGGTCTTGATTGGAAGACTTACAAGGAGAGGCTGAAGGATTTGAATATATATTCCCTTGAAGAAAGGAGGTGTATGAGAGATATGATATAGACCATTAGATACCTGAAGGTTTTAATGATGCACAAATCTCAAACCTTTTCTGTTGGAAAGGAAACAGTAGAGCTAGGGTTCACGAAATGAAACTCCATGGGAGATGATTCAGAACCAACATCAGGAAATATTTCTTCATGGAGAGAGTGGTGAATGCCTGGATTGTAGGGATGTGCATTCGTTTCATACATTTCCTATAGAAGCATGTAATATGAAACATATGAAACGAATGCACATCTAATTGGCATATAATGGGAAACGTATGAAACAAATTAAATGAATGAAACGAATGCACATCCCTACTGGATTGCCCTCCCAGAAGAGGAGGTGAAGACAAGAACAGTTAATTAGTTCAAAAGGGCATGGGACAAACATTGTGGATCCCTAAAGGCTTGAAAAAAAGGAATGGTGCAACATTTCTGCATGGGTGTAACCTGCATGGAATGGTAGTTACTATCCTTAATGGAATGGATGGGGGTAACCTACACAGACTGGCAGCTACTACTATAAGCACATTTCTGGGCAGACTGGATGGACCATTTGGTCTTTGTCTGCTGTTGTTACTATTCTATATAAAGGGCTCATTTTCCAGTAAGCATTCTACACTCCACAGTACATAATGGTCTGCAGAATGATATGATTGTGATGATCATTGCAGGCCATTGATTGCTTATTAGCCTTTTGACTAAGATCAAGTGCAGACAAGCCCAGGATTTGAACTATGAACTAAGGATGGTATCTTTTTGGCCTTTTTGCTGAGATTGAAAAAGTGTTGAATATGGGTTTAACACCCTGCCACCCGATTCCACTGGGGCCATGATGATGTATCAACTATTACTTAGCATACACTGTGCAATTTTGTTCCCCATGACATTTTAATTTAATTTATTGTATTTTTATTTTACTGTTGGGTAGGGTATATATTTATTGTACTCCTGAGCTCTGGAAGGAGATAGAGCAACTTTTAAACTAGAACAAAGGGGAAAGCATACAGTCGCTCAGCAGCGCATGGTTCAGAGAGAGGTATCTTCAAAGGATTCTAATGATGCATTAGAATTAGAGCATCCCAACAGTGAGGTTCCAATAATTAGAAAAATAGTGCCTTAACTAAAAACTCACCTGAGCTTAAAAAATTCTAACTTATCCCTATCAATTAAAAAGCAGAATGAAAATATAAACAAAAAACACACTTTGAAATGTTTGTATTCTAATGCCAGAAGTCTAAGAAGTAAGATGGGAGAATTAGAATGTATAGCAGTGAATGATGACATAGACTTAATTGGCATTTCAGAGACATGGTGGAAAGAGGATAACCAATGGATAACCAACAGAATAAACATCCTGCATGAGACTAAATACAAAATTGAATCTTTATGGGTAGAAATCCCTTGTGTGTTGGGGAAGACTATAGGGATAGGGGTATACACTGTCCACCTGGTCAAGATGGTGAGACGGACAGTGAAATGCTAAGAGAAATTAGGGAAGCTAACCAAATTGGTAGTGCAGTAATAATGGGAGACTTCAATTACCCCAATATTGACCTGGGTAAATGTATCATTGGGACAGAGAGATAACTTTCTTGGATGGAATAAATGATAGCTTTATGGAGCAATTGGTTCAGGAACCGACGAGAGAGGGAGCAATTTTAGATCTAATTCTCAGTGGAGCACAGGACTTGGTGAGAGAGGTAATGGTGGTGGGGCCGCTTGGCAATAGTGATCATAATATGATCAAATTTGATTTAATGACTGGAAGAGGAACAGTGTGCAAATCCAAGGCTCTTGTGCTAAACTTTCAAAAGGGAAACTTTGATACAATGAGAAAAATTGTTAGAAAAAAACTGAAAGGAGCAGCTATAAAAGTAAAAAATGTCCAAAAGGCGTGGTCATTGTTAAAAAATACCATTCTAGAAGCACAGTCTAGATGTATTCCACACATTAAGAAAGGTGGAAAGAAGGCAAAACGATTACCGGCATGATTAAAGGGGGAGGTGAAAGAAGCTACTTTAGCCAAAAGATCTTCATTCAAAAACTGGAAGAAGGATCCAACAGAAGAAAATAGGATAAAGCATAAACGTTGGCAAATTAAATGTAAGACATTGATAAGACAGGCTAAGAGAGAATTTGAAAAGAAGTAAAAACTTTTTAAAATATATCCGAAGCAGAAAGCATGTGAGGGAGTCAGTTGGACCGTTAGATGATCGAGGGGTTAAAGGGGCACTTAGAGAAGATAAGGCCATTGCGGAGAGATTAAATGATTTCTTTGCTTCGGTGTTTACTGAAGAGGATGTTGGGGAGGTACCCGTAATGGAGAAGGTTTTCATGGGTAATGATTCAGATGGACTGAATCAAATCACGGTGAACCTAGAAGATGTGGTAGGCCTGATTGACAAACTGAAGAGTAGTAAATCACCTGGACCAGATGGTATACACCCCAGAGTTCTGAAGGAAAAAATGAAATTTCAGACCTATTAGTAAAAATTTGTAACCTATCATTAAAATCATCCATTGTACCTGAAGACTGGAGGATAGCAAATGTAACCCCAATATTTAAAAAGGGCTCCAGGGGCGATCTGGGAAACTACAGACCGGTTAGCCTGACTTCAGTGCCAGGAAAACATCAAAATCACAGAACATATAGAAAGACATGGTTTAATGGAACAGAGTCAGCATGGCTTTATCCAGGGCAAGTCTTGCCTCACAAATCTGCTTCACTTTTTTGAAGGAGTTAATAAAAATGTGGATAAAGGTGAACCGGTAGATGTAGTATACTTGGATTTTCAGAAGGCGTTTGACAAAGTTCCTCATGAGAGGCTTCTAGGAAAAGTAAAAAGTCATGGGATAGGTGGCGATGTCCTTTCATGGATTGCAAACTGGCTAAAAGACAGGAAACAGAGAGTAGGATTAAATGGACAATATTCTCAGTGGAAGGGAGTGGACAGTGGAGTGCCTCAGGGATCTGTATTGGGACCCTTACTTTTCAATATATAATTATAAATGATCTGGAAAGAAATACGACAAGTGAGATAATCAAATTTGCAGATGACACAAAATTGTTCATAGTAGTTAAATCACAAGCAGATTGTGATAAATTGCAGGAAGAACTTGTGAGACTAGAAAATTGGGCATCCACATGGCAGATGAAATTTAATGTGGATAAGTGCAAGGTGATGCATATAGGGAAAAATAACCCATGCTATAATTACACAATGTTGGGTTCCATATTAGGTGCTACAACCCAAGAAAGAGATCTATGCGTCATAATGGATAACACATTGAAATCGTCGGTTCAGTGTGCTGCGGCAGTCAAAAAAGCAGAATGTTGGGAATTATTAGAAAGGGAATGGTGAATAAAACGGAAAATGTCATAATGCCTCTGTATCGCTCCATGGTGAGACCGCACCTTGAATACTATGTACAATTCTGGTCGCCGCATCTCAAAAAAGATATAGTTGCAATGGAGAAAGTACAGAGAATGGGCAACCAAAATGATAAAGGGGATGGAACAGCTCCCCTATGAGGAAAGACTAAAGAGGTTAGGACTTTTCAGCTTGGAGAAGAGACGCTGAGGGGGGATATGATAGAGATGTTTAAAATTATGAGAGGTGATGTGAATCAGTTATTTACTCTTTCGGATAGTAGAAAGACTAGGGGGCACTCCATGAAGTTAGCATGGGGCACATTTAAAACTAATCGGAGAAAGTTCTTTTTTACTCAACGCACAATTAAACTCTGGAATTTGTTGCCAGAGGATGTGGTTAGTGCAGTTAGTATAGCAGTGTTCAAAAAAGGATTGGATAAGTTTTTGGAGGAGAAGTCCATTACCTGCTATTAAGTTCACTTAGAGAATAGCCATTGCCATTAGCAATGGTAACAAAGAATAGTGTTAGTTTTTGGGTACTTGCCATGTTCTTATGGCCTGGATTGGCCACTGTTGGAAACAGGATGCTGGGCTTGATGGACCCTTGGTCTGACCCAGTATGGCATTTTCTTATGTTCTTAAATCAAATGCATAAATGAATGGAAGCCATTTGGTGGCCTATTGTCAGGTTACCACCCTTAAGGTAATTATGGGGGCTCTGGCGGGTTCGAGTCTCTGGCAATGGCACTCAGGCTGGGCCAGGCAAAAGCTGGGAAATATCCAGAAGTCAAGAGTTTCACTCAGGTAGATGGAGGCCTCAATCTTTGAGTTTGCAGATAACAATAGCAGGAATGTAACTGGATTTGATGCTTGACTGCAGGCCAAGACCTAGAATCAGCAGACAGGCTACAAGGCTTAAAAAGTCACTAGAAGTAAGCAGGAAATGTAGATCAGGAACCAGAGTCATAAAACATGAAAGCTACAGAACTAGTTAACAGTAGATCTAATGGAACTGCAGATGGAACTGAAATACTAGAACTACAGGACTGGAATGAAAGATTAGAACCAAAGGACTAAAATGAAGAATATGGACAGTCAAAGTTTTGCCTGTCTTGGAGTTTCATAGCAATAAGATGAATCAGCCTTCAGATTGTTCCAAACAACTTCTTGTTCCTCTGCAAACCCTTTTAATTGAGCCCCAGCCAATCCCTGACATCTAGGGGTGTGGTTTCAAGGTGGGCGTGTATACAGGGGGAGGAGCTATCTGAAGCAGTCTTCTCTGCTGGCTCCATCTGCTTCAGGATCCTGGATGCTCTAAAGGTCAGGAAGCCAGTGGCTGACCCTAGTTCAAGGCCTTATTAGTTTTCTTTTACCTGATACCTATTTGATCCAAGTTGTTGATCTCAGTTTAGCTCCTATATAGTTTGTAGAACCAGTCAGAAGCCTGAAGACAATGTTTTCTTTCTTGTTTTGTAGAAGATTACTTTGCTTTTAAAATGGCAAATACAATATTCTATTGAGTATATATTTTCATTTTCTGATTTGATTCTGTAGTTGTGAGCAAGACCCCAGAGAACTTCCAAACAACAAGAGGGAATTTGTCACATGTGAGTGCCTCACAGTTTAAAAATCATATCCTACATATTACTTATTGAACTGACTTTTTACTCACACATAAAATGCATTCTCATCATCTTATAGTAATAGAAACCATAAGAAAGTCTTCAGTTTCACACAGAGATTTGTTTATATTAAAACTCGTTGGAGATAACTCGGTAGGTTACACAGTCCAAAGTTTTAGTATAGTTAATGTCTTCATAACTTGTTTTAGACACTCTAAGACATTTACAGTGTCTATGTTATAGAGATACATTTTTGTTCCTCTTTGCCTGAAATGTTTATGTTAGTCATACTGGGCCTGATTCCAACTTTCTATACAGCTGGGTCTACTGTACAGAAGTACTTTACAAGCTAGAAAAGTAAGGGGGTGGGGGACTTAATCTAAATTTTGCTTTAATGTAAAAGTTGTTCTAAATTTGCATCAGCAATTTTATCATTGAAAATACTGAAATATTTTTTTTCTTAGAACAGGTTTTTTTCCTCCGAACAACTTTTGGGGCTCTTCTTTGCACTGTAACATGTCACTGTATAAAAGTAACATGGTAGATGACAGTAGATAAAAGACCAGATTGCTCCATCCAGTCTGTCCAATTCACTTCCATTTTGGGTAGACAAACATATGCATTTTCATATGCGACCCACCACCAACTCCCCTATCTTGTCTTTTACATGACCTCTCAGCCCTTTATCTACTACCGGCTTCTGTATCTGTTCTAAGCATGCCCAAAATTTGTACAAAGTGCAGGTCTCCACCACTTCTGCTGGTCCACTATCTCAGGCCTAGTCATCTTCCGCTTTGATTCTTACAAGATCAATACTTAATCCAACAGGCAGGCCCGTGTCTAAGTCTTATTATCAAGCACTTCAACAATTCCCCACAGCCACCAAAATTAATGAGTCTGTCCTTCAAAAAACACAAAAAATGTAGCCTCCCCATGCCCATTGAACTATGCATCTCCAGCCATCATGGAAGCCTGATGCAGTCACACCATTGCTGCTTAGGGTTGCAAAAAGGTTGGATGTATGTTCATGGTAGCTCTGTGTAAGTGTGTATGACCAAATAGACACTGAGAGGATTTTAACTGGGTAAAATTGGGGGCTGATTTATGACCTGGACTTTGCACCTGCTGCATAGCAGAAACAAAGTCCATAGGTACTGAAGTACCTACAGCATTGGCCAGCCCTGCATTTTCAAAGAGAATCTCCACATGCTTGCAGGCCCATGGGGACTTAAAACATTGCCCCTGAATATCCAACATGTACATATTTTGGTGTCAGGCAACATGGTTTAGCGGCAATGAATTATAATTCACGAGGCATTCTGGTCATAAGTTAAATCTCTTCCCTTTCATTGACTCTGTATGTGACTTCAGGCAAGACACTCTCTTTCACACCTCTCAGTTTACCCTGTTATAACTGGGTAATGATATTGCCTTTTCTCTCTCATTTGGAGGTCTTCATGCAGTCATGGCTCTATGAACGTGCTGCCAGGACATTCAGCACCCAGAGGCTGAACGCAAGTTTCTGAAGTAATAATTTGTAAAGCATGTTGCATCCTGTTGGCAGGAAAGCCACCATATAAATCCAAAATTGTTGTTTTAGGTTAGTTTTTCCTTAGAAGAAATAATTAGCAGTTTTAACTTGGGAGAAAATTAACAAGTTTGATAGGAGTATTTTTTTTTAAAGATTATATTAAGCAGATATAAGAAGATGTAAAGGAAATCTGTCTTTAGAAAAGCAAGGACGATGCCTGAAGTTTACTGTTCTACATTGTATAGTTCAGATATACATTTTGTGACCTCATCATCAACAAAGAAAAGGTCAAATTGCCTGGGCAAAGGCTTTCATTTCACTGTTTGGTGAGATTTATTTCAGTTCTGTAGTTTTTCCTGACCTGCCAGTTTTCCTCCTCCTGTTCCTTTGGGTTTGCATCATGGATAGAGTTTGGGGGAGCCATGGCGGAGGGAGGGGTAATGGGCAATGATTCCCCTGAAGTACGGGGCAGCCCGCATGAACTAGAAGGAGGAGAATGCTGGGCTGCTTAAAGCCTGCATGTGCCAGAGAATTGGGCAGAGAACCCATGTGCTCCCTCCAACTAGAAGGTGAATAAGAGGCTGCACTCATGTCTGCTCGCATGGGTGGAAGGAGGAGGAGGAGGCTGCCCTCGCATTGGCCAGGGCAGAGCAGAAGGAAAGCGGCTGAAGATTAACAAATGGGATGCAGGCGCAGAGGTGTTCTGCCTGGGGGGTACTTCAAGGAGGTTGCTTGGGTGGCAGAGGGGAGGAAATGTTGGGCAGATATGATTATAGCTAATATTTTAAATTGTTTAGACTTCAGAAATTATAGCCCAAGCTTTCAGAGACCAAACTTCTTTACACATCCTATGATTTCTTGAGGGACTTTTATTGACACATAATAGTTCACAGTGGATTACAGTTACATTAAACATTGCTTAAATTTGCTTTGTACCATCTATAAATCATTCTGGATTAAATCATCTTAAGCCAATGTAATTGCAACTTGCTCTTTCCATGTGCTTTGAAAAAAGTAAGCTGGCCCAGTCTTATTTATGCTTGGCAGGAGTAGGCAGGCATCGGGCAGTCTTTTCTTGAAGGGTCACAATGGCCTGATCTCTAGGGACACTGACACACAGGGAGTTCAGCTAAACCCACGGCTTAGGGAGAAGACAGTTTCCTGAATCCATGTAGTCTGGAGATGCCACTTATCAAGCCAAAGAGTTACAGATGGGCTCTCAGAGCTTTGACAGCTCCCAAGAGGCTTGTAGACAGCTTCCAGCAAGTTGAGATAGGCAGAGACCACAGAGAGTGTGCCAGTGTGACAGACAGGGCCTGGGCAAGTATGGACAGGAGCCCAAAGAAATGGCAAACAGGGAGCCTGGTCTATTGTCTTAGTCCTTTCTTTAGAATTTTAAGATGTTGTTGATTTCTTCTCGTGAAAGCTCACAAACAATATGATTGGATATATCATAAGAACATAAGAAATTGCCATACTGGGCAGACCAAGAGTCCATCAAGCCCAGTATCCTGTTTCCTACAGTGGCCGATCCAGGCTATAAATACCTGGCAAGTACCCAAAAACTAAGTAGATCACAAGCTACTGATTCCAGTAATAACTGTGGCTATTCTTTAACGGCCGAATTTTAAATCGGCCAATCGCGCAAATATCATCACTTAGGCATGTGGCTGGGCCCTGGGCGCATCACGCGCATTTTCAAAAGGGCCCGGCCATGTGCATAACGATATGCACATAATTATTGGGCCCTAAAAAGGGGACGGGCCTGGGTGTGTGGTCTGGGTGGGGAAGGGAGGGGAGGGGTCATTAGCTGCTGTCCCAGGGAAGCGCACGCTGGCAGCCGGCTAGCATGTGTAAATTACTTCTGCTCCCGAGGAGCAGCAAGTCATGAAATAAAATTCAGGGCAGGTAGGTACGTTTTAGAGTGTGGGGAGGAGAGGGGAAGGAAGAATAGGCAGGGTGTTAGGGAAGTTCCCTCCCAGTCTGCTCCTTAATTGGAGAGGACTGAGAAGGGAAGTGGGGAAAGCCCGATTGCATTGCTGGGCAGAGATTGCAGAAGTCCACCCCCCTTGCGTGCACCGGTGTGCGCATGTTATAAAATTGGTGCGTCCATGTATGCGCACCGGGAAGCACGCGCACGTTATAAAATCTACCCCAAGTCAACTTGATTAATAGCAGTTAATGGCTTCTCTGCCAAGAACTTATCCAAATCTTTTTCAAACCCAGCTACACTAAGAAGATCCCATGCTACTGATGCCAGTAATAGCAGTGGCCATTCCCTAAGTCAACTTTTTTAATAGCAGTTAATGGACTTCTCCAAGAACTTATCCAAACCCTTTTTAAACCCAGCTACACTAACTGCACTAACCACATCCATTGGCAACAAATTCCAGAGCTTAATTGTGCTTGAGTGAAAGAATTTTCTCTGATTAGTTTTAAATGTGCTACTAATGCAAATAAGAGACCAAATGATCTAAATAACGGTCCCCAAGCTGTGGAACTCTCTTCCAGAGTCATTACACCAAATAACAGAAAGAGAGAGTTTCAAGCATGAACTGAAAACATGGCTCTTTAGCAATGCAGATGACTTAACATAAAATACCAATATGCTGATAACTTCAAAGTCACTAAAAGAGATAATGTTAGTGCAGCTAGCTATAAAGAATGAATGATGTAAAACGTATTGTTAGTAGAATTAGAATTTATATTTGAAGGTTCATTGACCTAGGAAATGTATGAAAATGAACATGTAATGAACCACTTTGCAAAAAATCACCACAACTATGCTGGTGTATCTCTCAAACAGCAATTTAAATAATAAACTCCTTAAGCTACTAATGCAAGTACCCCAAATAAATTCTTTTTATATCAACATGTGTTTACTAAAATCACTTTAAAAACTAAAGAGAAGGTGAATTGACAGTTTCATATAAAATAGCAACCCCTCACCACCTCGGGATACCAGTGCTATGACGTACTATAATCATTAACTGTCAACCACCAACCTCCTATTAATGTTCATTCTTTTTTTCTTTTTTTCTTATATTCTTTTTGATTATTGAACCTTTATCCATCAATTAATTCATAGTGTTCTCTCAATCTATATGCAATCTTTATACAACACTTCGTATGTGCTAATAATCTAAATTCAACTATTCATATCCTTCTGCCTCAATATCTTACTGTCCTCCCATCAAGGCTGCATTTCAAACGATGTCCTTCATCAGGGGATAATTTTATTTGCTGTCGTGAACATGAACGTGAACTTGAACTACTTAGAAAATGTATAAATATGAACTAGATTTATGATGTTGACCTGTAATATGAATGTTGACACAGTAAATGTTGCGAGTGCAGCCTTCAGGAGCCGATGGTGTGGGCTCGGTGCACGTCACTTGGCTCATAGGAGAGCGGAGCCCTTGGGCCACAGAGCGGTTCAGGTTGGGACACAAGTCGCACCCATGGTGAGGTGTGTGTACAGGAATGGGCAGCACAGGAGCAGAGCTGGCCGGAGCTTGGAAGACTGGAAGTAGACATGGAGACTTGGATGTAGACTTGGACGTAGACTTGGGAGTAGACTTGGAAACGTAGTTGAGGAGACTTGAAGACTTGGAACTGAGGAGATGAGGAGACGAAGACTTGGAACTGAGGAGACGAAGACTTGGAACTGAAGAGATGAGGAAACGAAGACTTGGAACTGAGGAGATGAGGAGACGAGGACAGGAAACAAGGAGGGATGAGCAAGACCCTCAGGTGCTCTACACAGCACGTGGGGCTGGTCACAGACCACACTGTCTCCGTCATACCCTACTCAGCCGGATGGCTGGTCGCAGACCATGAGGAGAACGGGACAGGCTCAGAAAGTCTCTTAGCGCAGGTTTGTAGCGACCCCCTTGGATCCTCTGGAGTCGGGACTAGGAAGACAAGATAAAACCTTGGAGCTTGGCAACTCGGACTAAAAGCAGGGAATCTCCAGAGGCAGGGGTCCTACAGTACCTGGAGATTTGGACCAGAAACATGACGGAACTTGGGACACAAGGAGACTTGGAATATCAAGGAAATTTGAGACATCAAGGAACTGGGACAACTGGAATGGAGTCACGGATGTCACTCTAGAATGGAGTCACGGACGTCTCTCTGGAATGGAGTTATGGACAACTTGGAATAGACTCACGGAGCATAGACATCTGGATATGGAACAGACATCAGGTTTCGGAGTCACGGACATCAGAACATGGAACGAACATCAAGACATGGGACAGACATCAGTCCCTTTTCGCATGCGATCACTAAAAAGGGGCGGCATCAAGACCGGAACAGGAGGAGTCGGGGAGGCATTGGGGCGGACGCCACAAAGACAGCGTGGATGTCAAAAAGGTAAGGAGCATTTTTGCTGCCTATTTCGCGCCCAATAGCACCACCTTTTATGATGGCGCTATTGGTTGTGAAAGCCGGCCCGCCCCCTGCTTCGTCCCCCTGCCCCCCGTACCACGCGATTCACGCCTCCGCGGTGTCTTAGAAAATCTAGGCCTTAGTGTTAGAGCTGTATATTTACATATTGTCCCCCTTCCAGTCATTAGTTCAAATTTGATCATGTTATGATCACTACTGCTAAGTGGCCCCAATACCATTACTTCTCTCACCAGATCTTGTGTTCCACTAAAATAGTTCCTTCTCTCATTGGTTCTTGAACCAACTGCTCCATGAAGTAGTCGTTTATTCCATCCAGGAATTTTATGTCTCTAGCTTGTCCTGATGTTACATTTACCCAGTCAATATTGGGGTAATTGAAATCCATATTGAAATACGTGGTGTTTAGAATTTTGAAAAAACTTCAACGCTGTGCATATCAATATTTACTTATGAATTTAAGGACCATCATACCACCCCAGTGCTCACAAGTCAGACTTGCATTTCATGCACTTCATTAGGGTCACTTTTAATCAATTGGTCCACATAGCTCAGTTCAATTTTTATGGATTTTTTCGTTATAAGTTTAAAAAAGAAAGAAACAACTTCCCTTATTCATCCGTTGTCGGGGGTATTCATCCCGTAGCTGTCGGGGGTATTCGGGGGTTCCGGATCGCCGCTGAACGACCTCCTGCAGTCGATCTCCTGCCGGCGCCATTTTCCGTACGGAAAACGATTCGCGGCAAGAAATCACTTCCTGAACCCCGCTGGACTCCCAGAAACTTTTGGCCAGCTTGGGGGGGCCTCCTGACCCCCACAAGACTTGCCAAAAGTCCAGCGGGGGTCCGGAACGACCTCCTGCGTCGAATCGTTTTTGTCTATGGCCGCCGCCATTTTGCGGCGGCCATTTTGCAAAATGGCGCCGGCTGAAGACAAAAGGATTCAATTGAGGGGGCCGTTCCGGACCGCCGCCGTTCTGGACCACCGCTGGATCCCCAGGTAATTTAAAGCATTTGGGGGGGGGGGTTCGGGAGGATGGGGGATTTAATTTAAAGGGTCGGGGGTGGGTTTTAGGGGGTTTTAGTGTGCCGGTTTTCCTGCCCTCCCCCTTCCCCCGATTTACGATTTTTTAACGATAAATCGGGGGAATTGGTATTGTATCGTGGCCCTAACGATTTTTGACGATTTAAAATATATCGGACGATATTTTAAATCGTCAAAAAACGATTCACATCCCTAATTGAAATCCCCCATTATTACTGCGCTGCCAAATTGGTTAGCTTCTCTAATCTTTATTAACATTTCATCTGTCTGATCATTTTGGCCAGGTGGATAGTAGTATACTCCTATTACTATACACTTATCCAACACACATGGGATTTCTACCCATATAGATTCTATTGAGCATTTAGTCTCTTGTATGATCTTTATCCTGTTGGACTCTATACACTCCTGGACATAAAGAGCTACACCCACACCAAGTTGATCCTCCCTATCAGTGCAATATAAATTGAACCCTGATATAGCACTGTCCCATTGATTATCCTCCTTCCACCAGATGTCTGAGATGCCGATTATGTCTATCTCATCATTCACTGCTATACATTCTAACTGTCCCATCTTACTTCTTAGACCTCTGGCATTGGCATACAGACATTTCAAAGTGTGTTTTTTGTTTGTGTTAACCTTCTTTTCAAATGATATGGATAATTTGGAATTCTTTAGCTCAGGTGATTCTTTACTTATAGGCACGTAGACTACTTTAGCTTTATTGGAACCTCTCTGTTGGGAAGCCCTAACTCTCCTGTTTCATTAGTATCCTTCAAAGATACATTTCTCCGAACCATGCACTGCTGAGTGACTGTCAGCTTTCCCCTTGTTCTAGTTTAAAAGCTGCTCTATCTCCTTTTTGAAAGTTAGTACCAGTGGCCTGGTTCCATTCTGGTTAAGGTGGAGCTGTCCTTTTGGAAAAGTTTCCCCCTTCTCCAAAAGGTTGTGCAGTTCCTTACAAAACTGAATCCCTCTTCCCTGCACCATTGTCTCATCAATGCATTGAGACTCTGGAGCTCTACCTGCCTCTGGAGAGCTGCATATGGAACAGGGAGCATTTCAGAGAATGCCACCCAGGAGGGTCTGGATTTCAGCTTTCTACCTAAAATCCTAAATTTGGCTTCCAGAACCTCCCTCCGACATTTTCCTATGTTGTTGGTTCCCACATGTACCACGATAGTCGGCTCCTCCCCAGCATGGTCTATAAATCCTATGTAGGTGACGCGTGAGATCCACCACCTTCACAGCAGGCAGGCAAGTTACCATGCAGTCCTCACATCCACGAGCCACCCAGCTATCTACATTTCTAATAATCAAATCACCAACTAGATGGCTGACCTAACCTTTCCCTCCTGGGCAGTAGCCCTGGAAGATTTGTCCTCAGTGCAAGAGAATAACACATAACCTGGAGAGCAGATCCTTGCTACTGGATCACGTCCTGCTACACCAGGGTAACCGGGAAACCTTTCTGATTCAAGGAAGGACCAGGGCTGCTAGTCTGGATTTAGGACTTGACTATTAAGTCCCTGAAGGTTTCATCAATGTACCTCTCTGCCTGCCTCAGCTTCTCCAGGTCTGCCACTAGCTTCCAGAGATTGGATTCATTCTCTGAGAGCCAAGAGCTCTTTGCACCGGGTACACACATATAATCTCTACCGGTGGGGAGAAAATCATACATGTGACACTCGATGCAAAAGACTGGAAAGCTTCCCTCTTGCTGCTGGACTGAGGCCTTGATCTTAATTTTGTTGAGTTCTTAGTTAAGTTTAGGTTGTTAAGGGAGTTGGAATTAGAGTACTTTAAATTTATAGGTGTATTTACTAATTAATCTGCTAGTGATCTACAAGGGGATGATTAAAATCTCAATAAGGGCTGGTGCAATAGTATGATTTAGATAAGAGCCTGATTGATTTTTAATGAGAAAGTATATCTTGCCTAAAAATCAAGGGTTGAGTTAGGGGTGGGTGGGAGGGAAAGATAGACGCTAGAATTAACATCTTCTGGCTTGATTATTATCTCAGATACACACAAACTCTAAAGAATATATTTCATTATTAAACCTATCCCCAAACTTTTTTAAGTCCTAAGAATTTCCAATCTATTCTTACCAATCCTCTTCAACTATCATTAAGTTGATCTTCACTCAAAGGATTGAGAGGTTTGAGATTCACATGCCTAATGGTGCGTGCTTCCGATTCTCTTCTACTGCAAAGGGCATGGGGCCTCTGGAAGCTGGGGCGATGGAGCTCGGAGCCTGGATCGCTCGTTGTGACTTGTGGAGTCCTCTTCTGGAGGATGCTGGGAGCTGTATGCAGATGAGCCTTCCGGTTCTCTTCTACTTCTTCACAGTCCATTGGCATATCATTGGTGGGTTAGAAGCTGTTTTCTTCTTAACAGACATGTTCACAGCAAAGCTGACATGGCAATGGACATGTGCTGGAAGAACCAACTTGATGACTAGCATATGTTGCTTAGATAGATTTAATCTATATCACAGCCATAGCAGCTTCAACAAGTTTGCGTCCAGCTCTGTCAGCTTATTTCAGCTGTGCAGATAACATCCTGTTTATTTGAGTAATAATTTTAAACTTAATACATTTCTGTAGCATCCACCTTGTATTTCTGTGACTCCATTTTGTTGGTTCAATTAGCACACAGATCCTTTAGGCATGACTTGTGCTAGGTCCTACAGGAGGAAGGGGAAGAACCATGGAGTTGGGTAAGGGGGAAAAGGGAGAGTGTGCTGGGGTCAGGCCTGGGGAGGGGTGTGAAAGTATAAGACAGTGTGTGTGTGTGTGTGTGTGTGTGTATATTAGGGGAGGGAGAGAGAGAAAATATGAAAGCTTTTTTTCCCCCACTTCCCTATATCCATTGGCATAGGTAATCCATGTCAATGGGAGCAGCTTGGTGTGGGAGTGGAAGGAGAAAGTTTGCCCCTCCTCCTGGCCAATCTGAATTCTCTTCCCCTTACCCTCCCCAAATTAAAGAGTCAAACCATACTTACGGCTTCCAACTCAAATGGAATTTGATTCTATTGGGCTACAGTACCATAAACCTTCATTTCCCCCCTTTTTTAAACTATTTTCCTTTCACATTTAGTCCTGCTATCAGTGACCAACCTCAGCCAAGAGTCACAAATCTCAGATTGCTCCAAAACCTAGGTGGTGTGGGATGGCTGAGATTGCTTCTCCTCTGGGGTCTTTCTCCATGGTATCCCCAGCGCCATCTGACCAAAGGAGCAGAAATCAGGCTCAGGAATTGAAACCAAGTTTCCTGTATGGCAGCACTAACAGTGAGTCGTCATGCCTTTCCATTCTGCTAATTTTTTTTAAAAATCATCCAGCATTTCAGACTTTATATCTTGCAAATACAGTAAACTGCATAACAAAATTGTTTCAGTTAGAAAAGTGTGTTTATGAATAGCAAGGATGAACTGGATTGTGCATTATAAGAATCGGGATCTAAGGGGGATGGACTGCCACCTGGTAACTTTATAGAGCTTCTCCTCTGATGATCTACAATTGCTTTTATCTAACCAAAAAAATCAAGAAAAAATTGTGAGCATTGTTGAGAGGATCTTGAAAGTACATGGATAATAAACTAGTAATTTTTTATTTCTAGACCACCTTTCAAATTTCAGCTCAAAGGGGTTTCCCACATTTTTTAGATGCAGTATGTTTGTGTACTAGAGAGTTTACAATCTGATGGGTATCGGAGGCAACAGGAGAAGAAATGACTCGCTCAGGGTCTCAAGGATGTTAGTAGGAGAAGCAAGATATGAACCCTGGTTTATAGTCTATCATTCTAACTACTATGCCACTCCTTCTCAAGGGGGAAGTGGACTCACCCTTGGTTTATCATAGTTGTGTAAAAAAGAATGGATCCATCACTAATGAACAACAGCACCAATACTGTTTGTTAACTAACAATATCATGTTGTGTTTCTTAGCTAAACCAAGTCTTAGCTGGAGCAAAATCTCCAACAGATCTCTCTGTAATAAGAACATTTTTACATCTTTACTACATTCCTTAGCTGGTATTGCAGATTATCTCGGTGATAAATGATCTTCCATCCTTCATTCTTCATATTGGTTATACCAAATATTGCTTTACTTTTTTCATGACATTTTGTGTGCACCTCACAGCTATTTGTGAATTCCATAGCTGCTTCCACTGACAGCTTAAGTGGGGCCTACATACAGCTCTTGGTCACTGAGCCAAGCTGTTAATCTCTTTAGCAGGTTTTTAGGTGCGGTTAGCAAATGTGGTTTCAAGTCTCCTTTATGTTCTGATCTTTCTGGCAGCAGGGTACCTGCTCCATTCAATTAAGTGGCTTTTTACTGTATCTTGTAAAAATGAATGCATGCCTTGATGTGTACCTTATCACGAGTCTAGAAAAGGTCACCAGTATTGTTGTGCCCAGCTTTGTACTGAAACAAAAACGTCTGCAGTACAGCATACCAAATAAAAGCAAATAAAGACATTAAAAGAAAAGACTGAACAAATAGGAACATTAAAGGACCTGGGTTTGTCTTTGCTACAAACCTATAATTTTAAAATGACTTTTAGATGCTGTATTGTGGTCTCTGAATATTACTCAAGGGTCTGGCAGACAAACCGATAATGATTAGCATTCTATGGCTAGCAACACAGATACAGCTCAAGTGGAGAAACATGCATTGTTCTGGGTTTTTTTCTTCTGTTTCTTCTGCCCTTTTAATTCTGCATGATATATTTCTAATGAATAGTCATATTTACTGCACAAAGACTGGAATGTGAAGGGACAGATGAGTAATGCATCATAGCTGGAGTATTTTTAGTGCATGAAACATTCAAGTCAACACTTAAGCATCCAACAATATGGACAAATAAAGGGGCGGATCTAATAAAACCCTTGCCAAAACAGTCGCAAAATTTGATCACAGATTTATATCCTACCACATGCGTTAATAACATGCAGCCCCTACTCGATGCACTAAAGTAATGGCATGCAAGTTAAACTGGCACTAAAAATCCACAGTAATTACAAAAAGCATGCTAAAACTGGCATTAAAACCAACATGCAGAAAACCATAATACACAGCACAGTAAATACTGATGCTAGTTTGAAAAATGCTGGTGTGTTTCCTATTGCTGATAGAAGTGATCTAGGCTGACCTGTGGTGTGATTGATGGTGCACAGATGTCCATCAGTTTTTTTTTTTTTTGGATGCCCTTCCTTTCATGGAAACAAAACGTAACCTCTTCCAGGGCCATTTTGTCAGTGCTGGGAGGTGTTAGGAGAGCTATGGAATAGGAGATGGAGGTTTTTGGAGAAGTTGAAGAAGGTCATGGTTGTTTAATTGCAATTGCTGAGTGGTGTCTTTTTGTGCTGCTTGTTTTTTCCTTCCTGTGTCCCATCCTGTTGTCTTTTTTTCTGTGTTCTGGAGTGAATCTTTAGAGTGCATCTGATTGTTGGCCTGTATTGTCTGTCTTCTTGTCTACTTTTATGTTTGGGTTCCTGAAAGAGTGGAGTGGATGTTCATGGATGTGGAGAGAATGGATCGTGACAGAGGGGGGTTTGAATTGGGGAGTGGATGAGCATGACAGGTGGGTGAGTGGTGATAGAGAGGATAATAGGAGTGTGGTGCATGAGTCGGTGGAGTGTAGCCAGAGAGGGGAGATGGAGTGGGAAGAGAGTGGCATGTGCGAGGTAGAGGGTGCAGTTAGATGGAGGAAGAAAAAAAAGGGGGTAGAGGGTCAGAGCAGGTGGAGGGGAGCAGGTAGTGGGAGGAGGAGGATAGCAGGTAATGGGAATAATGCTCAGGGAGGTAGGGTCTCACACCAGTCATCAGCTCGGAGTGAAGAGCAGGCGGGAGCCAGCAGCTGGAGGAAAAGCTGCATCAATGTGATATGAGTTTCATGGAGGAAGAGAAGGATCTTCTGGTGTGGCAGGAATGCATGAAGCACAGTAAGCTCTTTGGTCAGAAGTCATCATCAAAGAACAAGAGGAAGAACTGGGAGAGCATCACAAGTATGTCAGCAGCATTTAAGTGATGACTAGGATAGTGGATCAGCTGAAGCATCACTGGTAGGACACCAGGGTGGCTATCAAGGCCAAGCTGGCAGTCATCGAGAAGTCCAAGCGCTGGATGGGAAGAGGTTCACCATGCAAAGTGCAGTTGATGCCAGTGGAGGACCTTGTCTGGGTGACTCTTCAGCAGGATTGTTTGGCTGGTGTCCATATTGGCGGCACTGATATGGATGCTGCAGAAGGAGCAGGTGAGTGTAGCAGGGAATGTATCTCTGGGGTGAAGAGAGCTTGCTGAGGGGAATCAGAAGGTTGTAATAGTAACTGGCTGTGATATGGCTTTTCTTATTTTCCCAGGTGATCATCAACCAATGGCCACAGAGGGGCCTGCCACAGTGGGAGAAGTCAAAGAAAACCAGCCTGCACCTTTGGATCCACCTCTGATAGGAACAGTAGAGCAACCCATTGACAGTCTGCAGCTACCAAGCAAGACACTGACACCTGATACACAATAAGACTATTTAACTCCACTTCACATAGACAGACACATTCATGACAGACATCCAGGATGCACCACTAATACCTAGCACTAGTGCTGGTGGTGTTTCTTTAGGCACCACTGTGGTCGGCGATGGCATACCAGATGACAGCATTGTTCCACCAATAGGAAAATCAGCATGAATGTGATGGCAGACCAGCTTGCAGTGGAACTGATTGTAAGGCAGGAATTCATTGAGACCAGTGTGATGGCGGGATGGACAGCTATACCCTCTGAGATGAAACGCATGAAAAAGGAAATGAGTCAGCTGTGGAGAGAATCCAGGCTGTCTGCGAGGGAGAGCACTGCTGCAGTCAATATGTTGGTGGATCAAGTTAGAGCTTGGTCCAATGACATTGTTGGTGTCCTACGAAGACTTGACTTCTCTATACAGGAATAAACAGTACTCTTATCCATGTGATTGGGTCATGTTCCCCCAGGAGGCAAGCTCATCGTCTAACCCTAAAATTATGGAACACCGTAGCTTCCCACACAGAGCCAGAGGTGAGAGCCATGGATGGAAGCCATATCCTTGAGGAAAGTTCTCCCTATGCTGAACCACTGATGATTCCATCCTGATCTGTTCAGACCTACACTGGACCACTGAGGACCTTCCTGCTGTTCTCTTCCATGGCTGGTTGCAGACACATAGTTGTCTGTCAGGTTTCCTGAGTGCATTTCCCCCATTCTGCCCCCCACGATATAAAGCTAACAACTGAATTGGAGCTGGACCCTTTAGCTTTGTCTACTTTTGTTTTTAGGACCATGCTGGGCGGCCAATAAAATAACTATCCTGCAGTCAACTGCCATGCCGGACCACCAATGACTGTCTCTGATCTCCATCCAGCCAATGCTTGACCATCAATGTCTATCCTGCACTGGAAGTACCCCAGAAACCAGCTCCCATGAGGAACAATAAAATATTGGCTGTCAACTGCCACACCAGACCACCAATGACTGTCTCTGAAACCTATCTGGACCACCAATAGCCTCAGGAACCACCTCCCATGCGAAGAGTGACACAATCCAATTGTGGATATTGGTTGTCAACTGCCAATGGTAAACTGGAGTGGCGGCGCTGGTGTCAAAGTTGCTGGTGTTATAAGAACATAAGTACATAAGAAATTGCCATGCTGGGTCAGATCAAGGGTCCATCAAGCCCAGCATCCTGTTTCCAACAGAGGCTAACCAGGCCACAAGAACCTGGCAAGTACCTAAACACTAAGAAGATCCCATGCTACTGATGCAATTAATAGCAGTGGCTATTACCTAGGTAAACTTGATTAATAGCAGTTAATGGACTTCTCCTCTATGAACTTATCCAAACCTTTTTTGAACCCAGCTACACTAACTACACTAACCACATCCTCTGGTAACAAATACCAGAGCTTAATTGTACGTTGAGTGAAAAAGAATTTTCTCTGATTAGTCTTAAATGTGCTACTTGCTAACTTCATAGAATGCCCCCTGGTCCTTCTATTATCGGAAAGTGTAAATAAACGATTCACATTTACTCATTCAAGACCTCTCATGATCTTAAAGACCTCTGTCATATCCCCCCTCAGCTGTCTCTTCTCCAAGCTGAACAGTCCTAACCTCTTCAACCTTTCCTCATAGGGGAGCTGTTCCATTCCCTTTATCATTTTGGTTGCCCTTCTCTGTATCTTCTCCATTGCAACTATATCTTTTTTGAGATGCGGTGACCAGAATTGTACACAGTATTCAAGGTGCGGTCTCACCATGGAGCGATACAGAGGCATTGTGACATTTTCCGTTTTATTAACCATTCCCTTCCTAATAATTCCTAACATTCTGTTTGCTTTTTTGACTGCTGCAGCACACTGAACCGACAATATCAAAGTATTATCCACTATGATGCCTAGATCATTTTCCTGGGTGGTAGCTCCTAATATGGAACCTAATATGTGTCTGGTTACAATTGGATGTCTACCATTATATGATCTGCATAATTGCCTTGAAGGGGTTTCCCACTGTACTATCTTCTTAGGGCTGCATTGTGGGAGAGGATCTATTATCCAATGGTGTAGTTCTGCGTAAATCCCATTCGGATGCCTTGTTTTAGCCATTGCTCGCTGCATCACCGACACTGGTCTCCTCTCCTCCAGTGAGTATTTGTGAATCAACATTTTCTGTGCACTTCTGGGTGCTGAGTGGTCAATCTCAAGCCCTCAAGTTGCATTTCTGACTTTTATTTTTCTTTACTTTCTTTTTTGGCAGGTGCATCATCAGTGCACATTGCTGCAGTTTGTGGAAATGATGGTGGTTACACACCTGTTTTTCCTTCCTGTGCAAATGCTCCTTCCATTTGGATGCTTTGTCTGTACACAGATGCTTCTCCACCTCGTCTCTGCCATTGCTTGACCTGCCATTGTCACTCGTCTTTCTTGCTCCCATGAATATTTACATTCCAACATTCCATAGCTGGTTCTATTCTATTCAATTCTTGCTGGTTCCCCGTGGACTGCTTCAGACTTGAATTTGTCATTTCTTTTTTCTCTTTTCCCTTTTTTTGCAGGTGGGTGCTTCATTGACGCTCTGCACCTCAGTTTGTGGAAATGACGGATACACTCCTGCTCTTACTTCCAGAGAAGCTGCTTGGTTCATTCAGATGCCTTGTTTCAGTCATCACCATGCCACCTTCACTGATCTCCTCTCTTCCTGCATTTTCGTACAGACATTCCTGTGCATTATTCTTGCTGGTTCCACAGTGGATGCTGGATGATGAATCTCTAGGCTTCTGATTTGCATTTCTCACTTTTGTTTTTCTTTTCCCTTCTTTTTGCAGGTGGGTGTATGTTCATCATCAACATTTGTTACTGCAATCTGCAGATATGGTGGTTGCGTTCCTGCTCGCTCGTCACTGACATTTTGTTGAAATATTCATTGAGTCATCTACAATTCTTCCTTCATGCAGGGGATACTTCGTCCACTTTGCTGACTGTCAGCATGAGTCTTCCAAATATTTCTCCAGTTTATGGACCTGTTGATCAAATTTGTGGACTTTTGCTATATATGCAGCTTTGCATTTTATGCAATTACTTTAGTCAATCTTAAATTTTTACTTGTGCAATTGCTTTTGAAGTAACCAATCTGAAAATTTTATTTGTGTCTTGTTAGTTTTTTCTGGTTGTAAATGGGTCATAGGCCTTTGTTTTCCTCCATTTGGCCTGGGATTTACAGGATAGTCTAGAAACTTCAGACACGGGTTCATAGGCACTGATTCCTTAGGCCAAGGATGCAAGGCCTTTCTGTCACGGATGTCATAGGTGCTGCCTCCTTGTAAAAATATCTGGCCCAGCATGACAAGCCTGTGATAAAATAGAGTCTCATCAATGATGAATCAGACCAACCCAGAGAGCTTATATTTTAACATTTTAACTTAGGCTGTGGTTTGACTTCTATTACAAATTTACAGGATCATTCATCAAATTGCGATAGGCCATTATCGCGCCTGTTACGGTGGTATAACATGTGATACTTCTGCGAACTGTGCTAAAACGGCCTATCACAATTTGTGAATGCAAATGGAAAATTGATCTTCAAGTGGGAGGAGTTGGGGTGGGATTAATATAAAGTAGGGAGTGCTAGCATAGTGTGCGATAGGTATCACATGTTATCGCAGGTCAGTAACGCAGGTAATAGCTACACCTTTTTTCTTGGTGGTACGGTCCGAACACCGACGGTATCGCAGGTCGTGGTATTATCGTGGCACGTATTGCAAGCAATAAACACTGCAAACAATCCCCACATACCTACCAAGCATTCCTGGACCAATAAAACGTCTGTTTTTACCAGGTCAACTTTCCAAATACCATTTTGTCACTGTCAAGTGTACTTGTACAAGCACATTTCATGCCTCGCCAGGCTCGTCATAAACGACAATATGTGGAAGAAGGGCAACCAGAACAACAGCCAATGCCACTTCCAAGATGTTCAAGGGAAGTACCAGCAGCGCAGGCAGAGGTTCTGCTGTGTGGGCTCAGGGCCCGGCAAAGAGGCGAGCATGCACCCGGCCATGGGCCAGGAGATACAGGGAGCATATCTTTCCTTCACGAACATCCTTACTGGGCATGCCTGAGGACTTTGTGGTTATCAGGTATTATCTCAGTTCTCGAGCTATCCTGGAATTATGTGAAGATAGCTGAGGGGATCTGGATCCTGTCACCACAAGATCCCGCACCGTCCCTGGCCTCACCAAACTTTTGGCCTCCCTCCATTTAATGACAAGCGGCTCCTTCCAAACCACAGTAGGGGTCATGGGTGGAATGTCCCAAACCACATTCTCACGCTGTCTGGACCAGGTCATCGAAACTGTCATTGACCGTATTAATTTATACATAAAAGTTCCTCATGACAGGCAGGACGTGATGGCCTTGAAGAGAGGTTTCCATGCCTTTGCACACTTTCCCATCATTCCACCCCATCAGAGGGAAGAGACATATCACAACAGAAAGCTCTTCCACTTCATTAATGTGCAAGTGGTCTGTGACGCTTGACTGCACATCCTGGACATGAGGCCAGGTACCCGGCAGCAGCACATGATTCCTTTATACTTAGGCAATCGGGCCTCTTTGACAATTTTGAGGCTGGCCTGTATGGTGACGTAGGTAAGACACATATTACTTTCTCAATTCCTTCTCTGCCTATGGGCATGTGGCAAATGGCACCCAAATGGGAGGGGGGGGGGGGGGGGCGGGGACATGATAGGTGGATTTACAACTGGATTATGCAGTGGTGTATGTAGTAGGGATGTGCATTTGTTTTCAACGAATGTGCAATCCGCAACGCATAAGTCCCTATTCGTTGTATTCGTGGGTTCGCAAAACGCATGGCGATCCCCCACGAATAAAACATATCATATTAGTTTCATTCTTTTGGTTTGCAGTGATTTCTTAGTGGCCGTTTGAAATAGGAGAAGGCCATGTGGGAGTATCCATAAGAAAAAACAGCCCTTTCCAGTGAGTCATAAGTGACCTCACAGCCCTGTCATAGAGTGGTTCAGACAGGTTGGCAAGGAGACGAGAATGCAACTTATCAGAGCTAAGCATTTTTCTAATGCAGCCAATTGCCGCTCTCACTCAGTGCTCTGTGACGCTGTTCCTGATGACGCTATACTATTTATACGTTAAGCACGCGGCGTGCCACACTCTTTCTTTGCGGGGGTGGTCCAGGGAGGTGGCTTTACTCAGAGCTAGTCTGAGTGTCTCAAATCTGTATTCAATTGCTAGCTACTTTGATAGAATTTTCCATTGAAAAAGATATTTCTTCGCTTGTGCTGCTGTGTCAGCCAGGCTTTTTTTTTAACTGCACTTTTTTTTTTTATTGAATTCAGACTGTCTCTCCCACTGAGACAAGCTGCTAGCAATGGCATTTTGCTGCTTATCTTACCCCGTGGGGTAGGTTGCAAGCAGGATTTGGGTGTTGTAGGTGGGAGATATATTCAATTGCTAGCTCCTTTGATAGAATTTTCCATTGAAAAATAAATTTCTTCATTTTTGCTCTTGTGCCAGCCAGGCTTTTTTTTAACTGCAGTTTTTTTTATTGAAAGATTGTCTCTCTGTGCTCTTTTAAGCCAACAAAGCAGTGCACTGGGCGTCTGTGGGCAGTTTTCCAGACTCACATATATTGTTACAGCAGTGCTCTTTTAAGCCAACAAGGCAGTGCACTGGGCATCAGTGGGTAGTTTTGCAGACTCACATATATTAGGACAGCGGTGCTCTTTGAAGCCAAATTCCCAGTAGGCCTCTTTTGTAGTTACAAGTTTGTTGTGTGCACATAGGGCCAGATTTTAAAACTCAGGCACGGGCGTAGATTTGTGCGTGTACAAATCTACGTCTGACTTTATAACATGCGCGCGCAGCTGCACCAAAGATAATTATTAAGGTAACAGTATTTTCCCAAACTTTCTCTTTATCCTGTACTTTATTAACCAATGTATTTGCTCAAATTGATGCTTTGTGGTGCTATCAGTGACTTTGAGACATTTTTCACTTCTGTAAATATAATTTCCTTTTTTCCCCTTTGTTTCTGTATTTCCTTGTTATATACCTTTGTTCAATTCCCTTGTACTGTATCCACGTCTTTACAGTGAATGTTATAAGTTTTGGCCAGACCGAGGCTGTTGTGTGTGTGCAGACTAAGCTGTATGATGCGGGGTGTGTTGTCTCCGATGCTCAAAAGGGGCTTGCGGCGATCTTTAGAAGCGCTGATTGAGAGCGATGCACTCCTGGCTTTGTTCCTCTGATCCTCTTCTCTTTGGTTCTTTCCAGGAACTGCAGGACAGTTGTCTTTTATCTTCTTGTGGGAACATAAAATATGTATTTATTTATTTATTTCTAATCTCTCCTTTAGCATTCTGTCTCTCTGCTAGTCTTATTCAAAATAGCAATTTAATTGTCCAGCTTAATATCTTTCGGGCCAATGCAGTAAAGTGCGCTCAGGCTGAGTGCACTGTTAGCCCCCGTTTGGCCGCGTGTTTTCGACGCGCTATTTTTACCCCTTATAGTGTAAGGTGTAATAGCATGTGGAAAACGCGCGGCCAACCCCCCCAAAACTAATAGCGTCCGCCACATGCAAATGCATGTTGATGGGCCTATCAGTCATTCCTGCACGATACAGAAAGTAAAATGTGCAGCGAAGTCGTACATTTTACTTTCAGAAATTAACGCCTGCCCAAAGGCAGAAGTTAATTTTGGCCCTTATCATGCAGTCTTTCAGAACCACCAGGAGGTAATTAACATGGCAGATAAGAATAACACAGTCTGCCTCTCCAGACTCTGTCTGTTTACCACTGCAGTCTTTCTTGGTTTTCCTTAACTAGGCACACAGAATGTAAGTATTTTTCGCTTATTTACATTATATATGCCTCATTTGATTCTGACAACCATGTGTCTGAAAAAATAAAAAATCTAAATTATGTTGTTGAACAAAATCATACACATGAAAAGATTTGTGACCTACAGAATGTACATTTAATAAACAGCAATTAAAAGAGACATTCTTCCATTGTAGCAATCCCATGTTTACATCTTGCACAGAGTTTACAACTCTTAAACATTGGGCCCTAGAACCATGTTTCTTAAAACCCACCCTTGACAAATTCCCATATTTACCCTTCTTCAAAACTACTGAAATCTCTTCAATTTCTCCCTGAACCCAAAAAAACCCTGATGGAAAATAATAAAAATACAACTACTCCTATTAATCCCTCAATCCCCCGCCCTTTTCTCAGTCCCCCCAAACTCTCCACTCTCCTTCACATTAGCCCGTGGAGCCCCCATTGGTGACTGGCGTGCATGAAGAAGCGTAAAAAGGAACAAGCTCCTTTGTTCATGCCCAAGGGGCGCCGCAACACCTCTGGTGTGTGATGACTCTGTCATACTCCCTGGGCTTATGACCTCCCCCCAGTGATGTCACAAAATGGGTAGGGTCAAAGTTATTTCCTAGCCTGGGAAAATCGGGCAAGAAGAAAAAGCTTGCACAAATCAAGCCAGCAGTCTAATTCCTCAAACACAGCTGCAGGGGTGGAAATGCTTCCTGTTATGGTATGCCATTTCTCTCCTGTATTGGGGGGTGGGGGAGAGTGACCTTGGGCAATCAATGCACCATTCAGCATGCCAACTATATTGAAAAAAAGCTCACTTCATCTCCTGCCACTCTGTAAGCTGTTGTGGGTACTTGATGTACTCTCTGATCCAGTTCATCACGGTCCTCAGTACCTGGCTGAAATGCCTTGAAAGTGATGATTGTCCCATACCGGCTACTGCAGCCACTGTATTCTGGAAAGAGCCAGTGGTAAGAAAATGCAAGGTATTGAGAAGCTTGACCAAGCCTGGAATGGCACATCCACGATCGGTTACAGAATCAATATCATCTCTGATTTCTTCACAGAGAGTTCAAGCTATACATCCACACCACATCTGTCTCCGGTAACCCCAGTAATGTTGTCCTCAGGTGAAATATCTGCTGCCTGCGTGCCCTTGTGCGAACAGTTTGAGCCAGGCCAACCTGCTCCTCTTGGACCTGACTTTCTTCTTCAGTGGTAAAACGTCATCTTTCTCTCTTCTTTGCTATAAAGCTTCTGCCACTCTAATTCTTTGGTGTACTCGCAAAATGCACCAAACTGTTAAAAAAAAAAAGTACGTAATCCATGTTTGACATAGAAAAGCTCAGAGAAGCACCTATACACAGCAACACAATAGACCAAAATGGCCACCAGAAATGTGGCTTAAGTTTTACTCCTGCCCTGACCCTGGCATTAAATTTCCCATGTTAAGAAAGATATGCTAAAATGCCTCACTGCTAATGCTCTCTACATTGCCCTGTAATAGCTAATAGCTTTGTTTAAATGCATACATGCACCCACATTAAGCATACTGCGGGTTTCTTAGCGTGGGTTTTTTTGGCGCTAAAACCCTTATTACATTCCAGAGTTAGGTTAGCGCCGAAAAACCCACTCAAAAATCAGTGGTAGGCTCAGTATGGCTTATTACATCGGTTCCTAAGGGATTAAACAGAATGAAAAATCTGTCTTATGTGATGGAGATATAAAAATATTAGTCAATCTCCAAAGTTAAATGAATGGGTATTGGTTAAGTTCTCATAGAAAGCTTTAGCTCTTCCACTATCATGCTGAAGTAATGTGCTTACATAGGACTACAATGAAGTATGCATTTTTTCCACAAGGAATTTAAAAGCTTCAAGATAGTTTTGTGGAATTTTAATCATCTTAATGGAGGTTAAAACTTGTTTTAAAAGCTTTATGGAAATAAGAGAGAAATATACTGTTCCTGTTTGACATTAATCCTCACATGTACAGTCAGTACATTTTCAATAATCTGCAAAGCTGGCATGGCAATATGATTATTATGGTCAGGACATTTTGATTATGTAGCATCAAAATGTGTTCTCATTCAGAGCACAAATCATAGTGGTCCTCTTGGTCACTAACAGAACAGATGAAAATGCCCTTTTTTAAGTAAGAAAGATATTCCCCCATGTGCTAGATAGAAACATACTCAGAAAAATCTTTTTTTTTTTTTTTTTAAAACAATTTTCTTCTTGGTTAAAAAAAAGTATACAGTTTCTTTACAGATGTTTCAAAGAGATTTCTGTGGGTAAATTAGTTTACCTGAGGGAAAAAAACTTTTTAATAATTTCTTCTCTCCCTCGTGCTGTGGATAGGAAAAGAGCTGCCCTGGGGCTGAGGATAAGACAGACCCTTTTAAGTATGTTTAATCCCCTTGCATTCATTACACAAAGTACGGAGACTTGCTACAGGATTTTCAAATGGGAATTCTATGAGGAGTTTCCATTTGAAAACAGATTTGCAGGCCCATGGGGAGTTTCAAAAATTGCCCTCATTAATGTAATGAAGGAAACAATTTTCATTGGAAGGAAAGTTCTAGAACAAGAAGCCATGGTATAAGGCTGAGGAACAATGTCAGGAAATAGTTTTTCAGTCACTCAAAATTAGTCCAGTAGGTGCACATGCATTATACAAAACTTGAAAAATGGCATCTGTTAACAATTCTTTAATTTGTCCCTATGTTTTTATACAAAATGTATCGTGGCATCACTCTCAGAGATTTAACTAGCATATCCTTCAAAATAAGGATCATCTTAACACCCAGCAGGTGCCTTAAGATTTCAACATTTCCACCACTTATTGGGTCATAAATAATCATTGGTCACAGTATTCTAAACTTTTAAACCATTTTTTAAAGATTTTTCAATGCTTAGAAAAGTGGAAAGAACAGCTGCTTCTCATGTTTATGCATGCACTTTGTATAAATGCTTAAGAGAAAATTAAAGAATTGTTAACAGACGCCATTGATAAGTAATGGAAATATTTTTTCACAGAAAGCTTGGTGGATGCGTGGAATGCCTTTGTGCAGTGGATGGTGGAGGCTTAAATGGTGACAGACTTTAAAAAGGCCTGGGATAAGCACTGAGGATTCTTAGTTGCAAAATACTGAAGAGAAAGTGAAAGAATTAATTTGCAAATGGGTCTGTTTGGGCAGCCTTCAAGGTCAGTAATAACTAAGAAATCCTAGTGGAAAGCAGTCGCCCATGTAGCCTGGGTCTGTCTGGCAGGCTGCTTTGACAGGTTTAATTAGCTGCTCTGTCTGTCTGGCAGATTGCTAGTACAATGATATCTGAACTAGAAGGTCCTAGCAGAAATGCAGGCACTCATGTAATAGGGTCCGTCTGGCAGGCTGTGATGATGATAGACCCATTTGCTAATTAATTCTATCTGGCAGGCCTCTCATTCAGCAAGAACTACAAATCTTGGTGAAAATGCATGCACTTTTGGTAGGTCTATCTGGCAGGCTGCAATGATAGAATTGTTTAGCAACTGGATCCATTATCGCAGCCTGCCAGCTAGACCTGGCTACATAAGTGCTTGCATTTCCACTAGGACGTCTAGTTATTACTTCTGCTAGAAATAGCAAAGGCAAAACAATGGTCAGTGGGGGCCTCAGGAATAAAAGATATATGAACAATTTAAGTCAAGTTTGAACCTGGTGGATCCACAATCAGACAAAATTTGCTTCATATTTTTAAATAATTAGAAACTCATTTTTTCAAATCTGTATTTAGATTTCTTTAAAAAATGGTCAACAAACCTTCAAAATTTGTACAGGATTGTCAAATTGTTGAAGCAACTGTCCCATTTTTACCCAGGATGCAGAAGCACCCACACTGGAAAGGTAATCCTGAAACTGATTCTAAAAGCATTCCTGAAATTCATTCTAAAAGCATTCCAACATTTGTAAACCAGGTTCCCCAGCCTCCCCCATTATAAAGACCTTGAGCTGCCACTATGCAGGCAAAGAATGATAGCATGGAAAAGGTTTTGAGGGGCCCGGCCTTCAGTTTAGCACCAGCACCTGATGCTATAATACAAAGGACCTGAGAGTAGGATTCCCATCTAATGATACCAACATAGCAAACACAAAAATATGAGAAATATTTTTCCTGTTGGCTGTATTCTGCTGGAATGTCTCCCTATTTCTAATTATGAGTGAATTTTCTCTGGATGTACTTTTGAATTGTGCTGGCACTGGAACCTTCCAATGTATAACCTGGAGGGCAGTTAGCCTGCTGTGACTGTTTATTTCCATAAAAAAAGAACTTCTTTTGTACAATTCTGTTTGATAATATGATAATATGAAGGTTGTAATAATGGAAGCACCTTCCTGTACCTCAAGCTGCCTGGGTCAGAGCTCATTAACAGGCCGATACAGTACAGTGTGCCCGCTCTCCCGCAATTTTTACTGTATCGGCCTGTAAGTAAATTCCTTCTGACCAGGTAAGATGTGTTAATTAACTTCTCTGCTTTCTTAAGCATAAAGAACACTAGAAATGGAGTTTTCCTCTAGCCTAAATCTGATTGCATTTAGTTTGGTCTGGATGGGGAAGAAACTTGGGAGCTCTGGATGCAATATTTTAGCAGACTGCAGGAAATTATATTGCAGTTTGTTTCCCCTTTGTGTGCTTTGTTCCTTTATCTGTTTAAAAAAATCCATTATATGATCACTTGCTTTCCTGATGTTGATTATTAAGAAATTCTTTCTGACTTCTGACCAGGTATTCAGTTGTAACCCTCTTCTCTAGAGGGTCCCTGATGCAAGGGCTACAGTGAAGTCCTAGGGCTGTCTTCACCCTCCTGGACTTCTGTCATACTCAATTCCTAACTGGGGAGGAGGTCTGAGCCTCCAGGGCCTTAGGCACTGTGGTGAAGTAACCAGGCTGCACAGTCACTCTCACTCGTTGCTCAGTACTTGCAATAGTCATTCAATCCAAAAGAGCACACTTGAATGAAGGCTCAAAGTCCAAGAGTAGTGTTCAAATCATAAAAACTTTTACTTTAACTTAAAAAAGAATATCCTGGCTATGATTCTAAAAATCAGAAATAAGGAAAATACAAATAAAAAAGAAGTACCATATGTTTCTTTGACCATTGTGCCTCTTTTGATGATCCTCCTGATCCTATCTTGATGATCCTGTCCTGATCTAAAATGCCCTCCCCAGTAAGGGTAGAAACGTTTTCCTCCACAACCAGGGGTGATGGAAAAAGCTTCCCCAGCTTCAAAATTAGATCTGTTTCTCTAAAACTCTTCTCAAAGCTCTCAGAAAATCCAAGCTTTCTTCCAACTTGTTGTTAAATGAGCACAGGGTGCAAAAACAGGGATTCAGCCCTTCCTTCCAGGAGGTCCTCCCTCTCAGCCAGGAGCTGGTCCAGGATAGCAAAAACCCCTCTCAAAGCTTTTCAAATCTTCTCACTCTTGATTCAAAAGCTTCCTCCAATGTCTAGGCCTTGAGAACATACTAAAAAAATTTCCTCCTACAATACTTCTCTGCACTGTGAGATTCTAGATTGATCTTACTTCACCACTAACCCTCTAACTCGTTGCACATGCTCAATGGCAATGTATACCTCTGAGACCCATCCCAAAAAGAGGATGGCCCAAAAGCTGGTGAAAGCTCAGAATATGAAAAAACAAACATCAAAAATCTAAAATGAGTCCTAGGAGGCCCAGATATGCACTAGGCAAGACAGGAGGCCTGGGTAGGCCACAAAGCAAGGTATAACAAGACAAGAGTGGCCAGGTGAAAGAGCCAAGGTGACTCCATGAAGAGGCACTAAGGGACTGGACAGGCTGGGTTAATGAGGGCTGGGGCTGAAGCATCAGACGATCAGTGAGGAGGTAATGCACTGCTGGGAGCAGAGCTCCCTGAGGACCCCTGGTGGAAGGGAGGTTGCATAGCAGGCAGAACCATGGCATGGGGAGGCTGCATAGCAGGGGAAACCGTGACACCTAGATGGTCTTAATTTATTGTTCCCTGTTATGTTTTGAGGTGACTTCTTCACCTAGTTATTCTATTTGTAATAACTTAAGTGTGGTTGATTTGGGGTAACCATGTGAAAGAGAGAGAATCTGAGGAACAAACATACCTCAGGGTCTTTTTATTAAATATTTTCTCCCAGTTTTTGTCTGTGGGAAAATGCTGATTAGAGCCATATTAATGAGCAATTTATCCTTATATTATATTCTACTTATATTCTACTACTTATATATTCTAAATTTCAAAAGTATTTATGAATGTAGCAATTACATACTTAAGTTGCTTGTGTGCCCTTCGAATATAAAAGATCCCTTCTTGGAAAGAAAAATACTCACAACTTGTCGTATATATAGGGCCTTGCAAGGTCCCTTCTAAATGCTTATTCAATTTTTTAAAATTTTAAAACAGAAACTTGCTGGGCAGACTGGATGGACCGTTTGGTCTTCTTCTGCCGTCATTTCTATGTTTCTATGTTTCATTTCTATATTTGTTACCCACCCTTCCTATGTTCAGGGTGGGATACAATGAAACATACATAATAGATAACAAACAGAAAATCAACATTACAATAAAACTTATTTTTATACTGAAATTCATATTGGCAAAGTGCTAGGGTTAAGAGCAAGCCACCTGACCTGGTGCTCAGCTCCCCCTGGTGGGCTGCTGCCATTGGAACGGATTCTCTGTTATAAATAGCAGATCCTGCTGCAATCGGCGCACGGTTAGTATTGTTTTGGAGAAAGCAGGAGTGTTTCAAGCTCCTGTTATTTTCTCCTTCCTTCCTTGGGGAAGATTTTTATCCACCCTTCCCATATTTTATGGGTTTCCAGTGCTGGTCCTATTTCTATTTTGTTCCTCTGAATTCCTTCAGCTAGGGAATTCAGATCCTCAACCACAGACCTGTTGAGGAGCCTGGAAAGAAAAGAGTCAGGACTAAAGAAAACCTGTGGTACCCATCTGGTGTTAACCACTTGAAATATCATTAAGATATTTTGGGAAGCGGTGTTGAAGGGGCCATCCAGGTACCAAAAATATTGGAAAGATTTGGAGAAGCTGCAGACATTCAATCAAGACATCTAAAATAAGGAATGAGAAAATTGAGAATTGAACTGGGATAACTATTGACCACCCTAAGGTTGGAGGAAAGTTTGAAAACTACCTTTTAGAATTGGTAAAGGATATGGATGGGCAACTACTCGAAAAGAATCACAGTCACAGATTTCAACAGAAAGCCTTTATTTAATGTAAAGAACTGTTGACAGTTGGACTTGTCAATGATCGTCACTTTATGCTTGAATTTACCTCAGTAAAATTGTGTTGTAACCACAGCCTGGCCTTCAGCATCATTTTTGCTAATTTAGTAATTACTAGTTGTTGGGGCTTTGGAGAGTAATTTTCCCTCTCTCCTATAGGAAATACTAAAGCAAAATGGGTTTGTACGAAATAAGAACATAAGAAATTACCATGCTGGGTCAGACCAAGGGTCCATCAAGCCCAGCATCCTGTTTCCAACAGAGGTCAAACAAGGCTACAAGAACCTGGCAAGTACCAAAACACTAAGAAGATCCCATGCTACTGATGCCAGTAATAGCAGTGGCCATTCCCTAAGTCAACTTTTTTAATAGCAGTTAATGGACTTCTTCAAGAACTTATCGAACCCTTTTTAAACCCAGTTATACTAACTGCACTAACCACATCCTCTGGCAACAAATTCTAGAGCTTAATTGGGAATTGAGTGAAAAATAATTTTCTCTGCTTAGTCTTAAATGTGCTACTTGCTAACTTCATGGAGTGCCCCCTAGTCCTTCTATTATCTGAAAGTGTAAATAACCGATTCACATCTACTCATTCAAGACTCTCATGATTTTAAAGACCTCTATCATATCCTCCTTCAGCCATTTCTTCTGCAAGCTGAACAGCCCTAACCTCTTTAGCCTTTTCTCATAGGGGAGCTGTTCCATCCCCTTTATCATTTTGGTTGCCCTTCTCCATGCCTTCTCCAGGGCAACTGTATATTTTTTGAGATGCGGTGACCAGAACTATACACAGTACTCAAGGTGCAATTTCATATGGAGCGATAAGAGGCATTATGACATTTTCCATTTTATTCATCATTACCTTCCTAATATTGCCTAACATTCTGTTGGCTTTTTTGACTGCTGCAGCACACTGAGCTGATGATTTCAATGTATTATCCACCTTGATGCCTAGACCACCAGGGACTTTTGGCAAGTCTTGTGGGGGTCAGGAGTGTCCCCCAAGACTTGCCAAAAGTCCCTGGTGGTCCAGCGGGGGTGCGGGAGAGATCTCCTGCACTCGGGCCGTCGGCTGCCAGTATTCAAAATGGCACCGATAGCCTTTGCCCTTACTATGTCACAGGGGCTACCTGTGCCATTGGTCGGCCCCTGTGACATAGTCAGGGCAAAGGCTATCGGTGTCATTTTGAATACTGGCAGCCGATGGCCTGAGTCCAACTGACTCCCTCACAGGTTTCTTGCTTCAGATATATTTTAAAAAGTTTTTATTATGAGTTTTTGCCTCTACAGCCAACTTCATTTCAAATTCTCTCTTCGCCTGTCTTATCAATGTTTTACACTTAACTTGACAATGCTTGACAATGCTTTTTCGTATTTTCTTCAAATGGATCCTTCTTCCAAGTTTTGAAGGATTTTTTTTGTTAAAATAGCCTTTCACCTCACCTTTTAACCATGCCGGTAATCGTTTTGCCTACCTTCCACCTTTCTTAATGCGTGGAATAAATCTGGACTACGCATCTAAGATTGTATTTTTAAACAATGTTGATGCCTGTTGAACACTTTTAACCTTTGCAGCTGCACTTGTCAGGTTTTTTTCTATTTTCCTCTTTTTATCAATGTTTCCCTTTTGAAAATTTAGTGTTAGAGCTGTAGATTTACTTATTGCCCCCCTTCCAGTTATTAGTTTAAATTTGATCATGTTATGATCATTATTGTCAAGTGGCCCCACCACCATTACCTCTCTTACCAAATCTGCATTCCACTAAGAATTAAATCTAAAATTGTTCCCTCTCTTGTTGGATCCTGAGCCAATTGCTCCATGAAGCAATCATTTATTACATCCAGGAACTTTATGTCTCTAGCATGCCTTCATATTACATTTATCTAGTCAATATTGGGGTAATTGAAATCTCCAATTATTACTGCACTGCCCAATTGGTTAGCTTCCCTGATTTCTCTTAGCATTTTATCATCTGTCTGACAATTTTGTCCAGGTGGACGGTAGTATACGCATATCACTATACTCTTACCCAACACACATGGGATTTCTACCCATATAGATTATACTGAGCATTTACTCTCTTGTATGATCTTTATCCTGTTGGACTCTATACCCTCCCGCACATAAAGTGCCACACCCCCACCAACTTGATCCTCCCTATCATTGCGATATAATTTGTACCCTGATATAGCACTGTCCCATTGGTTATCCTCCTTCCACCAGGTCTCTGAGATGCCAATTATGTCAATCTCATTATTTACTGCTATACACTCTAACTCTCCCATCTTACTTCTTAGACTTCTGGCATTGGCATACAGACCTTTCAAAATGTGTTTTTTGTTTGTATTAAAAACCTGCTTTTCAGTTGATAGGGATCATTTGGAAATCTTTAGCTCAGGTGATTTTTTACATATAGGCACATGGATTACATTTGTTTTCATAGGAACCTCTCTGTTGGGATGCCCTAACTCTCCTGTTTCATTAGTATCCTTCAAGGATACATTCCTCCAAACCATTCCAATTCGAACCATGCACTGCTGAGTGACTGTTGAAAGAGAGGACATTTAGAGGGTTTATGTTTTTTTGGCACATGAACAAGGACTCTAGGGAACTGAAAATGTGAATACAATATGAAGAAAAATATTGAAACTGTTCTGAAACCCTTCATTATGATTGGAGTAAGAACCTTGAAACTCTTTAAAAAGTGCAACATCAAGTTAAGATGGCTGCCATTCCTGCCTTGAGGGGAAGATGGTGAAATAGGGAATGAAGATATGAGCAGTACAGATATCTTAGTATCATCATCTCTTGTGTCAGAGCAGGACAGCCAATAAAACTGAGAGGGGCTGCTATGCGAGATCGGCAATATCATCTCCTTAGCCTCCTTTCTGATGATCATATCATGCACAGTCGACATAGAAGCTGCCACCCCAGGCCACATCATTTGATACTCACTCTGTCTTCTATATTCATGGCAGGGTAGGGCTACCTTCTATTTGCCATATGTAGGTCAATAACTTTCCTGTGCCTACATAGAGGTGCTGCAGCCATATCTGCTGTAGAATCTAGGGGACAGGTTTTGCTTAGCACTTTCAGCACTTTACTTGTACACTAATCAACCTTTCCCTTCGACTCCATGTCGATACTATGTCACAGGGACTACCAATGGCACCGGTAGCCTCGGTGACATAGTAAGGGCAAAGGGCTGTCGGCGCCATTTTGATTACTGGCAGCCGACGGCCCAAGTGCAGGAGATAGCTCCCGGGCTCTTGCTGGACCACCAGGGACTTTTGACAGGTCTTGGGGGGGGGGAGGGGGCAGGAGGGTGGGGAGTTGTAGTTAGTTTTTTTTTATATTCGCTCCATAAGACGCACAGGCATGTTCCCCCCACTTTTGGGGGAAAAAAGTGCGTCTTATGGAGTGAAAAATATGGTAGTAGTGCAGCTACAGACATTAGCTTAGGTAAAATAGCTCAGAGTACAGTCTGAAAACTGAGCTTTATACACTTCTGGTATGCTGAGACGCTGACTTGTGCATTTGTGCTGTTTTGTACAGTAAATTTCAACAAGATTCCTGCGTTGGACAAATACAGTAGACTTCCTGTTTGCTGAGATGTTAATCAGTTTACAGACTGTGCTCTGAGCTAGGGATGTGAATCGTTTTTCAACGATTAAAATTATCGTCCGATAATGTTTATATCGTCTTAAATCGTTATAGAACACGATACAATAGAAATTCTAACGATTTATCGTTAAAAATCGTTAAATCGTGTTAGTGCGCACTAACTCGAGTTAGTGCGCACTAACTCCCCGTTAGTGCGCACTAACTCGATTTAGTGCGCACTAACTGAAAATGATACAAATAAACACTTTCCAGGTCACTGAAGGTCAGTTAGGAATGAATATGTGTTCCTATTGGCTGGCTGCCCTCTTATCTATTGATGTTACCAAGGTTACCACTGAGGTGATGGTTGGGGGGATGGGAAATGGAACTGGAAACTAACGAACACCAACAGAAAATGAAACAAAGTGTTCACACTTCCCAGGTCAGTAAAGGTCACTTAGGAATGAATATGTATGTATGTATTCCTATTGGCTGGCTGTGCTCTTATCTATTGATGTTACCAAGGCTAATACTGAGGTAATGGTTGGGGGGATGTGAAATGGAAACAGTTGGAAGCTTGACAAAAAAAGTAATGTAATGATCAGCACTCATGTGACTAGAACTTGTTTGTTTATTATTTTTGTTAGCAGGCACCTGAAATGCTAGTGCATGTTGAATTTGCCAATCACTGTGCATTTTAGAAAGGTGGTCCTGGCTGGAACTGTACACAGTTCAAATATATGTAATTGATTGTTGGTAAGTGTATTTTTTAAGTAGCCACACTGGCACAAGTATGTTTACTTTTCCTCCTACTTAACTCACTAGCTCAGCTTTGTAAGAAGGGCTTCTCTGCTTGTGTGTTGTTTTTGTTTGGTGTGAGGAGAGCAGAAACATCAGATCTTTATTCAATCTACTACAGTCATCTCTTACAGTGCCCTATCCCTATTAATACCAGGAGTGTTGTGATCTTCCTGCACACAGTGCCCTAACCCTGATACCAGTCTGAGACAGCTCCCTCCCTGCATTACTAGTGAGAGGCTGGCTTCACAGACAGGAGGGAGCTGCCTGACCCTCACTCCTGACTTCCCCCATGTCCCAGCTAGTGAATGGTGTGTGGGTGAGGGGGGGGGGGGAGGATGGTGAAGTCTGAGACAGCTCCCTCCCTGCATTACTAGTGAGAGGCTGGCTTCACAGAAAGGGGGGAGCTGCCTGACCCTCACTCCTGACTTCCCCCATGTCCCAGCTAGTGAATGGTGTGTGGGTGAGGGGGGGGGGGAGGATGGTGAAGTCTGAGACAGCTCCCTCCCTGCATTACTAGTGAGAGGCTGGCTTCACAGACAGGGGGGAGCTGCCTGACCCTCACTCCTGACTTCCCCCATGTCCCAGCTAGTGAATGGTGTGTGGGGGAGGGGGGGGGGGGGGGAGGATGGTGAAGTCTGAGACAGCTCCCTCCCTGCATTACTAGTGAGAGGCTGGCTTCACAGACAGGGGGGAGCTGCCTGACCCTCACTCCTGACTTCCCCCATGTCCCAGCTAGTGAATGGTGTGTGGGTGAGGGGGGGGGGGGGAGGATGGTGAAGTCTGAGACAGCTCCCTCCCTGCATTACTAGTGAGAGGCTGGCTTCACAGACAGGGGGGAGCTGCCTGACCCTCACTCCTGACTTCCCCCATGTCCCAGCTAGTGAATGGTGTGTGGGTGAGGGGGGGGGGGAGGATGGTGAAGTCTGAGACAGCTCCCTCCCTGCATTACTAGTGAGAGGCTGGCTTCACAGACAGGGGGGAGCTGCCTGACCCTCACTCCTGACTTCCCCCATGTCCCAGCTAGTGAATGGTGTGTGGGTGAGGGGGGGGGGGGAGGATGGTGAAGTCTGAGACAGCTCCCTCCCTGCATTACTAGTGAGAGGCTGGCTTCACAGACAGGGGGGAGCTGCCTGACCCTCACTCCTCCGGGGTATTGTGATCTTCCTGCACACAGTGCCCTATCCCTGATACCAGGGGTGTTGTGATCTTCCTGCATGCAGTGCCCTATCCCTATTAATACCAGGAGTGTTGTGATCTTCCTGCATGCAGTGCCCTATCCCTATTAATACCAGGAGTGTTGTGATCTTCCTGCATGCAGTGCCCTATCCCTGATACCGGGATGTGTGCAAGAAGATCACAACACCCCCGGTATCAGGAATAGGGCACTGTGTGCAGGAAGATCACAACACCCCCAGTATCAGGAATAGGGCACTGTGTGCAGGAAGATCACAACACCCCTGGTATTAGGGATAGGGCACGGTGTGCAGGAAGATCACAACACTCCTGGTATTAATAGGGATAGGGCACTGTGTGCAGGAAGATCACAATACCCCTGGTATCAGGGTTAGGGCACAAGTTCTAGTCACATTGACTGATCACATTACTTGTTTTGTCAAGCTACCAACTGTTTCCATTTCCCATCCCCCATATACTGTCAGTAGGAAACTTGGTAACATGAATAAATAAGAGGGCAGCCAATAGGAATACATATTCATTCCTAAACTGACCTTAACTGACCTGAAAAGTGTCAAATTGTATCATTTTCAGTTAGTGCGCACTAACTCCCAGTTAGTGCGCACTAATCGGAAAAAACGATTTTTAACGATTTTTTAACTAAAAAATCGTGCCTAAGACGATTTTCTTGCCCTGCCACACGATTTCTATCGTTAAGACGATATGGAAAACGATTCACATCCCTACTCTGAGCTATTGTTTGTTTTGGTTGCATTGCTGCTACTTTGGATCGGCTTCCGTGTTGTTTTCTGGGACCATCTCTAATATAGTCACTGGTTTGAAAAATACATTTCCTGGTTGGTTCTTGTCATTGTGTGGTTTTTGTGTTAATGGTTCACTAGATTCAAAGTTTGCCCTCCACATGACCTTGCATGCTAGAATGCCCTTGAACATTCCAAGTAGCCACTTATCTAGCAAGCAAGACATATGGGCTAGGCCATACAACTGAATGCTCAGTGAATGCTGCTAAGGAAGACAGCAAGAGCTAAAGAAGAAGTTTATTATTGGGGACCTTCAGTATTGCCTTCTTCATACTACATACTCTTAGCTAACTCCTGCTTACATGGGCCTGTATGTAAGATGGACAGTAGCTAGCTGGCCAACACAGTGTATTGTACACATGTAGAGCTTGTGTGGTGTTAATGGGAAGTTAGAGTCATCATCAATCAAGACTTGATCTTCAGCCACCTCACTTGTGTCATGACTCAAAGGCTATGGGGTAGATTTTCAAAGGGTTACGTGCGTAAAATATGCGCATAACCCCCTTAAAACCTACCCCTGCGTGCGCCGAGCCTATTTTGCAAAGGCTTGGTGGCGTGCGCAAGCCCCCGGACGCGCGTATATCCCGGGGCTTTAAAAAATGGGTGGTCCGGGGGCAGGGGCGGGGGCGTGGTGGCGTTCCGGGGGCGTTCCCAGGCGTAACTCCATCAAATAAGGTGGGGGGGGATTTAAGTAGGGCCGGGGGTGGGTTAGATAGGGGAAGGGAGGGAAAGGTGGGGGGGATCCGAAAAAAAGTTCCCTCCAAGGCCACTCTGATTTCGGCAGCACGCGCATGTTATAAAATCGGGTGTACATTTGTGCGCACCGGGTAGCGCGCACAAATGTATCCCGCGCGCATAAAATGTAAAATCGGCCCCTATCTTTACCCAAACATTTGTACCTTTCACAGTAAAGCAAATATGACGTCTGCTTGCTGATAGTTGGAACACAGGAGGAGTGAGGGAGTACTGTTGTGTCGAGAATATCCACAGGCCAACAGCAGAGGCCTAGAGGGCTGCTTCTGCTTGGGACCAGGCAGACTTCCAAAGTCTGGCTGGCACTCCTGAACTGGCATGGCTTGGGGATCTGTATAATACGTGTAAGTTAAAGAAAACCTTACAGGTAGTATCCAGATCCCAAAGGCAGCACATTACAAGGATGGCAGTCTGGGGAAGGCTGCCTGATCCCAAAAAGCAGCAACATCCATCTAAGCCCTCTGCTCTTCGCCTGTGGACATTCTCGACAAGACACTACTCCCTCACTCCTCCACCCTAGTTGTCACACAGCAGCTGACACTCTGTTCCAAGAGTCACAATTTCCCCCCTCTGAGTTCTAGGTGCGTCTTATGGTCAGGTGCATCTTATGGAGCGAAAAATACAATAGTTACTGTGAAGGAATTAACTTTATTTGAATGGTCATCTTCTTTCTCACGTTGCTCTTATATATATATATATAGCCCCTGAAGCAGCCCACATTGTATGGGAGAAACTCAGTCCGAGTCGGGCACTGGTTTTTACCTTTAATTAAAGAATTTCCTTACACTGATCTAATTTTGTTTTGGTTGCATTACTTTATTAGGGATGATATGAGGACCACTTTTTGAATTCAAGTAAAACTCTTAGGTAATCATAATCTTCAAGGACAATATAGCAAATAGCACAAAACATTGTACATTATATGCACAGCACATTCTGTGTAGACCTATACATACATTGTTTGAAATGGCATCATTACATATATCATTACATATACATATACAGGCTTATCATATACATATACAGGCTTATCATCTTAACCTTTTGGCACAATCATGATTACAACAAAGACCATAGAAAGCAGAAGTGGCACCCCCAATAGCTACAGTACAGCTCTAATGTTGGAGCTCATAGCAGCCTTGCTATGTGATATGGGATGTGATATGGGATGTGATAGGGATGTGAATCGTTCAGCGAGGTGCCGGAACCCTCGCTGAACGACCTCCTGCAGTCGATCTCCTGCCGGCGCCATTTTCCGTACGAAAACGATTCGCGGCGGGAAATCGCTCCCTGACCCCCGCTGGACCTCCAGGAACTTTTGGCCAGCTTGGGGGGGGCCTCCTGACCCCCACAAGACTTGCCAAAAGTCCAGCGGGGGTCCGGAAGGACCTCCTGCTGTCCAATCGTGTTCGTCTATGGCCGCCGCCATTTTTCGGCGCCATTTTGGAAAATGGCGCTGGCTGAAGACAACAAGATTCAGTAGCAGGAGCCCGTTCCGGACCGCTGCCGTTCCGGACCGCCACTGGACCCGCAGGTTATTTAAGTCATTTGGGTGGGGGATTTAATTTAAAGGGTCGGGGGTGGGTTTTAGGGGGTTTTAATGTGCCGGTTTTGCGATTTTACGTTTTTTCGATTTTTTACGATTTTTCACGATTTTTCACGATATTTTACCCCCCCAAACGGCAACAATACGATTCCCTCCCCCTCCCAGCCGAAATCGATCATTAAGATGATCGAGGACACGATTCACATCTCTACTATGTGATGGCTAGGAAAAGGACCCAGACAGTCCATATTGAAAGAGTGCACTCAAAGGGACAGCCTAAGGGCCAAGGCAGCACAGTTCAAGTGAAGGCCCCAGACGGGCCATGTTGAAAGAGTACACTCAAGGGGACAGCCTAAGGGCCAAGGCAGCAGAGTTCGTGAAGGCAGCAGGGCCAGGACCAAAGAGCGCATCATGGAGACAAGAGGCCCAGGAGAAGACACAACAGCATGGAGACAGGCAGCCCAGAGAAGACACAATAGCATGGAGGCAGCAGCAGCAGCATGAGCTGAGATGAGATGAGACACCAGCATCCAGAGCAGGAGATGAGACATAATAAGAAGAGGCAGCAGCTGGACCATGGCTGGAGGCTGCATCAAGGAGGATGCAATATAGGCAGAGCATCGAGGAGGGCTTTAGAGTTATGCTGCTGGACCACAATGGCTGAAAGTAGACCATCCCTTGTGTGTGCTGGCACAGGAACTCTATAGTGAGGACAGGCCCAACAGGCTTCTTACATCTAGCCGGCACAGAAACTCTATAGTGAGGATGGGCCCAGTAGGCTTCTACCATCTAGCTAGCCCAGGAACTCTGTAGTGAGGACGGGCCTAGCAGACTTCTTCCATCTAGCCAGGACAGGAACTCTGTGGAGGAGCCCTCCCAAGATTGTTGGTATAGCTCTTCTTATTTGGCATTCGATGCCACCACCTTTGGGGTTTTATGGCCCCTTGCCACATCAAGGCTTGCCACTTGAGGGAGGCATGTCTTTTGAGGGCCTGCCCCTTGAGTGTCTGTCAGCCCGGGGACTGCTAAAGAGTGTAGACTCCAGTGATGCTGGGGAAGACTCAGTTGGCTGCTCGGGCATCCTTTGCAAGATCTGCATCAGCACATTGGTCATACTATTGACTGCTGTGGCCAGCATCATTACACCCTGCACATGTGCAGCAGTCTGATGTCACAGGGCCTGACTCTGCCTGTTCACAGCTCTCCTGAGGTGCACTAGCTCTGCCTTTATGTGTCGGAAGTGTATCCTATGTATCCTTTCCAGCTGGTCCAGCTGCTCGTGATGGACTCCTCTGATGGTAGCAGGGATGTTGTTAGTGCTGGAGCCAGGCCTGGTACTGGTGTTGGTGGCTGTGCTTTGTTGGTGGTGTGGAGTGCAGGAATTTGGGCCTCCAAATGTGGCATGACGAGGCTTCTGGGCTGCTCCTGCCGAGGGTGTGGTGGTTTAGGCTGTCGCTGTGGAGTGCTGGCTCGAGATTGTGTTGAATCTATTGTCTTGCACTCAAGGTTCTGTTCCTCCATGAAGCCAAAGGTTAAGGGACACATTTAGTGGGCTGTGAATCCAGGGGTTGCAATATCTAAATGGCTCCTGAGTCTGAGGCTGCTGCTGCTCCTCCTCCTCGCTCATCTGGGTCTGGGCATCCATCAGGAAAAACCTGTGCAAAAGGGCTGCTGCACTGCTGGTCCCTGGGGCTTCCTGGCTGGGACCAGCAGCTTCTTGGGCGAGAACTGTGGAAACAAAACATAAGACATAAGTACCAATGGCAACAAGTATCCTTTTTTCATTTGGCATCAAGGGTGCATTTTTCTACTTAGCATTGTGAGCATCTTATGCCAAATGATGTGTACACCCGTTGCTGCCTGCCCAATTACAGGTGAGGTGAACTTATCGGCTGTGGCTCACGTGGTGTCCAGCCACTCAGCCATGCCCTCAAAGACATCTGGTCCCAGCCTTTGCATGACGTACTCCTCTATAAGGGTGAGGATGATGGCACAAGGGGCTCCTCCTCCGGTCCGCTGTATATATTTATTTCTGGCCGCCACCTTGGCTTTCAGTTGCGCCTTGATGTCCCAGTACCTGTGGACCACCTGCTCCCTGCTTCATTGTGCTCCACTGCACCTGGAGATGCCCTGCGGCTCTGTTGCATCAGATTTGGCCCTTGGAGGCCTTTGAGGTCTTGGCTGCCTGGTTGTCAAACAGCATGGCATAATGCTCCAGGACCCCTGCAATGACCATCTCCTTATCCTGGTCGCTGAACTTGACAACACTGAGACAAGGGCATCCTGCTGCCTGGCTGCCAGAAGGGGGTGCCACTTCTGCTTCTGGAGAGGTGTCCTCCCTTTCCTCATTCTCCCTCCCACTCCCCTCTCCCCTCCCTTCCTCCCCCTTCTTGCCTCTGCCCTGTCAACTCCCTTCTCCTCTGCCCTCTCTCGCTAACCCTAGCTTACCGTCCTTCTCCCTCCATCCTTGCCTGCCTATTCCCTTCCCCCTCCTGCCTCCTCTTATCCCTTCCCTCCTGCCTATCTCTTCTCTGTCCCTGTCCCTACGACATCTCCTTCCCCTAACACTCCTGCCCTCATCCTCCTGCATCCTCTCCTCCTCCTCCTCCCCCTGCTCTCCTCACGCCTCTCCTCTCTCCCCACGCCTCTCACGTTCCATCCTCCTCACTCCTCCTCACCACAAACACCACTCCTCCTCCACCAACACCATTTCTCCACTCACACCACTCCTCACTCCTCCACCACCACCTCGCCCTCCCTCCTCCTCACTCCTCCACACCTAAAGAGAGACAGACAAACTGGACTAACAAACAAAAACTTTCACTCCAACAAAGAAGACCAAAGTAAAGGGAAACAGATGGCAACAGAAGACCAGACAACGCTCTTAGGTAATCGAATCAGAAAAAGCTTCTACTCCCAGTAAACCACTCACCAACTCTCCTCTCCTCTCTCTCCCATGCCTGACACTCCCTCAAAGAGGCAGCTGCAGGAAGCCAGGATATATAAACTGAAAAAATAACGCACCAGGCACTAATTTAGGCTAGCCACGTAAAATCACGCGGCAAGCGGTGACGCTGCGCACAACGTGACGACGCTACGCACCTTGCGTTGACACAATGCAGCATGCGCTAGTTACCTATGCGCTGTGGCAGGCTGCAAATTAGCCTGGCCACGCCCTATTTTTTTCGCAGGCACTATTTTCATTATATCTTTAGTAATTTGATGAATCTAGGGCTTAATTTGCATCCTCGTAGGTGATGTCACATAAATAAAATGTGTGACTTTGTGCCAAAAGTTCCTTACAAGAAGGGGAAGAGTATAAGGCATTAGAAGGTCCCTACTAAATACTTTTGGTTTACTGAAATTCATATAGGAAGAGAGCTGGTGCTAAGAGCAAGGCATGTGGTATTCAGCTCCCCCTTGTGGACTGCTACCATTGTAATAGTTCTCTCATAAATAGCAAATCTTGCTGCAATCAATGTGGATTTTTAGTTTCATTTTGGAGAAGGCAGGGGAGTTTTGTTGACGTTCCTTTTTCTTTCTTATTTTTTTCCCCCATGGGGAAGATTTTTATCCATCCTTTCCCTATTTTATGGGTTTCCAGTACTGGCCCTATTTTTGTTTTATTTCCTTCTGAATTCCTTCAGCTGGGGAATTCAAACCCTCAATCACAGAGCTGATGAGGGGCCAGGAATATTCATAAATGTTCCTGTAGAAAGAAAGAGGAGTAAAGAAAACTGTGGCATCCATCTGGTGTTAATCACTTGAAATATCAGATATTTTAGGAAGAGGAGTTGCAAGGTGCCATCCAGATACCAAAAGTGTTGGAAAGGTTTGGAGAAGCTGCAGAACAAGGTACGAGAAGATTTAAAAATTGAACTGGGATAATTACTGTAACTAAGCAGACCACCCTAAGGCTGGAAGGAAGCTTGAAAATGAGCTTTTCTGATTGGGAAGGGATCTGGATGGGAAGTTACTTGAAAAGGATCAGGGCCACAATTTCTACAGGTCTTCAGAGGCATATGGTGTAGCAAAAGTGACAAGAGGCGGGTGGCACCTTAAAAGCTAACCAACTTATTGAGGCATGAGCTTTCGTGGACAGAGTCCACATCGTCAAATGCATGAAGTGTAGCACAGAGGAGGGACAGATTTCAACAGAAAGCTTTATTTAATGTCAAGAACTGTTGCAAGTGGAACTTGTCATTGATGTTCACTTTATGCTTAAATTTACCTCAGTAAAGTTATGTTGGAACTACTGCCTCTCCTCCAGCGTGAAAGTGCGCAAACGTCCATACAAACTATAACTTTAGCTGCACAAAACAAGAATGAGAAGGACAGTAATGTGTGCCTTGAAAGGAAGCATTTTAAGGTGCTATAATTCTTTCTGCCTAAAGTCAGTGGTGTGCTAGGTAGGCATGAATTGTGTAAGTGCTGCATGCCTACTCGGTAATAAATAACCAAGGACTGACAGTCATCATAAAGATAGACGTTTATGCATCTAATTACATGCTTTCTTAGCAGTCAATAAATGATGTGTGACTGCTAAATCTGCAGAAAATAAGTCAGCCACATTTAAAAGCCTGTATGTGAAACAAATACATGATGGAATCTGGATATTGGACTGTTTTCCCCCTTTAGCTGACATTCTGCACTAAACGCTTGTGCTGGCAGAAGAACTCCTGTATTGTAGTCATGGTTGGGGCCAGCAGATTTGCTGCCTTCCAACTGTGCTGAATCTTACTCAACAGAGAACAGCTGTCTGCTACCTGTTCCAGACCTCCCTTCACAAAACGCCTGCAGAGAATTGGATGAGCCTCATGTGGACAGAGCAGAGCAAAGAAGAGTCACCTTGCTCCTAAATCCAGCCCCTCTCCTCTTGTCATTCAAGGAACAGGTGGGAAATGAGTGAGATAGGAGCAAAAGAGCTAGTGAGAGTCCCTGGATGATAAACTGGCAGTGTGTTACTGAGACTGCAAGAAGCAATCAGTATGGTGTATCTTCCTGGTTCTTTCAGCAATGTGTTTACTTTTATATTTATTGATCATTTGTTTCTTGCCTACACTAAAGCTCTAGGCAACGCACAATTAAAACATCCATACTCATAAAATACATAAATTAAACAAAATAAAACAAGATAAAAGTAAAACATGCAGATCATCACAATGTCTAAAACAAATCAAAACAATCAATATAAAATACACAGTAAAACAACACAGCACATGCTGCCAGATTAATCAAAAAACCTACATTCTTACATGCTACCTAATAAAGGGTCAATTTTAAAAGAGGCGCATGGGTATCCATATGTGAGTGGTTCCCGGTGCACGCACATGGACGTGCTGATTTTATAACATCCACGCGTCGCCATGCGCATGTTATAAAATCTGATGCCTTTCCCTATTTCCCTTCTTAGTCTGCTCCAATAAAGGAGCGGACTGGAAGGGAACTTCCCTAACCTCCTAGCTAACCTTCCTCCCTTTTCCCCTCTTAGCCCAGACCCCTAACCCCCCCAGCTAACCTATTTTTGTTTATTTTAGAACTTACCTGCTGTTAAGAGCAGCAGTAAGTTTCGTGCGCTGGCTGGCTGCTGGCGTGCACTTCACCGGGGCAGTGCCTAATGGCGCTGTCCTGGCCGGCCCCTGCCCCGCCCCTGCCTCACCCAGACTCCGCCCCAAGCCCTCCCCTTTCCCAAAACCCAGCTCTTCCACGCATTCCGGGAGATACGCGCTTGGCGGGCTGCTTTGAAAACGTGCTCGGTGCGCGCACGCGCTTATCTCCCGGTATTTGCGTGCGCCATGGTTTTAAAATTGACCCCTTAATGCAAAGCCTGTTGGAATGAAAATGACTTCATTATAACTATAAAAGTCTTTACACAAGTTGTTAAATGAGTGAGTTCCACAAGACAGGAGCTGTGACAGAAAAGGCTTTCTCACTAGTCTCTGCCAGATGCACCTGTCACACTGTTGGACAATGTAGCAGATTAGACTGCGAGGAATGGAGGGACCAGATCAGATTACAAATTCTTAACTTTGAATTTACCCAAGGAGGGGAGTCAAGAACAAGGGGTTTGTGTACTAATAGCGAATCTCAAATTTCACGCACCACTGAGCAGGCAGCCTGTGAAGATTGTGTAATACCGCCATAATGTGATTTCCTTACTTTTTCTCCCTGAGTTCAATCAAGCTGCAGCATACTGAAGCATCTGTAGCACTTTTAATGCATAAGCTGGTAACTCCATGTAAACTGACTTACAGTAGTCAAGTAAAAGTAAAATCATGGCCTGCACTACAGATCTAAAATCAGAAGCATGTAGCAATTGAAGCTTAAAAAGATCAAGATCTAACTTCTGACTTAATTTGACTATGAAATGTCAAATTAGTATCAAAAAGGCTACCTAGACTTTTAGCCTGGGACATAATTGAGATGTCAGCATATTCAATACGAAAAGCTATAAGAATCCAATCGATACTCGAGCACTGCGGAACAATTAACTCAGTTTTAGAAAGATTCAGCAACAGTTTGTTATATGTCAACCATTTCCTGACTACAGATAAACACATAGGTATCATCTCAGAAGTTTCAGAACATGAGGGGCATACTAAAATAAAAAACGGAATATCATTGGCATATAACTGGTGTCCCACACAGAGATCACCTAGCAGCTTGCAAATGGATGCCGTACAGGTGTTAAATAGCACAGCTGACACAGCTGAACCCTGGGGAACACCAACAGAGACAGAGAACCAAGCTGAGTTGTCAATACTGACACGCACTTGTTGAGAACAGACAGAAAAAAAAGATTTAAACCATTGCAGCACCAGGCCAGAGGCACTACACTCTCTTGGGCAATAGAGAAGGATTCAATGATCCATGGTATCAAAGGCCAAAAGCATCCCTATGTAGCTTTCAATCACCCAATCCTGTTAAGGTCAACCTTAGAGAGCAGTAACTGTTCAAAAATAAGGGACACATTGACTTGTTAGAAGCCAGGAGCACAATAAACTACACAAATGCTTAGATCACCATTAGATAAAACTGACATTTCATAAGGGAAATTATCACCAAGGTTCTCAGTCACTGCTTTCCATTTAAGATTTAAAAACAATCAGCATGCCACCATCATGGCCCTTAGCACCAAGCTGAGTAATTAATGAAAATCCAAGTGGACAACTCTGACTAACTGAAACAGCATCAGCATTTGTTAGCCAAGATTTGGTAACACATAAACAATCAGGTTAATCTAACAGTATTAAATAATGTAACAGAGGAACCTTATGTTTAACTGACGTAGAGGTGAATTTTAACAGCCCAATGTGCACATTAATTAGGGGCTGCGCAAAGAAGTCAGGATCGCGCCCACTGAGTGGATTTAAAAAGCCACCGGGATACACATGCATCTCAAATGTGTTTAAAAAGAGACAGGGTGTGGGCATTTCAAGGCATGAACCTAAGAAGGGCACGTAAATGCTGACATCACACAGCGAAGGCAGAGGCCCCCTGCTGCGTAACTTTACTTCTGCCATGGATGCCGTATAAGTTAAAATTTAATGAAAACTAAGCAGATCTGCGGGGGGTTTTAAGGGTCAGGGCTAACTGGGGGGAGTGAAAGCTATTAAACCGGGGGTGGGGGGAAGGTTGGAGGACCTGTCTCTTAACTGGGTGAATTGGGGATGAACTGGTAAAATTTGGGAATGGCGTTGGTGCATACCCCTTTTAAAATTCCCTGATTTACATGGTAGAAGCAGGATTTGCTCGCACATGCATATGCGCACTTAAAATTTGAGTGCACAGCCTGGCTAATTTATAACATGCATGCAGATGCATTTATATGTTAAAAAATGACCGCGCACCTAGGTCACGTACCTAGATATGCGCACCGTTTTGAAAATTACCATCCCTGCTTTTATAAACCTAGTTCTAAAATATCATTTGCAGTATTTTCATGGACAAAATTGACCAACTAAAGAATAGAAAGTCACCTGGACCAGAAGGTATACATCCCACAGTGCTGAAAGAACTGAACAATAAAATCGCACCCCTGCTATCAGTAATTTGTAAACTATGATTAAAAGCATGTATGGTACCTGAAGACTGGTGGGTTGGCAAAGTAATGCCAGTTTTTAAAAATGAATCCAGGGGTGATCCAGGAAACTACAGACTAGTGAGTCTGATGCCTGTGCTAGGCAAAATGATAGAAACTATCATAAAGAACAAAATTGCTTACAGATAGGCATAGTTTAATGGGACAAAACCAACATGGATATAGAAAAGGGAAATCTTGCTTCACCAATCTGCTACATTTTTTTTTAAATTTATTTTTTATTGAATTTAACAAATTATTTTCAAGAAAGTTTACATCTTGCATTTAAATCAGAGATACAAATTAACATAAACATTATAATATAAAATTAAAGGAAAAACAAAACTATATCTCTGTACTAAACTCCAAGTCTACAACAGGATCCAAGAACTTAACCTCAGGTAAGATTGTATTCAACAATTCAAAAAAAGAAAAAAAGAAACAAAGACTGCTGTATGGAGTACTGGTACATTCACTTTACAGACCTATATGCTATACCTATCACTCACTCAGCTGTGATTGGAGAGGAGCTGGTAACAGGAATAGCTTTATCTGAAAGAAAGGTGGAAAACTGGTTTGGCTGAAAGAAAATATAGGAGAGACCTTGATATTTTACCATACATTTGCAGGGAAAGTTTAGAAGAAATAAAGCACGTATCTCAGTGACCCTAGGTCTTAACAAAAAAAACTGTTTCCTTCTTTTTTGAGTTGTTCTAGACAAATCTGGAAAAATATTAACTTTATAATCCATAAAAGTTTCTGTACGATGACGAAAATACATTTTTTACGTCCATTCCTTGTCAGCATCGAGAAGAAACAATATTACTAATGTAGCAGGAATGATAAGGGTCCTTCTGCGTGGTTTCCAGGATATCTGTTAAATTTAACTGTGGAGGCACAATTGGTGTCCAAACTTGAACCCTTTTCTGATCCAAAGAGTCCTTTCTCTTGAAGGGAGGAATATAGTAAACTCTTGAAGTTAAGGGGAGTGCTTGTTCAGGGATTCTTAATTTCCAACATGTACTTCTTCCAAATGTCCTTTGGTGAAATCAACTGATCTCTGGGGAAATTTATAAAATGAAGATTTTTTCCCCTTAATCAAATTTTCCATGTTTTCCAGTCTAACAGAAAGCAACTGGTTATCCTTCATCAGAGATGCTTGAAGTGGTAATTTACTGCTTAATAGGGATTTGCATTCGTTTGGAATGTATTAGGTAATTTCAATGAAATTGCCTAATTCATCCCGTTTGGGGGGGGGGGCCCGAATCCCGAAACGGATTTTTCCCAAAATTCGGGAAAAATTCGTTTTCGGGTTTGTGCAGGAAAGGGGCAAATTTATTTATTACCAAAAGTCCCTGGTGGTCCAGTGGGGGTCCCGGAAGCGATCTCCCCCTCCCGGGCCGTCGGCTGCCACTAATCAAAATGGCGCCGGTGGCCATTTGCCCTTATCATGTGACAGGGGCTACCGGTGCCATTGGTCGGCCCCTGTCACATGATAGGAGCAATGGATGGCCCGCACCATTTTTTAAGATAGCGCAGGCCCTCCGTTGCTCCTACTATGTGACAGGGGCCGACCAATGGCACCGGTAGCCCCTGTCACTTGATAAGGGCAAATAGCCACCAGCGCCATTTTGATTAGTGGCAGCCGACAGCCCGGGAGGGGGAAATCGCTCCTGGGACCCCTGCTGAACCACTAGGGACTTTTGGTAAGTTTGGGAGGGGGGGTTGTAATTAAGTAAATTAGAAGGGTTGGGGGTGGGTTTTTTTTTTTTGGTCCATTTCCGAAAACAAACAGGAAAACGTTTTCGGGCTCAGGGAGTGGACCGAAATGGCCAACTCCCTGAGTGGACCATTTCCCTCATCATCATCATCATCATCATCATCATCATCATCATCATTTCCCTCATCATCATCTCCCTGAGTGGACCGAAATGGTCCACCCTGAACCCAAAAACGAACCAAAAAAAAATAATTGTGCACATCCCTACTTGCTTAAATCTTGCTGCAATTGCTCAATATTATTCTTATTCACCATAGATTCTTTTTCCAGCTTTCCAACTCGAACATCTAAATTTCCCAAATAGGCATAGACTGGGTCCATTTAGTTGTGAATATTGATACACAAACGAAACTACAAACCGCAAAATAGACTGTCTAGAATTCTCAGTCGAATCAATCACCTCTCATCTCAGTTATACTATTTAAAACACTTCTCATTTAAATATTCAAACACTGACTTCTTTTTATTTATTTAGATTTTTATATTCCGCTTTTCACACTTTTTCAGCACTTCAAAGTGGATTACATTCAGGTATTGTAGGTATTTCCCTAACTCCAGAGGGCTTACAATCTAAGGGGGTCATTTATCAAAGTGCTATATGGCATTTCCGCATGCAAAAAGCACCTTTAACACATGCAAAAACACCTTTAATGCATGCAAAAACACCATAACGCATGGTACAATGCAAATTAGGAAAAGGGGAGGAGTTTGGGGTGGGATTTCTAGCCAAGTGGGCTGGCTTTGCAATACCATATTGCACATTTTTAACTACACCTATTTCATTTGTGTTAAGCCATGTGATATGGCTTTATTGCACTTTGTGATGTTTTCGCAAATAGTGTTTTCAGTATTTTAAGCTGAGAGAGAGAGAGAAAGATAGAGAGATCGCACACCTAGCTATAAGGCCCTCACACTAGGTAGGTATTTATACCTCTATAGGAGTCCCGCCTAGCTACTCGAGGTGAGGTTTAGGTATTAGTGTAGGGGTTAGGGGCCACTTTGACATGCAGAGTGCGACGTACGAACAGAACAGTGCACTCTTGTGAAGATTTGATGACCTTCGGAGTGAGGAAACTCACCCAAAGATGTGATTTGTGCAATGTTCTCTCAACCTAGCTTGATGGACTCTCTACCTGCTGTATGGCGTCCATGAACAGCAACATCTATTGTACCATTTCCTGTTCCTAATGAAACCCCTCTAACTTCTCCTCCAAAATGTTGACTATGGGAAGGACCTTGCCCAGGGTCACTCTTGCCATATGTAGTCAATCATAATATCCCAGGGTGTGATCCACACCTTTCTTGGTTTACGGAGACAATTCATGAAGGGATATCCATTGCTCCACTAACCTCTCCAACATCAGATAGGTGGAATTCCACCTGGTTCCAACATCCTGAATAAACCAGTGCAGGGTTATTCCACTGCTTCTCCCGCTTCTCACGGAGTTTCTGCTCATCCTTCACATTTCTGTGATAATGCCCTGTTATTTTCCTGCATCTCTCTATCAGTTCCTTCTTGGCTTCCAGAAAACAAGATGGAAGATGGGCTACCAAAGCCAGTAGGCAAACAATAAGAAATAGACCTGTCGCCTTAGATGCAGGGATACTATATTCGTGTTGCAATTTCAAATGATATTTTATTCGTTGTGCAGTTTCAAATGACCTGAATTGACCATTGTTGGAAACAGGATACTGGACTTGATGGATCTTTGGTCTGACCCATTATGGCAAGTCTTATGTTCTTAGATCAATTTCTTGCTGGCGTCAAGAGAGTGCTGGGGTTGGTCTGGAAGGAGCACAAAGTACTGCTCAACACCCCGCAGCAGTCCAGCAGAATCACAACGGCTCAGGGGTCGCCTCCCCCAAAAAAATGCCCCCCCCCCAAAGTGGGAAGTCACAGTGTGGCAAGGGGCCTTGAAAAAAGGAAAGACATGGCAAGTAAGGGGCAAGAAGCCCATTTTTTAAAAAAGGCAGGGACGCGCTCTTGACAGAGTTGCAGTGCCGCCTAGATGGAAGAAACTGGCTCATTGTTTGCTCACTACAGAGTTGCTGTGCCATCATGCACATTAGATGCTGTTATGTCAAGCAGCACAGTCACTAACAAGCTGTCCTTCAACCTCTGGGCCTATTACAGCCTACTTTAAGTAGCCTACAATGTCTTCGTAGATGCTGTCTCTTGCGAGGCTGTCTTGTCTCTCCATGCTGCATGGTGTCATCTCATCTCCTGCAAATGCTGGCTCCATGCTGCATGGTATCATCTCCTCTCATCTCCTGCAAATGCTGGCTCCATGCTGCATGGTATCTCTTCTCATCTCCTGCAAATACTGGCTCCATGCTGCATGGTGTCATCTCTTCTCATCTCCTGCAAATACTGGCTCCATGCTGCGTGGTGTCATCTCTTCTCATCTCCTGCAAATGCTGGCTCCATGCTGCGTGGTGTCATCTCTTCTCATCTCCTGCAAATGCTGGCTCCATGCTGCGTGGTTTCATCTCTTCTCATCTCCTGCAAATACTGGCTCCATGCTGCGTGGTGTCATCTCTTCTCATCTCCTGCAAATGCTGGCTCCATGCTGCATGGTGTCATCTCTTCTCATCTCCTGCAAATGCTGGCTCCATGCTGCGTGGTTTCATCTCTTCTCATCTCCTGCAAATACTGGCTCCATGCTGCGTGGTGTCATCTCTTCTCATCTCCTGCAAATGCTGGCTCCATGCTGCGTGGTGTCATCTCTTCTCATCTCCTGCAAATGCTGGCTACATGCTGCTAGTTGTCATCTCATCTCCTGCAAATGCTGGCTCCATGCTGCGTGGTGTCATCTCTTCTCATCTCCTGCAAAAGCTGGCTCCATGCTGCGTGGTGTCATCTCTTCTCATCTCCTGCAAATACTGGCTCCATGCTGCGTGGTGTCATCTCTTCTCATCTCCTGCAAATGCTGGCTCCATGCTGCGTGGTGTCATCTCTTCTCATCTCCTGCAAATGCTGGCTCCATGCTGCGTGGTGTCATCTCTTCTCATCTCCTGCAAATGCTGACTCCATGCTGCGTGGTGTCAACTCTTCTCATCTCCTGCAAATGCTGGCTCCATGCTGCGTGGTGTCATCTCTTCTCATCTCCTGCAAATGCTGGCTCCATGTTGCGTGGTGTCATCTCTTCTCATCTCCTGCAAATGCTGGCTCCATGCTGCATGGTGTCATCTCTTCTCATCTCCTGCAAATGCTGGCTCCATGCTGCAAGTTGTCATCTCTTCTCATCTCCTGCAAATACTGGCTCCATGCTGCGTGGTGTCATCTCTTCTCATCTCCTGCAAATACTGGCTCCATGCTGCGTGGTGTCATCTCTTCTCATCTCCTGCAAATGCTGGCTCCATGCTGCAAGTTGTCATCTCTTCTCATCTCCTGCAAATACTGGCTCCATGCTGCGTGGTGTCATCTCATCTCCTTCAAATACTGGCTCCATGCTGCGTGGTGTCATCTCTTCTCATCTCCTGCAAATGCTGGCTCCATGCTGCAAGTTGTCATCTCTTCTTATCTCCTGCAAATGCTGGCTCCATGCTGCGTGGTGTCATCTCTTCTCATCTCCTGCAAGTGCTGGCTCCATGCTGCGTGGTGTCATCTCTTCTCATATCCTGCAAATACTGGCTCCATGCTGCGTGGTGTCATCTCTTCTCATCTCCTGCAAGTGCTGCCTCCATGCTGCGTGGTGTCATCTCTTCTCATCTCCTGCAAGTGCTGCCTCCATGCTGCGTGGTGTCAACTCTTCTCATCTCCTGCAAGTGCTGCCTCCATGCTGCTGGGTCTCATCCTGGGCCTCCTGCCTCCATGCTGATGGGTCTTGGGCTGCTCCTGCAGTGGTGATGCAGCACTCTGCAGTTCTACTCCTGCTGCCTTCATGCTGAATTGTTTGCTCGTTCTCCTGCTGCCTTCATGCTGACCTGTGCTGCCCTGGCCCTTAGGTTGTCCTCTTTGAGTGTACTCTTTCAACATGCACTGTCCGAGGCCTAAGCATTTAAACACATTGTTGTGCTTTTTGTAACTGTTACATCACAGCAATATTCTAGCTTTTGGGGTACCATTTCCTCTTTCTGGGGCCTATTTACTAAAGGGTCTTCCCCATTCTTTTTCTGTGGGAAAAATGCTTAGTAAATGTCCCCCTATGTTCTTGCTTGTAATCATTATTCTGCATTAACGATAACATGCAATACCTGTATATGTCATGATGCTGTTTGGATATTAAATCGCTATTTTAAGATAGCAGGGACAAGCTGACATCCTTATATCGGATTACAATTTCATTATAATACTCTCGAAAACATCTACACCGCAAGTGACGAGAAGTCCAGACGGCTAGTGTTTTTCACAGCCGTGACTGGCTTGCTGATGCGGTACCTTCTTAAATGAACAATATCGAAATCATTTAAGGACTTTTCGCTTCGATAAGTGTTTGTGGTTGGCACAGCTCTACAAATACTATTTGACTTTGTCTTTTTTTGTTTTGGATATATTACTGTACAGGTTTACACTGAATGTGCTGTTCATGAAATGTACATTGTTGTATGCTATTAGCTATCTTGTCCTTGCAGAATGTGATTACCTAAGAAATTGGCTTAATTTCAAACATGTGTTTTTTAATAAAGTGCTCACTGTTTTGAAAGATGAACTTTCTGGTGGTGTTGTTTAATTGTGTGGTTTTTGTGTTTAAGATAGCAGTGCTTAAAGTCTTGCTCTCAACATGACCTTGCACGCTGCAATGCCCTGGCACATTCCAAATGTGCATTTATGGAGGAAGCAAGACCATAAGGGCTATGGCATTACAATGAAAGCTCTGTGTATGCTGGTTAATAAGACATCCAGAGGTAAATAAGAAGCTCCTTACTGTGGCCCTTCACTATTGCTTCTTGTTGCCTTCTGCACAGGGGCGGATTGGCCTATCGGGGGATCGAGCATCCCCAGGTGGGCCGGTCGCGCTAGTCACATGGTCTGCCAAGCGCAGCCGTGACAGAGCCGCGCTCGGCAGACCACGTGGTATCTCCTGGGCGGCGAATCCCCGGGCCGGTCTTCATCGGGAATCCGCCGCTGCTTCTACACATGCCGTACTGTTTGCATGGGCCTGTATGTCACCAGCTCTGTACCTTAAAGGCCAACACATGATATAGTGTGCATGTTCAGGCTGGGTGGTGAACCTAGAGTGTTCAGGACCCTACTTTTTCTTTTCTGTCTACTTACTTCAGTCAGGAGTACAAGGTTATGTGACCACATACATTTGTAGCTTACACTGTAAACCCTAAAAGTTGTGTACTTACTTTGTCTTGTTAAGAAGGCATGGGGTATATAGTGAAAGGTTCAGAGGTCTGGAGATTCTTATAGGCGATGTTGATAGTACGTTGTGTAGAAATTCCATGCACAGAATTAGTAAGTACTAGTGGCAGTAAATTGTCTATTAGCATTTGTTTTGACAATTCCTTGGTTTCCCCCCATGGCACGGTGTTTTGCCGTGGCTTCATCGGGAGGAAGTATGCTTGCATGGGAATAGGAACGTGAGCCCTATCAGGCAAAGTGTATCCATATAAAGTTTTGCCAAATCTGGCTGGTACTCAGCATGTTCTCCTGGCCTCCAGCAGGGAGACATGGGGGATACCATGGGAGATCTGGACGAATGTCCATTGGTAGTCCGTGGCGCACAGCCACATTATGGAAAACGCAGCACAGCAAGACAATTTTTGCTTCTTTGGGTGGGGCATACATTAAAGCTCCACCCGTCTTGTCCAAACAGCGAAAGTGACTTTTCAGAAGGTCGAACGTGCGCTCTATGACACAGCAGGTAGCACTTAAGGCCTCGTTGTATCTCATCTCTGTCGGCGTGTTTGGCATGTGTATGGGGGTGAGAAGCCAGGGCCTGCAACCGTACCCTAAGTCTCCTGCGGCAATGACAGAAGAAAGGCATGAATGTTTGCATTGTTACTGGCAGATATGACTGGCTAACCACAACATCCAGTAAGACTGTATAAGGTAGCCTGTATCTTTGCTGAGACATCAAACCTGATTAGCGTTGCCTGAGAGCATTTAACAATTGTTGTTGACTGCTAGATGTGCAGGCAAGCTGTAGGCAAAAGGAGCTGATCTGTTCATTACTACAGCATCTGATGTAACAGTTGGAAGTATTGCATGTCAGGCCCTCGCAACCCAGCAAAGGGTATTGATATGTAGTTGCTTGCCAACCTTCAAGACAGACGTAAGAGGAGAAAAACCTGTACTACCAGCAACTGATGTACCTCATGCTCTGCCAGTGATTTTCTGTCACTGCACTCCAGTCTGTCCTGCACTGAAACCCATTAGTGAGCCCACAGACAGGGAATATGGCAGGCCTGCAACATGCACTTGCATGTGTGTGTGGCTGTACAGAAAGTGTAGGTGACTATGTTCCTGATGCCTCAGTAATGCCCACATGTGAAGGTGCTGTGCTGGCAGTGTGCAAAGGACATGGTTCGAATGCACAATGACACATTGTAACAGCTACCAAGGGGAAGATAGAAATAAGGCCTGTTAGGTAATAAATACGTGCTATGTATTTAGTGGATTCTGACTTTAGGCCCTGTGTCTTGTTTGTGTGCACTAATTTGGCAGGCTTCTGAAACATGGGCAGAGAAAGGCATGCCCTTGGCCAATGACCTGCAAACAGAACCGCAGAAGCCAGGTGTTATGCCACTGATTGTGTCCTCCCCCCACAGCCCTCCCCCCACATTTGGGTGGCATTAGCCACTAGGGATGTGCAGAGCAAAAGTTTAAGTTCATATGTCCATAAGTCGAAAGGGGGTCCCATTTGCGGTCAATATGGACATATGGAGAATTCCATAAGTTGAGTCTATGTCCATATGTGCAAATAAAAATTTAAACCCCTCACCCTCCTTAATCCCCCCCCCCCCCCCAAGACTTACCAAAACTCCCTGGTGGTCCAGCGGGGTCAGGACGCCCCCCGGAGCGATCGCGCAGAAAATGTCAAGTTTGGTCATATGATCAGCACTCCAAACATTGCATTTTGTCTTTGGCAATTTTTTTTTATAAAGGTTTTTGTGCCTCGCTTTTTCTTTTCCTTCAGTATATCTAAAGGCTACAGGTAGTTTTGTTGATGGTTTGATTCACTTTCCCACTTGCAGCAATTTAAATAGTATTGTGTTCCATATTCAGCCTAGAGAAAAGAATCACGTGACGCCGCGTCGGAGTGACGCCGCGTCACGTGATTCCCCGCGCGATCGCTCCGGGACCCTCCGTTCGACCCAAAAGGAACTTTTGGCCAGCTTGGGGGTGCCCCCCAAGCTGGCCAAAAGTTCCTTTTGGGTCGAACGGAGGGTCCCGGAGCGATCACACGGGGAATTACGTGACGCCGCGTCACTCTGACGTGGCGCCGACGTCACGTGATTCCCCGCGCGATCGCTCTGGGGGACCCTCGTTCGACCCAAAAGGAACTTTTGGCCAGCTTGGGGGGGCCTCCTGACACCCCCAAGCTGGCCAAAAGTTCCTTTTGGGTCGAACGGAGGGTCCCGGAGCGATCGCGCGGGGAATTACGTGACGCCGCGTCACTCCGACGTGGCGCCGACGTCACGTGATTCCCCGCGCGATCGCTCCGGGGGACCCTCGTTCGACCCAAAAGGAACTTTTGGCCAGCTTGGGGGGGCCTCCTGACACCCCCAAGCTGGCCAAAAGTTCTTTTTGGGTCGAACGGAGGGTCCCGGAGCAATTGCGCGGGGAATCACGTGACGCCGCGTCACTCCGACGTGGCGCTGATGTCACGTGCTCCGCGCAAAGGAGTTCAGAAATGGCAGAAATGGCGTCCTGACTCCTCGCTGGACCACCAGGGAGTTGTGGTAAGTCTTTGGGGGGGGGGAATTAAGGAAATGAGGGGTTTAAATTTTTATTTTGGATCAACAATCGCGATTTCCAACGTATTCAACATAGCTATGTTGAATAAGTTGGAAATCCGATCGTTTACGTCTTATCACTTTTTTAAGTTAAAAAAAAAAAAAAGTAGCGTTTTACATTTAAGTTCAAAACGAATGCACACCCCTATTAGCCACATACCCAAATGCTTTGATGGAAATGAGAAAGAAAATGGTGTCTTACCTATGAGCCAAGCATCACCGTATAGGCCAGCTTCAAAATTGTCAAAAAGGCCCGATTGCCTAAGTATAAAGGAATCCTGCATGGTTCTGGGGAACCTGGTCACCATGTCCAGGATGCGCATTCGCGCGTCGCAGACCACTTGCAATTTGAGTGGAACATTGTGGTACGTCTCCTCCCTCTGATGGGGTAGAATGTAGAATGGTGGCCATGTGAGTGCAGTTGATAGCGCCGACGACATTGGGAAAGTGTGCAAAGGCATAGAAACCTCTCTTCTAGGGATGTGCAGTAGGGACGGATTCGTCCCATTCGGTATTCATATTCGTGGGGAGCCAAATCCTTTGCATCCATTCTCAGGGGACCCCGATCTGTTCATTAGACACATATGTATTCGTTTCCCAAAACAAACCCCATCCCAACCCTTTAAATTTAATTAACTACAACCCCCATCCTCCTGACCCCCCCCCCCCCAAGACTTACCAAACATCCCTGGTGGTCCAGTGGGGGTCCTGGCATGATCTCCTGCACTCGGGCTGTTGGCTGCCAGTATTCAAAATGGCGCCGATAGCCTTTGCCCTGACTATGTCACGGGGGTTACCGGTGCCATTGGTCGGCCCTGTCACATGGTAGGAGCAATGGACGGCCGGCACCATTTTATGCTCCTACCATGTGACGGGGCCGACCAATGGCACCAGTAGCCCCTGTGACATAGTAAGGGCAAAGGCTATCAGCGCCATTTTGAATACTGGCAGCCAAATGCACACCCCCTACTCTCTTCAAGTCCATCAAGTCCTGCCTGTCATGAGGAAATTTTATGTATCGATTAATGTGGACAGTTTCAGCTACAATGACCTGGTCAAGACTGCGTGAGAATGTGGTTTGGGACACAATCCCCACCATCCCTACTGTGATTTGGAAGGAGCTGCTTGCCATGAAATGGAGGGCGGCCAACAGTTTGGTGAGGCTGGGGACAGTGCGGGACCTTGCTGTGGCCAGATCCAGATCCCCTTGGATGTCTTCATATAATTCCAGAATTGCCCGAGAGCTTAGATGATACCTGCTAACCACAAAGTCCTCAGGCATGCCCAGCCATGGAGGACTTTGTTACGCTCGTGGAGGAAAGTTACGCTCCCTGTATCTCCTAGCCCATGCCCTGGTGTGTGCTCGTCGCTGGGTGCGTGCCCGTTGCTGGGCAGGGCCCTGAGCCTGTGGCAGTGGACCTTCTGCCTGCACTACTGGTGCTTCCCTCAGATGTCTTGGAAGTGGCCTTGGGTCCTGTTCAGTTTGTTCATATTCCACATTTTGTCATGTGCAGCGAGGCTGGCGAGACATGAAGAATGCATGTACAAGTACACTTGCCACTCACCAAAAGGAAGCTTGACCTGCTAAAAACAGCCATTTTGATTGGTCCAGGAATGCTTGGTAGGTGTGTGTGTGTGTATTGATTGCAGTGTTTATTGCACATGATACATGCCACGTTAATACTGTGGACTGCGATACTGCCTGTGATCTGACTGTCCACCCAGAAAAAAGGTGTAGTTATTAGCCACGTTACCGACCTGTGATAATGTGCAATACGTTTCGCGCAGTGCGCTACCACCCCCTACTTTACATTTACCCCGCCCCAACTCCTCCCACCTGAGAATTACATTTTTTATTTGCATACGCATTTTGCAATAGGCCATTAGCATGTGCGTTACGACTTTATCACATACGATAACACCGTAATGTGTGCGATAACAGCCTATCCCGTTTTAATGAATGATCCTGTAAGTTGTCTTGATGATTTGTCCATAATAAGTGAAGTAAATTGCAGGAAGAGCTGAAAATATAACCAAAAATTGGCACCAAAAAATTAAAAGAAAACTCAAACCGCAATGAAGATCAAAAAATGGTGTAAAAACCATGTATTGCTTGTACTAACGAAAAACGGAAGTGACTCGCAGAAGCGGTGCAGGTGGAGCAAAAGTGTTAAACAGTTAATTGTTAATATATAAACAACGCCGAAAAAATGGGAAAGAAACAAATAAAACATCTGCACTGCTTATGCGAGTCACTTCCATTTTTCATTAGTATGAGCAATGAGTGGTTTTCATACCATTTTTTGATCTTCATTGCTATTTGTGTTTTCCTTTAATTTTTTGGCACCAATTTTTGGTTATATTTTCAGCTCTGCCTGCAATTTACTACCCTTATTATGAAGGACAAGTCATTGATAACTTTTAGTTTGTAAGATTTATCAATTTTAATTAAATTAATATCTTTATGTTGTCCTTTAAATATACATTATATTTCTTTTACTGCCCTCATATTTATATTTATGTTGTTTCTCCTACGGTATTCCAATTTGTACACAGCTGCACTTGTCAGCTTTGTTATACATTCGATTTTCACTACATACATATATTTTATTCACCTTATTTGTTCATGTGTTGTTTTTTTTAATAAACTCATGTGTTGTTTTTTTTAAATAAACATATACATATATATTTTTAGAAAATTCACAATAAGTGATTTTACATAATGCATCCATGTATTTCTTATTATTCATCCTTTTAAGCTAATTCTAAAATATATTTTATGTTGATTTTATATCTTAATATTTTGAATGTATTTTTGCAAATGTTTTTTAGTTTTTTTAATTTTAATTTTATTTTGTTTATATATGATATAGCAGTTTGTGCTTAAGTTTCTTTGATTTAGTTATTTTTGTATTCTTTTTTATTTGGTGTAATGTATTGTCTATACGATTTGAATGTTTTCTATACATGTTTTTATTTTAATTTATTTACTTTTTACCTTAAGTATTTTTTAGCCCCTGATGCAGCCCTTTCTGGGCAAAACTTGGCCTGAGTTGGGCATAATTCCAAGCATCATTTGAAACTGCACAACAAATAAATTATCATTTGAAATTGCACCATGAATATAGTATCCCTACATCTTAGGTGAAAGGTCTATTTCTTTTTCTTGACTCCCAGGACATCCTTTACTGCCAGATTCAACAAGTGTGCAAGCAATGGATCTCCTCATAGCTCCCATCACCACTGCCTTTGTCATGTCAGCAACAACAGTCCTGTGTCTCCAGTCTACCTGCCAGACCATCATCATATTCCAAGTTATTACTGCTTAGATATTGACTGACAAGAATTTCAAATAAACCCAGTAATTTCAAGAACTAAACAAACACAAAATCATATAATCTTCATCACACCATAGAGTTATCTACACTAAAATAGATTCTGTGAAGCTTTGCTTCAATATCTAAATCTAGATTATGTGAATATTTTTATATATCATCTCAAAGTGACCATCATATATCTCAGGTGGTTTATCAATTCTGAATATAACACACCCGATATTAGGCTTGAAGGTTTATAATCATCAGTCACTTATTCGAGATATACTTTTGTTGTTTTTTGTTGGTATTTATGTGTTAATCAACAGTCACTTAACTTCAAGGTGCTGTATTGTCTGCAACTTCCTCATAACACTGATTTCTTTGCTTCTCCATGCACGTCGAGCTAGAACCTTAGTGTCTTGAACCAGTTCTAGTGTCTTGAACCAGCACCTGCCACCATCTGCCATCATTTTGGCCTCAGGGAGAGGTAAGTGTGTAGGGCTCTGACTGATCCAGATCTCATTCCTGAACTGGATGCTCCTCCACTCCACCTTGGCTAGCAGTGTGCTAATGCACTGAAAGCATCTTGGCAGACTGAGGTACTGTAGGATCAAGGCAGACTGCATCTCTTCCTGAACTTCAATAGGTATTACAGTATTTGTTTAGCTAAAACATTTCACCCTTCCCTCCCTCCCTCCCTTTGTGGTTTGGGATTTCTTCAGGTTGGCATAATTAATGCTAGGTGATGGGTTCTCTGGAAGTTGTTTAAACAGTTAATTGGATATGATTGTCAATTAGATAAGATGTTACTGAAACAAGATCTGACAGGATGGTTAGAATAAAAACTGGATAGATACTCTGTTAGCTTTCATGGATAATACACCTTAACTTCTGGGTATGAAGTCTGATGCACCTTTGTGTTCACTGCAGATACATTCAGAACCATACCCAGGCCATTTGGCACGTATGGCCAGCTGAAAAAATGCGCCCTCATCCTGAACACCATACACACGACACCAGCAGCTGGGAGACTCTGTTACATGGAGGGGCTTTAATTTCTATTTTGACCCAGCAGTTTCCTCCTGCTCATTTGGGCTTCTACCTCAATCGCAACCAGTACAAGGATCCTGAAACCTTGAGCTTTATTTATTTATAAAAATGTATAACTCGCTCTGTCTACAATTCTAGGCAGGGTGCAAATGACATTACATATTAAAACAGAACCATCTAAAAGTTCACAAACATATTTATAGATCCATGCATCAAATATTGCTCACCATATTTAAATTAGTCAGGTTTCCAATGTTGAAATAAAGGGCATGCAAATTATTTGTGTCTGTAGCTTATGGATAGATGGGAGGATCCGTATGGTCAGACGTATCCAATGTACACAATTTAAGAGGCTGGAAAACTGCCCGCGAAGTTTCCCTTTGAAAATCTGGGGGCCAGCCGAAACTGCAGTATTTGCACTGCCACAGACTTTGCACCTGCTTTGTAGCAAATACAAAGTCAGCACTATAAAGCACGTGCAGGAATTTCAAAATTAAATCCCAGCATGCTGCTCGTGAGCTCCACTCTCCCCCTTACAGCTTTGTTCCAGCCCCTTCCCCCCCCCCCCACATACAATTAAAAATTATGCATAAGATTTTATATGAAATCATTCAAAGTACAGTCTTCTGAGACCAAAAATCTCTTACGACATGTGTATTATATTTACATGCACTATTTTGGTGCCAACCAGAAAACCCTGCTAAAAAAGAAAAAAAAAAAGTCATTTGGAACCCTTATGGTATTAAGCCTATGGCATGTTGGTGTGAGCTTGACCCTGAAAAAGCCATGAGTAAACTGAATTATAATTATAATATAGTGAACTCCCATCACAAAACAGCAGTGACTGCCTCAAACCTCAACCCTACCTATGAAAAGGCAACACTTTTATGTTCTATGTAATTAGCAAGCTCTCATGCTTGTGTTCAGTTTCAATGTAAACCGAGACGATATGCAATATCTTGTATGAATCCCGGTATATAAAAATGTTAAATAAATAAATAAAATAAATAAACACTATAAATATTGCACCAGGCCCTAAAACAGCAGCATGCTTCCTATTAGGAAAAGAGAACAAGCCCGGCTGCTATAGAACTCTCCAAAGAAATTGCACAGTAGCAGAATACCTCATCTCGGTCACACATGCAGAACCCAGACAGATCCCCACCAAATACAGAATAGACCAGTGCTTCTCAACCCGTGTGTCGCGACACACCAGTGTGTCGCCAAGAACACGCTGCTTCCCGGTCCTCCTCCACCCGGGTTTAAAATGCTGTCAGCCCGGGAGGAACGCGGCAGGACAGCAGGAGTCAGCGGCACCGGCATGGTCTCTTCTTCCCCCCCCCCCCCGCGGCCCGGAAGAGGAAGTGGTGAGAATCGGGTGCCTGCACAGGAAGAAGAGACCATGCTAGTGAGGTCAGAATCGGCCCAAAGAACAGAAGAGAGGCGCGGTCTGAAGAATGTGCAGCGCGGCTCGGAGGAAAATGAAGAAGAGCGTCGACCCCCCACGGCCCTCCTTCGCGAGGGCTGAAAATGAAGGAGGTTAGGGTTGGGAGGAGGCTGCTGCTGCCGCTAGTTCCGGGAAAGGGGGGGGGGAGAGGGAGAGAGAGTGAATGAGCAAGCATGTGTGTTTGAGATCCTGTGTGTGTGAGTGAGATAGCATGTATGTGTGTGAGAGAGAGCATGAATGTAAGTTTACCATTGGGAACCTGTATGTGTAAGTTTGTGATTGAAAACCTGTTTGTGTGAAAGAGTACGTGTGTATGATTGAGATCCTTTGTGTGTGAGAGAGATCATGTGTATGTATGATTAAGAGCCTGTGTGTATAAGTAAGGGAGAGAGCATGTGTGTCTGTGTGAGATTGAGAGCTGGTTTACATGAGTTAGCATGTGAGTATGTGATTGAGAGCCTGTGTGTAAATGAGAGAGAGAGAGCATGTTTGTGAGCATGTGAATGAGAGTCTGTGTGTGAGAGAAAAAGACAGCATGTATTTATGTGATTGAAAGCCTGTGTGTGTGTGTAAGCGTGAAAAGATAGACAGCATGTGTGTAAATGTGTAATTAAGAGCCTATATAAGTGAGAGAAAAAGCATGTGTATATGTGAGTGACTGAGAGCATTGTGTGTATAGGTGTGTCATTGAGAGCCAGTGTGAGAGAGAGCGCTGGTATGTGACTGAGAGAGAGAAGAAAGTTCCAAGCAAACCACCCCTTCTCCTGCTAATTCAAAACAATCTCAGGACACCTGGATATCAAATGTTCCCAGGTATGCAGAGCAAAAAATTTTTTGTATCCTTTTATTTTTTATTACTGGGTCTTTGTGTCTGCTATTTAGAAATATTTTGTTAGTATCTGGAAATGTTTTATATGAGTTTTTAATTACTGGATATTCCACTCATCAGCTGTTTCGAAATAATCTGTTCTTTTTGTTAGAATGATTTTACTGCTACTGATTTTATATTTCTTGATTTGTTTTATAAGGATGGGTGATGTTTCTTTATTACACTGCATACAGAGACTCTGGCTTGTTGCAGTTTCCAATTCAGTTTTGTCTGCATGCTTCTAGTTATGCGTTTTTGTCTCTTTATTCCTTGTTAGGTGAGGGTCAGCACATGTGATTTAGGTGAGGTTTTCTGCTAGCGTGTAGTTTCTTTGTAGGGCTTTATAACAACCTGACTTGGTCCATTTTCCTAATAGGAGATGTATTGGTGTCTTAAGGCCTGGTGTAATATTTCAGTGTTGCCTTTTCTTAGGTAAGGTGGTTACTGTTTAAGTGCTGGAAATTGGTGCTGTTTTGGTGTGGGATGTTTACTATTTATGCAATTTCTGTTCAGACAGAATATGTATCTTTTCCTTGTGTCATTTTAAACAATAAAAATAATTACCGGACCTTTACTTTTTATTTCTGCCATGAATTGTAATGAGCAGTGTGTCACACATGTGCGCGTGGCCTGTCAGGTGTGTCACGATGGGGAAAAGGTTGAGAACCACTGCATTAAACCATGTCTTTCTATATCAGGGGTTGGGAACCCATGGCTCGCGAGCCAGATATGGCTCTTTTGAGGGCTGCATCTGGCTCGCAGACAAGTGTCGCCACACTTTCCAGTCCCCCGCTGACCCAGCTGCTCCCCGGTCCTCCTCCGCCCGGGCTTAAAATGCTGTCAGCCCTGGCGGAACGAGGCAGAACAGCTGGAGTCAGCGGCACCAGCGTGCTCTCTTCTTCCCGCACCCCCCCCCCCCCGCGGCCCGGAAGAGGAAGTGGAGAGCATCGGGTGCGTGCGCAGCAAGAAGAGGCCACGCTAGTGTGGTCTGCGTCGGTCCGACGAAAAGAAGACTGCAGCGCGGCTCGGAGGAAAATGAAGAGCTTCAACCTCGGCCGATGGGACTCCTCCTCCGCGAGGGCTGAAAATGAAGGAGGTTAGCGTTGGGAGGAGGCTGCTGCTGCCGCGAGTTCCCGGGGTGGGGGTGGGGGAGAGAGAGTGAATGAGCGAGCAAGCATGTGTGTTTGAGATCCTGTGTGTGTGAGTGAGAGATTGCATGTATGTGAATGATTGAGAGCCTGTATATGTGAAAGAGAGTATGTCTGTGATTGAGAGCCTGCCTGTGAGAGAGAGAGCATGAATGTAAATTTACCATTGGGAACCTGTATGTGTAAGTTTGTGATTGAAAACCTGTTTGTGTGAAAGAGTACGTGTGTATGATTGAGATCCTTTGTGTGTGAGAGAAATCATGTGTATGTATGATTAAGAGCCTGTGTGTATAAGTAAGAGAGAGATCATGTGTGTCTGTGTGTGATTGAGAGCTGGTTTAGGTGATGGAGCATGTGAGTATGTGATTGAGAGCCTGTGTTTAAATGAGAGACCATGTGTGTCTGTGTGTGATTGAGAGAGAGCGCTGGTATGTGACTGAGAGAGGAGAAAGTTCCAAGCAAAATGTAATTCCATGAGAGCCATACAATATGTTTAAAACTAAATACAAGTAAATGTGTGCATTTTATGTAAGATCACACTTTTAAAGTACAATAAGTCTCTGAAAATATTACACCAGGCCTTAAGACACCAATACATCTCCTATTAGGAAAACGGACCAAGTCAAGCTGCTATAGAGTCCTACACAGAAACTACACGCCAGCAGAAAACCTCACCTGAATCACATGCTGTCCCTCACCTAACATAGAATAAAGAGACCAAAACGCATAACAAGAAGCATGCAGAAAAAACTGAATTGGAAACTGCAACAAGCCAGAGTCTCTGTATGCAGTGTAACAAAGGAAAAAAGAAACATCACCCATCCTTATAAAACAAATCAAGAAATATAAAATCATCAGCAGTAAAACTGTACTAACAAAAAGAACATATTTCGAAACAGCTGATGAGTGGAATATCCAGTAATTAAAAACTCATATAAAACATTTCCAGATACTAACAAAATATTTCTAAATAGCAGACACAAAGACCCAGTAATAAAAAATAATAAGGATACAAAAATTTTTTTGCTCTGCATACCTGGGAACATTTGATATCCAGGTGTCCTGAGATTGTTCTGAATTAGCAGGAGGCGGGGTGGTTTGCTTGGAACTTTCTCCTCTCTCAGTCACATACCAGCGCTCTCTCTCACACTGGCTCTCAATGACACACCTATACACACATGCTCTCAGTACTCACATATACACGTTTTTTCTCTCTCACTTATATAGGCTCTTATTTACACACATGCTGTCTATCTTTTCACGCTTACACACACACACAGGCTTTCAATCACATAAATACATGCTGTCTTTTTCTCTCACACACAGACTCTCATTCACATGCTTACAAACATGTCCTCTCTTTCTCTCATTTACACACAGGCTCTCAATCACATACTCACATGCTCCCTCACCTAAATCAGTTCTCAATCACACACAGACACACATGGTCTCTCTCTCTCATTTAAACACAGGCTCTCAATCACATACTCACATGCTCCATCACCTAAACCAGCTCTCAATCACACACAGACACACATGATCTCTCTCTTACTTATACACACAGGCTCTTAATCATACATACACATGATTTCTCTCACACACAAAGGATCTCAATCATACACATACTCTTTCACACAAACAGGTTTTCAATCACAAACTTACACATACAGGTTCCCAATGGTAAACTTCATTCATGCTCTCTCTCTCTCAGGCAGGCTCTCAATCACAGACATACTCTCTTTCACATATACAGGCTCTCAATCATTCACATACATGCAATCTCTCACTCACACACACAGGATCTCAAACACACATGCTTGCTCGCTCTGCTGGGGGCAGAGCAGGTGCTGGGGGCAGAGCAGTTGCTGGAGTTGGATCTCGTGCTGTGCTCATGTTGCAAGATGAGGTTTCGGCCTCCAGAAGGGACATGAGAGGGCTGGTGGTCTGGTCTCCCTCATTGCCTGCTACCTTGTGCGGGTGATGTGGTGTGCTGGAGCGAGGTTGCTCTGCTTGCACTGTGTCCCATTGCAGGCTGGGTTCATCCATTAAGCCAGAGAGATTCAAACTGACATTTAGAGGACTTGCTGAGCCCAGGACATCCAGGAGCGGGCTGTGATGCTGCTGTTGCTGCTGTTGCTGCTGCCTCTACTGCTCCTCTTCACTGAACTGGGTCTCTGCATCCATAAGCAAGGGTGAAGTTAACATTGCAGCTGGGCTGCTGGTCCCTGGGGCTTGTCTGCTGGTCCATGGGGCTTGATGGCTGGGACCGGCAGAATCCTGGGCAAGAGCTGTGGAAACAAAGAAAACATAAGTACCAAAGCTAAGAGGTACACAAATGGAACATTTGGCATGACATGCACGTTGCATTTCAAACAATGTGAGCAGGTTATGACAAATTATGTACACAACTGTAGCAGCCTTTCCATTAACAGTTGAGGTGAACTTACCGGCTCTGGCTTGTGTGGTGTCTAGTCGCTCAGCCATGCCCTCGAATACGTCCGGTCCCAGGCAATTGGATGAGGCGCTACTCCATGGGCATGAGCACAATTGGGCACAGGGCTCTTTTGCCGGTCTCCCAGAAGTACGTTTTGCGGCTGCTGACCTTCATCTTTAATTGTGCCTTTATGTCCTGGTACCTGTGGGCCACATGCTCAGCACTGCACTGGACACCGCTCTGCCTGGCTATTGCCTGAGCAATGGTGCACCAGATCTGGCCCTTCAATGCCTTGGAGGTCCTGGATGCACGGTTTCCAAAATGGAAGGGGTAATGCTCGAGGACAACAACAATAATCATCTCATTGTCCTCAGTGCTGAACTTGAGGGCCCTCAGCTGAGGGTGTCCTGCTGCCTGGCTGCTAGAATGGGGTACTATTTTCCCTTCCGGAAAGGTGTCCTCCATTTCCTCGCTCTCGCTCTCACTCTCAGTCCCATCTCCACTCCCTTCCCTCCCCCCTCTCCTGTCCCTGCCCTGCAAATTCCCTTCCCATCTGCCCTCTCTCTCTATCCCTGGCCTACCGTCCTCCTCCCTCTGTCCTCGCCTACCTATCCCCTTCCCCCTTTCACCTCCTCCTAGCCCTTCCCTCCTGCCTATCTCTACTCCTGAACCTGTCCCTATTCCTACTCCTCTTTCCCCTACCACTCCTGCCCTCATCCTCCCTCCTCCCTCCTCTCTCCTCCCCTCCTTGCCTCATGCCTTTCCTCTCTTCTCTCCCCATGCAAACATGATCCATCCTCTCCACAGCCACACTCCTCCTCCACTCACAGCTCCTCACTCTTCCACTCACCTCCTCACTTGCATTAGGCCTATTGTAACATGTTGGATGTGAACTTGGCTCTCACATACTCTTGGGTAAACTGAATTACAATTACAATTTAGTAATCTAAATATGTACACCCTGTAGGAAAGGAGGAGCAGAGGTGATATGATACAGACTTTCAGATACTTGAAAGGTTTTAATGATCCAAAGACAACGACAAACCTTTTCCGTAGGAAAAAAATCAGCAGAACCAGAGGTCACGATTTGAAGCTCCAGGGAGGAAGATTCAGAACCAATGTCAGGAAGTATTTCTTCACGGAGAGGGTGGTGGATGCCTGGAATGCCCTTCCGAAGGAAGTGGTGAAGACCAGAACTGTGAAGGACTTCAAAGGGGCGTGGGATAAACACTGTGGATCCATAAAGTCAAGAGGCCGTCAATAAAGAGTGGGTGGCTCGCCAGAACGATGGCTACTGCCTGGAGATAATACCCTTATTCAATAAACATACACATGGTTACTGTGACTCCAACATCGCTCTAAGCTTCAACAGCAAGAGGAAATGTGGAAAAAAGGATTCGCACTCACAAAGCGGGGAGTAGCTGGCTTGTTACGGCGGTTACTACCCCAAACCAAATAAGCCTGATACTTCACTTTCAACCCATATCCAGCATAGCTCCCTGCTTCAACGGCAGGGGAGAAGAAAAACAACCAATAAGGGCTGAATAACATAGTCTGGGTAAAACAAATAAGCATGGGTGTAGCTTGCTTATTGCGGCGGTTACTTCCCCTACTACCCTAACTAATCAAGCTTGATATTTCACTTGGATGCAGCTCCATCACTGCTCTCTACATTAATGGTGGGGGTGGAAGGGAAATAGAACCAAAGAGCTAAGAGAAACAGATAAGTATGAGAGAAAAAATGTGTGAAGCTTGCTAGGCAGACTGGATGGGCCGTTTGGTCTTCTTCTGCCATCATTTCTATGTTTCTATGTTTCTATAAACCTCCTATATTAAAACAGCTCTAAATGCCAGAAATCAAACAGTGATAATTCTACCTATGTAAAGACAACACTGCAAATATCACACCAGACCCTGGTGTAATATTTGGAAAAGAGAACAAGCCTTGCGATTATAAATCCCTATATAGAAATACCATGCTAAGCAGAATACCTCACTTTGATCACACATGCAAAACACAAATAGACCCTTACTAAATACAGAATAAAGAAATCAGAAAATACAAACAGAAATGTGCAGACAAAAGCTGAACTGGAAACCTCAAGTAGACCCTATATACAGTGCAACAATGGGAAAAAAACACATCACCTTTCCTTATAAAACATCAGACAATAAAATCAAGAAATATAAATTATCAGTAATAGTGAAACCATAATAATAAAAAGAATACATATTTCAAAACAGCTGATGAATAGAAGATCCTATAATTAAAAACAAATATATATATTTTTTAATTTTGCCAAACACCAATACAATATTTTAAAACAGCAGACACATTAAGTAACATCCAATAATTAAAACCAATAACAATTCAGCTCCCCTGCTTTATATACTTTGGAACTTTTAATTTCCAGTCATTCTGAAATTGTTGTGGATTAGTGAAGGTAGGGGGTGCACAAGCTTTCTTCATCCTCACATACAGTCTGACATTTGCATGCTCCCTCAGAGTCTCTGACATGTATGGACTGGCACACATATGCTCCCTCAGGGTCTTTGATACACTTTGCATACACTGACACACATACCCATCTGAAACACACACATGCTTCCTCAAACATGTTGACACACACATGCTTCCTTCGCACATGCTGATAGCTGAAACACACAAACATGCTCTCCCCATCACACATACTGACAAACTCATTGCCTTGCACATGCTGATTCACATACTCCCTCTTACATGCTGATGACACGCACATACACACACTGATGCTGACACACATGCTCATATGCATACATGGTTTTCTCACACATGCACATGCACTCACACACATATATACACACACTTACTCGCACATGCGCGCACACACTCACTGTCATACTCTCATTCACTCTCCCCCCTGCTGCCTCTAAAAATATAACAAAATATTTTTATTTACATTGGTGCTCAGGGAAAATCTAGGCAGGGATACCTGCTGATGATTCTGGTATGGGAAGAGGTAAACAGGAAGGCTCCAATGCAAGGAGAGAGTTGAGGAAAGGTTATTATGTTTTGTCATGGCCTCAGTGTAGGGGAGAGGCAGGCCCGGCCAGCAGCAGAGATCAAGGGGAGGCCTCCCACAGCTGGTGTGAAGGGAGGTGGCAGGAAAAGGACAAGAAGGCTCATCTGCCTACTATTCCCAGCAGCCCCCGGGAGAGGTCTCCAGAGGTCACAGCGAGCAATCCAGGCTTCAAACTCCACAGCCCCAGCTTCCAGAGGCCCCGCACCCTTTGCAGTAGAAGAGGACCGGAAGGTTCATCTGCATTCTGTTCGTGGCATCCCCCAAGAGAGGATTCTAGAGGTCCCAGTGAGCGATCCAGGCTTCAAACTCCACAGCCACAGTTTCTAGAGGCCCTGTACCCTTTTCAGTAGAAGAGGACCGGAAGCACGCACCAAACTTTTCAATCCTTTGAGTGAAGATCAACTTAATGGTGGTTGAGGAGGATTGGAAACTATAGATTTGGAAATTTTTCGGACTTAAAAAATTTTGGAGAGAGATGAAATGGTGGGATATATTCTTTAGAGTTTATGTGTGTCTGAGATAATAAGCAAGCTAGACGGTGTTAATTCTAGTATCTGTCTTTCCTTCCCACCTACCCTTAGCTCAACCCTTGATTTTTAGGCAAGAGATACTTTCTCATTAAAATCAATCAGGCTATTATCTAAATCAGACTATTGCACCAGCCCTTTTTGAGAGTTTAATCATCCCCTTGTAAGTCACTAGCAAATTAGTTAGTGAATACACCTATAAATTTAAAGTACTCTAATTCCTTAGCAACCTAAACTTAATTAGGAAGTCAACAAAATTAAGATGAAGGCAGCAGTCCAGCAGCAAGAGGGGGGCTTTCCAGTCTTTTGTATCGAGTGTCACATGTATGATTTTTTTTACCCGCCAGTGAGAAATTGTATGTGTGCAGCCGGTGCAAAGAGTTCCTGGCTTTCAGAGAACAAGTCTGATCTCTGGAGGCTAGAGGCAGACCTGGAGGAGCTGAGGCAGACAGAGAGGTACATTGATGAGACCTTCAGGGACATAGTAGCCAAGTCCCAAATTCAGTCTGGCAGCCCCGATGCTGCCTTGGATCAGAAAGGTCTCCCAGTTGGAGAGCATCACCCTGGTGTAGCAGGAAGTGACCCTGTAGCAAAGACCTGCTCTCCAGGTGATGTGTTGTCCTCTCCACTGAGGACAAGTTTCCCAGGGCTACTGCCCAGAAGGGAAGGGTTAGGTCAACCATCATAGTTCGTGATTCGATTACCAGAAATGTACATAGCAGGGTGGCTGATGGACATGAGGACCGCCTGGTAACTTGCCTGCATGGTGCAAAGGTGGTAGACCTCACGCATTACCTAGATAGGATTATAAACAGTGCTGGGGAGGAGCCGGCTATGTGGTACATGTGGGCACCAACGACATAGAAAAATGTGGGAGGGAGGTTCTGGAAGCCAAATTTAGGATTTTAGGTAGAAAGCTGAAATCCAGAACCTCCAGGGTGGCATTCTCTGAAATGCTCCCTGTTCCACGTGCAGGTTCCCAGAGCAGGTAGAGATCTGGAGTCTCAATATGTGGATGAGATGATGTTGTAGGGAAGAGGGATTCAGTTTTGAAAGGAACTGGACAATTTTTTGGGGAAGGGGAGACTTTTCCAAAAGGATGGACTCCACCTTAACCAGAGTGGAACCAGGCTGCTGGCGCTAACTTTTACAAAGAAGATAGAGCAGCTTTTCAAACTAGAACAAGGGGGAAAGCCGACAGTCACTCAGCAATGCATGGTTCGGAGAAATGTATCCTTGAAGGATACTAATGAAACAGGAGAGTTAGGGCATCCCAACAGAGAGGCTCCAATAAAAACAGAGCTGCAGACCAATGGAGACTCAGCTGCAGCTACACAAAAAAAACCAAAAGTAAAGAACTGAGTGCAGAGCCTCAGGGTAGATTCCTGTTCTACCAAATGAACTGCTGTGGGGCCTGATATTGATCACGGTGGCTCTGCAGGTATGGGGATGCTGCGATCTACACCAGTCATGTGACTGACCTGGCTGGCCCACCGAGGCATGCCCGAAGCCCCCAAAGGACATTCCACCCCTCCCTTAATCTAGAACCATGGCTAGGGATTAGGAGCCAGCTAAAAAGTGAGTTTTAGGGGATTTCCTGAAACTCCTTGTACATAATGTCAACCAAACAGTAATAACCTAATAATGCCTCCAGCCACCCTCTTTAAGGAATCAGTAACCAGATAATGCAAAGTAGCCTTCACATTTACCTCAGCAAATGAGCTGTGAGGGTGAGCACATGAGAGGCCACATATCCATGCAACTTTTCACACAGCTAGGAGATAAAGGCTTTGGGCAGGTGAACTCTATTCCTTTAAATTTGCTTAGGGATAAAATATTCTGCTGTGGGATGCTCTGCATCTCCTACAACTTGCATAAAAAATAGATGAACTTACAGAGCCACAGTGGTGTAGTTTAAATGCATATCCATCTTAGCTAGCCTGTGTAAAGGAAAACACCATCTTTCTGCTGCTGTGAGAAATGAACATGAGGTGTGTTTCGTCTGTGACGTGTAACCAGGCTACCATCTTCAACCAGTCCTACCAGACCAATACTGGAATATAGTCTGTTTTGATTGTAGTTCTAGTTCTTTAAAAGTGGCAGAAATAGGACCTTTGGCGATCTCTTTCTGGTCACTTTTTAGAATACTTCATTCACTTGGAATCTGTGAAAGCAGAGTGAAAGATTGTGGCGTGGCGTGGCCTGGCTTCCATCATATTCCACGGGAGAAAAAAAAATAAGCAATGAAAGTTATTTGGTCAAAAGTGAAACTGCCCAGACTTGCTTCTGCTCTGAGCAGGAATAAATCTGTTGGGGGCAGAGGCCACTAGGAGATGAATAAAACCTGCTTAATGGCATGGGTAAATAACTCTTTGTGGGCTGGCTGGAGGCTGAGCAAAGGCAAGATAAAAGCAACTGTGGGGTTCCACTTACAGTGCGTTCCGAATATCTTTTTTTCTGGTCATGCAGAATAAATTACCAGCTGCTTGAAAACATTGAATAGCCACTGAATGCCTTATTTTGTGAAAAGCTGATATTTAGGAACTTGAAATGATGCAGAAGAGTGTGACAAAAATGATAAATGGAACGGATAGATGCTAAATGGTAGATAGAATGGCTCCCCTATGATGAGAGTCTACACGAGTTAGGACTCTTTTGCTTGGAAATGAAACTGCTCAGAGGGGACACGATAGAGGTTTATAAAATAATGTGTAAATAAAGGATGGATAGCTGCCCTTTCAAATAATAATACTTAAAACAAGGGGACTCTCCATGAAACTAACAACTAGCAAATTTAAAGCAAGTTGTAGAAAGTATTTTTTCATTAAGCACACAATTAAGCTGTGGAATCTGTTACCAGCAAGCAGTGTTTAAAAGATATTTGGATAAACTCCTGGTGGAAAAGTTCATAAAAAATATCATTAGCTAGATAGACTAAATAAAGCCATTGCTGTCCCTGTTTGGGATCTCTCGGGTTCTTGCGACTCGGGCTGGCCATTGTCGGAGACAGAATGCTGGGTTTGATGGACCTTGGTGTGATCCAGCATGGCAAGTTCTTTTGTAATGTCCGTTCGCTATTCACAAACCAGAAGTCTAAACCCGTGGTGGTGAATCAAACCCTAAATGCTTATTATAAAAAGATGAATTCTTTCAAACACATGTTTTCCCTTTGAATGTGCATTAGGTAGGAAAAATGTTCTTAACAGCTTTAACACTTAAAAGCAAGAACACTTTTTGAAGTCACTTGAATGACTTATTCTTAAGTTATGTGACATATCACTCTGGTAAAACCTCTGAGCTTTCAGAACTGGAGTTCTGCCCAGTGAAGTTTAGTGATAACTTTAATTCAGTTCAGTTTAGCTTCACCTCATTAATGTTCACATATGAAGTACTTTTCTTTTATTCAAAATTCATGATTGTGATTTTCTTAAGTACACCATACTAACATCAACAATAACAGTAAGAAAAAAAGACAGTCACATTACAAAATCAATCATACAGTATAAGTATTGTAGTAAATCACCAGGGGAAGATTAACAGAGCAGGAGGGAAACCACTGCACTGCATTGGGGACCTCATCTCTCAAGATTCCAATAGGATCCCATTCCATTCCACCACCTCTGATTCACATTTAGAAAAGATACAAACCTTATTCCAACACATGTTGAGTTGCTTAAAATTAATTTAATGGTGACACACAACAGAAAATCTAACAGCTTCTTCTCATAGAGAGATTTTAAAATGACAACCCTCTAAGGGAGATTCTCTTGAATATGCAAAATTTCACTTATTCTTTTCCCCACCTGAGTCCAGAAAGACTCTAAATTGGGACCGAATGTAACGTATGAGAGAAGGTCCCCGAGTCATTAGAACAGGACCAAGTGGCACTATCTGTTTCCTTAACCTTGGGCCCACATTGCTCTATGGGTTACAAAGTAAAGACATCGAGTAATGGAGGCTTAGCTAATCAGTTTGCCCCAATGAAATGCCTTTCCAATTCTGTTGTGTTTTTTTCTCTCAACGCTTTCCAGTTCATGCTACTAGAAGACACACACGGTTAAAGTCAGGTCAGTGCATTGAAAATAAAATCCTTCTTTTATTAGAGGGGTCTTTGAGTGGCTGGGGATAAATGAATGGCAGCCAAGTAAAACAGCAAAGCCAGTCCCAAAGCTTCTCCCTTGAAGCAAAAACACGGCTCCACTTTTGAACAATTTGCCAAGCATTTCTAAAACTCTCTCAAAGACTTTTACTGTCTCTAGACCTCTAAGTCCTTTTGTTGAATGGGATAATAGTGGTTCAGAGTTCTAAAAGAAGGGGCCAAATTAGTCCAAAAGTGGAGCCTTTTCTAAGGAAAGCAAATGTTTTTGTGAGAAAACAAAACATTATGAAATGACTGAAGTTGCAATTCAAGTAAATAGGGGGATCTACTTTAAAAAGGTCAGAGGATTAACATAATGCTTTCTCTCTATATCAACTGGAATTCTCTACCTTACAGCATGCTGTATTTTTTATGAAATGATGAGTTGATTTCTCTAATTAATGCCTAAAAACATTTACTAATTGGCACCCTCTAATCCTCAGAAGTGGTAACTCTAGAAGCATGTTTTTCCAATCCAACTGGAGACACACCTAATTGGACTGGTTTTCTGGAAAGCCACAATAAATATACATGAGATAGATTTGCATACTGTTACGTAGGAGGTGGATCCTTGGGCTGAGATGGGGTTAACGCAACCCATAGGCAAGGTGGACCTATGGGTCCCCACCATCAGCAGGCGGAGTGGGCTAAAGCTGGAGGCCACTGGAGCTTCACCTATACCAGCCCACGTTCCCCTCGGGTTAAGCCTTTGAGTGCTGGGGCCAGCAGGACTTAGGCAGGCCTCAAGGTTAAGTACAGGTAGTAGATGGTTCAGCCCAGAGACAGCAGCCAGCAGATGGTGTGGTCCTATCCTGGATGAGATATGGAACAGAATCTCAAGCACCAAGGAACAAGAAGGACTGAAGGTGCCTGAGCAAAGGGAGGCCGAAGCCTTAATAGTCCGCATCCAGAGGATAGGGACAGAGGCATCACTGTCAAGCTTGAGTGGAAGCTGGCGACACTTGGAAGGTGTTGCAAGCAACTTTGTATTGCAAGAGGAATTCTGGATTCAAGAAAATCTGAAGTGAAGTCGTTCATAGCAATGGTCAAAGAACGGAGAAGGGGGGTGTGGTCAGACGTAGCAATGGTCAAGGCACAGAGAAGGCAGGCAAGGTCAGGCGTAGCAGTAGTCAGGCTTGGAGAAGGCAGATGAGGTCAGGCGTAGCAGTGGTCAGGCTTGGAGAAGGCAGGCAAGATCAGGCATAGCAGTGGTCAGAACCAGGAAGTCAATCAGCACATAGACGAGACGAACATGGAACAGGAACCAGGAACTTGGAGAAATAAGAACACGAAGCAAGGTTCATGGAGAAGCAATGAGTACGAGGAAACCTGGAACAGGAGACCAAGAAGACCTGTTGCAAAGGCAACGCTTCAGTGTGAGGCCTGAGCATTTAAGCACTGAGGGAACTAATGTCAGCATCCGGGTCCGCAGCAAGATTCCCACCGCGGGTCCTTTAAAGGTTTCACTGGTGTGCGCGCACGCACCTAGAGAGGGGCATGGTGCCACTGGCGGTGTCTCTCCACGAACCCTGCGGAGAGGCCCAACGGATGGAGGCATCCTGGCTGGAGGTCCCAGGAAGTGGAGCAGGGCCGGAGGTGCTGGCGGAAGTCTGAGGTCGAGACTGGCGGCCCACCTACGCCAGCAACGAGGAGCTGGAGCCCGAAGCTTGTGTAGAGAGGTGAAAGGGCCGCATCGTGGGGCTGCTGTGGGCGGCGAGCGTAACATATAGATTGGAGACCCATTGGAATATCCTGAAAATGAGACCAGATAGGTCTCATTTCCAGAATGGAGCTGAAAAGTACTGCTCTAGAACATGGGTGAGGCACATTGATAGGATAGTTTTTATAAGACTGTATTTTATATGCCCAGGTTCTACTTATGTTATAGATAAATGAAGCATGTCCATTTATAAAATTGTCAATTTACAAACTTCCAAGAGCACTAAGGGTCATATGTATTAAGCCCTTAGGTCATCTGTCCATTAATGCCCTTGTAGCTTGATTGTACTATGCCACTGTGATCTGTGGTGCAGGACAATCAGGCTCTAGTCTTTCTTTGGTCCATTGAGGCCATCATGGTGACATGGGCTTCAGCAGGGAAAGAAGAAGACTGCTGCTACAGGAGAGACCCCGGCAGATGCAAGAGTGGAACTGAAGGGTTCCATTTCAAATAAAGAGGTTCCCTGCAGCCTTTGATCAGTGCGAGTATCTGAGGTGCCAGGGTCAATTGTCTGCAGGGGAAGGGAAGAAAAAAAGGGGGAAAAAAAGACAACCTCCTATACCAAACTGTGAATTTCTTCATTTACCCATCACATCTTCACACCAGTTATACATAGAAAGAATAATGCACCAGCCTATAGAGGGCTTCAGGTATTATCATGTAATTGCTCACACAGCTATAAAAAAGTTCATTTTTTGGAGAGGGTCTTAAGATATAAGGAATATGTAGAGGCCGTGGTGGTATCAGTATTGATGCTTCCAGTTCTCCAGAGAGTTTCACCATGATAATGCACTATAAAGAATGTCTATCTATAGTCATACTATATTTATTTGATTTATATTCCACTTTTCGACACTTCAAAGCAGATTTCATTTATGTACTGTAGATCAGCTTTTATGCTTCATCCCTTTCAATATATGCATGACCAATATTAGTCTGTCCAAACTAGCAATGTTCAAAGAATATATTAAATTACTGTTAAGATGTTACATGCAAGGGAGAATAGAAACATGTTCTATTCAGATTCTGACCTTCATCTCCTTGCTATTATGCAAAAAAAACAAAACAATAAAGAGTTAAACAGCTCAACAAGGGAGATGTGGATTAATTTCAGTAAGATATATATATTCACTGTATATCAATTCGTTCCAGTGTTACCAAAATGTTAGTTTGTTACTATATATCAATTCGTTCCAGTGTTACCAAAATGTTACCAAAGTGTTACTGTATATCAATCCGTTCCAGTGTTACCAAAATGTATTAAGTTGTTATCTTGTAAACCAGAGTGAAGGCTTCCCGCTATACTTCGGTATATAAAAACCTCGAAATAAATAAATAAATAACTAATATTAAGTGATAGCAGCAGCAGTATAATCTTTGACAAAAAAATGGAAAATATGCACTTGTTTAGCTCAGTATAGTTTGCTTGTATTTATATTCCATTTTTCTCAGTAAACTCAAGGTGGATCACAACATTATACATACATAAAAAGGTGAAGTTGCTTTAACGATGACAGCAAAATGCATTTTTAAGCGAAGAGAGTTTTTCAGATTTGCACAGTAAAAACACTTAAACCAAATTTCATCAGTTTTGCAAGATATGCACTAGAAAGCACTTTCTTCTTTACTGTTGACTACATTTTGTGTTTAATTTTTCCTTTCACAATCAAAAGGTGATCTCGAAAAGGTAAAGGTAAAGGATAATTTGAAAGCCAATACAAGTCTAAAAAGACAAATGAAAAAGTGAAGAAAAACAGAATCTTTGAAGTCACCTTGTTTTTGTGCCTTCTGTTTAACCCTTAAAATAAACATAGACATAGCAATCCATGTTTGTGCAGGTTTGGCCATCTGGGGAGTTTTTATGTAACCGTGGAATGTTCTTCATGGACAAATAATCTAGCTAAATATACTTTCAAGTTGCCCTAAAATGATCCCTCAGTGGTGTTCACAGTATTATCCATAATTTTAGATGAAAGCTCTAAGGGAACCATTAAAATCCATGGAATATAAAACAATTTATATCATATATGGGGGCTTAATAGCCATAATAGTAAATGTTTCCTATTAGCAACCATTAAATACATTTATACTATTTATGACAAAATGAAATTATATCAAAGATTTTATCCTGCTAAATTAATTGATGGCAATATATTTTTTAAAAAGGATAAACTGTAATGACTCAAAATAGAGTTATTTAATTATATTCCTTGCAGACCCTCCTGTTGCTTTGGCATGTGACTTCTTGCTAGGTGTCCAGGGATTACTGCAAATACCTGTAATCCTAGCTCAGAGCCTATAATGTTTATACAGTACTATATGTGATTGGTATAGCATGTTAACATGTAAAAGAAAGCAAAGTATCTAGTGCCATAACTGTTTTTGCTTAATTATAAAACCTGTGTATTTATTGAAGGTAACAAAATAAAATGAGAAGCTAAAATATAGGTCCCGAGGATAACATAAGAACATAAGATATGCCATACTGGATCAGACCAAGGGTCCATCAAGCCCAGTATCCTGTTTCCAACAGTGGCCAATCCAAGTCATAAATACATGTCAAGTACCCAAACATTAGATAGATCACAAGCTACTATTGCTTATTAATTACCATCATAGTAGTTTATGGATTTATCGTCTAGCAACTTATCCAACCCTTTTTTAAACTCAGTTACACTAACTGCTGTAACCACATCCTCTGGCAATGAATTTCAGAGCTTAACTATGCACTGAGTGAAAAAGAATTTTCTATGAATTGTTTAAATGAGCTACTTGCTAACTTCATGGAGTGTCCCCCCGGTCCTTCTATTATCTGAGAGAGTAATCAACCGATTTACATTAACTTGTTCAAGTCCTTTCATGATTTTGTAGACTTCTATCATATCCCCCCTCAGGCGTCTCTTCTCCAAACTGAACAGCCCTAACTTTTTTAGCCTTTCCTCATAAGGCAGCCGTTCCATGCCCCTTATCATTTTGGTCGCCCTTCTCTGCACTTTCTCCAGTGCAGCTATATCCTTTTTGAGATGCGGCGACCAGAATTACGCACAGTATTCAAGGTGCAGTCTCACCATGGAGCGATACAGAGGCGTTATGACATCCTCCAATTTATTTTCCATTCCCATCTTAATAATTCCTAACATTCTGTTTGCAATATAGGATGTGTTCCTATATTTAAAAAGTCAGTCAGGGTTTTACTTTTAATATGATTGTCTGTTTCTAAAAGTCATCTTTACATGGAAATAATAATAATAAGTTTATTCTTATTAACACACTATTTACTATTTCTAAGAGTTACAGTCTCAAATGATCCTACTCACTGCTCTCTCTATGCTTCTTTTTGTCGGTACAAAGCCAAATTATTCTTTATTCATGCTAATCTTTTGTTTCTCACACTAAATAAAAGTCAGGTCCTTTACAGAAAAGAGTTCACAAGTCAGGAATAGGTAGATTTTCCTTCTCCCCGTTGAACATTTTCTGCTCTTTCTTTGTCCCTGGAAAGAGATTCACAAAGGTCATCATCTTCAAAAGTGTTTGAATCTGCTCGCATTGAGTCTCTGGGTAAAGTCAAGACAGAGAACCCACATTCATCTCATCTGAACAAAATCAGCAATCATCACATTTCTGAACTGTGGAAGAGCTGCTTTAACTTTCATAACTACTTTTGTAAAGGAGGCATTCACAAGCCTTATCCCAGTCACCTTCACACCTGGGTTAACCCCTCCAGTCCCTGAGATGACACTAACGAAGACATCTCTAGAGGCCTTCCTTCCCCTTCAGCAGATTTGCCTAATAATGGTGTCCATCAATTCAGTTACAAAATCATCTCCTCACCACATCCACAACAGACAACACCTTCTTTCTTCCAGAGTATTTCTGTTATTCAAATCAACCCTTTTCCACAAGAGTGGTGCTCAGACTAAACCAATTCATTCCTGCAAGGGGGCTATACAGAATGTTTTTTTTCTTAATATTTGGAAAATGATCACAGAACTGAATTGTTTTCATACGTAAACTGCCTAATAGATTAAGATTTAACTCACACATAGTCATTGTAAATATCTTTAAAATCTACTGACCATGGGCTCGCCAATAGGCCGATGCAATACGGACACTCTAAAACTGGGCGCCCAAACCAGGTGCCCACTGTTTCAATGCATGCACATCCACCTCTCATGGGTGCTCGATGCAGTATTTAAATGAAAGACAAATGAAAAGGGCGCCAAAAAAGCATGCAGTGATCAAAAAGAGCATCCGTAGCGCTACCCATTCTATTGCATCGGACATCCATATAGCATAGGAAACCCTACTGCAGCTCGGGTTTTCTGGATATCTGCAGTGAAAATAACATGAGATAAATCTCCAATGCATGTACATTTATTTCATGCATATTCATTGTGGAAGATCCTGAAAATCCACTTGTCTTTGGGGTCACCAGGACAGGTTTGAGAAGCTCAGCTGTAGCTACTCCTTCCAAGCAAAATTATTTCTTGCAAGGAGGTTAAATGGTGTGATAAACTTTCCTTTATAAAATTTTAGAAGCCAATATTTATTCAGGAAGCTGATGAGCAGACAAGTTATCTGTTTAAACAGGTCGATTTTAAAAGTGTTGCGCATGCAGAAATACCCACATTTGCATGTATGTGGGCTGCGCGGAAGCAGTGCAGATTTTAAAAAACCACAGAATACATGTGCATGTACCCATCTGCGCGTGAGGAATAAGAGGGTGGGAAAGGAGGAGGGCCAAGACTTGCATGCATAAGTAAAAATTTAAAAAATGAAACCCGTAGCGCACATACGCTAGATATCCGTGTAACTTTATTGCTGCTCCTGATGAGGAGCAAGGCTATAGGACTCGCGTTTTAGGGTGCAGGATGAAGAACCAGAGGGGTGAGAAAGACCTTGATATTAATTGGACAAACTGGTGGATTAATTGGAAAACTGGGAATGTATCTCACGCGAGCATGTTTTAAACTTCTCCGACTACGCGCGTAAAAGCCATGGTTCTACTGAAGACACGTGCACTAACTGTGCTCGAGTAACCTCTTCAAATACGGAGCATACTTATGAGGGGTTGGTGTAGTTTAAAACATACGCTCGTAAATGCACGCAGGATTAAAAATGTTAGCGTATCCTTGCTCGTGAGCTGATACGTGCGCATATGGGGAGTGTGTGCAAAAAGATTGGGGGGGGGGGGGGGGGAGGGGAGTTGGCTGATGGGAGCTGTAGGCCCACACTGCACCTTTTGTTTTTTTTCATCTGATCAGTACATAAGAATATAAGAACATAAGAACATAAGAAAATGCCATACTGGGTCAGACCAAGAGTCCATCAAGCCCAGCATCCTGTTTCCAAGTGGCCAATCCAAGTCATAAGTACCTGGCAAGTCCCCAAACATTAGATAGATCTCAAGCTACTATTGCTTATTAATTACCATCATAGCAGTTTATGGATTTATCCTTTAGGAACTTACCAAACCTTTCTTAAACCCAGTTACACTAACTGCTGTAACCACATCCTCTGGCAATGAATTTCAGAGCTTATCTATCGGGCCGATTCAGTATGGTGCACTTTTAGCCCCAGTTTAGCTGTGCGTTTTCGACGCACTATTTTTGCCCCTTATACAGTAAAGGGTAATAGCGCATTGAAAACGCGTGGCCACCCCCCCCCCCCCCCGAAACTAATAGCACCCGCAACATGCAAATGCATGTTGATGAGCCTATTAGTTATTCCCTTGCGATACAGAAAGTGGGGTGGTGGGGGTGCGATACAGAAAGTGGGGTGGTGGTTAGCTACTTGCTAACTTCATGGAGTGCCCCCTGGTCCTCCTATTATCTGAGAGAATAAATAACTTGTTCAAGTCATTTTATGATTTTGTAGACTTCTATCTTATCTTATGGGGCCGAAGTCTGGCAGTTAGTGCTTTTTTGTTATGGGAGGATTATTATATAGTAATTGTAATCCAATTTACCTCTGGGGTGCAACTAAACAGCAGGGCCTTCCTTCATTGCACTAAGAGGCTGGAAGAGAAACTTAAGCTTCTGTGCGGTCTGCCAGCTCCTTGCCATTTAATGCATTTTACTTTCAGAAATTAATGCATGCCCTAAGACAGAAGTTAATTTCGGCTGGCACAAGGAAAGTGTACAGAAAAGCAGAAAAAACTGCTTTTCTGTACACCCTCCGACTTAATTTCATAGCGATATTATGTTGGAGGCCCCAAATTTAAAAAAAAATAAATTTTAAATCTGCCCACGGCCCACGGGTTGGAAGACGGATGCTCAATTTAGCCGGCGTTCGTTTTCCGAACCCGTGGCTGTCAGCGGGTTCGAGAACCGAAGCCAGTAAAATTGCTCATTGGCTGTCAAACTCGCTGACAGCCGCTGCTTCTGTCAAAAAGGAGGCTCTAGGGACACAGGCCCTCATTTAAATACTCAATCGCGTGCCCAGGAGAGTGGCCTGGGCGTGCGTCGGGAGAGTGGGCGCTCGCCTCGTAGTGCCGGCTCTCCCTCGGTTTTTACTGTATCGGCCCATATGCGCTGAATGAAAAATAATTTTCTATAATTTGTTTTAAATGAGCTACTTGCTAACTTCATGGCGTGCCCCCTGGTCCTCCTATTATCTGACAGAATAAATAACTGATTTACATTAACTTGTTCAAGTCATTTCATGATTTTGTAGACCTCTATCTTATCCCCCCTCAGTCGTCTCTTCTCCAGACTGAACAACCCTACTTCTTTAGCCTTTCCTCATGCCCCTTATCATTTTGGTCACCTTCTCTGCACCTTCTCCAGTGCAACTATATCCTTTTTGAGATGCAATGATCAGAATTGCACACAATATTCAAGGTGCGGTCTCATCATGGAGGGATACAGAGTCATTATGTGACATCCTCCGTTTTATTTGCCATTCCCTTCCTAAAAATTCCTAACACTCTGTTTGCTTTTTTGATTGCCACAACACACTGAGCCGATGATTTCAATGTTTTATGCACTATGACACCTAGATCTCTTTCCTGGGTGGTAGCTCCTAATCTGGAACCTAACATTGTGTAACTACAGCAAGGGTTATTTTTCCCTTTATGCATCACTTTGCACGTGTCCACATTAAATTTCATCTGCCATTTGGAATTCCAATCTTCCAGTCTCACAGGATCCTCCTGCAATTCATCACAGTCTGCTTGAGAATTAACTATTCTGCATAATTTTGTGTCATCAGCAAATTTAAGCACCTCACTCATCATTGTACCCCTTTCCAGATCATTTATAAATATATTGAAAAGCACCGGCCCAAGTACAGATCCCTGAGGCACTTCACTGTTTTCCTTTTTCTACTGAGAAAATTTACCATTTAATCCTACTCTCTGTTTCCTGTCTTTTAAGCAACTTGCAATCCACAAAACGACATCGCCTCCTATCCCATGACTTTTTAGTTTTCATAGAAGCCTCTCATGCGGGACTTTGTCGAACACCTTCTAAAAATCCAAATACCCCACATGTTTATTCACTCTTTCAAAAAAAATGTGGGAGATTTATGAGGCAAGACTTCCCTTGGGTAAATCCTAGCCTGCTGTGCCCATTAAACCATGTCTATCTAAATATTTTGTAATTTTATTCTTTATAGGTTTCCACTTAACCAGCTATATTATTTTTGAATAGAGCCATTTAAATCTTAAGTTATCCGGCCACACAAGGCCAGATAACTTTAGGACTGCTTGGAGGCAGCTTTAAAGTTATCCAGTAAAGTTAAGCCAGACAACTCTACCCCACTCCAGAGCACTGTTTGTCTTGCTTGCCTGCCTATCTGCTGCTCCTTGCTTTCTGCGCCAGCTATTCTGCCAAGTTGTCTGGATCACAGCTTGTGTGTCTTTCAAGTTTGCCTTGTTCCTGTTTGTCACTTGCAAGTCGTGTGATCAAAGAAGCGCAAGTAAGGTGCATGCTCCTTTTGTGCATTTCTTCATGCATGATTCTTGAGAGACTGAGCACGCTTAAACATCTACATATGGATAATTACTGAAGCTAGTAATTTTGACTTGCTATGGCTGTTTTTATTTTTGCCCATGGCTTGTATATTTTATCAGATTATTTGTTTAATTTGGCTTTTCCACTGGATAGATATTCATCCTATTGTTTTGCTGCTAAGTTGACTGTTCCCATGGATGATTTTATCCCTGTTATTTCTGGGAGGAGCTGCTATGGTTGTTTGTTTTATTTTAGCTCTATTTCTAAGATACTCTTTTGCGATTACAAACTTATTGTTCTCTTCGTATGGAAATAAGTGTTGTGGGAGTGTTTTCAAAGATGTTTTCACAGGATTTGAAAGAGTGGTGATTTCTCAAGGGCGTGTTTTCTGTGGTTTGGGTGATTTTGCTGGGTTTTGAGGTCTTTTTCAATTGGGATTTGGTTTAATTTCTTTTGAATTTCTTCACATTCACATTGATATTTTTTTTAGTGAAACTGTTAAAACAAGTTCCATTTCTCTTGAAGGAAATAAAAAAAACAAAACAGAGCTAGAGAAATGTCATCATTGCAATGTCATAGTTACTGCATGTTTACCATGGGCTAGCAAGTGAGCAGGTTATTGTAGGAATATATAAATCAGTCACTTCACATTGAATTTTATGGATTAATCTCATTTATAAGTAAATGTTTGGGTTCTTAAAAAAATCCTAATCTCCTAAAAGCAATCACCAATAGGCTTTGCTATGGATTATTGGTAATTAGAGTTATAAACTAGATGGGGTGGAACTATTTTCACATGATGTCATCAAAGTAAGAATATTCTCTGATATCTGCACACTGACAGGCTGCGATTCTGGTGTCTATAGTTATGCCTAACTGCTGTGAAACACACTGATTTATTAGGATTTCCTTAATGAATGCTTATGTGTAAGTGTGAGTCAAATTCAGTATAAATAATCCTGAAAAGGGTAAGAAGTGATACATGGCAGTTTTTAAAAATAACTAGAGTGCTGGTTTGTGGATTTTTGCCAGCCTAGTTAGTGCTCTGTTACGAGCGCAGAAGCGCGGTCATTTCCGGAACAGGTGATGTGAGCCCTTGTACCACGGCACGACTCAGGGTAGAGCCCAAAGACACACCACGGGAGGTGAGCTGGTGCGAGCACGGGTAACAAGGAGCAGGACAAGGCTGGAGCGAAGACAAGGAGACGGAGGTCTGACCCTCTACTGGATCTGCACGCCCCAGGATGACCAACAACACAATGTTGATCAATGAACAGTCCTACAACCATTCCAAGCCCTTTCGGACCTGCTGCTGGGTAACGGCATGGGCAGCAGGCCGGACAGAGGACGAGGGCAGATGGAGACATTGAAACATGGAAGACTTTGGACGAAGACTCAGGTGAGGACACTGTAGATGGAGACTCAGGTGAGGACACTGTAGACAAAGACTCAGGCGAGGACATAGATACGAAGGCAAGGATCAAGACACTGTAGACGTAAGCTCAAGGCATAGGATCAAAGTGCTGGGTCGAGAGTGCGATGCAGCGTGCCCTACACAGTCCACCCGCGGGACTGGTCTCGGACCATGCTGGGCTCGAAGCACTCTAGGAGCGATAATGGAAGCTGATACTGGAACATGGCGAAGATACTGAAGAGGCCTGCACTGGGGCATGCCCTACACAGTCCACCCGCAGGACTGGTCGCGGACCACGCTGGAGCGGAGCAGGTTTGAACAGAGTCTTTGGCATGGACGGACGCCAATGCAAGGAGCTCCGAAGACAGGACAGGATTCAAGCTCAGGATTCAGGATTCTCAAGGATTCAAAGATTGCTACACCCCCTCAAACTGCACTCAACGGCTAGACCTTTAAGGGATGCCTACAAGGGATCCTTACATGTACCTCCTATTAAAGTTGTACAACACTCAAATATCAGAGACCGAACATTCTCCATCACAGGTCCCACCATCTGGAACGCCATGCCTCCGGACCTCAGGCAGGAATCTTGCCTACCAACTTTTAAAAGGAAATTAAAGACATGGCTGTTCTGCCGAGCCTTCCCCGACACCAACCCAACAGTCTGATTTCAATCTGTTCTAGCAATTATACATATAAACAAGCTCTAAATCATGTACACAAATTACTACTATAAGAATGTTTAAAAGTTATTATGAATACTGTTCCTTCCCTCCCTCATATATTCCTTTGTATATTATACCCTCTCTTCGTGCCCTCTTTTATTTCCTACTCCAAGTTAACATATCCTTGTTATAATGTAACTTTATACTTCTTTCAAATTGTCTCTGGTTAATGGTTGTTTATAGTTTCTGCTTGTTCAATGTAAACCGAGTTGATTTGATTTGTATCAAGAAAGTCGGTATATAAAAGCCTTAAATAAATAAATAAATAAATAAATAACTCAGGATTCAAGACTTAGGATTCAAGCAGAAGTCTTCTGGAGGCTTGCACTGCACAGGAGAAGATGGCCTGTACCGTGAGGTGCCCTACACAGCCCACCCGTGGGATGATCGCGGACCACGACAATGGCACACCAGGAAAGTGGACATCAAGGAACCAAGGCATGGAGGCAGAGGTGAAGGCAAAGGCATCAGGAAGGGCATCGGACATCAGGAGGTACGAACGAAGGACATCAGGAACATGAAGACATCTGGAAGCACGGACAAAGGACATCAGGAACATGAAGACATCTGGAAGCACGGACGAAGGACATCAGGAACAAGAAGACGAAGCCATCAAAGCAGGAGAAGACCACGGAGGACCTGGACTGGTGCAGAGGACACAGATGACTGTGAAACCCGATCCGAAGGCCAGGAGTGACTGAAGAGAGGCCCTTATATAGGGCTGAACCAAGAAATGAAGACCAGCTGGATTCCGGTGGAGCCAGGAGCATTTCCTGCTACTGGCCCTTTAAATGGACAGAAGAGACGTGTGCCGGCGCCTAGAAGAGGGCCTGGAGATGATGCAACACCCTGGACAGCGGCAGCCTCACCGCACAGGACAGACGAGGAGCAGGCAAACTTCAGGGCGGCCTCCAGGCCGCAGGATGACATCAGAGCGGTAGTGGCCTCCCGCTGTCGCTCAGGAAGACTGACTCGTGGCTCCCTGCCGTGAGAGGAGCTGGCTGGTGCAGCCTCCAGGCCGCATGAACATGGCGGCAGCGGCGGCAACCCTGCCACATGGGAGGCTCTGCTGGTGGCACTCCAGCCACGAAGAAGGAAGACAAGGCAAGCTGCTGGAGCGGCCTCGCGCTGCGAGGAGACCTCCACTGGTGGCACCAGGACCGCGGGGGATCCGGGAGCAACGCGGCTAGGTCTGCCATGGGACGGCGATGGCAGAGGCCTGGCTTGCTGCGTTTCAGAGAGGCAGAAGGTAGGGTGTCTGCTCGATTGCCGAGGCCATTTGCCGCTGTGCCCAGGATCGCGGGCTGGCCATCGGCCGGCGAGCACAATCTACGCCTGACTGGAGGCAGGCGCAACTTATAGGACAAAGGTAAGGGGGGGTTTAGGTAGGGCTGGGGGGCGGGTTAGGTAGAGGAAGGGAGGGGAAGGTGGGGAAGGAACGGAGGAAGGCTGTGCGGCTCAAGGCACGCAAGTTACACAATTGTGCACCCCCTTGTGCGCGCCAAGCCGCACATTTTACTTTCAGAAATTAGCGCTGACCCAAAGGTAGGCGCTAATTTCTTCCGGCACCGGGAAAATGCACAGAAAAGCAGTAAAAACTGCTTTTCTTTGCACCCTTTGACTTAATATCATGGCAATATTAAGTCGGAGGTCCCGAAGAGTAAAAAAAGTTAAAAAAAAAAATTTTTTTTGAATTCAGCATGTAGCTGTCGGGCCGAAAACCAGACGCTCAATTTTGCTGGCGTCCGGTTTCTGAGCCCGTGGCTGTCAGCGGGCTCGAGAACGGACGCCAGCAAAATTGAGCGTCGGCTGTCAAACCCGCTGACAGCCGCCGCCCGTTTTTACTGCCAGGCCTAATTTAAATACTGAATCGCGTGCACCGGCCAGTGGCCGGTGCGCGCGCCGGGAGAGCAGGCTTTCGCCCACTCTCCTGCGGACTTTACTGTATCGGCCTGCTTGTGAATACCTTTCTCTCTGAAGGCCAGTCACCATCTGTGCTGAAGTCTGCAGTTGTGCGGTCATTGTAATTTAGGCTCTTCTGATCCAGTTAGTTATCTCCTTCATTCCTCTTTTTCTAAAGTAATTGAAAAAGTGGTGTTGAATTAGTTACAAGAGTACCTTCATGGTAACAATTTTCTTCATAGTTTTCAGTTTGGCCTTTACTCACTTCACAACACTTTACCATTGTCTAGTTTGACTCTTTACTGTTGTCTAGTTTGATTCTTTACTATTGTCTAGTTTGACTCTATTCATCTGGGCTTCCATCGTGGCACTAGATTTTAGGGATGTGAATCGGTACTTGACTCATTTCCGGTATCGATTTCGGGCAAAAACCGTGGGAAATCTTCGTTCCCGCAATTCTTACCCGTTTTAATCGGCTGTGTCATGCCGAAAAAAAAAACAAAACACCCCAACCCTTTAAATTTAATCCTTTCGCGGGCCATCCAGTGCTCCTACCATGTGACAGGGGCCGGCCAATGGCACAGATACCCTGTCACATGGTAAGGGCAAAGGGCCATCGGCGCCATTTTGATTAGTGGCAGGCGACAGCCCAAGCACAGGATATCGCTCCTGGGACCCCCGCTGGACCACCATGTACTTTAAAAATTTGGGGGGGGGGGGGTCGGGAATGCGAAAGGATTAAATTTAAAGGGTCGGGGTGGGTTTGGGGTTTATTTTTAAGTGCCCTTTCTTCCTGCCCCCCCCCCCCATAATGATAAGAGAATCCCACGAAAAATTTTGTGGGGTTTTCCTATCGGGTTCAGGGGCCGCCCAAATTCTGACAAGTTTGAAAATATCTTCCGATATTTTCAATTGTCAGAAAAACGATTCACATCCCTACTAGATTTTATTTAAATATTATTAGATATCTCTTGTGCCTTTGACACTCTTAACCATGGCATTTTGTTGAGTCATTTGAGGCCCCTTGGGATCTCTTCCATTGTTTACTTGTGGTTTTCTTCTTTTTTGGTGGATCATTGTTTCAAGGTTATAATTGGGGTTGATTCATCTAATCTAGATGGCTGTCTACAGGGATTCCATAGGGATCCTCACTGTTGGCAATTTTGTTCAATGTTTATGTGGTACCACTTTGCCTGGTTCTCAGTCAGTTGGATGTGTTATTCAAATTGTATGTGAATGACATACAATTCTTTTTTCAATTTCTTCCACATTTGAATTCGCACAAATACAGCTATCCTTCTATTTGTCTACGATTCAAAATTGGTTATCTGATAATAAACCTACCCTAAATGTTAATAAAACTGAAATAGTACTATTTTCTCAAATTACTCCTGCTTCTGCTCCTTTAAGCTTTTTATTTGTTGGCTATTCTATCTCAGTCAAACTTCAGGCCCATAACTTGGGAATCGTTTTGATTCATCACTCACATTACAGTCACATGTAACCCAAGCACCTTTCCAGGTTACCAGTAAGCCCTGGGAAGTTAGTGCAGTTAGAGAGAGAATTAGGGGAAGGATCCATTCGTTGGCAGCCCCTCTCATTTCGGGTGCTGTAATGGATATACCCTGCAGAAAGTTTTATAGCAGAGGGCTCTGGGGGCAATCTTGGCAGTTTGAGAGGAAGGTTAGAGATTTTTCTGAGTTGCATTTTTGGCCTATCTGCAGCCTTGGAATTCATCTGAGATTCTCCAGTGCAGGTTAGGGCTTCACTGCTGTTCTCTCTCCCAGAGGAGCAGAGTGGTTGTCCAGGGACTAATTTGGATTTTTGGACTTTTGCTTGGTAGGAGCCTCACTGAATACCTGGGTCTTTCCAGGACTCAGGGAGTGGGGAACTCTGTATTCAGGATGCCCAGGGGTAGGGAAGACCTACCCCTGAAGTGGTGATGACCCATTGCAAGGGATCTCCAGTATATTTATTTTTGGGAAACCAAAGAAGTTAAGTTTGAAGACCTGGAAGGATCTTTTCTGCCCCTCTTCCTCCCCATCTGTGGGTCTGTGAGACCTGCAGTTTCATTCAAGATCCCTCCCATCAGGGATCTCCATCAAGACAAAGAACATCTAACTGTGAGTAGGAATCCCATCCAGAGTCTTCACAACCCCCGGGGAGAGAGAAAGAAAATCACTCTGTGCAAAAACAGTTTTTGCCATTGGAGAAGGGTTTCCCCATCCACTAAAGGGGTCCTGACCAAAAGGGATCACCACTTAACCTAAGCCAGGAGGATGGTTGGATTCCCAGCCTGTAGAAAAGACTGTTGCAAAGACAGAGGAACACAATTTGTACTAAAGAGCCAGAAAGACTGTGGTGCTGTCAGTTATATTTATTGTGCCAACAATCCATCATTGTCTTCAGTAAAGTAATTATTTTGGACACTATTCCAGTGGTCCCTGCGTCTTCTTTGGTCACATGATACACAGAGTGTAAAAATTCACCTTACCCAGGTACTTCAAAGAAGGAGGTCAGTCACCCTGCACTGAGACCTGACCCCAGTCAAAAGGATCCACACCTTGGGAGTTAAGGGATCTAGTCAGGGTCCCTGCCCCGAGGAAATAATGAATAACTTTATGGCCCCCACCCATGCCGGACATGCACACCGGGGTGGGGTTACACACATATTAATGTTTTGGTTCAATCGTCCTACTTTGAATTGTGTCTCTTATGCTTTCTAAAGCCTCTGCTTGGATATTCAGAAATGTGCTCAGTTACTCAGTCACTAGTTCTTTCTCCCCCTTGATTACTGCAATGCGCTATATGTAGGCCTTCCGCATTCACACAAAGGCCTTGCAATTGGTCCAAAACTCCATTGCATGCTTGATCTCTAGCTGTTCATTGTGGGAACACATTTCACCTGTTCTAGCCAGGCTTCATTGGTGTAGCATGTGAAATTTAAAGTTCTCACTTTAATTTTTAAAGTTTTGCATGATCTTGCTCCACCTTCAATCATTTCTGCGATTCAAAGATAACACACCCCCCTCCCCCCCCCCCATGTTCTCTCTATTCATCCTCTAAGAATTTGCTGGAGATCTCTTCTTTAAAAAATGCCCTCTAGCAGAGTCTAGAGCACGAATCTTTAGTATGGCAGACCTCGACTTATGGAATGATTTATCTGAAGAGATTAGAACAGAAAACGATCTTCTTCATTTCAGAAAGCTTCTTAAATCTCATTTCTTTACTCTTGCCATTTCTGCTTGATTTCCTTGCATTTCATGCAAGGCCATTTTTATTTTTCAGTATAGCTTGAGTAGTAATTTAGTGTTTTTGGTATTCACCATTTTATATTTATGTATGGTTAATTTTTGGATTATTGTTATCATTGCTATATTCGTTATGTTATGTGTGATTTTATTATATATGTAAGTTGTAAATCACTGAGATTTTTGAATTGGCAGTATACAAATAATTAAAAGTAAATAAATAACACCTTTGGAATGATTCCTTTATAACTGGCGAAAATTAAGCTGAATAAGTGCCCCAGTGTTCAAACATTTAGGCCGATACAGTTAACCCGCATTTGGACGCGCGTTTTCGATGCGCTATTACCCCTTACTGAATAAGGGGCAAAGCTACGGTAGTGCGTCGAAAACGCACATCCAACCCCCCCAAGACTAATAGCATGTTGATGGCCCTATTAGTCATTCCTGCGCAATACAGTAAGTAAAATGTGCAGCCAAGCCGCACATTTTACTTTAAGAAATTAGCGCCTACCCAAAGGTAGGCGTTGATTTCTGCCCGCGCCAGGGAAGTGCACAGAAAAGCAGTAAAAACTGCTTTTCTGTGCACCCTCTGACTTAATATCATGGTGATATTAAGTTGGAGGTCCCAAAAAAAAGTTAAACATTTAAAAAAAAAATTTAAAATCAGCTCGTGGCTCGCGGGTTGAAAACCGGACACTCAATTTTGCTGGGGTCCGGTTTCCGAACCCGTGGCTGTCAGCGGGCTCGAGAACCAAAGCCGGCAAAATTGAGCGTTGGCTGTCAAACCTGCTGACAGCCGCCGCTCCTGTCCAAAAAGAGGCGCTAGGGACGCGCTAGTGTCCCTAGTGCCTCTTTTTACCGCGGGCCCTAATTTAAATATTTTGTTTTACTGTATCGCGCGCACATGACACTGGCCTGTGCGCGCGCCGGGAGAGCGGGCACTCGCCCGCTCTCCCACGAACTTTACTGTATCGGCCTGATTGCCATATAGCCAGATAACTTGTGAGTTATTCAGCTGAATGCCTTTGTGCGTAACAACCTATAATGATGTGAGAGGCACTTGAGAATTTAGCATTTTTTGATACCCTTTGTTATGATATCATGTGACCAGAGAGCCATTCAAGTTTTGTAGTAATGAATGCTCTTGGTATGCGTAACTAAAAAAAACAAGATACTCACAAATCAGAGTTAATTCATAGAGAAGAAAAACAAGTTTGGATTTCTCCCCTGCCCTAGTTTCTCAGTTTATAAGGTGGGAGGTTTGCTAGGTTTAAATAGTTTGCCAAATATAAACAAAGGAAGAATACTTCTTTTGTGTATGAAAATGTTATTACATAAAGCTGAAAATTCTGTTGGCCACTAAAGTGAGAAATGGTCTGGGCTGTGATTTTTAACTGAAATGCAGTAATGCAACAGATTGTCTCTTGTATATCAGGTGTAATTGATATCAGTCCCTAAACCTGTGAAAGACACACTCAAATCAAAGCCTTCTGAGGCAGAAGAAGTAGGAGGTACAGTAATTTAATATTTTTTTTATTAAAGACTAATGTATTTAAATCTTTTTATTTGTATCTTTCATAACTTAAAAGATGGACAGATTTTTCACTGAAATATTTGATTCCTAAGCCACCTCAAAATCCGTCAATAAACTGTGGTCAAGTGTTGCGATCCCCCCTGCTGCTGCGCTACAGGAAGTCTCTTACCTTCCTCCAGAGGCCGCTCTGAAGCCAGGGCCTCGCCTACGTTCCATCCGGGACTTGCTCCAGGGCCTGAGTGGCCTAGCGGTGCCTGTGGCTTGCATGCCTCTGCGTTTGGACTTCCTGGTTTCCAGCCACGCCCGTTTCCCTAGGGGCTGGCCCGCAGCTCTCTACCCCAGTTATAGGACCAGCGGTGGGCGGTCCTGGCAAGCTCCTCCCAGGGAGTTGCCTTCTACCTCCAGTATTTAAGGACTTTCTGTTCACTTGCAACTGGCCTTGGATCTGAGCATTACAGTCGCCTGTAACCTAGCTGATCCAGGTCCTCCATGTCTTGATGGCGCCTTGTCCTGTCTCTGCCTGATGTTCCTGATGTCTTTGTGTCTCGGCCTTGGATCTGAGCATTACAGTCGCCTGTAACCTAGCTGATCCAGGTCCTCCATGTCTTGATGGCGCCTTGTCCTGTCTCTGCCTGATGTTCCTGATGTCTTCGTGTCTCTGCCTTGACCTTCGTCCTCGTCTGGTTCCTGAGCCTTCTGTCCTGTTGGGCCCTGGAGTGGCCAACAGGAGGGATTCGTCCCACGGGCTCTTGAGCTTCTGCCAGCCGAAGGGGCTTCGGATGTGAGTATCCCAGCATCGGAGTTCCTGCTCGCCTGGACCTTTCCTTCTTGCTTCAGCCCTTGCCCTGATGTCTTCAGTGTCTTGCTTCAGCCTGTCTTGGATGTCTGCTTCAGCCCCCGTCTGACGTCTTCTGTATAAGGACTCTGTCTGCCCTCGCCTCTGTCCGGCCTGCTGCCCATTGCCGTTCCCTGCGGCGGGTCCGAAAGGGCCGGGAACAGTCGGAGGACCGTTCATTAGTCAACTTCCCGTGTTGGCTACCATGGGTATGCAGGTCCGGCTGAGGGTCGGACTCCCTGCTTCTCTTCCTGCCTGCCTGGCTCACCATGCCTGCTCAGCTCACCTCCCACGGTGTGGCTTGGGGCTCCTCCTTGAGTCCTGCCGTGGCCCAAGGGCTCACCACCCGCCCGAGACGACCGCGCCCGCGCGCGCTCGTAACAGTCAAGTTCATTTTTGAACTAAGAATCATCTACTACTACTACCCATAGTGTTTTTAACTAAATTTTGAGTATGTCTAAGCAAATTAAATTAGTCTTATGTTGGGCACATCTTGCTCCTTTACACTGTGGGCCAAATTTTCAAAAGCTTAATCAGGACTTGTGAATACAATAAGGAGTTAAACATCTACTTCGGCATATGGCACTCAATATAGATTTTCAGTCACCTGCATAAATTGTAAAGGAGTTTTTATATCAGGACCCACTTAAAAGATCAGAATCAGGTATTTAGCCTGGTCTACCTTAAGGCACAGCTCAGAAAGGAATTCTCATCCTAAGGCATTTCACTAAGCAGGGGAATAAGAGAGTGGCCTCAGGAGGGAACAGGAAAAGGTAGTTCCTACAACTTGACTGTCTATTGCTGTAACTTTTAATTTATAACTGCTGAAGTAAGCTGAATTTTTCTGCCTATAAATAATAAAGCTTATTCTGTGGAGAAAAGGCCAGAATCCAGACTACTCTGACCTCTGGCACTCTTGTAAAGCCAAAGGCCACTCGCACGTTATCACATATAGTGTCAAAATGGGATTCTGTTCTAAGAACCTGCAAGGAGAACAGACCCATACTAGAAAAAAAAAATGTAAATAACATTTTTGGTGGCCTAGCTGCAGCAGAAGGTCAAGGAAGCAAGTGTTTAAATCGTGTACCCCAATAAGGGACATAAACAACACAGAGATCAGACCTAGCTCATAGCTATCTTCTAATTAACAACCCAAGGCAGTGCTGGAGTTGTAGGGAGTCTGTGAAGTCTGCCTGGTCCCAAGCCATAGCAGGCCTCATCACTTTCTACTCTTAGGTAGTGGAGACTCTCTATCCTCAACACCTCCCTGACTCCTCAGTTGTCACACAGCAGACTCTATGAGCTTTACATAGAGGCTACTTTCAGGGATGACACAGTGTTCTAGAAGGGTGAAAGTACTCTGAGGTCCATAATCATTAGGCTGGGGCATGGAAAAGTGTTGCGGCTTCAGTTATCAACAGAACCTGTCTCCTATATTCAGCAAGAAAAAAGTGTCACCTAATCTATTCACCCTAAATGTATACAACTACATAAGGCCGAGTAACTGTAGGCCTAACTGGCCAGCATGTAAATATAAATAAATCTACCCAAATCACCACTGTATACAGCGATGCAATATAATCAAAAATAAATCAAGAGCAACTTAGGGCTGTTCTGTCGCTGCAGAATTGTGTTTTTCAATAAATGTTTAAAGACCCTATTTTATGTAAATTAAAAATTACTCAGTTAACCTACACTCTGTGGAGCTGAATTTCAGAAAAACTTTTCAAAAAGAACTAAAATAATATTTTGATGGAGAAGGTGGAAGTTTCATATATAGTGTAGGTGACTCCGCACCAATATGTAATTGGTTATAATCATTAACCGCCGCCACCTCCGAAAAACCAAAAAAAATTTTTTTTAATTTTTTTTATATGAATTGAAATTATAATCCCATAACAATTCAAAAACAACCGTGGTGGTATGAATGTTTACCTCTCCTCGCAGAAAAAACGAATGTGATCTTCTAAAATTACCCTTTAATTTGAGGTGGGTACATGGCCGACTTCCCTGTAATGTTGGTAATCTTCAAGCGTTTGAAATCCAATCTCGACACAAACAGTTCGTGTTTCAGATGATAATCTTTCTTCAGGGGAATGTATCATCAAATCTGAACCAACCTCAAAGGATTCTGACCTCGCCAAGAGTTGTTCTTCATGTCTGTTAAAGACTCAAACTTTCTGTTCGCCGCGTCGTGCTGGCTGTGTTCCGCTCCGAGCCACCGGATGAATGCTTTGAACCTCACTTTACCCTGTTAAATATGCGAACGGGGATGCCTCCAGAGCCAATCAAAAAGAGCAGTTGTTATAATAGCCTATCAGCGGTCTTGAACCATTGGGGGCCGGCCATTCTAAACCTGCCTATCATTTGACTTGTTTCGCAAATGAAGGGCCGGTGCCTGATGACGTCAGGAACTGACCTAACTGAAAACTGTTCTTCGACTTGTACTATAGAAGAATTGGACCTGAATGGAACCTAAGGGACTCTGAACATCCTCCTAAACTGCGTTACATTTCTATGAAGATTATATACATCACAAACCTGACAACCGCAAACTAAACATGAACTGTAATTAACAGTCATGATGCACACTGTGCGCCATCCTACCATAATGTAAATATCCGTGAATACTTCAAATGTTCTGTATATATTTTACCCATCTCTTGTACATTACTTCATATGAACATAAGAACATAAGAACACGCCATACTGGGTCAGACCAAGGGTCCATCAAGTCCAGCATCCTGTTTCCAACAGTGGCCAATCCAGGCCATAAGAACCTGGCAAGTACTCAAAAACTAAGTCTATTTCATGTTACCGTTGCTAGTAATAGCAGTGGCTATTTTCTAAGTCAAATTAATTTCTCCTCCAAGAATTTATCCAATCCTTTTTTAAACACAGCTATACTAACTGCACTAACCACATCCTCTGGCAACAAATTCCAGAGTTTAATTGTGCATTGAGTGAAGAAGAACTTTCTCCGATTAGTTTTAAATGTGCCACATGCTAACTTCATGGAGTGCCCCCTAGTCTTTCTATTATCTGAAAGACTAAATAACTGATTCACATCTACCCGTTCTAGACCTTTCATGATTTTAAACACCTCTATCATATTCCCTCTCAGCTGTCTCTTCTCCAAGCTGAAAAGTCCTAACCTCTTTATTTCCTCATGGGGGAGCTGTTCCATTCCCCTTACCATTTTGGTCACCTTTCTCTGTAACTTCTCCATCACAATTATATCTTTTTTGAGATGTGGTGACCAGAATTGTGCACAGTATTCAAGGTGGGGTCTCACCATGGAGCAATACAGAGGCATTATGACATTTTCCGTTTTATTCACCATTCCCTTCCTAATAATTCCCAACATTCTGTTTGCTTTTTTGACTGCTGCAGTACACTGAACCTACAATTTTAATGTGTTATCCACTATGACGCCTAGATCTCTTTCTTGGGTGGTAGCACCTATTATGGAACCTAACATTGTGTAACTATAGCATGGGTCTTTTTCCCTATATGCATCACCTTGCACTTATCCACATTAAATTTCATCTGCCATTTCGATGCCCAATTTTCCAGTCTCAGAAGTTCTTCCTGCAATTTATCACAATCTGCTTGTGATTTAACTATTCTGAACAATTTTGTATCATCTGCAAATTTGATTACCTCACTCGTCATATTTCTTTCCAGATCATTTATAAATATATTGAAAAGTAAGGGTCCCAATACAGATCCCTGAGGCACTCCACTGCCCACTCCCTTCCACTGAGAAAATTGTTCATTTAATCCTACTCTCTGTTTCCTGTCTTTTAGACAATTTGTTATCCACGAAAGGACATCGCCACCTATCTCATGACTTTTTACTTTTCCTAGAAGCCTCTCATGAGGAACTTTGTCAAACGCCTTCTGAAAATCCAAGTATACTATATCTACTGGTTCACCTTTATCCACATGTTATTAACTCCTTCAAAAAAGTGAAGCAGATTTGTGAGGCAAGACTTGCCCTGGGTAAAGCCATGCTGACTTTGTTCCATTAAACCATGTCTTTCTATATGTTCTGTGATTTTGATGCTTAGAACACTTTCCACTAGAGATGTGAATCGGAACCAGAATCGGTTCCGATTCACATCGTTAATTTTTTTTTGTGCGGCCCGATTGCGGTTTTGTTTATCGGCTGCACTCGAGCCGATAAACAAAAAAACCCACCCGACCCTTTAAAACTGTTCCCTTAGCTTTCCCCACCCTCCCGAACCCCCCCAAAACTTTTTACAAGTACCTGGTGGTCCAGTGGAAGTCCCGGGAGCGATCTCCCGCTCTCGGGGCCGTCGGCCGCCACTTATAAAAATGGCGCTGATGGCCCTTTGCCCTTACCATGTGACAGGGTATCCATGCCATTGGCCAGGCCCTGTCACGTGGTAGGAGTAATGGACGGCCGGTGCCATCTTTAAAAATGGGACGGGCCATCCAGTGCTCCTACCATGTGACAGTACCATCTAACGGTCCAACTGACTCCCTCACAGGCTTTCTGCTTTGGATATATTTCAAAATGTTTTTACTGTGAGTTTTTGCCTCTACGGCCAACTTCTTTTCAAATTCTCTTTTAGCCTGTCTTATCAATGTCTTACATTTAACTTGCCAACACGTATGCATTATCCTATTTTCTTCTGATGGGTCCTTCTTCCAGTTTTTGAATGAAGATCTTTTGGCTAAAATAGCTTCTTTCACCTCCCCTTTTAACCATGCCATATTTTGTCTTCTTTCGACTTTTTTTAATGTGTGGAATACATCTGGACTGTGCTTCTAGGATGGTATTTTTTTAACAATGACCACGCCTCTTGCACACTTTTTACCTTTGTAGCTGCTCCTTTCAGTTTTTTTCTAACAATTTTTCTCATTTTATCAAAGTTTCCCTTTTGAAAGTTTAGCATGAGAGCCATGGATCTGCTTACTGTCCCCCCTTCCAATCATTAATTCAAATTTGATCATATTATGATCACTATTGCCAAGTGGCCCCACCACTTTTACCTCTCTCACCAAATCCTGTGCTCCACTGAGAATTAGATCTAAAATTGCACCCTCTCTTTCGGTTCCTGAAACAATTGCTCCATAAAAATGTCATTATTCCATCTAGGAACTTTATATCTCTAGCATGTACCAATGATACATTTACCCAGTCAATACTGGGGTAATTGAAGTTTCCCATTATTATCGCACTACCAATTTGGTTAGCTTCCCTAATTTCTCTTAGCATTTCACTGACAGTCTCACCATCTTGACCAGGTGGATGGTAGTATACTCCTATCACTATAGTCTTCCCCGGCACCATCTTGTGCTCCTACTACGTGACAGGGGCCGACCAATGGCACCGGTAGCCCCTGTGACATAGTAAGAGCAAAGGCTATCGGCGCCATTTTGAATACCAGCAGCCAATGGCCAGATTGCAGGAGATCACTCCAGGACCCCCGCTGGACCACCAGGGACTTTTGGCAAGTCTTGGGGAAGTCAGGAGGGTGGGGGTTTATTCATTAGTGATATGTTGTATTCGTGGGGGTTTGCCATACATTTCGTGACCCCCACGAATACAACAAATATGGTATATACGTTGCGGATTGCCAGTACGTTGCAAACGAATGCACACCCCTAGCATGGAATACATTTGCACTGTGCTGTCCACTCCTGTTGCACACTCTTAATCTTTGTAGCTGCACCTTTCAGCTTTTTTCTAACTATTTTCTCATTTTTTCAAAGTTTCCCATTTGAAAGTTTAGTGCTAAAGCCTTGGGTTTACTTATTGTCCCCTTTCCAGTCATTAATTCAAATTTGATCATGTTATGATCACTACTGCCAAGTGGCCCTACCACCATTACCTCTTTCCCCAAATCCTGCGCTCCACTAAGAATTAGATCTAAAATAACTCTAAACAAATAATACTGAAGGAGAAGAGAGTGAGGTAGCTAGAATCCAGCAAGTTGAAGGAGTCAAACTTTTGCCAGAAGGAGATTGTGCAAGGGTCTTTGTTTAGATGTATTTATTTATTTAATCCATTTCTTTGATTTGGTGGCTAGAGAAATAGAATAATGCTGTGTACTGGATTTAATTTACTTGTATTTCAGGAAAGTTTGTGTTGCTGTCTAGCATAGGAAGCTCATACATAAACTGAACAAGATTTGCTTCTTGTGTAGAGGTAGTTGAATATCTCTGTGATATCCCTTGCATCTCTCCTCTTTTCCAGGGCTTTTCTATGGGCAATTTGTTGATTGTTTGTTTTTTTTTTCCCCCACACAATTTTGTGTTTGGGACAGGGTGCACCCTTTGCAAACTGGTGACATTGGGATAGAGCTGTTCCCCCCCCCACACACGTTTGAGTGCTCGGGGTAAAGACAGTTTTTGGGGGGCTGTGTACCACATGGTAATATTTCATGCAAAGCATACATACCACTTTACGTCACACTGATTGGAATGATAACTTCTTAATATCAACTATGATGCTGTTATCGCATGTCAAGTTGTCTTGACACTGGCATCAGTATATCGCTTGGCTCCAACAAGGGCCTAAAAGAGTGAGCGTTGCTTTTGTTATGCCAACAGTTTCTGGAGCACTGAAGCAGGGTATTCTGTTCCCGCTGGGTGCAGTAGGCGCAGTGTCATCCACTACCTATGACATCCTTTTCTTGGACTTTCTACTTGTGGATGATGGAGGAAGCTGCTGCTTATTGCCATCCATCTGCTTTCATCATGCTATTGTATGGAGTCTATAGCCTGTGTTTGTGTTTCAAAACTATAACAACAGAGTCTGCAGCAAATAGAACCAAGCAGGAAGACCAAGCATTAGAATTTTGAAAAAAAAAAGCATAACAAACCTAGGGCACTGCTGAAATTCTCTTGCTTAAAAGTGTCTGTAGCTGCAAGTAATTTAGAATAAAGTGACATTGGCAGGGTATATGAGTGCCCCGAGACTGACAGAGTCAGAAGAGGCATTCATCCCCTTTCTAGAGCTCTCTTCGTAGTATGCTGTGTAATGCACTGAGTGCCTTGCAATTTTGTGTTCTACAAATGTGAATGAATAATCAACTAAATAATAATGCACTCAGTCACCTCCTAGTGGCAGGCAGTAATGGAAATGGAAAGCACAACAGGGAAATACTATGCCATTGCCCTCCCCTCCCTTTAAACTGCAAGGCTTCAAGGCTCTCACAGAAATACCTCAAAGAGCTTGCAGCACTAGTGCCAGATGGGCCTGGGAGAGATCGCCCAGCCAGAAACAGAATCTGGGAGCAGAGATGCAAGGATTTCAAATCCCATGGCAACCAATCTTTTTTCACTTTAAAACTTGCATAGTTAATTCTGCAAATCTGATCCCTGCCTACACTGTCCCAAAGCTGTAGGAACTGGGTGGAAAGGAGCAGTGCTGCAAGCACAGGAGGCGCCCAGGGGCAGGAAGGATGTCCAGGACCTACAGCAGTGCATGCTTAGCCTATCACTGGATATGCCCAAATCCCATGTCCCTGCAGATGTGACTATGCAAATGATCTTCTTGGGGTTTGGATACTTGTCAGGTTCTTGTGGCCTGGTTTGGCCTCTGTTGGAAACAGGATGCTGGGCTTGATGGACCCTTGGTCTGACCCAGCATGGCAATTTCTTATGTACTTATGATGTACCGCCAGATAGAAGAATGAGAAGGAGCAGAAACTAAGTAACATGGTTTGTAATTCTCTTCTCCTAGTTGCTGTTTTCTATATGAATACAAGGCAGTTTTATTATATAATAATTTAAATAATAATAATAATCATAATAAAAAAACAGCATAGTTACCTTTCATTCACCTGCAGTAAAAAAACAAAACAAAACACAAAAGGCACTAAAGTTTGTAGGATGAAAGTGCAGCTTTCTGGGACATTCCCAGGGCAGAATTAGCTCTATGAAGTGAGAGGGCAAGGAGCCCACTGGAGGGCAGGCGTTTAGAAAGGTAGAGCTTATCAGGAAGATCAGTCAGCATAGTCTTACTCCGCTCAGGTCACAGCTAGTTTATGTATGCTGATTGTTTGTTTATTTTATTTTTAACTTGGTCTGCACATTTTTCATACAGTAGAGAAAGAAAGCCCAAGCCATTTTGCTACAGTAGAAATTGATTCTACTTTCACCTTCAATGCGCTCTACTTCTTATTCCTGAACAAGTTCCCAGCCTGCGAAAGTACAAAAAAAGTATGCGAGTGAAAAAAAAAAAAAAGAGAGAACAGTGGAACTGATTCTAAGGAGGGCTCCCGAGCCCAGAGGGTTGGAGGCGGGTGTTGACAGGGTGCTGTGTGTGAGAGAGAGTGATTAGCATCCAGCCAGCGCCGCCTGCCTCTGTCTGCGCTGGATTCGGTGCCCTGCCCTGGACCCGATCCAAACTCTCGCATTCCTCGTCCTGCCCTCAGAGGCACCGAGGATGGGCACAGGTCAGGCTCCGCTCCCGCGTTAGCGTGCTTCGCGCAGATCCCTTCCCGCATCAGTGCCCGCTCGAGGCTGCACTCTCCCCCCATCCTTCCTGCCCTTTTCGGCCGCTTGGGAGCTTTCGGGGAGTTGGGTGGGCAATCGCCCGCTCCAGCGCCGCTGCCCCCATGCCCGCGCTGGACCTCAACGGCAGATGAGCCGCTGCCGCTCTGACTCGCAGGATTAAAACAAACAAACAGCGCGCATTTCGGGGAGAGCCGAGCCCTCCATGTGAAACCGCTTCCCGCGGTCTCCCGCTCCGGTGCCTCGGGACCTGCGCTCGGTGCCCGCCCCGTGCCAGCGCCATGCGCCTCCCCCTGCTGTGGCTGCTGCTCCTGGACGTGTGGGACCGGGCGGAAGGGGGCTGCGCCCGGGCGGGCAAGTGCTGCCCGGGCAGGGAGCCGCGCTGCCTGAGCAAGGGCTGGAGGAGCAGCGGGCACTACGGCACCTGCTACTGCGACGAAGCCTGCGCGCTGGCCGCCGACTGCTGCCACGACTACGCGCGCACCTGCCCAGGTAGGAGAAAGCACTGCTGCCAGTGACCCTGGCTCCCAGATGTTCAGCCACCTGCCCGAATAACAAGAGAGGGTTTCTTTTCATTCTAAGCAGGCTAGACTGCTCTAAAGAGTTTAAGGAAATGGGGGGAAAAAAAAAAGATTCTTCCTTTCTAAGCATTGTCTCAGACCCGTCCAAGCGCTGGGCAGGATTAATTACATCGTGTGGGATTTTATTTTCATTGTTTATCAACTTCCAAACGCTGCCTTTACGTTCCTGTCTTCGCCGACCTTTGGCTGTGTAAAGGATTTGTTTTTGCAGCCGGGCGAGCGCCTTCCAGCAGGACCGGCGGAACTTTTCAGAGGAGCTTGTACGGGTCCGTGCGCCAGCGGTGGCGGGACGCGTGCTTGTACTTGTACTTGTGCGTCGGGCTTCAAGGGAGAGAGAGAGCTGAAACGAGGTGGGGGAAAGCGCGCGGGAACGCAGCCGCCCCGTGCTGCATTGTGCACAGATGTGCGAAGGAGTGATCGCTTTAAATATTCCACCATACAGAAAAGAGATTGTGACTTTAGCGGCTAGGATATTGTTAATCCAAAGGGAAGTTAATGCTCCGTTCTTTAACGCTTTCATGTTGGCAGGAAAGTCTTAGGAAGCTATCCTAACATAACGTCGGGAACAGCTGTATCATATGTTGGGTGTAAACCGCTCAATTGTGTGCACTAGCTGTAGCAATCAGGGATACGATTAAGCCATCATTAGTACGGGGAAAAATTCCTCTGTTCTATGGGATTTATGAAAACCTATTCCACTAAGCAAGTGTCTCGAAAGAGCTAGTGAGTGGGAGGCCCGGGGAATGTTTGAATAAGAATTGTGGGCCGCCTTAAAGTAATTACTGCATTGCTTTCTGATGACTGTATAGTTATTAAAGAGAATAGCACATTCAGACCCAAATTCTCTTAGCCTGCTTGGAGATATTCAATGGGAAACAGTTGCTGCATGCTGTTGCATTGAAAATGCAAATGAATAGATAGATTAGACCCCAGCCCCAAACAGCTAGAAGTTCTGGCTGAAGGCTTTCTGTGGTAGTCAAGAAAACCTCCATTGGAACTATTGGGTCTGGAGTTAAAAGGCCTAATGATATGTATGAACAGTGATACCCTAAAAGGTTGAGTAGGAAACTGTCTGAGATGGGCTCAGTGATGAAAGATAAACACGAAAAAGGAAGGCTTCCTCAGTTCAAGAAGATCTACTATGTTTATACTTTTAAATTAAGCAAATGCATCAGAGAGAAAAAGGGACATTGTTAAAGCAGCTGTTCTAGCTATGCCTTCAAAATATCAACTTGCCTGTTTCTGGGCTTTATTGTTTCTCTGGTTAGTCTTTTTTTTTTTCCTAGGGCTCCATTCCTCTTATTTATTATTTTTATATGCTGGTTTACATTCAGGTACTGTAGGTATTTCTCTATCCCCAGAGGGCTTACAATCTTTGTACCTGAGGTAATGAAGGATAAAGTGACTTGTCCAAGGTCACAAGGAGTGACAGCAGGACTTAAACACTGGTCTCCTGGTACATAGTCCACTGCTCTAACCACTAGGCTATTCCTCCTCCCTCCTGCTTATGTCCTAATAACTTTATTTCTTATGTTTACACTTTTTTTTTTTTTGTAATTAAAGGTGTGCACCTTTGATTATGGACACACTACCCCCATGCTTTTTTTTTTTTTAATTCCTCAGTCTCAAGCCTCTTCCAAGGTGAGTTCTCTAGTAGTGGATCAGTGTAATTGGTGCACAGGATTCCAAGATGGTAACAGAAATGTAATAAACATGAAAAATAGGAATTTCAATAATTATTTGTTTTGATTAACAGAAGTATTACTTTTTTTTTTTTTTGCTAGAACTGCTGTTTTAACACAAAGGGAAAAAAGATTTGTGAACACGGACATTAATAAGTGTGACAATAATTGCATTTTTGCAGGGCAGTGTGGAAAAAGGGTAACAGAACTAGACGAGTGCATGGAAAATAAAATTAGTTTCATTTCATTTCGCAAATTGTAGAGTATATTTCATTCTGTCATTTAGTTTCAATTAAAGTTTAGGGGGAAGTAACGCAACCTATTTTGGACTCTGTTCAAGTTTTATAAAAATGTGTAGGCACTGGAGGCAATAGCAACGAAAGACAGTTATGAGTTAATTTTGAAAGGAGTTACCCATGTAAAATTAGCATATACATGTGTAAGTAGCTTGCATTTGCTTACATGCTGTTTTATTTTCAGTTTTGCATGCATAGAAAAGGGGCAGTTTGGGATGCTCTGGGGTAGAGCCAAGAAGTAAGCATGAAAAGTGCTCTTTTATCTCCATGTGTTATGGGAGTCTCTGTTTAGTAGGGATGTGAATCGTTTTTGAACGATTAAAATTATCGTCAGATAATTTTAAAATTGTCCAAAATCGTTAGAGTGCACGATACAATACAAATGCCCCCGATTTATCGTCAGGGGCATTTGTATTGTATTGTTAAATAGGGCGCGGGAAAACCGGCACACCAAAACAACCCTAAAACCCACCCCGACCCTTTAAAACAAATCCCCCTCCCTCCCGAACCCCCCCCCCAAATGTTTTAAATTACCTGGGGTCCAGTGGGGGGGTCCCGGCGCGATCTCCCGCTCTCTGGCCACGGCTGCGTTAAGAGAAATGGCGCCAGTGGCCCTTTGCCCTTATCATGTGACAGGGCAAAGGTAACGCCGATGCCATTTTGGTTCCTGGCTCCCGATGTCACGCGTGCAGGAGATCGCTCCCGGACCCCCGCTGGACCCCCAGGGACTTTTGGCCAGCTTGGGGGGGGCCTCCTGACCCCCACAAGACTTGCCAAAAGTCCAGCGGGGGTCCGGGAGCGACCTCCTGCACGCGGGCCGTATTGCCAATATTCAAAATGGCGCCGGCGCAACCTTTGCCCTCACTATGTCATACAGGTGACTGTACTGGAATCAGGCAGGAACTGTAGCAGGATGCGGGTACTGGAACCAGGCAGGAACTGTAGCAAGCAGGCAGGCAGGAACCAGGCAGGTACTGTAGCAAGCTGGCAGGCAGGAACCAGGCAGGTACTGTGGCAGGAACGGAGCGACGAAGCCAAGCGAGTCACTCCGGGGCACAGCGCAACAGGAAACCGGAAAGCTAACCCGTTGCAAGGCGAAGACTGGATGGCCACAGCCGGCTTATCAAGGCCGCGGCGTCTGACGTCAGGATTTGGGCGGAGTCACCATTGGCTGGAAACGACATAGAAAAGCGCCCAAGTGGCGCACGCGCGCGCCTAAGTGCAGGGCGTCTACGGAGGAGCTCACAACGGCGCAGCCCCAGCGGGAACGCCACCATCCAGGCCGCAAACTAGGCCTCAGGGAACGGGAGCTGGTCTGGGAGCCCGGAGGTAAGGGTCTGGCCGCGGTGCTCGCGGCCAGAACCGCAACAGTACCTCCCCTCTTACGCCCCCTCTTAGCCGGTCCGGGTTTACTTGGATGGTCCAAATGGAACTGCCGTAGTAAGTCCTTGCAAAGGATGTTACGGGCCGGTTCCCAAGCATTATCCCCGGATCTGCAGCCTTTTAGTTTAGTTTAGTTTAGTTTATTGTTGTTTATATTCCGATGACTCAGACTAACCATCACACCGGTTTACAAGTTAGGGTACAAGAAATACAATAGTTCATAAAAGAGTAACAGCTAAAATTACACAGAATAAAATCATAAATAGCTGTTAAGAACAAAATATAAGTTTCTACTTAGAACTGTAAAATTAACTATAAAATGTATACAATAAATTTAAAACTAATATAAAGTATTTAAAATATTTAAAATATTGGTAGCCTTTGCAATATAAAAATATTGTAGAAAGTATTGTGCTATCTGTTCAATTATTGCATCATGCTTTTATCTGAATTTTCATTCTCCATAAATGCGCACTTATAGTTCCCAGGCAAGCAAGTATTCCCATCGGCGTTGATGAAACCGGACATCCAATACTTCACGCACTTGATACGTGACCCCGTCCAGTACTGATGGATCCGATGGTTCAGGAGCAGTACCTGGATAACACAAGAGGCTTCAGCAGTGACACACGAAACATGTCATGTATGCGCATGGAGGAGGGTAGGCGCAGATGATACGAGACTGCTCCCACTCGTTCGGCGAAAAGGCCCACAGAATTTCGGAGCTAGTCTTCTAGATGGAATACGTAGCAGTAGATTTCTGGTGCTAAGCTAGACACGATCTCCTGGGAGGAAGATGGGTGCTGGCTGACGATGCCTATCTGCCCACTTCTGGGCGACCAGAGCGGCTTTACGGATCTTTTCCTGGGTAGAGATCCACAAGGACCGAAGCCGATGAGCAGAGAGTTGCACTGCCGGGAGTGCACTAGGTTCAGGCGAAGGTAAAGGCGGACGAAGTTGCTTCCTATAAACAACGAGGAACGGCGAACTTCCAGTGGCGGTATGCGTGTGATTATTATACGAGAACTCCGCCCACGGGAGTAGTTCGGCCCAATTATCTTGTCGTTCGTTCACAAAGGCACGGAGAAAGGTCTTCAGGGTTCGATTGGTTCATTCTGTTTGCCCATTACTTTGAGGATGGAACGCTGATGAAAGACTAAGTTGCACCTTGAAGCGTTTACAGAGGGCTCTCCAATAACGAGCTGTAAACTGTGGTCCTCGATCGGAGACTATATCCTGCGGGAGACCGTGAAGTCTAAAAATATGCTGGGCGAACAGGCCAGCCAAGTCAGGAACAGAAGGTAGCTTAGGCAGAGGGACAAAGTGCGCCATCTTGGAAAATCGGTCCACGGTTACCCAAATGACCAAATTACCTCCTGAGGCAGGAAGGTCCACGACGAAGTCGGTAGAAATGTGGGTCCAAGGTTCCACCGGGATGGGTAATGGTTGCAACAAACCCCTGGGCTTCCCGATAAGCAGTTTTTGAACCGCACAGGTAGGGCATGAGCCCACAAAGGCTTGGTCATCTTGGCCATCAGTAAAAATGGTTTAACAGGTCCAAAGTCCCTTTCCAACCAGCATGGCCCCCAGTGAGGTAGTCATGGGCCCAGGTGAGAACTGCTCTTCGGGAGCGACGTGGAACCACGGTCTTTTCTTGAGAGGACACTGAGGTTAAAGCAAGGCTTACATTTTCAGGATCCAGGATACATTGAGGTGTATCAGGAGTCTCTTCCACTTCAGAAGAGTGCATCAGCTCGAACGTTCTTTGACCCGGGTCTATAGCGTAACGTAAAGTCAAACCGGTCAAAAAACAGTGACCACCGGGCTTGTCTTGGATTCAAGCGTTGGGCTTGCTTCAGAAATGCTAGGTTTTTGTGATCGGTGTAAATTGTAACTGGGTGGTTGGCTCCTTCCAACCATTGTCTCCATTCCTCTAGAGCAAGTTTCACAGCTAGCAACTCCTTGTCACCAACACAGTAGTTGCTCTCCGCCGGGGAGAATTTCCTTGAGAAAAATGAACAAGGCAACAGATGTCCAGAATCAGAGTACTGACTCAGTACTGCCCCCACAGCCACATTGGAGGCATCAACTTCCACCACGAAGGACCGGCTGGGACATTTTTTCAAAGCTACACTTTTCCAGCTTTGCGTAGAGACCATGCTCCCTAAGTATCTGGAGCACTTGACGGACATGCTGACAGTGTGATGACAGATCCCGGGAGTAGATTAACACATCATCGAGATAAACAATTACACAGGTGTTCAGAAGGTCCCGCAACACCTCATTCATCAGGTGCTGGAACACCGCCGAGGCATTACATAAACCGAAAGGCATTACGAGGTACTCGTAATGCCCGTCGCTGGTATTAAACGCGGTCTTCCACTCGTCTCCGGGGCGGATCCTGACTAAATTGTACACTCCTCGCAAGTCCAACTTTGTGAAGATCTTTGCTCCTTGAAGCCAATCAAGGAGCTCCGGGATTAACGAGAGCGGGTAATGGTCTCGCTTGGTAATAGAATTTAGGCCTCGATAGTCTATGCACGGCCGTAATGAGCGGTCTTTCTTGCTGACAAAAAAGAACCCTGCCCCTGCAGGCAACTTGGACGGGCGGATAAAGCCCTTGGCCAGATTCTCCGCAATATATTTGGGCATGGCCCGGGTCTCAGGTATAGATAAGGGATAGACCCTTCCTCGAGGAGGCATAGTACCAGGTAGCAAGTCTATAGCACAGTCATACGGACGATGTTGCGGAAGGATCTCCGCCTTGGTTTTAGAGAATACGTCTGTGAAGTCCTCATATGGTGCAGGAGGACCCACGGCAGAGTGCATCAAGGGAAGTGAGGAAGTCTTAGGCACTTTCATACAATTAGCTAGGCAAAAAGGACTCCATTTGACAATCTGGATCGTAGGCGAGTGTTTCTGTAACCACGGCAAGCCTAGCACCACAGGGTGGACAGCCTTCTCCAAGACTAGGAAGGGTATCTCCTCCATATTGATCGCCCCGGTCCGGACTGTAATGGGTGCGGTGGACATCTGGACAGGTCCAGGAAGAAGCGTCCCCCTGGATAGAGGTAATTCGTAACGGGATCTCCCGTCTGTGCGTCGGGATTCGCAGCTGGGAAACTAAGTCCTGCAGGATAAAATTACCTCCAGCTCCGGAGTCCAGGAACGCCATAGTCTCAAAGGAGCCCCCGGGATATTCCAAGGTAACCGGGACAGTACATTGAGGAGCTATAGCACAGCCTAGGAGGAGCTCCTCCCAACCTCCTAGGCTTTGGTGTTTTCCGCACGCTTCTGGCAGCGTGCCAAGAAGTGGCCCTTCTGGCCACAATACAAGCACAACTTCAACGAACGGCAACGTTGCCTTTCTTCAGCAGAAAGCGGGGCCCGACCCAGCTGCATGGGTTCGCAGGTGGGAGCATCCGGTCGAGGAATCTTGAGCAAGGACACAGGTCTCGGCCCACGAACCGGACTGTAGTGAGAGGGCCGTTGCTCCTTGGCCCATTGCTGTAGGCGGCGATCAATGCGGGCAGCCATCTCAGTCAAGGCATTGAGGTCCTCCGGCAGATCTCGGGCCGCAATTTCATCCTTTATGCATCCGGAGAGGCCTTCCAGGAAGATTACCTTAAGATTACCATCTTGCCAACCTACTTCTTGGGCCAGCGTCCTAAAGGCCATTGCGTAATCTGCCAGGGAGCGAAGCCCCTGACGAAGTTGCAGCAGCTCAGACGTAGCCATGGCTACTCAGGTGGGCTCATCGAAGGCCTGGCGAAAGTTCGTGATGAACTGTTGTAGGTCCGTTAACAAAGAATCATTGTTCTCCCAGAGGGGAGAAGCCCAAATTAAGGCTTTCCCATCAAGCAGGGACAGGATATATGCCACTTTCACCGCATCAGAGGGGAACTGCTGGGGCAGCAAAGAGAACCGAACAAAACATTGGTTCAGAAAGCCGCGGCAGGTCCTTACATCACCAGCGTAGGGGGAGGGTGCTGGCAGCTGTGTCGCAGAAGAGTCCGGGGCCTCGGGTACCCGGTCTGGAGCCGAAGCGGCCCTGGCATCCAAACGGGATGACAACTCCCCTACCGAACTGGTAAAGACCTCGAGGTACTGTTTTTGGTACTGCAGCTGCTGGGCCAACCCAGGCAGGTCCAAGGGGACAGGCGCATCTGCCGAGTCCATGGCCTTGCAATCTGTTATGGGAGTCTCTGTTTAGTGGACCCTTGGGCCGACCTGCTGGAGACTTGGAAAGGTGGACAATGTCTCTGTTGCAAGCAGGCCGGGAGGCAGATGTTCAGGCAGGACGTAGATGCTCTTCACCCTGGAAGCTGGCACTCCCCTGGGAGGAGCCTGTAGGAGCCCAACCGCTGGGACTTAGGTGGCTTCACCCTTGAAAGCCGAAGCCCCCCGGGAGGAGCCTGTAGGGGCCCGGCCACTGGGACTTAGGCGAGTTGAGGATCAGGACAGGTAACTGGAACCAGACTAAGACAGTAGCAATACTGTAAGTGGGTTTGGGTTCTGGAACCAGGCAGGAACTGTAGCAGGATGCGGGTACTGGAACCAGGCAGGAACTGTAGCAAGCAGGCAGGCAGGAACCAGGCAGGTACTGTAGCAAGCTGGCAGGCAGGAACCAGGCAGGTACTGTAGCAGGAACGGAGCGACGAAGCCAAGCGAGTCACTCCGGGGCACAGCGCAACAGGAAACCAGAAAGCTAACCCATTGCAAGGCAAAGACTGGATGGCCGCGGCCGGCTTATCAAGGCCGCGGCGTCTGACATCAGGATTTGGGCGGAGTCACCATTGGCAGGAAACAGCCTAGAAAAGTGCCCAAGTGGCACGCACGCACGCCTAAGTGCAGGGCATCTACGGAGGAGCTCGCAACGGTGCAGCCCCAGCGGGAACGCTACCATCCAGGCCGCAAACTAGGCCTCAGGGAACGGGAGCTGGTCCGGGAGGCCGGAGGTAAGGGTCTGGCCTCGGTGCTCACGGCCAGAACTGCAACACCTTGGGGAGAACAATTTTTTCTTTGGAAAATTTATTAGCTGGATATTATGTTGGTGAACCACATTTTCGAAGTTTTCCACCTTATTTTGCAGACACTGATGACCTCTAGATATAATTTTCACCAAATCCTGTCTCTAGCTTCAAATTGTTCCACTTTCAGAAATATTTCAGTTATTTGAGCTTGTGAAGCACCAACTTGTCAATAACTCTTGATGCCTAGAAACAAATTGTACCCAGACCATAACTCTACAACACCCCACTCACTCACTGTGTAATAAATAATTTATATGGGATGAGATAGGTTTCACACATAATCTGTTGCCTGCCTCCATGGCCTTGCTCACAGAATTTCTTTAAATGTAATCATGAAGGCTTGCTGTGGTGATTTCCTGGGAGCCAGTGAACGCTGCTCTAATTTCTTTCTACTCACCTGCCGGCCCCCGACGTTCGAGGGAGGAGCCCTAGCTAACGTCAATAACAGCGGCGTCTGCCTGGTGAGCTGTGCTTGCTGTAGTGATTTCCTGGGAGCCAGTGGATGCTGCTCTAATTTCTTTCTACTCACCTGCCGGCCCCCGACGTTCGAGGGAGGAGCCCTAGCTGACGCCAATAACAGCGGCGTCTGTACAGCGCGTCGCCAAAGCCGCATGCCTAAGGGGCGCGCGGCTTTGCCCGGATTCGCCTGGATTCCGGAGGAGGTTTTTAACTGAGAAAACAGCAGCCAACTGAGACCGAAAGCTCAAACAATTGTGTCTCCAAAGGACAACTTCTTTTGTTCAGGTACAATTTCTTTATTTTCTTTTGGCAGTCCCTCCTTCTGGTATGCCACATACCAAAAGAAAGGGGAAAACATCGACGTCCACTCCTGTAGTGAGTGGTAATCAGCCAAGTGAACTCTTTGGAAAAACTGTATTAGTTTCACCAGGAGGGGAAGTCGCTGGAGGCTCTGGCCATGAGCAGGGTCAGAGTTCCTTGACTTATGAGACATCATTAAGCCCTGGTGCCCCCTTAACTCCAGAACCACCTACAGGAAGAGGAGGAGAAGGAGGAGAAGTTTCCTTGGAGGAGTCTAAATTGAAATTGACTGTGGTACCAATAAGTCCTGAAATGGTAACTAAGGATAAAGGGATATTGGGAACTCAGGCGGGACTGGTAGAAGATATCCAAGTAATAACTCCGAAAAAATTTACTCTGGAGGAAATAGGAAGCATTATATTTTCGATGCAAAAATCAATAAATGATTTAGCAAAAACAGTTCAGGACGGTATGAATAAAAATTTGGTCTTACAGTTAAATATTGAAAAGTTAGATGGATCAGTTAATAACTTAACTACAAAAATCGTTGAGATTGAGAAAACTCAATTTAATTTAATTAAATCTGAAAAGATACAAATAGACAAAATGGAACAATTGGAAAACCAAATTAAAAGAGTAAATCTGAGGATTTTAAACTTCCCTAGAACCCATCTATTATCCCCAAAGGAACTGTTCTAGAGTTATCTTAGAAACATATTAAAATATACAGATAAGGAATTGCCTTTGCTGTCTGGAATTTATTATACTACTCAATTTGCAAGTGTGGGAGAAAATCAGGATCAAATGCAGGGAGAGTTAGAGGAAGATATAAATTTGTCGGAACTCTTGGAAAAATCATCCGATATGGAAATTAAATCTAGATCAACATTGATAGTACAATTTGTAGACATATCAGAGAGAGATTCTATATTTAGATCGTATTTTAAATATCAGAAATCTACTTTTCATGGATTTCCAGTTAGAATCTTTCCTGATATTGCCTATAGTACACAACTTAGAAGAAAGGAGTTTTTAGCATTACGAGTTAAAGTTATCCAGAGAGGTGCTAAATTTCTCCTACGATTTCCATGTTGTTGTTTAGTAGTTCATCAGAATACGAGATACATGTTTAACCAGCCTGACCAGTTACGCTCATATCTGGGTTCTTAACCCTATAGTTATCCTTAGTAGGGGTATAAAGTTAAGTAAAATACAGTTGACACAATGTTAAGTGATTTTCTTTGATTATTCTGCTCAAGTTGATTCTAGGCTTATTAGGTCTCTTTAATTACTTATAGAAAGATTTCTAGGTTTTCACAGATTGTATGGGTAATTATTATTGTTATGATAAATTTTCTATGTAATTTTGATGCAAATACAAATGTGTGATATCTTAATGAAAATGTAATGCTTAATAAAAATAAAATAAAAAATAAATAAATGTAATCATGAACCTACCTCCTTCCCAACCACAATTGAAATTTTTATTAAATCTTTTTCTATTTTTACTCTGTGTTAAAAAGTATAATCTCTTATGAGAACATTTTTGCATATGTTTCCAGCGCCAACTAAACCGGTTTTTCACACAACCCCACTTTAATTGCTAATACTCTTTAAATGTCCCGAACACTTAGTTGTCAAATTCTCCCAACATGGCCATGTTTCGAAAAGAAAGATTTCTTCATCAGGGGAGTCCTCATTTCATCTCATCTCTTCACTGTCGGGTTTCATTGCTAGGTACGAATGGCGTTCTCAATTTTTTTCTCTCTCACAAACGTTCTTTTAAACTGGTCAGCAGATTTAAATTGCACCAATGGAGAGTTACTTAGTCATACATCACCACAACTCGAACCTATCGCATTCTGATGCTACCTCCTATGTAAAGGCACTCCCATAACCTATTTATATTAATGAAGCCCATTCAATTTCTTCATTCAGACCCTGGGGAGTTACACTTTTGAGTTTAAAAATCCAGTGCTGTTCACAGTAATTTAAACTTTTCTTCAGATCTCCTCCTCGAACGTTTTCCTCCACCATATCAATAATTGTCCACTGAAGCTGCTCAAACTGATGATTCTGATTTATGCAATGTTCAAACAGCAGGGCCTCCATCGTTCTAGTATTAAGTCTCGATCTGTGTTCAATTAATCTGGTTTCTTTGGCCCTTGATGTCTGCCCTACATAAATCTTTGGGCAAGAACATTGAATGATATATACCACATTCTTGGAAGCACAATTGGAGTCTCTCCTTCTTTTTACATGATATCCTGTAACTGGCTCCTGCCATTCAACTCCCTCTATCGTTATCTTACGCAAATCGCATCGAGTAAACTGTCTATGTTGACCCTGATTTGGTGCATTGGTTATTCCACTCATAATATCTGCATGGACTACCAGGTCCCTAATATTTGGGCCCCTGGTCGTAGCGATGAGAGGTCTCTCTTCAAACTCCTTATGCATCGATAAGATGTGCCAATGTTTACGTATCGAAGATATAATTGATGCTGTAGCTGTACTTTGGGGCAAAAAATGGTAGATTTAACATGCTTGACCAGGGTTCGGTGGCAGCTGGAAGAGATTGGAGGAGTCCCCATGGATGGCCAGTCAGGGATTTTTGCTCTGCACAGATGGGACAGGAGTCCACATAACTGCGGGAATCTTTAACCATGCTAGGCCACCAATAATGTCTTCTTAACATCTCAAGGGTCCAAGGCCGGCCAACTTCGAGTTGTGGGCCCAGCAGAGGATGCGTTCCCGGAGATGGCGAGGGACCACCGTCTTCCCGGCTGGTATCGTGTTGGTCACTGAGAGGGTTATGCAAACTGGGTCGATGATGTGTCTAGAGATTTCGGCGTATCTTCTGGCTCGAGGGAGTGAGAGAGAGCCTCTGCTTGGGTGTTCTTGGCTACTGGATGGTAATGGAGTTCAAAATGGAAGCGTTCAAAGAACAACGCCCAGCGGGCCTGTCTAGGATTCAGAAGTTGGGCTTCCTTAAGATGTTCAAGATTCTTGTGGTCTGTAAATATCATGAACTTATGCTGTGCTCCTTCTAACCAGGGACTCCATTCCTGAAGCGCCAGTTTCACAGCTAAGAGTTCATGATCCCCAATCATGTACTTTTGCTCTGCAGTGGAAAACTTATGCAAGTAGAATGAGCAGGGTACTAAGACCCCCCTTGGAGGAATACTGGCTCAGGACCACCCCTGCTCCAATGGCAGAGGCATCAACTTCGACAATGAAGGGGCGGTTAGGATCTGGATGACATAGACATGGTCCATTGCAGAAGGCCTCTTTCAAGGCATGGAAAGCAGATTGAGCCTTGGGGCTCCAAACCTGAAGGTTACTACCTTTCCTAGTCATGGCCATGAGTGGAGCAGCTAGCGTGGAGTAGTTAGCAATTAAGTTCCTGTAAAAATTTGTAAATCCAAGCAATCTTTGCAAGGCGCGGAGGCCTACTAGCATAGAGGTGATTGTCTCTGAGGCGCTGGAGGACGGTTTGAACATGTGAGCGGTGGGACGTTAGGTCTTTGGAAAAGATCAGTATATCGTCCAGATATACCACAACAAATGAGTATAGTAGGCCCCAGAAGATCTCATTCATCAAACGCTGAAAGACCGCAGGGGCATTACAAAGTCCGAAAGACATTACTGCGTACTCGTAGTGGCCGTCCCTTGATTTGAAGACGGTCTTCCAGATGTCTTCAGGCTGGATTCGTACAAGATTGTATGCCCCTTGGAGATCTAACTTTGCAAAGATCTGGGCTCCTTGTATGCAATCAAATAGTTCACAAATGAGTGGCAGAGGACAACGATCCTTGCAAGTCATGGCGTTTAGCCCATGGTAGTCGATGCAAGTTTACATCTGCCATCTTTCTTCTTCACGAACAAGAATCGGCTCCTGCCAGGGAATCGGAGAGTCTTATGAATCCTTTATTCAGGTTCTCTTTAATGTACACTGACATAGCTTGGGTTTCCGGAAGAGAGAGGGGATAGGTTCTGCCTTTGGGAGGCATGGTGCCCGGTAGGAGCTCAATGGGACAATTGAATTTTCGGAGCAGAGGCAGAATGTCCGCATTTTGTTTGGAGGACACATCTTTGAAGTCAGAATATGGAGCAGGTAACCCGGTAAGGGTTGTAGCGTTCAGGACAGTAACTGCTGGAGACACTTGTCACAGACAGCGGTTCTGGCACTGGAGTCCCCACTGAATTAACTGCAGGGATTGCCAGTCGAAGTGGGGTGCATGTACCTGGAGCCAAGAAAGTCCTAGGATTACCGGATGCGTGGAACGCTTCAAGATGAACAGAGAGATTTCTTCTTCATGGAAAGTTCCCATTCTCTGTCTATGGGAAAAATGCTTAGTAAATGAGGCTCTAGGTTTCTACCAGAACCCCAGGAGATAAATCTTCAGGATCTAAATATGAAGGGCTGGCAAGCAGGTTTGCCCGGGATATAGGGGAGGCCATGTATTCAGCTCAAGTGGGGCTGGAGTAGACATTTCTGTCCCAGTCGGCACCTGGGAGGCAGCAGCAAGATTGCAGGTAGAAGAGGGAAAAGGCTGCATAGAGGTGGGTTGAGGATGAGTGCTGGTGCTGCAGGGGAGAGTGGAGGATAGTAGGAGGGGGTGAAGGAGGAGAATGAAAGGCTTGCAGGGGCTGAGAGTGGAAGAAGAGGGAAAGAGCTGCATTTAGGAAGGGCAAAAGGGAGATCAAAATGAGTAGAGCAAGGATTTTGGCAGTTAATGGAATTTCACAAAACCTTTCCTGCTAATGTGCAATTTTAAGGGTCTCTTAAAATCTGGGCAATGTTCTCTCAACCTAGCCTGATGTTACCCAGGTAGAGAGCCCATCAAGTTAGTTTGAGAGAACATTGCACAAATCTCATCTTTGGGTGAGTTTCCTCACTCCGAAAGTCATCAAATCTTCACAAGAGTGCACGGTTCTGTTCGCACGTCGCACTCTGAATGTCAAAGTGGCCCCCTAACCTCTACACTAATACCTAAACCTCATCTTGAGTAGCTAGGTGGGCCTCATATAGAGGTATAAATACCTACCTAGTATGAGGGCCTTATAGCTAGGTGCTCTCTCTCTCTCATAAGAACATAAGAAAATGCCATACTGGGTCAGACCAAGGGTCCATCAAGCCCAGCATCCTGCTTCCAACAGTGGCCAATCCAGGCCACAAGAACCTGGCAAGTACCCAAAAACTAAGTCTATTCCATGTTACCATTGCTAATTGCAGTGGCTATTCTCTAGGTGAACTTAATAGCAGGTAATGGACTTCTCCTCCAAGAACTTATCCAATCCTTTTTTAAACACAGCTATACTAACTGCACTAACCACATCCTCTGGCAACAAATTCCAGAGTTTAATTGTGCGTTGAGTAAAAAAGAACTTTCTCCGATTAGTTTTAAATGTGCCCCATGCTAACTTCATGGAGTGCCCCCTAGTCCTTCTACTATCCAAAAGAGTAAATAACCGATTCACATCTACCCGTTCTAGACCTCTCATGATTTTAAACACCTCTATCATATCCCCCCTCAGTCGTTTCTTCTCCAAGCTGAAAAGCCCTAACCTCTTTAGTCTTTCCTCATAGGGGAGTTGTTCCATTCCCCTTATCATTTTGGTTGCCCTTCTCTGTACCTTCTCCATCGCAATGATATCTTTTTTGAGATGCGGCAACCAGAATTGTACACATTTGTACAATTCTGGTCGCCGCTTTGTATTCAAGGTGCGGTCTCACCATGGAGCGATACAGAGGCATTATGACATTTTCCGTTTTATTCACCATTCCCTTTCTAATAATTCCCAACATTCTGTTTGCTTTTTTGACTGCCGCAGCACACTGAACCGACGATTTCAATGTGTTATCCACTATGACACCTAGATCTCTTTCTTGGGTTGTAGCACCTAATATTTTTATTTATTTATTTATTTAAGGTCTCTTTTATACCGACATCCGTTGACACATCGTATCGGTTTACAAAAAACAAAAACTTTTGGGCGGAGCCCTTACATATAACAGCGGAAAAAGATTAACTTTTGGGCGGAGCCCTTACATATAACCAATAGAGTACATTAAACAGGGGGGTGAAAACTAGATATAAAATATAAATCAATATGAGTAAACCAACTATATACACAGATAAGCGAGTTCAAAGTACAAAATCAGCAGGCAAATTCTTAGTCATAAATCGAAAAGGCATTCATAGTCATAGCTCGAGGAGTAGATATTATAGAGAAATTCTATAATAGAGGAATTCTAAGTGGTGGGGGGTGATATGGAGTAGGCTTTCTGGAAAAGCCAGGTTTTCAGTTTTTTTTTTAATTTGGGTGTATGTGTCTCTAGGCGTATATCATGGGGTAGGGAGTTCCATAAGGTGGGGCTGGCGAGGGAAAAAGCTCTGCTAATAGTAGAGGAGAGTTTGAAAGTTTTGATGGGTTGGGCACGAAGGGTTCCTTGAAGGGCTGGGCGGGTGGGTCTGTTGGAGGTGCGGGGGAGGAGGGGGGGTTGATCCAGTTGAGGTTGGAGTTTAACAGACTTTTATGAATGATGGAGAGTGCTTTATAAAGAATTCGTGAGTTTATTGGGAGCCAATGTAGTTCTATGAGTGTGGGGGTAATATGGTCTCTTTTTCTTGTGTTTGACAGTATCCTAGCGGCGGCGTTTTGCAAAAGTTGTAAAGGCTTGGTATGTATTGCAGGGATGCCGAGGAAGAGAGCGTTACAATAGTCTATTTTAGACAAAATGATAGACTGGAGAACTGTGCGGAAGTCAGAGAAATGAAGCAGGGGTCTGAGTTTTTTTTTATCGTTTGAAGCTTAAAGTAGCATTCCTTTAGGATGGATTTAATGAATGGTTTAAAGGTGAGATGATTGTCAATAAGGACACCAAGGTTGCGAGTGTGCGGGGGGAAAGTGGTAGATGAGTATGCAAATGGAATGTCTGGGAACGGATGCCTGTTAGATATGATTAATAGTTCAGTTTTGTTGGGATTTAGAGCTAGATGCATGTCATTGAGAAGTTGGTTGATGGAGGAGAGACAGGATTCCCAGTTCTGTAGCGCAGTTTGTAGAGAGTCAGAGAATGGGAAAATGAGTTGCACATCGTCAGCATATATGAAATGCTTGATGTGAAGGTTAGTGAGAAGCGTGGTAAGGGGAAGCATGTATATATTAAAGAGGGTAGAAGAGAGGGAGGATCCTTGGGGCACACCTTGAGGGAGACTGATGGGGTCAGATTCATTGTTGTCCACTAAAACAGTAAAGAAGCGATTTTGGAGGTACGATTGAATCCAGGTGAGGGCATTGCCAGTAATCCCGATACTCTTCAAGATGTTGAGGAGGACATCGTGATTGACTGTATCAAATGCAGCAGAAATGTCAAGCATGGCAATCAGGTAAGAGGATCCTGAGTCGGTTCCTCTGATGAGAGTATCATGTAGGGAGAGCAGTAGGGTTTCAGTACTTAAATGCTTCCTGAAACCGTGTTGGGTGGACGGGAGAGTATTGTTCTGTTCTAGGTGATCAGATAGGCGTGAATTAACTAGTTTTTCTAGGACTTTAGCTAGGAGGGGTAGATTGGAGACAGGTCTGTAATTAGATAGGGTGGCAAGGTCAAGATTGGGTTTTTTGAGTAGCGGTTTCACAATTACACAATGTTGGAACCCAACATTGTGTAATTATAGCATGGGTTATTTTTCCCTATATGCATCACCTTGCACTTATCCACATTAAATTTCATCTGCCATTTGGATACCCAATTTTCCAGTCTCACAAGGTCTTCCTGCAATTTATCACAATCTGCTTGTGATTTAACTATTCTGAACAATTTTGTGTCATCTGTAAATTTGATTATCTCACTCGTCGTATTTCTTTCCAGATCATTTATAAATATATTGAAAAGTAAGGGTCCCAATACAGATCCCTGAGGCACTCCACTGTCCACTCCCTTCCACTGAGAAAATTGTCCATTTAATCCTACTCTCTGTTTCCTGTCTTTTAGCCATTTTGCAGTCCATGAAAGGACATCGCCACCTATCCCATGACTTTTTACTTTTCCTAGAAGCCTCTCATGAGGAACTTTGTCAAACGCCTTCTGAAAATCCAAGTATACTATATCTACCGGTTCACCTTTATCCACATGTTATTAACTCCTTCAAAAAAGTGAAGTAGATTTGTGAGGCAAGACTTGCCCTGGGTAAAGCCATGCTGACTTTGTTCCATTAAACCATGTCTTTCTATATGTTCTGTGATTTTGATGTTTAGAACACTTTCCACTATTTTTCCTGGCACTGAAGTCAGTCTAACCTGACTGTAGTTTCCCGGATCGCCCCTGGAGCCCTTTTTAAATATTGGGGTTACAAGCTCTCTCTCTCTCCAGCTGAAAATGCTGTTTGCAAAAACATCACAAAGTGTGATAAAACCATATCACACAGCTTAACCAAATGAAAAAGGTGTTGTTAAAATCCACGCAATATGGCTTTGCAAATTGCGAAGCTGGCCCACTTGGCCAGAAATCCCACCCCAAACTCCTCCCCTTTTCCTAATTTGCATCGCACCAAGTGTTATGGTGTTTTCACAAGCGTTAAAGGTGCTTTTGATTGCGTTAAAGGGGCTTTTTCGCATGTGAAAATGCCATATAGCACTTTGATAAATGACCCCCATAGTTTGTTAAGTAGAAAGACTCAGGTCCATCAAATTAAATATTTTCTAATTGCCTAATTTATCTGCTCTAACTGGTAATCCAGAAAAAGACAAAAAAAAAAATATTCTATGCATCTATAGCAAATTCTGCTGTAGTTCAGTGGTGTAGCCAGAATTTTGGGTGACCTAAGGTTAACATGGGTGGGCAGTAGATATACAGGTCTAGACCCTACTAGTTGTATTCTTATTTATAAATAATGCCTTAGAGTGCACCTGACAATGGATTTCTATGTAGCCTGTAATAGCCATCATACATCATGAGTGACACTTTAAATATTTTAATTCTATTATTTCAAGCACTTACCAACATTAAAAATGCTCTATTAATCTGTATTAATTTTGTATTTATTGCAGTTTATAAATATACAATATCATACAAAAAATAAACATAGAACACTTAACAGAAACATCAGATCCAATCATGCAATAAAACAAATATCAATGTATTCTTTTATGACTCCTCTTTCAAAAAATGCAGAGAATATCATAACTACAATAAAACAGCAATAATCATAAGAACTTAAGATTTGCAACAGCTCTGTCACACATGCACAACACAGATAAACCCTTACCTAATACAGAATAAGGTACTACAAATTAGAAACAGAAGCATGCAGAAAAAAAAATAAAATGGAAAGCCTGAGAAACCATATTCTGTGAACCCTGGAATATTGAAGAAAAAGCAAATGTATAAGACATGCACTTTACCAAAGATTTCATATTCCAATTGCTGAAAGTCAGAATAATTTTTTTTTTACCTTTGTTGTCTGATCTTATTTTTTTTATTGGTTGGTCCCAGTCTCTTTTTTCCCCTCTTTTTTCAGGGTCTCTTTTATTCTGTTTCTTCTGTCTCCTCCTGCCTTCTTTCTTTCTTTCTTCAAACACATACATGGCATTCTCTCACATGCACTTTCTCACACACATGCTTTCTCTCACACAGGCTCCCACTCCTACACACTCTCTCTCACTCAGGCTCCCATTGTCATTTGCTTAGTCTTACTTCAGGATTTACTTTCACATTTTCTCTCACACATAGTCTCCCAATCCCAACAAACACACACTCAAACTGACACACATAGGCTCTCATTTTCATATGCTATTACATGCAGGCTCCCATTCTCACAATCACAGGCTCTCACTCCCACTCTCACATGCTCTCTCTCACACGCAGGATCCCATTCACACACACACACATACACACATGCACACAAACTCTCATTCTTGCATGTTCTCTCACATACATGCTTCTACTCCCACACACACACACACTCACACACAGGCTGTCACTCTCAAATGCTCTTACACTCAGTCTCTCACTCTCACAAGCTCTTTCTCACACACAGTTTCCCATTCCCATACATACAGGCTCCCGCTCTCACATGCTCTCTCTCTCACACAGTCTCCCATTCTCTCCCTCACACACATAGGTTCTCACTCTTACATGCTCTCTTGCATGCAGGTTCATTTCCCACCACACACACACATGATCTCACTCTCACATGCTCTTTCATGCAGGCTTTCATTCTCACAAACACACAGGCACTCACTCTCATATAATCTCTCTCACACACATGCTCCCATTCCCCCCCCCCATAGATACACACACTCTCACTCTTACATACTCTTGCTCACGCATGTTCACATTCTCACACAAACACACAGGCTTTCACATGTACTATCTCTAACACACACATTCTCACACCCACATGCTCTCTCTCATGCACACAGATCTTATACCCACATGCTCTCTTTCACATATCCCCACACCCCAGGCACGTTCCCATTCACACACATACTCACAGGGAAACTCCCATTCACACACACACACACACACACACACACACACACACAGGCAGCTTCCCATTCACACCCCCACCAGGCAGGCTCCCATTCACCCCCCCCCCCCCCACCAGGCAGGTTCCCATTCACCACCCTCCCCCGCCAGGCTCCCATTCACCCCCCCCTCACCAGGCAGGTTCCCATTCACCACCCTCCCCCGCCAGGCAGGCTCCCATTCACACACAAACCCTCAGGAAGGATCTGAATCACCGCCCCCAGCAGGCTTCTAGTCTCATACACATACACACACAAACACCCAGGCAGGGTCCTATTCACATGCACATACAGGCAGACTCTTGTTTACTCAAACACATAGCCCCAGGCAGGCTCCTATTCACACATACTCCCCAGGCAGGCTCCCATTCACTTACACACACCCAAGCACAGACAGGCTCTCATTCACTCACACTTTCAAATACAAAATACAGGCAGGCTGCCATCAGGAGCAGAAGGGGGAGCCCATTCTGCTGCTCCTCCTCATGTGCTGGCCTTGAGGTATTCAAGACTCATGGGGCTAGTACTTCCTCTATCCTGATCTTGTGTATCACGAGATCAGCATAGACCACCTGCTGGCCACACATTTTTTGAATGCCACAGAGCCAGCACAAGTGGAGGAGTAGAAAAATGGGCTCCCTCCCAGTAAGGTTAGCTTCTTTCTTTGACTGGTGGTGGGATGGGGTCCACTGTAGCCTCCTGAACCTCTTCCTGTTTTTGGCTGCTGGTGGGATGGGGTCCATTGGATGACTTAGTTGTCCATTCCTTGGTTCTTAAGCATCAGCTAATGAGCAGAAAGCAAATTTGCTTAATGTAAACAATGTTTTCTTTAGATAGCAGGCTGAATTAGCCAGTACATGTGGGGAGTCCCAAGCTGAGGGTTGTAGCAGAGTGTTCACTTAATCAACATCATGGCCCCACTGTGGAGAGTAGATTATATCAAGATCATATCATGGCTCTATGGTGCGCTCTTTTGTCTCATGACCAAACACCGCAGGACAAAAGAACATGCCTAGCAGTCCATTAGCACAATGGCAGTCTCATCCTCAAGGGCCACATGGAGAGGTTGAGCAGAGGTCAGTTCTGACCCCTGTCTCATCACAGGGCTGACAGGCAGGATCCAATCCCCAGACCTTACCCCAGTCACATGGTTGGGGCAAGGTCAGCTCAGTGCCATTTTTCAAAATGGTGCTAACTAAGCCAGGGACAAAGGTGCACCTGGCCCCAATGCAGGCCCCCTTTTTATTTCCTTTTGAGGAGGGAGGGTGGGAAGGGGGTGGAGTGGGGCCTGGGATTTTTTTTTTTTTTTTTTACAATCGGGGGGCACAGCTGTCACTTGGGGAGTGGGAGCTGTTGCTATCACTTGGGGGATAGGGTTCAGGATCGGGATGGCACTTGGGGGATGGGGCAATCAGGATCATGGGCCAGAGCCACATTTCACTTTTATGCTTGGGAGTGGCTGGGTCATCACCGTGCAGGTCTTTTAAAATGTTTTAGATTTTGGGGGAGTCGAGAGTGCCTCAACTGGTGGCCCCGAGTTGAGACTGGGGTCAGCACTGACCCTGCTTAACCTCCCCATTTGCTGTGATTTGCTTTTTTCTCCCCCATTAAATGTGCAGCTGGAGCCTCAGGACCCATGTTAGGGACCGGGGCCTCACGCTAAACATTTAACACATTTCAAATAGGTCTAGTTATTTTATCGTGGCTGAGCCACATTCTTGGTCAGCCACAATAAAATATTTACATCAAATTGACTTTGCATGTATTTGCATTATTCATGCATGCAAATCACATGCAAAGAAGGTCATTGTAATAGGGGAGGGAATCTGGGTGAGGAAATATAAAATATTGCGTATCTCACCTAATATATGCGATATATCGCACTATAGAGCACGGCATGATGCATTACCCAGATAGCTTGTGACTGTTGATAAGGGACATAATTGTGCCACAGGTACAGCTTTTAAATGCTCTTAGCATTGCTGACGTCTGGCTGGATATGATGGAAGGTAGGGTCATGCTTTGGTGGTAGTGCTTTTTAAAACATTTTTTGAAAGCAAAGTGCTGTTTTGGGGCTGAAGAGACAGCAAGGCAACTAAATATGAAGAGACTGAAGAAAAACTATCAAATGTAAGTGGTTTTAAGATTTTTTGAGAAAAAATATCAGGAGAGTGCTGTGCTCAGACAAAAAATGACTAAGACGACTCAGGAAGCAATGCCTGTGTGATAACTCCTGCATAACTCAGTAAAGCTAAACTAACTCAGTAAAGCTGACTTGGAGAGATGCATCCATTCAGCACTGCTGGATGAAATCACCCACATGTAATGGCTAATTCAGCCTGCTTATCAACAGAAAATTCTCTAAATACTGAAAACAAGACCTTAAAACCTGGCTTTTTAGAAAAGCCTACAAACTAATGTAAAGGAATATCAACTAGATTGAGAGAACATTGCACAAATCTCATCTTTGGGTGAGTTTCCTCACTCTGAAGGTCATCAAATCTTCACAAGAGTACACTTTTCTGTCCGTACGTCTCAATTTGAATGTCAAAGTCGCCCCTAACCCTACACTAATACCTAAACCTCACCTCAAGGTACTAGGTGGGCCTCATATAGAGGTATAAATACTAGGGATGTGAATCGTTTTAGGACGATTAAAATTATCGTCCGATAATTTTAATATCGTCTTAAACCGTTATGGAACACAATACAATAGAGATTCTAACGATTTATCGTTATAAATCGTTAGAATCGTGAGCCGGCACACTAAAACCCCCTAAAACCCACCCCCGACCCTTTAAATTAAATCCCCCACCCTCCCGAACCCCCCCCAAATAACTTAAATAACCTGCGGGTCCAGCGGCGGTCCGGAACGGCAGCGGTCCGGAACGGGCTCCTGCTCCTGAATCTTGTCGTCTTCAGCCGGTGCCATTTTCCAAAATGGCGCCGAAAAATGGCGGCGGCCATAGATGAACACGATTGGACGGCAGGAGGTCCTTCCGGACCCCCGCTGGACTTTTGGCAAGTCTCGTGGGGGTCAGGAGGCCCCCCACAAGCTGGCCAAAAGTTCCTGGAGGTCCAGCGGGGGTCAGGGAGCGATTTCCCGCCGCGAATCGTTTTCATACGGAAAATGGCGCCGGCAGGAGATCGACTGCAGGAGGTTGTTCAGCGAGGCGCCAGAACCCTCGCTGAACGACCTCCTGCAGTCGATCTCCTGCCGGCGCCATTTTCCGTACGAAAACGATTCGCGGCGGGAAATCGCTCCCTGACCCCCGCTGGACCTCCAGGAACTTTTGGCCAGCTTGTGGGGGGCCTCCTGACCCCCACGAGACTTGCCAAAAGTCCAGCGGGGGTCCGGAAGGACCTCCTGCCGTCCAATCGTGTTCGTCTATGGCCGCCGCCATTTTTCGGCGCCATTTTGGAAAATGGCACCGGCTGAAGACAACAAGATTCAGGAGCAGGAGCCCGTTCCGGACCGCTGCCGTTCCGGACCGCCGCTGGACCCGCAGGTTATTTAAGTCATTTGGGGGGGGGTTCGGGAGGGTGGGGGATTTAATTTAAAGGGTCGGGGGTGGGTTTTAGGGGGTTTTAATGTGCCGGTTTTGCGATTTTTCGATTTTTTCGATTTTTCACGATTTTTCACGATATTTTACCCCCCCAAACGGCAACAATATGATTCCCTCCCCCTCCCAGCCGAAATCGATCGTTAAGACGATCGAGGACACGATTCACATCCCTAATAAATACCTAACTACTATGAGGGCCTTATATCTAGTCTGTCTGTCTGTCTATCTCTCTCCTTCCCTCCCTCCTTAAAATGCTATTTGCAATTGTTAACTTTGAATGTTTTGATTATTCAATAGCATTAACATAGATATACAATTACTTTAAAGAAGAACCTGCTAATACAATATTATACAATGTAATCAAATGCAATTTATGTGAACGGTTGTGATCTTCTGTTGGAATGATGGTATATAAAAAGCATAAATAAATTAAAAACAGATTAGTATAAACAGTGCATCATTTAACTATTACTGTCCAGAATTTATTTACATTAAAACTTTATACATTATCGTTTTCGTATTTAGACCTGGATATCAGAAAAGAAGGTTTTCTGCTCATTATCATTACTTACACAGAAAGACCTTGCCAGGGTAATTCTCACACTGATAACAGACTCCAAAAGAACAAATAAACAAAAAAGGACAAGATAATTTCACATAGCTTTCTCGCCTTGGAAAATGCACCCATTATCAGATTTGCACCTGGGAAACTGGTGAAAAGCACTTTTTGCCAGCACAATAACAGTTTCACAGTATCTATATCCACCTGGGATATCATCTCCAATTTGTTACCCATTCTGTTATAGGTAAAGTGAGACAGAGTCAAGGTATGAATAGGAAACCTGAAAAAAGGAAGAGAATAAAGACCAAAGTCTTTCATGTAGATCCCTCCCTCTCCCGCCTACACTGGTTCACGTAGAGGTGAGACTACAAAGAGAACCGGACTCCTGAAAGAGCCACTGCTAGGTTGCAGGAACAAAATATGAAATAGACAGTGTTGAGTCTGATCAGATCCTTCCTCTTTTATCAATATATATCCAAGGATTTCTGAAGGTTGTTGCTGAGGGGAGCTTATTTTGAGTTTAAAGGAAAACAGTGTCGAGGAAGGTCAGTAACAGTCTGCCTGCCTGCAATGTACATAGATAATATTACTGTATGAACGAACTGGTAACACCAATTAAAAGCATTTCTGCCTTGAAGTCATTTTATTCTTAACATAAAAAAGGATTGCTTTGGCCTGTGCTGCAGAGTTCTTAGGATTAATACATATGCAAAACTGAGTTATTATAGATAGCCTTAGATCACAGTCATAGATATAAGGGCAGAATGCAGAATATAAAGTATGCTAAAGGGCTCTGCATCATGGTAAAGCATAGCAGTACTCTGTTGCCTCAAGCTTTTCTTTTATCCATGGAGTCATGTTTTGTATACTGTAGTTTTCTCATTGTAAGATTTGAACACATTTTTATTTTTAGAGTCCAAAGGTGTATTTGGTTATATTTGATTTCATAAATACAGGATATTTTTAATAGTATAGAGGAAGAGCAGGCACATAACTTGTTGCACAAAATTAAAGATAGAAGGAATAAAAGGGGAAGAGAAGGCTTAATCCTTTCAGAATATTACAATGTGGACCAAGCTGCATCTGGATCTGAAGGACCAAGCTGCATCTGGATCTGAAGGATGTGTTTTGGACCTGCCGAAAAGGGGTTTTCAGCCCTGCAGAGACTGTGAGCCATTGCAACCAAGGTAAAAGAATATAAAAATATGTCAAAACCCCTGTGTACTCTTCTGTGAATGACATATGTTCTGCAATAACCAGCATCCAGCACGCATAGTTTTAACAAGTTGGGAAAAGGGCTGTACTGTTTAGCCTGCCCAGAGAATGGCACTACACAGCATGCAGAGGGAGAAGACAAAAGAATGCTGGGAGTCCATTTAAGGAAGAAAAGGTGCAAATTTGGCTGACTCTGTCTGTGTGAGAGGGGCAGGGATGGCCAGGAGTTGAAGCCAGGAAGAGAGGAGTGAATCTGATAGCCCTGCAATCAGTTCTTCTCTTGAAGAGCTAATTATCAAGAGGAAAACACAGAAGTCTGCGCTCTGAGGAAATAGAGAGACAGACAGCTGTTCTTGCTTCACAGCCGAGTTACATGTAGAATCACAAGGGACAGAGGAGCCAGGAGCTGAGAGACTTCCTTTTCAGAGATATCCAGGCCCAGGAGCACATGACTGGATCACCCTCCTATGAGACTGAATTAAGTAATCTAAACTTTACAAAGTGATATCTTAGCAGAGGAGGGAGAAGGTTTATTTCCTTGCCTAAGTCAAGCATAAATCATTGCCACAGCCACACGAGATAGGGCAGGGAAAGAGAAGCTGATGGGCCATGGTCTTTCTGTAAAAGACTGAAACCAGTCTCATTTTCTGTTTATTACCAAATTAGCCATTTTAGGATGCTCCCCAGGAGAGAGAGACCTTTCCCACACTGCAATACCCTTCTATTTGGTTTGTCATCTAGCCAGCTCAACCATTAAGAGGGACTACTTCATTTTCTTGATTTTTTTCCCACATAATTTTGTGTTTGGGAGAGGGCATAGCTTTTAAAAACTGGTGACATTGGGGTGGATCTGTTCCCACTCCCCCAGCTTTTTTTAGGAGTAAAGGCAGTTTTTGAAAGCTTTGTACTTCACTGATTTTCTCTCCAACCTTTCTCTATTAGTGTTTGTTATATTTCTTTTTACTATCCACATGGGTATATTGGTTGCCCTGGTTAACAGGCCATACCCAGTGCTATTTTTGCATTGCAGAAAATAAAATAAGAATACTGAAGCTTATATTATACTTCACTATTGTACTTTTCTCATTTAATGTTCTAGTTGGATTTACTGTACTTACATAATAGTTGTAAAAGGATTAATTACTGTTTTATTCTGGTGAGATGATTTTATCTGGTCTGTGGTGCCACACATGAGAGGTTGTTTGAGAAGGGCACAGAACTGTGGTATCAGGATGAACGGGATTCTGTCTCATCTTGCATGCAGGCTACAAAACCAAAGAAAAACCATACTAGTAAATATAATTTCTCATGTGATACTCCCTACCCCAAGCATAGGGTTAACTCATAGTCTGGACTGGGGGCATGGGGCACCAATAAAAATTAAACTGGGCCAGCCTGGTAGCTGACAAAGCTGGGTCATCCACTTCCTGTGTCAGCTGGGGTTGGGGCAACCATGGAGGCAGAGGTCATAGCTCCTGGAGGGGTAGGGTGGGGTGGGGAGTTGTTGACATTGCTTAAGGGCCTATGATTTCAGAATTCAAGAAAGAGCACAGATGTATGGCCCCTGACCCAGGACCACTGCTTCAATGACTAATTTAGGTATGTTTTGAAGATGAGGGGAGGCAGAGAAAATATAAAATAGGGTAGAAATCCACGGGTGGCTGTGAATGAATGCTTATAGTGCCAGTTCACAGCCCTGATTCAGACTGAGCTGGAGATACAAGGTAACAGGAGGAAACTGCTGGGCCAGAAATGTAGGCTGTATTGGTAGATAAGGGCTGTAAAGTCCATCAAACCTGGCCACTATCATTTCTGGTGCATTGCCATAGACCACAGTTGACCTCTGGCTTTCCTTCACTTCTTTAAAATTAGGGATTTATCTTGCTTATTCTATGACTTTTTAAATGTTATTACTGTTTTTATCTCTACCTCCTCCCCTGAGAGGCCAATCCATGCATCCACCACCCTTTCCATGAAGAAATATGTTCTGTTGCTGCTTTCAAGTCTGCTTCCTTGGAGCCTCATGCTGTGACTTCTTGTTCTAGAGCATTCTTTCTTCTGAAAAAGGCTTGCTTCTTATGTGCAATATTTATACTTTTGAAGCATTCTTCTGAGATTAACTGCTGTATTCTTTTGAAAAATTCTTTTGAAAGCAAAATAAAACTCACTTGAGAGAGGTGACACTTTCATTGTCGGTGTTCTTTACTTTAAAATTCGAGTAACTAAAAAATTGTTAAAAAAACAAAACAAAACAACAAACCATTGATGCAATTTGTCACTTAACCAAATATGATAAAAAATAAAACCAAGACGAAAAATATAAATCAAAGTAACAACTTTATTTCATGCATTACAATAATATTAATAAACATTAGATAATAAAATAAAAATACCTAATAAAACAATATTAAAATAAAAAGAATATAAGAATAAAATTAAGGACTAGTCAGTCATAATTTAATCACATTTAGTTTTTATAGTCAAAAAGATAAAATATTGAATAAACAGAAGACAAAGATAACCAGGGAATTCAAACAGTAACCATGAAAGTCTTGAGCTGTGTCTTAGGAAGAGCTGGAGGAAATTTTTAGTAGGTTAGAATATTTAACAAAACTTAAACAGTTCACTTCAAAGCATACCAGGGCTGGACCCCCAGGGACTTTTGGCCAGCTTGGGGGGGCCTCCTGACCCCCACAAGACTTGCCAAAAGTCCAGCGGGGGTCCGGGAGCGACCTCCTGCACTCGGGCCCTATTGCCAGTATTCAAAATGGCGCCGGCGCTACCTTTGCCCTCACAATGTCACAGGGGTCGACCGTTGGCCTCTATGAGGTCACTCCCGGACCCCCGCTGGACTTTTGGCAAGTCTTGTGGGGGTCAGGAGGCCCCCCCCCAGCTGGCCAAAAGTCCCTGGGGGTCCAGTGGGGGTCCAGGAGCGATCTCCTGCACTCGGGCCGTATTGCCAATATTCAAAATGGCGCCGGCGCTACCTTTGCCCTGTCACATGGTAAGGGCAAAGGGCCATTGGCGCCATTTTTTTTAGTGCAGCTAATGGCCTGGGAACGGGAGATCGCTGCCCGTGGCCCCCCTGGACCACCAGGTATGTGTAAAAAGTTTTGGGGGGGGGGGGTCGGGAGAGTGGGGGAGGCTAAGGGGGTAATTTTAAAGGGTCGGGTGGGGCTTTTTTTTTTATCGGGCAATCGGCGCCATTTATATTAGTGGCAGCGAAAATGGCGCCGATGGCCCGAGAGCGGGAGATCGTGCCGGGACCCCCCCCCCCCACTGGACCACCAGGTAATTTAAAACATTTTGGGGGGGTTCGGGAGGGTGGGTTTAGGGGTTGTTTTGGTGTGCCGGTTTTCCCGCTCTCCCCCCTCCCCCGATTTACGATTTTTCACGATAAATCGGGGGAATTTCTATTGTATCGCGACTAACGATTTTTGACGATTTAAAAATTATCTGATGATTTTTTTTAAATCGTCAAAAAACGATTCACATCCCTACTAATTTATCTCTTGCATATTTATTGTGGATATTCTGAAAACCCGACTGGCTATGGGGTCCCCAGGACAGGTTCAAGAAGCTCTACTGTAGGGGAACTAAGAATGGATGATAATAAACTAAAGATGCACTGTTGTTTGGTAGGGATGTGCATTCTTTTAAAATGAAAGTGCAAAACATGACAAATAAGGCTAATTCATTTCATTTGGGGGGCCCCAAACCAAATCAGGGGCCCCTGAATGAAACAAACCTTATTCATTTGTTTCGTTTTCAACAAATGCATTGGGCCTAGGTCTAGTCCTGAACTCGGGCCTCACTTATGGCACAGGCCGAGGCCCAAAGCAGGGGCCCCAGCTTCAGGCCTAAGCCAAGGTGCCAGCATTGCACTCAGGCATAGGCCGAGGCCGAAAGCACGGTCTGCGGCCTAGGCCCAAGCAAGATGCTGGGGTTTCGGTGGAGGCCCGAAGATGGGGCCTTGGCCGAGACCCTCGAAAATTAAAAAAAAACAAACAAAACCTTAGCTGATCCATTGGGTATCTGTCAAAGACCAGGTCCCGACGTTGCGGCATGGGGCCTGGACCCAGGCCCCATGCCGCAACCCGGGCAGGAGGCCAGGTCCTGATGCTGGGGCCTAGGCTGGACCCAGGCCTGGACGCATCTCTTCATGCATCCTCTTCTTTCCAAAGCACAATGGTGGATTGGGTAAGTGGGGGCCGGGCGGGATCTGGGCCCCGGCATTTTTCCGAGAGGGTGGGAGGGAGGGGCTCGTTTTCGGGTTTTTTTAATTGCTTGACTCATTTTTTTCACATGGATGAAATGAATCAAGCAATCCATGAACCAAAATTTGTGGGGAAAAAAACCTCCTGAAAATGAACCAAAAAATGAACACACATTTTTTTCTCTGCACATCCCTATTATTTGGAGGTGCTTGTACCTTTGAAGCACTAAGCAAGTGATACTCCTGATGCAGGTTTTGATGGTTCAAAACACACGTTGGGTTCTCATTCAATAGGATTATCAACATGTGAAAAGTGCATGGTCTTTGAATATGAGAAGGATGCTTATAAGAATATTTTTATCTGCAGAACAAAAATGCAGAAATAAAAATGATACTCCCTGATTGATGATTGTACATAAAGAGGTAGATCTTAAAAAAGTACGCGCGCGCGTACTTTTGTTCGTGCAACCGGCGCAAACAAAAGTTCGCCGGATTTTATAAGATACGCGTGTAGCCGCGCGTATCTTATAAAATCCAGGGTCGGTGTGTGCAAGGCTGCACAAAATCAGCAGCATGTGCGCGCCGAGCCGCGCAGACTGCCTCCGTTCCCTCTGCGTCCCCCCACCTTCCCCTATCTAACCCACCCCCCCAGCCCTAAGTCCCCCCTACCTTTGTTGTGCAAGTTACGCCTGCTCGAAGCAGGTGTAACTGGTGCGCGCCGCCTCGCCATTCCCCAGCACAGGCCGCAGTGCCGGGGGACTCGGGACCGCCCTCCTAGCCCGCCCCCGGACCGCACCCTGACCCCAGACACGCCCCCAGACTTCCAACATGCTCCCCGGACACACCCCCTCCCGCCCCTTTTACGAAGCCGTGGGACTTACGTGCGTCCCGGGGCTTTGCGCGCGCTGGCAGCCTATGCAAAATAGGCCGCCAGCGCGCGCAGGGCTTTTAAAATCTACCCCAAAGCAAAGAAGGTGATTCTTCGCTAGTGCTTATTATGAGGGTCAAATGATTTGCCATGTACATTGTTTTAAAAAGATCATTATATTGTTTGAGTGGTTTGTCCAGAATTTATATGATACAGTTTGTTCACTAAAAGGGCCCTACCATATTTCTTGGTTTATTTTTTCTATTTTTCTAGAAGACCACACTAAATATTTCTTCCATGAAACATATTTGATGTGCCATTATAGACTTTTCAGCATTCTAATTTTTTGCCTTCTAGCTCTCCCGTGTGTTGTGAGTGAATGGAGCCACTGGAGTGGCTGTGCAGACCAGTGTAAACCAACATTGAGGATGCGCACACGCACCATACAGCAGGAACCTCAGAATGGTGGTGAACCTTGTCCAGCTTTAGAGGAAAAAGCCGGATGTCTGGAATATGTGACTTACCAAGGGCAAAACTGTGGACACTCATATGGTATTTATTACATTCTGCGTCTGGAACTACTGTCGTTCATAAAAGCTTTGTAACATTTTGTTTATACCATATTATCCTTCTCAGTAGTCTCTTACAAGAGTCCCTAAATTATTTTTCAGAACATAGGACCTTTTTTTTATAAAATTGAAAAATACAATGAAATCTACAATATGAATATAATGAAGCGCTATAAAATATGGTTGCAAATATTATAAGGGGTGCAACCTTTTTAAAGCATACTTGCTAATAAAATTGCTGAATTATGCCTGCAGTGGTAACTATAACACAGTTTCTTTGCATTGTCAAGATATTGTAAATGACAATTATGGACATAAAACCATGGTAAACCAGAAGATTGGAGAAAGGTCTGGAATCATTTCTCATCTTTTGTAGTGCTTTTAACACACTTTCACCTCTACTCAAATTATATCTTGTCCTCCTTTATCTCTGCTCCCTTGTGAACTTTTTTCTTATATTCAAAACTGTGTTGTAACTTTGGTCTCTAACCTTGAATTTCTTCTCTACATTTTTGTCTCTCAAAAATACATACCTGGGGTTTTTTATGCATCTCTTCCCTTGTGTGAATCTTCCTTTATTTACTGCCTCCTCCATATATCTGTAGCCCTTTGTCAGGGGAAGGGGGGGAGGGGATGCTGGTTCCACTAGGGCCATAAAAGTATTTGTTAGCCAGGGGTAATTGTGCCATCCTTTCCCTTCTTCCTGCATTTCCCAGGGAGTGAGCTCTTTCTGTGGGGGAAGAGGAAATCTTCTGTGACCTGGGTGATGAAGTGTCCCTACGGACATGTGTGTATTTTTCTGGTGTGGTGTTTTCCATTAGGACACAGGCTGGACTCAGGCTGGGTGTTCAAATCATATTTACTGATCATTTCCTAAAGGTCAATCACTGTCCCACAAACATTCAACAAATGAAACAGTACAGTTGAACTATTTACACGGGGCCTCTGCTAGGATGCTGGTGTTCATCTCTCCGGCTCCTGGGAGAGAGCTTGCCACTGCCTACTCATCTGTGCAACAGCCCAGTTAGAGAGAGAGAATCCTAATGGGGAGGGCCCCATGCTATGAAAAGATCCTACCTGAGTCCAAAGCTCAGTCTGAAGCCCACAGCCTGTGGCCTGATCCCTTTGGGGTGGCGATCCGATTGGGAGTCTCCCAAAGGTTGATGGTACAACCTTGAAGTACCTCTGGGGGGATATAGACCAGATGTTCCAGTTCAGCTCACACAGCTCTCGATCTCCTTTTCCAGGTTGTGCAAAGGGGTGAGGAAAAAAAACCTCCACATGAACAAAAGGGGGAAAAATCCAAACTCTCAATCCAAAATATCTCACACTGGGTAGTGCTGTCACTGGTCTTGCTTCCTCTAGAGAGTAGAGGGGTTGCTGACAGGTCTCCAGCCCCTGCTGGCAGGATTAGAGGGGTTGCTCCTTTCCCAAGGCACAGAGTGTTCCACAGAATAAGAAAACTTATCAAAACTGGATCAAAATCTACAAAAACAACTCTCTACAAAAGGGAGCCAGACCCTCTCAGACAGGGAGTATACTGAGAAGGGATCGCCTCTGAATGCAAGAAAAATCACGAAGCTAGGTTAGTGGGCTCAACTCAGCAGGGAGAAAAGAAAAACCACTCTTTACTCCTTAAAACCTAACTCAAAGCTGATTTCCACACTCAACCTCTAGCTCTGCTTCGGCCCCTGGAATATACAATCACAGTCAGCTCAGTGGAGAGACTGAAAGAGAATGGAAAATCCTATGCTGTTACACTAGTCCAGATGGTAAGGGACCTAGGGCCGTGTAGTGACAAACTGAAGGGTTTGTCACATATCTATTTCACACTTAATCTCCCCAAAGTGCATGTCTCCCCCTGCATTGCTCTCCTCTCCTTCTTTGGATCCTCTGAATTTTCTCAGTTTTTTCTGGCCTCTCTTTATTCACTGAGTTTTATGTTTTATTCAAACCATGATTTCTGTATCAATCTGGACAATTCAGAAGGCTTCTTTATTCAGCACAACCTGAACTTTTACATTGGTAAATACCAAGCATCAATGTCTGCTCATTTGATCAAGATACTATTCAATAACTACAAATAAAAAATGATTTTCCATACACAAATTCCAAATTTGGGCAGGCCCAGTGTCTCAGTGGCAGAGCTATTTTCTGTCAAATGAAAGGACTGTGGTTTGGTTCCTAGATTGGGTCTTCCGCAGCCTGGGTGAGCTGGGGCAGGAGATGCTGCAGAGGCAGTGTTCATGGTCCTTGGCGATAAGGGAGTCATGGTGATTGTTAAGGATGACACCTTCTGGCTGGATGTAGAGCCCTTGAGGCAAGATTTCAGAAGGAGCCCTGGTGTGTGGCTCCTAGCCTCAGAACTCTTGCTGCAATGAGCAGGCTGGGAACAGTGAGTCTGTCAAAATGGTGGGGGGAGGAATTCCTGGGTATCTGCAAATGAAGGTTCGTGGCACTAGAATCCCCGCACTTTTTGTTTCTGAGCTGGAAGAAAACGGAGGAGGGAGGAACCACTGGGCCAAAAAAAAAATACACAGAACAAATTACAGTTTTATCCTAATGAAAACAGGATTTCCTACAGCAGAGTGGAGAGCTATGACCAATAATGAATCTCTGTGAAGAGCTTGCTATTCCCGGGGTACTGCACTGCAGCTCATTTTGAAAGGAAAGCTCCTTGGAGGATTTCCCTCTGGCATGCACAACGTAGGTACAGGTAGAAAGCAGGTGCATGGTGCATGCTGGAAAGAACATGCAAAGATTTCAGAATGCAATCTCCGCGTGCACTTTGCTGCCCCTGCCGACTGGTCTTCGTCCTTTTCTTGGTGTATGTGTGTTGTGAATAGCAAGTTTTCTTGATACTCACGGTGGTGGAGCAATAATCACAATGTGAATTTATCCAGGTAAACCCAGGTTTACCCATATAAAACACTTTGATGATGTATAGAAATTCCTCCTAGGAAGATATTTATGTTTATGTTTGTGCATTCTGGGGTTTCATGTACACTAACTGAATTCTTTCTTCTTCAGTTCCTGCTTTCATAACTACTGCTGAATACGACAAAGAGAGAAAAAGACGTGCTTTGTCTCCAGCTTGGGAGACACATACTGAGGACACTGGGTATATACTTCATCTACTGCACATTTTAGGCATTATGCTTACTGGAAAACATGTAAATCTCAGATAAAAAAAAAAGCTTATACATTTAAAAAATGTATCTATGATTCTTAGAAAATCTCAGTCAGGAAATCTATGAAATGATGACATCTATGAACACTGCATAGCAGGCACTGTGGTGTCGATATTGATCTGTCAGCAGCCTGGATAAACTTATCTGGGTAACTTAAGACTGAATATTTAGTGGTGCAACTGTTCCACTGAATACTTTGATTTATCTAGATAAGTTTATTTGGATAACTTTACGCCTGCACTGCAATATTATCCAGATCTCCCAGCCGGATAATGCTGAATATCAGTGTTATCCAGCTAAGGCCTGGATTCACCATTCTAACGCAGAATGGTGAATCCAGGCGCGCCCAATAGCGCCAGTAGCGCGCCCAATAGCGCCACCGTGAAAGGTGGCGCTATTGGGCGCGCTACTGGCGACGATAATGGTGCTTACCTTATCGCTGCCAGCGAAGATATCGCAGCATCCGCCTCCTCGCCAACCCGTCTCCTCCCCTCGCCGCCCTGACTCCGCCCCAACTCCGCCCCCAGCAAGCTATCGCATGCGATAAGCGATAGAAAATGATCCCCTAAGTTAGCCAGATAAGTTAGCCCTGTCCCGCAATGACCCCAATTTATCCTGCTAAGTTTTTATCTGGATAAAAAGCCGAGCCGGATAAACTGGTGACAGTGAACGTGGTGAGAATTTCAAATCCTAGGGTTTGTCTGGCTAAGTCCCAGCTTCAGCTGGACAAACCATATGAATATGGACCTTTATGGGGGTAATTTTCACAGCCATTTTTGCCGGTAAAGCAGTGCTTTGCCCATGGAAAAGAGTATTTAAAAAACTGCTCACCCCGGGAATGGGTAAACGTATGTGCACTACACATGTAACTTTACGCAGGGATGGCATCTTTAAAAAGAGTGCTCTGCGCAGGAATTTTAAATCGTGCGTAAAATTGCACGTGTACGATTTAAAATACACCAAGTGCATTTATGTGTGCTCCTAATTTTAAGCAGTTACACAAGCAAACATAATTCGCGTACTTTCCCTAGGACTTTGTTGGCTTTAAAACACGCATGTAAGTGGATTTTAAAATATATGCACGCGAAGGACAATCCCAGTTTTACCAATTACTCCACCAATTTGACCAGTCTATCAGAGGTCAACCCAGACCCCTCTGGCTCTTCAGCACTCACCCAGTCATTTTAGGCCTAAAAAGAGATTTCTGCAGACTTACACCTCATCAAGAGCAGAAGTAAAAAAGCACGGGCAACAGGCCAGTGAGCCCTGCGGGTGTCGGATTAAAAATACGGATTTACGTGCGTAACTGTTGGGCCTGCCCTAGAACACCCCCACCATTCCCTTCTTTCCTCACATTGGTCTGCTCATGCACATGCACATATACATATAAAATTGAATTTTAAAAGGCAGATGCCGCCAAAATTAGGAGATGGGAACGCATCTGGCACTTTTGCATGACCTGATTTTATAACACACCTGGATGGGCACAAAAGTGATAATGTGCACACATCTAGTATCAGCCTAAGAAGGGGCATGGTGTGAGTGGTGCTTGGGTGTTCCCGGGCGGGGCCAGGAGATGTGCACACAAGGGCCTACGCACCCGGGCATGCGTCCAGGACCAGTCCCACACAACTTTATTTCTGCTACGGAGGAAGTGCAAGTCGTAATGAAACTATTTACAGGCATCTGTGAGGGTTTTAAGGGGTCCGAGGTAACTAAAGAACCGGGGGAGTTCAGAGGACCTAGCTGAACACTGGGCAAACTGGTGGACGAACTGGTAACAACTGGTTATGGCATGGATGCATGCCTGTTATAAAATTCTCTCATTTATGCGTCTCAAACCTGACTTATACTGCTGGGCACACACAAGCTTAAAATGAGGCTATTTTGTAACATGCACATGTATGCGCGCATGTTAGAGAATTGCCACGTCTCTGGGAGTGCGCAGGTGCACACACATATGTGTGCGCCCGCGTGCCTGTTTGAAACTTGCCATCATGATTGGGTCATTTTAAAATACGAGTTGCTTGCGCTTGGCCCAGATACTCGCATATATGGGCCTTTTAACATGAGCCGCTCTTTTAAAATTCACCCCACAGTGAGTAGAGTTATTCTTGTAGGGGGGACTGGGGAGGGGCTTGAACTTACATGTATACTTTTTAATTTTCAAAAGTATGCATATATATTTTCTTCTCAAGAAAACTACTTGCAAAAATTAGCAGAAGTAAATGCATGCAGGTAGTTTTCCTAGGACAATCATCAAAGTGAACATATGCGTATACTTTTACTTTGAAAACTAGGGCAAAGTCCGTGGGTAAAAAAATACTTGTATACTTGGCACCAATGTGGGCAGTTAGAAAAATTATGATAAATATGTGAAATACCGTATCATAAATAGTTGAATGGGATGTAAAGTCACTAGGGGAAATCTCTATTTACCTGATAAATGGTTTTGAAACTTGCTCTCCCCTTGCATATTCATTTCTCTTTCCAAAGATAAAGCAGAGTTGCTTTCCTGTAACATGTGTGTTCTGAGGACAGCAGGATGCCAGTCCTCACACATGGATGACATCATCCGATGGAGCCCAGCATGGAAAACTTATGTAAACGTTTTTAGAACTTTGACTGAGCCTCTCTGAGCATGCCCAGCATGCCATTATACCACACATCCACACGTGGCCATAATATAGAATTCAGGAATAACCCACAAAGTGGAAACCCAACTCCAAGGGGAAGTGGGCAGGTTTCGTGAGGACTGGCATCCTGCTGTCCTTGTAGAACACCTGTTACAGGTAAGCAAATCTGCTTTCTCTGAGAACAAGCAGGATGGCAGTCCTCACACATGGGTGAATCCCTAGCTACAGGCTTCCCCCAACATAAAAGGGGACCCACAAAACACCAAAACAAGTGCCAATGGGCACAACAGCCAGTTTTGTTGGTAACAAGGGGGGCAGCCTGGACAAAAACAATGGGCCCTAGGTGGGAACAGAGTTGGGTTCTAAACCTCAAACAAGTTTTGAAGGACAGACTGGCCAAACCTGCTGTCACGTCGGCCATCCCTATCCTGACAATAATGTGACGTGAATATGTGGAGAGAACTACACGTTGCAGTTCTGCAGATCTCCTCCATAGGAACTGCTCACAAGTGGGCCACCAACATCGCCATAGCTTGAACAGAGTGAGCCTTGGCATGACTCCCAAGATGCTGTCCTGCCTGGGCATAACAGAAGGAGATACAGTCTGCTAGCCAATTGGAGAATGTCTGCTTGGCAACGGCAATACCCAGCCTGTTCTGATCAAAATAAACAAAAAGCTGGGTGGAATGTCTATGGGCTAAGGCTCTTTTGCAGTCCAAACTGTGCGGGGCTTGTTCGCCTTGGTGCAAATGGGGCCTGGGAAAGAATGTTGGCAGGATGATGGACTAGTTAAGATGGAAATGCAACATCACCTTTGGCAGAAACTAAGGATGCACACGCAAGACAGCCTGTCATGAATAAACTTAGTATAAGGTGGATAGATCACTAAGGCCTGGAGCTCGCTAACCCTGCGTGCTGAAGTGACTGTCACCAAAAATATGACTTTCCAAGTCAGATATTTCAGGTCACAGGAATGCAGTGATTCAAAAGCAGATTACATCAGCTGGGCCAGCACCAAACTGGGGTCCCAAGACACAGTAGGATGCCATAGGGAAGGCTTCAGCTGAAGCAGACCTCTCATGAACCGTACAACTATAGGCTGTACAGACATGGGCTTACCCTCTACACTGTGATGATATGCACCAATCGCACTCAGGTGAACACTCACTGAGTTGGTTTTAAGACCAGCTTCTGAAGGGTGTAGAAGGTAGTCAAGGAGTGTGTGTGGCGGGCAGGAGAAATGATCTAAGGCTGTTTGCTCACACCACCTGGAGAACCTCCTCCACTTCAGTCCATATGACTTTCTAGTGGAAGGCTTTCTTGAAGCCACCAGGATATGAGACACATCTTCTGGAAAGATCAAGGGATTGGAGAGTTATCCTCTCAATATCCAGGCTGTAAACAACAGGGCCTGAATGTTGGGATGCTGCAACCTTCCTCGATCCTGTGTGATGAGGTCTGGGGAAGTCCCCAGTCTGATCGGTTTCCAGATGAACAGCTCCCAAAGGAGTGGAAACCAAACCTGTCATAGCCAGTGAGGGGCTATGAGAATCATAGTCCTCCTGTCCTCACAAAGCTTCAACAAAGACTTCACTACCAGTGGACCTGGAGGATACACATACATTAGACTCTCACCCCAATGCAGAGTGAAGGCATCTGAGGCTGGCCTGCCTTGAGTCCTGTACAGGGAGCAGAATTGAGGAATCTTCCTGTTCCAAGGTGCGGTGAATAGATCCCCATCTGGGCTCCCCCAGAGACAGAAGATCTGATTCGTCACACCCTGACCCAGAGACCATTCGTGGGGCCTGAAGGTGCAACTCAGCCTATCTGCTAATACATTCTCCATACCAATCAGATACATGGTTCTGAGCACCATCCCATGGGAATGAACCCATGACCAGATCTGAACCACTTCCTGACACAAGAGGTACAAAGCCCATGTCTCCCATGCACTAGAGTGGCCATATGGCCCAGCAACTTCAACATGCCCCAGGTTGATTCTTGCTGGCTCTATTGAATCTCTACTGCGATAATCATCAGGTTGATGGCCTGTTGCCACAGCAGGAAGGCTTTGGCCTGAGCTGTGTCTAGCAGGACTCTGATAAAGTCCAATTGAGGTGACAAACTGATATGGGACTTAGGGTAGTTGATGATGAACCCTAGTGACTTCAGCACCCAGATGGTCAAGTGCATGGATGTCTCGGCTCTTGCCCGAGAGGTGCTCTTGACCAGTCAATTGTCTAGATAGGGGAATACATGGACATTCAGCATGCATAAGTGCGCCACCACCATGACTAGGCATTTTATGAAGATACGTGGGGCGGACACTAGCTCAAACAGCAGTACATGGTACTGAAAGTGCTGAGTTCCTACCAGAAATCAAAGTTACTGCAGATGACTGGGAAATATCTCGACATGGGTGTATGTGTCCTTCAGATTGAGAGAGCTCAGCCAGTCCCTTTTTGCAAGGAAAGGGATTACGATGCCCAGGGATACCATCTTGAACTTTTCCTTTTTCAGAAATGTGTTCAAGGCCCTTAGATCTAGGATGGGACAGAGTCCCCCTATTTTCTTTGGTATCAGGCAATACCAGGAGTAAAATCCCTGCCCTGGTGGAATGGGTTTGACAGCTCTGGCTGTTAAGAGGGAGGAGAGCTCCTCTACAAGTACCTCCTGAGTAGCTACCGGTCCCCAAAAAGGACTCGAGGGGGGGGGGGGGGAAATTTGGCAGGGCACTCAATAGATTTAATTTGTATCAATTGTGTACAATGGCAAGAACCCACTGGTCTGAGGTTACACTGGGCCACTGGTTTGCAGAAGATCCTTTGCCACAGGTATGCAGACATGGATATGCTCCCTGTGATCCAGTCGAAACCCCATCCCCAAAGTTGACTGAGGTGCTGCCTGGGACTTTGGGGCCCTCTGTTGTCTGGGGTGGCTGCAAGAGGCCTATAATTGCTGATGGGGGTTGAGGTGGAGGAGGGTAATATTTCCTCAAGCAGAAGAAAGACTCCCATGCTCCCGACCTCAAAGGCCTCCTGGATGAGGAGTGCAGGTCCTGTGTGCCAGTGGAGAGTTGCTGTTGCAAGGTAGTCTCGAATTTGGGCCATCACATCCTTCTCCTTATCTCCGACAAGATTCTCTCCTGTGCATGGCACGTCTACAGTTCATTCCTGTACCTCTGGTTGGAGGTCCAAAGCCCACAGCCAGATGAGTCTACAAGCGCCGATCCCCATTGCAGAGACTCTCTATGCCATTTCAAAAGCTTTGTAGGTCAAGAGGACCCTGTGTTTCCTGCACCACAGGCCCTTGGGCACCAGTGACTGGAGCATATCCTGCTGCTGTTGAGGCAGCTACTCAGGTACATCTTGCACCTGCTTCAGAATGTCCTGCATATACTGGTCCATATAGAGATGGTAGGCTGCTATGCAGGCAATAAGCAGAGCTCCTTGAAAGATTGAGGTTGCAGCAACCTACCGTGTTCTCATCTTACACAAGGCTGAGGCTTCAGCCTGGGCCTAGACATTGCCGGCAGATCCTCACTGGACCAGGTAAGTGGAGGCTGGGGGGATCCTGACCCCAGCATTTTTCCAGGTGGGTGAGAGAGAAAGGGACGGGAACCTAGGGAGGCCCTGTTTTCAATTTTTTTTTCTTATTTTATTTTTTTTATGTTTGATTAGTTTTTTTTCACATGAATGAAACTAATCAAACATTCCACAAACCGAAATTCGTGAAAAAAATTCTCCCAAAAACAAACTGAAAAACAAAACATTTTTTTCCCTGCACACCTATAGTCAGTATACAGGAGATTTGTCTGGCTAAGTTTGGGATTTAGCCAGACAAGCCTGAGGTTTTGAATGTCCCTCCCCTTGAAGCAGATATGTTTTAGCCAGGTAAGTCATTATCCCGGTAAAACTCACCTGGAGTGCAGGTACTACCCGTTGAGGCTTATAAGATTCTTTAAAAGATAGGTAAGTTTCTTGAAACATAGCCACTGTAATCTTTCAGTTTCTTAATATATTTAACTTTTTTTGTTTTTAGTAAGGTGGTTCAGACTTTTATTAATTTATTACTATTTTTATTTCGCTTTTCAGGCACTTCAAAACAGATTATATTCAGGTACTGGAGGAATTTCCTTGCAAAGCTGGGCGACACTGAGGGGCAGATTTTAAAGGATTTACACGCTTGGGGGGGGGGGGGGGGGTTATGCGCCGGGCCTATTTTCAAAAGGCCCGGCGGCGCACATAAAGCCCCAGGATGTGTGTAAGTCCTGGGGCTTGCAAAAAGGGGTGGGGCATGGGTGGTTTGGGGGCGTGGCCAGAGGCCTCCACACGGCCACTGTGCTGGGGGATTGCGCGCCGGCATTCGGCAGGCGTAACTTGTCAGAAAAAGGTACGGGGAGGTGGGGGGGGTTTCGGGCTGGGGGGCGGGATAGGTAGGGAAAGGTGGGGGAGGGAGAAAGGAAAGTTTCCTCCGAGGCTGCTTCCAGCTGGTCTCCCCGAGGGCTCAGTGCATGCAAGGTGCACTATTGTGCACCCCCTTTGAAATGCCGCGCATGTTATAAAATCAGGCGTACCTTTTAAAATCTGCCCCTAAGAATAGGGAATATAGAAATATATCTTGCTAAAAAAGAAAAGCAGATAAAAGTATCCTAAACATATAAGAATAGCTGAGGTAAGAGGAAATGCATTGCTATTAGAGAAACTCAATGGCTGCAGTATCCAAAACAGTAAATAAGTAGCGGCATAATACACTACAACACTATCAAGTCAACTTTAAAAGGCCCGCAAGCACAAATACCAGGGGTTATGCACGTGGCCAGACCCTGCGTGCGCCAAGCGCATTTTAGAAAGGGCCCGGCCACGCATGTAACTCCCGATACTGGCAGAAGTGCCAGGCCTGAAGAAAGGGGCAGGCCGTGGACGGAGTTTGTGTGGGGAGAGGTTGGGCAGAGGGGCAGGCTGGGACAGTGCCATTAGACACTGTTCCGGGGAAGTGCGTGCCAGCAGCCGGCCAGGGCAGAGAATTTATTTCTGCTCCAAAGGTATAAAAACAAAAAAATTGGGGATAGCTAGGATAGGTTTAGGGGAGGAAGGATATGGTTAGGGTTAGGGAAGTTCCCTCCCAGTCTGCTCCTTTATTGGAGCGGACTGGGAGGGAACTGGGTAAAGGCCCGATCGCGTCACTGCACAATTCTTTTAAAATCCCCCCCCCCTGCATGTGGAGAAAACCACCCGCCCGTACATACGCACACGAACATTAAAATCCGTTGCGCATGTGCTTGTGGAAATCGTATTTTCTAACATGCGTGCACCAACATGCACATATTATACAATAGCCGTGTCCATTTGCGCGTGCTGGGAACTATGCGCACATGGACGCACGCATGGCCTTTTAAAATCTACCCCTATAACAATAAGCATTGGGATCTTGATACCAAGAGGAGGGTGCAAGCTGAGCAGCCAATTGAGTATTCTAAATATGCTAGAAAGCTCCTGCAGTTAAGAAAATAAAAAATAAAATGAATACTTTCCTTGGACAGATATCATATCAATGTATATACCATAAGTGCTTCCTTCAATTGTTAACGAAAAAAAACCACTTATAGGTTGAAGGTTCATGTAATAAATGTGTTCACTGGTCCAGTTTTCCTAATGTTTAATGATTTTTATGTGCAATTATTTAAAAAAGAAAAATTGTGAGACCTATGATGAGTGTTTCCCCACAGTGTGAGATGCTGTTGAGGTGTAAGATTTGATGGTCTCTTGAGAAACAAATCCGTTTATCAAAATTTATGTTTGGCATTTGATCCTGGATTTGGGTTGATTTTTGCTACATTTATACCATAAATGCAACAGGTATCAACTCACTGCACCATTACAAAGCCACACCAGCACCACATTCATAAGCAACTCTCACATACACTGAGTAAGCATACAGAGAACAACCTGCCCCTCCAACACCTCAGTCGTTGTTTGCAAACAGTAATAGGAGTGAATAGAAATCAAGATTCAGTTTGGGAAAATTATTCTTAATCAGAATTGAGTCAATAGAAGATGAAGGAAAGTCCTGTTAGAAAAAAAAAAAGTACACAACTCTATCAGTACTGAAAGTGAGCCAGAAACAACATAATGCAGGGTCCAGACTGGCGCAAATCTGAGGAAAATAAGATCAACGGGTAACCCTAGTTTCATCCTTTGTAACACTTATTTTGTTTTTCTGGGTCTGTATGTCTTTTATGTGGATTTTATGAGTGTATATTGTTATCCGCCAAGAACAATGGATTGTGCGGGCTACAAATCATGAAAATAAATAAAAAAAATTCAGAGGTTTCTTCAACCGAAGGGTAACCTTCAGGAGTGAGTGTTATTGTTATAGGTGATTATTATTCCCATAGGGTAAAACAAACCACATCAGGGCCCTAGAAGCTTAAAACAAGGAGTTTCTTTTGACATTTAGCCATTCATTTCTGAGCTCTATTACAATAAGGAACTTACAATTTTTTCACACATCAGGAAACAGTTGGTGGGCCTTTTGCAAAATCTTTAGCACCTGGGGATATTGCAAATATTGACTTTACATAAAACCGGCTGAGGAAAACCTTTGTTAGGAGAAAGATATGAAAGAACTTGGTGAGCCCTTTCCACTTTAAATTCCTGAGAGAATGAGAGCTTAGAAAGCTGAGGAATTAATTTTTTAATACTCAGTTGGGTTAAGTCTTCTATTCCATCGGACAAACTGAGTATTCAAATACTTTGATTATTGGCATCTTCCAGCTCCTTCTTGAAATCCAGCATCACTTTGGAATTGCATTCTAGTGCTAGGTTCCAACTCCTCAAGCTTGCTTACCTGATTCGAAGAACTTCTTGTAATAATTGAGGCAGCTTACAATTTCACTTCTTCTGTCATCTTGAACTCCTCTATGATCAACAAAAGAGAAACCACAAATTTAATTTGCTGATATTCACTTTTCTGGTGGTGGAGGATCCTATTTTGCCTTCATTCTTAATACCTGCACTAACCAGAAAACTGCTTCAGTCTTTCCAGGCTTGATACTAGCCATGTTGATTGAGTTAGCAAATAAGACAATAGAAAACTGCTAATAAAAAAGAAAGAACTACAATGGAGGCAATACATACAAATATATCTCATGCATATTTATTATGGATATCCTGAAACCAGACCCGTTTATGGCACTCGAGGACTGGAGTTGCCTACCTCTGCATTATACCCTGTGATTGTTGCTATTTAAACTCACACACACAAAAGATAATTTTCAATCAATTCCAGATTATAAAATGTGTGTATATCTGCCCCAACATGCGTGCATATTTTTCAGTATGCAGTTTGCACAGCTATTTTGCAATGCAATGAAAGCATGTACTTTCTCTATTTGCAAACATACATGCATATATTTAATTCTCAAAAAAAAAAGAACATATATGTGTAAAACCCTGATTAATATGCAGAAATAGATATATTTTAAAATATACGACATACTTGAAATCACCAATTTTCCGATACCACTGCCAGTTCACCTACTCTGTCTCCGGTTCACCAAAACTCTCCTAGTACTTCACCTTGAATTCTGCTCAGTTCAGACAATCCTCCCACCCATAAATTGTAGATAAATTTGATATCAATTGTGCTAGTTAATTAGCGGGTATGAAATTGTGTGACTCAGTTGTCTAATCTATTCGCATAAATCTCTTATAAACTAGCAACTTCCACGCATATCTCTTGGCCTTGCGCAGTATGCCCCTAGATTACCTCTTTTTTGTGCATGCAAAACCAAAAATATGCACATACTTTTGATGTTTATAAAATAGCATGTGTGCAAATACAAGCTACTTATGTGTAAAGATACTAATTTTACACTTGTAACAGCTTTGAAAATTTACTCAAGTGTATTGTAACTTTGAAAATTATCTTTGCTCATATGCTGCTATTCTAATATATTGTAAATTACTTTGAGGGGATCATGCATTCAAAAAGCGGGAAACAAATCCAAATAAATAAATAAATACAACTAACTGTCAAATCACTTCTAGAGTTCTGACTAGTGTTTCCCTAATGTATGGTAATCTCATCAAAGGCCAATGATCTTAGATTGTCTACTGACTTTGCCATCACTCTAAAAGTATAGGCTTTGATGTTTTCCTCTAGAATTTAGCCATTCATAACATAATCATGAGAAATTCAATCTACCTTATGGAAATTATCCACAGGAAGGCCAGGTTTATTAGGAGAAACAATATCTTTCGGAACATACTACGGCAACTCTAAATACAAAGCAAGAGCTCACTTACATCTAGAGTGTGGAGGGCCATTTCTTTCATTTGGTGAGATGAAAATGTTGTAAGGACATTTCATTGATTAAAATGGAACTCTGACACCATCTTTGGCAGGAATTTAGGATCCATGTAGCACTTCACAATTAGAAAATAGATCTTGGCCTGAGTTATGTTCAGCAGAACACTTGCATATTCCAACTGTGGTGACAGGTTCACAGAACATGACACAATTGATTAGAAAACTTATTGACTCTAGTGTCTGAGTGAGGATCCACAAACATGATTCAATCCCTGCTGGACAAGTGTCCTTGAACAGTTAATTACTCAGGCCTGGATTTTCCATTCTCACACAGAATGGTGAATCCAGTGGGGCGGGGGGTGAAGGAGGGGCGGGCCCATGAAAGCCGGCAGCCATCATACCACCGCAGTCTTATCGCTGCCGGCTTTTGCACCCAATAGCGCCACCGTTAAAGGTGGCGCTATTGGGCGTGCTACTGGTGGCGATAATGTGGCTTACCTTATCGCTGCCAGCGAAGATACCACGCATCCGCCTCCTCGCCATCCCGACTCCTCCCCTCCCCGACTCCACCCCTGCAAGCTATCGCATACGATAGGCTTAGAAAATGACCTCCATATTTAGGAAAAGATATGCACTCCCAGGTTTTGGAAATATGCAGAGTTACTACCTCAGCAGTTACTAGTGAGGTAGGGAAAATTAATACCCTTTGTGATGGCTGATATGAAAGGGAACCTTAAAAAGAAATACCAAAGCCCTTTAAAACAATTCTGAAAACTGAGACATCAGTCGTGATTAAAGACCAATGGACTGCAAATCAATCTTACCCTGCCTACAGCTGGTTTCACAGTCTGATCCAAGACACCTCCTACGGTATTATTTGAACTTCAGCAAAACAAAGTTCTGGTTTTGACTAGATGGTAGTGCAGAGTTTGGTCCTCTTGGTCTAACCTTTCCTGGGAATGCCAGTGCTTTGGTGCAGTATAGAAGATCCTAGAGGCAATATCAGATTGCTTCCCGCAGGTTCTAACCAAGGAGGTAAATAGCAGAGAGACTTCAAAGGGAGGTAACTCATTTAAACTTGGCCAGGTATACTCTACTTTATCCCTGAAGACATTTTATCCTGAGCGGCACAAATTATAGTAACAGTTATTGATCTTACATCACAGATCCAAAGTTCACAGCCATGTGTGTCTTAAGTATTAATCCCAACCACAGTCACTTTAGTTGCTGAGTTACTTTTCATCAGAGTCTACCCATTCATTATGGTTTTTTAATTCTATCCCATCATAGATTTGGGAAAGAAATTTGTTATGCATATATGAAAGGATATTTTCTATGAATTCTTGCATATCATTTCACATATTCAAATGATATTTGGCCATCAAAGCCTGGTAATCTAAAATGTAGGATTTCAGCTTTACAGACTGGTAAACCTGTCTACCTGTCTGGTGCTGCTTGTCAGACACAGGATCAGCTGATATAAGAGACAGACAAATGTGTCCTCCATAGAGCATACTCAGCCATCAACTGTCATGAGGAACTGTGCTCACAGATCTGTATCACTGTGACTATAAAGACAGGAGGATCAGTCATTAAATCTAGAATTCTCACCTGAAATGGATAGCTTTAGCCGTGTTTTGAACATATGAAGGAGTAAATGTGTCTTCAAATGAAGACCTTCCGGTACCATGTTCCCTCTAAGAAGGTTCAGAAAGGATTCTAATCACAGATTTCTCAATGAAATGCAGAAAATAGACACCCATCCGGGTCAAAGCTTGACACAATCCTCCTTGTTTCAGACGCACACTCATCCCCTCATACCTTTACTGAGTAAAATATTCTATTTTAGTGCCCAGCAGCCCTAAAGTGAGACAGTTACCAGGCCTTCTGACCAGATGGGAAAATGCTCCAGTTATGTAATTAAAGAAAAAGTGGATATCATCAAGACATTACTATTCAAAAGCTGTTTTCATACATCTATCATGTAATATGAGAGAGAGAGAGAGAGTGAGAGTGAGAGAGAGAGAGAGACTGAGACTCTGTATATAGTCAAGGTGACATACTCTATATATTTCACTGTAAGAGCGGACACTTTCAACTCGGGGTGGGTTTGGGGAGGTGCTTTCACACACACACACACAGAGAAATTAACTGCAAATTACATATGACTGATGAATTTCTATCATTTGAATCCATGAAAGGTACCAACAAGAGGAGTTGATTTGTACAATGCAGTAGAAATTCATCAGTCATATCTAATTTGCAGTTAATTCCTCTGACTGGTTATGTAAACCCCCCCCCCCCCCCCCTCCCCAAAACTCACCCTGAGTTGAAAGTGTCCCCTCTTACAGTGGCGTGTGTATATATATTTATCATGTCATATTTGGCTCTATACAGAGTCTCTCATTCGCACTCTCTCTCATCCTTTTGATCTAGTTAGATATGCCACCACAATCTATTGATGAGGTGTTTATTTGATGTCGGGGTGGCCAACTTTTCACACACCAAGAAATACACAGTCCCAAAGAGCCTCGTGTTTTCAAAAAATGAGAGGTGTGGGGGAGGAGAGTATCCCCTTCCAACAGTATCTCTCTCTCTTTCTATCACCCTATCCTGTCTCCATCAGTCTATCTCTCTCTCAATCCCAACCTGTCCCCCAATCTTTCAATACATCCACCAGTCTCTTTCTCAATTTCCCCACCAGTCTCTCTCAATCCCTCCACCCTGTCCTCTCAAGCCTTTCAATCCTCTCACCGTGTCCTCACCAGTCTCTCCCTCAGTTTCCCCACCCTATCCCTACCAGCCTCTCTCTCTCAATCTTCCCACTCTGTCCCCACTTGTCTCCCACTAGAATTTGCCTCTTTCTCTCCCCCATGCTGTGCCCAGTGCCTGTCTGTCTCCCTCTCTCTCTTACCCTCATCAATATAGCTTAGACATCCATCCTATTCCTACCAGTGCCTATCTTGGCAGCCCCAGTTGTATAATTAGGCTCTGGAATTCATTGTCAGAGGATGTGGTGAAAGCTGTTAGTGTGCCTGCATTGAGACAAGTTCCTGGAGGAAAAGTCCATAAGCCATTATTAAGGTGGAGTTGCAGAAATCCACTGCTTAACCCTGGGATAAGCAGCTTGGAATTTACCCCCTGGCTTCCTGCCAGGCACTTGTGACCTGGATTGGCCACTGTAGGAAACAGGATACTGGACTTTATGGACCTTTGGTCTGACCCCGTATGGCAAGTGTTATGTTCTTAACATTCTTTAAATTTATCAGGGGCTTTGCAGCTCTAACATTGCCTCACCCTGTCTCCCCTGCCCCCAAACATTCTTCATCTTGCACTCTCTCTTTCTCTGACACCCTCCATCATTACCCTTTCTGGCTCACTCACCCACCCCCTCTCCTCCAACATTCACCCCTTTTCAAGTTATTGCATCCAGAAGCATTTTCTCCCACTAGTACTGCCCCATGTGTCTCTCTCAAATCTTTCCCCCTTCAATCAACATCTCTGGCTCTATCACCCCTTCTAGCTCTGTTACCTTCCCTCTCCCTCTTTACCCACTTCTAGCTCTCTCATCTTCCCAGCTTCACTACCTATGACTATCACCCATCCTCACTCTCCTTGCCCTTTCATCCCCTCTGGCTCTCACACACACACCCATCACCACTTTTTCTCCATCCTGACACCATTTCCATTTTTTTTTTTTACCCTTCCCCATTCACCACTGCTGACTTTCTTGCACACACACCCCCCCCCCCCTCCCCATTGGCTTTCTCATACTCCTCCCTTCTCTTTTGAATCCCTTATATCCCCATCCTGGGCTCTCTCATGCCTCCTCCACACTCCCCACAACATCCTACCCCAACCTTTTCTCCCTCCCTCTGTTTCATCCCCGCCCCCTACTATCTTCCCCTACAGCATAAGCTCCTCCTTCTGCTGTCCCCCCCCCCCTATAACCCTTGCAGCATTTATCCCTTTTCTCGATATGGCCCTGGAAGTATTCACTCCTTCTTGCACCGCAACTTCTTCAAGCATTCACACCCCTCATTTCCCCATTATTTATTTCATGCACTGCTCCCTGATCCCTCAAGTATTCATCAACTACATTAACTCCCTCACCCCCCCATCACCTCTTTTCAGCATTCACCCCCCCTTTCTCTTGCCACAAATAACTCTGGCCTGACTGGAGCTCTCTGTGTCCCTCCCCTCTGCTGCCAGCTGAATCCCAAGTCTTGGGAAGATAGTGAGACAATGAACCTGGGGCTATACGTTCCATCCCCACTCCCCCAGACAGCAGACCAGTAAAGAGCCCTCTACTCCAGGCAGCAGATGGGGGTGGGTGTTGGACAGGATGGTGAAGGCTGGAGCAGGAAGCTAATTGGCGCTTCTTTGCTGTCCTGTCTGCTGCAGCCTCACCCTGTTCCTTCCCCTGCCTCTGCTTCTCAAGGGGTGAGGGGGGGGGGGGGGGAGAGATCTGGGATGAGCAGAGTAAACCCTCTGAACCCTGCTCCAGCCCTGCCTTCTGGCTCTGCTGCAACTAGAAGCACTGTGAGGTCAGGCGGGAGCAGAATAGCTCTTTGCTCTGTGCTGTCGTGTGTTCTTCCTGCTCTAGCACCTCCCTTCCCGTCCTCTGCAGTGCTACTCAGTTGCCATGTGGCCAGGAGGGCAAGAGCCACATTTAGCACATAAAAGAGCCACATGGGGCTCCCGAGTCACAGGTTGGCCACCCATGATTTAGGAATATAAGGGACACCATTTGACTTGGTTTGTTTCATATATGACTAACAGAACTCAGTCCATCCATTGGAAGGGACAATGTTTTGAACCTCATCATTTATCTTACATTGTACCACAGGACTTTATCCTGTTCAGTGTTGACCTGGCTCCTGTGTGACTGTAACCAAGGAATTTAGAGTGGAATTTCATTTTTATTTTGCAGACAACATACAACTGGTGGCTTACATAGACAGGATCAGCTCACTTCTACAGCTAAACTGAACTCATGAATAGAGGCTATATCCCAGTGGCTTTTTTCAGAATAGGCTTAAGCTAAATTTTTATAAGTCCCTGGCATCATGTCTTCCTTGAACAAATCCCCCTCCTATTGTTCTTCCAATAGATCTCAGAAGTGATGCTGGAATTAAAATCTAGCTTAACTAGCCTAAGAGTAATATTGGATACTCAACGTTCTATGATCTCTCAAACCTCTATGCTGGTTCACTCTATTTTTTTTTCTCATTTGTATCTAGTTTATCAGCTAAAGCCTTTTTTAGAACAGGTATATCTTGCCATAGTGTCCACTTGCTGGTAACTAACAGATTGGTTTATTATAATTACATATAATCATAGATTACCCAAAAGAATTAACAGGGTGCAATTACTTTAGAACATAGCCGCTAGACTTTTGACTGGGAACAGGTTTGAAGGGTGGGGTGGGTGCTTTTACATACAAAGTCAGAGGAATTTAGATATGACTGATCAATTCCTATCATTTGAATCAATGAAAGGTACCAACAAGAGGAACTGATTACATTGTACAAATTTTCTGCAAAAGCCAGAAAATCAAATCCAAATGAATGTAAATATCTTTTTAGAGAAATATTTAATATAAATCAATATGGTTTCATAGTATTTTAAATATTTGCACACTGAAATTGTATAACCTATTTATTTTAACTTCCACTATGATTTTTAACTAGGTACTGTGTGGAATTTCAGATCGAGTCTTTGTCTCACTACTGCATGGTGGAGAATCGTCCATATGCCCGTTGGATGCAGTACCTACGAGAAGGATACACTGTCTGTGTAGCTTGCCAGCATTTAGCTATGAATATTGCAAACCATCGCTGCTCTGGAGATGGTCGGGATAGTGATAGGTAATAAAAGAGAATTTATTTTTAGAAATTTTGATTAATTCTGTGACAATGTACTTCACTGATGTAGGATGCAGCTGATACCATTTAATAGGGTTATTTCTCTGGGAGCCCACTTAATTTAGTGCATTCTATTGGTAGGTTACATTTTATTTGGGACATTACTTATTTATTTGGAGAAATGTATATTATTTACTTGCTGTATACTTATAGAACCTAGAAGGTCCACAAAAGGTAACAAAGAGATAGGAAAAGCACTATTTTTATGAGTACTGCTTAGCTAAGGATACCAGTTCTCATGTTTTGACAACAACCTAGGGAAGCAGAGATAACGCTGTGAAAATTAACTTTTTTGTACTATTCCTCTTTTCTCCCATTGCCCCTCCCTAGTAAGGATGCTAAATTAACATAGGTCTCTTGCTGGATAAGGGCTGGAGGGGAAACCTCCAAAACTAGCCTCCTCAGCATCATTTTTTAACCCGCAGAGGCATCAGCAGGGGCAGCCATCTTCCCTATTCCCTGGATCACGAGTATAGAGAAGATTGCTATTAAAAGGGTTAAATACTTCGGGCCTTATTCAGAAAGGACTATATACATTCTGTGCCTATGGAAAAAGTCTTTATTGACTAAAGCTCTTACTTGGGTGGGTGACCATTTATTTATCACTAAGGGGTCAATGCATTAAAATACATTTCATTAGTTTTAATAATGCAGTAAAAGCATTTACAATGCACATTAAAAAAACACTCTGGAGGAGGTCACGTGATACAGTGCAGGGGAAAGCCGTGATTTTTTCCCTCGCAGCGCCGACCCTCCTGCATCCAGCCTCATCCACGGCTAATTTGACTTCAAATTACTAAAGGACCTTGGGGAACCCGTACTGATTGTCTGGCAACTCCGACAAAAGCCATGGCGGCCCGCTTGAAGCAAAAAGACAAGGAGAAGGACAAGCCGCGCGGCTCTGAGGTGCAATCCAACATGGCGCCGACTACCCCGCCCCCACCGGCCAAGGCGGCGATCGCTGAAATTAAGACCGCGATATCGGAACTGTTGGGTCCGGAACTGAAAGGCATTTCTACTAAACTTACCGAGCTGGCCACGGCGTTTGCGGGCTGCGAGGCCCGCTTTTCGACACTGGAGCAGCGAGTCTCCGATTTGCAGGACGGCGCGCAAAACGTGGAGGCGGAGGTGACGGCCTTAAAACTGGTGGTGGCGAAGCAGGCAGACCGTCTAGAAGACCTAGAAAACCGGTCTCGCCGGTCAAATCTGCGCTTCCTGGGCCTCCCGGAATCGATTCCTGACAGAGAGCTTGTGACTTTTCTAGAGGGCTGGCTCACCAAAGAATTGGGCCTTACAACGGCGCACGGACCCCTGCGAGTTGAGAGGGCACACAGGCTGGGCCAAAAGAAAGAGTCGGACCCCAGGCCACGTATCATCATTGCAAAAATTTTCAATTTCGTGCATAAAGGGGAAATTATGCAGGCGACTCGGGCGGGTAAAACGCTGATGTATGACAGCAAAAAGGTCCTGGTGTTTCAGGATTTCTCGACCGCCTTGTCTGCCAAACGCCGCGTTTTAGCCCCGGTCTGCACCCAGCTCATCAATATGGGTTACCGTGCTACCTTGATATACCCGGCTCGACTAAGGGTGGTTACCCGCGAAGGTGTCCGGTGGTTCACTGAGCACGCGGAGGCACAGGAGTTCGCAAGTACGAGGGCCTCCAGGAGTCATCCAAGCTCCCCTCGCGCTCGTGAGGACCCGGATTGAGAGCAGCGGAGGGGCTGGCAATTGTTGTTTGGAGCTCTAGCGGGCCGAATTTGGAGTTTTTCCCGTTTTTTTTTTCTCCCTGGGAGTCTCTTATTTCCCTTGCACGGGCTCACAGTGCTGGACTGGACCGCGTTATTTTTTTCTCTGGACCTTGGACTGTATGACCGCGGTTCCTGCTCTTGGCCTGCTTTCCAGTTTCTATTTTTTTCTCTCTCCTTTGCAACTAAACCCAAGATGGTCTAACTGTATGGCCCTCCCAGGGTCCATGTTCCTTCATATGTGGAGTGGATGAGGCTGGAATGCGTCAGGTGGGGGGGGGGGTGGGTGTTTGTATGCATGGTGGTGACTTCCTTTATTGTATGTATGGTGGGGTGGGGAGGTATAGGGATTAGGGGGGGGGGGAGAGGGACAGGGTAAGGGACGGGGGGACTTTCATTCTGGGTTACGGGGGGGGTACCATGCACGCAGTTCGCAAGGTTAATTATTGTCCTATTCTGGGATTGTTCTTACAGGGAGGTTTTAGCTGGGAGAACCTTCCTGGGTATGTTCTATGTTCACTTTTGGTACGGTTTGTTCTCTTTTTAGGTCATGTCAGTTAGTGGACTGAGGTTTATATCCTGGAATGTCTGTGGTATAAATTCGCCGATAAAAAGGTCAAAAATATTGAATCATCTTAAGAAACGACAGGTGGATGTGGCTTTCCTCCAAGAGACACATCTGACAGATGTCGAACATTCCAAACTACGCAGAGGTTGGGTGGGGGATGTGTATTATGCCTCGGCCTCATCTAAGTCCGCCGGGGTAGCCATACTGTTTGGTAAACATGTACCCTTCACCATACTGCAGGAATTGAAAGATCCGCAGGGGCGCTACCTGCTTTTGGTTGTTAAACTTTTCAATGTGACAATAATACTTTGTAATGTTTATGCTTCCAATAATGATACGGTGGGCTACCTCCGGGCCTTGCAGGGTTTGCTACTGCCCTATCTCGAGGACTTTGTTATCCTGGGAGGGGATTTCAATGCGATCCGGGATTTAGACTTGGACAAATCCATTCGTAGCCCGCGGGATCGGGCTGTCAGTGCCAGTTTGGCACAGCTTGAGCAGTCGGTACATCTTCTTGATGCCTGGCGGCTCTTACACCCGAGTGAGAGGGACTTCACGCACGTGTCGCGGGCACATGCGACGTGGTCACGGTTGGATTATTTCTTTATTAGTGATAAATACTTTACAAAGGTTAATGATGCGTGTATCGGCGATATTCTTATCTCCGATCATGCTCCAATTTGGTTGGATGTGCAGGTCTCCCCTTCTGCTCCTACTCCCCGGCAGTGGCGTTATCCATATTTTTTGGCAGATGATATCCCCTTTCAGGAATATTTACGGGTACGATGGCAGGATTATGCGACTCTTAATGAGGAACATAAATCCGACCCTGTACTTTTTTGGTACACCGCTAAAGCGGTGATACGGGGAGATATTATCTCGTATGTCGCCCGTCGACGGAAAGCCCTTGATGCGAGTCTCCTTACTTTAAGCGTTCAGTTGCAGAAGCTTAAACGGCGTTTAGCTAGTACTAATCTCCCGGAGGACAGGGCGGCCCATCGGGTAATGCAGGGGAAAATAAATACTTTATTACACCAACGAGAAAAGAAGAGCTTGCTCTATTATCAATATCGGATGCACCGCTATAGCAATAAGTCGGGCAGGTTACTCCATAGCTTGGTGAAGGCGTCTCGCTCCTCTAAGCACATACCCGTAATCCGTTCGGACACGGGAGTTCTGCATACGGATGCTAAGGCCATTCTCGCACAGTTTCAGACATTTTTTTCTTGTCTTTATACTAAGGGGATTGGCAGCCTGATGTCTGTGCTCAGTTCTGTGCGAAGCTAGATCTACCAGCTCTTACAGGGACGCAAAGGGAGAAGCTGAATCTGCCACTTGAGCAGGATGAAATTCAAAAGGCCATTCAACAGTCCAAACGATATAAAGCGCCGGGGCCAGATGGGTTTACTGCTGAGTTTTATAGAAGCTTGGTGGATCTGGTTAGCCCGGCTCTGGCTCTGACGTTTACCGCCCTAACCACTCAGGGGCAATATCCCCCCCATGTGAATCGAGCCCATATAACACTTATAGCTAAGCCGGGGAAGGATGCCACTTCAGTGACCTCCTATCGGCCTATTTCGCTTCTCAATGTTGACCAGAAGCTATTGGCCAAAATTCTAGCCGACCGATTGGCGGAGGTACTCCCTTCCTTAATTGGGGAAAATCAGGTGGGCTTTGTACGGAAGCGCTATGCGTTGACTACTATTAGAAAGATCATGGCGGCTATGGAAATGAGTCAGATGATGGAAGAACCGTATCTTCTGGTCAATTTTGATGCGGATAAAGCATTTGATCGGGTAGAGTGGGGCTATCTTTTTTATATTTTGCAGCGGTTGGGATTCGATGGCTGGTTTCTAGAGGCCCTTCGACTATTGTATCATACACCCACTGCTGTTATCGTAGCTAATAATGCTCACTCCGAAGTGTTCTCTATCACCCGTGGTACCAGACAGGGGTGTCCCCTGTCACCCTTGCTTTTTCTGCTACAGTTAGAGCCTTTATTGCTGTCAATTCTGGATAATGGGCTGATACGGGGTATTCGCATGCACCATGAAATTTTTAAATATGTTGCATTTGCTGATGATGTGATGCTTTTTTTTATCTCGACCCCAGCGTTCTCTACCTCCACTACTGCAACTTTTTACTGAGTTTGGCAGTTTTGCGGGCCTTCGACTTAATCCAACTAAGTCTGAGGCGTTGGCCTTTCCAGCTACCCTTAGAGAGAGTTGGCAGGGTGACTTTCCATTAAAATGGGCTGATGGCTCCCTCCGTTATTTGGGGGTGATCCTTACTTCCCCTCTTACGGGTCTTTATACGGCTAATGTCAAGCCATTATTACACGTGACTCTGGACAAACTCCGCACTTGGCGTGCATTGCCTCTCTCTCTTTGTGGCCGTCTTAATTTATTTAAGATGGTGCTTTTACCAAAATGGCTATTTCTTTTGCAAAACTTGCCTCTTTTGCTTAGGCGTCAGGATCTTCGATCCCTTGACAAAGCACTGCGGGTTTTTTTATGGAGGGGAGGTAGGGCGCGTATTTCGTTGGTGGATCTTCGAGAGCGCTGGGGTGCGGGGGGATTGGGAGTCCCGGACTTGCGCCTTTACAATCTGGCGTGCAATCTCCGTATTTTACGAGATTGGATGCTAAATCAGTCCTCCTCTGTACATATATCAGCGGAATCGGCCTTGGTGATGCCTTTCGCTCTATCCTATGTTGTTCAAGCTCCCGCTAGGGAACTCCCCTCTGTGTTAACTCATTCCTCGGTTGTTACCCCGATTCGAGCTACGTGGCGGCTGATCACCAAGCTGCTCCGGACGCCTCGGGTGTGTGTGCCCCTGTTGCCTATCCAAGGGAATGGTGCCTTTCTCCCGGGCTCCCAAACCAAGGGGTTCCAGGAATGGCGGGGCGCAGGACCTGACTCGCCTGGGACAGGTTATAAATGACGATGGTCAGTTACTTTCCTTTGCAGACCTGCGAACTAAGTTTGCGTTGAATGCTTCTCATGTTTTCCCATATCTCCAACTTAAGCATTATTTTCAGTCCTTACCGATGGACCCTGGCCCAGTGGCGGTTCTTACCTCCTTAGATAAGGTATTGAGGTTTAATGTGCAGAGGGCCCCTACGTTATCCCAGTATTATAAGATTGTACAAGGGGTCACGAGAGTTGAGCCATTTGCAGTATTGCTTGAACGCTGGAATAGGGATGGGATATTTGCTCTTACAATCCCCATATTGAAAGCCAGCTTTGGGCGCATCAATCATATTACTATTAATATGTATTACCGAGAGATGCATTATAAATTTTTGCGTAGAGCGTATGTTTCCACCCAATTGGCTCATCGCTCCGGCCTGGTCCAGAGTGCACTCTGCGGTAAATGTCATGGAGCAGTTGGGCATCTCTCTCATTCTTTTTGGGCGTGTCCTAAAGTCCGCCGATTCTGGGGACAGGTTGCCTCTTTTTTAATGGACCCTTTTGGGGGTTAAACTGCCTATAACGCCCTTTGCTGTTCCTTTTTGGCCATTTCCCCCGCATTTCATTGAAGCAGGGCCCCCGTTTATTTCATACACAAGCATGCTTGGTGGGAAAAGAAGGTCATTTTATTGTACTGGCGGGATCCGAGCCCCCCATCATTTTGGACTTGGCGCAATCATTTGCATCATTTGTTGAGAATGGAGGAATTGGGCTCCCGGGTGGATCCTCGCTCCCGCCGGCGATTTTTGCTGATTTGGGACCCATATTTGCAATCACTGTCTCCCCAGTCACGAAGCTTGGTTATCAACGATTGCTGAGGTTGTAGTGGACTCACCTCTTGAAGATTCAACATGGTCTCTGGACATACCACAGGAATCTGCGTGCATGGACTCTGCTTGTGGACATTTCACCTGCATTGGGGGGAGGGTGGGAGGGGTTTGGGGGGGGGGAGGGATGGAAGGGATGCTGTTGGTTGATCATTGTAGAGCAGTTGTTATTGCATGGTCTGTGGAGGATAGTGTACCACCTCTTCAGACCAATTCTTTGGTTTTGTATAATAATAATAAAAAACCGTTTGATACTAAAAAAACACTCTGGATTAAACTCCTATTGTGCAGTTTAAATCATATTTGCTGAAAATGTGATTGTAGTAAAAATTAGTACAGCTACATATGCAAATAAAATATGAGCATGCTAATATGGGGCTAAGCTCATTTGTCATTATTCCCCCCTCCCATGTACAATTTTCCTGCATGCATGATGCAAGAAATTTTGCATACTGTAGGAGGCTTACTTTAATCTCTCTGAAATATCCCTGCACAGCAAAGACTGTGCTAGTCCCTTCCTGGTGGATCCTCATTTCCTTCACCCATCCCTGGCCTCATTTCTGAGGCCAGCACCCTCCAGTCTTGATCCCTCATTCTCATGCCTTCCCATCCCCAATCTTTACTCTGACCCAATTGCCCCCGGCTAGCAGGAGGAGGGTGGTGTGGCCTGACTACTGGTACTATAACTGAAGACTAAGGGGGTCATTTTCTAAAGGGATCGCATGCAAAAAGTCCCTTTTCGCGTGCGATAGCTAAATCAGGGCGGAGTTAGGTGGAGTCCACACTGGAAGGGGAGGAGTCGGGGTGGACTCCGCGACGACTTCGCTGATGGCGAAAAGGTAGGACACCTTATTGCGCCAGTAGCGCGCCCAATAGCGCCACCTTTTACGATGGTGCTATTGGGTGCGAAAGCCGGCACGATCGCACCGCGGAGGTGCGATCACTGCCGGCTTTCGTAGGCCCGCCCCCCGTTACCGCCAGATTCATAGAGCTCTGCGGTGTTAGAAAATCTAGGCCTAAATGTTTTGTGCTATGATGAGGCAATGTGATGTTGAATCCATAAAGGCATTCAGTTTCAGCAGAAGTGGAAGAAGGCAGTTAAGGCCACTCTGCTCTCCTCCTGCTAGAGGAAGGACACAAAAGTACAGAATCAGGGTAAAGGGGTGAGGTTGAGAATCAGGGCCAGGAATGGACTAAGAATTAACACAGACAGGATTAGGCAGGAGGTTGAGAACTGGAAAGAGATGAGAGACACCATGGGTTTTCCTGTGCACTAACTAAACCTTTAATTTTTGTCCAGTCAGTGCTGAAAACCTGCTACTTCCCATGGGCCTAATTTGAAGTGTTACAGCCATTGTGCATAGCATGCATGGTAAACAAAGGTTTACCTGAGGGATAATTTTGGAAGGTTAACTCATGAGAACTTTCCAATGTTACCTCTCTTTAGTGCATTCAGTCCCTAAGTGAGAATTTTCAAAGTGCATAGATTCTAAAGGATTAAAGGAAATGGAAATAAACTTTTAGTGATGATGCTTAGGTTGATGTATTCACTACCACAATGTTCCAATTAGGAGATTTATACAGGGCGTTAACATATATGACAGACATGCAAGATTAAGGCACGGTTTATAGATTTTACTTGAGTATTCTCTTTACATTATTTTATTTATTTTTTTAAATTTATAAACATTTAATTTTCAAACTTTACCAAGCTAGTATCAAGGTAGATTACAATCAAATTTATAATTAAATGTAATTATAGTTGCATCACAATTGACAATCAAAAGGTGGCATATAAACACAAACCCTTGGTATCAGATCTTTTATTTTATGGTCCTTGGGAGTTTAAGGAGTGACTGAATGCTAAACTGTTAAGCTAGAAAACAAAAAAGTGCAGCCATGCATTTTGGATGCAGGGATTAGATACTGATGAGCCAAGCAAAAAAAAGAGACAACAGATTAGTAAACCAGGGTGACAAGGTAGTGGCTAGAGCCAGAAAGGAAAGGCCACAACCAGTTAAAAAAAAAAAAAAAAAAAAAGGCAATAATGTTTTTATACAGAATGCTGGTGAGACTAGGGTTGCTCACTGGCTCCAGATTTTCAGGACAGGCTGATCCAGTCCTGGTTTTAGTCCACTGCATACAGGGACTTATAGTCTTCTAGCTCTTCTTAGGGAATGCAATAGGGAAATCAAAACTGCAAGTCTCTGCATGCAACTGGGTAAAATCTGGAACTAGTTGGCAACCCTAGGTGAGACCTAACTTGGAAAACTCCAGTTCTGGAGGCTATACATTTGGAAGGAAATAGACAGAATGGAGGAGGCTCAGAAAAGGGCTAACAAAATGGTGCATGGCCTGTGCCAAAAATATTTAGAAATGGATGAAACAGGGTATTTATAAAAGGAACGCGAGCGTGCATAAACATACATATTGGTGCACGAGTGGAAATAGCTGCAGTTTTAAATCGTGCTCGCGGGTACAGGCGAATCATTTAAAATACCCCCTCCCCTGTGTTTGCAGGCAAGGCTTCAGTGGCTTATCTGCAGGTATGCAGGAGGATTTTAAAACATGCCTGTGCGAGGGAAAACCCAGCTTTTCCAGGTAGTTCACCAGTGTTGCCAGTTCATATTGAAGTCTTCAAGACCCCTCTGGTTCTTCATTCTGTAAGCCCCCCACTTCACCCCGAACCCTCACGCTGTGCTAAGTGCCCTAAAACCCGAGATCTCCAGACTTGCTCCTCATCAGGAGCAGAAGTAAAATTACACAGATAACAGGCCCACATACACCATCGTCAGCTTTTTTAAAATGCGGATTGTCCCCACCCCTTTTCCACTCCTTCTTCTGGACACACGCGTGGGTATGTACACGTGGACTTCATGGCTTCCTAAAATGCGCATTGCTCACGCGAGACCCGCATACATGCATATGTGGCCATGTTTTGTGCGAGCAAGGCTTTTAATATCGACCGGTAAATATACCCTCGAGAAGAGAAACTGGGGAGAGAGAGGAATATGATAAAGACATTCAAATTTCTAAAAAGTGTAACAACTGCACATGAAACAAGCATTTTCCTTTTTTGTAACTTTGATTTTACATTAACATCAAGTCAGAAAATATCTTGAACAGGTTAGAGTTTCATAAAACTTTGAAATAGAAAGGGGGAAAAAAAAGCAGGAAGTGAGGAAAAAAAATTAAATTCCAACCAGAGTAAGACTACAAAAATAAGAAAGGAGACAAGATAAAAAAAGGTTTGTAGAACAGTATAGTTTAGTTAACAGGCCTGAATTCTAAAGCTTTTTACCCATTCTCGGGTAAATTTACAAAGCAGCGCGCCGATTTTATAACGTGCATGCTTCGCCGCGCGCATGTTATAAAATCAGCTACCCGTGTGTGCAAGGAGGGGGATTTTGTTATAAACGTGCGGTGTCGCGATCAGCCCTTTCCCCAGTTCAGACTGGCGGGATCTTCTCTAAACTCCTAACTATCCTTCCTCACTTTTCCCCACTCCTCCCCAACCCCTAAACCCCATCTACCTACCCTAAATTATTTTGTTTTACAATTTACCTGCCCCTCCGAGCAGAAGTAAGTTGCATGCACCAGCCGGCTGCCGGCGCATGCTTCACCAAAACAGCGCCTATTTATGGGAATTGATTATTGTAATTCAATACTGCTAGGCCTCCCAAAAGCAACATTACGTCCTCTGCAAACACTACAAAATACCGCGGCCCGTATTCTAACTAATACACGAAAGAAAGATCATATTACCCCATTACTGAAAGAACTACATTGGTTACCTGTAGAACAAAGAATAATGCACAAAACATAGTGGGGTAGATTTTATAAATCTACGCGCATGCGTAGTTTTGTTCGCGCACCAGGCGCAAACAAAAGTACGCTGGATTTTATAAGATACGCGCGTATCTTATAAAATCCGGGGTCGGCGTGCACAAAGGGGGTGCACATTTGTGCACCTTGCGCGCGCCGAGCCCTGCGCACGCTGCCCGTTCCCTCTGAGGCCGTTCCAAAATCGGAGCGGCCTCGGAGGGAACTTTCCTTCCACTCCCCCCCCCCGCACCTTCCCCTCCCTTCCCCTACCTAACCCACCCCCCGGCCCTATCTAACCCCCCCCTACCTTTATTCGAAAAGTTACGGCTGCCTCTGGGCAGTAGTAACTTAAGCGCACCGGCTGTCTGCTGGTGCGGCAGGCCCCGACACTCGGCCATGCCCTCGGACCGCACACATGCTCCCGAACACACTCCCGAGCCGACACCATGCCCCCCTGGCCACGCCCCCGACCGCCCAATTTTGCAAGCCCCGGGACTTATGCGCGTCCCGGGGCTTGCACGTGCCGCCGAGCCGATGCAAAATCGGCTCGGCGGCACGCAGGGGGGTTTCTTAAGGGTTACGCGCATAACTTATGCGCGTAACCCTTTTAAAATCCGGCCCTATGTATTATTCACAAGATAGTATATGGTGAAATGACAGACTGGTTAAATACCGCAATCAGCCTGCATGTATCACAGTGCGATTTGAGGTCGGCAAATAAAGGCCTGCTGACAGTACCTGCAATAAGATCCGCCCATTTATGTGACGTGAGAGATCGTTCTCTCTCAATTGCAGGCCCAAAACTTTGGAATAAATTACCACCGGAATTGAGGCTACAACCAAAGAAGAAAAAATTTCGACAAGAACTAAAAACGTGGCTTTTCCAAAAGGCATACATGAGTGACAGCTAAGCACGAAGTAGAATCCCACATCTTTTTCTTTTATGATCCTATTAATGGAGTTTTATTAGTTTTAGCTAATTATGTTTAGTTGAGATTTGATTCTTTTATTATGTATAGTTGTTATTTATTTTCATTTATTTTTCTGCCGAGTTTAACATTGTAAACCGTCGAGATGGAATTTTATTCTGTGCAACGGTACAGAGAACCGATTAAATAAATAAATAAATACATAAATAATGGTGCTGTCCTGGCCGGCTACCGCCCAGACCCCGCCCCAGTCCTCCCCTTTTTAAAAGCCTAGTACATCTGGTGCTTACCGAGAGATACGCCCGTGACCGGGCCACTTGGAAAATGCACTTGTTGTGCGTGCAGCCCGGCCATGTGCGTATCTTCCAGGATTTGCATGCACTGGGCTTTTAAAATCAGCCCCTCTGTCTCTATTGGAAAAAGATTAATAAATCAGGCTCTAACTTCAAGCAGAAGATGATACAGAATATTCAAGCCTAATGTATCCCCCCCTCCTGGATGTACATATGAAACGTGAGAGGATCCAGAACCTGAGTGAGCAAAGGTCTGGCCTTTTCGAAGAATTCTGAAAGAAATGTGAGTAGTGACGTACTACTTAAAGAAACAGTTCGAAATTCAGGTGTTATGTTTGATTCCAATTTATCATTTAGGCCACAGTTACAACAGCTCCTTCATGTAGATTATTATAACCTATGTTTATTTAGGTATGCGAAACGTATCTTAGATCCAGGTGATTTTCATACCATCTTACATGTATGTTCTCTCATATATCGATTATTGTAACTCGCTGTACCACAGGTTACCAAATTCTTGTATTAAAGTATTACCGATTCTGAAAAATTCTGCCATTTGCTTGATTTCAGACGGGCATTGGACTGAGCATATTATGCCAATATTGAAATACCTTCATTGGTTGCCCATGAAACAGCAAGTAAAATTTAAAATATTCACTTTGATTTTTACGGTGTTAAAACTGAATGGTCCTGGTTATCTTAAGTCTCTTCTTACTGGCACGGCCTTTGTGGTTTTGACAAAAAAGTTTGGGGCGGATTTTAAATGCCCTGCGCGCGTAAATCCGGCCGGATTTACGCGCGCAGGGCGCCGGCGCGCCTATTTTGCATAGGCCGCCAGCACGTGCAGAGCTCCGGGACGCACGTAAGTCCCGGGGCTTTGTAAAAGGGGCATGTCAGGGGCATGCCCGGAGTGACGCGGCATTTTGGGGGCATGTTGCACGTGACGCGGCAATTCGGGGGCGGCGACACGGGCGTGGTTTCGGCCCGGGGGTGTTCGGGGGGCATGGCCGCGGCTTCCGGACCAGCCCCCAGGACCGGAACACGGAGCAGGGCTGCTGGCCAGCACGCGCAAAGGTAGGGGGGGGAGTTTAGATAGGGCCGGGGGGGGGGGGGGGGTTAGGTAGGGGAAAGGAAGGGAAGGTGCGGGGGGGGTGGAAGGAAAGTTCCCTCCGAGGCCGCTCCGAAATCGGAGCGGCCTCGGAGGGAACAGGCAACGCACGCTGGGCTCGGTGCGAGCAGGTTGCACAAATGTGCACCCCCTTGCTCGCGCCGACCCCGGATTTTATAAGATATGCGCGGATCTTATAAAATCCAGCGTACTTTTGTTCGCGCGAACAAAAGTACGAGCTCGCGTATGTTTTTAAGATCTACCCCTTTGCTTTTAGTTCCCTCTGTTAAAATTGCTCATGTGTCTACTACTAGATGTCATTCATTCTTTGTCAAAGGTCAGATTTGCTGGAATGTCCTTCTTGATTTCATGAGAGAGACTGACTTTATAATATTGTTCTAGAGACAGCTTAAAACACTTCTTTTGAAGAGGCCTTTGTCTAATAATTAGGGTAATTTGCAGTTTAGAAAAAAGTAGCTAAGAAGCTTGATAAGTGGTTGAAGATATGGTAACTGGGATTTAATGCCAAGAAGTGTATGAGTGTGTCTCTCACTCTGACACAGACACACAAACACTCTCTCTGACATGCTACTGTTGGACTGCTGCTTATGTGCTCACACAGTGAGTGCCCCTAGTCCAGCACTGCTGCATCATGGTGTAAAGTTCTTGCTTGCTGCCAGCCATTCCCCATTCTGCAGCAGCCTCATCCCTTTCCCAATCTCATTCTCCAAAAAACTCACTGGTTCCAGAGCCAGCTGCTTCTCTCAGAGCTCAGTGCAGTCACCTCAGACAGAAGCCTTTCCAACACTGCACAGGCACTTTCTCCTGGCTTACCCCTTTCCGACCTGTGCCTGTAGCTTGCCTCCACTTCTCCCACCACTCTAGTGCATTCCCAATGACTGCAAGCTACACAATCTGCTGCTTTTATGGTTCCCCAGGCTCAGCTCTGCCTACCAACTCCAGGGGAGTGGGGACAAGAAGTGACCCCTATTGTTCCCTGGGCTTATAAGAACAGAAAATTAAGCCCTGGCCAAGACTGGGGAGAGCCACTAATCCAAAGTAGTACAGCTCCAGATGGAATCCTACGTTCTCTTGTGGAACCAGTGCAACCAGGGCTGGTGCAAGGGTCTTAAGTGTCATAGGCAAACTTTGCAGCCTTGCACACACTCCTGGTCCCACCCTTCCCACAAATAATTAAAAAAAATATGCATTTATAATAACAGATTTTACATGAAAAAGAATATTCAGTGTTCTAAGATAAAAATATCACTTAAAACATGTATATTATTTATGTGCACCACTGGTGGTACCAAGCGGAAAACTGCAAAAAAGACACCTACAGTCATATGGTATTTGGACTATTGTAAAGCATGTCAGCCCTCAGAAAGCTTTAAGTAAACTTAATTACAATATAGTAAACCTCTCACACGAAAAGAGCACTAACTGCCAGCTCTCAAACGGTAACAACCCTACCTATGAAAAGGCAACACTTCAAATATTACACCAGGCCCTAAAAATTAAATACACCCGATATTAGGAAAATAGAAGAAGCCAAGCTGAAACTACATGCTAGTAAAATACTTCACCTCAGTCACATTTGCAGAGCACAGATGGACCCACATCAAATACAGAATAAAGAGACAAAGTATAACTAGAAACATGCAGGCAAAAACTGAATTGGAAACCGTAACAAGACAGACTCCATATGCAGTGCAACAATGTAAAAAACAGAAACATTACTATTCTTCATTAAACATCAAACAATAAAATCAAGATATATAAACCATAAATCATAATAGTAAAACCATAATCATAAAAAGAATAAATATCTATAACAGCTGATGTAAAGAATAACCAATAATTATTTTTTTTAATTATTCCCAAATACACTTAAAAGCAGAATATAAATCAAATAAATAAAATATTTAAAAACAGAAGACATCAAATAACACCCATTTATTAAAACTAATAAGGATAAAAAAAATCTCCTGCTCTCCATACCTGGGAACTTTTGATTTCAAGTCACCCTGAGATTCTCATGGATTAGTTCGAAGAGGGAGTGATACAGCTTTCTTCTCTCTCTCTCTCACATACCCATATTCTCCAACAGACACACACACACACACACTTGCTTACTCACCCATCCTCACACAGGTTCTCTCTTACATGTTCTCTCACATATGCATACTCTCTCACATTCTGTCCAACACACATACTTGTGCACACATTCTCTCTCATGCACACTCTTTCTCCTCCCAGAACATATAAACAGAGGCTTCTTTGGGCCTGCACAGCTCATTTCTCACATACACATGCAGTCTTACATGCTATTTGCTCACATGCACCTACACATGTAGATTTCTAAATAACATCATATAGGCCAACATGCTTTGCCATTGCCAAAGTAGTATTGTAAATTAACGAGACCTCATAAGTGTGGCGGGCTATTCAAACACAAGCCCTGCTGCCACTATTAGAAAGGAATGCGGTGATGTTAATAGCTTTTGCACCGTCTTAGTGTTATAATCATTGGTCTCACAGAAGAAGTGGGTATGTAACCGTAACTTATATCAGTTTACAAAGCAGTAAGGGGTTTTTTTCCACTTATCGTAGCGAAGTTTGCAGCTGGGGTGTAACGCTGGCTCTGGCCCGACACGGCTGCCCGAACACATTTGCAGCCTAGTAGCGGAACTGGTTGGCAGTATTGGGAACCCAATGGCATTGAGCGGCCCCTGAAGAAGGTTCACAGAAACACGAGCCGTGTCGGGCCAGAGCCAGCGTTGCACCCCAGCTGCAAACTTCGCTACGATAAGTGGAAAAAAACCCCTTACTGCTTTGTAAACTGATATAAGTTACGGTTACATACCCACTTCTTCTGTGAGACCAATGATTATAACACTAAGACGGTGCAAAAGCTATTAACATCACCGCATTCCTTTCTAATAGTGGCAGCAGGGCTTGTGTTTGAATAGCCCGCCACACTTATGAGGTCTCGTTAATTTACAATACTACTTTGGCAATGGCAAAGCATGTTGGCCTATATGATGTTATTTAGAAATTGATATGAAGATTACATCATAATTCAACAGTTTCTCTAAAATAAGCCTACACATGTAGAACCATATGCTCTCTTACATGCTATTTGCTAACACATACGCTCTCTCACACATACATACATGCTCCAACTCACATATATATGCTCTCTCTCTCTCACTCACACACACACACTCACTCTTGCTCGCTCTCTCTCTCTAGAACATACCAGATGACAGGACTTCTTCTCTTTGGCGTTTCAGCCCCACAGACCTCAGCCTTCTATTTTCAGCCTTGCAGCCCAGCTGACAGGGGCCTCTTCGCTTCAACCATGCGGCTGAAGAAAAGAGGCTGCTGTCAGCTGGGCTGAGTGGCTGAAAAGTAGAGGCCCCTGTCAGCTGAACTGCGAGGCAAAAAAGAGAAGGCTGCGCAGCTCAGCCAACGGTGGTCTCTTCTCTTCAGCCGCACTGCCTGGCCAACGGCGGCCTCTTGACTTCAGCTGCGCCATCCAGCCGATGGTGACGTCTTCAGCCATGCAGCCCGGCCAACAGCGGTCTCTTCCTTTCCTCCACAAGAGTTCCACAACCATGACCCACCGTGGCATGCCCAAAGCCCCGATAAGCCAATCCACCGCTGGCACTAATACCCAACACTTCATTCTCAATTTGATGCTCATGTTAGTAAAAAAACTGGATTACTTAAAAAAATTCATCGTGCATTTGATTTGCAAACAATCCAGTAATTCAGGAATAGATTCACAACATGGCAAGCCACAACATCAATGTTTGGAAATGGATCTTCATCAAGAGACCTGCACCAAGGACTGACAAAAGTAAAAATGAATGTAAAAAACTTTTAAAGCACCTTATAAGCGATGAAAATTCTAACACTTTGTACACTACAGCGGAGGTGTACTAAGGGGGGGGGGGCAAGGGGAGGTGGTCTGCCTCAGGTGGCAACAGGGGGAGGGTGCCATTGCTGCCGGCAGAAAGGTCCTGTGGCGGCGCGGAACAGTAACGTGGCAGGGGAAACCCCACCAGCAAAAGCAAGGATCTGCAGTGGCAGAGTACAGTGGCACCGCCGATATTTCCTGGAGCTGGCACGGTGGCAAAGAACAGGCCCAGCGGTGCCGCTGGTGGCCGAAGAAGGGAGAGATTGGCCGTGTGAGAGTAAGTGCCAGTGTATGTGGGTGAGGGTGTGTGTGTTGGTGTGAATGAGGGTGTGTGGGGTGTGTGTGTGTGTGTATGAGAGGATACCTGTGTATGTATGACACGGAGTGTATAGAAGAGTGAATGTGTGTGTGCCTGTGGGTGCCTGTGTGCGGGAGTGGGTGTGGGGTGAGAGAGAGGAAGCATGTGTGTGTGTGCATGGGTGAGACAGGAATCGTGTGTGAAAGATACGGAGAAAGTGTGTATGTGTGAGAGAGAGATGGAGAAAATGTGTGTGTCTTTCACACACACACACACACACACACACACTCATGCTCCTTCTGCTCTCACCAAGCATGTATGTGTGTGAGAGAAAAAGGGAGCATATTTTGTGTGTGTGTGTGTGTGGGTACCTCCTGTTCATGACAATCTCAGGGTGACAGGTATGGAGCGTGGGGTATTTTTAAAATCCTTATTAATTTTAATTACTGGGTGTTATTTGATGTCTGCTGTTTTGAAATATTTTATCGGTTTATGAAATTTGCCATACCATGCTGACTGGACTGATCCCTTAGTTACGCCGCCACTTGCGGCCTGGCATCATCGCATGATGGACATGGCACTACTGGAGCGAATGGACTATCCCAAATCTCCTAAGCCTGCGGACAAGCAGTATGCAGATTGCTGGACTCACTATTACTCTCTTCTCTCCTCATCTTCTCAAGGTCATTTGATTACTGTGGGCTACCGCGTCACTTGGTATTCCACTACTTCCACGACAATTAAACCCTGAGTGGGACCAAGCTGCACATTTTTCTTTTTCTGTTTTGCTATTCCGTTGATCCTACTAATGTATATGAAAATTGGGGCTCCTAGGCAGGGCTATTGGGGGGGGGGGGGGGGGGGAGAAGAGGTTGTGTTTGTTGGTTGAGGTGGTTGTATGGGTGGAACATGTGTGGTGTAACTGGTATGCATGCTTGAATGGGAGTGGCGATCGGGTTGGGGAGTTCTGTTTGATTACAGGGGTGGGATGATGTTATTTAAAAGAAGATTTGCATAACCACTGTATCGATTGTTCCTCTGTTGGTATCGGGTTTTTTGTATACCTCTTCGAGGTTGTGGAAATGCATGTCTTCACAATAAAAATGATTTCGCAAAAAAAAAAAAAAAAAAAAAAAAAATTTGTACAGGAGCTTCTAACTATTCAATATTATTTAAATCATCTGCTGTTTGGTTGTATATTTTTAGTATGGTTTTACTATTCTGATTGAATTGAATTTCTTGATTGTATTGTTTTGATGAATAGTAATTTTCTGCTTTTCCATTGTTGCACTGCATACAGAATCTGGCTTGTGGTTTCCAGTTCAGTGTTTGTCTGCATGTGTACGTGAGAGAGAGAGAGAGAGAGGAAGTGTGAGTTTGTTAGTGTGTGAGAGAGACATACAGGAAGCATGTGTTTGTGTGAGAGAGAGATGGGAAAAGCATGTCTGGTGTGTGAGAGACACACAGAGGAAGTGTGTGTGTGTGAGAGATACAGAGAAAGTGTATGTATGTGTGTCTCACCAAGCATGTATGTGTGAGTATGAGAGAGAGGGAGCATATTGTGTGTGTGCATGCAAGCTCCCAGTGTACAACTATCTTTGGATGACAGATAATGGAGAGCAGGAGATTTTAAATATCCTTATTAGTTTTAATTACTGGGTGTTATTTGATGTGTCTGCTGTTTTTGAAATATTTTATCTATGTTTAGGAAAATTTAAAATTATATATTGGGGGGGGGGGGGGGGGTGTTCCAAAGAAGTATCCGCCCCAGGTGCCTAGTACTCTAGGTACGCCTCTGCACTGCAGTCTCTCCTCTGCACTGCAGTCTCTGCTAGCTGCATGGTACAAATCAATTTCTTTTTTTATCACTTATGTCTAAAATTCTTTAATGCTGTCAATTTTACAAGGAATACATCTGAATGCTTCTAAAACACCCCCCAAACCCCAAGCCACCTCCAACCACACACCCACAATCACAGTGTCCCCTTACAAAGGTCCGTATATTGAGTGTCAGGCTAAGCCTTATAAAGAGTTAGCCTCTCTTTTCTTTCCCTCTCTCTCATACACCTACCAAAGAGCTGTAGCAAAGTTATCTGCATAACATACACACACTGGCTGAGGAAAATTAGGGGTTATGGTCAGTGCTGGAACACCTATGCCCTGCCTACTTTTTCTGGGCATGTGTACATTAATGTACGTGTGCCCTTCCTGGCTTTTTAAAATTCACGTAGCTCCCGCGCAGCCCACACGTGCATGTGTGACCGTTTTTGAACGCAAAGCTTTTAAAATCTACCTCTAACTGCCTTAGCCACATCCTTCGGCAATAAATTCTAGAATTTAATTATGCATTGAGTAAAAAAATATTTTCTTCTATTTGTCTTAAATGTATTACCTAATAACATCATTGATTGTCTCCTCGTCTTTGTATTTTTTGAAAGAGTAAACAATTGATTTGTGTTTACCCGTTCCACTTCACTCATTATTTTATGGACCTCTATCATTATATTGCCCCCTCAGCTGTCTGTTCTCCAAACCAAAGAGCCCCAATCTCTCTAGCTTTTCATGATAATAGTTCCATCCCCTTTATCATTTTGGTCATCTAATTCTGCTATGTCTTTTTTGAGATACAGTGACCAGAACTGCATGCACTTTTCAAAATGTGGTCGCACCACGGAGCGATACAGAGGCATTATGATATTCTCTGTTTTATTCTCCATTCCTTTCCTAATAAATCCTAGCATTCTAGAAATATGTGTCCAGTAAAATGATTTTTCTTTTAGAAAAAAAGATAAATATGGTTATACATTCAGACATTTGGTTACAGTTTTAAATGTACTGAGATTATGTAAATACACTACTTTTTACCTGTTTTTAAATTTAGAATTTTTGTATTCTGATTTTAAAATGGTTGTACCCTGCTTTGTTGTTTCATATGAAAGGAAGGAAATCAAGTTGAAATAAAGAAATGTTTGTAAAATCTTATTGTTAATTATGAATGTAGTGTCACTTTTCTGAACCCCCTCAAATTCCTTTAAACATCTAAACATACAAATAAAATTTAACATAGGCATTGGCTGGAAGGCAAGCACATCTTCCAAGAATTAGTGGTCCTAAGAAATAAATATTTAATTTATAAATGTATATTTGTTTTATATTTACTAAAGAGGCCCTTTGCTAGAGTCCTGCATAAGAGTATGGATTAGAAGATGGATCAGTTCCAATCAACAATAAATGGAGCTTTCCTATTGGATGAATAAGGACCTTTGTTTTCAGTTTTTAATTTTATTATTCCTAGGAATATATCACTGTTTCTTATAATGAACAAAACTGGGAGAAAATCAGTGGGAAGAGTGAATCATTACTTTCCACTCATTTTCTCACATTTTTGTTTGTTCTAATATACATTCAAATTCTCAGGAAAAATAGAAAAAACTAAATGAAACATTGCTGAATTGTATTAAGAAAATTTCATACACAATTTAGTTTGCTTTAATATTTCTCTTTTTTTTGTTGCCTCTTCCATGTTGTTACAGAGATAGAATTCTTCACTGGCAAGCTGTTGGCAATCCCCAATGTCAAGGAACTTGGAAGAAGATTCAGCAAGTGGAGCAGTGTTCATGCCCTCTTGTCCACAGTTTTATTTTTACATAAGGCTGAAAGAATATTTAAAATACAAAACTATATACTGCACTATTGGCTTCAGATCAGTACAATATTTCATGGGCGAATAAACTTACTTTCCTACTATGATTACAGAATATCTTTTATGTAATGGATGAAAACAAAAAAAGTATTCAGTAGTCTGGAAACAAATCTGATTGAGACTCTGCACAGCTATAAGTAGGTTCTCTGGCCACTAGATATCATCCTTAAAAAAACTACCATAATTCTCTCCCACCCCCACTAGGAGTTGCAAACACTACTTCAACAGTAACCCCAGTCCCAGTCAACCCAGGGAGGGGAAGACCCCCAACATGGAATTTGAACTGGGGACCTTCTTCATGCGACTGCACTGGGCCAGCCCAGGAGGATCTCCATTTCTAAATAAATTATAACCATGAGGAAATGGTCTAAAAGCCATATAAAATGTTAGGAATTATTTGGACAGGAATACTTAACAAAAGTAAGCATATCAAAATGCCTTTGTTTAGATCCATGGTGCAACCGTACCTTGAGTACTGTATTCAGTTCTGGTCACCCCCCATCTCAAAAAAGACATAGCAGACATAGAAAAGGTATAGAGACGGGTACAAAAAGGATGAAAGGGATGGAAAAACTCTCTTATGGAAAAAGGCTAAACAGATTAGGAAAGAGATGACAGAGGGGATATGAATGAGATGTTTAAAACCATGTGTGTGGTGGATTGAGTAAACAGGGAAAGGTTATTTACCCTTTCAAATAACACTAGGACTAGGGGACACCCCATGAATCTAGCCTCTGACAGATTTAAAATAAATCGTATGAACTTTTTTTTTTTTCACTTGGCACACAATAAACCTATGGAATCTGTTGCCAGAGGGCATGGTCAAGGAAAATAACAAAAAAGATTTGGACCAGTTCCTGAAGAAAAAGGTCCATAAGCAGTTATTAGCCAGCGATTATCCCTGGGAGTGAGATAAGAGAAATAGATCAAGTATCGGGGATCTGCTGGATACTTGTGCATTGGACTACCCAAGGACGCTGGGCTCAATGGACTTGGTCTGACCCAACATGGCACTTTTGATGTTCTTATTAATATAGGGGCGGATTTTAAAAGGGCCGCGAGCGTAAATCCTTCCGGATTTACGCGCGCAGGGCTCTTGCGCGCCGGCACGCCGATTTTGCATAGGCCGCCGGCGCGCGTAAAGCCCCGGGACGCGCGTAAGTTCCGGGGCTTTCGAAAAGGGGCGGGAGGGGGCGTGTCCGGGGCGTCCCCGAAAAGACGCGGCATTTCGGGGGCATGCCGCGGCGTTTTGGGGGCGGGCCCGGGGGCGTGGCGCCAGCCAGGGGACGTGGTCGAAGCCTCTGGACCAGCCCCCAGGACCGGAGGACGGAGCGGGGCTGCCGGCGACGCCGACAAAGATAGGGGGGGGTTTAGATAGGGCCGGGGGGGTGGGTTAGGTAGGGGAAGGGAGGGGAAGGTGGGGGAGGGCGAAGAAAAGTTCCTTCCGAGGCCGCCCTGGGCTCGGCGTGTGCAGGTTGCACAAATGTGCACCCCCTTGCGCCCGCCGACCCCGGATTTTATAAGATACGCGCGTATCTTTAAAATCCAGCGTACTTTTGTTCGCGCCTTCTGCGCGAACAAAAGTACGTGCTCGCGCAAGTATTTTAAATCTGCCCCATAGTATACACATTAGGGGTACTTTGGAAGCACAAAATTAGAAGTATATATAGTATCCTTAAGAAAACACACACTGGATAGTGCTTCTCCACTTACATTTTTGGAAATGCAAACAAAACAAAAATCACAATACACATCACCCAATGGGTATTTGTTTTTAACTGTTGAAATAGTGCATATTGTGGGGCAGACTTTAAAAAATACGCGAGTGCGTACTTTTGTTCGCGCACCAGGCGCAAACAAAAGTACGCTGGATTTTATAAGATATGCGCGTAGCCGCGCGTATCTTATAAAATCCAGGGTCGGCGCGCGCAAGGGGGTGCACATTTGTGCAACCTGCGCGCGCCAAGCCCAGTGCGAGCTGCATGTTCCCTCCGAGGCCGCTCCGATTTCGGAGCGGCCTCGGAGGGAACATGCAGCTCCAGAGGCCTCGGCCACGCCCCCGGGCCCGCCCCCGAAACGCCGGGGCACGCCCTAGAAACTCTGCGTCATTTCGGGAACGCCCCCGGACACGCCCCCTCCCTCCCCTTTTCGAAAGCCCCAGGACTTAGGCGCGCCGGGGCCTTTTAAAATCCGCCCCTGTATGTTTAGTGACCCTATTTTTTCATTTGAAATTGTTTTAGTTTAAATGTAGTCCAAGAGAAAGGTGATGCAGTTAATCATTGTCTAGTTATTAACTGCTGACAAAAGATATGAGTTTTAGTCTTAATTCGCTGCCAGAGGATGTGGTTACAGCAGTTAGTGTAATTGGGTTTAAAAAAGGTTTGGATAAGTTCCTAGAGTAAAAATCCATAAACTGCTATTAATTAATAAGGAGTAGTAGCTTGAGATCTATTAATGTTTGGGAACTTGCCAGGTACTTGTGACTTGGATTGGCCACTGTTGGAAACAGGATACTGGGCTTTATGGACCCTTGATCTGACCCAGTATGGCATGTTCTTATGATGCAGAACTAATTTTATTCACAAAAAATAACTGCACACCTACCTGGTTTACTGCCCTGCTAGAGGATTTGAATGTTTCTATTTTATTTCTTGAATTTTTAATACATTTAGGCCTGGATTTTCTAAACTCGCAGGCTTTAGTGAATCACGTGGTGCTGGGGGGCAGGGAGGCAAAGTGGGGGGCAGGCCTGCAAAAGCTGGCAGCAATCGCACCAAAGCGGTGCCATCGCTGCCGGCTTTCGCAAACCAATAGCACCACTGTGAAAGGTGGTGCTATTGGGCGCGTTACTGGCGGGGATAAGGTGCCTTACCTTTTCGCCGTCAGTGATGTATTCACCGCGTCTGCCCTGGTGCCGCCCCGACTCCTCCCCTTCCAGTGTCGACTCCACCCCGATCTAGGTATCGCACGCGAAAACTATAGAAAATGACCCCCTTAGTCATGGCAATAATGGATAGCCAACAGTTTTCCATGGTTAAGGGATAGCTAGCTATTGTCATTGATAGCAATCTTTATGTTGCTGTGAACTATAGTCATTATTAGGGCTATGTGACAGGTCTTTCTGCACTAGATACAGACATTTTGAGAGGATAGTCTATTGAATATTTCATTTATTTGTCATATGTTTTTTCAAAAAGGAGTGTGTGTGTGTGTGTGTAGGTGGTACTGGTTTCAGATTTTTACCCCGTACTGGGAACAGGCATGACAAGTAATGATTCTTCTGTGAAGTCCTCCACTGATACTGTAACCCCCTTGTCCTTCTTGGATATACTGAGGGGCTATATCAGGGAACTGGGGGGATGATTAGATACTCCTTGGGGTTCTTTGTCTTCTTCTGACAGATGGGGGAAAGAGACTTTCAAAGTCCTTAGGCTTTGTATTTTTTGGGTGTCTGTCAGCACAAACAACTCAGCTACACAAGGTTGGTGTTGTTGAAAATAAAATTTACTTAAGTACTTGGAAAATGTGGATAACTTGATCATCAGTACACTTTCTCCATACAAAAATTAAAAAAAAAGCAACTGAATGCATATAGTCAATGGTTCTACAGTCAAAGAATCAACAGAATAGGAGCTTTTCTCCTCTCCTTCCCTTAGCAGCTAATCTTTAGAGATAGTCCCACCTTTGGGATGATGCCTGTTTTGGTATTCAAGTAAGGCTGCAGATGTTTTCTCTCCATGCAGAAACATTTTAATTCTCCTAATGGTAAACAGAATCTTCTCCACAAAAATCTAGAGAGCTCCTCCTCTGATAACACATTTGGATAGCATCTGCTTCTATTCCTTGATGCACAAGGTAAGTTCCTCTATTCCAGGCTACAAATCACCTCTTGGAATAGACCTAGAACTCTGTTGCAGAAATGGAATTTTGTCACTACTTCCCTCATCTACGATATCATCTTTGGATTCACTCCCACTCAAGATCCTCCTGGTCCCCAAGCTTAGTCACCCTCTTGGAAGGCCTGAGGGCTCCAATCTTAACCTCAGCAAGCTTCCTTGAAGGAGAGCTAGAAGGAAAAGAAAGGAAAGAAAAGAACAAAGAACCCATGAGGCACCTCCGTTATATAGAATCTAAACCTATGACCCAAGACATATTACACTGGGGAGTGTCTGAATACACCAACACACCAATAGTCTCTCATCTCATCCACGAGTATCTGTGCAGAAGATAATAGTATGGGAAAGGGACTTTTTTTTTCTTTTAAGATCCCCTTTACAATATAGTGACCCTGATAATCATGGAAAGACTGGATTTTCTAATACTTATTGATCAGCTTGAGAGGTCAAGGATCAGACTTCAATTGCCTAGGCTTCTGTCTTTTTAATGCCTCCAGCCAATGAGGAAATAATTATCCAACACACTGGTCTTCTGTGGTTAGTAAGGTCAGTCTTAGTGTCAATATTTTTTTTTTTTTTTTTTTAATATTTTGTATATCTCCATTCAAAAGGAGATATACAAAAGGTTTACATAAAAGCCATACATAACAATGAAAATACATTACTGATAAGAAGTGTAAAAAACAAATAATGCAAATACAAAATAAATAAAAAGAATAAAAGTAACATAAAATGTAAAAAGGTAAATAAAGAAATAAAAAATAAGAAAAGCAATTCAATTAAAAAATATCACATTACAGCAGTTTTTTCCATTAGTAATATAGCCTCTGTCTTTACAAAATTCTTCTTTATACAACTGAGCCCCTTTTTGAAACGTTTTGTATCATTTAGGCCTGGATTTTCTAAAATTGCAGGCCTTAGTGAATCGCACGGTCCAGGGGGCGGGGGGGCGAAGCGGGGGGGGGGGGGGGGGGGTGAGCCTGCGAAAGCTGGCAGCGATCACACCACCACGGTGCCATCGCTGCCAGCTTTCACAAACCAATAGCGCCACCGTGAAAGGTGGTGCTATTGGGCGTGTTACTGGCAGCGATAAGGGGCCTTACCTTTTCACCATCAGCGATGTCTTTGCCGCGTCTGCCCCGGTGCTGCCCCAACTCCTCTCCTTCCGGTGCCGACTCCGCCCCGATCTAGCTATCGCACGCGAAAAGGGACTTTCGCGTGCAAAAAGTCCCTTTTTGCACGCGAAAGCTATAGAAAATGACCCCCTTAGTGTTCTTAAATATTCAGGTAACATGTTCCAGAGTACTGGGCCTGCTATAGAAAAGGCCTTTTCTCTTATTTCACCAATATGAGCTAATTGTACTGAAGGAACTTCCAACAGCCCTCTACTTTGAGATCTCAAATTTCTTGCTGGAGTGTAAATATGCAATCTGGTCCCTACCCATGGAGTATCTATATTGTTTATTAATTTATGTATTAATATGAGCATCTTATATTTGATTCTAGCTCTGATTGGGAGCCAGTGTAAATCAGCGAGTACAGGTGTAATGTGGTCATACTTTTTTCTCCCAGATAGTAATCTAGCGGCAGAATTCTGCAATAATTGTAAAGGACGTAAACTTGATATTAGAATGCCTAAGAATAATGAATTGCAGTAATCTTTTCCAGAAAATATCAACACCTGTAAAACTGTCCTAAAATCTTCCATTGAAGTAAAGGTTTTAAATTATAATATCACTGACTGACACCATACTCAAAGCATGGACAAAGGTCACTCCTACCTTCTAGCAATGCTCAACATCTCATCTGCCTTTGATACCATCAACCACAAAATACTATTAAAACTACTCACTGACATCGACATAACAGAGATAGCACTACTCTGGCTTAAATCCTACCTTGAAAACAGACATTTCAAGGTCAAACTGGGAAATAACAAATCCGACCCCATTAAACTAAACTGTGGTGTTCCACAAGGTTCAGCATTATCCGGGTTGGTGCGCGCAAGGGGGTGCACAATTGTGCACCTTGCGCGCATCGAGCCCACTCTGAACCGCGCTACCTTCCTCCGTTCCCTACCCTCCACCCCGCCTTCCCTTCCCCTACCTCCCCTGCCCTTTCCCCCCTACCTTTGATGACTTCTTTTTGTTATCGCAAAACTTACTTCAGCTCTGGGGCTGAAGTAAGTTGCGCGCGCCGGCCAACTACCGGCGCGCGATCCTGGGCACAGCAGCAATTGGCCGCTGTGCCTGGAGCCTCTGACCCTGCCCGCCTCACCCCCACCCCACCCCTTTAGTAAAGCCCCGGGACTTAAATACGTCCCAGGTCTTTACGTGCATCGCTGGGCCTTTTGAAAATAGGGTATGTCCTCTTGAATGTCCTCTTTTCTATAGTGTATATATATATGTATTTAGGTTCTTAAAACTGATGTCAATTTTACTATGAATACCTCTGAATGTGTGTGTACACACACACCCCCCCCCCCAACTCCAACCCACTTCCTGAAAACCCACCCTGATTCAAAGTGCCCCTCTAGAGTGGTACATATATATAATCTCTCTCTCTCCTTCCCTTCCTGTCTCCCTCTCCCCATATGTGGCTGTTTTTGCACAAGAGTCAATTTGATTAATAGCAGTTCATGGATTTCTCCTCCAATGCCTTGTCCAAACCATTTTTTAAACCCAGCTACACTAACTGCATTAACTACATCATCTGGTAATGAAGCTGTGCTTCAATAAAAAAGTATAAAATTATGCATATGGGGTTGAACATCCATTAGCCATTAATTAATTATAAGAGTATGAAAACTGAAAAATTCCAAACAGATGAGAGTTAGCCTTAATCATCTTGGATGACCTGAAGATTGCCAGTTAAAATAATAAAACTGTCACAAGCTGGAAAGAACAACATAATATTGCCTTTGCATAGTTCAGCAGCAAAGTTTTTGCTATTGGTTGGCAAGATGGGAGGGAGGGGGGGGGGAATGTGGGAAGGTGGAAATAGGCCCCCAGATGTGTATGCATATCCCTAACAGCAGCCCAGCCTGCCCCAACCCGGGGGCAATCACAGGAGCAATGCATGGTTAACAGCAGGGGTCCCCAAACTCGGTCCTTGAAGGCCACATCCCAGCTGGGTTTTCAGGATTGCCATATTGAATATGCATGAGATCTATTTGCAAGTCCTGCCTACAGGGTATGCAATTGGATCTCATGCATATTCATTGCAGGAATCCTGAAAACCTGTCTGGGTTGCAGCCCTCAAGGACAGAGTTTGGGGACACCTAGCTAAGAAGGGTAAAACTCATGTGTACCTTTCTGAAGATCTGCCTACTATCCCAGTAGGACAGATGGATGTCTTTCTGGTTCAGCATTGGAAGGGAGGCATTTCAGATGGTGAACCAGACAACATGTTTGGCAAATACCCAGGTATGTCAAGGTATACTCAGTCAAAAGTAAAAAAGGTTTTGAATTACCATTACAAATGTAAAGTTAAGATTGGAGAGATTTTGTATATATTTTAGGAATCTGACCACTTTCTGGTCTTCTTCATAAAGAAGGAAAATAAGCCTTAGTTTTAGGTGGTTATTGTGATTCATACATTCCAAGTTTTTCTCTTATTTTTCTTTCTAGTGGGTTAATTCTTGAAGCCAAAGTAAATTCCATTTATTTAATTATTGTGGCATTCACTAGTGATCTTGCCTTCCTATGTTAAGATTCATGGGTTTCGTGGGCCCTTGGCCCGAGGTGAGGGTTGATACCACCTGCGGGGAGGAGCCCCACAGGTCCACACCATCGGGAGGTGAGGTCAGCTGAGGCAGGAGATACAACAGCAGTGGCAGAGAGGTAGAGCGTCCTGCGTCACAGCCACGTGATCGCAGGAGCTTGTAGAGAGAGTACTGTGAGAGGTCCCAAGGAGCGGGGTAAGAGACACAGTTTGGAGGGAACCTACAGTACTCAGGCAGCACTGGAGATGCACGTACCACAGCAGAAGCCTCCAATAGAGAAGTGCTAGGCAGGCCCCGAGGAGCAGGGAGCGCGAGACAGGAACTTCTGAAGGAATGCCACAGAGACTGTCCCGAGGGGCGGGACAGCATAGCTAGAGAGGCTCTGGTGCGATGACGTAGGCTGACCCGAGGAGCGGGGCTGCGCACAATGGAATCTTTTGGTAGAGAAGTGAGGCACTGCCCCGAAGAGCAGGGAGGTGCTGAGTACAGTCACTGGTGTAGAACGTAGGCACTGCCTCGAGGAGTGGGAAGCTCAGGGTATAGTCACAGGTGTAGAACGTAGGCACTGCCTCGAGGAGTGGGAAGCGCAGGGTATAGTCACAGGTGTAGAACGTAGGCACTGCCCTGAGGAGTGGGGAAGTGTGGAGTACAGTCACTGGCATAGGCACTGCCCTGAGGAGCGAGGAAGCGCAGGGTTAAGACTCCAAAGCAGTAAGATAGTTCGAGGGGCAAGCCCGAGGAGCAGGGAAGTCGGCAGGCAGAGTCTCTGGAAGGCGCAGGGATTACCCTGAGGAGCGGGGCAGCCAGAAGGCGCGGTCTCTAACTAGAGCGCGAGCAGGCCCCTGAGGAGCGGGTACCTGAGCCAGAGTCCAGAGCCGCAGGTAGATCCAAAACAGGAACCACGGGTCCGAGGAGATGGTTGCAAGCCCCAATAGTGAAGGAACTCGTTGCCAAATCAGCTAGCAAGGGGTGAGGGAGCTGCATATGAATCCCAACCTTGTGATGTCATCAGTCGGAGATGCCCCTGAGGTTCCCACCATTGGGCCTTCAAAGGGAGGACTGGTGGTGCGCGCGCGGCTAGGAAGGCCCAGAGTCGGCGTGGGTGGCGGCAGTGTCCCGGCTGCCACGAGGAGGCTTGAGAACCCGGAGGTATGCGGCAGTAGCGGCAAGCCCGAGCCGCGAGTTGACCCAAAGAGGAGAACAGGGCAACATATGACGTGAGTTGTATCAGTCGCAGCCATCTGCGACCGACTGTCATCACATCCTATTTGTGGTTTTACTCTTTCAGAATTTGATATTATTCTATACTGGGTTTGCATCATATATTTAATTTGTTGTGGAGATTGATTTTTTGATCAAGATTGTATTTATATCTCGATAAATCTAAAATTAAACATAAAGTTTAGAAAATATACTGTATAAGGTGCTATCTTTTAATGAATAAAGGAAATCGTGGACCTTATTTTCCAAGGCTATCGCAGGACTCTGCGAGGACGGCGTGGACAGCGAAAACGTAAGGGCCTTTTCGCTGTCTATTTCGCGCCCAATAACTACACCTTCTATGGTGTAGTTATTGGGCGTGATGCCAGGAGCGATCGCATCACGGAGGTGCGATCGCTGCCGGCTAGCGCAGGACCGCCCCCCCGTTTCGACCCCCGCCCCTCATTACCGCAGTTTTCTAAAGTATCGCAGGCCTGCGGTACTTTAGAAAATGAGGCCCTAAGTCTCATGAAATGGTCATACATCTCATTTTCTAATGACATCCTAAAATTGATATAGAATATTAGAGGCATAAAGTTTTTGGATGGCTTTTATGATTTATATTTTTGAAATTGGTTTATAAAAATTATAAATATTCTCATATTCAACATGTGGGGGGCACTGAAGATTTGTGCAGGATTTTTGGGAGGTGGTGGAATGGGAGATCAACTTAATTTTTGTTTCCTTTTCTTGTTCTGTGTTTGCTGGGATATTGAGGTGAGAATTCTAGGTTTTATAGGACTCAAATTCTGGTGACCCACCTTTGTATGCTGCTTGACTAGCCATGGCCTTCCGATTGAAAACTCACCACAGGTGGACTTCTATAAGAATAACGTGCCAGAAATTGCTTCATTGGAAAACTCACCTATGCACTGAAGAGAATAGGTGATACATAATTTTTTTTATAGTGGAAATTTATAGGAATGACTTGCAGATCCTTTCCCCTGGGCTGATTAAATCTTATTCATTCTTTTTACTCATCTATTTATAGAACAGACTTTGCATGACTTTAATAACTATGTTTTGTATTTGGGAATAAAAAATTAATTAAAAAATATTTTTCCTCTCAGTGTTATTCATCAAACGTTATTGTAGCATGATACATTTTTGTAGAAAGTTTATAGCAACAGTGACCCCCTATTGGCTCTGAAATTGAAGTTTGCAAAACAGGAGGAGGACTTAAGTGGATCAAGGGCAGAAAGCCCGGTTTTGCCAAGTCCTTATTAAAAAAAAATAAAACTTGGCAAAATTGGAAGAAACCTATTAAGAAATACTTGGATTTTGAAAATTCAGGGCACCAAGCCATGACCACTCTTGGATCTTATCTACTTCTCTTCATTGATTGGCTATGAGCCAAATCCCAACTGGATCATTTCAGCAGCATTCAACTAATAGGTTGGCCTGCGACAAATCAAAGAGGAGATTTGAATAATGTTTGAGAGCTCCCATGCTCTTCTGTATTGCATTTTTCTTGTATCAAAAAAATATATATTTTTAAAGGTATGTTTTTTTATCTTTGTTGGGTCTGTTTGTTAAAAAAAAAAAAAAAAAGTAGCTCTACAATATATTGTTTTGTATTTTGATCCCTTAACTTTTCCTATTTTCATTTTTGAGGTGAGCATGAGGCACTGCTTAACTACTTTTTAAAAATCTTCTCTTAGAAGCTTCTAGTATTCAACTTGTATAAAAACTAAAATTCTGCCCTTTACCTAGTAACTTCAAAAGAGTACAATAATTGCATAAAGAGGAACTTTAACTCATGTACTTAGCTCAGGAGAATCTTACACTTATGCCAACAACACAGGCACTCTAATAAAAAGGAATAAAAACCTTTTAAAACATTCACATATAGCTGTATTTTTAAACTCAACCATTTCATTTCTGTATTAACAGCAGCTTTCTTCAGGTGTACTATTACTCTGTCTTCATCTGTGGGAATCAAAACACAAATATTAAAATTTAATTCGAAAAATATCAGTCACTGGCTTGTTTGACTCTTCTTTAATACCCTAGTGACCGTCAGCAAGAAAAGCAAAATATCATGTCATAAACATGTTGGGAGCACTAAATCCGTATTTTGCTCGTGTGCTGTTCATGACATTTCTATTTAAAATCGTGTTACTGTGCTATTTAGTTTCAGGGTATCACTAGCATCTGATTTACTTCCTATCAGAACCCATTTATTTAAGCTGTTATTCTCTTTCTGAAGTGCTGTAACTGAAACATACTGCATATTTTGAAAAAAAACAAAACTATTGATTGTACCTCACATTCCCCATTTGCCTGTTTTGTCCTTCATTTTAACAAGCTTTGGGGGTTGGAGGTGGGTGAATTTCCAAAATGATTTAATCTAATTACCATTGCATTTTTATGTAACCCCTGTAATGGTTGAACCTGAAGCCATATCTCAAATTTCTATTTCAAGTGGAACACTATTATTTTGCCAAAATATGTCATTCCAGAGTTACCTGCTTAGAGGGAAAGTTGCCTTTCGAGACCCTTCTCGTAGATCTTAGTTTTTTCCCCACTTTAAGGTGCTTGGTACAAAGCACTGACGACAGGGGCGGCTCGAGGCGAGGGATGAAATGGTGCCGCCTCCTCCAAGAAGTCCCCCTTGGAGTCTGGCCTTTTGGGTGCTTTGTAATGGTGGAGGCAGTGATGGATTTAGGACTTTGCCACCCTTGGGAACTGTTGGTGTGGTCATCTCACCTCTCCGCTCTCCCTGCCCCCCAACAAGGGAGAACAGAAGGGAAGGTGTAAGGCCCAGTGTTCTTTGCACTGCTGTATCTGCTCCAGGCTCACCTCCTCTCCTCCTGTCCCTGAATTGACAAGAGAAGAAGGGCTGGGTTGGGGAGCAGGGCTTTTCTTTGCTCCCTGCTGTGTGCTTTGGCCTCAGTCCTCTCCTCCTGTTCTCAGCACAGGATGGACAGGATGGCTTGGGGGGGGGGGGGGGAGGGGGAGAGGGAGCTATAATAGGGAAAAGAGATGTTTTTCTTTGCTCTCTCCCTTCTAGCCTCATCCTTCCCCTCTTGTTCTCTGCAGCAGGAAGTGAAAGGCTGGAGCAGGAAGCAGAGGGCTGTTCTCTGCTGAGTTAGATTCAGCATAGTTGAGAGGCAGCAAATCTTCAGCCACCCTACTGCCTCCCTAGGCACAAGCCTAATGTGCCTATTGGCAAATCGAGGCCTGGAGTAGTGGGGGAAGGGGAGCAGAAGGGATCCCAAAGAAGTGACAGATATATTATTTCTGACCCTCTTTCTAGGAAGCTGGCAACCCTTCTGGGAACTCTACTTTATTTATATTCCACCTTTCAGCCATTTCAAAGCAGATTACATTCAGGTACTGTAGATGTCCCTGTCCCTAGAAGGGGCATAATCTAAGTTTGTACCTGAGGCAATGGAGGGTGAAGTGACTTGCCCAAGGTCACAAGCAGCAGCAGTGGGATTTGAGCCCTGGCTTTCCTGGCTCCCCTCCACTCCCTATCACCCATCTCCCACCCTTCCCCAGCATCTGCCCCCTGGGGACGTGAGAGATTGGTGAATGGCGGGAGTCTGTCTGTGAGGCACACTCTCTTAGGACCGGTGCAAGGGTATTAAATGTCCTAGATGAACCTTACAGCCTTTCATTCCCCCTTTCCTCCTCTCCCCACTCAATTAAAAATTATGCATTCTTTTCCATTTTAAAATGTATTAATTGCTTCCCCAATATAAAAAAGGAGATTGTGTATGGAAAAGGCACATTTAAAGTGCAGTCTTCTGAGGTAAAAATATAGGGGCGGATTTTAAGAGCCCTGCTCGCCTAAATCCGCCCAAATCCGGGCGGATTTAGACGAGCAGGGCTCTGCGCGCCGGTGAGCCTATTTTACATAGGCCTACCGGCGCACGCAGAGCCCCGGGACTCGCGTAAGTCCCGGGGTTTTCTGAGGGGGCCTGTCGGGGGCGGGCCCGAACCGCGTGGCGTTTTCGGGGTGTGTCGGGAGTGTTCCGGGGGCGGGCCCGGGGGCGTGGCTACGGCCCGGGGCGGTCCGGGGGCGTGGCCGCGCCTTCCGGACCTGCCCCCAGGTTGCGTCCCAGCGCGCTAGCGGCCCGCTGGCACGCGGAGATTTACGTCTCCCTCCGGGAGGCGTAAATCCCCCGACAAAGGTAAGGGGGGGGGTTTAGACAGGGCCGGGCGGGTGGGTTAGGTAGGGGAAGGGAGGGGAAGGTGAGAGGAGGGCAAAAGAAAGTTCCCTCCGAGGCCGCTCCGATTTCGGAGCGGCCTCGGAGTGAATGGGGGTAGGCTGCGCGGCTCGGCGCGCGCCGGCTATACAGAATTGATAGCCTTGCGCGCGTATCTACTAAAATCCCGCGTACTTTTGCTTGCGCCTGATGCGCCAGCAAAAGTACGCCAAATCGCGCGGTTTGAAAATCTACCCCATAATTTACATGTGCATTATATTTACATGCACAGCAAAAAAGACACTTTCAATAATAGCAGTTTAATAGGCTTAATAAACTGCCTTTTTCATAGTAATCAAGGTGATTTACTGAATCCCGTATGGTATTAGACCTATGATAAAGAGCAGTGGGTGTGGAGTTGGCCCACAAAAAGCCAGGAATAAACTGAACTACAATTCCAATATAGTAAGCCTTCCATATCATAACTGCCAGCACTCAAACAGTAACAACTCTACCTCTGAAAAAGCAATACTGGAGATATTACACCTGGCCATAAACACCAATACACCTCCTATTAGAAACAAATTAAAGCAAGGTTGTTGTAAATTCTTACACAGAACTACATGCTAGCAGAATACCTAACCTCAGTCACACAAGCAGAACACAGAGAGATTCTCTCCAAATATAGAATACACACCTTAAAGTATAAATAGAAATGTGCACAGAAACACTGAAGTGGAAACCACAATAAGCCAAGCTCTGTATACAGTGCAACAGTGGAAAAACAGAATCACCATTATTCCTCATACACAATAGAATCAAGAAATATAAAATATCTTATGAGTAAAACCATACTAATACAAAGAATATTTCATATAAAAATCTTTAAAATGTTCCCAAACATCAATAAAATATTTCAAACAGCAAGCATATCAAATAGAACCCAATAACTAACTAATTAGGAAAAAAATATCCTCCCTCTCCATATCTGGAACTTTTGATTCCAGTCACCCTCAGATTGTCATGGATTAGTCAAGGGTGGAGGGAGTTGTAGAAACTTTCTCTTCTCTCTTATATGCACACACTCTCATTCTCATAAAAACACTCTTATATGCTCATTCACAAGCGTAAGTTCATGCTCACATACATGCTCCCTCACATGTGCACTCTTATGTGCTCACACATGCTAGCTCACTGTGATTAAATGCTCACTGGCATGCACACACACGGCTCTCTCAAATGCTCACATGCTCCTTCACACACTGACACACATGCTTCCTGACTCACACTCCTTCATACAGTGACACATACACATTCTCCCTGAGTCACATACTAATAGGCACACTCCCTGACTCACACACTGCCACAAATGTTCCCTGACTCACACACCCTCATACTTTGACACACATGATTCTTGACTCTCAAGTTCCCTCATGCATTGACACACATGCTCCGAGACTCATACACAGCCCCTCATATGCTGGCTGACTCACGCATTCCCTCACACACTGACACAGACTCTCCCTGACTCACACTTCTCCCAACTCACCTCTTTATAGAAAAATAAACAATATTTTTACTTACATTGGTGGTCAGGGGAGAATTGGGCATATGGCCCCCCAAAAATAAGAACTGGGTCTGCTTCCTGTTACTACTCCCAAACCAAAGGTGATGCCCTGAGGTGTAGAAAGGGAGGAGAAGCTGAAAGGCCCTGATGCTTTTATGTTTTTTTATTATTATATTTTGCTGCAGCCCCAGCATGAGGGAAGCCCATGGCTGAGAGCAGCAGCGAGGCAGCGGCAGGAAGTCTCTGCACAGCACTGACTCCTGTTGGCCAAAGAGTGCAGGTATAAGGCGAGGCAGCGGAAATAATTTCCACTGTCACAGCGATCTTAGGACAGCACCCAGAGCCGTGGGAGCAGAGCTATGGCTGCCACTATTGCTGCCGCTACACGGAAAAATTGTAACAGTAGGAAGGAGAGTCTCAGAGGAGAGGAGGTGCCTGCTGCAGAAAAAAACTGCTGCCGGGCTGGTGCTGGTTGCAGTGGCTCTGCAAGCATGGAACTGCAGCGACCATACCAACCATTGCCCCTGCTGCAGTGGTTTCTGCTACATTCCCACCCTTCAAAGGGTGGGAATGTAGCAGCAGTAGGACACCCAACGACTTACCCCAATACTGCAAATAGCAAATTGGGCGATCTCCCGCCAACGCACCTCGTACTCCCTTTCCTGGGCTAGCTGCTTTGGGGGGACAAGGGGCATATAGCATCAGGCAGAGGCAGGCCTGACTTCCACAGAGGCTGAATGTGCTAGGCTGCTAGTTGCAGTCCACTGATGAGATCAGCCAATGGACAATCGGTACGTGAGAGATTAAAGAAAAGAAGGTACTTGTTGGAGAGGAGACTGAAGAACACCATTACATCGCTTGCAATGGCCCACGGCACCCCATAAATCATGGCGTGTGATATCCTGGGTCAAACACTGCAAAAGCTGGCTATGAAAGCAGGGTGAGGTGACAGTGGCAGGGAGGTTTGTGGGTACTTTGCCGCCTCAAAATCTTGCCACCTGAGGTGGCTGCCTCACCCTGCCTCATTATAGAACTGCCCCTGACTGATGATAACAGCATAAATGAGCATCAAAGTCATTACTCAATGAGACATGAGCTGATTTGGTGGTTTCCAACATTTCTCTTTTACTGATACGATGCAAAGTGATGAATTAAAGTTTTTACAGCTCTGTAATTCCCTTTCAAGATGGAGAAGTGCTTTTTAAGTAAGTTTGTGACTTCTTACAGTCTCTCTCAAGTTTAGATGTTAAAGCCAATTCAAATAGTTCTTTAACTACTGATCTCTTCCCTCTCGTTAGATTCAAGGCAAAGCCATGGAGCTTCCCTCCCAATGCAGATGAAACATCAAAGATGTAATTATTTAGTCTTTTATCTCCTGCCTCCTCTTTGTATCAGTCTTCTCTCTCTCCTGTTTAGTATCAGGGTGATACTTCTTACTTCTCCAAATCTTCAGTAGATGTACATAGTCCCTGGATGAGGTCCATCTTCTCTCCTCTCTCCCTTCTTTCCTTCAAGATAGCTGGAAGTCATCCTCACCTTGGATCTTGGTGTTCACAGATTCCTCTTGCATGAAGGGAACTGCTCTCATTAGACTGAAGAGCAAAATTAAATAATCTTAACTGAGTCCCAACTGATTGGGTACTCCAAACTTAAATTAATTGAAGATGAAAGGGTGGATTGGGAGGGTAGAAAAACTCCCATCCAAATGAAAGATCTCTATGGCGGCTTTAAGTGAACAGTCAAGATATGCTCTCTTTGCAAAAGCAAACAGGGAATTCATGCAGCAAAAGGGTGATCTGGCTTTATGAACTAGAGGGACACTTCCATTGCAAGCTTCCTCATGGGGGAGCTGCAAATCCACTAGGTTACTTCTATATCTCTCCCCACACCAATGATTTATCCCAACTAAAATCTAGTAGGGAAATAACAGGGTCCCTACATTTAGGTTACTATAAGATATTGAAATTGTTCACATGATTTTTTGGCCAGAATATATTTCACTAAATCTTAGATAAATGCTCATTGGACCTGAAGATCCGTATTGTAGAAATTTCTAAAGTAGAATCTAACAAGATACAATCCGAATTAGATTAAAATAAATCTCTACTCTCAAGTAAATCAACCACAGACATTTTTTACTCCAGTTATAACATGCTAACATAGTAGATTATGGCAGAAAGAGACCAATTGGTCCATTCAATGTGCCCAGTTGTTCTTATCCACCATGCAAGAATATGTCCCAGCTGCCAGCTGTAGAAGCTTGGCCATTTGAAAGATAACACTCCTTTCTCAAATCACTTGGTTTCTTTTTCATTGGGTTTCTTCCATATTAGATAGATGAGCATACAAAGGAATTTATCATAACTTTTTGGAAAAGATTTGATAAGTCCTTCTGGCATGCATGCATGTGCACCTGTGTCATTAGGGAAAGCAAATTTGCTTACCTAAAATAGGTGTTTATCAACAAATCACACATCCTCTTTGCTGGACCTGATGCTGAGGCAGTGAAGGAAAACCAGAGAGGGCCCTTCAGGAGGCGACACAGGGCCTTTCCCACTGCGGGCACTTTAAATACAGTGACATCGGGCGAACATGCACCTAAGAAGGAGTGTGGCAGGTGGGGTCGGCGGTGCCCAGCTACTGCTTAGTAGTGTGTGTTGCATCCCAGCATTCCTGTTTTCATGCCAGCCTGACTTCATTTCAGCCTGTCTCCACTCTTCAGTCCAGTCTATGCCATTCTTCATTGCCTGCTTGTTCCAACCCTTTCCTGCCTGTCTCAGCCTATCTGTCCTTCTCTCTCTCCTTCAGACGGATACCTGGTTTGATCTCTGCCTCGACTTTGGATACACTTGACCATTGATCTCTGCTGGGATTCTGGATTCACCTGACCGCTGCCTGCCTCTGACTCTTGCCTGGACCTCCACTCGCCTATTCGCTTTCCTACAACCTTCACCTGGCCTCAGATCTCATCTCCAGTCATCAGCAGAGACCCTTGCATAAGTCTTGTGGGCCCCGGCACCCAAAGGCTCAACCCAAGAGAAACGTTGGCCAGTATCGGTGAAGGTTCTGTTTGGTTTCTGCTTTGCTTGGGTCCATCTCCTGATGGCAAGAATCTACAGGGCTCCTCCCTACAGACAGAGCCAATCTCACCTCAGCCAAAGAGTCCACAGATTCAATACTCCATCGACAATCAGAATTATATCAGCCACACTGGTGGGAAACCCAAGCTGAGGGTTGCCTTGATTTGGTTAGGTTTTAGTCTTATGTGGATGACCTGGAACCAAATGGAGGGATTGTCTACTAAGTGACCATGAACAACTGCTTACCAAAAATGCACTTCCCCTTCTAGACATATTGCCTAAGCAGTAGTCACAGATAAAGGTGTGAATGGAAGACCATGTAACAGGTCTACATATTTCTTCAATGGAAATAGAGTGTAGACAGGGCGGGTGCAAGGGTATTAGGCACTCTAGGCAAACTTTACAGCCTGGCACCCCGTCCTCCCACCTCCTCATACACAATTTTAAATTATGCATTTATAACAACAGATTCATATGGTGACCTATTGTAACATGTTTCGTGTAGGCATGGTCCTCCCGTATCAACACAGTACTTTCTGCCAACACTCAAACAGTAACAACCCTACCTATGAAAAGGAATACCACAAATATTACACCAGAATCTAAAATATCAACATAACTCCTATTAGGAAAACAGAACAGGCCAAGCTACTACATATCTCTACAGAGAAACCACATGCTAAAAGAATGCTTCATCTCAGTCTTTGCATGCAGAATACAGGCCCTCACCAAATATAGAATAAAGCCACCATAAAGAATAAATAGGAATGTGCAGACAAAAACTGAACTGTTAAATGCAACATGCCAGACTCTATACAGTGTAACAATAGAAAACACAAATTTTACCATTTCTCATGAAACAAACAATAAAATCAAGATATATAAATCATTAATCATAACAGTAAAATCATACTAATAAAATAATTCCAAAACAGCTGATGAATAGAATACCTAAAAAAGACTCATGCAAATTTTGAAAGCTTTCCCAAATAACAATAAAATATTTCAAAACAGCGAATGCACCGAACACCACCCAATAATTAAAAATAAGGATAAAAAATCTCCTGCTCTCCATACCTGGGAACTTTTGATTTTCAGTCTGAGCTTGTCATGAATTAATGGGAGGAGGCGTTGGCTGCGATACACAGACCTTCTCCTCTCTCTCACACATGCTCCAACACAGCATACTTGCTTACTAAAAAATATTCATACAAATACTCACTCTCTTCCCCATATGCTCTCTAACACACATGCTCTCTCCTCCATATGCTCTCACATACACTTGCTCTCTCTCCCCGTACATACTCTCACCCCACACACTCACTCTTCCTCACATGCTCTCTCTCTCACACATACTCTTTCTCCCCCACATGCTCTCTCTCCCCATATGCTCTCACACACACAGGCCGATACAGTACAGTGCGCTCCGATGGAGCGCACTGTTAACCTGCCCTTGGACACGCATTTTCCCTTACCCCTTATTCAGTAAGGGGCGGAAAACGCACGTCCAACCCGCGGCACCTAATAGCGCCCTCAACATGCAAATGCATGTTGATGGCCCTTATTAGGTATGCCTGTGTGATACAGAAAGTAAAATGTGCAGCCAAGCCGCACATTTTACTTTAAGAAATTAGCGCCTACCCAAAGGTAGGCGCTAGTTTCTGCTGGCACCGGGAAAGTGCACAGAAAAGCAGTAAAAACTGCTTTTCTGTGCACCCTCTGACTTAATATCATGGCGATATTTTTTGTGCACCCTCCGACTTAATATCATGGCGATATTAAGTCGGAGGTCCCGAAGAGTAAAAAAAGTAAAAAAAAAAAGAAAATTTTTTAAATGGACTGGCGGCTGTCGGGCTGAAAACCGGACGCTCAATTTTGCCGGCGTCCAGTTTCCGAGCCCATGGCTGTCAGCAGGCTCGAGAACCGACGCCGGCAAAATTGAGCGTCGGCTGTCAAACCCGCTGACAGCCGCCGCTCCGGGTCAAAAGGAGGCGCTAGGGACGCGCTAGTGTCCCTAGTGCCTCCTTTTGCCCGTTTCTACCGCACCACTTAAATTTAAATACAGAATCGCGTGCACAGGCGAGTGGCCTGTGTGCGTGCCGGGAGAGCGGGCATTCGTCCGCTCTCCCGCGGACTTTACTGAATCGGCCCGTTAATGCACTCACACATGTTCACATGCATATACTCTTTTTTACTCTCCCTCCTAGGTATACACACAGCAGTAGCTTTCTTCTTGGACTTCCACAGCATCAGGAGGTCTCCACTGTCTTCCTCCTTTGCCACACATCCCGGCCAATTGTGCATCTCTTCTGCCACGCAGCCCAGCCGATGCTGACACTCTTTTGCCACGCAGCCCGGTTGATCCTGCCTCTCTTCTGCTGCATGGCCCAGCTAATGCTGCCTCTCTCCTGGTGTGCGGCCCAACTGATCCTGCCGTGCAGCCTGGCCGATGCTGCCTCTCTTCTGCCGTGTGGCCCAATCGATGTTGCCTCTCTTCTGCCGTGTGGCCCAATCGATGTTGCCTCTCTTCTGCCAAGTGACCCGGCTGATCCTGCCTCTCTTCTCCTGTGTAGCCCAACCGATGCTGCAACTTTTCTTCCGGCCGCTTCCAGCGGCGAAGATTGGGCATCCTTCTTCCTGCCAGCTCGGTCCCACAACACATTTCCTCTTCCAGTCCTCGAGGGCAGGAAGAAGGAGATCTAATTGCCTAGATCCTGCAGCTACCACCAGTGTCATGAATCAGGACATTTTCTCACAATTCTGAGCAGGTCCAATTGAAGCAGTAGGTGGCTGCTGGGCCACCCCCAAACCTGTGGCACCCTAGGCAGTCATCTAGTTTGCCTGTTTCCATCAACCCTGAGTGTAGATGTTCTTTCACTGTGTAGCTTAGCTGCACTCCTGCTAGGTTATAACACTGGGATTTGCAGATCCTAATCTGTTACGGTTGAAGGAAATGAACAGTTGAGAGGACTGCAGTTGTATCCTCTTCATGTAATATGCATAGAAACCGAACCATGATGGCAGAAAATGACCATACGGTCCATCTAATATGCCCATCCACAACTGCTCACCTCTACAATCCTTAACAATTCCTCAGAGATCCACTGTGCTTCTCCCATGCTTTCTTGAATTCAGATACTGTCCTTGTCACCACAAACTCCACTTGGAGGCTATTCCATGAATGCACCACCCTTTCTGTTAAGAAACATTTTCTTGGATTACTCCTGAATCTACCCTCTTATACCCTAATGCCATGACCCCTTATTCCAGAGCTTCCTTTCTGTTGAAAGAATCCCACCTGCTGTGCATTGATACATTGGAGATACTTAAACATCTCTATTATATCTTCCCTAACCCACCTATCCTCTAAGGTATACATGTCTGTCCCCATATACTATATTTTACAACAAAGGCCATTGACAAATTTCATAGCCACCCTCTGGATTGACTATTCGGTTTATATCCTTTGGCTTCATCTTGGACTTATACAGGGGCAATATCATCTCATTTTTTTGCTGACAATTCCTCGTCCTATGCACCCAAGCTTCTTTCTGGCTTTGCCCGTTGGCTTATGACCACTTCCAGATCTTGCTGCTTTCTGCGAAAAAGGATTTCACTCTATACGGCACTGCTCCCTTACAGGTGGATTTTAAAAAAACCATAAAATATGCACGTATGTACCCGTGTGCACATGAGGAATAAGGGCATGGGCAAATCTAGAGAGGATGAAGAAAGGATAACTCTTGAAAGCTTGTCACAGATGTATGAAGTTAGTCCAATAAAAAGGTTTCATCTATAATTTGTCAGTTGACCCTACACCTACCACCCAAAATTAGGTGGTAGGAGTAGAAATCCTATTCTCCTTGCTGAGGACAAATTTCAAAGGCATTTGAAAAATGCCTTCCTCTGCCTAGCTAAAAATAAGCATGGGCTTCCATTGTATGAAGATTTTTAGCCAAGTTAAAAAGACATTCCCTGGAATGTGCTTATATCGGGGGAGTAAAACAGTATGCATACATAAGATTTCCAGAAGTATGTGTGCTATTTCAACTTCTCCTCCCACACAAATAACACATGGAAAACATGCAGGGATTTTTAGCATACATACTTTAAACTAGCTAATTTTGAAAGAGAAACTGCTAGGTCTTTTTGAAAATAAGCTGAAAGTACACAGGCGAATAGTGGTTGTGTACTTTGTAAAAATGCAGGCTTTTGAAAATTCTGCCTTTAAGAATTAGTGTAAAATTTGCATTGGAGAGATCTCTCTATGCAGCATACAGGCTTTTGAGATAATTAAAAAGTTAATTTGAATGGAAGAAAGCACATATGTAAGTTATTTGTAAAACCTTCTTTGGAACTCATTAGGTCCTGAAATTTTCCCAGCCCAGAGGGACCCTATAGCTTTAGCAATCTGTAATTAAGACATAAGAGTTAAGTCCTTCCAGCAACTCTGATATAATTTTTGTTACTTTAAACACCATCCAATAAAGTAGCTGGTTCAATAGTTTGAGACAGATCCCAGTTGAAAGGAATGGGGGAAACGTTTGGGAAAGGGGAAGTCTTTTCCGAAGGGATGGGCTCCACCTTAACCAGGGTGGAACCAAGTTGCTGGCGCTGACCTTTAAAAAGGAGATAGAGCGGCTTTTAAACTAGAACAAAGGGGAAAGCAGACAGTCGCTCAGCAGCGCATGATTCAGAGGGAGGTATCTTCAAAGGATACTAATGAAGCATTAGAATTAGGGCATCCCAACAGTGAGGTTCCATTAATAAGAAAAGTGATCCACGTGCTTGTAATTAAAAACTCACCTGAGCTAAAAGATTCCATTTTATCAATATCAATTAGAAAGCAGAATGAAAATACAAACAAAAAACACACTTTGAAATGTTTGTATGCTAATGCCAGAAGTCTAAGAAGTAAGATGGGAGAATTAGAATGTATAGCAGTGAATGATGACAGACTTAATTGGCATCTCAGAGACATGGTGGAAGGAGGATAACCAATGGGACAGTGCTATACCGGGGTACAAATTATATCGCAATGATAGAGAGGCAGGGTTGCGCTTTATGTCTGGGATGGCTTAGAGTCCAAGAGGATAAAGATCCTGAATGAGACTAAATACACAATAGAATCTTTATGGGTAGAAATCCCTTGTGTGTTGGGGAAAAGTATAGTGATAGGAGTATAGTACTGTCCACCTGGCCAAGATGGCAAAACGGACAATGAAATGCTAAGAGAAATTAGGGAAGCTAACCAAATTGGTAGTGCAGTAATAATGTGAGATTTCAATTACCAATCAAAAAATGGGAACACAGAAATCAATTTCTCAAATAGCCTCAATGAAGGTGTCAGCAAGCCTGTCATCGTATTTCTATCGAAACCAACCGGTCTTCTCAATCATTCATCTTCAAACGGATTTATTCTATATGCTTTTTTTGAGTTTTCTCTAAAGAATTTTTTTAAAAATTTGTTTTATCATAGTCCAGGAATTTTTCAGCGCCCAACACGGCCGTGTTTCACACAAGCAGTGCTTCCTCAGGGGCATTTAAACGAATCTTTTATCACATCTGTAAAATTATACCAAGAGAACTAATTTCAATAAGTTTGCAAAGATCATCAATAATACAACAGCAATACTTAGCTTGAATAGAGGGCTACCATTCTCATCTGGACCAGCATCTCAACCGTCTTGCAGTCTGAACGGAGTAACCAAGGCTAACGAGAGCGTCTTTTTAAATATCCTGTTTACTTCGAGAGCGGGAACAGGACATCACTCTATGCAAATGGGGATATCCAAACAAAACAATCATAACATCAAGTAGATGACGGGAATAAAACAGTATCTCCTCAAATATTGATCATAAACAGTACATATTAACCTAAAAAAACATGTAGATCTAATTCAGTATTCAAACCGGAAGGACTGACTGTATTTAATTTGTATATCCAACACTGTTCTAAGCGAAGAAGGTATAAACCTTGATTGCCTCCCTACCAATGTTTGATTACTTGATCTATTGCACAAAATGTCAAATCAGTGAAAGAATGTCCATGTTGAATACAATGAACCAGGGGTTCTTCTACACGGCCAGTTTTTATATTAGATCGGTGCTCAATCATTCCAGTTTTCAGCATCCGTTTGGTTTTACCAATGTATAACAGATCACAAGGACATTTGATCAAGTATATGACCATCGTGGAAATACATGTGGTGTGATGCTTAAGGTAAATTTTAAAACCGGATGACAATTCTAGAAAATTATCAACAATCATTTATTTTATTTATTTATTTATTTAACGGTTTTATATACAGACATTCATCAATGATATCACATCGGTTCACAGCGAAACATGAAACTAGTGCCTGTGGCGGCGCTTTACATCGAACAAGTTTAACATAATACAATTAGAACATATTGAAACATAATAATTAGAGAGTAAGGAAAGGTAGGGGAAATAAAGCATTAATCTAAAATTAAAATAACATGAATACAAGAGGGTAAAAAGAGAAAAAAGGAGGAAAAGTGACAGAAGAATGAAATTAGATTAATAAATTAGTGTAGGCAAAGATTGCAGGTATATACAAAATGTACAATTATAGGGAATAACATGAAATAACAAATGTGAAGGGAAGGGGTGAGGAGAGGGGGGGAGAAGAAGGGGTAGGGAGGGGGTAGGGTAACACAGAAGGGAGTGAGAGGAGGAATGATGTATGCTTAGGGAGAAACCAGTTCGAGGGGGACTCATCCGCATTTAGTGAAAATCCGGGTCAAGGGGGACAGAGATGGGAGGGCATAGATGAGAGAAATGAGAATTTAAGTGTATGCTTTGGTGAAGAGCCAGGTCTTAAGCTTGCGCTTGAAAGTTTTTGGGCATTCTTCTTGGCGAAGTTCATAGAATTTATACATACTGAACATGATTGGCATGATCTATGAGAGCCTGAATTTGTAAATATGGTATCTGCTGGAGGAGAAAAATCAGAATGTACTAGTCTATCTCGCAGGTTCTGGCACGGGAAAAAGTTATTCGTGGAAGAGACTGAAAAACATCATGTATTTGCAAAACATGCCAGTACTTGAGGATAGCTTGTTTGATGATCTTCGCTTCGGGCGAGAATGGTAAGATGCAATTGTGCACAATAGGGCTGACATTTTTTGTGTAATGACTCAGCTCTTAAATTCACTTAATCTGATCTTTACTATTCTTTTTGAATGCCCAATGTAAATTAAATCACATGAGATTAATGCATATACCACCAATTTTGATGTGCAGGCTCTCCGCTAGAGACGTAGGTTCTCTAGTGGAGAACCTATGCCTGATATCTCGATTCTTCTTTGGCGGGCACCATATTTCTCCCTGTATCACTTGAGAGTAATGTATACATTCACGACAACTGTAGGGTCCATTGGTGATTGGATCTCTCCATGTGCTGTTGGGTAATGCGGCTCGAGCCATAATCTCCATGATTTTTTATGCCACGTGTATGTGAAACATGGCGGTTCCAGTAACAATGAAGGACCCCGTAATACATGCCAATGTTTTGTTTTTTTTTAACTATTGTAGCAAGCTGATGAAATATATCTGAGTAACATAATACAAACTTCAACTGAGTTTCTTCAGAAGTTCCCTATTCGCATACTGGGCCCTTTTATACTCCCTCTTCACTGATAGTTCAGGTTATTCACACAGATTACATCGAGCACGCATTTCATTTGCCTGTAGTCTGAAATCCACTTCATCTGAACATAGCCTCTTCAGGCGTAAAAATTGACTTACTGTCAAATTCATCCTTAACAAACGAGGGTGAAAGCTTTCAAATCGCAATAAATTATTGCGTTCCATGCTTTTATGATGTATCAATGTAATGAAATGATGATCTGCAATCTGAATAGTAATATCCCAAAAAACTTATGCTCTGTGTATGATGCTCCATTGTGAATTGCAAATGGGAATCCAATATATTTATCCATATGAAATTGTTCCAACTGAGAAACCGTTTCTTCCCAAATACTCAGAACATCATTAATATAGTGATATCACTCCCTTATGCAGTTCACCCACTGCAAAGGATATATGTGTTTATCCTCAAATGCTTCAACTCACAGATTAGACACACTAGGGGCCATAGGAGACCCCATGGCCATTCCCTGGATCTGTACATAAAATTGTTCATCAAACATAAAATAATTATTGTGCAATACCAATTTTGCCATTTCCTTTATCAATTCAGATGGTATCCTCTGAGGCATTGGTCTTTGCTGGATAATCTCCAAGACAATGTCAAGGGCTACTTGCTGAGGTACATTAGTATAGAGGGACTCTACATCTATGGTAACCACCTTGATTCTGGTTGTTGATGTGATGTCAGACACCGCTGAATCCGAGCATGATACTTTGAAGAAGAAAGCTTGCCCTTTGAAATCCAACTACAAGAATGCTGAAAGATGGTTGGAGACTATTTATGAACACAAGGCACAAACCAAGAATCATAAAGAGTTTGTGTGTTCAAGGTGTGGCTACAGTTGGGATATTTAAGATAAGTAGCAATCAGAACATAAGAATAATTTTTAAATACATGCTAAACTTTTTTTTTACAAAAATATGTAACATGGGACCAATAATTATATATATAATACAGGGGCACAGCAACGAAACGGTTACTACATGAACATTGTGATGGTTTGGCTCCGGATATGAAGGTCCTTATAATATAAATAGTGGATTGTGTGAGTACATTTATTTATTTATTTTAAAACATTTTATATACCGACTTTCACAGACAAAGTCTGACCAAGACGGTTCACAACATCAAGTATAAAAGATTAAAAGAAAAAACTAAACAAAAAACTACATAACAAAACAAAAACAAAAAAATGTAAATAAAATAAAGTAAAGTAATAGATAGAAAAAAAATACAATATATAATTATAATCCCTAATTCTTTAACAAAACTATACTAAGTTTATAACAAAACAAGAAAAGTCAGAAAAAGATAAGAAACTGAAGACCAGTGTTATCACATGGTTAGTAAGAGCAAGCTATTAAGGTTATATGTATAATATACATCCACTAATATCATAAAGATCTTTAAGGATATGTATTCACTTCCTCAATTCCTGCAAAGGCCATTTTAAATAGGTAGGTTTTCAATACCTTCTTGAATTCATTGCGGTCGGTAATTAGTCTTAATGTATTTGGAATCAAGTTCCAAAGTATGGGTCCCGCCACCAAAAACGCTCTCTCTCTGGTTATATTCAATCTGGCCAGCCTAACCGTGGGAACACATCAAGTAGGTACTTGGTGGTAGATCTAAGATTTCTAGTAGGTTTATATAACCGTAATGAAGTACAAAGCAAAGTTGAATCCGGATCATGTATTGAGTGAATTAGTGACAGTATTTTATATTTCACCCTAAACTTAATAGGCAACCAGTGTAAGCCAAATAAGATGGGGGAGATATGATGCCTCATGGGTGCTACTGTTAGTAATCGAGCAGCAGAATTCTGAATCTGTTGCAAAGGTCTTAAGGTAGAATCTGACAAACCCAAAAATAGACTATTACAATAGTCCAATCCTGAAAAAATAAGGGATTGAAGAACCATTTGAAAATCTGATTTAAATAGTAGTGGTTTTAATCTTTTTATTGTCTGTAATTTGAAAAATGAATTCTTAACTAAATGAGAAATGTGATGTGTTAAAGACAGATTGGTATCTAATTGTATTCCCAGGTTACGAGCTACTCTTTATCTCTATGACCTCTGCACCTAGTGTGACTGAGGGAGGTGGACAAGTAATAGGATTCTCGATCACACTTAACAGAAGGAGCTCTGTTTTTTTTTTAGAGTTGAGCTTAAGCCTACTATGGCTTAACCATTGCTCAATTGTCTTTACATACAAATTACATAATGAAATGGTCTCAGTCCAGGATGATTTATAAGGGACATAAAGTTGTATGTCGTCCGCATAGATTTTAAATTGAACATCCAAGGCTGATAATATCTGACACAGAGGGAGGAGGTATATGTTAAACAACACTGGTGACAAAGAGGACCCCTGTGGAACCCCGGTAGTTTGAGTGTAAATTTATGAAGATTTACCTTTAAAATTTACTTGCCAGCAACGATTCGAAAAATAACTATCAAACCAATTTAATACGGTACTTTGTAAACCTATCCTTTGAAGTCTAGATAGAAGGATTTTATGATCGAGCGTATCAAACGCTGCGGAAATGTAGTACTAATATACTAATATTAGATTGAAAAAACAGAGGGGAATTGTAATAGCTGTTATTTACAACAACAGACTTCAACATGCCATGCAGAATATTTGTTTTCTGTTTCTCTCTGGTACTGTTATCAATACCAAAGAAAATAAAGCTTACAAATATCTCTGGAAGCCAATGTCAGCTGCAGTCATGCACTCATTAGCTGACAGCTTTTTAAAACATATTTAGACTAATAGGATGCAGCACCTAGTTACATAATAATAATTTTCAAAAAGGCAGTCAACTATTTTTGTTAAAGGGGCACTTCAGCAATAAGTGCTCCTTTCAGCAATTATTAAACTTCATGAAAGTGTTACATAGTGTCATCACTAGGATATACCATTATAACAGGTTATCTAGCCACTTGTGATAGGGTGCAGTGATACAATTAGGGGTTTTTAATGTCTATATTTTAAATTCAGCCAAATTTGTCTTCCTACTGGGAAACTAATGAAAGCTGTGTCCTATTGACAACAAATACAAGACAATGACAAGGGAGGGGTGGTGATGGTTCACATATAAATAGAAAGTAAATCAAGTTTTTAAATTTTGCTTTCTCCTATTCGGCTGGCTAGCAAATCCACTTGTGCAAGTCAGGAAAGAAAAACAAATAAGTAGTATATAAATGCCAACAATTAGCAGGCCCTCTTCCTCTACCCCCCCCCCCCCCATTATTACATTTTTATTAGGTTCTAGTAACCCATGTATATACCATTTGTTTTTGACTCGGATAATAAGACAAAGAAAACCCTCTAGTTATAGGAATCTGCAAATATTAAAAGAAAGGGAGCAGCAGCTCCTGGTTGTAGACATGTTTGTCCTTTGATGGAAACCTCCTCCCTCAAAACAAAATTAAGCTACTTATACCTGCAGCCTTTTTATAAGCAGAGAACAGTCCAGAAGCAAACAGCAGAGAAAATAAAGGGCAAACTGTAACAGGTTTGTAGTCCTGTGGGGCAGATGGCATATCTATTTGTTTCATCTTGAAATGAAAAGGTGCATTGTAAATCCTCTTTGTAGCATAAGGTATGCTAAGGACATCATACAGTATCTAAGGACCTTGGTCTTCCTAGCATGATTAACTGTAGTTCCATTTTTCACACTGAAGGACATCATCTGCTTAATGTTACAATGTTAATCACTAAAGAACTTCGGACTCTCTTTACTAAACATTTTTCCTATAGACAAAGAATGGAAAAAAAGCCTTACGGCCTGATTTTAAATGTCCGGCGTGCGTAAAACACAGGGGTTACGTGCGCGGCCGAGCCTTGTGTGCGCCACGCGCATTTTAAAAGGGGCCCAGCCGCGTGAGTAACCCTTGTTATGTGCACAAGAGCCAGGCCGAAGAAAAGGGGTGGGGAGGGGGATGGGGAGGGGTGGTCCAGGGGCGGGTAGGAGTTGGAGGCAGCTGGTACAGCGGCCATTTGCCGCTGTGCCAGGGGATCACGTGCCGGAAGGCGTAAGTTTTAAAACAAACAAAAAAAAAGTAAGGCCTTCTAAAGAGTCGGGGAGGAGAGGGGAAGAGGGAGGGAGGGTAGGTAGAGAGGTAGGAAAGTTCCCTCCCAGTCTGCGCACGTTATAAAATCGCACGTCCATGTGCGCGTGTGCATAATTTTTAAAAATCTACCCCTTAGTAAATAAGGCCCCATATTTACTTGAGTCCTACAACAAATCCTGCGAGTACATTTTTTACCATTTTAATTTTAAAATAATAAATCAAATTTATTTGGAAAATAAGCCAAGAATTGAGGACTGTCCATAACAATGATTATAAACCTAAGGCATATAGCCATGAATGATAAGAATATTAAATTCCGATTGGCCAATTGAACCAGATAAAGCAGGGTTCAGATCCCACTGGCACTCCCTGTGATCTTAGGCAAGTCACTTTACCCTCCATTGCATCAGGTACAAACTTATTACCTGAATCACTAATGGTTTTTCCCGTAGACATAAAATGGAAGAAAAGCCTTAATGAATCGGGCTCTTATATTGTAAGCCCTCTGGGGATAGAGAAATACCTATAGTACCTGAATGTGATCTGCTTTGAAGTGCAACAAAGCAGAATATAAATCTAAAATAAAATAAAAATAAATGATCTTAGAAATAAAGTCCTTTATACTGTTGGTGAATACTGAAAGGGTAAACAGAAATTTCCTAAACATTTTGTATTTATCAGTCTGCTCAGTCATTGAAAATTATGACTAGTATTTATTTTAGTCTTAGAAAACAAAAAGTATAGCTTTAATTTTCCCAAAATTTAAAAGCCTTCAAAACTTCAAAGGATACATGTAGAATGAACATTGTAAAGGACAAACACTTCTTACCAGCTCTTCCTTGAAAAAGAGTCTCTAAATTTTAATAGCAAAATTTACTCAGTTGTTTGATAAGAATTGCAACACTATTAGTTCTCATTCTAACCAGTTTAATCAGCCTACCAGGCTTTGATAAAGTTCAAGGTAGCATTTTTCATAGAAAAAGAAAATCAAGGACAAGGGATTAGAATATGAAGTTGGAAGAAGGGAGGTTCACAGGAAATATGAGAAAGATTTCTTTACTGAGTGGGCAGTGAATGGTTTGAATAGCCTTCCAGTACAGGTAGTAATAGCCAGAACTGTATAAGGATTCATGTATGCTTGGTTCGCACACATAGAGCAGAGGTAAGGGGAGGGGAGTGATATGATAAAGAAATGGAGGGTCTCAATCTTGGTTTAGGTGTGGAAAAGGTAATTGCTTACCTGTAATTGTTGTTCCTGGATAGCACAAAAAGACAATCATTATCACTGATGAGTCATGTAACTGTCCAGGTTAACACACAGAACTCTTTCAGAGATTTATAGTAAAGACTTCTGAGCTTGTGTGAAGTTTCAAGTACTCTCAGTCCTGCTGCTCTTTGGTTTACTTCAAAGGTGCTGAACTGCAATCCTGAAGGGTTGCAAACTGGTCCGGTTTTCATGCATAATGAATACACATGATAAAGGTTTGCATACAATGGAGGCAGTGCATGCAAATATGCTGCATGTTAATTCATTAGGGATATCCTGAAAACCTGACCAATTTGCAGCCCTCCAGGATAGCAGTTTCACACCCCTTGCTTACTGTATAACTAAGCTTAAGTCACAACTTGTTAAATGAAGAACATCTTTTCAATGTGAGGGCTGCAGGATTATGTGTATTGATGTCTTGTTCCTGTAGCAACCTCTTGGATGCCCCACTATTTATTGTGTATCCTTTCCAAAGAAAGGAACATGGCAAGAAATTGATATGATCTGTTTGTAAGAGCACCTCTTTGGGAGGTATTCAGAATGGATTGTTCCTGCAGTGGTGAACCCAGATCTCTAGAGTTTTCTAGAAGGGGTCCTGTGATGTAGTGGTTTGAGATGTCTTTCTCTGCAGTCTTAATCAAGGAGGTACACAGGCCACAGTGGCTGTTATATTCAGGGGAATAGCTGCAGATGTAGTTCAGGGATCTCCAGGCTTTTTCCCTATTTTTGAGATTTAAGGAGGGGAAAGTAAGTTTAATGCTTTCTATTCCTCTAATTTTTCTCTAAAGTGCTGAGATCATAGATATGAGAAGGACTGAGAGCTCCCCATGTGTGGATGATAGCTTTTGATCTTAAAAAGTTTTTCCAAAGAGGAAAGAATCCAGATAGTTTCTCAGAAAGGATCTGGAAACCATATAGCAGTTGGCTGTGATTTCTTTAAAAGGAGAAAATGTTAAATTCTGAAAACTTTCAAACAGTGTGACCTACTTCCCAAGAAAGTGCTACACTATTGGGAGAAGAGGAAGTGTTATCCACCAGATTAAGAAAAATGAGAGAAGAGTGTCCTGCAGAGAAACATAGCAAACCCATTTGATTTCAGGTACCAAGTGGTGCTCTTAGAAATACAAGAATTCCCAAAATGTGTCCATTAGGCGATCTTGCAACAGAAAAGGAAAAGGATCCTAAATATGTAGTTTTTAACTGCATAAAGGTAAGAAACAGATGCAAACCCAAGTAATGTACTGTTTGTTAAATGGGCACAATTGAAAAAGTTTTATTGAATAAAGTTACTGTTGGAACACGATCCAGAATTTTGAAGAATGATGTGCCAAAGTCTAACAAGCCGCTACAATACAGTGCGCTCAGCTGAGCTCAGTGTTTAACCAGTGGTTGGACACGCATTTTGGATGCACGTCCACAACAACTTATACCATAAGGGGTTTAACGTATCCAAAATGCACATTCAACCCCCCCCCAACCCCCCGAAACTAATAGCACTCAGCACATGCAAATGCATGTTGATGAGGCTATTAGCTATTCGCCCCAGATAAAAAAAAAAAAAAAAGTGCGCCTGATCCGCACATTTTAAAGCTCAGAAATTAACGCCAGCCCAGAGCAGGCGTTAATATCTGAGCAGCCCAAAAAAGTTTTACAGAAAAGCAGAAAATCCTGCTTTTCTGTACATCCTCCAACTTCATATAGTGCGATATTAAGTCGGAGGAACCAAAAGGTTATATGTAAAAAAAAAAAAAAAAAAAAAAAAAGAAAAGAGTGCCAGTGGTCAGGTTAGGAAAAGGTACGCTCAATTTTACGAGCATCCCTTTTCCTAACCTGTGCAGCACGTTTTCAGCACATCTTTATTGTATCGGCCTGAAAGTGTGCACACCACAAGATCTTAGAATCAAATCTTCCTTCTCTGCACTCTTTTATAAGAGAGGGCATGGGAGGGATCCACACTCCTATCAGAGAATGATAATTACAGGTAAGTAATGACTTTCCCTAAAAGCAGCTAGGAGCAATTCTCCACACACGTATTTAGATAAGGGTTGTCTTTAAACAAAAAATGGGTTAACTAACGGCATGAATATGATATGTTTTTAGAGAAATCTCTTATTTACTGTCTTTTTACATACTTTTTATCTCATAATTATCTCTTTGCTCTAATTTGATATTTTACATAACTACACCAGTGCTGCAAAGCAGATTACAATGTTAGAAAGGCATTTCACATGCCTTGTATTTTAAGCATAGGAAAGGTGGGTGCTAGAGGGAAGTAAGTGGGGATCCTTATACTCTTCTAACCAAGATGGTGAAGAACCTAATAAATACCATGAAGGATCAGGCCAAGGTCCATCGAGCCCAAAATCCTGTCTCCAACAGTGGTCAGTTCAGGTCACAAATACGCAGTACATCCCAAAATGTAGATCTATTTGTTTAGCTCTCTTCCAGAAATAAGTGATGGCTTTCTCAAATTTACCTGGTTAATTGTTTATGGACTTTTCCCTCTAAGAACCTGTCCAAATCTCTTAAATGCTGCTATGGCTAATCGCCTTGACCATACCCTCCAGCAACATAGCTTGATTGTGCATGGAGTGAAAAAATACTTTCTATAAATTAAGGCCTAGATTCATCAAAATGAAATAAATATAGCGGAAATAGCATCCACGATTAAAAAATGGGCTTGGTTAGGTTAATTTCCTGTGAATTGCATTGCAGAGCAAAATATCACATTACGCATTACATCAGCATGTGGTGCATTGCATCACTGCGTCGTGCGCTGCATCATCGCAGAGCATACCGTATCAGCACACTGCGTGTCATTTTACGAAGTGTGCGTTATTTATTTTTATATGTACCTGCTTCATGCAGCTGCCTTTTTGAGGGTGTGTCAGGTGTTGGAGAGGAGGTGGTGAGTTGTTGAACAGTGGTTGGAGTAGGAGTTTAGGTAGCAATTTCTGAGTGCAGTGTCTTATGTTCTGTTGTCATCTGTTTCCCTGTACCTTGGTCTCTTGTCTTCTTTATTGGAGTGAAAGTTATTGTCAGTTTGTCCTGTTTATTTGTCTTTGTGTCAGGAGGAGTGGTGAAGCATGGTGGTGAGGTGGAGGAGTGGTGAAGCATGGTAGTGAGGTGGAGGAAGAGTGGTGGAGCATGGTGGTGAAGCGGAGGAGGAGTGGGGAGGTGTGGTTGTGGGATCTACTTATTGTTTGTGATCTTGCCAGGTACTTGTAGCCTGGATTGGCCATTGTAGGAAACAGGATGCTTGTCTTGATGAACCCTTGGTCTGACCCAGTATGGCAATTTCTTATGTCCTTATGAGGCATGGTGGTGTTGAGTAAAGAGAATGGAGCATGAGAGGCAGGGGGAGAGTGCAAAGGAGAGGCGAGAGGAGGGGAAGGAGGGAGGAGAGAAGATGAGGGCAAGAGTGCTAGGGGAAGGAGAAGTATGGACAGGGATAAGAGTAGAGATAGGGAGGGAGCTAGGAATAGGAGGCGGCAGGAGGAGGAAGTGCTAGGCAGGTGAGTCCGGTGGAAGACAACTGGCTAGGGATAGACAGAGAAGGCAGAGGGGAGGGGAGATGGTAAAGCAAGTGCAGGGGGAGGAAGGGAGGGGAGAAGGGTTCGAGAGAGATTGCGGAAAGGGAGGACACCTCGCCGGAAACAGAAGTGGCACCCCTCCCCCTCTCAAGCAGCCAGGCAGCAGGGTGCATTCGTCTCAGGAGCTTGAAGTTCAGCCTGGAGGACAATGACATGATAATTGCTGGAGGCCTGGAACATTATGCCATGTTGTTTGGGAACAATGTGGCCAAGACCTTGAAGGCAATCAAGGGCCAAATCTCCATCTCAAAGGCAATCTCCAGGCACAGCAGCATGAGATGCAGTGGGGAGCAGGTGGCCCACAGCTACTGGGACATAAAAGCACAGTTAAAGACCAAGGTGGCGAACCGCAACAGGTATATCTGGCAGACCGGCAGAGGAGCCCCATGTCCAATAGTGCTGATGCCCATGGAGGATGTGTTCAAGTGCATGGCTGAGTGGCTGGACATCATGCCAGTTGAAGCCGGTAAGTTCACTTCACCTGTAAATGGTAAGGCTGCTACAGTTACACAAATCTTTTGGGATAAGATGCTCACATCAATTGGCATGCAAAGTGCACAGCTCATGCCAAATGGTCCATGTATGTACCTCTTGGCTTTGGTACTGTGTTCTTATTTGTTTCCACAGCTGTTGCCTGTGACTCTGCCGGTCACAGCCATCCAGCCCCAGAGACCAGCAGCAAAGAGCCAGGGACCAGCCGTGAAGTAGCTTTATTTGTGCCCCTGTGCTCATGGACACTGAGACGCAGAACAGTGAGGAGGAGGAGGAGCAGCCTCCTCAGCCCAAACACATCTTGCAAGGCTTTGGCTCAACCAGACCTTTGAATGTGAGCCTAAATCTTTCCAGCTTCATGAAGAAACCCAGCCTGCAGTGGCATACCATGGACCTAGCACAACTTCGCTCCAGCACACCACATGGCCAGCAGGAGGCAGCACACATAGAACCACAGCCACCCACCAGACCCCTCATGCCACTTCTAGAGCCTCAGACCCTCCACTCCGCACACGAGCAGTACTGCACCAACACTAGCTCCGCCAGTACCATCGGCACTGACTGAGGTCTTGATGCACGAGCAGCTGGACCGGCTGGAAAAGAAGCATGGTGTCCACCTGTACCAGATATGAGTACAGCTAGTGCACCTCAGGCAGGCAGTCAATTGGCAGACCCAGCCATGCGCGACCAGTCCACATGCAAGCTCTCACCACAGTGGCAACGTCAATAAATAACCTCACCAGCACCCTGACACAGGTTCTGCAAAGAATGTCGGAGCATGCAGCAGTGCCTTCCCCAGCATCCCAAGACTCTACGCCTTGTAGCAGTTCCTGACCTAACAAACAAGGATTAAGGCGCGCCCCCCCCCCCCCCACCTACCTCCAAGAGATATCAGCCCCAAGTGGCAAGCCACGGCGTGGCAAAGGCCAATGAACATTTGCTACTGCTGGCCTGTTACACTAAAAAATTAGATTTGTTGAACAAGCCTGGCTGGGCCTCTCAACAGAGTTCCTGTGGCAGCTAGATGGAAGAAGGCTGTTGGGCCCTCTCTCACTACAAAGTTCCTGTGCTGGCTAGATGGAAGAAAATCCCTGGGCCCGTCCTCACTACAGAGTTCCTGTGTCAGCTAGATGAACAGATGGTCTATTGTCTGCCACTGTGGTGCTGCTGCCTAGCTTTAAAGACCTCCCCATACTCAAGCCTCCTTGATGCGGTCTCTAGTCATGGTCCAGCTGCTGCCTCTTCTCATCATATCTCATCTCCTGTTCATGGTGTCTGTTAACTCATCCTAGTGCTGCCTCCTCCATATTGCTGTGTCTTATCTCATCTAAGCTCAGGCTGCTGCTACCTCCTTGTTGCTGTCTCATCTCATCTCAGGCTGCTGCTACGTCCTCCAGGTTGCTGTATCTTCTCCTGGGGCTGCTACCTCCATGCTGCTGTGTCTTCACCTGGTCCTTGGGCTCCATGCTGCCTGCTACTTGAACTCTGCTGCCTTAGCCATTAGGCTGTCCCTGCTATATATTGAAAACAGCCAGCTCTGAAATGTTGCCAGAGCTGTCCCAAAAATCTGTCCTGTTTGGGGGGGGGGGGGGGGGGGGGGGGGGAGGGCTCAGGAGATGACTACAAACTGATTTTTAATTGATACTGTGTGCACACCGATAGGTAGACATCTAACTATTAAGCTTTATCTACACCACAGGTGAACAGAATGTTTGATGGGTCAGAAGCATTTAGTTTCTTATTGATAAAAGTGTATGTGTCTGTAGCCTATATGGAAAGATTGCATTTGTAGAGGCCAAGGAGGCTTGTTAATGCTTCAGCTGTACAGCAGTGCACTAGTGTCCCACCTAACAATGACAAGGCTTATGAAAACAAGGTACAATCCAGAAAAAAAAACAGTATTGGGTACACATTTAACTTTGCTATACACTATACTCACTTTGCTGCTGTTGAGGCTCCATGGTGTCTAGGCAGTCAACTCCCTCCACAGCAGCTTCAGATAGAGTCCTGAGCACCAGCTGCTCAGATGGGGTGAATGGCTCTCTGTTCCCTCAGAAACCATCCTGGCCTGCTTCTCCTTCACCAACCACTTCAGGTCCCTCCACTTGAGCAATAGCTCACCAATGCTGCAGTTGTAATGGTAAACGCTGTTAATAGCAAGCCGGATCATCTTCCAGACCTGCTCCTTCCTGTAAGCCCCCACTCTCTTGGACTGGTGACCATACAGCAGATTCTGGAACCACTTGACATGCTCTCCCAGCATGTCCACCTCACCAGATAGGAAGTTGGGCTTCCCGCTCATTGCTCCACGTTTTTGAGACATGGTACAAGTAGGACCAGAAATGGGCAAAAGATCCTTATGTAGGCTGGGTAATTTACACGAGTACACACACACATTATGCACACAGGAGGAGCCAATGTGCATGAACAAGCATTGCGCATGTATCTAATTAAAGCCCATGCAGAACACATGCACGTACATTGATGTGTGTGCGTATCATGCATACTCATGGTGATTTGTGCGCATATAATTTAAAATACTTAAACCTACATGTGGCAATTAGGCAGATGGTTTCTATGTACGATTCTCCTCTCACTAATCAAGACTAACCTAGGACATACCTAGGACCAAGATATGTTCAAAGATCATTAAGCAATCAAGGGGAGGATCTTACAGCTTATGTCTAATCATTATGGATGAAACTTAGCTAACAGGTGAACTGAAATATATTAGGATCGTTGGATTAGCAAAACACTCATATAAACCAACTTCAATCGAAAGATGTACTCTATGCTTACGACACATCAACCAATGTTAGTCTCAATCAAACATTGCTTATATGACTATCATAATAGGCTTCATCGTTGAGTTTAAACACTTTAAAACTCAGCCTTATGTTTAATCATCGGTCAGACAGTTCAGTATTTTTTTTACATATCTATATATGTGAACTCTTTCTTCTTGAAGGCAATGCAACCACGTATCTTTTTTTGTTGAAGGCTTAATTAAAACTGTTTCTTGCTTTTATCAAAACCCGCGATGATAACCTGAAGGCAATAGTTACAATTCTTATTAATATCCGATACCCGACATGGGACCATGTTTCGGACTACTGTCCTTTATCAAGGGTTCCACTTCTGCATCAAACACAAAAATAGAATAAACAGTGATCTTGTTATCCAGATCCAGTGTTCTTCCTAAGGCTTGCTACGTGGACAATACCTGGAGTGGACTTGTGCATGCAGCTGTTATTGGGCCAGTACAAGGTAGTTCAGGGAACTAAGAATACCGTACAATAACATTCTTGCAATAAACAACTATATAATTTACTTCTCAAAAAGAATTGGTAACTGAAGCCATAAACACACATACAAGATTATTACAATGCTTACAAGTATGCACGACACATGGAAGAACCTACTGTCTTTTGATTCAGTTGGAAAATTATATTAAATCTGTATATCATGACAAGGTTTTAAGAAAGATTTATTCTTAAATAGAATTTGTAGCTATAGGTAATCCTGGAAGATAGTTGAAGAAAAAATAAAACTCGATATAGCCAAAATAAAATAATTAATATTTTATTGTAAGTACATAGAACAAATGTATTTTTTCATAACTATATATGTTGAAATTTTTTTTTTTTTTTTTACACATGATTTTGATTTAGCAGTTTTAAAACTTTTTTCTAGATAGTAGAATCAACATACAAAAAAAATAGAGAACAATGACCTTGCAAAGACAATTCCTGTTATGTATTATGCATAAGTAAACATGCTTAAAAGACCACCACCACCACTATATTAACTGATTTTGGAAAAAAAGCAACAAAAAGATCAGGCTTTTTTTTTTTTTTTTTTAATTGAAAAACAATTCTAAATCAAACAAATTCATTATTTATCTACAATTATTATTCAAATGAATGATATCAAAATTTTTGCTTATAAGTATTTAATCTTCATTGTCAGAGGATACCATATTTAGTTTCTTCATAGTTCGCCATCGATCTTTCAACATGACACTGGTTCGATTTTTGAAATCATAATGAGCCACAATTTTTGTCCAGTTTCCAACTCCAAATTTCTTCACGCCTTCTTTCAATTTTCTGTCTTCTTCCCAAAGCCAAATCTTTAGATATAAGAGACTACTATTAGTACATACACATTTTCTTTCTAAGCAACTCTTTCTGTTGTGTTTCTGAATTATTTTTTTAATGGTCTTGCTGGTTGCTAATGAAAAAATTCAGAGAAAAATGCTCATTCAGCATTATAAAAAGACTACAGTTTGACTAAGAATGTGTTTCTACTTTTTGTCACAGTTTTTAGTTTGCTCAAAAGCTCTATATAAGCAACATTTAAAAAAAATTCAGTTACATGATTGCTTTGAACTTCAGACACAAAGGAATAGATGCAATAAGCAGCACTAAAGATCATGGTATGCACAACGCATTTAGTGTTGGAATAAAAACATAGTACATGGGAACTGCTGGAAAGTTCTTAAGACTAAAAGAGATCAGTGTCCTGGAGTCTTATCTCTAACTGAAAAGGGATGAACTCAGGATACATTCACAGGCAGAGAATTACCAACTTTAACTTCAGAAGACTGCTTAGGAGGAAAATTTAGCAGAAGGCTCTCAAGTGAGATTCTGGTGATAGTCCATATTTGAATCAGAGTTCAACTCAATTCTCCTATATGAACTTCATAACTAGAGAGCACCTAGAGGTAGAGATGTCATTTCAATGGTCAAAATGACTGCCTCTACAAAACTTGATTTGCCATAAGTGGAGGCCCTGCATCTTGCCTCCCCCTAATGTACTGGCAAAAACGATCTGCTGTTGACCAATTCAAAAGCAATCCCTGATGCAGCTCTTTGCAAGGTGGGAGTTGACCAGGCAATATGATAAATGCTACCTAGAATAGGGGCAACATTACAAACCAGGTGATTAGAATAGATCCTGGACCAGACAAGGAGCAAAGATCTGATTGTTACCTGACATGGGGCTGGATTTACTAATGCCGCAAGGCATAATGAATCCTGCGGTAACGGGGGGGGGGGGGGGGGGGGGGGGGGAGTCCTGTGATCGCTACCTGCGTCGCGCCAAATAACTACACCATGAAAGGTGTAGTTATTTGGTGCGAAACGGGCAGCGAAAAAGCAGTGTACCTTTTGCTGTTGGCTGAGTCTTCGCAGCGTCAGCCCCAGTGCCGCCCCGACTCTGCCCCCATCTTGGCATCGCACGCGATAAGGGCTTTTTGTGTGTGAAACGTCCCTTACTGCATGCGATCCGCTTGGAAAATGACCCCCATGGTCAAGCATAAGAATACCATATAATACAAGTTATGCTATGAAACACAAAGTTTTTTTTTTTTAAACTATAGCATGGCTTTGGCCAGCAACTCCTCAGTAGCTAGCTTAATAAAAACAATGAGGAATTCTAGATCTCAGGGATCTAAAACTGTACTTGGAGTGAGGCAATACAACCTCATTCTCAATACAGTTGTTTCAGACTGAGTGACAACTATGTTACTGTGCCAGCAACAGAGTTCTAATGTATCAAAATTTCTATCCAGGGAATATTTTTGGCACAATTTGTGTGTAGCAAATTTAAGATGCTAGAGAAAGATTAAATTAAAAAAAAATCTGTGTTTGTTTTATTCCTTTTCCATTTTGTTTCCATTTGTTACAATTGTATTTCTGTACTGAGAGCAATTTTATGAAATTTAGGAAATTAGTAAAAGCACGGTTGTATTCACAGGTCTTTGATTAACTGATGGATGAACTTTTTTTTAATTCTCTTTTGCTGGTTTTATTTAGCATTGGATTTGCTTCAATGTTATTTTATTTTGAATTAACATTTGTTTTATACTATTTGTATTTAATTATTTAGTATTTATTGTATGTCATTTTGAAATTTATGGAAAATCTGTACTATAATTCCAAATTCTTGTAGTTTCATATTTGTCATTTTGATAGAAAAGTGCTAGCGGTCTGTTGTTTGTAATAGTTAAAATGAACATTACCATTGTTTCCATTTCATCAATTGTACCTTTTCATTTTTTTCTTGAAACTAATCTGTTTTGCTTGATACTTTGTCATCCATCCTCCTCCCTCTAATTTTCTCTGTTTCTTCTATCCATCATCTTTATATAATTTTTCTACCACTACCTCAACATTCTTTCCCTCTCTATCACATCTTTCAACCTCATTTCCATTCCCCCTAGCCTTGAAACACCTTTCTCCACATACTTTTCTCCAACTTTCCTCTCATTTTACTCTTTCCCTTCCTCAGCATCTGTCTTTACCTGTCTCTCCTTTTCCCATCTTTCTTTCTTCTCTATTTTATTCTGTCCACGAATTCCTCAGGTCTGTTGCGCCTCTCACTGCCTGCAGAGGGCCATAGGACAGAACTTTCCCGATGAGTGCTATCTCCTTTTTGCTTTGGGGCTAAGCTTACTAGGTCCCCAGCAGCAGTCTCTCCTTCCTCCAGCACCATCTAATGGCAAGAGTAGAACAATGAGAAAAACAAAGTGACTAAAATACCTCTGCCATCAACATCATATTGATACAAAACACTAATTGTTAATGTTGGAATGACCTCATACTGGGCATCATCGTGAATGCTCAATCACATAAATATACTCTGCCGTTCTTTATAATCATAGGTCATAACAATTTTTACTGCATAGTGCTAAAAATGCTTGCTTGTGATTACTGCTACTATAAACTACACGTACTAAAAAAATTAAGACCCCCTCCTACATCAAAATGACTTCCGAACCGTCCTTCAGGCAATAATCTTCTCTAAGATAGATTACTGCAATAACATACTACTAGGTCTCCCAGCTTCAACTCTCAACCCCTACAAACGTTACAAAATGCCACCGCCAGAGTCCTCACAAACACTCGAAGAAACGATCATATCACGCCTGATATGGCTCCTGATCCACTTCAGAATTCTCTTTAAGAGTCTAATAATAATTCACAAGACCCTACACAATCAAAACGTACATTGGTTAAACACCTCCCTCCACTTCCAAACCCCAAAACAAGCCATCAGATCCGCCAACAACAGAACCATGGCCACACCCTCACCCAAACTAACACACTTCATCTCCACCAGGGAACGAGCACTATCACTTGCCGACCCTTCCATCTGGAACTCAATGCTCCTAGAATTAAGACTAGAGTCCAACACTCAAAATTAAAAAAAAAAAAAAAAAAAAAATTGAAAACCTGGCTGTTCAAACAGGCCTTTTCATAACTCCCTTCCACACCAACAATAGAGCCACCAAAGTATCCTTATATAAAAGTCCTTGTATAAAGTTTTTTCTTCTGTTTCATATATCTTATGATCCTATATATATAAAAATGCAGTTCTGCCCTCTCTCTGCTCACCCTAACCCTCCTCCGACTCCCTGTAACCTAACCGTCCTGAAATGTGGTGATGTTTTCTTTTAATGTTTGAGATGTAACTTCTTATTCTAATGCTAACACTACGTTTATCTATTTGTTTCATTGTAAACCGATGTCGTGCAAATGAACGTCTGTATAAAAAAAGCTATAAATAAATAAATATATAGTGAAAAATGTCATCTTCATGGTGCCTGCAATAATTTTTTCCCCCAAATATTTTAAATATTGAGCGTAATAGATAGAAACATAGAAAATGACGGCAGAAAAAGACTAATTGGCCCATCTAGTCTGCCCAGCAAACTTCCACACTTATTTTCCCATACTTATCTGTTTCATCAACCTTGTTGTTAACTGTTTGATTCAAATTTCCTGCCATTCCCTTTCACTGATGCAGAGAGCAATGTTGGAGTTGCATCAATGGTGAGCATAAGGCTTATGGTTAAGGGTAGTAATCGCCACATCCATCAAGTTACCCCAATGCTTGTATGCCCAGACTGCACAGATCGATGCTTTGTTGGCTGTCTGAATGTAAATCCTTTTTTCCCCCCCTAGCGCTGAAGCAGAGAGCAACGCTGTATATGGTTTCAAAGTGATGTATTAGGCTTAACTGGTTTAGGGTAGTAACCGCCATAATAAGCAAGCCATCCCCTCTCTTATTTGTTAACCCAGATTGTGAAGTTCAGTCCTTTTTGGTTGTTGTCAATGCAAATCCTGTTTTCCACATTCCCCCCTGCCATAGAAGCAGAGAGCAATTTTTGGGTTGCGTTAACCGTGCAAAGGCTTTTTGAGTAAGGGTAGTAATCAAAGGTACTAGCCAACATTCCAGCAAGCCGCCCCCATGGCTCTACTCTTCATTCCCATCTTCTAGACTTTATGGATCCACAGTGTTTATCCCATGCCCCTTTGAAATCCTTCACAGTTTTAGTCTTCACCACTTCCTCCGGAAGGGCATCCACCACCCTCTCTGTGAAGAAATACTTCCTGACATTGGTTCTGAGTCTTCTGCCCTGGAGCTTCAAATCGTGACCTCTGGTTCTACTGATTTTTTTTCCAGCGTAAAAGGTTTGTTGTTGACCAAGGATCATTAAAACCTTTCAAGTATCTGAAAGTCTGTATCATCACCCCTGCTCCTCCTCTCTTCCAGGGTGTACATATTTAGGTTCTTCAGTCTCTCCTCATAAGTCATTTTATGAAGACCATCCACCTTTTTGGTCACCCTTCTCTGGACCGCGTCCATCCTGTCTCTGTCCCTTTGGAGTTACAGTCTCCAGAACTGAACACAGTACTCCAGGTGGGGCCTCACCAAGGCCCTGTACAAGGGGATAATTACTTCCTTTCTCTTACTAGATATTCCTCTCTCTATGCAGCCCAGCATTCTTCTGGCTTTAGCTATCGCCTTGTCACATTGTTTCGCCGACTTCAGATCGTTAGACACTATCACCCCAAGGACTCTCTCCTGCTCCGTGCACATCAGTCCTTCAACTCCCATCGAATACAGTTCTTTCGGATTTCCACACCCCATATACATGACTCTGCATTGAATCTCAGCTGCCATATCTTCGACCACTCTTCCAGCTGCCTTATATCCCGTCTCATTCTCTCCACTCTTTCCGGCGTGTCCACTCTGTTGCAGATCTTAGTATCATCCGCAAAAAGACAAACCTTACCTTCTATCCCATCCGCAATGTCGCTCACAAAGATATTGAACTGGATCGGTCCCAATACCGATCCTTGGGGCACTCCGCTTAACTCCACTCTCTCTCTTCAGAGTAAATTCCATTTACCGTCACACATTGTCCTCTGTCCGTCACCCAGTTTGCAATCCAGGCCACCATCTTGGCACCCACTCCTAAGCTTCTCATTTTATTCACAAGCCTCCTGTGCGGGACCGTATCAAAAGCTTTGCTGAAATCTAAGTAGATGACATCGAGCGCTCTTCCTCTATCTAATTCCCTAGTCACCCAATCCATTCTGCCTCTGGTCCAGCAATTCTTCTGACTGTAGATAACTCACTAGTCTTTCTTTCAGCAGCGACTCCATTACCTTTCCCATCACTGAGGTGAGGCTAACCGGCCTGTAGTTTCCAGCCTCTTCTCTGCTCCCACTCTTGTGAAGCGGGACCACCATTGCTCTTCTCCAGTCACTTGGAACCACTCCCGTTTCTAGGGATCTATTGAATAGGTCACACAGCGGACCCGCCAGCACATCTCTCTCAGTATCCTGGGATGAACCTCATCAGGTCCCATGGCTTTGTCCACTTTTAGTTTTCCTAGCTCTTCTCATACATTCTCTTCTGTAAACGGAGTTACATCTACTCCACTCCCCTCCAGTTTCTTGTTATCTAGTGACTGTCCTTCTGCATGGTCCTCTTTTTTTTTTTTATTTATGCAATTTACAATACTTTCAAGAACAACTCTTGATAGGAAAAAAAGAGTATACCATCAATCGTTATACAGATATTGAAATTATACACAATATCTTCACAACATTAAACCAAAGAAAAGTTAATTATAGTATCTCTTCACATGAGATCCACAGAAAGGGGGGGGGGGGGTGGATCTCTTCCAAGCTTAGAGGAAAATAGTACAATAACTATTCCAAGGTATAACAGGATTATTACAGCAACATTTTTACTTAAGAGAGACTAGAAGCCTCCAGGGAGGGTATTTCAGCTGTTAAGGGAGTCTTTCCCACCAAGAACTGAGTTAACTGGGGTAGATTAAAAAAAACAAGTATTTTGCAAATATTTAGCCACGCATTTACATGGGAATTTGAGGAAATATCTAGCCCCAGTTAATAAGACCTGCGGTCTCAAGAGGAGAAAGGCTTTCCTCCTCCTGTGTCTCTCGAGAGACATCAGGGAAAGCTCTCACTAAATTTCCAAGAAATCTTTCATTTCTATTTTTTATACTTAATTTTAACAACCTTTCCCTATCAGTCTCTAATGCAAATATCACAATCAAAGTTGCGGGGGTAGCCAATTCTGTATCAGCTGTTTCCAAAATCGCTGTTAAGTTAAGAGGCCGATCGATTACAGGTCTCCGGGTCTCTAAATCACCTTCTTGATTTACTGCTTCTGTTCTGAACTTTGATACATAAAATATCTTCATAATCGTTGGCATCATATCTTCAGAAATTTTTAGTATTTCAGACATATATTTATTGAAAACCTCTCTTGGAGATCTCATAGGTAGTTGTGGAAAATTTATATATATCTTAAATTTCAATTTTTTGCAAAGTTCTCAAGATTTTCTATTCTTTGAACAGTACTCTTATTGTCCTTCATCAGCATTAACTGTGTTTGTTGCAATCCTTTTATCTCAGTTCGAATAGTAGCAGTCTGTGGTTCCAATTCCAAATTTGAATTTTCAAACATTTCCATTTTCTTTTCATGCCTTCTTACTTGTTCTGTTACTGGTGTTAACTGCTGTAGAATATTAGTTCTCATCTCATTTATGGCTTCCCACAATGTTTCAAAGGAAAAGACTTACGGTCTTTACCACTGGTGAAATTTCTATCGTGGGAAAGGAACCAGCAACTGCCGAAGTTTCTCCTCCTGAGGTTCCCCTTTCCTCACCGCCTTGCCCCTGATCTTCCAAGGGGCTAGAAGCTGCCGTCGGTACTGCTCCGGGCCACGCTGGTAGGAAATCCTGCACTCTTTGGTCGCGGATTTCCTCCCCCGTAGTCAGTACGTCTCTCCCGGCAGCTGGATTAAGCGGTGGGGTCCTCTCTGCGGGACTCAACGGTGATATAGAGCCAGGCAGTGAGGGGAGCTCAACTTCCCCTCCCCCTCTCTGCAGCGGCTGGTCTCCCGTTACTCTGCCATATGATTTGGAGGCCTGTAAACTACTCCAATAAAAACAGTTAACACTTGGCCAGGGCTGTTCACTGGACACTGTATCTTCTATTAATTTTGAACAGACTCTCCCCCAGATTTGTCTAGCTAATTTAAGCTTTTTCCCTGGCTCTCCCTAAGAAGAGGACCTCTGCCTGTCTCCTTCAATTTCAAAGCAGACTGATGAGGAGTTGATTACCTCCTGAAATGCACTAAGTCAGCTACCAATAGCTGTTTTACCAAGCCCCTGGTTTTTTTTTGTATATTTTAATTTTTATTTTGCTCAGACACACAACAATTTAAAGCAGCAATATCAATATCTAGAAAAATAGACAGAAGACTAGCACTACACAGAAACAGAAAAATATAACTAGCCTTCTTAATAATCTATATCAACTATATCAATTTAGTAATCTATATCAACTTCCTTTCAATAGTTTCAATTTTGTTTCAATGCAAAAAGCTACTTAGCTTATTGAAAGACCACATCTTAGCCCAGTGTTTTAAAAGGCTATTTGTAGGAGTGCCCAACAGTCGGTGTTTCGTCTGTGTACCTTCTTCATGGGGCCAAAGATATCTATAATGAACTACAAAAATGATTACAAAGTATTTACCGCTTAAACAAGGCAAAAAAGACTATACTAATGTGTTTAGCATGAAGTCTGCTCGATATAACTTGAGCATGTACCAAAAATTTGGCTTTTGTGGATCAAAGGCGGCAAAGATGTAGAAATTGTCCTACTGGTAAATTGTTTTTTAAACAATGAGGGTAGAAACTGGAAAAATGTAACACATTTCTGTCAGTAGGTTTTCTGTATATTGTAGTTTAAATTGTATCTTCATTTTTAGTGATTAAAATATCTAAAACATTAATTTGTTGTGTACTATATTGCATAGAAAAATGCAAATTGGAGTCCAAAGAGTTTAACCAATCCAGAATTCATGATCAGACATAAAAGGTCAGCCACAAACCCACTTACAGAGCTGGTCAGGAATCCACCATAGTTAATTTGTCCTCTGTTACTTTGACACCTTCTCAAATCAGCGTCTTAGAGAGTGCCGTACTATAAATATGATGCCTTTCAATCCAGACGTGATCTTTATTGATTTTTCAGGAAATTACAGATCATGTTATATTTTACAGGACAAATACCCCCAGTGGATTCATCATTGATTTTTCCAAAATCGCATTGGATACCACCTGGACCAATAGATTCTCACATCAAAACATTCATTGATCTAGTTTTACATGATCTTGATAATGTTGAGTCATCTTTTGATCCCCTTTGGTATAATCTCTCAAAACACCAACATTTGGCATTGAAAATGTTAAAGGAGAATACAACTGTGATCATGAAATGAGCAGACAAAGGTGGGGCAGTGGTATTACTGAATAGATTTGCCTATATTACTACTGTATTTGAGCACATATCTGATACCAACAATTGTAAATTACTTCCCAATGACCCTGAACCGATTTTGTATCAAAACATTAAGGATACGGTAGAAGAAGGATTTATTACAGGGTTTCTCACAGTTAAGGAATGTTCTTTTCTTAATAATAATCTTTACAGAGCTCCAACTATATACATGGATCCTAAAGATACACCAAGCAGACCAACAGTCACTACTATTGGATCTCTTTTAGAACCATTGTCGGTCTTCGCTGACAAATTCTTATAACCTATGATTCCCCTCATATCATCTTATGTCAAGGATACAAAATCTATGTTGCAAAAACTTTCATTGGTTCACAACATCAAGGATACTGTGATGGTTACTCTGGATGTACGTGCATTATATACCAACATTTCGCAGGATCAAGCCTTTCAAATTTTGCATCAAGCCTTGGATTCCAGACACTATCCCCAACACGTCCCTACATCATTTCTTGTATCCATAGCTTCGATTGCTCTCTGTGATAACTACTTCATCTTCAATGATCAATTTTACCAACAGATACTAGGCACAGCCATGGGTGCCACCATGGCCCCCAGCTTAGCCAACCTATACATGGCTAATTTTGAAGAGCAATACTTATATTCAGCACCAATGCAGCCATCGTTACATCGATGACATTTTCTTCTTTTGGCATGGAGATGAAACCAACTTGCATCTTTTTCTGGATTGGTTAAACTCTTTGGACTCCAATTTGCATTTTTCTATGCAATATAGTACACAACAAATTAATTTTTTTGATATTTTAATCACTAAAATTGTTTAAAAATCAATTTACCAGTAGGACAATTTCTACATCTTCGCCGCCTTTGCTCCACAAAAGCCGAACATTTGGTACAGGATCAAGTTTTATTGAGCAGACTTCAAGCTAAACACGTTAGTATAGTTTTCTCTTTTGCCTTGTTTAAGCGGTAAATACATTGTAATCATTTTTGTAATGCATTATAGATATCTTTGGCCCCATGAAGAAGGTACACAGCTGAAACACGGACCGTGTCAGGCACTCCTACAAGCAGCCTCTTGAAACGAAGTTGAAACTATTGAAAGGAAGTTGATATAGATTACGCTCAATATTTAAAATATTTGAAAAAAAATGTATTTCATGCACCAAGAAGATGAAATTCACTATATAATTATAAGCAAGCATTTTTAGCACTATGCAGTAAAAATTGTTATGACCTATGATTATAAAGAACGGCAGAGTATATTTATGCGATTGAGCATTCACGATGATGCCCAGTATGAGGTCATTCCAAATTTAACAATCACTGTTTTGTATCAATATGATGTTGATGGCGGAGGTATTTTAGTTACTTTGTTTTTCTCAGTGTCCATAATGACTATTACCTCACACAAATTTTCAGAGAGATTTTGTGGTTTCAAGAGTAGAAAACTACCCTGAAATATACTGTCTTCTAGAAACAAACAACACTAATGGAAGAAAAAATTTGCACTGCAACTGTTGCAAAGTAAACCTAATACGATATCTTAAAAAATGAAGTTGGCTCTAGAGATTTGATCCCAGGAAATGTGTTCTCTGCCTCCACTGGCACCTCTTTATGAGTTTAGTGGTTCAAAGTCCTTCTTACTGAAAAGCCAGTTGTTAATAAAACCAAAAATACTTTGAAATGTCTGCATATAAATGCTAGAAGTCTAAAAATTAATATGGGAGCGTTAGAATGTATAGCATGTAATGAAGAGGTAGATATAAATCTCAGAGACCTGGTGGAAGGAGGATAACCAATGGGACACAGTGATAACAGGGTAAAAATTATTTCAAAATGATAAGCTGGATCAAATAGGTAGAGGGATGGCGCTATATGTTAAAGAGGGCATTGAGTAAAACAGGATAAAAGCTCTGCAGGAAACAAAATCAATTGTAGAATCTTTATGGATAGAAATTCCATGTGAAAAGGGGAACAGAATAGCAGTAGGGGTGTACTACTGTCCATCTAGTCAGAATGAATAGACAATAAAATGCGAGCATAAATTAGGTAAGCTAATAATTAGCAATGCATAGTAATGGGTGCTTTCAATTACCCCATATTGACTGGGTAAACATCACATCAGTACATGCTAAGAAAAAGTTTCTAGACAAAATAAATGACCTCTTCATGGAGCAGCTGGTACAAGAACAGACAAGAACGGGAGCTATTTTAGACCTAATCCTTGGTGGATCGCATGATTTGGTGCAAGAGGTAAAGATATTGGGGCTACTTGGCAATAATGATCATAACATGATCAAATCTAACTTGAGAACTGGAAAGAGGGCAGTGAGGAAATCTACTGTGATAGCATTTAACTTTCAAAAGGGAGTCTATGAGAAAATGAAAAAAAATGGTTAGGAAAAATCTGAAAAGAGCAACAGCAAAGGTTAAGATGGAAACTTTCAAATCAGCGTGCGGGTGCACATTGGTGCGTGTGTGGGGATGCAGCCATTTTATAACATGCATTCATGTTATTAAATTGCCTGGTGTTAGAAACCAGCTCCCCAGAGGGGAGGAGTTAGTAATCTGTTATGAATCTGGATGCTGGATACTCCCGTTGAAGGAGAAGTTAACAATCTATAAGCGAACACCCCGCCAGGGGGCGAAAGTAGCAATCTGTTAGTGCTCTGCCAGAGGGAAGGAGTAGCAACTGTTATGCTTTGTTCCTGAAGAAAGATGAACCAGCAACCTGTATGATTCCCACGGGAAGATAGCTATCTGATATAGATCAGCTTCCGCAGAGAGAGGAGTGATGGTCTGATGTGGGTTGGCTCCCACAGAGTGGTAGATAATACCGCTTTTATTAGTGTAGGAATAACACTTAGTAGAAACAGTGAATCCCTGGGCCGATGGCAGATGACAATGCCCTCAAGTGGAGATCCTGAGAGGGACCACCGGCTAGGCTGGAGTATTGAGACAAACACAGATAGTTCTTTATTAGACTGGAAGTAGAACCACCAGAGGTGGCAGTAGTGAGTTGATATGCCCGGCAGGACTGAAGTCCCTCAGATACTGGAATTACAATCTCTGAGTTGCTGAGCTGTAAGGAGAGACTATAGGTAGTGAGTAGACAGGGTATGCTGGGCATAACCAGTGGTAGATGATACACTCAATTATAGATCTCTGTAGTGTCTTCTACATGCAACAGTATTCAGGAACAGGAGCCGCAGGCGAGTACTGGTTCTTGTAAGCAGTCTGAAATAGAACTCACAATAATTGTGTATGGGATGGCTTCTGGAATAAAAGAGAGGCTAGGAGAGATTTAGGAACGAGGGCCCTCATGGAGCGAGTACCAGTTCCTATCTGTTAATCTGTAATAGTAATCCATAAGATACAGGTATATGATATCTTCTGAGGAAGAAGAGAGTATGAGAAAGGAATTAGGAACATAGGTCCTCGTGGAGCGAGTACCGATTCCTATCTGCATTGGTAACTCACGATCTCCGTACCTGCGATAACTTAGACTGAAGGGACCCTTAGCGATTAGGAACAGTGGCTCTCGTGGAGCGAGTACCGGTTCCTGTCTGTACTAGGACTAACTGTGTTCTCGTCTGCGATTGCCTCCAGGCAATAGGAGTCTTCGGGAACGTAGGCCCTTGAGCGAGTACCGGATCCCGTCCAACAATCTGAAATCAATAATAGAGAGAGCGGAGCCCCCGAGGAGCTGGTACTCCTGGTAAGTTTGAAAAGGCCGAGCAGTGGAGAAGAATTCCCCTTGCTGACTCAGAACGTAGTTGCAAGTAGCATGGACTGCCGAAGCAAGTCCCGTTGGATTCCTTGCTAACTCGCTAGTAGTTAGCAAACAAAGACCTTTTAAATTGAAAACGGATGACGTCACTATGGGGAGATGCCCCCGAGGTTCGCGCCCTTGCTGGTACAAAGTCTGTAGCGCGCGCGCGCACCCTTACGTCATCAGGAACATGGCGGATCCGTAGCGTCAAGCCAGCCCGGGGATTCCGGGACGAAGAGGCAGAGAGAAGCTGCGGCTGCATCTGTCCGTCAGAGCCGAAGGGAATCACCACAAAGGTAGAGAGGGTGGAGTGAGGGCGAGAATAGGCACGAATGCAACACCTGGCCATGTGCACATGCTCCCAACTTTAAATGGGCGTGCAAATCCCACTTCTACCGTGTAAGTTGGGGAACTTTTAAAGGTGTGCATGATGAAGCAATTCCAATTTACAGTTCGTCTACCAATTTGCCCAGTTAACAGCTAGGATCTCAATCTCCCCTCCCAGTCTACACTGCTCCCAGTTACTCCAGACCCTTTAAAACTCTCAGAAATGTCTCAATCCTTTTATTTTATATTAGACGTCATCCATAGCAGAAGTAATGTTGTGCGGCAGGGGACCTCAGTATGCACCAGGGTGCATAAGTATTTACGCGCACAACTCTTGGCTCCACCCAGACCATGTTATCTTTTGGAAACAAGAGAGATGTGTGACTGCAGCAGATACATGTGCATCTTGGCAACTTATAAAATTTGCTTGGTGCATGCCAGCCCAATTTGGTGTGTGTTGGACTTTTAAAATTCACCTTTAAGAGTTTTCATCAGGTATGGATGCTGTCTAAAAATACCATCTTGGAAGCACAGATCAGATATATTCCATGTATTAAAAAAGGTGGAAGGTAGGTCAAAAGACTGCCAGCATGATTAAAAGATCAGGTGAAAGAGGCTATTCTAGCCAAAAGAATATCTTTCATAAAAAGGAAAAAGAAATTCAAATGAAGAAAACAGGAAACAGCATAAGCACTGGTGCGTTAGATGCAAAGCATTGATAAGGAAGGCAAAATGGCAACATTTGAAAGGAAGATTGCTGTGGTCTGGTAAAAGGACACCTACCTACCCAGAATTATACTATATCATCAGTCAGATGTAAATTCACACTTCTGGATAATGGACTTTAATTTGTAAGTATTAATAAGTAAACTTTTATTTAACACCCAGACCTGGTCCTGTCTGAGTTCTTACAGTCTCTTACCTCATGGGAAGCACCAAATGACACACACTAGCGACCTTTTCTCATCATCTGGGCCATAAGCGAGAGCTTCTCCCCATGGATTAAGAGTTAGCATAGGATGGAATAGTTAGCTGGAGCAGCAGCAAAGAGTTAAATTAGTTGTGTGCCCTTAGGATCAACAAATCCTCCAAAAAAAGGGGTTACACATAAGGAAATAAGGTTTTAGTTTAATTTATTTAATTTAATATACCACCATTCATCAAAACATCAAAGCACTATAAAATACAAATAAATTAAGAAATTACAGTGGGGGTCATTTTCAAAGGAGTTATGCGTGTAAATGTGACATACTATCGTAGCAATTTTCAAAAGCTATTTACTCGAGTAAAGTGCACTTACTTGAGTAAATCCTATGGACAATTCAATGGCATATATTGTAGCAATTTTGAAAAGCCCACTTACTTGAGTAAAGTGTATTTACTCGAGCAAAAACCAGTTTTGCTCGAGTAAATGCTTTTTAAAATCTACCCCAGTGTATGTGCTTTTAGACCTTTCAGCAGCTTTTGACACAATTGGCCATGCGCTTATAACATGCCCTTTAGACCTAGGTCTCTCTGGCCCAGATTTTTTGGTTTAAATTCCTTTCTTCAAGATATGTTGTGATGGCGAAACCAAATGACGGTATATAAAACTCGATAAATAAATAAATAAATAGATATACTTGGACCATCTCCCTGGTTCAGGCCTCCACTCATCTGTAACCCCTCCCATACGGTGTACCACAAGGCTCCATTTTATTCCCCCACACTATTCAACATTTATCAGGTCCCATTTGGCAAACTAATCAGAGATTGCCAAATCTCCTACTAAACCTATGCCGATGATATTCAACTGCTGTGCCCCTATGCATCGACTAACCAAGCAAACGCAAACCTGAGTAACCGTCTTAAGATCACCTCAACAAACTGAAGCTTAATCCTCAAAATGATGGAAGTGCTATGGATTAGAAAAACAGTCCATTCCCACATCTGCTCAAGAATAATACAAGGATTTACAGTATCCTACAGTCACCAAGTCAACATCCTTGGTTTCATCCAAATTCACCAAGGTGGCTCACAAACTCTGTTACAAAGTCTGATTTTTTTTCCCACCTTCACAACCTCCATCCCCTAACACTACAGTTTATCCAGGCTTGTGTAATCTTCTCCTAGACTATTGCAATTTTCTCTGAACTGGCCTGCCGAAAAAGCTAAATCACCAGCTAAATCACCAGCTGCAATTCATACATAATGCTGCAGTGCAGAGCCTGCTCAACACAAGCAAATTTGCTCTGGTCACTAAACTTCTAAAGTAACTGTACTGGCTACCAATCTCCTATTGCACCACCTTCTAAGTTCTGGTTCTGGCCTTTAAATTGCTCAAGGGTCTGGCACCACTATTTCGTCAACCTATCTCCTTGTAAACGACAGTCTGCCCTCTGCCCATGCTACCACTGATACTTTGCTAAGTTGTCTTGATCAAGGTAGATCTGGCATTTTAGTCCAGTTAGATTTGTCAGCGGCATTTAACATCTTTCATCATGACAAACTGATAAACATGTTGCAAGCTATAGGTATAGCTGGCACTGTTTTAAGTTGGTTCTGCTCCTATTTGTCAGACAGAGAACAAAGGGTTCAAATAGAAACAATTTTCAGATTGGTTTAAAATCAGGTTTGATGTCCTGTAGGGCTCTGCCTTGTCTTTGACATTGTTTAACCTTTATTTGGCCCCAATAGGAAAAATATTTCAAGCTTTCAATGTTAAGTATTTCATCTATGCAGATGATATACAATTTTTTTTGCCCAGTATTGCTCAGGGTGAAGTTCCACAGGAAAAACTTCAGGAGATCATTAAACAGTTGAAAGATTGGTTGACCACCCGTTGTTTATTTCTAAATAGTAAGAAAACCAACAAATTATGGGTAGGAAGGGATACGGATCCAAAGACTGGAAAGAATTTGTGGTTATCCACAAATTTTGCAGTGCCTTTACAGTCAGAGATCAAGAATTTGGGGGTTCTTTTGGAGTCGCAGGTTAGTCACGTCATAAAGGTAGCTTTTTATAAATTAAAGATGTTGCTTCCGCTAAAAGTGTTGTTACCACCCACATTTTTGCGATCAGTGTTGCAAGCCTTGGTTCTTACCCATCTGGATTATTGTAGTACATTATACATTGGTTTATCAGATAGGGTTTTGCGTGCAGTGTAGATAGTACAAAATTCCACTGTACGGCTTTTGAAGGGAATTTCCAGACGTCAACAAAATGCCAATTTTGAGAGTTACATTGGCTTCCTATAAAATGGAGAAGAAAATTTAGACTTATGACCATAGCTTTTAAATTTGTACATGATCTCTCCTCTTGGGCTTTGAGGGACTTGATAAGACCGTATGTTCCCTCCTATGCTTTACACTGCACACAGTCTAATTTGTGGAGGTTCTATCTGTAAGGAATTTCAAGCTAGCTAGAACTAGAGGGTGTGCTTTTGCTGTAGCTGCTCCCAGTGAATGGAATACAATTCCACAGGAAGTGAAGCAGCTAGAGGAATTAAGACTTTAGAAAAGTATTGAAGACAGTCTTTTTTCAGATAGCATTTGGATGATGCTTGTGTTTTAATCTGCTGCTTATCAATAATGATTTTAAGTTTTGTGTTATTTTATATATACTTTTATTGTCTGTCTTTAAATTTTATGATTGTCACTTGTAATCTGCGCCGAACTATTGTATGGAGGCAGCGGAATATAAGAATTTTAAATAAATAAATACCAAATAATTGCCTGGTAGTGCCAGCACCCAAGGAAATGTGGCTCACCAGCACAAGGAAGAGGACCTTTACAGGATCAGTTCTCTCCTTCTGGAACTCTCTGCCACTTGACATCAGGCTAACACCTTGAGGCAACTACTTCACGGAAAAAAAAAAAAAAGAGACTGAAGAGGGACCCCGTGTGGATGATTGGATAGTGGCATGCTGGGCATGCTCAGTGTGCAGTCAAAGTTCTAGAAACTTTGACAAAAGTTCTCCATGCTGGGCTCCATCTGATGATGTCACCCATCTGTGAGGACCACCATCCTGTTTGTCCTAGAAGAATGCCTGATCTCCTGACTTTCAGGAAAATACTGAAATCCTAGCTATTTGCAGAAGCCTTTGGCCCATAGCTGAAACCTTATGCTTTTGCCTTCCTTGATAAGGAGCACCTATCACACCATGCCAAATATTGAAACCCCAATCTGGTCCTGTTCTTCCTTTGGCCTGTATGTATTTTTCCTCCCCCTCCCTGGAAGTTTCAACCCTGGATTTACTGCAGATTGCTGCAGTCTTTAAAATACAGTGTAGCTCTGCTCTGAAAGTACATACATAAGTTTCAGAATGCTCGAATATTTACAATTCAATGAAAGCGCTTACGTTCTCTACCTATTTTATAAACATATGCATGAATAATTTACACATAAAAAACATGTTTAAAAACACAGATTTTTGTGTGGATGCAGGTATATTTTAAAGTATGCGGCTGCGCGCACATGTTATAAAATCGGGCGTAGATTTGTGCGCGCCAGGTTGCAAGCACAAAATATGCCCGCGCGTAGCTATTAAAATCCGTCCCAAAACCCTTTTAAAAATTTACTCAACAGTGTATATTACTTTTTCAAGGTCCTTTTATCTTAAAAAAAAAAAAAAAAAAAAAAAAGGACTTAATACAATTCAAACATCTAAGAAAAGAGGAAGACATATGGACTGTTTCAGAAATAAGATTTTACCTCTAAACAGATGACTGTTTCTTTTGTAGAAATAAACACCCAAAAATCTTAGGGAAATTTAAGAAGATGAGTTGTTTGAGTAATCCAAAGTGCCTCTGTTTTAGATTCAATTTTAACTCAAATTTCAATAACCAATTAACACACGTTAAAAATTCCTTTAAATATAACAAATTTTCAGTTTCACCGGGAACAAAGCAAGCCATTAATTGTATATGAGGAGAAAAGTAAGTGTAGGGAATAATTATAGGATGACCAACTTTTTCATGGACCATAACTGGACACCTCACCAAACCTGTGGACTGGGGGAAAAGAGGTTTCCTGTTACATTTAATATTCTAACAACAATTTCATGTTCTTTTGAAAAGGTGGATAGCCCAAGTCTTTCTTGCATCATTGAGGAATGAATACATGTTTTGATAAACTTTAGCTTGAAAAGCACTGGCCACACTGGTGAGCACGCCGGTGCCGCTGAGTCAGCGGCACCGGCGTGCTCTCTTCTTCCCGTGGCCCGGAAGAGGAAGTGGAGAGCATCGGGTGCCTGCGCGGGAAGAAGAGGCCACGCTAGTGTCCGACGGGAAGAAGACTGCAGCGCGGCTCGGAAGAAAATGGAGTTTCAACCGCGGCCGATGGGACTCCGCCTCCGCGAGGGCTGAAAATGAAGAGGTTAGCGTTGGGAGGAGGCTGCTGCTGCTGCGAGTTCCCGGGGTGGGGGAGAGAGATAGTGAATGAACGAGCAAGCATGTGTGTTTGAGATCCTGTGTGTGTGAGTGAGAGATTGCATGTATGTGAATGATTGAGAGCCTGTGTATGTGAAAGAGAGTATGTCTGTGATTGAGAGCCTGCCTGTGAGAGAGAGAGCATGAATGTAAGTTTACCATTGGGAACCTGTATGTGTAAGTTTGTGTGAAAGAGTATGTGTGTATGATTGAGATCCTTTGTGTGTGAGAGAAATCATGTGTATGTATGATTAAGAGCCTGTGTGTATAAGAAGGAGAGAGATCATGTGTGTCTGTGTCTGATTGACAGCTGGTTTAGGTGATGGAGCATGTGAGTATGTGATTGAGAGCATGTGTTTAAATGAGAGAGAGAGATCATGTGTGTCTGTGTGTGATTGAGAGCTGATTTAGGTGACGGAGCATGTGAGTATGTGATTGAGAGCCTGTGTTTAAATGAGAGAGAGAGACCATGTGTGTCTGTGTGTGATTGAGAGCTGATTTAGGTGAGGGAGCATGTGAGTATGTGATTGAGAGCCTGTGTGTAAATGAGAGAAAGAGAGGACATGTTTGTAAGCATGTGAATGAGAGTCTGTGTGTGAGAGAAAAAGACAGCATGTATTTATGTGATTGAAAGCCTGTGTGTGTGTGTGTAAGCGTGAAAAGATAGACAGCATGTGTGTAAATGTGTAATTAAGAGCCTATATGAGAGAGAAAAAACATGTGTATATGTGAGTACTGAAAGCATGTGTGTATAGGTGTGTCATTGAGAGCCAGTGTGAGAGAGAGCGCTGGTATGTGACAGAGAGGAGAAAGTTCCAAGCAAACCACCCCACCTCCTGCTAATTCAGAACAATCTCAGGACACCTGGATATCAAATGTTCCCAGGTATGCAGAGCAAAAAAATTTTTGTATCCTTATTATTTTTCATTACTGGGTCTTTGGGTCTGCTATTTTTAAATATTTTGTTGGTATCTGGAAATGTTTTATATGAATTTTTAATTATTGGATATTCCACTCATCAGCTGTTTCGAAATATGTTCTTTTTGTTAGTACAGTTTTACTGCTGATGATTTTATATTTCTTGATTTGTTTTATAAGGATGGGTGATGTTTCTTTTTTCCTTTGTTACACTGCATACAGAGACTCTGGCTTGTTGCAGTTTCCAATTCAGTTTTTTCTGCATGCTTCTTGTTATGCGTTTTGGTCTCTTTATTCTATGTTAGGTGAGGGACAGCACATGATTCAGGTGAGGTTTTCTGCGGGCGTGTTGTTTCTGTGTAGGACTCTATAGCAGCCTGACTTGGTCCGTTTTCCTAATAGAAGATGTATTGGTGTCTTAAGGCCTGGTGTAATATTTTCAGAGACTTATTGTACTTTAAAAGTGTGATCTTACATAAAATGCACACATTTACTTGTATTTAGTTTTAAACATATTGTATGGCTCTCATGGAATTACATTTTAAAATATGTGGCGTTTATGGCTCTCTCAGCCAAAAAGGTTCCTGACCCCTGGTATAGAGCTTAGCCACTACTGCTGCTTCTGGTGTGTGCTACAGCCTGCATGGAAGAAGAGTAAGAGAGCTGCTGGAGGGGGTAAGTAAAGATGGCTTTTTAAGTTCATTTTTCTTGATTGACTGCCATTTTAATTATTTAATATTATGTGATGTGTCTGCTTTTTTTGTTTGAGCAACAAGTATAGCTTTGGTTTATGTTTATTTTATATATTTTTATTTATTTATTTATAAAAGAGTTTCTATACCGTCGATAAGACAAATCATCTCAATGGTTTACATGGCATAAAAATGTCAAATAAGTGTTCTGTTATAAATACAGACTTCGTTATTTTCATTAATGCACAATGTAAGTTAATTGTGTGTGGAGGCGGGGGGGGCGGCATAGCTGACGTTTCGCCTAGGGCGCCTAATACCCTTGCACCGGCCCTGCGCCTAAAGCAGGTCCCCAACCACCGGTCCGCGGACCAGTACCGGGCCGTTGGGGTTTTTTGCCGGTCCGTGGCGCCACGGCTGCTGTGGGGAGGCGGGGCGAAGCTGGCGACCTGCCTCCTCCAACCCCAAAAGAGAAGAGACATGGCCCAAAAAGGTAGCGCGTCGCAGTGACGTATGTTGCTGGAGCCGCGCAGGCAGGAAGGAGGTGTATCAGCCACTGCAGGTGCTCCTCCTACTGCCTTCCTGCCTGCCCTGCCCCGGAAGACAAATGTTGCCGGAGCCGCATGGGGAGGAAGGAGGAGGCGCGTCAGCCGCGTGGGTAGAAGAGGCGCTTCAGCCGCGTGCAGAAGAGGAGCAGCGGGGCCGGGAAGACTAGGGCCACTGCAGAGCCCATCCTGTGGCAACCCGTAAAGAAGAGGCCCAGAAGTGAGAGAGAGGTGTGTGCGAGTATGAGATGAGTTGAAAGACTGTGTGTGTTTGCAGAGACAGCATGTGAGAGCCTCTGTGTGTGTGAAAGAGACAGCATGTAAGAGTGAGAGCCTGTGCTTGAGCAAGGCAGCATGTGGGGGTGTGAGAGAGCCTGTGTGTGAGACTCAGACAGCCTGTGCTAGTGAGAGCCTGTGTATATGTGTGTGAGAGAGAAATGCATGTGAGAATGAGAACCTGACTGTGTGTTTGAGGGAAGAAGACAGGTGGAGAGAAAAGAAATAGAAAAAAAGGCAATATAAAAGGAAATGGCAAAAAATTAGAAAGGGAAGCAGATGTAAAAAAAAATACTTTTTACTGATTGGCACATGTAATCTTTGGGAATGTGCAAGAGTAGCACTTTCTCTATGGCGGATCTCACAATGTACGAGATCAACATGGAGGAAGTGGAAACCCACGGGGCCTGCACAGAGGAGGCAGCAGAATGGGCTTCAGTGCCAATAGCAGCAATCAGTGTCTCCCCAATAGCCACGTGGCAGCAGTGGCAGTAATTAGATTAATTGTTTGACTCAGCTGAAGGTGACAAAGTATGAAGTGGGATGTGAAATCAGCTTGATCTGGTGGAGAATTAGGATTGCTGTTACACATGAACTGTATTTGGCAAACATAAAGGGAGCCAGGATAATCAATTGATGCCTGCAGCTGAGGACTGATTCATTATGACTCATGTAGAAATTAGTGCATTTTCCAGATTAGTCTGCATAACACAATTCTCAACATTCAGCATTATTTCTGCTGCATAGAGTTTTATCTGAGAGGCTCTGAGGTTGTGAGGGAGCCAGTAAGAGTGAGAGCATGAGTGTGTATGAGAAAATCCAGGGGAGTAAGAGTGTGTGTGAGTTGGGGGGGGGGGGGAGAGAGTGTCTTACACCCTGAGAGTGTGTCAGTGTCTGTGAGAGTGAGAGGTTATGGTGGGTATAAGAGCATGAATGTGTAAGTATGTGACAGTGTATGTGTGAGAGAGAATGGACATGTGAGTGTATGTGTGAGAGAGGATAACCTCCTAATCCTCGACAATATCAGGGTGACTGGAAATCAAGAGCTCCCATGTATGGACAGCAGGGGCTTTTTAAAATCCTTATTAATTTTAATTATTGTGTGTTATTTGATATATGTGCTGTTTTGAAATATAAATTATAAAAATGTATATGAAATTATAAAAAATGTATATGAAATTATAAAAATGTATATGATTTTAATTAATAGAAATTCTATTTATCAGTAATTTTAAAATATTCTTTTATTAGTATGGTTTTACTATTATAACTGATGCTTTATGTTTCTTAATTTTATTGTTTTATGAGGAATGGTGGTTCTGTTTATAAATGTCATAATAAATAAGTATGCACTAAAATCCAACCCCATCCATAACCCCGCCCCCATATGACCAAAGCCCCACCCTCACCCCACCCTCGCCCTGCGAGGGCGGGGCAAGGGGTCACCGCAACATGAGGAACTGTATTTCGGGGTCACGGCATTAGAAAGGTTGAGAACCACTGTTCTAACAGGTGCCAAATAGATTCTGTTACAATATATCATAAAAGACAATCAATTGTTTAGTGATGTAGGTCCTGACCACGTGTACCTGTAAGGTACTAATCACAGGTAAAATTCACAGTCTCTGTGTTTTACTACTACGTTAGTTGTGAAAGAGTTGTTAGTATTATCATGCACATTTTGAGAATATAGTGCTGTGTGCTGGTGCTCTTCTGCCTATTCCTGTATATTTTCTATTCTCCGGTCTCTTTAGCAAATGCTTGTTTAAAAAGCCATGTTTTTAAACTTTTTTTTTTTTTTTTTTTTTAAAGGTTTTGAGATCTCTTTCAGGTCTATCCTGTAAAGTGCGGCCACGTTTACCCTGCTCCTAAGCCGCGTTTTACTCACTTTCCGGCCGCGTTATCCCTTCCTGCGATCCCGAATCCTCTTTAACCTACTCCTACCGTGTCCTAAAATCCCCGGCCAACCCCTTCCGCACGCGGCATGCATATTGCATGCAAACGAGCAAATTAGCTATTCCCTAGCATCCCGTAACCCGCGCCCCGACTATCGCTATCTTTCCCTGCTGTTTTGTCGCGCGTTTAACCTGCTAACTTACCGCCTACCCTGACCGCTGCGGTAGAGGCAGGGGTAAGGGTAGGTGGCAAGCTTTCCCCCAGCCCCTGCTCACCTGCCCCGGCCGCGATCATGGGTGCCGGTCTCCGGGGCAGCCCCAGTCCTCTCCCCTCCTCCTGAAGCATAAAAAAAGAGATGACAGCGGCGAAGCAAAAAAAAAAAAAAGCGAAAAAACCAAAAGCAAAAAGTAAGTCGCTTTGCCGCTTCACTCTTCCCTCCTCCCGGAGCAGGGCGCGAAAAGCAGCCTTGCTCCGGGAGGAGGGAAGCGGCGAAGCGACTTACTTTTTGCTTTTGGTTTTTTCGCTTTTTTTTTTTTTGCTTCGCCGCTGTCAGTGTCTCCCCTCCTCCCGGAGCAAGGCTGCTTTTTGCGCCCTGCTCCGGGAGGAGGGGAGAAGAGATGACAGCGGCGAAGCAAAAAAAAAGCGAAAAAACCAAAAGGGGACCCTACTTACTTTTGCAGCCGTCCGGCATCGTTGCTCCCCTGCCTCCTCCGGGAAGATGGCTGCCAGCACGGGGGAAAGCGGCCCCGGTGCATTCAATTGGCTGCTCAAGACGTGATGTCACGATGTTTGGCGTCACGGCAGCTATCTTCCCGGAGGAGGCAGGGGAGCAACGATGCCGGACGGCTGCAAAAGTAAGTCGGGTCGGGTCCCCTTTTGGTTTTTTCGCTTTTTTTTCGCCGCTGTCATCTCTTCTCCCCTCCTCCCGGAGCAAGGCTGCTTTTCGTGCCCTGCTTCGGGAGGAGGGGAGGGGGGACTGGCAGTCCCGACTTCCTGGTATCTGTCATTTCAAATGACATTTGAAATGACAGATACCAGTGTGGCATGAAGCGTTAGGCCCGCGCACCCAGGATACTGTATAGGCGCTCTATCCAGTAAAATGGGTTGCGCGGGCCTAAGGCTTCACGGACGCGGTTTACATTTAAATAAAATTAGTGTTCAGGATCGAGCGGTAGGTGAGCTGCACTGTGCGTGCGGCAACCGCGGGTGCCGCAGGCACTAACGCAGCTCTTCCTACTGCTCGGTACTGGATAGACCTGTTTGTAATCTGATCTCTAGGGGCATTGTGTTCCATAGTGAAGGGCCTGCTAAAGATAAGGCCCTTTCTCTCACTTGAGTTAGTCTCGCTGTCTTTACTGAAGGAATGGTTAAGAGAGCTTTGTTTGCTGATCGAAGGTTTCTGTGTGGGACGTGTACTCGTAATGCTGTGTTTAGCCAGTCTGCTTTTTCATCATGTATTAGTTTATGTATGGTACCATAAGGCTTTGTATTTTATTCTGTGTTCAATAGGTAGCCAATGCAATTCAGCTAGGTTTTCAGTTATATGGTCCCTCCTTTTTCCAGTTAGTATTCTGGCTGCTGTGTTTTGTAGTATTTGAAGTGACCTTAATGTTGTATTCAGGAGCCCTAGTAAAAGGGTATTACAGTAGTCCATGCTGGAGAAAACTAGTGCCTGAAGTATTGTTCTGAAATCAGCTAGTGTTAGTAGTGGTTTTAGTTTTCTGAGTACCATGAGTTTTGCATAGCCTTCTTTTACTTTCAGTGATATGTGCTGTTTTAGATTGATTTCTGGGTCCATTATTATTCCAAGGTTCCATACTTTTTCAGCTAGTTCAATTTTCTGGTTGTTTTTAAGTATTATTGGAGTTTGAATGATTTTGATATTTTTCCACTCTAAGTGTTGAAATTCTGTTTTTTCAATGTTAATCACCAGTTCCGTTCGGTTTAGCAGTTGTTTAATAATGTCTAGGTACATGTTAGCTACGTTTAATATTTTCTCTATCGTGTCATCGATTGGAAGAATTAGTTGAATATCGTCTGCATAAATGTAATGTATGATTCCCAGTCCTGCTAGCAGATGGCATAAGGGCAGCATGTATATGTTAAAGAGGGTTGCAGATAGGGCTGATCCCTGTGGTACTCCTGTTTGAGATTTACTATCCAATTTACTGAGGCATGAGCTTTCAAGGACAGAGTCCACTTTGTCAGAACGAGTCCTGGGGCTGGTACTGGTTCTGTTCAATATCTTTGTGAGTGACACTGGGGAGGGGTTAGAAGGAAAAATTTCCTTTTTGCTGATGACACAAAGATCTGCAACTAATAGACACCTCTAAGGGAGTAGAAAGAATGAAAAGTGATCTAACAAAGCTTAAGAAATGTTCAAATGTGTGGTAGTTAAGATTCAGTGCAAAAAGTGCAGAGTCATTTATTTATTTAACAGCTTTTTTATACCGATATTTGTGGGTACATCATATTGGTTTACAAAGAACTATGAGAGGTACAAAAAACAGGGGAGGGGAAGAAGGGGGTAGGGGGGAACAAAGGAGGTCGAGCTTGAGCAAGAGGCATTAGTTACAGCAAAGCGAAAATAACAAGGATATGGTAAATAATAATAGAGGAGAGGCATGGAATACAATTGATTAAATAATTCCATATAGCAGGGGAAACAACATAATAATATAAACAAGGTAAATGACGGGGGGGGGGAGCAGGACGACCTATGCTGGATATGCCTGTTTAAAGAGCCAGGTCTTTAGCTTTTTCTTGAATTTGAACGTGCAAGGCTCAAGGCGGAGTTCAGGGGGTAGAGAGTTCTAACGGGTAGGTCCTGCAACAGAGAGTGCTCGCTCCCTCGTGGAGGTGAGGTGTGCATTCTTGAGGGAGGGGGTGAGAAGAGTACATGAATGTGGAGTGCAAAAATCTGAGAAAGAAGTACATTTTTGGAGGTGAAGAGCTGATATTCATTGATCTCAAGGTAGTGGCCAGAGCCAAGAGGATCCTTGATTGTATAAGGACAGGCATAACCAACAGAAATAGGAGTTGACAATGCTTCTGAGGAAGTCATTGGTGAGGCCTCACCTGAATACTTTGTTTAGTTCTGGAGGCCATATCGCAAAAATGATATATTTATTTATTTATGAGCTTTTTTTATACCGACATTAGTGTGAAACATCATATCAGTTTACAATAAACTGAAGGTAGAGAGGTAGAGAGGCTAGAGGCACTCCAAGAAATTCAAATAATGAAATTCATCCAAGATGGGGTACAACATATGAGAATAGCAGTATACAAATAGAAAACATAAGAACATGCCATACTGGGTCAGACCAAGGGTCCATCAAGCCCAGCATCCTGTTTCCAACAGTGGCCAATCCAGGCCATAAGAACCTGGCAAGTACCCAAAAACAAAGTCTATTCCATGTTACCATTGCTAGTAATAGCAGTGGCTATTTTCTAAGTCAACTTAATTAATAGCAGGTAGCTTAACAATTCTAGTTTGAAAAAGGTGCACAGTAAGGACTAAACTTGAAATAAATCAACAATAATGAAAAAAAAGCCTCAGTAAATCAGATCCTTAGTAGTGGCAATTTAATTATTTTACTTTTATCAGTCTGTCACTCAGTGACCTGTACAGAAGTCTTTTACTCATTCCGAAACTGATACCAGTCTGACCCATTCATGTTGGTGCCACTGGAATTGCTAACATATGCTTTTAAACATCCAATGAGACTTCAAAATATCTCATTTCCAACCTTTTATTTATAAAGTCGCATGCCCAGTCATTCATACTTCCCTTCAACTGTGTTCATCATCTGCACTTATTTATAGCTGCTTTCCCCTTTTCTGGATAAAAATTAAGCATGAATATAATTCAGATTTCACTTTTGTCTCTATCCTTAAAAACGAGAGCCCTAAATCTGTAAACAATGACGACTGATCAGTTATACCACAATAAATCCATTGAAACTCCACAGTTGAGTATACATGACACAAATCTCAATGCTACAATTCATCAAAGAGAAATGAAATTTGCTAACCAGAGATAGTGCAGTTTCCCATAGGAATAACTGGTCTGTTGGTGACAAATAAAATAAAAGCTATATGGAATATCCAAGGGCATTAGTCAATTTCAGATATTCGATCTTGAAACTTGAAATGCAGATTTTTTTTCCTGTATCAGCTTGAAGAGAAGGGAAAATGTAATAAGTATGTGTAGGCATACCATGTTATGATGAAATTTAGTGTAAAGTGGATGGATAATTTGCTAACACCTGAAAGCTCAGATTCTGCAGTTTTAAGTGACTTTTAAAAATATACATTTGTTCTTTTTAATCAATCTGTTTATTTTATTAATTTTTTGGTCTGATCCTTTACTCTCATATAAAATATTTTTGACTGGAACAAAGAAGAACACACCTTGGAAAACAATGAAAAAAAAATTATTTTCAATATAATTATTAGAATAAGGAACCTTTCTGAGTATTTCATATATGGCCTATATTTTTAATGTTTTTTTTTAAAAAAAAAACCCAACATAAGAATAATGTATAACTAAAGAAGAAGTTCAAGATAAATTGAAATTTCAGGGAGGTCCAAGCACATTGTGAAAACAATTTTTAAATCTGCCCTACTTTTGGTTAGTAGTCATAACCATAAGAAAATTTATGTACCAAAGGAGGAAACTAGGCACCATACATATTTCCTTGTCTGTGCTAAATAATTATACATGGCTTGTGTTTGACTCTTAATACCAAATCTGACTCTTTGGATCACATATCAAATTTTGTAGATTATCCATCTTTAACAAACACTGAATTAAAAGTAATCCAACATTACAAAAAAAAAAAGGACAGAAAGCTGAGGAAGATTTTTTCATCAGAAAATAGAAAGGTGTGTGTAAAATGTCACCACCTGAAAAAAGAATCTTATGTCCAATGTATTTTTATGGACAGTGGCTCTACATACATACAATAGATTTTTGAGCTGTAAACTGAGAGGAAGTATGTAATTCTTGAAAATCCTCATAACTTGAAGGTCTTATTTTGATAAACTGTTAAAGGCTTGTTTTAAACTGCTCTCATTTTATTCTGCTACCCATATAAATTCAGCATATGTTTTCAAATGTTAACTGGCAAGAGGGCAATGACTTGTTTTAGAAAGAGGTTCAAAGTGACACTGAAGAGAAGCATACCATTGCTTCATCAGAACTTAAATATGTGGCTTTTGGATTGAAACATAGAACAAGAAACAAAAAATGGGTAATGAATCACTGCAGCGAAAAGTAATTTACTAAAGAAAATAATGCGAACAATGAAAAAAGGGCCTCTTAGAAAAGATATTTATGAAACTCAGTAACTGCTTCATTGGCATCCTCGGAGTTCTTGCATATACACATACGCAAGCTCATAAGGATTTTAACCCACATACTGAGAGATGAACAGATTCATTTATCTGGTATAACAAACCATTTCTTTCTTTATAAGCAATTAGTCAATTCATGATGCAAAGTCATGAACAAGTATCTAAGAACAGAAGTTTCATCTCTTGTAAACTGGAAGCAAGTTGCACAATAAAGATTACCATTTAGACTAGAGCATGGTTACTAGATTGTAAAATGATCCTAAAATTAAAAGGATACCAAAGTTTACAAGTGTAAATCTGAAAATATAAATGTTAAATACGGTTCTCTAGTTTATTTGTTGCTATTATTTATCTATATATCGTTTACAACTTGTGCAGTAGCCAGAGTACAATATACAAACAAAAGCAACTAAAGTTTACAATAATTGACTGAGTATGATAGGCCAATTCCATCCATTTCTTTAATCTGCACCAGAATTGTACATAAATCTTGGCTATATTTTGATATTCTCATCTTATCAAGCCTGCCTGGTTAAGATGGAAGTCTGACACCACATAAGGCAGGAATTTAGGGTGCGTACACAAGACTACCTTATGAAAAAATTTAGTGTAAGGTGGATAAGTCACTAAGGCCTGGAGATCATTGACTCTGCGTGCTGAAGTGACTGCCATCAAAAATAAAATTTTCCCGGTTAGGTACTCCAGGTAACAGGAGCGCAATGGCTTTAAAGGAGCTTTCATCAGCTGCACTAACACCATGTTAGTGGGAGTCCTTGAGGGAGGCTTCAAGGGACTTTTAATGATCCTGTCCCCCAAATTAGCACATTTAAATACAATAAGAGAAAGAGCACTATCCCTTGCAGGTCCAGGGTTATGGAACGCACTACCACTAGAATTAAGTCTAGAAGTGAATTCGCAGACTTTCAAAAAGAAATTGAAAACGTGGCTTTTCCTGCAAGCTTTTACGTGACGAGTTCGGTATCAATGAAGGCATTATGTTTCTTTTTAGTTTAGTTTTTAACTTGTTTTAATTATATTTAATTATGTTTTTTACGATGTATTTTTTTTCTTTTATGCCATTTTAGATTAGTTTTGATATTTCATTTAGTTAATGATTTAATGAATGTTTTTTATATTTGTTTTATTAGTTGTACTCTACATTTGATGTAAACCTGTGTGAAGCTACCATGAATATCGGTATACAAAAATAAATAAATACATAAAATAAATAAATGAAGCAGGCCCTGCATGAAATGTGCAGCTATATAGACTGTACAGTGATGAATTTACTTTCTACACAATGGTGATATGCGCCTATCACACTAAGATGAACCCTACCCGAGTTGGTCTTGAGACCAGCATCAGAGAGATGTAGAAGGTAATCATGCAGTTTTTGTGTTGAACAGGAGAAAAGGTCTATGGTCTTTTCTCACACCATATGGAAAACTTCTTCCACTTCAGTTCATAAGATTTTCTGATGGAAGGCTTTCTGGAAGCTACAAGGACACGAGACACATACTCAGAGATTGAGGGGATGCAGGATCAACCTCGCAACATTCAGTCTGTGAATAAGAGGGCATGGAGGATGGGATGTACAACCTGCCCTGATCCTGAGTAATGAGAGTAATGGGGAAGTCCCCGGTCTGATTGATTTCCAGATGGATAACTCCCAGAGAAGTAGAAAACAAACCCTTCTCTTGCTGTCTTCCTGTCACTGACTTTAAAAAAAAAAAAAAAAAATTAACTACAACTCCCCACCCTCTTGACACCCCAAGACTTGCCAGAAGTCCCTGGTGGTTCAGCAGGGTTCCTGGGAGCGATCTCCTGCTCTTGGGCCATTGGCTGCCAGTAATCAAAATGGCGCCAGTGGCCCTTTGCCCTTACTATGTGACGGGGCTACCGGTGCCATTGGTCGGCCCCCGTCACATGGTAGGAGCAATGGACGGCCGGCATGGGGTGGGGTTTTGTTTTTAATTTTTTTTTTCCACGAAAAAGAATGATAAAAGTTTTCTGATCTGGGGAGTGGACCGAAATGGCCCTCCCCAGATCCGAAAACGAAACGGGGACAAAACAAATTGTATGCACACCCCTAATTTGCTCCATAAGATGCACAGACGTCTGGGAACAGAGCCGGTTTAGCACACCATTTTTTTTTTTTTTTTAATTTTCCCTCTCTGAATCCTAGGTGCGTCTTATGGTCAGGTGCGTCTTATGGAGCGAAAAATACGGTAATTAAAGAGATGCTACAGTACCAGAAAAATCTAGATTGCAAGGGTATAGAAAACATTCTTAGAGCAAACATAAGGCTGCTAACACTGCAAAATTCCAAGAAAACATTTACATATGAAACAAGGATTAATTTGAAGAATGAGAGCAAATTACCATAAAGCCATTTAGATTATTTGTTTATAATAGAAAGAAATGTAGACAATTATGCAACTTAGTTTAGGGGCTGGAACATACAACTGAAATTCCACATAATGCTTTAAGAACATAAAAACATAAGATATGCCATAATGGATCAGACCAAGGGTCCATCAAGCCCAGTATCCTATGTCCAACAGTGGCCAACCAAGTCACAACTACCTGGCAAGTACCCAAACATTAAATGAAGAGATTCCAAGCTTCTAATGCTTTTTGATTAATAGCAGATTATGGACTTCTGCTCTAGGAACTTATCAAAACCCTTTTTGAACCCAGATACATGAACTGCCGTAACCACATCCTCTGGCAATGCATTTCAGAGCTTAATTATGCGCTGAGTGGAAAAGAATTTTCTCCGATTTGTTTTAAATGAGCTACTTGCTAACTTCATGGAGTGCCCACTAATCCTTGTATTATCCAAAAGAGTAAATAACCAATTCACTTTACTCGTTCAAATCCTTTCATGATTTTATAGACCTCTATCATATCTCCTCTCAGCCATCACTTTTCCAAGCTGAACAGCCCTAACCTCTTTAGCCTTTCCCTCATAGGGGAGCCATTCCATCCCCTTTATTTTTATAGTTGCCCTTCTCTGTTCTTTCTCCAGTGCAACTATATCTTTTTTGAGATGTGGCGACCAGAACTGCACACAGTATTCAAGGTGCGATCTTCACCATGGAGCGATACAGAGGCATTATGACATCCACCATTTTATTCGCTCCCTTCCTAATAATTCCTAATATTCTGTTTGCTTTTTTGATCGCCCAGAGCACTGAGCTGACGATTTCAGTATGTTATCCACTATGATGCCTAGATCTTTTTCTTGGGTGGTAACTCCTAATATGGAACTTAACATCGTGTAGCCACAGCAAGGGCTATTTTTCCCTATATGCATCATCTTGCACTTGTCCACATTAAATTTCATCTGCCATTTGGATACCCAATCTTCCAGTCTCACAAGGTCCTCCTGCAATTTATCACAATCCACTTGAGATTTAACCACTCTGCATAATTTTGTGTCATCAGCAAATTTAAGCACCTCCCTCATCATGCCCCTTTCCAGATCATTTATAAACATATTAAAAAGCTCCAGTCCTAGTACAGATCCCTGAGGCACTCCACTGTAACATTTTCCACTGTGAAAACAGACCATTTAATCCTAATCTCTGTTTTCTGTCTTTTAACCAGTTTACAAGAATTTTCTCTGATTAGTCTTAAATGTGCTACTTGCTAACTTCATGGAATGCCCCCTAGTCCTTCTATTATTCGAAAGTGTAAATAACCAATTCACATCTACTTGTTCAAGACCTCTCATGATCTTAAAGACCTCTATCATATCCCCCCTCAGCCGTCTCTTCTCTTCAGCCTTTCCTCAGAGGGGAGCCATTCCATCCCCTTTATTTTTATAGTTGCCCTTCTCTGTTCTTTCTCCAGTGCAACTATATCTTTTTTGAGATGTGGCGACCAGAACTGCACACAGTATTCAAGGTGCGATCTTCACCATGGAGCGATATAGAGGCATTATGACATTTACCGTTTTATTAACCATTCCCTTCCTAATAATTCCTAAGATCCTGTTTGCATTTTTGACTGCTGCAGCACACTGAGCAGACGATTTTAAAGTATTATCCACTATGATGCCTAGATCTTTTTCCTGGGTGGTAGCTCCTAATATGGAACCTAACATTGTGTAACTATAGTACGAGTTATTTTTCCCTATATGCAACACCTTGCACTTGTCCACATTAAATTTCGTCTGCCATTTGGATGCCCAATCTTCCAGTCTTGCAAGGTCCTCCTGTAATGTATCACAATCCGCTTGTGATTTAATTACTCTGAATAATTTTGTATCATCGGCAAATCTGATAACCTCACTCGTCATATTTCTTTCTATATATATAAATATATAAAAGCACCGGTCCAAGTACAGATCCCTGAGGCACTCCACTGTTTATCCTTTTCCACTGAGAAAATTGACCATTTAATCCTACTCTCTTTTTCCTGTCTTTTAACCAGTTTGTAATCCACAAAAGGATCTCGCCTCCTATCCCATGACTTTTTAGTTTTCTTAGAAGCCTCTCATGAGGGACTTTGTCAAATGCCTTCTGAAAATCCAAATACACTACATCTACCGGTTCACCTTTACCCACATGTATATTAACCCTTTCAAAAAAATGAAGATTTGTTAGGCAAGACTTCTCTTGGGTAAATCCATGTGACTGTGTTCCATTAAACCATGTCTTTCTATATGCTGTACGATTTTGATCTTGAAATAGTTTCCACTATTTTTCCAGGCACTGAAGTCAGGCTCACTGGTCTATAGTTACCTGGATCGCCCCTGGAGCCTTTTTTAAATATTGGAGTTACACTGGCCACCCTCCAGGTACAATAGATGATTTTAATGACAGGTTACAAATTTTAACTAATAGATCAGAAATTTCATTTTTGAGTTCCTTCAGTACCCTAGGATGCATACCATCCGGTCCAGGTGATTTGCTACTCTTTAGTTTGTCAAATCTGGCCTACTACATCTTCCAGGTTCACAGTGATTTGGATCAGTTCGTCTGACTCATCAGCCCTGAAAACCATCTCCGGAACTGGTATCTCCCTAACATCCTCATTAGTAAACACGGAAGCAAAGATTTAATTTAGTCTTTCTGCAATGGCCTTATCTTCCCTAAGAGCCCTTTTAACCCCTCGGTCATCTAATGGTCCAACCAACTCCCTCACAGGTTTCTTGCTTCAGATATATTTTAAAAAGTTTTTATTATGAGTTTTTGCTTCTATGGCTGACTTCATTTCAAATTCTCTCTTCGCCTGTCTTATCAAGTGTAAAACATTAACTTGACAATGCTTCTGTTTTATCCTATTTTCTTCAGATGGATCCTTCTTCCAATTTTTGAAGGATGTTTTTTTTGGCTAAAATAGCCTTTTTCACCTCACCTTTTAACCATGACAGTAATCATTTTGCATTCCTTCCATCTTCCTTAATGTGTGGAATACATTTAGCAAATGTTGCTTACCTGTAACAGGTGTTCCCGCAGGACAGCAGGATGTTAGTCCTCACATATGGGTGACATCACAGGATGGAGTCCTGTACAGAAAACTTTTCTGTTGAAGTTTATATAAAGCTTTGACTGACACTGGCACATTGAGAGCACTGAGCATGCTCAGCTTGCAATTATCCCTGTGAACCACAGGTGTCTCCCTCAGTCTCGTCTTAGCTAAAAGCGCAAGTGAAACTAAAATAAAAGTGAAAACGTATACAGACCCAACTCTGCGGGGTGGCAGGTGAGTTTCGTGAGGACTAACATCCTGCTGTCCTGCGAGAACACCTGTTACAAATAAGCAACATTTGCTTTCTCACAGGACAAGCAGGATGGTAGTCCTCACATATGCGGGAGTACCGAGCTGAGGATGCTCGAGAGTGCATCAAATGCACCCAAGATGCGCAAAAGGCGCAATGACGGGGGTGGAATTTGGAACAGAGGGCATCCTGAAACCCTTAAAGGGTTGGTGGAAGGATGTTGGGTAGTTAAACCGAAAAGAATAGGAGTAGACAGACTGGCCAAACATGGAGCATACCGGCTAGTCGTATCTAAACAATAACGGCTGCGAAGGTATGGAGAGAGCTCCAGGTTGCAGCCTGATAAATATGTACAAGCAGCACCAGCCGAAGGTAAGCTATTGAGGCTGGGACAGACGCAAGAGTGTGGTTACACACAGTGTTGTAGTGAAATGCCTGCTTGTTGGTTGGAAAAAGATACAGACCGTCAATTAGGAGGAATAGGTCTGTTTGCCCACTGGAACTCGCAGCTTGACTCTTGCCACAGAAGGAAAGAGTTAGGTGGTATTCTTATGGAGTGTAGTGCGATCAAGATGGAATGCAAGTGCACTATTACTGTCCAAGGAGTGGAAAAACCCTCTCGCTTTGGTGAGAGAGAGGTGTTGGGAAAAATGGGCAGAGTATATTCTGAGTAAGGCGAGATGCAACGTCTACCTTAAGAAGGATATGAAGTTGAATACGTAAAACCACTCGGTCACGGAGGAACGCAGGGTCGGATGAGTATGTAACTCACTGACCATGTTGGCAGAAGTCACGTTTATGAGGGAAAGAATTTCCCATGCCAAACTGTGAAATGAGAGGAATGGAAAGGCTTGAACCGAGAACATATGAGACTTATTAGCACGAAATATAGGTTCCATTCCGTGACTAGTGAAAATAGAGGCGGCTTGATCTGTGGATAATCCATGGTAAGCTGACTCAGAAGAGGTTTACCGTTAATCAGGTATCCCCACTCCCAAACGATACACCAATTGGAACAGAGGTGTAGCTATGTGGAGGATGTCTGGGGAGCAGAATCCGAGGGAGCAAGAGAAAAGAGTGGTGTAGAAAAAAGAAAAAGGGTAATACCCTTTTGTATGTGTCATGTGGTAAATCATGCCATTTTGAATGGTAGGATTTGTGTGTGGAAAGTTTTGTGACGCTACCAGTACCTGAGAACATCAGTGAGTCTACGATTTGTGACTGACTGGTGAGAAGGCGAATTGGTTACTGGTGTGATAGATTGAGAAGTATGGGAAGCATACTGGTCTCGGTCAGGATGTGGGTCTGAGGAACAGTGAATCCCGTCCCGGTCCAGCATTAGAAGACTGCTGGCTATGAGAGGCAGCAGAAGAGACACATTTAAGAGGCCCTTGATGGGAACGCATTGGAAACATGTATAGGGTGTAGAATCTGTGCACTGTATGGTTCGTTTCGGATGCAGAGGGCGTTTGGTTGATCTCAGCGCTAGAAGATTTTTCTCAATACACATATAGTCCGAGACCATTCCAGAGGATGGAAACCTATATGGAGAAGGTCTGCTAGTGCATTCAGTAAGTGTCTTAGATAAGTGGCCCGAGGATGCATGGAGTGAGCAAGGGTCAATGGTAGAGCTGCGCAGCTTCCTTTAAGAGCAGCTAAGAGGTTGTGCGTGCTTGTGTGTTGGAAAGCACATTGTCCCTATGCTGTCTGTCTGTATGCACAAAGATTTGTTGCAGAGGCAGTATTGGAAGGCATAAGGGTATAACTCATGGCTACAAGCTCCAGGAAGTTCATGTGGAACTGTGCCTGGAGTGGAATAGATGCATATTGGGTTGAGAAGCTTTTAGGTCAAACTTTACAACCATGAGTAAATGCGAGCATGAGCAGAATCAGACTAGGTTTTGGGTTCTAGATCTGCAATATGGATGAGAGACGAAAGCGGTTGAACAGCTTAGACCAGGGGTGGGCAAGTCCGGTCCTTGAGGGCTGCAAACCAGTCGGGTTTTCAGGATACCCCTAATGAATATGCATGAAATAGATTTGCATACAACTGAGGCAGTGTGTATGCAGGTCTCTCTCATACATATTCATTAAGGATATCCTGAAAACCCGACTGGTTTGCAGCCCTCGAGGACCGGAATTACCCACCCCTGGCTTAGACCAACTGATAATGGAATTTCACTGAATCTAACCTATAGCAGTTTTGGATCTATGAGGAAAGTGCATAGTGAAAAAACTCCATGGCCTGACAATGAAGAATTGAGGGGCTGAGGTTATGGAATATGCGCGCAGGGACATGTAAGAATTTATTAGAATGTCTGCGTGGTTGCTGGACAGGAAGTTCATTGTGACTGTGGTATCCAGAAGTGTTGTATAAGGGATTTATGGCAGTGACAGTAATCCCAGGTAGTAATTTATAGTGAGTCATGAAGAAGTTAGAGCTCCTTGCATGGACTGACTGTGGTTATGTAGCTGTCCATGCAAGGAAAAGCGTGAATGATGTTGCACTCCGTAGAGAAACAGCAGTCACCGATAGTGATTCAATGAAATACCCCAGTTGCTGAAGCTGGTGCAACTGGCAGTGCTTGGGATTGTAATATTGTTGACTCACCATGAAGCACATAGAAAGATTAGAGGTAATGTATTTACTGCGATATGGAAGCATGGTGAGAGATACCATTTTACCTGTGCCTTCTGAAGAAAGTTGGTATTTCAGAGGTCCAGGATGGGCGGAGAGTAACTACTTTCTGTTGAAAGAAAGAATAGTGTAATTGAAACTTCCCAACCCCCTTCCCTTCTGCACTTTGTAGCGTCTGGGGGAGTGTACCGGGAACCTTGGTACAAAGTGGGGTGGCCGCTCTGATATCCAGCCAGTTGGGAGACCAGGAGGTATCCAACTGGAGGGGCTGATGTAATCTGGATATCATGTAACCTCCCAAGGGAGCGTGAGCACTAAAGTCTTATCCGCATTTCTGTGTGATGTACATGGAGACATCGAGATCTGTCGTCAGGTTTCGAGGTGGACTTGCACTTGAGGCAGTATTTGCTGGATCTCGTGTTTAGCAGATCAGCAAATGCATCTGGAACTTTGGTTCTGAATTAGGAACCAGAAGCCAGAGTATTAATCAGTACAGAGCCCCGTTGCTGAAAATTGGAGGATGTCCTGATGCAATCCCAAAGAAATGCTAGAGGTTCACTTGGTATTGGTATTGGTATTCACTTGGTTCACTTGGTAGTGATATGTGACACTAATACGGTTCTTGGAAGGTAGTTGACCTAGAACTTTTAGAACCATGTGGCCTGAATTAGAGAACACATCTCAAAGGGAATGCCGCAGAAGCAGGTACTTACCATCCGAAGTGGATCGCCGAAGGATGAGCCGGTGAAGATTGCTGGCTCTGTGGATTTCAGGAGTCATCGAGGGGTAGCCTGTCGGACGTAGATGTCCGTCTCAACTCTGATGCCTGGTATGGTGGCGCAGGTATAGATGAAACAGGATGGGCGTGGCTGGCGCTACCACAGTAATTTATGGAGGGCCACAATCCCGCACCGATGTCGGTGGGGCATGCCTTGGTAACAGGGGAGCCATTTTTGGCTCGTGAACCTGACCTCCCCAAGGCTTGCCAATAATCCCTGGGGGTCTAGCGGGGGTCCGGGAGCGATTTCGTTGTCGGCTGCCAGTAATCAAAATGGCGCCGATAGCCTTTGCCCATACTATGTCACAGAGGCTTTCGGCGCCATTGGTCAGCTCCAGTCACATGACAGGAGCACAAGATGGCGCCGATGGCCATGTGACAGGGGCTGACCAATGGCGCCGGTAGCCCCTGTGACATGGTAGTTCAGAGGCTATTCGGCAGTCGGCACCATTTTGAGCAAGCCTGGCAATAGCGCACATGGGCACGAAAGATCAATTGGCACCCAGGACCCCGCTGGACCACCAGGGATGTTCGTAAGTCTTGGGGAGGGATCGGGGGGGGGGGGGGGGGTTGTATATGTGTACGAAAATGCTTGAAAATGCTTGGGGGTGGGTTTTTATTTTAGCTTCGTTTCCAGATTCGTTTTTTGGTTCAGTTTCGGGTTTCCTTGTTTTGTTTTTCGAAAAACGAAACGAGAAAACCCGAATTGTACCACGAAGTATCCGAACCGAAAAACGACCCGGCAGAAAAAAAACGAAGCACGTCTGATAACGGACTGTCAGCATGCCTGCACTGCTCCTGGCACTATGTAGTGTCGTAGGCTAATAGGGGGCTTTAATAAGAACCCAAAGCATGAAGCACTGTGTTTAGGCGAGGGCATCACGTGGAGGTGCTATGTCGGTATTGATGGTGTCGATGGAGGCCGAGGCGGCCTCAAGGGTATCGTCAAAAATATATATGAAAAAACGTCGATGACCCGGGCAGAGCAATGATGACTGTTGGCAGAAGCACTGATGGCATTGGCGTAGGTATCTATGGAAACGATGTGGCATCGAATAATTGAAAAACATTGTTGGCATCGGAAAAATGATACTGGCATCGACGGAGTCGATGACCGCATAGATAGGAACGTCGAAGACACCGATGGAAACGACATGGACATCAATGGCATAGATGTATGGAGGCAGGCACAGACGGCATCGGTGGCATGGCCACGGGTGTCGATGCCACTGACCTGGGCATAGATGCCATCGATGGACTCGACCAGGGCATTGATGCCATCGATGGAATTGACCATGGCATCAATGGAAATGTCCTGGGCATCGATGCCATCGATAAAATAAACGATGGCATCGATGGAAATGACCCTGGCATCGATGGAAGTGCCCTGGGCGATGGTGGCATCGACCCGAGCATAGATGGCACCGACAACACAAAGGTGTGCGTCAATGGCATCCATCTGGGCAATGATGGCACCGATGAAACCCAAGGAAAAATCAGTGCGCCATGGATGAAAAACATGGATGGCACTGATAAAAAAGATGCAGGGACCGATGTCATTAGTGTACCGCGGGGGGAGGGGTACCGATGGCATCTAAGAATCCAGGACGGTCTAAAAGGGGGTACAGACGATAACGATGGGGGCATCAACTGCGTGAAAGTACCGAGGAAATCGAAGGACCTGAAATTGACAGGGGCTCTGGCCGCAACGGAAACCGGGGAAGTCCCACTAGCGCTAATAACCAGGCAGAGTGTCACAGAGGGACACTCGCAGGTTATGTGTGGCTAACTGAAAACATAGGGAGAAGGAAGGCCGCAGTCGGTTGGCAGGCCAGGGAGGTGACAGGAACCGACCGAAAAAACAGGGAATAATACTCACTGAGCGTCGAATAAACGTACGTGAAGGGAGACCCGTGCAGGGAAAAGTGTTTGTGAAGTAAAAGTTTAAGTGTTTCCGTGTGAAAAAGAGTTAGAATTTCTCAGAGCTCCTAACCGCTATGCTTACTGCAGAGCGGAAAAAAGAAGTCTGAGGGAGACACCTGTGGTTCACAGGGATAATTGCAGGCTGAGCATGCTCAGTGTACTCAAGTGTGCCAGTGTCAGTCAAAGCTTTATATAAATTTTGACAGAAACGTTTTCCGTACAGGGCTCCATCCTGTGATGTCACCCATATGCGAGGACTACCATCCTGCTTGTCCTGTGAAAAGGACTGCACCTCTAGGATTGTATTTTTAAACAATGTCCATGCCTGTTGAACACTTAACCTTTGCAGCTGCACCTTTCAGTTTTTTCCTATTTTCCTCAGTTTATCAGTTTCCCTTTGAAAGGTTAGTGTTAGAGCTGCAGATTTAATGTCAAAAAGGCCACAGCTGATACCATCCTTGCTGCCTCTTCACCTACTGGCAGCTGTTGCAGAAATGTCAAGAGTATTCTGACCACAAAGCCCCCACAGATAGAAATCTGCACTGTCAGAGCCAAAGAAGTAAACAAGTGCTTTAAGGATTTTTGTCTTTCTATGCTGAGGATCCTTAAAAGAAGCACTACCCTCCACTGTGATTGTGGCTCACCTAGTAACAGCTGTGACAACAGCATCCATAACGGGACACCTGGAACAAGTGCTTAAATGACTGGGGAAATAGGATAAAACTTCTGCAGTGACTGTACTCCTTTAAACACAGACTCGGGGGGACTCCCACTCTGCCAAAAAATCTTCTCCACCTCAGAACAGAAATGGAAAGACTTTGTGGACTTACGACGGTATAGAAGAGCTTTGAAATAAATAAACAAACAAACAAACAAACAAACGGATCCCATAAAAGGGTCTCCTCAACTGTAAAGTCTGCTATCCTGAGGCAGGAATCCACTTGATCAATCAAGGCCACAAGCTCTTTATGAAAAAGATGAATGATAATCTTCTTTCCTGTCTGAGAGCACCCTTCCCTCCTCTATGGAAGCATCATTACAAATTTTTATCCTCACCTGTGGAGCGGTCCTCCGGAGACCTTTCCCCCCCAAGAATGTTTCTGAGAACTGGGGCAGCAACCAGAGCCCTGTCAGTGTCATATACAAAATCAGGCTTTGCACCAAGCTTTTGAATAGTGTAGAAGGCCTGGTGCAAAAACTGAAAACTCCAGGGAAAAATCAGCATTTGATGAATTAACACATGGGGGTAGTCTGAAAACATGGACACCCACACAGGGCCAAGTCGGAGGATCCCCACCCTCCATTATTTGGGCCCCCTACTGAAGCTGCAAATCGAGAACCAGTGCAGAAGTGTAGCTCAAGATGGCTAACGTTCCTGCCAAAACCACAGGACTCCAACTGCAATATCCCCAGCAGTTAATTGGCACTGATAGGCTGCCCTAAATCCAGAGATACCTCAAGAGACTTCTCGGAAGCTGCAGAATACTCGCCTGGATCATTCCCTGCTGCCATGCAGAAAGGTCCTATAGTCAATGCAGACCACCTGCAGCAGCAAGCCTGCAGTGATGCCTTCTCTCAGCTTTCTCCACAGAAGCCGCAAACACTTGCCCCCACTTTACAGAATGGAGAAAATCAAGTGACATGAAATACCGATAGTAAGTTTAAGGAAGTTTATTGCATGCCTCTCTGCATTAATTAGCTATGAAATAACATTGTGTAACTCTCTGGCCCCTCAAGCAGATGAGAACCTTCGAAATGCTATTAGCATCGGGCAGAATTCACATTGGAAACAGCACTGGAAATTTGTATTTATTTTTTATTTATTTAAAAGGCTTTTTATACCGGTATTTAGTTATTACCATCAACTGTAAATAAACCTAGCCGAATGACCAGTGAAAACAATGCTTACTGAAGTTAATCTCTACTATAGAAGAGTTTTCAACATATTCACAAGATTGACTTGTGTATTTTATTTACCTGTTCCCTGTCATCAGTTCAAGGGAGAGTAACTTTTAAAGTGATTTTATGCGCAAAGAAAAAAAAAACAAATTTAAAATAATTTGATAAAACTCCATAAAGGTAAACATGATTATACTCAAGTAATTAAAACAGCCTTTTCAGAGGCGAACACCATGATATATGATACCGAAGACTGCCTTTTAGGCAACTTAGCCCCTTTTGAGTTTTATATTTGTTGTTTTTGTTTAGGGGCAAACTTACAAGGCTATTTTTTTTCTAGTTTAAATTGGGACTTAATCAACAAAGCTTGGGGTTTTAAATCTCCTGCCATTCTGAGCATGCCCAAGTTATCCAGCTAAGCAATTGGCTGGATAAAATGTATCTAGATAAGTTAGGGGACTTATCTGTATAAATTAGCTGGATAATGTTGATATTCGGTGTTATCCAGCTAAGTTATCCTGATAAGTTTAGGATTTCCTCACAGCAGTCCTAAAAATTATCAAGGTATATTTACACGGATAATTTGAACCTATATTCAGTATACAGCTTGTTCAGTATAAATGGAAAAAGAAAAAGGCAGCAGGGTAATCCCCCAAACCCACTGATCCCTCAAAATAATTAAAACAATATTGGAGCTATCTCCTTGACCCCCCCCCCCCCCCACCACCACCATCCAAATTAATAATGAAAAAGTAGCAGGCCATAGCAGCCTATAGAGACTCCCCTCTCTAGCACCCAAGATATTTTGATTCAAACCAGGCTCCAGAGCCCTCTTACCCCAACTCACCCTCCTGCAAACTGACAACCCCCACCACCACACTCCAAACCTCTAAGGTCAACCAGCGGTGAGATCCCGCCCTCCTCTGTTAGAGCAGGGAATATATGCGAACCTGGCCCTATTAGACAAAGAATTTTTTTTTCTTTTTGAGGATACCAAAATTTTCTCTTTGTAAGAACATAAGAAGTTTCCATACTACTTCAGACCAAGAGTCCATCAAGCCCAATATCTTGTTTCCAACAGTGGCAATCCCCACGCCACCTTCTAACAAACTGATTATAGCATTTCGGCTATATCCAATGCTGCTCTGACAGCAACACTGCTAGCATACAATAACAAACAGGCCGATACAGTACAGTGCGCGCCGGAGGAGCGCACTGTTAGCCGGTTTGGCCGCGCGTTTTCGACACGCTATTTTTACCCCTTATACAGTAAGAGGTAATGGCCGCGCGTTTTCGACACGCACTAACCCCCCCCCCCCCCCGAAACTAATTGCGCTCGCAACATGAAAATGCATGTTGATGTCCCTATTAGTTATTCCCACGTGATACAGAAAGTAAAATGTGCAGCCAAGCCGCACATTTTACTTTCAGAAAGTAATGCCTGCCCAAAAGCTGGAGTTAATTTCTGCAGGCACTGGGAAAGTGTACAGAAAAGCAGAAAAAACTGCTTTTCTGTACAACCTCCGACTTAATATCATAGCGATATTGTCAGAGGCTCCAAAATTTAAATTTTAAATCGGCCAGCGGCCCGTGGGTTGAAAGACGGACACTCAATTATGCCGGCGTCCGTTTTCTGAACCCGTGGCTCTCAGCGGGTTCGAGAACAGACGCCGGTAAAATTGAGCGTCGACTGTCAAACCCTATGATAGCTGCCACTCCTGTCAAAAAGGAGGCGCTAGTGTCCCTAGCACCTCCTTTTACCATGGGCCCTGATTTGCATATTGGACCGCGCGCCCAGGAGAGTGGCCTGGGCGCGTGTTGGGAGAGCGGGCACTCGCCTCTGAGTACCGGCTCTCCCGCGAATTTTACTGTATCGGCCTGAAAGTTGCTGATAGTGTGTGGATGTTGCTGAAGCAGTACAGGCAGTTTTCTGGAGAATAGGGTAGAGAAAGGTGTCTTTGGGCTGCTATGGCCCACTATTTGTTTACAAAGCACACAGTGATGTCAACTTATTTTTGGAGGCCTGGCAGTTTTCTCCTACTCCTTTGAGTTTCCAATTTAATCTGAACTGGAGCTTACATTCAAATACCAAAAGATTTCATCTGCAACTACTGAGAAATTACTCTTTACCTGATAATTTCCTTTTATCTAATAAAGACAGGTTAATCCACGACCAGTGGTTATGCACCTCTACCAGCAGATGGAGATGGAGCAAAGCTGACATCAGCCCGCCAGTATTCTCTGCAAAAGCCAACTGTGGACAAACTAACAGTACTTGATTATAACTCAGCAACAGGAAATACTAAGCTCAGCCAAAGAATGTAACATCATGTAATCTAGGGACTGAAGCTGACATCACTTACCCCTGGAATGCAGACTCTCAGGAGGACATCAGAACCACAAACCAGTAGCCAAGGGCAGGAAAGTGGATTAAACTGTCTTCATTAGAGAAAATGAAATTATCAGGTAAGTTGCAATTTCCCTCATTTCTCAGCATTCAGACAGGTTAATCCATGACCAGTGGGATGTACCCAAGCTACTCCTGAAAAAGGGGGGTAAGCTACCCCCAAGTCAATCCAACACCGCACCAGCAAAGGCTGCATCCTCCCAGGCTTGCACATCCAAATGGTAATACCTGGAAAAACGTGTGTAATGAGGACCACATTGCCATTCGGCAAATTTTGATGGGAGGCAGCAAGCGAAGCTCCGCCCATGATAGTGCCTGAGCCCGAGTGAAATGAGCCCTGATCTGCTTAGGTAATGGCTGCTCAGCATTCACATACGAGGCTGCGTTAATTTCCTTAATCCAACGGGCTATAGTAGCCCATGAACGCCGGCTCACCCTATTTACTCTTACTATGCAACACAAACAGCTGTTCAGTCTTCCTAAGAGATCTAGAAATCTCCAAATACCTCAAAAGATGTCGCTTGACATCCAAGGTCCGCAATAGATGATATTCTTCCACATCTCTTTCCCTATCCAGCGTCAGCAGGGAAATAGATAGGTTTGTGAAAGTTCAAAACCATTTTTGGCAAAAAAGACGAACAGTTCGTAGCTGCACTGCCCCCAGAGTCACTCGCAGGAACAGTTCCCAGCAAGAAAGCCTTCAATTTGAAAACTCTACGTGCAGAACAAATTGCCACTAGGAAACAAGTCTTCAAGGTAAGTAACCTCAAGGAAAGGGTATGCAGTGGCAGAAAGATGGGGCCCACTAGAAAATCCAGAACCAGATTAAGGCTCCACAAGGACACCGGCAACCACAACGGAGGTAAAAAAATGCTTCACCCCCTTCAAGAACCGGGTTACATCTGGATGGGCTGACAAGGGTCCACCATTCACCTGGCACCGGAAACAGGCAATAACCGCCACCTGTGTCTTCAAGGAATTAAGGACCAAGCTTTTAATCATCCCATCCTGCAAAATATCCAAAAAGAATAGGATCTCAACCAAATGAGGATGAACCCCCTTATTCCTCACACCAAGCCTCAAACATTCACTAAACCTGAACATAGGCTAAAACTTGGATGTCCAACCATGTGGTCCAGATGAACGCTCAGCCTGGTCACGCAGGCGCGAACTGACATCAAGCACTGTTTTCGTGGGTGGATTGCACAGAAGCAGCTCACAAATGCTGTCATGGCCTATCACATGGCATTCCAGTGAAGCCTAAGAGCGGGGCCATGAGGTTTCACCTAAGGAGAAGCTGTGCGTGATTAATCCTTCTCTGTCTCCTTCTTTACTTGATTTTTTTTTTAAACAAGCAATCCCCAGTAGGGAGATGCTCACCCACCATCTGCTGGAGACAGAGTACTGAGGGCTGATGTCAGAGCATAACATCAGCTTTGCTCCATCTCTATCTGCCAGTAGAGGTACATAACCCACTGGTCATGGAGTAACCTATCTGAATGCCGAGAAACAGGGATTTTTTTCTTTTCTCCTACTTATTGTATATGTGCAGAGTCATGCATATGGTATGTGGAAATCTGAAAGAACTGTATTTTATGGGGGGTGAAGGGCCAATGTGCACGGAGCAGGAGAGAGACCTTGGGATGATAGGGTCTAATGATCTGAAGTCGGCAAAACAATGTGACAAGGCGATAGCTACAGCCAGAAGAATGCTGGGCTGCATAGAGAGGAATATCTAGTAAGATAGTAAGTCTTCATAGATCAGCACCTAAGTTTTAAACCCCACATCAAAACTCTACTTAAGGGGGGTTTCTATAAACTTAACATCTTAAAAAAACTCAAACCCCTCCTCCACACCAATGATTTCCGCACAGTCGTACAGACCACCATGCTCACGAAATTAGACTATTGCAACTCCCTGCTACTAGGACTCCCCGCCACCACCATCAAACCCCTTCAGATTCTACAAAACTCCATGGCCAGAGTCATAACCGGTACGCGTAAAAGAGACCACATCACCCCCATACTAAAGGACCTACATTGGTTGCCCATCCTTCACAACTCCCTACATAAACACAACCACACCTGGCTCGATGAAATGCCTCATTACCGCTCCTCCAACCGCCCCACAAGAACCACCCATACAGGCACTCTCCACATCCCATCCCTCAAAGCAGCACACTCAACACACACCAGAGGGAGAGCCTTCTCTGTCGCTGGCCCCACCCTCTGGAACTCCCTCCCCACACTCCTACGCCAAGAGACATCCTTTCACAAATTTAAGAAAGGAGTCAAAACATGGCTTTTCCGACAGGCCTACCCCGACACAAACCAAACTTAATTTCCCTTTAGCCCCCCTGCTCTACCTTATACTCCTTGCTCCCCCCCCTTTTCCCAGGTCCTCCCTCTGAAGAATTTTTACCCCAGTGAATTCCACCTGCTTCAACTCTTCCATAATCCTACTTAGTTAAGTGATTCCATGCACATTAGTCATCTGTACATAGTATCCCTCTTTTCTGCCTTTCTCTCACCCTTTTTCTTCAAACTATGCCTTTCTCCCCCTCCCTTCCTTATCCCCTTTCTCTCCCTTATTTCCTCAATCAAGCCTTTCTCCCCCTCCCTTCCTTTCCCTCCCCTATTTCTTCATTCTATACCTTTCTCCCCTTTCCCTTCCTTATCCCCCTTTTCCCACCCCCACCCCTTCCTACCTTCTACCTCTTACCCTCCCTCCCCCCCTCGCCCTACCCCCTTGCCTACCTTCCCCCCCCCCTCCCCCTTCACCTACCCTCCTTCAAACCTCCACTCCTCGTTTTCTGTTAACATTGTTTATTTTGTTGTATTTTGCTTTTTGGTTTTTCTGTTTGTTGCTTCTCGTTTTAGTAACATCCTACTGTTTCTATGTCATTTTGTTATATTGTTATACTGTATCTCCCAATTGAGTTCTTTGTAAACCGGCATGATGTGCTTCACGAATGTCGGTAAATAAAAGTTAATAAATAAATAAAATAAATAAATAAGAGAAAGGACGTGATGATCCCCTTGTACAGGGCCTTGGTGAGGCCTCACATGGAGAACTGTGTTCTGTCCCTTTCGAGATACGGTCTCCAGAACTGAGTCAGGATGGAGGCGGTCCAGAGAAGGGCGACCAAAAAGGTGGAAGGTCTTCATAAAATGACTTATGAGGAGAGATTGAAGAACCTAAATATGTACACCCTGGAGGAGAGAAGGAGCAGGGGTGATATGATACAGACTTTCAGATACTTGAAAGGTTTTAATGATCCATGGTCAACAACAAACCTTTTCCCGTTGGAAAAAAATCCAGGGAGGAAGACTCAGAACCAATGTCTGGAAGTATTTCTTCACGGAGAGGGTGGTGGATATCTGGAATGCCCTTCCGAAGGAAAAGGTGAAGACTAAAACTGTGAAGGATTTCAAAGGGGCATGGGATAAACACTGTGGATCCATAAAGGCTAGAGGATGGGAATGAAGAGAAGAGCCATGGGGGTGGAGTACTGGAATGGAGGCTACTACCTGATGATTACTACCCTTACTCAAAAAGCTTTCACAACTCCAACATTGCTCTCTGCTTCAATGGGAAGGGGAAATGTGGAAAAGGGGATCTGAATTCAGATAACAATCAACAAGGACTGAACTTCACAATCTGGGTAAATAAAGAAGCATGGGGGTAGCTTGCTTATTATGGCGGTTACTACCCTGAACCAATTAAGCCTGATATCACTTTGAATGCATATACAGAGTTGCTCTCTGCTTCTACGGCAGGGGGAAATGTGGAAAACAGGATTTGCATTCAGACAACCACCAACAAGGACTGAACTTCACAATTTGGGTAAACACATAAGAGTGGGGGTAGCTTGCTTACCAATTAAGCCTGATATATTACTTTGAATACATATACAGCACTGCTCTTTGCTTCAACAGTAGGGGGAAATGTGGAAAACAGGTTTTACATTCAGACAACATTCAACAAGGCATTGATCTATGCAGTCTGGGTAACCAAGCATCGGGGTAACTTGCTTGATGAAGTGGTTACTACTCTTAACCATTAAAAGCCTTATGCTCACCTTTGATGCAACTCCAACATTACTCTCTGCATCAATGACAGGGGATGGCAGGAAATTTGAATCAGGGCCCTTGTTACCAACAAGGGCCCTGAACTTGCTGGTAGATGAAACAGATAAGTATGGGAAAATAAATGTGGGAGCTTGCTGGGCAGACTGGATGGGCCGATTGGTCTTTTTCAGCCATCATTTCTATGTTTGCTCCCTATCCCCTTATTTACCTACCTCAGTCATTTCAGCAATAGTCCTTAACTGTGGACCATGCGCTATGGCTCTTTCTGGAACCAGCAATCATGGTCCTTAAATCCAGCCATGTTTCGTCATTGCGAGATGACTAACTTCTTCATTCTCTGTGGACCATGAACAGTGAAAGCTAATTCTGCAGCATCTCTGAGCCCTGGCTAGTAGAGGAAACTGAATATCTAACCTGAGAAATGAACCCTAGGTTCTTTGGCAATGGGTACCATTGCTACTGAGCCACAGGGCCAGCCTATCATCAAGCATTTTTAAAGCTGCATTGCTATTGGTTAGTGCTCGTGGTCACCAGTTGACTACAATTTTTTTCTAGTTTGCTACCGTGAAAGCCATCTTTAGATATTTAATGATTTATCGATTATGTTTATGTGAATTTCTGTGTAAACTAGGCATCATGGAAGGTTCACCTCTCCTTATTCTTATTATCTGGCTCTCTTTGGAGCTCATCACTGTTTACTTGTTTATATCTTAACCCAGCTCTAAACAACCATGCACTATCCATTTGCCATGGAACCAATACATACCTGTTTTTTCTTAGAGCCATTCTGAATTAAAGACATTTCATTTTTCTTATTTTTAAAATGTTCCTGATAATTTCTCCCTTAAATTAAAGAAACATAATAGATTAATTAAATATGAAGTAATCCAAATATACAATGAATGTATGAGGTTAATTATCAGAAACAAATATGAAACACCTTTTCCTATTGTAAGGGTTACACCATTTAATCACAGTTTCCCATTGCATGAGATGTCACAGTTAAGTCTTTAATGCTTTAAGGTATAACAGTTTATCAAAGAGGACCAAAAGGATAAACAAGTTCTCTCTTGACAAAAATATATGACCTGACATCTTTCAATATTGTTAAACATCACTTACAGGATCTATTTATTCTGAAGCTCTGAGGAATTTCACATTTATAATCTTAATCCAGATATTTTTCCATCAACAAGAAACATTTGTTGAAAAAACTAACCCTCTTAGTACAATGAAATGGTTTGCTTCCATTTCTATACAAATTTGCTACTACATGCAACAAGAGAGAGAAGAGAAGATGGAGTTTGGCTTAATAGATAATAGAAACAGAGTAATAACGTCAGAAAAATATTATATGGCTCATCTAGTCTGCCCATTTCTCCAAATTATCTAGCCTTATAATTCCCATCACTCCTTCAGAGATCCTCTGTATTTATCCCATGCTTTCATGAATTCAAATCCCATTTTTATCTCCATTACATCCACTGGAAGGTTGTTCCATGCACTGTTTCTTTAAAATTTTAAAATAAAAGTTTGTAACAAACATCGGTCAGTATTTTTTTAATATATTAAATTTGACTTACATACTAAACAATTTAATAGTATAAGAAAAGTACATTAATATGAAAACCCAAAAGATAAGTTATTTGTTGAAATTGGGTTGTATATAGGGAAGACCCCGTTATTTTGTTTTGAAAAGAGGAAACAGATCCTAATAAATATTTTTTTCCATCTGATTAAGGATTTGTGGAGATGCAAAAATGTATATAACAAAACATACTTGTTTAATAAACATATCACACTATTCATTTTGATTTCCTGACCCTTTCCCACTATATTTGCATTTTACATTTATTAAAATTTCTTAAAACGCTCAACACAATGAAGGCCTGAGTGATGAACAAAAATACATACATAGTTTAGCAAAAAAACCCAAAAACAAAATACATACACAAACATGCAGGTCGATACAGAACGGTGCGCTTGGCCGAGCGCACGTTTAGCCGCGTGTTTTTTACATGCTATTATTACCCCTTATACTGTAAGAAGTAATAGCGCGTGGAAAATATACGGCCAACCCGCTCGAAACTAATAGTGCTCTTCACATGCAAATACATGATGATGAGCCTATTAGTTAATCACCCGAAATAGTTTTTTTACATTCAAAATTTTGCCACTACCCCCCCCCCACCCCAACAGCCCCAGATGCTTGGCCCCTGCCGCCAACACTGCCACGGCCCAAGACCCAACCCCCCCCTTCCCATTTCCTGCCCAGTGTCCCAGAGGGACGATGAGGAGCCATCCGTTGATGCTCCATCTGCGGCCCGTGATCGGCAGAAGAAAGAGGCAGCATCTGAGGATGTGACTGGTGAGGAAGGAAGGCCTTCTTCAATCGAAGCACACCTGGATGTTGTGCTTGCACTGCTCGGTCGGCTGGACCGCAGGATGGACACAATGCAAGGGCTCCTGGTGTATATGGGGGCCAATTTGGCAGAGCTGGTACAAGGCCAGCAGCAGATGATGGAGCTTGTCAACCATAGCAGGAGCTGGATCGCTGATGGCCCTGTCCCGGCCAAGGGGGCCCCCACCAATGATGCTCCTCCTCGTCCGCCAGGGACACCTACACAATCTCTGTCCTCCACCCCAACCCCCATCCTGCGTGTATATATATATATATATATATATATATATATATATATATATATATATATATATATATATACCTGCGTGTATATATATATATATATATATACCGATGTGCCGCAAATGCGCAGCAGAGGGCGGCTGGGACAGACGGGCTGCGCATGCGCGGATGGTCTGGGCTCCCTTCCGATGGAAGTGCTGATTTGACGCCCTAATGCAGAGCGATCATCCTTCCGACATGAGGAAGGGGGGAGGGAGCTAGGACGGCCGGCGCATGCACGGAAGAAAGCTGAGTCTGCAAGGCACAGAGATCCTTCCCCTCCGACGCTGGGGAAGGGGGGGAGGGAGCTAGGATGGCCGGCTCATGCACGGCAGAAATTTGACTCTGCAAGGCACAGAGATCCTTCCGACAAGTGAGAACAGCAGAGAAAGACGGCACAGCTCGCGCACACACACACTGCAGCATAGGTCCTGCCACTTCACCAATCATGTCATCTGAGGTAAGCCCCGAGTAATACACAATGTCATTTGCAAACCCCCAGCCCGTCCCCTGAGAAGCGCACATGAACGGCAAGTACAGGGAAAAAACACAAGGGAGTGACTGAGGGGAGAGGGAGGAAGGGAGAGAGTGAGGTGAGAGGGAGGGAGACTAGAAAAGGCAGGTGAGAGGGAGAATGGGGAGGGGAGGTGGGAGGGAGAATGAGGGGGAAGGAAATGGACAAAAAAAAAAAATGTTAATGTAGCCCGTTGTTACGGGCTTAACGGCTAGCATTAAAAGCTCTCCAGTATTATGACCAACATCGGCCTCCAGTGCTGTCCCTGTAATGTGCAAGGGCAAAAATATAATGGGGTATCTAGGTGGCGATGCCTAGGGGTTGGGGGAAGAGGTAAGAAAAGGGAAGAAAATCTGAGGTTGTGCCATTATCTCCTGTGTTATTAGCAGGCTTCCCACATTTGGGGAAAAGCTTAATCATAGTCGAATAAAGCATAGGAAGGTATAAAATAGACAACTTGAAAACACTGGAAAAATGAGAGACACTGCAGACTTTAAAAAACGCAATACTATTTTATTGCGAAAACAAAAAAATATTGAACTGTTACTGTGGGTTCGATGTAGTGAAGGTTTTGATTAAGGCCTCCATGGTCACAACCAGTTGGCCCACCAGTGCGGTGATGTTGTTCTGGAATTCAGCTTTCTCCCGCTGCATCTGCTGGAAGACCGATTGGACTCCGATCCACCCCTCTGCAACAGCAGTGTTGTGACCTTGCTGCCATTCGATCAGGTTGGTCACCAATGTTGTTGGCAAGCTCATCCAGGCAGTTGATGGGCATGCCAACCACTTCCTACTGCTGCTCTACTGGAGCCCCTGCAATTTCCACAGACTGTGTTTGAGGGGTGTCCTCCTGCAGGGTCAATGTCCAATGTTCCACGGGCTGCATCTCCTCGACCAGTTCACTCTCAGTGGGAGGGTTCTCAACTGTTATGTCGGTAAACATGAATTCAGGCATGGAAGGAGTCTCTGAATCTCCTTCCACAGCATCATCCATATTGTGAGTGCTCCTGTTTGCCACTGCAGCTGCAGGAATGGATAAAACAATCAATAATTAGTTATGCTGGTCACTCAAGCACGGACAAAGAAAAAAACAATGCAAACATGGTAGTCATTTCGAAAATTGTACCTTCTGATCGCCTGAGTCACACCCGCCGGATGCAGTCACTCCATCCAGCGCCTCTGGGCATCCAAATGGCAGATGAAATTTAATGTGGAGAAGTGCAAGGTGTTACATGTAGGGAAAAATAACTCTTGTTATAGTTACACAATGTTAAGTTTCAAATTAGGAGCGACTACCACCCAGGAAAAAGATCTAGGCTTCATAGTAGATAATACTTTGAAATCGTTGGCTCAGTGTGCTGCAGCAGTCAAATGAAATCGTTGGCTCAGTGTGCTGCAGCAGTCAAAAAAGCAAACAGAATATTAGGAATTATTAGGAAGGGAATGGTTAATAAAATGGAAAATGTCATAATGCTTCTGTATTGCTCCATGGTGAGACCGCACCCTGAATACTGTGTACAATTCTGGTCGCCGCATCTCAAAAACGATATAGTTGCAATGGAGAAGGTACAGAGAAGGGCAACCAAAATCATAAAGGGGATGGAACAGTTGCCCTATGAGGAAAGGCTGAAGCGTCTAGGGCTGTTCAGCTTGGAGAAGAGACGGCTGAGGGGGGGATATGATAGAGGTCTTTAAAATCATGAGAGGTGTAGAACAGGTACATGTGAATCGGTTATTTTCTCTTCCCTCTTCAACAATTCACCAACTCGAGCTACAAGGGAATCCTTGTGTGGTGATAATCTTGTACGGAGGTGATCGATGAGGATAACCAATTTTGCAGTTATCCTGCCTTTTACCTCTGTCTATTGTTCTTTTATTAAAGTCAAAAGTATTTTTTTAAAGATACTCTTTTGTGTGATTTTTCTTAAAATCCCTTCTCCCCTGCTGCTTTACCGACCCACTGTTAGTCTTGTGTCATACTTATCAAGGTCGTCGCCTTTATTGATGTCTCATGGGTACGGAGCTGCTTGTCCGACCCGGGCCATGTTTCGGCACGGTGTGCCTGCTTCAGGGACTATGTGAGGGTGTGCTGTGTCCTGTATAGGGTTCACAGCTTTCTAAAGTCCTTGAATATATAAAAATGTTTAGTTCAACATCAAAACTTTATGTCACATTCATTCATAACTCTCTAATTCTCACCCACCTTTTTCTTGAAAAACTTACTTGTCAAAAACTTCTGCTGTCTTTACGTGCGACGCCTTCAGTGTGTGTCTGGGCGTCTACTCTATTCTCACTGCTTTTATAAGACTGCCTGGGAGGTGCACCGCCCTCTCTGGCCAGAGCGAGGCTGTCTCAGGTGAAATACTCTAAGACTCGTTGAGTCTATTCTAACTCACATATACGTTGCTAAACCCTTATTTTAGTCAAACTCGGTAAAAAACTTCTTTGCAACATGTCATCAACTTATAATCGTGTTTAACTAATATTAGTTTCAGTGATTTTACATAGTTTCTTATATGCGGGTTTGGAGGACCTGATGGAGAACTTCATTTGAACCGCAACACTTCTCTCCTTATCTCAGGCGGACCTGGTGGTGAACCTGTGCTTACCACGTCCGCTTATGCTGTTTCTGACGTATTAGGTGTCAATGTCAGTGGGCGTTTCCCGGGCGGGGCACTTATGCCGCGCCTCTTAGTAGATTAGCTATCCGCTATCTTTCTCTTTCACCTTTGATCGGGTGCTGTGCTGGATTTCTCTGGCGAATCTTTAAAGCCCCATTAATGTGCCCATCTACTCACTATTTCTCTTTCACCTTTGATCGGATACCAAGCTGGGTTTCTCTGGCGAAGCATTAAGGCCACATTGATGCGCCCGTCTGCTAAGTGTTTCGTGCTCTCTCAAAAGTGCCCCGTTTTGATCCGAATGTTCACTACTCAGGGTTTTTGAGTGTCGGACCTAGAGAAGGGCTTAAAGTCTAATAAGTCCGATCTATTATCAACACTTCTCCCAATTTCAAGCTTTAAATTGGCGTTTTTAGATGTGGCTGGCACTAAAGTGCCGCATTTACTAGTAATACTGTGTTTCTACGGATTGCTCATTGGTGCGGTGCTCTGAGACTTTTATTGATGTAATACAGGAATATAGGTGTTTCTTAACGTTTGAGCTTTAGATAATGTAATAAACTCCTCCATATCTTAGATTTGCTGCTAACCTAATGGGAAACTAATAACCACTGATATTGTATTCCTAAATTGATATTGAACAACAGTCAAATTGATGGTCACCTCTACATTTACACGGTGTAAGTGGTTGCTTGATGATGTTCTCCTTGATACTAGTAGACACCTCTTTCTTCACCATTGAAGATGGTTGTCAATATACTGTCCAGTCTATTTCCCGATTAAGTCCTTTGGGAGTCACTGTATCCCATGTATATATGAACTTCTGTTCCATCTGTAAAAGTTTTATATTGAGGTCTCCACCCCTTGGGTGTTCCTGTAGTTGAAACAGTACTGCTACTTTAAACTCTTCCGGTGGATATCCCATTTGCTGCCAGTGGTCAGTTAGAGGTGCACCTTCAATTTTGTGTCTCAATCGGCTAACATGTTCTTGAATCCTATTTTTGACCTTCCACATTGTTTTACCAATATACACTTTGTGGCAAGTGCACCACAGTGCATATATAACTTTTGTAGAACCACATGTGTAATGGCCTCTATAGGTGTATTTCCTCCGTCCCGGTATATTTAACTCTGTGCCTACATGCATGAACTGGCATGCACTGCATTTCCCACATGTTTCTTGACCTCTTGGTGTATCCTGTGTTTGTATGTCTGCAGGGAGTAGATTCGAGTGAACTATCAAGTCCTTAAGATTTTGAGCTTTTGTTAGAGCGAATGTGGGTTTCTCTTGAAAGTTAGGATGAACTTGTAGTATAGACCAATATTTCAAAATGCTCTTTTTTAACATGTATGTTTGAGGTGTATGTGGCAATACACAAATTAGTTTTTCATTTTCACTGTTTGTTTTCGGCTGAAGTAGCAGCTCTCTATTGGCCCATCTGGCTCGTTTGTGATGTTTTTGTGATGCTGGCTTGTGAACTGCAGATGTGGATTGCAGCTGTTCAACCACTGTATGAATTGTTGAAGTTCCTCTTCTTCTCCGTGCCAGATGACAAAAATGTCATCTATGAATCTTTTCCATAACTTTATATGATCTTCATAGTTATTCCGGTGTATCCACTTCTCCTCAAATGCTGACATGTACAGATTGGCGAGGTCAGGGGCCATGGTGGCCCCCATAGCTGTTCCTTTAATCTGTTTGTAATATTTCCCCAAAAACATAAAGTAATTTTCTTGTAATGCAATGCTGGCGAGTTCCTGGATGAAGGCTACTGGAGTTCTCCGTCGTGTTGGGGTGGATGTTAATTTAGCCGTAATGACCTCGATGGCCTCATTTTGAGGTATGCTGGTGTATAAAGCCGTGACATCTATGGTGACCAAATATGTGGTTTTTGGATCTGGGGCTAGGCCTTGTAATGTAGTCATCAAGTGTGCCGAGTCTCGTATATAAGAGAGTATCAGTGGGATGAACCCACGTAGTGACCGATCCACTTTAGAGGACACTATTGGACCGTCCCCACCGGGACGTCCAATAGTGTCCTCTAAAGGGTCTCTTCTCGAACCTCTTTCACAATTTGTGGATCGGTCACTACGTGGGTTCCACCGGAAGAGTTTAAAGTAGCAGTACTGTTTCAACTACAGGAACACCCAAGGGGTGGAGACCTCAATATAAAACTTTTACAGATGGAACAGAAGTTCATATATACATGGGATACAGTGACTCCCAAAGGACTTAATCGGGAAATAGACTGGACAGTATATTGACAACCATCTTCAATGGTGAAGAAAGAGGTGTCTACTAGTATCAAGGAGAACATCATCAAGCAACCACTTACACCGTGTAAACGTAGAGGTGACCATCAATTTGACTGTTGTTCAATATCAATTTAGGAATACAATATCAGTGGTTATTAGTTTCCCATTAGGTTAGCAGCAAATCTAAGATATGGAGGAGTTTATTACATTATCTAAAGCTCAAACGTTAAGAAACACCTATATTCCTGTATTACATCAATAAAAGTCTCAGAGCACCGCACCAATGAGCAATCCATAGAAACACAGTATTACTAGTAAATGCGGCACTTTAGTGCCAGCCACATCTAAAAACGCCAATTTAAAGCTTGAAATTGGGAGAAGTGTTGATAATAGATCGGACTTATTAGACTTTAAGCCCTTCTCTAGGTCCGACACTCAAAAACCCTGAGTAGTGAACATTCGGATCAAAACGGGGCACTTTTGAGAGAGCACGAAACACTTAGCAGACGGGCGCATCAATGTGGCCTAAATGCTTCGCCAGAGAAACCCAGCTTGGTAACCGATCAAAGGTGAAAGAGAAATAGTGAGTAGATGGGCACATTAATGGGGCTTTAAAGATTCGCCAGAGAAATCCAGCACAGCACCCGATCAAAGGTGAAAGAGAAAGATAGCGGATAGCTAATCTACTAAGAGGCGCGGCATAAGTGCCCCGCCCGGGAAACGCCCACTGACATTGACACCTAATACGTCAGAAACAGCATAAGCGGACGTGGTAAGCACTAGGGATGTGCAGACCAAAAGTTTAAGTTCATAAGTCCATAAGTCGAAAGGGGGTCCCATTTGCGGTCAATATGGACATATGGAGAATTCCATAAGTTGAGTCTATGTCCATATGTGCAAATAAAAATTTAAAACCCCTCACCCGCCTTAATCTCCCCCCCCCCCCAAGACTTACCAAAAACTCCCTGGTGGTCCAGCGGGGTCAGGACGCCATTCCTGAACTCCTTTGCAAGGAGCACGTGACGTCGGCGTCACGTCGGAGTGACGCGGTGGTCACGTGATTCCCCTCGGGTTCGCTCCGGGACCCCTCGTTGGGCTCAAAAGGAACTTTTGGCCAGCTTGGGGGGGCCTCCTGACCCCCCTAAGCTGGCCAAAAGTGCTTTTTGGGCCCAACGAGGGTTCCGGGAGCGGACCCGCGGGGAATCACGTGACGCCGCGTCACTCCAACGTGGCACCGACGTCACGTGATTCCCCTCGGGTTCGCTCCCGGAACCCTCGTTGGGCCCAAAAGGCCATCATGTGAGACAGCTTTTATAGAGTTTCCAGCATAACAACTTATTAAGTACATTATTCCGTTTTTTTCCAAGGTGATTCTCTCGCATACCTGGTGTCACATGCCAGATCTAAAGTTTTTAAAGCCTTGCCTGAGCAAGGAAGCAAGATTTTCCTTTAAACAGCAAAGTTTTCTAGAACTGATGAGATCACTGAGAAGTCGCTGGGGCATATAAAAGTAGCAAGGCCATGCCAGATCCTGGCTTTATTACCACTCTGATATAAAACCCCATATTTTGCTTTATTTATTTTAAATGATTAAAAAATAATTGTAACCTGGATGCAAATCCCTTGGTCATGAGTCAGACCCATAGTGGCTCTGACTGACCATTGTAGTTCAACACAAATCAGCTCAGTGAAAAGGGATCATAACTGTGTCTGGTCAGCAGGTTTCCATCACAGACCAGTCCAGTAATGGCCCAGAGAAATGATTCATTGGGACTACATTTTGGTTATGACATGCTGATGTCAGAAGGCCTGTATACCTGTATTTACTAAGTATTATTGTAATATATTATAACATTAATGTACCAAAAAAATTGCTGGGAACACAACCATAACAGAAGAGAAGAGAATAAAGAAGTTGTGATAGCCTAGTACATTCCTGTTACCACTGACAGGAAGATTGATCTGTGAAATCCAGATATTGTGGTGAAGGAGAAAAACACAAGAATGGCATTGCTGATAAGGTGTCAGTACCCAGCAACCATTCTGTGGATCGTAAGGAGAAAGCTAAGATCCTTAAGTACCAAGTGATGCAATCAGAGACCAAGAAGATGTGGCAGAAAGGTACAGAAACAGTCCCAATGCAAGTACTGAGACTGGCATTAGTAGTAAAGTTGAGATGTAGAGAGTTCTAAATTTGAGTCTTTTTGCCCAACTAATATTGATGAAGGTATTTGTAGCTGGCCCTCCTTGTCGATAGACTCACTTGATAGTGTTGCCCCCTTAGTAGTGAAGTGTAAAGCTACAAAGAGGTTCCACCCATGGCTGACCCCTGAAGTCAGATCCCTCAAATCTCAATTGCGTCAGAAGGAATGCCAATGACGTAAATATTGCTCAAGCGATGATCTAATGAAGTATCACGCTTTGTTGAATTCCTACCATTCTACTATCCAGGATGCGAAGTGCATCTTCTATTCTAAGCAGATCCATGACATCGGCTATAATCCAAAAGAACTTTCATAAAATATAAACTGAACTAATTTATCTTGAAAAAATTATCTATTTTTTCCAAGTGTAATTTTTAAAGTTTGTACAATGGTTTATTTGAAATGAACATTTGTATTCTGTATTTAGCTGAAGTAGAACCTTGTAAATATAGATTTTATCACATCCAAGTGACTGTGTGTTGTTCTTACACTTGGAGAACTGAGTTATATTATGCACTGGTTGGAGGCCTCCTGACCCCCCCAAGCTGGCCAAAAGTGCCTTTTGGGCCCAGTGAGGGTTCCGGGAGCGAACCCGAGGGGAATCACGTGACGTCGGCGCCACGTCGGAGTGACGCGGCGTCACGTGATTCCCGTCGGGTTCGCTCCCGGAACCCTCGTTGGGCTCAAAAGGAACTTTTGGCCAACTTGGGGGGGCCTCCTGACCCCCCAAGCTGGCCAAAAGTGCCTTTTGGGCCCAACGAGGGTTCCGGGAGCGAACCCGACGGGAATCACGTGACGCCGCGTCACTCCGACGTGACGTGGACGTCACGTGATTCCCCACGCGTCCGCTCCCGGAACCCTCACGGAACTTTTGGCCAGCTTTGGTAAGTCTTGGGGGGGGGGATTAAGGAGGGTGAGGGGTTTAAATTTTATTTAGATCAACAATCGCGATTTCCAACGTATTCAACATAGCTATGTTGAATAAGTTGGAAATCCGATCGTTTACGCCTCATCTTTTTTTTAAGTTAAAAAAAAAAAATAAGTTGCGTTTTCCATTTAAGTTCAAAACGAATGCACACCCCTAGTAAGCACAGGTTCACCACCAGGTCCGCCTGAGATAAGGAGAGAAGTGTTGCGGTTCAAATGAAGTTCTCCATCAGGTCCTCCAAACCCGCATATAAGAAACTATGTAAAATCACTGAAACTAATATTAGTTAAACACGATTATAAGTTGATGACATGTTGCAAAGAAGTTTTTTACCGAGTTTGACTAAAATAAGGGTTTAGCAACGTATATGTGAGTTAGAATAGACTCAACGAGTCTTAGAGTATTTCACCTGAGACAGCCTCGCTCTGGCCAGAGAGGGCGGTGCACCTCCCAGGCAGTCTTATAAAAGCAGTGAGAATAGAGTAGACGCCCAGACACACACTGAAGGCGTCGCACGTAAAGACAGCAGAAGTTTTTGACAAGTAAGTTTTTCAAGAAAAAGGTGGGTGAGAATTAGAGAGTTATGAATGAATGTGACATAAAGTTTTGATGTTGAACTAAACATTTTTATATATTCAAGGACTTTAGAAAGCTGTGAACCCTATACAGGACACAGCACACCCTCCCATAGTCCCTGAAGCAGGCACACCGTGCCGAAACATGGCCCGTGTCGGACAAGCAGCTCCGTACCCATGAGACATCAATAAAGGCGACGACCTTGATAAGTATGACACAAGACTAACAGTGGGTCGGTAAAGCTGCAGGGGAGAAGGGATTTTAAGAAAAATCACACAAAAGAGTACCTTTAAAAAAATACTTTTGACTTTAATAAAAGAACAATAGACGGAGGTAAAAGGCAGGATAACTGCAAAATTGGTTATCCTCATCGATCACCTCCGTACAAGATTATCACCACACAAGGATTCCCTTGTAGCTCGAGTTGGTGAATTAATTGCATCAGTAGCATGGGATCTTCTTGGTGTTTGGGTAATTGCCAGGTTCTTTTGGCCTGGTTTGGCCTCTGTTGGAAACAGGATGCTGGGCTTGATGGACCCTTGGTCTGACCCAGCATGGCAATTTCTTATGTTCTCTGGACACAGTGTCAAGAGGGTCAGCTCCTCCAGGGGAGTCAATCTCAGAGTACAAGCAGGTCCACCACCCGTCCATTTTCGTGATGCCACAATTTTTCCAGCTTTCTCCTTCACCTCCCTGCGGGTGTCACGCCAGCGGTGTTGAATATGCTTGCCATCCCTGGAGACTGACCTCTCATGCAATCTGCTCCCAGATTGGCTTTCCAATAGATTGCGAACACTTTGATTTGAAGAGCGCCCTGTAGTTCTCACAGACACTCTGGCAGAACTGCTCCTTCTCCGCATCAGAGAAGTGCACATCACGTACACACTTCTATGCAGGTTGGACACCACTGGGGCCTGCCTGTTCTTCCTGCACAGTTCCTGGTCTTTCAACCGGATGCGTTTGCTTCCATTCGGCTGTCCGTCCAGTTGACCACCAGCATTTCGACCATTGCTCTATTGTTAGGGGCGTATAGAATTGGGCTCCCAGAAACCAATCGGCTACATGACATAAATTACAGGCCACATTGTACAATTTAAGGTCTGCTAGGCCTAGTCCCCTCTGCTCCCATTTGCACATATTTTTGGAGGGCAACACGAGATTTATCAGTTTTCCAAAGATATTTACGCACTAGTTTCTCCAGACTCCATACATCCTTACAAGCTAAGTGGCAGAGGATGGTCTGAAACATTTAGGCAAGATGATCATCTGGAATAAGTTAACCTTCCCGGCCAAGGAAAGGGGGAAATCACACCAGCAACGACGTAAACCTCTCTATTCATTAAATAATCTCTGAAAGTTCACTCTACTTAAGCAATCAAGATCCCTGTGCAAAATACCATGTAAACATAAGAACATAGGAAATTGCCATGCTGGGTCAGACCAAGGGTCCATCAAGCCCAGCATCCTGTTTCCAACAGAGGCCAAACCAGGCCACAAGAACTTGGCAATTACCCAAACACCAAGAAGATCCCATGCTACTCATGCAATAGCAGTGGCTATTCCCTAAGTAAATTTGATTAAAAGCAGTTAATGGACTTCCCCTCCAAGAACTTATCCAAACCTTTTTTGAATTAAGCTACACTAACCACAAAGGAGTTCTGTACCCAACGTATCGGGAATGTGCCTTCCCAAGTTGTTCTTACAATATCGTCTGTGGGCAATGCTTCCTACTTAGCTACGTTTAATTTTAAGCCCGCCAACTCTCCGTAAAGAGTAAATTCTTTTAGGACAATCCTAAGGGAGGAGGATGGTTTTATAATGTACAGTAAAATATCATCTGCAGACACCGCTAGTCTGAAATGTTGGGATGGATTCTCCCCAAAAGGCACTCCCTGAATATGATGATTATGGTGTATGTGCTGTAGGAGAGGATCTAGAGCTAAAATGTATAAGAGAGGGGATGGGGCAACCTTGCCTCGTTCCCCTCCCCAAGGAGGTATCAGTGGATTGAAAACCATTAACTTGTCACGGGTCATGATACAGGGCTTGAGGGTTTGAACAAAATATCCCTCAATCCCATAGGCCTGAAAAGCATGGAACATAAATCCCCAGTCTAGGCGATTGAATGCCTTTTCCACGTAAAGACTTAGCAGGGGAGAAGGCAATTGCAACCACTGACAGTGCTCAATGGAGGCAAGGATTCTACAAATGTTATTAACAGCGTATCTGCCACTGACAAATCCCACCTGCTCTTCCCCCAAAAGTGAAGGTACAATAACAGACAAGCATTGCACCATAATCCTCTCTAGAAGTTTGATATCAAAATCTATCAAGAATATCAGCCTATAGGAGGCTGGGTCTAGTAGGTCCTTCCCCGGCTTAGGAAGCACGATTATAGCTGCACGATTGGGAGTGAATAGAAACCGCCCAGCGTGATAAGTGATGCAAACATTTCGCCCAAGGGAATTCCCACCTTGCCACTTAGCAATTTGTAAAATTCTGCTGGCAGGCCATCTGGCCCAGGGAATTTCATCAAAGGAGCCTCTTTTATGCCATCTAGAATTTCTTGTAGCTTAATAGGACGATTCAGCCTGATAAGCTGACCAGGAGAAACACGAGGCAGGCCAGCTGCCTGCAAATAATCCCTAATGGCTGAAGGGCACCCCCCCCTCTTCTGTATAGAGAGACTGATAGTAAGCTCTGAAGGCCTCACTAATGTCTTTCCCAGAGTTTACTAGGCCTCCTGTGGGTGTTCGTAAGGTGGTAACATATTTTGCACTAGTCCAGTTCCTTGTTAAAGCAGCCAATGATTCCATGTTAGTAAAATTTGCACTTATAATAAGCTAAAGATTTTTTAGCCCGTTGGTGATGCAATTCATTTAAGGCTACTTGCGTGGCCCAGTATTGCACTTTAGTATCCTTAGTGGGGTGTTTTTCATATTGCTGCTTATCCTTGTATAATTGCATTTCTAAATTCAAAATACCTTGGGAGATATCCCCTGAATGATATCTCCGCGTAAGACCGCTTTCACAATCTCCCAAATGAGCACTGGAGAACTCCTGTGCCTCTCATTGTTGGAAGCATATTCTTCCCATTTTGTTTGAATATAGTACCAAAATACCAAACTAGTATATAAATATCTGGGAAACTGCCATGAAAAGTTGGTCCCTAGCGGATAGAAGCCTTCCACTTCCATCCATACAGGGGTGTGGTCTGAAATCATTGGCGTCCCAATCTTCGCCCCCGAGATTCTTGAAAAGGTCCCAGGGTCTAATAAGATGTAGTCTATCTTAGAATGACTATCATGCGCCCTGGAGGTGCGAGTGTACACCCTAACCAAGGGATATAGGGAGCGCCAAGTGTCCACTAAATTAAGGTTATTACACATATATCCCACTCCCTTTCCCTGATCCTGAGATCTGGAGACTCGGGAGCTAGGTTGGAATCCAGTATACAATTAAAATCCTCCCCCCCCCCAGTACTAAGGTAGAAGAGCTGTAAGGCAATAACAGCTGCGCCAGTCATCGAAAAAAGGACTGGTCGTAGAAGTTTGGGGCGTATACCGTACAGAGGGCTAGCGGCTTCCCAAACAATTTCCCCTCTACCAGCAAATACCTCCCTTCCGCATCAGCAATAACCTTGGTATCTTGAAATGGAAATGACTTACCCACTAAGATTGCCACGCCAGATTTGCATATGCCGGATGGCGCAGTATACACTTTCCCCACCCACTGGCGACAACTTTTGGTGCTCTTGTGCGTCTGAACGCATTTCCTGCAACATAGCTATGTGAGTTTTCCAACGTTGCAAGCTTGTAAAATTTCATAATGTTTGACCACCGAGCCTACCCCTCATATATTCCATGTTACACAATGAACTTTGTTAGCCAGTTCTCAGCCCCTGCATAGGAAATATATCACACAAAAGATTTGGGGTTTTTTGGGTTTTTTTTTTAAATCACCCATTCAGTCAGGCCTCCCCAGCTTAAGCCTCCCCAGCTTAAGCCCCAGCCAAAATGGGTGTCAGAAGCATATGGCTTGCTTAGAGGAATGCGAGCGAGTGTCTCCCCCCCCCCCCCCCTTTTCCCCTAGCCTCCCTAAACCTACCTCCCTCCATCACCCTCCCTCCCCCAACCCAAATATAATTGAGAACCTCGCAATAATAACTGGCCCCTATGAGGGCATGAGGACATCATGAACATTGTGATGGGGCCCCACTCCCCATTGCACAAAATTAAACCTGGATGAAGAACAAAATTTCTGAACTCTCTCAAAAAAACAATTACATTTACATGAGAGAAGCATGATGGACATAGTAGCGTCAAGAGTCAAGTGAAACACTCCTCCAAGATAGACAAGATAGATCAAGAAGAATTCCTTCTAGAGTGTCTCAGCGAATGACCTAAGATGGAGAGGGACCATTTTCAGTTTTCTTCAGCTTGGCGTGAAGGAAAGCTTTCGCCTCCTCAGCCATGGAAAAGAAATGCACCGCGCTGCAGAGAATTTTCAACCGCACTGGAAACTGCAAAGTGAATTTCACCTGATGGCGAACCACGAGGGAGCATACATTAGCATAGGTTCTATGCCTAGCCACCACCGCTGCTGAATAGTCTGCAAAAAGTAAAATTTTGTGGCCTTCAGAGCTCGGCGTTGTCTATAGCAAGTTAACAATAGCTCCTTATGGCAAAAGTTTAACATTTTTATTATCACTGGACATGCCCTATTCTGTTCAGCCACCTTCAGTCCCAAATGGTGCGCTCTCTCTATTTGCAGAGTAGCTAATTCCTCTTCCAAGCCGCATGCTCGTGGCAGCCACTGTTCCACAGCAGCGAGTAGCTCTCGATCGGAGATTGTTTCCGGCAGACCGATCACGCCTAGAGTGGTTTTCACGGTCTTCTAACTTAGTGTCGGCTCTCCCCAATGAGGCTTTAACTTCAGCCAGCTCAGCCTCCAATGCTTGCTCACGATCTTCCGCTGTACCGATCCTGGCCTCTGTTTCAGTTATGCGGCAGGTATTACTTTGCAACAAGGAGCAAAGCTCATCAAACCGGGCTTGAATCTTGCCCAAGTTGGCATCCACTGCCGTGAGTATCACAGCGGCAAGGTCTCCAGAGTCTTTAACGGACTTTGCAGGTGAGGGTGGAATGCTAGTGCTTTCCACCATTTTGCTCCTGGTGCCTTAGGCCGTTCTATCCAAGGCGTTTTGGAGGCCATCGGATGGCAAGCAAGCCCTACAAGACTGCTCACTGGAAAGAGATTTCAAGTGCACAAAGTCCGGTAAAAATATCGCTCAAACGTGTTCCCAAATAACCGATGGAAAGGGATGTGGGGAGTGGGGCCCTGGAGCAGCGGGAGAACTCGACCTCTCGCTCTCACATCATGTGACCCCCACCAGGTTTTTTTTTAAATGTTAAAATAGATCCCATCAGGGGATCTTGGAAGGAAACACATACTTCAAATTCTCCTTCGGCCAAGTCTGTAATAGTGCAACTATGCTCTTTGTGCCAGAAATCAACTTGTAAATTCTAACCTCACTCAACATGACGTGCAGGAAATGTTTTACGATTCGATATCCCCTGAATGAAGGTTTGTCTATAATAATAAAATTTATATACCGCCTACCAGTAATAAACTACTTGCAGCAGCTCCACCTTGCTCGATTATACGAGCCTTTGAGTAGCACTGTCACATAGAAATACTTTGCTTTACTCTTCAGATGCAGGAAAAAAGTGATGTATCACTACAACTCATTGCTCTATTCTCAGTTCTGATAATTGAACAGGATACTTTTTTGTGAGATCATTGAATGTACAAAGTGACCACCACAGAGAGCTTCCCAGCCTGACAAGTTTATATCTGTTACTAAAATCCATTTGTTGTGAATCTAGCATGATTACTCATCTTTTTTAACCCATTATAATAGCCTTGTTTTCAAAGAAAAAAGTAAGGCTGAGTTAATAGTTGTAATTTTGAGAAGAAAGGTTCCTGTGTGAAAAGAGCTCTGGAAACGTAATGTGAACTCCAAACCTAGACAATAAACTTATACACACTACATATGAAATCAGAAATTGCATATACGGTAATCCAATGCACCTGGGAATTCCATTTTCTTTTTTTTTTGTTTACACTTGACAATTAGCAACTGTTTTAGGATATATAACCATTTTACTTCATAAGTAAAGAATTGAATTTGCGGGGTTTTTTTGTTTTTTTAAGGAAGCCATGCTTTTTGATACTAGGATTCCTTAGTATGGTAATGATGTTCTGATTCAACAATTATCTAGGTTTGGTGAGTCATTATGAATTCTTTTCTTAAACATGTTGCTAAAAAGTCCATTACTTTGGTGAAAGCAGAGTTGTTTACCTGAGCAGGTGTTCTCAGAGAACAGCAGGATGTTAGTCCTTACACATGGGTGACATCGGATAGAGCCTTGATGTGGGAAATTTATGGCAAAGTTTCTAGAAATTTGACTAGGCACATTGAGCATGCCCTATACCAAGCATCCAGCCTTAGAATTATAACAAACAAAAAATAGGAGAAACCCAACTCTGCAGGGTGGTGTGTGGGTTTCATGAGGACTAACATCCTGCTGTCCTCAGAGAACATCTGTTACAGGTAAGCAACTCTGCTTTCTCTGAAAGCAGGATGATAGTCCTCACACATGGGTGAATCCCTAGCTACAGGCTGCTCCCCAACACAAAAAGGTAATCAACAGACACCTATCCAGATATCAACAGGCACAACAACGGTGCTATTGGTAATAGAGAAACAGCCTGAACCCAAACAATGGGTCCCCTAGGCGGGGAGAATTGGATTCTGTTGCGTCGGCCATCCCTATTCAGATAATACTGAGATATGAATGTGTGGAAAAAACTGCACATCACACTTGCAGATCTCCTTCATAGGAACTGCTTGCAAGTGGGCCATTGACGTTGCCATAGCACTGACAGAATGAGCCTTGACATGACCTCCAAGATGCAGTCCCACCTTGTCATAACAGAAGGAGATGCAATCTGCTAACCAACTGGATAGTATCTGTTTGGCAATGGCAACGCCCAACCTATTGCCATCAAAAGAAATAAAAAGTTGGGTGGACTGTCTATAGGCTTCTATCTGCTCCAAATAAAAAGTTAAGGCTCGCTTGCAGTCTAAACTGTGCACTGCTCATTCGCCTTGGTGCAAATGGGGCCTGGGAATATTGGCAGGACGATGGATTGGTTAAGATGGAAGTCTGTTACCACCTTAGGCAGGAACTCAGGGTGTATGCAAGACCACTCTGTCATGATAAAGCTTAGTGTATAGTGGTTAAGTCACTAAGGCCTGGAGCTCGCTGACCATACACACCGAGGTGACCGCCACCAAAAATATGACCTTCAAGGTCAGATACTTCAGGTCACAGGAGCGCAGCTGCTCAAAAGGAGCTTTCATCAGCTAAGATAACACTACATTAAGGTCCCAAGACACAGCGGTAGGCCTTAGGGGATACTTCAATTGAAGCAGGCCCCACATGAATTATATAACCATAGGCTGTACAGAAATAGGTGTACCATCTACCCCTTGGTGGTATATGCCAATTGCACTGAGATGAATTATAATGGAGTTAGTTTTTAAGCCAGCTTCAGATAGGTATAGCAGGTAATCAAGCAGTTTTTGTGTGGGGTAGAATAACGGATCTAGGGCCTTTTGCTCACACCACACAGAAATCCTCCTCCACTTCAGTCCATAGGACTTTCTAGTGGAAGGCTTTCTAGAAGCCACCAGAACCCGAGACATATCCTCTGAAAGATTGAGCGGTTGCAGAATTAAACCTCCCAACATAGGCTGTGAACAACAGGGCCTGGAGGTTGGGATGCCACAACCTGCTTCCATCTTGCATGATGAGATCTGGGGAAGTCCCCAGACTGATCGGTCTCTGAATGGAAAACTCCTGTAGGGGTGGCAACCAGACCTTTCTTGGCCAATGAGAGGCTATGAGGATCATAGTCCCCTTGTCCTCATGAAGCTTCAAGAGAGTCTTTGCTACTAAGGGAATCAGAGGATACATGTACAGAAGACCCTTGCCCCAATAACGGACAAGGGTGTCCGAGGTTGGTTTGCCGTCTGACCTGTTCATGGAGCAGAACCAAGACACCTTCCTGTTGCAAGGGGCTACAAACAGATCTACATCTGGGCACTCCCTGAGGCGGAATATACAATTCACTACCACCTGGGTCCAGGGACCATTCGTGAAGTCTGAAGGCTTGACTCAGCCTGTCCACTACCACATTCTCAGTCCTGGCCAGGTTCATGGCCACAACCAGATTTGGACTGCTTCCTGACACAGGAAGTATAATCCCAGGCTTCCCTGCTTGATGACAAACCACATGGCTATGTGGTTATCAGTTTGGGTCAGGACAACTTTGCTAGACAGCCAATCTCTGAAAGCCCATAGCATTTACCTGATTGCCCGAAGCTTCAGGAAGTTGATTTGACAAGAGTGTTCCTGAGCGGACCAGAGACCCTAGGTGTTGAGCCCATCTACATGAGTTCCCTACTCCATGGTGGACGCATCCATGGTTAGGACAATTTGGGTAGGAGAACTTCAAAAAGAGATCCACCATTCCAGCTTTAAAAGTATCTGAGTCCCGGAGAGACGGAGTGACTCGGATGCAGTCCTGGAGGCTCTGAGTGGCCTGGCGCCACTGCAACCTCAGGGTTCATTGGGCCCTGCGCATGTGTAAACGTGCCAAGGGAGTGACATGGACAGTTGCGCTCATGTGGCCCAACAGCCTCAACATGTGCCAGGCTGACCCCTACTAGCTCTGCTAAATCTCTGCCACGATGATTGTCAAGGTGATGGCCCTTTGATGAGGCACGAAGTCCATGGCCTGAGCCATGTCTAGAGGGGCTCCTATGAAGTCCAATTGAAGTAATGGGCTGAGATGGGATTTCGGGTAGTTTATGACGAACCCTAGTGACTCCTACACTCAGATGCTCAAGCGCATGGACTTGGAGGCCCCCTGCCTGAGATGTGCTCTTGACCAGCCAATTGTCCATATAAGGGAAAGTATGCACTCCCAACCTGCGGAGGTGCACCGCCACCACTATGGCTAGGCATTTTGTGAAGATTCGTGGGGCTGACGCTAGCCCGAACGGCAACACCTAGTACTGAAAGTGCTGTTTTCCCACCAACAAATTAAAGATACTTCCTGTGACCAGGGAAAATAGTGATGCGAGTATATGCGTCCCCTTTTTGTAAAAGGGGAATCAAGGTGCCAAGGGAAAACCATCTTGAACTTTTCTTTTTTTCAGAAACTTGTTCAAGGCCCTTCAATCCAGGATGGGACAGAGTCCTCCTGTTCTTTTTGGAATCAGGAAGTACTTGGAGTTGAATCCCCCCCCCCTTCCTTTTTGCCCTGGTGGTATTGGCTCGACTGCCCTGGCAATTAAGAGGGAAGAGAGCTCTGCTAGCAGTACCTTCTGATGTGCTACCGGCCCCCACAATGGACACGGAGGGCAATTTGGCAAGACACCAAATAGGTTCGATTGATACCCTTAATGGACAATGGAAAGAACCCACTGGTCAGAGGTTATACTGGGCCATTTGTTTGCAAAGAAACACATCCTGCCTCCGACCGGAGGGTCCACTATCCTGGGTACGAATGACTGGCCTACGCTCCCTACGACCCAGTCAAAACCCCATCCCTAGATTTGACTGAGGCGCTGGATGGGACTTGGAGACTCTCTGTTGCCTGGGATGGCTGCGGGAGCCCTGATGATGTTGACGGGAGCAAGGGAGGGCAGTATTTCCTTTGGCGAAAGAAGACTTCATCTGTCCCTGTCTCGCTGGTCTCCTATAAGATGATGGGCCTGGAGTGCTGGTGGAAAAGTTATTGGAGGGTTTCACGGTGGTCCCGAAATTGGACCATGGTGTCCTGCACCCTATCTCCGAAGAAATTCCTCCCAGTAGACGGCATGTTGTCCCTGGTTAGAGATCCATGTCATTCTGTGGGCACCGATTCCTGCTGTAAAGACTCTCCCCATGCCATCTTGAAAACATCATAGGTCACTTGGACCTCATGTTTTCCGCACTGCAAGCCCTTATGCACCAGCGACATGAGGGTGTCCTGCTGCTGTTGCGGCAGCTGCTTGGTCACCTCCAGGACCTGCTTTCAGATGTCCCACGAGTAGGCAGCAATGCGGGCAATGAGCATGGCACCTTGAAACACTTTCCTCCCAAGAGCATCCATCACTCTGTAGTCTTTCCCCAGGGTTGCGAGGAATGAGTCCGAGAATGCTTGTCCTCTGGAGGGCTGATTCGACACTTATCGATGCTTATCTGATGCTTATCAAATCCAGCAGCCTTCAGGATGAGGTAAACCCTATCCGCCTTATTAATGGAAGGCGCTGTGAGGGGGTGTTCCCTATCCTCAGCAGCAGCTCCTAAGGATCTCGTGCATCAAGACAGTCACTATTTTCTTACGAGACTCCTCGAATTGGAGGATTGCAAGCATTTTATGCCTGGCATCCTCTTCCGTTAACAACTGAAACGGATGGCTTCCACCATCACCCTCACAAACCCTGCAAAGGTCAAGTCCTCAGGCAAGGACTTCCTTCATTCCTCTGGAGGTGAAAGGTGTGGTGTGAGACCCTCAGAGCCCTCGGGGGACTCTGAAGCTTCATCCACCCAGGGGTCATAGGAGTTCTCATCCTCTTGGTAAGCTATAGGGGATGGGGCCCCTAGGTGCTCAGCCTTCGTCCAGAGGTGCAGGCACCATTAAAACTGTACAGAGGATTGCAGGCCTCGGCGTCTTTGCCGTTCCAAGTGGAGCTTTCTCCTCAGAGGAAACGTCAAAGACCACCTTATCAGTAGGTGGAGGCCTCGGTGCCCGGTTGGGCACTACTGCTGAGCCAGGAACCAATGCCAGCTGGGTCGGTAACGCACCAATGAGCACATTGAGCTTCTTCAGTACTGGTACAAGAACAGGAGTCACTGGGTCCGGTGCCATAAGATTGAAGCCCTGCAGCACCCGCTCCACCACCAAATGTTGCCAATGCCAACAGCGAATGGGAGGAAGAAAGGGTGGCCAGATCTTTTTCAGACCCACAAGGATCAGTGATTGGCAACAAGACCAGTAGAGATTGTCGTAGACCCCCGGCAATGACAAAGGACTGGCACTCCTCACCACGGCATAGCAGCATGAGCCGGAGCATCCCCATGAATGGCACTGTGCAATGACAGGGACTGGTGCTCATGCTTCTTCGGCTTCCCTCGATGCTTGGCCCGGTCCTTCCCTGGTGCCGAGGCCGATGACGAGGAACCCAACATCCTCGGCCTGGAGGAGATTGACGGTGGTCAGTCTCCAGTGACTCTATCCATCGTCGGCACTGATGGAACTGCCTACGTCGAAGGCTCATTGTCCATCGGTATGGCTCCCTGGTCCATCAATGCCGATGCTGCCAATACCGATGCCTCATACTTCTACCCGAAGAGCTGTTCCATCTTGTCGAGTCAAAGCAAATGTCCCTTTGGGATCATCTGGGCGCATAAACTGCAACCCCGGACATCAAGCGATGCCCCCAAGCAGAGGACACATATGTCATGGAGATCAGTGATTGACATGGTCCTCGGGCAGACGTGGCCATGTCGGGGCACAAAGCAAAAATGGCGGCAAGCATCAATGACCGGTGGGCACAGAGGCACTATCACCTGGGGAATTGCCTGAAAGGAAGCTTACCAGAATCGGCGAAAACCCTGACTAGGAAAATTATGGGAAGGTACAGAAAGGGACCCGGCAACGGATTAATATGAAAAACCTCACAAAAACTACAAGAAAAGGAAAGTTTTCCACAAGGCCAAAATAGCCAAAAGTGAGCTCACTCACACTGCAAGAGACTGGAGAGGGACCTCGCATGGACCCATGGTATAGGGCATGCTCAGTGTGTCTAGTCAAAATTCTAGAAACTTTTGACATAAGTTTTCCGCATCGGGGCTCCATCTGATGATGTCACCCAAATGTGAGGACTAAAATCCTGCATGTCCTCGTAGAATCATCTTTACGTGCTCTGAACTGGAATCATTTTCCAGTTATGTCCTAATGAAGAAATCGCTGATGACTTTCTATTTCTGGAATTTAGAAATATATCTGTTAGATCTAGCTAACAGTTACCTTTAAGTTCTGTCAGTGTTACTAAATGGCGAGTTTCAATTAAAAAATGTGGGGGCAAGCAATATTCGTTCACTTCCCTTCTAAATTCAGAATTGAGTCTGCATGTTTAGACTTTTGTTGGAGTCAGAAGAGCATAAGATTTGCCATAGTGGGTCAGACCAAAGTTCATAAAGCCTAGTATCTTGTTTTCAATAGTAGCCAAACTAGGTCACAAGTACCTTGCTGAATGTCAAAGGGTAGATAGACTCCATGATGCTTATCCCAGGATTAAGCAGTGGAATTCTGCAAATCCACCTTAATCATGGGTTATGAACTTTTCCTCCAGGAATTTGTCCAAAGCTTTTTAAATGCAGCTACACTAACACTGCAATCTCTCAACAAATTCCAGAGCTTAATTATGGATTAAGTAAAAAAAATAAAAAATAAATTATTCTCTTATCAGTTTTAAATGTACAACTTAGTAACTTCATTGTGTGTCCTCTAGTCTTTCAACTTTTTGAAAGAGTAAACAACCATTCACGTTTACTCGTTTCACTCTGCTCATTATTTTATAGACCTCTATCATATCTCCCCTCAGCCGTCTCTTCTCCATGCTGAAGAGTCAACTTCATTAGCCTTTCCTCATAAGGGAATCATTCTATCCTTTTTATCATTTTGGTCACCATTCTTTGTACTTTTTCTAATTCTACTATATCTTTTTTGAGATATGGTAACCAGAACTGCACACAATATTCAAGATGAGGTTGCATCATGGAAAGATACAGAAGCATTATGATATTGTCTGTTTTATTCTCCATTCCTTTCCTACTAATTCCTAGCATTCTATTTGGTTTCTTGGTTGCTGCTGCACACTGAGCAGAATATTTCGATGTATTATCAATTACGCCGCCTAGATCCTTTTCGTGGATGGTGACTGCTAATGTGAAACCTTGCATTGTCCAACTATAATTTGGGTTACTCTTCCCTAAGTCCATCATTTTGCACCTGTCCATATTAAATTCATTTGCATTCCCAGTTTTGCAAGTCCTCTTATAATGTTTCACAATCCTGTTGTGATTTATCAGTTTTGAATAATTTTGTGTCATTGTTAAAAAGAAATGGTCCCTGGGGCACTCCACTATTCACCTTTCTCCATTGAGAAAAATTAAATTTAGCCTTACGCTCTGTTTTTCTATTTTTTAACCATTTCCAAATCCATAACCCTATTCTATGACTTTTTCTAAGAAGTTTCTCATGAGGGACTTTGTTATATGCTTTCTGGAAATCCAAATACACTACATCAACTGGCTCAATTTTATCCACATGTTTATTTATGCCCTTAAAAAACGTAGCAGATTGATGAGGCAAGACTTCCCTTGGCTAAATCATATAGGCATGGTGCAGAGCTTTCCAAAGTGTGTGTCACGACACATTAGTTTGTCGCCTGTAGTCTGGAGGTGTGTCGCCCGGTCTGCAGGGAACTACAGCAGGAAGCTTGGCGGGGCTGTGGTGGAGCTTACCTCACTACGCCCGAAGAAAAGGGTCATGATCACTCCTCCTCCTTCCTGCCTGCACAGCCCTGGAAGAAAAACGTTGCTGGAGCCGCGAGGGCAGGAAGGAGGAGGAGCATCTGCTGCATACAGAAGAGCAGCGTTAATGGGCCGCCGCATATCCCACGTCGCGGCGGCCCAAGAAGAGGAGGAAACCCGATAGCAGGACCGCTGCGGATCCTACGTCGCGGCGGCCCGAGAAGGAGGAAGAAACCCGATAGCAGGGCCGCTGCGGATCCCATGTCACGGCAGCCCGAGAAGAGGAGGAAACCCGATAGCAGGGCTGCTGCGGATCCCACGTCGTCGCCAGAGAAGATCAGGGCCACTGCAGAGCTCACGTCACCATGGCCCGAAGAAAAAGGTCCCGTCTAAACGTGCAGGTGCTCCTTCTCCTTCCTGCCCGCGCGGTCCCAGAAGAAAAATGTTGCTGGAGCCGCGTGGGCAGGAAGGAGGAGGAGCATCAGCCATGTGCAGAAGAAAAGCAGTGTTGTTGCAGTGGGCTGAGAAGAGGAGGCGGCCCGGCCCGAGAAGATCAGGGCCGCTGCAGAGCCCATCCTGCAGCGACCCGTGACGAGGAGGCCCAGAGGTAAGAGAGAGGCTGAGTGTGTGTATGAGATGAGTTGAGAGATTGTGTGTGGGAGTGAGGACCTAAATGTTTGCAGAGACAGCATGTTAGAGCCTGTGTGTGTGAGAAAGAGACAGCATGTGACAGTGAGAGCCTGTGCTTGAGCAAGACAGCATGTGGGAGTGAGAGAGAGCCTGGGTGTGTGAGAGTCAGACAGCATGTGCAAGAGAGAGACTGTGGATGAATGATTGTATGACAGAGAGCATGTGAGAGTGAAAGTCTGTGTGTGAGAGAGAAAGCATGTGAGAATGAGAGCCTATGTGTTTGAGGGAAGAAGATAGATGGAGAGAAAAGAAATAGAAAAAAGACAATATGAAAGGAATTGGCAAAAAAATAAGAAAGGGAAGGTGGAACAAAAAAAGCCTGTGACCAACTGATTAGAAAACTAAGATCAGACAGCAAAGGCAAAAAAAAAAAAATTACTTTTTACTGATTGGCACATGTAATCTTTGGTAATGTGCAAGAGTAGCACTTTCTCTATGCGGATCTCACAATGTACGAGATCAACATGGAGGAAGTGGAAACCCATGGGGCCTGCACAGAGGAGGCAGCAGAATAGGCTTCAGTGCCAGTAGCAGCAATCAGCGCCTCCCCAATAGCCATGTGGTATCAGTTACAGTGGCAGCAGAGGAATGAGAGAGGCTCCGAGGTTGCTGGCAAAAGAAAGTGAGGGGGTCTGCTTTTAGTGTGTCCATGTGTATGAATGGGAGTCTGCCTGGGGGTTTATGTGTGTGAATGCATGGGTGCCTGCCTGAGGGTGTGTGTCTGTGTATGACAATGAATGGGTGTCTTCCTGGGGCTTGTATGTGTGAGAATAGATGCCTGCCTGTGTATGGTGTATGTGTGTGTGAGAATGAATTGGTGCCTGCCTGGGGGTCTGTGTGTGTGAGAATGAATTGGTGCCTGCCTGGGGGTCTGTGTGTGTGAGAATGAATGTGTGCATGCCTGGGGGATGGTGAGGGAGTGGTGTGAAAATGAATGGAAGCTTGCCTGGGTGTGTGTGTTTGTGTGTATGTGAGGGAGCCAGTGAGAGTGAGATCATGAGTGTGTATGAGAAAATCCAGGGGAGTAAGAGTTTGTGTGGGGGGTATGTGTGGAGGGGGAGAGAGTGTCTTACAGCCTGAGTGTGTGTGAGTGTCTGTGAGAGCGAGAGGTTATGGTGGGTATAATAGCATGAATGTGTATGTATGTGACAGTGTATGTGTGAGAGAGAATGGACTTTATTTATTTGTTGATTTTTATATACCGACATTCGTCGGAACATCATGCTAGTTTACATTGTAACAAAATAACAAGAGAGAGAAATACAACAAACAGGGAAGGGGGAGCAGTAATGAAAGAGGAGAGAGGACAGCAGTAGGAAGGATAGGGAAAGAGAGAAATTTGATAGGAACATTTGAATAAAATAAAATTAACAATAGACACTATGTACAGGTGGGCTGGTAGGTACCAGACCAGTGATGGCAGTGACAGGGAGGGGGGGGGGGAATGGTGGGGTAGGCTTAATGGAGGGTGAGGGGAAACTAATAACAGAATTTAGGCGTCATTGCTTAGGGGGGAGAAACACTATTTTGGAGTCTTTGCTTGGGGTGAAGAAAGGGGGAGAAAAGGAGAGGCAGAGAGGAGGAGAGGGTGGGCTGTGGGGTTAGAGTGCAAGCTAAGTTTGGTCAACGTCTGGGTATGCTAATGTAAAGAGCCAGGTTTTGAGCCCTTTTAAAAATTTAGACAGGTTAGGGTCTAGACGGATGGACGTGGGCAGGGTCTTCCATAGGGAAGGACCGGCAATAGAGAAAGCCCTTTCTCTGGTTGAGGTGTGGTGAGCAGTTTTTAGGGAGGGGGTGTATAGGGTACCAGCAAGGTTGGATCTGGAGGGGCGGGTAGATGATCGGAAAAGAGGTGCATTCTCGAGCCAAGTGTGATTTTGATTGTACAATAAATTGTGGAGGATGGTGAGTGTTTGTATTTTATGTGTGAGGTTATGGGTAACCAGTGGAGGTCTTTTAGGATAGGGGTAATGTGATCCGATTTACGTGCGTTTGTTAGGATTCTGGCCATGGCATTCTGTAAAAGTTAGAGGGGTTTGATAGTGGAGAGAGGGAGGCCCAGCAATAAAGAATTGCAATAGTCCAGTTTAGTTAAAATAGTTGGCTCTAGGACTGTGCGGAGGTCTTGGGTATATAGCAGGGGTTTAAGTTTCTTTAGGATGTGCAATTTGAAGAAGCCTGTTTTTATGGTATTGTGGATGTGAGATTTGAAATTTAAATGTTGGTCAAGATAGACGCCGAGATCTCTCACATTGCAGGTGAATGTATCAGGTGGAGGGTTGGTGTTGCTTAAGGCAAGGAGCGAGCGAGCTGGGGGATTGGTGATTGTGAGGAGCTCCGTTTTTGTTACATTCAAAGCAAGATGTAGGTGTTAGTTGACGTAAGGCAGGAATCCCAAAACTGTAATGTTTTGGGGAGGGATTCGGATTTGAACGTCGTCAGCATACATGAAGAATGTTAGGCCAAGATCAGAGAGGAGATAGCAGAGGGGGAGGAGATAGATATTGAAGAGCGTGGAAGAGAGGGAGGAGCCCTGCGGGACGCCCTGAGAGAGGGGAATGTGGGATGATTCGCAATTGGCTATTTTTATGGTGTAATTTCTGTTGTCGAGATAAGAAGAGAACCATTGCAGTGCAGAACCTGCGACACCGATTTCTGCTAGGCGAGGAGAATGGTATGATTGACGGTGTCAAAGGCAGCAGATATATCAAATAGGGCCAGTATGTATGATTGACCATGGTCCAATCCCTTGAGTATAGTGTCAGAAAGGTAAGGAGGCTTTCAGTGTTATGGGCTTTACGAAAGCCAAATTGAGCCAGGTGAAGGGTGTTGTGCTCTTCAAGGAATTCGGTAAGCTGGGTATTGACTATTTTCTCCATTATTTTTGTTATGAAAGGCAAGTTAGAAATAGGGCGATAGTTAGCTGGGATACTGGGGTCGAGGTTAGGGTTTTTTAGGAGGGGTTTGACAACTGCATGATTAAGGGGGTCGGGTACATGTGAGTATGTGTGAGAGAGAGGATAACCTCCTAATCCTTGACAATATCAGGGTGACTGGAAATCAAATGGACAGCAGGGGCTTTTTAAAATCCTTATTAGTTTTAATTATTGAGAGTTATTTGATATATGTGCTGTTTTGAAATATTTTATTGGTGTTTGTAAAAAATGTATATGATTTTAATTAATAGAAATTCTATTTATCAGTAGTTTTAAAATATTCTTTTATTAGTATGGTTTTACTATTATAACTGATGCTTTATGTTTCTTGATTTTATTTGCTTTATGAGGAATGGTGGTTCTGTTTTTCCATTGTTAATACATAGAGTCTGGCTTCTTGGGGTTTCCATTTCAGTTTTTGTCTAATTTGTGCTCCTTTATTTTGTATTCTATATTTGGTGAGGGTCTGTCTCTGCTCTGTGTGTGTGTGACCATGATGAGAGATTCTGCTAGTATAGGGATCTATAGCAATGTGGTTTGTTTTGTTTCCTCAGTAGGTGGTGTATTGGTATTCTAGGACCCAGTGTAATATTTACCCTTGCTTTTTCACAGGTAGGGTTATTGTTGTTTGAGTCCTTGGTGTTATTACTGTTATGTTACAATGGGATTGCAGTATAGATTGTGAGTGTCTTTTTTGTAGGGTTTTGTGAGTTCACAATGTGCCTGGCAGTGGAAGGTGTTTGTGCTGCTGTTACTGTGAGGTGACACCAGAATTTGAAAATATCTTTTAGTATGATGAGCTGTAAGGGAAACATCCAAGTTCCAGAACAGGAGGTGCAGGATTTATATTGACATTCTGTCCCTTCCTATAAATTCCAGACTTCACTCTCATAGCCACATAGAATTAGTTGAATGAGGCTATCAAATAATTTTATAGTGTGAAACTGGCCAGCTTTTTAAAATTACGCAGAATACCCTTTGGACTTTTTTTTTTTTTTTTACCACCACCAAATATTCAAAAGCTGTGTTCATCCCATCAAGCTCATATATCTCATTAAAGAGGTAAATTAAATAACACAATAACTTTGTTTTATTATTGTTACTCATAAATTATAACACTAACATTAATCTTGGAATATTATATATATTTAATATAAATGAAAGGTTGTGTCGTGAAACATTTTATTATGTATATATTTAAGGAAACATACATAAATTGTCAAAATATATTTCATTCGTTTAACCTTTAACCTCTGGTTTGCTAGTAGACAATTACTGTGTCACGAAATTATGTTTGTCTAAAAAGTGTGTCACCAACATGAAAAGTTTGGAAAGCTCTGGTTTAATGGGTCCAAGCCAATCTATATGTTCAATAGTTTTGCTCTTTATGATAGTTTCTACCATTTTGCCTGGCACAGATGTCAGACTCACTGGTCTGTGATTTCCTGAATCACCCTTGGATCTCTTTTTAAAAATTGGCATTACATTGGCAACCCTTCAGGTACTCTAGACTATTTTAATGATAGCTTACTAATTACCAATAGTGGATCTGTTTATTTGTTGAATGCAACCCAACATAATGCTTTCAACACAGAACTTTGCTTAAGGTAGTTAGAACTGTTGCTTTTTTTGTTGTTGCTGTTGAAAACAATGACAACTTGTAATTCTTTTATTATGGAGAGGTTAGCTCTAGGGTACAGCTGTATTGTAAGAAATCCAGTACCCACGGGTCCATGGATTGTTTTATTTATATTCTGCATTTCTGTACTTCAAAGCACAGTGCATTCAGGAATCACACTCTGTAATATTCTTAAGGGTGGCTATCTATTGGCTTCCACAAAGAGAGGATGTGAGAGATTTAGTGGATGACGTAGATATTCCTGGAGTTGATTTTCCAAATTTTTTAAATGTCATTTTTTGACCTTTGTATCTTAAGTGTGGCGAAGTATAATGAATACTTGAACTGTAACTTCTAGACTCAATATTGACCATGAATTCTATAAACGTAAAAATTGGCCTTAGGACTATTTTTTATTTATTTTAGTTCTACAAAGTTTTAGTCTTCCTTTGAAAGACAAAATATAAACATAGAAACACAGAAATGACGGCAGAAGAAGACCAAACGGCCCATCCAGTCTGCCCAGCAAGCTTTCACAGTTATTTTTCTCATACTTATCTGTAACTCTGATCGTTGACGTCAGGGTCCTTATTGGTAACTTTTTGGTTCTAATTTCCTTCCACCCCTGCCATTGATGTAGAGAGCAGTGCTGGAGCTGCATAAAAGTGGTTGGGGTAGTAACCGCCGCAATAAGCAAGCTACTCAAACGCTTGTCTACCCAGCCTGTGCAATTTAGTCCTTGTTGGTTGTTGTCTTATTATAAATCCTCTTTTCTTCACCCCCCCGCCATTGAAGCAGTGAGCTGCACTGTATATGTATTCAAAGTGAAGTATCAAGTTTAATTGGTTCGGGGTAGTAACCGCAACAAGCAAGCTACTCCCACACTTATTTGTGAATGCAAATCCTTTGTCCCACAAAGTATCGCTTTGGACTAAGCCAGTGTCAAACATAAAATACTTATTTATTTATTTATTTAAATTCTTTTAATATACAGATGCTCAAGACCAGGTCTTATCGTACCGGTTTACAATAAACTAGGGGGTAAACCATTTAACCAGTAAAAACATTGAGAGCGAGAAGTTACATTACAACAGGGAATGTACAACAAGGCTTTTGAAGAGAAGTAAAAAGGAAAGATTAACAATTTCTAATTTGAGAGCAGCGCATGTAAGCAGAAGCAGTTGCGAACATGGTAAAAAATATATACAATGAATACTACTAGCTTTTCCCTAAAATGCTATTCAAATTGAAACAAAAGATCATTTAGAATGTCCAATAGACATGAAGCTACCATTTTCTGCTGAATCAGATCCTGTCTGTAGAAAAACTTAATTTTGAAGCATAAGTGCTTTTATGACATAGCTCGAACAAGTTGCCACTTGCTCTGCATTAAAACAATTGAAGAAAAATCATAACTTTAATAATTTATGCCTTAACCCAATCCTTGAGATAGATGCTTTCTCCCAGAGGGATACATGATTTAATGGTCACTGTAGGGACCCTTGAATCAGACTATGGCTTTTTAAATAAATAATCTAGGAAGTCTGAAGGAAGTGAGCTCAGAGATAAATCACGACTGAAACAAGTTTCTGGCACATGTTCTTCAGATGAATCAATAATCACTAATTCCTGATGTAGTGGAAAAGGGTGTTGTAGCATATGTATATCTTTTATACCCATAGTCAGGGCTCTCTACTAATTTATATTCGGCCAGCCTGAAGGAAGAATGTTGCAAGCACATTATTCATTTACAGAAAGAACTTCTTTCCTCTCAAAATAAAAATTCCCATTTCTATCAGGGATACAAAACTGTTCTCCTCATATTCCTCCTCGATGTCTGCAACAGAAAGATCTCCTGTACAATAGCAGGTTTTTTTTAAAAATAATTTTCTGTTTCAGAATTTAAAGTTCCTAGGAGGTAACATAGATACCATGCTAAATGCTCCCAAGGATTTTTTTTTATTGCAGGAGAACATAAGAACATAAGAAATTGCCATGCTGGGTCAGACCAAGGGTCCATCAAGCCCAGCATCCTGTTTCCAACAGAGGCCAAACCATCTGATCCTTCTTCCTGCTCACAAAGCACAGAAAGCTAATTAAAGAATCCGCAAACTTCTCTGAGCAAATACTAGTGGAAAGGATGCTGTCTTATAAGACTGATCCTATTTTACATAAAAGTTCTGAGTTTTGCTACTCTGTGGCTGTGCAGTGTGGTACGTGAGCTATTATCAGAAAGGCCTCGAGTCTATAAAGAACGGATACAATTAATTCTAACAATGAAGGGTAAATATAGCTGTTCTTTTTATTACTTTAGAGCTTGTTCAAGGCCCTAAATACTTTCTGTTTACATACTACATATTTATTTGCCCTAATTTAATACAGCTCGTGCTGTTCTGTCTGCTGCAGCTGATCTACTACTGGCGCAAGGAGCATAACATTGATTAAGTACTGGCCATTTTAAGCCCCCCCTTCGAGGGGGTTTAAAATGGCCCCCACGAAGGGAAAAATAATTTTAAGTGGTTTGAAACTTGATGGTTGAATGCCCTTTAGCTTTACCTTTCAGCATTCAAGGAAGCTATTTGTTTTTCTTATCAGTGAGAGGAAGGAAGGAAGGAAGGAAAAGAAGGAAAGATAGTTGAATAGAATATATTGGCTCAACCAAAAAATCCTTTGATGGGAATGGAAGCATATCCAAATTGTGGCTCACTACTATGTAAAATTTACATATGCATGGCCCAATCAAATTCAAAGTTCAGATAAAATGGTCCTTTTACTATTTCCTTCCAATTCAAATCAGAGGCCAGACCAATAAGATATATAATACTGATGCTAAATCAGTGGTTCTTCCATCAACTGGAGGCAGAGAATACCAGCTTTAATTGTCACCTGCACGACACACATCTAGTAGTGATGACACAGGATAAAAAAAAAGAATGATCTCTGCCTCCAACTAGATGAAGAACTAAACCCAATCGTTCTGGACTGGTGTAGAAGAAAGCAAAGGAATGGATATTTTTAGAACTGCATGAACACTTGTAGGCCAATATTCAAAAAAGACTAACATGTATAAACTATCTGGCTAAAGTTAGGATAATGTCCTGCTGAATATTCCCAAATAAATTTATCCAGCTTTATATAGCCAGATAACTTTGAAACCTAACCAACAATCTTTGAATATTGTCAGGTTTCAAAGTTATCCGGGTATGTATACTTTAACCGGCTAAATTCAAAAGTATATATATATTTTTAAAAAAGGATATATTTTTAAAAAAGGATATATATTTTTTTTAAAAAGCCCCAATGAAATACATAAAGACCCTGATAATCAAGCCCCACTCCCCCTTAAGTCCCCCAAATAAGGCCTATAGGCTAGAAAACTTGCTCTCTGATCCCCTAAATCACAGAATTCACAATAAAGTAATGTTCTGGTAGAAGCCCACGTTGCTCTTCTTCCCTACCCCTATCAACTTCTTACCACAGTCAGGAGATGGGAAAAACATTGCTGTCAGAGTATTGCTTTGGGGTGGGCGTCTACCAGCATATTATTTTATTATGAATTTCCTGATTTTGGGTGGGGGTATAGTTTTCAGGCCTATAGGTCTACTACCTTTATGCCTTATTTTAGAGGGGGAAATCTGCTTGGTAGGCCAGCATCATAGGTTTTTTTTTCTTTTTTAAACAGCATCAGTAGTTAATCAGCTATATCCTTTGAATATAGCCATTTAAAAATAAAGCTATCCAGGAACATGCTACCAGGTAACTTTAATGCTGCTCTTGCTGATGTCTAGTTAGCTGAATAATTTATTTGGCTAACTCCAAATAATGGAGTTAGCTGGATAACTTATTTGGATAAACTGACTCCATCCTGGAATGCCCCCCAAACATTCCTTATTCATTCAGCTAAATTTTATTGAGATACGTGCTTGATATTCAAAAGTCACTATTTAGCCCAGTACCTTACGTTATCCTGCTAAATGGCTTTGAAAAGTGGCCTCTTAGAAGCCAATATCAAGTTACTATCCAGTTGAGCAAGATTGCTGGATAAACTTATCCGGCTAACTTGGCTAAGATATTGTGTTGCTGAATATACTCTGCTATCTTATAGTTAGCTGGATAAATTTATCTAGCTAACTATAGGACAGCCAAATAGCTTCCTAGACTTATCCAGCTAACTGTGCTGGATAAGGCTGAAAATTGGTACTTATCTGGCTGAGATGACCAAGTAAGTACCTCCACCCTGGAACACCTCCGGCCCTGACCTTCACTTATCTGTTACATAAACTGCTCCACAGCTAAGTGGTGGCGGCTCAGTACAGCCAAATATTCATACAATGCCACTTAGTCAGCTAAGTTGGAATTTAACCACCTAAGTTGCGCTGAATATTGACCTCAATGTCTATGTGCTCTAACTAGAAGTAACAATGTAAGGTCTGTTATTGCTGGAACTTTGTCTGGTTAAGGAATAAAGAGTTTAAAAAAAACAAAACAACTTACTTCTCACAGCAAAGTTATCAGTGTCTGTTGACTTCTTGACATTACTACTTTGCACTGGATTCCAGGGCATTTGATTTGTTAAAGAGAAAAGGCGGCTTTGAGATCTGACAAATGAAAATAGTACATTGTTAAAATGTAATAGCTTTGATTACAATAAAAACCCCATTTTCTGACACTTAAACAAGAAAGTTCTTATCTGACACAAACAAGAAACTGACATCTAGCAGCATGACATTTTTAATTTATATTTACTAAAATTTGTTAATCGCTTAACACTAGAAAGGCCTAAGCGATATACAATAAAACATACATAATTAAACATTCAAGAAGCGAGGAAGTGACATCTTCTGGGATGGGAGCTTGAATCGATCATTCTGTCCAGATGCTATTCTGCTTACTAAATTAAAATATATACAGCAAACTTTCTTCAGCGCTTACTGCGTTCAGAAGTCTTGCTCTACAGAGTTGTGATGGCGACTTGTCGAATAAAAGTGGATTCGCAGCAATTTCTTACTGCCCCCAGTGTGTCTGAAAAAATGCATGCACAGGCTTCCTCTGACTCAGAACCTGACAGCACAGCCGAGGAGAAAAGAAGATAAGGCTGAGTAGACAATCTCAGGAGGAAAGATAAAAAGCTGGTTCTGAGAGATCTGAAAAAAGATATTTTGGCTGTTAAGAAAGAAATACCGGAGCTCATGTCGGAACTGAAAGGGGATGTGCTCGGTCATCGCATCGAATAATTGGAGCAGAAGCAAGAGGAGCAGGAGCTTCAAATTACAGAGGTGGTGAGCTCTTCCTTCTCTATGCTAGATTGCCAAGCTAAGATCCTTGAAAAAATCTGGAAAACAGATCTAGGAGGCATAACATGTGGATTAGAGGCCTACCCGAGGAAGCTCAATTTGAAGACGCGATAGCTGTAATGCAACGCATCTGCTCTACACTACTATGGAGCAGCAATGCAGAGATGGGAGAACTGCCAGTAATTAATATTGAGCGGGCACATTGATCACTGGGTCCCCAACAGAGAAACCTTCCCTGGGATATTGTAGCCTGCTTGAAAGACTTCCTGGTAAAGGATAGAATTTTGACCCAGGCTAGAACCCAGGGAACTGTGTTGTGGGAAGGTCATAAATTGGCCTTGTAAAATGATTTGGCTCCAGTGATGCTGCGCCGAAGAGGAGAACTGAAAGATATTACCAGCAGATTTAAGAGAGAAAACCTACGATATTGCTGGACTTTCCCCTTTGGTCTGAGCTTCAGCATCAATGGGGTTACTTATAAGGTTAAGATGTGAGGAGAAGCATGGCAAGCACTACTACAAGCCAGTTGAAAGTTTCCGATAGTCAACCAGAGAATCCGAAGAAGAAACCTGGAATTTCTTTGGTGACCAGACAGGCATTTTCATGATAGAAAAGAGTCTCCCCAGGAAAACATGCTTCCAAATCCTGATGTATTTCGTATACTGGGGGTTATTTGCTACACTTAATATGTTGCTGAAGATTGCAGTTTAAATAGTTATGCTTATTGTGGTCTGGTCACTCAGATATTTTGTTAAAGTTTTCACTGTTTATTGCTGAATATGAGTATGTTTCTGTTATCACTGATTACTTATGGCGAATCTTGCTTGGCATCTGGGGGATTGGGTCAGTTCTCCATACAGTGCTGTCATTGGATATATATGCGTAAGGGAGATGTGAGTGTTAGAGGGAGGGGGGTGGTGTTAGTTGGATGGGGTTGGGGAAGGGGTGGGCAAACAGAAGTTTTCTCATAGAGCCAAATCAGGGGAGACTAATTCCTCCCTGATTAATGGCTTCCAATAAAAAATTGTTTCTACCAATGTCTGGGGTTTGAATACACCTACTAAGACAATTATTTAAGGAAATGATCCATCAAAGGGCGGATATTGCCTTTATTCAGGAGACACATTTAAGAAAAAAAGATGAGACCTTACAGAGGCATAAGAATTACTTGCAGATATTTTGAGAATCTGTGATTGACAAAAAGAGTAGAGGGGTGTGAATCTTTTTCCACAAATCTTTGAATGTCCAAATTAAGGAGGTGAAGTGAGATAAAGAGGGCAGTGTTTTCCTTCTCATAATACTATTGAAGGACTAGTTGTTACTTTAGCAAATATAGGTTCTTTCTTTGAGTCTATACTGCACACGTGGGGTGTGCAAACAGCCCAACACTTTTAGGTGGTGATTTTAATTTGACGATCTGTCTATTGACAACTCCAAAGTATCTGGTCCATTTCAGTCAGCTCACAGGAAGAAGCAGCTCCACCTTCTTGAGACCCTTACATTAGTGGACAGTTGGAGATTTAAATTCCCTTCTACTAAATATTAAACTTTCTATTCCATTCTGCATGATTCCTACTCTCGAATTGATCTTATTTTGTTCTGCAGCTTTGGTGGGGAAAATTGTGCAGGTGGGTATCTAACCTAGAGTTTGGTCAGACCATGCCTCTATCTGGGTTGAATTTTTAAATTTTAGTCCTTTCCAGCCGAGAATATTTTGGAGATTGAATGACTCATTGCTGAAAGATGAAAGCGTATGTCAAAAAACTGAGAAAGATACAGGAATATTTTGCCTTTCACAATAATGGGACAGTAACAGAGGCCATTCTTTGGGATGGATTACATTGTATTTTGCGGGGAAAGCTTATTATGTGGGCTTCTCAGATTAACAAACAGAGAGAGAAAAAGGCAATTGACTTGAGGGAATCTATTACTGTCTTAGAGAAGCTTCATAAGGGAAAGGGATCTCCTAAGATATTGCTTAACTTAGAGAAAACAAGAGACCAACTGAAACACTTAATACTTGATCAGACTGACTACCAATTTACAGGGGTTAAGCAGAATTATTATGAACAGGGTAATAAGACCTCTAAGGCCTTTAGCGTTCAGACTGAGAGAGCGAGTGGCAGTGTCTTAAATTTCAAGAATAAAAAGCAAGAAGGGTCATTTAGAGCAGGATCCTAGATGAATTTACAAAGATTTCAGGAGTTTTACATAGATCTGTGTCAAAAGGATAGGTCATAAAAACATAAGAAATTGCCATGCTGGGTCAGAACAAGGGTCCATCAAGCCCAGCATCCTGTTTCCAACAGAGGCCAAATCAGGCCACAAGAACCTGGCAATTACCCAAACACCAAGAAGATCCCATGCTACTGATGCAATTAATAGAAGTGGCTATTCCCTAAGTAAACCTGATTAACAGCAGTTAATGGACTTCTCCTCCAAGAACTTATCCAAACCTTTTTTGAACCCAGCTACACTAACTGCACTAACCACATCCTCTTGCAACAAATTCCAGAGCTTTATTGTGCGTTGAGTGAAAAACTATTTTCTCCGATTAGTCTTAAATGTGCTACTTGCTAACTTCATGGAATGCCCCCTAGTCCTTCTATTATCCAAAAGCGTAAATAACCGATTCACATCTACTCATTCAAAACCTCTCATGATCTTAAAGACCTCTATCATAAAACCCCCTCAGTCGGTTCTTCTCCAAGCTGAACAGACCTAACCTCTTCAGCCTTTCCTCATAGGGGAGCTGTTCCATCCCCTTTATCATTTTGGTTACCCTTCTCTGTACCTTCTTCATCGCAACTATATCTTTTTTGCAATGCAGCAACCAGAATTGTACACAGTATTCGAGGTGTGGTCTCACCATGGAGCGAAACATAGGCATTATGACATTTTCCATTTTAACAACCATTCCCTTCCTAATAATTCCTAACATTGTTTGCTTTTTTGACTGCTGCAGCACACTGAGCTGACGATTTTAAATTATTATCTACTATGATGCCTAGATCTTTTTCCTGGGTGGTAGCCCCTAATATTCTAACATCGTGTAACTACAGCAAGGGTTATTTTTCCCTATATGCAACACCCTGCACTTGTCCACATTAAATTTCATCTGCCATTTGGATGCCCAATCTTCCAGTCTTGCAAGGTCCTCCTGTAACCACGTCAGAGATATGATGAGAGCATTGGATAATCTTACTTTATCTAAGAATGGTTGGAGATGTTGGTTCCACTAAAGCTTTAGCTTCACTGAGCCTGTCTCATGTGAAGACGTGAGAAAGGGATGAAATGGACTGTTGCTGCCATAGATCAGAGTCATGTCCTTGGTCTCTGATCCATAGGATTGGTCTCTGATCCATAGGATTGGTTTTGATAATTTGTCTGCTTACTATTGAGCCAGATATGTTTTTCTGTGGGCTGTTTCCAGATGGCCCCTATGAAGCTAATTACATGATATGGCTTCATTTTGAATGTTTGATTAGAAATCTTAGGAATTTACATATGCTCATTGTAAGAATCATAGATGAATGAGCTTCCTAAAGGGATTGGATAGATATGAGCCAATTGTTTGGGTACAGGAAGATAAAATCATTGATTTTCCTTACATAAGCAGTAACAACTGCAAGACATTTTATAAATACTCTGGGGGCTGCAGAGTCATCAGATAGAACACAGTACTGGTAGTTGCTTTTGCTATGGCAAAATGTAGAAATTTCCTGCAAGTCTTTTGAATTTACATGAACGTAAGTATCTTGTAGGTCTAGGGAACAAAACAAGCTATTGTTCTCTAAGAGGGGAAGACTGGTACCAAATGAATTCATCCTGAATTTTTCTCTTTTTAGATATTTGTTGATTCCTTAAGTCTAGGATTGGCAATCTTCAACCTATCTTCATCAGAATCAGAAAGTATTTGAAATAAAAGGAGGATTGCTATTAAAAAAAAAAAAAGGAAGAGAATCTAAGATGGCATCAGAGGTAGGATTCAGGAAGCATGAGCCATTACCCTCAGTTCTGCTTCATCTTTGCCGAATTGCCATTGGGTCGAATATGGAGAAGAGGAAAAAAGAGTGTGCGACCTTCCTTACAATTCAACAATCTATAGTAAGGTTTGTCACATCGGATGTTTTGGCATCTTTATCCAAACTGGTGCCTCTTGTTGCTGTGGGAGAGAAGGAAGCATCGCCTCAGTTCAAAGCCAAGCATTCCCTTAGCCCAGACTTGTAGTCAACTCCCCCCTTTCATGCTATCTTGGCCAATTCAGCTTATGCTTTTAGTGCTGGAAACACAAGCAGTGGGTAGTTTACGCTTCCAGCGCTTATAATAGAGGCAATGCTGGAGTGCTGGGAGAAGGTGTTTTTCCTCACTCCTGGCACAGATTTTGTGGTATCATGGGAGGGGTTAAGTGGATGGGGAGGGGTCCAGGACAGGCACTGAGGTGGTGGGGGGAGGATCGGGGGGGGGGGGGGGAGTGGTCTTGATTTTATTTTTGTTGAACCGAGAAAGGGGCTGAGATAAGCTTACCTATTTAGGAGGGGTTTGAAAGATGGGGGGTGCATGGCCCATCAAGGCCTTATTGGAAGTTTTGAGGGGAACTGGACCTCAGGCCGTTTTGGTTTTTTTTTTAATTTGACACTGCTACGTAGCCGGATACCTTTTGAAGATATCCTGTTACATGGGAAGTTATCTGGCCTCACAACATAGCCAGTTAGGTTATTTTTAGTTATCGGACTACATATAGCTGGATAGCTTTAGCACAGTATGTTCAGCACTGAATTTCTCGGACAAGTTATCCGGCTAAATTTAGATGGATAACTTGTCCACTAAATGACTTAATGAATACTGGGCTCAAAGTTTAAAAAAAAAATGAGTAAACGAAAAAAATGGAAGAAAAAAAGGAAAGACCCACCGAGAAGTTAGATAAAATCCCAGCACGCAATTCACATTCATTTGCAAGAGCAGAAAGAAGATCTGTATGGCAGGTGGCTCTGAGCACGTGTATAACATTGAAAATTCATTACGTTTTTTAAATCTCAGGATAGTTAATTTTCCTGTTGTAAAAAAAATGCCACCTCTGGACTTGTTTAAAGAATATATGCAGGCTTGTTTAAAAATTCCAAAAGAAATTACTCCGGTAATCACTAAAGTGTTTTTTGTTTCAAAAAAATTAATGCAGCCTGAACCAGTGGAAACATCTGATCAACCCTCTATGAATGTATCTGAATTGATTGAGCTATCCATACATATTGAAGTTAAATCAAGAGGAACATTGCTGGTTTCCTTCGCCTTTGAACAGGACAGAAATCTTGTTTTAAAATTCTTTTTTTGAAACAGATCCGTCCAATTTTATGGGCAAAATATCTGGTTATACCCGGACTTGGTCTGTAGTACACAGGAACGAAGGAGGAAATTTATTCATATGAGAGATGAAGTGATCAATAGAGGAGCAAGTATGACATTAAGATATCCCTGTAAATGTCTTTTGAAACATCAAGAGGCTAAATATATTTTCTTAGAACCAGAACAACTCTGGGATTATTTAGATGGGAAGCCTTGAATGGCTGTAATAAATTAGTAGGGGTTGTCCTATGTGAGCGGTTTAATTTTCATTTGTTTTTATGATCTGTGTGAAGAGCTCTATAAAATTCCTAAATCTTGGCCCAAATAATACCTGATAATAAGAGATCCATTGGAAAATTGCATGTATGTGTTTCTATTTAATTGAAAATGTTTGGATCCTTTATTTCCTTATTGATATATGATGTAATATATCTAAAACTGCATAAATTAAAAAAAAAAAAAAAAAAGATTGAACTGCTATCAGGAGTCCATCTGCTACACGCTAGGAAAGTCCGAATTTTTGAAATTCAAAACCCTGGTCTTCGTGTGACTTCTCTGTATCCTATCTGCGATATCAAACCATACCATTTGATGACCACTTGTGATAAGGTTGGCACCCACCTGGATATTAGAGACATTATCCCCATTAGTGAGCACTAGGTCGAGTATAGCTCCCTCCCTCATGGGTTCCATTACCATTTGTATGAACAGAGCCCCTTGCAGGGCATCCACTATCTCTCTACTTCTGGTAGATTCCACAGAAGGGATTCTCTAGTCTACATCCGGCAGATTAAAATCTCCAACAATCAACAGTTATCCCTTCTTTCCTACCTTTTGGATGTCTTCTGTCTAGTTCTTCTGTTTGTGACGAAGGCCTGTAAACCACTCCTGTAAAAATGGATACACCATCATCTTTTTTTTTTTTTTAGGACGGCCCATAATGCTTCTTCTCTACCCCACATTCCTTGCAGTTCAGTTGGATATTGTTTTTGACATAAAGAGCTACTCCTCCCCCTTTTCTGTCCTCTCTGTCTTTCCTTAACAAGTTATAGCCCAGTCTGACCATATCCCAATCATGAGAATCTGTGAACCATGTAAGTTAACAGAGGGGTAATGTGATCTGCCAAGGTCATTTGTAGGTGCAGTGAGGGTACCTTTTGAAGCCAGGTTTGCCATCTGACATTGTGAAAAGCTGGAAGCTCAAGTCAAACTCAAATTTGACAACCACCCCCCCCCCCCCCAAAAAAAAAAAAACAAACCTAACCCCCACAAATAATATATCTATCTATATCTATCTCTATCTATATATCTTTTTTTTTTTTTTTTAAGAAGAGACTGGTGACTGAAAAGAAGAAAAAATTATTTCACACTTAGAAAATGAATGAACAAAACTTTAGGAATAAACATGGGCTGCTTAAAGAGAGAGAACATGACAAGTGAAAGAAAAAAGTCTGAAGAGACTCATGTGGCAGCAACGGTTGTACAGCAACCCATGCATGCTCAGAAAGACCAACAAAGTCTGAGAGACAGCTATCCATCTCAATGTCATCTTATGTCATTCACTTGTGTAGTTGATTACTATCCTGCTTGCCAATGGAGAAAATTAATGCCGCATGTATAACAAATACTGCTAGGCACTTTGTGAAGACATGAGGGGCTAATGATAGGTTGAAAGGCAGTATCTTGTATGGAAAATGCAAAGATCCCAAATGGGATAAAAACTGTGGATCCATAAAGGCTAGAGGATGGGAATGAAGAGTAGAGCCAGAATAGAGCCATGGGGGTGGCTTGCTGGAATGTTAACTACTACTTGGTGATTACTACCCTTACTCAAAAAAATCCCTTGCACGGTTAATGCAACCCCCAACATTGCTCTCTGCTTCAACGGCAAAGGGAAATATGGAAAAGAGGATTTGCATTCAGATAACAACCAGAAAGGACTGAACTTCACAATCTGGGTGAACAAATAAACGTGGGGGTGGCTTGCTTATTACGGCGGTTACTACCCTAAACCAATTAAGCCTGATACATCACTTTGAATGCATATGCAGTGCTGTTCTCTGCTTCAACGGTAGGGGGAAGTGAGGAAAACAGGATTTACATTCAGACATCATCCAACAAGGCATCGATCTGCGCAATCTGGGTAAACAAGCATCAGGGTAACTTGCTTGATGCGGCGGTTACAACCCTTAACCATAAGCCTTATGCTCACCTTTGATGCAATTCCAACATTACTCTCTGCATCGATGGCAGGAAATTTGAAACAGTTACCAACAAGAGCCCTGAAGTTTGTGGTTGGTGAAACAGATAAGTATGGGAAAATGTGTGGAAGCTTGCTGAGCAGACTAGATGGGCCAATTGGTCTTTTTCTGCTGTCATTTCTATGTTTCTATGAACTAGGGGAATTGTCTGATCTGGTTGTACCATGGGAAGAGCAAATTTTATTTTTGTTGCAGATTTCTTTTGAGAAAAAAAAAAGTAATACCCTGTAATTAGCATGAAAAAATTAATCAAAACAAAATAGAAATACTCCGCTATATGTACGGGTTTGTGCTGATTTTATATAAATATAGGAACGATGACCGTCATACAGCACCCTGTGCATCTGGTGGCTTATATTAAAGCCTTTTCAAGCACTGGGGCTTTCTAATCATAGGTCACGTTCATGAATGCTCATGTGGGAGCTATTATAGTTCATATATTCCCCTAAACAGGAGCTATATATAGTGCACTTATCTCTGAATGAATTATCCACAATGCAGCGATGTTTGGTCCATCCGACACTGTAATGTTTCGGAGTTGCTTTACTCCTTCTTCAGGGAGCTTCAAACTATAGACTGCGGTAGACTAATATGATTTTGAAAGTGCAGTCAATTTACTGACGGATTAAAGTCACTGCGTTCTCGGTGCCACATGCTACCTGTCAACGCGCATCCCCATGAGGGGATGCGCGTTGACAGGTAGCTTGTGTTGGATGGACCAAGCATCGCTGCATTGTGGATAATTCATTTAGAGATAAGTGCACTATATATACTGTGTTTCTCCAATAATAAACCCTACCCTGAAAATAAGCCCTAGCTTGATTTTCAGGATTTTTGGAGTAGGGCTTGAAATATAAGCCCTACTCCAAAAATAAGCCCTAGCTTTTAAGACGAGCGGTTCCATCCCAAGACTTGATCTCCCTCCCGACCACCCTCCCAAGTCTTACCGAAAGTTCCTGGGGGGGGCAGATGGAGGGTTCTAAAAAAACAAACAAAAATCCCCTAACCCACCCCAACCCAAATTTCATTCATTGCAATCCCCACCCCCCAAGACTTACCGAAAGTCCCTGGGGGGAGCCGGGGTCAAATGGAGGGTTGTAAAAATAAAAAAACAAAACAAAAAAACCCAAACCCACCCCAACCCTCCACATGTAGTTTACTGCAACAACCCTTCCCCCCCCCCCCCAAATAAAACCTTGCCAAAACTCCCTGGGGGTCTGGGAGCGATCTCCCGCTCTCGGGCCGTCGGCTGCCAGCAATCAAAATGGCACCGATGGCCCTTTGCCCTTTCCATGTGACAGGCTATCGGCGCCATTGGCCGGCCTCCATCACATGGAAGGAGCAATGGACTTTTTTTTGTTTTGTTTTTTATTTTTATAACCCTCCGTCTGCCCCCACCCCCAGGGACTTTTGATAAGTCTTGGGGGGGGGGGGGGTTTGCAATAAATTAAATTTGAAGGGTTGGGGTGGGTTTGGGTTGTTTTGTTTTGTTTTTACAACCTCCCCATCTGCCCCTCCCACCCCCCCCCGGGGTTTCGGGCTTCGTTTCGGGGGGAGGGGCAGACAAAATAAAATCGCCCCAAACCGCGGGAAAATGAAATTTCCCGTGGCGGGCCAATAACGAAGGCCAAACCAAAAGGTTCGGCCGAAAATTGAATCTGATTGGTGAATGAAAGAGAAGGTGGGCTTAGCTTTGTCCTCATTCACCAATCATGGAAAAATCCCCTGAAAATAAGCCCTAGCTGTTTTTTCAGAGCTAAAAAAGAACATAAGACCTGTCTTATTATCGGAGAAACACGGTAGCTCCTGATTAGGGGAATATACGAACTATAATAGCTCACACACAAGCATTCATGAATGTGACCTATGAATAGAAAGCCCCAGCGCTTGAAAAGGCTTTAATATAAGCCACCAGCCGCACAGGGCGCTGTGTGACTGTCACCGTTCCTATATTTATATAAAATCAGCACAAGCCTGTACATGTAGCGGAATATTTCTATTTTGTTTTGATTTTTTTTTGACACACATTTAAAGGCTACGTGGAATGGTTTGCTAATTTAAAATACCTGGGCGAAGAATAACCATTGTCTATGTTTGTATTATGTGCCTTCGTGGGGGGGGGGGGGGGGGGGGGGGGGGGGGGGGGGGGGGGAGTTCTTTAAATTTAATTAAGAAAAAAGGGCTAAAGATTGTATTGTGGCTGAATTTAAAAAAGGGACGCAAAATCCCCCTATGTTTTTATTAGCCTTGTCTGTAGGGAGGAGCTCATTGTAGCAAATCAATAGCCATAAGGGCTAGTGTCTTCTTGCAAGTCTTTAAGCACATATTGGAGTAATGACTGTTCCACAGTTGAAAAGAATAGCTTCCAATAAGTGCAAGTCAAGGAAAATGTAAGCTGGTTTTTGCACAATTTTGTCTAAATCCTTTTTATACCCTAGTCCCAGCAATGGGAAGGAAGCAATTATGGGAGATAGCATTCCTTCCTATGTTTCAAATGAGGATACTGGCCTCATGTTACCAAGTGATGAAATAAGAAGGTTGTGGGGTAAGGAGATGTAATCAATGCACTCTGCATTGGAAAATATCTCCTCCTGTCTGGGCTTCTTAGGAGGGCAGACCTTCAAAATCATCTTCCCCACTGTCAATGGACTAGACTGATATCAAATCTTCAATGCCAGTGCCTGATACTCAAAATAGCAATGTTGATGCTGATGTCAATACTAGATTCAGAATACTCTGAAAGATTTCCTAAAGTCAAAGCCTTTATATTTCTATGGCCTCAGCAGACATATTAGAACATTAATCAGTTTTTAATATGTTCAATTCCTAGACACCATATACAATCTTCATGGTGGTCAGTGATTGACATGTTCCTGTTGCAGATGGGACACCACTTGCATCCAATGGGCTTTCTTCTCTGCCTCAGGAGGAAGGGGAGGGGAAGGGGAATAATGTCTGGAAAATTATACAAACATTTTTTTTCTCAAATAAAATAAAGTAAAAATTACTGCAAGCCTTTGAACTTTGAGACCGAGGAAGGAGATTTGAGCAAAAAACTCGAATGCTAAGGGAATCTTGTGACTGAAGCTCGAAAAGCTTCCCAACGAGACAACATATCCTATTTGCTCCATCAGAAAGACCAACTCAGGGGGCTTTGCAGTACTTAGTTGTGCAATACTAACTACATCCGAGTTTAAAAACCTTCATCTTTTCCAGATCTAGCTAGTACACGTTCTCTCCTTGGCACAATTAGATATCAACACCCACCTATGGGACAAATTTAGTCCTGTTTGTCCAGGAAGAATAGAAAAAAATGTCAAGATAAAACAGATCTATTTTAAATGCTATTCATGGCATGTAAAAATAGAATTAAGTGCTATTGAAGAGGCAGAAAATAAAACACCTATTTCAAAATGGCTGTCCAAGAACCAAATCATTAAAACAAAAATATTGTAAGAAGAACTAAAATGCATGGTTCCTTTTTTATACTTCTTAGTTATGAATATATTGTCCTTACTAAAAGAAACTCGGCACAGTGTACTAAAGTAAGAGCTCACCACAAACAAGTTCTTACAGTGCACAGGCCACAAAAATACAGATCCATATCATCTAAATATCCACAGTCCTAAAGAGCAGTCAGTATGTATGCATGCAGTAACTATCATAAAATACTTTTACTGTATTCTTGAAAGATAGCAGAAATTCTTATTAGATTAGATTTTAGAGTGCTGAAGAGTAGCCAGCTGTTGTGGTACATGTGGATACTAATGACAGAGAAAGGTGCAGGAGGTGTTCAGGAAGCTAAATTTAGGATTTTATAGAGAAAAGTGAAATCCAAAACCTAGAGTAGTGGTATTCAATCCTTTTTCTATCAGGACAAACCTGAGAGATGAAGCTCATGTGTGTCACACTGAACAAATAACCATCATGGGACTTAATATAAACATATGCCCTGCATCCACAGGAGTCCCCCGCGTCCTAACAATGAGTGCACAGCAGAACTAAGATGTTTCCCTGTACAACTCACCATACAAAAAAATATATATATATATTCTGATTCTGGGGTCAGAACTCCCTTATCTATCAGGTGCATTGTAAAATAATACAAACAAACCCCACTCTGTACGTCTATCAAACCTGCCATGCCTCAGCAGTACTAACTCCAAGGAATGAAACAGCAATAGCTCTACCCATGAAAAGGCAGTTTACCAGCAGTGCAATATAATATTGAGAAAATACAACAAATAAGGCTGATATAAACCTCTAGTAACGCACTTCATCTCAGTCACACACACAGAATACAGACAGACAGACTTGCCTTCACCAAATATAGAATAAAAGACCACAAATTCTAAATATGGAAACAAAACCTGGAATGGAAATCTCAAGACCACCTTCTGTATGCAGTGTAAAACTGGAGACTAGAAACAAAAATATATTTCCTCCTACAGTAAGCAAAGTTCAAAGAGAGAAGAAATGCATATTTTCAAAACTGACATATGGCCCTTGTACTCAATCACTCCCCTCCATGTCCCCATCACCCCTCTCTACTACTCAATCATCCCTTCACATGCTCATATCCCTGTCCAACATGCCCATCACCCCCACCCCTGCGTTCTCTTCCCCATGCTCCCTCACTCCCCTGTTCAACTCTTTCTGCCCTTCCCTCTCTCCTTCCCTACCCAGAATACTTCTGCCCACTCTTTCCTACCTTTCACTGCTCAGCATCCCCCACTCCCCCAACCTAGCAACCCCACACCTCCATCTCTCCACTTCCAGCTCTCTTACCTGCCCAGCAGTTGTCCCCCAACCCCTCCCTCCTTCACCTCTCCCTACCCAACAACTCCAACCTCCTTTCCCCCACCCCTTCCTCCCTATCTTCCCATGCCTTCCTGCCCAGTACATTTCCCCCTCCTCCTGGCCCCCAGCCAGCAGAAAAGACTTCAATCCAATCCAAAGTCTCCCTCCCTCTTTAACAGCAGCAGATGAGGGCAAGAAACATGAGGACAGGAAGATGACGAGGCAGCAGCAGTGGATCTACAGAGCACACACCTTTCTCCCTTATGCTCCTGTTTTCACATCCAGGCCCCATGGAGTGAAGAGAGTATCAGGAGCCTCATTGTCAGGCCAGGCAGAGGAAGATAAAGTTGGTGTCCTCCCGGGCCCATATGAATAGGAATTGGTGATATCTCTCTCTGATTTGGGTGGAGGAGGGAACAACCTCCCACTAGTCAGGAAGAGGAGAAGGAAGCAAGAGCAGCTTCCTGTCATACCCAATAAAAGAGGTCTACCAACTCCTGCCCAGACTGATGAGGAAACATCAGTCTTCTGCTGGCTCTGAGACACACTATTGTGACCCGACACACCTGTTGAAAACCACTGACCTAGAGGGTTACAATCTTAGAGGGCTGCATCAAAGTGAAGTATCAAGTTTAATTGGTTAGGAGTAGTAACCGCCGCAATAAGCAAGCTACTCCCATGCTTATTTGTTTACCCAGCCTGTGCAATTCAGTCCTTGTTGGTTGCTGTCTGATATAAATCCTCTTTTCTTCATTCCCCGCCGTTAAAGCAGTGAGTTGCGCTGGATATGTATTCAAATTGAAGTATCAGGCTTAATTGATTTGGGGTAGTAATGGCCGCAACAAGCAAGCTACTCCCCCGCTTATTTGTGAATGGCAAATCATTTTTTCCACATTTCCTCTTGCCGTTGAAGCATAGAGCAATGTTGGAGTCACATTAACGGTGTATATGTTTGTTGAATATGGGTATTAATTACCAGGTAGTATCTGTCATTCCCACAAGCCACCCCCATGCCTCTTCACTTCATGGATCCACAGTGTTTATCCCATCCCCTTTGAAATCCTTCACAGTTTTAGTCTTCACCACTTTCTCTGGAAGGGCGTTCCAGGCATCCACCACCCTCTCCGTGAAGAAATACTTCCTGACATTGGTTCTGAGTCTTCTTCCCTGGAGTTTTAAATCGTGACCCCTGGTTCTGCTGATTGTTTTTTTCCAATGGAAAGGTTTGTCGTTGACTTTGGATCATTTGTAATTACTACTCAATATTCAGTTTAATTAACATTTAAATCAAGAATTACTGCTAAGTAAAGCATGTTTAAAATTTAGTTTCTCCCCCCCAAAAAAAATAAGTGAAAAAGATTTCAATAAGTGGTATATATATATATATATATATATATATATATATATATATATGTGATGATTTATCTAAATTTTGATCTGAACTGCACAGAGTACTAGAGGGAGCACTGAGGAAGCCAAAAGCTTTATTGTATCTCTCTGTTCAATGTAATGCAAAGTAGAAACTAGCAATTAGTAAAACATGTTTAGCATGTTTGACTTTCTTATAGTTGTGCAGAAAGCTTTAACGTCAGATGTCTGGAAAGAATGATAAGAATACAGTGACAGATTACAGAGGAAAGATGTTCTAATATGCTTAGCAACGAAAGTGTTCATAAGTTACTGAGTACTGAGTCCATAAATTTCTGAGATATGGGTCTATAAATGCATAAGCAAGTAAAAAGTATAAATGAGATGAGCTCTGGGGGAGGGCTATTTTATAATTCTAATGAGGCTTGTTTATGTCAGAAATTCTCTTTTGGAATTATTGAACTTTGAGACTGCCCACTCCCTGGATGCTTCTACTCTATTTTTAAAAATCTGCACATAAGCACACTTGAACCTGAATCTCACTTACTCTATGTGCTAAACTCACTGCTATTAAGAATAGCACTTTCCAGGATAGAAACTTGAGATCTATCATTGCTAAAGGTTCAAATGAACTCAGTTTAGAAAGAACTTTGTTGAGGTCCCATTTAATAGGAGGACAAAGATGGTAAAGTTATATATATTATATATTAAAAAACTAGCCTTATGCCCATCACCCGTTCTCAACTCCAGCCTACATTAGGCCCCATAACTTTTACATTATGTTGTTAACCCCAGTTTTTGTTATCCAAGTTCAATCTACCTGTTTATTGTAAGACATCGCCTTGTCATAGTTATTGTTTTGAATGTAAACCGACTTGATTAGTAATTCTGTTACTGGAAAATCGGTATATAAAAGTGATAAATAAATAATAAATAAATAAATAAAGTTCTTTAATGAATTTAGCTACCATGGGATGGATGAGAAATTGGATGAACTTCCAAGTGGTGGTGATAGGCAGTAATAGCCCCAGATATACTCTGACAGTTTTCAATCCTGATTCTAAAAGATTGAGAAGATAAAGTAAAATAGACAGAGCAATTAAAATGATCTGCATTTTGGTTAGCACTCCAAATAGAAATATTTTCCATTTAAAGTTATACGAGCATCTGGTAGGTTTTCTTGCCGCTAAGATTACATCTATTATTGCCATGGGAAAGAGCACTGATTGCACTAATTGGCTTTCAATATCCATGCAATAAGTGCCAGAGATTGGAATAAAGAAGTAACAATTCATTTTGTATTAACGTTGGAAATATGTGAGAGATGTATTGGTGGAGCAATAGCTAGTCTTTGCAGCCAAGGAAACCAAGTACAAAGTGCCAAAAAGGTGCAATGAGGATCATTATCAGCTTTGTCCTTCCTTAATTTGAAGATACTCTGATAAGAGAGGACAAGGTGGAAATACATAGGGAATGTGTCTGCTCCATGGAATGATAAAGGTGTCAGATGCTAGAGAATTTGGAACTGGTCTTTCAGGCAGTGAAGAGATCAATTTCTAGTTCCCCTCAAGGCTGGAAGAGTGTGCACTTTATTGGGTGGAGAGACCACTTGGGAGCTGTAGGTGATGGCTCAAGGACTCTGCTAGGGTACTGAGCTTTCTTGACACATATATACTGTATACCGCTTCCTTAGTTGCAAATTTCATATCTTGCATGCTTCTTTGCAAAGGATTTATTTATTTAAATCTTTTTCTATACCGTCATTAAGGTGGGTACCGTCACAATGGTTTACAGGAAGGCACATAAAAGTAAAGATACTAAAATCTGTCCGTTTACACAGGTGCCATAAGGTTCAGTAACATAGTTTGTAATCATTGTTAATTGATAAATGTGATAAATCATGTCCAGGTTTCTCTATATCAGTTTTGAGTATAACACTAACTTTATAATTGTAACTTCTCCTTTAGTGATGATCTATCTTTTTAAAAACTCCACACTTAGTGATTACTGTAGTGTGTGTGGGTGTTCAATTGTTCGTACCTTGCACGTCCCTGTCTTCTATTCTCCCCTCTCTTTTTGAAAAACTTGTTTAAATAGCCAGGTTTTTAAATTTTTTTCTAAAGGCTTCGCTGTCTCTTTGTAATCTTAGCTCCAAGGGCATGGAGTTCCATAGTATGGGGCCTGCCAAGAATAACGCCCTTTATCTTACTTGTGTTAGTCTTGCTGTTTTGACTGATGGGATAGTTAGGAGTGCTTTGTTGGCTGACCTTAGGTTTCCTGTTAGGGATGTGTACGCGAAGGGCTGTGGTTAGCCAGTCTGCATTTTCGTTTGTATTAATTTATGTATGGTGCATAGTGTTTTGTACTGTATTCGTTGTTCAACGTGAAGCCAATGTTTCGGTGATGTGTTCTCTTTTACTTTTGCCAGTTAACACTCTTGCAGCTGTGTTTTGCAAAATTTGCAGTGGTCTTAGTGAGGTGTATGGTAGACCTAGTAGAAGGGCATTACAATAATCAGTGCTTGCGAATATCAACGCTTGTAGTACTGAACGAAAGTTGGCGGTTGTTAGAAGTGGTTTTAGTCTTTTGAGAACCATGAGTTTGGCGTATCCTTCCTTTACTTTTAGAGATATATGTTGTTTTAAGCTTAGTTCTGTGTCAATTATTACTCCTAGATTCCGTACTTTCTCTGCTAGTGTTATTTGTTGGTTGTTATTGACTGTGATTGGGCACTTTGTGATCTCCATATTTTTTTCCGTTCTAGATGTAAGAATTCTGTTTTCTCTATATTAATTACTAATTCCATTTGGTTTAGTAGCTGTTTGATGATATCTAGATACATGTTAGCTATGTTTAATGTTTTCTCAATTGTGTCGTCAACGGGTAATATTAATTGAATATCGTCAGCGTAAATATAGTGTGTGATTCCCAGACCAGCTAGCAGGTGGCATAATGGTAGCAGGTATATGTTGAAAAGTATCGCAGATAGGGCGGATCCTTGTGGAACTCCTGTTTGAAGGTTTATTTTATCTGATATAGCGTCTTTGATTTGTACTTGAAAATATCTGTTACTTAGATATGATCTAAACAATTTGAGGGTTATGTTTAGTCCTATTTCTTCTAGTCTATTTAGAAGTATGTCGTGATTTACAGTATCAAAGGCTGCTGATAGGTCTAGCATCACTAGAATGTAATGTTTACAGTTATCAAATCCCCTCATGATGTTATCTGTCAGTGGAAGCAGAAGTGTCTCTGTGCTATAGTGTTTTCGAAATCTGTGTTGTGAAGGATATAGGATGTTATTGCTGTCTAGGTGGTTCAGCTAGTTGCTTTTGTATTGTTTTTTCTATTAATTTTGCAATTAAGGGTAGGTTTGATACTGGTCTGTAGTTGCTCAGGTTAAGTGGGTCGCTGTTTTTCTTTTTTAAAATCGGTTTTACGATTGCTCCTTTTAGTGCGTTTGGCATGGATACTTCTTTTAATGATAGATTAACGATCTTTGCCAGTGTTGGGGATACAGTGTTGGCTACTTTTTTTATGTTTACGGTTGTTATTGTATTGTATGCATGTGGATTAAGTTTTTTTTAGTGTAGTTTTGATTTCCAATTCCGATACCTCCTTGAATGTCGACCATTGTTTAACATCTCTCATTTTTAATTTTAATTTCTTGTTTTGTTGTATTTGGGATTTTTGTTTTTAGGTTCTTAATTTTGTCATTGAAAAACATTGCTATTTCATTACATCTATTTCCTGGAAGGTTTTACAGTGGTTTGGATTTGTCATTAGTGAGATTTCTTACTATAGAAAATAATGTTCTTGGGTTGTTTGCATATTTTTCTATTTTAGAGCTATAGAACTGCTTCTTTGTATTGAGAATTACTTGTTTATAGTAAGCTAGGTGTTTTTTTGTATTTTGTTAGGTTTTCGGTGGATGCTTCCTTATTTACGTAATATATAGCTACTTGATTGTCCATCTACATTCGAAATGCTGTTCCCTTTAGCCACTTCTGGAAGACTAGCACAGCTTTTAGTATGGCTTTTCAGCTCTAACAAGTCTGTACAGTCCAAAGGCCTTGAATGCATGTAATATTGAGATGGGCACCCTAACCTCGTGTGGATGCATGTCGTTAATATCTGTTGCATTTGCAGAAGATGAACATTTTAACCAGAAAGAAAATTTGAAGATTGGGTCCACCACTACAGGAAACGAATGAATGACTTGGTGATTTTTAGTTTGAAAGACATTGGTTGACTATGCAGACTCCAACAAAGTCTAAATTTATTTATTTATTTAACGTGTTTGGTATACCGTCATTCGGTTTCGCCATCAGAACGGTGCTCGCGAAATAATCATGGATACAAAAATCAAAGCAGCAAAATGTCATCTGGATGGAAAGTTTTGGGGTTTGATTGTTAGTTGAGTACATATACAATAATTATTACATATTAACAGTTTACTATCACAGCAATGTTCATATATGTGGTAATGTTGATATAAATAAAAAAGAAACTGTTGATACATATAGGCTAGGGGTAGTAAGTGAGGTCAGTTGCACATTGTCTTAGGTGTTCAAATAGTGGGAGTTATTTGATTGAGGGCCTGAGCATTTTTCTTGGTGTTGTGTTGCGTGGTTGATTGGTGGTCTTGTTGAATGAGTGAGTTTGAGTAGGCTCTGGTGAAAAGCCAGGTTTTCAGGTCTTTTTTGAACATTTTTATGCTTGGTTGATTTATTTCCATTGGTATTGCGTTCCATATCGTGGGGCTGGCGATGGATATGGCTCTCTCGCGGGTTGTGTTTAGTTTTGTGGTTCTGGTGTGAGGGATTTTGAGGAGGCCTTTGTTCACTGAGTATAGGTTCCATTATGGAGCATGGATTACGATGGATTTGCTTAGCCAGTTGTTTTGATGTCCTTGGATTATTTTATGCAGGATTGTATGTACTTTGTATTCTATCCGGTATTTTATTGGGAGCCAGTGTACAGAGATGAGGGATGGTGTAAGGTGCTCATGTTTTTTTGATCCAGTCAGAATTCTGGCGGCAGTGTTCTGTAGGATCTGTAGAGGGTGGATGGTGGTAAGTGGTAAGTGGCAGGCCAAGGAGTAGTCTAGGTTGGAGAAGATGAATAGTTGCAAAACTGTTCTGAAGTCATCCTGTGCAAGGAAGGGTTTGCGACATCTGAGCATTAGTAGTTTGTAGTATCCTTCCTGGGCTTGTCTCACGTGTAAATGAGCAAGGGAAATGACAGACAGTGGCTCCTATATGGCCTAACATTTTCATGAAGGTGCTGGCTATCACTGACGGCTGGTTGGACAACTTGTGAACTATATGGATTAAGTTCCTTATCCTTTGTAGAGGAAGAAAAGCCCTCCCCCTTCTTTGCTGTTCAAATAAGCTATGAATGCCAATTGATATGTTAGAGTTAAGAAGGACTTTTGGACATTTATATGAATCCCAATGAGAGATGGGTATCAAGCATGAATGACGTGGTTTGCTCCACTTCTATAGAGAATCTGCTTGATATTACCAATTGTCTACATATGGAAAGACAAATATATTGTTCTTCCTGACAAGTGTAGCTATTACTGTTAGGCACTTGGTGAATACTCTTGGAGCTGCCAAAAGGCCAAAATGGTAGGACAATAACGATCGTGTTCTTTGTTAACTATAAAGCACAGGCACCTTATGAATTGCTATATTCCTGTAAACATCCTTTAAATCTAGGGTTGCCAGCCAATTCCTGATTTCTAAATAAGAGAGAAAGGTATAAAGGGAGTCAATCTTGAATTTTTCCATTTTGAGGAATTTATTTAGATCCAATAGATCAAGAATAGGACCAAGACCTCCTCCTGACTTTTTTTGGGATCAGAAAGTATCTGGAATAAAACCTTTTTCTTTCTCTGAGATTAGGACTAGTTCTATTGCATATGCTACCAATAGAAAGGCAAGTTCTTTTAGTGTTTGAACTTGATCTAAGGGTAGTAGATGATGGGGAGGATTCAATGGTGGTAGTTCCAGAAAGCAAAATTGCTTACCTTGTAATAGGTGTTATCCCAGGATAGCAGGATGTAGTCCTCGCATATGGGTGACATCATTGATGGAGCCCTACTGTGGAAAACTTTCTATCAAAGTTTCTAGAAACTTTTGACTGGCCCTCTGAGGCCACTGAGCATGCCATGATATTCTCTGCCACAGGGGTCTCTCTCTTCAGTCTCGTATGTAGCAATAAGCTTTAGCAAAAAATAAAATAATAAAACGTATCGGACTTACTCCGCAGGGTGGCGGGTGGGTTTCGTGAGGACTACATCCTGCTGTCCTGGGATAACACCTAATACAAGGTAAGCAATTTTGCTTTATCCCAGGACAAGCAGGATGCTAGTCCTCACATATGGGTGATTAGCAAGCTAGAGGCTGAGTTATTTTGAAGTGAAGTATTGTTGTTGAAAATGAGGCAGCCGAAGATCACAGCAGATTGGATGTAGAAGGAGTTGGGATTAAACTGGAAACAAGTTCTTTAAGACAGATTGTCCGTAAGCTGAATCTTGTTGTCCTTGTTTGTCCAAACAGTAATGAGCTGCAAAGGTGTGAAGAGAACTCCATGTTGCTGCTTTACATATATCAAGAATTGGCACTGAACGATAGTGTGCTACTGAGGTTGACATTGCTCTCACTGAATGCACCTTTACTCGCCCCCTTGGAGAGGAAGGACTGCTTTTTTATAGCAAAACTGTATGCAATCTGCTAGCCAATTGGATAGCGTATGTTTACCCACTGCTTTTCCCGGTTTGTTTGGATCATAAGATACAAAGAGTTGAGTGGATTTCCTGTGGACTGCAGTGCGGTCTAAGTAAAAGGCTAGCGCACGCTTACAGTCCAAGGTATGTAAGGCCCGTTCTCCTTGGTGAGAATGAGGTCTTGGAAAGAATGTGGGTAAAACTATGGATTGGTTCAAGTGGAATTCCGTAACTACTTTGGGAAGGAATTTTGGATGTGTACGGAGAACCACTCTGTCATGTAGGAATTTTGTATAGGGTGAGTACGTGACAAGTGCTCACGAATGGCTATAAGGAAGATAGTCTTCCATGTGAGAAATTTAAGATCACAGGAATTTATGGGTTCAAAAGGAGAACGCATGAGTCTTGTTAAGACCAAATTCAGGTCCCATTCTGTGACAGGTGGCTGAATTGGTGGTTTAAGGTGAATTAAACCTCCCATAAATCTACTGACAAGAGGATGTATAGATATTGGTGCATCTCCCATCTTGTTATGGTAAGCTGAGATTGCACTTAAATGTACTCTTACAGATGATGTCTGGAGACCAGAATCTGAAAGATGGTATAAGTAGTCTAGTACAGAAGTTGTGGGGCAGGAGAAAGGGTCAATACTCTTTTGCATGCACCACACGGTAAACCTTTTACATTTCGAAGAATAATTCTTTCGTGTTGAAGGTTTACGTGAAGCTATAAGCACTTGAGATACATTGGTTGAAAGATTGAGTGGTTGTAAAATCAAGCTTTCAGCATCCATGCTGTCAGGAATAGGGATTGAAGGTTGGGAGGTCTTTAAGATCATGAGAGGTCTTGAACGAGTAGATGTGACTCGGTTATTTACACTTTCGAATAATAGAAAGACTAGGGGGCATTCCATGAAGTTAGCAAGTAACACATTTAAGACTAATCGGAGAAAATTCTTTTTCACTCAGCGCACAATAAAGCTCTGGAATTTGTTGCCAGAGGATGTGGTTAGTGCATTTAATGTAGCTGGGTTCAAAAAAGGTTTGGATAAGTTCTTGGAGGAGAAGTCCATTAATGGCTATTAATCAATTATACTTAGGGAATAGCCACTGCTATTAATTGCATCAGTAGCATGGGTGCTTCTTAGTGTTTGGGTAATTGCCAGGTTCTTGTGGCCTGGTTTTTGGCCTCTGTTGGAAACAGGATGCTGGGCTTGATGGACCCTTGGTCTGACCCAGCATGGCAATTTCTTATGTTCTTATGTTACAACCGACCCTGATCCTGAGTTATGAGAGTGGGAGCTACACCCAGGCGAATTGGTTCTCTGATCGAGAGGTCTAGAAGTGTGGGAAACCATACTTGTCGAGGCCAATACGGGGCTATGAGTATCATGGACCCCTTGTCCTGTTGTAGTTTCACTAGAGTTTTGGTTATGAGCGGTATTGGAGGATACTCGTATAGAAGGCCTGAGTTCCAAGGGCGAGCAAAAGCGTCCTTGGCTAGCTGGTGATTTTGTCTGTGCAGAGCGCATAATTTGTCCACTTTGTGATTCAGGCGTGATGCAAAGAGGTCTATTGTTGGTTGTCCCCAATGTTGAAATATCCTGGTCACTACTAAGGGATCCAGGGACCATTCGTGTGGTTAGAACTGACGACTGAGTCGATCTGCCACTGCGTTATTTATTTATTTTTTTATTTTGTGCTGCCACTAATGTGGCAGGCACAAAATAAAGGCACAGATAAGTGGCAGGCACGGAAGGTCAGTGATGTGCCTGCCACTTATCTGGCAGGCACATCACGTTGTGAATGCCTGCCAGATAAGTGGCCCGCAGAAACATTGAGTGTGTCAGGGCCCAGTCCCAAATCTGTGCAGCTTCTTGACAGAGGAGATACGAGCCCGTACCTCCCTGTTTGTTGATGTACCACATGGCTACTGTGTTGTCCGTTTGGATCAGTACAGTCTTGTGTAAAGGCAGTCCTTGTACGCATGCAGCGCATAACGTATAGCTCAAAGTTCCAGGAAATTGATTTGAAATGTTGCTTCGAGTTTTGTCCAAGTACCCTGGGTTTGGAGATTGTTTAGGTGAGCTCCCCAACCCAAGGTGGATGCATCTGTAGTTAAAGTTATCTGTGAGACTAGTTGTTGGAAGGGTAGGCCCTTGTGCAAGTTGTCCATGTTCGCCCACCAAAGTAGAGAGGAACGTAGCTGGTGGGTTACTTGAATTGGAGGAGACAGTGGTTGAATGGCTTGGATCCATTGTGATCTTAAAGTCCATTGAGTTACCCTCATGGCTAACCTTGCCATAGGAGTGACATGAACTGTGGAGGCCATGTGGCCTAGTAAGGTTAGAAACTGATGAGCTGTTGCTTATTTCTTTGAGTGAAGCGAGTTTGCCAATAGGGAAAGTGTGTCTGCTTGATTCCTGGGTAGAAAAGCTTTTGAAACTATGGTGTTCAATTCTGCTCCTATGAATTGGAGCAGGTGAGACGGAATGAGATGGGACTTTTGATAATTGATGAGAAAACCCATGGAGTGAAGTAGAGTAATTGTTCGACAGAGAAGCCAGAGCTCCTTGTTGAGATTGACTTCTGATGAGCCAGTCGTCTAAATAGGGAAAGACCTGGACACTTTCCTTGTGCAAGTGTGCTGCTATTACTGCCAGACATTTGGTGAATACTCTGGGAGCAGAGGCAAGTCCGAATGGTAGTACTCTATATTGGAAATGTTGATGACCCACCATGAAGTGCAGATACTTGCGACGAGGAGGGAATATTGGTATGTGAGCGTAACCGTCTTGAAGATCCAGAGAACAAAGCCAATCTCCTGTTTGAAGAAGTGGAAGCATGTTGCCTAGAGAAACCATCCTGAACTTTTCTTTCTTCAGAAATTTGTTGAGATTTCTGAGGTCTAGGATGGGATGTAGGCCTCTGGTTTACTTTGGAATGAGGAAATAGCAGGAATAGAATCCTCTGCCCTGCTGAGTCCGGGGCATCGGCTCTACAGCCCTGGCTCTCAGAAGGGTGGATAATTCTACTTGTAATTGGATTATGTGATTTTTGGTTAGAGGAAGAGGTCTTGGAGGAGAATCTCTTGGAGTTGAGAGGAAATTGAGTTGGTAACCTTGAGATATTATTGCAAGTACCCATTGGTCTGCTGTTATTTGTAGCCAATGGTTGTAGGAGGAGAATACTCGGCCTCCTACCGGAAGATCTGGTTGAGAATTGAAGAGATGGCTTTGGTCTCTGGAAAAAGCCTCAAAAGCCTGCAGCCGGTCCAGTCTGCGGCGGAGGTTGAAGCCTAGCCACCCTAGGTTGTTTGGGCTGAGGTCTTTGCTGCGGCCTAGTAGATCTGCCCCTTGATGCTGGAGGGTAATAACGCCTCTGTTGATAGAAGGGCCATCTAGATTCTTTTCTTGGAGGCCGGCGAGATGACTGGGTAGCAGAATCTTGTGGAACTAACGATAGTTGGCGCAGGGTTTCTGTGTGTTCTTTTAATTGTGCTACAGCATCTTGCACTTTAGAACCAAAAAGGTTGTCACCAATACATGGTAAGTCAACTAACTTTTCCTGGACTTCAGGCCTGAGGTCTGAGGCTTTAAGCCATGCCCAATGTCTCGCACTTATACCAGAGGCTGCTACCCTGGAGGCAGTTTCAAAACCATCATAAGCGGCTCGGACTTCGTGCTTGCCAGCTTCAAGTCCCTTGTGAATAATTGTTTGGGCTGCTTCCTGATATTGCTGTGGTAATGAAGTTGAAAATTCTTGCATTTGTTTCCACAGATTCCTTTGATAGTCATATATAACTGATATGATGAAATTCTCATATTTAACATGGCTCCTTGATACATTTTCCTACCCAGGGAATCCAAGAATCTATGATCCTTGCCTGGAGGCCTGGAGGAATGCGGCTTTATCCTTTTTGATTTCTTTTGTGCGGATTCCACAACCACCGATTGGTGTGAAAGCTGTGCTTTTTGGTAGCCAGGAACAGACTGTACCAAATAAGTAGTATCCACTCTTTTATTGATAGCCGGTACTGAGCATGGGTGCTCCCAGAGCCTATGCTGTAAGTCTAGGAGGACTTCATGGACAGGAATGGCTAATACTTGTTTTGGAGGATCCACAAATTGGAGGACCTCCAGTGTTTGCTGTTTAGCATCTTCCTCAGTTACCAGGGTGAAGGGTATGGTGTCCGCCATATCCTGAACAAAGTTTGAGAAGGATAAATCCTCCAGTGGAGATTTCTTCCTTTGTTCTGGAGGGGAAGGATCTGACATAAATCCTTCAGAGGAAGTGTCTGTATGCCCGTCATCCCATGTATCATATGGATCATCCTGATGTGGAGACATTGGAGAAGATCTTGGTGGATGAGGAAGTCCAGAAGGACCTGGCTGCGGATCATCTATAGGTATCCATCCAGGAATGTCTTCTTGTGGCTTGGATGGGAATGCACAGACGATTTCATCGAATTTCTTCATGAGAAGTTGGTACAGCGCAACTTCAGGATGTCCTGGAGCCCCAGGTGACATCGGCATCGATGGCATTGGGCCAGGCATCGGCGATGGAATCGGTGTCTGTATCGATGGTCGCCTCGGCATAGACTTAGGCTGTAGTGCCGGCATCGGTGCAGGCACTGGCGGGGTTGTCGGCATCAGTATCGGTGCGGGCACCGGCATCGGCAAGGGCGCTGGAATCGACATCTGTTGATCCTTTAAGGCCTGGAGCACCGCTTGACGGATGAAATCCAACAATTCCTGCATAACAGCTGGTGCAGGCAGAGCAGCTGTATGCGGTGGCGGTGTCAATGTTCCTTCCACAGAGCCCTGTGGAGATTCGACAACTAGTGCGTCTCCATGGGATGAAGGCCTCGGCGCCGGAGGTACTGATGTTTCCTGGATTCTGGGCCGTTTCGCGGTCGATTCCTCTGGGGAGAGAAGCACCTCTGGTATCGATGGGTGTCGGTGCTTCGAACGGTGTTCGGTCGCTGACTTCATCGATGCTATCGATGAGGTTGGCGATGGATGGTCTCCCGACCTTTCTGGACGACATTTTTTCAAAATTATGCGTTTTGAGATTCCGGCTGGAGACAATTTAGTCGATGTCGAGGAAGATGGCAGAAGTTGTAGATGGAATAAATGCTCCATTTTTTCTTGGCGGACCTTTCTTCTCTTCGTGGTCATTTCTGCACATTTAGGACATGTTGTTAAGTCGTGTTTTTTCCCCTAAACAAAGCACACACTCAAGGTGTGGGTCTGTAATGGACATTGTCCGATTACAGATGGGACATTTTTTAAATCCCGTGGCCATTTTAAACGTCGACAGCCGGTCGATGAAATGAGAAGAAAACGTGAGAGGAAAAAATTTTACTCAGAGTAAAAATGAGACAAAGATTTACTCACCAGCCAGTGGAAACCTGAGAGATCCCAATGTGGGAGAAAATGAATGTGAAATGTGACTTTTAGTCAGACAAAAACCTGTGAGGAAACTCACAAAGGCTCCTGCTCCACGATGCCTACAGCAGCACGGAAAAACGAAGACTGAAGAGAGACCCCTGTGGCAGAGAATATCATGGCATGCTGGGTATGCTCAGTGGCCTCACAGGGCCAGTCAAAAGTTTCTAGAAACTTTGACAAACTTTTCCACAATAGGGCTCCATCAATGATGTCACCCATATGTGAGGACTAGCATCCTGCTTGTCCTGGGATAAAATGTAGGTAATAATCTTCACAGACTATCTTTAGAATCCAACAGTCCATAGTGATGAGTGACCACAAAATGTGAAAATGTTGCAGTCTTCCCTCCACTGGAAGTCTCCAAAGAAAAAGAATGGCCTCGACAATGATAATCAAAACTGAGGACCACATTTTTGCATACACTATTAGGTAGACCTCTGCTGAATCTTATTCCTGGGATGAGGTCTTACATAGTAACATAGTAATGATGGGAGGAAAGGATAAAATGGCCCATCAGGTCTGCCCAGCATGTTTTTTATGGCAGTAACTGTCACTCTGTGCCGGTTACCCCCAAGACTTGTTAAGGGTAGTGATATTTATAATCAAACCAAGCAACTATCAAACATATAACAAAATTACTGCTAGTAACATTCTACAGGGTGAGCAGCCTTCTTGATAATTCAGATAATGCTGTTTGAACATGCTTTGCTTTTGGACTTGGACACAGAAGTAATCCTGGGCTTTTTCCCTAATGTCTGCATTTCAGTACCCTGGACCATAAAAGTCAGAGCCCAGCACTGACTGACTCCAATTTCCCTTTTCCCCCCACTGCTGTCAAAGTGGACAGCGATGTTACAATTGCATCAAAAGCATCAAGGCTAATTGGTCTTCAAATGGGAAAGTATCTCCTAAATATTTGCTCTATGCCACAACTTAGCCATGAATTTGTCTCCTGGTCACTCCAAGCCTTATATTAAGGGTAATGCCTGCCTCTCTGTGCAGGTTATCCCAATCTGAAATGTTACACCTAAAGTTAATATAAGTTACCCTATATCTTCATTTCCATCCTCAAGCCTCTAGGGATCCACAGTACTTATCCCATGCCCTTTTGAATTCCATTATTGTTTTAGTCTTCACCACTCTTCTGGGATGGGACTCCAGGCATCCATCTTCTCTGTGAAGAAATATTTTCTGAAGTTAGTTCTTAGTCGTCCCCCTTGGAGTTTCATATTGTGACCCCCTTGTGCTACAGTTTTTTTTCCCCAATGGAAACTATTTGATGTCTGTGCATCATTAAAGCCTTTCAGGTATCTGAAGGTCTGTATCATATCTCCTCTCCTCATATATATATATATATATATATATATATATACACATATATATATATATATACACATATATATATATACATACAGAGAGAGAGAGAGAGAGAGAGAGAGAGAGAGACAGACACACACACATATATATATATATATCCTTCAGCCTCTCCTCTTGTAACTTCCAATATAAATCCCAAAGCATTTTGGTCGCCCTTCTCTGGACTACCTACATCCTTGTCTATCTGCCATGGTTTCACCTGCTGTGAAGCCTCACCGTGCCCTGGTTCTGCCTGCTGTGACGCCTCTCCACAAGCAGAAGCCTCCAGCAAGTTTCACTTACAGTTCTTCCAGTCACATCCTCACTGATCACACCACGCCTCAACCTCAATCCTATTTAGACCAGCCTGCTTAATACCTCTGCGCCTCTTCATTGAGGAACCTCAACTCTCTGACCTGGCCACTCTTACTTGGTTATCCTGTCTTGCCTTGAGCCTAACAAGGCCTCCTGCCTTGCCTGGTGGCCTCTCTTGGCATCTTGCCTTTCTTTGTGACCTCCCAAGCCTTCTTGCCTTGCTTTGTGACTCCCCTGGGCCTCCTTGCCTTGCATTGTGGTCCCCTGGGAATCTCTGCCTTATCTTACAGCCTCTGGGCCTGCTAGGTTCTCCTGGCCAGCCTTATGCCCTGTTGGGCTTCCCTGTTTACTGTTGACTATTCTATCTAGTCCAGTCCTGTCCTCGTTCCTGTCTTTGCCGCGTATCCTGTTATCCAGGCCCAGCCAGTCCCAGTACTCTCTCTGTGTCTGTATCCAGCCCCCACATTCAGTCTGTGACTGTACCCAACCCCGGCTGGTTCCTGCATTCAATCTGTTTGTATCCAGCACCAGCCAGTCCCTGCATTCAGTCTATGTCTATATCCAGTCCCAGTTAGTCCCTGCATTTCATCTATGCCTGTATCCAGCCCCAGCAGTTCCAGCATTCAGTCTGTATCTGTATCAAGCCCCAGTCCATACTCTCTGTCCAGCTTTCAGTTGGTACCTGTGTCCAGCTTCCAGCCTGCACCATAATGTACAGCCAGAGACAAGCCCTACCAGCCCCCATAACCCAAGGGCTCAGCCTGCAGGGGAAGGAGTTGGATAGGCAAAAAAACAGTTGCAGTCCTGCCCTGCAATCTTGTGCTGCCTCTGTGGGGGTGCTCCCACGATCTATTACTGAATCCTTTTGGAGATATGGTTTCAAGAACTGAACACAGTACTTTGAGTGAGGCCTCATTAAGGGCATTATCAACTCTTTTTTCTTACTGGTTATTCCTCTCTCTATGCATTCCAGCAACCCCCTTGGCTTTAGCCACTGCCTTGTCCCATTGCTTTGATGCCTTCAGATTTCAAGGCATTATCACCACCAAGGTCTTTTTCATGGTCTGTACACATAAGTATTTACATAGGTATTTCACCCCCTATTGCATATGATTCAATTGGATTACTGCACACCAAGTACATGACACTGCAATTCCTGACATTAAAACCTAGTTGCCAAACCTTTGACCACTCTTCAAGCTTTCTTAAATCATTTTTTCATTCTCCCTACTCCTTCAGGTGTGTCCATTCTGTTGCAGATCTTAGATCATTTGCAAAAAGACAAACTTTTCTGTCTAACTCCACTGTAATATCACTCACAAAGACATTAAACAGAACCAGTCCCAAAACTATCCTTGAGGGACTCAACTTAACACAGATTTCTCTATACATGGCATTACCTACTGTCTCCTGTCAGTTAACTAGTTTATAATCCATGCCACCATATTGGCACCCACTCCTAAGCTTCTCACTTTATTTATGAGCCTCCTATGTAGGACCATATCAAAAGCTTTGCTAAAATCTAAGTAAATCACACTAAGTGCTCTTCCTTGATCTAATTCTATAGTCACCCAATCAAAAAAAAAATCAATCAGATTCGTCTGTTGAAACCATGTTGCCTCGTGTCAAGCAATCCCCCAGATTGTAGATAATTGACTATCCTATCTTTCAGCAGAGTCTCCATTCATTTTCCCACCACTGAGGTAAGGCTAACTGGGCTATAGTTTCCAGCCTCCTACCTGCTACCATTTTTGTGAAGCGGGACCACAATTGCTCTTCTACAATCTAGTGGATCTACTCTCGCTTCCAAGGATGTATTAAACAGGAATTTCAGAGGACCCGCCAGCACATCTGAGCTCCCTTAGTATCCTGGGATATACCTCATCTGGCCCCAAGGCCTTGTCCACTTTCAGTTTTCCTAGTTCTTCCCATACATTCTCTTCTGTAAATGGGGTTGCGTGTACCCCATTCAAATTTGCGATTTTTCCAAGCAATGGTTCTTCTCCAGGGTTTTCTTTAGTGAACAGCAAACAGAAGCATTTAATATTTCTATTTCTTCATCTGTTACGCGCCCTGCCGGCGGTCGTCCCACCCATGGGACCGCTCATCTTCAGGGTCATCCAGCAGGCTCCGGTACTGTCTCCCTCGAGAGCCCGGGTAGGCCCCATGCCGGGCCTCGGCGTCCCAACAGTTAGCCAAGCCCCTGCGCGTGCGGACCAGCCGCCCTGATATGGGTTTGAGGGCGGGTCCTAGTTCCACGGTGCACCATGATTGAAGGGAAGTTAAAAGGAAGTTCCTGGCCTCACTTCCTTGCCTTGGCAATTGGGTTGGTTTGTTCCTGAGATTACCCTTGCTCGTATATCTGCTTGCCTGTTCCTAGTCTCGTTCCAGGATCCTTCTGTTCCAGTTCTGTTCCTGCTTGTACCTGCTTCCTTGCCCTGCTTGTTCCAGTGTTCATTGTTTGTCTCCCTGGTCTCACCCCGGACTGACTTTTGGTAAAGATCAAAGCCTGTTCCTAACTCGTCTGCCTGCCTGCCAAAGACCACAGCCTGTTCCTGACCTGCCAGCCCACGACCACAGCCTGTTCTTGACCTTGCCTGACCTCTGGATCTTGACCCTTGCTTCGTTGACCACTCCTTGGACTGATTCCTGGACTTTGACCTTGCTCATCTGTCCTTGCTTGATTCTGGCTCTGTCCCTAGCCTTGTCATTTCCAACGCTCTTCTGGTTCTCTTATCTTCAACCTGTTACCAGCCTAGAACTCGATAGCGCTCCTCCTGCCTCTGTGGGCACGCCGGACTCTAACTCTCCCAGGAGACCCTGCGAGGCCCACCTAAGTCCCAGCGGCCCGGGTCCCTACGGGCTCCTCCCGGGGGGACCACGGGCTTCCAGTGGTGAAGTTCAACACTGCCTCTGTCTCCTCTCCTGCTCCGCCCCCTGTGGTCGGTTCCCGCATCGCCACGGGCCAGGGGTCCACCCCCAAGCGCAACATCATCTCCCTCCACACATTGCTCCTTGACTCCTTTCAATTTTACAATACCACCTCTGACATTCCTCCTCTCAGTAATAAATCTGAAAAATGTTCTCTCTCCTTGCTTAATCTCTTAGGCATTCTTTTCTTCCACCTGACATTTTGCTTTCCTACTTTCTTTCCATCCTCTCCTTCAACTTAACCAGACACTCGTTCTTGTTCTCTTTTTTGAATCTCTTGTATTTCTTGAACTCTTGATCTTTTAGCCTTTGTTTAGCTACCTCCTTTGAGAACCAAATAGGTTATCTTACGTTTGCTTACTTTTCTCACATAGAGATTAGTAATAGCTTTTAATTTTTTCCTCTGTTGATCCACTTCTCCCAGTCTCCTAGTTCCTCCTTAAAAGTATGTCCCCATTTTACAAAAGCCTGTAGTTTTGAAATCCAATACTTGGATCTTAGAGTAAATTTTCTCCCTCCTGGCTGATACATCAAACCATGTCATCTGAGGATCAATGGTGCTCAGGTGAGCACCTTCTTGGACAATAGAGACATTATCTCCTTTTGTAAGCAGTAGGTTGAATATCACTTTCCCCCTCATGGTTTGCATAACCACTTGTTTGAGCATAGCCCTTTAAAGGAAATTCATATTTGGATTCTTATATCTATGTCTTATTTGCTTTTGTAGTTGTATCTGTGTTTACTGTCTGTTTGCTTTTGTAGTTGTATCTGTGTTTACTGTCTATAATAAGGATAAGGTTGATATCATCTGCAAGAATAGTAATATTTTTTTCTGAAAGGTTGATTTTGGAATTTTTGTGAAGACTATACCATACTAGCTAGGGAATTATGTACAGTACTTGAGTGTAAACCACTTTGAAGTAGCTGAAAGGCAGAATAAAAATCAAATAAAAACTGTTAATGTTTGTAAAGTGAAGCAAAGATTTTTCATCATATCTACAGTTTTTTACTTTGTCACCAAAATGATTTTCTCCTATGCATGGGGCATCAGCTAATCTAGCAGGCTTATCTTCTCATAGGCCTGACAGTTTTTAGCCATGGAAGTCTTCTGGAAACTATTGCTAACCTGGATTATATATCAAATGCATCATAGATTGATTTAATTAAATGTTTTGCATACTCTTCTACATCTTTTACATGTGTGGTGTAAATCTTTTACTCTTTTACATATGTGGTATAAATCTATCTTGAATGCCTGATGACAGAGCTGCTGACATATCATTGATTTCAAAATATTGTACAAATATTGAACCATTTGAAACTGATGTACTGAAAACCTCAACTGTAGCATTGCTGATTTGGAACATTTTTACCTGCAGTATCCAATAATTTGGCATCTTTTGCAGGAGATGTGCTAGAATCTCAAAAAAGATATAGTTACGATGGAGAAGATACAGAGAAGGGCAACCAAAATTATAAAGGGGATGGAACAGCTCCCCTATGAGGAAAGGCTGAAGAGGTTAGGGCTGTTCAGCTTGGAGAAGAGACAGCTGAGGGGGGATATGATAGAGGTCTTTAAGATCATGAGAGGTCTTGAACGAGTAGATGTGAATCGATTATTTACACTTTCAGATAATAGAAGGACTAGGGGCATTCCATGAAGTTAGCAAGTAGCACATTTAAGACTAATCGAAGAAAATTCTTTCACTCAACACAAGCTCTGGAATTTGTTGCCAGAGGATGTGGTTAGTGCAGCTGGATTCAAAAAAGGTTTGGATAAGTTCTTGGAGGAGAGGTCCATTAACTGCTATTAATCAAGTTTACTTAGGGAATAGCCACTGCTATTAATTGCATCAGTAGCATGGAATCTTCTTGGTGTTTGGGTAATTGCCAGGTTCTTGTGACCTGGTTTGGCCTCTGTTGGAAACAGGATGCTGGGCTTGATGGACCCTTGGTCTGACCCAGCAGGGCAATTTCTTATGTTCTTAATGTGTTTTAATCTTCTCTGCTATCTTTAAGATCACTTCCAAGACCACAGAGTCATGAGGGAGTTGAATTTTCCTTTGCCTTTGTCATTGTTGAACTTTGTATCTTAAGTCTTTGTATCTTAAGTATGGCAGAAAATAAAATGATTTTTCCTACAAAGATATGCAATAGTATTAGTATACAACAATGTAATCATGAAAAACATTTAGAATTGTTTATTGAGAAAACATTCATGTCTAGGTCGTAAAATCCAAACTCTTCTAATACTTGCTGATAATCTAAGTCAACAATTATGGCGTCCTGAGCTTGGATCCGCCATTTTATACAAACTTATTATACCATTTTGAGAAATGGAAATGGACCAATAAAAATCGGGTGTGTGATTGCATTAGCCACTCGTTCTGAGATGTATATCACAAAGGAACCAAAAGATACTGCCCACTTCAATATGTCAATTATTTAAAAACAAGAGAATGAAATGTAGGCCTTTTAACGTCAAGACCCATTAAAACATGTTTACGTGAACAATGCAGTAGATTGCATACTAAGAAATTAGATGCTCCAATAATTAAATGTTGTGTACAACATCAGCATACGTTTGAGCAACTGTGTTGGACTATCGTGGAAACTGTTGTTCCTTTCAACCGAGGTGATATTAAATCCATATTGAATTATCAAGAACAACGATGGATCTTTAATCTTTCCTCTGTTTTTCCATTAGCCATGAATGACAGTGTAGAATAGATTTCCTTGTTATGATTGAATTTTTTAAAAGGTCTATGTTTCATTCTATTGGTCTTAAATAAATGACACTGAAATGGGCAGTATCTTTTCACTACTATTTATCTTTATGAATTTCCAATTGGTTCCTTTGTGAGATACATCTCAGAATGATTGGCTAAAGCAATCACACCCCCAATTTTTTTTGGTTCATTTCCATCTTTCAAAACGGTATAAATAAGGTTGTATAAAATGGTGGATCCAAGCTCAGGACGCCATAACTGTTGACTTAGATTATCAGCAAGTATTAGAAGAGTTTGGATTTTATGACCTAGACATGTATGTTTTCTCAGGAAACAATACTAAATGTTTTTTTATGATTACATCATTATATACTAATACTACTGCATATCTTTGTAGGAAAAATAATTATATTTTCTGCCATATTTATAGCCCTGAGGAAGGAGGACTTTTGAAACACGAGTCATGTCAGGCTTTTCATTTGGCATATTACAAAGAAATCTTCGATGCAATCTTTTGAGATAAGTGTCTATGGCAATTTATATTTCAAACTATTTTAAATGCAAAAATAAGAACATGGTTAAAAAATATATATGAGCAATTATTAAAAAGGTTGGGCATCTATCACCTTTGTGGTTAAGAGAATAAATTAATATTTCTCCAACCATATGTAAGTGATTTATTGTTAAGACCATTCATTTGTTATGAAGGTCTCTCAAATGATGGCACCCTTAAGAGTCTTGGAACATGTGGTTTTTGGTTTATTTAACTGATTTGCAGGACATGGTTATGTAATTCTTACAGTCGGGTTTGTTTTCTTAACTATTTTATTTCCCTTTGATAGAGATTATTCCACTAGGACTTGGCACCCTATCTGTATTTAATAAGTAATACATTTATTGCTATATATTACTTTTTTTGTAATATTGTCTTCCTTGTTTATTACCCTTGTTTCTGAAGAGCAGATTTTGCTTGATCTTGTATTATGAAAATGATATAAAGAGTAAAATACAAACAAACCATGAAATGTAAAAAAATATGGCGATAGCTGAGAAAGTAAAAAATATTCTCAGCTTTGGTAGAAGAAAAATAACTGAGGAGACTCATGAGGCAAGGACTGCACGGGAACACCCCTGCATGCTGAGAAAGATTACTAGGTATTTCTGAGCTCTGGAGAGAGCATGTTGCGTGTCAGCACAGTGCATTGACATCACTCCACTTGTGTAGCTAGATTCGTCCTGCTTGTCCATGGAGAAAAATCATATTGCTTCTATCGATCCATAGTGTGTCTGCATTTTGAGTACTGTTTGCAGTTCTGGTCGCCCCTTCTCAAAAAAAAGCAAAGCAAAACTAGAAAAGGTGCAAGAAAAGGGCAACAAAAATGTTAAAGGGATGGAATGTCTCCCCTAAAATGAAAGCTTATGCAAATTAGTGCTTTTCAGCTTGGAAAAGAGATGGCTGAGAGGGGACATAACAGAAGTTTATAAATTAATGAGTAGGGTAGAATGGGTAAATAAAGGATAATTATTTACCCTTTCAAAAATACTAAATCAAGAGAATACCTCAATGAAAATTACAACCAACACATTTAAAACAAATTATGGAAAGATCTTTTTTACTCAACACAGAATCAGGCTGTAGAATCTGTTGCCAGAGGACCTGATCAAGGCAATTAGCATAGTGGGGTTTAAAAGAGGTTTGGACCAATTCCAGGAGGAAAAGACCATAATTAGGCAGGTAGACTAAGGAAAGCCACTGCTAACCCCGGGAATGAGCAACAAGAAATAAATCTATGTTTTTGGGATCTACTGGTACTTGTGATTTGGACTAGCTATGAGAAAGATGCTGGGATTGACAGATCTTAGTCTAACCCTTAATCTTACATTCTTATGTTCTAATTTTTACATTATCATATATAAATGTTGATCACTCAGAAGTCTTACAATAGCAAAATACTTTGAAATCAATAAAATACATACACCGTACAGGGCTAAACAAAACATCACACAGCCACACATACAATCGTACAAAATGATCCCAAATGCAAATATTCTCAAAATTCAAAAGGACAATATTGTCAACAAAACCACATCCCCAATCTTATGCGCAAAAGGTCCATGCTTTAAAGGCACATTATTTGAAGTTCTAAAATTTAAAAGTCTTTTTTCAATAATAAGCTTATTAATATTTATGAAGCTTTCAACAATTCCTTCTCATCAAAAATAGAAAATGATCTCCAACAATTGAGTTGATGTTTATAAAGTCCTTTCAATTGGAATTCATACCATCTCCATAATTCTATAAAGATGTTTTGATAAAGCTGGATCATACAGTCATGAGGAGTGTAGAAAGAATGAAGGTTCTTCAACACTTGGAAGATATTTCAATTCAATTTATTAAATAGGCAGCTCCTTATGTACAAATAAACAAAGTTAACAGTCTGTCGCCAAGGACCCCTGACACGGACCTCGTGTTTCGCCCAAAGGCTGTGTCAGGAGGGACAGCACCATTAATAGTAAACACTCTTCAGCTGGATGAAAGCATTAACTGGTTCCATAACTGGTCCTCAGTTATGGAACTCCATCCCCCCCGATCTCAGACAAGAGCCCTGCCTCCCAACCTTTAGGAAAAGACTTAAGACTTGGCTGTTTAAGCAAGCTTTCCCAGACTCCAATTAATGCTCTTATCCAGCTACATACATTACAAAGTCAGCTCAATTTCAACTCTTTGTAAATATTTTTGCCGTTATTAACCTTTTCCTTTATTTCTCTCTTCTCCCAGTTCAACAGTCCTTGTTATTTGTAACTGCTTTCTTCTGCACCATAGTTACAGTTTGATGTCTATATTGCACCCCTGTTTAAATGTAAACCAGCATGATGTGATTGTATCATGAATGCCGGTATATAAAAACCTTAAATAAATAAAATAAATTATAACATCCAAGTGTTGAAGAACCTTTATTTTTTACACACGCCTCCTGACTGTACGATACTATTTTGAGTGTGGTTCCCCACTCCAATGATTGCGTTTGGAATTGATAAAGCTGGAAACATTCATCTAGACTGGAGGAAGTAAATTTTCAAAAAGTCTTTCAAAAGGGTACAGATCACCCACAAATCAGTTGAAAACACTACAGGGGGTTTTGGTTAAGTCCATTGCTGCCCCCAAAGAAGCCATACATCCGAAACATGTTGGGCTGATTATTTACAACCAATTTGTAAATTGATTTACATATTAATCTAATTTTGGAACTTCAGATAATGTGCCTTTAAAGCATGGACTTTTTGCACATAAGATTGGGGATGTAGTTTTGTTGACAATATTGTCCTCGAATTTTGAGAATATTTGTGGGTGGGATCATATATATATATATCCATCCTTACATAATGATCCCACCCACAAATATTCTCAAAATTCAAAAGGACAATTGTTGAGGCTGGGATTAGTGGACCCTTGGGCCGGCCGTGCGGATGAAGATTAGATGAGAAGAGAACTCTGCTGAGATTATACTGCCGGGTGGCAGCAAGGAACCAGGAGACCAATCAGGAGCTTCACCACTGGAAGCCTGCGATCCCTCTGGGAGAAGCCCGTGAGGATCCGGGACGCTGGGACTTAGGAGTGGTCTCCCATAGCAGAAGTCCAACAGAGTGGAGAACAGTCAGAGGATTTGAACTGGCAGCAGGCAAAAGAAACAGACTACGAACCAAAACAGGAACCAGAAAGTCAGTCAGTCCGTCTGAGGGCTGGAAAGCAGGAACTGAAGTGGAGACTGGAACTGGCAAGTAAGCAGGATCAGGAGTGGAAGCTGGAACAGAAGAGCAAGCAAGATCTGGAGCGGAGGCTGGAACAGGCGAGCAAACTGAATCTGAAGTACAGGACCAAGGACAGCAACAGTCACTCCTTTGAAAGAACACTGTTTCAAAGCAACGACTTAAGTCAGACGCCGGATTAAAATATTCTGCTGACGTCTGACGTCATCTCGGCATCCGGCCTTGATTTCATTCCCCTGCACTTCCAACTGCCTCCCCTTGTGTCTGCGCGCGCCTAAGAGGGGGGGGGGGGTGGAGCTCTGAGACGCTGCCGTGGAGAGGACCAAGAAGGCCTGAAAAACAATCGTGAAACCCCAGAGCGGAGGAAGGTAAGAACCCAGTCGCAAGTCCAGTGACCAGGACTGCAACAGTACCTCCCTCTTACGTCCCCTCCTCGGAGGCCCCAGCTTACCAGGATAGTCCGTGTGGAACTGCTGCAGAAGGGCCTTGTCCAAAATGTTACTAGCTGGTTTCCAGGTATTCTGCTCAGGACCACATCCCTCCCAGGACAACAAATACTCCCACCGTCGATGGTGGAAGCGTACGTCTAATACTTCTCGCACCTGGTATGTTGTCTGAGCTGAAACAAGAGTTTCTTTAGGATCTAATGGTTTGCAATGAAACTTGGAAAGAATCAAAGGTTTAAGTAATGGTACGTGAAATACATTATGAATTTACAACGTAGTGGGAAGACCTAGGCGATAAGATACCATCCCCACTCTCTCTGCCACTTTGAAGGGACCACAGAATTTAGGAACCAGACGTCAAGACGGTAACTGAAGATGGATATTCTTGGTGCTTAACCAGACCTTATCACCTGGTAGGAACACTGGAGCTGGTCGGCGATGTCGATCAGTACACTTCTTTGCAGTGGCTGCAGCACTTAGCAATTTCTTCTGAATTGAGCTCCAAAGAGCATGGAGCTGTTGTGCAGTTTAACTGGGCTGCCGGAGATGGAATGGTTACAGGAAGAGGTAATGGTGGTTTGAGTTGCATTCCATAAACTAATTGAAAGAGAGACTTCTCGGTTGCGGAATGAGTGTGATTATTATACGAAAATTCTGCCCAAGGTAATAATGTTACTCAATTACCTTGTCTTTCAGTTGTAAAAGTTCGGAGAAAGGTCTTTAAAGAGTGATTCATTTGTTCAGTTTGTCCATTACTTTGAGGGTGGAAGACAGTGGTAAAATTTAACTGGACTCCAAATTTTTTACATAGCGCCTTCCAGTATCTGGCTGTAAACTGCGTTCCTCTGTCTGAAACAATACTCCTAGGCAGACCATGAATCCGGAAGATATGTTCTGTGAAGAGTCGGGGGCTAACTCTGGCGCTGAAGGGAGTTTGGGAAGTGGAACGAAATGAGCCATTTTTGAAAAGCGGTCCACTGTGACCCAAATGACCAGCTTTCCTTCAGAAGGTGGTAATTCAACCACAAAATCTGTGGCTAAGTGTGTCCAAGGTTCCACGGGTATAGGCAAAGGTTGAAGAAGTCCCCATGGTTGACCTGGTAAAGGCTTCTGTTTTGCACAGGTAGGACAGGAGCTGACATAAGTACAAACATCCTGTTTCATACGAGGCCACCAATAATAGAGGGACAGAAGCTCCAATGTTCTTTTTTGACCAGCATGTCCACTGGTGAGGGAATCATGAGCCCATGCAAGTACTTTCCTTTGTAAGCGACATGGAACCACCATCTTGCTCCCAGGACTTATGTCTTAACTCTCACTGGATCCAGGATGTACTGTGGTGTCTTCTCCAACTCCTCTTGTTCGGTAGTATGTGACAATGCGTCCGCCTGTATAGTCTTTGTTGCCGGTCTATAGCAAAGAAAGAAGTCAAAGCGAGTGAAGAAAAGGGACCAGCGAGCCTGTCTGGGATTTAGTCGCTGAGCACAACATAAAAACTCTAAGTTCTTGTGATCTGTGTAGACAGTAACAGGATGTAGCGCTCCCTCCAGCCATTGTCTCCACTCTTTGAAGGCCAATTTGATAGCTAAAAGTTCCTTGTCTCCAATACTGTAGTTTTGTTCTGCTGCAGAGAATTTCTTGAAGAAGTATGAGCAGGGAAGCAACTTCCCTTTACTGGAGGTTTGACTGAGAACTGCCCCTACTGCGATGTTAGATGCATCTACCTCCACAATAAAGGGGCGCTGAGGATCCGGATGGTGTAAACAAGTGTCTAGCAAAAATGCCTTTAAATTCTCGAATGCTTGGCAGGCGGCTTTGGGCCACACTCTGGCATCAGCCCCTTTCTTAGTAAGGGCTGTGAGTGGTGCGACTTTGACAGAATAATGAAGAATAAATTGTCTATAAAAAATTTCAAATCACAAAAAGCGCTGTAGGGCTTTTATTCCCATTGGACGGGGCCATTCCTTAATGGCAGAAACCTTGTCTGGATCCATATAGAACCCTGAAGAGGAAACAATGTAGCCCAAAAAAGGGAGTGATTCCCGTTCAAACAGGCATTTTTCTAATTTTGCGTAAAGGTGATTGTCTTTAAGGATCTGTAGCACCTGTCTTACGTGTTGTCGATGAGTATCCAAATCCTGGGAATATATCAAAACATCATCCAGATATACAATAACTGATGAATGCAGCATCTCACATGGTACCTCATTCATCAGGTTTTGAAAAACTGCCAGAGCATTACATAAGCCAAAAGGCATAACCAGATACTCATAATGCCCATCTCTAGTATTGAAGGCAGTTTTCCATTCGTCCCCAGGGCGAATTCGAACAAGGCTGTAAGCACTGCGAAGGTCGAGCTTAATAAATACTTTAGCCCCCTGTAACCTGTCTAGAAGTTCGGGTATCAAGGGTAAAGGATAACGATCCCATCAAGAGATGGCATTTAAGCCCCTGTAGACAATACATGGCCTCAAAGATCCGTCCTTTTTCCCCAACGAAGAAAAACCCCGCATCAGCAGGTGACTTGGATGGACAGATGAATCCTCTGGCAAGGTTTTCAGTAATGTATTTAGACATGGCTTGGGTCTCTGGAAGAGATAGCAGATATACCCGTCCACGAGGAGTGCTGGTTCCGGGCAGCAAATCAATTGCACAATCGCACGGACGATGCTGTGGCAGGATCTCTGCTTTCTCTTTAGAAAATACTTCAGAGAATTCTGCATACTGTGCCGGTGGTGATATAACAGCATTCATTATGGCTACACTGGCCCGTAACAGAGGGGCCAAGCAATTTGAAAAACAGTAAGAACTCCATCTTGCCACTTGTAAAGTGTCCCAATGAATAACCAGAGAGTGTTGTTGCAGCCAGGGTAAGCCTAATACTATAGGATGTACTGCTTTTTCCAAGACTAGAAAGGAAATCTTCTTAAAATGAAGTACTCCAGTCTGGAGTGTGATGGGAACAGTGGAGACCGAGATACTTCCTGGCAGTAAAGTGCCCCGAATGGAGGTGATCCGAAGTGGAGGATCATGAGGAAGAACCGGTAAGGAAGTTGTTGTACCAAATTAGATAGGATAAAGTTCCCTCCTGCTCCGGAGTCAATGAAAGCAAGTGTGGAAAAAGACCCTCCAGAGTACTCTAGGGTCACTGGGACGGTACATTGAGGAGCAGAATTAACACAGCCTAGGAACAGCTCCCCTGTGGCACCTAGGCTTTGGCATTTTCCGAACGCTCCTTACATTGGGCCAGGAAGTGACCTTTGCTGCCACAGTACAGAGACCAAAAGTGCGACGTCGTCGTCTCTCCTCTGCAGTCAAAGGAGTTCTTCCCAGCTGCATAGGTTCCTCTGCAAGAGGCTCAGAATGAGAAGTCGAATGTGAAGGAGACATTAGAGGCCTAGAAAAAGCGGGAGCCAATTGTCTCCATAGTGGACGACCCTCTTTAGCCCTTTGCTGCAAACGGCGGTCAATTCGCCCAGCCAACTCAAACTGTTTAGGTCATCTGGAAGATCTCTTGCTGCCAGTTCATCCTTGATGCATGCGGATAGTCCTTCCAGAAAAATACCACACAAGCTGTCCTCTCGCCAGCCTACCTCCGTGGCCAACGTGCGAAACTCTATTGCATAATCAGCTAAAGACCGTGGACCCTATCGCAGCTGTAAAAGTTCCGAAGTAGCAGTAGCCTGACGTGCAGGCTCATCGAACACCTATTTGAAGTTTAACACAAATTGCTGAAGATTATTCAACAGAGGGTCATTGCGCTCCCACATTGGTGAAGCCCAGCTTAACGCTTTTCCATCCAATAAGGACAGGATGTAAGCCACCTTCACTGAATCAAAGGGAACTGATGTGGTAGAAGTGAAAATCTTATATAACACTGGTTAAAAAATCCTTGACAACCTTTGGCCTCGCCTGAATAGCGAGGCGGAGCTGGTAACTGAGTGGATGTAGTAGACCCCAGAACGTGGACTGGAAGATGCACTGGAGGCGTCTCCGGAGGAGTGGCATCCAAATGGTTGGCCAACCTTTCGACGGTAGCTGTCAGAACGTCCAGACAGTGTTGCTGTTGTTGCAGACGTTGTGCCATTCCTGGAATGGCCTGGAGTCCGGAAATATCCGCCGGATCCATGGCTGTGAAAACTGTTGAGGCTGGGATTAGAGGATCCTTGGGCTGGCCGTGCGGATGAAGATTAGATGAGAAGAGAACTCCACTGAATTGATACAGCCGGGAGGCAGCAAGGAACCAAGAGACCAATCAGGAGCTTTGCCACTGGAAGCCTGCGATCCCTCCGGGAGAAGCCCGTGAGGATCCGGGACGCTGGGACTTAGGAGTGGTCTCCCGTAGCAGAAGTCCAACAGAGTGGAGTACAGTCAGAGGATTTAAACTGGCAGCAGGCAAAAGAAACAGTCTACAAACCAAAACAGGAACCAGAAAGTCAGTCAGTCCGAGGGCTGGAAAGCAGGAACTGAAGTGGAGACTGGAACTGGCAAGGAAGCAGGATCAGGAGTGGAAGCTGGAACAGAAGAGCAAGCAAGATCTGGAGCGGAGGCTGGAACAGGCGAGCAAACTGAATCTGAAGTACAAGACCAGGGACAGCAACAGTCACTCCTTTGAAAGAACACTGTTGCAAAGCAATGACTTCAGTCAGATGCCGGATTAAAATATTCTGCTGACGTCATCTCAGCACCCGGCCTCGATTTCATTCCTCTATACTTCCAACTGCCTTCCCTTGTGTCTGCGCGTGCCTAAGGGGGGCGGAGCTCTGAGACGCTGCCGCGGAGAGGACTGAGAAGGCCTGAAAAACAATCGTGGGACCCCAGAGCAGAGGAAGGCAAGAACCCGGTCACGTCCAGCGACCGGGAGTGCAACAACAATATTATCAACAAAACTACATCCCCAATCTTATGTGCAAAAAGTCCTTGCTTTAAAGGCACGTTGATATCTGAAGTTCCAAAATTAGAGTCTTTTCTCAATAACAAGCTTATTAATATGTAAATCAATTTATAAATTGGTTGTAAATAATCAGCCCAACATGTTTCGGATGTATGGCTTCTTCGGGGGCATCAACGGACTTAACCAAAACTCCCTGTAGTGTTTTCAACTGATTTGTGGGTGATCTGTACCCTTTTGAAAGACTTTTTGAAAATGTACTTCCTCTAGCCTAGATGAATGTTTCCAGCTTTATCAATTCCAAATGCATATGATTGTATGTGTAGCTATGTGATTGTGTGATGGTTTGGTGGACCCTGCGCAGTATAAATATTTTATTGATATCAAAGTATTTTGCTATTGTGAGACGAGAAATCAATATTTGTATGTGATAATGTGTATATTATTTGAGTATATTTGTATGAACATACATGGTAATTGTTGAAGGCTGAAATAAAAAAGTATTTTATATATATTTATGAATTGTACCATACATTCCTTTTGTGGGATATTATATAATTGTTTATATATATGGATACTTCTGGTTATTTTTTTTAATTTTTATATTAACATGTAAAATGTATTTGAATTTCAGGAAAACCATTATGACTTACTGATTTGCTTCTCTTTTTCTTTTTTTCTTTTGAGAATGTTTTTCATTTTCAATTGAAATTCCATCATCTTCATTTTCAGAACTAAATAGAAAAACATGTACTCATAATTTTGACACTTTCAATTTGAGACAGATTTATTATTAAGATGACTTAATTATGAATGTATATGAAAGATGAACAAATGGACAGCTAACAGGGATGAAGCCTGACTGGCACTTTAGCTCACATTACAAACGTGTGCTAACTTACCCCCGTTTAGTGTCAGACCTAAATAAATTAAGTCAACTGTATTATGTGCATAAATTTGTATATAATACTTACCTATTCTATTTTTACTGGAAAACATTTTTTTTTTTACAATTTCAATTGCATATCTCAGTGAGAAAGCAAACATTTATCAAATGATGATGTAGGAATAAAGCAAAGTTGTACACCTGTAACAGGTGATCGGCTTTGTAGCCAGCAGAACAAATCAATCACACAAATGGTGATGTCATCCAATAGTATCAAAGTTTCCCTTTTGAAATTTTAGTTTTAGGGCTGCAGATTTACTTATTGTTCCCCTTCCAATTATTAGTTTAAATTTGATCATGTTATGATCACTGTTGCCAAGTGGCCCTACCACCGTTACCTCTCTCACCAAATCCTGCGTTCCACTAAGAATTAAATCTAAAATAGCTCTCTCTTGTTGGTTCCTGAACCAATTGCTCCATGAAGCAATCATTTATTACATCCAGGAACTTTATGTCTCTAGCAAGTCCTGATGTTACATTTACCAAGTCAATATTGGGGTAATTGAAATCTCCCATTATTATTGCACTGCCAAATTGGTTTGCTTTCATGATTTATCTTGTCTGATCATTTTGTCCAGGTGGACGGTAGTATACTCCTATCACTATACTCTTACCCAACACACATGGGATTTCTACCCATATAGATTCTACTGAGCATTTAAGTCTCTTGTATGATCTTTATCCTGTTGGGACTCTAAACCCTCCCGGACAAAGTGCCACACCCCCACCAAGTTGATCCTCCCTATCATTGCGATATAATTTGTACCCTGATATAGCACTGTCCCATTGGTTATCCTCCTTCCACCAAGTCTCTGTGATGCCAGTTATGTCAATGTGTATCCTCGTTCATTGTAATTTCCTTTCTCAGTTAATTGTGAACCGACATGATGTGTCCTACGAATGCCGGTATATAAAAATTGTTAAATAAATAAATAAATAAATAAATAAATGTCATCATTTGCTGTTATACACCAACTCTCCCATCTTACTTCTTAGACTTCTGGCATTGGCATACAGACATTTCAAAGTGTGTTTTTTGTTTGTTTTTAACAACCTGCTTTTCAGTTGTTAGGGATAATTTGGAAATCATTAGCTTCGGTGATTTTTTTTAACTTATAGGCATTTGGACTATGTTTGCTTTTAATGGAACCTCTCTGTTGGGATGCCCTAACTCTTCTGTTTCATTAGTATCCTTCAAGGATACATTTCTCCGAACCATGCACTGCTGAGTGATTGTCTGCTTTCCCCATTGTTCTAGTTTAAAAACTGCTCTCTCTCCTTTTTGAAAGTTAGTGCCAGCAGCTTGGTTCCACTCTGGTTAAGGTGGAGCCCATCCTTTCGGAAAAGTCTACCCTTTCCCCAAAAGTTTCCCCAGTTCCTTACAAAGCTGAATCCCTCTTCCCTGCACCATCGTCTCATCCACACATTGAAACTCTGGAGCTCTGCCTGCCTCTGGGGACCTGCACGTAGCTACTGGCCATGCAGGCCAATAGCACGCATCAGAAGCAGTAGTGGCTGAAGCTCTGTACTCATGGTCCTCTTCCTTAGTGCCCACGACCAGTCTTCTCTGTCTCTCTCACACATACACATATCAGTTACACCCCAATGACCAGTTTCTGTCTTTCACACACCAATCATCTCCCGACCAGTCCTTCTCTTACACACACACACCAGTCACCTTTCAGATCAGTCTCTATCATGCGCACACACACAAACACAGGCTTCCCACTTCCATGTTCTATCTTACATATAACAGGCTTCTCACTCCCATGCTGTGTCTCACACACACCCAGGTTTCTTACTTCTATGCTAGCTCTTGCCACATGCACAGGCTTCTCATTCCCATAATCACTTTCTCTCTCACACACACATACCAGTCACACTCGCATACCAGTTTCTCTTTCTCATACACCAATCATCTTCTGACCAATCTTTCTCTTACACACCACACACACACACCAGTCACCTTCCCGAACAGTCTCTCTCCCTCATGCACACACACAGGCTTCCCACTCCCATGTTCTATCTTACATATACAGGCTTCTCACTCCCATGCTGTGTCTCACACACACCCAGGTTTCTCACTCCAATGCTAGCTCTCTCCAGGCTTCTCATTCCCATAATCACTTTCTTTCTCTCTCACACACACATATCAGTCACACTCATATACCAGTTTCTGTCTCTCACACACCAATCATCTCCTGACCAATCTTTCTCTTACACACCACACACACACACCAGTCACCTTCCCGAACAGTCTCTCTCCCTCATGCACACACACACAGGCTTCTCACTCCCATGCTGTGTCACACACACCCATGTTTCTCATCCTATACTAGCTCTCTCCACATGCACAGACTTCTCATTCCCAAAATCATTTTCTCTCACACTCCAGTCATCTCCCTGACCAGTCACTTCCATTCTCTCTCCTATATACACACACACACACACATCACACCTCTCTGACCAGTTTCTCTCAATCACACACATGCTCTCTCTCACACACTTTACATAGATGATCTCAATCAAATGCTCTCACTTACACACAGGCTCTCAGTCAGTTACACATGCACACTCAATCACACATACATTCTCTCACTTCCAGACAGGCTGGCTGTCTCATTTCCTGCCCCCCCCCCCCAGCACACATGGTAGCTGTTGCAGCCTCCTCCTCTAGCCCCCACAGGCCAAGAAAGAAGAATCCCATCGGCCACGGGAGGCTAATTCTGCTGTCTCCTGTGCCGATTTCTGGCTGCTTCTGATTTTGCTTCGGGCCCAAGCTACTGCTCGGGGCTGCCACTGCCGACGCTACTTTTTCATGCAGCATGGCTCTTTCTTCTTCCCGCACACCCCACTGCACATCACTTCCTGTTCCGGGCCAGGGTGGGGGCAGGTGAAGGAAGAAGAAAAGGCCCAGCTGCAGTTGCCAGCCTCCACTAACACTGCTGCCGTTCCCATCCGGGCTCAAACGTGCTGATAGCCTGGGGGGCCACAGCAGCAGTGGAAGATAGCCTGCCTCTCGCTCGGTGAAGGAAGAAGGGGAAGAGCAGCGGGAGACCGGTAGCACGTGACACACCTGCTGCTGCTTGGCGACACACTGGTGTGTTGCGACACACCGGTTGAGAAGCTCTGTTCTAGTGGAATATTTTCCTGATACTAGAATATCCTTACTCACTTCCTTAGGTACCTGCACAATTATTTATTTATGAAAACTAAATTACACACTTATCTGTACAACAAAGCCTGGTACAATAAAATATAATCTAGAGCATTTAAAAAAAAAAAATCCAACCTGACCTAGTCCTCTCAGACACCTCTCAGCATCAAATAACTAATCCCATCTCCTCATAATCAGTTAGTCCCAACCCTCCTCAAACTAATACAGTAACTAAGCTTTACATAACAATTCATAAGGACCCCATCCTCAAACACCAGCAATAAAATAACTAGTACATCACAGTCTGAAAGACTCATCCCCATAGCTAGAACTATCAATTAAGTGTTATTGATCGTGCTTGAATAAAAAGCTAGGTGTTTACTAATTTCCTAAACTTTAAATAGTCAGCTTTCAATCTCACCTCTAATAGCAGATCATTTCATATTCTGGGGCCAAAATAACTAAAGGCCATAAACAGTGTCACAAAAAGATTTATTTCTTTGAGATTAGTAATATCAAGAAAGCTTTCTGAGATGAAAAGATGACTAACTGGCAAATAAGATTTTATCATTTATTTATTATTAATTTATTAACTTTTTTATACTGACATTAGTGTGAAACATCATATCGGTTTACAATAAACTGAAGGTAGAAAATACATGGAACAGGTAGGGGGGAATGGACAAAAAGAAGAACAAAAATAAAAATATACAAGGAGATTAAACTAGATAATGAAAAAATAGAGAGAGAAACAAAAGAGTAACTATATCATCCTTGCAAGATAGATTGGTAAACCTTGGCAAACACACTTTATCTTCAATGACATTTTTAAACACAGAAGAGGCTACCTGACTTTCAATATACAGGTAGTCAGAGCCAAAGATTGAGGGTTCAGATAGAGAAAATTCCCATTGTGCTAAGTGAACAAGGATGGGGATATTTCAACCTTATTGGTTGTTTAACAGTAAGGCACTGAAGCCACAGAACCCAAATTTGACATGGCCAAAAAGGGGCTATCAAAATCATTAGGCTCTTTTCTCTTCTTAATTTTTGAAGGTTTTTTTTTTCCTACTATGTTTATTGGTTTAACTGGAGCACCACAAAGATCAGCAAATGAAAACATACTAGTCCACAAATACAAAGATTCATAATAGCAGTGCAGTGCTTTAAAAGTCAAACAAACACTCAAATATCAGAGTATGAAAGAATAATGATATAGCACTCCCCAACAATAAGGACCCCCCATTGTTGAACTCTCCCCAAACCTCTGTCCCCACATTCCCACCCACCCCTGTTCCCTCAGTATTTTAATATCCTAATAACTTGATAACTTGTTACAGCAACCAATTAGATGTTACACTTAATAGCATGCATTCCTTTGGGTATAGTAGTCATCGTAGAAGAACAAGAGAGGAACAAAAGAGGTGGGTTCACATCCAAGGGGCTCCAACACAGAAGTACCAACACCGTATCTGACAGGCCCCGTTCTGTTTTCGTGTTAGTCCTGGAGGATGTAGACCCATCCTCCACCACAGTAGGAGGTAGGTAATGGAGTCAACGTCCTCAGGGAGATGTGGTCCCTCAATTTAGACCATTTAGAAACCATTTCAGTATATCTTTTTGGAGAACTAGATCTGGCTGCCAGGTATTTGAAAGTGAAAAGTTTCAACAGCCTTTGAAACCAATGATCAACATATGGCCCATGTTCTCCCACCCACCCTGTTAAGATCACCTTTTTTCCTATTAAACTTGTTTTCTTTACAAAGCTGAAAGTACCCAGAGATGCCTGTATGGATGTCCTCTTATCGCTGCCAAATAAACAAACTAGGATCATCTGGTAGGTCTGTAACCAAAATACCACTACAACGTTGTCGAACTTGTCCCCAAAAATTCTTTATAATGGGACAATTCCAAAAGCAGTGATAATAAGTACCCACCTCTTGCTTACATTTAGTACAAATATTTGAACAACAAAGAAGTGCCTGAAATGCTTTATCTGGGGTACAGAAAAATGCCAAAGGAACTTGTACTGCATTTCCCGCAGTAACACATTTCCAATAAGGTTAGTGAGGTATAAAAAGCAGGCCTTAAATTCTGGAAAAGATAGACAAAATTCTGACCAGCCTTGCCATTTATGGTATAGCAAGGTAAGCTCATTTGCACTTGGGAATGATCGTAAAGCCTTCGAAAATTGAGCTATTGTAGACCTATGCTTCCCCTTCACAGTTCACTATAGTTATTGGGGATTTGGAAGCTTCTGAATGCTGAAACAATGTATAGTGTTCTTTAATGAAGTGTCGTACTTGTAGATTTTATTTTATTTTTATTTATTTATTTATGAACTTTTAATATACCGATATTCGTAGGACACATCATACCGGTTTACAATAAACTCATGGAGAGAAGGAAATAGAAATTACAAATAACCGGGAAGGGGGAAAGGGGAGCAGAGGAGGAAAAGGGAGAGATTGGGGGTAGGGAGAAAGCCAGAGCATGAGGAGCGTGAAAAGCAAGAGTGGGAGAGAAAGAGATAAAAGTAGATAGGAACTGGAATAACAGTATTAACATAATCCTTACATTTCAATAAATTACATAATTAACATTTTCTTATGATAAATAGTTGCTGGAGGGTGGTGTGGCAAGACGTGGTGTGGAGGGAGAAAGAGAGTTTAGGTTTGGTTGGTATCAGGGAAGGCCTGCAGGAAGAGCCATGTTTTGATGCCTTTTTTGAAGTTGAGTAGGGAGGGTTCAAGGCGGAGAGAGGTGGGGAGTGAGTTCCACAGGGTGGGTCCTGCAATGGTAAATGCTCTATCTCTGGTGATGGAGAGATGAGCAGTTTTGAGCGGTGGGGTGTGGAGGGTGCCAGCTAAGGTGGCTCTGGAAGGACGATTGGAGGCACGGAAACGTGGCATTTCCTTGAGCCATGCAGGGTTGTTGTTATAGAGCACATTGTGAAGAACGGTGAGGGTTTTGTATTTTATACGGAAGGGGATGGGGAGCCAATGCAGATCTTTTAGGACTGGGGTGATATGTTCTCTTTTACGGGTGTCAGTGATGATTCTTGCCATGGAGTTTTGCAGGATTTGTAAGGGTTTGATAGTAGAGTGTGGGAGGCCTAGGAGGAGGGAGTTGCAGTAGTCCAATTTCGATAGAATGGTGGACTGCAAAACTAGACGGAAATCTTGGGCGTGGAGAAGGGGTTTTATTTTTTTGAGAATGTGTAGTTTAAAGAAACCCCCTTTTAGTAGGGATTTGATATGAGGTTTAAAGTTAAGGTGTTGGTCTAATACAACACCTAGGTCTCTAACGGATGGCACGAGGGGGAGGCAGAGTGGCAAGAGGGGGTGAGTGGGGGTGGGGGCGTTGGCTGAGGCCTGGGATGTGAGTTCAGGATTGTTAGATATGAGGAGAATTTTTGTTTTGGTTGTGTTGAGTGCAAGCTGGAGGTTGGTTAAGAGAGCGTTGATGAATTTCTTGAACAGGAAGAAGTTGAGCCCGAGGTCAGAAAGTAGGTAGCAGAGAGGGAGGAGATAGATAGATAGGCGAAAACGTCACTACAGGGTGATGAGAATTGACTTTGTAATTCTTGAAAACTAAATAGGGTATCCGTTCGTGGTGCAAATAATTGAGATATGACGACCAGTCCAAGATCTTTCCATCTATGAAAAACAGACTTACCCATCCCTGGCAAACATATCACATTACCGGTAATTTTTTAAAGTGATGAGAGCCTAGTAGGAAATCGTACCAACTTGCATAAAAATAACCAAGCAGCCCTACAAGATTTAAGCAGAATGTGTAGCTGTAATGTATTAGGGAGCAACTTACTTATCTATCTGAAGGAGGTGGTTTAGCGAAGGGACTTTGTACCAACATAAAAGCTGCTCTAACGGGGTACAGTAAAAGGTCTCCTGGACCCAAACCTTGAGATAACGCAATAAGCAAGCAAGATTATAAAGCCTCCAATTGGGGCACCCAAGTCCCCCCTCTTCCACAGGTTTCCTAAGTACTCTCTTGAGAATCCTCACCCTCCTCCCTCTCCAAAGAAAAATTCGTAGTAATTTTTCAATTTCCTTGCAATCTCGATTGGTAAGCCACAGAGGTGCCATTTGGAGAACATAAAGCCACTTTAGAAGGATCATTTTAACGAGTTCCCTATTAAAGATAACGGGAGCCCCTTCCAACGCGACAAGGACTTGGACATACTCTGGAAGAGGAGTGTGATGATATTTGCTGAATAAAAAGTATCCAGATCCACCAGGATTTTAATACCCAAATACTTCATGGACTCAGTAACCCATTTTAGTGGAAATACACCCCTCCATCCAAGCCTCACATTGTCACTCACATCGATTGCTTCAGATTTATCCTGGTTAATTTTTAACCCTGAAAACCTTCCGAATTGATGTTGGAGCTCTAATAAAACTGCGAGAGATTCTTGTGGATATGTGATAAAAATCAACACATCATCTGCAAAAGCAGTAGTTTTAAAAACTGGGTCAAAAACTCCCTGAGTCAAAAGAGCCAAACCCCATAATATTTGGGGTCAGATCAGTTTTCCTCAAGGGGGGGGTGGGGGGCGATGGTTAAGATATATAGTAAGAGGGAAAGTGGGCATCCTTGCCGGACACCACTTTGTAAATGTACCTCACCTGACTTACAGCCATTCAAAATAATGATGGAGATGGGATCTCTGTACAACAGAAAGATATACTGCAAAATAGCTCCTCGGAACCCATATCTCCTTAAAACTAAGAAAAGATAGGACCAAGAAACCTGATCGAATGCTTTCTCAGAGTCAAATCCTATACTAACACAGAGATTTTTTGACTCTGACAGAGCTTCATGGCAGTGAGTAGTTTTATAATATACATATCTGCCGTCCTCCCCTTCACAAACTCCACCTGATTCTTAGAAATTAGAAGGGGCATTACTTCACTTAGACCTTCACAAGTATTTTTAAAACAATTAAGTAAGGAGATTGGTCTATATGAGGATGGAAGAAGAGGATCTTTACCAAGTTTTTCAAGCAGGGTTATGTGAGCTAGATGTCTTCCTTAGGAAAGAAAGACATCTGTAGGGCATTTTGATAGAAATTAATCAGAGCCTCTAGTAGTTGCACCTTCAAAATCTTGTAAAAATCATAAGAAAATACATCGGGACCAAGAGATTTCGCTGCTTTGCTGGAATTAACATGCAATACTTCGCACAATTGAATGGGCCTGTTCAAAAACTCAAGGTGCGCTTTTGATAGTTGAGACAGGGGTAAATTGACCAAAAAGGTGTCTTCCCCTCTATCTCCTACCTGGAGATCACCCCTATAAAGGGATTCATAAAACATTTGGAAGACTTTACTAATATCAGGATTTGAAGTGACTATATTGCCCTAAGTCGTTTTCATATGACTGATTGTTTTATTCTGTGCTACTTGAACCATGTTGGCAAGATACTTCCCCTCCTTTGCTCCCAAATTTAAAAAAAATTAAATTCTCCAATTTGCAGAGAGTTGTGAGCCCTAGTGTGTAGCAGGAAGTTAAGCCTCTCCAAAACAGAGAGGAAGGAGAGCCAATGTTCGTGCGTGGGCGTTTCTAAAAACTCTTTCTTTGCCATTTGTAAGTGAGCCTCAAAGTCTAAAATGGTAGCATTCATACTTTTATTCCTCCTAATCAGTTAGGAAATGATCTCCCGACGAAGTACTGCTTTGCTCGTACCCCAGCAGACAGCCCTACAAAGTGAGTTGATGTCCTATGTCAGGCTCCACAATTACAGGCCTCATAAAGCAGCAGCGATTCCAAGAATGCTAGGCCCATGCCGCCCTACTAGTAAAAACTAGTTAGGAAAAGACATTCAGGCAGCAAGCAATGGGGTCATAAAAAAAAAAAAAAAAAGGCCCTAATGCTCCAAAATAAATCCCTTTACTCCCTGCCATCCTGTTAGCTCCCTGGTTAAGTCCTTATGGGAGATCAGTCACAAATTGGCGGGCTTCAGCAGCTGTCTCAAAGACCTTAGCTTGGCCTTTATACCATATCTTAAGCTTCGCTTTGATTTGTTTTTTTAAAGAGGAAGTCGCAGACTTGGGGAAAAACCCTGACACAGCAAGGAACCCAGGCAAAGTAGTCCTGGAAGATGAGCACCCTGTGCCCTTTGTAGGAAAGTTCAGGTTTCTTCCTGTAGGCTTACATTATTAGGTGTTTATGGGCAAAGTTTAGTATTTTCATGATAGCAATTCTTGGCCTTGCCTCGGACTCCATTCGAGCTCCTAGACGACGCGCCCATTCGATCATTAAGTGTTGATCAAGTTCAGGCAGATTTAATTCTTCCGGCAGCCAGTGCTCTAGTACTGCCTTTAGATTCCGATCTTCGACAGACTCCGGAATACCCAAAAAACAGAGACTCGAGGTTGTCTAGCTTGTCAGTCTGTTCGGCAGGCAGTTTTTCAAGGGACGCCATCTTAGTCGCTGTCGCATTGTCTTCTAAAAGTGAGATCCGGCCTTCTACATGATCGAGCCGTGGATTTAATTCAGTTAAAGCGTTCTGGACGTCAGTAAGTTACGAGGAGATGTCAGCCAGTTTTTCATCCAGGGCTGAAAGTAAAACCGCTTTAATTTCAGAAATAACAACATACTGATGATGTTCTCCTCCGGGAAAGGCAGACACCGATGCCATTTTGGATTTGGGTCATCGCGTCTTTTCCTTCTCTTTTCTGTCGCCTTTAATCGCCATCCCCAGCGGAAATTACTACACATATCGAGCTATAGACATAAGCTTTGTCCACTCTGGTTCACACCCTTTCCTGGTTCCCATGCAATGTTGCCAATTACTTAGGATGAAGTGAGCACAGCACCCGGATCTCAGATAGATACATCCACCCTGGTTCGCCACATCACATGGCCTCCAATTTTTGAATAGTTTTATGAAATGAATTGGGGGAAACGCACAGAGAAGTCCTTTGTTCCATGGGACCAAACAAGCATTGAATGCTACACTGTTTCCTTCTGGTCTTTTGGAACGGTGGGTGGGAACTTCATTGTTGAATGGGGCTATAAAGATCTATTTGAAGAGTTTTCCCAAAGTTGAAACACTTCTCTCGGCTATATATTAGTCCAGTGACCATTTGTGTAGTTTTAGTAGGCAGCTTAATGCACTATTAAGTACATCTTTTTACAAATTGTACATTTCCATATCTTGTATGTTTCAAAAATCTGAAAGAGTATGTTCCTCTTTATTTGCTGATAAAGTACATCACTGCTTGGTTATCTGTTTGAATAAACACTACTTTCCCTTTCAACAAGGGATTGAACACAAAGCATTAAAGACTGCTCTCAGTTCTGATTGGTTTATGTGGACCAGTCTTGCTTGTGGAGTTAAAAGTTTCCTGATAGCAAAGGTTGTTTAAGATGAGCTCCCCATCCTTGATTGGAGGCATCTGTGGTTATCATAACTTGGAATTCAGGTTGGTGAAAATATTGACATTTCTGATTTGAAGGATTTGTTCTCCAAATTAGAGAATGGATGAGGGTGTCAGAAATACATACCTTGGGTGAAGAGGTTACAGATGCCTGTTCACTGGCACTTTTAAGTACCATTGAACATGTCGCATATGGAGTTGTGCAAATGCTTTAACATGCATTGTTGCTACCATATGGCCCAGCATTTTCATGAAGAAGCGGCTGACACTTTCTTTTGTTTGGAAAGAGTTATTTTGGTTAGATTGTGTAATCTCTTGAGGGAGAAAGCAAGTGTTGCTTACCTGTACAGGTGTTCTCACAGGACAGCAGGATGTTAGTCCTCACATATGGGTGACATCACAGGATGGAGCCCTGTACGGAAAACTTTTCAGTCAAAGTTTCTACAAAGCTTTGACTGACACTGGCACACTGAGTGAACTAAGCATGCTCAGCCTGCAATTACCCCTGTGAGCCACAGGTGTCTCCCTCAGTCTAGTCTTATAGCTAAAAGCGCAAGTGAAACTAAAATAAAAGTGAAAACGTATACAGACCCAACTCCGCGGGGTGGTGGGTGGGTTTCGCGAGGACTAACATCCTGCTGTCCTGTGAGAACATCTGTTACAGGTAAGCAACACTTGCTTTCTCACAGCATAAGCAGGATGGCAGTCCTCACATATGGGTGAGTACAGAGTTGAGGATGCCCGAGAGTGCACCAAATGCACCCAAGACGCGCGAAAGGCGCAATGACGGGGGTGGAATTTGGATCGGAGGGCATCCTGAAACCCTTAATGGGTTGTGGAAGGATGTTGGGTAGTTAAACCGAAAAGAATAAGAGTAGACGGACTGGCCAAACATGGAGCATGCCGGCTAGTCGTAGCTAAGCAGTAATGGGCTGCGAAGGTATGGAGAGAGCTCCAGGTTGCAGCCTGATAAATATGTACAAGCAGCAGTGGCCAAGGGGAAGCGATTGAGGCTGGGACGGACGCAACAGAGTGTGGTTACACAGTGTTGTAGTAAAATGGCTGCTTGTTGGTAGGAAAGAGATACAAACCGTGAATTAGGAGGAATAGGTTTGTTTGCCCACTGGAACTCGCAGCTTGACTCTTGCCACAGAAGGAAAGAGTTAGGTAGAATTCCTATGGAATGTAGTGCGATCTAGATAGAATGCAAGTGCACTATTACTGTCCAAGAAGTGGAAAAAACCCTCTCTCTCTGGCGAGAGAGAGGTGTTGGGAAAAATGGGCAGAGTATATTCTGAGTAAGGTGAGATGCAACATCTACCTTAAGAAAGATAGGAAGTTGAATATGTAAAAACCACTCGGTCACGGAGGAACGCAGGGTCGGACGAGTATGTGACAAGGTGCGTAACTCACTGACCCTTGTTGGCAGAAATGACATTTATGAGGGAAAAAATTTCCCACGTCAAACTGTGAAATAAGAGGAATGGAAAGGCTCGAACGGAGAATGGAAGGATTTGTGTGTGGAAGGTTTCGTGTCGCTACCAGTACCTGAGAACATCAGTGAGTCTACGATTTGAGACTGACTTGCGAGAAGGCGAATTGGTTACTGGTGTGATAGATTGAGAAGTATGGGAAGCATACTGGTCTCAGCCAGGATGTGGGTCTGAGGAACAGTGAACCCTGACCCGGTTTAACATTAAAAGAGTGTTGGCTATGAGAGGCAGCAGAAGAGATACATTTAAGAGGTCCTTGATGGAAGAAAGGTGTCTATAGGAACACATTGGAAACATGTGTAGGGAGTAGAATCTGTGCACCATATGGTTCGATTCGGACGCAGAGGGCAAGTTCAGTTGACCTCAGCGTTAGAAGATCTTTCCCGCTACACATGTAGTCCGAGACCATTCGAGAGGATGGAAACCTACATGGAGAAGGTCTGCTAGTGTGTTCAGTAAATCTCTTAGATAAGTGGCCCGAAGATGCATAGAGTGAGCAAGGGCCAAGGGTAGAGCTGCGCAGCTTCCTTGCAGAGCAGCTAAGAGGTTGTGTGTGCTTGTGTGCTGGAAAGCACATCGTCCCTATGCTGTCTGTCTGTAAGCACAAAGATTTGTTGCAGAGGTAGTATTGGAAGGCATAAGGGTATAACTTATGGCTACAAGCTCCAGGAAGCTTATGTGAAACTGCGCCTGGAGCAGAATAGACGCATATTGGGTTGAGAAGATTTTGTGTCAAACTTACAACCCTGAGGAAATGCGAGCATGAGCGGGATCAGACTAGGTTTTGGTTCTAGATCTGCAATATAGATGAGGGACGAAAGCGGTTGAACAGCTTAGACCCACTGATAATGGAATTTCACTGAATCTAACCTATAGCAGTTTGGGATCTATGAGGAAAGTGCATAGTGAAAAAACCCCATAGCCCGACAAAGAAGAATTGAGGGGCTGAGGTTATGGAAAAATGCGCGCAGGGACATGTAAGAATTTATTACAATGTCTGCGCGTATGCTGGACAGGAAGGTCATTGTGACTGTGGTGTCCAGAAGTGTTGTATAAGGGATTTATGGCAGTGACAGTAATCCCAGTTAGTAAATGTATAGTGAGTCATGAAGAAGTTAGAGTTCCTTTCGTGGACTGACTGTGGTTATGCAGCTGTCCATGCAAGGAAAAGCGTGAATGATGTTCCACTTCGCAGAGAAGCAGCATTCAACAATAGTGATTCAATGAATACCCCAGTTGCAGAAGCTGGTGCAACCGGCAGAGCTTGGGATTGTAATATTGTTGACTCACCATGAAGCACATAGAAAGATTAGAGGTAATGTACTTACTGCGATATGGAAGCATGATAACGAGAGATACCATTTTACTTGTGCCTTCTGAAGAAAGTTGGTATTTCTGAGGTCCAAGATGGGCGGAGAGTAACTACTTTCTATTGCAAGAAAGAATAGTGTAATTAAAACTTCCCAACCCCCCCCCCCCTCTGTAGTGTCTGGGGGAGTGTACTGGGAACCTTGGTACAAGGTGGGGTGGCCGCTCTGATATCCAGCCAGTTGGGAGACCAGGAGGTGTCCAACTGGAGGGGCTTATGTAATATGGATATCATGTAACCAACGGGAGCGTGAGCGCTAAAGTCTTACCTGCATTTCTGTGTGCTGTACAAGGAGACATCGAGACCTGTCAGGCTTCAAGGTGGACTTGCACTTGAGGCAGCATTTGCTGGATCTCGTGTTTAGCAGATCAGCGAATGCACCTGGAACTTTGGTTCTGAAGCAGGAACCAGAAGCCAAAGCATTAATCAGTACAGAGCCTTGTTGCTGAAAAAAGGGAGGATGCGCTGATGCAATCCCAAAGAAATGATAGAGAGGTTCTCTTGGTATTGTGGCTGACATAGTTGGCATAGTAATATGTGACACTAATACGGTTCTTGGAAGGTACATGACCTAGAACTTTTCGAACCATGTGGCCCAAATTAGAGAACACATCTCAATGGGAATGCCGCAGAAGCGGGTACTTACCATCCGACGTGGATCGCCGAAGGACGAGCCGGTGAAGATTGCTGGCTCCGTGAATTCCAGGAGTCATCGAGAGAGTAGATGCCCGTCTCAACTCTGATGCCTGGTATGGTGGCGCAGGTATAGAGGAGAAAGGCTGAGCGTGGCTGGCGCAACCATGGTAGTATTTTGTGGAAGGCCACAATCCCCCACCAATATCGGTGGGGCACGCCTCGGGAACAGGGGAGCCGATTAACGAGCTTGTGAACCCGGCCCTCGTCGCAGCGGCTCGATGTCTCGTGATGCCAGTGCAGAATTCTATGGAACTCGTTCCGGTGTTTCTGGAGCACCAAGGACTGCCAAAACTGTGCGGAACAGTGCCGATGGCAGTGGTGATGTTGCTCGGCCCGAGCATTGTCCAGCATCGAGAAGGATAGCACCGATGTGCTGGATGGCGTCTGTGGCGGACGGTCATCATGTCGGTGACGATGTATGCCACGGTGCTCGGCCCGGTATTTCCCCAGCGCCGAGATGGATGCCCTTGCTGTCTTGGATGGCGACTGATGACGGACTGTCAGCATGCCTGCACTGCTCCTGGCACTATGTAGTGTCGTAGGCTAATACGGGGCTTTAATAAGAACCCAAAGCATGGAGCACTGTGTTTAGGCGAGGGCATTACGTGGCGGTGCTATGTCGGTATTGACGGTATCGATGGCAGCCGAATCGGCCTCGAGGGTATCGTCAAAAATATATATGAAAAAACGTCGATGATCCGGCCAGAGCAATGACGACAGTGACTGAGCATTGACGGCATCGGCGTAGGTATCTATGGGAATGATGTGGCATCGAATAATCAAAAAACCATCGTTGGTATCGGAAAAATGATACCGGCATCGACAGAGTCGATGACCGCATCGACAGGGAACGTCGAAGACACGATGGAAACGACATAGGCATCGACTGCATCGATTGGATTGACTCTGGCACAAATGGCCTAGACCTGGCCATCGATGGACACTCGCAGGCTATGTGTGGCTAACTGAAAACATAGGGAGAGGGAAGGCTGCAGTAGGTTGGCAGGCCAGGAAGGTAACAGGAACTGACCAAAAAAAACAGGGCATAGTACTCACCGAGCGTCGAATAAACATACGCGGAGGGAGACCCGTGCAGGGAAAAGTGTTTGTGAATTAAAGTTTAAGTGTTTCCGTGCTGAAAAAGTGTTAGAATTTCTCACAGAGCTCCTAACCGCTATGCTTACTGCAGAGCGGAAAAAAGAAGACTGAGGGAGACACCTGTGGCTCACAGGGATAATTGCAGGCTGAGCATGCTCAGTGCACTCAGTGTGCCAGTGTCAGTCAAAGCTTTGTAGAAACTTTGACAGAAATGTTTTCCTTACAGGGCTCCATCCTGTGATGTCACCCATATGTGAGGACTACCATCCTGCTTGTTCTGTGAAAAATGCCTTTCACTGTGTGGTATTCAGGTATGTTTCTATGAAATCTACTGTATGTGTCACTTGCACATTGGATTTTGGGAAACTGATGATAAATCCTGTAGATTGAAGGATATTCAATGTAAACAGAGTGGAGATGTTTCCTCAATGGTATTTCTGGATATGGGTATGTCCAAGTAGGAAAAACAAAGACACTCTTCTTTAAATGAGCAGCAACTACAGCAGACATTATATGAACACCTGGGTGCCGTGAGAGGTTAAAAGGGAGAACAAAATTCAGGTAATGCTCATTGGCTATGGTGAAATATAAAAATTTCCCATGCATCTTATGGACTGAAATATGCATGAAAACATCTTTAAAATACAGCATGGTAAACCAACTGATTTCCAAATGAGGAAGGATGCTTCCTAGAAAGTTCATTCTGAACTTTTGTTAAAGTGTTTGCTGCAATCTCTGAGATCCAAGATGGGATGGAGATCATGCATTTTCTTCAGAATAAGGAAGTACTTGGAAAAAAAAACCTGTGTTCCACTGCATTCACTGCAAAGAGGGCTGACAGCGCCAGTTGAAGGAGTTGTAGCTCTTCTGCTTTTATGGAGTGATTCTTTGGGGGGTTGTTTGGAGACAAGGTTTTGAAAAGTATAAACAATATCCCTGATGTATGACCTTAATACCCAATAGACTGTTATCATCTAATACCACACTGGGCTGAAATGTTGTAATCAGAGAGCTTTGATGGTATTGCAGTTTAAAGCTGAGATTAGATTTTGGTTTTGTTTGCTAGAGAGATTGGAGGATGTGCTCTTTCCCTAGCATGAGGGCTGCTTTGCTGTTCCATGTGAGGCCAATGAAAAGGATACGGTTGGTATCTTCTTTGTGAAAAGAAGTTTATTTATATTTTTCATTTGAGAACTTATAGTCCGCATGATCCAAAGTACTCAGTGTATTACAAAAGGAAATTACATCATAAAGAAATATGAAAAAAATAAAATAGCAGCAAATTAAGTACTGCCTCCTGTAATATTGCGATTGACTACTTATAGATGGGTACTGTGCTGTAGCTGCTTATAGGTAAGGAGTATGTAGCAGTTATCTTTAATGAGATCTATTGTTTCTTTTACTTTGTCTCCAACAAGATCACCTCCTCTGCATGAAGCAGTCAGTTAGTTTTTCGCAAAGGCCTAATATTCAAAGGCTTGTGAGCCAGAAGGCACCTATGGCTACTGCAGAAGCCTGGAGGAAGCATTGTATGCCTCATAAGCCAATCAAATTATATGCTTTCCACATTCATTCGAGTCTTGTAATATTGAAGTAAAATAATCCATGGTGTTTGTAGGAAGTTGGTGGGTCAAGTTTTGCAGTTAATATAAGGCAGCTATTTTGGATGTTAACACAGACGACTGAAAAATCTTTTTTGCCATATCATCCAGTAATTTTGCATCTTTACTGGGAGAACTGAAATGTGTTTTGGTATACTTTTCTTTCTTCAAAGTGGATTCCACCACTAACTTGTGGGAAATGTACATTTTGATTACCAAGAGGCTTCTGGTGTCATCTTCCCACATGTGAAGCAAATTTGAGGCAAGACTTGCCTTGGGTACAGCCATGCTGACTTTGTTCCATTAAAACATATCTTTCTATATGTTCTGTGATTTAGATGTTTAGAACACTTTCCACTATTTTTCCTGGCACTGAAGTCAGGCTCACTGGTCTGTAGTTTCTCGGATCGCTCCTGGAGCCCTTTTTAAATAATGCGGTTACATTAGCCACCCTCCAGTCTTCAGGTACAATGGATGATTTTAATGATAGGTTATAAATTTTTACTAATAGATCTGAAATTTCATTTTTTAGTTCCTTCAGAACTCTGGGGTGTATACCATCCAGTCCAGGTGATTTACTACTCTTCAGTTTGTTAATCAGGTCTACCACGTCTTCTAGGTTCACTGTGATTTGGTTCAGTCCATCTGAATCATTACCCATGAAATCCTTCTCCGGAACGGGAATCTTCTTCAGTAAACACCGAAGCAAAGAAATCTTTTAATCTTTCCGCGATGGCCTTATCTTCTCTAAGTGCCCCTTTAACCCCTCAATTATCTAACGGTCTGACTCCCTCGCAGGCTTTCTTCTTTGGATATAATTTTTAAAAGTTTTTACTGTGAGTTTTTGCCTCTAGAGCCAACTTCTTTTCAAATTCTCTCTTAGCCTGCCTTATCAATGTCTTACATTTAATTCACCAATGCTTATGCTTTATCCTATTTTCTTCTGTTGGATACTTCTGCCAATTTTTGAATGAAGATCTTTTGGCTAAAATAGCCTCTTTCACCTCACCTTTTAACCATGCCGGTAATCGTTTTGCCTTCCTTCTACCTTTCTTAACGTGCAGAATACATCTGGACGGTGCTTCTAGGATGGTATTTTGTTTTTAACAATGTCCACACCTCTTGCACACTTTTTACCTTTGTAGCTGCTCCTTTCAGTTTTTTTCTATTTTTCTCATTTTATCAAAGTTTCCCTTTTGAAAGATTAGTACTAGAACCATGGATTTCCTTACTGTCCCCCTTCCAGTCATTAATTCAAATCTGATCATATTATGATCACTATTACCAAGTGGCACAAACACCATTACCTCTCTCACCAAATCCTGTGCTCCACTGAGAATCAGATCTAAAATTGCTCCCTCTCTAGTTAGTTCCTGAACCAATTGCTCCATAAAACTGCCATTTATTCCATCCAGGAACTTTCTCTCTCTAGCATGTCCCGATGTTACATCTACCCAGTCAATAGTGGGGTAATTGAAATCTCCCATTATTACTGCACTACCAATTTGGTTAGCTTCCCTAATTTCTCTTAGCATTTCACTGTCCGTCTCACCATCTTGGCCAGGTGGACGGTAATATACTCCTGTCACTATACTCTTCCCCAACACACAAGGGATTTCTACCCATAAAGATTTGATTGTGCATTTAGTCTCGTGCAGGATCTTTATCCTGTTGGACTCTATGCCATCCCGGACATAAAGCGCCACACCGCATCCCAGATGCTACTCTCTATCATTGAGATATAATTTGTACCCCGGTATAGCACTATCCCATTGGTTATCCTCCTTCCACCATGTCTCTGAGATGCCAATTAAGTCTATGTCATCATTCATGCTACACATTCTAATTCTCCCATCATACTTCTTAAGACTTCTGGCATTAGCATACAAACATTTCAAAGTGTGTTTTTTGTTTGTATTATCATTCTGCTTTTTAATTGATAGGAATAAATGGGAATTTTTTAGCTCAGGTGAATTTTTAGTTATAGGCACTTGGGCTACTTTTCTTATTATTGAAACCTCACTGTTGGGATGCCCTAATTTTAATGCATCATTAGTATCCTTTGAAGATACCTCCCTATGAATCATGCGCTGCTGAGCGACTGTCGGCTTTCCCCTTTGTTCTAGTTTAAAAGCTGCTCTATCTCCTTTTTAAAGGTTAGCGCCAGCAGTCTGGTTGCACCTTGGCTAAGGTGGAGACCATTCCTTCGGAAAAGACTCCCCCCTTCCCCAAAAAGTTCCCCAGTTCCTTTCAAAACTGAATCCCTCTTCCTTTCACCATCGTCTCATCCACGCATTGAGACTCCGGAGCTCTGCCTGCCTTTGGGGACCTGCGCGTGAAACAGGAAGCATTTCAGAGAATGGAGGTTCTGGATTTCAGCTTTCTATCTAAGAGCCTAAATTTGGCTTCCAGAGCCTCCCTACCACATTTTCCTATGTCGTTGGTGCCCATGTGTACCCATCACTGCATAAAAAAGGGTCAGTTAGTTTCCAATTGAAATCCATATATAACTAACTGTCTAAAGCGATCATAAGTTGCCTTTATGTTTAACACTGTTAAAATTGTACTTTATTCATAAGTCATGTAAATTTGTATGTCTATTTTTATTTTTTATTATTTTTTGTCAATTTTTGTGCAGAAACAAAGACCTCAGAACGGGTAAAAAAGGGGTCAATATAACCTCTAATTTTTAAAACCAGTAAGCTCAATCACAGGTCTTTACTGTCTCTTTAAATTTTAGGTATTACAGTTATTTAGTTATTTATTTAGTTAGTTATTTAGGTATTACATTACCTCCTGTAAATAGTTACTGTTCATTTCGCTATCACTATGTAACTAGATATGTTTTAATCACTGTAACCTCCTCCAAGTTCCCCTGCCCCTTTATGTTATCTGTTATCATGTTTCGATGTAAACTGCCCTTCGAGGCGTCAGTTGTATTTCCTTGTAAACCGGTGTGATATGTATATTATACAGATACATCGGTATATAAAAACTAAAAACAAATAAATAATGAGCATACAGCATGTATCCTAAAATACATGTATTCAGCTTCTCAACTGATCTATAGAGCAAGTCTGTAAATAAGTTTATTCTGGTTTCTATCTATGTTTTTACTATATGCTTTTTATTATATGCCTTATAATATGCTTTATATTATATAATATGCTCATTGTATTAGCTCCTTGTTCCATGTTCTATGTAAAGCCTAGGGCACCCATACAAAGCCCATAGTGTTTTTTTCTGTTAAATGTAAACCGAAGTGATTTGTATCTTATACAGGAACTCCGGTATATAAAAATAAAAAAAAATAAATAATAAATAATAATAATAAATAATAAAATAAAAATATGATCGTTTCAGACTCGTTGCTGTAAGAGTCTTTTTATGACAATTTATATTCTCCACAGGTATTTCTCACATTCTCATCAAAAAATGATGCGGGTCTGAATTTATATTTTCCACAAGTTTACACACTCCCTTCGGGAATAATTGTCAAAGGTCTTAAACTTTAGAAAGTTCAGTTTAAAAAAATGCCGGATTTCAGCTTTCTATCTAAGAGCCTAAATTTGGCTTCCAGAGCCTCCCTCCCACATTTTCCTATGTCGTTGGTGCCCACATGTACCATCACAGCCGGCTCTTCCCCAGCACTATCTAAAATCCTATCTAGGTGAAGCGTGAGGTCTGCCACCTTCGCACCAGGTAGGCATGTTACCAGGCGATCCTCACATCCACCAGCCACTCGGCTGTCTACATTCCTAATAATCGAATCACCAACTATGACGGCCGACCTAATCCTTCCCTCCTGGGCAGTAGGCCTTGGGGAGATATCCTCGGTGCGAAAGGACAATGCATCACCTGGAGAGCAGGTCCTTGCTACAGGATCCTTTCCTGCTGCACCAGGTTGATGCTCTCCGATCATGAGACCTTCCTTCTTCCAAGGCAGCACCAGGGCTGCCAGTCTGAAGTTGGGACTTGGCTACTATGTCCCTGAAGGTCTCATCTATATACCTCTCTGACTGCCTCAGCTTCTCCAGGTCTGCCACTCTAGCCTCCAGTGATTGGACTCGTTCTCCGAGAGACAGGAGCTCTTTGCATCAGGTGCACATGTACATCTTCTCACCAGAGGGTAAAAAAAATCATACATGTGACACTCGACGCAAGGGACTGGGAGGCCACCCCCTTTTGCTGCTGGACTGCTACCTTCATCTCAAATTTGTTCAGTTCCTAGTTAAGTTTTAGGTTGCTGTGGGATTAGGAATGTGTCTAATTAGCGTCCTTTAAATGTATTAGTGTATTCACTATATGTCTGGTAGTGGCCTACAGGGAAATGATCAAACTCTCAATAAGGTGTGGGGAATTCATGAAGAAGTTAAAAGACTAATTTTTTTTTTAAAGTGTGAAAGTGGCACCTGCCTATAAATTTAAGGATGAGCTAAGGATGGGTAGGAGGATTGGGAAATACAAACACACTAACTTCTGATTATTAGCTGCCTTACTGACTATTAAAAGCACAAACACAGTAAATAATAAACCCCAATAGTTTACTTCTCTCCAATACTTTAAAACAATTTCCCAAGCAAAACTTACTGATTCCTTTCAGCCACTAGCAAGGTGATCCTCTCTCAATGCTCCCACATGGCCATCGATTACAGAATTCTTTTTACCACACATGCAATCCTTAAAGCAGCTAAGAACGGCCTCCTTCTTGGAGCCAGACATTGCTCTTTTAAAAAAAAAAAAATTTATATAGCACTAAAAAGTGCTGTCTGGGGCTGCAGAGTCAGTGAGGAAACACAGACCACTGGAAAAATTTAAGAAAGACTGGTAAATATTTATGCTATTTTTCTAAGATAAAACTGAGAGATGGGTACATATTTGTGCTGTGACTCAGATGAATAAAGACCAAGGGGCTCTCAAGGCAGCGCCCATGCAAGAACTCTCGCAAATGCTCAATAAAATAAAAGCTCCATGAGCTGAAAGAGAAAGGTCCAATTCAGCACTGTCAGATGACATCTCTCACGTGTCACGGCTAATTCATATTGCTTGTCAGAGAACATATGAAGTGTTTTTGGCGGACCTTGCATATTCTAGACATGAAAGAACAGCCATTACTAGCACAGAATGTGTAATAGAAGATCTTTTAGGTATAGGATTTTAGTCCTTCAGTAAACTCTGATGCTACACATTTAAAGAAAATATCTGAAGAAATAATTCTTAATGTGTTTTGCTTTTTTTTTTTTTTTGTTAGGTGCATCATTATTGAAAATGGAGGTTATATGCTCCTGAAGCAGAAATTAGTTCAAAACACTGGACTGTGCCAGAATTGGGAGTTAAGTCCTGCTGTCGCTCCTTGTGACCTTGGGCAAGTCACTTTACCCTCCATTGCCTCAGGTACAAACTTAGATTGTAAGCCCTCTGGGGATAGGGAAATACCTTCAGTACCTGAATGTGATCCACTTTGAAGTGCTGAAAAAAGTGTGAAAAGCGGAATATAAATCTAAATTATAAAAAAATGCTTAACTTAAGAAATATAATGCTATATATCAGGAGGCTGAGAAAGAGTTGGAGATAAGTATTCTCTCATCTTCATGATGTATAGAGAAGTTGTGCCATATACTTGAACTTTGATAAAGCAAAAGAAAAAATGTTCCTAAAATCCTGAAGGATGGGACTATTGAACCTATGATTAAAATTAGAAGTTAATAAAGCTTGAAGATAGTCATGTCATCAGATTTCTCTCTAGTAATTGACAAAGTGACCATTCAATGGGAAGTTCCTGGTCAAAGCAGCTCTACTAAGAAAAATTAGAAATTGGTTACATTTTGAGTTGCTTTTTACAACATTCTAAGGAGGGAGGTGTATAAATGACTGTTCTAATCAAAATCCCAGTTTATGATTGCTCTCTCCATACAACTATTATGACTTAAAGTCCTTAAATGAAGATCCTTGCATAGTTGTTGGTTAGTTAGTTGATTACATACCTTTCCACTGGTTTGAAATTAATTCCACTGCCATTCTCCCAGGATTCTGATATTCTTGCATGCCTCCTTTTAGTCTGCATCACCTTTATGGCTGCCTTGACAAGTAAATAAAACACAAAAACAATTAAAATAAGAAATTAGGGTTACATTTTCTAAGATTCTACCTGTGTAACTTGGGGGCTTACACAGGTAGAGCTGGTTGTTTGAAAACATACCCCTGCTTAGAAAGTATTAAGTTGATATTTCATAATGTGCACATTTTTTACTCTCTTTTATAAAGATGTGTTGTCATAGGCATGTTCAGGTTGGAAGTGTAAATGATGTATATAACTGAATTTTCAAATGTATGTATGTAGTTTCCCCCACAAAAAAAATCCACAGAAACAGCAGATGCAATGTATGCAAATACTCTTGTACATAGGTAAGTTTAAGCAAAATTTAAAAGAGAAGTTATCTGGTATACACTGCTATTAAGTAACATTGAAAATTTACCGAGAAATAATCAATGAATTCATAAATATAAACATGTTTGGAACGATTCTAATTATTTCAAGTCTATTGCATATGAAATAGAACATTTTAACCACTAAAACAGTACAGAATGTGAGTAGGGCAATAAAACTTCTCTTGACCTTAGGCATTCACATAATCATCTAAAGAAAGGTAAAATTACTTCTTACGTGATAACTTCCTTTCCTCGAAGTAAGGCAAGCCAGTCCACCTTTCAGCCCGGGGCTGCCTTAAGATGGCCGACTTCCTTCTGTGTTGCTAGATCCTTGTCCAGAAATGAATAAGGTTCCAGGATCTTTCACCTTCCTCTTCATCCAGGCAAGCCAGTCCACACCAGTGGGATGTACCAAAGTTACTCCCCAAAGGGCAGGAGGCTGCCTGAGGCCCAAGCAGCACTGCCCTAGCAAAGGCAGAATCCTCCCGTGCCACCATATCCAGTCTGTGATATCTGGCAAATGTTCTACAAATCTCTGCCAGAAAAAGCAAATGAATTTCTGCCCTGGAAACCGCCTTAGACTAGGTCAAATGCACTCTGATTTGTCTTGGAAGAGGTTTCCTGGAATCAACATAGGTTGATTACACTACTTCATTAATCCAACAAACTACCATGCCCCGAGAAGCTGCCTCCCCCTTCCTTCACTCCCAGGTGAAGAACAAAAAAAGTCTATCCGATTTCCGAAACTTGTTCGTAACCTGCAGAAAACACAATAAGTGCTGCTGCATGTCCAACGGCCACAATTTCCTGTATTCATGACTATTCATATCCTTATCCAAAGATGGTAACACAACTGACTGGTTTAAGTTAAACTCCAAAACCTTCGGAAGAAAGGCAGGTACCGTCTGAATCTGCACCTTATCTGGAGCATCTGCCAGGAAGGCAGCTCACGGCTCCAGATATTGGCCATTCTTTCCCAGAGCTTCCTAGGCTAATTGTAACCGGGCCCTGGCAACCATACATCAGCAAGCAGAGATTTGGAGAATCATGGCCATTGCCTTCAAAGGCCTGGTTCAAAATAGCTTCCATCTTACGATCTTGAGTGTCTTTTAAAGTCGCACCTCCTTCCACCGGACTAATGCATCCACCTTAGGAAACGGGAGTTGCTTTCTCGCTTTAGGGTCCATAGGATACAATCCTGCTAAGGAGTGACCTCCTTTAAAATTAGGGTCAGGTGCGCTCCACTCCAAATCTATCAGCTCCTGGATGGCCTCATGCAGAGGGAAAAAACAGGATGCCTTGCACAAGCTGTTGATTACAGGGTTCTGCTGGCAAGATTTCCTCACAGCCAAGGGCTTTCAAGGTCTGTAAAATTAAGCCGGACATCTCGTCCCTGTGAAAAAGCCGCAGCATAGTTCTATGAGGCTCAGCATCTAGGGGAATCTCCTCCTCTTCCAATAATGGACCTTCGGGATACCCCCACCCCCGAGAATTTTGACTCCCCATCCAAGTCTCCTGAAGGATCCCTGCCCTCGCTTTCTTTTCCCTCCATCTGCCTCCTTCTCTTCTTCCTCTTGGAAAGAGACAAGAACTCCCTGGAACACTTTCTAGATCCTGAGGAGGAAGACTTCTGAAGCGGGCGATCGCTAGCCTCTTCCCAGGGAGTTCCTTGCCCCTGATAAAAGGCCTGGAGACCCTTAACAAAATTCCACCCACAAAATGGCAGAAAGATCCATCCCCAGGATAGGCAAAACTCTCTCGGAGCCCACTCCTGAGGGGATTGGCAGGAGAGGGGGTGGGGAAGACTCCTCAGCTGCTCTGGTAGAAACCACCACCACCACAACTTCTACATGTAAAGCAGGGGCCTCTGAGACCTTCCCCTAGGTCTCCACACACTTTTGACACACACTGAGGGATGACCTGGGATCAAGGACTCTCATATGGCATGCTGAGCAGATGCAAAGCTTCTTCCCACACTGCTCTCCCGATGCCATATCACTCACTCTCTCTCTTCCTCTAAAAGCTGAGCAAATGCGACCCACCGCATGCCTCAGCAGTTCCTGCCAATCAAAATGGCACCTACCGCATATGGCTTTGCTGCTGAAACTTTGCCAGTTTTAAAATTAGCCCCACAGCCCTCCTAAATCATGTGGCTGCGATTCAGCTGTCTGCTGCTCGGCCTGCAAAAGATCACGCTGGCACCTAATCCCAGTAGTGCTCGACACGCATGCTTTTTTTCCCCCAATAAACTTTCCACAGACAAAACTGGCAAAATAAGAAATGTAGAGAGGGAGTAGAGGGAAGAAAGCAGGACCAGTCAGAGAAGGGGATTATGCAGCAGGGCTGAGACCAAGACCTCCTTACCCTACCGGATTTCTTCTGCTACCCGGAGGGCTAGGGCCACAGCCTTCACCTCACTCCTGTCCTTTATTTTTTGCTTGACTCCTGAGATTGGTTTTCAGACACTGAGGCAGGTGTAACTTGCGTACGCTGGGCCGGCTGCCGGCACGCCATGTTCCGGTCCGGGGGCTGGTCCGGAGGCTGCGGTTTCACCCTGGGCCCCACCCCCAGGCCCAGACAATATCAGGGACCCGTCAATTGCGCAGTGAACCAGATCCACAAACCACGGATGACGCAGCCTCTCCAGCACCCCCAGTACCATCTGGCCCGGATACCTCTCGATGCACCTAAACACTAGACCTATTAATGGACACGGAGGGAATACATACAGCAGGATCCTTGTCAGCCATGGAAGAACCTGAGTGTCTACGCCCTTGGCTGCGACCTATCATCTGCGGCTGAAGAAACTTGCTGCCTTGGAGTTGCTTCTTGACGCCATCAGATCCAGATGGATCCAGATGGAGACTGCCTCAACTGATCCCATTCTCCTGGGTCCAACTGTTGCCTGTTGAGATAGACTCGCGCAACATGTGAAGTGGCTATCCCCTGCAAATGTCACTCCACCCAGGCAAAAAGGTCCTGGGCTCCTTGGGCAACCATACAACTCTTCGTTCCCCTTGTCAATTGATATAAGCCACTGCTGTCACATTTCTGAAAATACTCTGACCATGCGACCTTGAGCTTGTGGAAGGAATTCCACAAACACTCTGCACACTGCTCTCATTTCCAAGTGATTGATAGACAAGGATGCTTCCACTGGAGACCACAGTCCTTGTGCCATCTGTTCTTGTCAGATCGCACCCCAACCCTTGAGGTTGGCATCCATGATCTCTATAACCAGTCTAGAACCTCCAGGCCCACCCCTTTCTCCAAATTGGGCCGACACAGCCACCATGAGACACCGGACCTGGAAATACCCTGCAGGAAAGGCCAATGAAATTCCTCTGACAACAGATTCCAGCACGACAGCAACGCCTCCTGTACCTATTGCACCAAATTCAATGTAGATGCCATTGAATCCAGGACCTTAAGATAATCCTAAACTGTGGGCACAGGCATCCACAAAATCCGCACCACCATAACTTCCGAAACTGCTCCGAGGTGAGAAACACTCTACTGAGCATCGAACTTGGCCCCCAAGTATTCCAGCATCTGGGTAGGACTCAGGTGACATCACCAAATTCACCACCCAGCTCAAAGACTGCAACAAATCCATCACCGTGCGCCCAGACTCCCAGCATACTTTCTCCGATTTCCCTCAGATAAGCCAATCATCTGGATGATGAAAGCTGCTGCCACCTCCACCATCACCTTTATGAATGTGCGAGGTGCAGTTGCCAAATCGAATGGGAAGGCCCAAAACTGGAAAATTTACCCCAGAACCATAACACAAAGAACTTTGATGTTCTTCCCAAATGGGTATGTGCAGATAGGTTTCCGTCAAGTCCAGCGAAGCCTGAAAAACACGAGAAACTGCCACTATCACCATCCGCAATGTTTCCATACGGAAAAACGGGAAATTTTCCATTTCCATTTCTTTTTATTAAGATATTACGCTCTGCAAAAATTTCCATTTTATATTTTCTCTCCTATTATCATGTTCCTAATAGTCCTAATCCTCTCTCGTTAACCCCTCTATGTTCCATGTACTGCGTTAAGTTCCATGTAAACAGATATGATGTACCTACGAATACTGGTATATAAAAGCTTTAAATAAATAAATATCACATTTCACCTTTTGTAGATCGAGGATGGAACAAAAGAAGCCTTCCTTTTTTGGCACAACACAGTAAATAGAGTACTTCCCACAACCACGCTCCCTAGACGCTATCGGTACTATCAAGCCAGCAACTTCAGGCGACACAACGTGTCCCAAATCACCACTTGCTTGCCTCGTACGCTGCAATGAGACACCACGAAAGCTTCCATGATGGGGCGAAAAAAATTCTAAAGCATAGCCGTCCCTTATTACCTCTGGGACCCATTGGTCTAAGGAAATCCTGGTCCACTCCTCGTAAAACTATGATAGACCGCCTTCCACCGCCATCTCAAGAGAGTGGATCAGCCTGGCTTCATCGTGAAGCTTTACTGCCACTGGCCCCCTGATCAGAGTCCTCTCAGGGAAGTCTACAGGCAACTCGAAAGGACTGCTGCCTATCAGGACCCTGGTTCTGCCCCAAAGAGTGCAAAACCCTTATTGGGATGAAAACCATCACAACTACCAAAACCTAGAGCAAGGCAGAAAAGACTTCTTGACTGTCATCTTAATCTCCAGCAGCTTATTCCATTTAGACTCCCCCAAAACCGTTATCAATTGTTTCAGGTCCTCACCGAACAACAATTTTCCTTACTTTAAAGGGAAGATTACACGGGAAAAACCAAGATGGCTCCCTGAACGGACGCTCACTGCACATGCTCCGGCAACCTCAAGTTTCTTTTAGTGGAGTTAATTCCTACCTTTTTTCGATGCCTCATAAGAGGAAAGGAAAGCTGAGTGTTTTCCTATCTGAACCTCAGATTCCTGCAGGACAGAGAACCATACCGCAGTTTGCCTCCTGGGGATGTATCGCTGAGTCCTCCAGAGCTGCGGTTGCAGCCGGATGCATTTCACCCCAACACCGTCGACCAGCTGGTGCTACAGGGGAAAGATTCCCCGGGTCAGACCCAGGAAGATGGGCTGCTCATCGTTACAGGGGAACGGGAGAGGTTTTATGGCACCCCCACCACTATGGAAGAGTGAGGAGCTGTAGGTGGAACAGCATTAACACCAAACATCGGAGGATTGGAGGTAAATAAAACCTTTTTGAAGCCCTTTGAAATTAAAAAACCAGCTGTTATAACGCTGGAGTCCCTGTGGGACTTAATTGTGGGGCTAGCAGCTGGACACAATGAACAGGCCTATAGGGTCGAAGAAAACTCCCAGAAAATTACCTCTCTTGAGAAAAATATGAAAATTGGAGAACAAAACCAAGCCATAATGGAGATGAAAAAAAAGACATGAAAGGAATATCTGACTCTAATGCTATCATAATGCGGTAACAGTCTATATTAGCACGCAGATTAGAGTCTGTAGAAAATTACCGTATTTTTCGCTCCATAAGACGCACTTTTTTTCCCCCAAAGGTGGGGGGAAAATGTATGTGCGTCTTATGGAGCGAATATAAAAAAAAAACCAAACAAAAATCTAACAAACACCCCCCCCCCCGACTCCCCCAAGACCTGCCGACTTAATTTCCTACAAACCCCCCCCCCAAGACCTGACAAATTAATTTCCTGCAACCCCCCACCCTCCTGACCCCCCCAAGACCTGCCAAACGTCCCTGGTGGTCCAGCGGGGGTCCGGGAATGATCTCCTGGGCGTGGGCCATCGGCTGCCAGTAAACAAAATGGCGCCGACGGCCCTATGCCCTCACTATGTCACTGAGACCGACCGCTGCTATTGGTCGGTCTCAGTGACATAGTGAGGGCATAGGGCCGTCGGCGCCATTTTGTTTACTGGCAGCCGACGGCCCTATGCCCTCACTATGTCACTGAGACCGATCGCTGCTATTGGTCGGTCTCAGTGACATAGTGAGGGCATAGGGCCGTCAGCTGCCAGTAAACAAAATGGCGCCGACGGCCCTATGCCCTCACTATGTCACTGAGACCGACCAATAGCAGCGGTCGGTCTCAGTGACATAGTGAGGGCATAGGGCCGTCGGCGCCATTTTGTTTACTGGCAGCCGACGGCTCACGCCCAGGAGATCGTTCCCGGACCGCTCCTGGACCCCCGCTGGACCACCAGGGACGTTTGGCAGGTCTTGGGGGGGTCAGGAGGGGGGGGGGTTGCAGGAAATTAATTCGGCAGGTCTTGGGGGGGTCAGGAGGGTGGGGGGTTGCAGGAAATTAATTCGGCAGGTCTTGGGGGGGTCAGGGGGGTGGAGGTTGTTAATTTAAAGGGTTGGGATGGGGGGGTTTGGGGGTTCCCACAGAAAGAAAAATATTCTGATCTGGGGAGTGGACCGAAATGGCCCTCCCCAGACCCGAAAACAAAATGGGGAGAAAAAAAAAACCTATGCACTCCCCTAATTTGCTCCATAAGACGCCCAGACGCAGAACCGGTTTAGCACAATTTTTTTTTTTTTTAAATTTTCCCCCTCTGAATCCTAGGTGCGTCTTATGGTCAGGTGCGTCTTATGGAGCGAAAAATACGGTACTTGCGTCATCTCAATATAAGACTATTGAATTTCCCCCGAGTAATGAGAGAAGTTCCCTTGATTACATTTAAATGGTATTTAAAAGAAATTCTTAAGATACCTGAAGAACAGATACCTGCAGTAAAAAAGTTAATACATCTCCAACAGAAACAATCGCAGTTTCAGATCTCACCAGTTGGAGACCCTGGGAATTTTGATAATCTGATTATTTAGAGAGAGTTCTGGACTTGAAGTGGCAGAAAGAACTGTTCTGTTTGTTACCCTTTATTCTGAATATGATAGAGGGGTAATTATTAAGTATTATTTTAAGAATATAAATATTACTCTTGGGAGTAAGATTAGCATTTTCCCCGATTTATCCAGAGCGACACAACTACGCCGCAAGGAATTTTTGCAATTGCGCCCTGGAGCTTTGACGAAGGGCGTAAATTTCGTACTACGCTATCCTGCTAAGTGTGTGGTTAAAACCTCTGGAAATACCTTTGTGTTTTATAACCCAGAACAGCTTAGGCAGTTTTTGTGTTCTAGGGAGCAATCCCCAACAGCAATTACCGTGCATGAAGTATAATATGGAAGACAAGGTAGCTTGATGTAATTCAGTATTATTCTCCCCTATATTTCTTATGTTTTCCCCCCAGGATTTCCGCATGTAGAAAGAGTATATATATATATATATATATATATATATATATTTAGTTAGTTAGTTAGTTAGTTAGTAGTTTTTATATACCGACATTAGAAAGGCACATCATGCCGGTTCACATGTTAACAAAAGCAAAGAAAATACATTGTAACAGGGGAAGGGAAGAGGGTTGAATATAATAACTAAAGCAGAGGCAAGAAGTTAGGCATGTAAACATAGGAAATGAAAGTTAAACAACTGAGAGGCAACTAATAAATAGGGATAAAAATAAGTTCAAACAACAATGTTGAATTATATACTAGAACGGAGGGGGGTAAGAATTTAATGCTATACAGGGAGTCAGGTAAAGGTGTATTATACAAGGTAAAAGGTGTATTATACAAAGGCAGTTCTGGGATTCACAAAAGAAGTTAGCTTAGTCAGGGTAGGCTTGATGGAATAGCCAAGTCTTTAGTTTAGATCTAAATTTGATTGGGCAGGATTCTAATCTGAGCGTCATAGGCATGGAATTCCATCGCGTAGGGCCTGCAATAGAAAGAGCTCTATCCCTAGTGGAAGTCAGATGTGCTATTTTTAGAGAGGGCACTTGCAGGGTTCCTTTGTTGACAGACCTGGTGGGACGGGTCTGTATAACAGGGCTAAAAGGAGAGTCAAGCCAGAGGGAGTTGTGCGAGAAGATGGATTTGTGTATGGTAGTTAATGTTTTGTGGATTATTCGGAAGGGGATTGGCACACATATACATACATACATACATACACACACACACACACACACACCTTTGTATTGGGATAATTTCAGAAAACGTTTTTCTTTGACATACACTTGTTTTTCTAAGCAAAGTTATCTTTGTTTGTAATTGATAAAAGGTGATAAATAAAAAATTTTAAAAAATAAAAATAAAGGGAAGATTACAGAGCTGAGACTTGGACCACATATCAGCTGACCAATTCTGCAATCACAGCAGACATCGCACAGAGATCGCCGCGACCACATTCCTGGCCGAAGTCCAGCTCAAGTTATAAAGCGCATCAGCCTCATATGCAATCCTGGCCTCCACCTGTGTTGCCTGGCTATTAATACCAGCGTCTGCTGAAGACCTCTCCTGAGACCTCTGGACCCAGCATAAACAGGCCCTCTGCATCAGACTTCCAGAGATTGTTGCTCACAGGCTCAGCGCCAAGACTTCAAACATCTATAGCTTACAATTCCTGTGCATCCTTTAACGCTTCCAAACCCGCAACCAGAATGGTCGACTAGTTAGTGACCAGAGACTGAAGCATGCACCTTCAGCAATATCTGCAACTGCAGGATATCCTCTGTGAGGGGATAGAATTTTGCTCTGGCTCTAGCCACCTTGGTGCTCACATTCAGGAAGTCCCATTCCTGGTTCACCAGCTTCTTGATCCTTTTAGGAAGAGAAGTTTTCGGTGAGCACCGGAATCCAACCAACATCGAATCCACTCCTTCTGGACCAACTTAGTACCCAGTTCCTTCCAAATAAGGGTAAATAAGGGGCCTCAACTCCTCCTTACAGAACAGATGAACTACTTGCGGGTCATCTCCCTCTGTTATCAGGACTTCTTCCAGATCAGCCTGATCGACATCACCATGAGATCTGCTGGATCATCCTGATCCACCGCGGACCAACCCCAAGACCATCTTCCAGGTCATCCAGGTCCGAATCATCTGAGTGACCAGGTCCCTCAGGATGGTCCAGGCTCAGCCGGTGAAGGAGGTTCCTTGACACCCCGGCCAAGGAGCCCCTCGGCCTCTTTGCAGTAGGACGAGACGGCTGACAGAAATGCCCTTTTATAGCCAGTGCTTTTTCTGGTTAAAAAGGCCTTGTGCATAAGCAACACAAATTCTGAGGAAAACTCCACGTCATTCTCCCCCCTGTCCAGCCAGAGCTCGCATCTCCTCCCCCCTGCCCCCGAGAGGATTGCCAGGCTCCCGGGAATCAGACACCTTGTGAGCTGTAGCCCTTCTCCTGCCCGACAGGCGCTTTAGGCTCCCAGTACTTATCCTGACAGGGCCTTGGGAACTGTGGCTCTCCTACCAGCCTTGTTTCCCCCCCCCCCCCAGGGCCCCTACCCTCCAGAAACGAATCGTGGCATAGTGCCACTGCATTCAGCTGTCCCCGAGCCAGGCCACCGACCTAACAAGCTTTCCCAAAAAACAGCAAGGCAGGCAATCTAACAAAGCCGTGAAGAAACAACAAAGAAGTAGATGCCCAAGAAAGTCTTTGCCAAATCTTTAATAGGTGGAGACGTATAATGCTAGTAAAATTGCCCGACTCAGGCAGAGTTTCGCCATATTCCAGTGGCTGCCTCAGGGGCTACAAAATAAATGATTTATTGTTTTTTATATATGTGTTTATTTGTAGGCCCTGAGGCAGCCACTGGAATGTGGCGAAACTCGGCCTGAGTCGGGCAATTTTACTATCATTATACGTCTCCACCTATTAAAGATTTGGCAAAGACTTTCTTGGGCATCTACTTCTTTGTTGTTTCTTAACAAGCTTTCCGCCATCTTGTCTTCACGTGGCCGGGCCTGCTGCAGAGAAACAGAAACCATGTGATCGTGGCGCACAGGAGAAGAGGGGAACACCGCCCAACACAGCCTCCAGCTCCCTGAACAGTCCAAAGCTGTGAACAGAAGAGCTAAACTAAACTGCTCCCTTTCCCAGCCCGGGCTTGCCTCGATGATCAAACCAGAAACAGCCCAAGCAGTTGCTGCTGAAAGAAAAATGTAACTTTTTTTCTTTAAACAGCAGACACAGCAAGGAAGAAATTCAAGCCAAAAAAAAAAAAGGAATACTTCCTTGCTGTTGGAAACACCTCTGGGAAGGAGCTTTCAGGGGTAAGAGGGAACCAGGATGCCTGGATATCAGACCCCTGAATATGCTGCGAGCTAAAACTGATCAGGGATTATGAACCCCCCGCTCACCCAGCTGAACCTGAGAGATGGCCCACGAAGGAACCTAACACCTCAGGGAGCATCTTATTGTTTCTCTTCTTCTGTCCCTCCTTTCTTTCTTTCTTTTTTTTTTTTTTTCTTAACTGCAGGTTTACACCTCTACTATCTGCTGGAGACAAAGAAATACTGAGGAACTGCAGGTGGCACTCTCTGTTATGTAGCAGTGCGTCCAAATTTTTAGTTCTCTGACTCCATCTGCTGGTAGGGATGCAAAACCCACTTGTCTAGACTGATCTGGGGTATGAATAGGAACTACAATATGCATAAGAAAGATTTACATGCACTGCCTCCACTGTATGCAAATCTATCTCATGCATATTCATTGTGGATATCCTGAAAACCTGGCCTATTTGTGGCACTTGAGAACTGGAGTTTGCCATCTCTATCCTAGCTACAGAATCATGTCCTGCCATACCATGGTGATGGTCTCTTGCTAGGTGATCTCTCTCTTCCAAAGCAGCACAAGGGCTGTTTCACTTAATTTGGGAACGTTCTTTGTCCCTGAAGGCTTCCTTTATATACCTCTGCCTGCCTCAGCTCCTCCAGGGCTGCCAATCTGGCCTCCAGAAATTGGACTCATTCGCTGACAGCCAGGAGCTCTTGCACCAGATGCACACATGCAACATCTCACCTACAGGAGATAGTCATGTGTGAGACACCCAGTACTAAAGACTAGATAGCTCCCACCACATTGTTAGATTGGTCTGCATCTTCATTTTATTGTTGCTGAAGTTTTAAAGCTTATTATGGAGTAGGTATGTACCTCAATTTAAGGGGTTTTAAATAGTTTGGTGTCCTTTAAATCTAAGGTTTTTAAATTGATAGCTAGGTGACTCGCTAATTTTTGAATGACCAGCAAAAATCCTAAAATTAGACAATCACTAAAATCAGGGTTAATTGTATACTGTGCAAAATAACTAACTGATTTGTGTTTTCAAGATGCTTTTCTTAACTAGGGACAGGAGTAATCTATTTAACAGAAAAAGAGGCTGGGATGGGTGGGAGGGAATCAAACGAGTGACTAGTTTCCTACAAGCAGTACTCTCACCTTTTCAGATCAAGTGACCTCTGAAAACTCATAATTTTAATAATTATAAGTAAATACTAATTTATACAAGTTCACAAAATTAGCAGCTTGAAGCCTATTATCTCTAAACTCTCACAATTCTTAACAATGGCAAAAAAATACTAACTTAAAGAAGCTCACAAAATTAGCTCACATGCACAATTCCTAACACTTGCAAACTACTAGCCTTAAAAACTAACACACACACACACATATCCAGTAATAGTTTAATCATTTAAGAATTTGATTGTTTTTATTTTTTAGATTTTAGGTGCTCTTTCCCCGCAGGTCCAACTTACCACCTGCAGATGAAGGCTTTACAGTTAGCACTCCCTCTGGAGTTTGACTGTTTAAATGTGCAAATGAACAGGCAAACTTGTGGAAGAATTATTGTACAACTAAACAGAAAATCATCTTGATGTCTACATATTTTACAGGCCAAGCAAGAATTATGTTGTAGATGTTATACATTGTTTGTGCTTATCTATATATAAAAAAAAACAACCTACAATTTTTAAAATTTTTCTTCAGTGCCTATTTTAAAAGCTTGTTTTTTTTAATGTCATGCAAAATTTAGAAAATAAACCAAAAAATGTTTGTTTAAGGTCTGCAAAACACAATATACTTAACCTATACTTAAACACCTACACTTAATCTTCATTGGTAAAGCAGTATCAAGACACTGTAAAATTGCTCATAACTGTACTTAATTTTTATTTAATACATACCTTCATAAGAAAGTCTGAAGGATTTTCATTCAATATCATACCAATATAAGACTTAATTTTGTTCATCATACGATTATAACTGAAGTTCTGAAGAAATTGATGATATGGATCTTTCCTATTGATAATCATGGCCAACTTCATTCTTAGTGACTGCAAAATAAGGAATAAAATAAAAAGAAAGTCCCATACAAAGCAATAACTTTGATTTAAAACAAATATAGCTTACAGTCTGTAAACAATGAGGTGGCAATCTTACTGTAATATTTGTCTATCCACAATTATTTTTCTTACTCTAAATATATCGCCCCATACCAAGTATTCCTAGATGACAAGTACTTTTGCCAGCCATGACAGCTGGAGAGAAGTCTCCTCAGTGACTTATACTGAACGCTGATGTGTTGTTAACAGGGGTTGGCTGCAGCAATGGTAACTGCCTTCTCTCTCTACCTGGTTTAAATACAACACTACTATGTTGCAGCTGGGCTCTGTCAGCTCAGGAGAGAAGACGAATAAGAGTATCCTGCACTACAGCACTGTGCAAGTCACAAAGCAAATTCTATCAATCATATTTTAAAAGCTAGTCTGCAATAGGCATATGGCATCTTGCTAGACATTTACAAATGCACTATCAACTATTGTCTTTTGTAGCATTCTTTTATCTGCATTTACAGATAAGGGAACATATAAAAGACTATAGAAGGATAAAAGTATGTGATTGTCACTTTTAATATACTATTGGGTGCATAGCACCACATAGTTCAAACACTCAAAAGAATGAAAAGGGATGGTACTCATCTCATCAAGTTTAAAATCAGTATTTTAAATGTAAATAATTATTAAAACAAATAAAGAGCACAAATGTATTAGGAAGAACAGCTCTAACCCCAATGTTTTCTGCTTTCATACCTCTCAAGTCTATTCCAAGTGGTACAGACTAATCAAAGGCAAACCTTAGGAATAGATCTAGAGCTGGTACTTATTTAAGCTATTAGTAAATGATCTGGGAAAGCATATTGATAGCAATGAATAAGGCAATATTGCTAACAGAAAGATATGTTGGGATGAAAACGCTGTCCAGGGTACAATATCCATACAAAATGATCTGATTACAGCAAGGGAGTAAGGCAGATTGGTAGCAGATGAGAATCCATGTACATGGATAGAAGCAGACAAGTGTGGTAGCTGGGCAAGTCCATAACAGAAGCAGGTAAAGTCACATAACTAATACAATTTATACACTTCTTCTAAAATGTTCACCTATGGTTGCCTTCAAAGCTTGAAAATGAAATGCATTACAATAGTATTTGTTCCATGTATCCACAAAACCTACTCTACAAATTCCAAGTGAAAAATATATTTCAGAATTCCTTAGAAAATGAAGTAGAAATAAAAGCATGGAATAACTTGGTTGAATAAGTCTGCAACCCTTTGTACTTCTGTAGCAATCCTAATTACTTAAAATTCTGGTGTAACCCAATGCCTTCAAAAGTGCACACTAAGTAAATTAGTCCCACCTGATCCTATCTACTGGTAATGCATTTCAAAACAAAGACCCACTTATGAGTACCAAGCAGCTGTCCAAAAAACTCTGGGACAAAGTTGTGGACAGGAACAGATCTGTGGATAGGAATAAACATAGAAATATGATCACAGAAAAAGACTAAGGCCTAACTAGTCTGCCCATCCATCTAACTAATTTAGCTTTACAATGCCATCATTGCCTCAAAGATATCCTGTGTTTATCCCATGCTTTCTGGAATTCAGATACTGTTTTTGTCTCCACCACTGGGAGGCTGTTCCATGCATCCACCACCTTCTCTGTAAAGAAATATTTCCGAAGATTACTCCTGAGTCTACAAGAAATGCAAAGTCTCTGAATATTCCTCTAAGCATGGTCAAGATAGTTAAGAAGTGAAAAGTGCATAGTACCATCAAGACTATCTAGGTCAGGTCTTCACTCCAAACTCAATAACCGAACAAGGAGACAACTGCTCACGGAGGCAACCAAGAGGCCAATGGCAACTTTGAAAAAGCAACACAACAAAACTAGCGCTCAAACATTTTTTATTTTAAATCCCAATATCAAAACTGGCATGTCTATCTATAGTAAAAAGACTATCATATAAATGCACCAGATATATAAAATCACTTTCTCAGTGCCATATAAGTATAACCAAAGGTACCAAAAACTTTGAAACAAGATATATTGAGTACAGGCATTTGAAAAGGAAGTACTTTGCTCATCAATGTTTTTAAATGTATTTTTAAAAAGTTTTGAAACCTATGATCATACTTACATGGCACTGAGAAGGTTAATTTGAATACCGGGTGCACTTATATGATGGTCCTTGTACTATACGCATGCTAGTTTTGGTATTGGGATTTATAATAAAAAAAAAATTGTTGAATGCTAATTTTGTTGCATTATGATCAACGCATTCACATACTCATTCTTTTTATTATTGTAACTTTGAAAGAGCTACAGGCTTCCATTAGGAATGACATACTGAGTCAGACCGTAAGTCCAACAACTTCAGCAACCTGTCTCCAACAGTATTCGATCCAGGTCACAAGCACCCAGGAAGATCCCAAAGAACAGATTCAATTCTTCTTGCTCATACCCAGGGATAAACAGTGGCTTAGCCAAGTCTGCATGGTTGTAGTAGTTTATAGACTTTTCCTCCAGGCACTTGTCTAAATCCTTCATAAATCTACTAGGCTAACTGCTCTCGCTACATCCTCTGGCAACAAACGCTACGGTTTAATTGTGTAGTGAGTGAAAAAATATTCTGACTTGTTTAAAATGTACTACCTTTTAGCTTTATGGATTATCCCCTAGACCTAGTACTATCTAAAAGGGTAAATAGCTGTTCCCTGTTAACCCATTCCACTCCCATGCAAGATTTTATAGACCTGTATATCATCTCCTCTCAGCCATCTCTTCTCTAGGCTGGAGAGCCCTAACATGTTTAGCCTTTCCTCTGAGAGGAGCCGATTCCATCACATTTACTATTTTAGTTGCCTTTGTTTGTACCTTTTCTAGTTCCACTATATATTTTTGGAGATGGGGAAATCAGAACTGCACACAATATTCAAGGTGCAGTCACACCATGGACTGATAGAGAGGTATAAGAACATAAGAAAATGCCATACTGGGTCAGACCAAGGGTCCATCAAGCCCAGCATCCTGTTTCCAACAGTGGCCAATCCAGGCCATAAGAACCTGGCAAGTACCCAAAAACTAAGTCTATTCCATGTTACCATTGCTAATGGCAGTGGCTATTCTCTAAGTGAACTTAATAGCAGGTAATGGACTTCTCCTCCAAGAACTTATCCAATCCTTTTTTAAACACAGCTATACTAACTGCACTAACCAGATCCTCTGGCAACAAATTCCAGAGTTTAATTGTACGTTGAGTAAAAAAGAACTTTCTCCGATTAGTTTTAAATGTGCCCCATGCTAACTTCATGGAGTGCCCCCTAGTCTTTCTACTATCCGAAAGAGTAAATAACCGATTCACATCTACCCGTTCTAGACCTCTCATAATTTTAAACATCTCTATCATATCCCCCCTCAGCCATCTCTTCTCCAAGCTGAAAGTCCTAACCTCTTTACTCTTTCCTCATAGGGGAGCTGTTCCATTCCCCTTATTTTGGTAGCCCTTCTCTGTACCTTCTCCATCACAATTATATCTTTTTTGAGATGCAGTGACCAGAATTGTACACAGTATTCAAGGTGCGGTCTCACCATGGAGCGATACAGAGGCATTATGACATTTTCCGTTTTATTCACCATTCCCTTTCTAATAATTCCCAACATTCTGTTAGCTTTTTTTGACTGCCGCAGCACACTGAACCGACGATTTCATTGTGTTATCCACTATGACGCCTAGATCTCTTTCTTGGGTTGTAGCACCTAATATGGAACCCAACATTGTGTAATTATAGCATGGGTTATTTTTCCCTATATTCATCACCTTGCACTTATCCACATTAAATTTCATCTGCCATTTGGATGCCCAATTTTCCAGTCTCACAAGGTCTTCCTGCAATTTATCACAATCTGCTTGTGATTTAACTACTCTGAACAATTTTGTGTCATCTGCAAATTTGATTATCTCACTCATCTTATTTCTTTCCAGATCATTTATAAATATATTGAAAAGTAAGGGTCCCAATACAGATCCCTGAGGCACTCCACTGTCCACTCCCTTCCACTGAGAAAATTGTCCATTTAATCCTACTCTCCGTTTCCTGTCTTTTAGCCAGTTTGCAATCCACGAAAGGACATCTCCACCTATCCCATGACTTTTTACTTTTCCCAGAAGCCTCTCATGAGGAACTTTGTCAAACGCCTTCTGAATATCCAAGTATACTACATCTACCGGTTCACCTTTATCCACATGTTTATTAACTCCTTCAAAAAAATGAAGCAGATTTGTGAGGCAAGACTTGCCCTGGGTAAAGCCATGCTGACTTTGTTCCATTAAGCCATGTCTTTCTATATGTTCTGTGATTTTGATGTTTAGAACACTTTCCACTATATTTCCTGGCACTGAAGTCAGGCTAACCGGTCTGTAGTTTCCCGGATCGCCCCTGGAGCCCTATTTAAATATTGGGGTTACATTTGCTATCCTCCAGTCTTCAGGTACAATGGATGATTTTAATGATAGGTTACAAATTTTTACTAATAAGTCTGAAATTTCATTTTTTAGTTCCTTCAGAACTCTGGGGTGTATACCATCCGGTCAAGGTGATTTACTACTCTTCAGTTTGTCAATAGGGCCTACCACATCTTCTAGGTTTACCGTGATTTGATTCAGTTCATCTGAATCATTACCCATGAAAACCATCTCCATTACGGGTACCTCCCCAACATCCTCTTCAGTAAACACCGAAGCAAAGAAATCATTTAATCTTTCTGCGATGGCCTTATCTTCTCTAAGTGCCCCTTTAACCCCTCGATCTTCTAACGGTCCAACTGACTCCCTCACAGGCTTTCTGCTTCAGATATATTTAAAAAGGTTTTTACTGTCAGTTTTTGCCTCTGTGGCCAACTTCTTTTCAAATTCTCTCTTAGCCTGTCTTATCAATGTCTTACATTTACATTTAACTTGCCAACGTTTATGCTTTATCCTATTTTCTTCTGTTGGATCCTTCTTCCAATTTTTGAATGAAGATCTTTTGGCTAAAATAGCTTCTTTCACCTCCCCTTTTAACCATGCTGGTAATCGTTTTGCCTTCTTTCCACCTTTCTTAATGTGTGGAATACATCTGGACTATGCTTCTGGAATGGTATTTTTTAACAATGACCACGCCTCTTGGACATTTTTTACTTTTGTAGCTGCTCCTTTCAGTTTTTTTCTAACAATTTTTCTCATTTTATCAAAGTTTCCCTTTTGAAAGTTTAGCACAAGAGCCTTGGATTCGCACACTGTTCCTCTTCTAGTCATTAGTTTGGGGTTAGCTGGCACAAACTAAAATATTGGGGCATAAAGACTGTTTTTTAAAACAGAATTGACCAAAAAGCAAAGACAACAGTCCAGAAGTGACGTAATCTAACTGAATTGGGTGTGACTCAGACCTTGGGCAAGGTAATCAGAGCAAGGGAGCCATTGTTAGCCATTGTTGTCCTGTGCACATGCTAAGGGATTTCTCTTGGTGGAACTGTTTACTGCATTGTGAAATCTTCATTGTGGCTAAGTATTTTTTGCTTATTTTTGCTTATTGCTCTGAAGTTGTGTAGAAAGCTTCTGTGATTATTTCCTGTCTGTGTTTTAACTTTCTTTATAGTCTGTTTCATTTCTTTATAGTAAGTTATTATTCTAGTAAGTTTTGCTGTTTGCTGAATAAAGTTACAAAAGAAAAAAACCCCACAAACAAAGCTCTCAGCTTTTAAACTGGTAAAATCTCTCTAGTTTGGGGTTAGCTGGCACAAACTAAAATATTGGGGCATAAAGACTGTTTTTTAAAAAAGAATTGACCAAAAAGCAAAGACAACAGTCCAGAAGTGCCCTGCTTTACCCAGCTTGTCCCAGACTAAACTGTTTGACTCCCTCCCACCCCTGGGGCTTGTTTCTAATAAAGACTGCCTAGATTACCATTGGCAGCGAGATAAATTAGTACATTGGTTACAGTCAAGGAAATACAATTCACAAATTACCAAGATGAGGACTATCCAATTTAACTGCTGTGGAGCCTTTATTCTGAGGGAAAGCATCTGGAAACTTAAGAGCTTGCCCAATTTGTGCACAACTCTCTTCCTTGAAAATGGAGCTGACTGTGATTAAAGATCAATTAGCTTCAATTAAAAGTATTACACCCACATTGCATTACTCAAAAAATAATTCCCCAATACCACAAATAAACCAGGAGTCAAGAAAAGGAGATTCATTAGGCTCAGGTAGGACCCACAGTCACCCATTCTTGACAGAAGAGCAGCCAACAGGTATACCCCCCACTCAAACAGGTCATTAAGAAATTCTTTAAAAACCAGGAATACAGTGGGCTCTGGTAGAATTAGACCTGTGATGAGGAGACACACAATGTACCAAATGCAAAAAGAACAAGCCTTCTCTAAATTAAAAACTGAAGAAGTTCTTGAGAAAAGCATTGCAGTATTACCAGAAAAGAGAGAGAAAACACAATGCATGCAGTATTTCAAGATCCATAAGCAAAAGAAAAATCTAATTGAGATGGATAACTCTGTCAACAGTGGCACAACCGTAAAAAGAAATAGTGAAGTGAATAACAAATCTCAACTAATATCTCACAAGGAGTCCAGGAAATGCAATAACCGTAAAGAGAGTACCTGGAAGGCTATGACCACAAATGCTCATAGTCTGGGAAATAAAATTCCAGATCTGCAGGCCCTAATGGCTGACGCAGAATTGGACATTGTTGCTATCACAGAAACATGGTTCACAGAATCTCATGAATGGGATACAACAATACCAGGCTACAACTTGTTAAGGAAGGGCAGAGAGGATAGAAAAGGGGGAGGTGTGGCTCTTTATTGTCAGAAACAACATCCAAGCAACTGAGCTACAAGGAAGTTGGGGTATTGAAGAAGCTCTATGGGTCGACCTAAAAAAAGATGACGGAGCGTCCATTTATATTGGAGTGGTTTACAGGCCTCCAAACCAAAAGGAAGAGCTGGACAGAGATCTGGTTGAAGACATCCATAAGATAGGTAAGAAGGGAGAAGTGGTGATCGTGGGTGACTTTAATATGCCAGATGTAGACTGGAAAATCCCATCTGCAGAAACTAAAAATAGTAGAGCGATAGTGGATGCCATGCAAGTATCTTTGTTCAAACAAATGGTGTTGGAACCCACGAGAGAAGGAGCTATACTCGACTTAGTGCTCACTAATGCAGATAATGTCTCAGATGTCCAGGTGGGCGCCCACCTCAGCAGCAGTGATCATCAAACGGTTATGGTTTAATATCAATAAAAGAATAGGGAAAAGAACCACAAAGACCCGAGTTTTACAGTTCAAAAACACAGACTTTGAGGAAATGGGGAACTACCTGGAGGAAGAAACTTAAAGGATGGGAGAACGAGAGAGATGTGGATCAGCAGTGGACCAATCTAAAAGGAGCAATCACCAAGGCAACTGCTCTATATGTTAGAAATGTAAAGAAAAGCAAAAGAAAACTGAAACCTATCTGGTTCTCAAAGGAGGTGGCTGACAAAATTAAAGCTAAAAGAACAGCATTCAAGAAATATAAAGGATCCCAAAGGGAGGAGCACAAAGAAGAATATTTGTATCAACTGAGGGAGACAAAGAAATTAATCAAGTTGGCAAAGAGTCAAGCAGAAGAGAGGATTGCCAAGGAGATAAAAAATGGTGACAAAACATTTTTCAGATACATCAGCGAAAAGAGAAAGGTCCAAAGTGGTATAGTGAAATTGAAAGGTGGTAATGATCAATGTGTGGAGAGAGACGAAGAAATGGCAGAAATATTAAACGAATACTTCAGCTCTGTCTTCACTAAAGAAGACCCTGGAGAAGGACCATCTCTACACAACAAGAAACTGGAGGGAAGTGGAATAGATGAAAATCCTTTTACAGTAGAAAATGTGTGGGAAGAACTAAAGAACCTGAAAGTGGACAAAGCCATGGGGCCTGATGGGATTCATCCAAGGATATTGAGGGAGCTCAGAGATGTTCTGGCAGGTCCGCTGTGTGACCTGTTCAATAGATCCCTAGAAACGGGAGTGGTGCCGAGTGATTGGAGAAGAGCGGTGGTGGTCCCGCTTCATAAGAGTGGGAACAGGGAGGAGGCTGGCAACTACAGACCGGTTAGCCTCACTTTGGTGGTGGGAAAAGTAATGGAGTCACTGCTGAAAGAGAGAATAGTGAACTATCTACAGTCTGGAGAATTGATGGACCAGAGGCAGCATGGATTCACCAGGGGAAGATCCTGTCAGACAAATCTGATTGACTTTTTTGACTGGGTAACCAAGGAATTGGATCGAGGAAGAGCGCTCGATATCATATACTTGGATTTCAGCAAAGCTTTTGATACGGTTCCGCACAGGAGACTGGTGAATAAAACGAGAAGCTTGGGAGTGAGTGCCGAGGTGGTGACCTGGATTGCAAATTGGTTGACGGACAGAAGACAATGTGTGATGGTAAATGGAACCTTCTCTGAAGAGAGAGCGGTTTTAAGTGGTGTACCGCAAGGATCAGTGTTGGGACCGGTCCTGTTCAATATCTTTGTGAGCGACATTGCGGACGGGATAGAAGGTAAGGTTTGTCTTTTTGCGGATGACACTAAGATCTGCAACAGAGTGGACACGCCGGAAGGAGTGGAGAGAATGAGACGGGATCTAAGGAAACTGGAATAGTGGTCGAAGATATGGCAGCTGAGATTCAATGCCAAGAAGTGCAAAGTCATGCATATGGGGAGTGGAAATCCGAATGAACTATATATTCGATGGGGGGGGGGGGGGGGGGGGGGAAGGCTGATGTGCACGGAGCAGGAGAGGGACCTTGGGGTGATAGTGTCTAATGATGTGAAGACAGCGAAACAATGCGACAAGGCGATAGCAAAAGCCAGAAGAATGCTGGGCTGCATAGAGAGAGGAATATCGAGTAAGAAAAGGGAAGTGATTATTCCCTTGTACAGGTCCTTGGTGAGGCCTCACCTGGAGTACTGTGTTCAGTTCTGGAGACCGTATCTACAAAAGACAAAGACAAGATGGAAGCGGTACAGAGAAGGGCGACCAGGAAGGTGGAGGATCTTCATCGGATGACGTACGAGGAGAGATTGAAGAATCTAAATATGTACACCCTGGAGGAAAGGAGGAGCAGAGGTGATATGATACAGACTTTCAGATACTTGAAAGGTTTTAATGATCCAAAAACAACGACAAACCTTTTCCATAGGAAAAAAAATCAGCAGAACCAGGGGTCACGATTTGAGGCTCCAGGGAGGAAGATTCAGAACCAATGTCAGGAAGTATTTCTTCACGGAGAGGGTGGTGAATGCCTGGAATGCCCTTCCGGAGGAAGTGGTGAAGACCAGTACTGTGAAAGACTTCAAAGGGGCATGGGATAAACACTGTGGATCCATAAAGTCAAGAGGCCGCCAATGAAGAGTGGGTGACTTGCCAGAATGATGGCTACTGCCTGGACACAATACCCTTATTCAATAAACATACACATGCTTACTGTGACTCCAACATCGCTCTAAGCTTCAACAGCAAGAGGAAATGGAAAAAAGGATTTGCACTCACAAACAGGGGAGTAGCTGGCTTGTTACGGCGGTTACTACCCCAAACCAAATATGCCTGATACTTCACTTTCAATGCATATACAGCATAGCTCTCTGCTTCAACGACAGGGGAGAAGAATAACTGATACTTCACACATCCAGCAGAGCTCTCTGCTTCAACGGCAAGGGAGAAGAAAAAAAGGGTTCACACTCACAAAGCGGGGAGTAGCTGGCTTGTTACAGCGGTTACTACCCCAAACCAAATGTGCCTGATACTTCACTTTCCATGCATATCCAGCATGGCTCTCTGCTTCAACGGCAGGGGAGAAGAAAAAAAACTGATACTTCACGCATATCCAGCATAGCTCCCTGCTTCAACGGCAGGGGAGAAGAAAAAACAACCAACAAGGGCTGTACAACAGTCTAGGTAAAACAAATAAGCATGGGTGTAGCTTGCTTATTGCGGCAGTTACTACCCCTACTACCCCTAACTAATCAAGCTAGATATTTCACTTGGATGCAGCTCCATCACTGCTCTCTACATTAATGGTGGGGGTGGAAGGGGAATAGAACAAAGAGCTAAGAGAAACAGATAAGTATGAGAGAAAAAATGTGTGAAGCTTGCTGGGCAGACTGGATGGGCCATTCGGTCTTCTTCTGCCGTCATTTCTATGTTTCTATGTTTCTATTAAATCAAACTTGATCATGTCATGATCACTATTGCCAAGCTGCCCCACCACCGTTACCTCTCTCACCGAGAATTAGATCTAAAATTGCTCCCTCTCTCGTCGATTCCTGAACCAATTGCTCCATAAAGCTATCATTTATTCCACCCAGGAACGTTATCTCTCTAGCGTGTCCCGATGATACATTTACCCAGTCAATATTGGGGTAACTGAAGTCTCCCAAACAGTCTAACTTCAGTTAGTCAGCCAGAGTGACTCACTGCTCTCTTGATTAACAAATGTTGGTCCCTATTCAAACCCAATCACACTACCTCAACACCTTTCCAAGGTGAGTAACTGAGCTGAACTATTCAACTTTTTTTTTTTTTTAATACAAACACTCAGTTCTTTAAAAGTCTGCAGAACACTCAGTTCTGCAGACTTTTAAAAATAAACACACTACCTACTGCTTACTAGCTACCTTATTGATTGACTATTTAAAGGTATATCATCCTCTTTTTTTTATTTTCCATTCCTTTCCTAGTAATACCTAACATTCAATCTGTTTTCTTGACCGCCGCCACATACTAGTCAAAGTGTGAATACGACAATATCCCAAACACTCCACCAGTCTGGTTTGTACAGAAGGGTGGCAAAAAGAAGCCATTATTCAAGAAAGCCCACCTTGAGTGCCTTTTGAAATATGCAAAAGCACACTCAGGAGATACAGTAGCCAGATGGCAAAAGTTTTCTACTCGGACAAAATTAATAAAGAACATTTTGTCCTAAATGAAAGTGTTATATTTAGCACAAACCCACACAGCACATCACCCAGAGATCATCATCCCTACTGTAAAGCATGCTGGTGGCAGCATCATGTTATGTGGATGTTTTTCATCAGCAGAAACTGGATCATTTATTTGCATCGAAGGGAGAATGAATGGAGAACAATAAAGAAAAGCCATCGAGAAAAACCTGTTGCTCTCTGCAAGACAGCTGAAACTGTTAAAGTTCATCTTTCAGCTTGAAAACAACGTGAAGCATATGGCCAAATGTACAAAGGAGTGCCTAAGGAACAAAAAAGTAAGTAGAAACATAGAAACATGACAGCAGAAAAAAAAACATGGTATGGCCTATCTATACCATCCACACCAACTAATTCAGCTTACTATTCCTATCATTACCTCAGTGAATCCCTGTATTTAACCCATGCTTTCTGGAAATCAGATACTGTCTTAGTCTTCACCTCCATAGGGAGGTTGTTCCATGCATCCACTACTCTGTGTAAATAAACATTTCCTTAGACTACTCCTGAGTCTAACCTTTTTTACTCTTATCCCATGACCCCTTGTTCTAGAGCCTCCTCTCACCTCCCTATGCATGAAAACTTTGGAGTTATTTAAATGTCTCTATCATATCTCCCACTATCCTGCCTTTCATCTAGAACAGTGGTCCCCAACCCTGTGTTGGGGGCCCACCAGCCAGTCGGGTGTTCAGGATATCCACAATGAATATGCATGAGAGAAAATTTGCCTGCACTGCCTCCATAACTGCAAATTTTCTCTCAGGCATATTCATTGTGGATATCCTAAAAAACCCGACCGGCTGGTGGGCCCCAAGGACAGGGTTGGGGACTACTGATCTAGGATATACATGTTTAGATCTTTAAGTTTGTCCCCATAGATTTTAGAACAAAGACTACTAACAATTTTAGTAGCCACCCTCTGGACAGACTCCAACCAGTTTATATTTTTTGAAGGTATAGTTTTCATGAACAGTACACAGTATTCCAAATGAGGTCTCGGCAGGTATTTAAACAGGGGTGGGACGAACCTGCCTGGGGTGTGAGATGTTCCCCTGTGCTGTGGGAGACATCGCCCTGCAGGAAGGAGTTAATTGCCAGTTGACTCCAAGTGCCTTGGCACAGGGACAGGCGTCTTGACGTCACTTCCTTTGGACGCAGAGAGGAGCCATAAAACCGGCTTGGCAGCGGCGTGCAGTCTCTCGCGCCAAAGGGGCGCATGGTTTTGTCACAGAAAATCGAGTGTTCCTCTTTCAAGTACTACCTCGGACCCTACCAGCACGTAAGTCCCCACAAGGAGAATAAAGTATAATAGTGATTTATACAGCAAAGTCTACTTATTGGCCAAACTTCCTATATTTTCCTTGTTGATTTCCTTATTGAAATGCCTCATAAAAGGAAAGGAAAAGTCAGGATTTTCCCTTCAGAATCCTCACTGCTATTGGACCAATGGGTCATCACAGACTTTGCAGTTTCCACTCCGAATCCAATGCGGGTAAGCACCATTGGTGAAATAAGTAAAGGAGCATCCTTTTCACCCGGGGAAGTTTCACTTACACCGCCAGACCCCAAAACACCACTGCTTTTCCCTGGAGTGGATTCTAAAGCTTGGGAGTCAGCTAATAAAGTAGCCAGTCCTCCGATAGAAGGAAGCTTAGATTCAACCCAGGTTGGGGAGTCTGGAGTGACGAACACAGATGTTACATCTGGTGAATGCAGAAATTGTAGGAAGAATACAGAGGCCAATACCCCAATTGGGTGTGGAACAACATTTGGATAATGTATCTCCTAGGATCACAACTACAATTACTCCATCCCCCCCCCCCCCCCTCCTCAGATTGTGGTGAGACCAGCAGTAGTGACATTGGACTCTTTATGGGACCTGACTGCAGGGCTCATGCAAGTTTCTCAGGAACAATCACAGAGGCTGGAAATTGTTTCATCTAAATTAGACATCGTGGCTAATGGTCATCAAAGTATACTGTTAGAACATTCTGAAAATATCCAATCTATGGGTTCTGATATAAAAGAGTTACAAAAAGAAAACGCCACTATTATACGTGAGCGTTTAAGTATTGCTAATAGAAGTGTTGGAAAACCATTCACGTCTTTTAAATTTAAGGATTATAAATTTCCCTAAAGTTATAGGATCACCTATATCTGTTATTTTGAGGAAATATTTCATAGAAAATTTAAAAATTCCCTTGGATAAAATACCTGCAATAAGTAAAAGTATTTTCCTCTCATTTCAAAAGAAAGAGGGGTTAACAAGGGTTTCTACTAATCCATCAGAATTGAATAATTTGACAGCCTTCTTAAAGGCCTCATCTGAAGAGGTTCTCGAGAGAGTCACTCTCTTGATTACCCTTTTTTCATTTCAATATTTAAACTTAGTGATGAAGCACTACTTCCAAAACCTAAATACTTTCTTTTATGATGGTCCAGTTAGGATCTATCATGATTTTGCAAAGGCCAAGCAAGATCACCATAGGGCGTTCTTAGCTATGAAAAAAAGAGGTATTGATAGTGGTGCCTTATTCTTTTTAAGTTATCCTTCAAAATATCTTGTAAAAAAAAGGAACATATTTTCTTTAATCCAGAGCAAATGTGTAATTTCTTGAAAAACATAAAGACCCCTCAGACGTAAAAGAAGAGTTAATAAGGGGCTATGACAAAATATAGGAGTGTTATAATCACTATTTTCTTCTTTTAAGTCAATCGCATAGTTCTCATTATAATATTCCTCTTGGTTCATATAGATTTGTGTATTTAAATTAAGATGATAAAAATTTTCTGTTAGATGTTTTGGACATTATTTCTTTGTAAAAGATCTTGAATAACTTTCTGAACAAAGATGTAATTGCTTTGTATTTTTATGTTGAAAAGTTTAATAAATAAATAAATAGAAAAACGGGTAATATCACTCCCTTTTTCTGCTGACCATAACTCTCCCTAGGCAACCAAGCATATTTCTTCTGGTCTAGCAGTCACTTTATTCACCTGTTTGGCCACCTTAGGATCCCGCTCTTCTTTCATACTTCACATTTTTCCCCTTATACTGTCCTCTCCCTTAGATTTTTGCGACCTAATTGCATGACTCTGACTTTTTCTTTTTTTTTTAGCATTAAATCTTAGCTGCCAGATCCTAAGAACATAAGAAATTGCCATGCTGGGTCAGACCAAGGGTCCATCAAGCCCAGCACCCTGTTTCCAACAGAGGTCAAACCAGGCCACAAGAACCTAGCAATTACCCAAACACTAAGAAGATCCCATGCCACTGATGCAATTAATAGCAGAGGCCATTCCCTAAGTTAATTTGATTAATAGCCATTAATGGACTTCTCCTCCAAGAACTTATCCAAACCTTTTTTAAACCCAGCTACACTAACTGCACTAACCATATCCTCTGGCAACAAATTCCAGAGCTTTCGTCGAGCTATGTTCGTTCCCTCCTCATATTTTCCATACTTTCCTGGCTGTTACCCTATTGCAGATTTTGGTATAAAACTGAAAACATGGCTTTTCCAGCAAGCTTACCACACATCACCTCCCATTACATAAATCCTTACTGATTAAATAAGTGATTCTCCTAGAATCTGATACGCGACTTTTGATTTATTTCTCGGATTACGTTGTATGCCTATCGATTTTGTACTTTGACTCGGCTATTTATGTACTTATCTTTTGTATATAGTTTTGGTGATATGTATATAGTGATTTTGCTGTTCTCAATTTTATGTAAGGGCCCTGCCCAAAAGTTAACCTGTTTGCAATGTTATATGTAAGGGTTCTGCCCAATGGTTCCTGTTTAACTGTAAACCGATACGATGTGTGAACGGTTATCGGTATAAAAAAGACATTAAATAAATAAATAAATAATAAAAAGCAAACCTTTCCCAACAATCCTTTGGCAATGTCAGCCACGAAAATGTTGAAAAAAAAAAAGATCCAAGGACTGATCCCAGAGGCAGTAATGCCACCCCCCCCCCCCCACCCCCCGAGTGAGCTTAATTTACCACTCCCTCAACCAGTTTCTAACCCACTCTAGGACCCAAGGGAGCTCAATTTATTTATGTTTTGCCTTTACGGAACTGTGTCAAAGGTCTTACTAAAATCCAAGTACATTATTTGCACATTTATATTTCACCTATCTGCAAATCTCAGCGGATTATGAAACCACATTCATAAAATAGTAAAAGGCTCAATAACTACTACATCAAAACAAAACAGTAAGTGTACAGGATACATAGTGACTAAACAACCATAGAAACAAATATCAAGTTCAAAATCAACATTTAATGTTTGAAAAGCAGTGTTTAGCATCAATCAATCAGAGCACAGGAGAAATGAGGTGATTTTTAAAAACTTTCTAAACTGGAGTTGGTCACTTTCTGCTCTGATCTCATCCGGTAACATGTTTCTTAGACTCAGACCTGCAACACTAAAAATACGATCTAGAGACTTAGCCAAATGACTATACTTGAATGAAGGTATTTCTAGTAGGTTTTTAGATGCTGAGCAAAGAGGGTGAGTAGGGCAATGTCTTTGTAAAGAAAAATCAATGAAGGAAGGCCTAAGATTATGGAAGGCCTTAAAAACTAAGGTAAAAATTTTAAACTTAACTCTCCAAATAACCGGTAGCCAATGTAGCTTTGCTAGAACCAGAGAGATAGGATCCCTTAATGAAACACCACACATTAGGTTGGCAGCAGAGTTTTGAATCAACTGGAGAGATCTATTCTGACCCATCTTTATGGTCACCCAAAGAAATTGATCAGATTTGTCTGACAAGACCTACCTCTGGTAAGACCATTCTGCCTCAGATCCTGCAATCCACTGTGTCACATGGGAAGCAATAAAATTTATGCTTATATACAGTTAATTTCAGGGTTTAATTTGTAGACAAAAAGGAAGTCTTACAACTATATTTTTCTGCTAAATGTCTTCAGATAAGTTTATTAAGTATTTTTCTTCTCATCATTTATGGACAGTTTGATTATTTCATCTGCATTACAAACATATAAAAAATTATATTGAATGACTGATCGAGATATACCCGCTTCTAAATCAGGGGTTCTCAATCCAATTCTTGGGACACACCTAGCCAGTCAGATTTTCAGGATATCCTACTTATAAAAGCCTACTATTAATGAACTAAATCTTATACTACTCTTCCTAATTTCCACAGTTTCTCATTTATTGTTTATATTCTATTAATACAAAGTTATACATGGTATTGTATTTGTTCAGTTACTAAGTTATATTGTAAAGCGCAATGCTGAATTACTGTTTGAATGTAAACCGAGGTGATGTTACTTACGTACTCCGGTATAAAAAAAATCTATAAATAAATAAATAAATAAATCCATAATGAATATGCATGAAATAGATTTGCAAACAAAGGAGGCAGAACATGTAAATCTATCTCATGCATATTCGCTGTGGATACCCTGAAAATCTGATTGGTTATCTATGTTCTATGTTCTTTTGGATTGACAACCACTGGTCTAGATGACCGATTCTCTCTATTCTACAGTTAATACTGCTATTTTTATTGCTCCTTCAACATTCTGAATTACAAGACTTGTTTCAGTCTGTTGGGCTTTGAATCTGGAATATATTTGTTTCTGGATATACTTTTATTTCTTGATAGTACATTTAGTAAATTAAAAAAAAAATGGATTACCAAAAATAGTGTGGAATCCAATTTGAAGGCAATTTGAGACTCTCAAGGGCTTTGTAGATGCAATGCAAGTATCCATATACTTTGCCCTACATTGAAAGGGAAAGCATATAGGGATTTGAAAAAACAATCACCGTACGTACTTTCCTTTCCCAAACTGTCCCTTTTTTATGCTATGAACAGCGCACATACTTTTTAACCCATTGTGGTAATGAAGCCAGTCATGGTTTAGGAAACAGTCAAGGGGAATAAGGAGGCAGACTCTGGCTGCTTCCTTAGTTACAAATGTATTTACAGTTCAAAACCAAAACAGAAAGAAAACAAAAACTTAACTTGTATTTGTATAGGCTGGCTTCCTGCCTGCTTCCTGGGGCCTGTCTAACCCTTATGGACCATGACTCTTTATAGTAAGGTGAGGGGAGCCTCTCTTCACCCAGAATCCCTACCAGGGCTGACTCTTAAGGAGGACCAGGCGAGATAGCTGTGCCAAGGTGGTTTGAGGCAGTTTCCAGTATATTCCCTCCCCCCCTCAGCTCACCCTTAATTCGGGTGTTTTCCTTTCCTGCCCTATGTCGTTTTTTTTTTTTTGTTTCTTTTTTTATAATTTAAGGTCTATAGAGCCAGGAACCATCTTATCACCCTCAAATTGGACTCCTTATTTCTATTTATCCACATGAGTGACTAGTGGTCCATTAAGAGCGTGAATTGCCATCTCAGCAGGTAGTAGTGCAAGGCCTCTAAGGCCCATGATTGCCAAGGCCTCCTTTTCAACTGTTGAGTAATTCCTCCCTGTGGCATCAGCTTCTAGATAATATATGCTACAGGATGTTCTTGGTCATCCTTCTCTTGGACTAAGACTGATCTACACAGTGAAGGGTTTGGTGAAGTCCAGAGTTATCAGGACCGGTTCGAAGAGTAACACCTCTTTCTGAGCCCGGAAGGCCTCCTCTGCTCCAGCTGTCCCGCTGGACCTTCTCTGATGTTTTCTTCAATAACAGCCTTGTGAGAGGCTCTGCCTTCTCAGAGTAATTGGGGATAAACCTTCTGTAATACCCCATAAGACCAAGAAATGCTCTCCCTTGTTTGCGGGAATGGTATCCAGGTGATCGCCTCAATTTTAAGGATCTACGGATGAACCCTGCCCTTCCACAGGGTATAGCCAAGATACTGAACAACTTGCCCTCCCAGCAAGCACTTTAGAGTTGGCCATCAGTCCTGCTTTCCTCAGATAGGTTAGTCAGCCTAGAGTTGGCTTAGGTGTGTCTTTGAATCTAGGCTGTACACCACAATGTCATCCAAGTAGGCAGTTGCGTACTCTTGATGTGGGCGAAGCAGATGATCAACCAGGTGTTGAAACATTGCGGGGGCACTAAGGAGTCCAAAAGGGAGAACGGTGAACTGGAAAAGTCTACCTAGCATCGAGAACGCAATCTTCTCCTTCACCGCTGGTGTGAGAGGCACCTGCCAATACCCTTTTGTAAGATCTAGGCATCTCTGATACCTGGCTTAATGACAAAGATAATGTTCTCTTAAACCAAATTTCTCATCCTAGCTTTGATGTATTTCATTTCCCTAGGCCTAAACGAAAAGGTGGCGGTTTACTAGTAATTAGTGAAAAAGAACTTAAGCTAGTACTCTACAAAGTAGAAATTAACCATCCCAATGAGATGGCAATTCTAAAATCTCCTCAATTAAACATAGGACTAGTCTACTATCCTCCAGGTATATTACAAAAAGATTGGTCACCATTGACTGAATTATTCACTAAGGTGTTCCCATCACCAGACAACATTAATTGTAGGAGACTATAACCTGTATGTAGATTAAACACCTGAACCATAGCCTGTGATATGTTTTTAGAGACAATGAATGCCTTGGGGTGGTCCCAATATGTTTCTAAAGCTACCCATAAAGCAGGACATATTGTAGATCTAATATTTGCCAATATAAATAACTGTCTAATCAATACTTCTCATACTATATTGCCTTGGTCTGACCACCAATTAATAAAGGCAGACATAACTTTCCTCAACCCCTCATAAAATTATAGATAAAACCATACTTTTACCTTCAGAAAAAAAGATTGATTATGGAGGTACTTTCAGAATCAATAGAAAATAAGCTCCCTGAATTAACTCAAGATAATGCCTCTTCGGCATTTGATTCCTGGGATCAGATTGTCAATGACATAGCTGAAAACCTCAGTCCAGTCCAGACAAAAATTATTAATAAAGAAAAGAATACTTCCAAACATAAGAAGCCATGGTACAATATTAATTTAAGAAACACCAAACAGACCCTCAGGGAATTAGATAAACAATGGCGGAAATGTAAGCCTTCTGAATCCCTAGGAAAATATAGACCTCCTCTAACAAAATACTGTGCATTAACAAATAAAGCAAAAAAGGATTACTAAGCTAAAAATATTCATGGAGTAACATACAATTCTAAACTACTCTTCGATATGGTTAAACAATTAAGGACCTGTCATCTTCCTTCCTGAGAAATTATAACTTCTCAAATGCTGCTTGCAATGAGTATGCCACATCTTTTTCAGATGAAATTAATAGATTGAAAACATCTCCCTGTCTGTTCTCACGCAAGAGCCTCTGAAGATTCACATGTCCTGGGTTAAAAGGACTACGTTTAACAAAGTAACTAATCTTGAAATTAGCCAAATTATTGCCAAAATTAACCCTATTCACACACGTAATCCAATTCCAGCCAGCTCCTCGAAACAAGTACACAGTGTTATCACTCTGAAAATCATAACCTTAATTAACTTTCTCTCTCTGAAGGAATTGTACCATTTGGGCTAAAGCAAGCTATGATAAAGCCTATTCTGAAAAATAAAACTGGTAGAATCGACTGGGACAACTATAGGCCCATATCCAACTTTGTCTTTTCTCTCAAAAGTACTGGAAAAAGCTGCATTATCTCAACTTGTGAATCATTTGGAAGTCCAAGATATTCTTTTTCCTAATCAATTTGGTTTTAGGAAACATCGTTCAACTAAGACTTTACTCTTCTTCTTAATGAAATCAGTTTTACAAGAGTTTGATTCTGATGAATGTTGAGATTACTTACCTGATAATCTCCTTTTCCTTAGTGTATGCAGATGGATTCAAAACAAGTGGGTATAGTGTGCTCGTGCTAGCAGTTGGAGACGGATCTGACGTCAGCACGGGTACATATACCCCCGCAGGAAGTGCAGCAATTCAGTAATCTTCCTTGCAAAAGCTGTAGCTGACCGATCGATTAAATGAACAGAATTACCCTGACCGATTGATAGTAGCTGGAGACCGCCAGTGTTCTCAACCAGAAGGCGTCGACACCCGGCAGGATGGATGCCCTATTATAAGAAAAACATGGCTTACTGTGAGTCGGTGAATCCCCATGTATACCGGCAGCCGGGCGGGATGCTGAGTCCATCTGCATACACTAAGGAAAAGGAGATTATCAGGTAAGTAATCTCAACATTTCCTAGCGTGTAGCAGATGGACTCAAAACAAGTGGGATGTACAAAAGCTACTCCCGGACTGGGCGAGAGGCTGCCCGAGGACCGTTTAGGATTGCCCTCGCAAATGCTGTGTCCTCCCTGGCCTGGACGTCCAGACGATAGAATCTGGAGAAGGTATGGAGGGAGGACCACGTCGCCGCTTTACATATCTCTGCAGGCGAAAGCAGCTTAGCTTCTGCCCACGAGGCCGACTGTGCTCTGGTAGAATGAGCCTTGACCTGTAGAGGCGGTGGTTTTCCCGCCTCTATGTAGGCTGCCTTGATAACTTCTTTAATCCAGCGGGCGATGGTTGGCCGCGAGGCCACTTCCCCTTGCTTCTTCCCGCTGTGCAGGACGAACAGGTGGTCTGTCTTTCATACTGCTTCTGACATTTCCAGGTATCTGGACAGCAGTTTGCCGATGTCGAGATGGCGTAGCATTCGACCTTCCTCCGACTTTTTCAAACCTTCCGTGGTAGGCAAGGATATGGTTTGGTTGAGGTGAAAGTGTGAGACCACTTTGGGTAAAAAGGATGGAACCGTGCGAAGATGGATAGCCTCTGGAGTGATTCTGAGAAATGGATCACGACAGGATAGTGCTTGTAGCTCTGAGATGCAGCATGCTGAACACACAGCCAGCAAGAACACCATCTTCAAGGTTAACAAACGGAGAGACAGGCCTCGAAGGGGCCTGAAGGCTGATCCCGTCAAAAATTCCAATACGAGGTTGAGGTTCCACAAGGGCACTGGCCACTGCAGTGGCGGGCGAATATGTTTGACTCCTTTCAGGAAACGTGAGATGTCTGGGTGCTTGGCAATGGTGCTGCCGTCACTCCTGGGACTGTAGCAAGACAGTGCTGCTACCTGAACCTTGATGGAGCTGAGGGACAGACCCTTCTGAAGTCCATCTTGTAGGAAGTCCAAAATGAGAGGAATTTTAGCGGCATGCGAGTTGGTGCCATGAGAGTCGCACCAGGCTTCAAAAACTCTCCAGATCCTGATATATGTTAGGGATGTGGAGAACTTGCGTGCTCGGAGGAGTGTATCTATAACTGGCTCCGAGTATCCCCTTTTCTTCAGTCGAGCCCTCTCAATGGCCAGACCGTAAGAGAGAATTGAGCCGGATCCTCGTGGAGGATGGGACCTTGCCGCAGCAGGTCCCTGTAGGGAGGCAGAGGTAGAGGGTTCCCTGCCAGTAGTCTTCTCATGTCTGCGTACCAGGGTCTTCTTGGCCAGTCCGGGGGCCACTAGAAGAACTAGGCCTCTGTGTCGCTGAATCCTGTGTACAATGGCGCCCAACAGGGGCCATGGAGGAAAGGCGTATAGCAGGACCCCCTGAGGCCACGGCTGTACCAGGGCATCGATCCCCTGAGCCCGAGGATCCCGCCTGCGGCTGAAATATCTGGGTACTTGAGCGTTGGACCTGTCCGCTAAGAGGTCCATGGCTGGCGTCCCCCATTGATCCGCAATTATCTGAAAGGCTGTGGGAGACAGCTGCCATTCCCCCGGGTTTAGGCTTTCTCTGCTGAGAAAGTCTGCCGTCGTGTTGTCCTTCCCAGCAATGTGGACGGCGGAGATGTCCTGGAGATTGGCTTCTGCCCAAATCATCAGGGGAGTTATTTCCAGGGACACCTGTTGACTTCTGGTTCCGCCCTGACGATTGATGTATGCCACCATGGTGGCATTGTCTGACATCACTCTGACCGCTCTGTCACGAAGTCTGTGGGCAAATCGCAGGCACACTAGCCTGACTGCCCGTGCCTCTAGTCGGTTGATGTTCCACCTCGACTCTTCTCTGGTCCACCGCCCTTGGGCGGTGAGTTCCTCGCAGTGTGTTCCCCACTTGTCTTCGGCGCTTCCCGGCTGCGACCCAGGCGGTCTCCGGCTGCGGGGGGGAGAGTACCTTCAACCGCCGCACATAAGGAAGTGCGCCCGCTGCCTCTAGGCCGCTCCCGAACCCGTCTCACTCGGGGGCCAAGTCCACGCCGGGACCGAGGCTGCCTCTAGGCCGCACCCGAACTCGTCTCGCTTGGGGGCCAAGCCGCGCCCGATCCCTTCTCACTCGGGGGCTAGGTCCCTGCCGTGAACCGGCCACCGGACCGAGGCTCTTGCTTCCGAGGGACCACGGAAGTCAGCTCGGGAAACTCAACTGTGTGAGGGACTTCCTGGTATCACCACAGGAGTGCGGGGCTTGCTTCAATAGGTTTCTTCTAGGAATTTAGTTGTTAGAATTTGGAAACATGCTCAGCGAGCATGAGGTAGCTCCAAACTGCTTTGGAGACAGAAATTACTGAATTGCTGCACTTCCTGCGGGGGCAATATGTACCCGTGCTGACGTCAGATCCGTCTCCAACTGCGAGCACGAGCACACAATACCCACTTGTTTTGAGTCCATCTGCTACACGCTAGGAAATCTTATTTTCTTGTGCTAATCAATTTAACAGCAGCCTTTGACACTGTGGACCATACCCTGTTATGCCATTAACTGAGCAACACTGGGATCGAAGGTAGTTTTCACAGATGGTTCTCTTCCTATCTAATAGGTCATTCCAAGTCAAACTGGGCAATCACACATCTGACTTTCCATATTGATACATGTGTCCCTCAAGGTTCAGCTCTCTCAGCAACACTATTCAATATTTATATGCTCCCACTGTACAAATTATTAGTGGATTTAGGAATTTATTTCTTCTTGTATGCTGATGACAATTTTACATACCATTTTCTAAATCATTGGAAAATACAGTATCAACACTATCGACCTATATGAAAGCAATACAGCAAGAACTCTCTCATCTTAAACTAACATTAAACACTAGAAGGCTGACGTCATTTGGTTAAGTAGAAATCCTTCTACAGTTAAACCTCCAGTCTAAACTTGGGTATTTTTTAAATTACTCCCACAAACCAAGTAGGTATCCAGGAGGATGAAAACCTGATAATGAAAAAGCACATCAATAAAATAATGAACAAAGGTTACACCAAGTTATATATATTACATCAGTTGAAACCTTTATTAACTTTCAAAGACTTCCGTACTGTATTGCAAACTCTTATTTTCTCAAATATAGACTACTGTAACTCTCTATTACTCGGTCTTCCCGCATGTCTCTTGAAACCATCACAACTATTATAAAATGCCTCTAGTAGACTTTTATTAGGAACCAGAAAATTTGATCACATTACACTGTCAGTGATCTCGCTGTACTGGCTGCCTGTACCATCCTGAATCTATTACAAAGTTTTAATGTTAATATTTAAAATCATTCATTCTAGGGGGGTGCTGTCGAGCAGCAACCAAGATGGCTACCTGAACTCATGGCTCCATAAGATCTCAATGCCAATATTAAAAAAAAAAAACAAAAAACTCATCAAGCGGACAAACCCAGCTATCGAAGATTACCGACTGCTTTTAGCTATGGCTACCCTGAAATCTGGAAAGATTGAGGCTGCCTTCGCAGCGGCTGCGGGCTCTGCCTAAGACAATGGCGTTAGCAGACCTGGTCTTAACAGAGTTGAAACAACTAAAAGATATGATCCAGCTCAATATTGATGCTACAGCTACTATTAGAGGGGGATCTGCAATCAATGACTCTACAAATGGCAAGTTTTCAATTGAGGCTAGAAGACATGGAATCACAAACCTAGTCTTTGCTAATAACAACTGCGCCACTTCCTCTTGGAAAAGTTGCAACAAGACATTGAGGACCTCTCTAATTGTAACTGCTGTAACATACAGATACTGGGGATTCCGGAAGGTACTGAAGGCCCCAATATGATAGAATTTCTTCTCAACTTGGTGCCCCTCCTGCTTGCAGGTAAAATTTGATAACCCCTTTGAACTTGAACGGGCCCATAGAGTCCCATCGCAGCCTCCTCATAATCCCAAGTATCCTAGGCCTATAATTTTCAAAGTTCTTTGGTACCCTCAAGTGCTGGCGATTCTGGTGGCAGCAAGAAGTAAAGCCTCTATTCACTTTCAAGGAAACTCACGCCTCTTCGTCCCTGAATTGGCAAAAACTACAGCGGATAGAAGGAAAGCTTTTTTAGCACTTCGTCCCTGCTTGCAAACCTTGGGAGCGAAATATGGCTTACTTTATCCAGCTTAAATGAAAGTCACTTGTCATAACCAAACTAAACTATTCCATCGACCAGGTGAACTTGAAGAATTCCTGCAGTCACTAGAGCAAGCGCAAAATATGGTCTCGACATTTGTTCTTAATAATCTTGATATCTGATGTATGGACAGTGGGTTCCTAATCTAGAAGTCTCACTACTTCCTTATGGAACCACACTGAATTTACTACCTTCCATTTGTTAGTGGCGTAATTAAGCAGCTATAGTTTCATACCACAGGAGACGGCTGTGATACACGCTTTTTTGGAATATTGTTCATGTTTTTTGGGGTTTTTTTTTAGGTTTTTCTCTACGCTTGTAACATATGCTAGGCTATGAGAATCGGTGAGCCACTGGCCTGCCCTGAGGCTGTTTTTGATACCTGGTGCCTTGGCACTGGTTTGCCTAATTCAAATTACGGATTTTTTACTTTAAGTTTGATTCTACTTCCTTCTTCTCCTACTTTTTGTCTTTACTATTTTCAAAGCACTCACCTTGTGAATCAACATTCTACTCTCGACTACTCAGCCTGAGTCACGACACAGAGCTGATCAACACATGCTTTCAACTGTCATTTCTTCCGCATGGCGTCTAATATCAACACTATTACCCATTGTCTCTCTGAATGTCAACGGCTTCTCGCACCCCATGAAGAGAAAGAAAATTCGGACCTACTTGCAATCTCTACATATGGATATTCACTTCTCAGCAAATGAATCGCTCAAACTACAACAGTAGTGGGTAGGTCAAGTTTTTTACAGCCATGTGCTACGCAAGAAGAGGGGCAAAGCCATTTTAGTGCACAAAAGATTGAGAGCTCAGGTTTCTAATCATGTGATGTGGAAGGGTGGTGGAATTTAATGCAAATACAAATTTAATACAAATATTGATTAACACAGAAGTTTATACTCTCCTTATCCTGTACGCACCAAATACTGATGATCCGGAATTTTCTCATTCTGTTTTTGCACAATTGCTGGCTATAGAATCCCCTCAGTGTATTGTTGGCAGAGACTTCAATCAACCGTTGGACCCCCTTTTTAGACAAAAAAAAAACCAACAACTGCCCGATCTACTATTTCCAAATACAACACAGCGCTACAGCATCTCATCACTTCTTTCGGACTATCTGATCCATGGCGTTTACTTCATCCTAAGGCTGTGGACTACACTTTCTTCTCCTTCCCACATACTCCCGCATAGACTATTTCCTCACTTCCCGTAAGATGGTTCATATGATATAATCCGCAAAGATTTGTCCATTTTAGTATCAGATCACGCGGCGGTAATACTTACCTATAAATTACAGTCTGCTATACAAGTGGAACAACAATGGCGTTTCAACTCCACTCTGCTTGCTGAACCTACTTTCATGGACACGTTCAAAATTAAAATCTCGGATTATTTTAGATTCAATACAACCTCTGATGTCTTGGCATCATCCATATGGGTGGCTTTTAAAGCCACAACTCGAGGAGAGGTTATCAGTTTCACTATTCGACAGAAGAAAATTCAAAGAGCTACTTTGCACACCTTACAGCAGAAAGTAACCTCTCTTGAACAAGCCCACATAACCTCTTCAACGACCTCTTCTTTGAATGCATTGCTCAAAGCCAGTTATCAATGTAATCAGTTACTAAGTTCACAGGTCAAATTAAGTTTATTCCAGACTAAAGCCCTTTACTATGCTGAAAATAATAGATGTGGTCATCTGTTGTCTTCATATCTTAAAAAAAAAAAAAAAAAAGGGAAAAGAAACATATAAAGTGCTCTCCCCCTCTAATCATATGCTAACGTCAGATGTCAACATACTACAAGCCTTTCGAGACTTCTATGCTACTTTATATCAATCAGAATCAACAATGCCTACTGATGCGATTCAGCAATTTCTGACTACATTATCTCATCCTGTGCTCTCGGATATGCAACAATCTGCGTTGGACAAACCAATTACCCCAGAGGAAATAGACTCCGCTATTTCATCATTTCATCCCTTTCCACAGGGAAAGCGCCTGGACCAAATGGGTTCACGTCAGACTTTTATCATGCATTTAAGAAAGATCTTACACCACATTTACATGACTATTTTTCTTCTATTCTTGTCAACCCACCACGGCTTCAGCCTTCACTGAGGCCTGTATAGTAGAGATTCCAAAGCCAGGTAGAGATGATACCAATATAGCCAACTATAGGCCTATCTCACTTTTGAATACAGACTAAGATTTTTTCAAAACATTTGGCCACTAGACTTTCGCAGCATATGTGCTATTATACATCCTGACCAATCGGGTTTTATCAAAGATTGTTTAATTGCTAGTAACACTCGTCTTTTTCTTCATATCCAAGAATCAATCGTCTCTGCTCAGACACCAGCAGTTGCTATCTCCTTAGACGCAGAAAAGGCCTTCGATCGCGTCGAATGGTCTTTTCTGTTTGCTACACTTCGTTGGTTTGGTTCCAATATTTTATCCTGAATACAATTATATCACTCTCCAACAGCATTCATATACATTAATAATCTAGCTTCCTTGTCTTTTTCCTTATTTCGAGGCACTCGACAAGGATGTCCTCTTTTCCCACTCCTATTTAACCTGCTTCTAGCTATCTGCCAAGATTCTACAATAGAAGGTGTGACTATAGGTTCAGAATCTTTTAAATTGTCTGCTTATGCTGATGTTCTTTTCCTACTCAATCCTGAAATCTCTCTCCCACATTTATTTAATCTGATATCCTCTTATTCTTTTATTTCTGGATATAAGATAAACTGGCATAAAACTGAGTGACTCCCCTTGAACGATTTGAGGTCTATCGTAGACCTTTCTAAATATCCCATAAAAAAGGTGACTAACTGCCTCAAATATTTGGGCATTAAATTTCACATAGATACTTTAGCCTCGATTGTCCACTGTGAGTCAACCGTTTTGCAGCAACTCCGTGAGGCTACGTTAAAATGGTCTCCCCTACACCTTACCTGGTGGGGGAGACTGGAACCTATTAAAATGGTTCTTGCGCCCAAGATCACTTATATTTTATCTATGGTTCCCATTTTTTTCCTCAAGATTTTTATCGCCATGTTGACAGCCTCTTAATGCGATTCCTCTGGCAAAATAAGGCCCCCTGAATTGCGTTATCTAAGCTAAAAGCTGGAAAACAAAATGGCAGGGTCAATTTTCCAGACTTCTACACACATCAGGCGTTTATTTTACAGCAAGGTTACCATCACTTTATACAAGGGCTGACCACTTTCGACCAGCCCCGCTGGTTAACCATAGAACAAAACCTTTTCCTTCCCTATCCAGCACATGAAACTAGATAATATGTATCTTGAAATAATCAAACAGCTCCTAAACCAAGTGGAACTGGTAATAAACATCGACAAAACTGAATTCTTACACCTAGAACGAAAAGACCTACACCCTATACAACCTACAATCGCAATCAAAAATAATCAAACCGCAGAGTTAGCAATAAAAGTACGGAATCTAGGGGTATTAATTGACCCTGAGCTAAACATGAAACAACACATCTCACAGAAATTAAAAGAGGGCTATGCCAAACTAATGACCCTGAGAAAACTGAAACACCTGTTAATGCTAAACAATTACCGCACAGTTCTACAGGCAATGATATTCGCAAGCACAGACTATTGTAACTCCCTGCTACTACGGCTACCTCAATCTAAGATTAGACCACTGCAAATATTGCAAAATTCCGCTGCTAGAATTCTGACTGGCAAAAAGGGACCACATTACAGGAACACTTGCTGAGCTACACTGGCTTCCAATTGAACAAAGAATACAATATAAGGCACTGTGCATAATTCATAAACTAATCCACGTCGAAAAAGCCAACTGGCTTAACACAGCACTGCGCATACATGTTCCACACAGAAACCTGAGATCTGCTAATAAGGCGCTACTAACTGTCCGCTCTGTTAAATCAGCACACCTCACTCAAGTAAGGGAAAGCATTGTCGCTAGCTGGACCTGTGCTATGGAACACCATGCCACTGGAAATAAGGCTGCAAAGTAATTTGAAAATATTCAAAACTAACCTGAAAACCTGGCTCTTTAAACAAGCTTTTTATAAAGACAAAGAGAAGGAGAAAAATAGTTGATAGATAAGGACGCACCAAGCAAACAGTTGTTTTGTTTTTTTACTTACAAATGCATATTGTTAGATTGAACTGCTAAACAATTTCCTTACCAACATATAGACTTAACTTAAACACATTGTATTAAAATGTTACCATATTATGATGGCACATGCTTAATTTGTAATCTATACCACTTAGAATTTCTTTATAGTGCCTTTCTGTAAATCGTTGTGATGGTTATCTAACTTAACGACGGTACAGAAGAGTTTTTAAATAAATAAATAGCTTCCCAGGTATGTCCCTTCTTCCCAGACATGCCTCCAAACGTATTTTGCGCTCTTTGCATCAAGCTTTTTCAGAATTTGACTTACTCCACCCACCTCATACCTGTGGCGTCAATCCAAATTTGCTTCTCTTTGGCACAATCCCCTAATAAGAGTTGAACGACATCCACTTAATTGGAAGCTCTGGCAACAAAAAGGAATTTTGTTTCTCTCCTCTGTATTACATGGTAATACCTTGCTGCCCTTTGATAAGCTAAGGGAAAAATTTTATGCTTGGCTACAGTTACGCAGTGCTTTACAAGCTTCTTAGTTATCTGATCAATCTACTAATAATTTACCTTTCCTATTAACAATTTATCAGGATTATGGTGCTAAAGGACATCTGGCATCTAGGTTGTATAAACTTCTAAAAAATCTCTCTCCAAAGCACTCAATATCGCGCTTGTACCCCTTTGGGCTTTTGAACTTGCTGAGGAGCCTACTTCTATGACTTGGAATTATGTTTGGAGTACATCAACTCGCATTTCACTATCATCCAGTTTAATTCAAACCTCCTTCTCTGTACTACACAGAGCGGTCTGGACTCCATGGAAACTACACCGTGCGGGTTTGCTTACCTTGCACACCTATTGGCCTTGCTTTGCCAGCAAAGCCACTTTAAATCATATGCTCTTCTCTTGTCCATTTGTTTCTACATTCTGGCAACAAATTTAGTCCACTACTTCCGCTATATTAGGCCTTTCCCAACCCATTATATATTCTCTAGTCATACTAAAGGGAGCGAGTCCATCTGTAAATCTCCCCCTTCCCCAGTGGAAGCTTTTAGATTTCCTAATAACTGTAGTGCTCCATAATATCATGGCTAACTGGAAGCATAGTGATCTGCTTTCTGAACATTTATGGCGGAATTCTGTATGTTTATACTGTGTATGAAAATGCCATGGCAATTAAATTTAATAGAATGGTATTGTAGTCACAGGTGTGGAAGCCCTCAGACATATATTGCATCTTTATAACAATTTCTTCGATGTTGATTGGCATTTGACTCTCTCTTGGTGCTATCTTCCTCAGCTCTCTATTACTTTCTTCTCTCTTCTCTCGTCTATCTTTTTTTTTTCTTAATCATAACAAAAATGCTATCTGCCTGTTACATCATTATACAACTAGATTCCTCCTGTATACTTAGTTATCTTTGTTCTCATGCTTTGAATTCTCAATAAAAAGAATTAAACAAAAAAAAATCATTAATTCTAGTAACATTGGTATGATCGGCATGACATTAACAACCATACACACCTCAGATCTCAAAACAAAGGACTAATGAATGTACCTATTATACAGAGTACACATCTGACTCAAGTAAGAGATCGTGTGTTTTCAATAGCAGGTCCAAAGCTTTGGAACTCTCTACCTGAAATGTTATGTGTGATAGCAGATAGAAAGATTTAAATGTGAGCTAAAAACATGGCTATTCAAAAATGCATATAACCTAACATCAGAATGTAAAGAACTACAATAACAAGATAGACGAGAGATATTAAATGAAGCATGAGGAATAAAACATGAGAGATCATAAGAATCTTAAACAATGTACAGACTATTATGCGATTTGTTGTATTATTTTCCTGTATTACTTACCTTAAGTCTTAGATCTTTAGAAGCAATTTAATATATATTGAAATATCTCATTTCATTTGAGATGTTACTAGCTGCTTATGAATACTACCTATGTAAACCACAAAGATTTGTTAATAGTTATGAATGTTACTTATGTAAAACGCTGTGATCATTACATGGAACTATGGAATATAAAATATCTAAATAAATGAACTGGGCTGATCTCAGATGCATAATCAGATCATCCACTTGAGGCATCAGGTATGTGTCGAGTTTTGAGACCTTGCTGACTTTTAAAATTCTATGCAGAACCTTATCCTCCCCATCTGGCTTTGGCACAAACACTATGGTGAGGACCAACGAGAAATTACTACTTACCTGATAATTTCCTTTTCTTTAGGTCAGTCAGATAAATTCAGAACAAGTGGGTTATGCACCTCTACCAGCAGATGTTGATGGAGCAAACTGACGTCTCAGTATATATATACCCCTGCAGTGACATCAGCCTGCCTGTATTTTCTTCAAAAGCAATTATAGACAGATTAGCAATACTCAGCCAACAGGGAACACCGAGCTCAGACAAGAATGTAACCGTAGTCTAGGGACTAAAGCAACAATTACCAGTAATCCCTGTAACATGTAGGCACACAGGAGGATCATTGTGAAATAATTCGGCAGCCAAGGGAGGGAAGCTGGATTCAGGTAAATTATCAGGTAAATAGTAATTTCTTAGTGTCCAGTCAGATAAATCCAGAACAAGTAGGATGTACCCAAGCTACTCCCAAATAGGGCGGGAGGCTGTCAGCAGTCAGTCAAATCCACACGTGCAAAGGCAGTGTCCTCCCAGGCCTGAATACCCAGACGATAATACCTGGAAAAGGCTGAGCGTCTAGTATCTCATTCGAAGCGTCGTGATCACATTTCTCCAGTTCTGTATAGTTTGTTTTGTTTTCTGTATAGTTTGTTTTGTTTTCTGTTTTGTTTTCTGTATAGTTTGAATTGGTTGCCAATATCTGAACGCATTACATATAAAATAGTTATGGTTGTCTTTAAGTTGTTAACTTTAGATTCCTCTTACTGGCCAAATGCCCTTTTGCGCATTTATAAACCAGTAAGATGTTTACGATCTTCCCAGTTGAATCTGCTACAAGTTCCTTCTGTTCAACAAGCACATTTATATAGTACTCGTGAGACCTCTTTTTCTATTGCTGCGCCAACACAATGGAATCTCATTCCATTCGAGCTCAGGTCTTTAGATGATGTGAAAAAATTCAGACAGTTATTAAAGAGTACCTACTCCAACGTGCATTCAACATATTCTAGAGCGCTATCAGCAGAATACACACTCTTATAGATGTGAGGATTTCGATACACACTTTGGGTGATTGATCATTGAGTCTATCCATATGATATTGACTATTTTTGTTTCTGTGAAACATATGCAATTTGTGTGTTATTGTATTTGTTATTCTTTGTTTTTATTATGTATGTTAATGATGTAAATCGCCTAGGACTCTTTGTGGAAGGCGATTAATACATTTTAATAAATGAAATGAAAATTAAATGGAAAAGGTGTGCAAGGAGGACCATTTTGCTACTCGGTAAATGTCAACAGGAGACAACAATCTAACTTCTACCATGACACTGCCTGAACCTAGCGGAATGAGCCCTAACCTGACTAGGTAATGGCTTCCCAGCATCCAAGTATACAGCCGTAACTACCTCCTTAGCAAGCTATTGTAGCCCACGAAGCTGGCTATCCCTGTCAAGTGCCGGCAAACAGCTGATTTGACTTCCGCAAAGGCTCAGTAACCTCCAGATACCTGACAATGTGTCTCTTGACACACTTGACTATACTCCTCTACTATACTCTCTCTCTCTGTGTCACTTGACTATACTCCTCTACTATACTCTCTCTCTCTGTGTCCAAAGATAGCAGGGAGAAGAACTAATTCAAATGAAACTCAGTGACCACCTTCGGTAAAAAGGAGCAGTACACAGCTGTACTGCCCCTGGAGTCACCTGAAAAAATGGCTCCCAGGAAGTTAAGGCCTGCAGTTCGGAAACCCTATACATATAACAAATTGCCATAAGGAATACCATTTTCAAGGTCAGCAACCGCAAGGAGAGAGTATGTAGCGGTCTAAATGTAGGGCCTGCCAAATAATCCAAAACCAAATTAAGACTCCATAGGGGCACCGGAAACCGCAAAGCAGAACGAAGATGCTTTGCGGTTTCGGGCCACATCAGGATGAGTCAACAGGGTTCACCATTTACCTGACCCCTGAAACAGGCGAGAGCCACTACTTCTACCTTTAAGGAATTGAAAGCCAAGTGTTTATTCAAGCCATCCTGCAAAAATTCCAAAACGAGCAGAATCTTGACCAAGGAAGGAAGTGTTCCTCAATCCTCACACCAGGCCTCAAACACTCTCCAAACCGCATAAAGACCAAGGAAGTGGAGAACTTTCTAGCTTTTAGCACATTGGAAATCACTGCCACAGCGTATCCATGTTTCAGCAAGCAAGCCCTTTCAAGGGCCATACTTGTAAGACAAAATTGAGCCGGATCTTCGTGAAGAACAGGTCCCTGCTGCAACAGGTTCCTGTGCACTGGAAGTCGAAGAGGCAAATCCCACTAGGAACATCCACAGATCTGCATACCATGGTCTTCTGGGCAAATCTGGAGTGACCAAAAGCACCATCCCTCTGTGCAGTTTGATCCTTCGAATCAGTCTGCCCAATATGGGGCATTGAGAAAAGGCATACAGCAACTTGTCTTCCGGCCACTCCTGCACTAGGGCATCGATCCCTAATAACTTCTTCCTGCAGCTTAAGAAACCCAGAACTTTCGCATTGCGCAAAGTCGCCAACAGGTCTAGGAACGGGAGACCCCAGAGATCCTGAATCAGCTGAAATACCTTGTCTGACAACATCCATTCTCCTGGGTCCACATTCTCCCTGCTGAGAAAGTCTGCTCTTATGCAATGTACAATGCTGCGATCATCTGGAGATGTACCACTGCCCATTCCATAATGTAATCTATTTCCTGTGACATTTGTTGGCTCTTGGTACCTCCCTGCTGATTAATGTAAGCCACAGTTGTTGCATTGTCAGACATTATTCAGACCAACTGACCCTGCAGCCTGTTGCTGAACTGTAAACATGCCAACCAGACTGCTCCAGCTTCCAGCTGATTGATATTCCAGAGAGACTTCTGCAATCCAGCGCCCTTGCACTGTCAGCTCCTGACAGTAAGCTCCCCAACCAAGGAGACTCACATCCGTTGTCAGTTCCAGCCAGTCTGGTGGGGTTAGGGAAACTCCCTTCCTTAGATGATCCACCTGCAGCCACCACTGCAGTTGGGAGAAGAATTCCATTGTCAAGTGGAGCCAAATTGAATAGTCCTGAGACTGTGGATTCCACAGAGACAGCAGGGAGCGCTGAAGAGGAAGCATATGTGCCCTCGTCCACAGTACCACTTCCAGGGTCGTCGCTATGAAGCCAAGTATCTGCAGGCAAGACCATACGGTCGGGCGCAGAGTGTTCAACAACAGACTGACTTGAGCTAGCAACTTCTGAATTCGAGCTTCCAGCAGGAACATCTTGCCCTGCTTCATGACAAACCAAACCCCGAAGTATTCCAGCAACTGAGTAGGCTGAAGACTGCTCTTAGCTAGGTTCACCACCCAGCCAAGCTAATGCAACAGAGAAATCACCTTGTGAGTCACCAGGTGTCTCTCTTCCAGTGACTTAGCTCAAATCAGCCAGTCATTAAATTACAGATGTACTAGGATTCCATCCACTCAAGTCAGCCGCAACTACTACCATTAACTTGAAAAAGGTTCTGGGAGCGGTGGCCAGACCAAAGAGCAATGCCCAAAACTGAAAGTGGCAGAAAGCATTAATGTTCTAGTCAGATGGGAATATGAAGATATGCTTTGTCAGATCCAGAGAGGTCAGAAATTCCCCCGACTGCATGGACATAATATCTGAGCACAAGGTTTCCATGTGAAAATGTTTCACCCACAGATGACAGTTTACACCTCTGAGGTCCAGGATGAGACAAAAGGAATCCTCTTTCTTTGGCACGAAAATTAAATGGAATATCGCCCCGTACTTTAAGACATGGGCACTGGGACCACAGCCCTCAGATTGAGGATTCTTGCCAATGACTCTCCAATACCTGCTTCTTCTGTGGGGACTGGCAGGGAGACACCATGAACACTGAGAAATTCCATCGCATATCCTTCTTGTATCCAGGACCCACTGATCCAATGTGATTTCAACCCACCTTTGATAGAGACAGAAGCGTCCCCCTATCTCCTGTTCCCAGGGGTGGGGTGGCAAGCCTTCATTGGGAGGCTCGGGGATGTGCCACTACCCGAACCTGTGCCCCTTCTGGGTTGCCTGTGACGAAAGGACAAACTTACTGAAAGGTCGAGTCCTCTGAAAGGTCGCTCCTCTATAGGGTCGAAAACGCCTGTATCCTCAAGCACAACCTCTCATGATAAAGGAGTGCTGTGTCTCCTTCTTATCCTCCAGCAAACGAGGAACCAGAGATTCACTCCACTAACTGGCCAGTTTCTTCAACTCGCTCCCAAATAAAAGCGAGCCATTAAAGGGCAATTTGGTGAGGTTAGCCTTGGAGGATGCATCGGCTGACCAATTTCTCAACTATAACTGACACCTGGTCGTTACTATAGAAGCCACCCCTCTGGCTGAAGTGTGGACCAAATCACAGCCTGCATCTGCCATGAAGGCAATGGCTGGTTCCATAACTGCCCTGGAGCTTTCCCCAGAGTCAATCTCTTGAAAGAGAAGCAAACAAGGAGCCCCCAAGGAACAACAAGAAGCAATCTGCAAGGTCATTGCCACTGCTTCAAATGCTTGCTTAAGGGTAGACAATCTTTTTATCATGAGCATCCTTCAAGGCCGCTCCTCCTTCCACGAGAATAGTGGTCCGCTTGGAGATTGCACACATAAGTGCATCTACCTTCAGAAAATGTAAGCGCTCTCTTACCACTGGATCCAGAGGGTATATGCCTTCCAAAACCCAACCCCCTTTGAAATTAGCCTCTGGGGAGCCCCACAAGATCAATCAATTCCTGAACGTCCTCCATCACAGGAAAAAAAACAAGAGGCTTTACGAAGGGGACCAAAATGGGATTTCTCTTCGGCTCAGACCCAGAAACCGCCCCAGGAACCCAAGCATTTTCAAGGTCTGGGAGATCAGAACTGGCTGTTCATCTCTATGAAATAACAGTAGCATAGTTCTATATTTTTCTAATCATGGAGAAATTTCCCCATCCTCAAGAGAGTCAGGCTCGGCAGCATCATCCGTGCCATCCGGATCTCTATCAGGAAGTCCCGCTGCTGCTCTATGAGTAGTCCAGCGCTTAACAGAAAGTCCAGGCAAGGTTCCTACCTGCACCTCTGTTCTGGGAGCACTGGATTGCAATACCCCTGAAAAAGTCTACCCATGAAAAAGTAGAAGTATCAAACCAGAAGGCACCTGAGGCATACTCACTGAGCTACTGTTCCCTGCTAAGGAACCAGTTAGGGGAGGTCCAAATTCAGGCGCCCACCTGAATCACCTTTACCCAGACGCACATCCAGCTGGAAAGAACCAGGATTAGTGGACTCACAGAAAGATAATTCTTCCTGATCCTCCAAACAGCGCTGCCACAAGTCAGCGGGCACTCCTTGCTAAGATGCCCTAATATGACAGGCAGTACAAAGAAAAAGGCACTTAGGCTTCTTAGGTATAGGCACCATTATGGCCGACAGTGTGCTGAGCGGCGGCTGGAAACATGCGTCTAAGCTGGGTTTTGTTTTGTTTTTTTGTTATATATATATATATATATATATATATAGTTCCAACTTAGGTGCTCAAAAATTAGGCATCCAATACTTTGGTGACTCACACCTAGGCACTTAACTAGGCATCGAAGACTTAAGTGTCCCAAACATAAGCACCCCAAAAAACTTAAGCACACATTACAACCTGTGTGCACAGGTAAGCGTGTGGCCACTATAGCACCGCGTAACTTGGACGTACAGACTATAAGGCCCGATGTATGGCCAAAAGCTGGGTGTACAACCTGGATGCACAGCTAGATGCACTTGCCGAACCAACAATACTGTAGAGGGCAGCCTGAGAAAGTGCACGAAATGCCGTTGCGTCTTACCACGCGGTGTGCAGAGGAAAAGCCTTTGAACGGGCCTAGCCTAAGGAGACTGCTCAACCTACCAGGCTTCCCACATCCCTCGACCTCCCACAAAGTGGGATGAACATCAGAACGGCGTGCCAAGCATGGACAAGGGGAAATAAGGAAGCCCTATGCAACAAAAGCCTCCTTCTAAGACTCTGGACATTATATTTGGTATCACCACTGGAGAGCAGGGTGAATTCCCTTAATTCTCCTTTCTCAAAATGAAGCAATCCGCAGTAAAGAGATGCATGTCCACCATCTGCTGGAGATGGAGAATACTGGCAGGCTGATGTCACTGCAGGGGTATATATACTGTGACGTCAGTTTGCTCCATCTCCATCTGCTGGCAGAGGTGTTGCAGCACAACTCCAGGAAGAGTAATGATGTCATGAGGTACCAATTGAGTATGACTTGGTAGGTTTGAGAAGATCTCCTTATTCTGCTCCTCCAGCTGATTTAAGTCAGCTGTCTGTGCAGTGGACACCTACTCTCTGAATGGAATCTGGGTTTGGTCCACTTCAGGTCAAACCTCTGGTCCAATCTCTTCTTCTTGGATCACTCCACTCACCTGTGCAACCCACGTCTTTAGAAGATTTACGTGGTAGATTTGCGTTTTCTTTTATCTGGCTGGGCTATTTTGTAATCCATGGGCCCTGCTTTCTCTAGAACTTCATAGGGTCCTTGCCAACGGGCTAACAACTTTCTTTCTGAAGATGGGAGGAGGAAAAGAATGAGATTCCAAGCTGGAATACTCTTTGGACTGTGGGGTGACTAACTTCAGGCTTGGGTAGCCTGATCCTTCTCTAGGCATAAGTGGGCCACCTCCCCAGCTTTTCATTAGGCTATCCTGCACTCAGCGAACGTAGTCAATGAGGTTCTGTTCAGTTTCCTTCACCTTCCCAAATTTCACGAGCCTTGCCCAAGATTTCTCTTGACCTCTTCCCATACAGTAAATAAAAAGGGGAGAATCCTCATCAAGTTCAGGGGTACTTCAAGGATTGCGGAACAGCACTCAGGATAGCCATTTTCATCCAAAAATGTCCTCAACATCTGCATGAGCGTCTGATTGAAGCGCTCAACAAGGCCATTGGTCTGTGGGTGATACACTGATGTACACAGAGTTTGTACCTTGAGCAAGGTGCAGAGTTGTTTCATTAGCTTGGACATGGAATCCCCTGAGATCTGTCAGGATCTCCTTTGGTAGCCAAAGTCATGATAATACCTCCAATTAGGGCAGTCATCACAGTTGGGGATCTTCATATTCGGCAAGTGAAATAGAAATATATTGCACAATATTTTACTTAAGAAAGTGTTTTCCACATGCAAAAACTATTACAAAAACTTCTATATTCATTACACATGATAATTTCTGCTTAAAGTCATTTATTAAAATAACTTCTTCACGGATATGGATATCTTCAATTTAAATTATTAAGGCCGTTGCCTATCTTGTACTGGCATCATCTCAACTTTAAATGTCAGGTCCATTTAATTTAAATTGAAGATATCGATATCCTGGGGTTACATCGGCCACCCTCTAATCTTCACGTACAATGGATGCTTTTAATGATGGGTTACAAATTTTTACTAATAGATCTGAAATTTCTTTTTTGAGTTCCTTCAGAAGCCTGGGGTTCAGACCATCGATGCAGGTGATTTGCTACTCTTTAGTTTGTCAATCTGACCTATTACATATCCCAGATTCACTATGATTTGTTTCAGTTCATCTATCTGACTCATCACCCTTGAAAACCATCTCAGAACCAATATCTCCCCAACATCCTCATTAGTAAACACAGAAGCAAAGAATTCCTTTACTCTTCCTGCGATGGCCTTATATTCCCTAAGAGTCCCCTTAACCCCTCTATCATCTAACTGTCCAATAGACTTCCTGGCAGATTTCCTGCTTTGAGTTTTTCCCTCTACGGCCAACATTTCAAATTCTCTCAGCTTGTCTTATTAATGTTTTCCACTTAACTTGACAATGTTTTTTCTTTTTTCTATTTTCTTCAGATGGATCCTTCTTCCATTTGTGAAGCATGGTTTTTTTTGGCTAAAATAGCCTCTTTCACCTCACCTTTTAACCATGCCGGGAATTGTTTGGCCTTCTTTGTCACCTTTCTTAATGTGTAGAATATATCTCAACTGCACTCGTAAGATGATATTTTTAAACAATTTCCACACCTGTTGTACACTTTTAACCACTGCAGCTGAACCTTTCAGTTTTTTCTATTTTCCTCACTTTATCAAAGTTTCCCTTTTGAAAATTTAGTGTTAGAGCTGTAGATTTACATATTGTCCTCCTTCTAGTCATTAGTTTAAATTTGATCATGTTATGATTACCATTACCAAATGGCCCCACCAGTTACCTCACACCAAATCCTGCGTTCCACTAAGAATCAGAACTAAATTAGCTCCTTCTCTCGTCAATTCCTGAACCAATTGCTCCACAAAGCAGTCATTTATTCCATCCAGGAACTAGCATGTCCTGATGTTACATTTACCCATTCAATACTGGAATAATTGAGATCGCCCATTTTTACTGCACTGCCAAATAGGTTAGCTTCCTTGATTTATCTTAGCATTCCATCGTCAGTCTCATCATTTTGGCCAGATGGACGGTAGTATGCTGCTATCACCATACTCTTACCCAACACACATGAGATTTCTACCCATATAGATTCTACTGTGCATTTAGTCTGTTGTATGATTATTATCCTGTTGGACTCTTTGCTCTCCTGGACATAAAGGGCCACACCCCCACCAGGTTGATCCTTCCTATCATTGGAATATAATTTCTACCCTGATATAGCACTATCCCACTGGTTATCCTCCTTCCACCAGGTCTCTGAGATGTCAATTATGTCTATCTCGTCATTTACTGCTATACATTCTAACTCTCCCATCTTACTTCTCAGACTTCTGGCATTGGCACACAGACATTTCAAAGTGTGTTTTTTGTTTGTATTAACAACCTGCTTTTCAGTTAATAGGGATAATTTGGAATTCTTTAGCTCAGGTGATTATTTACTTATAGGCACATGGACTACTTTTGCTTTTATTGGAACCTCTCTGTTGGGATACCCTAACTCTCCTTTTCATTAGTATCCTTCAATGTTACCTTCCTTCAAACTATGCACTGTTGAGTGACTGTCTGCTTTCACTCTTGTTTTCATTTAAAAGCTGCTCTATCCCTATATAAAAGTTAGCGCCAGCAGGTATAATATTCTGGGTAAGTTGTGTTCTTCTGTGATTACGATCCTTCCTCCCCAGCTGTCTCTAGATTAGCAGCATACATGTAATTTTCATGTCTGTGTTGCCTCTGGGATTTAGAAGTTTTAGTCTATGATACAGGTCCAGATCTTCTAAGGGGAAGAGCTCTGGAAATGTCAATTCTTTGTTGTTGGCCTGAAGGGAACACATGAGCTGTTTCTATAGAATTTTGAAATTCGGACAGACCAATCCTATTGCTACAGGATAGTGAAGCCAAAGAACTCCTCTCACTTCTATTTGGTCCTCAGCAACCAGGGCCTTCAGCTGTACTTGACTTGTAGGGTGCTGCCATTGGTTCCCATGGATACATAGCAGGTCACGGTTTTCCAGTAACTGATCTGGACCCATTTCCCTAAGTCTTTTCAAATGAGCATTTTCACATTGCCAAAATCCATTAATGCCTAGGCTGCAGAGCCCTCTAACTCCAAAGGAATCACAAACGTAGAGTCTTCCTGGTTGGGAACATCCACAAAATAAAAATGTGAAGCCATGAACTTAACATCCATTCACTCATTTTCCCTGTGGGAACAGGCTCTGGCAAAATGGCTCTTTTCTCCACAGTTGAAATATGATGATCCAGATGTTTGTGTTTGAAGCGAAAATTCCTACCGGATCTGTGCCACTGGTTGTTGGGGCCTCCGGCTCTTAAGGACTCCATTGTCCTCTACCTGGGTTGAGTGGCTTCTCTGGGAATCTTAGCAACTCAGGCTTGGTCTGGGCCTGGTAATAGGCCTCCGCTACTTCCAGAGCTCTTTCCAGTATAAGGTCTGGGTATTGGCAGACTCACTGCCGCATAGGGTGTTTTAAGCTGTCGAGAAACTGTTCCAGCAGAACCGCTTTGGCTACCTCCAATCCAGTCTTCCCCTCTGAGCTCAGCCACTTCCAAGCAACATTCTTTAGCTGTAGAATAGGTTCCTTGGATTTTTTCCAGCTTGAAGAACCCCCTACCAAAATCACTGTTGGTAGGCTTCAGGGGCGAGTACCACTCTCTCTAGAATGGAGGCCTTGACTTCTTGGTAGGTGGCCTTCCCTTTCGGATTAGTGATTTGGAAGGCATCTTGACTATTCCCAGTGAGTAGATTCCCCAAATAACTAGGCCACCTATCTTCTAACCAGTTGAGCTGTACGGTCAAAGTTTTTCAGGAAACAGTTGGTATCTTCTCCTGGAGTCATCTTGCGTCATAACAGTGACAAGGGAGCTGGCCTGATCACAGCGGTCTTTACGGCTGAGTTAGCACTGTGGTTTGCTGTATAACTTGTTCTCAACGCCTGCTGCTATTCAATTTGAGTTGTATGCATCTGCAGTTGCTGCTGTCCGTAGCGAGAATCTGGATCACCTGTTCATCTTCCTTACTTTCCCAGCTGTCTTTAACCTCCAGGAGAAAGAGAGAAGAAAAACAAAACTTGCAGGCCTGTCCGGCCCTTACTCACTGCTTCAACCCTGACTACATAGGCAGGGCTAGCCCCCTGGGCTTGCTGTAACTTAGGAAGCATGAGGCTGTCAAAAAAAGCAAACAAAGGAAGGGAATGGCAAATAAAATAGGGTGTGCCATAATGCCTCTGTTGCCACATCTCCAAAAAAAATATAGTTGCACTGGAGAAAGTACAGAAAAGGGCAACCAAAATGATAAGAGGCATGGAACAGCTTCCCTATGAGGAAAGGCTAAAGAAGTTAGGGCTGTTCAGTTTGGAGAAGAGACGACTGAGGGGAAATGTGATAGAGTTCTACAAAATCATGAAATGACTTGAACAATAGGAGGACTAGGAGGCACTCCATGAAATTAGCAGGTAGCTCATTTAAAACAAAGCGAAGAAAAATCTTTTTCACTCAACACATAGTTAAGCTCTGGAATTCACTGCCAGATGATGTGGTTATGGCAGTTACTGTAACTGGGTTTAAAAAAGGTTTGGATAATTTCCTAGAAGAAAAATCCATAAATTGATATTAATCAATAAGGAATAATAACTTGAGATCTATTTAAGATTTTGGGTACTTACCAGGTACTTGTGAGTTGGATTGGCCACTGTTGCAAACAGGATGCTGGGCTTGATGGACCCTTGATCTGACCCAGTATGGCATATCTTATGAATGCTTTTAATTTTACATAATAAAAGCTATTACAAATAAGTACCTCTTTACTTTCTTTTTTAAGTTACATATAGAAATACTGAAGTTTGTCTGGCCTATTACAATACCTTATTCAAATCCTCTTCTGCAAACTGTCTTTCAAGGACTTCTGCAGCCTGCTTAAAGTATCCCTTCTCCATACAAACGGCTATAGCCTAAACAAAAAGAAAGAAAATCACAATGCAGCACATATTATGGGTTCTCTCCAAAAGGTTTGCTTTCTGTTTGAGCAATTATGACCTTGGAGCTATGATTAAGGCCTTTTCTATTATATAAAACATAACTATCTGAAATATATTTAAAACCCATTTCAAAGTTGAAGGACAAATTATTGATGTTTCCAGCCACCACTGATGGTAAATATGCAGTGGATTTCTCTTATCTAAAACATTTAAAAATATGTATATCTAAAATTAAATACTTCTAGAATATAATTGACAATTTTATACTATTAATTGACAGCATTTTGAGGGTTAATTTCAGTTTACATTTTCAACTCCAAAAAATTGGGCATATTTAGATGAGTAGATTTTACCTGAAGTAAGATAAAGGCCTGTTTTTGTAAGGTTTCTTCTCAGTAGAGATGTTTTGATGTTTAACTGTACTAGCTATATTGATGAAAATATGTCCTATTAAAACTATATTTAATGAGACTAGATACATTTTAAGAGTGTAGGTTGAAGATCTGTTATGAAAATGGAAGAGTGACAATTGGGAGCCTAGGAGGGGAAACAATAGCATTGACAGATCTAGAAGAGAGAGATTTTATTTAAACTTCTGGTAAGTATTAGAAAAATCATTATTAAATGAATCAATGACTAATCTGAAATGTCTGTACATGAAATGAATGTATCATAGAACTTAATCGTTATAAGGAAACCATTGTACAAATATCTGGCCAGATGTACTAAAGGGTTTTTTCCCATTTTGTCTCTACAGGAAAAATGCTGCATACAACAGGCTCTTGGAATTTGACGCACATTATGATCTACTTTGGACCCTCATTTTCTCTCTCTCACTCACATTTCTCCTTTTATTCTTCTTTTCCTTAATCTGTCAAACCAATGTATACATATGAAACCAGTTTGTAATTATAAAAAGGGCCTCTAGTTTATTGTGTGGGCATAACGGTAAATTCAGTTGCAATTCTGCAAAACACAAATTTGCATTATTTTGTACATTAAACATTGTAAATAAATATGTACATAATAGCAATAACAGTTATAGAATCCATCAAGCTAGGGCGAGAGTACATTGTAGCAATCTCATCTTTGTGAGACTTTCCTCACTCCAAATGACGCCAAATCTTTACCATGGTGTACTATGCTGTTCATACGTCTCACTCTGCATGTAAAACTGGCCCCTAAACTCTAAACCACCCAACACCCTCCTATAGAGATATAAATAGTTGACTATTATAAATAGTCTCTCTTTCTCCCCCCCCCCCCCTCCCCCCTGGGCACTTCATAAGCTGTGAAACAGAAGTATTGTGGGGTGTGAAAACTTTACTGCATCCCACGATACACTATCTATGCGAAGCAGTATGTTAGCATGTGGTGCGTAATTCTAAAATTACCATAAACATGTCCTTTTTTCTTACCGCGGATGTTATAGCATTTGATGAATCTAGAGGTAGAAGTCCCATCAAATTGAGTATTAGGGAAGGAATCAACTCTCTCTAGTCTAGATAACATAATGACCTCTGTTTTCTTAATATTCAATTTTAATTTATTCCCAGTTAACTAAAGTTTAATTTGCTTAAATATCTAGTAACCTCTTTTGTGCTGACTCCAATGACTTGGTGATTATGAAAAACGATTGAATGTCATCTGCATAATATTTAACAAAAAACCTGTAACCTAGAAAAGCAATAAACAAAGTAATGTACACATTAAATAAAATTGGAGATAGGGATGAACACTGAGGTACTCCTGTAGAGAGTGATTAACTGATTTTTTATTCCCCAGTACTACACTGAATGACCAATTTCCCAAAAATAATTTAAACCATGAATACATTGTAGCCCCTATCTCTAAATTTTTAGTCTCCTCAAATTATTCAGAATTTCAGATTCCAAAGAGTCAAATGCACTAGATAAATCTAATAAAACCAACAAATAATCTGTACCTGTATTGAAACCCAAACAAATAGAGTCAAAAGAGTCCAACAGTAGAGTTTCGGTACTATATTTTGGATGAAATCCAAACTGAGAATTATCCAAAAGGTTATTATCTGTCAGATAATCCTGTAGCTGTTTAATTATTTTCTCCAATAATTTAGATAACAGGAAGAAGAGAGACTGGGCAATAATTTGACAATTCACTCAGATCCGCACTAGTGCTTTTAACTAGAGGATATACAGAAGCTCATTTCAATTCAACAGGAACATAGCCCTCTGTAATGAGGATTTATCAGTTTAGTTATAAACATTGTAACTTCCGAAACTAGACTTTTTATAATAGTAGATGAGCAGGAGTTTAAATTTACAGACGTTCCCCTTTGTTTCCGTAATATAGCAGACACTTCTGATTGTGCGACTAGATCAAATTCTGTCCAGGATACCAAAGCCTCTTCCAGAGATTCTGGGTCTGTCAGTGATAAATCTTCCATTGACTTAACTATGTCAACTATTTTTTAAGAAATAAAATACCGTAAATCTCACATGATTGCTTCGATTGAACTATTGGATTTTGAATCGGAACCCTCGATATTGTTCGTACAATGTCAAATACTTCTTGTGGTCTTCAAGCTGCGGCAGAGATCTGATCCGAAAATCATTTATGCTTGGCCTGAATTATATTTACTCTATAATTATTCAATGTTACAATTATAATCAAAGCCTCTTCCAATTTGTTCTTCCATCACCTTTGCTCTGCTCTACACAATTCCTGCTTTAAACTCCTCAAAATGGGAGAATACCAAAGGGTGAATCTTTGCCTCTTAACTACCCTAGTCTGGACTGGAGCCCACTTATCCAATGAAGTTTGTAAAGATGTTTTCCAATGGTTCACTAAACTTTCAGCCTCTTCAACAACTGGGTCTGAAAGAAATGGTATCCAATTTTCTCTTAATAAATCTAAATCTATTGGAGCTCTTCTAGTAATAGTGAATCTTTTAGATGATCTACCTAATTGTAACATAGGGTAGGTAAACTTACACTGAATCAAATAGTGATCTGACTATGGAACTTCACTAATATTTTCACAAAAGGAACCTGACTAGTTTTTTTGGTACAAAGACAAGGTCTAACAAGTGGCCCTGTTTATGCGCTCAGTTTACCAATTGCACCCAACCTAATGCTTGTAAGGCATCTAGCATGTCCTGACAAATATTGGGCAAATGATTACAGTCCATCCAAAGGTTAAAGTCCCCAAGCAATACTGTATTCTTTACATCAGCCTTTACAGTCATTAAGCTATCCACCAAAACATCTAAATTTTTGTCCAGATAATCTGGAGTGCATAATTTAAGCAAAGACTCCAGTTCTGAGATGAAGAAAGAAATAACATTTCTAAAGGCACCAGTACATCAATATCTACTATAGATAGCTGCAATGATTCTTTTGCAATCACCAATAGCCCCCCTTCCATATTGTACCTACATGTTAGAAACCTTTAATAAAAATATTCAAACAAATCCACGTGGTTTAGAAAACACCACATACAGGCCGATACAGTAAGGAGCGGTAGGAAGAGCTGCGTTACTGCCGGGCGCACCCGCGGTTGCCGCACGCACAGTCCGGCTCACCTACCGCTCGATACTGTATTTAAATAGCTTGCAAATGCAAGCAGAGTCCAAGAAGTGTCCGTGAAGCGTTAGGCCCGCGCAACCCATTTTACTGTATAGAGCGCTATACAGTATCCTGGGTGGCTGGCCTAACACTTCACGGACACGCTGGTATCTGTCATTTCAAATGACATTTGAAATGACAGGTACCAGGAAGTAGATGGTTCTCCTACGCTCGGGATTGCCAGTCCTCTCTCCCCTCCTCCCGAAGCAAGGCGCAGGGAGGGGGGGAGAGAGGACTGGTGAAACAACATGTAAAGTGTAAAGCAACAAAGCGACTTACTTTTCTTGCAGCCCTCCTCCAGAGACGGACATCGGCAGAGACGGACCGCGGTTCCCCTGCCTCTCGGGGGGCAGCCGGCGGCGAAAGCGGCCCCACCGGCGAAGATGGATGCCTGCATGGGTGAAAGCGGCCCCTGTGCATGCAATGGGCCGCTCAAGACGTGACGTCACATGCCGTGAAGCCAAACGTCGTGACGTCACGCCTTGAGCGGCCCATTGCACGCACAGGGGCCGCTTTCGCCCGTGCAGGCATCCATCTTCGCCGGCAGCTGCCTCCAGGAGGCAGGGGAGCCGCGGTCCGTCTCCGCCGATGTTCGTCTCCGGAGGAGGGATGCAAGAAAAGTAAGTCGCTTCGTTGCTACTTTTTTTTTTTCGCTTTTTTCCGCTTTCGTTGCTTCGGGAGGAGGGGAGAGAGGACTGGGGCTGCCCCGGAGACCAGCACCCATGGACGCGGCCAGGGCAGGTGAGCGGGGGCTGGGGGAAAGTTTGACGCCTACCCATAGCCCTGCCTCTAACGCAGGGGTAAGGGTAGGCGGTAAGTTAGCAGGTTAAACGCGCAGGGTAAAAAAGCGATAGTCGGGGCGTGCGTTACTGTATGGGAGGGAATAGCTAATTCGATCATTTACATCTAATATACATGCCGCGGGCGGAAGGGGTTACCCGGTGATTTAAAGAGGCGGTAAGAATGGGTTAAAGGGGATAGTGTATCGTGGGTTGGACTAACGTGGCCGAAAAGTGAGTAGAAAGCGGGTTAGGAGCAGGGTAACCGCGGCCGCACTTTACTGTATTGACCTGATAGTTTGGTAATGTCAAATCATTCAGCAAGGCTGAATCAGATGAAAGAAGCCAGGTACCTTTTAAGCAAAAAATATCCGTATCGCTCCATTATGTACGTTGACTCAATGTTTCATGATTAATGTTCCATGTTTAATGTAAAGCTTATTGCTGCATTACTTTCTCTGTAAACAGATAAGATATTCAAAACAATTGTCGGTATATAAAAAACGTTAAATAAATAAATAAATTTAAAAGTACTGGTACTTTCTTCTGAATCGCCTGTGCATTCACTAACAACAATGATAATGTAGCAGGTTTCCCTTTAAAACTAAACAAACTATAATCATCTACAACTTGCACATTTTTAAAACATCTTTCCCTAATAAAACCTGGGCCCCCCTTTGGGGCAGTTCGTAATGGAGAAATTACTTACCTGATAATTTCGTTTTCCTTAGTGTAGACAGATGGACTCAGGACCAATGGGTATAGTGTACTCCTGATAGCAGTTGGAGACGGATCAGATTTCAATCTGACATCAGCCCTAGTACATATACCCCCGCAGGAAGTGCAGCTCTTCAGTATTCTCCTCGAAAAGCATTGTGGATATATGTGTGACTGACTAATTTGAATAACTTGCATAACTTCATAACTTGGTTAACTTGATTAACTTTACAACTTGAATCGGTTGAATTGGCTATAGCTGGAGACCGCAGAGCCGGGAAACGTCGACACTGGCGGTCACGGGCACCCAACCCGGTAGGATGGGTGCCCTAGATGAAGGAAAGCATGGCTTACCCTTGATTCCCTTGCTCTCGGAGCTGTCCCCCAAGGCTTTCATGAGTAACGGCAGCCGTGGGTGGGATTCTGAGTCCACTAAAGAAAACAAAATTATCAGGTAAGTAATTTCTCCATTTCCTAGCGTGTAGCAGATGGACTCAGGACCAATGGGATGTATAAAAGCTACTCCCGAACCGGGTGGGAGGCTGCCTGTGACCTACTTAGTACTGCCCTTGCGAATGCTGTGTCCTCCCGAGCCTGAACATCCAGGCGGTAAAACCTGGAAAAGGTGTGGATGGAGGACCATGTCGCCGCCCTGCAAATCTCGGCGGGTGACAGCATCTTGGTTTCTGCCCAGGACACTGCCTGGGCCCTAGTAGAATGGGCCTTGATTTGTAGAGGCGGCGGCTTGCCTGCTTCTACGTAGGCCGCCTTGATGACTTCCTTGATCCAGCGGGCTATGGTTGCTTGTGAGGCCGCTTCCCCTTGCTTCTTCCCGCTGTGAAGGACGAACAGCTGGTCTGTCTTTCCGACATCGCCAGATATCTGGCCAGGTGGCATAGAATTTTGGCCTCTTCCGAATTCTTATGTTCATCTGGCAATGGTAGCGAGATGGTTTGGTTAAGGTGGAAGTGAGACACCACTTTGGGGAGGAACGAGGGAACCGTGCGCAACTGGATGGTTCCTGGGGTGAACCTGAGGAACGGCTCACAATAGGACAGTGCTTGCAGCTCGGATATGCGACGGACTGAACAGACTGCCAGCAGGAAGGCTGTTTTCAATGTTAACAGTCAGAGAGACAGGCCGCGGAGAGGTCTGATTGAGGCTCCTGCTAAGAAATCCAGGACCAGGTTGAGGATCCAAAGGGGTACCGGCCACTTTAGGGGTGGTCGGATGTGCTTAACTCCTTTCAGGAAGCGGGAGACATCCGGGTGAGAGGCTATGCTGCCGCCCTCGTTCTTGGCGCCGTAGCATGACAATGCGGCCACCTGTGCTTTGATGGAGTTGAGGGACAATCCCTTCTGTAGACCGTTCTGTAGGAATTCCAAGACTGCAGGAATTTTGACTGAGCGAAGTATGATATTGTGGTCCTCGCAGCAGGCTTCGAATACTCTCCACACTCTTATGTACGTTAGAGATGTGGAGAATTTGCGTGCTCAGAGTAGGGTGTCGATTACAGCCCCCGAGTATCCGCTCTCTCTCAGGCGAGCCCTCTCAATGGCCAGACCGTAAGAGAGAATCAAGCTGGGTCCTCGTGGAAGATCGGTCCCTGTTGGAGCAGGTCTGTGTGTGGAGGTAGTGGCAGGGGATTCCCTGTCAGTAATCTCCGCATGTCTGCGTACCATGGTCTTCTTGGCCAGTCTGGGGCCACAAGAAGTACCTGACCCCTGTGTAGACTTATCTTGTGAATGATCGCGCCTAGTAGGGGCCACGGTGGGAAGGCATATAGCAGAGTCTCCTGTGGCCATGTCTGAACCAGGGTATCAATGCCTTGGGACTGAGGTTCCCGTCTACGGCTGAAGTAACTGGGTACTTGGGCGTTGGACCAGTTTGCCAGAAGGTCCATGGTTGGTGTTCCCCAATGGTTCACTATCAGTTGGAATGCTGTGGTTGACAGCTTCCATTCTCCTGGGTCTAGACTTTCTCTGCTGAGGTAATCCGCCGTGATGTTGTCTTTCCCGGCGATGTGGACGGCCGAGATCTCCTGGAGGTTCCCTTCCGCCCACGACATTAGGGGGTCTATTTCCAGGGATACCTGTTGGCTTCTGGTTCCTCTCTGACGGCTGATGTAGGCCACAGTTGTGGCGTTGTCCGACATTACCCTGACCGCTCTGACTTAACATCGCTTTGTGACCGAACCGTAGGCAGGCTAGTCTGACTGCCCTGGCTTCTAGGCGATTGATGTTCCACCCCGACTCTTCTGTGTTCCATTGCCCTTGGGCGGTTAGCTCTTCGCAGTGTGCTCCCCATCCTTGTAGGCTGGCGTCCGTGGTGAGCAGGATCCAGATCGGTGCGGATAGTCTCTTTCCCTGGCTCAGGTGGCCATCTTGTAGCCACCACTGTAGTTGGGTTCGAACTTGGCCCAGGAGCGGTAGACGTACGATGTAGTTCTGAGACAGTGGGCTCCATCGCGATAGGAGTGAGCGCTGTAGAGGCCGCATATGAGCTCATGCCCATGGTACTACTTCCAGTGTGGATGCCATGAGACTGAGGACTTGTAGGTAATACCATGCTGTGAGGCGAGGTTCCCTCAGCAGGGTTCGCAACTGGTTCATCAGTTTTAATCTCCTCGCCGGTGTCAGGATGATCTTGTCTTCCTTGGTGTCGAATTGGACTCCTAAGTACTCGAGAGTCTGTGAGGGTTGCAGAAAGCTCTTGTTTGTGTTGACCACCCATCCGAGGCTCTCCAGTAGGGTCTTGACTCTGCTGGTTGCCTGGCGACTTTCCTCTGGGGATTTCACCCTGATCAACCAATCATCTATGTAAGGGTGTACGAGGATTCCTTTCTTCCTCAGTGTTGCCGCCACCACCACTATTATCTTGGTGAACGTCTGGGGTGCTGTGGCTAACCCGAAAGGGTAATGCCCGGAACTGGTAGTGAAGGTCCAGAATTTTGAAGCGAAGGAAGCACTGATGTTCTTGATGGATCGGAATGTGTAGGTAGGCTTCAGACAGATCTAAGGATGTGAGGAACTCTCCCGGTTGTATCGCCCTTATTACAGAGCGTAGGGTTTCCATGCGGAAGCGGGGGATCCTCAGGTGGCGGTTGACCGACTTGAGGTCCAGGATGGGCCTGAAAGCTCCCTCTTTCTTGGGGATGATAAAATAAATGGAATAGTGTCCAGTCTTTATTTGTTGCGGAGGCACTGGTGTTATGGCCTCTAGGGCCAGTAATCTGGTCAGAGTAGCCTCCACTGCCACCCTCTTGGAGGGGTCATGGCAGGGGGATTGCACGAACTTGTCCTGAGGGGTTCGTAGGATGTCCAGGAAGTATCCCTCTCAAATGATGGTTAGGACCCACTTGTCCAAAGTTATCTCGACCCATCTTTGGTGGAATAGGGCAAGTCTATCCCCTATGGCTTCTTCCTTTAGACGGGTCGGCCAAATCTCATTGTGGGGTGCGGTTGGGGCCGGGGCCCGAGCTGGTTCCCCTTTTGTTGTGCTTGTTCCGAAAGGACTGGTTCCTGCCTGTTGGACGAGGCGTGTGATAGGAGTTTCTGTATGGATTGAAGCGCTGCAAACTTCTGCCCCTGGAAGATCGGGGGAAGGGTCATTGGTTTTTCTTATTCCTGTCCTCCGGTAGTCGAGGCAATGGGGATTCGCCCCATTTGTTAGCCAGTTTCTCTAGTTCGCTGCCGAACAGGAGGGATCCTTTGAAAGGCATCCTTGTGAGTCGCGTTTTGGAAGATGCATCGGCCGACCAGCTTCAGAGCCAGAGTTGCCTCCTGGCTGCCACAGCTGATGACACTCCTCTAGCTGCTGTGCACACCAGATCGGAAGCAGCATCCGCAAGGAATGATACTGCTGGTTACATGGCTTCCCCAGGGGTGTTGCTCCTGGTCTGTGATAGGCAGGCACGTGTCACCACAGTGCAGCAGGCTATTTGTAGGGGCATAGCGGTGACGTCAAAGGATTGTTTAAGGATGGATTCCAGACGTCGGTCAGGAGCATCTTTGAGCGCTGCACCTCCTTCCACTGGGATAGTGGTGCACTTCGAGACCGCGCAGACCATGGCATCTACTTTTGGGCATGTCAGAAAGTCTTTGGCTGCTGGGTCCAGAGGGTGCATGGCTGCCATAGCCCATCCCCCTTTGAATGGAGCACTCCATTCCAGGTCAATTAGCTGCTGGATGGCTTGTAACAGAGGGAAATGGCGGGAGGTCTGGCGGAGTCCCTCAAGCAGGGGATTCGTCTTATGTTCCCCTGAAGCGCTTGTGCCCGGGATAGCAAGCTCCTTCAGACTGTGGATGACCAGGTCTGGGAGCTCGTCCTTGGTGAAGAAGCATCTCATGGTCCGGTGAGGCTCTGTCCCCGGGAGGAGTTCCCCCCTCTTCTAGGGGCTCTGATTCCTCTTCAGAGTTATCCGTGTCCCCGTAGGTGGGACTTCTGGGCGGTGGAAACATTTGTCTGGGCCTAGAGGGGCCTGGGGCATAAAGGTCTTCTGGAGGAGGCTGTGGCTGTTTTGCCGGAGGCTCTGTCTGCATGTGAACGAAGGTGTGTAGGCCTTTGAAGAATTCCACCCATGAGATAGATGCTGGGTCCAAGCTAGGGGGTGCTGAGTCCCAGGGGGTCCCCGTTTGAAGGGGTGTCCCGCTGGAATTTGCTAGGTCCGGGGTACTCATTGAGGAGCTAGTACTCGGCTCTGGGTGGGACTGGCCCTGGGCTGGATCTCCCAGGGCCTCCTAGCACTGGACACAGAGGGTGTTGGCCTCTTCATTTTGTGCGGCTCTGATGTGGCATGCCGGGCAAAGGCCTTGAGCTCTGTTTCCGGTGGTGCCATGAATATAGGCGCGTAAATCTTTATGTGCTCCAGTGCGAAGAGATGCGTGCGGTTTGTGTGCGCGCCGGTGTGCACCTAAGCCGCAGTTATGCGCCCAGCCCAGCAAGCTCATGATGCGTGCGTATCTTATGCGCACGGCACGTGCGTGTAACCTTATGCGCACATGTATTTTGTGCGCCTAGCTAGCCTTGTGCGCCTGGGTCGAGGTGGGGGACAGAGCGGCGAAAGGCCAAAATGGCGATGGCGACCACGCGGGCAATATGGCGACCACCTCGGAGGGTCTCCACGTGAGAGGACCCTTGGATCTAACCGCGGCCTAGCCCTGCTAGGGCGGATCAACCTGGCAGCACTGGTCCCGGCCGACGACCTGTGCGACTCCTCAAACCTTGGAGACCGGAGACTTAGAAGATTTCTACCTTACCTTGTCTTCGGCGCTTCCTGGTTTCGTTTCGGGCGGTCTCCGGCTGCGGGGGGAGAGGGCAAATACCTTCACTGTCGCGCTCGAGGATGCACCTGCTGCCTCTCAGCCGTGCCCGAAGTCGGGGGCTAGGTCCCCGCCGAGCATCGGCCGCCAGACCGAGGCTTACCTCCGAGGGACCACGGAAATCACCTCGGGAATTCTCAACTGGGGGAGGGACCCGAGGGTATCACCGCAAGAGAGCGGGGCTAGTCTGTAGAGGTAAGTTTTCTTCTGAATTTGGGTTTTTCTCCATTGGATTTGTTCTAACGCTGTGAGAGCGTGCAGGTAGTCCCTAACTGCTGTGGAGAAGGAAAATACTGAAGAGCTGCACTTCCTGCAGGGGTATATGTACTAGGGCTGACGTCAGATTGAAATCTGATCCCTCTCCACTGCTCTCAGGAGTACACTATACCCATTGGTCCTGAGTCCATCTGCTACACGCTAGGAAATTGGCCATAGCGGCTTCTACCAATAACTTCTGGAATTAAAGTATCCTTGCCTATAATATATTCTGTCCTAATTAATGCTGTATTTAAAATAGGCAGACCCCCCCTTTACCTCTGGGGACTGCCTCAAAGTGTTCCTCGAACTGACCAATGTTAAACTGTACCCAAAATACCCATTTTATACCACCACAAAAGGGGATTCTTGAATACATATTGATCCAAAAAATGACCATATGTTAATAGTAATGCTACAGCACTCATCTGCGCATGAAGGTGCGCACAAAGAGGCATGCTCCTTTGTTGCGCTCCTTCGTGCATACAACAATGGAGCGCGGCGCCTCCGACGTCAACGCAGATTAATTATAGAAGGCCTTCATCGACGTCCTTAGGGGGGGGGCTTGGCCATTTTTGTCATCGGGCAGCAAAAAGTAAGCAGAATCAACCTGAGCAGAATACAGGAAACACAGTCCAGCAGTTTGACAAGGCAATTAGTTTGCAAACCAGTGCAGCAGAATTAGCTGCAACAGCAATGATATTATTCCAGCGTCACCACGGATTAATTATAAAAGGCCTTCATTGACATCTCTAGGGGGTCATGGCCAGCATCAGCATTGGGCAGCAAAAAAGCAGAACCAACCTGAGCAGAAAACAGGAAACACATGGAAAGCCCAGAAGGAAGCACTGCTGAGAACCTGGTGAAAGGGTCCACAGAGAGCCCAGAAGTTGGCACTGTGGAGACTCCAGCAATGGAGGTCTCAGAGGAGTCAAGGAGGGGCTCTACATCAGAGATACCAGATGCCAAAAAGTGGGCGCAGCTGGTGATAAGGAAGCAGCACTGTGGTTCCCCAGTCGGTCCATATAAGTCCATCAGAGTGGAATTCGAACCCGGAGCAAGCAAAGGACTTAAAGGACTAGAAATGTGCACGGCACGAATGGCACATGGAGTGGTGGTCACGATGCAGGCGAGGGTAACTCTAAAGGATGGAGGTGAGCATTTCATGAGGTCCCTGTTCCCAAGTGTAGTTGGTGGGAAACCAGAGAAACGGGACTGGGTGGTCTTGGACTCTCCTGGATGGAATTCCAGGAGGGAGTAGGAACACTTGGCCCTTTGGTCCAAGCTGAGGGGAGCAGTATGTGAGGACTCACCCCTATTTTCCTGTGTAGGACCAGGCTAGATGCCAGCTCCACCTTAAATGCATTAAGGAAAGAATGGTCTATGGGCGGGATCCTGTGGGGCAGGTGGAGCTCAGAGCGTGTAGCCAGAGACTGGGGAACAAGAGCTGGGATCCAGGTGGGGATAAGCAGACCAGGCCAGTTCTCCAAGAGGAAAGCAGCTCCTGAATGCAACAATGTCCAAACATTGAGCTAAGACGAAGCAACAATGCAAGTAAAGAGTGTACACTGTCTGAGGAGAAAACAGTCTATTGCTGTGCATGTGTGAAGTTATAATAAAGAGATACTGTTTTAAGAAGGCTGGAATCAGACTAGCTTGTCTTGTTTCCACATAGATCTTTATATAAAGTATGGAATATTCCAGGAGAGTGCGGGATTACCAGCAAGACAATTCAGAAGCAGACAGAGCATTGTTAACACAATAGATTACCACCTTCAATTTACACATCAATGAGCCAGTTTGTTTGCATAACATTTATCTAATTGGCTGGCATAATAATTTTCTCTCATATATGTTAATGGCACTGGAATTCTTTGTAAATCATGTAATTTCTTGTAAATTGAGACCAGAAGGCAAGAATGAAATTTAAGTTTGAACTCTGACTTTTTTTTTTTAATTTCTAGCATATATTCTAGCATTTCAGCATATTCTGCTATGTCAGCAACCTATAACAGTTTACAAGTCTGATCAATGCAATTTCACTATGCAGTGATAACAGCTTCATAGGAAAACCTTTGCAAATCACCTTAACAGGGGGATTTTGGGTATGGACGTGATAGAGGCGAGAAAGTAGATCAAAGAGATAGAGAAATAAAACAGAGATGGAGAGGAAGAGGAAGACTGAGGTTAGGAGATAGGGAGGAGGCGGCGACGAGAAGACAGACTAGGAAGAGGGGAAGAATGGAGAAGGGATTTATTACTCTGCAGCCTATCTTCCCCTCACATCCCCTCCCATTCTTCTTCTCACCCCCAAAGTCCTTTCTTCCCCATCCTCCCTTCCATCCTAATTGCAAATATGCACATACCCATTCCCCCTAGCTCCTTACACACATCCCATCCCCTCAGCCTTGCTGTCACACAATCCCCATTCCATTAGCCTTTCACACAACTTTCCCATGCCCCTTTCACAACCCCTATTCCATCCAAAAATTTCCCCAACTCTTTCACAATGTTCCCTCAAAACATTCCCAACCCCAGTGACATTTTCTTGGCCCACATCCCAAAAATTCCCACTCCCAGCATCTTTTTCACAACGTCATCCCCACCTAGGACCTCTTTCCTCAAATGATCCCACCTCCCCATCCTTCCACTCTCCTACACTGATCATGAGGAGAGAAGAAGCAGCAGCAGTTAGGCCACATCCTTCTCTGCCGCCTAACTCAATTACTGCTCTGAATCACATGGCTATAAGTTTTTCTGCATATTTAAAGCAGTAGTCAGTCCCGGGCAGCAGAGGATGATGACATGGCTTGGAGTGTTGTCACCATTCTCCTCTTCGTCTGTCAAATCAGTGCTGGGGGTGGGAGGGAATAACCTGAGGAGGAGATGAACTGTGCAGTCAACAGCCTCTGGCTGCTCAGCCCCTGGTCTCCTGCAGCAATTCTTTAGAACAGAGCTGGTTCTCAAAGGAGTGGCTGAAAAAAATAAAGGCAAAAAGAACAGCGTCAAGAAGTACAAAGGATCCCAAAAGAGGAAGACAGAGGAGATTACTTAGTGAAAGTGAAGTAGACGAAGAAAAAAAAAATCAGGAAAGTAAAAAGGTCAGGTAGAAGAAAGGACTGTCAAAGAGATGAGGTGACAAAACATTTTGCACATATATCAAAGAAAGAACGATGACCCGAAGTAGTACAGTGAAATTGAAAGGTGACAGAGCAATATGTGGAGAAAGATGAGCAAATAGCAGAAATATTAAGGTGTTCACTAAAGATGACCATGGAGATAGACTGTTGCTGGTTGACAAAACCATAGATGGCAGTGGGGTAGATGCAACCCCATTTACATAAGAGATTGTATGGGAAGAGCTAGGAAAACTGAGTGGATAAGGCCAGGGGCCAGTTGAGGTACATCCCACAATACTGGAGCTCAGAGATGTGTTGTTGGGTCTACTGAAAGACCTACTCAACAGAACCCCGGAAACAGGAGTAATGCTAAGACTGAAGAAGAGCAGGGATGGTCCCGCTTAACAAGAGTGGTAGCAAGGAGAAGGCTGGAAATTACAGGGAAGTTAGCCTCACCTCGGTGATTGGAAAATTAATGGAGACTCTGCTGAAGGAAAGGATCATGAACTATCTACAATCTAGTGGGTAGCTGGATACAAGGCAGCATGGATTCACCAGAGTAAGGTCCTACCAGACAATCTGATTTTTTTGATTGGGTGACTAAAGAATTGTATCAAGGAAAAATGCTCGATGTAATTTACTTGGATTTCAGCAAAGCTTTTGATATGGTCCCACACAGGAGGCTTGTAAATAAAATAAGCTTTGGAGTGAGCACCAAGGTGGTGGAGTGGATTACAAACTGGGTGACTGACAGGAGACAACGTGTAATGGTATATGGAACCTATTCTGAAGAGAAAATGGTGTTAAGTGAAGTGTCACAGGCATTGGTTCTGGGTCTGGTTCTGTTCAATGTCTTTGTGAGCAACATATCAAAAGGGAAAGAAGGTAAAGTTTGTGTATTTGCGGAAGATACTAAGATCTGCAAAAGAATGGACATGTCTGAAGGAGTAGAGAATGAAAAGTGATTTAAGAAAGCTTGGTAGAAGACTTGGCAGCTAGGATTCAATGCCAAGAAGTGCACAATCATGTATCTTAGGTGCAGTATGTGATGGGGTATGAACAGCTAATGTACATGGATTAGGAGAGGGACCTTGGTGTAATAGTTTCTGGTGATCTGAAGGCGGTAAAGCAATGCAACAAGGCAATAACTAAAGCCAGAAGAATGCTGGGCTGCACAGAGAGGAATAACTAGCTGGAAAAAGGAGGCGATAATGCCCTTGTACAGGTCTTTAGTGAGACCTCACCTGGAGTAATGTGTTTAGATCTGGAGACCGTATCTCTAAAAGAATCAGGACATAGGCAGTCCAAAGAGGGGCTACCAAAATGATGAGAGGTCTGTATCAGAAGACTTATGAGGATAGATTGAAGGATCTCAATATGTATACCCTAGAAAACAGGGGGTGCAGGGGAGATGTGATACAGACTTTCAGATACTTGAAAGGTTTTAATGATGCACAATCTTCGAACCTTGTCTACTGGAAAGGAAACTGTAGAACTAGGGATCATGAAATGAAATTCCAGGGGGGATGCCTCAGAGACAACATCAGGAAATACTTCTTCATGGAGAGGGTGATGGACTCCTGGAATGTCCTTCCAGAAGAGATAGTGAGGACAAAAACAGTAAACAAGTTCAAAAGGGAATGGGATAAACACTGTGAATCTCTAAAGACTACAGGTTGGAAATGAAGAAAAGGGTCCATGGGGGTAACCTGCATGAAGCAGCAGTTACTACTCTTAACAGAAGGCACAGGAATTACTACCCTTACCAATTAGCCTGTTTGTGACAAAAATGTAACATTGCTCTATTTTGATGGCAGAGAGGAAAAAGGGGGAATTAGATTCAGATGACAGCCAACACTAGGCCCTAACTTTTACATTCCAGGATACTGATATGCAGACAGTAGGCATAAATCACAGGACTGCTTCTTTGTCCAAGTTCAAAAAGCAAAGCACGCTCAAGCAGCATTGTTTAAATTATCATGAAGACCACTCACCCTGTAAAAATAATTTTGTAATGGGTTTATCAGTTGCTTGGTTTAGATTGTAAATATTGCTACCCTTAAAATCTGGCTTGGGGGGTAACCTGCATGAAGTGGCAGTTACTACAATAAGGAACTTGCTGGACAGACAATGGATCATCAGGTCTTTTTCTGCGGTCATCACTTTGTTACTATGTATGTTATAAGTTTCTTTTATTATGAATGTTTTATCTGTAGCTTGCTATGATCATTAGAACGGTAGGTGATAAATATGTTTAAATGAATAAATAAACTAGGTACACAGTGTTTTATTTAATTATATTTCTGACAAATTATTTTCAACTGCCTGAAAAGAAGTTATTTTCCTTCAAATTTCCTGACCTTTATATAGCTGAACACTCAAGGCTAGCATTGAGTTCTGGACCTCCCACTCCTCCTAGGGACCCTATGGTCCTTATATTGTTAAGGACAATATTTTCTACTTCCTTCCTTGCATTCACTGTGCTCCTGGCTGACTAAATTCATTATTTTTCTGGCCTGCTTTTTTACTGTGCAAGGTGTAGCCCTGCCACATATGTCTTCTTTCACAAAGAACATTCCTGAACATTTAGTAGAAGCTTGGCTCCCTCCCTCTGGAAAGAAAGCTTGCATTTTAGTTATTGCACCCAGTTTGATGTTGAATTTCAAAGACATATGACTGTAATGTGAGAAAGCAATGTGTGATGCACAGGTTGGAATCTGTCATTGTGTTTAATCAGGATAAATGAGAATGGTCCATCATTTAAGTGACAGTCATGATCTGCAGATAGTATTTTAGTGACTGCTGCCCATTTTAAAATCACTAGGCTCTCCTTTCTATCAAAGTAATTTTCTCTCTAGGGAAGAGTTTTCTATTTAGGTAAAAGATGGGTTGCTCCTCCCCTTTAACTGTCTAGAATATAACAGATCCAATGCTACCTCCAAGACATTTGCTTGCAAGATGAATCAGAGACTGAAGTTGTCACTGAACAGGATGGTTTCTTGCACAACTTTTCTTTTCTAATTCACCCGGACTTAAGAAACTAGGGACTTCACTTTCCTGTTCCTTATAATAATTAGCCAAAATGTTGAGTAACCTTTTCCATTAAGAAACAATTGTCAGGATTGGTCATTGGGCCATCTTCTCTTGAGGGAGGCAACAGTCCTAATATCCTTAAACAAGTGTGCCTTCCATGTCAACTGGGTCAACTGATCTGTATTCTTGATGGAGCTGTAGTGCTGTGTCCATCAGATGCTGCAGTCATGTCTAAGCTAAAAGGAAGAAAGCAGAAATAAGCCTTTAGGTGCTATGAAACCATTTTTCAAGAAGTTTTGTTCTAGGAAATCAGTTAGTAACATTTAGTCAGATCTAAAGCGTTGATAAATCTGGCCTTCCTCAAATAGTCAAGGAATTCATTGCCCAAGACAATAGGACCAGAAACTTCTAGATTCTTCAATGATTCCTAATGCCAACATTTTTCCTCCAATTTGGTGTTTATGAAGCAGGAAATCAGGGCCTTCCACCTAGGGGTTAAAAACACATCAACAAAATCTGTACTTATTATTTCTGTTCAGACAAAACGTATTTCCATCTACACTCATCTTTGCATTTGCTGAGGCCATAAGTCCATCTTTTCTTTCGGGCATAACAAAAGGCCATCAAGATTTGTGAATCGGTGGAATACAAATAATGTTAACTAAATAAAGTAAAAAAAAAAATTTGTCGTTAAAAAAATAAAAAAATAAGAAAAAGATATTTAGTGAGAGAAAGGCATCTGCCCATCTCCAAAAGCAGAGAATGGACCCCAAAACATCTTTGGAGGAATGAGAGGCCCTGGATCCAGTGTTCCCATCCTTTCCAGTTTTCTTTGCAAGAAAGGACTAAGACCTACCAAGGTACGAGACTTCTGACTTCCCGACCCCATTTGGCTGAAACTATTGGGAGTCACGAAAATGCCCACTAGGGAAGGACTGCAAAATTGGTTTCTTGTATTCTGGCATCTGAGGGATCTTGGAATCTCGCCATCTACTTGTCATTTTCTCCAACTCCTCCCCAAACAAAAGGCAGCTCAGGGGTTGGCCTCAGTGGTGGCGGCCACTGTGCAACTGGTCTGCTTATACCATTTAGTTTAAATTCGACTGAGATGGTATAAGCAGACCAGTTGCACAGTGGCCGCCACCACTGAGGCCAACCCCTGAGCAGTCATGCACGCCAAATCATAGCCCACATCCGCTAGGAAGGTGGCTCCAGGCTCCCAGGAAGAAGTATTTTCTTCCAGTCCCTCGGATGTTTCATGAGTCAATCGCAAAACCACATGTGCCATAATGCAATAACATGTGATGATCTACAAATTCATGATCATAGTCTCATAGGCTTGCTTCAGGATAGCTTCAATTCACTGATCCTGAAAATGCTTCAGGGCAACTCCACCTCCCATCAGAATGGTGGTCCTCTTAGTCACGGAGCACACCAGTATATCCACTTTAGGAAAACAAAACTGCTCTCACGCCCAAAGGTCTAGAGGGTAGATCCCTACCAAGGAAAGGCCCCCTTTAAAATGTGCCTCTGGTACTCCCCATTCCAAATCATTTCCTGTACTGCCTCATCAAGGGGGAGAAAAAACACAAATTTCTGCAAACTTGCCATAACTGGATCCTTTTTCCAAGGCTGAGATGAAACAGACTCTTCCTTATCCAGTCCTAATGTTCACAGGGACTGAGCTATCAATCCGGGTAACTCACCCCGATTGAAAAGCCTAAGAATTGTCCAGTGAGTCTCTACATCTGGAGGAATCTCACCCTCCTCCAAGGCAGGCTGAAAATCATCCAAAAAAAGTGCTCCGAGATATCCAGCTCCTCATCTTCCTCCCAGTCCTTCCTGCCTCCTTTCCATGTTTTGTTCCACGGCGGAGAGGGAGGAAGCGGAGCTAAACACTTCCAAGGGTTGACGGTCACAGTGGGGGAATTCCTCTAGCTCCCAACCACGGCACTTCCTGGCCTCTACAAAAGATCTGAAGACCTTTGAAAAATTCTATCCACGAGAGGACAGATAGGTCCATGTCCAACAGCAGGAGTGCAGACAAAGCCCAGCAACAACTGAGAAGGGCAGAGATCTTCTCCAATGGACAACTCTGATGCCCAACCTTCCCTGTGAGGTCTGTCACCTCCGTGTCATCCGACTGAGACCCCCACTGGGGCAAAAAACTTCGGGGTCAATTCTCCCCTTGCAAAGGAGCATTGGCTGCACAATCTCAAGGACAGATTCGGTTGCATGGACTGCAAGTAACAGGCTGGCAGAGTGGGAGCTACTTCCTGCACTAGCCTTCTGGCGCCATTTTGCCTGCACCACACGGACTGCAATAGCACGCAGTTTTCCTCCCAGAGGCCCAAGGCCACGCAAATGCCACAAAAAAGAAAACCAGCTACCCAATCCTCAGTCATCAAAAACATCTCCCTACAGCAGAAGACCTGCGTTCCCGCTGCTGCTACCAGTGTGAGTGCATCCAGTCAAGCGGAAATGCCGATATGCTGTTTTTTATTTTTTTTAAGTGAATGGACCCTGCTCACTAGTTAAACATAAGAAACTGCCATACTGGGTCAGACCAAGGGTCCCATCAAGCCCAGCATCCTGTTTCCAAAAGAGGCCAAAACCAGGCTACAAGAACGTGGCGAGTACCCAAACACCAAGAAGATCCCATGCTACTGATGCCAGTAATAGCAGAGGCTATTCCCTAAGTCAACTTGATTAATAGCAGTTAATGGACTTCTCCAAGAACTTATCCAAACCTTTTTTAAACCCAGCCACACTAACTGCACCAACCACAACCTCTGGCAACACATTCCAGAGCTTAATTGTGCATTGAGTGAAAAAGAATTTTCTCCAATTAGTTTTAAATGTGCTATTTGCTAATTCATGGACTGCCCCTTAGTCCTTCTATTATCCGAAAGTGTAAATAACCGATCCACATCTACCCATTCTAGACCGCTCATGATTTTAAAGATCTCTATCATATCTCACCCCCCTCCCCCCCCCCCCCTCAGCTGTCTCTTCTCCAAGCTGAACAGCGCTAACCTCTTTAGCCTTTTCTCATCGGGGAGCTGTTCCATCCCCTTGATCATTTTGGTTGCCCTTCTCTGTACCTTCTCCATCGCAACTATCTTTTTTGAGATGCAGTGACCAGAACTGTACACAGTACTCAAGGTGCGATACAGAGGCATTATGACATTTTCTGTTTTATTCACCATACCCTTCCTAATAATTATTAACATTGTTTGTTTTTTTGACTGCTGCAGTACACTGAGCTGACAATTTCAATGTATTATCCACTATGATGCTAGATCTTTTTCCTGGGTGGTAGCTCCTAATATGGATCCTAACATTGTGTAGCCACTGCATGGGTTATTTTTCCCTATATGCAACACCTTGCACTTGTCCACATTAAATTTCATCTGCCATTTGCATGCCCAATTTTTCAGTCTCGCAAGGTCCTCCTGCAATTTATCACAATCCGCTTGTGATTTAACTACTCTGAATAATTTTGTATCATCTGCAAATTTGATAACCTCACTTGTCATATTCCTTTCCAGATCATTTATAAATATATTGAAAAGTACCAGTCCAAGTCCAGATCCCTGAGGCACTCCACTTTATCCTTTTCCACTGAGAAAATTGACTATTTAATCCTACTCTCTGTTTCCTGTATTTTAACTAGTTTGTAATCCACAACAAGGACATCATCTCCTATCCTATGACGTTTTAGTTTTCTTAGAAGCCTCTCATGAGAGACTTTGTCAAACACCTTCTGAAAATCCAAATACACTATGTCTACCGGGTCACCTTTATCCACATGTTTATTAACCCCTTCAAAAAAAGAAGCAGATTTGTGAGGCAAGACATCCCTTGGGTAAATTCATGTTGACTGTATTCCATTAAACATGTCTTTCTATATGCTCTGTAATTTTGATCTTTAGAATAGTTTCCACTATTTTTCCCGGCACTGAAACGTAACTTAACATAGCTTAAACACAACCCACCAGAATCCTCTAAGCAACCTATGTTCAAACAACTCAGGACGCTTAAATATACCCCCCATCAAAGATGCACATCTGGCAACAACCAGAGAAAGAGCATTCTCCATTGCCTCCCCTAAAATTTGGAACTCCCTACCTAAAGATCTGAGAACCCAACCTAATCTCAAAACTTTCAAAAAAGACCTAAAAACATGGCTGTTTCGCAAATTCTACACTGACATTCATACTTCAGAACATCCTAAGTCCCAATCGAACTCTCATCCAAAAACCTCAAAATAACTTGTCTCCAACCAGAATCTAACAAACCCTCCTCGTCCCTCATGATGATACTTTCTGGTCTAATAATGTTTACCCTCTGCTTATGATGCACCTTGTTAAACCTTTACACAATTGTTAAGAGAGTTACATTTTAAATTTTGTAAACCGTTATGATGGCTTCACCGAATGACGGTATATAAAACTCAACAAATAAATAAAATAAATAAAATAATTTTGATCTTTAGAATAGTTCCACTATTTTTCCCGGCACTGAAGTCAGGCTCAGTGGTCTATAGTTACCCGGATTGCCCCTGGTGCCTTTTTTAAATATTGGGGTTACATTGGCCACCCTCCTGTCTTCAGGTACAATGGATGATTTTAATGATAGGTTACAAATTTGAACTAATAGATCAGAAATTTCATTTTTGAGTCCCTTCAGAACCCTGGGATGTATACCATCTGGTCCAGGTGATTTGCTATTCTTTAGTTTGTCAATCTGGCCTACTACATTTTCCAGGTTCACAGTGATTTGGTTCAGTTCATCTGAGTCATCACCCTTGGGTATCTCTCCAACATCCTCATTAATAAATACAGAAGCAAAGAATTAATTTAGTCTTTCTGCAATGGCCTTATCTTCCCTCAGAGCCTCTTTAACCCCTTGGTCATCTAATGGTCCAACAGACTCCCTCACAGGTTTCTTGGCCGTAGAGGTTTTGCCTCTACGGCCAACTTCATTTCAAATTCTCTCTTCACTTGTGTTAATGTTTTACACTTAACTTGACAATGCTTATGCTTTTTCCTATTTTCTTCAGATGGATCCTTCTTCCAATTTTTGAAGGATTTTTTTGGTTAAAATAGCTTCTTTCACCTCATATTTTAACCATGCCAGTAATAGTTTTGCCTTCCTTCCACCTTTCTTAATGCATGGAATACATCTGGATTACACATCTAAAATTGTATTTTTAAACAAGGTCAATTCCTGTTGAACACAATCTTTGCAGCTGCAAAGTTTCTGGTTTTTTTCTAACTAATTTCCTCATTTATCAAAGTTTCCCTTTTGAAAATTTAGTGTTAGAGCTGTAGATTTACTTATTGTTCCCCTTCCAGTTATTAGTTCAAATTTGATCATGTTATGATCACTATTGCCAAGTGGCCCCACCACCGTTACCTCTCACCAAATCCTGCGTTCCACTAAGAACTAAATCTAAAATAGCTCCCTCTCTTGTTGGTTCCTGAACCAATTGCTCCATGATGCAGTCATTTATCCATCCAGGAACTTTATGCCTCTAGCATGTACTGATGTTACATTTACCCAGTCAATATTGGGGTAACTGAAATCTTACACAAAAAGAGTCAATGGTAAACCACAACAATAAATCTAATAACAAAAATGTGGAAACCAAAATATTTTTAGATTATAGCCTAAGAAGGTGTCAGCAAGCCTGACGTTATATGTCTTTAACATAGACACTAACAGGTCTTCTCAATCATCCACCTTCATCATCCTTTAATGCTTCAAAAATAATTTTTATAATTTCTTTTTTCTTATTATTTTTTAAAATAGTCCTCCATCCATAATATCAAAATGACTCAGACTCTTAACAGTCATGCATTATTATTGCCAGGCTTGCTGACACCTTCTTAGGCTATAATCTAAAAATATTTTGGTTTCCACATTTTTGTTATTAGGTAATTGAAATCTCCCATTATTACTGCATTGCCAAATTGGTTAGCTTCCCTGATTTCTCTTAGCATTTCATCATCTGTCTGACCATTTCGTCAAAGTGGATGGTAGTATACACCTATCACTATACTCTTACCCAACACACATGGGATTTCTACCTATATAGATTCTACTGAGATTTAGTCTCTTGTATGATCTTTATCCTGTTGGACTCTATACCCTCCTGGACATAAAGTGCCACACCCTCACCAAGTTGATCCTACCTATCATTGCAATATAATTTGTACCCTGAAATAGCACTGTACCATTGGTTGAGGGCCTTTCTCCTGTGCCTGACCCAAAAGTAATTAATTCTCTGGCCTGCATGACATCCACAGAGCCCAGCCACCAAGAGGCACTGCCCAGAAACCACCCACAAGGAAGGAGGAAGGGAGGCAAAAAAGGGAGAGAATCAGCATTGAGTGCAAGGTTTCCTTACTCTCATTGCTTCCTGAGGGAGAGGGCTAACCATCTTCACACCTCTGGACTCTCTTGCAAACCATCAGAATCTCTACCAAGGCACTTAACTGAGGGAGGGAGTCCTATCACCTCAAAAGACTACCTTCGAACTGCCCGTCCTAATCCTGAAAGGCCTATGTCCACCATCTGATGGAAATAGAAAATACTGGCAAACTGAACTGAAAATACTGGCAAACTGAACATCTGATGGAAATAGAAAATACTGGCAAACTGAACTGAACAGTATGATACTATGTGAGTATGACATCTCCAATTGCTGGCTGTCATGCATAACCCACTTGTGTGGACTGGCCTATCTGAATGCAGAGAAATTGTTGCTGTTGCGGAACTACAGGCAGGATCTGGTAACATTTGAATTGTCAAAAGGGGCATCTCTGGAAATACAGACTTTTAAAAGCATAGTATGTGCACCTTGCAAAAAGTCTGTTCCGATTCTGTACAGATGGACTGGACCACACATGCTGTTCCTTTATTTGAGCTACAGTTTCTCTGAGCTGTTCTCTGAAAAGGTGATCACCCAGGCAAGGGATATCTTCCAACTTCTCAGAGATCATCATGTAAGCTACTGGCTTTCAACCAAGCCATGTGGCATGCTTCAGTGTTGGCTGATGAAGAGCTTGCCATGGTATCAAATGCCTCGTAAATAGATTGAATATGATAATGTATACTCTCTTCAGTATCCCAGAGTGGCTGAGGATATGGAGATTGTCTTACACCGGATGGGAAAAAAGGCTTTAGTTTTTGCATACAATCATAGAAATGGTGAGCAGAAATCCATGCATTAAGCATGGAGCTTTGGAAAATCTTTTTCCCGAAATTGTCCAGTAACCTGGGATCCTTCCTATTTGAGAATATCCTTGGTTTTCTTTGCTCTTTTAAGAGCTGATTCTACCACAATTGATTGATGGGGTACTTGTACTATTGTTAGGATTTCTGCACTCTATATTTGAGGTCTAGTTTCCTTGCAACTAGGGTACAGGAAATTCAATTTTCCCATATTCTTGTTTATAATTTTTGCAATATATCATGGATTGGAATGGCTGCTGGCTCTGCTGTTGTCTCCAGAGTCTCCACTAACCAGTCGAAGGGCTGATATGCCCTCTGTCCTTGCATGGATGGTGGAACATCCTCTACTGATACTAGAATGGAATCCTGTACATCTGGGCTCTCCAAAATTTGAACTTGAAACCCATTAGATTTAAGAAATACCAGAAAGCAAATAAGGTCTGGCATTTCCAGATATTGCTCTTATTCCATTAATTTTGTTGGTATAAATGCTCTGGCAACTGGTGAGGATAGGGGAATCATGTCCTCTTCTGCTCCTGACAAAGTAGCTTTGCATACAGCAGCGTTGGAAGAACTGCAGCACGATGCATTGATGCATTAGACATGAACGATTTTAGGACAATTCTTCAGTCATTAATTTTTTTGAATATTGATTACTGCAATTCGTTACTGCGTTTTCCTCTCTCCACACTACACCCATTACAGGTGTTACAGAATGCCGCCGCCAGAATATTGACAAATAAAAAGAAATGTGACCATATTACACCAGTTCTAATTTAACTCCATTGGCTGCCTACCAGGTTCAATACAAAACAGTATGTATTATATACGATGAAAAAACGGAATGGCTCAATATAGCCATTCGACTGCATGTCCCACAGAGAAACCTTAGGTTGGCAGATAAAGCTCTATTAAATATTCCATCAATAAGGTCTGCCCACCTAAGTCAGGTTCGTGATAGAGCAATATCAATCCCGGAACCGAAGCTTTGGAACACATTACCTACTCAACTAAGACTTCAAGCAGACTGTAAGAAATTTAAGAAAATCTCAAGACATGGCTATCTGAATGTGCATACGCGGACATAACTAATTAATGATCCTCACGTTTCTTTTAATTGTACCAGAATTACATACACAGACTAAACTAAGTAACAATCATTGGGCTTTTATGGTATTTATGTTTTATGATGTTTAAAAACTGTTTATCTTATTACCTTTTTAAGCTCTTATGTTTACTTTGTAATAACTGGTTTTTAAGTATTTTTATATTTTGTGTTTATTAATTCTTAATTATCTATTTTTATAACATGTAACTATTTTTAACTGAATTATTGTATTTCCCTGGTTCCATTGGCTTGTAAACCGTTGTGAAGATCCCGAGGCAACGGTATATAAAAATCAACATACAAACATGATGGAGAAGTTTGTTCCAATGGTCTATAGTTTTGAGGATCGATACATTTCATATTCCATGCCTCGAGAGTGCCTGCATCAGCGAGTGAGTCAACGCCAAGCCTCAAGATTTTTTCCAAATCAGCTGCACCAGCAGCTGTGCAGAACTATGCTTCTTTTTCTTAGATGCATCTCACTTTTGCTTGCTCAATCCCAAGGATTTTGCCTGTCCCACCCAAGAGAGATATTTTTGAGGAGCTCCTGCTCAACTCCAAACCCACAAAACAGATGAGGCTGCGCTCTGGGAAGAGGAAAGACTGACTTTTCAAAGACTTGTGCAGTTCATCCATGTTCCAGGCCCTCGACTTCTGTGAATGCAGGCACTTCCAGCTACAATCTTAACAGGCGTGGACGTAGTCCAGTCCTAGGCAGCAGTAGCACAGATCACGTCCTACTACAAATACCATCCTTAAATCCACTCGCAATGTCTTTCTTTTTGCCAGACATCCTGAAGACTTTTTTTTTTTTTTTTTTTTTTTTAAAAGGTGGCACTAAGGCAGTGAAGCAACTTAAAGAGAAGGTTTTACAGAAAAAGTAGATGAGAGATAGCAAATGTTGCTTACCTGTAAAAGGTGTTCTCACAGGACAGCAGGATGTTAGTCCTCACATATGGGTGACATCACAGGATGGAGCCCTGTACGGAAAACTTTTCTGTCAAAGTTTCTACAAAGCTTTGACTGACACTGGCACACTAGGTGCACTCAGCATGCTCAGCCTGCAATTATCCCTGAGACCATAAGTGTCTCCCTCAGTCTCGTCTTATAGCTAAAAGCGCAAGCGAAACTAAAATAAAAGTAAAAACGTATACAGACCCATCTCCGTGGGGTGGCAGGTGGGTTTTGTGAGGACTAACATCCTGCTGTCCTGTGAGAAAGGAAAATTAGTTCTTACCTGATAATTTTCGTTCCTGTAGTACCACGGATCAGTCCAGACCATGGGTTGAGCCCCGCTTCCAGCAGGTGGAGCCGGACCAAAGTTCTAAGGGTTTTTTTTTTTTGTTTTTTTTTATTTAGCATTTTTTTATATACCGAGGTAGAGCAGAGTAGCCTTCACTCCGGTTTACAAATTATAACAACATGTTACATAAAACTATTGAAGACATTGAAGAAAAACAACAATTAACAATCTGGTAGCCTATATAAGGACGGAACCCACTCTGGAACCCTCAGTATAACCATTGTCAAAGCAGAAAGTACAAGATCATGCAAGTAACAGGTTAACTAGTAATTTAATTTAAACCAAACAAAATAAGAGAACAATTGAATGAACTGTGTAACTAAACGCTCTTGTATATCTACCCCTGATCATCGTAAAGATGCTTCCAGTGCTTATCAGTAAATTCCAGGAAGACAATGCGGAGATAGAAAAAGAAAATCCTATAAGAAGGAAAAAGAATTTGAGCGGCAGAAGAACGGGCGGGCGTCTGGACTGATCCGTGGTACTACAGGAACGAAAATTATCAGGTAAGAACTAATTTTCCTTTCCCTGTACGTACCCGGATCAGTCCCGCTCGAAGCACCTGCCGACCAAAGGAACCAAAGACTGGAGCCTGAACGTCAAGTCGGTAGTGACGAGCAAAAGTATGAAGAGATTTCCATGTAGCTGCCCTACATATCTCTTGCAGAGACACCGATTGAGACTCCACCTAAGAGGCCGCTTGAGAACGGCTTTTAGGCCTTCAGGAACTGCTCAGCCCTTGCAAATGTAGGCAGAAGAAATTGCATCCTTCAACCAGCGAGCGATCATAGCCTTAGAAGCTTGCTTCCCCCTGTTGTGTCCACTCCACAGGACAAAAAGATGATCGGAGACCCGGAAATCATTAGTGACCTCAAGATAACGCAATAAGACTCGTTTGACATCGAGACGACGAAGATCACTACCACCAGACGTCGCGATATCTTCTGGCGAAAAAGCAGGAAGTTCAACGGACTGATTAATATGAAAAGACGAAACCACCTTGGGTAAGAAAGAAGGTACGGTCTTGAGAGGCACCCGAGTCCGAGAAACGTAAGAAAGGGTCTCTACAGGATAGGGCTTGGAGCTCAGACACTCTCCTGCTGAACAAATAGCGACCAAGAAGACAGTCTTGAGAGTCAAGTCTCTGAGAGTGGCACGACTGAGAGGCTCGAATGGCGCCGTACAAAACGCTCGAAGTACAAAATTTAAACTCCACAAAGGACAAAAAGAGCGGACAGGCGGTTTCAGGTGCTTAACGCCCCTGGGAAAACATACAACATCCAGATGAGAGGCGACCGCCCGACCTTCAATGGAGCCCAGGAGGGAACCAAGAGCCGAAACCTGAACTCGCAGGGAGCTGACCGAAAGACCCTTGGAGAGACCACGCTGAAGAAAGGTGAGTATCACCGAAACGGAAGGCAAACATGTCGAAACACCCAACTCCTCGCAGATGCTTTCAAAAACCTTCCAGACTCGGACATAGGTAAGCGATGTTGACTGTTTGCGAACCCTAAGGAGGGTGGCAATAACTTCTTCCTTATATCCTCTGCGTCTCAAACGTCTCCGTTCAAAAGCCATGCCGCTAGACAGAAGCAATCCGCCTGGTCGAAAAATACGGGACCCTACCGCAGAAGATGGGACAGGTGACCGAGACGAAGAGGTCCGTCCGCAGTGAGATTCACCAGGTCCGCGAACCACGGCAGTTGGGGCCATTCGGGGGCCACGAGAATGACCGGTCCGCGATGGAGCTCTATTCTCCGTAGAACCTTCCCCACTAACGGCCACGGTGGGAACACGTAAAGTAGAACGTCGGAGGGCCAGGGAAGAACAAGCGCGTCCACCCACTCCGAACAATGCTCCCTCCACTGGCTGTAAAACCGGGGAGCCTTGGCGTTGGATAGTGTCGCCATGAGGTCCAGGTGAGGGGGACCCCACTTGTGCATGATTAGGTCCATCACTACGTCTGACAACTCCCACTCGCCGGGATCGAGATGCTGTCGACTGAGGAAGTTGGCTTGAACATTCTCCTTGCCTGCTATGTGGGAGGCCGCCAGGTGATACAAGCGCCTCTCTGCCCAGAGAAAAAGCTGGCTGGCCTCTAGCGTCATTAGACGACTTCGAGTACCCCCCTGCCGATTTATGTAGGCCACCGTGGTGGAATTGTCGGAAAGCACCCGGACCGCTTTGTGGCGAATCAGAGGAAGAAAAAATTTGAGGGCCAGGCGAACCGCTCGGGCTTCTAGACTATTGATGTGCCACCGTGACTGGGACAGGGACCAGAACCCTTGAGTCATTTGGGATTGGCAGACGGCCCCCCAACCGGAGAGGCTGGCATCCGTCGTCACTATGATCCAAGAGGGAGTCAGAAGAGGCATCCTCTTGAGAAGGCGAGCCTGGGAGAACCACCATTGTATATTGGCAATGGTAGAGTCGGAGAGAGGGATAATCTCCTGGTATTGTTCGGTTATTGGCTTCCAACGGGATAACAAAACTTTCTGTAGAGGACGCATATGAGCAAACGCCCAGGGGACGAGATTGATCGTGGAAGCCATGGTCCCTACAACCTGCAGGTAATCCCAAGCCGTGGGAAGCGGTAGAGACACGAAAATGTTCAATTGATCGATCAGGCTGAGTGCCCGCGAGTCCGAGAGAAAAACTTTCCCGACCCGGGTGTTGAAAAGAGTGCCCAGGAATTCTAGCTCTTGTGAGGGCCGAAGGTTGCTTTTGGAGTAGTTGATTATCCAGCCGAGTGAAGTGAGAAGGGCCAATACTCTGTCCACCCGAGCACGCAGGGGGCAGCAGACTTGGCGCTTACCAACCAGTCGTCCAGATAAGGATGAATTAATATCCCCTCTCATCGGAGAGCTGCCGCAACGACCACCATTATCTTGGTGAAGGTGCGGGGAGCAGTCGCGAGACCGAAGGGAAAGGCCCAAAACTGGAAGTGCTGGCCTAGGATCTGAAAACGAAGGAACCTTTGGTGTTCCTGATGGATGGGGATGTGAAAATAGGCCTCCGTCAGATCGAGGGAAGCTAGAAATTTGCCGGGACGGACCGCCGCAATTACTGCACGCAGGGTTTCCATCTTGAAACGGGGAACCCTGAGAGCTCGATTGACCCACTTGAGATCCAAAATAGGGCAAAAGGAATCGTCCTTTTTGGGAACAACGAAGTAAATTGAATACTGGCCGGCACCCTGTTCTTGCACTGGTACCGGAAGGATCGCCCCCAATTCCTGAAGTCTCAACAAGGTGTGACAAACCGCCGGCCGCTTAGAACTGCTGCAAGGGGACTCGATATATAGGTCCTGCAGGTCCCTGGCAAACTAACGCGTAGCCGTGTTCTATCACTTCGAGAACCCAGAGATCGGATGTAATTTTGGCCCACTCCTCGAGAAACAGAGAAAGACGCCCACCTAAGTTTCGAGCAGAGGAATGGACCGGCTGAATCTCATTGGGGAGCTGACTTAGCGGTCATGAGTTGCTGATGGCCATCTCGGAAGCCTCGATGACTGCGAAAGGAATGGGACCAAGACTGTGACCTGGATACTCCTCCCCCTGAGGAAGGATCCACGGGCCCTGTTCCGTATCGGCGGTTCCCCCTGAAGCGAGTGCAAGTCGGGAAAAAAGACTTTGACTGCTTGGGATGGTCCTCTGGCAGCTTGTGGACCTTGTTCTCACCCAAGGATTTAATAAGCTGCTCCAGGTCGTCACCAAAAAGCAACTTGCCCTTAAAAGGAAGAGTGCCCAACTGAGCCTTAGAAGAAGCATCAGCGGACCAATTATGTAGCCATAGAAGACGTCGGGCCGAGACCGCAGAAACCATAGCCTTTGCTTGGACCCGAAGCACCATAGGCAATAGCGCCCTCCAAACGCTCAGCTTTGCTCAGCCTCTGCAGACGGGAGGTCCTGGGTGCTGACTGTTGCATCCACCTAAGGCTTGCCCGCTGCATGTCGGCCGGACTCCTAGAGCTAAAACCTCAAAAATGCGCTTCAAATAAAATTCAAGCTTACGGTCCTGCACATCCCGTAATGCTGTGGCGCCCACCACTGGAATGGTGGTAAGTTTTGTCACCGCAGTAACAGAAGAATCAACTTTTGGAATTTTTAACAAGTCCAGGCAGTCCTCAGGGAGTGGATAGAGCTTTTCCATAGCCCTACCAACTTGAAGAACCGTCTCTGGGGACTCCCATTCCTGGAGGAGGAGCAAGCGGTACATCGGATGAAAAGGAAGGCACGCGGTAACACCCTGAGTCCCACCAGGACCGGGTCTGCATTTGGTGTCATCGCCGCCACCACAGAATCATCTGGGGGGGCTTCAATTCCCAATTCCTGGAGAACAAAAGGAATAAGAGGCTCTAGTTCCTCCCGTTGAAACAAGCGCAGAACACGGGGATCGTCGCCTTCCAGTGGGGGGGCTTGGGCCGAGATATCATTCTCCCCTTCATCCAACTGGTCCACGGAAGGCTGGGGGGGGGGGGGGTCTACCGGGGCGGGGGGAGTTCCCGGGACCACCCTGACCGAGCCCTGAGGGTCTGGAATAGGAACGGGGGACGGCACAGGCAAAAGATGATTCGGGGGAGGGGGAGCTATTGTACTATTGTAAACTTACTTGGCTAGCTTGAACTATTGTAAGCTAGCCAAGTAAGTTTCATGAAGCAAAAGAACAAAATCCGAAGAAAAACGGGTCCGGGACGATTTTCCCATGGGGGGGAGCGGATGAGGAGGGGGGGGGGGTCCAAGCCACCTCCCCGAGAGCGAACCGGGGTGGTAAAAAGTGAAGAAATTGGGTCCCCTGCCCCAGGAGAAGTAGACTGTGTTTCCTCAGAAACACCTAAAATGGCTGCCGTTCCGAGACGGGAACGGCCTGGCGGTACGTCGGGGAGTCCGACCCAGAGGTTTAAAAGTAGGCGAAACCGAAGAGCAGCCTTCCCCCCCCGAAAGGCACCTGGAGCATACTCCCTCGCGGGAGAGTCGGGAGGCCGACTCTCCACACGCTATACAAGAAAGTGGCCGCAGCATGAGCAGGGAAAAAAACAGCTGCAATGTCAATTAAAAACAGCTGTCCGGGGAGCCCCTGAGGAGCTGAGCGGGAGATTGAACTCCGCTCCCTCCTCACAAAAAGCTGCTGCCTTACTATTTTTTTTATTATTTTTTTTTTAAACAAAAACGGAATGGTCCTCTGTGGTAAAATACAAAATCTCCCTTATTATTTCTTTTCCTTTTTTTATTCACAGAGACAGAGGAAAAGACATCCCTGAAAGCCCAAGCGAGGAATATACATTTCGGGGGACGGCAGCAGAGAAAGTGGGGAGAGGGACTGGCACCACCAGTATCACCCACACTAAGTCACCGGGAAGGGAACCTAGGCTGATAAAAATCAAGGGGCAAAGCTCCCCTAGGAACCCCAAGAGCGAGGGAGACAGAATTGTCTACCCTAACACAGTCAGAGAAAAATTTCTCTGTAAAATTCTTTTTTTTTTTAATATATAAGGCAAACTAAAAATGTACTTGCGTGAGATTGCCCCAGAAAGAAAGAAGAAACCACCAAAGAGCACAGAGGGCAAGCTAACAGGGAACTACAGGGTGAGCTATTGCACCTGCTGGAGACAGACAAATACTGAGGGTTCCAGGGTGGGTTCCATCCTTATATAGGCTACCCTTAGAACTTTGGTCTGTCAACACCTGCTGGAAGGGGGGCTCAACCCATGGTCTGGACTGATCTGGGTACGTACAGGGAACACCTGTTACAGGTAAGCAACATTTGCTTTCTCACAGGACAAGCAGGATGGTAGTCCTCACATATGGGTGAGTACCAAGCTGAGGATGCCTGAGAGTGCACCAAAGGCACCCAAGACGTGCAAAAGGCGCAACGACGGGGATAGAATTTGGAACGGAGGGCATCCTGAAACCCTTAATGGGTTGGTGGAAGGATGTTGGGTAGTTAACCCAAAAGGAATAGAAGTAGACGGATTGGCCAAACATGGAGCATGCCAGCTAGTCGTATCTAAGCAATAATGGTTGAGAGAGCTCCAGGTCGCAGCCAGATAAATATGTACAAGCAGGAGCGGCCGAAGGCAAGTTATGGAGGCTGGGACGGACGCAACAGAGTGTGGTCACACACAGTGTTGTAGTGAAATGCCTGTTTGTTGGTAGGAAAAAGATACAGACCGTCAATTAGGAGGAATAGGTCTGTTTGCCCACTGGAACTCGCAGCTTGACTCTTGCCACAGAAGGAAAGAGTTAGGTGGAATTCCTATGGAGTGTAGTACGATCTAGATAGAATGCAAGTGCACTATTACTGTCCAAGGAGTGGAAAAACCCTTTCGCATTTAACATTTTGTGTATATATATATATATATACACATACACACACACACACACACACCTAATTACCTGAACTTGAATTAGAAGCTGGATTTCTTCATGGAATGTATCTACTCTTCCTTGCAACTTTCTCAGCAAATTCCAGATCAACAGTGCTGATTCCAGTGGGGTAATTCTCTCATCTTTTTCAAACTGGACATCTTTAATGAAAGGAAAATAAGTAATAATAAAAGTATATTGTTCAAATGATCTCATTAGTTAATTTGTTTTGCTTATCTTTAGCTCTAACAAAGTTTGTAAAATAAAGATTTCAGTCTCAGTTTTTCTTTCCAATTCTTACATCAAAAGTCACTTTACATTACCAAAACACGAGCCTCATTACACAAAAAAAGTGTTCCAAATAGGATTTTGTGACATTTAGAAATGTGAAAGTAATTCTGTTTTAAAATCAGTAACAAAAAAAGTACTGTTGTAATATAAGCATTTCTAAATAGACCACCAATTCTGTTGTTACTCAGTAATTTTAAAACTTTTGTGATTTTCATTTAAATAAGGTAAAAATGTACAGTAAGTTTGCTTATCATAAAACGTTTTTTCCGTAGATAGCAGGATAAATTAGCCATTACATGTGAAGTGACATCATCTGGAGGCACTGGACTCGTCTCTCCAAGCTAGTAGATCTTTGAGCTCTACAGAGCACGTACAGGGAGTTCCTGTGCGGGTGTTGCCTCATGGTCTCATCAGTCTATATCGGAGCAATTCTAGCTATGTAGTTGAGTCTCCAGGAAGGCGAGTGAGTATTCCATGGCTATTTCATCTGTTTATCTAAGGAAAACATCATTTACACTAAGCAAACTTGCTTTTTCCGTTGACAAGCAGAATGAATTAGCCATTACATGTGGGGCATCCCAAGCTGAGGGCTGCAGTGTATTTACTTAATAAGCAACCTGGCTCTAATGGTAGAAAGTGTACTACAGCAAGATTAGATTTTGCAAAACTGCTTGTCCAAATTTGCTGCCAGTCTTTGAGAGGTTATCAAGACAGTAGTAGGACATAAAAATATGAATGAAAGACAAAGTTGCAGCTTTGCAGATATCTTCAATAGGTTCTTCTCAAAGACGAGCACAGTAGCAGACATGGCTCTCGTTTGATGAGCCTTTACAGAGTCTGACTTGCAGTCCTGCTAAGGTGTAGAAGTAGTGAATACATTCAGTCAGTTAAATAAGGTACACTTGGCAACCGCTACTCCTAGCTTGTCGGGATCATGAGACAAATAGTTGGGAGGTTTTACAAAGTAGCTGATTAAGTTTTTTGTAATACGTGATGGCCCTTTTGCAATCCAGAAAAAATAGGACTTTTTCGCCTTCATGCATATGGGGCCTAGGAAAGAAGACAGGCAATATGATGGATTGACTGATATGGAAATCTGAGATGACCTTTGACAGAAACTTCAGATGAGTATGGAGAAACTCCCTGTTCTGAAAGAACTGTATGTATGGAGGATAGTGGACAAGAGTTTGGAGTTCACAGACTATCGTAGATGAAGTCATTGAGACAAGGAACACCACTTTCTATGTCAAGTACTTGAGAAAAGTTAACTCCAATAGCTCAAGGGGAAGCTTCATTAGTTGAGAAAAGATCACATTCAAATCCCACAGAACAGGTGGCTTTTGTACAGAGGACTAAACATGCCATAGACCTTTCATGAAACAAGACATCAGTGAATGAGTGGAAATCTATTTTCTATCTACTGGAGTATGATAAGCCACTATAGTGCTGAGGTGTACTTGCACCAAAAAGGTGACAAGGCCAGTGTCAGAAAGGTGGAGCAAATATTTAAGTAAAATGAGTCCAAAGCATGTTGTTGCACCATTTGGCGTGCCTATTCCATTTGAAAGCATAGTGTCTTCTAATTGAAGATTTTCTAGATGAGACAGGTATGGTCACAATCTCTGTAGGCAAGTGGAGGCAAGTTATCACTGAGCACTCAACAATCAAGCTGAGAGGTTGAGGGCTAAAAGGCTGGGAATGATGCAATGTCCTGTCTTCCTGAATTAACAAAGTTCAGTCTATTTTCAGAGGTATGGGAGGGCTGCTGGCAAATTGTATGAGATATGCATACCAGATCTGTCTAGGCCAGGGCCATAAGGATCAGACAGATCCTGAAGAATCTTCTGCACTGTTCTGGTAATAAACAATAATGGTAGAAAAGCATACACAAGACTTTGTCCACCAATCACTGAGGAAAGCATCTTGAGCTAGTCTGTAATCGCTTGGCAGAACTGAGAAAAAATTATTTCATTTTTGTACTGCTGTGACATGAATAGATCCACAGACTGTAGACCCCATAAGCTGAACAGTTCATCAGTCACTGATTGCTGCAGAGATCACTTGTGTGATTGAATAACTCTGCTGAGTTGATCTGCCAGCATGTTGAAGAAGCCTGGCAGATAAGTGACCTGTAGAATAGCTCTATTTCGTTCCACCCAATTCCAGATTTTTAGAGCTTCCTGGAGGAGTGACCATGATCCAGTTCCTTCCTATTTGAGGCAAAACATTGCAACCTGGTTGTTTGATACAATCAGGATGCTTTTCCCTTGAAGATGATGTACAAAGGTTGATAGAGCATACTCACAACTCTAGAAGACTGATTTGATAGCGGTTCTCTTTAAGAGTCCAGATGCCTTGTATTCAAAAGGTTCCAGTATGGACGCTCCATTCTTTGGTGGAGGCATCTGTCACCAGAACCACTTCAGAGGAGAGAGCTCAAAGAGGGGTTCCTTACTTGAGAACTTGCAGATGCAACCACTACCATAACTCTGGTTTCATGTTCGCTGTAATTTTTACTTCAGACAACAGCAGTTGAGCCCATTGAATACACAGACCCCATTGGAAGTAATGGATATGAAGAAGAGTAAACAGAACCACATGGATGGCTGCTGCCATGTGACCAAGGACTACCTACCAGGAGCCATCTAACTGATAAACATGGAAAAGAGAAAGTTGCGGATGAGCAACATCATGGTGTTTGCTTGGTCGCGAGGCATAATGCTCTTTCCTGCATTGAGTTTATCCAAGCTCTGATGAATTTGAGTATCCTAGTGCACTCCATGCTCAGAATCTCGAAGTTGGTCAGGAAATCTAAACAATATAGAAGAGCTATGATTGCACTCAGAGAACAGAGCACTTATTCCCCCTTGAGTTCAATGTGATGTCAATTGTCTAGATACAGGAAAACTTGTATCTCCTGGCAACAGAGATGAGCTGCCACTATCACAAGGCATTCACCTGGAAGTGAAGGTAGCACAGTGCAAAGGGTGTTTGTATATGTGAGCTATGCAGCTTTTAGATCTGCATGAGTGTTCTGGGTGTTGGCGGAAGAATGGGGCAACCTGACTCCTTCTCTCGCAGATCTAGGATGGGCTGTGTAGAGCTGGGTTGGCAAAAAATTTGAAAAATCAAAGTCTGAGGTGAATAAGCCAGTGGCTTCTCTAGAGTTTGGACTCCTTGAACAATTTGGTATGCTTTGACAGGTCTTTTGAGACACACATTGAATAATCCTGCATTGGTTGAATTGAAGACGCCCCATGGGTCCATGCACTGTGTATCATGGGATCGTACAATATAGAATCTTGGGCACAGTATGACCGCAGGGTGGATACATTGGAAGGCATCAAGGCCGCTTGTTGAATACAACTGTGCGCCAAATGAGCTGATGGAAAATGTATTAGCCGAGTCGGTGCACCGTACATCACCAATGCTATGGCGCCAACAGCACCAATGATGGCCACATCGACAGTGGTGATGCCAATACACTTCATTAGAAAGTTTGTGCTTGATCAACTCCAGGGAACGTTTGTGCTTGATCAACTCCAGGGATTGATGCCTCTGGTGGAACGTGACTCCATGGTTTCAGTCTGAACGGACATGGAAGTTTTTGATGACCTCCTGCTCAACTCTTTTCCCGGCAAGGCAGATGAGGCTGCACTGCAGGACAACTCCAGAGAGATTTACTGCGGTGGCAATGGGGACTGCGAGATGCACGTCCTACCTGGCCATGTCTGCTGGCCCCCATCAACCGGAACTGGAGGAGGACACACTGAAGAACTCCCCCCCCCCCCCCGGAATGAAGAGCAAGTCGCCAGCACAGAGTCAGCTGCCTGCCCCCCACCCACCAACAAGACCACCGCGACATCAAGGGCATCTGAGGGGTGCACAGCCTACCTGGCCCCTTCTCTGCCAGCCCCAACCACCAGAATTGGCGAAGGATGTGCTGAAGAGCTCCCCCCTCCCCCCGGCATGAAGAGGAAGTCGCCAGCGCAGAGTGGTCTGTCCAGCCCACCAAGAACATCGTGGCAGCGAAGACAGGGCCTCCGGGGTGCGCGACGTGCCTGGCCTTCTCTGCCGCCCCATCAACTGGAACCGGCAGAGAAGACACTGAAGAGCTCCCCCCCCACACCGGAATGAGGAAACTGCTAGTGCCGAGTCAGCTGCCAGCAACAGCCCACCCACCACCTGCTCACCAACAACAAGAACACAGCGGCAGTGCACACCCTTTGTGCACCCCATTGTGCAAACCAAAAGTGCTTTACTCCACTGAACCCTGAATATAATTGCAACAATCAAGGATCAGATGTGCTTCATTGAGCCATTGCTAGGATGGGGTATGTATGGAGAGATAAGGAGTACCCCAAGAAAGAAGCAAAGAAGAAAGATCACTAACTTGGTCTTCCCTTCAATAAGTACTAATTCTTCCACTATCTCCCTCCTGCTTAATGTTTACTCTTCTTTTATTAAAGAACATAAGATATGCCATACTGGGTAAGACCAAGGGTCCATCAAGCCCAGTATCCTATTTCCAACAATGGCCAATCCAAGCCACAAGTACCTGACAAGTACCCAAACATTAGATAGATCACAAACTACTATTGCTTATTAATTAGTGTCATAGCAGTTTATGGATTTATTCTCTAGGAACTTATCCAAACCTTTTTTTTTTAAACCCAGTTACACTAACTACTGTAGCCATATCCTCTGGCAATGAATTCCAGAGTTTAACTATGAGCTGAGTGAAAAATAATTTTCTTTGATTTGTTTTAAATGAGCTATTTGTGAGCCCCGGCTCGCCCATCAGACCGGCACCACCAGGCCTTGAGCTGGATCGTGAGAGGATTGGAACCACCGACTCCACGGGTGACTTCTCGCAGGGAATCGGAGTGGTTAAGCAAGGAATACCATCTAGAGGACTTTCAATCATGGAGAATGCGACTAGAGCACAGCCCCTACCAGGTAATGGCCGGGGAGAGGATGCGGGAAATGTCGCAGTAATAGGAATCTCAGGCCTGGATAATGGTGCCGGGGAGGCTAGGGGAGGAGAAATGGAGAGCCGTGAAACTCTGGGATTGAACTTATTACTTCAGCCTACCTCTGAGGTGACCTTAACTGCGGTCTGGTCAGCGCTGCAGTCAATTGAGAAGTTAATATTGGGACTCTCAAAAGATGTAACAGATTAAAAACCAAACTCTTTCAAATGTGAACCAAATAATGGAGCAAAAGCAAAAGAATGAATCAGTAGAAGCACGTCTGGTAAAATTTGAGAAAATACAGGAAACTGTGATTAAGAAAGAATTTGAGGTTGACAGAAGGCTCGAGAAAATTGAGAATAATTTGAGATCTCACAATTTAAGGTTCACAAATTTTCCTGTTTTGAAGAATGTCTCCCCGGTGGACATATTTAGATTCTATGTTGCTCAGATTTTGAAAGTACCGGAGGAGATAAAACCGGTTATAACAAAAGCATACTATTTACCATATAAAGAAGTGGCCACAGGAAATGCAGAAGATCAATCCTTGCCAGATTTGACTACTCTTCTAGAATCGTCTTTAGAACTGACAGTTTCAAGGAGGAGACCTTTATTGGTCACCTTCGCTTTTCTCATGGATAAAAACAATATATTTAAATATTTCTTCAGGAACCGACAAGCCATGTTCTTTGGATATAAGATTTGGGGCTTTCCTGATCTTGTTAAGAGCACCCAAGATAGGCGAAAGTTCTTTTTGAATATGAGGCCAGAAATATTACAATTGGGAGCGAGGTTCAAATTACAATTTCCTTGTAAATGTCTTGTATTCTTTCGTGATCAGAATTATGTTTTCTTTGATCCACCCCAACTCAGAGATTTCATAGACTCCCATTCTCAAGCTCCCCAGTAATTAAACAACTAGTATGATGGGCATAAGTAAATTTAGTGGTGGTACCTCTCATAAGTCTGTATGTTTAGTATAGTTAAATGAATATTTCCCCAATGTAATGCTCTTTGTTTAGGGGCTCTCCCATATTTCTTTTATTTTATAAAGTGCAATTAGGGGAATATAAAATTTGTTTTTTCTCTATTTCGTTTATTTAGAAACAAGAGTTGCTAATATGCACTTTGTATATTGCCATCAAGTGTTAATACTTGTATAAATGAAGATGTATTTAAAATTGCATAAATAAATAAAAAAAAATAAAAAAAAATAAATGAGCTATTTGCTAACTTCATGGAGTGCCCACTGGTCCTTATATTATCTGAGAGAGTAAATAACCGATTTACGTTAACTTTTTCAAGTCCTTTCATGATTTTGCAGACTTCTATCATATCCCCCCTCAGACGTCTCTTCTCCAAACTGAACAGCCCTAACTTCTTTAGCCTTTCCTCATAGGGCAACAGTTTCATGTCCCTTACATTTTCGTCGCCCTTCTCTGCACGTTCTCCAGTGCAGCTATATCCTTTTTGAGATGCGGTGACCAGAACTGCACACACAGTATTCAAGGTGCAGTCTCACCATGGAGCAATTCGGAGGCATGACATCCTCCTTTTTATTTTCCATTCCCTTCTTAATAATTCCTAACATTCTGCTTGCTTTTTTGATTGCCACAGCACACAGGGCCGACAATTTCAATGTATTATGTACTATATCCACTATGATGCCTAGATCTTTTTACTGGCTGGTAACTCCTAAGATAGAACCTAACATTGTGTAACAATAGCAAGGGTTATTTTTCCCTATATGCATCACTTTGCACTTGTCCAAGTTAAATTTCATCCACCATTTAAAGCCCAATCTTCCAGTCACACAAGATCCTCCTGCAATTCATCACAATCCACTTCAGATTTAACTATTTTGCGTAATTTTGTGTCATCTGCAAATTTGATTACCTCACTTGTTGTACCCCTTTCCAGATCATTTATAAATATATTAAAAAGCATTGGTCCAATACAGATCCCTGAGGCACTCTACTGTTTACCTTTTTCCACTGTAAAAACTATTTAATCCTACTCTCTTGTTCCTGTCTTTTACCCAGCTTGCAATCCACAAAAAGTCATCACCTCCTCTCCCATGACTTTTTTGTTTTCTTAGAAGCCTCTCATGCAGGACTGTCGAATCACTTCTGAAAATCCAAATACACCACATCTATTGGTTCATCTTTGTCCAGGTTTATTCACCCCTTGAAAATAATGTAGGAGATTTGTGAGGCAAGACTTCCCTTGGGTAAATCCATGCTGGCTGTGTCCCATCATACCATGTCTGTCTAAATGATTTGTGGTTTTATTCTTTATAACAGTTTCCATGATTTTTCCCTGCACAGAAGTCAGGCTCACCGGCCTATAGTTTCCTGGATCCCTTTTTAAATATAGGTGTTACATTGGCCATCTTCTAATCTTCTACATTGGACGATTTGAATGACAGGTTACAAATTTTTACTAATAGGTCTGAAATTTCATTTTTTAGTTCTTTCAGAACCCTGGGGTGTATACCATCTAGTCCAGGTGATTTACTACTCTTCAGTTTGTCAATCAGGCCAACCACATCATCCAGGTGCAACGTAATTTGGTTCAGTTGATCTGAATCACCACCCCCGAAAACCTTCTCCAGAGTGGGTCTCTCTCCAATATTCTCGTCAGTAAACACTGAAACAAAGAAATCATTTAATCTTTCCTCAATGGCCTTTTCTTCTCTAAGTGCCCCTTTATCCCCTTGATCATCCAACAGTCCAACTGACTCCCTTGCAGGCTTTCTGCTTCGAATATGTTTAAAAAAGTTTTTATTTGTTAGAGAGGTCCTTACATCTAATGGATCCCTGGCGCACGCTGAACCCAACTGCTCGGGATTTCACTCACATTTCCCGTGCTCATGCCACTCAGTCCAGGATTGATTATTTTCTCATCAGCACTAGCATTTTTCCTAAGGTTACTATGGCAGGGATACTTGAAAGAGAAGTGAGATGTTTACGTATGTGTTAATCAAGCTCATATTGAGGATCCTATTTTGTTTTGGCATGCTGCCAAGGCGGTAATGCGCGGAGAGATTATTGCCTATGTGGCACGACGTCGCTCCTTGATCAATAATCAAATACTTACGCTGAGTTCTCAGTTGTCCCGTGCTTATTCGGGATAACACACCTGTGAATAGGACAAATTACTTTGCCATTCAGAGCGCCCTTAACACGGCCTTACACCAACGCGGGAAAAAAAGTATTTTCTATTACAAATTTTGCTTATTTCAACATGGTAATAAATTGGGCAGAATGTTAGCGAACCTTATTCGCTCTAACCAAGCACCGCGCCGCATCGCAACCTTACGTGCTCCAGGAGGAGGGATAACATGTGACACCATTACTATTCTTTCCATCTTCCGTGACTATTATGCGAAGCTTTATTCGGCAGCTGATACAAACCCGATGGATCGTGACCGCTTTTATTGTAAGTACCCATTGCCGACATTAACGGAGAAACAAGTGAATTTCTTAAATTCCCGGATTTCTGAGACTGAGGTCCGCGCAGCCATTCATCACTCCAAACGTAGTAAGGCCCCGGGGCCTGACGGTTTTATGGGCGAATTTTATAAGTGCCTAATGGATTCTGTTGTGACTCCATTAACTCACGCATACAATGCCTTAATAGAGAAAACAAATTTCTCAGTGCGAGGCAATCTGGCGCATGTCACCTTAATTGCGAAACTGGGTAAAGATCCTACCTGCCCGGAATCATACAGACCCATCTCATTCCTTGATGTGGATCATAAATTTCTCGCAAAAATTTTAGCTGATCGGCTGGCTGGCATTACGCCTCAGCTCATTAGAGCGGATCAGGTTGGGTTTGTGCGGAAACGCTATGCGTTGCGAAACATTCGGAGAGTGATGGCTACTATGACGTTGTGTCAGCAAGTAGGTGAGCCTTACCTATTAGTCAGTTTTGATGCCGAAAAGGCTTTTAATCAGGTGGAGTGGGATTACCTTTTTTTGTGTTGCGGTCCATTGGTATTACAGGGTTTTTTTATTAAGCGTTACAGCTTTTATACAGCTCCCCGATGGCGATCATAGTGGCAAATGCATCTCAGTCGGAGGCTTTTCTTATAACGCGAGGTACTCGACAAGGCTGCCCTCTCTCCCCTTTGTTATTTCTTTTACAGTTAGAGCCTCTTTTGTTGGCAATCCAGGCAAATAAGGGGGTGCGTGGAGTGAGATATTGCTCAGAAACATTCAAGTATGCCGCTTTTGCGGATGATATTCTGGTCTTTTTAACCCACCCAGGTTATCTTACCTTACACAATTTATTGCAAATTTTCATGGATTTTGGACATTTTTCGGGACTTAAATTAAACATCGGGAAGTCGGAAGCGTTGGCCTATCCGGACTCTCTGTGCATTGGTTGGGGGACCCTCATTTCCTTTAAAGTGGGCAAATGGTCATTTCAAATATTTAGGAATTTATCTTTCCACGCAACTGCACCAGATATATGATTTAAATGTGTCCCCCCTTCTCCAATCGTCGGTGACATGATTGGCTACATGGCAGTCGCTCCCGCTATCGTTGATGGGCGGGTAAACCTTTATAAGATGGTTTTGCTGCCCAAGTGGCTTTATCTAATTCAAAACTTGCCCTTGATGATTTTACGGTGGGATCATGCATTGCGGTTCTTTTTATGGGGGCGAAGGAAGGCCCGCATTTCACTTAGATTTTTGCACTTAAAGTGGTGACAAGGAAGTTTAAATGTCCCTAATTTAAAAATATATAATGTGGCGGGGAATCTTCGGGTGGCCCGAGATTGGCTGCTGGGTGAATCGGTACACATTGACCTGGCAGCTGAGCGAACTCTTATGGGATGTTTGGATCCCCGGTATGCCCTGCAAGCCCATGATTTGTCGTGTTTTTTTTCCTCGTTGATTAACCGTTTGCTGTCTCCGATTCGCTGGGCGTGGCGTTGGGTCAGTGGGATGTTCTCTCTCCCAAGGCAGTGCGCCTATTTTTTACCGTTGAAGGGCAATGCGGATTTTCAGCCCGGTTCCCAAACAGGGGGTTTTCAGGAATGGCTTTCCAAGGGCATCATCTACTTGGGACATGTGCTAGATGCTGATGGTTGCTTAGTACCCTTCACCTCGCTCTCTGAGCAATATGCTTTATCAAAGCAACATGTTTATTCATATTTACAATTGTGACATTTTCACAGCTCGCCTATGGATTCTCGCTCTCCCAGACATGTTGAGGCTAGAGCTGCGCTTTTTGCTATTACCCAATCCAGGGTCCCTCTCTCTCTTCCTACCATAACTAAGGGGTTGGATGAGGGAGTGTTTGTGCTATTAGCTTCTCGCTGGAATAGGGATGCTGAGACTTTAGTAACATGCGAGATGCTCAAGCAAGGTTTTCACTCTGTCTCGCAAGTAGTTTTAAATGTGTATCTCAGGGAGTTGCAATTTAAATTTTTGTGGCGTGTATACACCCCCCTATTATGGCGGCCCATTATAACATTGGCGCCTCTTAATGTTGTGGGAAATGCAAGCAGGAGACAGGTACTATGCTCCACATGTTTTGGGGATGTTATCTCATTCGTTGCTTCTGGGGACGTCTGTTACACTATTTGTCTGCCTTACTGTCGATTACTCTGGTTCCAGACCCACAATTAGTGCTATTTGGCCTGCTCTCACCCTCACTAATTCGTAAGTGGAGACATCGCGTGTTCCTGCGCAAGGCCTTATGTGTGGGGAAACAGGTAATTCTTTTGCATTGGCGCTCTGAAGACCCTCCTTCTTACTGGACCTGGCGCAATCGACTTCATGACTTACTGCAACTGGAGACCATGCTGGCTCAGACCTCTCCTTTTTGTTTCGGCGGAAATTCTTGCACATCTGGGAACTTTACCTTCAGGCGTTACCACACCGTCCACGGAGCTTAATTTTGAACACCTTGTCTTCTTGATGTATTGAGCATGTGTAATGGACTGTTTTTCTTCTCTTGTCAATAGTGATTGTGGATTTCTCACTGTAAAAAGCCATAGGAGAGGGTTTCTGGGGGGAGGGGGGGGAGGGGGGGGACATGGGAGGGAAGGGTAGGGGGTGAGAATATACCTAAGGATTAGGGCCCAATGCGGGAAGGCATTGGCCCCCTATGGTAAAATCGAGTGCCTTGTTGGGTAACAGTGGTTGTGAAGTGCACAGTTATTCGTTGTTATATTTCATTGTTATTTCTGCTACCATCAGTTGTTTTTCTCTGCTACACTCAATAAAAAACGTTTTGACATAAAAAGGTTTTTATCGTGAGTTTTTGCCTCTATGGCAAAGTTCTTTTCAAATTTTCTCTTAGCCTATCTTATCAATGTCTTACATTTAACTTGCCAATGTTTATGTTTTATCCTATTTTTTTCTGATGGATCCTTCTTCCAATTTTTGAATGATCTTTTGGCTAAAATAGCCTCTTTCACCTCACCTTTAAACCATGGCAGTAATCGTTTTGCCTTCCTTCCACCTTTCTTAATGCATGAAATATATCTGGTCTGTGTTTCTAGAATTTCATTTATTTTTTTAAACAATGCCCATGCCTGTTGCACACTTTTTACCTTTGAGGTTGCACCTTTCAGTTTTTTCTAACTATTTTTCTCATTTTGTCAGTTTCCCTTTTGAAAGTTTAGCACTAGAGCCGTGGATTTATCTACTGTCCCCTTCCAGTCATTAATTTAAATTTGATCATATTATGATAACTATTGCCAAGCGGCCCCACCACCATTACCTCTTTCACCAAATCCTGCACTCCACTGAGAATTAGATCTAAAATTGCTCCCTCTCTAGTTGGCTCCTGAACCAATTGCTCCATAAAACTGTCTTTTATTCCATCCAGGAACTTTCTCTCTCTAGCATGCCCTGATATTTCACTTACCCAGTCAATATTGGGGTAATTGAAATCTCCCACTATTACTGCACTACCATTTTGGTTAGCTTCCCTAATTTCTCTTAGCATTTCACTATCTGTCTCACCATTTTGGCCAAGTGGACGGTAGTATACTACTGTCACTATTCTCTTCCCCAACACACAAGGGATTTCTACCCATAAAGATTCAATTGTACATTTAGTCTCATTCAGGATCTTTATCTTGTTGGACTCTATGCCATCCCGGACATAAAGTGCCACCCTGCCACCATGATGCTTCTCTCTGTCATTGCAATATAATTTGTACCCGGTACAGCACTATCCTATTGGATATCCTTTTCCACCATGCCTCTGTCCATAAAAATCCCTTTGATCAATGACCTGCTAGAGAATCTACATCCCACTATTTTTTTGCATCTCTAAAACTTGGCTGAATGACAAAGATAATGTTCTCTTAAACCAAAATTTCCCACTCTAATTATGAGGTATTTCATTTTCCTAGACCTAAACGGAAAGCTGGGGGATAATTTATAATTAGTAAAAAAAAAAAATTAAGCTAGTACCTTACAAAACACATCAACCCTTCCTATGAAGTGGTAATTCTAAAATCTCCGCAACTAAACATAGGACTGGTCTATTGTCCTCCAGGTACACTACAAAAAGATTGCTCAACACTTACTGAATTATTTGCTAAGGTGTTCCCTTCACCAGAATCTACCTTAATTCTAGGAGACTTTAACCCCCATGTAGATAAAGCATCAAAATCCGCAGCCTGTGAAATGTTTCTAGAGAATGGAAGCCTTAGGATGGTCCCAATTTGTTTCTAAAGCTACTCAAAGTGGGACATATTCTAGACCTATTATTTGCCAATACTGGAAACTATCTAATCAACACTTGGCACACCATTTTACCCTGTTCTAATCACCAATTAATAAAGGCAGAAATAATTTTGTCAACCCAGCTCATAAAATTATAGATAATAATTGTACTTTTACCTTCAGGAAAAAGTCAGACTCGGAGGTACTTGCAGAAGCAATAGAAAAGAGACTCCTTGAACTACATCAAACCAATGCCCCCTCAACATTTGATTCCTGGGATCAGATGGTCAATAAAATAGCTGAACGTTTTTGTCTGAACAAGGCTAAGGTTACCAACAAAGAAAGGAATACCTCTAAACATTAGAAGCCTTGGTACAATGATGATTTAAGACACAGTAAACAGAACTTAGAAAAGTAGAAAAACAATGGCAAACGCCCCTCATCTGAATCCCTAAGAAAATACAAATTTCTAAAAAATACTGCGCATTAACCAATAAAGCAAAAAAAGATTACTATGCTAAATAGAATTAAATATTACCCAGTGACTCTAATCTGCTCTTTGATGTTGTTAAACATTTAATTAAGGACCAGTCATCCTCCATCTCAAGAAACTATAACTTCTCAAAGGCCGCTTGCAATGAATATGTAACATCCTTTTTAGATAAAATCAATGGGTTAAAAAATCAATTCCTTACCTGTTCTCTCACAAAAGCACCCATATGATTCACATGGCCTGATTAAGTGGTCCACATTTGACAGAGTAACTAATCTTGAAATCAGTCAAATCATTGCTAAAATTAAGCCTGCTACTCATCCACATGACCCAATCCCAGCCAATTCCTTGAAACAAGTACACTGTGTTATCACTCCAACAACCACAACCTTAATTAATTATTCTCTCTCAGAAGGAATTGTATCACATGGGTTAAAACAAGCTGTGATAAAGCAGATTCCTAAAAATAAAACTGGAAGAAATGATGATTGGGACAACTTTCCATCAATATCCAATTTGTCTTTTCTATCTAAAATACTTGAAAAAGCAATATTATCCCAACTTGTAAATCATTTGGAAGACCAAGATATTCTCTTACCACATCAAGTTGGATTTAGGAAACATCATTCAACTGAGAAATTACTCCTCTCTTTAACAGACTCTATGTTACGAGGATTTGATGCTGATGAATCATATCTTCTCGTTCTAATCAACTTAACAGCAGCCTTTGACATTGTGGACCATATCCTATTGTGCCAGCAGTTGAACAACACTGGAATTGAAGGCAGTGTTCTCAAATAGTTCTCTTCCTTTTTATCTAATAGAACATTCCAAGTCAAATTGGGCAATCACATATCTGATACTTTCCATATCGATACAGGTGTCCCTTCAAGTGTCAACACTCACAGCAACACTATTCAATATTATATGATCCCTGCAAACTAGTGGTGGATTTAGGAATTACATTCTTCTTGTTTGCTGATGACATACAGTTTTACATTCCATTCTCCAAATCAGTAGAAAATACAGTATCAACACTTTCAAAATATATGAAAGCAATACAGCAGGAACTATCGCAACTCAAACATTAAATTCTAAAAAGACTGAAAACATCTGGTTAAGTAGGAACTTTTTGATAGCTAAACCACTGGTTCCAAACCTAGGTAATTTCCAAATTACTCCCTCAAATCAAGTACGGGATTTAGGTATCAAGCTGGATGAGAACCTTACTATGAAAAAGTATATCAACAAACTAATTAATTCAAGTTACGCAAAACTGTATATATAACATCGGTTGAAACCTTTATTAACTTTTGAAGACTTCAGAACTGTTTTGCAAACTCTAATTTCCTCAAACCTAGACTACTGTAACTCCTTATTCCTCGGTCTTCCTGCATGCCTCTTAAAACCATTACAAATACTACAAAATACTTCAGTAAGGCTTTTGTTAGGATCCAAGAAATTAGATCACATTACACACTCATTGATTTCACTACACTGGCTGCCAGTATAATCCCGAATCTATTTTGAAGAATTAACGCTAATATTCAAAATCATTCATTCTAGTAACACCAGAAGTATAGGTATGACATTATAACCATACACACCGCAGAGAACACTAAGATCCCAAAATAAAGGACTTCTGACTGCGCCAACAATACGGAGCACACATCTGACACATGTAAGAGATCGTGTGTTTTCCATAGCAAGCCCAAAACTTTGGAATTCTTTACCTGAAATGCTACACTTGATACCAGATAGAGATTTAAGTGTGTACTAAAAACATGGCTATTCAAAAATGCATACAACCTAACTTAAAACATCAGAATGCAGAGATCTACAACAAGAAGGACAAGAGATACTAATTGAAGCATGAGAAACAAATTAACGAGAGATTGTAAGAATCTCAGTACAGCATATAGAATATGTGAAATGTATTTTACTTTATTTTTATACTTCACATCTTATGTCATTGACCTTTAATTAATAGGTATTTGAACAATTCAATTGATAGATGTTAATACCTGTTTATGAATTCTTCCTATCTTTCCCGTCATTATTTGCTGATTTACACCTATGAATGTCATTATTGTAATGGAACAATGGTATATAAAATGCCTAAATAAATAAATAAATGTGAAGGGCCTTGGACCTCTGCGAGCACAGGAAAATCCATCCACAAGCACAGCAGTTCTTCTGTTTGTATTCTAGACCAAGGCAATGGTAACATAGTTCGTGCCCATCGATAAGGGATATAAATATTTCCAGAGATTTAACTTTTGAAACTGCTCACCCTAGTTGATTTCTTCTTCTTCTGTCTAGACATGGTAGAAGAGAAGGCCACACTTCAATGGTATTTTTTTTTTGTGGTAGCACACTTCAATGTGCAGTTGTTGGGACTGCAGAGGAAGTGAGGCAACTTAAGAAGAAAAAATATCTAATTGAAAAAAGTTAAAGGATTTTTACAGGAAAAATATAGGAAAGAGTTCATGTGTGTGCTGTGCTCAGACCAAAAATGCTTTTAGGAGGCTCACAAGGCAATGCCTGCATGGGAACTCCCACACATGCTCAGAAGAGCTCAAAGCTTTTAGCTTGGAAAAATGAGTCAGTTTGGTGTTGCTGGATGACGTAACCCAACATGTAATGGATAATTCAGTCTGCTTATCAACAAAAAATATCTGATTTCATGGGGGGATCCTTGTTTTTACCCCATAGTATGGGCATTTAAAAGGAAAACAAAGAATAAAAATGGAGACTAGCCCCATGGAGACCAGTAGGGACAAAGTGTGCATAGGAGCTTGTGTGCTCATGACAGAGATGATCGCAGAAGATGGCTGCCACTACTGTAGCAGCCACTGCTGATAAATAAGTTGGCATTAAGGTTGAATCTTGGAAAAAATTCCCCTCCAATTGTCAAGCTAGCAAGGGCTCATATAAATGCTGTATCTAGGCATGCCACCTGGGGAGGGAGAGGAAGAATTAAGGAAAACAGATTCTTGCCATAACAGATGAACACTGAAGATAGCACAACAGTCTCACATGAGTCATGTGACCATGCTCACAGCAAAGCTGCTAATGTACAAGTAGTTCCTGCGCTACCAGAGACGAGGAGCTCCCTTCAATTCTATATAAAAGCTTTGAATATTGGATTTGTGCAAATGGAAAACTACTGTAATTCCAAGATCACGTACCACAGGTAAGAAAAAAACTTTGCTTTCTCTTAAATCAATAAAATCACAAAATCACAATCACGGAATTTCCTAAGGGGCTGTTTTCAATAAAAACAAAAAAAAAATAAAATAGGTACAAGAACCGCTAACGTGGGAAACATTACTGTTGGGGAAAACTGCTTTTTCTATTTTTTCTCCCCAAAATGACATTTTGAAGTCATAAAAAAATGGACACTAGAATGGAGAATAGACAGTCCAACCTATTATATAAATGGAAGGCCATGCCCAGACAGTTAAGGAATGCAAATGCACATCAGAGCATTGCAAATCTCCTCAATGATGGAAGGCTGAGTTCAGCACAGCACCAAGTATTATGGGCACTGATATACTCCTTTAAAGTCATATCTGCCCAAGCAAAACAGAAGGAGATGCAATTTACTATCCAATTACAAATGGTGTGCTTTGTCACGCCACTCAGTAGCCTATTAAAAGTCCATACAAACAAAATGCTGAGAAGACTTTCATAGCAGAGATTCCCAAACCTGTTCTGGGGGACCCCCGGTCAGTCAGGTTTTCAGGATATCCACAATAAAAATGCATAAGATAAAATTTGCATGCTGTGGAGGTAGTGCATGCAAACTTCATCTCTTGCATATTCATTGTGGATATCCTGAAAACCTGACTGGCTGGGGGGGGGATCCTCCAGGACAAGTTTGGGAACATCTGCTTTATAGGTTTTAGTCTGCTCCAGTCCATATATTAAACTATGCTGAACAAGGCATGCATAAATTGGATAGCTAGAGATAATACAACAATGGGGTTTTCTTCCAAGTAATGGTGATATGCACCAATAGCCAGACTTAAATATGTAGAGAGGTATTCAAGCAGTTTTTGTGGACAACAAAAGATAGATTAGGATCTTGCCCTTAAAGCAGCAGGTGGGGATCTCTCACATGCTCTTCCATATGTCCTAGTAGAAATAGTGGGAAGGCACTATCAAACTCCTTAGGGGCATCCAGAAACTTGAGGCGGCCAAATAGAGGTGCCTTGGGCTTACCCTTAACCTATAACTGAAGAAGGATAGCCCTAGCCATACTCTAAGTCAGAGAAAGAAAGGTCTTCAGGTGGAGTCCTCACCTGTGACAGATATTCCTGCACATTCTGCTCTTGCATTGATATTTTAAAGTTTCCAGTCAATAGCAACTTTTCTTGTTCCTTGCTCAAACCCTCAGAGCTCAGGTCTTTGCTTGAATCCAGAGGGGTGAGTAGTGGTGGGCTTGAGATCTCACCACTCCTAATCGTATCCTTAAACTGAGCAGCCAAAGGTTTAGGGCCTCTCTTCAGTGCAGTCTAGTCACCAGTGGTAGGTGGAGCTCCACACCATCTGCAAAAATCTCATTTCAGCTTACCACCTTGAAGCCTATCCTTAAGGCCAAAACTGCTCTTGGTGCCATACTCATGTAGATACCACAGCTGGAGGCATCAGGGTCTTGTTTTATCTATAGAAAACTATCTAATAGTCAGTAGTAACCATCAGTTTGCACTTGGGACAGATGGCCTTCTTCTTGGATATAGTGAGGGAAAATTGACAAGGCAAAATCTAAATGAAAAAATTCTGAGAAGGGAAATAGATCAAAGAGACTGGAGGGCTGGGTTGGTGATCTGGAGAAAAAAAAAAGTGGGACCTTCAGCAGATCAACAAAAAAAGAACTTCAAAGTGTCAAAAAAATGTTAACAAGGGCAACATAGCCTGAAGAAAAATGATCAGCTTCTTGAGTTCTGCAGGGTCTCAGGCAAACACAAACTAATGGAGCTATAGCAGTGAAAGGCTTTCACCTTTTCTAGAAAGGTCTGAAAGTATTTCCTGATGGCATTGAGTGCGGTCACCTGCTTGATTCAGTGAACTGCTTATTTTCAGAGAAAAACAAATTTTAAAAAAGCTATCCCTTCATCCTCCTCAAAAGCAAACTAATCAAAAGTGGAGGGCACAACAGAAAAATGGCTAAAAAACATGAAGTAAAAAATTAAAATAAAAATTACCAAGATTTTTGCCTTCAGCAATACGTGCTAAAAACTGGCATACATACACCTTTTTTCTCTGATGCTGATTTAATCTGGATAACCCATGAATAAAAGCTGAAAAAAAGAACAGAGAAAGAAAACAGAATTAGAACTGTTCCACCAGTGCCACCATGTGGTAAAATATATAATATGTAAATGTTGTATTTATTCTATCCCAACAGCATTTGCTTATTTATTTAATAACGTTTTTATACCGGTATACGTGGGTACATCATATCGGTTTACATATAACTGAGAGAAAGTACAAACAACAGGGAAGGGGAGAGGGGAGCAGCAGGAAAGAAGAAGTAGAAAGCAAAGTACAAGGGAACGAGAAAGGACAGGTAGATATCTAAAGGAAAACAATAACTTGCATGATACTCAAGTATAGCATGCAACAAAGTTTTGCATATTAATCCAATATTAGTATCATATGGAAACCAAAACCTGAACATTCTAGATTTAAATTTTACTCAGTTAAAGTATATCCTTTACATATTATCAAGGATATGCAGCCCATACATCAAGCCTGGTATCATGCACTTAGGAACCAACAAACTAAAGCTTAATGTGCATTACATGATTGTGTTAATGATAGTGAGCAAGAATGGCACCTTAATGCTGTTAATACAAAATCTATGCTGAGATGACATGTAAAGAATGCAAAATAACTCATTACCTATTAATGCACCCAAAAGTATGTGCCTCAATGAATCTGGTGCATTTTGTGCACTTTAATATTAAAAAAAAAAATAAAAAAATGAATAACTACACTTCAGAGACTAGTTAAAATTTCTGCATTACCGTTCACATGTATGTTACCATCTGTGGTAGTGCATGACTCATTCGCATCTTATTACATCAATCATGAATATGTACACCATCACATTTATATGCTTTAAAGAAAAATGACACCACACTAATACCATCAACCCTAAATGTGGAGCACAGAAAAATCGAATGAATTTTCAAAGATTGGATTTCTTTGTTGTTTTAAAAGAAGACTCCCAAAAGCATTAGCAGATAACTCAACAAAAAACTTTACATTTAAAATATGTTGCGCTCGGAGGTGGACCCTTGTCCTGGGGCAGTGGAGAGACACCTCCTGATAGGGAACAGAAGGCAACTGCCCCCATGGGGCGGAGCACTGGAGGAGACAGAGGCTTGGGGACAGCTTCACCACTGGAGACCCGAGGTCCCCCCGGGAGGAGCCCGTAGGGATCCGGGCCGCTTGGACATAGGTGGGCCTTGCAGTCTCCTGGGAGAGTGAAAGTCCAGCGTGCCCACAGACAGAGGAGGAGTGCAGTCAGGTCCAAGACTGGAGGTTGGATGCAACAAGGAAGACCAGTAAAGCACAGGTGATAACAAGGCTAGAAACCAAGCCAGAATCTACGAACGTGTTCAGGCAGGCAGAGGTCAAAGTCCAGGAGTCAGTTCGAGGAATGGTCAACGAAGCAGGGGTCAGGTACCGGAGGTCAGACGAAATCAAAGGCAGGCTGAGGTCTTGAGGCAGGTGGCAGGCAGGTCAGGAGCAAGCTGAGGTCAGTACCAGTAAGACAGTCCAAGGGTACTACCTGGGTAGACAGACAGACGAACACAGGAACAAGCAGGATGCCGGAACAAGGCAGGAACAGAACTGGAATAGAAGGATCCTGGAACAGGCAGGGGAACAAACGTGGTCAATCAGGCAGAGGTCGGGTTCCGGGTGTCAGACGAGGTCACAGGCAGGCCGCGGTCAGATAGCTGTCGAACGAGGAGATTCAAAAGACTGAGATAATAGCAGAAAGCCCAGACAACCTATGGAGGAAGCCGGTTGCCAGAGCTTGCCTTAAATAATCCTGAGGGAGTGACATCATCAGAAGAGGCCCGGCAGCCCTAGCATGTCGCGGCCCCTTTAAGTCTCGGGGAAGGGCACACGCGTGCTAGGGAAACCCTAGGGCTCGGAGGTGGGGGAGCCGCGCGAGGCCCAGAGGGAAATGGCAACAGCGTTCCTGCCGTGCGGCACAGCGGGAGAAGGTCGTCTGGGCCGCAAGTAAGAGGTGATTAGAGCCAGCCACAGGTTCCTGGCCGGACTTCATAACAAAAACTTTACATTTTTTTTTTTTTAAATTACCAATCCTTAGAAATATATAAAATACTAAACATGCTGATTTATCAAATAGCAGCTTTTAAACATAGCAGGACAATGTTCAATAACTTGTATTGTTTGCAAAACTTGAGAATTGAGGCCATTCTTAAGCAAGCATTTGAAGCAGTGGCAATGACCTTGCAGATAACTTCTTGTTGTTCCCTGGTAGCTCGCTCTTGTTTACTTCATTCCAGATTCATCAACCTGCTGAAAGAGAATTCCAAGGCAGATATGGAGCCAGCAGCCACTTTTTTGGCACCTGCGGGCTGCAATTTGGCCCGCACCTCAGCCAGAGGAGTGGCTTCGGGAATAGTGGCCAGGTGTCAGTTAAGGCTGAGAAATTGGTCAGCCGATGTGACCTCCAAGACTAACCTTACGCAATTGCCCTTTAAAGGCTCGTTCTGGTTTGGGAGCGAGTTGGAGAAACTGGCCAGTAAGAGGAACGAATCCACGGTTCCTGGACTGCTGGAAGATATGAAACAGACACCGTGCTCCTTTGGCATAAGAGGTCATGCCAGGGGATCCAAGCATTTTCGACCCTACAGAAGAGTGGTCTCAGTCCTTTCATCCCAGACAATACAGGTGGGGCGCGGGATTAGGTAGAGGAACCTCCCAAGTCTCCCAATGAAGGTTTGCCGACCCACCCCAGGAACAGGAGATAGGGGTTGCCTCTCTCTCTTATCAGAGGTGGGTCAAAATCACATTAGATCAGTGGGTCCTGGATGTGATATGAGAGGGATTTGCACTGGGGTTTTCGCAGTGTTCCTTGGGACGTGTTCATAGTGTCTCCCTGCTACACCCCACAGAAGAAGCAGGCAGAGGAGTACATTGTCAAAGCTCCTCAGTCTGAGGGCTGTGGTCCCAGTATCCACATCTCAAGAAAATGCAGGTCGATATTCCATTTATTTCATTGTACCCAAGGAGGGCTCCTTTCATTGTGGGTGACCCATTTGCGGGTGAATCATTTTCACATGGAAACACTGCGCTCCGTGATAATGGCCGTGCAAGTCAGGGGAATTTGACCTCCTTGGATCTGTCAGAGGCGTAACTCATTATTCCCATCCTATCAGAGCATCAGAGTTTTCTGCAATTCGAAGGTTGGGATGCCATTATCAGTTTCTGGTGCTGCCTTTTGGTCTGACCAATGCACCCAGACCTTTTCCAAGGTTATGGTGGTGACAGCGGCAGTTGAGACAAGATGGTACACCTGTCATCCAGTCATCCAAATGCAGGTACACCTGCATTTGGATGACTGGCTGATTCAGGCCAGGTCTCTGGAAGAGAGCCGCCTGATAACCCATAAGTTGATCTCCCTGTTGCAGGAGTTTGAATGGATGGTGAACCTGGCCAAGAGCAGTCTTCAGCCATCTCAGTCGTTGAGTATCTCTGTGTTTGGTTCGACATGAAGCAAGTCGGGGTTTTCCTGACAGAAGCTCATATTCAGAAGTTGATGGCGCAGGTGGTTTGTTGATGAACACTATATGTGTGACAGCGTGGTCTTATCTGCAGGTACTTGGTTTGATGGTGGAGACCCTGAAATGGTGCCGAGGGCAAGGGCACATGTGTGTCTTCTTGAGCGCTCTCTTCTGTCTTTTTGGAGCCCACTGTCTCAGGACTATTCAATTCGGCTCCACTTGCTGATGGAGGTCTGCTTTCAACTACGGTGGTGGTGGTGGTGGTTACAAGCAGATCGTCAAAGAAAAGGGAGTTTCCCTAAAATCACAGGACCGGTTAGTACTCATGACAGATGCGAGCCTCCAGGGTTGGGGAGCTGATTGTTAGGAACTGACAGTGCAAGGGCACTGGAGTGAAGAAGTCTCTCTAAAACATCAACAGGCTGGAAGCCCAGGCGGTCTGGTTGGCATGCTTGCAGTTCAGGGGCATGTTGCAGAGTCGAGCAGTCCGGATAAAGTCTGACAATGCAACGACAATGGCTTACATCAATCAGCAGGGAGGAACCACGAACCAGCATGTGTCGCAGGAGATAAGACTAATTTATGGAATGGGCAGAAGTGCATCTTCAGGATCTCTCGACTGATGCATAGCCTTTCCTTGCGGTTACTGACCTTGAAAACAGTATCTTGTGGTGATTTGTTCTATGCGTTGAATATCCGAGCTGCAGGCCTTGACTTGCCAGGAGCCGGTCTTTTGGGTGACTCCAGGGATGATACAGCTGCATACTGTTCCTTCCTTTTTGCCAAAAGTGGTTTCAGATTTTCACTTGAATCAGTCCATTTCCCTGCCGTCCCTGGATAGGGAGAGAGAGGAATATCGCCTATTGTGACCCTTGGATGTCAAGAGATATATTGTGAGGTTATTTGGAGCTTTCTAAGCCTTTCTGGAAGACAGATCGCCTGTTTGTCCTTCACAGTGGAGGTAAACAGGGCAAGCCAACTTCAAGGGCCACATTAGCTCGCTGGATTAAGGAGGTCGTCACGGCTGCATATGTGGATACTGAAAGGCCGTTACCTAGTCATGTTAGGGCTCATTCCACTAAGGCTCAGGTGGAGTCATGGGCGGAAGTTAGATTGTTGTCTCCCATCAACATTTGCCAAGCTGCGACAGGGTCTTCCTTACAAACCTTTTCCAAGTATTATCGTCTGGATATGCAGGCCTGGGAGGATGCAGCCTTTGCACGTGTAGTTTTGTCAGGACTGCGGGCAACCTCGTGCTCTATTTGGGAGTAGCTTGGTATATCCTACTGGTTCTGAATTCATATCTGGAAGCTAGGAAATATGAAATTACTACTTATCTGATAATTTCCTTTTTCCTTAGACCAGACAGATGAATTCAGCTTCTTGCCCTTGCCTGCCGAATGATTGTGTTATGTTCCTTATGAGTGGCTTCATGTTCTAGGGGATACTGGTAAGTATTAGTCCAGTCCCTAGACTAGTGTTAATGCTTTCTTTGTCTGAGCTCAGTATTTCCTGTTGACTGAGTACTGAAATGGTTATGTTTTTAATCAAGTTTAATCAAGTTTTTGCTACTGTGTCCACAGTTGGCTGTTGAAGAGAATACTGGCAGGCTGTCACAGCTGGAATATATATACTATGATATCAGTTTTGCTCCGTCTCCATCTGCTGGTAAAGGTGCATAACACATTGGTTCTCAATTCATCTGTCTGGTCTAAGGAAAAGGAAATTATCAGGCAAGTAGTAATTTCTCAGTCTATAGTTTCCTGCATCTCCCCTGGATCCCTTTTTAAAAACTGGCAACCCTCCAGTCTTTAGATACCACAGGCTATTTTAATGGTAGTTTACAAATTACTGATAGCAGATCTGCAGTTTTCAGTTCATTAATTACTCTGGGATGTCTGGTTCAGGTGATTTGCTACTCTAGTTTGCCAATTTGCCCTATTACATCTTCCAGGTTCCATGATATGCTTCAGTTCTGTTGAATCATCACCATTAAATATTTCTGGCATGGTAATCTCACTTTCATCTTCCTTACTGAAGCAAATAATTCATTTAGGGACAGATTTTAAAAGGTTGCGCACACATGGAAGCCCGTTTTTATAACATGTGCACGCATATTATAAAATCGTGGGTCGGCGTGTGCAAGGCGGTGCATAACTATGCAACTTGCGCGCGCCGACACCCGCGGCCCTCCCTGTTCCCTCCCAGGCTGCTCTTATTTTGGAGCGGCCTTGGAGGGAACTTCCTAACCCTCTAACCTAACCTCCCTTCCCTATCCCTATCCTAAACCCCCACCCCCCCCCCACCCCTGACTTTTATTTTACCTGTTGCACCTGCCTCCGGGCAGGCGCAAGTTGCGCGTGACGGCAGCCTGCCAGCACACAATCCTCCAACACAGCGGCAAATGGCCGCTCTGCCGGAGGCCTCTGGCCCTGCCCCTTTTTCGAAGCCCAGGGTCATAGGCCCGGTGCGCGTAACCCCATTTACGCTCGTAGGCTTTTTAAAATCTACCCCTTATTCTCCGCTATGGCCTTTTCATACCTAAGTGCCCTTTTTACCCCTTAACCATCTGATGGTCCAACTGAGTCTCTAAGTGACTTTTTACTTCATGTCTCTGAAAAAGATTTTGAGTTTCCTTCCCCAGAAAACTTCTTTTCAAACCTATTTATGTATTTATTTCAAGATTGACATATTCTGCTGTCTTGCCAAAAAACTGTTTGAGGCGGATTACATCATCACACTCAAACAAATATAATTTTAAAAAATTCACAATTTAAAAAACATACCTACTCACATCAAGGTCAAACAGTACAATATATAAAACACAAAATTAAAACAATCCAACATAAATATGTCACCTAAATGTTTCTCTAAACAAAATTTTTAATAATTTCCTAAAGCTTTTATCATCACTCAGCAAGCGCATTTCTGAAGGAATACTATTCCATAATGTTGGCGCAGTAAATTGTCAAGTTAAGTATAAAACATTAATAAAACAGGCGAAAAAAGAATTTGAAATGAAGTTGGCCATAGAGGCAAAAACTCATAATAAAAACTTTTTAAAATATATATGAAGCAAGAAACCTGTGCTTGGACCGTTAGATGACCAAGGGGTTAAAGGGGCTTTTAGGAAAGATAAGGCCATTGCATAAAGACTCCCCGTAGGAGACACTATCACTGTTGCCCCTAAGAATCCAAACACCTCAATATCATAACAGTAAGTGCTTGTTTTTTCTCATTTTATTTGCAAAAAAATACCCAAAAAAGATATCTGGACTTTGGACTGATGAGTATATAAAAAGCAAAGGTTTTCGGACTGGGAGTGCTTAGTATGATGGTCCTTAAGCAATTTCTTTAAGAAAAATCTTTTTGAAAATATCTTTATTAAGCTATATACAGTGAACATACATGCCAATGTCAGGACCACATTTTTACATAATTATTCATAACTATGGTTATGAATAACATCCACATTGATTACAGTAATCAAAATAGACTACTGGACCAGCGCCTGTCTCTTGTGCGTCGACCCTCTAGAAACTTCCGGAAGTATCCCTATTATCCTCCCAACCCACCTCCTTACCCAATGTGCGTTCTAAGAGATGTTTAAATACCAGCAAGATTTCCATGCAGAGGAGACAGGCCTCTTCCAAAGAAAAGGAGGTTATAGAATGAGGGGTCATGGGATGAGAATGAATGATGGCAAACTCAGGAGTAATCTTAGGAAATATTTATTTATAGAGAGAGAGTAGTGGATGCATGGAATGGATTCCCCTTGGAGCTGGTGAAGACAAGAATAGTATCTGAATTAAAGAAAGCATGGGATAAACACAGGATCTCTGAGGGAATGGTATTGATCATAAGGCTTAATAGCTGGTGTGGATGCATAGAACTTACCAAAACCCTTTTTTAACTCCAAATACACTAACAGCTTCCACCACATCCTCTGGCAAAAAAATTCCAGAGCTCAAATACCGGTATGTATTGAGTAAAAAATTATTTTCTGTTTTAAGTGTACATCCAATAAAGCAAGAGGGTAGGCGATCTAAGAAAGCCATAAGGGCTTTAATAAAGATTCTAAATGGACATTATTCTAAACGGACATTATTTGGCATCTAATCTACTTTGTTGCCCTTACTGTTAAGTGTACTACAGTACTTAGCAACTTCATTTCATGTCCCCTAGTCTGTGTACTGTTTGAAAGAGTAAACAATCAATTTGCATTTACCCATTCCATTCTGCTCATTTTTTTTTTTTTTTTTATAGACATCACCCTTCAGCCTTCTCCAAGCTGAAGAGCTCTAACCTCTTTAGCCTATCATAAGCTAATTGTTCTGTCTTTTTTTTTTTTTTACCCTTCTCTGTACTTTTCTAATTCTGCTAGATCTTTTTTGAGACGACGTGATAACAACTGCATGCAATACGCAAGATGCAGCCATAGCATAGAGCGTTAGGAGGTTTTATGATATTTACTATTTTATTCTCTTTTTTTTTATTTCAAATAATTCCTAGCATTCTAGTTGCTTTCTTGGCTGAGGATTTCAACATATTATCCAGGACGATAATCCTAGAATCTTTTGCTGGGTGGTGACTTCCAATTATGGAACCTTGCATTGTGTTGCTATAATTCGGGTTGTTCTTCCCTATGGGCATCACTATGCACTTTAGAACACAAGAAGTTGCCACACTAAGTCAGACCAAGCAGCATCCTGTCTCTAACATTGGCCAATCCAGGTCCAAGTAGCTGGCAAGTTTCCAAACATTAAATCCATCCCATGCTATTAATATGCCAGTAATAGTAGTGGCTATTCCCTATTTCAATTTGATTAATAGTAGTTTATGGACCTCTGCCGGAAGCTGGAGGCAAACAGAGTAGTTCTGGGACATCGAGTTCCATCGTGACAGTAGGGAAAGTTGTAGTGGGCGAGCATAACTCAATAGTTTTTGCAACTGGTCCATCAATTTCTTTTTCCTTGTAGAAGGAAGAACAACCTTGTCCTGTTTGGTGTCGACCCCGACTCCAAGGTACTCTAGTGATTGGGAGAGCTGCAGGCAGCTCTTGGATGTGTTGATGACCCACCCGAGATTCTGTAGTAGATTCTTGACTCTGGTGGTTGCCTGGTAACTTTCCTCTGGAGATTTTGCTCTGATCAGCTAATTGTCCAGATACGGGTGTACGAGGATTCCTTCTTTCCTCAGTGTCGCCGCCACTACCACCATGATCTTGGTGAACGTCCAAGGGGCCGTAGCTAGTCCGAAGGGTAGCAGCCGGAACTGGTAATGATTGTCCAGTATCGCAAAGCGTAGGAAGCACTGATGGGTGTGATGGACTGAGATGAGGAGATAGGCTTTTGATAGATCCAGAGAAGTCAGGAACTCTCCCGGTTGTACTGCCCTTATGATTGAACATAGGGTTTCCATGCAGAAATGCGGTACCCTCAGGTAGCAATTGACGGTCTTGAGGTCCAGGATGGGCCAGAACGTTCCCTCCTTCTTGGGGACGATAAAATTGATGGAATAGTTGCCAGTATTTTGTTGGTGCTTGGGCACTGAGGTTATTGCCTTTAGGCTAAGTAGTTTTGTCAGTGTGGTTTACCCTGCCATCCTCTTGGAGAGGGAGTGGCACTGTGATCTCACAAATTTGTCTGGAGGGATGCTGTGGAAGTCCAGATGGTATCCCTCTCGAATGATGGTTAGGACCCACTTGACTGAAGTTATCTCGACCCATCTTTGGTAGAAGAGGGTAAGTCTGCTCCCTAAGGCTTCTTCCTGTGGATGGGTCTGCTGATTCTCATTGTGTGGTGCGGCCGGGGCCTGTGCCAGCTCCCCTCTTTTGTGTCCCTGCCAGCGGGGCGAGATGCTTGGTATATGTTTATGAACGGTCTAAATTACTGTGCTCCTCTGCTCTTGTTTCTTCTGGGAGAGGGGCGTTGGTTTCTTTTGTTCTTGTCCTTCGGTTATCGAGGTACTGGGGATTCGCCCTATTTGTTGGCTAACTTCTCCAGTTCGCTTCCGAACAAGAGGGATCCTTTAAAAGGCACTCTCGTGAGTTTCGTCTTGGAGGTGGTGTCGGCTGACCAATTTCGGAGCCATAATTGCCTCTGGCTGCCACTATGGATGAGACGCCCCTGGCTGAGGTACGCACCAGATCAGAGGTCACATCCGTGAGGAAAGATATCGCTGTTTCTAATGTTTCGGCGGAAGTGTTTGCATCCCTGGAGAGAAGCAAGCAGGCACATATCACCACGGCGCAGCAGGAAGCGATCTGCAGGGACATTGCTGCGAGAACAAATGATTGTTTAAGGATGGATTCCTGACGTCTGTCCTGTGCATCCTTGAATGCAGCTCCTCCTGTGACTGGGATGGTAGTGCGCTTTGAGACAGCGCAGACCATGGCGTCAACTTTCGGGAACCCTAGGAGTTCTTTGGCTATGGGTTCCAGGGGGTATAGGGCTTCTAGGGCCCGTCCTACTTTGAAGCTGGCATCCGGGGCATTCCATTCAGGTCAATCAGTTGTTGTACGGCCCATAGCATTGGGAAATAGCATGAGGCCTGACAGAGATTGACCAAAACTGGGTTCGTCTTTGGCTCCGCTGTGGTACTTGAGCCAGGGATGGCCAGCATTTTCAGACTCAGAGACACGAGATCTCCAAATGGTCTTTGGAGAAAAATTGCATCATGGTTCAGTATGGTTCAATCCCTGGAGGGATTTCCCCTTCCTCCAGGGAGTCAGGCTCTTCCCCCGAGGTGTCTGTGTCCCCTAAGGGGAAGCATTTGCCCAGAAGAGGCATGTCTCGAGGGACCCGAGAGGGGCTTGGAAGGTTTTGCTCTTCTGGTGGAGGCTGTGGCTGTGTCACAGGTGGTACCGATTGCGCCTGGACAAAGGTTTGCAGGCCTTTGAAGAATTCCACCCAGGAAAAGGTCCCTGGGTCCATATTGAATCCAGAGGAGTTCCGAGGTGCCCAGAATGCAGAGGTCCGGGGTACTATCATTGGTGGAGCCAGACTCCTCTACAGTTTGAGGAGGGCCTTGCTTCGATTTCTCTTGAGCCTCTTCGCACTGCAGGCATAGGGCAGAGGCCACTTCAGATTGCGTGGCTCTCAGGTGGCAGGCAGGACAGAGGGCTTTTCCCTTGGCTTTTTTGGCCGGAGGTGCCATGATTAGTGCACATGGAGTTGCTCAGGACTTGTCTGTGCACATAGGTGCGCACGCCAGTGGACTTAGTTGTGCGCTCCGGGTGCACCGACAATGTGCGTGCAGGATGTGGAAGATGTGCGTGCAGGCCGCTCTTTGTGCGCTTAGCGGGGATGCACGCGCCGCTGTGCGGACAATATGGTGATCAAGGGGGGGGGGGGGGGGAATGACACCAACGACCACGCGGGCAAGATGGTGACCCCCCTCAGACGGTCTCCATGTGAAAGGACCCTCGCATCGCATCGGGGTCTAGCCCGGGCGGGGCTGCTCAACCCGATTTAACAGACGCCAGGAAGACGATCTGTGCGGCTATCCGAGCCTTGGAGACCAGAGACTTTAAGAAAGTTTTATACCTTACCTTATCTCGGCGCTTCCCGGTCTCCGGCTGCGGGGGGAGAGGGAAAATACCTTCACCGCCGCTCTCAGTAGTGCACCCGCTGCCTCTCAGCCACTGGGGGCTACGTCCACGCCGGGAACCGGCTACTGGACCAAGGCTTACCTCTGAGGGATCTTGGAAATCACCTCAGGAATTCTCGATTGGGGGCGGGACCCTTAGGTATCACCGCAGGAGTGCAGGGCTCGTCTCGTAGAGGTAAAATTTTCTCTCTTCTTTGGTTTGGATTTTCTAACGCTGTGCAAGCGCGTGTAGTGTCCCTAACTGCTTAGGAGACGGAGAAATACCAAAGAGCTAAGCTTCCTGCACGGATATATGTAGGCTGACGTCAGACTGAAATCTGACTGTCTCCAACTGCTATCAGGAGTACACTATACCCATTGGTCCTGAGTCCATCTGCTACATGCTAGGAAATATTAATGTCTAACAAACATTCCCCACTTTCAATTTTATATGGTGATATACATTCATTTGACAGAATGCATGCGCATACATGATGCAATATGGAAGTCCGTTGCAATAAACTGGGTAGTGCTATGGACGTTCTTTTTTGAACACTGCACTTTTTTGGCGCCCTTTTCATTTCTGTTTTATTTGAATACTGCGACAAGAAACAGGGACCAGCTAGCGTCCAATATATTTCCACCAATTAACTAGCTGTGAAAAGTTACACAAATCATGTTGGATAAACGTACTGTTAAAAACCAACCTTTATTAAACTACCGTATTTTTCGGACTATAAGGCGCACATAAAAACCTACAATTTTCTCAGAAATCGGAAGTGCGCCTTATAGTCCGGTGCGCCTTATATATGAATTTTTTTTCTGTTTCTTTTCTCTCCATCTTCTCCCTCAAACAAACAGGTTCTCATTCTCACATGCTTTTCTCTCTCTCACACACACACACACTGGCTCTCACTGTCACATGCTGTGTCTCATACAATCATTCATACTCAGTCTCTCACTCACCGGGCCTCTTCGTCTTCTCGGGCCGCTGCGTCCCTGCCGCAAGGACTCCTTCAGGGGCCACCCAGGCCACAGAACAGGCCCCAGCGGTGGCGGCTCCATGCCGCTGAAGACAAGGATGAAGACTCGTGGCTCCCTGCCGTAAGTAACAAGGAGGCGGGTTCTGGCTGCCGCGGAACGCAGCTTGATGTCGGCATCTCCGGCCACATGGATGGTTGAAAGCGCTGCATGCGCTGATGCTTCCCCTCCTTCCTGCCCACGTGGCTCCGGCAACGTTTACTTCCGGGGACGCACAGGCAGGAAGGAGGAGGAGCATCAGCGCATGCAGCGCTTTCAACCATCCATGTGGCTGGAGATGCCGACATCAAGCTGCGTTCCGCGGCAGCCAGAACCCGCCTCCTTGTTACTTGCGGCAGGGAGCCAGCATCAGCGCCTGCCGATCTGCCCCCGGGGGCATATGGGGGATAATAAAAAAGTACCGGTACCGTAGTTTAAAGGGCGCAACCGATTAAAAAAAAGGCTCTGAGCCTTAGACCCGGCGCCCAGGGCGGCCGCCCACCCACTGCGTACAGCTCCTTGCGCAGGATCCCCGCGGAGTTTCTGTGCTCCAGCAGTATAATCCGGTGCGGCTTATATATGAACCAGGATGCATTAGCAGGCACTTTTTGATAATGCGCCTTATAGTCTGAAAAATACGGTACTGGTTATTGATAATATATATGAAAATTTAAAATTTTTAATTTTTTATCAGAGACAGGGACCTCAGAACTGGTAAATCAGGTTTGTTAACCAGAGTTTTTATGACCAGTGAGTTCAATCATAGGTCTCTATGTGTCTCTCTTTTTTCAATTTTGTTTAAAATAGTTCCACTCTTAAAATGAGTAACTTTGTAATCCTCAAAGCAGATAATTAATTCTTGTTCAATGATTGCAACAAACTAATTCCAAGTTGTAAGGTATTCTCAAACAGTGTGTATAAATTACTTCAGCAGTGGCTAGACTTTTTTTGATCAACTGCTTCAGCGGCTGATTTTTGCCGCTGACTGTCACACTGTTTATGAGCCTTCATTGCCTTCAACAATTAAGAAGCCCGTATGTTATGAGCTACAGACAGCCTTAATCCGCCCTGAGGAAGCGTTAAGCGAAACGTTAACGTTGGCGGGGATTCACAGCACAGACTTGTTGAAGGCAAAAAAAAGAAAACCGCAACAAGTCTTAAGATAAGTGCAGTATTTTTTAGGACAAAGAGTTATCACGATAATCTTGTCCTTCAGATAAAGACATGTCAATTATGGGCTTCCAACTAACAAATTATTCTGGATAAAACGCTCATAAACAGTGTGGACTCACATGTTAAGACACACATCATATTGCATTGGAAGAACTGCCAAATATGATGATGTACAAGAGCTTTTGAAAACACTACCCATTCCGGCAGAATGCAAGAGATTCTCACACTGGAGAGACAAGATAAAATGATTTAGGGGTGGGAGGGGATTTCTACCCTTTAAAGCATTTTAAGTGAGAACAAGTAGAACAAATTACTCAACATGCCACCAGTCCTCAAAAATGTCAATCCAAAAGTAAAAATGGAAATAAACGGAAATTGTTTAAGACATATAGTCTTTCATGCAAAAGGGAGAGCTCCACAATTTTGTTTGACTCTCAATTCTGTTCAGAAAAGAGGAGAGTCACCCGCAGCAATAAGTTCACTCCCAAAGCACATGTAGGTCAACATTTAAAAGTCAGAACTACAAGTCACCCAACTATCTGTCACTATAAAGCTAAGCAGCATAAACTAAGTGAAAAAAGGCAAACCGCTACCTTTCTGATAAAAGTAAGAGGGGCCTTCCTCCATTACTCCGCCAGTTTAGCTTCATGCCAAATGTTTCCGAAGCAGGAGAGAGCAGTCACTCAGGCTTTAACACTCAAGTCATCAAACATGAAAACACCTCAAACAAACCGATGCAATATCGGGCGCTCAGGTAAAAGTGCTGCTTAACATGCGGTTGGATGCAAATTTTAGATGCCCTAGACTTACATCGAATACAATACGGGGATTAGCGCGTCCAATTGAGCTCATAGCTAATAATGCTCATTATATGCAAATCCCATGTAGATGAGGGCTATTAGCTATTACCCTGCAATGTCAAAAATTGCCGCATGGCCAAGGCACCCATTTTAATGTGGCAATTTTAACGCCTGCCCGGGAGCAGATGTTAAAAGCATGCTGCGCTCAAAGGCTCATAAAAAAAACAAAATATCCTGCTTTCTGCGATTCCTCCTATTCGTATCGTTGCAATATTAAATAGGAGGAACCGCAGAAAGCAGCATCCCCAAGTTCAGGCCCGATTGAAGGCGTGAATAAATTAATATTAAGTGCCCAATACTGGGGATTAATTTATTCACTCCATCACTTACTGCTTATTTGTCCATTCACTGCCCCATGTCAGTGAAAGGCCCAATCCCCTTTCAGAAGGCTGTCCTGAAAGGGGATTGGGCCTTTCACTGACAAGGACCAATCAGGAACAGCCCTGCATGGTGGGGGCAGCTGCTCTGGCCAGGCTGAGGTGGACTCACAGCCACTTCTCCTGGGCCCCCAATCTAGTGGCCGATGCAATACAGTGCGCTCAGCCGAGCCAGGGGCGGATTGGCCTATCGGGGAATCGGGCATCTCCCGATGGGCCGGTCGCTCCCATCACGTGATTTTTTTTTTTAACTTTTTTTTTTTAAAAACTTTCTAAAGACAAGAAGAGGGTCTGCTGGCGCTGCGGCCCGAAAAGAAACCTGCGGGCAGGGCCGGTGGAAGCACTAGGCCTGGGGCGCCGCGAGCAGTGGTATCCCGAGGGGAGCCAATGCCCCCGGGCGCAGGAAGGCTCATGCAGCGCAGCGACAGACAGATGGGCAGGGCCATGGTACGTCACCACGGCCCAAAGAAAAAAGATCGCATTTAAATGCACTGATGCTCCTCCTCCTTCCTGCCTGCGCGGCCCCGGAAGTAAACGTTGCACGGAGCCGCGTGGGCAGGAAGGAGGAGGAGCATCAGTACGTGCAGAAGAGGAGCAGCGCGGCCCAAGAAGAGGAAGAGGCCCAGTAGCAGGGCCGCTGCGACCCGAGAAGAGGAGGCCCAGAGGTGAAAGAGAGGCTGAGGGTCTGTAGAGTGTGTATGTGTCTGTGCTTGTATGAGATGAGGTGAGAGATTGTGTGTGAGTGAGGACCTGAATGTTTGCAGAGACAGCATGTGAGAGCCTCTGTGTGTGTGTGTGAGAGAGAGAGAGCATGTGAGAGTGAGAGAGAGCCTGTGTGTGTGAGAATCAGACAGCATGTGCCAGTGAAAGACTGTGTGTATAAATGATTGTATGAGAGACAGCATGTGAGAGAGTGTGTGTGTGTGTGTGTGTGAGAGAGAGAGAGAGAGAGAGAAAGCATGTAAGAATGAGAACCTGACTGTGTGTTTGAGGGAAGAAGATGGAGAGAAAAGAAATAGAAAAAAGACAATATAAAAGATATTGGCAAAAAAAAATAAAATAAGAAAGGTGGAAAAAAAAGCCTGTAACCAACCAATTAGAAAACTAAGATCAGACAGCAAAGGTAAAAAAAAAATAAATTACTTTTTTAGTGATTGGCAGATGTAATCTTTGGGAATATGCAAGAATAGCACTTTTTCTATGCGGATCTCACAATATATGAGATCAGCATGGAGAAAGTGGAAGCCCACGGAGCCTGCACAGAGGAGGCTGCAGATTGGGCTTCAGTGCCAGTAGCAGCAATCGGCACCTCCCAATAGCCATGTGGCAGCAGTGACAGTGGCAGCAAAGGAATGAGAGAAGTTCCGAGGTTGCTGGCAAAAGAAAGAGAGGGGGGTCTGCCTTTAATGCGTGCATGTGTATTAATGGGAGTCTGCCTGGGGGTGTATGTGTGTGAATGCATGGGTGCCTGCCTGGGGGTCTGTGTGTGAGAGAATGAATGTGTGCATGCCTGGGGGATAGGGAGGGAGTGGTGTGAAAATGAATGGGAGCCTGCGTGTGTGTGTGTGTGTGAGAGAATGACTGGGAGCTTGCCTGGGTGTGTGTGTTTGTGTGTATGTGAGGGAACCAGCGAGAGTGAGAGCATGAGTGTGTATGAGAAAATCCAAGGGAGTAAGAGTTTGTGTGTGGAAGGGGAGAGAGTGTCCTAGAGCCTGAGAGTGTGTCAGTGTCAGTGAGAGCAAGAGGTTATGGTGGATATAAGAGCATGAATGTGTATGTATGTGACAGTGTATGTGTGAGAGAGAATGGACATGTGAGTATGTGTAAGAGAGAGAGGATAACCTCCTAATCCTCGACAATATCAGGGTGCCTGGAAATCAAGAGCTCCCACAGAAGGGGACAGCAGGGGCTTTTTAAAATCCTTATTAGTTTTAAATATTGAATATTATTTGATGTCTGCTCTTTTTGAAATATTTTATTGGTGTTATATACAAATTTTTGAAAATTTCCCTGAGTTAAATTACTGGAGGTTCTATTCATCAGCAGTTTTGAAATATATATTTTTAGTATGATTTTCCTATTGTGATGTTTTATAGTTCTTGATTTTATTGTTTGATGTTTTGTGAGGAATGATGGTATTTTCTGTTTTTCCATTGCTGCATTACATACAGTCTAACTTGTTGTGATTTCCAGTTCAGTTTGTGCATTTCTGTGTAGATTTTATGGTGCCTTTATTCTGTATTTGGTGACTCACCAAATTGTATGGGTACCCATGGGCCAGTATGGAGAAAACTCCCCCGGGCCACTATTTTCCCACAATCCGCCCCTGAGCCGAGCTCACAGTATAACCCGCACTCTGATGCAGAGTGAATGCAATAGCGCTCATCACATGCAAATGCATGTGAATGAGGCTATTACTCATTCACTCCAACTCTGTGGAACTCCATTCCCGATTCTATTCGTATGACATCTAACCGCAAAGAATTTAAAAAGATGCTAAAAGCCTACCTGTTTAATGATGCTTATAAATACAATAACTGACATTAACTTATACTGCTACCTAACCTAACTTTTGATTTGATAACCTGTTAAGAATGTCAAGTTTGTTTTATTATGTATGAATGCTTGTAAACCGCCTAGACGGACATGTAATTGCCCAAGTGTACGGTAAGGGGCACTTAGAGAAGATAAAGCCATCGCGGAAAGATTAAATGATTTCTTTGCTTCGGTGTTTACTGAAGAGGATGTTGGGGAGGTACCCGTAATGGAGAAGGTTTTCATGGGTAATGATTCAGATGGACTGAATCAAATCACGGTGAACCTAGAAGATGTGGTAGGCCTGATTGACAAACTGAAGAGTAGTAAATCACCTGGACCGGATGGTATACACCCCAGAGTTCTGAAGGAACTAAAAAATGAAATTTCAGACCTATTAGTAAAAATTTGTAACTTATCATTAAAATCATCCATTGTACCTAAAGACTGGAGGATAGCAAATGTAACCCCAATATTTAAAAAGGGCTCCAGGGGCGATCCGGGAAACTACAGACCGGTTAGCCTGACTTCAGTGCCAGGAAAAATAGTGGAAAGTGTTCTAAACATCAAAATCACAGAACATATAGAAAGACATGGTTTAATGGAACAAAGTCAGCATGGCTTTACCCAGGGCAAGTCTTGCCTCACAAATCTGCTTCACTTTTTTGAAGGAGTTAATAAACATGTGGATAAAGGTGAACCGGTAGATATAGTATACTTGGATTTTCAGAAGGCGTTTGACAAAGTTCCTCATGAGAGGCTTCTAGGAAAAGTAAAAAGTCATGGGATAGGTGGCGAGGTCCTTTCGTGGATTGCAAACTGGCTAAAAGACAGGAAACAGAGAGTAGGATTAAATGGGCAATTTTCTCAGTGGAAGGGATTGGACAGTGGAGTGCCTCAGGGATCTGTATTGGGACCCTTACTGTTCAATATATTTATAAATGATCTGGAAAGAAATACGACGAGTGAGATAATCAAATTTGCAGATGACACAAAATTGTTCAGAGTAGTTAAATCACAAGCAGATTGTGATAAATTCCAGGAAGACCTTGTGAGACTGGAAAATTGGGCATCCAAATGGCAGATGAAATTTAATGTGGATAAGTGCAAGGTGATGCATATAGGGAAAAATAACCCATGCTATAATTACACGATGTTGGGTTCCATATTAGGTGCTACAACCCAAGAAAGAGATCTAGGTGTCATAGTGGATAACACATTGAAATCGTCGGTTCAGTGTGCTGCGGCAGTCAAAAAAGCAAACAGAATGTTGGGAATTATTAGAAAAGGAATGATGAATAAAACGGAAAATGTCATAATGCCTCTGTATCGCTCCATGGTGAGACCGCACCTTAAATACTGTGTACAATTCTGGTCGCCGCATCTCAAAAAAGATATAATTGCGATGGAGAAGGTACAGAGAAGGGCTACCAAAATGATAAGGGGAATGGAACAACTCCCCTATGAGGAAAAGACTAAGAGGTTAGGACTTTTCAGCTTGGAGAAGAGACGACTGAGGGGGGATATGATAGAGGTGTTTAAAATCATGAGAGGTCTAGAACGGGTAGATGTGAATCGGTTATTTACTCTTTCGGATAGTAGAAAGACTAGGGGACACTCCATGAAGTTAGCATGGGGCACATTTAAAACTAATCGGAGAAAGTTCTTTTTTACTCAACGCACAATTAAACTCTGGAATTTGTTGCCAGAGAATGTGGTTCATGCAGTTAGTATAGCTGTGTTTAAAAAAGGATTGGATAAGTTCTTGGAGGAGAAGTCCATTACCTGCTATTAAGTTCACTTAGAGAATAGCCACTGCCATTAGCAATGGTAACATGAAATAGACTTAGTTTTTGGGTACTTGCCAGGTTCTTATGGCCTGGATTGGCCACTGTTGGAAACAGGATGCTGGGCTTGATGGACCCTTGGTCTGACCCAGTATGGCATTTTCTTATGTTCTTATGTAACTTTTAAATAAATAAAATAATGCAAAAAAGTGTGTGTCTCAGACACACATTTTGCTCTCAGATATTAACGCCTACCTGGAGCAGGCGTTAATAGCTGAGCGCAGTTAAAAGCAGTATAGAAAAGCAGAAAAAATGCTTTTCTGTACTACTTTTTTTTTTTTTAAATTATTATTTTTAAAAAAAATACCTCGGCCGAGTTTACCGGTGTCGGTCTTCATAACCGGCAGCCGTCGCAGGGTCACGTTAGCAAGGAGGCGCTAAGGTCGCGCAAGCAATCCTGGCGCCTCCTTGCTGGCGCAACCCCCTAATTTGGGTATAGCATGGCGCCCCCCCCTTGCAGGAGACGTGCACATTAGGAAAGCGGGCGCTGACTTTTCAGCGCCCGCTTTCCGTGCTTTTTATTGCATCGGCCCCCTAGAGCGCTAGGGACACAGGAATTACCCATTGCACGTCTTTTAGTATGGTAGCTCATTTTCCTATTGCATCCAGCGCCCAGGAGAGATGGGTGTGCGCATGTTAAAAAAAAAATTGCATCCAATTTGATTGCATTTTTATGGGATGATATTGCATTGGCCTGAAAGAAAAGCAGCGCCCCATGCCATATTAAACATAGCTGCAGCACGCGCTGACCCAGCCAACCTCGAATGAACTTTTTCCAACCGGGGATCCCCGCCCCCTCCTCTCGTTCTTCCAGTACGTCACAAGCCTGGAGGAGCCCCTCGCCGCCTCATCCTCACCTTCAGCAGCATCCCTGCTCCTTGCAAACTCGGTCATCCGGTCCTCCGTGAAGTACCGGTACAGGCACGAAACCATGAAGTCCAGCACCCAGCCAGAGGCCACCTCTACCGCTTCCGAGAACAAGCTTGCAGAGAGAGGGCAGGAGCTAGAGCCCGCCGAATCCGGGGGTCTCTCAGACGTCTCCTCGCTCGAGGAGTCCCCAAGGCCCCCGGGCTTCTTCTTCGTCGCCGAGTCCGGGCGTTCCTCCAGCGGCGGCGGCTCGCTCTCCGCGTCCGTTGATTCTTCGGCGGTTGACTCGTGGGGTTTCTGGCGCGGCTCCTCGGTGGCCGAGGCGTAGGGTCCCCCAGACGGTTCCCCAGTGGCCGATTCGTAGCGTTCGCCGGGCGGTGCCTCAGTTGCCGAGTCGTAGGGTCCTCCGGCTGCTTCCGCCGTGGCTTGCGGTCTCTCGAGCGCCTCTTCAGTCGCTGATCCTGAGAACGACTCCGTGTTCGCTGAATCCTGAGAGCTCTCGAACGTTTCAGAGAACACTTTCGCGGCGCTCAGCATCTCCATTTTGAACGTGACGTGCACTAATCTCGCGCTAACTCTTACTGCCACATTCTGAGCCGTGCGCGTTCTCGTTTGCGTGCACGGGTGCAAGCCCCGGTCTCTGCCAGTGAATTTCGCCTTATGGTATCGTAGCTCTTGCCGATTAGTTAGGAATCTTTTAGTCCCATAAAAAAAAAAAAAAAAAAAAAGATATCACTTCTGATTTGCTGGTTATTCTGTATTTTTAGTTATTTGAGATAGACATGTAGTTATTTTAAATTATTTTTATACCGCCTAACCTTGTCTGCCAGAAAAGTTTCCTTATTGCAATGTTACCAGGAATTAGAAGGAGAAAATAGTGGCAGGCTTCATCTCCCTTTGACTGAACAAAATAAGCAGGTTTTTCCCTTATTCATTCATGAGTTTGTAACCGTCTCTTTTTAGTCAGTAAGGAGGCCCAGACAACTGATCCGTAAAGATAGACTTTTATTGCCAGCAAGATGCAGCTAAGACAAAGGCTTAGTACAACTGCATGCCACGCCCCCTTAGGAGCAAACCTTTATACACTTTACAGTTCTTATCTTTCACACATGCGTTCTGGTTTTTGCTGAACAAACAATTTACAAACTGCTGAACAAGCAATAGCTAGCGTGGTCTCTAGTAGGTGTAGCTTATGATCAGACTATTGTTTCGTCATTTAATTGACGGGTTAGACATTTGCGGTGGCGTTCGTATTAATACAATACAAATTATGATTCCAAAATGGAGTTACGTTTCACTAAATGTTAGTGCGTGAATACGTCACTACGTATTAGGTTCCGTTTGCGTTGCAAATGTTAGTAAATCAAGATGGCTGTGCGTTTCACTGCAGGCATGAAGAGACGAGAGGCGTCTCAGGGGTGCAGTCTTCAGGGGTTCATGGAATCGAACTCCTTCATTCCCCCCTTTGATACTTCAACTTCGGTGGAAGGTGGAAGTATCACTCGTAGCTGTTAAGTAACTGAAAAGAGAAGAAAAAAAATTATTACATAGAACTTTTCAAGGTGGACCCTAAGTTGTTGCCAGGTCGTTGGTTTCTTCACGGGTTTGAGACGGGTGGACCCTATTGGCGTCACCCCCCCTTTGTAGCCCGGCTTACCCTTAGCAACAAATGTGGTCCAACGTGGTGAGTTACTTATGGTGCATTAGAGTTTAGTATCAAGGTAATCGTCATCAGAATCAAAAGTGACATCAGAGTCAGATGAATCAGAATCGGGGAATGTGGAAATAGACACATACTTATTGATCATCATAACATGAGCAGCTGCTCTGCGATCAGCAATGGTTTCAATCATAGATCGTAGATTTCTGAAAATGAGAGGTAAACAAAGAGGAAATAAAATGCAAGTTAGAACAAAAAACAGCAGAGGGATGAGAATGTCTTTCAGTCCGGGAATCGAAGTAAGCCAATTTGGTAGAGAGGCTGTCCAGTCAAGGACACCGGTCCACGTCTGCACAGGGACATGGGCCAATCGGATCATTCGATCAGTAATTTCTTCGATGACTTTACTCTTATCATCAATCTGTAAACAACAATTAGAGAGATTAAACTTTCCACACACGCCTCCTTCTTGAGCTAGGAGGTAGTCCAAGGCTAAACGGTTTTGGTAGACAGCTGTGATTATTTTGGTGTTCTGCTTGGCAAGGATATTGAGAGCCATGGCAGAATCGTTAGTCAGAAGTTCCAACACTGCTTGCAGTCGGATGATACGATTTAACATATAGATTGGAGTTCTATATCCATAAGAACCATCTTCAGCCCAAGTGGCAGGGCCATAGTATTGTACAATTCGTTCAGGAGGCCACTCCTGATCCTTCCAATCTCCAATAGAAACTTTAGTAGTTCTGCGACGCTTGTTTGGTTTCATAGGACTGTAGACAGGTACACCTAATGTTTCTCCAGCGGTGATTGGTAAGAGAAAGAAACTTGGCCGAATGGTGGCCAAGAAACAGGTGCCATACCAGTTGAGTGGTAACAGTTCATAAGCCCTTCGGCCACAAACGAAGTAGTATCCATCTGGCGCCGCGAAGAGGGTGGTGGGCACCCCAGCAGCAGTCCACGTTTTGTTTAGGGTTGAGTCAGTCCACAAGGTAGTGGGCATAGTCAAATTTTCTGTCTGCCACCAAGTTAGTTTGGTTAGGTTAGCAGTAAGGACCCCTGTACATGGTGAATTTCCAACAGAGGTAGTATAGATTCGTGAGTGTTGTCGAGATATGCATTGTCTGCCAATGACATCTGTCTGGAGAGCCCACTCGTATGGATGTGTCTTCCGTTTGTAAGTTATAGTTGTGTTCAATTGATTGAGGTCGGTTTGGAAGACCTCTTTGGCTTCCCATGGCCATTGCTCTCCTGTGTGTGTGCCTCCGCAGACAAAGCAATTCTTAACTTCGAGAGAGAGAGCTATATTCTCAGCCAGATTTACAAACATATTCTTTGCTTGATGTTAAAAGGCATGCTTCTTCAATTCTTCTGATACATGGGATATTTCATCAAAGAAGGATTGATAGCCCACTACAGTGGTCTGATGAATGATTGGGCGAGGCTTGTCTCTACGCTGGGTGATTGTTATGTAAGTCATTGGGTCTTTTCCAGCTCCGTCGATGCCAAATCCCCAAGTATCTTGCCAGGGGGATCCTTCACCTCGTATGGGCCATTGCACGGACACAATATTACCAGTTACTGCTGTCAATCTGCCGATTCCGTGGCAGCCATGGTAACCTCCACCTGTATAGTCACATACCAGAGCCCAACCCGACAAAATCAAGTCTCCTTGACAGGGTAACCAACTGGATGGGTTGGCAGCTCGATTGTACGGACAAAGGTACTTGTGGTTATAAACATAGGAATTTTTCCAGGATTGAGATCCGCAATGGAGTGCATTTGGGTGTTTATCAATGGCTGCACAGGCATCGAAGGTTATTGTGACGGTAGACTCTCCTCCGATAAGGACTTTGGTCGAGTTGATGTAGTACAGTATACCTTTTCCTTCTGGGATAATACTTGATGTGTAGCTCTTTGGTAATCCAGCAGTGAGGGTAATGTTATAGTACTTGGGAGTTGTTGGTGTGTGACAAATAACCTTGTCACCCTCTAGGCATCGATGAAAAGACTGGTATCCTTGAGTGGTATTTAATGCGCATGCAGGTTGCGTTGCACATGAAGTGGGTGGCTGAGATTGGTGTATAATGGTAGAGACAACCTGGAATCCATCTGGAGTTGTAGTACGGATGATTTGATGCATTCTGTGCAGTTCTTGCTTAGGGGTAGAACAAGAGATGTAGTTGGAGAACATGAGATTAGTAGAATAGTGTTTACTCTAAACCTCTCATGGCTGGAGGTTTAGAGTAAACACTTTATGCTTTGCCTTGTAAGTAGATCAGTTGATTAATTCTGAAAGGAAGGAAAAAATGTATACGTTAGTACTCTTTAGCAAAGTACTATAGTCATTTACCCTGGACTAATTTGTTGCCTGCTTTGAATGAACTTTAACTTGTTGTCTCCAATCCTGGAGACCTGCCAACTGGAGGCAGCAGGTTTCAGGCGGGTCCAGTGAATCCATGAAGGGCATCCAGAGACTTTTACAGCAGTAGGAGTGGTGAGTAACACTGTGTATGGACCCTTCCATCGTGGTTTGAGGAAATCTGATTCATCCCAGTCCTTCATCCATACAGAATTTCCGATTTGGAATGGATGAGTCGGGGTTAGCAAGACTAGTGGTTCAATGTCGCATGTATAGCTCTGGATGGCGATGACTGTGTTATGTAGTCCCTTAAGTTGGTTACTAAGGGACAGCTCTCCTTGTATCTGCAGCGACTCAAGAAAAGATGGAAGGGGTGGAGGTCTTGCATACATCATTTCATAAGGTGTTAGACCAGACTTTCTTGGACTGCATCGGATATGTAGTAAGGCTAAAGGTAGGATGTCTGGCCATTTAGTCTTCGTTTCTTGGCATAGCTTAGCCATTTGATTTTTCAGAGTTCTATTAGCTCGTTCAACAGCTCCGCTGCTCTGGGGTCTCCACGCACAGTGTAGATGCCAACTTACACCCAGAATTCTGCTTAATTGCTGTGTAACTTCACTGGTGAAAGCTGGTCCATTGTCTGAATTTATTTGCCTTGGTAATCCGTATCGCGGTAAGATCTGATGAAGGAGCAAAGCCACTACCTCTTTGGCAGTTTCAGTTCGTGTGGGTATGGCTTCGATCCATCCAGTATAAGTACAGACAGCTACCAGCATTGCTTTGTATCCTCTAGAGGGTGTCATGTGGGTGAAATCGATTTGACAAACTTGAAACGGCGTAGTTCCTCGTAGGATATGTCCGGGGGCAGGACCAGGTCCATTTCTGGGATTGTTTCTTGCACACGTGACACATTGATTGATTGCATGTTTAGTCAACTGAGTAATTCTGTTGATGTAATACGTTTTCTCCAATAGCTTAATTAATTCATCTCGACCAAGATGAGTTCGGTTGTGGGCTTCTTTGACAATAGTCCAAGCTAATGCTTCAGGTATCCATATTCTGTTATCTTGCAGAATCCACCAGCCATCGTGATGGTGGAATTTCTCAGCCTGTGCCCAATCATTCTCCTCCATTGAATAAGCAGGAGTTTCCGTTGGGAATTGTAGAAGTGGACAAGTTGTAACTGGGATGTGCGGTGAATGGGCACGGGCTGCTTCTTTTGCTGTTTGTCTGCCCATTGGTTTCCTTTTGCAACGGGATCTGATTTTCCTGTGTGGGCTTTACAATGCATGACAGCTACCTTTTGCGGTGCCCATACAGCATTTAGCAATTGATGTATTTCAGACGCATTAGCCAGTTGCTTTCCTTCGGCGGTGAGAAAACCTCGCTCTTTGTATAAGGCTCCATGTACTTGGATGGTGAGGAAAGCATATTTGGAATCTGTATAGATGTTCACAGTCTGTCCTTCTGCCAATTGTAGAGCTCGAGTGAGAGCGATGAGTTCAGCTTTTTGAGCTGATGTCCCAGGAGGTAGGGACTCAGCTTCAATGATGTCATCTTCAGAAACCACAGCATAACCGGCAACCCGAATTCCATCAATAACTTGGCTGCTTCCATCAGTAAATAGAGTCCATGCTCCCTGCCAGGGTTGATCCCTCAAGTCTGGTCTGCTGGAATGTATTGTAGTCATGACCTCTTCACAGTCATGGGCAACAGGTTCAGGTGCCGGCATAAGAGTGGCCGGGTTCAAGTTTTTACTGTCTTGTATTTGAATTTCAGGTGTTTCACACAGTAAGGCTTGGTATTTTACAAGACGTGAGTTGGTCATCCATTTTGGTCCATGCGTTTCTAGAAGTCCTTGAATAGTGTGGGGAGTTGTTACGTTTAGAATTTGACCAAAAGTTAATTTGACAGCCTCTGGGATTAGTAAGCACGCAGCCGCAATGCTTCGAAGACAACCTGGCCATCCTTTTGCAACATTGTCCATTCCTTTTGACAGATATGCAACAGGTCGTTCCCACGAGCCTAGAGATTGAGTCAATACCCCAATGGCCATTCCCTTTTTCTCATCGACGAATAGATGGAATGGTTTCATTACATCTGGCAATCCTAGGGCAGGAGGTTCAATCAGGGCATCCTTCAGTTGTTGTAAACTTGTCAATTCATGGGTTTCCCATTGAAAAGGCTGAGATTCTGCCTCCTTTCCCCGCAGCTTGTCGTACAGGGACTGGGCAATAACAGCATAGTTAGCAATCCACAGCCTGCAATATCCAGCAGCTCCAAGGAACACTCGGAGCTCTTTCTTGCAAGTGGGTACAGGTTGACCTCGTATTGAACTGGTACGGGATATTCCAAGACAACGGGTACCTTCCCGGATTTGGAAACCCAAGTATTCTACTTCCAATTCACAGATTTGCGCCTTCTTTTTACTTGCACGGTATCCTTTTGAGTACAACGTCTTTAGCAGGTGGAGAGTGGCTACTGCACATGTGTTTCACGAAACAACAGAAGGTCATCCACATACTGTATTACTGGCCCATACGTGACTTGGTACATCTTCAAGTCTTTTGCCAGTTGCTCACCGAACAGCATAGGTGAGTGCTTGAACCCTTGCGGCAAGCGAGTCCATGTGTACTGCTGCTTGATTCCAGTTTGTGCATTTTCCCATGTGAAGGCAAAGATCTTCTGGCATTCTTCTGCTACTGGAACGGAGAAGAAAGCATCTTTGAGATCAATAACACTGTACCACTTGGATGCAGGGGAAACTTGAGCCAAGATTGAGTATGGATTTGGTACGAGGGCTACTAGATCTGCTGCTTGATTATTCACTTTCCGTAGATCCTGTACGGGTCGGTAATCAGTATAACCAGGTTTCTTTACGGGCAACAAAGGGGTGTTCCAAGCAGATCGGATTCGTCGGAGATGCCCAAGTCGTACAGTCTCTGCAGATGTATCTGGATTCCTTGCCTGGCCATATATGGAATGGGGTATTGAGGTTGATTAATCACCTGTGCATTCTGTTTCATTTCGATCCAAACAGGGGTAGCCTCGATGGCTATTCCCCCTGGATTCTGCTCGGACCATACTTTAGGCACGCTATCCATTAGCAGTCTTCGTTGTTCGTTGAGAGGGGTGTTCACTTCGTATCGATGCGGAGTGATCTGTTCAAGGACGGGGAGATGTAGTCTCCATTCCTCTTGGAGTGGACAAATGAGAGAGACAGGATTATCGGCAAAGGATGCCTTAATTTCACCGGTGGGCTCGAATTGCAAAGTAGCCCTTAATTTACACAGGAGGTCTCTCCTATGAGTGGTACTGGGCACCCTGGCACGTAAAGGAATTGATGGGACACTAATTGTCCTCCTACTGTAACCTGCCGTTTCTGGAGGAAGGGAGCGCTTAGTGGCTTTCCTGAAGCCCCGACTATAGAGATATTTTTCGAAGTAGGCGTGGTGATGGCTGTGGTCATTACAGATCTTTGTGCCCCCGTATCCAAAGGTCCTTTGAATGTTTCAGCCCCTACTTTTATTTCCACCAAAGGGTCTATGGGAAGGGTTCCCCTATCTAGTCATGCTTCACTATCTTCGCCGGAAGTTTCACCTACAGTCATCTGCCATTCCGTTTCCTTAGATTTGGACGGAGTATATCCTTCCTGCTTTGCTTGCAGGGACTCCGGACACTCAGACTTCCAATGTCCTTCTTGTTTACAATATGCGCATTGATTGGTTCCCAATGGCATTCTTCCACCTCTAAACGATCCTCCTCTATTTGCTTGTCCTCTTGGCAGCCCTCTAGAGGGCGATCTGCCTCTTCCTCGGGGTCCGGGATACCCGTGATACTGCCTGGACGGGTTCCCGAAATTAGTTTCTTCCAACGCTGCGGCTAACAAACTGACACTTTCTCTTAACTTTCTAGTTTCTTTCTTTTCCTTCCTGTCTCCATCCGGTTCTCGGTTTACATAGACTTTATCAGCCATTGCTTTTAATTGGCTGATATTCATTCCCTCGAACCCTTCCTGCTTTTGCAACTTCCGGCGAATGTCTGGGCAGGACTGCCCAACGAAGCTCATCACTATGATGGATTGATGTTTGGGGTCTTCAGGATCAAATGGGCTGTATTGGCGGTACGCATCCATCAATCGCTCCAAAAAGTTTCCGGGGGACTCGTCTCTCTTCTGCACCACGTCTTGGATTTTTCCCATGTTTACAACTTTCTGCTTTCCTTTCTTTAAAGCTTCAAGAAACGCGGTCTGATAGGCGGTAATGCGCTCCCGCCCTGCCGCGGTCTGAAAATCCCAGTTGGGATCTGCAGTCGGGGCTAAGTCTCTCGCTACGTCTTCGGGACGTCCATCTGACCCGGCTCCTAATCGAGCTGCCTCTTCCATGTTTAATTGTATCTGTCGGCGTTCTTCAGTGGTAAAAAGAATGGAGGCTAAATGCCGAATGTCAGCCCAGTTGGGATTATGGGCTGCAAAAATGCCCCGTAAAAAGTCTATCATCTGTTCTGGTTTTTCAGCATATGACGGCCCAAGCTGTTTCCAATTGAAAAGATCGCTGGATGTAAAAGGTATGTAGGTAAATAACTTTATTGTTTGCGAAGTGCGATGTTTGTTTTCTTCAGTCGGGACTACAGGAACTACAGTTGATGTCTCCCTGATTGGTAATTGCAAACTTGCTGCGGCTTGGGTTTTACTACGAGTTCCGTCTGCCACGGACGACTCGCTGCCGCCTTCTACCTTTGCGGTTGCCGCTTCGGGTTGCTCTTCATGAGCCGGTGCCATCCTAGGATCGGCTTGCGCATTGGAGGGAACTGGGGGACTGGGTGGCGTAGGATATGCCAGGGGACAACTAGGGGCATATGGTGGCGGCAAGATATTTTCAGCGTCGGGCAGTGCTGCGGGCGGCAGGGGTTTAATTTTTTTTTCTGGAGTCCGTGGATTCCCTTGTACTACAAATATGGCTGCCGCAGATGACGCATGCTCTGTAGGTTCCAATATGGCCGCCTTTCCCCTTCTCTTCCGGTTTGGGGACTTCCGGTCTCCCATTTTGCATACTTGAGTTACCATTACGAGGGCGGCTCCCTCTACTAGCTTCTTTGCCCACGACGGAGGATTTTCAATAACTGCTATCCAAGCGGTTATGTACGGTATATCCTCAGGGCAACCCGGATTCCCTTCTCGTATAACTATATTCTGGACCCTTGTGGCCGTTTGGAAATTGAAAGTTCCTACCGGAGGCCAATTTACACACAAACTGGGCCACCTATGGGTACATCGTTGAATCATTCCGGGTTTTGTACATTTATGTCTATCGAACACTTCCCTATAGTGTTCCGTCATGACTTTTAATGGAGTCGAACCGCCCCCTCCCATTAGGATAGAATTCACAGACAAAGGAGGGAAGGGAAGACGGATAGGTAAGGGGTCCGTATCCGTCAGACACAAAGGGTCACAATTGCCCCGACTAGAACGCGGTCGCCCGGTCTAGAACTGCGAGGCCATTCACTCTCTTTCACACAACAAGAAACCTATTCCCACTATCGTATACTTCACTTATAATTTTTCCTTATCATGCGCGTGGTCTTCGGAACGTAATTCCTACTAACACACTGCGTGGGGTGTGATCAAGGCCCCCTCGGTCCGCCGGGGATGGACCGGTTATTTTTCTTATCTATTCTTCACTTATTCCCTTGTTTCCATGATACTCGCCTGCAGGGGTCTTCCGATCGTCACGAAAGCCTTCTTCCCGGATCATCAACCCAGAGATCTCAGCAGAATTTCTGTGGAACGATCCCCTCAGAAACCTGATCGCTGAACTCAGCGGTGGCCACTCACCAGGTGTGTCTGGGGGACTACTCCGCCACCAAACTGCCGGACCTTCTGGAGAGCTAAAATAGCGTCTCCGGTACCTCCTGGCTGGCTCGCCAATGTAACCGTCTCTTTTTAGTCAGTAAGGAGGCCCAGACAACTGATCCGTAAAGATAGACTTTTATTGCCAGCAAGATGCAGCTAAGACAAAGGCTTAGTACAACTGCATGCCACGCCCCCTTAGGAGCAAACCTTTATACACTTTACAGTTCTTATCTTTCACACATGCGTTCTGGTTTTTGCTGAACAAACAATTTACAAACTGCTGAACAAGCAATAGCTAGCGTGGTCTCTAGTAGGTGTAGCTTATGATCAGACTATTGTTTCGTCATTTAATTGACGGGTTAGACATTTGCGGTGGCGTTCGTATTAATACAATACAAATTATGATTCCAAAATGGAGTTACGTTTCACTAAATGTTAGTGCGTGAATACGTCACTACGTATTAGGTTCCGTTTGCGTTGCAAATGTTAGTAAATCAAGATGGCTGTGCGTTTCACTGCAGGCATGAAGAGACGAGAGGCGTCTCAGGGGTGCAGTCTTCAGGGGTTCATGGAATCGAACTCCTTCAAGTTCAGAACCAGTACATGGGTATTACGCATTTTACGGAAACTTTCAACACTGCGACCCCTCGCATGGGCCTCTGGTCTTCCGTGATCCTACAGATACCAGAAAGGCTGCAAACATCTGCTCTTCCTGCGAAATTGCTTATTTGCGGTTTTGCCAATGGAGACCCAGAACACAAATACCTGCAGTACCTGAATGTAATTCATTTGAGCTACCAAGGAAAAAGCAGGAGCTATAAATATTGTTACACATTTGAAGGTTCTTCTCCCCTTCCTGTCCTTGAAGCTGTGGGGTCAGCGGCAGTGTGTAACAAAGGAGGATTCACATAGGAAGGGCCCAACACACTTTATTTTGTATACACAGTTTAACAATTGAAGTACAGCAGGCAGAGGCTGCTTACTTTCTGTTTCTTGGTCTCATAGGTCCCCAGACAAGTTGTTTTCATTCGCTATGCCATATTGCTGCAGCCCCCGAGGACGCTTGCTCAGTTCAGACAATAGTGGCTGTTCCACAGCACACTGGCAGGCACAGTCAAATATCACAGACACTTATCAGGCCGATACAGAAAAACACGCGGGACAGCTGGCGAGCACCCGCTCTCCCAGCACACGCACAGGCCACTCTCCTGCGCGCACGATTCAGAAGGGTGGCCTATGCAAATTAGGGCCCGCGCTAAAAGGAGGCACTAGGGACACTAGCGCCTCCTTTTTGACGGGAGCGGCGGCTGTCAGTGGGTTTGACAGCCGACGCTCAATTTTTCTGGTGTCGGTTCTCAAACCCGCTGACAGCCACGGGTTCGGAAAACGGACGCCAGCATAATTGAGCGTCCGTCTTCTGACCCGTGGGCCGATTTTTTTATTTTATTTTTTTAATGTTTACTTTTTTTTACTTTTGGGGCCTCTGACTTAGGCCCTATTAGTTATTCCCGCGTGATATAGAAAGTAAAATGTGCAGCCAAGCCGCACATTTTACTTTCAGAAATTAATGCCTGCCCAAAGTCTCTGCTTTTCTGTACACCCAAAGTCGGAGGGTGTACAGAAAAGCAGTTTTTTTCTGCTTTTCTGTACACTTTCCCGGTGCTGGCCGAAATTAACGCGAGACTTTGGGCAGGCATTAATTTCTGAAAGTAAAATGTGCGGCTTGGGCACATTTTACTTTCTGTATCACGCGGGAATAACTAATAGGGCCATCAACATGCATTTGCATGTTGCGGGCACTATTAGTTTCGGGGGGGGGGGGGGGTTGGACGCACGTTTTTGACGCGCTATTACTCCTTACTATATTACCCCTTACTGTATAAGGGGTAAAGCTAGCAGGTCGAAAACGCGTGTCCAAACCTGGGCTAACAGTGCGCTCCACCGGAGTACCCACATACAGGCCGATACATTACAGTGCGCTCTACCGGAGCTGCCCCTCCTGATGCTGTTACTGGCAGGGCTTCCCAGCTTTTTCACCAGGGTGCTCCCTACCCCAGCACAGGTTTCCCTTTCTAAGTGTAGGAACCTCTTTAAAGAGTCCCAGCCATCTTCCTATAAAGCTTCAGGCTATTCTGACTCCAACATTAATAGTTCCTAACCCTCTCTAAATATACAATAAACTAAAACTACAGCAACTTCATGACAACATTTAACAGTTTCATGTCTTTCTTGGCTAGCAGGGCTGGTGCAAGGGTATTGGGCGCTGCCGCCCCCCTGTCGCACCCCCTCCCTGGTCATGCCCCCCCCCCCCCCCCCACACCTGTTTCGGAGCCGACTGTGTGCTTCTCAGGACACGGAGCCGTAGGGGACGCCGAAGAGCAGCCACGTGGTGCCGCAAGCGGTGCCTATCCCGCTCGCGGCAAAGAGAAATAGAAACAGACGGCGTCGTAACAGGTGGGGGAGGGGGGGCACGACACTGTGTGCTTCTCTATTTCTGTTTGCCGTGAGCGGGATAGGCCCCCACTTGTGGCACCATGTGGCTGCTCTTCGATGCCCCCTACAGCTCAGTGCCCTAGGCAACCGCCGAAGTTCGCCTAATGGACGCGCCAGCCCTGCTCCTTAGCTTTCTCTCTGTGTCCTGAAATTCCCTGATGGCTCTCCCTCCTAGTAGGTCCTCCTTTCCTTCCATTGGCTGTCTCCCCTGTCCTGTATCTGCATACATTCAAAGGCAGGGAGCTAAATGGCAGACATTGGGGCCAATATAAGGGGTGCTAAAATTAGCACAGGTTTTTACTCCAGTTTTAGTTCACATTTTTCTGGCATAAGTTAACTGGTATGTAACGGGTTTTAAGTCCTAAAAAATGCACAATAAAAGAGGCAGAAAATCCTGCACTAAGATTAGCACAGGTGCCTGCAAATCCTATATTAAAGAAGGCATTAGCTTATTTCTCAGCAATGCAGGGAGTTGCATTAAAGGGCAGATAGTTTTAAAGCACATTTTCTCAACTCTGGAAATGTAACGCCTGGATCAGAGCAGGAATAAAACTTAACTCACGTTTCTGATTGCTATATTATACAATTGCTGTGTCCAGTATGGTAGTGTCTAGCCGCTTCTACCAAACTGAACACAGGAATATAATAACTTTGGCCACCAGGAATATGAGTTTACTCCACCATGGACTCAAAAGTTCAATTTCTGGTGCTCTCGGGGAGGGCATCTACATTTGAACAGTACTCTGGCACTTTGCATCCAACTTTGATGTACTGTTTAACTGTACAACCAGAGGCCACCTCTTCCGTTTCCGAGAACAAGTTTGCAGACAGACAACAGGAACTAGAGCTCCCCAGGGAGCTTACACTTTATTCATCTAGCTGTAAGTGCCCACTTCAAAGAGAAAATTATTGCATCCAAGGCCCTTTTGGCAGAGAATGGCAAGTAAAATCAAAGCATGAGCTCTCTTGTGGGGGGCACCTGCAGCTGAACGGGATGCAATCTGTTATGGTTAAGTGTGTTTTGGTGGATCCTTGGGTGCTGTGGGAGATGACCACGCCCACGGGGAAGAGCCACAGCACTGGGCTAGACTCACAATGCACAAAACACAATTAGTTGTTTTATTAAACAGCTTGAAGACAGCCACCAGAGGTGGCAGTAGTGAGGCATTCTGGTAGTTGCAGTCTCAGGGACCTCGGCAGAGGGAGCCCTTCTTTCCTTGATGACGATAGGAGGTTCCGCAGCAGGTCTCCCAGCTAGGAGATACTGTGGATGAGATAGGCTGAGAGTTAGAGTACTCACTAGGTGTTTGCTGTTGGTATGCGATTCCACCAGGTATGTTGAAGGTACAGGCAGGGAGAGCAGGCCCTCGAGGAGTGAGTACCTGTTCCCTGTAAGGCACCTGAAATAAAGCAGAGGGCCCCCGAGGAGCGGGTACCCAAGTTAGCAGTTACCCCGAAGGACAGAGAGAGAGCTTCCAGCGGCAGAGTAGCGTAGTCAAGAACAAATTTCAGTCTTGCTAACTCAGGGCCTCATTTTCCAATATCGCACGGGTTACCAAAAAGGGATGTTACCTTATGCTAATAAGCATGTGTATCACAAATTGCGATAACAGCTATGCAACACACGGTTTCAAGAGAGAGAGAGAGAGAGAGGAAACTCACTCCACGATGAGATTTGGGCAATGTTCTCTCAACCTAGCTTGCCAGTCTCATGTTGAATGTGAAAGTGGCCCCCAATCCCCTACACTCATACCTAATATACCCGGATGGCGTGACGTCAGCATGAGGGGACGCCCTCGAGGTTCGCACCAAGGTTGGTATAAAGACATGTGTTGCACGCGCACCCTAGTAGGTACCTGGGAGGAGCAATGGGAGGCTGCATCATAGCCGTTCCGAGTATGCCGGAGAGGTCGGCTTGTAGGTGCTGTGGTAGCCATCTTTCCTAGGTAAACGGGAGGAGCCGTGAATAAGGTGAGGCAAACGGGGCAAAGCCGTCTAGCACCAACACAAACATCAGATGCACAGTACCAAAGTGCATACTGTTCACCTGAAGCTGCTCACTGAAGAGAGCTTATGCTTTGATTTTACTTGCCGTACCTTGCCAAGCCCAGGCATTGCATGTGATATTGGTGCTGTGCATCCCAATTTGTGGGCACATTCTTTAATTCAAGGCCATTTTGACAGTGAATGGCAAGTAAAATAAAAAAAATTAACTCTCTGGGGAGCACACCTACAGCTAGATAAACCATAGGCTGGGTGGGTACCAACAGCCGAATAGCATACACTTTAGCACTGTATGTGCATGTGCTGTCCCGCTATTCAGGAAAACAAAACCTGTGACTGCTACCTGCCTCAGACAATTTACATTGGAAATTTAACTTCTGGGTCTGAGGAGGAGTATACTCACATTTCTGGTGGAAAATGTTTATTGTTGAGCCCAGTATGGTACTCCATCTCAAACCCAGGGAGATTTACATTTCCAATATAAGCACGCTGAATGGGCACCAACAGCTAAACAGTTCTTAAAAGTTGAGATCCATCACATAGATAATGTTAAAGTGTTTCAATTTGGAATTTCTTCATTAGATTTTTGTCATAGGTGTAAGACTGAACGTGGTTCACTATCACACAAATTTCTGTTATGCCATTACCATAATGTCTTTTCCTTTTGGGATGATATTTTTTCTTTAATTCACAGAATTATAGGGACTCAGCCCTCAGTTGATGGTCGATTTATTTTCATGGACTCATCTTTATTCTCTTTGTCAGTATCAAGAGGATATTTGTAGTTTATTTTTATAGCTATGCTGGTAGCTTTTTTTCTTATTTTAAAATTTTGGATTCAACCATTATGGATGCACCTTATGGCAAACTGGATGCATATAGAGAGATTAAATGTGCTATTTATGCATCGCTCTTTACTCAAAGGGGTAGATTTTAAAAGAAGCGCATGCTACCCGGCGCGCGCAAGGGGGTGCACAATTATGCCCCTTGCGCGCCGAGCCACCTTCCCCTGTTCCCTTCCCTCTAACCTGACCTTCCCACCCTTTCCCCTAACCTTTACTCCCCCTAGCCCTACTCTAACCCCCCCCCAAATTTTTAATTTACCTTTTGCGCTTGCCTCTGGGCAGGCGTAAGTTGCGCACGCCGGCAGTCGAAGGCAAATGGCCGCTGTGTCTGGAGCCTCTGACTCCGCCCCTTTAGTAAAGCTCCAGGACTTACACAAGTCCTGGGAATTTACCCGCGTTGTTGGGCCTTTTGAAAGTAGGCCCGGCGCACATAACCCTTGCATCATGACCCTTAGCAAATACAAAATAAGTGATCACAACTTAGAAACAGAAATATGCAGACAAAAACTACAATGGCACTGGAAACAGAAATGCATTTCCTCTTATATGAAGATGGGCAGCAGTCATTCTTGTGGGGAGTGAGGGAGGGCTGTTATATTGCATAACACCCCCCACAAAAAAAAGCGACAAAGGCTTGGCAGTCCCAATATAGTGCAGTATTATGTTGGGGCCACTGAGCTGTCATCCATTTTCTTGTGGATAGAGGTGGGGGTGGGGGCAGGAGGGAAAGGAAACAAGAGGAGGGGAATGGGATCAAGGGAAGAAGGGAACCTGAAAGAGGATGGGGAAGGAGAAGAGAGAAGGGGGGGGGGAGGGGAGAACAGGGCAGAGGATGAAAGAGGATTGTGGATAAGAGTTGAAAGAGAGGCTGAAGGGAGGTGGGGTGCTGAAGGGGGAGAAGAGAGAGGAGGAAGGGGAAAGGGCTGGAACAGAAAGAAAGAGGAGGGGGCTTTGAGAAGAAGCCTGCCCCACAAAAAAAGTCTATGAAGGCTTGGCATCCCCAACATAATAAATCCTCACAAAAACCAGACCTCTCTGGCGAAGGTACAGAGAAGGGCAACCAAAATGATAAAGGGGATGGAACAGCTCCCCTATGAGGAAAGGCTAAAGAGGTTAGGGCTGTTCAGCTTGGAGAAGAGACGGCTGAGGGGGGATATGATAGAGGTCTTTAAGATCATGAGAGGTCTTGAACGAGTAGATGTGAATTGGTTATTTACACTTTCGAATAATAGAAGGACTAGGGGGCATTCCATGAAGTTAGCAAGTAGCACATTTAAGACTAATCGGAGAAAATTCTCTCACTCAACGCACATTAAAGCTCTGGAATTTGTTGCCAGAGGATGTGGTTAGTGCAGTTAGTGCAGCTGGGTTCAAAAAAGGTTTGGATAAGTTCTTGGAGGAGAAGTCCATTAACAGCTTTTAATCAAGTTTACTTAGAGAATAGCCACTGCTATTAATTGCATCAGTAGCATGGGATCTTCTTAGTGTTTGGGTAATTGCCAGGTTCTTGTAGCCTGGTTTGGCCTCTGTTGGAAACAGGATGCTGGGCTTGATGGACCCCTGGTCTGACCCAGCATGGTTATTTCTTATGTTCTTATGTACTTGTAGCCTGGATTTGCCCCTGTTGGGCTTGATGGACCCTTGGTCTGACCCAGTATGGCAATTTCTTATGTTCTTAATGGGGGTCCTTAACTTAATTGAAAAAATACTAGAGCATAGTGAGACAAAGTAGATACTCCAATATCTGCATGATTAATCATAGGAAATAAACCACCAGAGATCTAAAAATAGTCTATATGTTAGTAACAATTATGAGCATCTGAAAAAAATGAAAACTCTTGCTCCCCAGGATGTAAGAGCATAAGAACATCTGCACTTCCTTTCTTCCAGGATGTACATATTTAGGTTCTTCAACTTCTCCTCATAAGTCATTTGATGGAGGCCCCCCCCACCATTTTGTTCGTCTCCAACCTCTCTCGGTCCCTTTTGAGATACGGTCTCCAGAATTGAACACAGTGCTCCATGTGAAGCCTTACTAAGAACCTGAACAAGGGTATTATTACCTCCTTTTTCTTACTGGATATTCTTCTCTGTATGCAACCCAGCATTCTTCTGACTTTAGCTATCACCTTGTAACATTGTTTTGCCATTTTCAGATCGCTAGAGACTATCACCCCAAGGTCCCTCTCTTGGTCCGTGCACAACAGGCTTTCACCCTCCATCACATATAGCTCTTTTGGATTACCGCACCCCAGATGCAGACTCTGCACTTCTGGGCATTGACTCACAGCTGGCAAATCTTCGATTACTATTCAAGCTTCTCTCTCTGCTCCTTCTGGCGTGTCCACTCTGCTGCAAATCTTAGTTTCAGCCGCAAATAGGAACCACAGAGGACCGCATTTTTAAATTTTTCTTGAGCCCTTGGCTCACAGATTGACTTTACGTCACCTCTGGAGCTGGAGTTAAATTTGCTGAGGTAAATACTGTGCATTGGGCACCCAGTGATTTTCTGCCTCAGGGGATAATAGCTAATAGCCTTATCTACATGGAATTTATTTGTGATGGGTGATATCGACTATGCATTTTTTGGGGCAAATGTTTTGGATGCGCTAATCTCCTTATTGTACTGGCTGCTAATCTAGCGTGTCCAAAACGCATGACCAACCATGTGTAAATCTGTGCATTAGGCTGGGTGCACTTTATTGCATCGACCCCTACATCTTCCAGGTTCACTGTGATTTGGTTCGGTTCATCACCCTTGAAAACCTTGGCTATGCGCAGTCTGGTAGAAAGACACAACCATATGGACACAGAAATAGAATATCGTGGCCACCAGAAATCTGAGTTAATCTGAAAATACACTTAAGTGCATTAAACTAGGAGTACGGAGGAAAGCACTTGAAGTTGGTAGGAGTATGACCAAAATGGATTTGCATGCAAGACTGTGCCGAAGTTAGGATGCCCAGTGCTAATCTTGCATACAAGGCCATTTTGCCAAGTGAAATTAAAGGGTAAGCTCTCTGGAACAGGCAACTACAGCCATTTGAGATGCACAGCACGAAAGTGCATACTGTTCAGCGGTAGTTGCCTACTCTAGAGAGCTTACTATTTGATCTCGGCATGCCTTGTCCAAAAGGTCTTGTGCTCAGGTCAGGATGCCCAGTGCCAATCTCGCATACAAGGTCATTTTGGTCACACTTTCCAATTTCAAGCACTTACCTCCTTACTCCTGTCGTAATGCACTTTTATTAGTACAGAGTTTTCACTTTTACTCAGATTTAACAGGTAGATTTTTAAAGCGATGATCAAGCAAAAATGGCTCCATACACGCGTATGTGGGCCACGCACAAGCAACGCAAATTTTAAGAACCTGGGAAGTACTCGCATACATACCTGTGCAAGCGTTAAGAATAAGGTGGCAGAAAAGGGGCAGGGCCAAGACTTAAGTGCATAACCGTAATTTTGCAACGGCTGATCATGGCGTGTGTTGCCATGTTATCTGCGTAACTTTACCACTGGTCCTGATATATCTCCCACTATAAGAGGGGCACTTTCAACAGGGTGGGTTTTGGGGGGCGGTGTCACATTGGTCTGCCTAGGGCGCAAGGGTCTGTAGACATTGTAACGCCCCCCCCGCCCAAAACCCACCCTGAGTTGAAAGTACCCCCTTACAGTGGGAGATATATAGTGTCATATTGTGTCTCTCTTTCTTTCTCTCTCCCCCCCCCCCCCCCCCATGGACACTGTTGAGAGAGTGTTAAAATATGTTTGTAAAAGGCTGCAAATATACGCACAGCAGGGATATTTTAAATGATTCGCGTGTACTTGCGCGCATAATATAAAATTAAGTGTATCTTTGCTTGTGTGCCCAATACGCATGTTTATGGGTGCATGCGTGCTCTCTTTAAAATTTACCTGATAGTGCACATTTTTCATTTTGCACACAATTTTAACTCATGTTTGATTTGCATTCCATTAGCTTACTGCATCCCATGGGGGACCCCTATTTTTAACTACAATTTTAGCACAGGTTTATTACATTGACTCCTATAGAAGCTAGGGGCCTTACTCTGTGCTTGTTGCATGGGAGGAATGGAACAGCACAGCAATAGCAGCTGTTGCATATTGGCAGAGGCATATGTGCTATTGTCCAGGTTTACAGTATATATATATATAAATAAGTAAAAATGTAGTGGCCACCGCTGCTTATCTATCTACATTCCCTATCTCACGTGTGCCAATGCCAGCTTCTTATGGATAACACAAAAAGTTGAAAAATACCTTGCCTTGAAGGAGCAATTCACCGACCTGCCCTTGAGCTATGAGAGATTATGAATGAGCCTGAATTTGCCAGGCTCCCAAATGTGAGATAACCATAATTTGAAAGGGGTTGGGGGGGTTCTGTAAAGGGCCCCCCCCAACCCTGCTAAGGTCAATCTCCTATGAAATTTTCTTTTCAGCTATTGCTTTATGGTAAGCAAGAGACCTGAGCACTGCATACAGAACTTGTCTGTGAGAGGTTCCTCAGAGCATAGGATAATTTAAACTTGCATAAAGCCAGAAGCAATTTCTCTGGCTTGAGACCTATGTGGTGTTGCAACCGTCCCTTCCCGACGGCTTCACTACGCCTACCTTTCTTTCTTTGCACCTCGTCTCGCTATGAATGGACGCCTGGCTGCCGCGGCGTCTGCCTGCCGTCCTCTCCGGCATCCCCGGACCGGCTTGGGCGCTGCCTCCCGCCATGCTCCACTGGTACCTTAGGGTGTGCACGCTGCGCGGCCCTCACTCTTATTTCCTACTTGGTGCGAACCTCAGGGGCATCCCCCTGTGATAATGTCACGCTGCCCGGATATTTAAAGCCTACGATGTTTGCTAGCCTTTGTTAGCAAGGGGTAATCTACGGATGGTATTCGCTCTCCGTACCCAGCTACTCTGCCTCTCCAATCTTCCATTGGACTTTTAATGCTAATGGGGTACCCGCTCCTTGGGGGCCTCACTTGCTTTTCAGGTCGCTATCAGGAAACCAGTACTCGCTCCTCGAGGGCCCATGTTCCCTGACTCGCTGCCTGCTCCTACCTTCTCTTCTGCCTGGAGGGATTCGCTATCTTCAACACCAGTGAGTACTACCATCTTCACCTCAGAGCTGTTCCCTGGAACCAGGTACTCGCTCCTCTAGGGCCTGCCTCCATTCCAGCCCTAGTGCCATCTCCTACGTGGAGCTGCTGTGTGAGTACATTACCTTCAAGCCTCTCAGCTCTCAGGGATCAAGTACTCGCTCCTTGAGGGCCTGCTCTCCCTATCCTGGGGTTCTCCACACTGGGGCTTTGTGCATATTCCACTGTAATTCTCTCAGTTCTTTCCACTACAGCACTGCTACTGGAGGAGTCGCTGTTCCAGCGCCTGAGGGATACTAGCCCTGCCGGGCTACTTCTGCTGCTCACTACTGCCACCTCTAGTGGCTTCACCACGTTGTCTAATAAAAGACCAATCTCTGTGTTTGTGTGTCCTAAGCTGAGCCTGACCTGTGGCCCCTCACGGGACTTCCCCCCGTGGGTGTGGTCAGCTGCCACAGTGTCCAAGGGTCCACCCAAACCTCACTAATTATAACATGTGGGTTTCACGCAAGCCATGGTGTCATGGCTTCAATGCTCTGGGGATGGAGCTAGGCCCATTGGCGCTCTGGGATACATGAGGGACTTGATGCTGGCGATCTCATGGTGCCTGGCGCACAGATTGGCTGGGTGCCCTGCACTGAAATTTGCAGTTATATCCGAACTTACAGTGCACCCACACGCAGTTATCAGTGTTGAACTTCCTGCACATATCCTGCCTGAATGCGTTAAATGTTAGGGCCTTGTCCCTGGCATCACTATTGGGATAAGGTGACTTTTCAGTGCTATTTGACTTATGTGGGGTCATCTCATTGAGCCAAAGATCAAGTACTTGATGTCTCCAAGATATGGTGCTAACTTCGGTCATACTTCTCCTAAAATTGAAATCATAATTGAGCTAATCCCAGCCTCCAATAAGCTTATACACTTCCATTATAGCATCAAGATACCTAATCAGATAAGGTGCCTGTTCGAACTCCTTCTCGACTACGACACTCATGAAAATATGGCATGCCAAGACCCAGTTTTGAATTGTTTTTAAAACATTCATTTTTTAGTCTTTAGACTTTCCCATTGAGTCTTTGTCTTTTGCATCAGTACTCTCCCCATCCTGGTCCCTAATGAGTAGGGAGAAGATGTCAATAAATTCCTTCTTCCAAATTTTCTTTTTTTAGCTTACAGGATTCCGCACATGCAAGAGTATTAACCCCACACAAAACATCCTTCTTAGGACATCCCTCTTGGACTTGAGTTTTTATTACTTGCCATAGAGACTAGCCCTGGGTTTGATGGCCTCTTTTCAGACTGTAAGTCACCACTCCACACAATCCCAAGTGAACTGCCTTTGCTGGCCACACTCTTTTTCTTGAATAACTTTAAAACATTTTGCATAACAGTGGCCAAAGCCATTTTTTTGTCACTGTTATTGGACCCTGAACTAGAATCCGAAATGCTAAAGCACCAGGAGGAATTGTCAGCTGAGGCCTTACTTTGGTCAGACATACACTACTTGTGTTGCTGCTAGGGCCAGGCAATACTAAAGTCTACTGGCGGCCAAGCAGTGCTTAAGACCACAATGTGGCTGCCACTTTGCTCATGGTTTTAGCTCATACCCTGTCATAATCATTCTGTGCCATGTGTCTATTCTTGCCAATACAGCTCTGACATAAGGCTCTCCAGTTCATAGTGTTGTTTTGTTGTGGAGCATGTAGTTCAGCGAACTGTTGAGCTGGATCAGGCGATAATGCATTATGAGCTTCCATGATGCATCAGCTTGGTGACAATTGAACTGGGCTTGGTGGGCTCCTTCTTCTTTTAAATCTTCGTGCTCTTGTCATTGAAGGGCTGTGGTCTCTGATTGCTTCTTTGGGGACATAGCAACAATGCAGCTTTCGCTGTAGAAAAGATTGCCGAGAGAAGAGAATTTGTTATAAGGAGCTAGAACATGCTGATTGTGCACCGGGTATATTTTTTGCTACAAGAGCTGTTCTGCCTCGTCTGTTTGTGCCCAAGACCTGAACCCGATGGCAGGATGCTGGTTGCAATCAACCTAAAGGACAACCAAGAACCTGCCCCACTTCATTTGAGGCATGATGCTGACTTGCATGCCAAAAATGCATGTTAAGGTGAATGCCCAGCCACCTTAAAATGCACTATATTTTATCAATATAGTGTTTCAACAGATGCTATACCTAAGCCATCTGTTGGAAACGCTATATTGATGATATATTTTTCATCTGGCATGAAGGGGAAACTTTATTTCTGGAGTTTATACAATGGTTAAATTCTGTTTACCCTAATCTGAAATCTACAGCCCATTTTGACCCCCATGAGTGTTTCATTTCTTGATATCATAATTTCAAGGGAGCACATGAGAGTAAAGACTTGTTTGTATAAGAAGCCTACTGACAGGATCAACTGTCAGATGTTTGAAAGTTTTCATTTCCTACCATTTAAAACTTGGTATACCTATTAGTCAATTTCTGCGTTTGCAATCTATTTGTTCTGGCAGGCAAGATTTTCTCATCGCAGCTCAAGAATTGAGGAGTCGGTTTTTGGCAAGAGGATATCCACTGTATTGCCTTAAGAGTGGTTTTAAATGAACACGGTTTGCTCAGCAGGATTTAATGTTGAATTACTGAAAACCTGACCATGAGGGGGAATTTGTATGTGTATTACTGTATTCATCTCATACCTATGATGTGGTTTCTATTATTAAAAAATACTGGCACGTTTTATCTGTTCATGGAGTTTTCCTTGAGTGTCCACGCTTTGTTTTTATGTCTAACCGGCTAATTTTCGGGCAGCCCTATGGGCTATCCAGAGTTAGCCACATTGGTTAAATGACTAACTCCGAATATTGGAGTTAGCCACATAACTTATGTGACTAACTCTGGGCCACCATGAAAAGTCTCCCACCCATCCCCTTCTTATCTGGCTAAATTCTAGCTGGATGATTAGTTACCTGGCTAGAATATAGCCAGATATGAGCTAAATCTAGTGAAGTAAGCAATTTAAACAGATAACTATTATGTTATCCATCTAATGAAGATCAACCTCAATATTTATATTTATGTGAACTGTGGGTGGTGTCTTTTTATTATTGTTTAGTCTAGAAATTTCATCTCCTTTTTTGAGAATTGCTTGATTTTTAAGTTATTGAAGTAAACATTATTGCAGTTTGAGGTGTGAAAAACATAATAGATAATGCAACAGGTTTTTAACATGACAATTAGGATGCTTATTTTGTTTCACTTAAGTTTTATAAGTCAGAAAAAAAAATCATTAAACAAAATGTAATGCTGGGAGAAACAGATGTGTCTTGAAGGGAAGAATAGAACCAACCCATAAATAGGGCCAACGAATGGCAACGTTCACAGGTATAACACATGCTATATATATCAACAAATAATTCTCACTGTCACGTTTTTGTAAAATTTTGAATGTATTAATTGCCATTTCTTTTGCTTGTTATTTAGCTATTCTGAACTTGATGGCAAGATTTATGCAAACATAGATAGTGGACTCCATGATTGTGTAAATCAGCCCCTTACCTATTCTTGCATAGCTAAATAATACATGTGAAAATGTGCTAATTTCAATGTACAACCATTATTACCAGAAACTTAACTGCATCTCAGGAAGGTGTAGGTAAGTTTTGCTGTGATAATGGCCACCTTACTGAATTACATTTGTGTGCTGTTTAAGTTGAACTTCATTTGCCTGTTATTAACAGGGGCTATTATCATGTGTTAGTTAACATGCAATGAAGGCCCATTTTATTGTGCCTTAATTATATCAGCCTATATGGAAGAAAGTCACAGGGAGCTGAGGATGGGCAGAGCATGAGATTGGTAGGTTTCTTCCTTGGGAGGTACTGGGAAACAGTGTATGGAATTAAGGCTTTACCTTTGGTCATAGAGTGGATGTTCACAGTAGGCCTGCGCATTAGTTTAAAACAAAATAGAAAAATGAGACAAAAAGAGGTCAATTTGTTTCTTTTGTGGGGCCCCAAAACAAATTGTAGGGGCCCCATGAATTAAACAAATCCTATTCATTTCATTTGTTTTAAGTGGAATGATTTCTATAAGCCATTATAATCAATGGACTCATAGAAATCATAGGAAAACAACAGGTGCACGTGTACAGTTAGAGACTGATACAGTGTAGAGCAGGCAGTCAGCAGAGAAGGGGAGGATGAGCATGTTGACAAGGAGACAAGAAGAATGATGTACCACAGCGAAGCAATTTGCCAGTCTGCAGCCAGGGTACAGTGACGCTGTCATGCTGATCTTGAAGACTGAAAATGTAAGAGATTTGCTCTACATTGCTTCTCAAGACATTGTCTGTGTGAAAGCATAACTCTGAGTTCTCCCTTAATTTTTTTCTAAAGTTTTTTGCTGTGGCATATTTTACAGTCTCACTGTGCCAGCAGCAGTTACTCAGTCGCACAAGAGAGGAAAGCAGCGAGGCAGTGCTGCATCACAATATCTGTGTCTCATTGCAGACCTGTGTTGCTTCACTTGCAGTTGCTGTTCTGTTTTTCCTCTCTGGTGACTGAAGCCTTATGCACACTTGAGATTAGTCATTTACTCTCCATTTGCCTGGCAGCGGGCACAGTGTGGGTAGTGGGCATAAGTGAGCACTGAGGGCAGGGCAGAGAGTGCAGCATAACAGGCTGTGTTGTGAAGCCTGTCTGTGTCAGAGAAGTAGTGCAGAGCAGACAGTGTGACACTCAATGTAGCAGTTTCTCTGAGTTCTTCACACAGCTGTGCGGTACTGGCACTGTCAGTGAGCATTACAATACCAATGCAAAATAGTAAATCATTATTGTAATCTTCACATCCCCCAGTGACATAAAAACAATCAATTCATGGATAGGAAAAGGCAGAGCAGATAAAATAAATGTAAATGTGTCCAAAGTTGGTAAGTTTGGCACTGGCAATGCCAGGAAGAACCAAAAAGTAGTCCCAGTCTAGCAAACCAGGAAGAGATCACCCTTTGTGCTGCTTGGCCCTTTTATCAGTACCTGCCTTGGAGGTTTTCCTGTCACCTTTTCTTCTTTGTTCCTCCTTCATGCTGGCCTTAGGGTGCTAATGTCACTTTTGGTGCCAGTTTGCCATGTGAGGTGCCATAAAAGGTTCATTGCTCTGTGCTGGTAACCTCTTTTGGAGCCTTGAGGTGTTCTCCCCACACTTGATCTCTTCTTGGTTTGTTATACTGGGGGATTTTGTCCCCAAAACAAACATTTGAAAGAAGTAAAAAAAAAAGACACAGTTTTCATTATCAGAGCCCAAAATCTGTTCTATGGTTCTTCCTTTCCTCCAACAATCGCAGCCTGGTTCTCCCACTCTGTTGCATGTTTGATGAAACTGGGGTTGTTTAAAAAAAAAAAAAGCCTTCATTCAGAGGAAGAACTTCTGGTACAAGACAAAACATGCTCAAGAGAAACCATTTATTGAACTGACTCTTACTACTTTTAACCATAAAAGGTTAAAGTAGTAAGAGGGAACTCGTGCAAAACGAATAAATGAGGAAGTGCAACAGCCAGTGTTAAGGTACGGAATATGGGAAGGTGTTTTTTTGTCCAAAAAGTCCTCATTTGGAAGGAGAAAGGGTACTCAAGCATGACCATTTCAATGTTCTGACTGTGATAAAACTTAGAGTAGTGTCAGATATTTCATGCAAAAACCAGAAAACCAGGAAATGGAACAAGCTGAGGGCAGCTCAGTGATGTGGGAAATGGTCTCTAAATAAAGCAGCTCTTGCTACTTTCCAGGAAAACCACCCCACAATCATTAGAGAAACCTTGGTGATGTACTAAGTGTAATAATAATCTTCACATGTCGGCAAACCCATTCTACAAGAAAAGCTAAATTCCGCCCTGCATCTTGGGGGTCTTTGTGCTTCCATGCCCAGACCTTACACCTTGGAGCTCTCTTTGCCACTGTGTCTTGCTGTCTTACACCAGAGCTAACACCTTGCCAGTCTGAGGAGGCCGGGGGAGTTCTTTGGTGTTTTGGAGCCTTCCAGCCATTCTTTGTGCTGCTTGGCCCCTTTATCAGTGCCTGTCTTGGAGATTTTACTGCCACCTTTTCTGCTTTGTCCCCCTTCATGCTGCCATAGGATGCGCTAATGTCACTTTCAATGCCAGTTTGCCACATGAGATGCCATCAAACGTTTATGCACTGTTGCTGACGCCCTCTTTTGGAGCCTTGGGGTGTTCTTCCCTCTTTTTCTGCTTCTTTGTTCCTCTTACAGTGACTCGATGAAATCCTGCCAATGCCCTTTTGCCCTTTTACAGAGTTATAGGCTATTAATGCCAGTTTAAATGCCACTTTCCGGTCTCCTCGGTTTTTCTAGGTACCTTGGAGTACTTTCCCCTTCCTGCTGATTTCATACCACAAGTTTTAAGATAATTGATAACAAAACCCTTATTCTGAAGCCCAATATAGGCTAAAAAAATTACCTGTTATGCTTCCCTCATTGACTTTAATGGCAAACGAAAATGAATCGATCTAAAAAACAGGTTTTTTTTTCATTTTGAAACTAAAGAAATTAATTAGGGTCCCCATGAAACAAATTTTAAAATGAAATGATTTTTTTTCCCTGCTGCACATGGCTAGTTCACATTAAGTTTGAGCATGTGGAGTTTTCTCCCTTTTGATATGGTGTTTCCCCACATTATCATTATTTCTTCTGTTTATGTATTTTCTTTCTTTTTGGATAATGTATCATCTTTATAAACTGAAAACCAGCCCATTGCTAAAATAGGACCTGATGCATGAAAAAACATCTTCTCCATTTTAGGCCAGCTATACCATAGACATGAAATGGAAAATCCTTTATTACATCAGACCCATAGGTAGAACAATATTTATATATTTCCATATATGCTCTAACTGTAAAAGCTACTCAAAATTAACTTGCTAGTTAGTAAATAGAATTTACACCAAAATGTAGAACAGAGAAAATAATGATACATAAAAGTGCCAAGTCCTTCCAAACTACCCATTTTCCACCTTCTGCAATATACTAGACCAGGGTTTTTCAACATTGGTTCTTGAGGGCTGCCAAAAGGGCTGGTTTTTAGAGTAACCACAATATGCAAATTAACCCAGTTCTTGGCTGATGTGTACTCCCTTATATCTGATGAATATTCATCGTGGGCATCCTGAAAATCAGGCCTGTTGGTGACCTTTGAGGGCCAGAGATGACAACCCCTGCTCTGGATCATAGCTTCACAAACTCAGTCCTCAGGCACATCAAGCAGGTCTGTTTTTCAGGATATCCTCAATCAATATTGATGAGTTTTATTCTCATTTCCTCAGGACTAAAATTCTCTTTTCAATTCCAGTGTCATTTTCCCCCCTCCCCTTCCATTGAGAGGCTTTGTTTCATATGTTTTCCACTCTTTTAGTGAAGACATAGTTTCCATATTAGTTCCCCAAGAACCTGAAAGAGACTCAGACTCATGATATACTGCGCATTCTCCTGAAATATAAAGTCTTCTAACCATTAGACTCTACCTCCTCCCATTTTTCATTTGATTTTAGAAGTATGCTTATATCTTCGTTTGCTTTTTAAATTATTGTCTGCTGCAAAAAGGGCTGTTATAGTATTCATTCACTAGATGCCATCGTCTTTGGTTGAAAGGAGCATCATATCAACACTAGTTCACCCACCTCTGCCTGCTAACTAAAAGAAAATTACATCTTCTTTGCACTCTTTATTTATGTTTTATTAATTATAATAATATTTTTAAAGTGCTCACAATAAGAAATAATACCATCCCTGTATTAATTAAAAATGTATTTCTAAGTTGTCAATTATGAAATCCTTTAGGCTGAATTCTTGCGATTTATCAGAACTCAAATTAATTCATGCAAACACACAGTCCAGTCGATCCATATTGAATATGACGTCAATAATGACATCACATACACAGCTTGAGCCAGTCAGATTACATTCCTTTTAATGCTTTGATGTGTCATGAAGATCAGAAGATACATAAAACCAAATAAAATATTGTAATTTGACAACTTGAGTATTCCTACTAGACTTTTGAAACAGTGTACAGCACATGATGGACGCCATTGTCTTTTAAAGCTTGCATGTAGATCCTCTAATATTTTTTTTTAATGCAGTTCTCTTCTGATTTTATTATTCAACAGTCCCACGGGCTTCTTCAGAAAAGTGACATAAATGAAATGGCACAGAATGACTCGTTGCTCTCAACTATCCGGGCAGAGGTCAAGGCAAACTGCTTCGTGTAGTCCTAAAGGGTTGTGTTAAGCTTTAAATATAGCTTTGTTATTACTGGATTTGTCCGGGGGTAAACTTATTTATATGTTTGTGTGAAAAGTGAAATATCAGGTATACAATGTATACTTACATATTTTCTCCTTTGCGTTTTCTTGGCTCTTCCTTCTGTTTGTAGATGAAAAGCTACTTTTCTTCCAAAATTTACTTTTTTATATGCCCAATCTTTTCTATGGTTACAAACAAGGAACTAAATATCAACAAAATTAAATTACATTAGAACAAACAGGTTTAGATTTCATGTAAAATAAATTTCAAACCATCGTGTATGCCAGTATCGTTCCATAGAAAGAACATAGATTCTACTCTCTTTTCCATCAGCGATAATGTGATCATGAATAAATCACTCATGTTGCCAGTACTCAGATTTACAGCCATACTCAACAAAATACACTTGGTTGCTTAAGCAGACTTAAAGGTACTTAAGGTTTTAAGTGGCCAACCAAATACCTTTCAGTTATTTTTGTAGATCAGGTCCTTACATGGACTATCTTTCTGCAAAGATAGGCATAATTTTTTTTTAAATAGTATATATAACATTATACCAGTAATTGATACCTTTTTAAAATATTGCATTGCTCAGAAAGTTTGTAGTTTTGGAATCCATTATTTTTTTTAAAAGTACTAAATGTGGGATCAAGATTGTCCTATAATGTAACTATTATGCTAATAAACATTGAATCCAATAATATTCTCATTTTCATAGAAATTTAATTAGTTGGAGGCCAAACAGTATTTCAAACATATAAAGTCTATGGAAAAATGTATATTGTACCTATTATCATCTATCAAATGACAGAAAGTAAAACAAAATAATTAAAGTAATTTTCGGTTTGCAGTCATCATTAAGTAAATAATTCAATGTATTATCTGGTGCTGCTTCTTGAATACAGTTTTCTCCTTGACCAGGCCTTCTTAAAACCTTTCCTATTGACCTCCATGACCATAAATGCAATAAATATATACTGTATGTGATACATTTGTATGTGCTAGGGCTCCAGTGTATGCAAATTTATCCCATGCATATTCATTGTGGATATCTTGAAAACTCAACAGGCTGTGGGATCACCAGGAGAGGTTTGGGAAACCTTATGCCAGACCTACTACAACACTTTGTATTTAACAATGCAGAAAGAAAGGTATGGACACCGTCGGAGGCAGAGCAGAGTGTTCTTCTTTATGTGTACAGAATAACCAAGGTTCCTGGTCTCCTGCAGCAGCTCAAAAATAGTTTGTGCAGTGAGACTTAGTAAGTTCTTCACACCTTCTGAGATTCCATAGTAATTCCTTGTAACATTTGGATGAAGTTGCATACAATTTAAATTTCTCAGTGTGCAAAAAAAGGGCCAAGTTTTACTGTAATAAATCATTACCTATTAAAAATAATTTCCTTAGAAAGAGAAATAACTTTCCAACCCTTGTTTCTTCATTTCTCCATTTCAGTTGTCTTTACTTTTCATTTCTTCTGATTTCTCCCATTTCCTCTCTTTTTCTTTCTTTCCTATCTCTCCGCTTGTGCCGCTTTTTCACCATAGCCTGTCTCCCCCCCCTCCCCCCCCACAGGTACTTCTACTCTGCCACTCTTCCCCAGTCTGTCTAGTTTTCTTCCGCCTTTCCTGTTTGCTCCTCCCGTTGTCTTCCTTCTCTCCCACCCTTCCCTCTCTCCATCATTACTCCCTTCCCTCCTCTTTCCCCTAACTTCTTCCTTTTCCCCAGCTTTGCCTTGCTACCTCCCAATTTCTCTCCTTCCTTCCCTTTCATTTCTCCCTTCCTCCCAAGCTTCCCACCTTCACCTCTCTCCAGTTTGTTTCAAGGTTGCCACTGCTGCCTGCCTCCTAGCACCAGCTGGCCTCAACAGCAGCAATAGCCCAGAGTGACCTGAAAGAGATGGGGTAGCCTTGCCCACAACCAACAGCATCAGGAGAGAAGCAAAGCACCCAGACTGAACCAGCAATAGCAGGGGAGGAGGGAGGCAGGTAGAGTGCTCAGCCAAAACCTACAGTGCCGAGAGAGAGAGAAAGAGAGAGAGAGGAATGTGGGGGGGACTTATGATATCAGCATTAGGTCACTGGGCATTTTCCCATGTTTCTACAGCCTGAACTACATTCTGCAGCAAAAAAGGGCAGATTATGCGGCTGCAGAATCACAGGAAACTAGGTGCCCTGATTATAACTAAGAAAGAATTAGTGTCTCCACTGATTTGTATACATTATTTTCATAGAGGATTATATCAGTTGTGCACTTTCCTGAAAGAATTTCAGATACGGCAGACAGTAATATGGTAGACTTCAGTTCATTGTCTAGAAAATTAGAGGCAGATTAAATGTGATTATTTGACTTTGCAAAACTGTACACAGAAAATACAGGCCAAAACATGGTATATAAAAGTTGACTGTCACTTAGTAAGATTCACTGAAAAATTCTACAAATCAAGACTGAAATAAATATAGGGAACTAACCAATATTGTAGAACTAGGGTCTGGAATAGTGAAACAAATGTTTAAAAAGCATTTAAGCACAGTGTAAGAGATCTGTAGTAATAATGAGGATAAATGTACTTATACAGCAACTAATGACCAGAATGACAATTTCATTTTGAGTTAATGACCAGATACCGTTCTAACGAAATTAATTAATAATTCTGCCATAGTTACCCTGTCAATATCTGAGCTATGAGTTATTGTTTGTTTTTTCCCTGTATAAGGGTTAATGGAGATTTCTTTCTTACATGTTTAACAAATCTATTCTATCTGCCTACTATTTGGTCAAGTGTAGCATGAATCTAAATGGAATCTATTGTTACATTAGACAGTTTCATAACAAAAATTATTTTGCTACAAAAGAATAAATTATTTCCTTCTGGAGACAAAGAGCCAAACAATGAAGTTATCATTTATATTGGGGATTTCATACAGTTTACATTTGGAATATGAACACATATATGATGAATGCAATCTGGGATATTCATGGGGACATATTTTTTGCAAGATTCTGAAGTCTGCAAAAAATCATGAGAATAATGTCTGCAAGATGGAGATTTGTATTCTTTCAGCCAGCCTGAAGTAATAGTTTCCAAGGGGAAAGAGAAGGAAGCCATTTCTTCTTTTTGAACTGGTTTGAGTAAAATAAGGGAGAACGCCTGCTCCAGTGCCCATGTGGAATCATGGTAAAGCAACCACCATAAAATCAAAGGAAAAAAGAAATCAAAAGTGTGGAAGAATTTAAAGTGTGTGCAAGATAAAAGTATAGCATATAACTTATGCAGAATATATTTGTATGCATGGCCACTTGGCACACAATTGTCCATTCAAAAAAATAGTGTTTTTATTTATTTTAAAATGTAATAATAAGGGCATTGCTCTTATCAAAACAATTTTGGCAAGTTTGGTATAAAATATCAGTCTTCGTGCTTCACTTTCTGGTCATTAAATCTTGCCTACGCTCATATTTTATTGTAAAATTACAAGTGCATTAGCAAATGTTATGCAACCCTCTTCAAAAAAAAAAGCAATATATACAGCACAATAAGTTAAAAACCTATTCATTTAAAGCAACAAGTATAAGTATGAGATTTATAACTGAAGGCATGATACATGAGATGCTTTAAATAGAGGTTGCAATTTTGCAACGTAAGTCTGTACAAATCCTCCAGGCAACATGCTGTGAAGGAAGTACCTGTGCCCCCGTAAACTTGTTTTCCATATGTTTTCTTTTACTTTTAACTTTTTCCTCCCTCAATTAGGTACAAATATATGCAATTATTTTTCAATCTGAAAGCACCTTATTTCTCATCAGTTTGAATGCATGCATTGACATTTAATCTTTTCTTGTGCAAATTCTAAAATTCTCTGTAGCTAAGAAAAATTTAAAATCTGTCTACAATAATAAGTGAAAGGATAAAAAATGTCAGAGTTTGCAGAACACTGACTCCTAATAGAGCTTTCTTTATATTACTCACTGCTTTTGAGTCTTTTTTAATGTTAAAAATGTATTTCTGAGTTCTATAGTTAAACTGTACTTAAGCTAGTCAACTCTTCATGCCATGCAAAAATAACATTCTATGCACTTCTTTGAGGCTTCCCATGTTCAGTTTACAGGCATTATCAACCTTGGTGCTTTTAAGAAAAAAGTCTTTATTGCTTTTATAACTAGTCACATGCTGGTTTCATGTGTGGACAATAATCTGATTCACCAGGATCTGAATGAATATCTGGAATAAATAAATGGATTTCACAATTTATATCTTTCCTGATTGTCATTTTTTACTTCACCCACTGCAACATAAATGTCTTGAGTGCAATTGTGACCCATGTTTTTAGGTGAAGAGCAGATAACTCTGGTCTCTTCTGTTAATTGGCCATCACTGTGCGTATCTCCAAAACAGTTTGCCTTGGTGTCTTGCTGATTTTCATGTTTTGCACCATGAATCTCCAAGAACTCTTCATCTTCCTCTGTATCTATTTCAGTGAAACTTGATCTCTCTTTTGAAGAGAAAGTAAAACGATTTTGTTTGGGATAAAGAGAATGAAAGTTTGACCCCTGGTAAGCACTTGTTGTGTCAGTATCTAACCTTTCTCCCAGGGGTGAATTTTCTTCTAAATGAATAGTGCTAAGATGAGTCATAGATGTGGCAAAGTCCGAAGTTGCTACTGGCAGTGGCGTAGCAATACTTGGTGGAGTCTGTGGTATACCCATTCTGTTTTCCATAAAATTAACTTTCAAAAATCTGGATTTTAACGGATTGTTTCCCCTAAAAGAACTTTTTGGACTTTCTGATACATTGTCAGACTGCAAAGAACCATGGACAATAGTTTGTGAGTTGTTGGTGTTAATATTCTCATCAGTATCAGTCGGGATATATTCAAAAATTAAATTTTTGGGGCTGAAATTTGAATCTGTAGAAAGTGGTGAAAATGGAGAACTCTTAGTTCCTTGACTGTCTTCTACCGTTACAGAAGGAAGGGAAAATCGCATTTGGAGATTGCTACCAAGGTACGGTGGAACAGGAGATTTTTCTGTTTCTGTAAAATCAGTTGCACAACTGGCAAAACTATCAATACTAGATATACTTCTGATATCTGTTACTACATTGCTCGCAACAACTGATAACTGATTTTTCTGAGAGGAAACTTCTTCCATTTCTATCTCTTCCTTATATGCAGGTGAACTGATAGACTGATTCTGATAATCAGCTTCAATATTAGCCTGAGACTGAGTAATTTCATTGTATAATTCTTCCAGTTTCTGAGCATTCAGATGTTGTGGGCTGGAAGATGGATTGTTCAACTGCTCTTGAGAGTCATGTTGACTGACTTCTTGATATTTGTTATCAAATGATTTGTTGGAACTTGTGTCAGACATTGTTCTTCTGGCCCATTTCCATCGACTTGGGGATAGATGGTTATCACTAAGTTTATCCTTCTTGTTGGTTCCATCTACAGGCTTATCCACCACTATATCAATCAGTTCCATACTGCGAGCAAATGCATCTTTTAAATTCATTGAGACAATACTTCCATTTCTTTTAGCTCTCTCAAGAGCTTCTCTTCGTTTAATTGCTTTTTCTTGCCTCTTCTGCTCTTTGTAGAATTCAGAGAAATTGTTCACAATAATTGGTATGGGCAGTGCAATCACTAGCACTCCAGCAATACAACATAATCCTCCAACTATTTTACCCAATAGTGTTTTAGGGTAAATATCGCCATAACCTACAGTAGTCATAGTTATGGTTGCCCACCAAAAAGATGCAGGAATACTGGTAAATTTTGTAGCATCTTCATCTTTTTCAGCAAAAAAAACCAGACTGGAAAATATCATTATTCCCATTGCTAAAAATAATATCAATAAACCCAATTCATTGTAACTCCTTCTCAGAGTAAATCCCAGTGATTGAAGACCAGTAGAATGTCTTGCAAGTTTAAGAATCCTCAGTATCCTCATTATACGAAATATCTGAACCACACGTCTGACATTTTGAAACTGCAGCACACTCTTGTTGGACTCTGTGAGAAAAATGGTGACATAATAAGGCAAAATGGCCAATAAATCAATAATATTTAAGGGACCTTTAAAAAACTTCCACTTATTGGGTGATGACAAGAAACGCAAAAGGTATTCCATAGTAAACCAAGCAATGCAAACGGCTTCCACATGTGCTAGCTGTGGATTGTCATTTGGCTGTCCAAACTCATCTATTTCTTGAAGTTCAGGTAGTGTGTTTAGGGACAAAGCAATGGTTGACAGTACGATGAACAGGATAGATATAATGGCCAGAATCTGAAAAACAAACAAACAAAAAGCCAGGTTAGCAAGATGTCTCAAATGGCTGTAGTTACTTTAATCAGTGATTTGCAAATGCTTTTCTGTATTTTTAATAGGCGTATTGGAATTGAACTGCAAGAAGAAAGACATTCTTAACACTAAGAGGATCATTTTCAAAGCCATTTATGCACATAAAACCAGATTTATGCACACAAATGGCAGTTCTAAAATCGTCTTGGGCTTTGTGCATGTAAAAGTGTGCAAAAAGTGCATAAATTTACACGCATAGGTTACAACCTGCTGAAGAGGAGGTATTACTTCACCGCATGTGAATGTGTGCGCATACTCAGCCAATCACCAGAGTAAGCGCACCCACAGACTTGACTGCTATGCAGGCTATTTGAAAATGACCCTCCCCACTGCAAGGTTAGGTCTGCATATTAAGGTATATTATGATTATTAGTAATTATTATAGAAAATGGCAAGTATATTAATGCAGTATTCATTTACATGGAATGATATTGTTCATATATTAAACAGATTTATAGTAATAGCAATATAAATATACAATATTATTATTATTTTATACAATAATGAGAAAGTGAATGTTGATGGGCACGATACATCTACATTCATTATTAATTTTTGGGAAAATGGCTAAAAATCTTATTTGATTAGACATAAACAACAAGAAAGGAGAGACTACAGACATTTAGTTTATGTCATATACTTTTCTTTATTTGAATTCCTCACTGTGCAACTTTTTTTTTTTCAAGCAGCTACTACTGCTAAGCAAAATTGCTTACTTGTAATGGGTGATTTCTGAGGACCAAAATACTATCAAGGGGGTTAGGTCCATGTTCCATGTCCTGACTGTCAGTTGTTTATATTTTGTGACCACTTATGTTGGATGGATATAGCATTTAAAAAATGTTCCTGGAAGGAGCTGTACTTTGCACAAACTTTTGACATGCATCAGAATAACTATGATAGGCATGCTGATATGTTTTGTGCTGTGCATTTTCCTGTTTTTGTTTTGTCCTTTTTGATAATGAAATTGCATTTATTTTACAGTGCATGAACAATTGTCTTTCTGTCCCTCCCGACACAGCCTTCCTTGGCGAAACATGGTGTCCGCTTGGACCAAACGACCCTGACTTCTATGTTCAGGTGGCTTCCATGGCCAGGGGTCAGTGGCAGCTGCCCGGCTTCTATGGCCGGGGGGTTGTGCATGCGCCTCAGCAGAATTATGCGCTTAGCACTTGGTAGTGGGGGAGCGCTGGTCACTAAGAGTTAATTAGTAGTTAGGTTAATAAAGTTTTTACCAGGTTGTATTATCATACTAATGTCGCTTGTTGTTATATTTATTGCTTGTTACTGTAATTCATATGGGTTGCGGCCATTAATTTATCCATCCAATAAAACTGTTATCGAATGTTAAGCTGCGTGAGTCTTTGGAATAAATTAAGTTTCCGGGGGGAGGGAGGGGGCGGTCATGATAGAGGGAGGGTTTAGATGTAGCCTTTCCACTGCCCACATTGTGAAATTGCATTTATTTTACAATGCATGAACAAATGTCTTTCTGTCCCTCCGGACACAGCCTTCCTCGGCGAAACACGGTGTCCGTGTTGGGGACATTTTGAGTTGCTGATTTTAAATTTTCTTGAACCTCAGGAGTCTTTTTGAAATAAAAGTCTATGCATCTTCTGTACGATAAAAATAAATACTACTTTTGAAAACTGAAGGACTTGGAATTTTCTGCAGTCCTCCTTTTTCTGATTTCTAAGGACAAAAGCAATGAGGCATACGCATTGGTCATGTGAATCCATCTCTTGCTGGTGAGGAGATTATTTCCAAACCTTTCTAGAAATGAGTGGAGAATTTCTATGCAGCACCAGACCTTTTACTCAGTTTATCAGTTAGTTAAACTTACATAGAAAGATGTAGAGAACAGCACCCCAAGGAGCTGTGTGGCTTGTTGCACTGCTGCTATCAAAGACACTTAATACAGGAAAGCAATTTTGCTTTCTATGGGGCAGCTGAGCACACTGTTAACCTGCAGTCAGATGCAGGTAGAATATGCGCTAATCAATCCCCTCATGCAATAAAGGGATTAGCGCATTTTCAACGTGCATCCAAGGCAGAGTGAATCTAATAGCGCTCATCACATGTAAATGCATGTGAATGAGGCTATTAGGCATTCACTCCCGATGCAGATTAGCAACTAACATTGCCTTGGCCCTAACAAATGGATCTTGACATGTCCTCCTAATGCTAGCAAGAGACACAATCTTCTACTAAATTAGAGATAGCTGTCAGGCCCATGCTATTGGGATCAAAAGAAACACAAAGCTGAGTTGGCTTTCCAAGTGCTTTAGTATTTTTTGGTATTTACTTCATTTATTGTCCATGCACATATACTATTTGTTTTTACTGAACAGTGGTAGAAGTCTAATAAACTAAACTAAAGGAACATCTATTTTTTAATCCATTGAGTGAAGTGCAACCTGTCCTTTATGTGCTTAAGGTAGAGGAATGAATGCTTGAAGACAATTGACTGATTAAAATGCAAATCCCAACCACCTTAGGAGGAAGTTGTGAAATATCATCCTTTACAAATAAAACACAGGGCCTGATTTTAAAATGCAGTTGCACACTAAAAATTGGGTTTTGCCTGTGTAAATGCACTTGGTTTACTTCAATAAGGGCGAGCAGGAAAGATCAAAAGGGCTTCAATAAAAGAGCACCGTGAAGAACGGAGAACCTCATAACAGCAATGAGATTAAAGGCCCGTGCTAATAAAGGTGGTGATGAATATGGGCATCTCTAATGGTGAATAATGGCGAATTTGGAATAAGTTAACTAAGTATCGCTAGCATATCTTTGGGGTGCCCTTTGAAAAGGAAGGGGGAAAAAAATAAAGAAAAAAACTTGCTAATAAAGTCAAGTCACTTAAAAACACCTTACGACATAGCGCTTTCACCAAATACCTTACAGGCAAAGATCTAGTGAACAACACAAGAAACCAGTGCACATGGAATGATAAACCTACAATTAGCGCTCAAAAGCCGTAAAAAAAGTGAGTCAAGACTGGATTTAGAGAGAGAGAGCGAGAGACTGGTTGGTCATTCTGGAGGGAGGGTACAGCAGAAGAGACAGATGTGCCTTTATTTATTTATTTATGCAATTTCTATATACCGTTACCCAGAACACCGTTCTATCTTAACGGTTTACTTAATACAAAATTTTATATAAGCAGTTAGAAAGTAGAAATAAATACAATAAAAAATTCAATTACAAATAATAAGATAGTTAAAATTACTTAAAAACTTTACCTATGACTGGGACATGAACTAGGACAGAGAGGTAATGGGCGTTAGATGAGAGGAGGGATCGGAAACAGTAGCAAGAAGAAAGAAAGTCTGCTAACTAGGCAGGTGTCTTTCTGTGTGTAACAAATAACGTAATAATTAAAGAACAAGGCTTCCAAGATGTACTGGGGGAAAAGATATTTTACAAACGTGCCCAATATAAAGCAAGGTCAAGCAAGTAATTGGTGATTTGTCAGCAATTCAGCATTGTTTTTGCTTTTTTTGAAATCATATTTCCTAATCCAATTAAAAAAAAAATCAGTCATTTGCTTCTGAGTGCTGATGCTGTGTATAGGTATGATATTGATAATTTGATTTGGTAAAAGGGTCTCACAATCTATTTTGTTCTCTCATTAAATAGGGTGCCAGTACAATACTATTCTCACCCTATCTATCTTTCTTTATATTGTTGTTTTTGTTTTTTTCCTTTGGACTTTAAGAAGTCTCACTGATGCACTGGGGAAGTGGGGGCAGGGGAAAAGCTGTTTCCTGAATTCTGGCAGCACCAAACAGAAACAAAAAAAAAAAAATAGGGGTGGTGTTCTCTAAGGAGAGCTTTCCGGATGTGACAGGCAACTGTCCGATCAATGCTCACAGCCAGGCATCTGAAAATGTGAGTTGCTGCATCCTCATACGGCCCAAAATAAATAAAAGTTAATAAGAAACGTTGTTTGCAGAAAAAAAAAGTCTATTTCGCTACTCTGGCAAACTAGAAAGCTCCATCAGTCACAGCACGGTTTAGCTAGGAAGTTAAGCCTTGATCCTTTTTTGGCAAGGTGCCGGCTTTCAAATAATATCAGTATAATTGCCTGTTCCCTGTTGCAATAATTTGTCATTTTCACCATTAGAGGTACCCATATTCATCACCGCCTCTATTAGCACAGGCCTTTAATCTCATTGCCGTTATGAGGTTCGCCATTCTTCATCATTGCTTTTATTATGCCGCGCCTTTGCTCACAGCGCTCTTTTATTGAAGCCTTTTTGATCTTCGCCCTTTCCTGTTCGCCCTTATCGGAGGATACCAATGCATTTTACCTGTATAAGTGGGCTTTTGAAAAATGTTACAATATATCTCATTGAAATGTCCATAGGATATTCACGTGTAAGTGCACTTTACGCGTGTAAATGGCTTTTTTTTAAATCGCTATGATAGTATGTTAAATTTGCATGAGTAACTCCTTTTAAAATTCACTGTTAGTGTAGATAGCTAACTTATAGATGGATATACTAAGTTGTGATATGGCAAGATCATGAGTTAAACAGGAGGTAACGTGTGTTAAATGCAGTTTATTGCGCAATATTACCATATTGTGGCATTATGGCGCAATATCGCACAATATACCAGGATTTCCTCCCCCATGAAATAAACCTCTTTGCATGCATAAAATTTCCTAATGCATTCAAAGCAGTTTATGCTAGGCAATCCAATGCCAATAAAATAAAATGGTTGACTTTGAAAAATGTCCTCCCTGTTATTTTAATGCATTTGAGGGAGGTTTAGTTATTTTCCTGAGGGAACATCGGGCTGCTAACACGGGTCCCCAATGTTCCCATGAGAACGTGAAAGGGCCAAGGTGCCTAACGTCCCTCAAAGGTAAAAAAAAAGTCTGGTCTGGTTTTTGAGTGGTGGATAGATTTTAATGGTGGAGTTGTGTGTGTGTGGTTGCAATGTTTGGTGGGCTGATTAGAGTTGGATTTGTGTGGTGCGGTTTTGGTGATGTGATCGTGTTGTTTTGGTAGACGAGTGAGTTAATTGAGTGGTGGTTGTGTTGTGGACACAGTGACGCATTGTGGACTTATAGTCGGATTTGTGTGAAGTGGTTTTGATGATGTTGTTGTGCTTCTGTGGTTGACGAGTGGGTTAATTGAGCGATGGCTGTGTTGTGTGGTACGTAGTGACGTACTATGGGCAGATAGTATGTGGGTTTTTTTGGGTGTGCGCTTGCATGTTGGCTTGTGAATGGGTACGTTGTTGCACACTGTTGAGGTAGTTGAGTGTGGTTTGCTTTGATTGGATCTGCGTATTGCGTTCTATGGGGTGGTGCTTTGGGTGTGGTTGAATATGTGTTTATAATGCGCAATTATACGCCATTCGGTTACCTTCGCCGTGGTGTTCTGATTCGCTGTATTGAGAGTCGTACGTTGGTTGGAGCTGGCTGTCCTGCTGTACTGTGGTGTAGAGTTGGGAATTTTCAAATTGAATTTGATAATTGTAAAGGTAAGATTGGTATGTGATATTATTTTCCAGTCAACTTGAGCAGTGTGGAAATTTGTGAAGGAGGCATTATTCTTGTGTACTTTGTTTTGTAATAGGTACACGCGAATTGGATTGTGTAAAGGAAGATGGAATCAGTATGTTAAAATGTGTTTAGTACATTGAAAGTTTGTGAAAGGTTAGTGTAACCCTTGAAGTTCAATTTTCTTTGACTCCTTGTGTCTGAAACCTGCACTTTGATTCCCAACCCAGTATCAGAAATGAATCCACACGCTCTTTAGTGAGTAACAGTTTTATCTTTACTGGAATGAATGACTGAAATAAATCTGTTCACTTCCTAAGCATCTGCATTTGTCATATAAAAACATGTATATAGTACAAGAGGAAACTCAACTTTGTCATAAACTCATGTTAAGTATTTCAACCAGAGTCAGCATGTGATATAGCACCCGACCTTAAGCAGTCTCTGAACAAGCAAAGTCCCAGATTGTACCCTACTGTGTGTCCATTTGAATTTAGAGCTGAAGAGGGCGTCAGTACTGCTGCTTCAACTGCCAAATCCACAATACAGCAGCCTCTATCCGAAAGAAGAGCTTCAAATCCTGACAGGGCACAGTTCAACTACTCCCAAGTCGTCCACAGCAGGGTTCCAGAAAAGAGAACCTTAATCAGCACAGATAATATTTATTAGTTCAGAGCAGGGCAGGAACTCTGTTCAGGCTGAGCAGTGATCTGTTCGCACACGCTCAATACAATCAAATTTTGAATCTCCTTTCCCCCCCCTCAGCTCTTAAAGAGACAGCACTCTATTGTCAGTCTTTTCATGTCACAATGATGATTCAACATTTCTCTGCCCTAGTTCCTAGAGGTATGTTACATTAGCATATGTGATTTATATATAATTGTGATTAATGGTACTCGTTTGAAGAATTTTAAGAGTTTATTTTTATTTCAGGTTGAGGTACCATCTATGTGGTGAATAGCTGCTGCTCTTGTTAAATCTGTGGAGGAAGTGAGTTATGGATTGTATGGGGTTATCGTGATAATGTTGGGCGGGATTATCTGTTTAATGTTTCTTTTTAATTTTGTTTTCGTAAGAAACCAGTAGTTGATTTGCCTCGAAGTTGTGCATTGTACAAGAGGTTGGAAGGTAACACCGACTTCCTGTTGAGTTAGGAGTGATCCGGCCCCTGAAGAAGCTGTGGCGAAACAAGGTTCCTTGTTGGGATGTGGTGGAGCGTTCCTATATGAAGATGGGACGTGGTGAAGCGTTCCTATATGAAGATAGTTAAAAAAATTGTTGGGGCAGTGGAGTGCTTTTGTTTAGTTATTGGATAAGACTTTGTCTGATAAACTGTAAAGGGGTGAAAGTGACTGTAAAGATATATGATAAGAACTATTGAGGTTGTGTTAGACTAGTTTTATAACAAGGGGGTGGTGGTATACAATCAGTGAGGAATGAAGCACAAATATTTTGTGATGAATTAGATGAGTGGTATATTCTTCAAATTTGTGTGGCGGTTTTATTGGGTGGGGAGTGTTTGTGGTATGAATGTGTGTGTTTGGAATTAGGGATGTGAATCGTGTCCTCGATCGTCTTAACGATCGATTTCGGCTGGGAGGGGGAAGGAATCGTATTGTTGCCGTTTGGGGGGGTAAAATATCGTGAAAAATCGTGAAAAATCGAAAAATCGAAAAATCGCAAAACCGGCACATTAAAACCCCCTAAAACCCACCCCCGACCCTTTAAATTAAATCCCCCACCCTCCCGAACCCCCCCCAAATGACTTAAATAACCTGCGGGTCCAGCGGCGGTCCGGAACGGCAGCGGTCCGGAACGGGCTCCTGCTCCTGAATCTTGTTGTCTTCAGCCGGCGCCATTTTCCAAAATGGCGCCGAAAAATGGCGGCGGCCATAGACGAACACGATTGGACGGCAGGAGGTCCTTCCGGACCCCCGCTGGACTTTTGGCAAGTCTCGTGGGGGTCAGGAGGCCCCCCACAAGCTGGCCAAAAGTTCCTGGAGGTCCAGCGGGGGTCAGGGAGCGATTTCCCGCCGCGAATCGTTTTCGTACGGAAAATGGCGCCGGCAGGAGATCGACTGCAGGAGGTCGTTCAGCGAGGGTTCCAGCGCCTCGCTGAACAACCTCCTGCAGTCGATCTCCTGCCGGCGCCATTTTCCGTACGAAAACGATTCGCGGCGGGAAATCGCTCCCTGACCCCCGCTGGACCTCCAGGAACTTTTGGCCAGCTTGTGGGGGGCCTCCTGACCCCCACGAGACTTGCCAAAAGTCCAGCGGGGGTCCGGAAGGACCTCCTGCCGTCCAATCATGTTCGTCTATGGCCGCCGCCATTTTTCGGCGCCATTTTGGAAAATGGCGCCGGCTGAAGACAACAAGATTCAGGAGCAGGAGCCCGTTCCGGACCGCTGCCGTTCCGGACCGCCGCTGGACCCGCAGGTTATTTAAGTCATTGGGGGGGGGGGGTTCGGGAGGGTGGGGGATTTAATTTAAAGGGTCGGGGGTGGGTTTTAGGGGGTTTTAGTGTGCCGGCTCACGATTCTAACGATTTATAACGATAAATCGTTAGAATCTCTATTGTATTGTGTTCCATAACGGTTTAAGACGATATTAAAATTATCGGACGATAATTTTAATCGTCCTAAAACGATTCACATCCCTATTTGGAATGGGATATTTTAAGATGTTGATTGTCAATTGTTAATTAGTTGATGCTATGGTGAGGCAGTAAAATATATTATGTTGCACATGTTTTGTATTAATGGTGTACCAATAGTTGTGAGTTTGCATTTGTGCAATTAATTAATACATTTTTTAATGCATATTTGTAAATGTGTTATTGAAAAATGATGTAAACTGGTATTAATGAGATATATTAAAGTTTTCATAACTATGATATAAGATTCCCTATAGATTTGTGTGTTTAGTAAAAGATTAGGGGATCTGTATTCTCTCCTTTTGTGATTACCATATCGGAGTAGGGATTTATCCAGGATGTTTGATGATGGCTCCCAGGAATTCTCCTTGGGACCGAACCCCTCCCAGGAGATCAGGTACTCCCAATGTCTCTGGCTTCTTCTTACGTTCAGGATCTCCTTGATTTGAAAGACTGGGTCTTCCCCAGAAGCAACCTCCAGAGTCTTGCGTGGAGTAGTGTGGAAAGCGGAAAGCACCAGTGGCTTTAACAGAGACACATGGAAGGCGATATGCATCTGTAAGGAAGACGTAGATGATATGTTACGGGACCCAACCGCTCACTAATAGAGAATGGGCTGATGTATCTTGGAGCCAACCTCATAGAAGGGACCCGAAAGTGAATGTGTTGTGGGTGCTGAGCCACACCCGATCCCCTGGGTTGAATGAAGGAGCCAGCCGGTGATGCTTGTCCGATGCTTGATTAGCAGTCCTGCTTGAAGAGACATTTCTCCAATTTAGTGAATAAATGGTTGTCTCTCAGACACTGAAGGTGAACTTCAGCACGATGGGTACTCAGGTCTTTGGAGTAGATCAGGATGTTGTCAAGGTAGATGATCACACACTTGTTGAGCATGCCTCGAAACACTTCATTCATTAGGTTTTGGAAGACCGCTGGTGCGTTGCACAAGCCAAAAGACATCACTAGGTACTCATAGTGGCCATCACGCATATTAAAGGTGGTCTTCCATTCATCTCCAGGCTTGATTCAGACCAAATTTTGGTCTGATTCAGATCCAATTTTGTGAAGACCTTTGCTCCCTGAAGTTGATCCAGGAGCTCAGGGATGAGGGGGAGAGGATAGCGGTCCCGGAGAGTAATGGAGTTGAGGCCCCAGTAACCAATATAGGGCCTCAATGAGCCATCCTTTTTGGCTACAAAAAAGAATCCAGCGCCTGCTGGGGATGTGGATGGTCGGATGAAGCCCCAATCTAGGTTCTCCTTGATATATTGGGACATTGCCTGGGTTTCAGGAAAAGACAACAGGTATACCCGGCATCTGGGAGGAACTGTGTCAGGAAGAACATTGATTACACAGTCAAAAGGGCGGTGCTCGGGTAATGTCTCTGCTTTTTCCTTTGAAAAGACGTCTGTGTATTCGGCGTTCTGAGGTGGTAATGGCAGAGTAGTGGCAGCAAGCAGGAGCCGTGGTCAAGGCAGATCCTGATGGCAAGTGGAAAAGCACTCAGCCCCCCACGTGGCAATCTGGAGAGTCTTCCATTAGATGGTAGGAGAGTGCTTACGAGTTCATGGGACACCCAACACCACCAGGTGGACGGCCTTGTTGAGAATTGAGAAGGAGATCTCCTCCTCGTGGAGTACTCCAGTCCAGAGGATCCCAGGGGCTGTACAGGAAGAAACTCATCCAGGCATAGGATCCCCGTGAATAGAGGAGATTAGAAGTGGAGGTTTGCATGGAAGCACCGGAAATTGTAACTTCTTGACAAGTTCGGCTAGGATGAAATTTTCTCCAGCTCCGGAGTCGATAAAGGCCAGAGTTGTGAGGGATTCCCTGGAGAATTGGAGGGTTACTGGTACTGTACATTGGGAAGCAGGGTTGATACAGCCTAGGGTCATATCCGCCGAGACACCTAGACCCGAGAGTTTCCCGGACGCTCTGGACTTTGGGCTAATAGATGACCCTTTTTGCCACAATACAGAGTCCGAGAGTCCTGCGCCATTGCTTCTCTTCAAGCGTTAAATGGCATAAGAACATAAGAACATAAGAAAATGCCATACTGGGTCAGACCAAGGGTCCATCAAGCCCAGCACCCCGTCTCCAACAGTGGCCAATCCAGGCCATAAGAACCTGGCAAGTTCCCAAAAACCAAGTCCACTCCATGCAACCACTGCCAATGGCAGTGGCTACTCTCCAAGTGAACTTAATAGCAGGTAATGGACTTCTCCTCCAAGAACTTATCCAATCCTTTTTTAAACACAGCTATACTAACTGCACGAACCACATTCTCTGGCAACAAATTCCAGAGTTTAATTGTGCGTTGAGTAAAAAAGAACTTTCTCCGATTAGTTTTAAATGTGCCCCATGCTAACTTCATGGAGTGTCCCCTAGTCCTTCTACTATCTGAAAGAGTAAATAACCGATTCACATCTACCCGTTCTAGACCTCTCATGATTTTAAACACCTCTATCATATCCCCCCTCAGTCGTCTCTTCTCCAAGCTGAAAAGTCCTAACCTCTTTAGTCTTTCCTCATAGGGGAGTTGTTCCATTCCCCTTATCATTTTGGTAGCCCTTCTCTGTACCTTCTCCATCGCAATTATATCTTTTTTGAGATGCGGCGACCAGAATTGTACACAGTATTCAAGGTGCGGTCTCACCATGGAGCGATACAGAGGCATTATGACATTTTCCGTTTTATTCATCATTCCTTTTCTAATAATTCCCAACATTCTGTTTGCTTTTTTGACTGCCGCAGCACACTGAACCGACGATTTCAATGTGTTATCCACTATGACACCTAGATCTCTTTCTTGGGTTGTAGCACCTAATATGGAACCCAACATCGTGTAATTATAGCATGGGTTATTTTTCCCTATATGCATCACCTTGCACTTATCCACATTAAATTTCATCTGCCATTTGGATGCCCAATTTTCCAGTCTCACAAGGTCTTCCTGCAATTTATCACAATCTGCTTGTGATTTAACTACTCTGCAAAATTTTGTGTCATCTGCAAATTTGATTATCTCACTCGTCGTATTTCTTTCCAGATCATTTATAAATATATTGAACAGTAAGGGTCCCAATACAGATCCCTGAGGCACTCCACTGTCCACTCCCTTCCACTGAGAAAATTGCCCATTTAATCCTACTCTCTGTTTCCTGTCTTTTAGCCAGTTTGCAATCCACGAAAGGACATCACCACCTATCCCATGACTTTTTACTTTTCCTAGCAGCCTCTCATGAGGAACTTTGTCAAACGCCTTCTGAAAATCCAAGTATACTATATCTACCGGTTCACCTTTATCCACATGTTTATTAACTCCTTCAAAAAAGTGAAGCAGATTTGTGAGGCAAGACTTGCCCTGGGTAAAGCCATGCTGACTTTGTTCCATTAAACTATGTCTTTCTATATGTTCTGTGATTTTGATGTTTAGAACACTTTCCACTATTTTTCCTGGCACTGAAGTCAGGCTAACCGGTCTGTAGTTTCCCGGATCGCCCCTGGAGCCCTTTTTAAATATTGGGGTTACATTTGCTATCCTCCAGTCTTCAGGTACAATGGATGATTTTAATGATAAGTTACAAATTTTTACTAATAGGTCTGAAATTTCATTTTTTAGTTCCTTCAGAACTCTGGGGTGTATACCATCCGGTCCAGGTGATTTACTACTCTTCAGTTTGTCAATCAGGCCTACCACATCTTCTAGGTTCACCGTGATTTCATTCAGTCCATCTGAATCATTACCCATGAAAACCTTCTCCATTACGGGTACCTCCCCAACATCCTCTTCAGTAAACACCGAAGCAAAGAAATCATTTAATCTTTCCGCGATGGCCTTATCTTCTCTAAGTGCCCCTTTAACCCCTCGATCATCTAACGGTCCAACTGACTCCCTCACAGGCTTTCTGCTTCGGATATATTTAAAAAAGTTTTTACTGTGAGTTTTTGCCTCTACAGCCAACTTCTTTTCAAATTCTCTCTTAGCCTGTCTTATCAATGTCTTACATTTAACTTGCCAATGTTTATGCTTTATCCTATTTTCTTCTGTTGGATCCTTCTTCCAATTTTTGAATGAAGATCTTTTGGCTAAAATAGCTTCTTTCACCTCCCCTTTTAACCATGCCGGTAATCGTTTTGCCTTCTTTCCACCTTTCTTAATGTGTGGAATACATCTGGACTGTGCTTCTAGAATGGTATTTTTTAACAATGACCACGCCTCTTGGACATTTTTTACTTTTGTAGCTGCTCCTTTCAGTTTTTTTCTAACAATTTTTCTCATTTTATCAAAGTTTCCCTTTTGAAAGTTTAGCACGAGAGCCTTGGATTTGCACACTGTTCCTTTTCCAGTCATTAAATCAAATTTGATCATATTATGATCACTATTGCCAAGCGGCCCCACCACCGTTACCTCTCTCACCAAGTCCTGTGCTCCACTGAGAATTAGATCTAAAATTGCTCCCTCTCTCGTCGGTTCCTGAACCAATTGCTCCATAAAGCTATCATTTATTCCATCCAGGAACGTTATCTCTCTAGCGTGACCCGATGATACATTTACCCAGTCTATATTGGGGTAATTGAAGTCTCCCATTATTACTGCACTACCAATTTGGTTAGCTTCCCTAATTTCTCTTAGCATTTCACTGTCCATCTCACCATCTTGACCAGGTGGACGGTAGTATACCCCTATCACTGTAGTCTTCCCTGATACACAAGGGATTTCTACCCATAAAGATTCAATTTTGTATTTAGTCTCATGCAGGATGTTTATCCTGTTGGACTCTATGCCATCCCGGACATAAAGCGCCACACCTCCTCCCAACTGCTCCTCTCTGTCATTGCGATATAATTTGTACCCCGGTATAGCACTGTCCCATTGGTTATCCTCTTTCCACCATGTCTCTGAGATGCCAGTTAAGTCTATGTCATCATTTACTGCTATACATTCTAATTCTCCCATCTTACTTCTTAGACTTCTGGCATTAGCATACAAACATTTCAAAGTTTGTTTTTTGATTGTATTTTTATTCTGCTTTTTAATTGATAGGGATAAGTTAGAATTTTTTAGCTCAGGTGAGTTTTTAGTTACAGGCACTTGGACTACTTTTCTAATTATTGGAACCTCACTGTCGGGATGCCCTAATTCTAATGCATCATTAGTATCCTTTAAAGATACATCTCTCCGAACCATGCGCTGCTGAGCGACTGTCGGCTTTCCCCTTTGTTCTAGTTTAAAAGCTGCTCTATCTCCTTTTTAAAGGTTAGCGCCAGCAGTCTGGTTCCACCCTGGTTAAGGTGGAGCCCATCCCTTCGGAAGAGACTCCCCCTTCCCCAAAAGGTTCCCCAGTTCCTAACAAAACTGAATCCCTCTTCCTTGCACCATCGTCTCATCCACGCATTGAGACTCCGGAGCTCTGCCTGCCTCTGGTGACCTGCGCGTGGAACAGGGAGCATTTCAGAGAATGCTACCCTGGAGGTTCTGGATTTAAGCTTTCTACCTAAGAGCCTAAATTTGGCTTCCAGAACCTCCCTCCCACATTTTCCTATGTCGTTGGTGCCCACGTGTACCACGACAGCCGGCTCCTCCCCAGCACTGTCTAAAATCCTATCTAGGTGACGCGTGAGGTCCGCCACCTTCGCACCAGGTAGGCATGTTACCAGGCGATCCTCACGCCCACCCGCCACCCAGCTATCTACATTCCTAATAATCGAATCACCAACTATGACGGCCGACCTAACCCTTCCCTCCTGGGCAGTAGGCCTTGGGGAGATATCCTCAGTGCGAAAGGACAATGCATCACCTAGAGAGCAGGTCCTTGCCACAGGATCCTTTCCTGCTACATCTGGTTGGTGCGCTCCCATTATGAGACCTTCTTCCTCCAAGGCAGCACCAGGGCTGCCAGTCTGAAGTTGGGACTGGACTACTATGTCCCTGAAGGTCTCATCTATATACCTCTCTGTCTCCCTCAGCTCCTCCAGGTCTGCCACTCTAGCCTCCAGAGATCGGACTCGTTCTCTGAGAGCCAGGAGCTCTTTTCATCGCATGCACATGTACAACTTCTCACCGGTGGGTAAAAAATCATACATGTGACACTCGATGCAAAAGACTGGGAAGCCCCCCTCTTGCTGCTGGACTGCTGCCTTCATCTCAATTTTGATCAGTTCCTAGTTAAGTTTTAGGTTGCTATGGGAGTAGGAATGTGTCTAAGTTCCTTTAAATGTATTAGTGAATTCACTATATGTCTGGTAGTGGCCTACTGGGGTCTGATCGAATTCTCAATAAAGTTTTTGTTGATGGGGTTTTTTTTTTTGTTTTTTTTGTGTGCAAGTGGCACCTGCCTATAAATTAAGGGATGAGCTTGGGGTGGGTGGGTTGGGAATTACAAACAGTCTAACTTTAGTTAGTCAGCATGAGTGACTCACAGCTCCCTTGATTAACAAATGTTGTTCCCTATTCAAACCTAATCACACTACCTCAACACCTTTCCAAGGTGAGTAACTGAGCTGAACTATTCAACTTTTTTACTTTGGTATATACTGCTCCTAGCTTATTTCTAGCTTCTGGCTACTTTTTTGTGGGGTTTTTTTTTGTGTTTTTTTTTGTTTTTCAATACAATGCACTCAGTTATTTATTAAATAAAACACTTAGCTCTTTAAAAGTCTGGAGGACACTTTAATAGTTAGGCAGACTTTAAAAAAATAAACACACTACCTACTGCTACCTTATTGACTGACTAAATACAAACAGTCTAACTTGTTTATTTATTCACTGCCAACCTACTGCTACCTTATTGACTGACTAAAAATACAAACAGTCTAACTTGTGTATTCACTGCCTACCTACTGCTACCTTATTGACTGACTATTTAAAAATGCAAACAGTCTAACTTGTTTTATTCACTGACTGACTATTAAAGGCACAAACACACAAACACACTAAATAATATTCCCAAATAGTTAACTTTGCCCCAATACTTTTAAAAAAGTCAATGTCAATGTCCCAAGCAAAAACTTACTGATTCCTTTCAGCCACCAGCAAGGTGATCCTCTCCTCTAACTGCATAGGCTCCTTGCTGTGGCCCTGGGGGGTCTTGGTGGCAGCTGGGGAGGTTAGCAGACAAGAGAACAATGGGGCCAGAGGAACCATTCGGCGTCCAGGTCTCAGTTCCTTCGTGCACTGCTGAAGGCACCGGTTGATCCGGCCCGCCAGGTCAATGAGTGCTTCCAACTCCTCAGGCAACTCTCAAGCTGCCAGTCCATCTTTTATTTTGGAAGCCAGGCCCTCTAGGAAGATACTCCGCAGGCTGTCATCCTGCCAGCCCAGTTCGGAGGCTAAGGTGCGAAATTCCACGGCAGAGATGGAGCAATTCCGAGGCAGCTGAGGACTGGTATCCTGGCTTGTCGAAGACTTGCCGGAACTTCTGGACGAACCAAGACAGATCTCCCAGGATGTTGTCCCCTCATTCCCATAATGGGGAGGCTCAGGCCAGGGCCCTCCCATCCAGTGGGAAAGGATGAAAGTGGTCTTAACCTGGTCGTTGGGGAACTGAGTTGGTTGGAGGGAAAATCTCATGAAGCAATGATTCAAGAACCCCTGCATTGCTTGGGATCCCTGGCATATCTAGGCGGAGCTGGTAGGTACAACAGTGGGGAAGAAGACGTGGGAGGCACCGGTGGAGCAGCCGAGATCCCGGGTGTGGCAGGAGGATCCAAGCGATTGGCCAGACGTTCCACGGTGGCTGCCAGAACATCTAGGCACTGCTGTTGCTGCTGCAAACGTTGAGCCAGGTCAGGGATGGCCTGAAGACCGGACAAGTCCACCGGGTCCATGGCCTTAGCAAACTGTTATGGTTGTGGACCCTTGAGCCGGGATGGGTGTTAGTGCCACTACAGAGGGATGGCCCTCAGTGGTTCCTGTCACTGGTAGGTGGTGAAGGTGAGGTCAACCCACCTGGAGCTTCACCTATACCAGCCCTCGTTCCCCGTAGGTTGAGCCCTTGGGTACCGGGGCCGCAGGACTTAGGTGCAGGTTGCCTCAGTGAAGCAGGAGCAGAGAGCCAAGACTAGGTCAGGAGTCTGGGTCTGGGCAGGCAGCAGAGAAGCAGAATGAGAGTCTAATCCGAGTCTGGGGCAGGCAGCAGGTGAGTAGAGATGAGGAAACCAGGCCAGGGGTCGAGACAGGCAGCAGACAAGAGAAGACAAGAAACAAGCCAGGAGATACCAGGTGATCAAGTACCAGGTACCAGGAGATCAAGCCGAAGAGGAACTCAGGAACTGGAGTATGAAGGAAGGAGCAAGGTCAGGCACTGGATCAGGAGCTGGATCAGGAGTTGGATCAAGAACTGGATCAGGAACTGAAGGAACACAGTAACTAGCACTCTGAGGACATGACCTGTTGCTAAGGCAAAGAACTGGGGACTGAGGCAGGGTTTAAATACCCCTCAGTCCTGATGTCATTGGTCAGGGCCGGGCTAAAATTTCCCGCCGCGGCCCCTTTAAGAGGCAGTGCCTCCCGTGCACACGTGCCTAGTGAGAGCTCCGCAGGAAGCAGGATGGCGTTTGAGCCACGTGGGAGGCCATAATCAGCCCCGTAGCAGGGAGAACTGTGCTGATGGGGAGGCGTGCCGGCTCGCAGCGGAAAGGTAGGGGGGCTGGCCGTGGTCTGTTTTGGCCAGGACCCACAACACCCTTATGAAGAAATGCTAAAAAGGTTAGGTCTGTTCAGCTTGGAGAAGAAATGGTTGAGGGAGGATATGATAGAGGTCTATAAAATCATGGAATAAAATGGATAAATGTAATTTGGTTATTTACTCTACCCCAAAAATACAAAGACTTGGGGATACTCCCTGAAGTTATTAGATAGCACTGTAAAGGAGTGGCCCTACTGCCCCTCCTTAACCTGTTCAGGACTAGGTTAGATGCCTTGCCCACCTTAAACCCATAGAAAGAGAGAGCTCTGTGGGTTGGATCCTGCTGGGCAGAATAAGAAGAGGTAGATCCCAGTTGGCATCAGGAGACCCCAGCGTCTCCAGGAGAAGGAGGTCCTGAACCCACTCTGTTCAAGGTATGTTGAGAGTACACTGCTACATGGTAGGCATTCTACTATTGATTATATGCTGAAAGTGTTCAATAAAGTTGAAAGTTTCATGAAGAAAGTGTTGTGTTGGGGGTTTTAGTGTGCCCTTGGGCCTCAACCCGACCCCAGATAGATCTAGGACCGAACTGAGGGTTGAAGGCGTGTTCCAGCAAGGCGGGACTACGGTCTTACCCTCTACCAGGCCTGCAAGCTCCCAGCGCCAGCAACAAGATGATGTTGGTAGGGGAATGGTCCTCCAACTGTTCCAAGCCCTTTCGGACTTGCCGCTTGGATCGCCATGGAGCGGCAGGCTGGCCTGAGGGTGAGGGCAAATGGAGGCCTTGACACGAAGACATAACACCAGGGTTGATGCGACGGCATCACAGACAAGGGTTAAAGCGAAGACATGACACCAAGGCTGAAGCAAGACATGACACCAAGGCTGATGCAACGGCATCAGAGACGAGACGAGGAACTTGAAGTCCAGATGAGACAAGAAGCTGGGAAGGTGGACATTGGCACTGTCTCTCAGGGTGCCCTACTCAGCCCACCTTCACGGGCGGACCCAATGGGCTGGTCGCGGACCACCCTGTCCCACTACGCGCTCTACACAGCCCAAGGAGGCTGGTCACGGACCACTCGGAGAGCGGGACAAGCGCAGGAGAGGATCCAGTCAAGGTGGGACTCCGACGATGAAGCCGATGTCATCCGAAGCACCACAAAGGCTGGCAGGACGGGACGGCTCAGGAGCACAGGACACCAGTCCACTGCCGGCATCTCCCATGATGGAGAAGCGTCACCTGGAGATCCATGGCTGGCAGAACAGAAGGCTCCAGAGCAAGAACGAACACCAAGGAGGGTTGGAACACCAGGAAGTGATACACCAGGAGATGAGACTCCAGGACACCTGGACGAGGACCTCAGGCAATTAAGACATGGCATGACGAGACGACAAGACGAGGAGCTCCACGAAGAAGAAAGAAGACCTGACGGAGCTCTGGCAGGCAGGAGCCTCCAGGACTGAAGTCACTCTGATGCAAGGCCAGGACGTAATGCAAAGACAGCCCTTTTATAGGGCTGCTACAGGAAATAGTCACTAGGTGGGGCCCAGGGCATATCCAGCCGTGGGCCCTTTAAATGTAGCAGAGAGGCGCGGCCGCGTGCCTAGAAGGCAGGAAACAGGAACTGTGCAGGACCGTGGACAGCGGTCCTGCACCGACGTCCACAATGCAGGAGCAGGGCTGGGCCTGGAGACAGTCCCCGATGACGGCAGCGGCTCCAGCCGCTGCAGGAGGCCCCGGGGCGGCTCCAGCCGCCAATCCAGCCTGGGACTTGCGGCCTCCAGCCGCGAAGAGAACGGCGACGTCGACGGCGGCTCCGTGCCGCAGAGATGGCAGGAAGTCCACGGCTCCGGCCGCATTGAAGACAGAACAGGATGGGCAGCCTCCGGGCCGCGAAGGAAACTGAGTCCGCAGCTCCAGCCGCACAGGAAGGCCCAACTTCGGCGGCTTCCAGCCATGTTGGGCACGGTAGCATGGGGGGAAGGTGAGTGCCTGCTCGCGGGGATTAGCTCCGCGGGCAGTGTTCATAACAGAAAGACTGAAATCAGTGTACTTCCTGCCTCAGCCTATGAAGTTTGCTCAGCTATCCCAGAAGCACATTTAAAACAAATCAAAGAAAATTATTTTTCACGCAATGCACAGTTAAGTTCTGAAATTAATTGCCAGAAGATGTGGCTAAGGCAGTCAGCATAGCTGCATTTAAAAAAAGGTTTGGTCAAGTTTCTGGAGGAGAAGTCCATAATTGTTAGTAACTGAGTACACTTAGACAGTAACTTTAAAACAAGTGTGTGGGCAGCCATACATGTGCTCTGCAAAAAACCATACTCATCACCTAAAAAAGCAAATTTGTTATATCAAAATTACATTAACTTGCAGCACTGCAAATTTTGCAGTGGGTAGAGACTCAGAACACAATACAGATTAAGTGTCCACAAATTAGAAATATAAATAATATACACTTAAAATCTTTATTGGAAACCCCAAGATGATAAAATCAGTATGCAGTGCAACTCTGGAGAAAAAGGATCAGAATGGCACCAGTGTAAAATACAATGATATCAGAGATACAGATTTCCCAAAACTGATAGAGAAAATAAAAGACTTCCTACAAAAGAATTAGTAGTAAAAACAGCAGCTATAACAATAGAATAGGTTGTATCCTGCCACCAGACTAGACATGTTATCTGATCAGAGATAGTACGGACCAGCACCAGATCCCAGGAATTGTCAATGTGACTGTCCTTTCTGTATTTGTAATTTTATTTCACTGTTAATTTTCTCTATTTTTCCCTTCTTTCAATTTTATAACCACTTCATGTATTACCTTGGCAATATATGTCCCTGTTTTATTGTAACTGCAATTTTTTCTTTTTCTTTTAGCACTTGTTAATGTTCTTATTATTATTTTCTTGTTGTCACACCTTGTTAATTGTAAACCGGCATGATGCGATTCCCATCGCGAATGACGGTATAGAAAAAAAACTCAAATAAATAAATAAATAAATACATAACTTGTCATCCAGTAAGGTTTCCTGACTCTGAGAAGAGTTAATGAAAGGTCAGAACAGTTCGAGTGTAAGCCTTTTAACAGTGGAGGAGTAGCCCAGTGGTTGGAGCAGCAGGGAAACCAGTATTCAAATCCTGCTGCTGCTCTCTGTGACCTTGGGTAAGTCACTCTACTCTCCCATTTCCTCAGGTACAAAATTAGATTACAAGCTCTGCGAGGATGGGGAAATGCCTATAGTTCCTGAATAATATAAGCTACTTTGAAATGCCAAAAAGCAGACTAACAAAATGAATATTTTGACAATGACTGGACAAATGTTAAAAGATGAGAGGAGTAGAGTAAATGTAGCATAATACGGAAGCTGGGACAGAGTGGTTAGTGACACTAATGGAAGCTAAGAAGAACTGATCAGAAAGATAAAAAGAAAATCACAAATGCACAACCAGTCAAACTAATAGATGAAAAATTGTGATATTGGCAGAGACCTGCATTTTCAGATTTGATTGTCTTTTTTTCCTGGGAATTTATTAGTGTTTTTTTTACACCAAAAGCAAAAATGGGAGAAATCAGTAGAAACAAATGACTTGTCATGTTTCCAGGTAGATATCTTTTTTTTGTTTTTGTTGTGATAAACGCTGATATATTCCCAGGAGAAATAAAATGAAAACTGAAAACAAAGGTCCCTAGACGCAGGTTATAACTGGCAATACTGTTACTATGTTATCAGTAGTTGCATTTGGAAATGCTTTACAAAAAAACACTAATCATGTATGAAAGGAACAGTAAAATAAACAGAGGAATGAGAAGGATTCAAATGAGGAAGACCAAACAGCAGAGAGAGAGAGAGAGAGACCATTTTCATAGCCAAGAAACAGAAGGAGGAAAATATGGGTCTTTGAAATTCTTCTTCTATGAAAAAATGTGGATATGATTTGGCTTATATAGCAGAAATTGGCATTTCTGTGTGAATCTGTAACCCTATTTTAGAATGTACTTTGTGCAATACAGGGAAAAAGGTAAGTTAGCTGGGGCTTAAGAAGGAATCAAGTTGAAAAGTAGTCTGGAGCCAGGATATTAAGTGCCCTAGATGAACCTAATGCCTTATTTATTTATTTTAAAATATTTATGTTTTGCCTATAATGATATAATCAGGCTAGACAAATTACAATTAATAAAACAATAACAAATCAATTTACAAAAAACAAATTACAATATACTTAAAAGAGATTCATTATTAAACACCAATCATTAAACAGAAATGCCTCATAAAACAGAACGCCTTGTGACAGTTCCCTCCCAACTCTCCATCTCCCCCTCCCCTGCCACCAACCCCACTCACACCCTCCCCACACACAATTAAAAATGATGCATTATAACAACAGATTTTACATGAAAAATAACATTCATTCTTCTGAGGTAAAAATATCACAGCATATACCGTATATTATTACAACCATTGCTGTGGAGCCAAATGGGAAACCCTGCAAAAAAGCAAAGACGATGCTTGGAGCCCATATAATAGGTCTATTGTACCACGGGTTGGGTGTAGGCTTGGCTCTCAGAAAGCCATGAGTTAATGAAATTCTAATTACAATATAGCAAACCTCCCATACCAAAACATCATTGAAAGAGCAACAACACTAGCTATGAAAGGAAACACTACAAATATTACACCTATACACCAATACACTTCGTATTTGGAAAACAGAACAAGACAAGCTGTGTTATGCTCAGGCTTGTGAATCCTTGGACTGACGGGAGGATGGCATACCCTAGGAGGTGGATCCGTAGGTTCTCCCGTTGGGTGGCGAGGCAGAACAGAAGATGCGACCGGCTGACCCTTGGCACTGGAGACTGAGGTGGCTGTGGAGGCAGACGAGGAGTTGTGACGTTGAGGAGACAGCTGAGTCTTCGCCACTGGAAGCCCGCGATCCCCCCAGGAGGAGCCCGTAGGGACCCGGGCCGCTGGGACTTAGGTGGGCCCTTGGAGACGGTGGTCTAGAAGAAGTCCAAGGTCAAGTGCCAGAGGGTCGTCGCTTACCAGTCCGAGGTCACACACCAGGGAATCACCGCTTGCCAATCCGAAGTCAGGAACCAGGAATCACTAAGACGAAACAGGAACCAAGAAGCAAGGGTCCAAAGCACAAGAAGACTCACCGAAGCAAGCAGACTCAAACAATGCTGACAGTGAATGTTGCCAAGTCAAGGAATGAGCAGAGGAAGCCTCCTTTTATACTTCCTCTGATCCGGTGCATAGGAAACAGCTGAGGTCAATTAAAGGGACGAGGTCCCTTTAAATCTGGTGAGGAGGCGCGGCCTCACGCCTAAGATGGTGGCGGCCATCTTGGATTTTGGCCGTGGAGGAAAAGCTGCCCGCCATGAGGGAGGAGCAGGGATGGCTCCCAGCCCAGCAGCCACCCCAGAGGCCCGCGCCTGGGCGCGGGAGCAATGGGCATCGATCACCAGCAGCTTCCCTCGATGTCGCCATGGCAGGACGCCGTCGCGGTCAGGTAGGGGGGCGCATCCGCAGCCGTATGCGGCTGCAGAACACAACAAGCCGCTGTAGATTCCTACACAAAAACTACATGTTAGCAGAATACCTCACCTCAGTCACTCATGCAGAACTCAGACAGACCGTCACCAAATAGAGAATAAAGAGACTATAATGTATATATAGAAACATGCAAACAAGAACTGAACTGGAAACCGATACAAGCCAATCTCTGTATGCAGTGCAACAATGGAAAAACAGAAACATTGTCATTCATTATAAAACATCAAACAATAAAATCAAGAATATGTATCATCAATAGTAATAAATTCACACTAATGAAAAGAATAAATATTTCAAAATATCTGTTAACTAGATTAACATCCAATAATTAAAAACTCATATAAAAATGTTTTAAAATGTTTTAACATTTTCTAAACACCAATAAAATATTTCAAAATGTTTTAAAGTGTTTTAAAATTTTCTAAACACCAATAAAATATTTCAAAACAGACACATCAAATAACTCCCGATAATAAACTAAATTGTTGTGGATTAGCAGGGAGAGAAAAGGTTTGTTGTGCACAAAGTTTCTCCTCTCTCTGTCATAAACACATACACACATGCTTTCTCACTCTCTCTCTCTCACCCTTACTTTTCAATATATTTATAAATGATCTGGAAAGAAATACGACGAGTGAGATAATCAAATTTGCAGATGACACAAAATTGTTCAGAGTAGTTAAATCACAAGCAGATTGTAATAAATTGCAGGAAGACCTTGTGAGACTGGAAAATTGGGCATCCAAATGGCAGATGAAATTTAATGTGGATAAGTGCAAGGTGATGCATATATAGGGAAAAATAACCCATGCTATAATTACACAATGTTGAGTTCCATATTAGGTGCTACAACCCAAGAAAGAGATCTAGGTGTCATAGTGGATAACACATTGAAATCGTCGGTACAATGTAATGCGGCAGTCAAAAAAGCAAACAGAATGTTGGGAATTATTAGAAAGGGAATGGTGAATAAAACGGAAAATGTCATAATGCCTCTGTATTGCTCCATGGTGAGACCACACCTTGAATACTGTGTACAATTCTGGTCGCCGCATCTCAAAAAATATATAATTGCGATGGAGAAGGTACAGAGAAGGGCTACCAAAATGATAAGGGGAATGGAACAGCTCCCCTATGAGGAAAGACTAAAGAGGTTAGGACTTTTCAGCTTGGAGAAGAGAAGACTGAGGGGGGATATGATAGAGGTGTTTAAAATCATGAGAGGTCTAGAACGGGTAGATGTGAATCGGTTATTTACTCTTTCGGATAGTAGAAAGACTAGGGGGCACTCCATGAAGTTAGCATGGGGCACATTTAAAACTAATCCGAGAAAGTTCTTTTTTACTCAACGCACAATTAAACTCTGGAATTTGTTGCCAGAGGATGTGGTTAGTGCAGTTAGTATAGATGTGTTTAAAAAAGGATTGGATAAGTTCTTGGAGGAGAAGTCCATTACCTGCTATTAAGTTCACTTAGAGAATAGCCACTGCCATTAGCAATGGTTACATGGAATAGACTTAGTTTTTGGGTACTTGCCAGGTTCTTATGGCCTGGATTGGCCACTGTTGGAAACAGGATGCTGGGCTTGATGGACCCTTGGTCTGATCCAGTATGGCATTTTCTTATGTTCTTATGTTCACACACACACATGCTCTTTCTGACTCATACACTTGCTCAAACATATACACACACTCTCTCCCACATACATATGCCCACTTATACAGACATGCACTATCCCTCACTCACACATGCTCAATCATACATGCATGCTCTCTGCATCAGTCACACACACTCACCTCTGTCACACACTCATTTTTCTCCCCTCTGGAAGCACAAACAGCAGCAGCATTCTCCTTCAGCCCCCAAGGTTGATGAGACTTCTCTTTCTTCAGGCCACAGATGCTGCTCTACCTTTTGTTGCTTTGTTCTTTGGCTGTGTGGGCTGACATGACACTGCTCCACCTACTTTCAGCTGCATGGGCAGATTCTTCCCCCTTCCAGCTACTCAACTGATGCTTCAGCCTGCTCCCACTTCTTCTGGCACCACAATGGCATCTCCTCATTTCCACCTGCGTGGGCCAATGCAGTTACATTTCTTCTTCCTTGCCTGCATGGGTGAGAAGAAGGAACTGCCCTTGTGGTGCTATCCCTAACATTTTGACACTATAGGTGGGCGCTTAATCTGCCTAATGCTTCCTCCGACTCTAGCTGAAGCTACATGATTTCCAAACTGCTCTTTCTTCTTTTGATATTGGATACCGACTGGATGTTGAATTTAAGGGTGGATATGATTATCATCATTGGAGGTGCTATCTGTAAAAAGAGTTGTATATTGCAATGAGAACTTTGCATCACAAAAAGACTAGGAGTCTGTGCCATAGATTCAACAGGGATGTGTGTCTCACTCATTAAAAAAATTTTTTTTTTTAAATGTATTTAAATGTTATATTAGACTATGTTTTTATATGCTAAAAAAAATATGTAAAAAGGGCCCTGTATGTGGCATTGTGACTGGACTGTGACTGGACAAAATTGAAGCAAATGTGCCATTTTGTGGCTATCTGACACTTCTCTGCTTTATGAGTGCCCCATATATCAGAATTCAATTGCAGTTACACCACTTTTTTCATTTTTCTCGTGCTTGACTTTAGCTATAGTAATTGATCTTCTTTCATATACCTGAAGAAGAGACCTAAGTGATTTAAAATGTTCATGCAGTGCCATAGGGACGTGATGGGCAAGTTGGGTACCCTTCTGGCTGGAGCAGGGGAGTGGTGCCAGAATGCCAGACCACAGCCTTTATATCCATAATGTCATGGGGAACATCCAGCACCTTGGCCTCTATGCACCATGGGGGGAGGTGAGTACCTACAATGCATCATTGCTGGCCTGTCCTGGCTGAATGCAACATAGGAGGGTGATGACCCTACCACCACCACTTCCACTTCCCAGGGCATCGTTTGGCCATGCAATGCCCTTGAATTCATGTTCTACATTATTTTGTTTTGGCCCAATAAAAGATATCACAACCTACAAAGAATTCCACACTTTTAATATAAGAATTATTTTAGGGAAAAATTAATTTGGAAATTCAAATAAATGATGTAAAAATTCTCAAAAAGAGGGAATAAAACTGATGATTCCATCTGTGAATATATCCAAAATAATAAATCCATCTCTCCTAATAATAGGGCGAGAGTAAGTATTTTTCTTTTATAAATAAATTAAAGGGGCACTCATGTATGCGATGAACAAATCATTAGAGCAAGATAGCTCTTTTAGTGTTCCTCATCACTGTAATATAATCATGGTCCCTTGTGGGTCAAATTACAGAAAGCATTTTTTCTTTTTTCAAAATTTAAAATATCCCAACAACAAAATTCTAACATATGAGATATCATCACATTTTGGCTGAGAGAGAGAGAGAACTTCTTTATAAGGCTTTCATATAAGTAAACTATACACTGTAAGAGGGGCCATTCTGAACTCGAGGAGAGGTTTTGGTGGTGGGCTACATTTTGGGGGGCAGTTTTACATGCAGAGTCAGAGGTATGGACGGCATAGTACTCATCAGTGAAGATTTTCTGTGATTTGGAGAGATGAAAGGTACACAAAGGTGAGATTTCTACATTGTACTCTCGACCTAGCATGACAGCAGCTAGGTAGAGAGTGCCTCAAGCTAGGTCGAGAGTACATTGTAGAAATCTCACCTTTTTATACCTTTCATCACTCCAAATCACATAAAATCTTTACTGATGGTAACTCTGCTGTAAAACGGATGGTATCTGTGCATGTAAAACTGCCCCCCAAAACCTAGCCCACCACCAAAACTCACCCTGAGTTCACAACGCCACCTCTTAAAGTGGTAAAAAAAAAGTAGACTAATATGTGTACCTCCCTAGAGGCTTTTTCTTTCTTTCCCTCTCCCTCTCCCTGCCCGAAACAGGATTTGCAATAAATATCACAAATCCCAGTTCAGCCATAATATACAGCATAATGCCAGGAAAAAAGATGTAGCTATTTCCAGCATTAAATCCCACAATAGCATTCATTATGCTACCACATGCAGTGTTAAGCACCCTCATTTACTCCTCCCACTTGACTAAATTTTTTAAATTTGCATACACATCTCACGATACATTATTGCATGCGTTATGGCATTATTGCAGACGTTAGGGCCCTAATGCCCATGATAAGGCCCTAAGGCAATTTGAAAAATGACCCACTAAAGATGGCAAATGCTGGTCAATGCCGGTCAAAAGGCAAAAGTAGTTAGTTTCAGAAGGCCTTCTGAAAGGTGATTGGTCCTTTCACTGACATGTGACAGTAAAAGGACCAATTGGCAATAAGTGAAGGAGTGAAAAAATTAATATAAAGTGCCCGACACTTTAATATTGATTTATTAACTCCTTCTGGTGCCCATAGTGAGATTCGGAGAATGGACGCTGAATTTATCAGCATCCATTTTCCTAACCTCTGCATGTGGCTGGTTAGGAAAATGGGACGCTGTTAAATTCAGCTTCCGTTTTCTTAACCGGCGGACAGCCACTGACAGCGGACCTCTCTCCGGCTCGTGCTGTCAAGGAGGCACCAGGGGCGCGCTATCGCCCCTAACGCCTCCTTGACAGTGAGCCCTAATTTAAATATTGCATCGCGCCCCCAGGAGAGGTGCTTGGAGGGGTGTTATGAAAGCAGGTGCAGAACACACAGCGCCTGCTTTCAGCGCAACTTTTTTGCATCGGCCCCTTTATGTGATCAGAAAATTGATACAAAAGCCCATTATTGTTGTTACTATACAACAAATTCATTCTTAATCATTCTTGGTAAAAGAACTTAGGTTAGGTTGCTGTATGATGCAGAAAAGAGTGTGGTGCCTGCATAACCTCCCTGCACAAAGACTCAGACCACTGTAGATCCCATCTGACAAGACAAGAGGCAAGCACCATATCAATGAAGAGCAAAGAGAAAACATGATAACAGAGGATTGGAATGGAAGAGAACCTAGAGTGGATGACATATGTGAGAGAATTTTGAAGAAGCAGAAAGGCAGGTAAAGCTTAAATTGGCAGTGTACAATGAGGAGGGCTGGTTATAGGCAGCATATTTAAGATCATTAGGTAAAAAGGAAGGTTATTTTATAGGTACTGCAATTATATATTCCATTTTTTTAGCCTCCAATCATGCTGTTAATAATAGTATTCTGCTAAAAAAAAAAATCCTATGGAAATGAACAAAACATAAGCCAGACTTGTGGCGATCCTGCTCATGTTAAGTAACATCTACTGAAAACAATTTTATTGTAATTTATGCAGTCTGCTGCTGGTTTAATTATGCTAATCATTAATTATGATGATAAAAGGCAGAGCACATTGTAAACATATCAGTCAGTGTGAAATTGCATAGATTAATGCAACTTGAACAATATAAATGGAAAAATACAGTATATTTTGTAAGAAAACTTTATAAGCTATTCACAGAAGCTATAGCATCATGTGTGCAGATTTTTATTGTTTATAGTAGCTTTCCAAACCTGTCTGTGAAACCCACAGGATGGGGTTTTTTTTCAGGATATCCACAATGAATATACACAGAATAAATTTGCATACATCATAGATCCAGCATATGCAAATTTTTATTATGCATATTCATGTAGCTATCCTAAAAATCAAATTAGCTGTGGGATTACCAAGACATGTTTTGGCAGCCCTGGCTTTTTGGCTCTCCACTAGAGATCTGTAAGATAAATCAAAAGAGCAGCTTTTATATTTCGAACAGTAGATGTCACTGTTATCTCAGGAAAAAATCTACTGCATTACTGTGGTTATCTGAAAATAGTGCGATCACATTTTCTGATAATACAAATTTTGTTGGAAGTTCAAAGAGTAATCCTACAAGTAAGTGTCCATTCAGTGGAAAACTTCAACTGCCATGGAGTACAAAGTCTAGCAGATTCTTTCAGGAGCTGACATCGTCAGAAAATATGATGTAAATGTTTAAGGATATCAGCTCCTCAAAGAATCATCTTAAATCTTAAAGGTGAATTTTAATAGCCAGGCATGCCAAAATCGGGAGATGCGCACACATATAGGGCTTGCACGGGCCTGCCATATTTTAAAAGTCACTTACATGCGCTTGTATCTCCCACTGTGTGCACATCTCACTCAGAATCAAAAAGGGGCGTGGTGTGGGAGGGGCCTGGGCATTCTGGGGAGGGGCCCAAGAGATATGCATGCAAATACTTATGCGCCTGGGCATGTGGCAAGGTCGAGTGCTGCGTAACTTTACTTCTGTTATGGAGGAAGTGTACGTTTGAAAAAACAAAACCAAAAAAAGCCTTTCCTGAGGGTTTTAAAGGGTCTGGGTGACTGGGGGTGGGGGGAGTGCAGGCTATTAAACCAGGGGAGTTTGGAGGACCTCGCTTTACACTGGACGAACTGGTGGATGAAGTGGTAAAACTGGTCTTTGCATGGATGCGTGCCGGTTCTAAAATTTTCTGACTTACGTGGCCAATACCCGATTTGCACAGTTGGGTGTGCCTACTTGTAAAATTAGGCACACACGGACGCCAAGGCTATTTTATAATGTACGTGTGTCAGCGTGCATATGTTATAAAGTCGCCAGTTCCCTGGGCACGTGCCGACACACACACTCGTGTCAATGTGTACCCGAACGCCCCTTTGAAAGTTATCATCTTAGTGTGCTTTGCTATGCAGTAACAATGTGTAAGGAGGGATTTCTAACCAGTGAATTGATCAGGCATGATCTATAGTATTAAAACATCATTGCTAAAGCACCATGAAAGTCACATTCATGAAAAGGGATTAACCTGCAGAGGATCTCTTTAGTTACTGCTCTGAATGATTTTGACAAGCAAAGCTGAAAGTATTTGTATGAAACTCTAATGTGAGGATCCTTACCAGGTTTCAGGAAGATATTTTGGAATTGGTAGGCTAATACACAGGCCTGCTAATGGACGCGTGTTTTCCCTTACCCCTTATTCAGTAAGGGGAGGAAAACGCGCGTCCAACCTGCGACACCTAATAGCGCCCTCAACATGCAAATGCATGTTGATGGCCCTATTAGGTATGCGCGCGGGATACAGAAAGTAAAATGTGCAGCCAAGCCGCACATTTTACTTTCAGAAATTAGCGCCGACCCAAAGGTCGGCGCTAATTTCTTCCGGCACTGGGAAAGTGCACAGAAAAGCAGTAAAAACTGCTTTTCTGTGCACCCTCCGACTTAATATCATGGCGATATTAAGTCGGAGGTCCCGAAGAGTAAAAAAAGTAAAAAAAAATAAATTTGAATTCGGCCCTCGGCTGTCGGGCCGAAAACCAGACGCTCAATTTTGCCGGCATCCGGTTCCCAAGCTCGTAGCTGTCAGCGGGCTCGAGAACCGACGCCAGCAAAATTGAGCGTCGGCTGTCAAACCCGCTGACAGCCGCCGCTTCTGTCAAAAAGGAGGCGCTAGGGACGCCTAATTTGCATAGTGAATCGCACGCACCGGCGAGGGGCCGGTGCGCCCGCCGGGAGAGTGGGCGTTCGTCAGTTCTCCCGCGGACTTTACTGTATCGGCCCGACAGAGAGGAACATCATATGCTACAGCAGTTTTCCAAGGAGCGTGCTCAATAATTTCACCATGAGTTTTAGTAGAGTGGTTGGAGAGAAGGTTCCCGGAGACCTGCTTGGAAGCTTGCAGAGGTTGGACATCCTCCTGTCTCTCTGCCAGCATGAGCAGAGTCAGTCACTCAGTGGGGATATATCTGGCTGTTTATTGTAATTTTTTGATTCCAATTTCCTACATCTACTCTCTGACAGTTGGCGTTTCCTTATTCTGAGGGGGCTGATGTAATAAGCTGAGTGCTAAAACTGTGCGATGAAATTCAGCACAGTTTCTTAATGCACGCACTAAAATGTTTTTAACTCCTAATGCAGTACACTTCAGGCATATTAATAACCTGGGAGTTAAAAATGTTCACAGACACAAAAAATATGCTTAAAGGTGAATTTTCAAAATGGTACGTGCGAAAATAGCAGCATGTACATATGCGCAAACTTCTAATTTTCAAAACTGCTCAGTTATGCAAGCATATCCTATTTTGTGCGCACATATATGTGGGGAAAAAAGGGGCAGTCCAGAGGTATTCTGGGGAGGGGGAAACCCGTGCAAGTTGCTATTTTATGAGACCTACGCAAGTATGTTTGGCAATGTACTTGTATTATGTAACCCTTAGCGGGGTTTTTAAGTCCAAGGACACACAAACTAATTTATTTTTCTTCAGGAGCTGCACTGGCTAGCACTCCTCCCAGGTCCTGAATTCTCTATCCTAGAGGGGGATTCTTTTTATGGGAGGAGACTCTCGTCTATGGCCCAGACAGGGGTGTGATTTATACCTTGTGTATGTTGGTAGCTGTGGCAACCCCAAGAGGGAGTTGCTATAACAAAACATTCAGGACCAAGTACTGGGTGTTAAATAATAATTTACTGATTAGTTAAAAGCAAATTAGAGTCCATTTTAAAATAAGGGTGCGGTTACAGATGATTATTTGTACAGTTAGGGTGTTTCATTCTGGGTAGGTGCCCTATAGGAATGTGAATCGGTTCCAGAATTGGTTCCGGTTTTGGCATCGTGGACCCGCGGGAAATCTTCGTTTCCTGTGGTCCAGACGGTTTTTTTTTCCGGCTGTCCCAAGCCAAAAAAAACCAAACCCCACCCCGACCCTTTAAATCTAATTATTTAGAATCCCCCACCCTTCCGACCTCCCTAAAACTTTCTTAAAGTACTTGGTAGTCCAGCAGGGGTCCCGGGAGCGATCTCCTGCTCTCGGGCCGTCGGCTGCCAGTAAACAAAATGGCGCCGATGGCCCTTTGCCCTTACCATGTGACGGGGCTATCAGTGCCATTGGCCGGCCCCTGTCACATGGTAGGAGCAATGGACAGCCGGCGCCATCTTAAAAAATTGATTTTATTATTTAATGTTTTTATGAAGAATGAAAATGTTTATGTTTTTCCATTGTTGCTCTGCATGCTGAGCCTGGCTTGTTGCGGGTTCCAATTCAGTTCTTCTCTGCATGTTTCTGTTTATACTTTCTGATCTCTTCATTCTGTATTTGGTGAGGGCCTGTCTGGGATCTGCATATGTGACCGAGGTGAGGTATTTTGCTAGCATATAATTTCTGCGTAGGGATCTATAGCAGCCTGGTTTCCTAATAACAGTTTTATTGGTGTTCTAGGGCTTGGTGTAATATGTGCAATGTTGCCTTTTCATAGATAAGGATGTTAGGGTTGTATTTTAATGGTAATTCTGTTTGTTCATGGCTTTCTGAGGGCCAAGCTCACACCCAATACGCATTACAAAAAGTCTAATTCCATAGGAGTTCCAAGTTTCTTTTTTGCGGAGTTTTCTGGTTGGCACCACAGGAGTGCATGTAAATATAATATGCATGTTGTAAGTGTTATTTTTGCCTCAGCAGTCTGTACTTTTGAATGCTCTTTTTTGATGTAAAATTTATTATAAATGCATAATTTAATTGTGTGTGTCTGTAAAAAATGTGGGGGTGTGTGCAAGACTGTAAGGTTTTCCTAATACCCTTCCTTACCCATGGGTTCAGGGGTGGGGGTGGGGCGTGTCAGTTTAAAAAAAATATAGCTTGCAGGATGGAGCTGGGCTTTATTTGATGGGCCCAGGACAGACACTAAATGAACTGGGGGGAGAGGCAGCACAATAGTTTTTCACACAGGGCAGCAAAAAAGCTAGCACTGGCCCTGTCTGCTGTCACATGTGCTTGCCACATTCATGGGGTGAATGGGCTCACTGGTCTTCAGCCCCTGCCCTCTGAGTATAGCCAGTGAGGATGACCTTCCACAAAGAAGCAAGGTTAAACACAGTTCCTTCCAAAAACAGGATTCTTCTAGCCTTCGTGTGTCTCACACAGCCAAGCCTATCACAGGTGCTTGCCTCATTCAGGGAGTGAATAGGCTCACTGGTCTTCAGGCCTGGTGTGGGAGTCCTGGAGGGTTTCCAGCACAAAGAGGTCTTTACTGAAACTAAACTCATAGAGACCCTCTGGCAAGATGTGCACAGAGGAGACTCCCCTCAAAAATCAGAAATCCAAGATATGATGGTTAAGAGGTAGATCTTCAAAACATACGCGTGTGCGTACTTTTGTTCGCGCCACCGGCCTGCCTCCGTTCCCTCCGAGGCCGCTCCGAAATCAGAGTGGCCTCGGAGGGAACTTTCCTTCCGTGTCCCCCCACCTTCCCCTCCCTTCCCCTATCTACCCCACCCCCCCAGCCCTACCTAAATCCCCTCCTTACCTTTGTTGGTGCGCGCAAGTTACGCCTGCTTGAAGCAGGCGTAACTTGCGCGCGCCGCCCTGGCATCCCCCGGCACAGGCATCAGTGCCGGGGGACTCGGACTGCCCTCCCGGCCCTCCCGGCCCGCCCCTGAACCGTCGCCACGCCCCGGACCCGCCCCGGACACGCCCCGGCCCCCCCCGGACACGCCCCTCCCGCCTCTTTTATGAAGCCCCGGGACTTATGCACGCCGGCGGCCTATGCAAAATAGGCGCGCCGGCGCGCGAGTGCCCTGCGCGCGTAAATCCAGGAGGATTTACGTGTGCAGGGGTTTTAAAATCTACCCCTAAGTGTACTGTAAATGCTGGGGCATGCCACCTATATTGTATGTGATACATCATTTACTTATTTAGAACATTTATAAATCACTTTCCAGCTTTTACAATAAAATCTTCCAAAGCGATTATTTCAAGGTAATATATTTTGTTTTTTCTTGTAGTTGCTTGGTTCTGCAGGTCTGCTCTATGCGATAATTAAGTGATTCCTCCCTCTGACCTGAGCACACCCACAGGAGCACCTCTTCTTCCCATGGCTAAGAGGAGGGCCCGCTATGGAAGCCTCGCATATTTTAGCCACCTTTGAAGAGGACAATTTTCGGCCAGAGCATTTTACCAGAGTAAATAATGCATTGTGATCTTTGCTGGAGAAACATACTAAATTCAGCTTGAATTACAACAAATTCATCTGTTGTTCAAATGCAAGGATTCACCCCCCAGGTACTTCTGGCTTTTCTTAACCTCTTCTCTGTTGTCAGGATTCTGCTATTAATATGTTGTTTCTGTTTGCTAGAATAAGCCATAATTGCCTCTCTCATAGCAGCTTTTGCAGTTTCTCAGAGGATCACGGGAACAGCCTTACAGGAATTACTGTTAATTAGGAATTCTTTCCATTTGGATATTAGATTTTAAAGATCATCTTTAAAGTCTATATCTGATTCTAGGTAAGGGGGGAAACCACCAAATTCTGTATATTTTATTCTATTTTGGTAAGTTTATTAGAATTTTTTTTCAAATTTAAGTTAAATCCAGGACCAAAGGTCCTATTTCAGCATTTAGAATTTATGGAAACAGGTATAGCAAGATATAATTAGGACTTCTGATTTTGTGTTTTAACTGATGAACATTCCTGATGCAAAATAATATGTGTTTATTGGATAAATACTGGAAAACACCATTTTCCCTAATACTCTCGGACCTCTCCCCTTTCCTGTCTTGGTCCTCCACTCTGTTTTTGAGCCTTTTCCATGCCAATGACACCTTAGCTGCACAAATGTATGTATTTAATTCAGTTGGAAAATATACCCAGCAATAGTATCAGCACTGTAAAAACACTAATAAACCCAGATTTTTGGTACTCTCAAATAAAATCCTAATTAGCTGGAAAACACACCCCTACATTTACAATTTATAAACTCCTAAGAATAGATGCCCTAGATATCATGGAGTATGGACTGTGATAAATGAGCTCTGGATATGTGAATGTTATCTCTTTCACAAGGGTTTAAAACCTTCCATATGTCAACTGCTGCCAACTTTTGACATCAGAAGACAATGCACTTTTTGATATCCAAATTATTTGTTGTGCTTTTTTTTAAAGTGGTGTCTGGGACTGTCCGCCACACAATTAAAATCTCTATATCACCACTGATATAGCACCTCTGGCAGTAATCATTTTCAGAATTGTAGAAAAAAATCTCACAGTCATAGGCATTAAGCACATAAACATTACAAAGCATGAGTTTTCTCCCTTATATCACACCTATTGCCACAAGATATTTTTGCCTTGTGAGTCTATAATCTTTTTTTTTTTCCAAACTTAAACAGAATTGATTACTGAAAATCTGTGGCAAAATACCAGCTGTTTTGCAACCCATTGAAGATGAGTAATAGGACCAATCAGTTTTCAACTTGGCGTGTTCTAGGTCATGTAAATGGGTGTCTTATAATATGGCTATTTCAGTTTCATGTCTCTGTAATATCTGCAATATTCCCCCCTCCCTCCACATTCCGGGTGGTGATTTATTTTTTTATTTATTTTCAGTATATGTACTGTATATATACTGCCTCCCTGGACTCCAGCAGAACATCCAAAGCAGTTTACAATACATGACAGAACGAGAAAAATACATTGACCAAAACATTGCCCCTTTAACAGTAATAGCATCCACTGCAAAACACTTGCTCCTCTCTTCACATCCTACATGACCTGACAACGCTCATCCCACCTGCTGCACCCTCCACAGAGTACACACATACAGCTTGAGATGCATCACACACATTTTCCTATAAGGATACCCAGTAGCAGCACCTGATCCCCACACTACTTGTTCAAAGCCAAAAGTTTTAAGCATTTAACTAGATGCCCCAGATACAAATCATCCTGGGCTTTTCATGAGTCAGGAATTCCCTGCTCCACAAAGAATTCTTTTTTCTCTAGTCTCATTCCCCCCTCTCCCCCCCAATCCCATCTCTAATTTGTGATGTTAGTTAATCTGCAGAATGAAACATTTCCTTTTGAGAAATATAGTCACAAAGACCCAGGTCCTTAACTTGGTCTTTAAGATTAGCATTACTTTTGATGTATTTGATTGGAGCAATTTCATTTCAGGCATTAACTCCGTAATATCAGTTTTCATGGCCAGGGAATTCGCATTTTGGGTCAGATTTTCAAAGGGGTATGCATGTAAGATACGCATATACCCCCCGAAAACCTGCCTGACGTTCCCCCTGCGCGCGCCGAGCCTATGTTGAGTAGGCTCGGCGGCGCGCGCAAGCTCCGGGACACGCGTAAGTCCCGGGGCTTTCCTGGGGTGGCATGTCGGGGGGCGTGTCGCGGCGGCGCGTCATTTGGGGCAGGGCTGTGGGCATGGTTCTGGCCTGGGGGCATTTCAGGAGCATGGCCATGGCCTCCGAAACGGCTCCCAGGCCTGGGAATCGCGCGCCGGCGGCTGGCCCAGCGTGCGCAAGTTACGCCTGCCTTGGGCAGGCGTAAATTGTGCAACAAAGGTAGGGCGGTTTAAGTACGGCTGGGGGGGTGGGTTAGGTAGGGGAAGGGAGGGGAAGTGCGGGGGGGGGTGGAAGGAAAGTTCCCTCCGAGGCTGCTCCGATTTCAGAGCTGCCCCGGAGGGAACGGAGGCAGGCTGCGCGGCTCGGCGCGTGCAGGTTGCCGATCTTTGCACAGCCTTGCGTGCACCGATCCCGGATTTTAACAGATACGCGCGTATCTATTAAAATCCCGCACACTCTTGTTTGCGCCTGGTGCGCGAACAAAAGTACATGTGTGCGCAAATTTGTAAAATCTACCCATTTGTACTTATCTTACTGTAGAAGTCCTGGGTTCAGTTTCTCTTTTTTTAGAGTCCAGTTGAGCGTTATAGCTCAACTTTATTAAAGTAGAGGCACAGTTCCTTCTCCAGCGGAACAATCCATGGCTCACACCATTCGTCAAGTAAGGAACCAAGTAAAAGAGCGTCTTTCTCAGGCCGCTGAACATTCCAAGCATAACTCTGATATACACAGACGTCCTGCTCCACTCTTCCATCCTGGCCAGAAGGTGTGGATGAGTGCTCGACACATATGACTGAGACTTCCCTCTCATCGCTTGGCTCCGAAATACATAGGACTATTCCCTGTAATCCGAAGTGTGGGAGCTGTCTCATATCAACTCCAGCTACCTTGTGCCATGGGTATCCATAACATGTTCCATGTGTCCTTGTTAAAGCTGTTGGTCCTCTCCTGGCCCTCACGCAAAGTTCCCTCTCCTCCACAGGTCTCTGCTGAACCTGACTCTTCCCGACAGGTAAGAGAGGTCCTTGACATTCGGCGTCGTCGAGGAAAATGGGAATACCTCTTAGACTGGGAGGGTTATGGGGCCGAGGAGAATTCATGGGAACCTTCCCTTAATATTCTGGATAAAGAACTCCTGAAAACCTTTCACAGGACCCATCCTGATAAACCATGGCTGCTTAGGGGGAGGCCTAGAAAGGGGGGGGGTACTGTTAAGTACCCCGTCTGCGCCCGTCCCGCGCTCAGGCCTGCTCACCTTCATGATTCCATGGCAGGTCCCGGGTCGGCCTCCCTAGCGGCAGCTGCTAGCACTTCCAGGCCTCGGTGTCCTGCGGCGGCAGTCACCGGTCCTTCCACTGCGCACCAGGCCTTACGCCGGAGCTCAGCGTCCTTGGCTATGTTGGCCACACCCCTACGTGCACCTGGACCGCTCGGCCTCTTGTAGGGCTAAGGGCGTGTCTTAGCGGCGCACCCTGATTGATTCCTTGTTATAAAGAAGTCCCTGCCTGTACTTCCTTGCCTTGGCAATCGGGTCGGCTTGTATGCTAGATTGTCACCGTATGCAAAAAACAAATTACTCAGGAAGGAACAAGAGTCAAAGCATGGAAGGCCCTTCACGAGGACATGTTCACTGAGCTCATGGCCTTCGCAATCTGTTGTGAATGGGGATGGACATGATCGTAAGCCCCTGTGCTGTGTTACAACCGACACAACCCCGGGGTTGGCTGTGGTCCTCGCCGCTTGTGGGTAAGAGCATCCGGGCATGGGCTGGCTGAAACAGGTACACACTTGACTTAGGACAGGAACACACTTCATTTGGAACAGGAGCATTTGGATATCCAACACGTATCAGGAACTGAGAACCAGCAATCCATTCTGGTCTCTGGGGTAGCCCTCCAACCATTCCGTAAGTTTTTTTGGGTTACGCTTAGGGCTGGCTTGAGTGTAGGACCAACAGAGGCTGAGAACGCTGGACATTCATAACAAGACAAGGCTGAAGACTCTGAAGATTCATGACAAGACAAAGGCTCTGAAGACTTGGAACACATCAAAGGCACTGAAGGCTTGGAACAAGACAAGGGCTCTGAAGGCTTGGAACAAGATGAAGGCTCTGAAGAGTTGGAACAAGATGATAGCTGGAACAAGAACTCTGGAAACCAGGGACAGAACTCAGGAACTCAGAACTCAGACTCAGGAACTCGGAACTCAGACTCAGGAACTCGGAATTCAGACTCAGGAACTTGGAAAAGACTCTGAAGACTTGAACAGGATTCTGAAGACTTGGATGCAGGAACAAAGACTTGGAATGAAGACTTGGATACAGGAACAAAGACTTGGACTAAAGGCTTGCAAACAGGAGATGAAGAACAATCTACCTCACAAAACAGAAGACCTTGAAGGACCATCTCGCGAAGACCTGGAGCAATGAGAGAAGTGGCCTTTTAAAGGCCTGATGCAGTGATATCATTAGGAGGGCCGCAGGGGTTTTCCCACCACGGTCCCTTTGAATTCCAGACAGAGGCACACGCTCGCGCCTAGGAGAATGCAGGTAGCAGTGATGTCAGTGGCAAGAGTGGAAGGTGAGAGTGGAAGGTGGGGGCATTTCAGGCCGCAAAGATCACGAACACGTTGGCAACATGTCTCAGTCCCAGGAAATGGCAGCCAGACCCAGGCAACATTGGGGACAGTGGTGCTTCAGCCGCGCAAGTAGGCAAAGGGGGTGGCAGCATGTCCAGCTGCAGAGAGCATTGGCACACAGGCAGCACCGGGAGGAGAGTAAGGCTGCTCATAGGGCTCTCCCACGAGCAGAATTGCCACACTACCCCAATATTCAAAAAGTTGCCATTTAGCTGGATAACTTGGGAATTATCTTGTTAATAACTTTGAATATTAAACCCTTCGTGGACAACCAGACTTACCCCTAGATTTATTAAAATGCTATAAATATAGCTGAAATAAAAAAAAAGTGGTTAGGCTAATTACTCAGCTCCCACAGGCAATTTATCATACCTGCACTATTTTTGGCTTTGTGTACAGATATGAGAGAGAGAGAGAGATTCTGTATAGAGACAGTCTGACACTCTCTCTATATGTACCACTGTAGAGAGGCACTTTGATTTGGGATGGGTTTCGGAAAGTTGAGGGGGTGATTAGCAGGTAGTATACAGATACATTCTGAGGTATTCGTAGTCAAACTGATATCATTAAAGATTTGTAATCATTGTAATCAGAGTGTTTCTGTACACCACCCCCCTAAATCTCCCCACCTTCTGAAACCCACCCCACTGGGAGGGAACTGGTCAAAGGCCCGATTGCGTCACCATGCAATTCTTTTAATATTCTCCCCCTGCATGTGGAGGCCTCCACCCCCCTGCACATGAGCACGCAGACATTAAAATCCATCACGCATGTGCACATGGGAATCACATTTTATAACATGCGTGCGCCGATGTGCGCATGTTATAAAATAGCCGCCTCAATGTGCGCACGCCAGAACCACGTGCACATGGACGTGCACACAGGCCTTTTAAAATCCACCTTTAAGTTTTTATATTAAAATATTTGATTTAAGTGACAGTAAAGCAATCAGTTAATTTTATTTTAATTATTCAATTGGCTTTACTTTTACGAGGGCCATACTCAGATACAGTCCGGATAGCAAAGTTAACTGGATAAAATTATCCGGCTAACTTTAGAGGCACATTCAAAAGTGCAGCCGCACTATGGCTTATTCCTGGCTATCTTAAAGTTAGCCGGCTAATTTTAACCTACTAACTTTAGGACAGCTCTTTGGCCCCACCAGACTTAGCCGATTAACATAGCCAGCCAATCTAACTCTCCGCAGTTACGCCCCTGGAATGCCCCTACGATAGCAGGCTAAACTCTAGCTGGCTATCTTATTAGCCGACTAGAATTTAATTGGGTAAGTGCCCTTATATTCTTTTAGCTGGCTAACCTCTGAATTAGCCGGCTAAATGTTTTTGAATATGGACCTCTTAAAATTCTGTTTTTCTCTTGGCCACAGCTCGTACTGTTGTTTTTCACTCTTGGGTGGTTGGCTAACTTCTCCTTTGTGGTATTTGAAAATAGGCCCCCTGGACTTTATAGACAGACTCATTAAGGAGCCCGAGGAGTAAGATGAGGAATGAAAAGTAGTTCAATCAGGGTTGGCATGATGGGCTGTGCAAGCCGTGCATTAGCACTGGTCAGCAACATCTGGGAGGTGGCATGGGACAGCAAAATTCCATTCCTCCGTCTTTCATGTTGATGGGGCTCAGCAGGCAGAGGAGACTGATTCATATCTCCTATCTCCTACAGATGATTAGTTTTACTCTGCTCAGGAGAGCCAATCAGATGGGGAAAGCAGGAAATAATCATATTACTGCTGCTAGTACACAAAAGGAAAATGGGAGAGCAGAGAGGAGGAAAGGAGGAAAAGGAGAAGTCAAGGAGTAAGGATAGGGAAAAGTCAAGGGCAAAAAAGGGAGATCATGAAAATTGAGGAAGGAGAGGAAAATGAAGGAAAGAGCAGAAAGAAGAGGAAAAGGGAAATTATTTTAAGATTAAATGGTATTGCAGTAGCTAAGTTGCATGCTGGGTATTATAGTTATGATGGGAGAGGCTAGTAGGAAAAGGAAATGAGAGGGAAGGTTTCGCTGTGTGGTGTTGGGGACCACTAAGCTGTGGGCTTTTGTTTCCGAAGTGTTCCTGAAATAAATCTCTTTTGTCTTGTTACTCGGTGGTCTCAAAGTACTTACAATGTTATAGCTTATCGCAGCTGGCCCAGGAGGTTTGAATCGGCTCACGGAACTGGCATTCAGAGGGAGTGGCATGCCGGCTAGTAAGGCCTCATGTGCAACCATGTGGAATTTATGCGGGGGTTTGCCAACCTCTACCCTAGAACTTTGTACTAGGTCAAATGGATACTCTAATTACCCCCTGCAGATTTCATGAAGGGGTGAGGTGCTATGTTTTGTGGCAGACTCCTACATTAAGTTATAAGAAATGTTTATTAACTAATTAGATATCACCTGGGGGGTAATAATGGCCTTGCTGTCAGGTGATTTGGTATATTACTGTAGATTCAGTCATTCATGCAATGCTGTTTAGGAAGGCAGCACAATGATTTTCTAATGAGCTCACATTTCAGTTGTATGTAAGCTTGAATGCTTTGAGAACTTAAAAACAGTAACTGTGACATTATCTTTTTACTTGGGACCGGTAAATCCACCCTTTGCTGTATAAATAATTCATATCTTTCAAAGTCCAGTTCTTTAAGCAGTCTCCTACATTTGTGATTTTGTGTTTTGGACAATAATCATTTCATGAATAACACTTTTGTAGGCATTTATTATTAGTGCTAAATTCTTCACAAAGAACATTTTTTAATAGAATTTTCTTTGCCAAAGTACATAAACACGTGAGAAACACATTTTCTTTGAGCAGTTTTCAGGAAAAGAGGTCTGTTTCATATTGGATTAAACACTTATCCTTTAAAAAATTGTTGGCAGGTAATCTAATTTTGCTGAGAAATCCTCACATTTCAGCATAGGATCGAAACTACACACGTTCACAGCAGGAAACAGAATATATTAGGCTAAGGATGACCAACACTTATGAATTAGAGATAAACTACTGTTCATAAATATGTTTGGCTACCAACTAATTGCTTAACTCCTAGATTTCAAGACCTATACCACTGATTAAAAAAATATATATTCAACCCATACAGGATTAGCTACAAGAGGACATGCTGTACACTATAAGATTGATACAGTAAACAATGCAAAAATCTGAATATTGTGCTGTCCACATTAAATGGCATAATTTCTGGATAATTTGCAATTACACACATAATTTCAGTATGTAGAGCTCGAAGCACCATTTGCAAAATTTTGTGTGCTTGCAAATAATACAATTTTGCATGTTTGCAAATAGTAAAATTTTGCCGTAGTCCACTGTGTAGAAAATATTATTCTCATTCAAAATGAATGAGCTGCTGCTTGCATATCATGTTCAGCAGCTCCTTAATTCCTCATTAAGCAAAACCTGACACGCAAAATTGTGTTCATGGGCCCGTGATGATAATGAAGATAATTATACCTGAATGAAGTATAGTTTTCCTTCCTGAAAACTTTTTTTGTAGGAAATTTCACATGCAGTTGTTCGATCCAGTTTATTTGCTTGGGTAGAAAAATTGCGCGCAAAATCTATGGTTCCCCCAGGAGAAATCGTGCAGGTTAGAACATCATGAAGCTTCAGACCTCTATAATATTCAGGCAGGCTCACTTATTGAAATTCCACTGCAAAGATTTTCTCCTGCTCTTTATCTGTATTACTGCGCCTTTGCCATATTTATATTTTTTTATGTATCTTGTTGTATTATCATTTTTTCATCTTCCTTTTAAATTGTGTATTCCCACTTTGTTGCTGACACAAACCTACTCTGCTACATCTTGGCCAAAGACACACGCAGCCTTAATTGCTGACTCTGCCTCAGAGAAGCAGAGCTTCCTCCATACAAGCAACCTCTATTAAAAACACAAATCTCCTCTTCACCCAAATACAGCCACAGCTTCCCTTACTCAGCCCTCCCCAGCATCTCACACAAAGACAGAAGGACATGCATGCAGCTTTACAAAGACACCCCTGTCTTATACACTTACATCCAGTGAAATTCTTTTTCTGTTTCGGATTTATGCACCCATAGTAACACAGTAAATTACAGCATATAAAGACCAAAATGGCCCATTGGTCTGCCAAGCAAAGTTTTTAGGGCTGTAACTGCCGCTTCGTGCAGATTACCTCCATGCCTTTTGTTTAGGGTTGTACTGCTGCAGTGCTTTGTGCCAGTTACTTCCATGCAGAAATGTTATAATGAAGTTATCACAGGTTACCTCAGTTCTTCATTTTCTTCCTCTAGTTTCTATGGATACTCTGTGCTTATCCCAAGCCCTTTTGAATTCAATTACCATTCTTGTCCTCATCACTTCTTCTGGGAGGGCATTTCAGGCATCCACCACCCTTTCTGTGAAAAAGTATTTCCTGACTGAGCAGATGCAATTTAATGTGGACAAGTGCAAAGTAATGAATGTAGGGAAAAATAATGCCAACTAAGGAGCATGGTCCTGGGTTCTGTGTTAGGAGTCACCACCCAGGAAAATAACTCATAGCCCTTGTGGACAATGCCTTGAAATCTCTGGCTCAGTGTTCAGCAGCTGTCAAAAAGGCAAACAGAATATTAGCAATTATTTGGAAAGGAATAGAGAACAAAACTGAGAATATCATAATGCCTTTATTTACATCCATACATAGTGTGTTGCGCTCCGCTGGCTGGGAGCGCTAGGGGTGAGATGTGTGCCCCTTGCAGTAAGACAGACCTCATCTAGAGTTGGAGGTGACCAGGCCCCTGCCGACCTGCATGCCTGAATGAGGCCAACCACGCATGGTTGGTCTCTGAGTGGTCCTCCGACTACTCCCAGCCCTTTCGGACCTGCTGCAGGGAGCAGCACAGGCAGCAGGTCGGACAAGAGACGAGGGCGGACAAGGGCTGAAGCTCGAAGGCTGAGACGAAGGCTTCAGGACTCAGGAGAAGAACACAAGGCATCAACATCAGGAACGAAAGACTTCCGGAAGGGCGAGCGGGTGGAAGATCTCCCATGGAAGGCATCTGGAACTAGAGTAGATGGAGGCTCAATGCATCAGGAATGTCTGAGGCAAGGATAACTCTTATGGACCTTGGGAAATCCAGACGAGACAAAAAGGACTTGGAAGACTTAGACGAAGACAAGTGGGCACTGTTCCTCAGGGCGCCCTACACAGCCAACTACTCAGGGCGGAGCCAATGGGCTGGTCATGGACCACCCTGTCCTCTACGCACCCTACACAGCCTAAGGAGGCTGGTCACGGACCACGCGGGAGCGGGGCAGGCTCAGGAAAGGAATCCAACTGATAGAGGCTCCAATGACCAGAAACAGGAACCGGACGGAACGGATTTACCCTCGGGGTGGACATCTGGAGGACTCGGGGAACTGGAACATTGCAGGAACAGAGATCAAGAAGATCAGGTATATAAGGACCTCTAGCCATCGAGGACATCAGGCCTTCTGGAACATCAGGAGGGCAGAGACGGAGGACATCAGGAACATCAGAACGGCAGAGACAGAGGACGTCAGGCTCAGGAAAGGAATCCAACTGGCAGAGGCTCCAGTGACCAGAAACAGGGACCGACAGAACGGATTTACCCTCGGGTGGCCATCTGGAGGACTCGGGGAGCTGGAACATAGCAGGAACAGACATCAGGAAGATCAGGTATATAGGGACCTCTAGCCATTGAGGACATCAGGCCTTCTGGAACATCAGGAGGGCAGAGACGGAGGACATCAGGAACATCAGGAGGGCAGAGACAGAGGGCGACAGGAACATAAGAACATAAGAACATAAGAAGGACATAAGAAGGACATAAGAACATCAGGACATCAGAGACCGGGATCAGGAACAGCAGAGATGAAACGAAGAGGGATCCCTTGGAATACTGGAACACTAAGCAAGAGCAGGAACATGGAGTCCAAGAGGAAGGAGAAGCTCCTCAGAAGACTGGCTCATGACTGGCTCATTACGAAGGCAAAGCTGACTAGAAGTTGAAGTCCTTTTATAGGGCTGAAGACAGGCAACTCCCTGGGAGGAGTTTGGATGGGCCACACTTAGCTGGCCCTATAACTGAGGAGAAGTGCTGCAGGCCGGCCCCTAGGGAGAAGGGCGTGGCCCAAACCAGGAAGTCCATGCAGACCAAGCAAGCCTCAGGCAGGCCCCAAGGACATAGAAGGCCTCCCAGGCCCTGGAGCAAATCCTGGATAGTTTGTAGGCAAGACCCCGGCTTCGGAGCGGCCTCCAGGAAAAAGGTGAGAAGCTTCCTGTAGCACAGCTACAGGGGGATTCATAACATAGTGTGACCACATCTTGAGTATTGTGTGCAGTTCTGGTCACCCAGTCTCTAAAAAGACCTAGCAAATGCAGGAAATGACAGAGAAGGATGACAAAAATGATGGAAGCGTTCCTTTACAGAGAAAGGCTAAACAAGATTAGGGCTCTTTAGCTTGGAAAAGAGATGACTGAAAGGGGATATGATTGAAATTTATAAAATCATGTGTGGGGCAGAATGGGTAAATAGGGAACAGTTATTTACCGTTTCAAACAACACCAGGACTAGGGGGCACTCCATGAAACTAGCAACCAGCAGATTTAAAACAAATCTTGGAAGTACTTTTTCACTCAGCACACAATAAAGTTATGGAATCTGTTGCCATAGAACAGTGTGGGATTCAAAAGGAAAGGCTGTTATTAGCCAGTGCTAATCTCTGGGAGTGAGACAGAAGAAATAGATGAACTCTTAGAGATCTGCTGGGTACTTGTGACCTGGATTGGCCATTGTTAGAGACAGAATTCTGGGCTTGATGGACCGTAGTTTGACCAAGCACTGCACGTCTTATGTTCTTATGATATTTTTCCTGAATCTGCCCCCCTTGGAGCTTCATTTCATGACCTTTAAACCTTCCTTTTCACTGGAAAAGGTTTGATTTTTTTGCATTATTAATACCTGTATCATATCCCCATCTTTCCTCTCCTTTACAGTAGATATTTATCTATTATATATAATTAGGTTCTGAAGTTTCATCTCATATGTCTTATTGAATAGTAGGGATGTGAATCGTTTTTTGACGATTTAAAATATCGTCCGATATATTTTAAATCGTCAAAAATCATTAGAGGCGCGATACAATAGGAATTCCCCTGATTTATCGTCAAAAATCGTAAATCGGGGGAAGGGGGAGGGGGAGGGGAAGGGGGAGGGTGGGAAAACTGGCACACTAAAACAACCCTAAAACCCACCCCGACCCTTTAAAATAAATCCCCCACCCTCCCGAACCCCCCCCAAAATGTCTTAAATTACCTGGGGTCCAGTGGGGGGGGTCCCGGTGTGATCTTCCACTCTCGGGCCACTGGTACGTTAATAGAAATGGCGCCAGCGCTACCTTTGCCCTGCCATTTTGGTTCCTGTCCCCCAACGTCACGAGCGCAGGACATCGCTCCCGGACCCCCGCTGGACCCCCAGGGACTTTTGGCCAGCTTGGGGGGGCCTCCTGACCCCCACAAGACTTGCCAAAAGTCCAGCGGGGGTCCAGAAGCGACCTCCTGCACTCGAATCGTATTGCTGTATTGCAAAATGGCGCCGGCCATACGGCCATACGGCCGGCGCCATTTTGCAATACGGCAATATGGCCATACGGCCGGCGCCATTTTGCAATACAAAGTTGCAATACAAAATGGCGCCGGCCGTATGGCCATTTTGCAATATGGCAATACGATTCGAGTGCAGTGTGAAGGGCTATACAGGAGAAAACCCCAATGGGACACCTTAAAGGAACGACTTCAGAGATTTGGCCCAGTCTGCCTTAAACCTGATTCAGCAGGGAATCCTGGTCCTCTGGGAAAGGAGTATAACTAGCCAGGCTCAGAGGAGAAAGGGAGGCCCAGGGAAGAGAAGGAAGCCTAAGAGAAGAGAATACAGCTGGACTGGAAGTTGCAAGACTGCACGTGTTTTATTGAACTACAAAGAATAGTAGTGCTGTTTTCTGTGGTCTGATCACAAATAAAGAAGTTTATGAAAGATTTGCCAGAAGTCTGTTCTCTGGCTACCCCAAGACAGCTCACGGTGCCACAGGCAGCTTAAATTGAATGTGAACAAGTGCAAAATGATGCACATGGAGTTAGCACCCAAGAAAAAGATCTTGATGTCATTGTGGATACTATGTTGAAACCCTCAGTTCAGTATGCAACTGCAGTTAAAAAAGTAAATAGAATGTTAGGAATTATTCAGAAAGGAATTGAGAACACAACTAAATATATCATAATGCTTTTGTATAGATCTATGGTGCAACTGCACCTTGAATATTTTGTTCAGTTCTTGTCACCCCCATCTCATAAAAGATGCAGAGGAACTAGAAAAGATTCAGAGAGGCAAGGTAAAGAGGAGAAGGAGCTGATTCGATTTCCATTCCGCAGCTGAAATATACCGGGGGTAAGGCTTGCTTCTAGCCCCGACAGCAACCAGGTGAGGCGAATATCAGTGACGTCGAGGGGCGGGACCCGGAAGTAGGCCTACAAAATCAGCCTACTTGTGGCACGCAGCCGACGCTGGTGCGCTGCCAAACCGCACGCGCCTAAGGGGGGTGCGGCTATGCCGGGCTTTGCCTGGCTTCGCCTGGATCTCGCCTGGATTTCGCATGGACTTTGCTTCGACTTTGCTTGGATCTCCTTCACCTAATCAATTCTTTGAAAAGGTATCTGAAGATTTCTGCCCCAGGCTGTAATTTTCAAACTCCTTTTACCTCGAATACCTCCATAAGTGAAACCTCTTTGTTTATATGCAAACGATAGCCCTACCACATTATTCACTACCCAGTGGTGTATTTCCTGTTGTATATTACCTAAAAGTAAATAATGCCACATAGCAAAAGGAAGGCAAAATGAGGCCTTCCTCTGTTGCTGCAATTGCTGAGCTGGGGCAGAGGACGGTGTCAGAATGGCTAGGTACCCCCCAGGAATCCCCTGTAGAGCTGACCACAATAGGAGTGGGTTCGGAGCGGAATCTGCCCCCTTTGGTCAAAGAGACCTCGTTGAGCCTAGGGGCACCGGTAACACCTCCACCACCTGGCAAAGAAGGGGTTTCCCCGCTAGAAGGGCCAGGAAAAGTGCGAGAAGCCTTAAGTACTCCGGAGATATCAGGAAAAGATAGCAGAGGAATTAAAGGACTAATACCAACGGAGTTAGAGATTCAAGATTCCATTGGAACATCTGAATTGGGAGACTTGGGAAGTACTTATTCAATTCCTAAGGAAGAAAGTATTCCGAAGATAGAAAAATCTCTTAAGAAAAAACAGCAGGATATTGAAATAGTTTTAAAACCTACTAGAACTGTGATGTTGAAACCAGTTAATATTACATTGGAAACTCTTTGGAATTATATTGCTAAATTAGACACTTCAATTGTAAACTTAATGCTGTAATGGAAATTAATAATTCTTTAAAGAAAAATACTGAAAAGATCAACAAAGAGAAATTTGTGAAATAGATAAACGTATGATACAAGTTGAAAAAATCCAGAACCATCAAGTTAAAATAGAAGAGGAGTTTCATAGAAAATTTGAAATTTTAGAAAATTTAGTGAGAACATTGGATCTAAGAGTTATTAATTTCCCAATGATAAAGCAATTAAGTCCTTTGGAATTGTTTAAAAGTTATATAACACAGGTGCTTAATATTCCAGAACAGTGTCTACCTATAATTGTAAGAGCCTTTTATGTTGGAACAAGAAAAAGGGAACAAGAACAAATTCAGACAATACAGGAAGTTAAGGAGGGAGAAAGATTAGAACAAAAGTCTCTTTTAGAAAATTCAATAAATATTTCTGATTTTCTACAAAAGTCCCAAGAGGACTTTGAAGTAAGGAGTAGAGGGACATTGTTGATTCAATTTGCTTTTATTACAGATAAAGATAATGTTATGAAATTCTTTTTCCATTATAGATTGAAAATGTTTTATGGGCAAAGATTAAGGATATTCCCAGATCTGGTAAGGACCACCCAGCTCCGTAGAAAGAAATTCTTGGTTTTGAGGAAAGAAGTACTAGATAGGAGTGGTTCTTTTCTACTCAAATATCCCTGCAGGTGTGTCATTAAATATGAAGGGGAAAACTATCTGTATACAGACCCAGACCATCTTAAGAGTCTTCTCGCAGATCAAACACTGGCTATTTAGTGGAAAAAGGGGTATCAATTGCACTATTTCTTACAGAATTAGTTTAACTGTAGAATTAAAACGCTCATGATATGAGGCTTCACTTAATTTTACCTTTGTTTGGGACAGAAATTGATTTACTATATTACCGAAAAAACATTATATTACTGTTTTCATGTTTGGATAAATGTAATCAATTTTCTGTTATTACAAATCACAAGATTTTCTTATAATTGCATTTTGAAAATTCAATAAATTAAAAAAAAAAAGATTCAAGATTCAGAGAAGGGCAACTAAAATAATAAAGGGGATAGAATGGTTCCCTCATGAAGAAAGTCTAAACGGGTTAGAGCTCTTCAACTTGAGAAGAGACAATTGAAAGGGGATATGACAGAGGTTTATAAAACCTTGAGTGGGGTGGAACAGAGACATAGGGAATGGTTATTTATTATTTTAAATGTTACAAGGGCTAGAAAGGACTTGCCATAAAACTACTGAGTAGCAGATTTAAAACAAGTTGGAGAAGGTATTTTTTCACTTATCCCACAATTAAGCTGCGGGATTTGTTGCCGAAGGATGTGGTTAAAGCATTTAGCACAACTGAGTTTAAAAAGGATTTGGATAAGTTCCTGGAAAAAAAGGTCTATAAACAAGAATCAGGGAAGTCAGGGTTGAAATCCTGCTGCTGTTCCTTCTGACTCTGGGCAAGCAACTTCACCTTCCATTACCTCAGGTAGAAACTAAACTAAAAGCCCTCTGTGTGCAGGGGAATAACTACAGTGTCTGAATGTAACTTGTCCTGAACTACCAACGAAAAGGTATGAGCTAAAAAAACACCCTCTATATAAATAAATAAATAAATAAATAATTATTAGCCAGGAAGACTTGAGGAAAGCTATTTCTTATCCCTGGGTGTGGGCAAATCTCGATTGACCATTGCTGGAGATAGAATGCTGGGCTAGCTGTGTAGGGGGAATTCAGACCAAATTTTTCTGAGTATATCTTAAAGGAGCTTAGGCTCTCTGAACCAAAGGAACAGGAAGACAGACAGCAAAGCATCATGGGCATTCTTCTATTTTATGCTGAAACTGAGAAATGCAGGCCTTGCAGGAGGAATGCATAGGTTGTAAAACCTATCCTGGCATGGGCATTTGTCTGCCCATGCCAGGATACTGATTGGAGGTTGCTTATTTCTAATGCCATTTTGAGGCTACGCAAGTCTCTATGCTGAGATGAGCTCTTCACAAGCATGTGAAACTCCCAATCAGAAAACTGTGTAGCCCTCATCCATATGCATTGAGTATATGCATTATGCAGATAGACTGCTATTAAGTAAGTGAAACAAAGGAGCAAGGGGTTCCTGCCATCGAAGAAAGGATGCCAATCTACAGACTTCACCCAGGAGAGCAGAAAAAAATCTGCCTGCAACCCAGCTAATTCTCTGAAGTGGAGAGAGACTACCCGATGCCTTGGCCCAGCTGCAGAACTCCCGGACCAGCTCACTGAAAACACAGATGCAAATGTCTTCACAGAGAGAACTGATCTGTCTCTCTTAACTGCTGTTTACCAGTGTGATGAGAAAACAAACTAACTTTTAAGAGGTCTGAAGTTATCGCTAACTTGTGGGTAGATAGTTCTGCTTACTTTGAATGAAATCTGTGGCAAGCTTCTGGTCAATAAGCTGTAATGCTACTTTAGAAACTGTAACTGCCTCTAACTTTCTAAATCACCGAAACGATCCTTACATCAATCAATTATATCTTAATTGATAAAACTCTCAATAAAACCTCTAACATTAGACAAACTGAATGACTCCTTGTTCTGATTAAAACAAACTTTGATCAACCATAGTTGGAACTATTAATAAAATCATAAATTCTGAATGTTATATACTGGAGGTTCCAAAAATATGATTGCTCAATATCATTAGTGCTACCATTGCTCTTACAGCTGTACCCTTGATTTGACCAGCATGGCACTTCTTATGCTCTTATGGTCTCATATAGCCTTGCCTAGGTAGACCAAATATATGTTAAATAACTTTGCCAATAGGATAGATCCCTGTGGCACTCTACTGGTGACTGTGTGAGTAGGATGATGATGCTGATTCTAGTGAAACAGTGTGGGAGCAAGTTTGGAGGAAGGAGTTGAACCCAGTTGGTGTCAGGCCTGCTAGCAGGTAATCACTGTTGTAGTCAACAGTGTTTAAGGCCGCAGAGAGGTAGAGGGGTACCAGCAAGGATGGTTGCCCACGATTCATACACAGTCTTATTACATCAAGCAAGCTCACTAGTACTACCTCTGTGTTGAAATGTGGCCTAAAGCCCGATTGAAATGGATTGAAGCTCTTTGTGGTCCACAGGAAATCAGATAGCTGTGCTAATACAGCTTTTTCAATTATATAACTTATTTATTTATTTTATTTATTTAAATTCTTTTAATATACCGATGCTCCAGACCAGGTCTTATCGTACCTGTTTACAATAAACTAGGGTGTAACCAGTTAACACTGAAAGCAAAATGGTAGGTTTGAGTCTGGGAGGTAATTGCTCAGCTCATTTGTTTCTTTAGAGTTGGTCAATTTTTTTAGGCAGTCTGGAAATGTCCTTCTGTTAACAATGCATTTACAATGTGGACAGGCAGTCAAATAGCCCAGATTTGGCCTTCTTGTTTATTCAGAAGGGGCAGGGTTCTTCCAGCCATTTTGTAACTTGAAGATGAATAAATGGTGTTTTATTTAGGGATGATTATTTGTATTTTTCTGTAAGTATAGTTATTAGGCTTTTAGGTCTGCATGGGGAGGGCAGTTATATTAGCATTCTGTATTATTATACTATTTTCTATGTTTGTAGCTTGCTTAGAATTTATTAAAATTAGGGGTAGATTTTCAAAGGGTACTGGGGCGGATTTTAAGAGCCCTGCTCGCCTAAATCCACCCAAATCCGGGCGGATTTAGGCGAGTAGGGCCCTGCGCGCCGGTGAGCCTATTTTACATAGGCCTACCGGCGCGCGCAGAGCCCCGGGACTCGCGTAAGTCCCGGGGTTTTCTGAGGGGGGCGGTCCCGAACCGCGCGGCGTTTTCGGGGCGTGTCGGGAGCGTTCCGGGGGCGGGCCCGGGGGCGTGGCCGCGCCCTCCGGACCCGCCCCCAGGTCGCGTCCCGGCACGCTAGCGGCCCGCTGGCGCGTGGGGATTTACGTCTCCCTCCGGGAGGCGTAAATCCCCCGACAAAGGTAAGGGGGGGTTTAGACAGGGCCAGGCGGGTGGGTTAGGTAGGGGAAGGGAGGGGAAGGTGAGGGGAGGGCAAAAGAAAGTTCCCTCCGAGGCCGCTCCGATTTCGGAGCGGCCTCGGAGGGAACGGGGGTAGGCTGCGCGGCTCGGCGTGCGCCGGCTATACGGAATTGATAGCCTTGCGCGCGCCGATCCAGGATTTTAGCAGCTACGCGCGTATCTACTAAAATCCCGCGTACTTTTGCTTGCGCCTGATGCGCCAGCAAAAGTACGCCAAATCGCGCGGTTTGAAAATCTACCCCTATGTGCGTAACCCCAAAAACCTGCCCCTGTGTGCCGATCCTATCTTGCATAGGCTCGGCGGCGTGCGCAAGCCCCAGGACGCGCGTACGTCCCGGGGCTTTGAAAAAGGAGCATTCTGGGGGCGGGGCCGTGGGTGGGGCACCAGTCCGGGGGCATTCCGGGGGCGGAGCACCAGTCCGGGGCGGTCCGGGGGCGGGGCCAAGGCCTCCTCCGTTGTGGCTCTGCTGAGGGATGTTGCGCCGGCAGCCAGCCGGCGCGCGCAAGTTACGCCTGCCCGGCATAACTTTGATGATAAAGGTCAGGGGGGGATTTAGATAGGGCTGGGGGGCGGGTTAGGTAGGGGAAGGGAGGGAAAGGTGGGGGGAGGCAGAAAGAAAGATCCCTCCGAGGCTGCTCCGATTTCAGAGCGGCCTCAGAGGGAACGGAGGAAGGCTACGTGGCTCGGCACGTGCAAGTTCCACAATTGTGCACCCCCTTGCGCACGCCGACCCTGGATTTTATAACATGCGTGTGGCTGCACGCACATGTTATAAAATCGGGCGTAGATTTGTTAACGCCAGGTTGCGCGAACAAATCTACGTCCACGCATATGTCTGAAAATCTACCCCTTAGCGTGTAATAAATGCATAAATAATTTAATAAATACTTAAATAACCCTTTATGGTAAGGTCCATTGGTAATTTAGAGGGTAGAAATGAAGCATATTTCATGCCTCCTTCTGCATGTTCCAAATATCTTTTCACTGGCTATGATGAAATGTTTAATTTTATGAGAATCTCATGAATAGTTCCTTTTAAGACAGTTACCAACTGAGGAAACCTGAATATCTTCATATATGTGCCCGCCAGAGTTCAAAAGTCAGTGGGGTAAACTGAGCCCATAGTTTCTATTTACATCTTACTTAAACACGTGTTTTGGTAAGAAGTAAATAATACCGCTATGTACTACTCATGAAACATGCAGGTTATACATCTTTTTTTATGTTTCACATTTTTTAAATAATATTTGGGATATTGTTGATAAAATTAACACAGAAGAACAAAAAAGAAGAATGATATACATTCCATATCCAACCAAAGAATCAATCTTGTTAAACAATCAAGCTTGGGAGTTGTGTTCCTTATATTCTTCAAGCAACAGCAGGATTCAGAACAATACCAATACACAGATTATATTATCCCCCTTCCCCCACCTATCCACAACATGAGAAATCTATCACTGCAACTGTTCCATAGAAAAAATCAATAATTGTTCAGAACTAAACTGCGGGCCCGTGGTGGCAGAGATGAAATATATAGCATCCAAAAATAACTAAGATCTTCTGTTTCCCTTTAGGAGATACTGTCTTTCTGGTGAGGAGCTCCATAAGCACAAAATTGTGAACAATGTTCCTCCGGTGCGTAAAGGAAAGTGTAAACTCTGCTCTGCCATAATGAAGGATCACCAAAGTCGCCAATAAAAATATCTTTGAGATCCAAAGCTTTTGAAACCCAGTTCCAAAGGTGCCAGATGTCAGCAAAGGAGCATTAAAAGACCATTTTATATAATTTCATATAAATCTTTGTAATAAATAATTAATACACTTTTCTCTTAAATACTTGTACAGTGTTTTCATATATCTGCTCAGCCTTCATTTCCCCACAATGAGCATCCTTAGCTTGTCTAGTTGCTCCTGATATGATAATTATTCCATCTGTCTTGGGCGCTTTGTCATTATTCTGTGAAACTCCTTCAGTTTCATCCATATCATTCTTGTACAAAGGCAAGCAAGATTGTTTTCAGTGTTCCAGATGATGCTTTACTAAAGCCTTCTAAATTCATTTTTCCTTCTATTACTCACCCTTTCCACAATGCAAGGACCTTTGCCTTGTTGCTAACAATGTACTGTCATCTGGACACATAAGTCATTTTATCCTCATGTTCTTGAACATCCTCTCCTAGATAATAATTTTTTATTTATTTTTTTTTTTTTACCACAGAAATGCATTTCCCCTTAAATTGTCTTATTTTCCAGGATACTGCTATTCTTGTTTTATTTTTCTAAAAATATGAAACCAACTCTCAGATTACTTGCTGTTTTCTCACTGGTGTACTCTTTCTGCTTGGTTTCTGTGGGATTTTGTTATTTCATCACAGTCTGTCTTTTTTCTTTTTTTTGTGAGAATCTCAGAAGGGGAATTTGGAATTGTCATTTCACTATGTTAATGCTGACGTTTCCTGCTATATTTGAAGTGAAGCTACTCTGCACTACAGATCATTACATTTGTGATGAAGTCACAAAGCTATCACAAAAGAGAGTAAGCAACAATAAAATGGCCAGTTACTTGTATGCAAGGCTATTACGTTTAAAAAAAACAACCAACCACATGATAAACAAGGGAGGACATCAGAATCCCATCTATCTAGTCTGGGTGATACATCATTAGAAAGTGAGGTTTATTAAATATTAAAGGCTATTTGAGAGAATTTCCTGCACTGGCTTTCTCTGTGTCTGGAGCATTCAGCAGATCTGGAGGTAGCTAGGCCATATTATATTCCATCCAGTGGACTACCCCTCAGAGGTTTGGGGAAGGTCATGCAGACTTTCTGCTTGAAACTGTATACCATTAATGTCCTTAAAGATGAGTAAGGATGATGAGCATTGGCAAAAGGATATTGAAATAAAAATAACTGCCCATGGAAAGCATTGCCAATCTGATTAGCGACTTTTTTTTATTTTTAGAGTAAAATAGGAATTGTCTCAAATCCATCTGAGATATTGCATTTGATAGAAGAATGCATGAAATATAAAAATTAGCCCTACAGAATACCCCATAACGTAACTTTCTGGTTGTCTCACATTGTAAGAGAATAACAATTTATAAGTAATTATCAATTAGTTTTTAAAATACATTGGATGGCTCAACTTCAGTTAATTTGTTAGTAAACAGAATTCAGAGGGTAATTTTTGAAACCCCCATGTGCAGCCTGCAAGCACATTTTCAAAGGGAAACTTCCTGCAGCGTGTCCCTTTGAAGATTTGGGCAGTATGCACAACCGGGCTATTTTTGTAGTCGCGTGCTTCATCCCTGCAGAGGAGCAGGTGCAAAAAATGCACTGGACATACAAATTTGAAAATTAAATCTCCATGCATATTTTCTCTCCCCAGACTTAACCTTGCTCACTTTTCACCACTGCAGGCAAATGTACATGTGCTGTTTTCCAGCATGCATACTTTTACCTGCACATCAGGGAGGCAATAATCTTTATTATTGCTCTCCATTCTATATAATCAAACATCAGTCAGTTAATTTCTTTCTTTTTTCAGATTATCCTTACCAATCTCATATAGGCAATAAAGTTCCAGCCGATATTACTCCATTGAATTTGCACTAAAAGTATGTTCTGAATACATGATTCACATATTTGTCTTCTTCCTGACTGAAGATTCACTCTTCCTCACTTCACTCCACTTCTCAGGTCATGATTTGATTTTATTTGTTTTCCCGTGCTCTCTCTTTTCTTTTCTAAAGTCAGTATTTAGGAATAGAATAAGATGCAGATGACTTAGTGGTATTGAAACTTTCCTTTCAAGACGTCTAGGCTGAAGCTAGTGCAGACCGCTATAGAAAAAATGCTGTTACCACCTAATGGACCTTTAAATTGGTGTGTAATTAGTAGATGATTCCAGTCCTATTCCAAGATGACAGGAATCCACATCATAAAGATCTCCATAGCAACAGACACTAATTGGCAACAGTTTTTATAGCCTTAGAATAGGTCAAAAAAAGAAATGGCCTGGAGATGGAACTCTCCTCTCATTTCTAGAGGTCATCTTGTCAGATGAACTCCTGAAAGCCAGAGGAGTAGCCTAGTGATTAAAGCAGTAGGCTGATAAGCAGGGTTCACTCCCATTGCCTCTGGTACATACTTAAGGTTTGATTTACCAATGTTTTTTTTTTTTTTTTTACCATTTTGTGACTATGGAGAAAAAACCCTAGTAAATCAGGCCCTTAGATTTTATGCCCTTGGGGGGCAGGGAAAATACCTACAGTACTTGAATGTAATCTCATCTTCGGCTATCAGTAAAGAGGCCTGAGCTAAAAATAAAATAAAAAAGCATGCTAAAGCAGTAGTAATATCGATAACTCTTAAAGTATCACTTTGCCAGTTTGTTAGTTAAATTTCCTTCTTTGTGAACTTCTTTTCATGCTTTCTTTCTCTTTCGTCCAAATAAATTGTATTCCTTATATTTTATTTTACAGATGTCTAGAATGAAAGGTGTACACCAGTCATTATAGAAGCATAATCTCTTAGTAACGCTGTTTTCTGACTCATTTGTTCTTGTCTATTCCTGCTTTATATTGGAAGCCTGCATAGTGGTCTGATGATGGCTCATATAGCACTATAGCACTATCCTAGCTTGCATTCATTTGTAGAGGGCAATTTTCAAAAGTCATTCTTATGGATTAATGGCCATTTGCCCCCAGAAAATTGCCCACCCCATGTGCTGGTAAAGTTGCGCTAGTATAACTTCACCTGCAGCTACAAAGTTGAGCAGGTACTTTTCCATAGGCAATTTTCAAAGGGAAAATTCTTTTTTGAAAATGGCAGCAAATTCCATGGTTAAAAGTATCCCTGTAGACTTTGCACTTCTGTGGGCAGGTTCAGAATTTAGGATGGAAAAGTTTTAAGTAAAGTGGCAGTTTTCAAAAAATTCAAATATGTTTCTTTCATGAAATGAAATAACTAAGTTCAAAACAGGAAATCTCTGTAATTAACTGACAATGAAATTATTTTCAAAAATTTCTGGTGCAAATGCTTTCTTAAGAATGCCTGTGTTTGCATTGTCTGTTCTATATCTGTTCTGCAAATTACTGAAGGCTTTAAATTATCAGTGTTGATAATCTGATACATTTCATGAGCACTAAAATTGGCTAGCAAACAAAATAGGGAGATGTTTTCCTTTATTGGTAATGGTTTTATTTTAATATACCAATTTTCAAAAAGTTCACAATGGTGTACAACAAATGCTAAATAATTAAATATAAATAATGCAACATAAGAAAGCAAATAAAAATAAAATAACATAATATATTACAAATGTAGATACAATCAACAAAACAGAATTATAAAAAAAGTCCATAAAACACTTAATCAAAGACCTGTGAATACAACCAGGATTTCACTAATTTCTGAAACTTCATAAAATTGATCTCTGTACAGAAATCAAATGGTAAAGAAGGGGAGTTTGATACTGAAAAGTGCTCTGTCTTGTGTCTTCTAACCTGATTTTTCGTGGCAGGGAATCCTTAACGATTCTTTTTGTGATGATTTCAGTACTCTCACTGATTAAATAATCTAAAAGATTAGCTAAATGGTCAGGTTTACATTTAACTAAAGCTTTGTATGTAAGACACAGGACTTTAAAATGTATCCTGCAACATTGTAGTTCTTGTAAGAAAGGGGAGACATGATCCAATGTAGTTCTTGTAAGAAAGGGGAGACATGATCATACTTAGAGGCACCAAATACAATTTTAGCAGCGGTATTCTGTAATACCTACATATAAAGAATCACATAGCCAATTTGAGATTATACAAGTGCACAAGCTAGCATAGCCAAGTCAACTTTACTTACAAACATAGCTAATTTAAAAATCATTTGGAGCTGATACAAAAAAACAAATCTGGATAAAAATGACACTTGCTTTGAAATAGCGATATTTTGCATATAAGGGATAAGTTTAACATCTGACTTACATTTGATTTGTGTGATTTGTATATTATACAAGAATATCGGTATATAAAAAAAAAAATAAATAAATAAATAAATAAATCTCTCAAACCAAACAGCTTCTGACTTTTGAGGATTTAATTGTAATTTATGTTCCTGTAGCTGTAGAGGACATTGGTCTCCCAGTAGCTGGCCCTAGGTCCCTGCCTGGTAGATAACAGCTAAGAGGGATAAGACCATTCCATGCAGCACCTCCCCCTGAGGATGCTTGCAATGGTTCAGTTCTCTGTCCAGAAAGGGTGGGGGGAGGGGGGGGGGCAGAAGCAGAGCCTTAGTGCATCAGGTCAGTTTGATTTGGGTGTTGTTGAGTTACTCCTGTCCTGGTTTTGAAATGGAAGATTGTTCTTTTTCCAGTGCACCCCTTGCCTGGTAGGGGTTATCCCTTCCTGAGAGTAGAAAGGACTTTAGTAAGAACATTTTCCAAGTTTGTTTGTGCTTGGGTGAATCCTGTTCCTGCTGGTAAAGAAACCCCTGTAATCACAGGGCAGGAGGAAGAAGACCTGGTTATTTCTTTCCAGCTAGTGAGAGGACTACAGTGACTCTTCATCCAGTGGTGAAGTTTGGGATTTTTAAGAGTTGCATTTTAATGAGGAGGTTTTTTGGAGCACTCCTCCTCACAGTGTGGCTGGACTGTAAAAGCCCTGCTGGTATCCTGAAAAAGGCAAAATACAGAAGGAGTTCAGAAGAGAAGTGTTCAAGATCAGATCTCCACCCTGAGGAAAACAGGACACAAGGTGAGAACATCTGGAGCACAATTGGACTGCAAGTATGAGATATTTTTCAGGATTTAGGGGACTCCCTTCAATAGTTTGATACTTGTACAGACTGAAGAAGAGAGAGTTCCCCATGTATTACCCAGATTGAACACAGAGGTGAAGTAGATCAAAATTGTAGAGCATATAGAAAGATGTGGTTTAATGGAACACAGTGAACATGGATTTACCCAAGAGAAGTCTTGCCTAACAAATCTGCTTCATTTTTTTTGAAGGGGGTTAATAAACATGTGGATAAAGATGAACCAGCAGATGTAGTGTATTTGGATTTTCAGAAGGCATTTGACAAAGTCCCTCATGAGAGGCTTCTAAGAAAACTAAAAAGTCATGGGATAGGAGGCGATGTCCTTTCATGGATTACAAACTGGTTAAATGACAGGAAACAGAGAGTATGATTAAATGGTCAATTTTCTCAGTGGAAAAGGGTAAATAGTAGTCTCAGGGACCAGTGCTTTTCAATATATTTATAAATGATCTTGAAAGGAATACAACACATGAGGTTATCAAATTTATGGATGATACAAAATTATTCAGAGTGGTTAAATCACAAGCGGATTGTGATACATTACAGGCGGACCTTCCTAGACTGGAAGATTGGGCATCCAAGTGGCAGATGAAATTTAATGTGGACAAGTGCAAGGTGTTGCATATAGGGAAAAATAACCCTTGCTGTAGTTACACAATGTTCGGTTCCATATTAGGACCTACCACTCAGGAAAAAGATCTGGGCATCATAGTGGATAATACTTTGAAATCATCAGCTCAATGTGCTGCAGCAGTCAAAAAAGCAAAGAGAAATTTAGGAATTATTAGGAAGGGAATGGTTAATAAAACGGAAAATGTCATAATGCCTCTATATCGCTCCATGGTGAGATTGCACCTTGAGTACTGTGTGCAATTCTGGTCGCCGCATCTCAAAAAAGATATAGTTGCGATGGAGAAGAAACAGAGAAGGGCAACCAAAATGATAAAGAGAATGGAACAGCTCCCCTGTGAGGAAAGGCTGAAGAGGTTAGGGCTGTTCAGCTTGGAGAAGAGATGGCTGAGAGGGGATATGATAGAGGTCTTTAAGATCATGAAAAGTCTTGAACGAGTAGATGTGAATCAGTTATTTATATCTTCAGATAATAGAAGGACCAGGGGGCATTCCATGAAGTTAGCAAGTAGCACAGTTAAGACTAATCGGAGAAAATTCTTTTTCACTCAACGCACAATTAAGCTCTGGAATTTGTTGCCAGAGGATGTGGTTAGTGCAATTAGTGTGCTGGGTTCAAAAAAGGTTTGGATAAGTTCTTGGAGGAGAAGTTCATTACCTGCTATTAATCAAGTTTACTTAGGTAATAGCCACTGCTATTAATTGCATCAGTAGCATGGGATCTTCTTGGTGTTTGGGTACTTGCCAGGTTCTTGTGGCCTGGTTTGGCCTCTGTTGGAAAGAGGATGATGGACCCTTGGTCTCACCCAGCATGGCAATTTCTTATGATCTTATGTTCTTAAGAGAAGTAACACATCAATTGAACATTCATTTAATTTTTGAACACCCACATCATGTCCTGCCTATTTCTACAGGTCTATCATCTCCAAAGTGGACAGTAACACATCTCAGGGAGGATCCCTGCTAATCGCCTGGGCCTAAAAGTTTAAGCCTTTACCCAATAGAAAGAATCCACTCATTGGGACTTGTTAAAATTGGGAAAGTGGCAAAAGGAGATAGCCCCAAGAAAAATTCTTTTGTATGCTTTTGGACTACCATAAAATCCAAACAAGGGTTACATAGCCAACATGCAATCCTGTCCAAAAATTGATTAAAATTGTTTATATCTTGTGTAGAATCAGTGTTAAAAGCAGCTAATAATTGAATATTGTGTGTGTATATATATATATATATATATATATATATATATATAATCTAAACCTAATCCTTGAATCGACTCTGTTAGTGGAGCTAAGAACAGATTAAAATTCTGTTGGGATAAAATTGTGAAGGGTAGTGGGTGTGTGAGCTCTTTGTGCTGTTGTGTAGTTGATGCAGCCTCGAGGATGAACCCACAAGGCCTATGCTGACTGCTGGCGAACACACTCTGTAGTGGGAGAGTCTGGAGCTTCACCTTTACCAGCTGCCTCCTCCATAGATTGAACCCTTGGGTTCAGGTGGTTGAGAGGACTTAGGCGGATCCCTAGGGTGGTGTCACCAACTAAAGTTCAAAAGCACGCTGAGGTCAGGGCAGGCAGCAGACTAACAGAGTCAGAGACAGGCTAAGCTTAGGGCAGGCAGCTAGCAAGAGCGGTCAGGTCCAGGCAAGGGGTCAGATTCAGGCAGCAGACAACTGTGGTCAGGTCCAGGCCAGAGGTCAAAATCCAGACAGTCAGGCCAAAGGTGGGCAAAGACACACTGAAGACACTGGACAAGACAGATAAGATAAGGCAAGGTTGGATAAGGTGAGCTGGACAAGGAAAACTAGAGAAGGCTGGTTGAGGCAAGGCTGGAAGGCAAGGCAGGAAGGCAAGGCTGGAGAAGACAAGGCTGGATTGAGGCACAGGAACACAGAAATCAGGGACACTAGGCAACACATACTGCAAGGCAGACCTGTTGCTGAGGCGAAGTATTGCTGTGAGGTCCTTGCTTAAATAGGCTGGTCGGCCTGATTTCATTGAAGGGCGCCGCTCAGCGTTTCCCGCCACGGAGCCCATATAACATGCACATATGCGTACATGCGTGCCCAAGGAGGATCCAGGATAGGAGCAGCATAGCAGCATGTGGAGCCATGCCCAGCAGCGCTGAGGAGACAGTGGTGTCCCAGCCACAGGAGCATGCCAATGGCATATTGGACTGCTCGTAACAGCCTCAGGGTGAATACAGCGGCTTGCGGGACCATCCTGCGAGCCATATTCCTAATAAAAATGGATCCTTGAGGTACTCCACAAGCAACATCGTTTAGAGAGGATGAATCAGTCCTCCATGTAACAAAAAAAATAATGATTTTCTAAAAACAATTTAAATCATTTCAAAACTGTATCCATAATTCTTGCAAATGGGTCAGCAATAATTTATGACTGACTGTATCAAATGCTGAACTCATATCGAGACTAGCTTTACCCCTAATTTTATTATTTATTTATTTATTTATTTTTAATTTTTATATACCGGAATTCCTGCATACAATACAAATCAATCCGGTTTACATGAAACGATAAGTTGCCCTGGTCTGGGAGCTCCGACCGGGGCTTTATACAAGGAACATTGAACAGTAACAATAAACCATTAAACGTTTTCGTATTTTAAAACAATTAGCGGGTTAAACATTGCAAATTAACTGGTGAACAAAGATAATCCAAGTTCTGTGAATTGACTAGGTTAAACCATGAGCATAATACTTGCAGGATGATATCAATAAACTAAATACTTTTACTCTTGGGAGTACAAAGGAATATTAATAAATAAATATTGATATTAAGCATAGACAGTAAAGCAGTCTCTCTACTAAAATCTTTAAGGAAACCTTACTGCCATGGGTGAAGCGCATTAATGTTTTCAGCTCTTAAGCTGCATGAAGACAACCTTCTCAATTATTTTCATCACAAAAAGTAGGTTAGCTTTAGGTTGATAGTTTTGGGGGTCAGTAGGTTCTAAAAAATTTTTCTTAAGAATAGGATGGACTAAAGTCAGTTTTAGAGATTGCAGAATACACCCCTCTCTCAGGCAAGCATTAACTATAGATGTTAGATGTCATGCAAGGCCCAATTCTTTATCCTGTGGCTCCATGTGTGCATGTGGTAGTGACTGCACTTTGACTAGGGTTGCCAATTTGCTACAGATTTTCCAGGCTTGATCCAGATTTGATTTTACCCTCATTTCATGCTTGGACTTTTAGTTTTGATTTTCTTATTGCAGTAGCATTCACTCCCAACCCTCAAGGGCTAAAACAGATCAGATTTTCAGGATATCCCACATGAATATGCCTGATGCAGATTTGCATGCACACTGTTTTTATTATATGCAAATCTGTTTGTGGCCCTCGAGGGCTTGGAATGAATATAACTGCCTTTTCGCATTTCCTGAGAGAGGCAAAACTACAAGTTCCTTCATGTACTGGGATAAAAATAGGACTGGATCAGCCTGTCCAAAACATCTGGAACCAGTACCCAGGCAAACCACTTGGATGAGAGGACAAGACCAGGTGGGGGTAGCCAAGAGCCTTCCTTCCCTCAGTAAGAAAGGGAAATTGCCTTTCTCTAGTATGAAAAGACTGTTCTAGTGGACTGGGTGGAGAAAAATCAATTTGTTATTCAACAGCTATGAAGATGATTCAGCAGTGTGGGGCATGGAGAACAGAACAAAATGGCTGCTTAACAAGTCCATGTTGGTTTGCTGCTGGTGCAGGGATGGAGGCTGATGACCTGCAACCTCATTGGGCAGGGCAATGGGGATGGAGGGCAAATTGGGGGACGGTCTTTCCCACTCCTGTGGTTTTCCTGCTGCTTCTGCTTTCAGTGGAGGAAGGGACTAGTACCTGCTCTCTCTGAAATCAACACTGATGGATGCTACTTTTGCAAATTATATTATCTGAAAGATGGCCCCGTCTCTTTCTTCTAGTCATGCCCTGCTAATAGTAAAGATTACAAAAAATGGCAAATGTATAAAGAATATATCACACACTCTAATACAACATATCATATGTAGTGACATAAATTCATTGGAAAAAATTTTATTGTTGTATACAAAACATTTTATCAAAAGTCTTCAAAAACATTTAATTACTATTCATAGTTGGATACATAGAGTAAATAACAAATATTCATCATAAAAACACATTCATACACTCAAGCATACTATTAAAATTTTTTCTTTTTAGAGATTCTATATAATACAGTTGTTCCACTCCCTCTTTACACCATTGTATTGTATTTCTTCTGTAGTTCAAATTCACAAAATCATACTCCCAATGTGTTTTGCCGTGCAATCGGCTTCTTCAGGGGAGCATAATACACAGATCTTTGAAAGTTTCCTCCACAAAATCACCCAAATGTATCCACACCTTGGAAAATATTCCAATAAAAATGTATCATAATTTTCACAAATTCTTGAAAAACAAAATTTCTTTTAATTACAAAGGTGCATTCAATATTCAATCAGCACCAATTTACTAACCTCAATTTTCACAGTATCCTACTCTTGCTGCATACAGACAAACCAAATTTATTGGCCCCACAGTTTCACCTTTATCTCTTTTATAATCTGAAAAAACACAGAAAAAACATCTAAATCCCAAAAAACCCCTTAAAAATACCCATAGCTTTTCAAAAATAAATCTTACCAATTTCTTACAAAAAGCTCTTTAAACAAAGAAATGCAGCCACAATCAAAAACCATCATTTCTCAAAAATAGCTACAGAACTTTTTAAGAAGGAAAGATCTCCCGAAGCAACTCACCGTCAATAACGCTCAAAAATCAACTTTCCCGAACAATCAGCATTCTCGTAAGCTGTTTTCTGAAAGCGGAGCAATTTAAAGGGCTCTTAAACACCCATTTTAAATCCAAAATTGCTCCGCTTTCAGAAAACAGCTTACGAGAACGCTGATTGTTCGGGAAGGTTGATTTTTGAGCATCATTGACGGTGAGGTGCTTCGGGAGATCTTTCCTTCTTAAAAAGTTCTGTAGCTATTTTTGAGAAATGATGGTGTTTGATTGTGGCTGCATTTCTTTGATTTTTAAAGAAAGTCAACAGTAAAGGTATTTTGAAGATGTGGACTCTCTGAAAAATGGGAGTGTCGGGATGAGCGCTCAAACAGTGAGTTTTTTGTAGAAGGAAGTTGTTTAAAGAGCTTTTTGTAAGAAATTGGTGAGATTTATTTTTGAAAAGCTATGGGCCGGATTTTAAAAGGGTTACGCGCATAAGGTACACGCGTAACCCTTTTAAAACCCCCCTGCACGCGCCGAGCCTATTTTGCATAGGCTCGGCGGCGCGCGCAAGCCCCGGGACACGCGTAAGTCCTGGGGCTTCACAAGGGGGGAGTGTCGGGGGCGTGTCGGGTGGGCGGCGCGAATTTCGGGGTGTTCCGGGGGCGTGTCGGGGGTATGGTGCTGGCCCGGGGGCGTGGTCGAGGCCTCCAGACCAGCCCCCGGGTCGGGTGATGGTGCGCCAGCAGCCCGCTGGCGAGCGCAGAGTTAAGCCTGCTTCCTGCAGGCGTAACTTTAGCAACAAAGGTAGGGGGAAGGTTTAAATAGGGCCGGGGGGGGGAGGGGGGTTAGGTAGGGGTTTGTAGGGGATGGTGCGGGGGGGGGGGGGTAGAAGGAAAGTTCCCTCCGAGGCTGCTCCGATTTCGGAGCGGCCTCGGAGGGAACGGGCAGCGCGCGCCGGGCTTGGCGCGCGCGCGTTGCACAAATGTGCACCCCCTTGTGCACACCGAGCCCGGATTTTGTAAGATATGCGCGGCTATGCGTGTATCTTATAAAATCCAGCGCACTTTTGTTCATGCCTGGTTTGCAAACAAAAGTACGCGCGCGCGTACATTTATAAAATCTACCCCTATGGGTATTTTTAAGGGTTTTTTTGGGATTTAGATGGTTTTTCTGTGTTTTATCAGATTATAAAAGGTGAAACTGTGGGGCCAATAAATTTGGTTTGTCTGTATGCGGCAAGAATAGGATACTGTGAAAATTGAGGTTAGTAAATTGGTGCTGATTGAATATTGAATGCACCTTTGTAATTAAAAGAAATTTTGTTTTTCAAGAATTTGTGAAAATTATGATACATTTTTATTGGAATATTTTCCAAGGTGTGGATATATTTGGGTGATTTTGTGGAGGAAACTTTCGAAGATCTGTGTATTATGCTCCCCTGAAGAAGCCAATTGCACGGCGAAACATGTTGGGAGCATGATTTTGTGAATTTGAACTACGGAAGAAATACAATACAATGGTGTAAAGAAGGAGTGGAACAACTGTATTATATAGATTCTCTAAAAAGAAAAATTTTTAATAGTATGCTTGAGTGTATGAATGTGTTTTTATGGTGAATATTTGTTATTTACTCTATGTATCCAACTATGAATAGTAATTAAATGTTTTTGAAGACTTTTGATAAAATGTTTTGTATACAACAATAACATTTTTTCCAATGAATTTATATGTCACTACATATGATATGATCTAATAATAGTGAAGGCATTGAGCAAACTGCTGATCCTCTGTAGCCCTGATGTACCTCTACAGCTATGCTTTCCTGCGAGATGCCCTCTCTGAATCTGAGGGTACTGCCGCAGGGACTGGAGATGAGACCAGATTGGGGGGGGGGGGGGGGGGGACAAATGTCTCTTGCTATCAATCTGCTATTGCTAAGGGGTGCTCATGGCCCCAGCAGCATCGATTAGTAACTCTCTGACTATGCTATCCATCGGTGGCTGTTCACCAGACATCACACTAGTAAACAGATTGTCTAAACCCATTACATATATACTAGTAACCATCTTCAAATCCCAAACACAATTTATCTGAATCATGAAATAGATGAATCAGAATGCAATAGGAAGCACTGCACTGGCTTTAGCTGCTGCCCTAGTGCTGCTGCTGCCACCTTTCACTGAGTCTGCTTTCTTTTGACTGTGCACCATGCAAACAGTAGAAACTGAAGCAGACAGCAGTTGTGGCTGTTCCTATTTTTGACCCAAACTGCATCTGCTTCCCTGGAAGGTTTCCTTCTCTTAAAAATTCACACGATCTTAACCAGATGACTGCCGCTAAGACTACCACTATCACAACTACCACTACTTCTATTGCCCATGGCTCTCACTGGTCCTCTCTCATTCCCATATCTTCCTCTTAATGCCATTGATATGCTGGACTTTCTTAAGAAAGAGTTCACCAGTGATTAGGAGGTTTTGCAGTGTCACAGTGTATATGCACTACACTACTACAGTACTGATAGCGGCTGTGTGTGATCTCATTCCTGCCATGTGACTAATAGGGATGTGAATCGTTTTTTGACGATTTAAAATATCGTCCGATATATTTTAAATCGTCAAAAATCATTAGGGCCACGATACAATACCAATTCCCCCGATTTATCGTTAAAAAAATCGTAAATCGGGGGAAGGGGGAGGGCAGGAAAACTGGCACACTAAAACCCCCTAAAACCCACCCCCGACCCTTTAAATTAAATCCCCCACCCTCCCGAACCCCCCCCCCCAAATGCTTTAAATTACCTGGGGATCCAGCAGTGGTCCAGAACGGCGGCGGTCCGGAACGGCCCCCTCAATTGAATCCTGTTGTCTTCAGCCGGCGCCATTTTGCAAAATGGCCACCGCAAAATGGCGGCGGCCATAGACCAAAACGATTCGACGCAGGAGGTCGTTCCGGACCCCCGCTGGACTTTTGGCAAGTCTTGTGGGGGTCAGGAGGCCCCCCCAAGCTGGCCAAAAGTTCCTGGGAGTCCAGCGGGGTTCCGGGAGCGATTTCTTGCCGCGAATCGTTTTCCGTACGGAAAATGGCGCCGGCAGGAGATCGACTGCAGGAGGTCGTTCAGCGGCGGTCCGGAAGCCCACATGTCATGAACCCTGCATGCACAGCAAAATATAGCATGCACATAAAATTGCATAATAGCATATATATTGTTACTGTATATTTATTACTAACTTTAAAAAATATGAAACGTATTTTATTTGATGTTTTCAATAACCTAATTAGAATTATTTTCATTAGAACAATACTTACTCAGGCACACTGGGTTCATAGCACACAAATTTGAACTCAGCTTAAAAAAAGTTACACAACAGAACTTTTTTTTGCGAACATCATCTGTCAAAAATGAACAAGTTATTAGTCTAAATGGCTTAGCCATGATATTTGGCGACTTATCTGGCTGCATTCTAGCCAGATAACTTTTTAGGGGGTCTCTTTATCCAGCTAGAATTTAGCTGGATATGTCGGGAGCATTCCTGGGAAGTTGATCCATAACAGATTGCTATCTCCTTCCCTTACAGGAGCATCTAACAGCAGTTCGCTAACAGATTACTAACTCCGCCCTCCTGACGGAGTAAGCACTACAGATAGCTAACTCCTCCCCTCTGGAGGAGCAGATCCTAACCGATTGCTAACTCCTCCCCCTTTCCGGAGAATAGCAGAATAGATTGCTAATTCCGTCCTCCTGGCGGGGCGACGATAACAGATTGCTAACTCCTTCCCTCTGGAGGAGGAGAGTGCTAACAATTTTATACCATGCATGCCTATACGCATGTATGTTTTAATATGGCCGTGTACTTAGGTGCGAGTTGGCATTCGTGTGTACATATGTGCCTGCACAGCTGTATCAAAGTTACCATACCAGTGTGCAAGAAAATAAACAAGATGGTTGAACTGAAATGCAGTGAATCCCATTTTTTTTTGGAGTCACATGAGGGCAAGGAGGGTGGAGGTTCCAGGAAAGAACGTATACCCAAAGCCTACACCCTTGAGAAGTCCTGCTGATATGAGAGACAGGGCAGTGGCAGGTTACAGCTGCTTGCCCCATGTATTGGATGCTTTTGGATTGTAGTAAGGAACCCTTACTCTTATTCTATAACTTTCAGCACTATATCCCCCCATTGAAGGTCAGAAGGCTTGCACTAGTTATTTCCAATGATTAAAACTCTTTTATATTTATGAAGCAGTTTGGATTATAGTCTAGTCATCAATATCAACAATACTGCTGTCTTATTCTGTGACTTGTTCTGAGTGTTGCATACTTTGGTGCAGAGGGCCCATGACAGAGTTACCTATCAACTAATGCCAGTGGGTTCTGGTCTAAATATCACCTTAGGGATGTCCCCCTACTGACTTAGGAACAATGCTCAGTCTTCCCCATGCAGTTCTCAGTCACTAAAGGAATCTTTGTTATCCAGACAGACATCCAGGAGATAACAGAGGCGAAAAAAAGTGATAAATTCTCCAGTGTGTTCTTTGCTTTTTATTATTTGACATTGGCTATAATTGTTTTGGTTAGGTTAATATTGTCTGGAATATGGTGGTGTATAAGTCAGCTTGTCTACTTCATTATATCTCTCCCTGTGCTTTTCCACTGTACAAGCCACTGCATTTATTCGTGAGACTGAGGCAGCTGTAGGCTACACTTAGAACAAATCTCCTTTCATGTGAATCCCTATTTAAGATTACACCATAGTAATGAGTCAGTGTGTCACAGAAATGTCAGGAGAAGAAAGGAAAGCACATTGCCTCTAGTCACATATTAGCGCTTTACTCAAGAAGCATCTTCATACAGTATACATGATATGCAGCTCTTGACGAAAGTACTTCATTTTTATTATATTCAGAACCAATGGAAATGATCTTCCCTGTGCTGCAAGATTCACAAATTCATGATTACTGCAGCAATGATTGAATCACCAACCATGATGGCTGACCTAACCCTTCCCTCCTGGGCAGTAGCCCTGGGAGATTTGTCCTGGGTGCGAGAGGACAACACATCACCTGGAGAGCAGGTCCTTGTTACAGGTTCATTTCCTGCTACACCAGGGTGATGCTTCTTACCGGGAGACCTTTCTGATTCAAGGCAACACCGGGGCTGCCATATTGGATTTGGGACTTGGCTACTCTGTCCCTGAAGGTTTCATCAATGTACCTCTCTGTCTGCCTCAGCTCCTCCAGGTCTGCCACTCTAGCCTCCAGAGATCAGACTCATTATCTGAGAGCCAGGAGCTCTTTGCACTGGGTGCATACATACAATCTCTCATCAGCAGGTAAAAAATCATACATGTGACACTAGATGCAAAAGCCTGGAAAGCCCCCCTCCTGCTGCTGGACTGCTGCCTTCATCTTAATTTTGTTGTTCCTAGTTAAGTTTAGGTTGCTAAGGGAGTTGGAATTAGAGTAGAGCCCCCAGACCACAGTCAATATATATATATCTTATTGTTCCAGAACCTGTGTTTCAAAGCATAAGGGTCATGCAGAGGAGACTTTGTTTAATAACTAACACAAGAAATCCAACAAAAGCTTACTAAGTCTGTTCTCTGGATGCTGCTTTCCTGTTAGCATAGAAAGAAATAGAGATGCAAAGAACCACTAAAAAAAAATCTAAGTATTTTTATGATTCAACTTTTAAAGTATTTCTTGTTTCCTGAGTACATTGCTCTTTGCAGGTCTATATCAAACACATGCAGAAGAAATCTTTAGTACCACCTAAAGAAAAATTGTGGTTATACTGAAACTGCAAATGAGTTATCTGTTTAAATGGCTAGTTTTGAATATTCTCCTTTCTTAGCCAGCTAAACGTTAGCTAGATAAATCTGAATAAGAAAAGGTTATGTTGGGTGCATTAGATGGATAATTTAACCAATCTCTGATATTAGGAGTTAGCTGGACAAGTTATCTGTCTATATGTAAATGTGCTCGAGAGCACGTCTAGAATTATCTGTGAACCTGTTTCCGGAAAACTTTAGACTTAGCTGACTATATTCAAAAGAATATAGCCGGTTAAGTGGCAATTCAAGTTAAAAAAAAAAGCTTGTTGGCCTACTGGCCCTAATACATCCCCTCCTCCTCCCTTCCATATGAAATCCAAGTGCTTGGCCCTGCTGGGCCAAGCCTGCAGCACTCCCCAAACCCATTCTATTTTATAGTAAAATAAATTCCCTACAGCAGATCCTGGTAAGGTCCCCCTCCTCCCGGCAAAATTTCAAATTAATTATAGGCTCTCTTCCCAGGAAAGCACACTTTACTAAAGACTGTGGTCTTTTCAGGTACCCAGACAAAACATGGCTTTTTGGCCAGGATCTTAATGCTAAAAGCTAATATGGGTTGTTAATTAGTAATTAATTAATCTGCTGCCAGGATTTTGACTTGAGCTAATTTAAGAGTTCATATTTCTCCTATTCTTTTTTCTTTACACTGGTTGCCTATTCAGGCATGTATCAGATTTAAGATTTTAATTTTAATTCACAAATACAGTAACCTTCAAACTGGCGCGAGAGTGCACATTTATGTGCATATGTCAGTGAGCACGCAGGGATGTGGCCATTTTATAACATAAGTGCATGTTATAGCATATGTACACAGTAGAAGAGGACTGCAAGACTCATCTGCATACTGTTCCCAGCATTCCCTAGAACAGGAATCCAGAGGTTACCGTGAGCGATCCAGGCTTTGAACACCTGATATATTCTGCTATCTGATGGGAGGAGCAATCAGATAGGAATTAGCAATCTGTTAGGAAAGCTCTGTGTTAGAGCTGGGAGTTAGCAATCTATAATGAATCTCCGTGAGGAGTTAGCAATCTGATGTAGTTGTGGGTGGATCCCTGGGCTGGTGGCAGATGACCACGCCCCCGGGAGGATATCCCAAGAGGGACACCGGCTAGGCTTGAGTATGGAGACAGACACACATTAGTTCTTTTATTAAACAGGTTTTTGAAACCACCAGAGATGGCAGTAGTGAGCTGATATGCCCGGCAGGGCTGTAGACCCTCAGGTACTGGAACAGCGATCCAGGATGGCTGAGCTGTTGAGAAACTGTAGAAAGTGAGAAGGCACAGTAGGCAAAGTTCATGAACAGAACTATATGACAAAACTCACATAAGGTCTCAAGGAAGCTCAAGTGCTGGAAAGGTTTAGGCTCTCTAGGAGCGAGTACCTGGTTCCAGGGAAAGCTCTGAGAGAGCGATGGTAACTCACAAATTGTTTGTAGCAGCGATAGCTTCCAAGCAGTAGAGAATCTTCAGAGTGTCCAGGAACATGGGCCTTCGAGGAGCGAGTACCGGTTCCTATCTGTAATCTGAAAGTAAAGAAAAGAGCAAGGCCCCCGAGGAGCGGGTACCCCTGGAAAGTCTGAGGAGGCAGAGTAGCTTGGGGGGAGTAGTCCGTAGATAGCAAGACACATTCCCATACCCAACCCCTTGCTAACTCCATAGAAACATAGAAACATAGAAACATAGAAATGACGGCAGAAGAAGACCAAATGGCCCATCCAGTCTGCCCAGCAAGCTTCCCTCATTTCTTTTCTCATACTTATCTGTTTCTCTTAGCTCTTGGTTCTAATTCCCTTCCACCCCCACCATTAATGTAGAGAGCGGTGATGGAGCTGCATCCAAGTGAAATATCTAGCTTGAGTAGTTAGAGGTAGTAGGGGTAGTAACCGCCGCAATAAGCAAGCTACACCCATGCTTATTTGTTTTTACCCAGATTATGTTATACAGCCCTTATTGGTTGTTTATCTTCTCCCCTGCCGTTGAAGCAGGGAGCTATGCTGGATATGCGTGAGGTATCAGTTTTTTTCTTCTCCCCTGCCGTTGAAGCAGAGAGCTATGCTGGATATGCATTGAAAGTGAAGTATCAGGCACATTTGGTTTGGGGTAGTAACCGCCGTAACAAGCCAGCTACTCCCCGCTTTGTGAGTGTGAATCCTTTTTTCTTCTCCCCTGCCGTTTAAGCAGAGAGCTCTGCTGGATGTGTGAAGTAACAGTTTTTCTTTTCCCCTGCTGTTGAAGCAGAGAACTATGCTGGATATGCATTGAAGTGAAGTATAAGAATGGAGTGATCAAGCTAGTTGAAAGGCATCAGGAATAGAGGAAGGTGGAGGTAGTAATTTGGATATTTGGTTTGGGGTAGTAACCGCCGTAACAAGCCAGCTACTCCCGTCTTTGTGAGTGCAAATCCTTTTTTCCACATTTCCTCTTGCTGTTGAAGCTTAGAGTGATGTTGGAGTCACAGTAACCATGTGTATGTTTATTGAATAAGGGTATTGTCTCCAGGCAGTAGCCATCATTCTGGCGAGCCACCCACTCTTCATTGGCGGCCTCTTGACTTTATGGATCCACAGTGTTTATCCCACGCCCCTTTGAAGTCCTTCACAGTTCTGGTCTTCACCACTTCCTCCGGAAGGGCATTCCAGGCATCCACCACCCTCTCCGTGAAGAAATACTTCCTGACATTGGTTCTGAATCTTCCTCCCTGGAGCTTCAAATCGTGACCCCTGGTTCTGCTGATTTTTTTCTTAAGGTAAAGGTTTGTCGTTGCCTTTGGATCATTAAAACCTTTCAAGTATCTGAAAGTCTGTATCATATCACCTCTGCTCCTCCTTTCCTCCAGGGTGTACATATTTAGATTCTTCAATCTCTCCTCGTACGTCATGCGATGAAGATCCTCCACCTTCCTGGTCGCCCTTCTCTGTACCGCTTCCATCTTGTTTTTGTCTTTTTGTAGATACGGTCTCCAGAACTGAACACAGTACTCCAGGTGAGGCCTCACCAAGGACCTGTACAAGGGAATAATCACTTCCCTTTTCTTACTCGATATTCCTCTCTCTATGCAGCCCAGCATTCTTCTGGCTTTTGCTATCGCCTTGTCGCATTGTTTCGCAGACTTCATATCATTAGACACTATCACCCCAAGGTCCCTCTCCTGCTCCGTGCACGTCAGCCTTTCCCCCCCCATCGAATACAGTTCATTCGGATTTCCGCTCCCCATATGCATGACTTTGCACTTCTTGGCATTGAATCTCAGCTGCCATATCTTCGACCACTCTTCCAGTTTCCTTAGATCCCGTCTCATTCTCTCCACTCCTTCCGGCGTGTCCACTCTGTTGCAGATCTTAGTGTCATCCGCAAAAAGACAAACCTTACCTTCTATCCCGTCCGCAATGTCGCTCACAAAGATATTGAACAGGACCGGTCCCAACACCGATCCTTGCGGTACACCACTTAAAACCGCTCTCTCTTCAGAGAAGGTTCCGTTTACCGTCACACATTGTCTTCTGTCCGTCAACCAATTTGCAATCCAGGTCACCACCTTGTCACTCACTCCCAAGCTTCTCGTTTTATTCACCAGTCTCCTGTGCGGAACCGTATCAAAAGCTTTGCTGAAATCCAAGTATATGACATCGAGCGCTCTTCCTTGGTCCAATTCCTTGGTTACCCAGTCAAAAAAGTCAATCAGATTTGTCTGACAGGATCTTCCCCTGGTGAATCCATGTTGCCTCTGGTCCATCAATTCTCCGGACTGTAGATAGTTCACTATTCTCTCTTTCAGCAGAGACTCCATTACTTTTCCCACCACCGAAGTGAGGCTAACCGGCCTGTAGTTGCCAGCCTCCTCCCTGTTCCCACTCTTGTGAAGCGGGACCACCACCGCTCTTCTCCAGTCTCTCGGCACCACTCCCGTTTCTAGGGATCTATTGAACAGGTCACACAGCGGACCCGCCAGAACATCTCTGAGCTCCCTCAATATCCTTGGATGAATCCCATCAGGCCCCATGGCTTTGTCCACTTTCAGGTTCTTTAGCTCTTCCCACACATTTTCTACTGTAAAAGGATTTTCATCTATTCCACTTCCCTCCAGTTTCTTGTTGTGTAGAGATGGTCCTTCTCCAGGGTCTTCTTTAGTGAACACAGAGCTGAAGTATTCGTTTAATATTTCTGCCATTTCTTCGTCTGTCTCCACACATTGATCATTACCACCTTTCAATTTCACTATACCACTTTGGACCTTTCTCTTTTCGCTGATGTATCTGAAAAATGTTTTGTCACCATTTTTTATCTCCTTGGCAATCCTCTCTTCTGCTTGATTTTTTGCCAACTTGATTGTTTTCTTCGTCTCCCTCAGTTGATACAAATATTCTTCTTTGTGCTCCTCCCTTTGGGATCCTTTATATTTCTTGAATGCTGTTCTTTTAGCTTTAATTTTGTCAGCCACCTCCTTTGAGAACCAGATAGGTTTCAATTTTCTTTTGCTTTTCTTTATGTTTCTAACATATAGAGCAGTTGCCTTGGTGATTGCTCCTTTTAGATTGGTCCACTGCTGATCCACATCTCTCTCGTTCTCCCATCCTTTAAGTTCTTCCTCCAGGTACTTTCCCATTTCCTCAAAGTCTGTGTTTTTGAACTGTAAAACTCGGGTCTTTGTGGTTCTTTTCCCTATTCTATTAGTGATATTAAACCATACCGTTCGATGATCACTGCTGCTGAGGTGGGCGCCCACCTGGACATCTGAGACATTATCTGCATTATTGAGCAATAAGTCGAGTATAGCACCTTCTCTCGTGGGTTCCAACACCATTTGTTTGAACAAAGATACTTGCATGGCATCCATTATTGCTCTACTATTTTTAGTTTCTGCAGATGGGATTTTCCAGTCTACATCTGGCATATTAAAGTCACCCACGATCACCACTTCTCCCTTCTTACCTATCTTATGGATGTCTTCAATCAGATCTCTGTCCAGCTCTTCCTTTTGGTTTGGAGGCCTGTAAACCACTCCAATATAAATGGACACTCCGTCATCTTTTTTTAGGTCGACCCATAGAGCTTCTTCTTTACCCCAACTTCCTTGTAGCTCAGATGCTTGGATGTTGTTTCTGACATAAAGAGCCACACCTCCCCCTTTTCTATCCTCTCTGTCCTTCCTTAACAAGTTGTAGCCTGGTATTGTTGTATCCCATTCATGAGATTCTGTGAACCATGTTTCTGTGATAGCAACAATGTCCAATTCTGCCTCAGCCATTAGGGCCTGCAGATCTGGGATTTTATTTCCCAAACTATGAGCATTTGTGGTCATAGCCTTCCAGGTACTCTCTTTAAGGTTATTGCTTTTCCTGGACTCCTGATGAGATATTAGTTGAGATTTGTTATTCACTTTACTCTTTCTGTTTGTAGTTGTGCCACTGTTGACAGAGTTATCCATCTCAATTAGATTTTTCTTTTGGTTATGGATCTTGAAATACTGCATGCATTGTGTTTTTTCTCTCTTTTCTGGTAATACTGCAATGTTTTTCTCAAGAACTTCCTCAGTTTTTAATATAGAGAGGGCTTGTTCTTTTTGCATTTGGTACATTGTGTGTCTCCTTATCACAGGTCTAATTCTACCAGAGCCCACTGTAATCCTGGATTGTAAAGAATTTCTTAATGACCTGTTTGAGTGGGAGGGTGTACCTGTTGGCTGCCCATCTGTCAAGAATGGGTGACTGTGGGTCCTACCTGAGCCTAATGGATCTCCTTTTCTTGACTCCTGGTTTTTCTGTGATATTGGGGAATTATTATCTGTGTAATGCAATGTGGGTGTAATACTTTTAATTGAAGCTAATTGAGCTTTTATCTCAGTCAACTCCATTTTCAAGGAAGAGAGTTGTGCACAAATTGGGCAAGCTCTAAGTTTCCAGATGCTTTCCCTCAGAATAAAGGCTCTACAGCAGTTACATTGGATAGTCCTCATCTTGGTAGTTTGTGATTTGTATTTCCTTGACTGTTACCAATGTACTAATTTATCTCGCTGCCAATGGGAAGTTAGGCAGTCTTTATTAGAAAACAAGCCCCAGGGGCAGGCATAAATCTGCCGACAATGGTAGGGGGGTGTTTAGGTAGGGCCGGGGGGGTGGGGAAGGGAGGGGAAGGTGCGGGTGTGTGTGTGTGTGTGTGTGTGGAGGGAACAGGTAGCGCACGCCGGGCTCGGCGCACGCAGGTTGCACAAATGTGCACCCCTTGCGTGCACCAAACCCGGATTTTATAAGATACGTGCGGCGAACTTTTGTTCGCGCATGGTGTGCAAACAAAAGTACGCGCACACGCTGTTTTGAAAATGTACCCCAGTGAGTTCTATTACATAGGAATCACTACTTGCTCCACGAGGGCCTACATTCCTATTGCTCTGAAGACTCCCTTCCATTCAAGACGTTATCGCAGGTACAGAGATCAAGAGTTACATTGGCAAGATTACAGATAGGAACCGGTACTCGCTCCACAAGGGCCCACGTTCCTAGAATCTATTACAGACTCTCTTCTACTTTAGAAGCCATTTCATATACAGCAATTGTGAGTTCTTATTACAAAACTATTTGTGGGAACCAGTGCTCGCCTACGGCTTCTGTTCCTGAATGACTCTCTGTGGCATAGAGACCATTGCAGACATCTACTGTTGTGAGTGTACCATCTTGTATCTAGTATACCCTGTCTACTCACTACTTCTAGTCTCTCTCTACAGCTCAGCGACCCAAAGATTATATTCCTGTATCAGAAGGACTTCAGCCTTGCCGGACACAGCGACTCACTACTGCCAGCTCTGGTGGTCCAGCTTCCAGTCTAATAAAGAACTATTGTGTTTATCTCATATTCAATTGCAACTGCACACATTGTCCTTTTGCAAAGTGTTGCAACTTGCTTCGGCAGTCCACGATACTTGCAACAACGATCCGAGTCAGCAGGGGAACCCATCCCCACTGCTCAGCCTTTTCAAACTTACCAGGAGTACCCGCTCCACAGGGGCTCTGCTCTCTCTTCTTGATTTCAGATTGCCAGAACACTCGGAAGACTCCTCGTTTCCTGGAAGCGATCACGGACGTGAACACAGTGGGCCGGATTTTAAAAGGGTTACTCGCATAAGTTATGCGCGGTACCCTCTTAAAAGGCCCCTGCGTGCGCTGAGCCTATTTTGCATAGGCTCGGCGGCGTGCGCAAGCCTTGGGACGCACGTAAGTCCCGGGGCTTCGCAAAGGGGGCGTGTCGGGGGCGTGTCAGGTGGGCGGTGCGAATTTCGGGGCGGGGTGGGAGGCGTGTCGGGGGCGTGGCACTGGCCCGGGGGCATGGTCGAGGCCTCCGGACCAGCCCCCGGGTCGGGTGATGGCGCGCCAGCAGCTCGCTGGCAGGCATAAATCTGCCGACAATGGTAGGGGGGTGTTTAGGTAGGGCCGGGGGGGTGGGGAAGGGAGGGGAAGGTGCGGGTGTGTGTGTGTGTGTGTGTGTGTGTGTGTGGAGGGAACAGGCAGCGCACGCCGGGCTCGGTGCACGCAGGTTGCACAAATGTGCACCCCTTGCGTGCACCAAACCCGGATTTTATAAGATACGTGCGGCGAACTTTTGTTCGCGCATGGTGTGCAAACAAAAGTACGCGCACACGCTGTTTTGAAAATGTACCCCAGTGAGTTCTATTACATAGGAATCACTACTTGCTCCACGAGGGCCTACATTCCTATTGCTCTGAAGACTCCCTTCCATTCAAGACGTTATCGCAGGTACAGAGATCAAGAGTTACATTGGCAAGATTACAGATAGGAACCGGTACTCGCTCCACAAGGGCCCACGTTCCTAGAATCTATTACAGACTCTCTTCTACTTTAGAAGCCATTTCATATACAGCAATTGTGAGTTCTTATTACAAAACTATTTGTGGGAACCAGTGCTCGCCTACGGCTTCTGTTCCTGAATGACTCTCTGTGGCATAGAGACCATTGCAGACATCTACTGTTGTGAGTGTACCATCTTGTATCTAGTATACCCTGTCTACTCACTACTTCTAGTCTCTCTCTACAGCTCAGCGACCCAAAGATTATATTCCTGTATCAGAAGGACTTCAGCCTTGCCGTACACAGCGACTCACTACTGCCACCACTGGTGGTCCAGCTTCCAGTCTAATAAAGAACTATTGTGTTTATCTCATATTCAATTGCAACTGCACACATTGTCCTTTTGCAAAGTGTTGCAACTGCACACATTGTTATTTTATCCTAGTTATGCTCTCCAAGTTACTAGTTATGTTTTATATTAGTCATATTCTCCAAGCACACATTGTTCTTTTATCCTAGTTATGTTCTCCAAGTTACTCTCACCCTTGTTCTTTGTAAGACATATTCTGTCATTTTGCTATTTGTTGTAATGTAAACCGGAATGATAAGTAACTCTGTTATTTGAACTTCGGTATAAAAAAAGTTATAAATAAATAAAATAAATAAATATTCTAGCCTAGCCGGTGGTTCCTCTCAGAATCTCCTCCTGGGAGCACTGTCATCTGCCATCGGCCCAGGGATTCACCATTTCCTCTAGGTGGTCATTCCTTCACTATTGTCACCTTGTGGGAGCCAACCACTACAGACCACTGACTCCGCTCACGGAAGTATTATATAGACAGCTACTCCTCTTTCTCTGAGTCTTGCCAGCAGCTTATATATATATACAGATTGCTACTCCGTAGTTGGGGGCATGATAGATTGCTATCTCAATAGCGAAGTACCATATACCTATTGCCAACTCCTCTTCCTTGGAGAGTTGATCCATAACATGTTGCTTCTCCTTAGCAGATTGTAGAGCTTGCTACTTCCTCTCCTTATAGGAGTATCTAACAGCAGTTCGCTAACAGATCTACAGACAGCTAACTCCTCCCCTCTGGAGGAGCAGGTCATGTCATATCGCTACTCCTTCCCCTTTCAGGAGCACAGCAGAACAGCTTGCCAACTCTGTCCTCCTGGTGAAGTGAGCGACAGCAGATTACTAACTCCTCCCCTTTGGAGAAGGAGAGCGTAACAGATTTGCTAACTCCCTAGCAGATTTGTAACACTGGGTACATGTAACATCAGGACATGCTAGAGACATAAAGTTCCTGGATGGAATAAATGTCTGCTTCATGTAGCAATTGGTTCAGGAACCAATGAGAGAGGGAGCTATTTTAGATTTAATTCTTAGAGGAATGCAGGATTTGATGACAGAGATAATGGTGGTGGGGCCACTTGGCAATAGTAATCATAACATGATCAAATTTGAACTAATGACTGGAAGGGGAACAATATGTAAATTGACAGCTCTAACACTAAATTTTCAAAAGGGAAACTTTGATAAAATGAATAAAACTGAAAGATGCAGCTGCAAAGCTTAAAAGTTTACAAAAGGTATGGACATTGTTTAAAAATACAATCTTAGAGTCGCAGTCCAGATGTATTCCACGCATTAAGAAAGGTGGAAGGAAACCAAAATGATTACCAGCATGGTTAAAAGGTGAGGTGAAAGATTATATATTAGCCAAAAAAAATCCTTCAAAAATTGAAAGAAGGAGCCATCTGAAGAAAATAGGATAAACCATAAGCATTGGCAAGTTAAATGTAAAACATTGATAAGACAGGCGAAGAGAGAATTTGAAATGAAGTTGGCCATAGAGGCGAAAAATCATAATAAAGACTTTTAAAAATATATCTGAAGCAAGAAATCTGTGAGGGAGTCGGTTGGACTGTTAGATGACCAAGAGGTTAAAGGGGCTCTTAGAGAAAATAAGGCCATTGCAGAAAGACTAAATTAATTCTTTGCTTCTGTGTTTTCTAATGCGGATGTTGGGGAAATACAGGTTCCAGAGATGGTTTTCAAGGGTAATGATTCAGATGAAGTGAACGAAATCACTGTGAACCTGGAAGGTAGTAGGCCAGTGTTGCAACCGTCGCTGCCCGATGGCTTCACTCCGCCTACATTTCTTTTTCGGCAACTCCTCCTGCTCCTTGTGGACATCTGGCTGCCGCGGCATCTGTCTGCCATCCTCTCTGGTGTTCCCGGACCAGCTTGGGCGCTGCTTCTCGCCATGCTCCTCAGGTACCTTAGGGTGCACGCACCACGTGGCCCTCATTCTTAGTTCCTCTTTGGCGCGTACCTCAGGGGCGTCCCCCTGTGATGACATCACGCTGCCCGGATATTTAAGCCTACTGTTTGTTGCTAGCCGTTGAGTTAGCAAGGGGGGATTTCTACGGATAGGAATCGCTTTCCGTACCCAGCTACTCTGCCTCCAATGTCTATTGGACTCTTTGCTGCTAACGGGGTACCAGTTCCTCGGGGGCCTCTCTGCTTCTTTCCGGTCGCTATCAGGAACCGGAACTCGCTCCTCGAGGGCCCATGTTCCCTGACTCGCTGCCTGTGTCCATCTCCTCTTCTACTTGGAAGAATTTGCACTGACACCATCTGTGAGTACTACTACCATCTACTCCTCAGAGCTGTTTCCCTGGAACCAGGTACTCCCTCCTCGAGGGCCTGCCTCCGTTCCAGCGCCAGTGCTATCTCCTCCGTGGAACTGCTGCGTGAGTACTTGCCAAAAAGTCTCTGCTCTCAGGGATCTGGTACTCACTCCTCGAGGGCCAGCTCTCCCTATCTCGGGGCTTCTCCATACTGGGAACTCTGTGAATGTCTTATTGTACTCATTCTCTCAGTTCTTTTCACTACAGCACTACTACTGTTCCAGTGCCCTGAAGAATACTAGCCCAGCCGGGCTCCATCTTCTACTCACTACCGCCACCTCTGGTGGCTTCACAAACTGTCTAAATAAAGATAAAATCTGTGTTTGTGTGTCCAGAGCTGAGCCTGACCTGTGGCCCCTCATGGGACTTCCCTCCATGGGCGTGGTCAGCTGCCACAGTGTCCAAGGGTTCACCCAAACCTTACAAAACATAACAACAGTGGAGTGCCTCAGGGATCTGTACTTGGACTGGTGCTTTTCAATATAGTTATAAATGATCTGGAAAGGAATGCGATGAGTGAGGTAATCAAATTTGCAGATTATATAAAATTATTCAGAGTAGTTAAATCACAAGCAGATTTTGATAAATTGCAGGCATACCTTGTGAGACTGGCAGATTGGGCATATAAATGGCAGATGAAATTTAATGTGGACAAGTGCAAGGTGATGGATTTAGGGAAAAATAACCCTTGCTGTGGTTACACGATGTTAGGTTCCATATTAGGAGTTACCACCCAGGAAAGAGATCTAATCGCCTTAGTGAGTTATATATTGAAATCGTTGGCTCAGTGTGCTGCGGCAGTCAAAAAAGCAAACAGAATGTTAGGAATTATTAGGAAGAGAATAGTAAATAAAATGAAAAATGTCATAATGCTTCTGTATCGCTCCATGGTGAGACGCATCTTAGATAATGTGTATAATTTTGGTTGCTGCATCTCAAAAAAGATATAATTGCACTGGAGAAGGTACAGAGAAGGACAGCCAAAATGATAAAGGGGATGGAACAGCTCCCCTATGAGGAAAGGCTGAAGAGGTTAGGGCTGTACAGCTTGGAGAAGAGAAGGCTGAGGGGGGATATGATAGAGGTCTTTAAGATCATGAGAGGTCTAAAATGGGTAAATGTAAATCAGTGATTTACTCTTTCAACTAGTAGAAGGTCTAGGGTGCACTTCATGAAGTTAGCAAGAAGCACATTTAAAACTAATCAGAGAAAATTCTTTTTCACTCAACGCACAAGCTCTGGAATTTGTTGCCAGAGGATGAGGTTAGTGCAGTTAGTGTAGCTGGGTTCAAAAAAGGTTTGGATACGTTCTTGTAGAAGTCCATTACTGCTAAATCAAGTTGACTTAAGAAATAGCCACTGTTATTACTGACATCAGTAGCATGGGATCTACTTAGTGTTAGGATACTTGCCAGGTACTTGTAGCCTGGATTAGCCACCGGTGGAAACAGGATGTTGGGCTTGATGGACTCTCGGTCTGACCCAATATGGCAATTTCTTATTTTCTTATGTTATAAAATTGCCTGGCCGCACCCACATGTGCGCCAAATTTTGAATGGGCGCGTGCAAGTGCACACAAACCCTGCTTCTACCGTCTAAATCAGGGCATTTTGAAAGGGGCGCATGCTGATGTCATTCCTTGTTTTACCAGTTCACACTCAGTTTGTCCAGTTAAAGACAGGTCCTCCAACCCCCCCCCCCCCAGTTTAATAGCCTTTAATCCCTCCAGTTAGCCCTGACCTTTAACTCACACAGCATTCATAGCAGAAGTAAAGTTATGCAGCAGAGGGCCTCAGTGTGCTCCGGGTCGCGTCAGTATGTCCTCGCACATCTCTTGTTCACGCCCCAGAATGCCCATGCCCTACTCAAACCACACGTGCCCGTCACACCCCCTTTTTGTAAACTTTGGAGATGTGCATACTGCAGGAGATACTTGCATATCTTGGAGGCTTTTAAAATCCACTTGGGGCACCGTGCGCCTGACTTCTTCGTGCATCTTTAATTAAAATGCACGACAGGCTTTTAAAATTCACCTCAAAGCATTGAGCAGTGATGCTCCTGAATTTTTCTTTAAAAATTTACAGACCCATGCATGCTCTGCAGTCCTCTGGAAAATATCTACTGGATGTTCCCTCAGCCAGCCTGGCATATTTGGCAGAAACTCAGGATAAGATTTTCTCTATAGCTGGCCCTGCACTTTGGAATACGCTCCTGAGAATCTACGAGCAGAGGCATCTTTAACAGTTTTTAAAATGCAATAAAAAATGTTACTGTTTATGCAGGCATTTGAGTGTTGTATCTTAGTTTCCTGTTATTTTATTCACAGAATCTACTCCATGCGCATGATGCAAGGCGCTTTGATTTTTTATTTCTTTCGCAGTAGCTTTTTGGATTATTTATGTTTCATTTTGGATTTTGATTGGTTTTAGGTATACTCTGCATAGAACTATGGATTTGCAGATTATGAATGCTTAAATAAATATTGTTTCATGCCTTATTAATGGTGATGGTGATATTTTGATGCTGCTTTAAGATTTATGCACAGTTAATGTTTATAGTGTTTAATTTGATTAGTTTTCTGCAGTTTTGTGGCACCATGAGCGGCCTGAGTAACTTGAGGATAGATTCAGGCTGGATTCTGGCAGAAATCTTGCATAAACATATTTTTTAATGATAAGAAAACAACAAAAGCATATCTGGTATTCTTTGCAGTTCAACAACAAAATACAGTATCATAACTTAAGTTCAACAGTACTTTTTTTTTCTAAGCTTCCTTCTCTCCCCCGGGTCTCTTGTTCCCTACTAGGCCTGGTTAGTTATACTCTTCCCAGGGACCTTTGCCCAGACCAGGATTCCCTGCTGTTTTAGGCTTAAGGTGGACCAGCCAGATCTCTGGATCCGGTCCTTTAAGGTGTTTTGGGGTTTATGAAAATGTTTTTATTATTTCAGGTGGATGATAGCTGAAATGATGGTTTCATCTTTACTAATTTGCCTTGAGCACTGTTTCAGGACAAGGTGTGATATAAATAAAAGTTTTATATTCTGTAAGGAATTTTTCTCATGGCCTAAGAAAACAATACATAGGGCCCAACTTAAAATGTATCTCTATATAAAAGTGTCACTCATTCAGGGACCTCTCCGCACTCATGTGTCACTCATGTCATTACCCTGTGTTAGGATTCGTGGGTTTCGTGGACCCTTGGCCCGAGGTGAGGGTTGATACCACCTGCAGGGAGGAGCCCCACAGGTCCACACCATCGGGAGGCGAGGTCAGCTGCAGCAGGAGAGGAACAGAGCATCCTGCGTCACAGCCATGTGATTGCAGGAGCTTGTAAGAGTACTGTGGGGGGATCCCGAGGAGCGGGGTAAGAGACCCAGTTCGGAGGAGACCCACAGTATTCAGACTGAACTGGAGATGCAAGTACCAGAGCAGGAACCTCCGACAGAGAAGCGCTAGGCAGGCCCCGAGGAGCGGGGAGCGTGAGACAGGAACTTCTGGAGAAATGGAGCAGAGACTGTCCCGAGGGGTGGGGCTGCGTAGCGAAAGAGGCTCTGGTGAGATGACGTAGGCTGTCCTGTGGATTGGGGAAGCCCGAGTCGAATCTCCGTAGTGACATAAACAATCCCGAGGAGCGGGGCTGCGCACAATGGAATCTCTGGTAGAGAAATGGAGGCCCCCGAGGAGCGGGTACCCGAGCCAGAGTCCAGAGTCACAGGTAGATCCGATACAGGAACCATGGGTCTGAGGAGTCAGGAGCAAGCACCAGTAGCGAAGGAACTCGTTGCCAAGTCAGCTAGCAAAGGGCGAAAACGGTGCTTAAGAATCCCAACCTTGTGATGTCATCAGTCGGGGATGCTCCTGAGGTTCCCACCATTGGGCCTTCAAAGGGAGGCCCGGTGTCGCGTGCGCGCATAGGAAGGCCCAGAGTCGGCATGGGTGGCGTCGGCGTCCCGGCCGCCCCAAGGAGCCTTGAGAACCCGGAGGTATGCGGCGGTAGTGGCTAGCCCCAGCCGCGAGTAGGCCAGGAGAGGAGAGCAGGGCAGCACATGATGTGAGCTGAATCGGTCGCCGCCGTCTGTGACCGATGGTCATAACAGAGGCAACTCACATGAATCGCAGACCATAGTAGGTTGGATGGGTTCTAGCAGCTTTTAGAAAAGCAAGCAGCAAAGCACAAGAAAAGACCTCTCTTTCAAAGATAAGATTTTTACCATAATATAAAGAAAATTTAAGAAAAATTAGGAGTAAAGTGTGACTAGGACGGAAGTATTTTGACCTGTGATTATAAATGGGCATATGGCGTATCTGTTAATTGTTTATATAGATAAGCATCTGTGCGTTTCTGAGGTCTTTCCCTCCTAGTAAATATTTGAGATTTTTTCCTGGTTTAAAATATTTTGCTGAAGAATTTTTGTTTTGCATAGTTTATTCCTTCACTAGCCTGTTTTGGATTGATTTATTCTTAAATTCAGTTAAGGTTTTTGCTTCCACTGGGAGGCTGCTCTTACTCCTGCATCTACCTTCACACCATGATCTTTCTTCTAGATCCTTCCTCCCCACTACAAAAGATTTCTTTGCATTATTTATACCTTTGAGCTAACGGAATGCCTCTATCATACCATTTCTCCCCATCCCTTCTCTCTTCTAGGGTATGCATATGTGGGCCCTTAAGTCTCCTTTCACAGGACTTTGCTGCAGTTTTTACAACCTGAAGGAACAGTTGTTGGTTTAGCTACAGTCCCTGCAAAAAGCAAGAATGAATAATTGCTAAGAGCAGCTTCAGTCTTTGCTGGCTATTTATGGAAATCCTATTATAATTACCCTTAAATGCCCTCTGCCTTCCTGCTCTAACTTCCTCTGTGTCTTCCATGCTGCTAGCAGTAAATGTGCAAGAACACATCCATGTGTCTGCCGTAAGCAAAGAAAAAAAAAAAAAACACCCATGAAAAATGAACTCAAAGCAACTCGTGCTAGCATACTAATTGTTATGGATTGTGAAATATGCCACTGCAGCTAGGCAACAGCAATTTATTTTTGCATAGTGTTTTTATGCACTTGTGTTCCATCATTCCTCACAGAAACAAAGAAGCAACATCGTTAAAAATAAAACATTCATATTTTTTTTCTAGCATCTGATTTTAGAAACGGAAAGCCAGAAAGGGCCATATTTTCTGTAATGCCTATAAAGAGCAATCAATTAAGAATTTAATGGCCTGCTAATGATATAAAAGACTGAGCAGAGTGACAGCAAGATTACACACTATATTGCCAGCCAATCAGCATGATAATCCGCAGAACATTAATCATGTTTCTTTCTCTCTCTCCCTCTCTTTTTTTTTTTTTTAATAAAGCACCACTGTTTCCAAATTTCCTATTTTTGTGGCTGTGACATGACTGGAAGGTTGGCTCATTTCCTTGATGAATGATCATTCAGCTTCGTAAGAGTCTCTTAAGGAACATTCCCTAATTACCCATAATTCTACCATTTCTCTACATTCTGAGCACGTAGTCATGTGGAAAAGGTGCAGAAATTAGCTGAAGCGATGAAGAGGTTCATCTGCAAGCATTTCAAAACAGATCTTATGTATATGCGTTTACAATGCATGGTGAAACACGCCATCTATTTTTCTATAACTTTTTAGCAATTTTCCTGGGAAAAAATGCCACTGAGAAAGGCTTTTTCAGGGTTCACAAAGTGTCAAGTTCAGCTTGTTGCAAAATTTGTTCAAGACTAAAATGCCAGTAGATATGTCAAAGCCTCATTTAAGCAAGTAATGAAGCTGAGAACTTTTCCGCAGCGTACCCTAGTCTCAAATTTGGAATTTAGGAAAATATGGTGCCAAAGCTATTCAGTGACTTTGTTGAATAATCCCAGTCCATGTGTAAACATGTGATACCCAGGACATGTATATCTCCGGAAAACCAAATAAATCCTCTTTATATGATTTTTTTTGGTTGGCCTCATCCAAGATTGTGTAATATATAATCAGCTTCATTACAATATGCATGAACTTCTTTCTCCATTTTTTGATATGCAGTGACTGTCATTGATATAGCGAGGGTAATTTGTTTAACCACCTGGATAGGACTAAAGTCTGCATATACTTTTTATCTGCAGACTGTGGGCCGAATTTACAGTGTGGACTTGGGCACCTAAGTCAGCATTGAAAATTTGCAGGTTTTCCAGTTGTGTGCATGGACATACGCGCACAATGGTGTAACTTTATGCATGTACATTTATGTGCCTGCTTTGGAAAATCAAAAGTATGCACACAGATCCTTTCTCCACCCTAGTTCTGCTCCCAAACATCTGTTTCAACAGTGGATAAAAATACATATGAAATTGGGTTTTGCATGCACTTTTACAGGCAGAATCTCCAGTTGACTTTCAAACTACGATTTACATGCAGAAAACAGAGTTTAATGTTCATAAAATGCTTTGAAAATCAACCCCTACCAACATCTAGAACTGGATGATTTAACCACAATGACCATAGCACATGCCCCCTTCCCTCCCACACGCAATATTACTAAGAAGTCAAAAACACTTAAACATAATTCAATCACTATCACTATACCTTCTCATTTATTTATGGTCAAAAGCATTTTCTTGGTCCAACTCCATAGGAATCAATAGGGATAATGATAAAAATTAGAACTCATTAATCTCTAGTGTAAAATTCTCATGCTTTATTATTAGAGTGGAAGAGTTACCTAATGAATAGAGCAGTGGACTGAAGCAAAAGTCAAATCTTACTTCTCCCACGGATGCTCCTTGTCACCTTGGGCAAGTCACTTTGCCCTTTATTGCCTGAGGAACAACATATTGTAAGCTTCTTGGGACAGGGAAAATACCTATTGTACCTGAATTGTAAAACTGGGTTTTACTCGACTAAATGGCTTTTGAAAATTGCTACAGTAATAGTTACGTTTACATGTGTAAATTCTTTTGAAAATGACCCGCTTTGTGCATGGGTTTGCAAAGGTATGTAATTAATTTGAAATCCAGCATCCATTATAGAAGGAAGGAACAAAAATTGATGCACTGTAGTTAGGAAAGGCTCAAATATATGTTCAATGCAAAAAAATGAAAATAGTTAAGGGTGAATTTTAAAACCAGTGAGTGGGTGGGCATGTGCATGTGTGTGTTGGCCCGCACTCAGGGACATGGCCCTTTTATAACATACAGGCATATATGTGCGCATGTGATAAAACAGCCTGGCTGCGTGCACATGTGTGCTGAATTTTAAGTGGGTGCATGCCTATGAACGCAAATCCCACTTCTACTGTGTAAGTGGGGGGATTTTAAAAGGGACTTGTGCCGATACATTTGCCAGTTTTACCGGTTCGTTCTCAGTTTGCCCAGTTAACAGATGGATTCTCCAACCCTCCTGGTTTGATAGCCTGTACACCTCTTTAAACCCTTCCGAAATGACTCTTTTTTTTTTTTTTTTTTTGGACTTACATGTCTTCTATAGCAGAAGAAAAGTCCATGTACGGCTCATGCCCCATCCAGACCTTGCCTCCGCCTCGGCCATTTTTTAGACGTTCTGAGATGCACACGCTGTGGGAGATACGTGCGTAACCTGGCGGCTTTTAAAATCTGCTTGGCCCATGCCAGTCCAATATATTCACGCATCCCCTAATTTCAGCGAGCTTCAGTCTTTTCAAATTCACCTTTAAGCGTTCTCCATATTGCATACCATGTTTTCCACTTATATGCAACACTGCATATCAAGAATGACCATGTCTATCATAAACAATGCATCTTTAATTTTTATAATTCTTAGGCTTCATTCTTCACCTTGTTGCATAGTAGGTACTCACATCTATGCACGATTATCAGATGGAGGACTTCGCTGCAATACACAAATCATCTCCAGCTTGAAGTATATTCAGGGTTTTATTCAAAGGTATTCATGCAAACTCAAACTAGCAACCTGATTTACATTTCTGTATGGTAAGACTATAGAGCACAGGGGTAATACAAACATGGTCCAAATCCAGTCCAGGTCAGTTAATCCAGTTATGTCAATCTTTTACATATGTGCCACAGAAGCTGAATTTCATAATACTGTAAAAAAAATCTTCCATAATATTCTGCTTACAGGAATTGGTTCGTAGCTCCAAAGATATGAACAGTTACAGGGTTCTCCAGGTCTAATGGCTCAACTCAGCTTGGCCCCCTAGCCATCAAGTTGCTACAATACTGCGGTGTTCCCAGCAATCTCTTTTGAACCCTTGAGGACCAATACAGAACCTCAGGGTCAAGGCCATATACCAGGCTACCAGTTTTCTGAGCTTGTCTCTGCTTAAGCCATCCTGTGGATTTATATGCCCATAGGAACCCGGGCCTCTTGGACTTAGGTGGGACCCTATGCGACCAAGGATTCGGGCAGCGTCCGGAGAGGTGGGAGAGAGGATAGCTGGACTCAGAAGGCAGGATGAGTCTTCACCCTCGGAAGCCCACGGCTCCCCCGGGAGGAGCCCGTGAGAGCCCGAGCCACTGGGACTTAGGAGAATCCTCTGGGCCAGCAAGTACTGGATACCTGAGGTGGTGGAAGAAGCCGAAGTCAGATTCCAGAAGCGAAGCCAAGTCAGAAGCCAGAAGTCAGAGATCCAAACCAAAGCCAGGGGCGGAAGCTGAAGACAAAGCCGTGTCAGAAGCCAGGAGTCAGAAGTCAATATCAAAACCGGGAGTGGAAGCTGAAGACGTAATCAAAAGACGAAGCCGGTTCAGGAGCCAGAAATCAGAAGACAAACCAGAGCCAAGGGCGGAAGCTGAAGATGTAGTCAAGAAACAAAGCCAGGTCAGGAGCCAGAAGACAGAGGGACAATCAGGATTCACCGCAGCAACTAGCAACTCAGGGGAACTGAGAGAACCTCGTTGCAAGGTGAGGTACAGCTGTGGCTGCCGGGTTTAAATAACCCGGCAGCGTCTGACATCACCAGGAGGGCTGTCCTGTGATTCCCGCGCTGGCCCCTTTAAATGTAGAGCCCCGGCGTGCGCGCGCACCTAGGGGGCGGGGCCAGCCGCGGGCCATAGGCGGAGCCTCCCTCTCATGGGGAGCGCCGAGGTAGGCCGCGTTCCAGGCCTGGATGGACAACGAAGGTCTCCTGCGGCCAGACCGGGCCGCGTGGTAAGTGGAGGTCCCAGGGCACGGCCCGGGACCATAACATTCTCTCTTTCTCTGTAGACATAATGTTAACTATGAGCAGTTTGGGAAATAAGAAAGGGTTTAACTAAATGATCTCTTATATGTTAATTTTCTTCTGCAGTTACACAGACCAGCAAACTCCTTGTAGGATTTGGGTGTAAAGAGTTGAAAGAAAGAGAGGGGGTTAATATGAACGTAACAAAATATAGGGTTCAATCAGTATAAAAGAGACATTGAATTTATGCAATATCATAAAATAGGTCTGCCAGCACATCTAGAACTGGTTTGATATCGTGCCCCCTTGACAAACTCCAGAGAAAATTCTATAGTCATGGGATAGGAGGCAATATCCTATTGTGGGCTGCAAACTAGTTAAAAGATCAGAAACAGAGCGTTGGACTAAATGGTCAGTTTTCTCACTGAAGGGTAAACAATGAAGTGACTCAGGGATGTTTATTGGGACCAGTGATTTTTAATATATTTATAAAAGATATGGAAAAAGGAATGATGAGTGAGGTGATCAAATCTGTAGATGACACAAAATTATTCTGTGTTATTAAATCACAAGCAGATTATGAAAAATTGCAGGAGGACACTGGACATATAAATGGCAGATGAAATTTAATATGGACAAGTGCAAAGTGATGCACATTGGGCAAAGTAACCCACACTATAGTTATACGATGTTAGGTTCCATATTAGGAGTTACCACCTAGGGAAAGGACCTCGGTGTCATAGTGGGCAATACTTTGAAATCCTTAGTTCAGGGTGCGGCATTGGTCAAAAAAGCAAACAAAATGTTAAGAATTATTAGGAAAGAAATGGAGAATAAAATGACAAATTTTTATAATTCCTCTGTATCGCTCCATGGTGAGGCTGCACCTGGAGTATTGTGTGCAGTTCTGGTCACCGCATCTCAAAAAAGATATAGATGCATTGGAAAAGGTATAAGAAAAGCGAGCAAAATGATAGATGGAATGGCTCCCCTATGAGAAAAGGATAACGAGTTTCGGGCTGTTCAGCTTGGAGAAGAGAAGGCTGAGGGGGGATATGACAAAGGTCTATAAAATAATGAGTGGACTGTAAATGTAAAATGGTTATTTACTCTTTCAAAAAAATACAAAGACTAGGGGACACTCCAAGAAGTGCAGTGCCCCTATTTCCCCCCTTAACCCTTAATTCTCCTAAAGAGAGAGAGCTCTGTGAGAGGGGCCCAGCAGGCAAGGAATAAGAGCTGGGACCCAGGTGGGGATAGTCAGACACTGAGCTGTAACAAACCTTAAGTGTTGTGTGAAGCTGCAAGAAACTGTGAGTATTAAAAGTACACTGTTCTGAAGTCCAACAGTCTACTATGGTTTTCTTTGATAGAAGCTGTAAAATAAAGAGAGAAGTGCTTTTAACAGGCTTAATTTGTGCCTCGGGGCCTGAGGGATCACCTCTCGGTCCCACATATGGTGTCATGCATGGGATTTGTTTTTTCTAAAGCATTGCACAGATAAAAACCCCAAAGCCTCCAGAAGGAAGGAAGAAAAATGTTGTGTGTGTAGCCTGGTATCCTTTTTTGCCATAATAATGAATACTTTAAGCAGGAGTTAAGAGCAAGATCAGATGTCATCTTTGATGTTTGTTTAAAACATTTCTGTGAACCTGTCATTTATATGTTCAAATCTCAGGTTAGTCAGGTCATTTGTCCCTTCTGAGGAAGATAAAATGACCTCTGCTTGATACCTGTTCCAAGGCTGTTCCAAGGCTGTGAACATTTTGTACAAAGGTGCTAGCTATATAAGAACTGTGACACAATGCTTGGTATGAATAAGCAAAAGAAGGAGGAGCATTCAAGAACTTTAAATGCTAATATCTCCTTGGGAATTTTATGTAAATAATTAGAACGAAAATGATCAATTTTGTTTTAACTTGTCAACTAAATTATTTAAACCCTATCATAGTATCCTGCTACTAAAATGGTGAGAGCAATCTTCAAACTTCATTTACCCAGTTAAAGGCTGTTTGAAAATTGCTCATTTCAGTGGATGAAAATATGCCCAGGGATCAACAATGCGAGTGTTTTTACCTGGAGAAAAAGTAGATGGTCTCAGGCAGGATGGGTTGGGTGAGTCTACAACACAGAGATTTTTAGCTGTTTTCCATGGGGAAAAACCCCCACAGAAAAAGCAGAGGCATATGTCTGTAAGTATAGTTTTCAAAAAGAATGTCTGCTCCTACTGTCCCTTTGAGAACTAATGCATAGCCTGCAGGTAAAAGTACCTGTGAGATTTGCATATATGCAGGTTATTTTGAAAATTGGTAGCATATACCTACTGTGATAAAATGCAATGACAGTTTTAAATACATATATATTTTGTGTGTGTGTGTGTTGGGGGGAGGGGTTCCTCTTGCAATTAGGTTATGGCTTGGTATGCAGAGAATTCATTCTCGTTACAGAATTTCGTAATGTGTAATTTTCTGATGGCAATTCATGTTTTATTGCATTATGCATTATTTGTAACATTTTTCTCTTAACTATTATTAGTTTAAAATAGCACTGTTGTCTTTTTAAAAAGGAACTTTCATGCTCAACTTTCAAGGGAGGGTTACCAGCCGGACAGGATAATCGTTCTGGAACTAGTTTATCTGAAGAACATGTCCTTGCTGCTACTTCTTATATGTTGTAGGATGTCCATGTACGTGTGTTACTGTGAGAAGTGGGTGTTATGCTGATATTGTTGATGGATATCATCCTACTGGTATAAAATAGCTGCCATTGGAGGCAGAATGGCATTCTCTTTAAGACAAAAAAGCTCAAAACAAGCTTGGGTCATGTTTAGTTAGACAAGTTCCTCAGTCTCCTTCTTTGCTTTTTAAGCATGAATAACCTCTTTCAATATGTTTTAGTTTTGGGTATGGAAAAGATATCTTTCTAGCAAGTTAATTACGTTAGCAATTATTTAAATGGGTTCTGCTGTACTGTATCTGTGGCAAACAGTTTCTTGGTTTCCAGCCTTCCTAGCTACAGCTAGCACTTACGGTCTCAAAGATAGGACAGTTCAAGATGAAAGAAGGAGGTTTAATAACAATTGGGAGATGAGGAAAAAAGGAAATGTACTAGAGATGTGAATCGGAACTGAAATCCGAGCCGATTCTGGTTCCGATTCACATCTCTAAAATGTACAGAGATGAGAAAACCAGTTTGTGTTCAACTAAACTAATTTTATTTTTTTAGGTGAGTTAATTAATCCTAGATCAATCTATACCCCTAACCCTGACTGCAGAGTCATGCTGTGCAAACTGTCTACCCTTGACCTAATTTGAAATCTGTGACAGTTGGCTCACCTCAGATAATCAACCTATCAGTTTGGAGTCACAGCAGAGGCATGCTAAGGGGAGGGGGGAGGGTGAGGAGAGCAGTCCGTCCCGGGTGATGACAAGGAGGGGGTTGCCAGCAACCATGTGACCAATCAACCTCTTGTCGTCACCCGTTCCAGCCAGGAGCAGCGGGCTGGCAGGGAGCCCAAGCCCTGCCAACCGAAAAGAATAGGCCCGGAGCAGCACACCCGGGGAGATGGCAGGTCAGCGGCAACTGGAGAGGCTGCGGATTGCTGGCAGAACCTAACCAGCCGGCAGCCCGCAGCCACTCCTGCTGCTATACAGCCCACCAATCTTCCTGCTTGGGGGGGAGGGAGCAGAAGCTGTGCACACATGCATGCCTGTCCACACACAGCTTCTGCTCCCTCCCCGACCCAAGCAGAAAGACCAGTGAGCCGTACGGCCCGAAGATAACAGGAGGCCAGCGGCAGCAGGAGAGGCCACCAGCTTGTTAGTCTCTACCAGGGGCCCGCAGCCTATCCTGCTGCTGTACAGCCCACCAATCTTTCTCCTTGGGGGTTGAGGGAGTGGAAGCTGTGCATGGGCAAGCATGCATGTGCGCACAGCTTTTGCTCCCTCCCCCCTCAAGCAGGAAGATCGGTGAGCTATAAGGCCCTAAGATAGCAGGAGGTCCTCAGCCCGTGGTGGAACTTATCCCACCATGGCCTGAAGACAACAGGAGACCATGATGAGTGTGATTTGTGTGAATGAGTGAGAGCCTGTTTGTGTGTGCATGTGTGTGTGTATGAGAGCCTATGTGTGTGTGTGTGCATCTGTGTGAGAGCCTGTGTGGGTGTGAGTATGTGGGTGTGTGTGGGTGTGTATGAGAGGATGTGTGCGTGTGTGTATGATATGGTGAGTGTATAGAAGAGTGAGTGTGAGTGTGCCTGTGTATATATAAGAGAGGGTGCTTGTGGGTGAGTATGTGTGAGAGGGTTCCTATGTATGTTTATGAAAGAATGCCTGTAGGCATGTATGAGAGGGTGCCTGTATACGGGGGTGGGGGTGAGAGAGAGGAAGCAGGTGTGTGTGTGTGCCTGGGTGAGACAGGAATTGTGTATGAGAGACAGAAGAAGCATGTATGTGTGAGAGAGAGATAAATGTGTGTGTCTGTCTCTTTCACACACACACACACACACACACACACACACACACACAGACACACACACACACTCAAGCTCCCTCTATCTCTCACCAAACGTGTATGTGTGTGAGAGACAGAGGGAGCATATTTTGTTTGTGTCTCTGTGTGTGTGTGTGTATCCCCAGTTCACAACAATCTCAGGGTGACAGGTATGGGAAGTGGGGGATTTTTAAAATCCTTATTAGTTTTAATCACTGTTATTTAATGTCTGCTCTTTTGAAATATTTTATCAATGTTTAGAAAATGTTAAAAAATTTGTACAGCGGCTTCTAATTATTGAATATTATTCTATTCATCAGCTGTTTTGAAATGTATATTTTTTAGTATGGTTTTACTATTCAGATTGATTTATATTTCTTGATTGTATTGATTTGAGGAATAGTGATTTTCTGCTTTTCCATTGTTGCACTGCATACACAATTTGGCTTGTGGTTTCCAGTTCAGTTTTTGTCTGCATTTGTGTGTGAGAGAGATAGAGGAAGCGTGTGTGTGTGTGTGTGTGTGTGTGTTAGCATGTGAGAGAAACATTGAGGAAGCGTGTGTGTGTGAGAGAGTATGGATGGAAGAAGTATGTCTGTGTGTGAGAGAGACACAGAGGAAGTGTGTGTGTGTCTCTCTCACACACACATGCACCCTCTGTCACTCACCAAGCATGTATGTGTGTGTATGAGAGAGAGGGAGCATATTGTGTGTTTGTGTGTGTGTGTGTGTGTGTGTGTATGCGTGCCCCCAGTCTAAACAATCTTAGGATGACAGATATGCAGAGTTGGAAATTTAAAATCCTTTTTAGTTGAGGATTGAATGTCCCTAATTTTTGGAATTACTCATGGGCTGCTAATCTAATGCCAGGAAAAATAGTGGACAGTGTTCTAAATATCAAAATCACAGAACATATAGAAAGACATGGTTTAATGGAACAAAGTCAGCATGGCTTTACCAGAGGCAAGTCTTGCCTCACAAATCTGCTTCACTTTTTTGAAGGAGTTAATAAACATGTAGATAAAGGTGATCCGATAGATGTAGTATATTTGGATTTTCAGAAGGCGTTTGACAAAGTTCCTCATGAGAGGCTTCTAGGAAAAGTAAAAAGTCATGGGATAGGTGGCGATGTCTTTTCGTGGATTACAAACTGGCTAAAAGACAGGAAACAGAGCGTAGGATTAAATGGACAATTTTCTCAGTGGAAGGGAGTGGGCAGTGGAGTGCCTCAGGGATCTGTATTGGGACCCTTACTTTTCAATATATTTATAAATGATCTGGAAAGAAATACGACAAGTGAGGTAATCAAATTTGCAGATGATACAAAATTGTTCAAAGTAGTTAAATCACAAGCAGATTGTGATAAATTGCAGGAGTGGAAAATTGGGCATCCAAATGGCAGATGAAATTTAATGTAGATAAGTGCAAGGTGATGCATATAGGGAAAAATAACCCATGCTATAGTTAACAATGTTAGGTTCCATATTAGGAGCTTCCACCCAAGAAAGAGCTGCATCTCAAAAAAGATATAGTTGTGATGGAGAAGGAACAGAGAAGGGCGACCAAAATGATAAAGGGAATGGACCAGCTCCCCTATGAGGAAAGACTAAAGAGGTATGTGTGAATGTGAGAGAGAGATTTGAGAGAGCATACATATGTGAGCAGGTGCTCATATGTGAGAGAGAACGTTTATGTGTGGGAGAGTGAGAGAGGGCACATGTGTATGTGTGTGTGTGTGTGTGTGTGTGTGTGTGTCTTTGAGGATATAACAACCCCTGCCCTTTGGTTCTAATGTACTGCCTTATTTATCCAAGATTATAAATTGCCTTATTTATATGTTTAAAGTTGAGACTAATTAGTTTTGTTTTCTTATTACTTAGATCGAGTATTCTGATTTGTTCCATGTAAATGGCCATGTTAACTGTTCCTTGTAAACTGTTCCATGTAAACTGTTCCATGTAAACTGCCACCCGGCAGTAATTATTACTGTTCTCTGTGAACCGGAGCGATATGTATTGTATACAGGAGCTCCAGTATATAAAAAAACCATAAATAAATAAATAAATAAATAAATAAATGAGCACATGTGAGATAGAAGAAAGTTTGTGCGTGTCCTCCCCTTCTAAGCCTCTAACTGAGCCACAGCAATATCATGGTGACTATAATCAAAAGCTCTCAGGTACTGAAAGCAGAGAATATTTTAAATTTTTATTTGTTAATTATTGGGTGGTGTTTGATGTGTCTGCTGTTGTAAAATATTTTATTGGTGTTTGGGAAATATTTAAAAATTTATATATGAGTTTTTAATTCATGGATGTTCTGTCAATCAGCTGTTTTGAAATATGTATTACTTTTATTAATATGGGTTTTCTATTATTGATTTATATTTCCTGAATTTTTTTAAAAGTTTCATGAGGAAAGGTGATGTTTCTGTTTTTAAATTGTTGCAGTTTCCAGCAGTTTGTGTCTACACATTTCTATTTATACTTTATGGTCACTTTTTTCTGTATTTGGTGAGGGTCTTTCAGCGTTCTACATGTGTGTCTGAGGTGAGGTATTCTGCTAGCGTATAGTTTCTGTACAGGGACCTATAACCATCTGGTCTGTTCTTTTTTCCTAATAGGTGTATTGGTGTTTTAGGGCTTGGTGTAATATTTGCAGTGTTTCCTTTTCATAGGTAGGATCGTCTCAGTTTAAGTGCTGGCAGTTAGTGCAGTTGTGATATGGGAGGTTTACTGTATTGAAATTGTAATTGTTTACTCATGGCTTTCTGAGGGTCAAGCCCACACCCAACACACATTATAATTCACCTAATGCGCTATGTGTTCCAAGTGACCTTTTTTTGTAGGTTTTCTGGTTGGCACCACAGCAGTGCACATAAATATAATATACATGTTGTAATATTTTTACCTAAAAAAACTTTGAATGTCCTTTTCCATGTAAAACATTCATAATTTTTAAATCGTGCACTGTTTTGATTTAGTACACAGTATTTGCATTAGTGCACACTATTATAACTCAAATAGTGCACACTAAGGGGGTCATTTTCTAATGAGCGCATGTGAAAAGGGACTTTTTGCGTGCAATAGCTAAATCGGGGCAGAGTCGGGGTGGCGTCAGCACCGGAAGAGGAGGAGTCGGGGCGGATGCGGCGGAAACATCGGTGGCTGTGAAAAGGTAAGAACCCTTATCGCTGCCAGTAGCGCACCCAATAGCACCACCTTTTACGATGGCGCTATTGGGTGTGAAAGCTGACAGCATTAGCACCGCGGCGGTGCGATCGCTGCCGGCAGGCCCGCCCCCTGTTAGCACCGGGATTCAGGAAGCCGCGGTAGTTTAGAAAATCCGGCCCTAAATTGGAAATAGTGCTCACTAAATAAAAATAGTGCGTACTAAGTACAAAATGTAAAAAACAAAAGAAAATTTAACAAAACAAAAAAAAGGGGGAGGGAAAAGTGAAATGAAACAGAATAAATCAAAAGTTGGGGGGGGGGGGGGAGGGAGGCAGGGGCAGACTGTAAGATTCGCTTAGGACACCTAATATCCTTGCATCACCCCTGGCTGCAATGGCTCCATGTGGGAAAGCAGGATTCCATCTGGAGCCCAGTCTTGGCCAGGGCTTCATATTTCTTTTTTAAAGCTCTGGAGAAACAGCAGTAGGAGGTAGGCAGAGCAGAGCCTGGGCCGAGCTGAGCTGAGCTGGGCTGGGCTGAATTCTAAGAAGGGACAGCTGGCTGTGGAATCATAAGCCTTCCCAAGAGTGGGGCTGCCAAGAAGGGTGGGAATGGGAAAGGGAGGGGACTGCTGCAGGCTGGGAAAGGGCTGGCAGTAAGCAAAATCTTTACAGGACATGGCGGTACTAGAGCACATGAACAGCAGCACAACAGTGGAATGTGCATGTCTGAGAGAATGTGCACAACAGTGGAAGGTGTGTGTCAGAGAGAATCCACACACACATTGTGTCTGTGAGAATGTGTGTATATGTGGGTGTCTTTCTCGCTGACACAAAGTGTGTATGGGGGTGTCTTCTGACACACCTCCATACTCTCTCTCTCTCTTTCTGTGACACAAAGTCACACCCACACATTGGGGTAGATTTTAAAAGCTCTACGCGCGTAGGTGGGGTTACGTGCGCCAGGCCTATTTTACAAAGGCCCGGCGATGCGCGTAAAGCCCCAGGTCACATCTAAGTCCCTGGGCTTCGGGAAAGAGGCGGGGTGGGGAGGGGCTAGAGGGCTCCGGCACAGCAGCCATTTGCTGCTGTGTCAGAGGATTGCGTGCAGGCCGGGTGCCAGCGCGCAGCAGGTAAAATATTTTTTTTTGGGGGGGGGGGATTAGGACAGGGATAGGGGGCAGGTTGGTTAGGGGAAGGGGAATGGAGGTTAGGGTAGGGGGTTGGGAAGTTGCCTCCCAGGCCGCTCCGAAATCGGAGCGGCCTGGGAGGGAACTAGGGAAGGCTGCGGGCGTCGACATGTGCAGGGTGCACAATTGTGCACCCCGTTGCGCTCATGTTATAAAATTGGATGTCCATGTGCGTGCGCCAGGAAGCGTGCGCACATGGACGCCCACACGCAACTTTATAAAATCTATCCCATTGAGAATAAGAATGTGTGTGTGGTTTTTGGGTCAAATACACACACACACACACACACATACACACACACACACTCTGATACAAGCAAAGTGGGTGTTTGTGTCTGAGAAACGTTGTGTATGTGTATGTCTCTGACACTGGCTAGCAGTCTGGTTGTCTCGTTAGTTGGCAAGTAATTCAAGAGCTGATTGATTGGCAAGAGACTTTAACACCAGAGCGGGAACCTAGGATATATATATATATATATATATGAGAGATGTAACCAGACTTGTTGGGGACCCAACCGATTGCATGGGTGGAACGGTCATTGCAGCTGTTTGCTCACCCCTGTCTAGGGTGTGCTGTACTACTTAGTTATTTAGGAGAAATGTGAAATTTAAGTTGGAGAATTTTTGATTCAGTTTTGCCAGGCTCTAGGTCACATGATATATACCTATCAAAGATCAGTTTGGCTTGCTTTTGGGAGCTGTGGAAATATGCAATGCAGGGAAAGTGCATGAGAGAGTCAGTCAGATACCCCTTGGGCTGGTTTTGAAAAAAATCCCCCGGGCTGATATTTTCCTGCAATCCACTCCTGAATTTCAGGTATTGAAACAGATTGCTAGTACCATTTTTTTGTAAAAACGTAGTTTCCAGAAATATAGAAGTTGCTTATCTTATAAAGAGAATACTTCTTCCTGATTCTTAGCTCATTAAATTCATACTTTTGAGTGTGTTTAAATTAACTTGTGTTTTTATTTCTGTTTATGAATGGTTAAGACTATTTTATAGGTTAATTTTGGCTATAGATTAACTTGTATAACAGCTTCACATTTAAAATTAAATCAGGCCATTTGCGAATAAAAATTAAGGGTGTGCATTAATAAAACTTTTGATTTATTTTGTTTCATTTCACTTTTCCCTCCCTTTTTTTGTATTGTTAAAATTTTCTTTTGTTTTTTACATTTTTTACTTAGTACGCACTATTTTGATTTAGTGCGCACTATTTGAGTTATAATAGTGTGCACTAATTCAAATACTGTGCACTAAATCAAAACAGTGCACATGAAATGAAAAAATTATAAAAACAATTTTGTGAATTTTTTTATTGTTTAGAAATGTTATGAAATAAAATAGACAATGTTGTAAAAAATGAAAACACATCCCTGTAAACATGCTGTTTTATTTTACATTGTATAATGTACATTTGTCTAAATAATGTATATATATAATGTAAATATAGGATCATATGTGTAGCTTCAGTGTATAGTGTACATGTTATAATCTATGAATTTATGAGAATGTTATATAGTTCAGTAGCACTTAGGCACGTGATGCATGTGTTTCAATATAGAGTATATTATTCAGTATATATTGTATCAATCAAGACAAAGTTTTTTGAACTCTGGTTCCATAAAGTTTCAAATATCTATGAATTCTTTTTCAAAAGATTTGTTTTCCAATTCTGTTTATTGCAAATCTCTTTTGAAAACAGGCCCCTCTAGAATTACTAGGTTGGTGAGCGTCAATACCAGCATGACTTCATTTTGAACTCACAATTGGTTCTTCTTTGCCAACAGAATTGCCCACATGATCCAAGCTATAAATCTACCATCACTGGTATAAACATAATGCAAATACCAAATAATAATACAAATACCAAATGACGTGTGTAAGGATCGAGGTGGGAGCAGCCGCCGAGACAGCAAAATGGGGTGAGGTGGAGTGGGGTGAGCAGTGTTGGCAGACGGGCGGTTTTTATGTCCACTTGGGCTACTTTTTGTGAACAGCGGTGGGACATTTTTGGCTTTTCTTGGTTGAGGGATTTTGGGCTAATTTTAAGGGTGTGTGTGGGTTTTTTTTGGGCGTCCTTCAGCATCTGGTCTCCAGTGATGCTAGTGAACTCGGCGAAGATTCGCCGAGTTCACTAGCAAAGGAAGCTTCCTGCATCCTTTCTTTCCATTTTCCACTATGCCAAGCCAGCTTTTGAGTGAAAATCCAAGGCACACATTATAAAAAAACAGCCATCAGAATTGGGAGCTGTGGTGGATGTAGTTGAAGACTGGCTAACCGTGCATCTCTAAATGTACATTACTGTAAAACTGGTAGGAGGCTTTGAAGCCTTTTATAAATTATTTAATTTTAAAACATTCATTGTTTTATAACTACACTTTGCAATCAAATTCTATGACTTTTCTTTTTAATATTTACATATTTTATTTCTCAATGCATGTTTATATAAAAAGTCCCATTGAACATTCCTCCTTAGGGTTAATGGCTGAAAATTACATTTTTCTTATAAATATTTATTTGCATTCAGTAATTGTACATATCCAGGAATTCTTGGTCAGCAAATAAGAAGGTTCCCTTACTTGAATCCTTCCCAGAGCCTAACGCAATGCTTCATATATCAACTCCATGCGTACACTGCTTTCTTCTGGAAGAGAGCAGCTCAATGTTCTCTCAGTACACATAATGCGCCTGGCTGAAACTAGAGAGAAGGCATTTACTGTGGCTGTGCCTATATTTTGGAATTCTTCACCCAAAAATATGTCGCTTAACCTGAAGGTTTTCATACAGGTCATAATGTTTAAAACTTTTTTGTTTCAGCAGACATTCACGTGATTCTTTTAATTTGAGTAGGTCCTACAGCCACTGCTTTTGTTAGTTTGTTTTGACAGATGCTTTTATGTTGTTTGTTCTGAATTTTATTATGCATGTTGATTTTGTACATCGCCTAGAGTCTGGTGCCAGGTGATAAATAAATACAAATTATTTTTGCAACTTTTTAGTTTTGGGCTATTTTTGTGCTAAAATTTTTGGCATCTGCCAACACTGGGGGTGAGGGGACAGCTGAGAATGGCAGTAGGTAGTAGACAGGTTCATGAGTCTGTGTAAATTACAGTGGCCACAGACACACAGGACATTTCCCAGCAAACAAGAAACGCAAAAACTGTATATCTCAGATGCAATCTCCATACTATATAAAAAGCAGGAATAAACTCTAGACTCACTTACACTTAGTTATCCAGGATAACATACTCAGTTCTAATAAATAAATATAAAATTTATCTTCCATTTCCAGGAGTACTCTGAATATGTCACAATATGTAACATAAAATACAATTCAAGCAATAATAGCATATAAGTACAGAATTATGGCCTGATTCATCAAGATCTTTTCCGACAAACACAAAATGGGGAAAAATACTTGGTAAAATAGCTCCTAAGTGAATTAAATTCCTAATGGTTGATTTTTTTTAATGGTTGGAACAGGGCAACTAAGAACACATGAACTCCACTGCTCTGGCATCAGAAACGAAGTCACATACACCCCAGGGGAAGAGCATTTCCTTTGTCTAGGACAGCATACAAAACATGAGAGAATAGCAAGCCTACTTTGCAACTTCATTGTTTAGCATTTAGATAATGTCCAGCTGTATACAGAATAGCTGATAATTGGAAGATATTTGCACATTGGGTAATTTGGCATATACTATTTGACTTTGTTTAGGCCTGTGTCCAGGTCACCCTCATTTCTGCATGAGCTTAAATTTCACTGATCTTCTGTCCAGACATGCTGTCAATAATTACACTCGCTTTGACTTACAATTTTACATTCTGAACTATACAGATCAATACCTACTTAGCAGCTTTTCCACTTGGCAGCTGAGAACCATCATACCATGTTTGTTAATCCTCTTAAGCAATATGCAATGCAATAGATTTGCAACCTACATTTTTCTCCCCCATTTGAGCAACTTCAGTTTCACTTGCAGCACATTGTCCAGTGAATGAACTTTAGTAGTCCAATAAGCTTGCATTTTAGCAAATTTGATAGCCTGAAAAAGGCAATTATGATGCTAGTTTATTGCTACTTTTCCTTCCACAAATTTTACTTTGGTTAAGTTCACACAACATGAGCTTTCTCTAAGAGAATGAAATTATTTTGGCAGTATTTGAATTTAATATTATCGGTTAAAGTAGTTGGTATCGGTGCTTTGCTATATTAAAGATTGATTTTAGCAACCTGAATCTGTACGGATAACATCCATTATGAGATTACTTAGAATCCTGTCAATCCACAGAGTTTGGGCAGGTCAGTCCCATCGAGTGGGTTATGCACCTCTGCCAGCAGATGGAGAAGGAGCAAAAGCTGATGTCAGCCTGCCAGTATTCTCTGTCTCCAGAAGATGGTGGACATGCATTTCCCTTTGGGGGATTGCCTATCAGTAAAAAAAAAAAAGAAGAAAAGGAGATATTGGAAAGATGAGATGTCTATGTAGCACCATTTGCCACCTAAGGTGATATCATGTGGCCACTCCCTCAGTAGAGTGCCTTCAATCTGGTAGCCTTGACTGGTGTGGACCTAAATTTGAATTAGCGATTGCAGGTAGTGGGCTAACTTTTCCATAGACTTGGACTGGACATGAGGGGGAAGGGCCCCCTCATTTGCATACATTTGCTCCCAATGGCCTTTATCCTGCATTCATACTAAGTACCCCCCAGTTCCTGCTGTTCATGCTCTCTTACTCAGATACACACATTCTCTTTCTCTCTCATTCACAAAGACAAGCACATGCTCTCTCTATTTCTCTCTCTCTCTCTCTCCCTCTCATTTAGACCAGACAACCCCATAGAAATTTACTTGTACCTGGTACTAACACAGAGACAGAGTACATGTCTGACCCACCATCACCCTGTGTCTTCACAGCCTGGCTGCAGGTGTTCCTCCATGGCTTCCCAGCTCTATTATTCTCACCAACAGTTAGACACATGAACTCCTAGTCCCGGTCTGTACTTCCTTCCATTGGCTGCATAGCACTATGGCTGATTGGCTGACGCATCTGCCCTTCACCGAAGGGGAGTGAAATGATTGGCAGAATTGCTTAGTGATTTCCTCCTTTGGCCACTTTCATGGGGTGGGTTGGAATTTGCCGATCATTCTCTTTCCTTCTGAATGCCAAGTTAGGCAAGTGTCCATGTAGCAGACAAGACATTACAATGTCCAGTTACCTTTGTAACCGGGCACTGTACAATTGTAATTATTTTAAAAACCAGTCTGTCCAGTCCAAAGCCGGGCAGTTGGCCACCCTAGTTGCAGGCTGAGAGAGGCTCGGTGGCTTTAGCCCGCTCCACCTGTAGCTGGGAACCGTTCCTGCTCTCAGCCAGGGAGGGATGAGCTCTATGAAAAGTTTTTTGCTTAAAAAACAAAGCAAAAAGGAAGAAAGCAGGAGAAGGGTCTGTTTCCTTCATGTTCGGCTGTCCCAGTGAGGAGATAGTGCAAGCACGGCAGGTTGAGCAGTCATTTGGCTAAGCCCCATTCCCAAGCTTCTCCCATTTTGGCATGTGGTAGGTCGCAGGGTAGTTTTACACATTTTTTTCTGCTGGCCATCGGCGCACACCTGCACATCCGTGTGTGCATCCATTCTTGCCTGTGGGTTCAGTTTGGGTGTTCTTCCTTCTGGATGCACATCTTGTGCTTTCAGTTTAGGTGTCGGTACTGGGCATCCAGTTTGGAAATCCAGTTGGATGAGCGGCTTAGGCGCATGTGCTTGAATGCACATTTTTTGTGCATCCATTTTGGGTGCAGCTTATACTAGGGATGTGAATCGTGTGATCGATCGTCTTAACGATCGATTTTGGCTGGGGGGGGGGGAATCTGATCGTCATGGTTTTTTTGGTTAAAAAATCGTTTTATCGGGGGAGGGGGGAGGGTGGGAAAACCGGCACACCAAAACAACCCTAAAACCCACCCCGACCCTTTAAAACAAATCCCCCACCCTCCCAACCCCCCCCAAAATGTTTTAAATTACCTGGGGTCCAGTGGGGTGGGGGGTCTCGGCTTGATCTCCCGCTCTCTGGCCATGGCTGCATTAATAGAAATGGCGCCGGTGGCCCTTTGCCCTTATCATATGACAGGGCAAAGGTAGCGCCGGCGCCATTTTGGTTCCTGGCACCCGACGTCACGAGTGCAGGAGATCGCTCCCGGACCCCCGCTGGACCCCCAGGGACTTTTGGCCAGCTTGGGGGGGCCTCCTGACCCCCACAAGACTTGCCAAAAGTCCAGCGACGTTGGCCCGTATGACATAGTGAGGGCAAAGGTAGCGCCGGCGCCATTTTGAATATTGGCAATACGGCCCGCGTGCAGGAGGTCGCTCCCGGACCCCCATCTGGACTTTTGGCAAGTCTTGTATAAAGCGCCTATACAGTAAAATGGATTGCGCTTCATGGACGCGCGTTGGACGTGGGTTGGACGCGGCTTGCATTTGCAATTTAAATAGAGTATCAAGTGGTATGTGATCCGAACTGTGCGTGCGGCAAACGAGGGTGCGCCCGACACTGCCGCACTCTTTCTAACGCGTCCTTACTGTATCGGCCTGAATGTTAGCCTGCTCTTGGATGCGCGTTTTCCCTTACCCCTTATTCAGTAAGGGGCGGAAAATGTGCGTCCAACCCGCGGCACCTAATAGCACCCTCAACATGCAAATGCATGTTGATGGCCCTATTAGGTATGCGCGCGGGATACAGAAAGTAAAATGTGCAGCCAAGCCGCACATTTTACTCTAAGAAATTAGCGCTTACCCAAAGGTAGGCGCTAGTTTCTGCAGGCACCGGGAAAGTGCACAGAAAAGCAGTAAAAACTGCTTTTCTGTGCACCCTCCGACTTAATATCATAGCGATATTAAGTCGGAGGTCCCGAAGGGTGTAAAAAGTAAAAAAAAAAAAAGAAAAAAAAATTTTAATTGGGCCGGCGGCTGTCGGGCCGAAAACTGGACGTTCAATTTTGCTGGCGTCCGGTTTCCGAGCCCGTGGCTGTCAGCGGGTCTGAGAACTGACGCCGGTAAAATTGAGCGTCGGCTGTCAAACCCGCTGACAGCTGCTGCTCCGGGTCAAAAGAAGGCGCTAGTGACATGCTAGTGTCCCTAGTGCTTCCTTCTGCCCGTTTCTACCGCACCACCTCATTTACATACTGAATCGCGCACACCGGTGAGTGGCCGGTGCGCATGCCGGGAGAGCGGGTGTTCGTCCGCTCTCCCATGTTTTTACTGAATTGGCCCGTCAGTAAAGTAGTGGGGGGGAAAGGCATGGAAGCCATGGAGAGAGAGGGTGGGGAGGAGAGGAACATTCATTGAATTTCCGTGGGACCCTCATCATACTCACAAGGCCTCACTGTGCCTCAGACTGCCCAACTAGAACAGAGCGATAACTTGCTACAGTGGCCACTTCTGCAAGTCCCCTCTCTCCTCCACCCCCTGCCCAGAAGCTGGGATACTTTGGGGGATGCGGGAAGGTGCATGAACGCACGTCGCAACCTGAGCGCCGGCCTTACGTCCAATTTGGGCGCTCAAGACAGCAAAGGTGCATGAACGCACGCGGTGACCTCGGACGTCCAGCCGGGCGCTTAGGTCACGGCGTGCGTTCATGCACCTTCACTGCCTTGAGTGCCCAAATTGGTTGTACAGGCATACAGGCGTGCGTTCATGCACCTTCGCTGCCTTGAGCGCCCAAATTGGACGTACAGGCATACAGGCGTGCGTTCATGTACCTTCACTGGCGGGGGCTGCTTGAAGCCGCCTCGCATGGGGAACGCCCGATCCGCCATGGGCTGCTGAAGCTGCTCTCGCCACCGGCTACCCCCGGGAGGCAGGGGAGCCGCAGTGCGCACCTCGGGAGGAGGGGGAGAGAGGATTGGGGCTGCTCCGGAGCTGTCAGCGCGCCCGCACGGGAGACCGGCTCCCATGGACTCCCTTCTGCTGCTGCTGCTGGGGGCTTGCGTAACTGTGGCCAGGGCAGGTGAGAGGAGGCTGGGGGAAACTTTGCCCGTGAAATTTCATCTCTCTCTTGCCCGTCCAAAGGAGGCGGAAAATCGGAGCTGTGCGCACAGGTGCTTTGTTGCGCTCCCTGCCGCTGATCGCCGGCTGCTGGGGCTTGCTGGCACCAGGCGCTCAAGGCAGCAGGGTCTGTAGGAGAACCATCCACTTTCCTGGTGGAATGACATTTGAAATGACATTTGAAATGACAGGTATCAGCGCACCCAGGATACTGTATAGGCGCTGTAGACCGCTCTATACAGTAAAATGGATTGCACACGCCTACCGCTTCATGGACGTGCTTTGGACGCGGCTTGCATTTGCGTCTCATTTGATTACTGTATCGAGCGGTATGTGATCCAAACTGTGCGCGCGGCAAACGAAGGTGCGCCCGGCACTGCCGCACTCTTTCTTACTGTATCGGCCTGTAAGATAACTCTGTGTGCTCTGAGTCTTCTCTGCCCGTCTCCATGGTCAAGCGCTGTGGTGCAGCACAATCTGACAGAACTCTAATGCAGGTGGATCATGATAATACTTATAATGATGAGGATGGCTCTCCTGTTGAGGAAGGGGACATTCCCTCAGATTTTGAGCCGTATAGAGCTCTTCTCCATTTCTTTCAGAGAGATGAGTTGCCAGGTTTGATCTCACAAACCTGAAGACCCTTGGAGAGGCTGGGCCTGACTCCTTGGGGAAGCAGAAGAAGAATCCTATTTTGGTCACCCTGCGAAAGGCTTCTTGTTTCTTTCCTCTCCTGGATGCAATCCAGGAGTTGATTTATCTGGAATAGAGTGCGCCAGAGGCATCTTTTAAAGGGGAATGCATCTTGGTGAGTTTATATTTCTCGGATCTGCAGGCCAGTGAGCAGTTGCATTTTCCTAGGGTGGATGTACTGGTGTGTTCTGTCATGAAATGAACCACCATCCTAGTAGAGGGAGGTGCGGCACTTAAGGATGTTCAGGATAGGAGGATTGAGGCTATCCTAAAGCAGGTCTTTAAGGCAGTGACAATAAATTTGCAAATTGCTTCTTGTTGCACCTTGGTAGCTCAGGCTTCCTTGCGTCTTTGTCAAGAATCTGGTGATGCTGGGTCCGATCTTGGATCAAAGGTAGGACTAGGGGCTGCCTTCTTGGCTGATATGGGCTATGACTTGGTATGCACAGCTGCCAAAGGAGCTGCTTCAGTTATTGCGGCCATGCGAAAGCTGTGGCTGTGCAACTGTTCCACAGATACTATTTCAAAGCCAATCTTAACATGCTGCCCTTCAAAGGCTTGCTTTTATTTGGCAGTGAATTGGAAAAAATGGCAAATAAATTGGGAGAGACCCATTGCCAAGTCTTTTTGGGTGACTGACTGCTCTTGAGACTACTGGCGTTTTTGGCCTTATAGGGGAAGTTCTTCTCAGAAGTCCCATCCCTTCCACAGGCCTCAGTCCTTTCACCTCCGAGGACCTGGAAAGGATGCATGCTCTGGAGGTGGAGTCCCTTGGTCTTTCCCATGAAGGTTTGTGAACTCACCTTTTGGTGCAGGAGATAGGTGGTTGCCTATCCTGTTTTTATCATAGGTGTGTCCAGATTACTTCTGATCAATGAGTTCTCAAAGTGATTCAGGATGGTATACTCTAGAATTTCTTTGCATTCTTCTGGATGCCTTCATGGTTTCTTCATGCAACTTCCCTCAGAAGAGGGTAGAAGTGGAAGTGACATTACAATAGCTGTTGAATCTGAAAGTGGTGATTCCTGTTCCTGAATCTCAGTGAAATATGGGCCATTATTCCATTTATTTTGTCATGCCCAAGAAGGAAGGATCATTTTGGCCCATACTGGATCTCAAGGGCGTCAACCAACATCTACAAGTCACACATTTCAGGATGGAAATGGCGTGCTCTGTCATAATAGCTGTTCCAGTAGGGGAGTACCTCACTTCTCTGGTTCTGATGGAGTTGTATCTGTATATTCCCATCCAGCAGAAACTTCACCAGTTCCTCTGATTTGCAATCCTGGATCACCATTACAAGTTTCAGGTCTTGCCTTTTGGACTAGCCATGGCATCCAGGATCTTTTCCAAAGTGTAGAGGCAGCCCTTCACAAGGAGGGCATTCTAGTTCACCCCTATCTGGATGACTGGTTGATTCGAACCAAGACAATGGAAGAGAGTCTTTGTGCTTCTCACAGGATGGTTTCCTTGCTACAGGAACTAGGCTGGGTGGTGAATCTGGCCAAGAACAATTTGCAGACATCTCACATCCTGGAGTATCTCAGGGTTCGATTCAATACAAGGCAGTGCAGAGTATTTCTGCCATAGTCTCGGATCCACACATTGCTGGTGCAAGTTCGATACCTGTGGAACTCTCTTCATCCGACCATGTGGTCTTATCTGCAGGTCCTGGGGTTGATGGCTCCCAATTTAGAAGTTGTTCCCTGGGTGAGGGCACATATGCATTGCTTTCCCTATGGAGTCCATAATTGCAGAACTATATAGTGAGGCTGCTCCTCCTGGAAGAGGTGAGGTCCCAGTTGGACTGGTGGTTACAAGCAGATCATCTCAGGAAGGGAATTTCCCTGAAAATGCTGGATTGGTTGGTACCCATGACAAATGCAAGCATTCGGGGCTGGGGGGCTCACTGTCAGGTGGTACAAGGGTGCTGGAATGCAGCAGAGCGGCAGTGGAACATCAATAGACTGGAGGCATGTGTGGGTCAATTAGAATGCCTGTGGTTTTTCAGAGCAGCTAGAGGCTCGGAGGGTCCGGATAATGTCTGACAATGTAACAACGGTGGCTTTCATCAATCATCAGGGTGGAACCAAGAAACAACAGGTGATGGAGGAGATAGATGAGCTCATGGTGTAGGTGAAGCAGCATCTCCTAAGTATATCTGCCTTTCACATTAGCAGAAAGTACAATATCAGAGCTGATTTCCACAGCAGGAGGATGGGAGCTAGTGGGCGAGGCCTTTCAATTCCTGGTGGCCCACTGGGGCCACCAGATCTGTTGGCGATTTTCAACAACACGAAAACTTCACACTTATTCCATCACAGGCAGGAACCAAAAGTAATGGACATAGATGCTTTCTTTCAGACGTGGCCACGCAGCAACCTGCTGTATGCATTACCACCCTAGCCTTTGATAGGCAGGCTGGTCCAGAAAATTGCAAGTCAAACCAACACCGTCCTTTTAGTGGCTCTGGATTGGGCTCAAAAGCCATGGTACACCAATCTCCAGAGACTTCTGGTGGACAGTACCCTCAGACTACCATCTCGGACAGATCTGTTACATCAGAGGACTATTCTACATGAGGATCTGGGTCAATTCTGTCTTACAATTTGGTCATTAAAAGGTCTCAATTGTTGAAGCAGGGTTATTTCCTGCTGTAATTTCCATTCTACTTCAGGCCTGGAAATTTTCTGCTTATCTAACCCTTCTCTAGAGTTTGGAGGATCTTTGAGGCCTGGTGTTCTGAGCAAGGTACTCAACGACTTTAAATTTTTACAGGATGGCTTGCTTAAAGATTTAGCCCTTAACATATTGAAGGTTCAAGTTGCAGCTCTGGGTTGTTATAGGGGGAGAGTCAATGGAAGACCTTTGTCTTCCCATCTGGACATGTCCCATTTCTTGCAGGGAGTAAAGCATCTTCACCCCCTGTTGTAGCTTCAGGGGCCTCTGTGGGACCTGAATTTGGTGCTTGAGTTGAGTTGAGCCACCGTTGTTACTTTTCAACCGCTGCATATTCTTTCCTTGTGTCTGCTTATCTTGAAGACAGTTTTTCTAGTAATAATCTGTTCAGCACGTTGGGTCTCTGAGCTGCAGGCTCTTTTCTGCCGTGAGCCTTTTCTCTGCATCACTCCTGGTGTGCTTCAGCTTCGGACTGTGCCATCCTTTTTGCCAAAAGTGGTTTCGGAGTTTCATTTGAATCAGTCCATTTCCCTGCCCGCTTTAGACAGGGACAGAGATGAAACTGAGTACCATCTTTTGTGTTCCTTGGACGTCAAGTGTCATTTACTTCGGTACTTGGAGATGACCAAAGCTGTTCGGATGTCTGATCACCTGTTTGTGCTCCATGATGGAGGTAAATTTGAGCAACGATAGCCCACTGGGTTAACGAGGTCATTATGGCAGCCTATGTGGCTGCTAAGGTTGCCTTGCCGAAACAGATTAGATCGCACTCCATGAGTGCTCAGGAGGTATCATGGATGGAACTTCGTTTGTTGTCACCTGTTGAAATTTGCCGTGTGGTGACATGGTCATCTTTGTACACCTTCTCCAAGCATTTCCACTTGCATATTAGGGGTAGGGAGGATTCTGCTTTTGCGTGGGTGTTATTGATTGGACTGCTGGCAGCCTCCTGCCCTTTTCAAGATTAGCTTTGGTATATCCCGCTTATTGGGACTGACCTGCCTGAACGCTGAGAAATTACTAATTACTTTATAATTTCCTTTCCTCTAGTAAGGGCAGATCAATCCTAGACCTGGCTTCGGCTGCCGATGTTTAAATTTGTGGTTAGCATCTTCGGGCGAGCTAGGCAGATTATGATTCCTGTGCTTCATGGAATACTGGCTAGTGGTTTCTCTAGCTCTTAGTTTGCTAGATATGTTCCTTCTTTTGGCTGAGCTCAGTGTTCCTGTTGGTTGAGAAACATGAATGGTTGGCTGTTGATAATAATGTTCAAATATAATCGGTTTTGTCCACAGTTTGACTTTTTCAGAGAATACTGGTGGGTTGTTGTCAAGGCGGGTCTATATAGCCATAGTCAGTTTTTGCTCTGTCTCCATCTGTTGCAAAGGTGCATAACCCACTCATTGAGATTGACATGCCCTTTGAGAGAACAGGAAATTATCAGGTAAGTAGTAATTTCTCCTTTCACCTGGGGAAATATTTTACAGATACTACTAAGACTGTTCTGAATTTTCTAGCATTGCAATAGTATTTTCTCCACTTTAGAGTTTTATTGCAATATATCTGTATGATTCTTGAAGATAAATTTATATGAACTAAAACATTATGTAGGAACAAAATACTGCAAAATGATCACAGATGATTTCAATTAAAAAAATCTAGTAAGAGAATATCCTGATAATAAGATCTACACTTCAAAATCCCAGCCTATTATTTCCTGGCAAAGCAGCTTCTTCTGTACATATGGCTAATAAGAACAGAATCTCATCTGATGGGTTTTCTTATTAGTGAAACCCACTGGAATGTCTTGTGGAGTTACTCTGACAGAGGTCTAAATGATAGTGATTTTCCTTGCCTCTTCTACCAATTCCATCTCTTACTTTTAAAACAGTGCTAGAAAATGAACATATGTCATCTGTCGTTTAGCCAGTCATTAGGTTTGAAAAGAGCTTCTTATTTATAAGAGTTGCATGTTCTTCTTTAACAGGAGTTCCAGTTGGAAACTAGGGATGTTTTCTGCTGTTCTTCATGTTATCTAATCAGTGCACCTCCTCCCAAGGCCACTTTGATAATCAAGAAAAGAACTTCCCTTATAAAACCTATCTTAGAGCAGACACAGAGAATGCCTGGGCCTTGAAGATACTGACTCATTCTGAGAGGAGCTGTTCATTTATAGTTTCATTCTGCCAGCTCTAAATCTCATTAGCAATCTAGTATTTATGCTTTTCATGGTAATAATTTACCAAAGTCCATTTGCCACTTAACAGTATTTTTGAGGATCAGGTCTTTCCCAGCCCTCAAACTTTCATTAACTCTTGAAAGGGATTTGAAGTGAACTCTCCACCACTCAATTAGTCTCTCTCTATCCCCTCATCTATGTTATCACCAAGTGCAATGAGTATTTATCTATTTCTGCCTATGGTTTAAATTATGCCATGTTTTTGGATGATAACTAGATGGCAGCCTCTCATTTGCCTTGCTGAGCTGTTTCCTAAGGCAATAATTAATGTCAAGAACACACTAGTCATTATTAACTAGGGTACAAATGGATGTAACCCTGGGATGCCGCAAGCTGTATCCATGACAGGACCACAGTGTTGCTTATGTGCATGTTCTGTCAGTGTTAGCAGCGCCTCCTTTAGGAAAGAGAGTCCCTCTTCTTTCTGGGACAAAGGGGTTGCCAAATTTTCCACTAAAAACTCCTTCCTAAAACATTTCTTTAGTCTGATACATTCCGAAGGGAAGTTTAAGTCATCTTCATTCCTTCAACGATTTATTCTCTTAACATTTTCAGTTGTAAACATATCTATTCTGTTCTGTCTTATTCCCTTTCTCTCATAGTTTCAATTAACAAAGAACAACATACAATTGTGATGGCAACAAATATTGGAAATTCATGATTGGAATAAGCAGGAACTTTCTGACAGTTTAATAGATGAAAACAAATGATATTATGATGGGTCATGACATTTTAACATTTTTTAAAAATTCTTGGTAAAATTCTGGAATGGAATAGAATCTTGTGAACCTTTCAGCTTAATAGTATTGCAAAATGTATTACTTCCCAAGATATGCATCATGGTATGCAAATAAGCCCCTTTACCCACTGCAGGCAAATTAAACCTAAATGTCACCTCTGTGAGATTTTAATACATTTTAGCTTTATTTAGTTATATTATTAGACATGATTTTCCATTCTAATAAAATTTCAACTTTTAAATGTAGCACCCTGATCATAATGGGTCTTAGTATGTTTTAAATATTATAAAGATATATATTTTGTCCTGGAGGTTATGTCCTGGAATTCCTCAGAAAGGACCTTAGCTTAGTGAGCCAGGTACCTCCTGATGTTTGTATTTCCACTGGATTTTTCTTAGGGACTGGAGTTCCTCTTGCTATGAATTCTAGTTGTAGCGATGCCTGTGAGTATTTCACTAATCACACAAATGTCATTGTCAGGGACAGGTAGAATTGTTTTGGAGAGTGCTCTGGATGTAATGTCGCTGCTCATTAAATGCCAAAGTGCTGCTTCAGTGGATAGGTAGATATATAGGGGAAGGTGTGAAAGAATACTGTTTTAATATATTGTAACAGTAGGTGTCATCAATGAGTAGAATATATGAAATGCATGGAAAATCTCTTGACAGGAGGGCTACAATATTTATGTTTTCCGTATGTGGAGTTGGAAAATTTGCAGAAAACTGTTTTCTAGTCCATATTGTGGCTAGGCCTTGGCCCCTGAGAATCACAACTGTTCTCCTGAAAGCAATGGTTTGGAAGGAGCTATTTATTAAGGGTCTGGAATGGACGTCAGTAGCTATAGAGTAGATTATAGTTGCTCTTGCTAGTGGAGAGCTATGATAATATGGTTTACTGATTCTCATTTTGATTTCCATTAGAACTTCCCATATATTTCCATTCTATGCAGCTTCTATTGAAGATTCTTACTCCTAGGGAGGCAGAGTAGATAACTCAGATCCTATTTCTTTAGAATCTGTCTTTTGATATAGAACATAGGCAGGAGAGGATTCACAACCAAGAAATAAAAGGTGGGCCAGTCCTACCTTCTATTGAAATGTATTTGTAGAACCAATGGCAGGGGCAAATGAGACAAATACCATGCCAGGCTGGGAAGGGGGCACCTGCTTAACATGCAGCTGTGGTTAATCCAGTGACAATGGTACGTGCCCATGGCTGCTGCTTTCATCGCTCTAGGTCTAGGCCGGTTAATCGGAGTGAGCCAAGCCATTGGAGGAGCTTCTTCCTGGCAGTCTACTATATTAGAATGGGATGCTCTCATCCACACTGCCCAGGGAGTCACTTTGCCCAGCCATTGACCTGTGTATTTGTAGCACTGTTCTTGATTAGCTAACTGCCTAATAATTTTTTATTTATATGCAAAGACTGGACATTTGTTAATTTTTATGGGTGAGAATTTATTGAATCCCTGTATACTAGAAAGATCATACTTGCAGCAGAACCACTACTACCCAATGCTTAGCCTCTAAAAATATGAACTCTGAGCAGGGGTGGTTCTAGAATGAGGCAGAGTGAGGCAGCCGCTTCAGGCGGCAGAATTTTGAGGCGGCAAAAAACGCCCCCCCCCCCAAAAAAAAAAATGCCACTGCAGCGTCTGCCTCACCTCAATACCTCATGAAACTAGAGCGGCATGAGTGTCCCACGTCACCGTGGTGCGCAGGCTCACCTTTTTGTTCTGTCTCATGCTGCATAGCTTCACTGAGCATGTGGCAGGGCTGAAGCTAAGGTGCGACTGTCCTCTAGTCTTGCAGCATGCTCAGAGGTGGTGGAAAGGTCCGTATAGTACTGATCGTGGTGCTACTGTTGCTACAACTGGGTTGCGCCGGAGTTCTCACAGCCTCTGTGTGAAAAAAAAAATGAAGGTAAGGGCTTGGATTTTCACTCCTCAGCTGCTAAGTTGCGCCGTCGTTTTCAACCATGTCCAGAATGTGTTTTATTTTTTATGTTTTCAACACTGTGTCTCTCTCTCTCAGTGGCATAGCATGAGTGGGCCATGGCCCACCCAACTAGGACTGTTGCAGTACTGCCATGGGGCCTGTGGGATCCCATCCCCACAGCAGCACAGAGGAGGGCCAGAGCTGCAAGGCTGCTGCGGGATCCCATTCCCGTGGCGGCTAAAGTAGGACTTTGGCTGAATGTAATTCGGGGCTTAGAGGCGGCAGTGCACACATCACTTCCTGGTCCAGCACGTGGCAGTGGCGTATAACTCCTCCGTGACGGCAGGAAAGCTTTGGCGGCCTGAGATGCACATATGCGTCACTGGGCCCCTCCTCGCTATGCTCCCCGCACCATGGCCTCCTTGCTCAAAGCAGACCAGGAAGTAAAGAACGTGAGGCCCCAGGCCCGCTGCTTTCCCCCCTCCCCACCCCAAACCCAGCTCGTCCTCTCTCCCAATCCATGCCCCCCCCCCTTCGATCCCAGTTCCCTCAGTCCCTGGTTGTCCTGATCTTGTTCTCTTCTCCCTACACTTGACTCAGTCCGGTTTCTCTTTGGATTTTCAAAGGGGACTGTCAGGGCGGTTTGGCCTGTCGGGGCTTTGGGCATGCCCCAATGGGCCAGTCATGTGGTTGCGGGGCTAACTTGTGCCGTGCCATGCAGTAGAAGCAAAAGGCCACCGTTGGCTGGGCCACGCGGTGGAATTGAAGAGGCTGCTATCAGCTGGGCTGCAAGGCAGAAAATAGAAGGCTGCGGTCTGCGGGGCTGCACAGCCAAAGAGAAGAGGTCCTGTCAGCTGGTGTGGGAGAGAGAAAGCAAGAGAGAGAGAGAGAGTGTGTGTGTGCGAGAGAGAGCATATGTGTGAGCAAATAGCATGTGGGTGAACATGTGTAGGAGCATGTATGCATGTGAGCAAATAGCATGTAAGACTGCAAGTGTATGTGAGAAAGAAGCTGTACAGGCCTGAGGAAGCCTCTGTATGTTCTGGGGAGAGAGCGAGCATGAGAGAGAATGTGTGAACATGTATGTGTGTGAGAGAGAACGTGCTAGAGCAAATGTCAGTGTATGTGAGAGGGCATGTGCGAGAGAATGTGCTTCACTAGTATGGCAATCTAGTGGAATTATTTCATTTAATTTTTTAAGGTTAAGGCACTCTCTACAACTGATTTTACTTCTTAGATTATTTTTAAACTGAAAAGTCTATCCAGAAGATAGTTACTGTTTTTTCTTTTGTGTACACAGGTAACTTCTCTGATGCATTTTAACTTGGGGTGTATCCAAAGAGAGTCTTTATGAAATTGTGATTGTACTGATGACTATGTGTTGTGGTTTGCATGGCTGTGTATGTGGTGTCCTCCCCCTTTGGTAGTCTTTGGTGGTGCTTGGAGTTGTAGGGAGGGATGTGACCTTTGTGATCTATACAGCGGGGCATAATTATGGATGGTGGCAGGCAGCAAAGAAATTTATGCATAGGATATTGAATAGGACACTTTGAAAAATCAGAGAACCAAGGCCCTTTAAAATATGTTAGTTTCCACATGTTGTAGTGTAATTTTTAAACTGGGTTTGTAAAAGTTCTAAAGATGCTGTAAGAGTAATTTTAAAAGGCATTTCCACCAGTAAATGGGCTTTTTAACAATTGTCCACCCTATAAGTGGATCAAAGTATGTGCCTGAGGTCTCTATGTATGTACTTTCTCCTGCAGCGAGAGAAAGCATTCCTGGGAGTGGGACTGGGGGAAGGCTCCGTATTTACATGCACAGTTGAATTTTCAAAAATATGCATATAGTTGTTCCCATGAAAATCTACTTGCACAGATGTGAATGAGAGACTGTCCCTGTGGAGACTGTGTATGAGAGGGTGTCTGGGTGTATGTATGAGAGGATCTTGTGTATGAGAGGGTGTCTGGGTGTGTATGCAAGAGGGTGTATTTTTATTGCATGTAAGGCTCTTAGGAGTCTTTCTTGTAATGTCTTACAGCCAAATTGCCAGAATGTTAATGTCAGGCCAAGGTATACATTGTCTACTCTAGGGTATGTTCTACTTCTTGGTTATTTAGACAAAATTTGAAATTTGTGTGGGAGATTTTTTTTGGCTCAGTTCTGCTGGTGATATGTGATCCTGGGATACATGATTGATAGAAAATGAAAAATGTTTTTATTCAATAGATGCATTTCTATATTTAGAGAAAGGCCAGCACTGGAGTATTGGGGAAGGGAATGGAGATTGCACAGAGGTCAGGGGGAGAGAGAAAGTGTGCCCACCACTGCTAATCCATGTCAGTCTAGGGGAGCTGGTTGCCTTTCTTCCTTCACCTGTCTGACTTCCTTACATTTTGGCCCCCACCCCTCATGAGGAACAGGGATCAATTGGGATGGGGATGGGGATGGTGGGTGCACCATTTGCCCTAGAGCCAGCCCAGAGAGAGAGTCCTTTGATCTCTGCCAATAATGTTCAAATCAGGTCCTAATGAACGCTCAGCAGTTTTTTTGTGTTTATCCATGCTGAGCGTTCATTAGGACCTGATTTGAACATTATTTCCGAGAAATTTGCTGTGTTATCATCTTTGATTTCGTTACATGTTAACTCTGATGTTTTAAGCCAAATCGACTGGCTTGTAAGCCCCTGAGGCAGCTCTTTGAGCGAAACTCGGCCAGAGTCGGGCAAGCTTCAATAAAACCTTGTTTTACATCGATCCATCTATGTGTTTCCTTTGCTGTGAGCAATTCAAATACAAAACCGAAAAAAACACCCCCCCAAAAAAAAGTTTTTTAATTTTTAAATATATGAACTAGGTATTGTTACTTACAAAAAAGTCTTTTGTGGACAAAGCATAACTCTCATAGAAATAGGCTAAATGTTGCAATATTTTACAGCAACCTCCATACAGCCTATATATATTTTTTTAATCATCAGGTTTATGCCTCCAGCCACCTTAAAAAATTAAATTCAGTCTCTGTAAAACAAGTGAATTAAGTGCTCATAAAAAACAATACACTTATCTTGAATGGTGAGTACTTCAATCTCCAAAAATCTGGATAACTCAGAGAAGAGGAGTAGGCCAACGCGGTCCACGTTTCAGAATTAGTCACTTCCTACATCAGGGAACAGCCTCTTTCTCACCATCACATCGCCGACGCTTGCTCAGAGGCACGGAATTTACAACGAGCTTGACTATATCAAAGCTCGATTGAAAAAATTAAGATTACAAGAGGAAAAGTCAAGACTAAAAGAAGAACGAGGCTGTTCCCTGATGTAGGAAATGACTACTTCCGAAACGTGGACCGTGTTGGTCTAGTCCTCTTCTCTGAGTTATCCAGATTTTTGGAGATTGAAGTACTCACCATTCAAGATAAGTGTTGGTAGAAGGAGATTGGAGAAAGAGAAGAGAGAGGAGAGGAGCTCCAAAGAATCTTGGCCTCATCCCTGGGGTTCCAATGACTTGAAGGAGAGCTAATGTATTTTGAGAAGTTCTTTTGAGAAAGATTGATCAATTCAAAGGGAAGAGCATCCCTTCCTGTATCCCAAAGGATCTTTTTGCTCAGGCAATCTGTTAAAAGCTGGGGGTAAGAAATTATGGTTTGAAAAAGTAATCAAAAGACTTGAGGACACAGTTGAAGGTTTTTGAATTGTTGAGATATTTTTGTGCTTTGGGATATTTTTTCCATCTTGCCCAGCTTATGGTGGAGCTGCACTCTTGCTATCCTACCCTCACTGAGGAGGATATTTGTGTTATGGATGAAGGTGCAAGAGAAGGGAGAGTGGTAAGAAGATCTAAAATGTAGTAATATATGTGTTTCAATCTTTTTTATTGATTATCAATACCAAACAATATGAACATAATAAATGCATTCACAGACAATATCTGACACTTGGTTGTCTCTTCCCAGTATCTGATTACAGTGGTGTAGCATAACCCCAACTAAGTGAAACCCCACAGTACTAATATTTCTGATCTTGGTGATTTTGCCATGGAGACTTCTATTTAACTTACAGTAAACTGGTTAATTTGAATGCCACTTTGCCTCTGTTTGGTTTCCTTCCCCCTTTTCCCCCAGTGCACTCTGAATGGATGGACACTATTTTGATTTTTACCTTCTACCTATTCTACTGATTTTGGCTTCCTTGTTCTTATCCTGGACACTTTTGCACTTAGTGTAGATATTTCAGCTAGAGTGTGAGTCGCTGACTGTCGTAGTGACTGACCGTGCCAGGGGCCCAGGAAGATAACTTCCTCCAATCTGGAATTGGACCTGGACCCGTAGCACCCCTGGATGAGGTTAGCAGCCCAAAACAGAGAACTGGCTACACACAAATAAAATAGCAGAACACGGACTACTGTGCATTATAAACATTTTGGAGAACAAATATATAAAGTGGTAATATCAAACTTTCAACTTTCTTTCTGCTAAAGAACAACAGCTGGTACTAGAAAAATGAATATATTAACAGATTACATAAAGATATTTTGTATTATTATCAACAAGCTAAAACCGTCAACAGAAACTTTTGAAATCTGTCTTCACATATATGCTTCAGTCCATTTCCATAATTACCTCATATGTAGCACTGTGAAATCAATGCTTTGAATGCTTTGCTGCAAAAACCACCAACAACCAAAAGTGATCCAAAAGCAACTTAATTCTGCCCTAGGGATAGTTTGCACAAAATCCACTTCTTATTTACTTTGCAGAACTTCATATAACATTGACCGCTGCAGCTCTCAGTCACGTCGCTGCCATGTGGTTCTCCACAGAGAATCTTCCAGTATCGTTTTCAATTCACAAAATATGCACATCCTTTTTAGGCATTCTTTACAGTAAAATACTGTAGGAACACCTTTTACGCTTGGTGATATTTCTTGTCTGTAATTTTTCAACTGCACATGCGCAAGAACTTGTGCACACAGCTTTCTTGGTAACAGAACATTGTGTGGGTAACTGGGAAATTAAAAAACATAGATGGACAAAGGGTCAGGCAGCAGGACCCAGGAGTAGGAATAGTGTTACTGGTGGGCCTCACCTGCTGAAGAGAAGTAGGAAGAACCTAGGTCTGAGAAGCAGGGCTGGCAAGGTTCCCCAGACACTGACAGCTGAAGACAAATGCTTCTTTGCTTCCTGATGTGGCCCAGAGAAGCTGAAGACAGCAACTTCCTGAATGCTTCACCTCCCAGTGTAAGTGAGGAAACTGCATGTAGAGGGCGAGCATAAGAGACAGAGAGGTTAGGGGAATGAGAAAGAAGAAGACATGGGGCACAAGAAAGAAGGAATATAATGAGGCACAAGGAGTTTGGGGAAAGAGAAAAGTCAGGGGGCTGAAAGAGGGAGGGAGGGGGAGGAATTCTGTAGGAAGGGAGTGAGTAGGTGAAGGGATGAGGGAATAAGTAGGGGGAGAAGTGATTGAGGGGGAAGGAGAAGGAAGGTGATTGGGGAGGGAGAGGGTGAGAAGTAAAAGGGAGACTGAGGGGCTAGGATGGGGGAGAGGTAAAGGAGGTGAATGAGACAGGAACAGACTGAATGGAGGAAGGGAAGATAGAGAGGGAGGCGAGGGGAGGGGATGGAATGAGTTGGGGAGGGAGAGAGTGGAAGGGGGGGGGGGAGATAAAGGGCTCCAAGAGAATGGGGAAGGGCATGGACGAGGAGGAGAGGGAGAGGATTGCATGTGAGTGAGGTGGGATATGTGGACACTCCTGGGAAGAAATAAAGACACCATGTATGCCTCACATCTACCACCCTCCAAAAAATATTATTGGAAGGGATGGTGGCAGGAGTACATGGTGAATGCAGTTTCTTTCTGGTGAGTAAGTGCTATAGGTAAAGAATGCCTTTGGAAATGTTTACTCCATGCACTAAACTTTTCTGATATTATTCCATAGGCGTCGGAATGGGGTGGGGAGTCGCAGGGGCCATGGCCTCCCCCAATTTTTTGCTGACAACAGGAAAAGCCTCATTGGTGGCAGTGGGAGGGTGCATTATCCCCTTTCTGCTGCTCACCCCTGTGGTGTTGGCACAATTCTCTCACTCACCCTCCCTGTGCCTGAAGAATCAAAGGATTGCGGCCTTGCAGCCAGGCTGCTTCCTCGCTGCTGGCGCATGAATGACATCATCAGGTGCCGACAGCCGAGGAGGAGGAAGAAGAAGCCCGCGCTGCTGCAAGGCGGCAATCCTCTGAATGTTTGAGGCATAGAAGGTGAGTGAAGGGGTTTTGGCAGCACCGGTGGAAATGAAATAATGTTTTGGCTACCTGCAGTGAGTGAGGGGATTGTGAGTGAGAAGGTATGGGAGGGGAACAGACTCCTGGGGACTAGGGAACAATTTCTGGGGTCTGGGAGAGGTGCAGTAGCTGAGAAAGATGACTGGGGAGCAAGACTGCTAGGAAGTAGGGTCTTGGAGGGGATGGGTGCTGTTGGACGAGACTGCTGCAAAATGGGAGGTTTGGGAGGGGTGAGGGGGCTTGGGACCAAGAGTGCTGGGGAGTAGGGGGCTGATAGGGGAGAGGAGGCTTGGGAACAAGCATGATGCAGAGAGGGGGCTGGGGAACAAGACTTCTGGGGGCTGCAGATGATGGGTGTATGAGAACCAGAGAGCCTGTGTGTGTGAGGAAGAGAAAGGTTATGTGTATGAGACAGAACCTGTATGTACATGTGTGTGTGTGAAAGAGAGGATATGTATGAGAGACTGTGAGAAAGGGGCTGTGTGTGAGCATATATCTGTGAGAGAGAGAGGGTGTGAGAAAGCATGTGTGTATATGTGAAAGAGGGTGTGAGAGAGCAAGTGTGTGTTTGTGTGTGTGTGTGTGTGTGTGTGTGTGAGAGAAAGGATAAAATTTGTGACACTACCTTCTCCTAATCCAGGACAATCTCAGGGTGACTGGAAATACTACAAAATCCCAGATATGAGAGCAGATTTTGTAATCCTTATTAGCTTCATTTTTGGATATTATCTGATGTGTCTGTTGTTTTGAAATATCATATTGGTGTTTTGGGAAATGTATAATTTTCATGAGATTTTAATTATTGGATGTTCTCTTCATTAGATATTTTGAAATATTTATTATTTTTATTAGTATGGTTTTACCATGATTGATTTTTGTTCTTGATTTTCTTGTTTGTTGGCCTGTTTTCTATGTGTGTGACCAAGATAAGGGATTCTGTTAGTGTACAGTTTCTGTATAGGGCTCTATATGTCTGTTTTCAATAGGAGGTGTATTGGTCTGTTGTAATATTTGCCTGTTGTAATATTGGCCTTTTGTAATATTTGCAATGCTGCTGTTTCCTGGGATTGTTGCTGTTTGAGGCTTGGCAGTTAGTGTTTATATAGCAGATTTGTCTCTTGGGGTAAACTGTATGCTTGGCAGGCTGAGGTAGCTTTTATTGGAGTGATGAAAGTACTATCCATAAATACTGTATATGAGCAATTGAGACAATATAAGACCCAGCTTTAGATGTGAATGTCTCTAATCTGACATCTGAAGAGGCCTATGTTGTTTTAAAAGCTTTTGTACAATATCTTTAGCTACATGTTTTTATGCATCCTGTTCTCTGTACCACGTTCAAGTTCTCTGTAAATCGATCTGATGTTCCCATGAATACTGGTCTAAAAAAGCTTTTAAATAAATAAATAAATAAATAAATAAATAAATAAATACATGTGCAGTAATACTTGTTCATTGAATTACGGCATTAATGTCCTGCATTTTTCTTATTTCCAATTTATGATAAAAATCTATATGGGGTGCCAAAGGAAGAATCCACCCCGGGTGCCAAATATGTCACTGCCCTGCTGCCCCCTTTAGAACCTCACAACCCTCGCCCATCTCCACACCCTCTTTCTCTCACTCCTTGTCCTATCAACTCTCCTCTCCCTTCGGTCTGCCTGCTCCTACCCCTCTCCTGTTGCTCTCTCTCCCTCCTACTTACCTCCCACAAGAGAAATGACAAAGCCTGACAGCCAAGGCTGTCATTTTTCTTGTGAGGGGTGTTATATTACATATCAGCCCTCACTCCCACAAGGGCTGGGCCCTCCTTAGCCTAGGAAAATATGCGTGTCTTTTCCCAGTGCTCCAGAACTGCCTTACATGCAGATGTTCCCTTCTTGAGGTTATCATTCTAGTTTTTGTCTGCATATTTCTGTTTTCACTGTGCGATCACTTATTTTATATTTGTTGAGGGTCATTTTGCATGTGTGGCTAAGGTGAGGTATTTCACTAGCATGCAGTTTCTGTATGGGGATCTGCAGCAGTCTTGTTCACTGTGCTTTCCCAGCAGGAGGACTGTTGGGTTCTAGACGCTGATGTAATATTTGCAGTGCCGCCAAATCACAGGTAGAGTACTTGCCCTTGGAGTCCGGTGAGTTAGTGCTGCTGTAGAATGGCAGGTCTGCTACGTATGTGCAGAGTTTTGTTTCCCCCTTCCCCCCAGGATTTTGGCTTTTATTTCACAATGTGCCTGGAAGTGGAGGAAATTTGTGTTTGTGTTACTTAGAACAGGGGCACAGCTGAGAGATGACGCTCACATGCATGACACATTGATCACATGACCATCATGGAAGTCAATATAAATATAAGCTCTAAACCCACAGGAGTCCCCTGCTTCCTAGCAATGGGTGCAGAGCAGAACTAAGACATTTCCCTGTACAACTCACCATACACAAAAGATATTCTGATTCTGGTGTCATCTCAATAACAGCATCACAAACTTCCTCTACTGCCAGGTGCATTGTAAAATAATACAAAACCTGGAACCACCCCCACCCCCAAAAATCCCCACTCTGTACATGTCTATCAAACCTACCATACCTCAGCAGACTAACTCCATGAAATGAAACAGAAATAGCCCTACCCATAAATGCAATATAATATTGAGAAAATACAATTAAGGCAGATACTAATCACTACATAGTAAAGTACCTCATCTCAGTCACATAGACAAAGAACACAGACAGACCCATGGGTAGCACCAACTCCACCTCGGGTTAAGGCTCCACCTCCGCAACAGAAATAGCAGAAGTAAGCTTCATATTGGTTTTCCTGTTTTAAATACTTTCTAGCTTGCTTTATTAAAGTTACAATAGTGATTTTGGGGTCTGGCGCTTTAAGAAAGTTTCTGGCCTCTTTAAAATCCAAAGAATTATAAACGACCTCATCCTATCAGCATGCTCAGGTGACTTCATCCATGTCATTGGTGACATAAAGACAATGACTCTGCATACTGGAAAAGGGGTAACGAAGATCATGCATATTGTAATGAGACAGATATTATATTATGCAAATCGCTTCAAAATCTTTATTAAAGGGACGTTTTTGGTTTGCTCGAGATTTACAAGGTCTCAGATTTGGTTTTCTTTAACAAAGGGTGTGAATATTTTCAGGCAACAAATACTACTGGAAATTTTTCCAAGTCAGGAGTTTGGATGAAGAAAGCCCTTAAAAGATTAAGGAAGAAGCAGAAATTGTAGGCCTTGAAACACGCCGTTGGCGTCTTGGCTTCCAGAAAAACCAGAAGCTGCTTGTCCTGTGAAAAGAGCTACTCTGCCCGATTCTTAGCTTAGGAAATCCGTGTGCTTTCATGACTGCATTTAAATTAACTTGTGGAGCAGCTCTGCCCTTCTCAGTTTTAATTATTTTTCTTCTATCAGTCTCCAGATAGAAAGAATTATTATGTTCATTTCTTGTTGTACGTCTGATCCTCCCACCCAAACAGTGGCTTCTGTGCACTTCATGTTCCTCAGAATTAATATGGTGTCCTTTTGTTTTCACAGCAGAAGAATAAAGAAATAATCACAGAGCATTTTAAGTGCTCGCCTGACTTAACAGCTCCCTGTGTTACTCCCTTCAGTAAAATGCTATGCTAACAATAAGGGTAAAATTAAAAAGGCTTGATTTGCGAACAGATCTTTTTGAATTCAGAGAAGATGATGAACTCCAATTTGAAAGAATAATATGGTGTTAAGATGCAGCTTATAATTTACTGTATGTTATAAAATGAGCAAGGAAAATGCTGGCCCTAACTGGAAGATTAGATAGACCTTACAGTCTTTATTTGCCATTGCATTAACATAAGAAGCGCCATGCTGAGTCACACCAATGCTCCACTGAGCTCCGGGTCCTCTTTCCAACAAAGGACAATCCAGGTCACTTGGAAATAAGCTGGAAGATCCCTTCCCTATTGTTGATTTCGAGATGTAGGAGGTGGTGATCCCCACGCCTGCCTGGCTAATAAGTATTAATGGGTATGTCCTCCAGAAATTTGTTCAAACCAAGTTTTTTTTTTTAAACCCAGCTATGCTATTAACTTTGACCACCTTTTCTGGCAACAAATTTCACAGCTTAATTGTTCATTGACTAAAAACAAAAAAAAAGGCAATTACATTTGTTTTAAACCGGCTAACGGGTATTTTCATGGAACGTCTCCTTGCTAAGTACTATTTATGACCCTGGATTTATGGACCACCTCGTCTGCACATTCTTGAGCTGGTTTGCAATTATATTTGAAAGGGTAAATACCCATTCCCTATTAACCTGTTTCACCCCACGCATGACTTTATCAACCTCTATCATATCCCACCTCAGTTTTCTCTAGCCCAAACTGAAGAGTGCTAACCTATTTAGCTTTTCTTCATAAGCGAGCTGTTCCATCCCCTTCATCCTTTGTGTTGACCTTCTCTGTACCTTTTCTAGTTCCGCTTTATCTTTGTTGAGATGAGGGTGACTAGAGGTGTGCACAGTCAGGGACAGCTCCAGGCTATCTGCTGCCTGAGGTGAGGGACGAGACGGAGCTCCCTCCCCTCCCCCCCCCCCAAAAAAAGTCACAGCACAGGTCAAATCATTGCGAGGGCCAAGAAAGGGGGGGGGGGGGGTCTGGACCTTTCAGTGTTTTGAAATGCTGTAAAAGGGAAAACGCAGGGGTCAGAGTTTTCAGAGGCGTGGCAGAGAGTGATATTTCTAGGAAGCTGGCAACCCTGCCACACTCCCAGGAACCCGATGGCCTGCCTTCCACGTTTCCCCAGCATTTCATTTTCCTCCTAGAGAAATGGGAGATGGGTGAATGGTGGGGATCTGTATGCTGCAGACTCTTTCCAGGTTGGTGCAAGGATATCAGGCATCCTAGGTGAACTTTACAGCCTTGTGCCCCCTCATTCTCAGCCCTCACCACACACAATTAAAAATAGTGCATTTATAAAATTTTTTACATGAAAAACATTCATAGTCTTCTCAGGTAAAAATATCACAACAAGATGTATATTATTTTTATCTGCATTTCTGTGGTGCCAACCGGAAAACCCTACAAAAAAGACACTTGGAACCCATATAGTTTTAGTCCTATTGCAAAGTCAGTTTGATGTGGGCTTGGCCCTCAGAAAACCCTGAGTAAACTGAATATAGTAAACCTCCCATACCAAAACAGCACTAATTGCTAGTACTCAAACAATAACAATCCTACCTATGAAAAGGCAACACTGCAAATTTTATAGCAAGCCCTAAAACATCAATACACCTCCTATTAGGACACAGAACAAACCAGGCTGCTATAGATCCCTACGCAGAAATAATATGTCAGCCGAGTACCTCACCTCAGTCACACATGCAGAACACAGATGGACTCTCACCAGAATAAGGACACGATAAAGTATAAATAGAAATGTGCAGACAATAACTGAACTGAAAAGCACAAGAAGCCAAACTCTATATACAGTACAACAATGGAGAAACAAAAGCATCATCATTCCTTATAAAATAATAATAAAATCAAGAAATATAACACATCAATCATAATAGTAAAACTATTGAAAGAATAAATATTTCAAAACAGTTGACGAGCAGGACATCATTCAATAATTACATTGAAAATTTTTTTAAAGTTCTCAAAAACCAAGAAAATATTTAAAAACAGATACTTCAAATAACACCCAACAATTAAAACAAATAGAATAAAAGAATTTTCCCCTCTCCATACCTGGGATTTTTTTATTTTCAGTCACTTCATTGTCTTGGATTGGGGGAGGAGGCCACAGAAAATGTATTCACTTTCTGTCACACACACACTTACACTTGCCCTCTCTCATACACACATACATCATTGTGCATAGAACTCAAGGTGTGATGTCATCATGGATCTATACAGAAGCATTATGACAGGGGTAGCCAACTCCAGTCCAGAACAACAAACAGGCCAGGTTTTCAGGATATCCACAATGAATACACACGAGATAGATTTCCATGCACTACTATCATTGTATGCAAATTTATCTCATTCATATTCATTGTGGATATCCTGAAACCTGTTTGTGTGGAGTTGGCCACCCCGCATTATAATATTTCCAGTGTTATTCTATATTCCATTCCAAATAATTCCTAACAGTCTATTTCACTTTGTGACTGCTGTTGCACACTGAACTGAAGATTTCAAAGTATTGCCCATTATGACTCCAAGGTCCTTTCCCTGGGTGGTAACTCCTAATATAAAACTCAGCATTGTGTTTGCTGTACTATAGTCCTTATACTATAGGATATTTCAGTCAAAACCCTGAAATAGGGAATACACTTGTGAGGGTATGTTTGTTGTTTTCAATTTGTTCCAAGTTTTCAAAGTCTCTGTATTAGACTTTGCAAGAGAGGAATGACATTGGAACATGGAAGGGGGAGAAAAACAGTATGAGTATCATACTGTTTCTAAGTGTATGTCTACTGAGTCTGTGCATAGGAAGTTACGTACTATGGTGAGGATGAGCAGATGGGGAGGGATCAAAGATTACCAGCCAGACCAATGAAGTGCAGATCATGCCAGAGAAAGAGCAATTAGTAGTGTTACGGTACAGTCTTCCCTCCCCTAGATGGAAATGCAGCAATGACCTGCAGAAAACTGAGCAATGTAATCTTCTCTATGGCAGTCCTCCAGCAGACCACACCATTAGGACAATGTGTATTACAAGCAACATTAAAGGAGAATATACCAGCTGGAATTTCAAGTTGTATACTCCAAACAGCAATGCCTTCTGTCAGTCAACACTAGTAAATGCATGAATCTTGTAAAATTAAATCTTGTGCCAAAAACAAATACAATAAACTCATACCCTGGTGCTATCAGTGCACAAGAGCAAATACAGCAAGAGGAACTATGCATGACACAAATTCTAGCTGAAGGCCTGGGGAGTTTCCTAGGCATATTACACCTCCAAATAGATTTATTCAGCTTGTGTAACATCTGTCACACTGGTTCCCAGTAACACTGAAAGAAAACATACTGAAGGTTGTAAAACAAATTGAAATGGATGGCATCACTACCAAAGTGACAGAGCCCACAGAATGAATAAGCAGCATGGTAGACATAGAGAAATCAGAAAGGTTCCACATCCTCATAGACTAAGCAATTTAAATAAGGTATTGCTCAGGACTCATTACCAGTTGCCCATGAAAGAAGAAATTCTCTCAGACTTGGCCAAAGCAAAATTATTTTCAGTTGTGGATGCTTAAGATGGATACTGGCAAGTTGAGTTAGATGACTAAAGCAGTTATCTTATCATGGATAATACAAATAGCTTAGACTGTCCTTTGGAATTACTGTAAATTTGCTGCAGAAGAATATCAGCAATGCCAAAAAGATGTATTGATGGGCCTCAGAGGAATCAGTGTCATAGTAGATGACATTCTAGTGCATGAATGTGGAACCACCATAGAAGAAGTAACAGCAGATCATGACAACAATCTCTGGAAACTCTTACAAAGAGCAAGAGAGGTCAATCTTAAACTCAACAAAACAAAGTTAAGACTATGTCTTAAGGAAAAACCATAAATAGAAACAGGGACACAGCCAGAACAGAATTTTTTGGGGGCCCCAAGTTTACATGGGGAACATTATGGTAGACACCCATCCCACCACCCTCCTTTACCCCATCCTATGTGGGTCATAAGAACACAATTTACCATACTGAGCCAAACCATGGGTCCATCAAACCCAGTATCCTGTTTCCAACAGTGCCCAATCCAGGTTACAAATACTTGGCAGGATCACAAAAAGTCAATAGATTCCATGATGCCTATCTGAGGGATAAGCAGTGGACTCTCCCAAGTCCACCTTAATAATAGTTTATGGACTTTTCATCCAGGAACTTGTCTAAATATTTTTTAAACCCAGCTACACTAACAGTTTTTACCAATCTTCTGGCAATGAATTCCAGAGCTTAATTATGCGTTGAGTAAAAAAAATATATATTTTCTCCTATTTATTTTAAATGTATTATCTAGTAACTTCATATCATATCCCCTAATATTTTGAAAGAGTAAACAACTGATTTACATTTACCTGTTACACTTGACCTCTATCATATCTCTTCTCAGCTGTCTGTTTTCCAAGCTGAAGAGCCCTGTCCTCTTTAGTCTTTCCTCACAGGAGAATCGTTCCATCCCCTTTATAATTTTAGTCACCTTTCTCTGTACCTTTTCTAACTTTGCTATGTCTTTTTTGTCTAATTTTCCAGATCTTATGCTGTTTCCTGTTTTCTTCATTCAGATCTCTTTTCCATTTCTTGAAAGATGTTATTTTGGCTAGAATAGCCTCTCCTCACCTACCCTTTTAATCATGCTGGCAGACATTTAGCCTTCCTTCCACTTTTTAAATGTTGGAATACATCTGGTCTGGGCTTTGAAGATGGTATTTTTAAACAATGTTCATGCCTGATGTAAACTCTTAACTTTTGCAGCTGCTTCTTTCAGTTATTTTCCTAACCATTTTCCAAATTTTATCATAATCTCCCTTTTGAAATGTAAATGTTAAGTTGTTAAGTTGTTAAGTTAACCCCCAAGTTTGATGTAAACCGGCCTGATATGAAGCTTGTCATGAAGTTCGGTATAGAAAAATGTTAAATAAATAAATAAATAAATAAATGCTATCACAGTAGATTTTCTTAGTGTTCCCCCTCCGGTTATCAAGTCAAATCTCATCATGTTATGATCACTGTTTTGAAGTAACCCCAACACTGTTTACTCTTGTACCAAATCATGTGTTCCACTAAGGATTAGTCTAAAATAGCTCTCCCTCTTTATCGGTTCTTATAAATGAAGCAGTCATCTAGAAATTTTACCTCCTTTGCATATCCTGATGTGATATTTACCCAGTCAATACTAGGGTAATTTGAATCACCCATTATTACTGTGTTACTAATTTTGCTAGCTTCCATAATTTCTGTTAGTATTTCATTGTCTATCTGTTCATTCCGGCCAAGTGGATGGTAGTATACCCCCTCTGTTAATCTTTCTCACATGGAATTTCTATTAATAAAGATTCTGCACTGCAGTTTGTTTCCTGTAGCACTTTTATCCTTTTTGACTCTATGCCCACCAAATTGATCCATTCTATCTTTGCGATATAACTTGTACCCTGGTATCATAGTATCCTCCTTCTACCAGTTCTCTGAGATGCCAATTATATCTACCTCTTCATTCAATGCTATAAATTCTAACACTTCTATCTTATTTATTAGACTTCCAGTATTTGTATACAGACATTTCAAAGTATGCTTTTGTTTAAATTAACAACTTGCTTATTATTTGGTGGGTTAATTTGGAATATTTCTTCTCTGTTTTCTCTTTACTTAAAGGTACCTGGGTTACTTTAATATTTATTGGAACCTCTCTATTGGGATGCCCTAACTTCCCTATTTTGTTAGTATGCTTCAAAGATGCATCATTCTGAAACATGTGTTTCTGAGTGACTGTTGGCTTTGCCTCATCATCTAGTTTAAGAGCTATTCTATCTCCTTTTTAAAGGTTAGTGCCAGCAACCTGGTTCCACTCTGGTTAAGGTAGAGCCCATCTTTTCAGAAAAGACCCCCCCTTTCCCCAAAATGTGGCTCAGTTCCTAAAAAAAACCTAAAACCCTCTTCCCTGCACCATTGTTTCATCCACACATTGAGACTCAGGAGCTCTGCCTGCTTCTGGGGTCCTGTGTGAGGAATAGGGAGCATTTCTGGATTTCAACTTTCTACTTAAAATTCTTCCAGAAACTCCCTCTTGCATCTTCATATGCCATTGGTACCCACATATTCAAAGACATCTGGCTCCTCCCCAGCACTGTCTAAAATCCTATCAAGGTGATGCATGAGTTCTGCCCTGTTCGTTCCAGGTTGGCAAGTTACCAAGAAATTTTTATGCCTATCGGCCACCCAGCTATCTACATTCCTAATGATTTAATCATCTACAATGACAGTCTTAACCCTTCCCTCCCAGGCACATGTCCCTGGAGACACATACTTGGTGCGAGAGGATTCTATATCACCTTGAGGGAAGGTCTTAGCTTCTTGCCACATCAAGATGATGCTCTCCTTCCAGGTGACCTTTCCCTTCCAAGGCAGCACAGAGATTGCCAGAATGGAGGTGGGACTGCTCTACTAAGTCTTCACGGCAGTGGCTGCAAAACCCTATAATTTCTGGTAATACTCTGTATCTTCTATCTTTTTACTCTTGCCTTGCCGTGGCTATATCTTACCAACCCTCTGTGGTTTTGGCAGCTTCTTTATACAAGTGTTAATAGGCTGCTATAGAGCAATTATATAAACAGGCTTTTAATGAGACAGGCATTCCTGAACTTTTAAAATGTTGAAAGGAGGGGGGGATAATTACCTGCCAAAAGTGAAAAGAAAGACTTTGATGGTCCCAAATATTTACAGGACTGGCACACGGGCAGTGATGTTTCCCTGTTTAAGTTAGTCTTTTTTAAATACATAGTGGATCATGGACTGGCAGTAATATCAGTGTCCTCAGCCCTTCTAACTGCTGTACCTTTAAAAGCTGACTCAGATTTGACATGATCTTGCTGTTAGGGCAGAGATCTGAGACAAATGTGAGGCGGCACAGGCTTGTTTGGCCTTCTTTAAGCTACCCCCATATGGGCACTTGCTTACCTCCCAGGGCTTATACCCAGACCCTGAGAAACTGAGGGCAGTGCAGTACAATCACTGGGCCAATAGGATTTGTTAACCTCCTATTAAAATGTCTTCCTTCTTTATCAGATGCATGTGAATCTCTTAGATGTGTAGCGAGGACTTGGCTGCTGCAACATGACAGGGATCACAACCACATCAAGCAATTAATAACGAAGCATCCCATGCTGAAATAATAAAATGTACAAGACAAAGCCCTCTCACAAAAAAGCACAGCTGGCAGTTTTTGTATCCAGATCCTTAACTCCAGCTGAATGGAGATGCGCACAGACTGAAAAAAAAAGAGTTTCTAGCAATTGTGTTTTCCTGTGAAAAATTTGACCAGTGCAAAAATACATCCATGCAGAGACTGAACGCAAATCTTCTGAGGTTATTTTTAAAAACACACTGCTGTCAGCTCCAAAACATCTAGAACTTATGCTCCTATGTTTACAGAACTGCCATCTAGATGTTGCCTACAATAATGGAACTGAAATGTATATTGCAGGTTTCATATCTAGAGCAGCACTGCTGCAGCAACTTAATGGAGATGTGAAGTCCTCCACCTGCTGGAACAAAATAAAACACAAAAAGACATTGAAAGGTTCAATGAAGCAGACTACGTTCCCATCTCACAGCAAGAACTACAGAGAGTCTGAGAACATGTGCTATTGAATAAAGAGCTACAAACCTTGACATCTGTTGTTTTACAAGGATGGCCAGACAGCCATGAAAATGATCATATGACAATACTAGAACTACTCTGATGAGCTTGGTGTGCAGGATGACATATTCACAGGCAACTGATTCATCATAACCGAAGCCATGAGGAGAGATACGTTATCATAGCTATATCCCAGTCACTCAGGGATAGAAGCTTGCTTATGAAAAGTAAGGGATGTAATATACTGGCCAAATATTAATAATCAATAACAATACCATTCCAATAGAATATAATGCGGGTGGAAAATAAACTCTAAACCTTAGTACGCCACTTCCTCAACAACTTTACATCATTCTAATTTAGTCCATCATAATAGGCGTCATCAGTAGAGTGTAATTAAACATTTCAACTATCTTCAGCCTTATATTTAATCATAGGACTTTAGAAATGTCCCACAATCTTTTCCTTTTTTTTTGTTATGCACTTAAAAAAATGTGTCAAATAAACTTTTGATTTTTCAAGTCTTATAATTATAATGTCTTGACTTATCTTGTATGAATAATGCCAAAAAGCCACCAATGGTCAATTCTCTCCCGAATAATTTTCTTTGCAAAACGTTGTGTTCTTTTCAATGCAAAATGCCCATCACTTCTCAGCCTGACACGGGACCATGTTTCAAACAACCGTTCTTCGTCAGAGTGCTTTCTTCAAAATTTCAGTTAGCATAATGACACAAAATCGGAGTTTTGCCATAGCACAGCATCTCCATACAATAGTGAATTTGAGGGCAAAGCTGAATCAGCTGCCAAAATTATGAAAACTCTTACGGAAAGTTAAAAAGAACAAAACATATATATAAGGCGTGTCATGAAGTCCAGTCTAGCACCTGATATCCAGGTGCACATATAACTTCGTGCCAATAGCCACTCAGCTATTAAAATCAGAAGTGATGGAAAGAGTCACAGACCAGATAGAATAGAAGAATAAGAAAACTTAATAAATACTATGACAGGCAAGCCAGGGACCTTCCAGAGATACAACCTGTGGATCTTGTAAGAACCAAGTTATTCCTCCAAACAGATCCAGCCCCTGGAAACAGACAACATGTATAGAGTGGATCAATCCTCAGTCATACACTGTCACAGATGATAGACAAATGTACCGCTGAAATCATAGATTACCCAATGAAAAGATGTGTTATCCTACAGCATAGGCAAAGGACTGCCTGAATCAAATACAAATGAAATGGAATCCAGGGAGCATGCAACTCTCCCAAGCGAAGATACCAGTAAAAATGAAAATATGAATATCCAAAATACAATAATTTTTTAAAATTTTATTTCTTCCCCACAATATTCCTAGTCTGGTCTTTTCAGTGACAGTCCTCAGCTGGGAGCCTTGAACCAGGGCACCTTCTGTAACCCTATAATCACAGGCCTTAAATTTGGCCTGTAAGTGTCACCTTTGAGTGAAGACCACAACTGTTTGTGGTGGGCTTGAGATTTATTACAATATATTTTCAGAGTAGCATAGCAACATAGGTCTCTTTCTACCTTCATCTACTAACTGGTCCATCTAGTCTGCCCAGCATTTTATTTTTATTTATTTTTTAGGGTTGTAACTGCAGCTCTAAAGATTACTCCATGCCTTCAGTTAAGGGTTGAGAATCGGTTAATTACTCTTTCGGATAATAGAAAGACTAGGGGGCACTCCATGAAGTTAGCATGGGGCACATTTAAAACTAATCGGAGAAAGTTCTTTTTTACTCAACGCACAATTAAATTCTGGAATTTGTTGCCAGAGGATGTGGTTAGTGCAGTTAGTATAGCGGTGTTTAAAAAACATAGAAACATAGAAATGACGGCAGAAGAAGACCAAACGGCCCATCCAGTCTGCCCAGCAAGCTTCACACATTTTTTCTCTCATACTTATCTGTTTCTCTTAGCTCTTGGTTCTATTTCCCTTCCACCCCCACCATTGAAATATCTAGCTTGATTAGTTAGGGGTAGTAGGGGTAGTAACCGCTGCAATAAGCAAGCTACACCCATGCTTATTTGTTTTACCCAGACTATGTTATACAGTCCTTATTGGTTGTTTTTCTTCTCCCCTGCTGTTGAAGCAGGGAGCTATGCTGGAAATGCGTGATGTATCAGTCTTCTCCCATGCCGTTGAAGCAGAGAGCCATGCGGGATATGCATCGAAAATGAAGTATCAGACACATTTGGTTTGGGGTAGTAACCGCCGTAACAAGCCAGCTACTCCCCGCTTTGTGAGTGCGAACCCTTTTTTCTTCTCCCCTGCCGTTGAAGCAGAGAACTATGCTGTATATGCATTGAAGGTGAAGTATCAGGCTTATTTGGTTTGGGGTAGTAACCGCCGTAACAAGCCAGCTACTCCCCTCTTTGTGAGTGTAAATCCATTTTTCCACATTTCCTCTTGCTGTTGAAGCTTAGAGCGATGTTGGAGTCACAGTAAGCATGTGCATGTTTATTGAATAAGGGTATTGTCTCCAGGCAGTAGCTGTCATTCTGGCGAGTCACCCACTCTTCATTGGCGGCCTGATGGATAAGTTCTTGGAGGAGAAGTCCATTACCTGCTAATAAGTTCACTTAGAGAATAGCCATTGCCATTAGCAGTGTTAGCATGGAATAGACTTAGTTTTTGGGTACTTGCCAGGTTCTTATGGCCTGGATTGGCCACTGTTGGAAACAGGATGCTGTCCTTGAAATATCTGTCCTTGAAATATCTGACCATATGACAGGGGTGGCCAGCTCTACAAATATGCCTGATATTCAGGATATCCATAATGAATATGCACACGATACAGGCAGTTCATGCAGATCTATCTCATGCATATTCATTGTGGATATTCTACAAAACCAGACCTTTTTGTGGCTCTTGAGGCCTAGAACTGGCCATCCCTGCCATATGAATTGTTAACAGAAGAATCCAGTGCTTTACAATGTTCTCCTTTTATAGGCTGAACTAGTGATTGCTGTCTAAACAAAATGCAAGAAAAATCACCATCAAAAATCTAAAATATATGACTACTGAGAAGCTATTTTTTTATTTAAAGGTTTTTACTTTGTCGTGCAACCAGAGGTAACTTCTAGTAGATTTTGTGGGTTGTCAGATTGCCTGAATTTAGAGGAAATCTATAAATAAACTATGCCCTCTCTCCGAACGAATCATAAATACCTCTGCGAAACCCTCCAAGCCCTGATACACCCAAGAGCTAAAAATCCTAAAAAGCAATCTCAGACAGAAAGAGAGAAAATGGCGCAAGGACCCTACCCCGCAACACTCCTCCAGCTACAAAACAGCCTTACACGAATACAGACTATCTACCCTCAAACACAAGCGTGACTTCTATTCACAAAAAATCCATGACTATAAATTCAACCCCAAAGTGCTTTTCTCCTATGTCGCCAGCCTTACCACCCCCATCCCACCTACCATACCAGACTCTGAGGCAGCTGCCAAATGTGAGGAACTGGCCAACTACTTCCAAAGTAAAATCGCCAACCTCCTCTCCAGATTTCCCCTCTCCAATCTCTGTGCCCCCACCAACCTACCTTCTGTCCCCTCTTCATCCCAACCCACAATGGCCACACTTGACTTTACTTCCTCTAAGGAAATCATAAGCCTCCTTCGTAAACTTAAGCCATCTTCTCACCCCAACGACACCATCCCTACCAAAGCGCTAATAGCCATTCCTAACAGCATAGCCAGAGCCATAGCAGACATTATCAACTGCTCCCTCACCCATGGGATGGTCCCAGACTCACTCAAGCACGCTGTCGTCAAACCCCTTCTTAAAAAACCCTCCCTAGACCCAAAAGACCCCTCCAATTTCCGCCCCATCTCCAACCTCCCTCTTATTTCCAAGCTAATGGAAAAAGTTGTTAATTCACAATTCATGGATTACCTTGAAAATCATGATATCCTCCATGTTTCCCAATTTGGCTTCAGGAGACATTTCAATACCGAATCTTTACTCCTCTCCCTATCCGACTATCTCCTCAGAGGTTTGGGCCAAGGCCACAGCTACCTCCTTGCCCTCCTTGACATTTCGGCGGCTTTTGATACCATCAGCCACCACTACCTCCTGACACGGCTAGAAAGCATCGGCATCTCAGGAATAGCTCTCGCCTGGCTCAAATCCTATCTCTCTAACAGAAAGTTCTCTGTTAAAATTGGAAACAACATCTGCCTCACACCCTTTACAACAAGGAGTCCCGCAAGGCTCATCTCTTTCCTCAACCCTCTTCAATATTTATCTCACCCCCCTCTGCCAGCTCCTCACCGACCTTAAACTCAAATTCTATCTCTATGCTAATGATGTTCAGATCATCATTCCCATTCACAACTCTATATCTGACGCCCTGGAGCACTGGGAAAATTGCCTTGCAGCCATCAACTCCCTCCTCACCAACCTGCAGCTTGCCCTCAACACGAACAAAACGGAACTCCTCCACATCTCCTCGCAACCCCCTGACCTCCTACCTAATGACCCCAAACTCAACCTCCTCACAGCTCAACCCTCCGTTAGGGACCTCGGAGTTCTCCTTGATCCCAATCTTAGCATGAAACCACAAATCAACTCTATCCTCAAAGCAGGCTTCTTCAAACTCAACGTTCTTAAGAAACTCCGACCCCTGTTATACACCCAAGATCTCCGCACAGTGATCCAAGCCACCCTTACCTCCAAACTGGACTACTGTAATGCCCTCCTCCTAGGGCTCCCCTTGTCCTCAATAAAACCAATTATTGCAAAATGCCACTGCAAGGCTCATTACTAACACACGTAAACATGAACACATTACCCCTGTCCTCAAGGATCTACATTGGCTCCCCATCCTATCCCGTATACACTACAAGACTCTGACCATAGTACACAAATCTATCCACACCCACAACTCCAACTGGCTCGACCTCCCCTTCACTGCCCCCCTGTGCGCTCGAGCTACCAGATCTGCCAACAAAGGTACTCTACATGTACCGTCCTTGAAAGCAGCTCATCTTTCCTCCACCCGCGACCGTGCCCTCTCCATTGCCGGTCCTGCCCTCTGGAACTCCCTACCTGTCCACATGCGCCTTGAACCATGCGTGATCAAATTCAAAAAGAAACTAAAAACATTCCTGTTCAACCAAGTCTACCCAGAATAGCTCCTCCCTTCCCCACCATAGCTCCCACCCCCTAGGTGACCGCCCTTTTCCTTATATTAAGGAATTAATTACATTGTATATTGTTATTTTTCTTCTTATGACCTCTTGTTGATTTATTGTTGTTTAATCTATCTTCCATACTGCCTTATGTTAACCCCCTGCCCAGTTTGCCTTCCCTGTTGAAATGTATTTTCCAAGCCTTCTGTTAATATGTGAACCGGTATGATGTCCCCACTAATACCGGTATAAAAATGTTTCTAAATAAATAAATAAATATTACAGTGATTAGAAACAATACTTCTTTCTTAAAACTTTTAGGTTAACTTGGTTTAATCCCTCCCTTTATAGGTACCAAATGCTGGCAGTTTTGCATTTAATGTGGACTGGGAAGGAGAATAAATAATTCAAGACTAAAACAAAATTTGGAAGGGGCTTATCCTCTTCTGCCGGTGAATAAGTGCTTATATTTGCTGTTTGTTTTTACATTATGCAGTATAGTATCTGTACCATTACCTAGCTTCCACAATTCCTTGTTGCAGCTGGTTTGATTGCACTAAAAATTAGGAAAAAATACTAGAAAAGTGTTTCAGCTTCCTTGTTATCTATCAACTGAATGCTGTGTCAGGGCAGGTATTCGGTTCAGTATGTACTGCTGTGCAAGGCACTAATATGAAAGGGAAGCTCACTGTATTGTTAGCCTGGAGGAAGGATCAGTTTGGAAAGCTTTAACATGGTTACTGTTGCTAAGGAAACCACTTTCTTTGTATAGCCATGTTCACAGCAGCTGCTGTATTTAGAATCTGGCAATCAGGAAAATAAAGATCATGCCATAGTGTTCCCAAGCTCAGAGAATCCTCATAAGGATGAGGAATTACTAACACGTCTGAAATGATAATTTCAGGACTTGGGAAGATCTCCATGATCTTATTCCTGTAGGCTCTTTTAAGTACCACAGGGATGAGGATAAAGGGATTGTAAAGTGAAAATATAAAAATCGTTCCTTATTGAAAGTGTTGTCATTAGACATAGGGGGCCTATGCAGGAAAACATGCAAAATTTCTTTTAGTGTGTGCACATTAAAAATTGTAATATTCACACTAAAATGCCACTTAATGTGATGTACTCTATTTTTTAATGCTTCTTTCTGTTCCTCAAGGTTATATGGACTTGGATTTAAAACCTGTGCTCTCAGAGAGAACTTGCAATGAAGTTGGTACCTGGGGCAATGGAGAGCAAACTGACTTCCCAAAGTCACAAGGAGCATTGGTGGGAGAAGCAGGATTTGAACCTTGGCTTCCCTGGCTCTCAGCCTGCTGTCTTAACCACTGCTATTCCTCCACTCCCTGCCTTCTTAATGGCCCCAATATATACTATGAGACTTTAATGAATTAAAGAAGAAACGTGTCCTTGCCTATAATGGGGACTCTGGGGGTGTGATCCTCTAACCTAGGCAAAGAATAGGCAGTTGTGCTAGCTGTTTATATTTTAAAATATACAGTAGCTTGGAAAGAGTTACCACATTGGTGGCAGTTTCTCAAGAGAAGAGGAAGAAATGCTTGGTGAAAGAGACATATGTGGCATAGTCTTCCAGCAGTGACCGACAGCCTGCTGCAGTTTCATGGTCGTAGCTAGTGTAATGTTGGTTCTGCTTGCTAGGAGAGAGGTAGACCACAGGCCAGCCATTGAGAACACCTCAAGCACTTGCTGTTGCGCGTCTCAGCCGTGCAAGGCCCGTGCCCAGGCCTCCCTCACCTTCGACTCCATGACGGGAGGGGAGCGCCGTCGGCATTGCGCCTCCCTGGCTGACCTGGCCTGTGGCACTGGTCTTCGCAGCGCAGTGGCGCCGCTGCCGCCGCCGTCCCTCCCACAGACCTTCGCTCGGGCAGGGATGCCGCGTTGATTCTCCTCCCTTGGGCTCTCCAGGCGCATGTGCGTGCGCTCCTCACTGATTTAATGGGCCACGGCACCCGAAGACTGCGGGCTCTTCCTGATGACATCATCTCGCCTGGGCTACTTAAGGCAAGCTCTGACCATCAGAGCTTGCCTTTGCAACAAGGTTCCTGCGTCTTTTTTCCCTCCAGGTAACATTAGTTCCTGTCTTCCTATTTCATTTCGTTGACCTCCAGATCTAACCTCCACCTGCCTGACCATGCTGACTTCTCCAGACCTGATCTCCACCTGCCTGACCATGCTGACCTCTCCAGACCTGACCTCCGCCTGCCTGACCACATGTGCTCGCTGCATGGAATTTTACCTCTGCCTGACCTGACTACGCCCAGATTGACTACGGGTTCTGACCCCTGCTTCGGCTGACCATTCCGGACTTCCCTTCTTGGACATCGACCGCACACCCTTGTTCATGGTGGGCACTCCTCTGAACTTTCGCTCTAGGAGACCCTGCGAGGCCTACCTAAGACCAGGTGGCCCGGGTAACCAAGGGCTCAACCTGAGGGAACCCCCCGGGTTGCTAATGGCGAAGCTCCAGCTAGCCTCTGTCTCCTCCTGTGCTCCGCCTCCTGGTGGCTGGCGCTCTCCGGGTCTGACCAGAGCGCTGTACCAGTCCTGCACCAGGCCAAGGGTCCACCTCCAGGGCAACACTTGCAGCAGCACATGGACTGAAACTTCGTAAAGTGACCCATGTCACAAAGAAGAGCTGAGCTTCGAACCTCAGTGGAGAATCTTTATTCTACTGCTGGCTGGGAAGGAGCACATGGCTAAAGTGAGGGCAGTAAGAATTACAATACAGAGTATAGCCCCACTCTCAGTTCTTTCTGTTGGCTCAGAATTACGAGAGTAATTTTAAAAGACATTGCTGTGGGTAAAGCAGTTCTTTATCTACAGAACTATCCTTTTATAAAAAATTGCCCACCCAATAGACAGGTAAAAAAGCACACATAAGGCCTGGATGCCTGTACTTTTATCCACATTTGGGAAAGGTATTCTGTGGATGGGGTCTGGGCAGGATTTTCATTTGCGCACGTATTTTTTTATTTTAAAAGGTATGCACGCACATTTTCACAACAAAACTACCTGCAGCAAATAGCAGGTGTTCGTAGTTTTGCTGGGGTAATTTTCAGACTGGATAGTTGTACTGGGACATAATTTCACTTTGAAATTAGATGTAATTTATGCAAGCTGTTACCAAATTACCCCCTATATTGACAAACCTCTTTCCTGCACGGGGCACTACTCATTAGCACAACCCCCAATTTTCTGTGGGAGATCAGGGGTAGATTCTACAGCAAGAGTTAGAAAATCAGTGGCAATTGCATCATTTAACATGCAAAATATTTATTTTGCATAGCAAAAAAAGAGTGGTTTTCTAAACTTGCTTTGTGTCTGATAATTTATTTTGTTCTTTGGGAGTTTCAGTTGCCCCTTCATGGTGTTTTGGGCTGCTCATGCTACTGTTGCCACTTTTGCTGATTTCCTTGTCCTGGTTCTCTGTGTACCATGTTTCCATGACTGTCATATTTATCAAGGTCAGCGACATGCATGAGAGCCTTCAGGATTGAGACTTTGATTCAGTGGAGCATGTGAAGCTTCTAATTGTTTGAAGTGTTGTCTATTTTGGAATAAGTTTAAGATAAATTTTGCTAAGACACAAATCCTATGAGGTAGATTTTAAAAAGGTGCGTGCGGGCGTACATTTCCATGAGCTACCCATCGTGCGAACATGTACACCTGATTTTATAACTTGTGCACGCAGGCGCGCGCAAATTATAAAATCAGGGGTCAGCGCATGCAAGGGTGCGCGCAATTGTGCACCTTATGCGCACCGAGCTGCGCTGCCTTCCCCTGTTCCCTTCCCCTAACCTGACCTGCCCACCCCTTCCCCTAACCTTCCCTCACCCTAGCCCTACTCTAACCCCCCTCAAATTTTTATTTTACCTTTTGCGCCTGCCTCCAGGCATGCGATACTTCGACACAGCAGCAATGGCCGCCGTGTCGGAGGCCTCTGGCCCCGTCCCCGCCCCCACCCTCACCCATTCAGTAAAGCCATGGGAATTACACTTCTCCCGGGGCTTTACGCGCATCGCCGGGCCTTTTTAAAATAGGCCTTGCGAGCATATCGTTTTTAAAATCTAGCCCTATATTTAGATTCTCATGTTCAGACATTCGCCGCATCTCACGATGGAGAAGGTACAGAGAAGGGCAACCAAAATGATAAAGGGGATGAAACAGCTCCCTTATGAGGAAAGACTAAAGAGGTTAGGGCTGTTCAGCTTGGAGAAGAGACGGCTGAGGGGGGATATGATAGAGATGTTTAAAATCATGAGAGGTCTAGAACAGGTAGATGTGAATTGGTTATTTATTCTTTTGGAATAGGGGCACTCCATGAAGTTAGCATTTGGCACGTTTAAAACTAATCAGAGAAAGTTCTTTTTCACTCAACGCACAATTAAACTCTGGAATTTGTTGCCTGGGGATGTGGTTAGTACAGTTAGTGTAGCTGGGTTTAAAAAAGATTTGGATACGTTCTTGGTGGAGAAGTCCAATACCTGCTTTTAGTCAAATTGACTTAGAAAATAGCCACTGCTATTACGAGGGATGTCAATCGGGCTTCGGAGATTGAAAATATCGGATGATATTTTCAAAATCGTCAGAAATCGGGGGCTCCCGATAAGAGAACCCCACGATCTTGTTCCTGGGGATCTCTTATCGTTTTGGGGGAGGGCGGGAAAAACGGCACACCAAAACAATCCCTAAACACACCCCGACCCTTTAAAACTGTTCCCTTAGCTTCCCCCACCCTCCCGAACCCCCCAAAACGTTTTACAAGTACCTGGTGGTCCAGTGGGGGTCCCGGGAGCCATCTCCTGCTCTCGGGCCATCGGCTGCCACTAATCAAAATGGCGCCGATGGCCCTTTGCCCTTACCATGTGACAGTGTATCCGTGCCATTGGCCGGCCCCTGTCACATGGTAGGAGCACTGGATGGCCCGTGCCATTTTTAAAGATGACGCCTGCCATCCATTACTCCTACCATGTGACAGGGCCTGGCCAATGGCACGGATACCTGTCACATGGTAAGGGCAAAGGGCCATCGGCGCCATTTTGATTAGTGGCTGCCGACGGCCCCGAGAACGGGAGATCACTCCCGGGACTTCCACTGGACCACCAGGAACTTGTAAAATGTTTTGGGGGGTTCGGAAGGGTGGGGAAAGCTAAGGGAACAGTTGTAAAGGGTCAGGTGGGTTTTTTTGTTTATCGGCTCGGGCGCAGCCGAATAAACAAAACCGTGATCGGGCCGCACAAAAAACAATTAACGATGTGAATCGGAACCGGAACCGATTCCGGTTCCGATTCACATCTCTAGCTATTACTAGCATCAGTAGCACGGGATATATTTAGTTTTTGGGTACATGCCAGGTTCTTATGGCCTGGATTGACCACTGTTGGAAATGGGATGCTGGGCTTGATGGACTCTTGGTCTGACCCAGTATGGCATGTTCTTATGTTTCTTATGAGTTAAATGAGTGGGGAATTTCAGGTATTGATTTGTTGTAGAGAGGTGGAGGACATCTCAGGGAAGGGAAGAGGTGACGAAAGGAGGATCAAGGATTGAGAGAAGAGAAAGAAGATCAGGACAGTGACTCAGGAAGCTGAGAGAGGGAGAATTGGGGATTGGGTGGAGAGAAGGAGGGATGATCTGAATGGGGAGAAAAAGAAGAAATCTTTGGGGAGGGGGATAATACAGAGAAGGTAGAAGGAGGTTCTAGGATTCCCTTGGATCCAGACCTGCTCCCTCCTCACTTGCCCCTTTACCCTTACTCTCTCCCCTTTCCCACCTCAGTTCTCTTTCTCTCCCTTCCCTTTCCAACCATGGTCCTCATTTTGTTCCTTCCTGTCCCTATCTCAGGGACCCGTACACACCCCCCTACTCTCCCCCAGCTACTCTTTCATATACTCGGATCCCAGCCCTCTTTCACACTAGCACACCATCCCCCAATCCCTGTTTCCTATATTCCCCAACCCGTTTCATTCAGCCCTCTCCATTTCCTCTTTCACACATCCCCAGCCCCCAAACTCCTCACACACAATCTTCCCATCCCCTCTATTCATATATCTCCTCCCGTTCCACACCTCCTGTTTCAGACTATCCACCAGCCCCTCTGTTTCATCCCCGCCCCCCGATTCTCTTCTCCCCAGCACGCTAATTGAGCGGCAGGAAGAGTAAGAGATCCGCAGCAGAATGTCAGGCCACATCCTCCCTCTTCACTGGCCCATAGCTTGACTGCTGCTTTGAACCCCACTGGACACCGTATGGCATGAGGATGAAAGGAGCAGGTGGGCGTGGGCAGCAGAGAAGGAGAACACAGCCTGCGGCACTGCTGGTTTCCTCCTCCTGCCACTAATTAGTGCTGGAGGGGAGAAGGCAGTTGGCTGGGGGAGGGAAGAGGGAGGAGGAAGTTACAGATGCACCACAGGGCAGCTTCCGTCTCCCAGGCCTGTCTCGACCCCTGGTTTCTGTGGCAATTCACTGGGAACCAGAGAGCCACAGAATCTCTGGGAAGGCCTGGATTTTGTGGCTCTTCCCCCTGTCATGGAATCACAGGAGTCCAGGTGCCCTGCTCATTAGGAATCTATTTTCCTTAAATACAACTAGATGGACCTTTCTTATGAATAGTGTAAAAATAATAAAAATAGGGTCATTCAATATTTATTGTTGCTGTATGATGGGACAGTGGGATTTTTTTTTTTTTAACGTTTTGGCTTTCAAGCGACTTTTCTTGTCACTTGACTGAAGTAAAACACCAATGGAACTCCTTTTTTTTTTTTTTCATACTGTATACCTATAGCAACATACTCTTGGAAATAAATTCCATGATCTTTTGAATTTCTATTCAGTCAGGAAAATCATATTTTTACCTGACTTGAAAAAGAATGGAACGTGTTTGGTTTTTTTTTTCTGAATGTGCAATTTCTAAAGAGAAAGGTCCCACTGACAGAAATGCAAGGTAAATCCTAAACAGCATCCTACAGCATATAGTCTATTTCAGTCAAGCAGGTGAAGATAATTGGAATTACTTAGCTGTCGCAGAAAACATTCTGTCTCTTGCAAGTACAGGCGGGAAACAATACATTTAATATTCATCACGGGATTCTCCTTGAAACCCTGTCTTGTGGAATTGAAATGTCAGAGGAAGCCTGATTACAAGGCATTGTCTTCTCTCAGGAAAAAAAGCGGCTTCAATTAGACCCAAATTCATTGTGCTAAAGAATATAACTCCCTTCACGGTTTTCTTTGATGGTTTCATTTTAACAACTTTCCATGTATTTGCATAGAAAGTAGAAAAGCCAGCCAATAAAAGTTTTGTTTTAACTTCACAATTTGGTCTGGAGAAAAAAAAAAGGGTCCATGATTTGTTCTCCATTAAGCCTGATATATATTTTATTTTTCATTCTTTTGCCCCCCCCCCCCCAGCTATCAGCTGCCATGTAAGCTGTTTGTTAGCAGAAGAATTCATCTCCCATATAACAAAATTAGCTAACCTTTACAATAGCATTAAATACAGTCTGAGACCTGCAGCCCTGGTGATGAATTCTTTACACCGAAAGGTGAGGAGCAGAAAAAAAGCTAATTGGATCAGCAGTTGTCTTTTTGCCTTATACAATATCCCCTCCAATTCGTTAGTACAAGTAAGCCTGGAAGAGCTAGATCTTTGAAACAGCATAGATGAACAGATGTGCTGAGAAGAACATCAGGAAGACATTCACATGATTTGACTTTAGAGTAAAATTTAAAGCAATGTACAGTACTTCTAAAATGTTTTATGTTTGTTCAAGTTTTAGCTAGAATCTAGAGTGTAGCATTCCCTGTGAACACATCGCTGCTATAGATCTGGAATTTGGTATATCTTTTAGGGTAACCGGGGCTCACTATATAATACAATGTTACCTTGCAAAGTTCTTGCAAAGAACATATTGGAGGTAATTTTCAAAAGGATTTATGTGCTTAAATGTACTTTACGCACATAAATGAGCTTTTGAAAATTGCTACGACATATGCTACTTTTACACATGTAAATCTTTTTGAAAACTACCCCATTATTATTTTTCATACTACATTTTCATAAGGCCTCAGGTGATTGTAAATGTTGTAAACTTTTTTTAAAGTCATTTGTTGATACAGTGTTGACCAACCAATTAAATGAATCTGAGTATCTGTGGGCTGACTGGGACTTGCCCTAATTAACTCATGGATGCTCTTTGAAAGTAGTGAGGTTACTGTGGGTTCTTGCGCTTGGAAATTTACTTTTGCTTTTGAGCAATTGGAAGTGTAACTGATTTGAAATTTGTGCAGATCATGTACATTGTTACCGGTGTTCTGCATGATGGCATCTACAACAGGAAAGGGCCTGCTACTATGGAAGAACTTGGTAACCATACATCTTGTCAATTAAATTAAGTAGGAGATCACATAGCCTTTCTATTTCTAATTTATTTTATTTTTTCAGAGCGCCACTTGAGATAGATACGCAAATCTTATGGATAGCATTTTATTTTACAATAGGCCAGTTATATTCTAGTTATGCTTTCATCACATTCAGGCCGATACAGTAAAACCCACAGGAGAGCCGGCGCTCCGAGGCGACACTAGCACGTCCCTAGCGCCTCTTTTTTGACAGGAGCGGCGGCTGTCAGCGAGTTTGACAGCCGATGCTCAATTTTGCCGGCGTCGGTTCTCAAACCTGCTGACAGCCACGGGTTCGGAAAACAGACGCTGGCATAATTGAGCGTCTGTCTTCCGACCTGCGGGCCAATTTTAAATCTAAAAAAAATTTTTTTTTTATTTTTGGGGCCTCCGACTTAATATGGCTATGATATTAAGTCAGAAGGTGTACAGAAAAGCATTTTTTTCTGCTTTTCTGTGCATTTCCCCGGCACCAGCAGAAATTAATGCCAGCCTTTGGGCAGGCATTAATTTTTGAAAGTAAAATGTGCGGCTTCACTGCACATTTTGCTTTCTGGATCGCGCGGGAATAACTAATAGGGCCATCAACATGCATTTGCATGTTGCGGGCGCTATTAGTTTCGGGGGGGTTGGACGCGCGTTTTTGACGCGCTATTACCTCTTACTGTATAAGAGGTAAAGCTAATGTGTCGAAAACGCGTGTCCAAAATTGGCCTGATTGTGTTCAGTTTCAGAGAGAGAAGTTGCAGAATATCTTTCTCCCAGTCATTGAATGCACATAGAGGTGGGTTTCCCAGGTGGCTGGTTGGCTGGAACAGGGGAGCTACATAAAACTGGGGTTCATCCGGCGGGAGGGTGGTAACCTCCTGGGCCCTAGATGCTGTTGTGGGGATATCTTCCTGCTTCTCTTTCACTCTCACCTCAGTTGGTAGCACTGGTCAGGGATATTCTCAACTGGCAATTAAGTTTACTAGGGGTTTCTCAATATCCAAAAGAACCATGGACTCCAAGGATCGTGTTCAGATTAAAAATTTACTCGCAGTTAAAAGACAAAGTCCAAACCAGTATGGCAAAATCAAAACAGCATCAGAAAAATCATAATCAGAACCCCCACCCCCCCAAAGCTACATCCCTTGGGTGTTCTTCTACCAAATGCACCAGTGTCCATTCCAATAATCCCTCACTGTGAAGGGTAAAAAGTAGGGGCTGGAGAGGTGAAAAACCTCTTGTCCAAAAAATAGATCTTAAAATAGCTGACTCCAACAGTCTTTGCAAAAATCTCAAAGTCCAAAACTTCAATACTCTCAGAAAATCTCCAAAATCTCAGAATCTTCAGCCTCATCTATTGCTGCTAGCAAAGGCAAAAGACATAGAATCCAGCCCTTTAACATACTGGGGGTTTGCTCTTCTCTCAGGAACTTGGCTCACAAAATCCCAACTTCCAAAATCTTCAAAATCCAACCCTCTCCAAAATTCTCCTCTCCTGAGACCCAGGAATCATCTCAAGCTCCTACTTCTCTTTTCCGGTTTGCTTACCCTCTTCTCTTCAAGTTCTCCTTCCCTCTGATTCTGAGCGTGCTCACAGGGCATTTTATACCCCTGAGAAACCACCCACAAAAAGGTAGGGATAAAGCAAGGGGCAGATTCCAAAAATACAAAACGCCCTCCCACTGCCCATATTAGAAAAATCTATGAGAATCTTAGTGACAGGCAATGCCGGGTCACACACGTATATTTTGTTTCCATTTAACCTTCTGGTTAGCTTTTCATTTAAATATGCCTTGCATTCATGAAGGGTCACAATGCATGTGGTTTTTTTGGGTTTTTTTTTTAGCAATATACAGTGAAGATGTTATATAAAAGCGAAGTTATCAAGCTTTATATTTCAGTTCGGGGTTTAACTGAAGACTTGGAATTCTTAACCATGTATATACACCAGGGGCATAGCCAGAACTGAATTTCTGAGGGGCCCATGGTTAACATGGAGGGACGCTGTGCTAGCTCCCCCAACCAGCCCCCCCCCTTGCATACCCCATCCTATACGAGTCTTCATGGCAGTAGCTACAAAATCAAACCCTTTCATTTCTGACTGTCTTTTCACTCTCTCCTTGCCCTGGCTGACTTTCATTATTCCTCTGTGGTTGTAATAGCTATTTAAGCAGGTATTAATCTCTCTGCTATACAATTATCAAACAGACTTCCAACCAAAAGGTGCTGAGAGGAGGGGTGTTAATTACCTGCCAAAAGTAAGTGAAAGACTTTGATGGCCTCCAATTTTTTAGGACTAGCTCAAGGACAGTGTTGTTTTCCTGTTTAAGTTACCGTAACCTTTTTTAAAAGCTCAGGGTATCATAACCTGGCGGTGATTCTAGTGCCTCCCAGCTTTTTATCTGTTGCACCTTTAGGGGCTGACTCAGATGTGACTTGATTCTGCTGCCAAGGGAGGGGGCCTGAGCCAAACGTGAGGGAGCATAGCCTCCCAGTACCCCTCCTGGTATACACAAATGTAAGATCCCATTGAGAACCTACAAATGCAATGGGTCTTTTGCAATCAGGACATATTGTGATTGGCAGAATAAGCAGGTGGATAAAATGATTTGCCAAGGCACTCGCTGTGAGATATGCCATAATAGTTTACTCTTATATTTTTAATAAACAGACCTCTAGAGTTTTTCAGAACCACAGAAAGAGTGGTAAAGAGAGGAAGCAATTCATCCCTCCTCCCTGCAAAGATCTTTTGCTGGAGGGTTTTTCCTCAGTGTTTGATCTGAGGAATTATTCCTTCAGGAACAGACTCCTGACTAAAGAAAAGAGTCAGAGACTTAGTTCAATTTTTTTGGTTTTCACCTCCACTCTAGTGAGAAGGGACTAATACCTTGTCAGTTAAAAGTTAAGGATTTAGTGCTTGTATTTTGGTTAAGCGGCAATAACTTCCCAAACATTGGACGAAAGCTTTTATTCTTTAGGGTACTTGCCAGGTTCTTATGGCCTGGATTGGCCACTGTTGGAAACAGGATGCTGGGCTTGATGGACCCTTGGTCTGACCCAGTATGGCATTTTCTTATGTTCTTAGGGTCTCCTGTCCCTTGTGGGAAAGAACCCTGTCTGTCTAGTTTTTGGCTTAAGAATTTTTGAGGCTAGTAGAAATTTGCAGAATGAAGAAAATCGGAAGCTATTATAGAAACATAGAAATGACAGCAGAAAAAGACCAATCGGCCCATCCAGTCTAACCAGCAAGCTCCCACACTTATTTTCCCATACTTATCTGTTTCACCAACCACCAAGTTCAGGGCCCTTGTTGGTAACTGTTTGATTCAAATTTCCTGCCACCCCCTGCCATTGATGCAGAGAGTAATGTTGGAGTTGCATCAAAGGTGAGCATAAGGCTTAATGGTTAAGGGTAGTAAAAGGTTATTCCCCACATTTATTCTTGCTGGAGAGAGAGGTAATTTACCTTAGCAATCCCTGAGTGGGAACTGAACCCTGCCTTCCCTGGTTCAGGGCCCATTGCTCTGAGCAGGCTAGGCTATGACTCCACTCTTTCCCTGGGGTTTGCTCAATCAACCACTCTCCGATCACTCAGACAAACATTTGGAGGAGAGGAGGAGAACGCTCATGTGGTGCATCAACAAGAGTCTAAGAAGGAGTGTACCTATCCAGTACAACGAGAAGGAAGAGCAGTCAGGAGAAATGGAAACTGGATTCAGGTGCAAGGGAGATCTTAAAACTAAGGCACCCATACCGCCATTTTCAAGGGAATCTAACAGTAAAAACGACTTTAGGGAATCGTGAGAGCATGGCATTGTTTGAACCTATTTGATACCATGGATTCATTGCCCTGACTGAAGATTTTTACTTTTAAGTAAAGTTTTATTGTTGAAACACCATTTAAAGTCTGAGGCGTAATTTTTAGGAGAGAGTACCAGTGATCTTAGGGCCCTAAAGCAGAAGCTCTATCTCCCCCCACCCCCCACCCCCAGTTTTTGGAATGAGCCACACCCAGTCTTAGCGTACCCCCTTGCTCAGGTAGGACACAGGAAGAGGGCTACACATAAACATTCCAGGTCTTTATACTGTATAAGCTCAAAGCAAGTTTCTATTAAAATAAATTCATTTAGCTATGTCTGGTGTTGTGAACTATTAAAATATAATACAGCAACTGCTTGCAAGCTTGTAATATGCCTACAATGCAATAATCTCATTTGCACAGATTATTTTCTAGATCAAGTTTGTACAAGTAAGTATACGATTATAAATGTAGTTTCATTCTAAACATGCTAGGACAAGATAACCAGTATAGCTCATATTTCCACTTCCGTTCCTAAAAGACCACAACACCAAAAGATATTTCAGCCGTCAGACTAAAAATCTACACAGTACAAAACACTAAACCAAACCTGATTGCAGCAAAAGAGAAATGTTGCATAGGATTCTGTCTGCATTTTGGATTGACTGCCTGAGATCGGAAAGATCAGGAGACTTGTGAACTGAAAAACCGAGGCTTTCATTTTTTTTTTTTTTCACTTGATCTGCTGCATGCTGGCCTACATATTATTGAGAATTCAATGGTAAATTGACAGCATCCCTTCAGAAGCAGATTAATCAACCTGTGGCAAGTTTAGAGTCTTTCACTTGCGTAGGAGCCATTCTTCATCAGTACTTTAAGGGGGACCTCTCTGAGTGCAACAATGTTTTATGTGCAGAAGCGGCCTTTTACCAAACCGCCCGTCCAACTTGTGGACAGACTTATGTGCACAGATCATGTCTGGACTGAGCGGAGGCGTTCTTCGGAGCGGAGTTGTGGGCGGGCTCTAAATTTACATGCGTGTGGTGTAAGATTTGATTGTGAGTGCATAAATTGTCAAGAGAATGTAGTGCGTGCCAAACAGCAGGTGTGGCTTGTGCAGGGGCTTATGCGTGGGAGTCCACTTTGAAACTTGGTGTCACTTATCTGTGCATTTGGAAAATTTTCCCCGTTTTCATGGCTAAGCCGTTGGGCGTGTTCAATGCCCCTGAGCATTGCTTACTGTTAAATTATTTTTAGCAGTCACAAAATGCAATTCGTAGGCAAACAGTCTGGAAGTTATGCTGGTTCTGGGAAACTCCACATTTTCTGCTGTCTCCAGCAGAATAGAAATATATATCAGCTAGGAAACTCAAGAATGCAGGGAATGATATTGTAGAAGTATTTTTAGTGTAGTGGCATAAAAGGTATTGAGTTTTCTTAGGATATCATAAAACCTATATTCTGTTTGCTTGAATGAATGAGCTGAGAAATGAAAGGAAACCCTCCAGAATTGATTTTTATTTTTTTTTTTAGCAGACTGAATCCTCCTGCTTTGGCAATAGTTGCTCACTTGCTGCATCATCATGTCCCCAAAGGGTTCTCAGTATCAACCAAAAAGCTAAGGATAGACCCTTCTCAGGTCCTAGTGCAGAGCAGATGGTCTTGGATCACAGCCAAAATAAAGCCGAGAACTACACTCAAGTTTATTCGATCTGAAGGGAAGCCAGGCTCATTGGAAGCCCTGATGCATTCAGCCTGCTGGTGATAGGGTTGTAACTCTGTTAGTCTACCCCTTCTTAGGAGCCTAATGCAGCCATTTCACCACTCTGTTCCCCGATTTGTAATTTCCCGTAGCCCTCTAAAGTTACATATGTTTGAGCAGACACTCAACCCCCCTTCTTCATTTCTCCTATCTGTCACCCCCAACCTGCTTTATTCCTGTGCTCCGTGTTTGTCCAAGCTTGTTTAAATTCGGTCACAGTTTTGGTTTTCAGTACCTCTGCTGGAACCAAGTATCTAACAATAGTATTCCTTCAGAAATTTTCTCCTTGCAACTTCATATTGTGAACTTTTATCCTTGAAATTCCTTTCATGTGGAAAATTTCACCTTCCCATACTTTACCGAAGCCTGTGAATGTTACTATTGTATCCCCGATTCCTTCTTTTCTCCAGTGTCTTTGTAAGGCCTGTTTTGCAGACCTTGAATCATTGCACCCTGTTGTTAACAATGTCCATCCTTTCAATGTCCTTATGAAGGTACAGCCTCCAGAACTGCAGAGCGTACTCAACGTGCGGCTTCAGTAATGACCTGTTCTGTTTCCTGTTGATGATATTTCTACTAATGCAATCTAGCACACTCTTAACTTTCCCATTTGCTTTCTTCAATTGACTGCCTACAGTCTACCAGATGGTGATTGTAGGTTACTAGTTGCAAGATCAACTTGCAGTAAGGGGATCCTTGCAAAAGCTATTTCTTTATCACCTTGCTAAGCCTATTAGAAACCTGTATATTCCTGCTCCAGATATTTATTTATTTATTTATTTAACATTTTTATATACCGACCTTCATGAAAGAAATTCATATCAGATCGGTTTACAAATAACATGAGGGGAATAACAAAGTCAATCATATAACAAGAAATGAAAGTTACATATAACAAGGGGTATTAACCTGGAGGGCTAGAATAGCCGGAGCGATAGAAGGCATAACTGAACAAATTAGATAATACAATAATATGATGAGAAGAGGCGTAAGTGTATAGGCTACACTTGTCATAGAGTTTAGCTAGGAGTCAGTGTCTGAATTAGTGAGGAATTGCTGGAACTGTTGGTTAAGTGAAGGCCTGGATGAAGAGCCATGTCTTAAGTTTTTTGCGGAAGGTAGACGGGCATGGTTCTAATCTGAGTTCTGTGGGCATCTTGTTCCAGATGGCTGGGCCAGCTGTAGAGAAGGTTCGTTCTTTGGTAGATGATAGGCGGGTAGATTTCGTTGTAGGGGGTTGCAGGGTGCCTTTATATGCTTCTCGAATCGGTCTGTCTGATGTGTATAATTTGAGGGGAATCTGGAGGTCTAGTTGTTGTTGGTTGTGAATGACTTTGTGAATTATAGTGATAGCCTTGTGTAATATTCTATATTTGATTGGCAGCCAGTGCAGGTTCTGTAGTATGGGGGTGATGTGTGTTCCTCTGTTGGTATTAGTCAGGATTCTTGCCGCAGCATTTTGGAGCATCTGTAATGGTTTGATAGATGAAGTAGGGAGCCCGAGGAGAAGAGAGTTACAGTAATCTGTTTTGGAAAAGAGTGTGACTTGGAGCACTGTCCTGAAATCTTGGAAGTGGAGGAGGGGTTTGAGCCTTTTCATGACTTGTAATTTATAAAAGCAGTCCTTGGTAGTGTTATTGATGGCTTTCTTAAGATTCAGACGGTTATCAATGATTACTCCAAGGTCCCTTACTTGCGTGATCTGGGTGTTGCCTGCTGGTGGATTGATTACGGCCGAGTGGTCCGAGGAGATGATTAGGAGTTCAGTCTTATTTGCGTTCAGAACTAGATTCAAGTTGGTGAGCAGACTGTTTATAGATTTGAGGCAGATTTCCCAAAAGGCGAGAGATTTAGGGAAAGATTCTGTAATGGGAATCAGAATCTGTACGTCATCTGCATATAGATAGAATTTTAATTTTAGGTCCGTGAGCAGTTGACAGAGGGGCAGGAGGTATATATTGAATAGTGTGGGTGATAAGGAAGAGCCTTGTGGTACTCCTAATGTTGATTTGACATCTGGGGATTCGTTGTTATTGATTTTTACTTTGAAGCTTCTGTTACTTAGAAAGGAGTTAAACCAGCTGTGTGCAGATCCTGTTAATCCGATTTCTGCTAGGCGATTTAGTAGGATGGAGTGGTTCACGGTGTCAAATGCGGATGAAATGTCCAGAAGGACTAGGATAAAAGATTGACCTTTGTCTAGGCCCATGAGGATGTGGTCGGCAAGGGAGATAAGAAGGGTTTCTGTACTAGCTGCTTTACGAAAGCCATATTGGGATGGGTGAAAGATATTGTGCTCTTCCAGGTATACGGAAAGTTGTGTATTAACAACTTTCTCCATGATTTTTGCTAAAAAAGGGAGGTTGGATATGGGGCGGAAGTTAGAAGGTTCACTAGTGTCGAGGTTAGGTTTCTTCAGGAGAGGTTTGAGGGATGCGGTTTTCAGCCTGTCCGGGTAGATTCCTTGGGAGAGTGAGCAATTTATAATGTTGGCCAATGCTCTGGAAATAGTATTCGGGATGAGAAGCAGTAGTTTAGTTGGAATGTGATCTGTTGGGTGGTTTGATGGTTTTAGTTTCTTAAGTATAGATTCGATTTCCAGTGGTGTTGTAGGTTCAAAGGAATCAAGGATGGCCCCAATATAAGTCCTGGAATTGAAAATTATGGAGGGTGGAGTTGCATTGTTCGGTAGGCGTGCTAATGTGTCTGCAGTTTTTTTCTGAAAGTAGAGTGCTAATTCGTCTGCTTTGGTTTGTGCTTGGTCGTCTGGAATGGTGGGTGTAGGGGATTTTGTGAGTTGGGAGACGTAAGAGAATAGGGTCCTGGCATCAAATTGAAGGTCGTGTATTCTGTGGGCATAGAAGTCTCTTTTTGTCTTTAAGATGGTGATCCTGTAGTTGTGGAGGGTGCGTTTGTAATCAGCTAGATTAGTGGAGTTGGGGATCTTACGCCATTCGTATTCTTTGTGTCTGAGGTTTTGTTTCATCTGCTTGAGTTCTGGGGAGAACCAGGGTTGTTTCTTCTTCTGTATTGAGTTGATTATTTTCACCGTTTTAGGACATAATTTATTTGCTATTGCCTCAGTGATATTGTGCCAAGAGAGGAAGGCTGCATCTGGGCTAGTGGTGTCCAGGTTGGGGAGTTCTTTGGTGAGTTGATCACTGAGTGTGTCAGAAGTGCAGGTTTTCCTAAATTGGATGGTGGAAGGTGGTTGAGGAGGTTTAGGGCTTTCTTGAGTCATGAGTGTGGTTGTAATTATTGAATGGTCTGACCAGGGAATTGTGGTACAGATAGGATCATTTTTATAAGATATATTAGAATTGATGAAGATGAGGTCCAGAGTGTGTCCTGCTTTATGGGTTGGTTTTTCTATGATTTGTTTAAAGCCCATTGCACCCAGGGTGGAAAGGAGTGCTTCACAGTTAGGGGTGAGGGGAGAGGCGTCTACATGGAGGTTGAAGTCCCCCATTATTATGGCTGGCGAGTCCATATTGATGTATTTGGCTATTGTTTCTATTAGGGGGGAAATATCTGAGTCCAGAAGTCCTGGCGGAGCATATATTAGAAGAATTTGTAGGAGTTTAGATTTGAAAAGGCCTAATTCGAGTTTTGTAGGTGTGATGATTTTGATTGGAAGTGAATTAAGTTTAAATTCCTTTTTGGAGGCTAGAAGAATACCACCTCCTCGTTTCTTTTTCCTGGGGATCGAGATGATGTCGTAGAGGTGAGTCGGTAACTGGTTTATTAGGGCTGTGTCTGAGCTTTTTAGCCAGGTTTCTGTGATGGCACAGATATCTGGCTTTGAATCTGAGAGGAAGTCATTGAGGACGTGTGTTTTCTTTGTTAGCGATTGTGCGTTGAGAAGGGTAAGTGAGAACATGGTGAGACCTAGCATCTGCGTGAGCGGAGACGTCATGATTGGAATGAGAGATCTGGTAGTGTGTCTTGATGGTTGTTGGAAGGCTTTTGTGTGATGGAGGTGGCGGTGGTATATGATAGGAATAGGGAAGATTTGCATGTTGACTTCTCTAGGAAGGAAGTGGGTCGTGGTGGAAGGCTAGTCTGACAGTGGGAGGAGTGATATAAGAACTTAGGTCAACTTGAGAGTGAAGCATGGGTCTGTCTGCTGAAGAGCTGGATGTTTGAGCGAGCTGTTTGAGTCTGTCTGGATAGGAGGGCTGAGCGTTGTGCGCTTCGGGAGGGTAGGGGGTGATGCCCTTTGCATGGGGTCTCAGAGGTGGCTGGAGAGTTGTTGGAGAGGTAGACTTTTATTCCATACTGCTGAAACGGTCTGTTCCATAACTTTGCTGGCTGTTGCTTATGTTGGAGGTTTGGGGGTTTAGGTTGTTCCGCAGGTATGGCTCGAGCCTCCTCGGGGCTCTACGAAGGGGCGAGACAAAGGGGCAGGCCCCTTTGTCGCGCTCCTTCGGCGCGCGACGCACGGTGCGCGGCGCCTGGCTGAAGACTTTTTAAATCCCCTCTGGGCTGGCTCCTATTGGAGGGCGGGCGGGGCTTCCGATCGCGGCGTTCTCGGCGCGTTTTTTTAAATGTGGGCAGCTGTTTTTTATCTGCCTTGCTGCTGAATGAGCCGCGCTGTCGGCGCAGGGACTGCCTGGGGGGAGAGAGTTTATTTCCTTACCTTCCCCCGGCGGGGCTCGGCGCCGAACGCGCAGGCTTTCCCCGATGGCAGTAGCAGCGTGAAAGAGGAAATGGCGCCGGGCTGAAGACTTTTTAAATCCCCTCTGGGCTGGCTCCTATTGGAGGGCGGGCGGGGCTTCCGATCGCGGCGTTCTCGGCGCGTTTTTTTAAATGTGGGCAGCTGTTTTTTATCTGCCTTGCTGCTGAATGAGCCGCGCTGTCGGCGCAGGGACTGCCTGGGGGGAGAGAGTTTATTTCCTTACCTTCCCCCGGCGGGGCTCGGCGCCGAACGCGCAGGCTTTCCCCGATGGCAGTAGCAGCGTGAAAGAGGAAATGGCGCCGGGCTGAAGACTTTTTAAAGCCCCTCTGGGCTGGCTCCTATTGGAGGGCGGGCGGGGCTTCCGATCGCGGCGTTCTCGGCGCGTTTTTTTAAATGTGGGCAGCTGTTTTTTATCTGCCTTGCTGCTGAATGAGCCGCGCTGTCGGCGCAGGGACTGCCTGGGGGGAGAGAGTTTATTTCCTTACCTTCCCCCGGCGGGGCTCGGCGCCGAACGCGCAGGCTTTCCCCGATGGCAGTAGCAGCGTGAAAGAGGAAATGGCGCCGGGCTGAAGACTTTTTAAATCCCCTCTGGGCTGGCTCCTATTGGAGGGCGGGCGGGGCTTCCGATCGCGGCGTTCTCGGCGCGTTTTTTTAAATGTGGGCAGCTGTTTTTTATCTGCCTTGCTGCTGAATGAGCCGCGCTGTCGGCGCAGGGACTGCCTGGGGGGAGAGAGTTTATTTCCTTACCTTCCCCCGGCGGGGCTCGGCGCCGAACGCGCAGGCTTTCCCCGATGGCAGTAGCAGCGTGAAAGAGGAAATGGCGCCGGGCTGAAGACTTTTTAAATCCCCTCTGGGCTGGCTCCTATTGGAGGGCGGGCGGGGCTTCCGATCGCGGCGTTCTCGGCGCGTTTTTTTAAATGTGGGCAGCTGTTTTTTATCTGCCTTGCTGCTGAATGAGCCGCGCTGTCGGCGCAGGGACTGCCTGGGGGGAGAGAGTTTATTTCCTTACCTTCCCCCGGCGGGGCTCGGCGCCGAACGCGCAGGCTTTCCCCGATGGCAGTAGCAGCGTGAAAGAGGAAATGGCGCCGGGCTGAAGACTTTTTAAATCCCCTCTGGGCTGGCTCCTATTGGAGGGCGGGCGGGGCTTCCGATCGCGGCGTTCTCGGCGCGTTTTTTTAAATGTGGGCAGCTGTTTTTTATCTGCCTTGCTGCTGAATGAGCCGCGCTGTCGGCGCAGGGACTGCCTGGGGGGAGAGAGTTTATTTCCTTACCTTCCCCCGGCGGGGCTCGGCGCCGAACGCGCAGGCTTTCCCCGATGGCAGTAGCAGCGTGAAAGAGGAAATGGCGCCGGGCTGAAGACTTTTTAAATCCCCTCTGGGCTGGCTCCTATTGGAGGGCGGGCGGGGCTTCCGATCGCGGCGTTCTCGGCGCGTTTTTTTAAATGTGGGCAGCTGTTTTTTATCTGCCTTGCTGCTGAATGAGCCGCGCTGTCGGCGCAGGGACTGCCTGGGGGGAGAGAGTTTATTTCCTTACCTTCCCCCGGCGGGGCTCGGCGCCGAACGCGCAGGCTTTCCCCGATGGCAGTAGCAGCGTGAAAGAGGAAATGGCGCCGGGCTGAGGACTTTTTAAATCCCCTCTGGGCTGGCTCCTATTGGAGGGCGGGCGGGGCTTCCGATCGCGGCGTTCTCGGCGCGTTTTTTTAAATGTGGGCAGCTGTTTTTTATCTGCCTTGCTGCTGAATGAGCCGCGCTGTCGGCGCAGGGACTGCCTGGGGGGAGAGAGTTTATTTCCTTACCTTCCCCCGGCGGGGCTCGGCGCCGAACGCGCAGGCTTTCCCCGATGGCAGTAGCAGCGTGAAAGATATCTGATAGAAAGTGTAAGGGGTTACAGAGACCACTGAAATTAAAACAGAAAGACCCATAACAAAACAAAAAAATCATAGTACATATGGTTCACTAACTTGCATAAAGTGCTCAAAAAACAAAAATAAAACAAACAAACAAAAAAAAAAAAACGAGCAGGGGGAAAAAGAACTAATGTTGAGTATAATGGCCAGTACTAAAACAAACATTATTAATACATTCAAAGTTAAAAGAGCAGAATCCTAAATATAATTGCTGTATTACCATAAATACAAAACCATACAGTCGGCTAAACATATACATTTAAATACAAAGCACACAAATAGTTTGAAAGAATCATACGGAGACTGAACCAGTACAATCTTAGAAAATGTATATTTGGATATAGTAAATTTGTACATACAGTAATGTTCACATACAAGACACTTAAAGTACAATATGCTGATGGTAAACACATGAAAGACAAGGATTACAACACAAACAAAACCAATATTCACTATTACAGCACAGAAAAAGCACACTAATACAAACACACGCATACAACATGTGCACAAACATTAAGTGGACATGGACACTCATACATTAAACATTTGCACAATAACAAACCATCCCAAATGTACAATACAGAGAAAAAAATCTCTTGTACTAAGGTGTATATCCACTGGTTACAATGTGTTAATTCCTTAGTTTGATGAAGAAACCAGAAAGCATCTCCGCCATTCTATGTAATGTGAATTCCTGGGTCAGATGGCCTGTGAATATTGGTTTTGTTTGTGTTGTAATCATTGTCTTTCATGTGCTTACCACACACAACATCAGCATTGTGTGGTAAGCATCATGTGCTTACCACACACAACATCAGCAGTTTTTTTCCTCCTCCTCTGGCTTTCAGCTCAACAATAAATGAACCCTGCTGGGGTGGTGATACCATAAGCCTTTACTCACAATTACCTAGGGTTTTCCACCACTTTTAACCTCCTTCTCTCTAGCTCAGCTATTGCAGTGAAAAAAACCTTCATCCAAGTTGCCACAGGCTGTAGCTCCTTCCAGAAACCAGTATGCATACCCTGAATCTGGCCACTAATAACTTAGTAGATGATGGCAGAAAAAGGTCAATTGGTACATCCAGTTATCTCTGTTAATGCTGCAAGGATATATCCCAGGTGCCGTCCGTAGAATATGGATGTTTATACGATGGGTACTTGCCAAGTTCTTATGGCCTGGTTTGGCCTCTATTGAAACAGGATGCTGGGCTTGATCTGACCCAGAATGCAATTTCTTATGTTCTTATGTCTCCTTACCCAGAACAGGTTTTGTCATCTTATTTGTATTCTTGACCAGTTGAGCAGACAAAATCTTCCACTTAGTTTATATCAAGCAAGCACTCCTTCTTTCCCATCTCTAACCACAAAGCATGGTAACAATCCAAATAGCTACCAGTACTAGCATGGCTTTTGCCCACACGTCTCGCCTCCTAGATCTACTGCATAGCTTGACATACAGATCCGGCTACGTGAGCACCTGCATTTCCACTAGCACTTCTAGTTATTACTGTATATGCAGCTTATCAGAAAAACTCAGCTACCGGTTGAATTCTATCATCAGAGCCTAATCTAAATAACTACAAATGCTAGTGTGGCTATTGCCCCAACATCTGGCCTCCTATGTCCCCTGTGTAGCCTATCAGACAGATCCAGCTACATTAGCACATAAGTTTCTAGGACCTCTGTTTTTTATGGTCCTTGCAGCCTGCCAGACAGACCCAGCCGTTAGTTATTTCTTTCATCAGACAGACACGGTTGGGTGGTTGTTGCCTGCATTTCTATTAGAACGTCTAATATTTCATATTACCCACTTTGCCATTCAATCTGGCAGCTTCTTGTTGAAATGTTTACGTACAGCACTTTAAAAACTTAAATACACGCTGCTAGGTTGTGTTTTTGTTCTCTCTTCACTCTCTACCTAAGGATCCTCTGTGTTTCCCCCTGTGCAATGGCCGGGATACCCTTCCCCCTACGGCTGTGAATGTCGCCTCCACAAGCATCCCTAGGGATGACCGAGCTGGGAGCAGAAGATGGCCTCGGGCATCACACCTGAATCTCCCATGTGGCAGCATGCAGCACTGCCACCAAGCCATGATGCGGTCCCTTAGCTTTCACCAGTTTTGTCTGCCTAGCATTGTTTTCTTCCAGTGGTTTTTTTTTTTTTTTTCCTGTGCTCCCTGTTAGTCAGAGATATTGCTGCCAGCTAACTGTCAGAGAAATTTAGTGGATTTCATTGCTCATGAAAGGTAAAATGCGACCTTTAAAAGGAGTCTGTCACTGTTGATTTATTAAGTGGCATAAATCGCATATTTTGTTTAGTTTTCTGCCAGGTGGCTAAGCATGAAGCCTACGGATGTTATTTTTGAGAGCCCAAGAAAATGGGAAACCATTTTAACTAGAAGTGTGATCGTGGCGTGAAATGCTATTGTCATTTAATTTTGACCTTGGTACTGAACAGCTGCCGAAAAGGAAATAGCCTTTTGCTCTACTCACAAATCATATAAAGTTATATTCCACATGATTCTTTAAAATGTTAGCATCATGTGTACAGCATTAAATCTACTGACTATTGCAATTATGTTTTACTAGTTATAATCCATTCTTTGCTGTGTAGAATATTGCAGTTCATCAGAGTAAGAAGAGCTCCTCACATAAGAAGTGCCATGACTGGTCAGAGCAGTGGTCCATCAAGCCCTGCAACCAGTTTCCAAAAGAATTCAATCTGGGTTACCTGGAAATACTCAGCAGATCTTAATGTCAAGATCCCTTCCAGGGCTGCCAGATGCCAAACATTTTTAGAGCCCAAACAATTACCAAAAACGTAGCCCAAAACTCAAAAGTTGCAAAAACAATTTCTATTATGCACGATTGTACACAAATTCCTGCATTGCATGCAGACAAGTTTACAAAATTAACTATGTATATAAAAAAGTTTAAAAATATTTCTAGAAAAGTCTAAAAATCAAGGTTGTCATGTTCGGTGTTGCCATAGCATAAGGTTCAACTGAGAGCTGTGCCGAGCTGCGCCATTCAAGATGTATTAGAATCAAGTCCAGGTTGGAGACCTGACCCTCATAAAGCACTAAATATGCTTGCACTGGCCCTGCTGACCCCTGCACATTCAGTGCAATATTTTAAAAGCAAGAGCAAGACATAGTTTAAAAAAATGTAGGCGTTTTGCAGATGGTAAATTCTCGCACACAGTTTGGGTTTGAAAAGCGTGCGGGCAAATATGGGGTGTGCACATATTTGCCCGCAGGTTGAGACTGGTTAGTTTGTGGCACTTGAGGACTGGAGTTCACCATCACTGGCCTAAGGCATCAAATACTCTTGCACCTGTCAGCCTGTTCTACCACACCCCCAAGTAGCCCATTCTGGGGCTTGACTAGCAGTACCACTTTAAGTCATTTTTGGACCAACACACACACACACACACACACACACACACACACACGTTTTATGGCAAAGAAATGGCAAAGAAATGGCAAAGAAATTCTACACCTGGTCACTAAACCAAAATTCATTCTGCCTCCACTCTCTCAAGCATCTTCTCCCTCTTTTTTTTGCCAAGCAAATAGAAAATCTCCTCCCTTCACTGTGCGGTGCCCTTCAGCTGAGTGGGAAAAGTATCAGCATACTGCTGATTCGTTCAGTGGAAATGAGGTGGCAGAGCAAAGAATGCATTTCTTCTAAGTCCCTGGTAGGGCGAAAATAGCAGCAAAACAGGGATGCAAGTTGCTTTCAGAGCTATTTCTTACTGCAATTCGCAGTCAGCCCACTCAGGATCCCAGGAATGGTGGAACCCAATGCAGTCATATAATGCCAATATAGCACTATATTGGCACTGTTGATTGCTCTTGGATAGAATAGTCTGGAGCTCATTTATAAGGTGTTACCATTAGCACTGACAATGCTGTATTTCTGAGTGAAACTAATAGCACTATTTTGCCATATGAAATGGAATTGGATACCTGGAAGCCTGTCAGGGAGTTCACAGCCAGCCCATTACTGCTGCACTAGAAAGGGAAGCCTGAACGCAAGAGACAGCAAACTGCCACTGCACAAAAAAAGCCACCCGCATTGAAATTGATGATCCTTTGTCAACAGCGATCTGCATGCCTTTATTTTCTTTTGCTGGGAGAAGTAAGGCGGAGAGAGAATATCCATCCCTCTGACTCTCTAAAATGAGCAATGCAAACTTAAGTTGTCTGATACTCCCTTCCCCTCCCCCCAGACACGGCTCTCTCCATTTCTCCCTCAAGCTTCAAACTGGCACCAGTTTGTCAAAAAGAGACACCACTAGAAATGTGCCTTCCAGCTACTGCAGCACCGCTGGTTCTGCCACACCAACGTTGCATCCTGCCAGATTCAGTTTGAATACAGCAGGATCCTTTATTTCTCCCAAGTCAACTTGATTTCTCCTGCTTTGTCCCTGGGTTGACACCGCCGGTCCCTTTAGCTCTGGCTGTTTCCTAGCATCTCTGTATGTCAGTGTGTGGGGTAGAAACATCCCATTACATGGGCCTTCTTCTTCTAATTTAATGCTGTTACCCTTTAACAGCCTGCATAGAATGTAGAAAATAAATAATAAAAATAGAGAGCACTAGACATGTGACTATATCAGAGGTACTTAGCAACTATCTTTATACTGGGCAGGAATCCCAGGGTTCCCAAGAGAAAAATGTCAGTCAAAAATTAAACTAAGAAAAAAACACAGTAAAGTTGAATGGTGAACCTTTGAGCCATCAGTTAGCTCTTCCAGGAACATATGAATCATGAGTGCTCAAGCTTGTTCTCACCCATTTTGCGCCTGCACTCGCCGCCTGTCCCCCGTGCAATAGCTTGTGACGCATTAGCGAAAGGCAAGCGCTTCCGGCTTTAAGACCTTGTTCCCCTTCTGGCAAGACACCCAAAAAAATGCACATGCCAAAAAAATAGCCCAAAATCCTGCAGCCAAGAAAAGGAAAACATTTCCCGCACACGCTCAGAAAGAGTAGCCCAATAGGGTGTGAAAACCACCCACCTGGCAACAGTGATCCCTTCCTAACTGCTGATTCCCAGAAATAGGAGGTGGCAATACCCACATCTGCCAAGCTGATAAATGTCAACACACTCATCCTCCAAAAAACGTATCCAAACTACTTTTGAGCTCAGCCATGCTATTAACCGTGATCACGTCCTTTTGCAACAAATTCCATGACTTCATTGTGCATTGTCTAAAAAATAGTTTTTGAAATTTAAAAAAATCTGCTACCAGTTAATTTCATGGTGCATCTGTCCTATTTGAAAGGGTAAATAACCATTCCCTACTAACCTGCTCCACATCACTCATCATTGTATAAACCTGTATCATAAACAGGTATCTCTTCTCCAAGTTATAGAGCTCTAACCTGTTTAACCATTCCACTCCCTTTATTAATATAGTTGTTCTTCTTTGTATCTTCTGCAGTTCTTCAGCTCAGTGTACACCTGTGGTCAAAAAGCAAATAGAATAGTAGGAATGATCCAAAAAAAAAAAAAAGGAGAATAAAATGGAAAATATATAATGCCTCCATATCGTGCCTTGGTGTGACTACATCTTGAGTACTGTGTGCAGTTCTGGCCTCCCCATCTCAGGAAAGACACAGTGGAACAAGAAAAGGTGCAGAGGAGGGCAACAAAAATGATAAAGGGGATGGATCATCTCTTCTATGATGAGAGGCTATGCAGGCTAGGGCTCTTCAGCTTGGAAAAGAGATGGCTGAGAAGACTGATTTGATTTTTAGCTCTTCAAAGCAGATGATATTCAGGTACTTGAGGTATTTACATGTCCCCAGAGGACTCACACATTCGCATATTCCAAGCATCACAGAGACCAAATGTGGAGTAAAAATTAGCCTCAGCTTTATTAATAATAATAATAACAATATACAACCATAACCATGTACCTGAGCCATAACGTAGGTCAAACTGTCAAAATGCCCCCCTTCTGTGCAAGCAGCACGTCACCTCCAGCCCGGGGACCACCGCAACCAAGCAAGGCTCTGTCCTCTGGGAGGTAATTATCTCCAGGGCGTTCCCGGTCACCCGCCTCACCCAAGCAAGGTGACTGCCCAATCGAAGGGTGGGGACGTCCGGTCTTCTGCTCCGGGGCCAGCAAGCCCTGACAACAGACTGCTCCCATCGCACCACATGCTGTGCAATGCCTCCAACTGGTGACTAACCTCCCGGCTCGGGTACCCCCACCATAGAGCCCGGATAGCAATACAGCTTATCCGGGAGCTTCCCCCAACACAACTGCAGCCAATAACTAGGAGCCCATCAACACCCTATGAATAGCCTGCCTCAGTGTTCAAGAACAGGTCCTGTCCCTTATCTGAGAGATGGACCCCTTTGTTACAGAATGCTCCATGCAATCCATGCATAACCAGTCGTGCCTCACATGAATGCCACGACGAAGTTTGGTGAAATTGACAATCTGATTGCTTAATTTCTTCATCCAGCGTCCCAAAGTGGCAAGTTCAGGAACCAGTGATGAGGGATGATCTCCGACCAAATGACCCTAGTGAGGGGCATTAAGGACAAGATAAGCATGATGTCTTTCCTCATATTGTCCAGGAGCAGTGGCCTAGGCATGTTTCCCAAATCATTGCCTCCAAGGTGTATGATTAATACCTTGGGAGGGGATGATCTTGTTAATTGCTGGTTCAGCGGGGGGACAAGTGGTCCCAGCACATGCCCCCTCCAACCCAGCCATCGCAATATCCTGTTAATTGCTGCTACTCCCAGTTGCCCACCGATGGTATTTTTCATTGTGCACTGCTCAAAACACAAATGAGTGTCCAGTGATCCATATCATCCGACGTCGCGGGGGGTCCTGAAAGATAGAAGGTGCTAAAATTGCCATGGTGGGGGGGGGGATGATCCCCCCTCATGAGATTCCATACCCAAATTGCTAAGGTGTGCCAAATTCCAGGGATCCATTTGCCTGTCTAATATAGGACAGATTTGCAGGGGAGCGCCATCTACTAATATGCTGGATAGTGGTATCCAACAACCCAGATGCAGCCATACTGGAGACTGCACCGATTCAGATTGAGTGCGTTCCGAACTGTTCCGACTCAGCCTGGCCATGTCTAAGACGCGTTTAAGGATGGTGTTAAATTGATGCTCAGAGGAAGCAATAGAAACTGTATCCCCCTGATGGACCTGAGCACCCTGTAGAATGCTGCATTGGCAATGGGACATGTAGCCAGACTCGGTACTTCAGCAAGTGTGACCGATGCCCCCCGGCTGAGCTGGTTGGTCTTTGATCTCCGTATCTGGAAAGTCAACTTTCTGCCAGCAATGGAGACATCACAAGCTTGGAGGCCGGAGTAGTCATGTCTGCAACTGGCCACGACCACTAATTTGCTCACGTGACATGAGGCAAAGAATGCAATGCAAAACAGGACCAGCTCAAAATGGTAAAGTACCACTGAGGGCAAACAAATCCATAGGGCGAGCAGGTGATTGTGCAAGATAGGACGGTGCATGTCAGGAACATTCAGATTGTATTTGGCCCATCCCACAAGGACATGCCTAAATGGGTTGGGCAAACCCTGGGCCTTTGGAGAAAAAGCATAACCCACCAGATTGGTTTGGACTGTGCCTCGAGATGTGCTGCACTGCTTAACCTGCACAATATATTCCACCATCCTGTGTGTGAGACTCAGGTCCTCTGACTGGTCAGAGGCTTCCAGGAAATCCAAGATTTCGTTATATCCCCTCAGGTATGCTCGCCAAATAGATGGTGCGATTGCGTCCTGGCTCTAATGCTCCAGAGGTGTAAAGGAACCAGCGATCCCTTCTCTTTGGCATTTGGAAAGAGCCTCCAGAAGTCTTCCCACTTAGAACGAGAAAGTCAATCAGCAATCTCATTGCGAGGACCAGGGATGTGTTTCGCCTGCGCCATCACATTTACCTGCAAACAGCCTCAGGAGTTCTGAAACTGGAGTGCATCTCGCAGACTACCCATTGATTATGTGGATGACCGCTAGGTTGTTATACCAGAATATCACCTTTCTGTTTGCCAGTTGCTCATTCAAAATATAGAGCACAACTACTATCAGGAACAGCTCCAGAAAGGTGATGTTTGACGTGATCCTTAATGCCGCCCAATTCTGTGTCCATGTCTCTGTGCACCAGCTCCCCTGACAGTATAAGCCAAAGCCAATGCCCCCTGAGGCATCAGAGAACAGGTCGAAGCTGGATGCTGGTGAGGGTAGCCGCACTACTGAGCTATCAAAATCAGCCAAGAATCTCTCCCACACCCTGAGATCCTCATGCATAGCGTGGGTAACTCTCAAGCAGTGGTACTTCCTCTTGATTGTCATGGATGCAATAATAAATAGACGTAGAAATGCTCGCCCCATCAGGATGCTAGTGGAACGCCAAAATCTCTGGCCATGATTTGAAAGCTGTCAAAGAGATCGCAGCACACACCTTAGTCACAAGGGCCAATTAATAAAAAATCATCCAATAGTGAATGATGCTTGTCAAACCCATGCGCCGGGACAATTCCCAATGCAAGAAGGTGCTGAAAGCTTCAAAGTGAGTGCATGAAACTGAGCACCCCATGGGAATGCACCTATCAAAGTAATAAGTACTCTCAAAGAAGAACCCCAGCAGAGGGAAGTTGTCCAGATGCACAGGTAAGAACCAGAAGGTAGACTCTATGTCCACCTTAGCCATGAGAGTCCCCTCCCCACAATCCCTGAGGAGGTTGAGCGCACTGTCGAAGGAGGCATATTGGACCGTGCAGGCCTCCTGAGGGATGAAATCATTCAGAGCTTGACCCGCTCTTTCTTGGGCACCATTGCCAGTGGTGATAAAACCATTCTGCCGAAGGGAGGTAGGGGGAAAGGGCCCACCACCCTACCGAGACTAATCTCCACTATTAGCTTTTCCCTCACTACCTCGGCAACTCTGGTTGCAGAAGGTGCGTTCATGTGGCTAGATGGGTTCAGAGGACCCTCATGAGGGATTCTGAAGCCATTCTTAAACCCCTCATGCACAGCACGATAAGCACGTCTATTGGGGTAAAGGCTGAGACCCGTCTCCAGCTGCTCCCACCTAACTGGAGTCAGGACTCTTACATAAGGACTACTTGCCTCTACCACTGAAAGCTTTCGTTATACATTTGGTGGTGGGGTGACTCGAAGCACAGGAGGTGCAAATGTGTTTGTATTTACAATCTAGTGTCATACATCCCCCTTTATGAAATCGCCAACAGACTTTGACCTTAGGAGTTCCCCTGGGGCCAAAAGGAGCAATTAGTAGCTTGGGCATCCGAGCTCTGCTCTGTCATGTGGGTCAGCCACAACTCAACATCACGAGTGCCCCAGGACATCTCAGGGTATCCGCCATCCTCTCTCTGCACAGCTTGTCATAGTTTAACCAAGCAAATCCCTCATATGTAGAATGAGCACTGTCAATGGTGTCCAAGTAGGATCATAATGACAAGTGCTGTGAGGGGTCAGCTCAGCCAACTATCGATGCCATCCATGCTAAGGACCATAGTCCTTGGGAGCCGCTTGGGACTTGTGGAAGCTTCCTGCCGCCTGTGCCCCTTGCGCAACCTTTCCTTACGTATGCGCCCTTCCATCAGACTAAATATATACTGGCGATGGTGTATACAGCATCAGTGCTAATGTGGGATACCCTGCCAAAGCTGCATTGTAGTGTTAAGGGCAGTCAAGCCTATGCTAGCAGTGGTGGTGTCCCATGATCCCTCTGCCACCGACAACCCATGAAAATCCGAGGAGGATAGTGATGAGGTACTCCTACTACCCAAGGAGTCGGAGCAATGGGAGTGCCTCCTGCTTTTCCTTTTTTGCTTCTGCCCCACAGCCTTGCTGCCCTCACAAGAGGCTGCTCAATAGCTTTCCCATCAACTCCTGGTGATTGAGTAGAGGTCTCCCCAACCCCAACCAAAGGAATAGCAACATTAGACTCACCTTCCACAAACAGGGAGGCCGCTAACTGTACTGTCCGGAGCAGGATCTGCATTGGTGGTATTCTGTAGATCCAGCGAGTCTGAAGGACCAACACTATCTCTAGGAGCTGAGGCAAAAGCTGAAGCTGGGGCCAAGCATCCCTCAGAGCACGAGGAAACTGGTGCCGCAGGTTCCCGCTGTGGAGGTAGGCTGCTGTGCTGGGCTTGTGGGCACATAGCATACCCGGAAGCCCATTGCCCCATACTAAAGGGTGTTCCAGGTTCCCAGTGTGATTGGACCCCATAAAAAATCTAGGAGGACCTGAGTTTGACCACATAGGCCAGGGAGGAGTACAGCCTCTGTAGCCTCCAATCTGGTATCTGAATTGGTGGTACACTGTAAGGAAAAACAGGGTAGTCGTGCAGCTGGGCTCCCCCAGCTGAATACCACCCTGTTCCTGTGGGGGTGAAACCGCCTGGATGGTTGGCTGCATAATCCCTATGAGGGCCCCACCACAGGGTAACTATTGTCAGGAAGCTCCGATCCTGTTCCCCCCTTGCTGCGCTGCCGGCCACTGGAGTATTCAAACCGGCTGGCAAGACCCTAGGAGGGAAATGGGATCCTTGTCCCACTCTTTCCTGAGGTTCCTTGCAGCCTCTTGGACCTGTGCCCTCCCGGGGGTTTCTGGACAGCAGTACACCCAGTGATTCCTCCCGGGGGTTTCTGGACAGCAGTACACCCAGTGATTCCTCCTCGAGTGGAGCTGCACTGTCCGGATCCCCTCGTGGGGCTGAGCGGCAAGCTGGGGTTCTCTGTTTGTGACCGTGCGGCATGGCTGTGAGATAAAATGTACCCTCTCTCTCCCTTTCTTTTTTTTTTCACACCGATTAGCCAAATAAATAGGTCAGATGTAGATCAAATATCAGCCAGGGAGGATATGGACCTACCAGTATTCGTAGAGAAGGCAGCAGCGTGGGGAGCAGGAGCTGAAAGGGACAGGGCTGAAAGGGACAGGGCCAGGGCACAGATACCTCCCCATGCTGCTGCCTCCACCCCCCTGGCATGTCTCCTAGGTTTCAAACGGCCTAATGGGCCATCCTGAGATGATCTGACATGACATCCAGGACCCACGGCAACATCGGGGCCATCCCTCTGTTCCACACCTTTGCCCTTCGTCCCTCCCATTGCTGGCCTCGCATGCATGCCCGCACTGATGGGGTGACGTCAGCATGTTGATGTCATCATGTGGCACCAGCGCCACTCTTGCCCGCGATGATGACCCCCCCACCCCCTGCCGGCGTGTGACCGGTAAGTGCAGCGATCCTCCTCCCCTTCATGCTCCAGGCGTGGCGCTGGGTTACCGGCGGCGTCCATGCAGCAGCCCGGCGTCGCGTCTGACTCAAGCAGCAATAACCCTACCTATGAAAAGGCAGCAGGGCACCACCAATGCATGCCCTACTGAGAAAAAAAAACAAAGACTGGGACAAATGCCTATATGCCAGTAAAATACCTCACCTTGGTTACACACAAAACCAACCTTCCCCAAATATAGGATAAAAGACCACAAATTAAAATATGGAGACAAAAGCTGGAATGGAAATCCCAAACAGTCACTCTGCATGCAGAGCAAAACTGGAGAAGTAGAACTAGAAATACACTAAGCAAAGTACAAAGATAGAAGAAATGCACATTCCCAAAACTGACAGATTATGGCTCTTGCGCCCCGTCACTCCCTTTCCATGCCTCCATCATCCCTCACTTCTCCTAATTACTCCCTTTTAATCATCCCCTCACACTCTTATCTCTGCGTAGTATTCCCGACACCTCCTCCCCCACGTCCTCTTTCCCTTGCTTGACTCTCCCTGCTCCCTTCCTCTCCTCCATGCACAGATATCCCTGATTCTCTCTTTCCAACCCCTTCCACCACACTCTGTCTGTCATCCACCTCTCCCTTCCCAGCATCCCAATCTCCTCCCCCCCCCCCCCCCCCCCATGGGATGAAGAGAGCATCAGCAGCGTCACTTCCAGGCCCAGCAGGGCAAGATACAGTTGGTGTCCCCTCGGGCTCAGAAGAGCAGAGGTTGGCAATGTCTCACTCTGATCTGGGTGAAGGAGGAAACAGCCTCCCAATGGGCCAGAAAGAGAAGAAGGAAGCGAGCGTAGCCTTCTGTCAGGCCCAATAAAGGAGAAGTCAACCGATTCCCCTCCCGGGCTGCTGAGAAGACAACGGCCTGTTGTTGGCCCTGTGACATCACCCAGGACCTCGCAGCACACCTGTGTGCGCTGATGCACCTGAAGAGAACCACTGCCCTAGGCAAAGCTTGCAGCCTTGCACGACCCCCCTCCCTCCCACACACAATTAAAAACTATGCTGTTATAACAGATTTTTACATGGAAAAGGGCATTCAAAGTGCAGTCTCCTGAGGTAAAAATATAACATACAACAACCTGTAGACCCGAGGATTAGGAGAAAAGGATGGGTAAGGGGATGAAGATGGAGTCTGATGGGAGGGAGTGTGAGGCTGCTCATGTGCACTCCTGCTGCACCTCACCAGTCACGGCCAGCAGAGGGTCAGAAATGAAGAGAGGAGGACCCGGATGATGATGAGAGACAGACCTTTTATGAGAGGGAGAGAGTGAAGAGATTGTGGGAGTGGGATTGAAGGTGGAGGGGTCAGCATTAAGGAATGAGGGGGATTGTTGGGGGGTGAATGAGAGTGAGTGAGGGGGAGAGGAGGTAAAGGCAAGGAGAGAGAGCAAGTTTAGGGAGTGGATGGATGGACAGAGGACGAAAGCAAGTACGTGTGGGATTAGCGGAAGAGAGGAGGGGCTGAAGGAGAAGAGGCGGGTAGAAAGATGGGATCCTGGAGTGGGGTTGTGGCATGAAGATAGAGGTGGGGGCTGAGAAGAGAGGCCTGGTCATCATTTTAGTTTGGGGGGCTCCCTTCTCCATCTCCTCCTCGCCCTTCTGCACCCTCCTTCTCCTTTCCCCTGCTCCCTGTGCCTCTTGCTCTCTTCTCTCTCCTTTCACCACTCCTATCTGTATCCTTACCCCTATGCCCCACAAGAAAAACAACAAAGGTTTGATAGGCCCAACATAATACCGTAAATTAAGCTGGGGCCGCAGAGCCTTCATTTCCTTGGGAACAGACCTCTTTTCCTGGCCCCCAGACTGCTCCTCATTTCTCATTCTGCCTTCATTTCAGACCCCTCCTCTCCTCAGCATCCCACATCTATCCACATTCTCCTTTCTCTTTAAGCATCCCACCTCTCTCCCTATCTCCACTCCTTCTTGCTCTCTCCCCTTCTCCCTCTTCAGCACTTTACTTTTCTCTCCCATCCTCCCCTTCTCCCCCTTCAGCACTATTTCCCTGTTGTTACTTCTGTCCACCAAATTATGCTCCGATATTCACCCAGAAAAACGTTCATTCTCTCTTTCACAAATACACTCTCACACACACTCCTTCTATGACACACACACACACACACATATTCAAACATACAGGCTCTCACACAATCACAAGTCCTCTCTCACACACGCAAACTCTGGCCCGCACATACACACAGGTTCTCTCACACTTACTGGTGCTCTCTCCGTCTCACACACACACACACACACACACACACACACACACACACACACACATTCAAACATACAAGCTCTCACACAATCACAAGTCCTCTCTCACACACGCAAACTCTGGCCCGCACATACACACAGGTTCTCTCACACTTACTGGTGCTCTCTCCCTCACACACACACACACACGCACACACACACACACACACTTTTTCTCACACTCACTGGTGCTCCCTCACACACAAAAAGGCGCTCTCTCCCTCCTTCCCACAGGCTCTTTCACACTCACAGGCTCTTCCCTCCCCCCAAGCTATCTCAAACTCAGGCTTTCTCTCCCCCCCCCCCCCCACAAGCTCTCTCACACTCATAGGCTGCCACACACCAGGCCTCTCGTTGTGCCTCATGGCGGGAGGGGAGGCATTGTGCTGGTGGCATTTATTTGTTGAACTGCAGGAGGGAGGTGAAGGGCTGATGCCCTGCTCTTGGTACCGAGGACTGGAGGTGTGACATTGGTGGCTGCAAGGGGGACTTTTCTTGTTTGGCGCAGGTAGGAGAGGTGTTGACTGCCATGCTAAACCTCTATTTGTTGTACCGCAGGCAGGAGGGAAGGTGCCAGCAGCCCCGCAGGCCTTTTTATTGTTGGGTAGCGAGCGGGAGGGTAGATGCTGGTGCCACTGCTGAGCTTGTTACTGAACTTGGGCCAAGGGTGGGAGGGTATCTGCCGATGGCCAAGATTACAGCAAGGAAAGGGGATGTGCCTGCATACGCATGCAACTTTCATCCGTAGCACCACGGTTGGCCGTGAAGTTAAAACACAGTGTCTTCTGGTTGTATTAGGAGGTGTACATGTGAAATAGCTGTGCATGATGGAGAGTTAAAATCCAGACAATTTCCAGACATTTTAGCCTTCTGTCTAGCTCCCGGGACAGAACCCTGAAATTCTGTACTGTCCATAGAATATCCAGACAGTTGGCAACCCTAGGGGGGCTTGTTGATATTAGATTTAATAAACCACCGGGACAGAGGTCACTGAACCCTTTAAAAGTTTTGAGATCGGGGCCCAAAAGTGCCTTGAGAAGATATATTGGGGAGGAGGGAGGGGATTGACCCCTGGCCTATTTCTTTGTTTGCCCTTTTATTCTTTAATGACAGTGCTGCTTAGCTGGATATCTTTTCAAGAAAGCTGATTAGATAGCATTGTACCTGGCCATGCAAGGCCGAATAACTAAAAACTTACCCGGTCATATTTAAACATAGCGGATTAGGTTTTTCATTTGACTATATGTAGCCAGATAACTTTAGGTTGGTATATTCAACGAGATGTTTATCCTGCTGAATATATGGGACAAAATATCCGGCTAACTTTAGCCAGATAACTTGTCCACTAAATGGCCTATTGAATATTGACCTTTACTTTTTAAATCAGTGCACATTCAAGCTGTGGAACCTATTGTCAGAGGATGTAGACGAGGAGACTAGAATAGCAGGGTTTAAAAGATGTTTGGATAAGTTCCTGGAGGAAAAGTCCATAAATTATTAGCCGGGTAAACTAAAGAATGGTATTGTTATCCCTAATAGGAAATACTTTATGGACTCAGCCAGGGACTTGCAACCTGGACTGGCCATTGTCAGATGCAGGGTGCTGGGCTTGATGGTTTCTGGTCTGACCCAGCATGACACTTCTTATACTCTTATATTCTTTTTTTGAGATAAGGTGAGTAGAAATGAACACAGTACCCAAACAGTGATTCCACGAGAGATCTATACATTATGATACTCTCGGTTTTATTCTCTTTCACTTTCTGAATAATCCCTAACCTTCTAATTGGTTTTTTTTTTTTTACTGCCCCTGCAAATACATCTGATGATTTTGGTGTATTGCACACAGTGACTCCTAGGGCTGAGCACAGGAAAAAAATGTTGCTTTGGTTTGTTGGGTTTTGTGCTTTATTAAAATTTCAGTTTGTTTAATGTTTATTTAGGTTTGGTTCCTTTGCTGAACTGAAATGAGCATTAAATTTACCTCCCCAAAATAGAAAGTAATGAATGCCACACCCCACCAGGTCCATTCCCCCATGCATCTCCCAAATGCCCCCTTTCCCCTGCCACAGAGGTCTCCTAACTCTGCAATGAAGAAAGTGGCAGAAACGATCTGCAGTCACTCCTGTCCCTCCAGCCCCCAATCAGAAAATGGCAGGGGCCAGTTTTGAGACTGGCAACCAATTGTTTAATGGCAGCAAAGTGTAAGGCCATACTATGGCCATAAAACAAAATGGTGCCAATCTCCGAGCATCCTGGCCCGATTTTCTACCCAGGGGTGAGTGGGGAAGGAGTGACTAGGGGCTGCTCCAGTCCATTTTTTCACTAGAGAGCCTGGAAACCCCTGCAGAAGGGGATCTGGTGGGAACGTGGAAAGATTCCAACGTCTTGAGTAATTCTGTACTTAAGCTGCAAAAGGAAATGGCCTGCCATATGGGGACTTTGGGAATTTAAAGAACTGTTTCCCTACTTTGATTTTTCTGATGTGGATAGTATCTATTTGTGTTCTTGCTGAAACCCTCTGGGGACAGGGAAATATCTATGATACCTAAATGTGACTAGCCTTCAGCTACCAATCAGATGATCTAAATATAACGTTTATTTTTTTTTCTTGCAAAATACAGCAGGAAAGCTGATAACGAGGATAAAGAAATCTGAATATGCAACACCTATTTTGCAAGAGCTGCACTGGCTTCCATAGATCAGAGAATTCAGTTAAGATCATTTCGTTAGGTTTTTTTTTTAAATGTTTTCGTACATTTGTAACAAGGTATTTAGCAGATTTGTTGAGCTACTATCAAGTCTCAAGGACTCTGACATCGTCCCAGCAAGTGCTTTTAGAAGTGCCATCTTATCCGATGTTTACAAAATGCACCACCTTCCAATGCTATGTACCAAATCTGTGAAATTCACTCCCAGTGGAGATGTGACTGGAGTTGCACTTTTTAAAATGCCAGAAAAAATAAAAAAAAATAAAAACCTGGCTCTTTGAACGTGTCTTTGCCTGATCCTCTGTTGGAGTTGGTTTTATGGTGCCAGGTCTTGGGAGGTAACAGCTCTTTATATAAAATGGACCTTGGAACTCTGTTATTTTAATATGTACTTAGTATTGTCATACTGTGTAAAATGTTTGGGTTTGGTTGTAATCTGCCTTGAGGCTTATGTTAGTCAAAGGAAGAAAATCAGAAGGCAATAAATAAATAACCTGTTGGTAGAATCCTGAAGGCGGTTATCCATTTTCAACAGAAGGACATCCTGATGATAAATTCTCCATGCAGTTTGCTGACAACTCAATATCTCTCTGCCCTTTAGCTCGTCTGATTATTTGACTGTTCTAATAGTCTTACAGAGCCATAGACTGATGCCTTAGGTTAAGCTATGTAAGGTATTTCTTGCACTATGAAAGTAATACACTCAGAGAGTAAATCAATTCCAAGTTGTTATATATCAATACTGAGGATACTTGAATTCATTTCTCTGTACTGCAGCAGTTTATTTGAAAATCAATGCAATAACTTTTCATAACTAATGGATTTTGCTGGTAAGCATCCCTCAGCTGTTGTAAAATCCTGTTCTTAAATCAAGTTGCTCCAAATAGGGCGGACTTAGGGAAACAAGATAGTGGGCTTATCAAAGCTGATTATGCTAAAAACAAAAACCCCCAAAGGAACTAATGAAAATGTTGATATGGAATGCCTTGTGTGTGATGTGCAAAACTGCAATGAATATGTGCATATTATGTGAGTCATGTTTTTCAGAATATGCGTCTTGCCACTCACCCTGTGCAGTTTTGAAAGGGCAGGCTAAATACTGAAACAAATAAACACAAACTGTATGCGCGTAAAATTGTGCTGCAACTGACTGAAGCATATCTTTTTGTCCTACGTAATTGCAACATATGAATACTGAAATCTATGGAATACATGTTTTGGCTCCAATGCATAAAACTGTGTGAAAGCTTCTGTCTTCATACAAACAAACAAACAAGACATGACCATTGAAAGATAACTGTTTCTAATATTGTATGGTATTTCTACTGTAATTAAATAAAGCAGGAAATCTTTTATTACCAGAAAGTGCATTTTTTTATCTATAGAACTAAAAATTAGACTTGCATATAAATTCTCTCCTGATAAAAATGAAATGCATAGACCTCGATTTACACAGTTTGAGATTGGAAAGGAGGCTGAGATGAACAACTATGTGAAAAGGCTGCAAAATCACAGAACACAGCCTTATTGCTATATACTTGACTCTAGCTGGTTTCTGAGAGGCAAAGTTACTTGGATGATGTCAGTTCCCTATAGGAAAAGACAGGGTACCCACATCGAGCATGACCAAACTGAAACATCAGGGTGAAGTAAAGAAAGCAAGTCAAACATGTCTGCCACGTTAGTCACCATTGTATAGCATTTGCATATTTTCTAAAACACTTATTCACCCCAGGTCCATAGGATAAAATAGAAAAATTCTTAGAACTAATACATACATACTAAACTACTTATTACAATGAAAAAAAAAGATGATAATGCCACAGTAAGCTGCAGTGTCTGAGACTGCTGGCATGTGAGGTCAGCATGTGACACAATAGCAAAAAAAACCTGTTCGTATATACACATTCTTAGTTTTCTATCCTTCATTCTGCTGTCCTATCCATAAAGGGACAACACTCACAAGGCCTTAGCCATATACCTTTTTCTTACACATACCATACAATTCCCAACCATTGCACTGCTGTCATGGCTGTATAATTTCACATCTAAAGGCCAGCAAAACTAGGGGCCCATACCACTGAAGCCTTATTTGTCACACACAAAGGCTCCATTCCTACATCACCTACCCTGCATCCCAGCAGTCATACCATAATAAGATTCTGCCTTCATATATCTCACTCCTATAAGCAACATGCTGCTTTCTCCAACAAATCCATAATACATATTGGCATAGTGCTTTCTGGGACAGGATGCCTTGCGTACCTTCTGTTGTCACTGCTCTGAACAGGGATGCATGTCAGTACTCATGAAAATAACCATGCCTTGGACCTACAAGTTGACACCTCTGGAGACTCACAAATGTCTCTTGCTGCTCACTTTTCTTGCCCTTCCAAGAGTTCAGATTTCCTATCAGCTGTGCCTGGTCAGCAAATGCTGCCTCAGTGATGGACATAGTTATAAACAAGTAGGCATCATGTGCCATAGTCATTACATGACTAAATACAATGGTCACAGACAGCACAGCCCAGCCCAGCAGCCCAGCTACCTGTCAATCTCCCTTCTACGATAGATACTGGGATAAGAACGAGTACCCTTGGCAGGTTCTTTTGCCAACTCTGATAGAGCTGGCATCTCTTGTCTCCTATTTTTCTGGATGAGAAGGGTCTGCACATTTTGTTGATGGGTCTACTATCTGCTTGCAGAGTAAGAAATGATTTTTCTTGAGAATAATACTTTTTTTTTTTTTTTGCATTTGTTATTCTCAGTTCACTAGTGAGTGTCTTATTTGAAAATTTTCAGACTGATTCAAACTTGATGAGGCAAATAGTCTAGGCATCAGAGTGCGGTGCACTGCCTCCTAGATACCTGGTGGCAGAAATATTGGGAGCAAAGGTACCTTAGTGGCTTATGGAGAACTCTCAAGAGTATGAGGGCCCAGAGAACCAGCTTTGGATGCTGGAAGAGATTATTTCCCAGTAAATGGCTGTCTTTATCAATGGAACTTTGTGAGTCTCTTTTCATGTGGTATCTGGCTCTAGCATGTTGGTTTGGCACCTACTGTGTTCCACTCTCTTGTTCATGTATGCCGCTTGGTCCAGCTTTTCCAAAATGTATGCTCCCTCATTCCGTTTCTTTTTTTGTTGTGCTTCTTTGTGTACACTCTTATAATTACATACATGTTTTTTTTTTCTGTGCTTTAGGTATTTTCCTGTGCTACATGCAATAGAAAGGCATATGCTTTTTCTGCATTCCTTAAGTGGTATCTGTTATGTTGCTTGTCCTTCTTGGTTATGTTATATGTCATCTCTTTTCTTCTCATCTTAGCATTCCATTTCTTTTATACCCATTACTCTCTTTTATCTGAGTCTCTTCTCACTTCTTCACTAACTACCCAGAGCATGCATTAGTCTCGCAGTTTGGGTGTACCACTAGTAGATGTATGCATGCATTTTCTGGGGCTTGCTCTAGAAGTCAAGATTCCATCTGCTAGAAGTGTACGTGTATGTGCTGCCTTTGTTCCTGCTTTGCACCTGCTGCTTTCTGTGCTGTCTGTGAGGCATCATGACTGCCTGTCCTTTTTCTTTATTTCAGTGTTACCTTGACATACCGATGTTTCACCTTTGGGAGTAACGGAAGGAGGATGAGGAGTCCCCTAGAAGGCAGAGAGAAGAACTACAACCCTTCCGGCAGTAAGAGGTGCCACCCTCCAGCCCCCCCCCCCCAGGAAGGCAGGCAAGAAAAAAAGAAATAAAATTATTTTTATGCAAATAAAACTAAATATTGTTTATTTGGATAACATCTACGTCCTAAGTGTGCTGTTGATGTGAACCTGCATGAAGGGAATGAGTGCAAGAGGGTGAGTGTATGTGGGCATTGCAGTGTAGCCATCTGATAGTGAATAAGAGGATGAATGCGGCTATCTCTGAATATTGGAGTTAGTCGGATAACTTATCTCCTCCCAGTTTTGCTCCCAGAATGCCCCAACTTAGCTAGATATGTGCCCAAATATTAATTTAGCTGACTAACTTCTGAGTTAGCTGGCTAAGGGAAAGCCTGGGGAGCTTGTCCAACCAGCCGCCTTTAACGTGGCAGTGGGCATTCCTCCAAGTTTCTGGTGTGGGGGTGGGGTTCTTTAGCTGATTGGGGCTGGTTGCCTTTGCAACACATTTTGAATCGCGTGTTGGTGTCTGATTGGTCAGACATGCCTGGTTTTGTACGGGCGGGCTTTTTGCTAAGTCTCCCTTCGACAGTTAGCTTGCTTTTGCGGAAGTGACCGTCGGGTAGGTTTTTCTTCTCTTTCCTCGTGTTTTCTGTTCACAGTAATTTTTTCCTCATTTCCTTCAGTTTTTCCTTTTCTCTCGTGAGCCTCTTGCTCCTCCCCCCATTTCTGCCCTTTCTTCCACCTCTTCCTTTTCTCCTCCTCTGGTTTCTTTCCCTCCTCCTCCTCCCTTTCTCCCTCCCCCTCCTTCCGTGCCCTGCCCCCCCTTCCTCCTAGGCAGGAACTTGCGGTCTCGGTATCAGCTGAGTTAGCTTCCGAGGCTGAGAACTCCAGCGAGGGCAATGAGTGTGAAGTGGCGGTGCCCCCCCCACCCCCGCTCTGGGTCAGAGCACAGGTGTGTTTTCTTCTTTCCGTATGGCTCATGGCATTCAGCGTGGGAGTAGAGGGACTGCCATGTCTCTACCCCTCCTTGGGGCCCTCCCTCTCGTGTTGCTCATGCTTGTTCTGCTGACAGCTTAACAAAGCTGGCCAACAAGCACAGGGCCTAGTCATCTGGGAGAAGCATTAGGGGAGGGGTAAGGGCTCCTTCTGCAGTTTCCTTGTCTGTTCTGGGCCTCAAGGTGTCTAGGTATCCTCCTTCAGTTCCAAATATTTCTCTCCTTCTTGCTCATCATAATTCTGCTGGTAATTTTTCTTTAGGTTTGGAGCATGGTGGGCTTGGTCCTTTAGCCGGCGTTTGGGGTTTGGCAGGAGAGGAGGTAATTACCTGGGTTGGATGGGGAGTGGTTGGGGGCATGGCCTTGATTTTCAAGGTTCCTCATGAGGGGGTGGTTTTGGTATGGGTTCTGTTCCTCCTTTCAGAGGTTTGGGATGTATGATATGCCTTAGGGATGTGAATCGTTTTAGGACGATTAAAATTATCGTCCGATAATTTTAATATCGTCTTAAACCGTTATGGAACACAATACAATACAGATTCTAACGATTTATCGTTATAAATCGTTAGAATCGTGAGCCGGCACACTAAAACCCCCTAAAACCCACCCCCGACCCTTTAAATTAAATCCCCCCCCCTCCCGAACCCCCCCCCCCAAATAACTTAAATAACCTGCGGGTCCAGCGGCGGTCCGGAACGGCAGCGGTCCGGAACGGGCTCCTGCTCTGAATCTTGTCGTCTTCAGCCGGCGCCATTTTCCAAAATGGCGCCGAAAATGGCGGCGGCCATAGACGAAAAAGATTGGACGGCAGGAGGTCCTTCCGGACCCCCCGCTGGACTTTTGGCAAGTCTCGTGGGGGTCAGGAGGCCCCCCACAAGCTGGCCAAAAGTTCCTGGAGGTCCAGCGGGGGTCAGGGAGCGATTTCCCGCCGCGAATCGTTTTCGTACGGAAAATGGCGCCGGCAGGAGATCGACTGCAGGAGGTCGTTCAGCGAGGCGCCGGAACCCTCGCTGAACGACCTCCTGCAGTCGATCTCCTGCCGGCGCCATTTTCCGTACGAAAACGATTCGCGGCGGGAAATCGCTCCCTGACCCCCGCTGGACCTCCAGGAACTTTTGGCCAGCTTGTGGGGGGCCTCCTGACCCCCACGAGACTTGCCAAAAGTCCAGCGGGGGTCCGGAAGGACCTCCTGCCATCCAATCTTTTTCGTCTATGGCCGCCGCCATTTTCGGCGCCATTTTGGAAAATGGCGCCGGCTGAAGACGACAAGATTCAGAGCAGGAGCCCGTTCCGGACCGCTGCCGTTCCGGACCGCCGCTGGACCCGCAGGTTATTTAAGTTATTGGGTGGGGGATTTAATTTAAAGGGTCGGGGGTGGGTTTTAGGGGGTTTTAATGTGCCGGTTTTTCGATTTTTCGATTTTTAACGATTTTTCACGATATTTTACCCCCCCAAACGGCAACAATACGATTCCCTCCCCCTCCCAGCCGAAATCGATCGTTAAGACGATCGAGGACACGATTCACATCCCTAATATGCCTTACAGTTGGGAGGGCATGGGATGGTGTTCCAGGGACAGGTTAGATGGTAGAGGGGGGCCAGCCTGGGTTGGAGATCAAGGGGAGGTTCAGAGAGCAGGGTCACGGTGGTCCTGGCTTTCCCAGTGCCCTGATGCCCTTAGGGGATATGGGTGGGCTGGGGTCTTCGGGTGTTGGCCCTCCTATTTTGGCAGGTTCGTCATCGGTAGACAATCAGCCTGGGACATCTGTCCAGGAATTGTCGAAGTGTAGCTGGCAGTGCACCTCATGAGGGTGATCAGCAGCAGCAGGATGGCAATGGAGGACAAAGGGGTACTGACAGCGGTGATAAAATCATGAGGGGCAGTTCGGTTCTGGATGCAGTGCCAGTAACTTCATCACTGATGAGAGATGCTGTAGGTGGAATGGGGTCAGGTTCAGGTAAGGATGAATCTGCGATGCAGCCTTTAGGTAAAAGAGGGAAGTCTAAAAGGTTAGGGATACTAGTGTATCATCCTCTTCATCATCTCATTCGTCTTCATCTTCATCTGATGAGGTAAGTGAGGGAGTGAGGAGGGCAAGGGAGATTGGTCCAGGGCAGGACATGGGGCATCCTGTGCTTGTAGCATTAACCGAACTATGGGAGGGTGCCCGCGCCAACTGAGGCATAAGATTAAAAAACGTAAGTACGTCGATATTTTTAAGTTGTTAGAAGGGAGGAGCGGGGGAAGTAAAAAGGGTAAGAAGGGTAAGAAGAATTCGAAGGATAGTTCAGCTCTTAAAAGGGTTCCTAGAAACAATTAATTGAGTATGTGTTTTCAGTGATTAGCGAGTGTAGTTGGACATTTTGATCTGTTTCAATATTTATTTATTTATTTATTTATTAAAAAACTTTTATATACCGACATTCATTTGCATATCACATTGGTTTACAGATAACAGGGGTAAATAACAGTTTTGAAAGTGGAAGGATAAAGTTACATGGTAACAGGAAAGTGAAGGAACAAGATGGGAAATAGAGGAAGAGAAAAAGGTCCTTAGCCATAGATTAGGTTACATGTTGCTTAGAAGAACTATTTACACTATTTACAATATTTACACTATTTACAATAAGGGGCCTTATTAGCTTATTGTGATAGTATTATAGGTGCCTTTAAAGACTATGAAGTGTGGGCTTGATTGAACTATGATGAGCGGTTCAGGGACAAGATGGAGGAGAACCGCTTTATCTCATGGGGCACCCAGGACATTAAATGGTGGCTGATGCAATATGACTAATAAAGCATTACAGTCGAGCGATAAGCCCAGGGGGTTCAGGGCAGCAGGGTAGTTCCTTTCGTGAGTCAAGGGTGCAACAAGCGGCTGCAAGGGAGCAGGGTCTTAAATTTGGAAAATCAGGATGCTCTCAGGCAAGTTCGGATGTGTGTTGAAGATTCAACAAGTCCTCTTGTTTGTTCCCATACTGTAAATTCTAACATACGTGTTCAGGTTGTGGTGGAGCCCATTCGGCTTCCAAATGTGGTAAAGGAGGGGCGGGGGGCAGCAAATAGGGATATGTTGTTTTGTAGAGCTCTCAAACTGGTCTGTTTGGCTAAAAATAGGTGGTTGGCTGACGATGTATCTTGATAGAGCTGCAGCAGCATTTTTGTGGGTAGGTTTTTCAATTCCTTGTGTAGGTCCAGGGAGTGGGGGAGGTATAAGGAATGCTAGTTCAGCTTCTCATTTTCAAGGGGTTGTTAAGGAGAAGTTGGTAGAGGAATTGACTTTGGGGTGGATTGCAGGTCCATTTGCTGTCCTGCCTTTTAAGGTCATGCAATTGTCCCCATTAGTGGTTGTCCCTAAGGAAGTGCCTGGAAAGTTTAGGCTTATCTTGAATTTGTCGGCTTCTTTGGGTTGATCAGTAAATGACTTTGTTCTGAGGAATAGATGTTCGGTTCAGTATGCTAGTTTTGATGAGGCAGTTGATTTGGTACGAAGGGCGAGGGGGGGGGGGGGTGAGGTGCTCTTATGGCCAAAGCCGATATCGAGTCAGCTTTCAGGTTGTTGCCTATTCATCCGGACTGTTTTCCTTTGTTGGGCTTTACTTTTCAAGGGCAATATTTTGTGGACCATTGTCTCCCGATGGGTTGTATGGTGTTCTATGTGTTTTTTGAAATGTTTAGCTCATTCATCCATTGGGTGACTGTGCAGGTTATGGGGTATGATTCCATGCTTCATTACTTGGATGGATGATTTCTTGTTTGTGAGATGTGAGGATGGGGGCAATTGCAATAAGTTGTTACAGGGTTTCATGGAAGTGGCAAAAGTGTTTGGGGTACCGATAGCTCATAAAAAAATGGAGGGTCCAGTGGTTAAGCTTAGCTTTCTAGGTATAGAACTGGATTCAGTAGATATGGTGTGTCATTTGCCTTGAGAGAAGGTGGCTATATTGAGGGAGCTAGTGTGGTTAGTTCAAGCTTCATAGAAAGTCACACTGCGCCAAATGCAGTCTTTGATAGACTCTCTTAACTTTGCATGCTGAGTCATCCACAGCATTATTGATTAAGGGTAGTAACCGCTGTATCAGCAAGTTATTCCCATACTTATTTGTTTTCCCAGACTGTGCAATTCAATGTCCTTGTTGGTTGCTGTCTGAATCTAACTCCCCTTTTCCTCTTTTTTCCCCTGCCGTTGAAGCAGAGAACAATGATGGAGTTGCATCAATAGGATAAAGGCTTATTGATAAAGTGTAGTAGCCTCCACACCAGCGGTTACTACACTTTATTGGCAGGGTGCTTGGTGTGTGGCGCAGTGGCTGGCGGAATGGTTCGTAGATTGCACCACCAGAAACATCACTTTTTTGGAGCTTTTTTGTATTGTTGTGGCTTTGGCTTTGTGGGGCAAGGGTTTAAGTGACAGGAGGGTGTTGTCTTGGTGTGACAACAAAGGCATCGTGGAAGTGATTAACAGGCAGTCTGCCAGGTGTGAGCTGGTATTTGCTTTGTTGAGGGAGTTCATCCATTTGAATTTAAGAAGGAATATTTCTGCTAGGGCTAAGCATGTTACTGGAGTCGAGAATTTAATTGCTACTGCCCTTTCTCGTTCAAAGTGGTATACATTCAAGCGTTTGGCCCCGCATGCAGATGTGGAAGGAGCTACTGTCCTGAACTATCTCTGTAAGCTCGGCCTGCCGGAGCATGGGAGATGATTCAGGCTTCCATTGCTCCAGTGACATGGGCATCTTATCTAAGAGGCAGAGTTGCTGTTTCAGAATTTCTCGGTTTGAGAGGGTGTGGGATGGTCTGGTGCAGGGTTCAGAAATTATACAATATGTTTTGGCATCCTTGTTGTGGTGAGTAACCCAAGCCAAAGTGTTGCAATGTATGGAACTCTGATTGTGTTGCGGGATTGGAGGGGAGGTGGGGCGAGTCCACGTAGCTGGGGGGCTGCTACATGGGCTGCTACATGGGCTGTGCGATAGCAGATAGGTCACTGCATGAGTGGCTGGGTCTCTATGGCTGGGAGGGCTGTCGGGGGAGGGCAATGGTAGATGTCGGGGGAGGGCAATGGTAGATGTCACTGTGGCCACCTCTGGGGCATGGCAGTAGACTTACAATAGATGACGATGAATGTGAGGGTTTTGCTGGTTAGGGGATATATTATTTATGTTAATTTTTTGGCTCAGGTTTTTGCATTTTAATAAACTGTGGCCTTTGCTTAATCCCATTTTTGTGTGATGTGTATTTTGTTAAAGGGCATGAGGGTGGAATCTATGGGAGTCCCGCTTGCCAACGTTAGGGAAAGGCTGGGGGGGCTTGTCCAATCAGCCGCCTTTAATGTAGTGGTGGGCAGGCATTCTCCTGAGCTTCTGTAGGGGTGGGGTTTTTTAGCTGATTGGGGATGTTGCCTTGGCAACAGATTTCTCAATTGCGTGTTGGTGTCTGATTGGTCAGACATGCCTGGTTTGTATGGGCGGGATATTTGCTTAGTCTCTCTTCGACGGTTACCTCATATTCATGGAGGTGACTGTTGGGTGGGTTTTTGTCCCTCCCTGTTGGATGTATTGTGCGGTTTGGATTTTTTTGTGTGATGTGTATTTTGTTAAAGGGAATGAGGGTGGAATCTATGGGAGTCCTGCTTGCCCACATTAATGCCTTTGAATATGGGCCTCTGTGCTACTATGTTAAGGCTAACAGATATATATCTATCCTAAAGCCTGATCTAAATCCAGATTGAAGTGATCAAAATAATTGATTATAATCTCAATAATCTTCAAGTTGTAAACAAACATCTTTTTCAATTATGTTTTCCTAAAAAAGGAAGATTAGAAATTGGTTGATAGTGGTGAAAAACTCTCAGATGAAAAATTATCTTTTTTTCAACATTGGTCTGACAGCTGCTTGTTTCAAAGCTGCAGAAAAATAGTCCTGCTCAAAAACTGAATTAATGATTATGAATAGCTACGATGATAATTCCCAAACACTAATTTTTATGGAACTAGAAGGAATATTTATTTATTTATTTAGTGATTTTTGTATACCGGCATTCATGTTGATACATATCACGAAGTTTACAACTTAAATCAAATGTTGGTTACTACATTTGCGTTTAAAAGGAATAGGGATGTGAATCGGGTGCCCGATCATTCCCGCTTTTGGGTTCGTCTGGCCGTGGGAAAATCTCATTTTCCCGCGGATCCCCATTTTTTTATTTAGTGAAAAATTGTTTTTTGGGTTAGTGCACGCTAACTCATGTTAGTGCATACTAACAAAAATAGCAAAAAGTAACAAAAAATAAAAAAATAAACGGTTTTTTGTTAGTGCGCAATAACATGAGTGCGTACTAACCCGAAAAACGATTTTTACGAAAATTCAGGGGGAAAACTGATCAGTTCTTTTTTTACCCGACATATTAACGAATTTAGAAATATTGTACGATATTTCAATTCGTTAGAAAAATGATTCACATCCCTAAAAAGGAGGATAACTTTTAAAACGATTCATCTAAAATATAAAATCTGTCTCAACATAAGCTAAAATACAAAAACCTTGGATCCAAGCACATCTTAAAAAAATAAAACTATAGATGAAAGCAGATCTTAAAAATACAAAATGTATCATTAAAAGGTATATCACTAAAAATTATAAATAAAAGAAATCAATCCTTGTTGTTAAAGGCTTGGTTAAAAAGCCAGGTTTTGACTCCTTTTTAAAAAAAAGTCTGATATCCAAAAGCCAAGGTGTTAACTTAATAGATTGAAATACCTCAACCAGTCAAGTTGGCATAACTACTTGCCTAAATTCATCCCAATTAAAGTCTGACTAATTGACAAAATTGTATCCTGGCACATCGCTGCACTAGAATGGCTAGTCCCATCTTCACCTACAGACTCAACTGTACTTATCACTGTACTACATTGTACTGAAGTACCTGTAGATCGAGAAGCTATAGTCTTGCATATCAATAAGATTTTCCCATCAAAACGATACAAAGAGTCATCACATGACAATAACATAGAAGAAGCACAGAAAGTCACTAAACTGGAGCCTGAGAGAGTACCAACAATTTGAAAAGATGTTTTCCCAGATTATGTGCAGGAAGCATCTAATGAGAATAATCATCCTTTTCTGCCTTTTTCATCATGTCCTTGTAAAAAGTTGATTAAACTTTATGAAGATTCCGTACATGTTATGATCTATTTTTTTCCATTTTTGTTCTCTTTCTTGCACCTGGTCCTCATACTACCAGAATAATTTTTTTTAATAGCCTTAAACTGTAAAAATTCTCTCAATCACCAACTGATCATAAACTGTCCTTAGTTCTATGTTATATCGTAAACCAACTGACAAATATGTTGTTTCGTCACATCAATGTTAGGACTGAAAAAGGATTTTTAAAAGATGTACATGGGTTAGGTTCTTATGACTATAACACAACCTTCTCACACATTGCCTGATGAACTGGAAGCATGTAATTGTACTCAAACTTAATCAGATGATGCGACCATGACAATAGATAAAAGGAAATAGTTCCAGTATTCACCTTGCATGCTCTAGTTTTAAAAAGCAGATCCAAAGCACACGCCTTTAAATTTGTTAGTGACATTATCAGCTGGGAAAAGCCCAATCTGGCTGAATGAGTCAGAAATTCAGACAATGACTCAGACTGAAGTGAAGTAATATTTATATTAAAAGTTCAAATAAGGAAAACTTTGTGCCTGTCAAAGCAAAGAATGACACAAAGTCAGTCAAGGTTAAAATGGAAGAATTATTAGGTAATGGTGACGTATAAACTACTGCTAAATGTAGAGCATCATGTCCTGGATGTTACCCTTCTGGAGTTGATTGTACTTTCTAGTTCAAAAGACAATGTCCCATGAAATATTACTCCAAGCACTCTTCCTTGCCACCACAGCTTATAATAAAATAACCATCACGACATACCAGAGAAAAGCTCACTGTGTCTCCTTCTCCTACCCATTTAAATAAAACACAAAACTGCCAGGTTATGTTCCGTGTGACGGGGCATTGCCATTGTCCCTGATTATATCTCTATCTGTTTTGAGGATTTGGCATTTTGGGGTTTCTCTCCCCAGTTTTTCTGTCTCAGCAGGAATATAAATACTCCTTCTAGGTAGGCATGCACAGTCAGAGGGTGTTAGGACAGTGAGAAATGTTTTGAAGAAGCTTTTTGGAGAAGTTGTTGAATTCTTGAGCGTTTTGGACCAGCTGGCTGACTTCTTCCTGCTTATATGTTCAAGTGGGCAAAAGACTACCGAGAGAGAAGTGGCTAGAATTCATGTTTGAGCCCTAGCATTTTTTTTCCAGTCTATATCTCTGGTTTATGGTTTTGAAGGAAGGCTGGAAGCTGGTACAGAATGATAGAGAAAGAACAAGGAACAGAAAATCTGGCCCCGTGGCTGAAGCTACTTGCGGAGTTTGGAATTGAAATTTTTTGTCGCTATTCATGATTTTTGCAGTATTAATCTGGATCCTTTTCTTCAAACTACAGTTGTTTTGTTGAACACCATTATTGCCTCGTCATTGAGTTTTTCTAGTTGGGAAGCCTACTCCTCCAAAAGAACTCGAACAATCTTGAAGGGGGCACATTTGTGTGCCCAATTAGAGAAGAAAAACTGGCTCCACTGTTGAGCCTCATGCTATGAAGGCACTGCGTGCTCAGGAAGGAGGGAGCTGCCAGAACATCGTGACATCACCGTAAGCATGCCATGGCTTAGCCATGCGTCTCTTTCGGTGGCCCAGAGAGAGGAGCTGTTTAATTCCCATCCTGTCATAGTTATGCCTTCTGCACTGCTTTTGCCTGTATCTCTCAGTAAGTCAATATTTCTTCTTCCGAATGCAATTTCTCCTCTAGTAAAGAAATACAGAAAGTGAACAAAATCGATGATAACCACCATGACTGAGAGTTCCAACTGTAGCTAAAAAATTACTTATACATTGTAATTGCCTTTTTGATTAGATAGATAATATACAGTAAATGCACACTTTTGTTTAATCAAAGATTTTTCATCTATGCATACAGTTGCCCATTCCTAAGGATTATCATTATCATCCTGTCAGCCTGGCACAAGGTGGGAAGCTGGTCCCTCAATCTACGACTAAAATCACCATAAGCAAATACAAGAAAGGCTGACGATTGCATTCAGGAAACCCTTTCCACCCTCCCCACAGCACAAACAATAAAACATTGCCAAGGGCTTTGCTTTCCAGTCTTGCAGTGGAAGGAAAACAGAAAACTTCACCAAGTGCTTGGGACGCAGAAGCAGCAACTTCCTGAATTAGGAAGTCAATTCTTACTTCCTCCCCATGCAGTCTTCCCCCATGCACTCTAGGGATGTGGTTTTACCATAAACAGTCACGACAGTGATAATACTGAAATGCAATTATTGTTTATAAGTCTTCTATGCATGAGAAGAAGCAAAATCCTGCAGCTAAGGAAAGGCCATAGCATTTAGGGGAAGGAAAAAATGCAAAGTGACAAGTGAATGTCCTTTTCTGTCACTCTACTGCATTTAGATACAGGAGGAGGCTAAGTATTAACTCAGCTGCTGACAAAGTCAGCCTAACAGACATGGTCTATCATACCAGATCTAAGAATGAGGGGGAGGAACGAGAGCTAGCAGGAAGGCCTCCACTAATTTCCAGAAGGAAAACACCCAAACTGGGAAAACATGCATCTGATTTGAGGATGAGTTTTCTCCCTTTTGACCCAGAAACCGCCATCCAGCAGTCTGTGGTCTGTGTAATAGTGTTTGTAGCTTCAAGTAAAAAAGAAATTGGCATTACAAGCGGCTTACTACACTTGAACAGCAATCAACTCCACTTATCCAGAGAGAAATGATGGCACGGTTGACAGAACAAGCTTCCCCGCCTTATGCCACTTCTTTACATCATTCACATTATAGAGGAAGCATATGTTGTTTTGGCAGTCTTTGGCTTGTACTGGGGATGATAATAAGCAGAGATACTGGAAAGACAAATGACTCCTCTTTAAAATCTATTTATTGAAAAGAAAAAGCCTCTAAACAATGTGGGCCTGATTTTTAAAAGCATTTCTGCACATAAAATGTGGTTTTACTTTTATATACATAAATGGGCTTTTTGAAAATTGCCCTAGGAGTTGTGCATGTAAAACTGTGCACGGAAGTGACTTTGCACACACTGGAAAGAGGCGTTTCCGTGGTTAGGGTTGGGAGCATAAACGTATGCATGCGGATTTACACCTGCTCATGGGCCTGCTGAATTTCAAAGCAGATTTACCCGTACAAGGCTGCTTTGAAAATCTGGGATGACGTCGGACTTCAGCCCTACATGGGCCATGCTAAAATTGCTCTCTTTAAATTGCAAACTAGATTTTTTTTAATGGTAAAAACCTTATAAAATAGATCAAATAAAACTTAAAGCTGTAGAATGAAGATTTCTCAAAATGTCCAGAGGTACTTTAAAATTGGGCAGGATTTTGTCCACATTCCGAGATTGTTTTGTTTGACCCAATAACACTAAAAATATGTCTGAAATGTTTTTTCCCTTTGCTAGTCTTATTCATGTTTCTACTTGATTTTATTAAAAATATTTCACTTTTCTTTCTTTTTAGAATAAAGTAAATTAAAATGCATAACGTTTTGAAAACTATCTAGGCTTGAAATTGGTGTTTGGTGGTGTTTGCTTTAATTGCACTTCAGATGGATGAAAGTGCCATTAGTATGGGTAAATGATGCCAACTAACATTACCGTCCCTGCCTTAGAATATTAATAGTGAAAATGACTAAGTAGAGGAAGCTTTGAAAGCTTCTAATGCTTGTTTAGTCACAAACAGTAAACAACTACAAAACTTGGAGTTTTATTTTATTGGTTTTAACTGCTTAACTCTGCTGCCAAGATTGTTTTATTGTTCTTTTTCATAGCACTTACAGAAACCAGTTAGATCACTATTCCTGTTCTGCTCATCAGCTTCTTAACATATACATGCCATACTCTCCCCTTATGCCCTGTCCAACTCTTTTTTCCTTCTTCTATCAAAATAATGCACCAGATCTACCTTTTTTTAAATTAAAAGTACAAGACAAAATTTAATCATACTTTTGCAAGATATAAAACATTTTGAACTTTTAAAAGATTCATCACCAGTATGGGAAGAGATATCAAAATAGTATTTACCATTACCAGAGTCATTGTTGCATATTTTTCTGCTCTTTAGTCAGTTAGCCCAAATGTCTCATCTCCCTTAACTGTTTTGAACAGTAGTCATTCTCATCTGGCTGCTCCATGTGCATTGCTATGGCACTTCTAATACATTTAACATTAAATATTGTTTGAGAGGATAATTTTAACAGCATGAGTACTTTTACCCATGCTGCAAGAAGGCAGGCAACACACAGGGATTTCATTGTATAATCCCGGCCTATGCTTTGGCACTGACTGCACTTACATAGTTCATGGCTACGGAAGGACCCATGGTACTAACCGGTGCCTGAATTTTCAAAGGGTATCTCCACTCCAGTTTCAAAAATTGCCCTTTGTCATTTACATAACACAATCTCACACACCTGTTGTTTCATGCAAGTTTGCTTATTCTCTATGATTTACCATTGACTTTCTGGGAATTTCTTAACCAACAGAATCTAGATATTCTTCTTTTAGCATAGTGTATTCATAAATTCCCAAGTCCCCAGAGTAAAAAGGGTCTTGGCAACAGAATTCCCTACAAAATACTCTACCTGCTTATTCCTTCTGCCCTCAGTATATAGCATGACCTGACTGTAAAGAGGTTATTCAAATATTTTTTTTAAATAAAAGCCAATCCTGATAAGCTGAATTTTGAAAAAAAACAAAAAACCCCACTCCCTAAATACACATCAATGTCTAATCAATGTCTCCTTCATCTGGATAAAACAGACAATAGATAAAAATGGATTTATAGAGTTGTCTATTTTAAAATGCTTGCACTGTAATTTCTTGATTTTGTCAAGTACAAATGATAAGTGGCTTTCATAACCCAGCTTTTGCTGTGCAATTGAAAATTTTGAAGATTAATTATCTCACTCTGCGCTACTAATATAACTCAGCAATCGACAGTTGTATCAATGCTCTGAAAGATAAGAATTACAGAAGATCCACATGGAATAAAATCTAACACGGTGTCTATGGGCAAGAGGAGGGGAATACAATTCATCTTTGATAGCATCACTATGACTCTGAACCTACTGAAACAATCTTTATAAATCTGGTTTAGCATAAAGGGGCAGATTTTATAACCTGTGCACGTGGCCTACATTTGTGCACGCCACCCGGCGCGCACAAATGTAGGCCCGATTTTATAACATGCGCATGCTGCTGCGTGCATGTTATAAAATCCAGGGTTGGCGCACACAAGGGGGTGCACACTTGTGCACCTTGCATGCCCTGAGCCCTAGGGAAGCCCTGATGGCTTTCCCCATTCCCTCCAAGGCCGCTCCAAAATCGGAGCGGCCTCGGAGGGAACTTTCCTTCTGCTCCCCGCCCCACCTTCCCCTCCCTTCCCCTATCTAACCCACCCCCCAACCCTACCTAAATCCCCCCCACCTTTATTTCAGGAGTTACGCCTGCCTTAACTTGTGTGCTCCGGCCAGCTGCCGGCACGCCATCCCCCGGCACGTCCGCTGTGCCAGAGGACTCGGGACCGCCCCGCCCCCTTCCTGCCCCTTTTTCAAAACCCCGGGACATACGCGCGTCCCGGGGCTTGCGCGCGTCGCCGAGCCTATGCAAAATAGGCTCGGTGCGCGCAGGAGCAGGTTTTCGAGGTTACGCGTAACCCTTTGAAAATCTGCCCCAAAATGTATTAGAGAAGTGTGATGTGCTTTACATTGGGAGATTTAACACCAGGAAATATTTCTTTAATGAATAACACTGTTGCGAGCGACGTAAGCACGAGTCCCTCTTACTGTGGTGCAACTGACGCAACCTCGAGGGCAAAGCACTAAGGTCTACAGGTGAGCGAGTCTTTGCACGGGCCAGACTAAGGGAAAGTCCAGAAGTCAGTAACTACAGACAGAGCTGAAGGGCAGCTGAAGGCTGAGGCTGAAGACTTGGACAAAGGCTGAAGCTGAAGACAAGGCTGAGGCTCAAGCTGAAGACAGACTTGGACAACCTCTGATGAGGTGACGAGGGAGCGTTGGCAGGTTCCTTTTATAGGGCAAAGAGTCCTGAGATCATCCAAGGGGGCCGCAAGCTTTTACCGCCATGGGCCCTTTAAAAGAACGAGCTTCAGGCACACGTGTGCCTAGGGGAAAGCCCTGTGGCAACGATCCTGGCAGTATCCCGCTGCACTGTGTCGCCCGTCGCAGTGAGGCCCGCCGGTCCTGGGCTAAGTGCAGCCGCTCTCAGGATGACCCTGCGAGCAGTAAATGGAACAAACACATTCTGAAATGTAAGAGAAGATCATCCAGAAAAGCCTAATTCACTGGATTTTCATCAACCCATGGCATATTTTCTGTGCATTATCACTTAAATTTAAAAAGTTCATTATTCTAGAACTATAGACTTTTGATCTGGAGGTTATTATTCACAATAGTGATTCATTCCTTTCAAGCAAGTTAAATTTATGATGCAGTAACATTACAGCAAGTTTTGCCCTTTATTCCCTGATTTTAGCAAATTAGATTTTCATGTAAAGGATCATGACACCACCTTCTCACACAGCTTGATTAGGAAAACGTATCCTAATGTGCTCTGTAATTGGCATGAAATGTTTGATTATTATATGCCTTCACAAATGTAAAATTTTGGTTATATAAAAAAATGGCCGCTTTAGTCCATCTCTGATGATGAGATTCAAAATTTTGTTTGCTCTGGGGTAGATTTTATAAGATTTTATAAAAGTACGCCCGCGCGTACTTTTGTTCGCACACCAGGCACAAACAAAAGTACGCCGGATTTTAATAGATACGCGCATGGCCGCGCATATCTTTTAAAATCTGGGGTCGGCGCGCGCAAGGCTGCGCAAAATCGGCAGCCTGCATGCTCTGAGCCGCACAGCCTGCCTCCATTCCCTCCCACCCCCTCGCACCTTCCCCTCTCTTCCCCTCACTTCCCCTAACTAACCCGCCCCTGGCCCTAACTAATTCCTCCCCCTACCTTTATCGCGAAAGTGACGCCTGCCCGAGGCAGGCATAACTTGCGCGTGCCAGGCTGGCTGCCGGCGTGCCATGGTCCATTCCGGGGGCTGGTCTGGAGGCCGCGGCCACGTCCCCGGAACGCCCCCGATGATGCGCCGGCCTCGACACGCCCCCGACACGCCCCTGATGATGCGCCGGCCGTGACACGCCCCCCAACACGTCCCCGACACGCCCCCCAGGAAAGCCCCGGAACTTACGTGCATCCCAGGGCTTTGCGCGCGCCGGCAGCTATGCGACATAGGCTCAGCGCGCGCAGGGGGAGCTTGGGGCAGGTTTTCGGGGGGTACACACGTATCTTACACGCATACCCCTTTGAAAATCTGCCCCTCTATGTTTAATCATGTGGACTTTAACTTTCAATGGGGCACATGGGCACATATGTGTGCACATTCGTCAGTCCGCACTCAGGGATGTGGTCATTTTATAACATATATACATATATGAATGCATGCTTTAAAATAGCCTGAATGTGCGCACATTTGTGCACAATTTTATGTGGATGCACGCCTGGTCATACAAATGCTGCTTCTTCCATGTAAGTGGGGGAATTTTAAAAGCTACGCGTGCCAACGTCATTGGCCATTTTCCAAGTTCATTTCCAGTTCTCCCAATTAAGGGATAGGACCTCCAAACCACCTAGTATTATAGCCTCCCTCCCTCCCTGTTAAACCCGACATTTCAAACCCTGCTGATCTGCGTATCTATCTATCTATCTATCTATCTATCTATATATATACACATATTTTTACTACTTACACGTCATCCAAATCAGAAGTAAAGTTATGCGACAGGGGACCCTGGAATGTGCCAGTGCACATAAGTATTTACATGCAAAGTTCATGGTTAAATAAATCCCAGAATGCCCACATTCCACCCTATTTTAAACCTGTTCATTTGTGCATGCAGTGGCAAGTTCGCATGTATCCTGCTGGGTTTTAAAATCCATGTGCCAGCCTGGCATATTCGAGCATCTCCTAATTTCAGCGCACGCCGGGCTTTTACAATTCACCTTTATGTAATCTACAGGATGATGTTGTTAATAGTTTTCTGGAGCCAGCATATATGTTTGTTGCATTCATGTTCATCCGTCTACAAGGGTCGCTTAGAGGACACAGGTTCTAGGAGGCTTAGATGTGTATGCATTTAAACTGATATGATGGTCCAAAAACAGGTACCCTCCAGAGGTGCCATGTTTTCCATTTGAAGCAATTTTATGATAGGGATAGTAATGCTAAGACAAATAGCTTGGTTTTCAAATGGATTCAAAAGAAAATACTGACTTACCTAACATCACACTGATCTAGTAGATGGAATTCATCTCACATTCCAGAGCTACTCCTGAGGCTTACCAGTCCAATGTTCTAAATGATAGAGTAGGCCCTCCCTCCCTTTCCTTCATTTTTATTATGTGTACCTACGCCACATGAACATAAAGGATTTATTTTGTTTTGTAGTTATTCTGAACTAAAAGGCTTGAAAAATGTTCCCAAACAAAAAAATCACAGTCCATGGTGCACACTAGGGAACAAAACAGAGTGAATGTTGACCAGGGTCACACACATTTATTTCTGATTACGATTCTAAATAGCATAGGTCAATTTATGAGCACCCAAGGGCAGACAAGTGAATTTCAGCTCAATAATGGTTTTGAAGATAACTCCATTTGAACCTTTATATTTTCAGCTCGGCCACAAAATGCAGAATTTCCATGTGAGCAGCAACCTCTTACACTACCTTATTATAGTTACAGCTGAAGAAAGATCTAGAGGTGAAAGCTGAAAATAATTTCAGTGTATTCAATTTGTACATGAAGAACATTCAGGCATGATATTCACAAGGAGGACACACATTTCCTCTTCATCTATGGGCAATCAAAAATGGGATCTGAAACTGCATAGCAAACAAAACGTACAGTTGAAAGCCACATAATGACAATTCCATGTCTGGTTCAAAGCTTGATTGGAGCTTTTGTCTAAAACACTGCCACTAATGTTTAAGGTCCTCAGTTAGCTCATGCTCTTCTGTGGTCATATTATTGGCAAACATCTTTATAAGAGAATATTTGTCAAAATAATTCCAACAGGCCATGAACTATCAAGATACAGAATTCAGAAATGACTTGAGGATGAAGGGACTGATCACAAACCTTTTTATTCAAACATGCAGGATAAACAGAGTTTTATTCTAATGAATGACAACGAATGTCGTTCTTCTGAAACATCAGCAGTTCTCGGGGGGGGGGGAGGGGGGGTATAATCTGCCTTTGTTTTTCTGTAGGAAATATTTGATTTTAGGAAATAAAGGGTTCCACCTTGTGAAACTCATAAGTGTGCAAAACGTAATGCAGATAAGCCAGTTGATAGACATGTAGATCCCACCCCAGCCAGCGGAAATATGGCAGCAGACTGAATAGTCTGAAATCCGCAGCCATTTACCCAGTTCAGGAATTTTGCATAATTGAGATTGCAGAGAGAAAAGCAAGATAAAGAGGCTAAAGATATTGTGAGAGCAAGTCAATGGCCAAGACTATTGGATGCTGCTGGAGTTCAGAAATAGCTTCTGTACTCCTGCTTTCAAGGTCAATAAAAATGTATGTGGCAATTAAAGCAAACAGTATTCTAATTAGCTAATTAAGGGCTCAATTCCCTCTGATTCAGCTGAGAAAATTAATCACATTTTAAGATTAGAAATGTGTCTCAGAGACTCTGTATATTTCAGAAAAGTTGAATAAATCGCATTTTCATAGCTTTTAAAACTGATCTTCATACTGTACAATACATTATCTATTCAATATTTGTGACATGTCTCAAACATGACATAGGAACTCATTGCATGTAATTCAAAATAACAGATTCTACATTATCCATTTTAATTATTTTAAAAGCACGAATGCTTCCTAATACCATAAGAATCAAGGGAGAATATAGAAAATTAAAAATAATTCATTATTTATGGAGATAAATAGTTTAAAATATTTATGCAACAATTACAGATGGCAAGCTATACAAGTTGTGAAATATTTATGAATATGTTAAAGTAAAATAAATTGTTGTTCCCTTTGTATTGCATTTACTTGGTAAGTAACATTGTATAACAATTCCCTTTACAAGCAATATATCACTGTATTCCACAACTATAAAGCTTCATCCTCTGCTATACCTCTCCTAGAATATCAAGCCTTGCCATCCACAGACATATAGATTGTTGGGCCATCTATTCAAGGGCTTGGGGAATGAAAAGAATGGGGAAAGACTGACATCTGCATAAGAGACTATAGCCATCATTAAATTTACATTGGCAATTCTTATTTATCCTGAACAATATCAGAGGAATATAGATAGAAATGGAATCCAAAAAGGAGTTTACCTATGTAGAGGCAATGGACAGATTGATGTCCATCATGTCTCTTCTCATCCTCTTGAAGGAGGTAACTAGGATTTGTCACTACTTTTACCTGCACAGATAAGTTGGAAGGGAATATTCATTTACCACTGCCCCTTGACTGTCAGTCAAGCAAGCTCTAATGCATTCCATCACCTTGGGATCCACTCCCAGGTTGTTCATTGTATTCATCGGCCTCCTATTTATTTATTTATGAATATTTTATATTCTGCCTTTTCTAAGTTAGACTCAAATTGGATTACAATCAGATTTAAAGTTACATTTTTAGTACAATTTTGCAACAATTATCAATCTACGAAAGGGACACGAAGGAGGCATGCAAGGATATGAGAGATTAGATTGATCATTGAGGATAGTAAAAGGAATGAGATGGATTGATTTAATTATCTAGTCACTAAATAAACAAATATCAGTCAGATTAATTTGACGTGACTTTCCTCTGTTAAAACCTTGTTGCCTCAAATCCTGCAACCCATTGGCTTGTAGATAACTCACTTTCCTTTCCTTCAACAGAGTCTCCATGAATTTTCCCACCAATGAGGTAGGGCTAACTGGCCTGTAGTTTCCAATGTTCTCTCTGCTGCCACTTTTGTGAAGCGGAACCACAGCCACTCTTCTCCAGTCTTGTGGCAACACTTCAGTTCCCAAGGATGTACTGAAGAGATCTTTCAGTGGACCCCCCAGCATGTCTCTAAGCTGCCCTCCTGTGTTGGAATTGTATGTGTAATCCCATCTCACACTACGACACATAAAATGATGATCGGTGCTGACCTTAAGTGAAAGAGGTCAGAATCCCAAATTTATTTAGTGGGTAAAACATTAAGGGTCATGCAGATGGTGAAGTGGACACAGAGAGAAGCAGCAGGGATAGTTCACATTCTCTGGAATGGTCAGAGAGAACACACGTCACTTCTCCTTGAACACACTGGCCCCAAATGTTATTCCCTTTATAGTGCTGGTACAATAAAGCAATTAAACAGAGCCATATTACACTCAGATAATCCAAAATTCTCAACTTTGTTTTTGGTTTAACAGTCAGTCACTAAGTACAGAACTAGAGTTGGGTAGGCATATAAATACTGAATACTAGACATGTGCATTCGTTGTGGTTCGGGGGGACCTGAACCACGAAACAGATTTTCCCCAAGCTTCGGGGAAAATGTGTTTTTCGGGTTAGTGCGGGGGGAGGGGCACATTTATTTAAAAAAAACCCCACCCCAACCCTTCAATTTTTATTTTCTTACACCCCTCCCCACCATCCCAATCCCTCCCCAAGACTTACTAAAAATCCCTGGTGGTCCAGTGGGGTCCCACGAGCAATCTCTCCCTCCATGCCGTTGGGCTGTCGGGCCTGCTATGACTCAAAATGGCACCGATAGCCTTGCCCTTACGATATCACAGGGGCTACCGGTGCCATTGGTCAGCCCCTGTCACATGGTAGCCTTGCCCTTACGATATCACAGGGGCTACTGGTGCCATTGATCAGCCCCTGTCACATGCTCCTACCATGCCAATGGCACGAGTGCCGGAGATCACTCCGGACTCCCGCTGGACCACCAGGGACTTTTGGCAAGTCTTGGGTGGGGGGAACTCATGACCTTCCCAAGACTTGCCAAAAGTCCCTGGTGGTCCAGCGGGGGTCTAGAGCGATCTCTGGCACTCGTGCCATTGGCATGGTAGGAGCATGTGACAGGGGCTGACCAATGGCACCAGTAGCCCCTGTGACATCGTACGGGAAGGCTAGCGGCGTCATTTTGAGTCATAGCAGGCCGACAGCAGGATGGCATGGAGGGAGAGATTGCTCGCGGGACCCCGCTGGACCACCAGGGACTTTTAGTAAGTCTTGGGGAGGGATCGGGATGGTGGGGGGGGGGGGGGGTTTATAAGAAAGTAAATGTGAAGGGTTGGTGTGGTGTTTTTTCTGATTCGTTGTTTTTTTTTTAAATTTGTTTTTCCGGTTTCGGGTTCGGGTTCCAGTTTCGTTTTTGGCGAAGCGCCCGAACCGAAACCCGACCCAAACTAGAAAAACAAAGCTCATCTCTACTGAATCAGAATTCATGGGATACAACAGTCAGAGTAAAATCTCCCACCTTCACAGATAAGCTTGCCAATCATTCAGTCTTCACTTGAATAGCAATTAGATATCACAACTCTGCATGCCAATACTGAGCTGGAATGTATGGCTTACATCCTTTTCCGATATGGTACTTAACTTCTTCCACCATTCAGTATACCTCCCACCTCATTTCAACCCACCATAAATATTCAGAATAAACACATTACTCCCAGATTCCTCATCCATTTAAACACTAACTTCAATGTTGAACATTAAAATTATACTCTGAAGTTCCAAAACAAATGACTAATAACTGTACCTAGGATCAGGAGCATACACCTGTCACAGAAAAGAGATCGTGTGTTCTCCATAGCAGGCCCTAAACTGTGGAACTCACTACCAGAGGCAATATGACTGATGCCAGAAGGAAAGACATTCAAATGTGAACTAAAAACTTGGCTTTTTAAAAACACTTATAATCTAACAAATACGCTTAGTACACTGTGTCAACAAGAACGTATAGCTTAACTTAAACTCTATCTGAATGCAGAGTTAAGAATAACATGAACAAAACACAATAACAAATAATGAGAGAATAACTTAGCTCATCACAACTCCCTAACAACGATGTAAATTACTAAGCAGATTCCCTTTCCTACTAACCTATTGTTCCCTTCCTCAGTTGAGATGTATAAGAACATCACCCTTGATTCATATGACCCTATTGAGTTCTTCCAATGTATCTGCCATACTAAAATATGTAGTCTACCTAAGAATATGTAATACCATAATGTATCTTACTAAAGTGTGTTAGACCAATATGTGTTACACCATAATGTAATGATCTAAAGGACACATGTTACTTCTGTAAACCATTGTGATCTTCACTTGGAATGGCGGTATAAAAAATAACTACATAAAATAAATAAATTACATCTCTTGCTCCTGAATCCTCTCACTCCATTATCCATACTATTACTTTTACTTCATTGGACTTCTCAAATTTCTCATCTGTCCTCCTCTCTCCATCCTTTCAGCAGTATGTAGGGGGTCCCTGGTCACCTCCAATCTCTAGAACTCACTGGGCCTCTTTTTCTTGGATCAAACCCTTCTCCTTCTTCCACAAGTTAAGGAAACGCCTCAACCTTCTATTGTTCCTTTCCCATTTCCTTGGAAGGAAGAAATCTTTCCTTCATACCATGGTTTTGGGCTTTGAGGGAAAAAGCCCCTGCAGGGACCTCTCCAGACTGGAGGGGTTCCCAGGTCCCATCAGCATATGGGCTAGTTACTCGAGGCTCCTCTTTTTATCAGCTCCATCCTAGAAAGGGCAAATTGCCACCAAATAACCACTTATAGTCCATAGGCATTGCATAACATTGCGTAGATAAGTACTGATTATCTCAATCTTGAATTAATTTGTGTGACTATATATGGGTTAAGTGGACCATAAGTAATAGTATTATCAAGTTATTGGAATTTAAATGCCAAAATTCTTTCAAGAAAGGAAACATTTGTGACAATAAAGCTTACTGATAACATGGCAATTACTTTTTAAAAGACTATGAAGCTCAAAAGTTTTGGGAGTCAAAAAATCTGAAAGGGTTTTTGACCACTGATGGCAGTGAAGATGACTGCACCCTTAAGCATCTAGAATGAAATAAAAGATCTCGATGCAAGGGCTGTCTGAGGTTTTCCCTTTCCATAAAATCAATGGTCTCTTACATATTGATGGTTTGGCAAACTGCGTAACTTCTACTGACTGAAAAATTTAGTGTTGAAAAAATAAAAATAAAACATAAAAAATAATAATGAAAAATTCTAAATTGGGAGAAATATACTATAGTTACCAATGTGTTGGATATTATTGTTGCACTAGGAGAGTGTGCTAGTTAATGTGGTGATTTATTAGATAAAACTTTAAACAAGGTGTGATTCTGTTCGTGGGTCAGGCCCGTGAGTGGCTCACTCACCTCCCGACTCCCGGATACTGTCGAATTTCGATGCTGGCGGACGCCCCGTTTCAGTTTCCTGGTGCAGACTTGTGCCGCTGTCGCCACAGACCCACGCTACTACTCCGTGGCCAAGAAGAAGGACTCCTATTGACGGCATCTAGAACTGACCCCCAGGTTCCAGCGTCCCTTGCTGGCCCTATCCAAGGAACCGGTACAGTCCACACCACCCAAGGAACCCATGCAGTTTGGGAGAGCCAAATTGTCTCCTGAAGAGAAGCAAAGGAGATTCAATCTTAACCTGTGTCTCCTATTGTGGGCACTCTGAGCATGATGCAGTGAAACTACTGAGCCTAGGGTTAGTTGGAAAGGCTACCCTAGGCCAAGTTCCTCCTTCTCCACAATGGCTGGTTCCTGTCACTCTCTTTACTAACAGTACACAGGTCTACACTGAAGCCTTCCTGGACTCGAGGGCTGAGGGAAATTTCATTGAGGAGGCCTTGGTGAAACAGTACAACCTGCCGATAATCACCTTAGAAACCTCAGTTACAATCTCCTCTATGTATGGAGAACCACATCCTGGTTACCTAGCTATGATCACCACTCCACTTACCATGCAAATTGGGGCACTGCATCAGTAATGCAATGCCCTCATTATGGATATTCTGAATACTAATCAGATGTGCTTCCAGGACAAGGTTGGGAACCATCAGGCTAGGGTTACAATTTGGTCTTGTTAGCATTACATATTTTCCAGTAAAAATTGAATCACCAGACAAAATAAATAAATAGATGTAACATTTGATTGTGTAGAACTTGGAGCTTATGTACACTTTCTACAGTAGCATATAGTATACTTAATATTTTATATTGCAATATGTATTGCTTTGCATTGCTTTTGTTAAAGAAGTCAAGGAATTTGTTTTAAAGCTTTAAAAAAATTCTCAATATACTGCATTTATCTTGATAATAGAATATATACAATAGGATGTGTTGTTTCTCTCATGAGTCATAAACAACAAACTATTCTATTGTTGGTTTGAAGAATTTCCTGTGCTTGAAATCCTGGTAACAAAACTGGACTGATAGCTGTTGACAGTATGCTGGAACAATTTGGCTTAAGGTATTAAGTAGGTCATTAGTGTCAACAGCTGAAGAGCTAATAAATGCCCTGCAATAAAACTATATATTCTGCTATGTTCTCAACATAATACTGGGCTGCTGCAGTATATGAGAATAACTAACTACTGCTGCTAAACCAAAAACAGTAAAGTTTTGAACGTAAAGTTGATAATGTCTGTTAGCTAATACAGCTCAGGAAAATGTGATAGAAAATGGAACGTAATAGTTATATAGAGAAAGAAATATATTCTATTGGTTTATCTTTTTTGTAATTGTTGTAGTTTATATAACTTATACAAGGGGATTCTAATTCAATATTTTAGTAATGATAAATTATAAGCTAAAAAATCATATTTTTAAAATATTTCTAGCAATCTGATTGGCAAAATTATTCAGAGTAGTTAAATCACAAGTGATAAATTGCAAGAGGACCTTGTGAGACTGGAAGATTGGGCATCCAAATGGCAGATGAAATTTAATGTGGACAAGTGCAAGGTGATACATATAGGGAAAAATAACCCATGCTGTAGTTATACAATGTTAGGATTCATGTTAGGAATTACCATCAAGGGAAAATATCTAGGAGTCATAGTGGACAATACTTTGAAATTGTCAGCTCAGTGTGCTGCGGCAGGTAAAAAATCAAACAATGTTAAGAAGGGAATGGTGAATAAACAGAATGGCATAATGCCTCTATATCGCTCTATGGTGAGTCCATCTGGGTTCAATTCTGGTTGCCACATCTCAAAAAATTTAGAGAGAAGGTACAGAGATGGGCGGACCAAAATGATAAAGACGATGGAATGGTTCCCCTATGAAGAAAGATTAAAGAGGTTAGTGCTGTTCAGCTTGCAGAAGAGATGGCTGAGGACGGATATGACGGAGGTCTATAAAATCATGATAGAACTAGAACAGTTTAATGTAAACAGGTTGTTCATTCTTTCAGATAATACAAGGACTAGGGGGCACTCCTTGGCAAGTAGCACATTCAAAACAAATCAGAGAAAATTGTTTTTCATACAATGTATAATTAAGCTCTGGAATTCATTGCCAGAGGATGTGGTTAAGGCAGTTAGATTATCTGGGTTTAAAAAAGGTTTGGACACGTTCCCGGAGAAGTCCATAAACTGTTATTAGTCAAGTTGACTTAGTAAATAGCCATTGCTTATTTCTGGCTTTACATAAGAACATAAGAACATGTCATACTGGGTCAGACCAAGGGTCCATCAAGCCCAGCACCCTGGGGTACATTTTAAAAAAAAGCGTGAGCACATACTTTTGTTCGCGCACTAGGCGCAAACAAAAGTACGCCAGATTTCAATAGATACGTGCGTAGCTGTGCATATCTTTTAAAATCTGGGGTCGGCGAAGGCAAGGGGGTGCACATTTGTGAACCTTGTGCGCGCCAAGCCCTGCGTGTGCTGCCCGTTCCCTCCGAGGCCGCTTCGAAATTGGAGCGGCCTCGGAAACCCATCCCCCAGCCCTATCTAAACCCCCCCTACCTGTATCGCAAAAGTTACGCCTGCCTGAAGCAGGCGTAAATTGCGCGCGCCGGTGGCCTGCTGGTGCGCCATCACCCGACCCGGGGGCTGGTCCGGAGGCCTCGTCCACGCCCCCCCGGGATGCCCCTGGGCCTGCACCACACCCCCCGGAACGCCCTGAACGTCACGCCGCCCCCCCCGGCCCGCCACCCCTAGCAAAACCCCGGGACTTACGCGCGTCCCGGGGCTTGCGCGCACCGCCGAGCCTATGCAAAATAGGCTCGGCGCGCACAGGGTTTTTTTTTAAGGGTTACGCGTGTAACTTATGCACGTAACCCTTTTAAAATCAGCCCCCCTGTTTCTAACAGTGGCCAATCCAAGCCATAAGATCCTGGAAAATACCTAAAAACTAAGTCTATCTCATGCTACTGTTGCTAGTAATTGCAGTGGCAATTTTCTACATCAACTTAATTAATAGCAGGTAAAGGACGTCTTCTCCAAGAACGTATCCAATCCTTTTTTAAACACAGCTACACTAACTGCACTAACCACATCCCCTGGCAACAAATTCCAGAGTTTAACTGTGCGTTGAGTGAAAAAGAATTTTCTCTGATTAATTTTAAATGTGGTACATACTAACTTCATGGAGTGCCCCCTAGTCCTTCTATTATCTGAAAGAGTAAATAACTGATTCACATTTACCTGTTCTAGACCTCTCATGATTTTAAACACCTCTATCATACCCCCTCAGCCGTCTCTTCTCCAAGCTGAACAGTCCTAACCTCTTTAGTTTTTCCTCATAGGGGAGCTGTTCCATCCCCTTTATCATTTTGGTTGCCCTTCTCTGTACCTTCTCTATCGCAACTATATCTTTTTTGAGATGCGGCGATCAGAACTTACACAGTATTCAAGGTGCGGACTCACCATGAGCGATACAAAGGCATTATGACATTTTCCATTTTATTCACCATTCCCTTTCTAATAATTCCCAACATTCTGTTTGCTTTTTTGACTGCAGCAGCACACTGAACCGATGATTTCAATGTGTTATCCACTATGATGCCTAGCTTGATAGGGTGAGAGTACATTGTACAAATCTCATGTTTGTGTCCCTATCCTCACTTCAAATCATTTCAAAGATTCACTGATGTGTACTGTGCTGTTTGTACCTCTGACTGTGCATGAAAAACTGCCCCCAAACCCTAGAGCACCACCAAAACCTCACCTCGAGTTACAAGTTGAACCTCCTACAGTGGTATAAATAGTTGACCAATATGTGTACTACTATAGAGGCTCTCTCTCTTCCTCTCCCAGACCCTTTGTTTTTGTAACCCCTGGGTTAGCAAACCCTACTAATGTCCCCAAAGCCTCACAAAAATAAAATATGGATCCTACTTGCATCATTTCTCCAGGATAGCTATTACTTCTGAGGTCCAGGACTCACTATGGAGGGAAGCAGAGCTTTAAGGATATTTATTTTATTAACCAAAATACACAGCCCTTTTCCAATCCTTGTAAACAGCACTGATAATCTCCACAGTCTATAACAGCAATAATCACACTAAGAAGCAATGTGGTTTCCAACCCCTTTACTGATAGTTAAGCTGACTGAATAGAGCACTTAGATGTTAAATAAAATTGATGAATAATGAAGAAAAAGATGAACACATTTGTGACCTCAATCTTCTAGTAAAGCCAATTGCTTAGCAATTTATCAATTGCTCAGACTGAAGAAGGTATAATCCTTCTTCCAACTTCCCAATATATCTGAAAGCTTCTCTCCACTGTGGAATGATTAGGATTTAGACCAATTACTTATCAGAATACAAGGTCCTAATTCTCAAACTTCTCCTGCAGTCTTCTCAAATATCTTAGATTTCCTTCTTGAAACACCAAGTTGGTACTTTCCTCCCAAATAAAAAAACTTGGGTCAGCAACAAGAAAAACTCTTGATCAATAACTTCCACCCCTTTCCTCTGGTAATAGATGGTAAGCCATTCCTCACAGATACAATCTCTACCCCTTAGGCTCTTCCTAAGTAAAAGACACCCCTTCTTCTCAATAATTTGGACATTGGGTCTCTAGCAAGATTCCCTCTAAGCTGAGCACGTGAGCAATCACTCATACATTTCAGAGTATCGCTCATAGCTTTTACATGGTCGTTCACATACTTATTTTCTTTGTGCTATATACAAAAATGTAATACTAATACTGGTGCTCAAAAATTGTTGGTTTAAATAAATTGTTGCTCACACAAAAAGAAATCTGCACACACCTAGACACTCCTTGCAGGAACATTGTGGTACCATGGGCATTCGGTCCCAAAAGATTATTAGACTTTCAGAGTTGCGTGAGAGAATTCTAATCGTAGCAGGTCCATTATTATGGGACCAGATTCCAATAACATTAAGAAAGCAGGCATGTGGATCTATATTCAAGAAACAATTGAAGGCTCACTTGTTCAGACAAGCTTTTTACTAAGAGAAAAAGGACGCCTACATGATGTTACAACAATATGAGATTATTTTCTTGCCAGAATGATTATATGAATATTGCAGCCATGATCAGAATATGACACCAAGCTATGAATTCATTTTAATTATTGTTTGATCAATTGTAATTATCTTTTAGTTTATGTTTTTACGATTGTCTTGATGTAAGCTTGCTAGGACACCGGATAGCATGGCATATAAATTAAAAAAAATAAAAATAGACTCTGACTGAAAAGGGAAAAGACAAGTAAGAGATTCATAGAGTGGAAAAACTTCCTTTTCTCCCAAAATGAGAAGATAGTCACTGGGAAAAAAGAAATTCAAAGATGAACTCCTGTGTATCAGGTCACTGACTGATCTATCCACTGGAGGCGAGATAGAGAGCAACAGGTTTTACCTACCTCTTTGTCAACATTTACATAGGAATTCCCCAAATCTTCTGTGAAGGGGTACCAAGGCTCTCACAGAAAAGATTCCTAAAAGTGAATCAAAAAGCACAACACAACAAAAATGGGTCAGAATAATTAACAGAAGGCAGGAACATCCTGCCTTCTGAAATATCAACCCAAAAATCCATATCCTAAGATGGTGGCAAGGGATCATAAAGGCTCAAGTACCCACAATCTCTCTCTCCCACATGGGAGCTTTGAACCTCCCCATTCCTTTTGGTAAGGAACCAAGAGTTACCTACAGTTTTTTGTGTCGAAGAAAGAACTAGACAACACATTTTTGTCTAGGTCATGGAATAAGGTTAAGAAGCTGTGTGTTTTATTCCATTTGAGGAAGGGATTATTGCTCTCTGTATTTGGATTTAATTGAAGGAAGTTTTCAACCTACCCTTCCTTATTTTTTGGGTTTGGTTGACTGATCTTATATTATTGGATTGTTCTGAACCTCTCCAACTGAGAGATTCAATCACCCACCCAAGGATTGAAAGGAGGATTGCACATCTATCCAGTTTCCTGGAGGAAAAGAGAAATAATAATGGATGGAAAACAGTAGAACTCCACCAATGTAGATCCACTACAGTTATCCAGTGAAAGATTAGGTAAAACAAGGAGTGAAATGAACCAGAGGCATGTGAGACTTGAATAGCAAGACATCTGATCAAAGATCTTGTAAAGTGGAAATTGAATTTGATGCATCATCTTTTCAGTGTAGAGATTGCCTAGGAGGAAGATTTAAAACTGCCCCTAAACTGGGAGAAAACTTGATAAAAAGTGCATTATGGAAGAAATTTCAAAGTCACATATTTACCCATACTAACAGGGTCATTTATCAAATCTGCTTCCTTCATTAGGGGTCTCTGCCTTTTATACAGGTTGCCAGTCTTTTATACAGGGTGGCAGCAACCACTACAGCAGCCCACATGGGGGAGCTGAAGAATAGGTGGTATGCTCCTCATACGCTTACACTGCTTATTGATCTTTTAAAAGAATAGAACGTAGCAGGGCATTAGTGAGGCCCTACATTTAGATCTCTAGCTCTCTGGAGCTACTCCTACCCTTTGCTTCATTACCTGTACAGGAATGTTGAATTTGACATGAAGTAGAACAACTAATAGACCCTCCCCACTTCTAAGGCTCACAGGGGACACCCTCCCCAATGCTCAGACTCAGTGAGTCTGCTCTCCATAGAATTTCATGGCTAGGATTATTCTGGTCTGTTTTGTTGGTTAACATACTTTACTTTTGCAGATTTGTCATGCAAATGGTAGATTGCATTATATGGCAGTGGATTTTCTGAGCAGGTCTGAGAAAGTGCTTTGTAATGGACAGATTATAAAGGCAGATAGAACTAAAACTCTCCATAGAACTTCCTGGCTAGGGGACATCTAGATCCCTCTTACCTGTGAAGCTAGCAGATTTCTAAGCCTTGTTTCCTCTAAAACCTTTGTTCAGTTGACATTGTGTTAACAATCTTTTCTTTTGCAGATTTGTTATAAGAACATTAGTACTTATCATGCTGGGTCAGACCAAGGGTCAATCAAGCTCAGTATCCTGTTTCTAATAGTGGTCAATCCAGGTTACAAGTACCTAGCAAGATCCCAAACAGTAGATAGATCTCATGCTGCTATCATGTAGTGGTAAGTAGTGGCTATTCCCTAAGTCCACTTGATTAATATCAGTTTATGTACTTCTTCTCCAAGAACTTGCTCAAACCTTTTATAAACCCAGCTATGCTAACTGCCTTACCATATCCTCTGCCAATGAATTCCGGAGCTTAATTGTGCATTGAGTGAAAAAGTATTTTCTCCGATTTGTTTTGAATTTGCTACTTACTAACTTTTTGGAGTTCCCCTTTGTATTTTTTGAAAGAGTAAATAACTGATTTACATTTACCCATTCTATTCCACTCATGATTTTATAGACCTCTATCATATCCTCCCCTCAGCCATCTTTTCTCCAAGCTGAACAACCCTAACCTCTTTAGCCTTTCCTCATAGGGGAACTGTTTCACCCCTTTTATCATTTTGGTCACCCTTCTCTTTACGTTTCCCAGTACAACTATATCTACTTTGAGATTTGGTGATCAGAACTGCACACAGTACTCCAGGTGCAGCCTCACCATGAACTAATACAGAGGTAGTATGGCATTCACCATTTTATTTTCCATCACCATTTTATTTTCCATTCCTTTCCTAATAATTCCCAACATTCTATTTGCTCTTTTGACAGCTGCTGCACCCTGATCTGAGGATTTCAAACTATTGTCCATTATGATACCCAGGTCCTTTTCCTGGGTGGTAATTCTTAATACAGAACTTAACATTGTGTAATTACAACTTGGGTCATTTTTTCCTATAAGCATCTGTTCGCACTTGTCCACATTCAATTTCATCTTCCAGTCTCACAAGACCCTCCTGCAATTTTTCACAATCTGCTTGTGATTTAACAACTCGGAATAATTTTGTGTCGTCTAGAAATTTGGTCACCTCACTCATTGTTCCCCTTTCTGGATCATTTATAAATATATTAAAAAGCACAGGAGCCTGTACAGATCCCAGAGACACTCTACTGTTTACCTTTTTCCACTGAGAAAACTATTAAATCCTACTTTCTGTTTCTTATCTTTTAACCAGTTTGCAATCCTCAATAGGACATTACTGTCATATCAACTTTGCCGCAGAAGCAATCTCTATAAGAAAAGCAGAAGATGGGGTGCATGGCTGAGGGAAGGGAGGGCAAGAAAGGAAAAAGAAGACGGTCATAACAACGACAACAATCAATACCACTTTTTAATTTCTAGGAGCCTTTTTTTTTACTACTACTCAACTTTATCACACAAGCTCAATCTACTGCCCTATATGACTGCCTTCAGCAGGGGTGGCCAGATCAGGTCCTCAAGAGTCACAAACAGACCAGGTTGTCAGGATATCCACAATGAATATGCATGACATAGATTTGCATACACTGCCTCCACTGTTTGCAAATTTCGGGCATATTCATTGTGGATATCTTGAAAAACCAGGCCTGTTTGTGGCTCTCGAGGACCTGATCTGGCCACCCCTGCTGAAGGCAGTCATATAGGGCAGTAGATTGAGCTTGTATGATAAAGTTGAGTAGTAGTTAAAAAAAAAGGCTCCTAGAAATTCAAAAGTGGTATTGATTGTTGTCGTTGTTATGGCCGTCTTCTTTTTCCTTTCTTGCCCTCCCTCCCCTCAGCCATGCACCCCATCTTCTGCTTTTCTTATAGAGATTGCTTCTGGGGCAAAGATTACATTTTTGGCTGATTCACCAATTAGGTAAACTGTTGATTCTTTACCACTTTATTTAATTAAAGCTTCCTATTATTTAAGCCCATGTCTTAAGGCCCCTGGTGTCGTTCCTTCCTACTATAAACTTCCTCAGTCATGGTCTTGCTCACTTAAGTCAAAACCTCTTATTTGTTTTTGCTGCATGCATGTCTGTCTGTCTGTCTGTCTTGAATTAGGCTGTAAGCACCGAGGAGCAGGGACTGTCCATTAAGCATCTCTGCACAGTGCTATGTGCATCTAATATGTGCTATACAAATGACTAAAAATAATAATGAATGACAGGTTTTTATGATGTGAGTCACTTGCATATGAAGGAACATATTGGGGTAATATAAAGGTGTTAAAAGCAGAATGTTTGTTTATTTTTATAACCAGGGGAAGGAACAACTCGATGGTAAGCACCTGGCTAAGGAACAGCAGAGTCAGTCCTGGATTTTCAAAGCCTGTTTAAAGTGAGATGTGCAAACCCCCAACTTGACTGGACAGGTCAGGGCTCACTGGACTGATGAGGATCTGCAGCTGCAAGTGATAGAGAAATGCAGAGCTGCCAGTTCCTTCAGGGAGTTTAGACCAGTCCTGAATTGGGAACTTGCATCTCTTGCCTTCTGGTATCTGTAGTCTCTGATTTTACTATTCAAAATCAGCACTGCAGATACCAGAATGCACAAGGATGGGGTTTGTCAGAACCAGAACTGGCCTAAAATCTCCTTTCAGGAATCAGTGACTTTGCAGCTATGGACATTTTTTCTGTGCTTAGATTATCCAACTGTAGATAGATCTGAAAATAATAATCCAAAGCAATCCAATTTGAATGAGAGGCACTATATAAATTAATGTTGCCCTGTTAATCCACACAGAAATAAAGATTAACAACTAAAAGCAAAAATAAAAAAAATATATAAGATGATACCTTTTTATTTTATTAATTTAATACATTTCTTGACTAGCTTTCAGGAGCTTAAACTCATTTCCTTGGGACAGAATAGAATCTATAAAAAGGTATCACTTTATATATTTGTATTTGTTAACATGTAAATGATGGCCAGTAAAGGTCATTTTCCTCATCCAGGCAAATGTCCTGGATGAGGGGGTGGAGCCAGAGGCGTGGTAAGTACAGTAATGAGAAATAAATTACGTGCATCACCTGTTTCCCACGCCCTAATCATCCCCTCTCTTCCTCTTCCTAGTCGAAGCAACCCTCTCCTCTTCTCCTTCAGCCCAAGCAACAACCCCGGGTTGGCTCTCCCCCACTGAAAAGCACCAGTGTTGCCAAATGTAAAAAAATGTAAGCCCTCTCCACAGGTCTTCCCACTAAGTCCTGCACTAGCAAGTGTGCAAATCATGCAATTGCATGGGACAGCACACCCGGCGGGCCAGAATAGAGGGAGCAGCATGCCCAGCAGAGCCAGAATAGAGGGAGAAACCATCCCACAGGCAGCAGAAGAAAGGAGAGAGTGAGGCCCAGTGGGCTATTGATAGAGTCTATCCCACAGGCAGCAGAAGAAAGGAGAGAGTGAGGCCTTGTCAGAGCCTTTCCTGCTGTTGGCCAAGCAAAGGAGAGAGTAAGGTCCTGGCATTGCCAGCAGAGCCCTTCCTGCAAGCAGCCAAATAAAGGAGGCAGTGAGGCCCTGGCAGAGCCTGTCCTGTCCATGGCCAACAACTAAAAAGTGGGAGACCCAGCAGAGTTTCCAGCAGATCCCCATCCCATGGGCAGATAATAAAAGGAGAGAGCGAGGTCCTGGCAGAACCCAATTAGACAGAGTTTGAAGAAAGGAGAGAGATGGGGGCCAGTGTAAGACAGAGCGTGTGAGTGAGAGAGGGAATGTATGTGTGTGAGAGAGAAGGAGCTTGTGTAAGAAAGAGAGGCAGCATGTGTGTGAGAGAGAGGGAATATGTGTAAATAAGAAAGAGGGAGTGTGTGTGAATGAGAGAGAGAGGGAGTGCATGTTTTTGAGTATGAGAGGGACAAAATTTGAGAGAGAAAAGGATTGTGTGTGTGTGTGTGTGTGAAAGTGTAAGAGGTGTTACGATTGGCCAGTCACAAGCCTCATGACTGGTCACATTCACCCCTGAGAACTGCCGCTGACACATACTTCTCCCATTAGTCATCTTAGGCGCATGTGCCCCATAGCGGGAAAGTGCCTGAGGTACCGGGAGATGACATCAGAGCCGGCTGGGGATTTAAACCCCAGCCGCACTCCGTTAGTGCCTCAACAAAGGTGTTCTGCAGTACATGTTGCCTGCATTTATGCCTACCTCATCCTTGACTTGTCTCATCCAGCCTGACTTGTCTTGCCTCTTCAGTCTGCCATGTCTCATTTCGTCAAGCTTGACTTGTCTTACCGTTTCGTCCAGTCCTTGCTGCCTTGCTCCTGCCCTTGCCTTGGACTTACTTCCTGAATCTGATCTTTGCTTAGTCCTTGACTACTCTTCATTGCCACCTGCCGCTGACCTTGCCTAGAAACAGGACCTCATTGCTCACTGCCTGTCCTGATACTTGGCCTGTCTTTGGTGCCTCACTCTGATTGTTGCCTTCCCAGATCCAGCTCGGCCCCAGACTCTCCATCTCTCTTTACCTTGTGGGACTATCACCTAAGTCCTGACAGCCCCCAGAACCCAAGGACTCAACCTGCAGGGAAAAGGGTTGGTAAAGATGAAGCTCCTGTTCAGTCCCATCCCAAGGCATGTTTGCTAGCTGGTGGTGTGGGCCTAGGGAGTTCACTCTCTAGGCAGTGCCAACCACATCATAGTAAAAGGGTCCACCTTTCTTACAAGAGGGAGTGCGTGTGTGAGAGAGGGAGTGTGTGTGTGATAGTGTATGTGAATGAGCATATGTACAAGAGAGAGGGTGTGTGTGTGGTGAAAATGTGTGCGTGTGTGAGAGAGAGAGAAGTATATTTTTGTGTATATGTGAGCGAGAGAGGGAGTGTTTGTATATGAGAGTATATATGAGCGAGTATGTATAAGAGAGAGGGAGTGTGTTTGGAGAATATGTGTATATGTATGAATGAGAAAATGAGCAGGTATTTGTCACCTTGAACAGTTTGTCTGGTAATAAGGTGAACTATACATTCCTGTAAATAAAGAAAAAAACTAATTAATTAATTAAAGAGCGTGTGTATATGAGAGAAAGAGGAGAAAGTTTGTTGCTCCCTCACAACCCCCCCCCCCCCCCCCACACACACACACACACACACTCACAGCCACACTAATCCATGACAATCTCAGGGTGACTGGAAATCAAAAGTCCCCAGGTATGGAGAGTAGGGGATTTGTTATCATTATACATGTGCACATTGTTTAATTCATTGTCACTGCACTGTTCCACAAACAGCTGTCTAGCGTTAATAATCCCCTGGTTTTCTATACACAACTGACATTTTCTATGATAACCTTGAAAACTTCTTTTTTTTCTTTATTGTTGCTGCTTGTTGCACATTCAATAGAAAGAATGACAGGAATCAAGTAGCACTTTATAGACTAACCAATTTATTAAAGCATGAACTTTCAAGAACAAGGTCCATTTTGCTTCCTGTCATTTTCGCTCCCCCAGACTAACCCGTCTATGCCTCTGAAGATTCAATAGAAAGATCATTCCTAAAGAACAAATAATGAAAGGCTTCTATTCCTTGCTAGCTTAGGCACCTTCACACATTATTGGTTTAATCTCTTTACTTTTCCATAAAATGAATGTACTGATCCCGCATCTGTATTCACAGCATGAACTCTCCTCACCTCTATAAAGAGTATCAGCTTTATTTGCAGTGAGTTGCTTGTGGCAGGCTCCATACCTAATGGAGATCCTGTAGGGAGCTTGAGTGGGGATAGCAGTGAGGTTGGAATACCAGGTGGCAGGGCTGGTGCAAGAGTATTTGGTGCCCTACACCAGCCTTTGGTCATGTATCCCCCTTCCCCAATTTACCTGCTGTCGGAAGCTACAGTACAACACTCCCTCCTACTTTTGGTATTCTCTCTAGCACAGCACTGCTGGTGCCTTCTGTTGGTGGGATTTTGCTGCCCCCAAACGTTTGGCGCTCTAGGTGATCACCTGGTTTGCCTAATGGAAGCACCAGCCCTGTCAGGTGGGGAGACCTGGAGGTAAAAGGAATAGGGTGCTATGATCAAATTCATGCATCTTTAATCCTTTATTAGTCTTATAGCCTTATGAAAAGGTAGGAGCTCTAACAACCTACTTTGTTGATTTTCTTATAGCTCATTTAAAAAAAAAAAAAAAAAAATCTTTATGTATGTAACCCACCTTTTAGAACACACCATAAAGCTATCCACATCTGTCATCTTTTACCAAAAAGAGGAAAAACGAAGTGACAAATGCATGCTCTTGCTGAGCTTGAAATTATAGGATAGGATGTATCTATGGACACATTAGCATGGCAACAATAGCTTGTAGCTCTGGCTTCTAAATATAGTTTGTTCATTGCTGTAACTTGGGAATGAAAGAGTCAGACCATTCAGAACTGCTGCGATTATATGCATCAAATGAAAGTCTGCCTTCCTTCACAGCAGCAGATCTTTCGACAGTTTGTAGCATTAAAAGCAAGAGACTTCCTTTCTTTTAATGCTCTGTCTAACAAAAGTAGTATAAAAGCATATCAAGAATTTGTAAAAAAAAAAAAAAAAAGAAGCCCCCAAAATACTGCATTAAGACATTTCTTTCAGCTCATGTATACTTTATATAGATAAATTTCAGAAAATGCAAGATTTTCTTCCTTTCTTACATATGTAATTCCTCTTCTCCTCTTAGCACACATCTTGATTTCGCACTATCACTTATTCTTTCAGAACCATCTTTATATTTTTACTGCCCTAAACGGTCAATGAAACCACTGTATTATCCACTTGTTATGAGAGGGGCCTCCCAGGAGTCTCTTGCTGTATTTTCTTATGTTTTAGAATGTGGAAAAGTGCTGGGAAGAGCCTTTTGATGAGAAATGATCACACCTGTGCTAAATGTTTGGAGGATGAAAAGGATTTTCGATCACATCAGAGGCGGTGATTTTGAGTCAATTTCTAACTTTGATTATTTTCACAACCTTGAAAACAGAGTAACTCCCAAGAAAAATGCTTACATGACTTGGAAAATAAATCTCCAAGAAACGTTACCAGCTGATTCCATTTTTTAAAGGCTAGACTGATCAGTACAAATTTTACCATAAAGGTGAATTTTTAAAGTCTCCCAGGTACGCCTGTATCTCCCGCTGGGCACACAAATGAAGTTTCAAAAACAGGGTGGAGCTTGGGCGTGGTCTGGGTGGAACATGGGCAAATTAGTGCGTAAATACTTACGCGCATAGGTGTGCACCAGGCATCTCCTGCCACATAGCTTTACTTCTGCTATGAAGGACTTGTAAGTAATAAAATAAAGAAAAATAGACAGATCGGTGGGGTTTTAAGGGTCGGGGCTAACAGGGGAGAAGGGAAGCTATTAAACTAGGGGTGTTTGGAAGTCCTATCCCTTACCTGGAGAACTGGGAACAAACTGGGAAAAGTGGAAAATGCATCAGTTCATGTGTTTTCAAAATCCCCCTACTTACGCGGTAGAAGCGGAATTTGCATGCATAGTTGCGTGTCCACTTAAAATTGCGTGCACATGTGTGCATGGTCAGGCTATTTTATTACATGTGTGCATATATGCATGTATGTTATAAAATGGCTGTGTCCCTGGCTTTGGGCTGAGGAACGTGCGCACATGTGCGCCCCCGCACCCATTTCAAAGTTACCCTCATGACCAGTAGCCCTACTATTTTTTTAAAATTTAAGTAAAATCAAAATCGCATGCCAGCAGTTCAGTAAAACCACAACTGGATCAACCTGTCCTGATAAAGTGGAGCCTGTTGATAGCTCTACTGCTAAGGTAAATATTTTTTTTTTTAGTTTCTACTTATTTCCTTTGCCATGTTAGAAATCTGTGTCTGTACCAGTAGGAACTCTTGTTTAGTGAAAAGCTCTGGGGCTGACACACATGAAGCTCTAATTGTGCCCATTAATGTTCCCACTAACCTGCATGGGGCGGGTGGGGGAGGAGTCTCCTATGGTATTCTAACCGCCTGATGCCATTCCAGCTGTTTTGACATATGAACTGCACAGGGCTGGCAGGGTCCACAAGCCTAAAGAGCCCACGTGCATTTCAAATTGTGAGACAAATAGAGTGGCATTAGGCAGTCAGAGGCCCCCTGCATAGTTAATGGGAACAGTGGTGCCCTTCTCATTGTCAAAATGACTTTCCTGCTTTTGTCCAAGGCCCAAAGCAAATAGGGGAAAATAGTCTCTCTATGTATTTTTCTCTCAGGTATTTTAAGTGGTCGCGCAATTATGATCGGGATGTCATTGCTTTAGGGGCACCTTGGGGACCATTTTCAGCCAGAGCGCACTGTTAACCCGCGATTGGATGTGCGTTTTCGATGCGCTAGCTTTACCCCTTATTCAGTAAGGGGTAATAGCGCATCGAAAACGCACATTTTACTTTAAGAAATTAGTGTCTACCCAAAGGTATGCGTTAATTTCTGCCGGCGCCGGGGAAGTGCACAGAAAAGCAGTAAAAACTGCTTTTCTGTGCACCCTCCGACTTAATATCATGGCGATATTAAGTCGGAGGCCCCAAAAGTTAAAAAAAGTAAAAAATAATTTAAAAAAATTTAAAATGGGCCTGCAGCTCACGGGTTGAAAACTGGATGCTCAATTTTGCCGGTGTCCGGTTTCCAAACCCATGGCTGTCAGCGGGTTTGAGAACTGACGCTGGCAAAATTGAGCTTCAGCTGTCAAACTCGCTGACAGCCGCCGCTCCTGTCCAAAAAGAGACGCTAGGGATGCGCTAGTGTCCCTAGCACCTCTTTTTGCCATGGACCCTAATTAAAAAAATTTAATTTACTGTATCGCGTGCACAGGAGAGTGTCCTGTGCGTGCACCGGGAGAGTGGGCGCTCGCCCGCTTCCCACAATTTTTACTGTATCGGCTCGTAAGTTAAGTGGCTAACTGAATATCGGAATAACTTCGCTCCTCCTCGGTACGCCTCTTGCCTGTCCACGGAATGCTTCCTTCTTATCCATCTAAATTCTAGACAGGTAACTATAGAATTTAGCTGGATAAGGACTACATATAACTGAGTAAGCCATTTAGATGGATAACTATTGCATTATCTGTCTAAATGGCTTTTGACTATGGACTTCCTTGTAGTCTCACCATCAACACTGGACATGATGGTGGGCTGTTCCAACAAAATTTACTGCAATCAAAAATATCTTCAGTCTAATTAGCAACCAAAATTCTCCATTTGATCATCTTAAACAAAATTCCAGAAGTACTGCATAGTGGAGTTAGTGTCCCTTCAGAGGGCAGGCACTAGGAAAAAAACCCAACACTCCTATTGGGGACTGGGATCTCATGATCTCTTTCTTCTATGTTTCTCCTTGACCTCTGAGTTTGAAAGTTCCAAGTCAAGTTCTGTTTTCCTTCTCAAAGGTAGGAAATGTTGGCAAAAATTTCTTCTAAATAATACTGAAACAAAATCTTCTCAAAAGCACTCCTCTCTTCTTCTCTAGCAGAGCATTGTTGTTCCTCCTGTGGAGGAGAAGTCCATAATTTATTAACCAGGTGCAGTAACGTGATAGCAGCATGAGATCTATCTTGTGTTTGTAATCCTGCCAGGTACTTGTGACCTGGTTTGTCTGCTGTTGGAAATAGGTTATTGGGCTTGAGGAACCCTTGGTTTAACCCAGCATGTCAATTCTTATGTTTTATGATCTCCTCCAGGCAGGGGAAAAATCCTCCTGAGTTAGCACTAGGCTCCATACGACAATAAAGCTCTTCCCAAAATAACTCTTAAAGAACTCTTCTTCCACTCCCAGAGACCCTTCCTGCCAGACTAAGGGGGTACTGCTCAGAAATATGCCTCTTCCCCTGGTATCAGACTTTGGGGCCTGAAAATGGGGAAAGCTCCTGTACTCTCCTGCTTCCTCAAACAAAATTGCCAATTGAAAAATGCAAGACTACACCTTGTGCTCTGCCTGCTTTTATACAGGCTGCTGACCAATCAGGCAATCTCACAAGAGGCATCTGCGAGGGATGGTCTGCAAACTCCTACATCTTACCTAAGATTTATAGCCTATGGCTTAAGCTAGAGACAACTGAATATTGGGGATCCAGAGGGACCCTACATAAATATGTGGAAATAAAAGTTGAAAAAGAAGTTGTAGGTAATGCCTATTCATTGGAGATATGAATCTGCATATTCTATCCACATGCTGTAGCACTGTAAGCAAATTTCACCTAACTGATCACTGAAGATAAGAACTGAAATTGCATTTTGTTCACAATCAGGGAAAAAATTAGTAGATATTTCTGACCAAAATTAAAATTGAATTTACTTTTCTCAGACTAAAATAAAGAATTTCTGGTCTTTTTAAAATAAACATTTTCCAATCTCTGGTTCATTTTATACTGAATCTCTATTTGCTCTAATTGTTTTGGTCTTCCTTGTCTTAGTGGTTTCTTTATCTCTGTCTCCTAATTATTTTTTTTTTGCCTTCAAATTTTTTCATTTTTCTGTATATATTTCATTGCTTCAGCTTCTGTTTTTGTGCCTTTTCTCTTTATTTATGTGCCTGTCTTTATCTACTGCCTGTTTCTGCTCTCAAGTCCAGTGTTTCTCTCCCAGCTTCCCTAATGTCCAACTTTATCTTTCCCTTCTGTCTCTCCTTTGGCCTTTTTTATCTTCCCTTCACTCTACATGGCCTGTTTCCTTCTCTTTCCTACTCTTCCTGCTCTTCCCTAACTATATGGTGCCCTTCCTTCTTTTCTCTCGCCCTACTTCCTATTCCTTCACCTTTACCTACTACCAGGATGGTTTTTTTTTTTTTGTTCTTATCACTTTCTCCATATATGTCATTGCCTTCTCTTCCCAAACCATAGCAGGAACAGCTCCCAATACTGAAGTGAACAAATGGGAGATCTTCCCACTTCCTCTCTAACTCCAATCTTTTTCCCCTCCCATCCCTCTCTCCCTCCTTCTGGCTCCCACATTTCAGCATTTCACTTGTACAATCCAGCTTGCTTCTCCTATCATTTACCTTCCCCATCCTATCCCACCTCTGTCCTACTATTCCTCTCTGTCAGCATTAACCTCTTTCTCCCTCTGTCCACTTTACCATACACTCTTTCCCTCCCCTTCCTTCCCCCTCTATTTATCTCTCTCCTTTCTCCCCTTTCTTTCATCTATTTCCAGGCTAGCAGAAGGCATTCAGCTCTTTTTTAAATGCACAATTTGTCCTCCACTATAGCACTATTACCACAATTTGGATGAATCATGCAGTGTTGGCTGATCTCCTAAGAACAGTAGGAGGCCAAACATCACCACTCAGTTCACTGAAACCGTGGTAAAAGCCTAGAGCATTTATGAGAATAATGAACTGAGCCAGCGCCAGTTGCTTTGCTCAAGTTGGACTTAAGCCTTAAAAGACTAATCTAGCTCTTATGGAAAACAGAGGGCAATTTTTAATATCTTTTTTAGAAAACCCAGGCAGCTTGTTTCTACCCACACTGTAGTTACATGATTTTAGGTTCCATATTAGGAATTACCACCCAGGAAAAAGATCTGGACAATACTTTGGAATCCTCAGCTTAGTGTGAGGCGGCCATCAAAAAAGCAAACAGAATGTTAGGAATTATTAGGAAACAAATGGTGAATAAAAGGGAGAATAACATAATGCCTCTGTATTGCTCCATGGTGAGTCTTCACCTGGAGTACTGTGTGCAGTGGTCACTGCATCTCAAAAAAGGTATAATTGCATTGGAAAAGGTACAGAGAAGAATGACCAAAATGATAAAGGGGATAGAATGGCTCCCTGATGAGGAAAGGCTAAAGAGGTTAGGGCTATTCAGCTTGGAGAAGAGATGGCTGAGGAGAGATATGATAAAGTTCTACAAAATCATGAGTGGAATTGAATGGGTAAATGTAAATTGGCAATTTACTCTTTAAAAAAAAAATACAAAGATTAGGGGGCACTACATGAAATCAGTAAGTAGCACATTCAAAACAAATCGGAGAAAATTCTTTTTCATTCAAGACACAATTAAGCTCTGGAATTCATTGCCAGAGGACGTGATTAAGGCTGTTAGCATATCTGGATTTAATAAAGGTTTGGAGAAGTTCCTGGAGAAGAAGTCCATAAAATGTTATCAACTAAATACACTTAGAAAACAGCCACTACTTATCAGTGTGTGATAGCAGCATGGCATCTATTTAATATTTGTGGTCTCACCAGGTACTTATATCCTGGATTGGCCATTGTTGTAAACAAGGTACTGGGCTTAATAGACCTTCAGTCTGACCTAGGATGGCAAATTGTATGAGGTCAGTTTTCAAAGAGTTTAGGCTCCTAACCTTTGGAGTTAGGCTCCTAAATTATCACTTTTGAAAATGTATTAAGGCTGAGTGCCTAAATTTAGGATAGAATTAGGCTCTGTAAATAAATTAGAAGCTTAGCACTGATTTTCAGAACTAGGAACTTAATTTAGGATTGAAAATCTAGACAAATAAATAGCAGTTCTAAATTTAGGAACTTAAGTTTTAGGTACCTAAATTTATGTGCATTTTCAGTTAAAAACTTAGGCACCTAATTTAGAGGCTAAAATTTAGTAGCACAGCTTTTTTTGAATATCAGCCCTTATGTTCTTATCCCATTCCATCTTCCCCTTCTTTCGTCAAGTGAGTATATTTTGAGTGCCTCAAACCTTTCGTGGTAGGTGTTGCCGACCCTTTAGTTGTCCTTCTTTACTTTCATCTTCTCAATATATTCTTACTATAAAGGGCTCCCAGATTTGCTTCTTACTAGTGTAGTTGCCCTTGATAGTATGGTCTCAGTGGTCTCAACAAACCCTGCCCCTATGAATGATGCCAGTGTAGAAAAGACGTATTGAAAGAAGTTTAATACTCCCCAGTGTCTTAGGTTCAATAAAACTCTTGTGCCCAGAGAGTGCAGGGGGAGAATCTTAAGAAGTCACTCTGGATTCTGAAGGTACCACTCTTCACAGAGTGGCACTGTTGTAGACTCTTTCCTTCTATGGGGAAAAGACCATTGAAGTGACCTTCTCAATAGAGAGGTGCTGTTGAAATGTTCCTGTCCTAGTAAGGTGGCTGGGGCGCAAGACTTCAAGGAAGAAAGAGGTCTTCTTGGGATTCGAGAGACCGAACTCCTGAGAGGTTGGCTGAAGACAAGTAGTCTTATAGGAAGAGAGGTTTGAAGTCCCTACTCCTCATCTACCTACAGTGAGTGCTTCAGAAGTTTGGAAAAAGAGGAATACCCTTTGAGGAACGTCAGAAAGAAAACTGCCCACCCGAAGGAAGGTCCTGAACAATTGCTGAATGAAAAAAAAGAGGAATAAGCCAGAATCTTATCTACTGTGAGACTGGAGGAGAAACAGTGTGAGAGAAGGAAGGAAACTGCATCTAGAACAAGGACCAGGGAAGATGCCAGAAAGGAGGATTCCTTTGCCAGAAACGTACCTGCCCAGCTGCAACATTTTTACTACTGTGAGAAATTGAGGGGTGTTTTTCCCTGCTGATTTACCTGAACTGTGTGGGGCACTATCCCTTGGTGTACATGGTGCATTTTGTTTTGCTTTCCATCAGTGACCAAGATTTTATTTTTGAACAATAGCTTTGGAGTGTAGTGTGCTGTTTTTGGTCTTGAAAAAGTTATTTTTCCTCCCTGTGCAGGAAAGACCTGAGAGGCATGGATAGTGCTATGGCCCATAACCCTCCCAGTGAGCCCCTGTGACTGTGTCTGGATTGGGACTGGGGCTTTCCTCATAGGGCAGCCATTCCATGCCCCTTATCATTTTGGTCGCCCTTCTCTGCACTTTCTCCAGTGCAGTTATATCCTTTTTGAGATGCGGCGACCAGAATTGTACACAGTATTCAAGGTGCGGTCTCACCATGGAGCGATACAGAGGCATTATGACATCCTCCATTTTAGTTTCCATTCCCTCCCTAATAATTCCTAACATTCTGGTGCTTTTTTCGATCACCACAGCACACTGAGCCGACAATTTCAATGTATTAGTTACAAGAAAGCCTGCCTGAATGAATGTGTTTTCAACAGCACCTTGAAACTTTTGATACAGGTTCCTAGAGGCAATTCCTGCGGAAGCACGTTCCAACGTAAAGAGAGAGAAAGCCCTCTTGTGGATCGCTGCCAGTCACGCAGGACAAGCCACTGGGACATCAAACAGGCCTCACTGAGATGATGGTAAAGTCTGTGACAGATTATAGATGCGCAGCATAGTGTTTGCCCACGGAAAAGGGTCCAACACAAAACTAAAGGGAGAGTCAATCCCTCAGCTAAGAGGAAGCATTGTATTATGGAGAAATACCAGTCCCAAAACAAATTAGTTCCAGTGACATTCAATAAGAATTTAGCTTAGATTCTGTTTTATAAAAATGTTTGGTAATTTCCAAGTCACTTTGTTTAAAAAGAAGAATGTCTTCCCAAGTTTAAGCAATTAGTATACAGACTTTTTGCGATGGGATGGGCCACAGGGTCCGTGGCCTGAGCAAAATCTGGCCCCCTTTTTCTCAGCATCTCTGTGGGAGATCTGGGGCCGGGGCCGGCAGGCAGCAGCTGTTTGGAGGCAGGAGGAGGAGGAGGAGGAGGACAGTACTGGTGCATCAGCCATGTCCTCCACCTTTTGTAGCTCCGAACCACATAGGACTCTGTACAGCCGCATACATGGTTCAAAGCCGCCGTTGGTCCAGGTAGCAGAGGAGAAAGAGGAAGATGCGGCCATTCCCTTCCTTCTGATCAGAGTGTGAGGGGGGAAGGGAGCTTGTGAGGGGAGGGGGAGAAACAAAGAGAGTGAAAAGAGGGTTGGGGGCTGGGTTAGAGAAAGACAGAGCGAGGGAGTGGGGCAGGGGAAGAGAGGAGGGGGTGAGATAGGGGGAGAAGGAGAGGTTAGGGAAGGAGCTTGGTTGGCAGGGCCCCCTCTTTAGGGCTGCCAGCTTTTCCATGGAGCAGTACCAGACGGTTGGGGAGGAGTGGCTGGCCACAGCCGGCCTCCCTCTCTCCCCTCTTTTTTCCCCATTCAAATCAAGCTTTGATTTTTTTTCCTAGGCAGATTCTGCCTGTCTGTCTTTGGCACTCCTCTTCCTCTGCGACTCCCAGGAGTACAGCGAGAAGCAGCAACACGTGTAGCACAGTCGTGGGAGAGGCAGAGGAGGAGGAGGAGGAGAGTCAAACTGAACCCTGAAAACAAGCAGGTGACTGGAGCACTGCCAGGCTGCGACCGATTGCCCCCCCCCCCCCGACCTTGCCTGACCGGGTTTTACAGTGTCCGGTTACTGGACACTGTACAACAGGCTGGAAAACCAGGCTGTCCAGTTCAAAACCGGGCAGTTGGTGACCCTACCTCTCTTGAGCAAAAAAGGCATTCCACTGCCCCTGTGTTGAATAATAATTATATTAAATGATAATATGTCTTAATACTGATGTATAGTACAAACTCGTTAAACCTGTCGAATTACCAGCCTAGTCTTGTGTGCTGTATGTGAAAAAATACATTTCTTACCATGGATCCATTTAGTGTGGGCAGTTTTTATGTGTATTATGCCACTTCTACTAATATAAAATCATGGTTGTATTTCTAGTCATGTGAAATATTGATAACTGGGACCTTTACTGTTTTCTCTCTGTGCTGGCAACAGGAAAAACGTTTCGGATTTGGTGTCTTCTTAAAAGAAAAATTCAAATGAAAATGGCAATTATAGGAGTAGCGCACCAGAACCTGTAAAGCAACCACACATTGCAATCTTTATTCTGTACATAACATTTCTTTAGCTTCCCCCTTCAAAAATAAAAATAAAGATTATAGAGTTAGTAAACAGGAGTATCAGTTTAACCTGATCATGTGCTTAAGAGGCAAACACCTAAAAAGGATTTGGGGAGAAGAAAAGTGAAATATTCACATAAAGAAGATAATTATCGATATGTGTCAGCCTGCACATTCACGTAATAAGTGCATGCTCACAGAGTTATGCCTGCATTTTCTAACTGCGTGGTAGGAGCTACTCAGTTTAGAAAATACCGTGTATCTCCGCATTGAAAGCATAAGCATGCTTCAGTATGTGCACGTTTTTTTAATGCAGGGAGTCATATATTTTCTAAACCTATTCTAAAAAAGTGCACGCACATATTTTACACTTAAAATAATTGCAACATGTGTGCATATTTACTATAGTTTATGTGCGGAGGCAGATACTTTACAAAGTATGTACATACTCCGCTTATGAAAATACATGCGTGCGTACTTTTATTCATCAGTTGGCTGACCTCCACCAGTTCACCCTGACCCTCCACCACTTAATCCAGACCTCCCACCCAAAATACTGCAAAGACAAGTATGACTTCATTTCTGTAACTCAATCAGCAGGTATAAAAGCGTGCATATAAGTTAGGTAATGTATGCGTGCATTATGCTTACAAAATACTAACTTGTGTACAAATGACCAAATCCCCTGATGGAATGCCCCTACCCACCCTTTTTTATTGCTTGTGACACTGCTTGTGCGCTCACACTTCAGGTTTTTACAAAACACTACTTGTGCACGTGCAACGCTACTTACGTGTGCAACTTCCAATTTTACATACTGGAACCTTTTCAAAATTACTCTTTGCAGAACAACTCTCACAGTGTAAGAATGACTTGGGGAATATTCAAGGAGTTCAAACTGCTTTTTTGCAAGAACAAGGAGCAATGTCTCGACGAATTGAAGCTTTGGAGAATTCTGCTAAAAAATGTAACCTTTGTGTACTGAATTTTCCCAAGATAATGGGTGAATTACCCTGGATTACTTTTAAGAAACATTTAGCAGAAAATTTGCATTTTGCTCCAGAGACGCTTCCTTCTCGGGTGGATTTTAAAAGCCCTGCTCGCGTAAATCCGCCCGGATTTACGCAAGCAGGGCCCTCGCACGCCGGTGCGCCTATTTTGCATAGGCCGCCGGCACGCGCAGAGCCCCGGGACGCGCGTAAGTCCCGGGGTTTTTTAAGGGGGCGTGTCGGGGGCGGGGCCGAATGACGCGGCGTTTTGGGGGCGGGAAGCGGCGTTTCGGGGGTGGGACCGGGGGTGTGGTGCCGGCCTGGGGGCGTGGTCCAGGCCTCCGGACCAGCCCCCGGGTCGGATGACGGCGCGCCAGCAGTCCGCTGGCGCGCGTAGATTTACGTCTGCTTCTAGCAGGCGTAAATCGAGGGACAGAGGTAAGGGGGGGTTTAGATAGGGCCGGGGGGGGGGGGGGGGTTAGGTAGGGGAAGGGAGGGGAAGGTGAGGGGAGGGCGAAAGAAAGTTCCCTTCGAGGCAGGCTGCGCGGCTCGGTATGTGCAGGCTGCCCAAAATCGGCAGCCTTGCGCGCGCCGATCCAGGATTTTATAAGATATGTGCGGCTATGCGCGTATCTTATAAAATCCAGCGTACTTTTGTTTGCGCCTGCTGTGCGAACAAAAGTACGTGATCGCACTCTTTTTTAAAATCTACCCCTCTGTGAATAAGTTGTGTTTTTTGCCATCTTCATCTCAACCCAATGTTGTTTCTGGTCAAGAGGCTCCCGAAGTTCCTTCTTTGAATCTAACGGGCTTCTTAGAATTGTCTTCCCCAGAAATAATTGAAAGGACTACGTTGTTAGTTTCTTTTTTTTCTGATGCTGACATTAGTAAAGTAATGAAAGCTTATTTTCAAAATTTAAATGTGGTTTTTCTGGGTCAAAAATTGAGAATTTTCCCCGATCTTTCTCGATTGACACAGCAAAGAAGGAAGGACTTTCTGGCTCTTAGGAAAGATACTTTGTCTCTAGGATCCTCATTTGTTTTGTGTTACCCCTGTAAATGTTTTGTAAAATATCGCTCTGAACGTTTTCTTTTTTTTTTTTTATCTCCAGAACAGTTTTTCTACATTGTAAACAGTTAACTGTGCTGGTGTTCTTAGTTACTAATTTTTTTGTTTGCTTTTTTTTTACAGAAGCTAAAGGACTTTTTGTACCATCAGTGAACTTGATGGGTCTATCTGGCATATATATTAATACCTATCCTAAACATCCTTAAAGCAGGTTATGAGAAAACTCAAAATTGTTTCTATAGCTGTACAGAAAGAATGGTCAATTAACAATAACAAATAATATGATATCTTTTTATTGGATCAACAATACTTTTTTGACTATTTTTCAGGAACTAACACTTCCTTCATGTAATTATTTTACAAACCATAGCCTGGATTTATCAAAATGCACTAAATATTGCATGCAATAGGGAAAGGGGCATGTTTTATGGTAATAGGCAGTTTATTGCAATTTGTGCTAATACCAATAACTTTTTCACACTTTGTGATAAGTGCCAGAATTGTTGTATTTCCTACAACCACTGGGGGGGACCATGTTTAGTAGTTTTAAGCTCCTGAGAGCTAGCTATTGAGAGAGAGAGAGAGAGAGAGAGAGAGAGAGAGAGAGGGAGAGAGAGAGAGAGAACCAAGCTATAATGCCTGCATCCTAGGTAGGTATTTATATCTCTATTGGACATGCAGACCTGGTCCTGATGCCTGGGCCTTGGCCTAGGCTGGAGGACAATCCCAGGTTTGACTCCATGTCCTGACCCTGAGGCCGGGTCCCAACACCAAGGCCTGGGACTGACCTTTGGCCGAGGCCCAGGCACTGGGATCTGGCATCCTGGCTGAGGCTCCAGTGTTGAGCCTGATAGACTTCAATAAAAAAATAAATGAATGAAATTAAAATTTTTATTTAAATTTATGGGCATCCTCCATTTGTTTCAGGGTCCATGAATGTAACAAAATTTGACTCATGCATTGCATTTTGCCCATTCATTTCAAACAAATGTTCATCGCTACTATACATTTCTGCAACATGAATATTCTCTTCAGTCCTAGAACCAAATATCTTCTGAGGTAGGCAAAATTTCTTTTTTGCAAAATAAAAAAAAGTCATAGACCAAAAATGTCTCCAGATATTCTGCCATTTGAATGGTATAGCTATTTTGCTGAACTAAACTCAGAGGGGCATATATTTAAAAAAAAAACCTGAGTTCCTAAATTTAGGCCTCTAAATTAAATTTCTAAGAAGGTGATGCACCAAGTTGCATTAGTGCTCTAACGCACATTATATCACATATATCATGTGATATTGAGTGATAATCGTGATATTTTGCATCTCCCCGCCCATATACCCTCCCCCAGTACAATGATCTTCTTTTCATGTGATTTGCATGTGGTTCTGATTTTTAATTTTTAATATTTTGGGGAAGTCAGGCCTGTCTTGATTGGCGGCCCTGGTTTGAGACAAGGGTCAGCACGGACCCTTGCTGGACCTCCCCGTTTCCATGCTACTTTTTTTTTTGGACCAGTGGCTCTTTAAGGCGATGGCAGTCTCGAGAGTTTGGGGCCACCATTGTGTTAAAGGGCCACTCGCCACAATCTTTTCTCCCATGCTGTTTAGCTGCAAGTCAAAACAGCTCGACATACAACTAGTGGGAAGGGGCCCCACTATTGTGGTGACCACCCCCCACAATAGTGGAACTCCTCCTGTGACAAAACATCACAGTTTAGTGCATCTAGGGGTAAATTAGATGCCTGTTTTCAGCTGAAAATTCACATAAATTTAGGGCCTAAAAGTTAGGCACCTAAATTTAGGCCTGCTATTTATTCCCTAAATTTAGAGTCCTAAATTAGGTGCCTAGTTCTATAAATCACTGCTAAGCTTCTAATTTTGTTTCCCCACCCTAACTCCAACCTCTGTAGCCACCCAGCTTTTAGATCCTAAAATTAGGAGCCTATTGAAACTAGAAGCTTAAATTTAGGGACTCAGCCCTAATAAATTTTCAAAAGGGCAAATTTAGGAGCCTAAACACTTTGAAAATTGGCCTCAGTAAGCAAGGAAGGCATTTTAAACTTTCTTTTAGATCATGCCATTTCCTTGTACCAAGATTTGGAATGCAAATACATCTCGCTGTACTGCTGTGGATAAAACCCATATAGGAAAAGAGAATTCATATTTGGATGTGGCTACACCCAGTGCCATAGTTAGAAACAACCCCTGACCCAATGAAAAACAAAACAACAAAAACAACAACAACAACAACAACAAACTCATCTATTTTATTCTTAGGAACATTGTGTTCACTTTGAATTAGTACCACAACCTGTGCCAGAATATCCCACATTTAGCTGCCAGACTGCTTGACTCTATTAATTAGTAAAGCTGAGTGATGTAACTCACAGGTTTAACATGTGTAGTTTTTTTTTTTTTGTCTCCTCATTTTTAGTACATCCCAATGCCAAGTGAAAGATTCTATAAATCTCTCACAGCAATTAACCATATGTTTGTTAGAGAGAAGGGAAAGCCTTGGCTCTATAGGATTGTGAACATTGCATTTTCTCACAATGGACCATATTCCAATTATAGCACTTGTGTAAAAAATGCATACAATTTTAGGGAGAAAAACCAATTTCTAAGCAACTGCTGCAGATCTCCAGCCAGAAAGAATAAAAGTGACTAAGAGCAAAATCACCTACACCTTGCAAAGATTAAGATAGAGACCCATTCTTCTGAAATGTAAAGCCGCTGCTGAGATGTGTTTGAAACAGAATTAGCAGGAAACAACTTGTGAGTTGCCAACTGTTTTGCAGATCATTGTAGACACTTAGTGGAATATTTATGACAGTGATGATAATAAAAGGACCATAAAAAAGGTGAAATGAAAAAACAGTCCTTGTTTTCCCTTAACAGATTGGAAAAGCTACAATGACTTCTTTGCAGAGACAAACGTTTTCCTGTAGGTATAAATCAGGAAACAGATAAAAATGCCAGGACAGGATGGAAAGATTCATCACCTGTTTCTGTACCAGAAATGGTTCTTGAGCAGCAGTGTGATCCTGCTGGCAACGTAAATTAGATTTATATCACCTGCTGAAAGTTATACTGAGGTGGGTAAACATCACACAGATGAGGGCCTCAGTTCCTGCCATATGCTTGTCAATGATGGATTTGAAGATTACTGCACAGTCATAGGTAAAGCAGCACTGGGAAAATCGCATTATCTATGTATATCTTATTTTGTAAATCTGCCCTTTAACCATTGAGGAATAACATTACATAAAGCAATAAATTGCTATGTCTAGGACACTAAGCACATCATGGTATAATTGTCAGGAAAATGATTGAATTACGGAATGCCAGATCCTGGACTGCTTTATAATAATCCTGAAAAGTGAGACAGTTGTTTTCAGTAGCCAAATTAGCTTTATACTTCTGTCATATAACATATAGAGGTCAATCTACTAAACTTCTACATTTTTCACAGCAGAAGTGTTAGTATGAAAAAATGTGCACAATTTCAACTTTTTTGCATCTTTTTTTTTTGTTTGCTTTAACACTTCTTCTATGAAAAAATTCTAAACTAGTTTCTGAAGAACATTTTCACATGTAATCTGCTATGTACAAAAGTTTATTAGAATTCATAATTTACCTTAATGCAATATAATTCTAGGATTTATATTCCAATTTATTAGTAGATTGCAACAGTAGATTGCAACAATATTTAAATATGCAAATAAAATATGCAACAATAATACATTTATAACCAATATATTACACCTTCTACTACTGCTGCTACTACTTAACATTTCTATAGCACTACATGACATACGCAGCAGTTCAGGAAGACTATTCCAAGCACACGGCGCAGCCAGGTGGAAAGCAAGGAGTCTGGAATTGGAAGTAAAGGAGATGAGCACAGATAGGAATGACTTATCCAATGAGCAGCGTGCACAAGGAGGGGTGTAGAGAGAGAGATAAGAGAGCTCCGTCTTGGCCATGTTGAGTTTAAGGTGGCAGCGGGACATCCAGGCAGCAATGTCAGACAGGCAGGCTGAGATCCAAGATTGGATTTCTGGTGAAATTTCTGGTGTACCTAGGTAGATCTGGGAGTCATCAGCATATAAATGGTATTGATAGCCAAGAGAGGAAATCAGAGCACCAAGGGAATTACTATACAGTGAGAAAAGAAGAGGACCCAGGATGGTGCCCTGTGGCACACCAAATGATAGTGGAATAGCAGTAGAGGAGGAACTCCCTTCTCATTCCTTAAACTTTGAACAGGGAGAATAACCAGGTTTTCAACAGTTCCCTAAACCTCAAATATTCTATTGGCATAGAGTTCCACAGCTATGGGGCAATTGTGAAAAATGCTATGGTCCTTTAATTGACCAACATTCTCATAAAACTGGTTATAGATATGCACTTTACGTGATCAAAAAATAAAAAAAAACATGATGAATGAATCGATTTTTGGTTTGGTTTAAGTCAACTAAACCAGTTGGGCACAGCCCCCAAAGAAATTAGAATTGCTGTTGACTCCTACCTTTGGTACAGTCCCACTGAAGTATTTCAGGGAAGCAAAGCAATGCATTTTTTGGACTCAAAACCAGACAGAGCAGAGTTGATGGCTGGGACAAGGAAGGAGCTGGACCAACCATTTTTCAGCACTTTTTCAACTAGTCTATCCTAGTTGGCAGCTGTATGGATTGACATCATAATTTATTTTATGTAAAAGTGAAACTAAGATCACTTTGATTAGCCAATGGCCATTTTGTTCTCAGTAATTCCTCTGTTAGATCTCAGAGAAAGAGGAAATTTTGAAGCTTCTTTCTTCAAAGCGCCAGAGTTAAAGGCGATATTAGGAAAAAAGCTTTAGATTTAGAAGAGAAGGCAAGTTGTGTGTGTCCTAGCTGTACTGCTAGCCTCAGGAGAAACAGTAATCTCAGAGGGTTCAATGTAACTGTAAATCAGCAGGGTAAGTCTGCACTTAGACTATGGGAAGGCAACATGTGTCAATGTTTATAAGAAACAAAAAGAGAGGAAAGGAAAGAGAGAGAGGGAGCGAGAGATTTATTTTTTCTTGCAGCATGTGCAGAGGGCCAGTGACTGTCTGTGACAGGGAGCAGTATACTTTCACTATGTAATAGAGATAGTGACACAATTAATTCTGCATATGACTTTTGTACTACATTCTTAAAGGTGAATTTTAAAAGCCCAACATGCGCATCAATTAGGGGATGCACAAACAAGTCACGCTTAGCACACTGACCCTATTTTAAAAAACGCCCAGATAAGCACATAAAACCCATTGCACATACATCTGCAAAGTTTCCAAAAAGGGATGGGTTGTGTGAGTGGTCTAGGCAGGGCATGGGCATTTTGGGTCCTGGCCAAGAGATATGTGCATAAATTCTTACACATCTTGATGTGTGCCGAGGTCCCCCCCCCCATGTAACTTTACCTCTGCTTTAGAGGAGCTATAAGTTTAAAAATTACAAAAAGAGCAATTTCTCAGGGGGGGAGTACAGACTATCAAACCAGGAGAATTTGGAGGACCTAGCTGTTAATTGGGCAAACTGATGGATGAACTGGTTAAACGGCAATGGTGTGGATGTGCACTCCTTTTAAAATTCCCCGACTTTCGTGGTAGAAGTGGGATTTGTGCGCCCATGTGCCACTTAAAATTTGGTGCACATCCCTGGGCTTGTGCTAAAGTACACGCGCCAATGTGTAACCGATTGCTGGTTTGAAAGTTACTGTCCCTGTAAACATAGCACATATTAGCAGGTCACTGTGTTCTGTTGGTAACATAAGTGACTATCTGGTCTTTTGTAACAATCAAAGCCTCTTGCCCACTAACGATATGTATAAACTTCATCATGCCACAGACATTGACAGGCAAATGTGGCAAAGGGAAATGCACCAGTGCTCGAAAGAGGAATTTCAGCATCTGTTGACGCCATTTTTAGCAGAAAACTGCTAGACTAAGTGGGGCCTCCCCTCCTTCCACTAAGGGAGACATGTGAGGATCCACCATGTGAGTTCTAAGTGGCCCCAGACCCGGACCACAAGGGTCCCATTATAGGTGGTATCTGCACACTTGGCGCAGCAACTGTCCACAAACGTATTAAATAGAAAGGTCCTTCTCCATAATAAAATTGCTTTCTCTCTCTTTATCTCTGCCCTTGCTTGATTCTATCCATCTTTCCCTCATTTCTCTCCCAACACAAACAATGCAGAGTGTATAATAATCAAAATGTATGCAATGGTTAAAGGACTATGGGGATAATTTTGCAAAACTTTTAATCAGTTATCTTCAGGAGTCAGCTGATGAAACCACTGCTTTTATAAATTTCCCCCACTGACCTGCTAAATGCGACATCCCAGACAGGTTAAATTAAGCTGAAAAGTTTCCTAAAATAAGAGATTAAAATTAGTTGGCTATTTTTGTTGTTCGGAGGCTTTTTGAAAATTCACCCCTATGTCTTTTCACAGCCCATTCTATACAGTCAGAAGTCCATATTCATAAAGGGGTAGATTTTTAAAATTATGCGCGGGCGTAGATTTGTTCGCGCAACCCGGCGCAAACAAATATATTCCTGATTTTATAACATTCGCGCGCTGCCACGTGCATGTTATAAAATCCAGGGTCAGTGCGTGCAGGGGGGTGCACAATTGTGCAACCTGCGCGCGCCGAGCCGAGCAGCCTGCTTCCGTTCCCTCCGAGGCTGTTCTGAAATCAGAGCAGCCTTGGAGGGAACTTTTTTCTGGTCCCCCCACCTTCCCCTTCCTTCCCCTACCTAATCCACCCCCCAGCCCTAACTAAATCCCCCCCCCCACCTTTGTTAAGAAAGTTACGCCTGCCTGAGGCAGGCGTAACTTGCACGTGCCGGCGCGCCGTTCCCTGGCCCCCGTTCCACGCCCCGGGCCATCACCACGCCCATGGCCCCGCCCCTGGAATGCCCCCGAATGCCGCTCCACCCCTGACACGCCCCCAACACGTCCCCCAAACAAAGCCCCGGGACTTACGCGCATCCTGGGGCTTTGCGTGCGCAGGGCTTTTAAAATCTGCCCCAAAATGTATGCATGGAAAACTGGCTTTTATCCACATAAATCTTGCTCTTAGGGAGGGTAGCTTTCAAAAGCCCATTTAGGACTAACATTTGTGGGTACCAAGCATCTGCAGACTTTAGCCCAACATTTTCAAAGCAGACGCGTGCACATAAGACGGCTGTGAAAATTCCTGGGTTGTGCTGCTCTGACTGTGCACATACAGGATACTGCAGGATGCTTCACCTGCTCCTAAGCAGGTGTAGCTCTCTGCATGTAGATTTCAAATATAGAAAGTATGGATTTAAATGCTTTCTTCACCCCAGCTTTGTCCTTGGAATGCCTACCACAAGCATGGGGAAAGTATGTGCAAAATCACCTTTGCACATATTTTTTCCTGCACAGCCCCCAGTTGGTTTTAAAAAAGCAACTTCCACACATGATCCATGGTTGAAGCAAATAGATTCTTTGAAAATTGCTTGCTTAAAGTATGTGGGTACTTTTTACATGCAAATTTAACTCCCAAACTAGAAGTACATCCTTTCACTTTGAAAATTATCCCGCCAAAACTAGGTGCACAAAGTGACACCTGCTATTTGGTGCAAATAGTTTTGCCAAAAGAATTAAGATGCTTGCCTTTCAAAATCATAAAGTATATGTGTAACTCCCAACTCCTTCAATTCCTCTCCCCTGAGCACATAAAAGTATGCACAGAAGGAAGTAACTTTCAAACCAGCGCATGGGCGCCCAGGATCGCAGCTATTTTATAACTTGTGAAGGTATAAGCACGCATGTTATAAAATAGCCCGGCCACATGCACAACATGTGCGCCAAATTTTAAGTGGGCACAGAAATCCCACTGCTACCGCATAAACTCGGGAATTTTAAAAGAGACAGTGCCGACAACATTCCCAGTTTTACCAGTTCATCCCCAGTTTGCCCAGTTAAGAGATAGGTCCTCCAACCTCCTCTGGTTTAATAGCCTTCACTCCCCCCAACCCTTAAACCCTGCAGATCTGCCTATTTTTCTTTATTTTTTAACTTACACATCACACATAGCAGAAGTAAAGTTACTCGGAAGGGGCCTTGGCGCATCCTGGATTGTGTAAATATTTACATGCACATCTCAGGTTCATATCCTAAAATGCCTACGCCCCACCCCTTTTTGAAAACTTTAAGATGTGCGCGCTGCAGGAGATACACGCATATCTCACAAGTTTTTAAAATCCACTCGGGCCAGTTTGGTTCTTGAATGTACCTGTGTTGCTCTTTAATAAAAATGATTTTGACAAAAAAAAAAAATATGATAATAATCATGTAATTTGCTGTGTATCATTGAGCTATTTAAGCATAAACCAGGGGGTTTGGTATGTTTCTTAATTAGTGTAAAGAAATGAACTCCCATTAGTTCATATGTTAAGCATTATCCTCCCATTTGAAAAATTCATGTGTCTACAACCGGTACCCATATAAAATCAGCACAAGGTGAACAAATAAATAATAACATTAAATAACTACCTGTTGAATAATGAAAGCGGTGTTTGCCTGTATACAGCACCTTATGCAGATGTAAGGTCCTTATATTCCATATAGTGTACTAAATAACTCTTAAAAACAAGGATAAAACAACAATAAAAAATGTCTTATAAAAATACTGGCCAAGTATACACCTTAAAAAGCTCTGAACTAGATTAAAACCAATAAAAATGGATTCAAAAGAAAAAATACAAACAAAATAAAAAACTGTCATTCTCAAGTGGCAGGCCCGAAAGGGCTCCCGAGTGGCCGGAGGGCTACTCTCATGACCAGCATTGCGTTGCTGGGTCACACTGGTGCGTGTAGGTCCAGCGGAGGGCTGATCCTGCTTGTTCCTGCTCCGCCCGTGCTTGCATAGGCAAAGTTTGAATCAATTCTGTACCTTTCATCTGACCATAACTATTAATTTGATGAGCTAGTGACCACACCTGTTCCAGGATCTGTAATCCACGGTTTGCAACAGGTTCTGAAGGTTGCGGTTGCAACAGATAGTACCACATTGAGCGCTATCTGGCTAAATGTGTCGGACAAGCCAGCCCTAAAGACATCCAAGTAAAGGTACCTGGACAACTTTAACCTGAAATTCAGTGGAAGACATATCCAGATAACTTTGGTTATCTGGGCAACTTTTTCTGAATAACATTCCAGCTCACTTCCCTACTGAAAATGAACATCTCTGCTGAGAGTTTCCCTGATTAGACACTGGTTTGAAAAAATTAGTTTGCCAGTAACCCAGCATTAAAATTCTGCTCCTCATGTGCTGGGTGACTCCATTTTGTGCCTAGCAGCATGCCAGTGGTTCTGAAAACTGCCCTGGGTGTCCTCAGCCAGCCAGGTTTTCAGAATATCCACAGTGAACATGCGTGAGGTAGATTTCAGTACAGTGTCTCCATTGCATACACATTTATCTCACTCATGTTCACTGTGAATAACTTGAAAACCTGATTGGCTGGGGGTCCACCAGGACACATTTGGTAACCACTAAGCTCATTCGCCATTCTGTACTGCAGGAAATGGACAAATATCATTGCTCTTGCTGCTGGGCAGAAACTGAATGTGCTCAACAACTGAGGAGAGGAATTTTCACACTGGTTTACTAAGCATCCAGGATGGTGTCTGCTGCCTGTTGAAAGAAAAAGATAATTATCCTTTAATAATACCCAAATATAATTGTTTCCAAACATCTTTTGCATAAACTCTTTTAAGGCATTTGGAAATGGAGATAGAGAGAATCAATGGAGATAGAGAGAATCAATTCACCTCTCTTGTTAATTCACCTCTCTTGTTAATTACTATTTTTATTTATTGCTTCAGTTAAACCCTTGTTCTTTGTAAACCGATCCGATATGGTTATTACTATGAAGGTCGGTATAAAAAAGTGTTAAATAAATAAATAAAATAAATTTACAATGGGCAAACATGATGGGCATATGGGATAGATTTTGTTTAAGCAATCTCTAAACCTTCCTTGTTAGGAATACAGTGAAGTCTTCCTATTATATTGGCTTGTTTATAATATTTAACTTCATGATGTCTTATTCATTTTCCACTGATTTATGTGCTGTTTACTTTATATTGTACACACATTGTAAGGAACCCTGGGCATGGAACTATATAAAAGCCAAATTCTTCTTATTATAACTTCTTCATTTGCACACCTACAGCAAGCTTTATTCATTCTCTTTTAGTTTTCAGAGACATACTGGTTTGTTATAGATAGATGCTGTAAATTCCATGTACAAGTCAATCAAACTGATGAACTGCCTCAGAAATACTGTTCAAGCAAAGCAAAATTCACACAAATCAATATAACTCAAAAATATACAAGAGACAAGGCAGCGTAACAGGTATGTGAGTAGAAGGGCGATTTTAGAAAAATAGAGCCAGATAAATAAGCAATTACCTGGGTAAAATCATGGAATGAAAATTGCCATCTGCCACGGGTAAAGGCATCCAATCCATGCTGGAAAGGGGGGGGGGGGGGGGGGCGGCATGGCTGGGATGAGTGAGGCAGCTACCTTACGGGAATTTTATTTTGAAATCCCCACGGTTTGTTTAGGATGAAGATTATGGATCCTGCTGCAAAACAAGTGCAAAGTCTGCGGGTTCTTTGAACCCATGGCTCCAGCTTGCAAGTTCTCTGCTGGGTTTCAGCCTTGGACCCCTAAAGGTTTATTGGTGCATTGTGACTAGCAGTTTCATTTTACAGCTCTTCTCTCTTTCATCCCCAGGTGGAACTGCCTCTCTTTCTTACCTGCACTTTGTGTTACGTTCGTGGACCCTTGGGCTGGTTGGAACAGAAGATGGAGTGCTGTGGCAATACACAGCGAAGTCCCAACCAGGAGGCGGTTTGGAAGTTCAAAGCTGGCTGAGGCTCTGGTCGAAGATGAAGTCCTTTGCGACCAAGGACAAAACCCTACTGGACGGAAGGACGCTGTTGGACCGAAGAAGAAGAAGACTCTTCGCCCTGGAGACCGGTACTCCTCTGGGAGGAGCCCTTAGGAGCCCAGCCGCTGGGACTTAGGAGATTCACCCTGGAAGCCGAAGTCCCCCCAGGAGGAGCCTGTAGGGACATGGCCGCTGGGACTTAGGCGATTTCCAGAGGATGTGGATAATCCGGATGCAGGCGCCTCCTGCAGGTCGTGGGTCCGGACGGCTGGCGCCTCCAGCAGGACGTAGGAAATCCAGAAGTCAGTCCAGGAGTCGGAGTCCAAGGGTGGTCCGTAGCCAGTCCAGGGGTCGGTATCCAGAGAGTGGTCCGCAGCCAGTCCAAAGTCAGAGCCAGAGAGCGATCCGAAGCCAGTCCAGGGGTCAGAGCCAGAAGAACGATCCGAAGCCAATCCAGGGGTCAAGCCAGAAGAATCAACAGCGAAGGGAAGGCAGAAGCAGGACGAAGACAACCAAGACCACAGCAGCACAAACCAACCTCGGGAACCTTGTTGCAAGGCACTGGGTTGTAGTAGATGCAGGGTACATGTACCCTGAGGGCGTCTGACGTCATCCACAGGTGCAATATGGATTTTCCCGCGCTGGCCCCTTTAAGGGGAGCTCCTCCCCGCGCGCGCGTCAGGGGGCGTGGCCAGCCGCATCGAGCCGTCGGCGTCTCTCCCGAGGAGGAAGAGACGCGCTGGAGGGCCTGGAGGCCTGAAACCTTCGCGAAACGGCCCGGGCCGCCCCCGAGGTAGGTGAAGGGACCGGGGCACGGCCCGGGACCGCAACACTTTGCTCACTTTACTACTCCACCCAGGCAGACCCTGTGTTGCTATTGCTCCTGCTGGGACTTCCTTCACTTGAACTCATATTAGAAGACATTTAAGACCACCTAGGACCAATGAAATCCTGATTTCACTACTGAGCGGCAGTCTGTTCAATCTGGAGTCACTTTTTTCTCTTTCTTCACAAAAGGTGATTACATTTTTGCCTCTGTTTTGTTTATAATTAAATGGTGCTCTTTTTTGCGTAATTCATATGCAATGGATCATTTGAATACACCATTAGTAGAAGGACCTAGTAATGTTCTGAGGCCTCCTGGATTGGGAGCCAAGTAAGCAAACAAATAAATACATTTTATTTCCTGTGATTGTATACTTGTTTTATATTGTTTTTCAGAAAAGGGAATGGTCTCTGTGACACCATTATGCATATAACATTGTTTTTTTCAAATCCATTTGTCAAGATTTTAAATGTATTTTTCTCATTTCCCTGTTTCCTTTTGAATCTTAAGGAGAAACGCCATGTAAGAGGCTTTAATTTAAAGTAATTTAATTTAGATTTTCTATTCTGTTTGTGGCTGGACAGTCACTTTAAAGGGGATCACAATTAGGGTAAAAAGAAGACAATATTTGGTGCAAATTGACAGTATTTACTTATTTATCTATCATATTTGTGTAGCAAACCTGTAGGAGCGACCTCGGAGGGAAACTTCCTTCCACCTCCCCCCATCCTCCCCTCCCTTCCCCTCCCTTCCACTACCTAACCCGTCCCCCAGCCCTATCTAAACCCCCCCCTGACCTTTATCGTCGAAGTTACGCCTGCCTCAGGGCAGCTGGCGCGCCATCCCTCAGTAAGGCCGCAATGGAGGAGGCCTCGGCTCCACCCCTGGAATGGCCCCGGATGGCGCCCCGCCCACGGCCCCGCCCCCGGAACGCCCCTTTTTCGAAGCCCCGGGACATACACGTGTTCCGAGGCTTGCGCACACCGCCGAGCCTCTGCAAGATAGGCTCGGCGCACGCAGGGGCAGGTTTTCAGGGTTATACGCATTTATGACCCAATTTTAAAAGGGCCTTGCATGTGCTGTGTGCATTTTCGGAAGGGCCCAGCCACGAGTGCAACCCCCATTATGCACCTAAGTGCTGGGCCTCTCCAAAGGGGTGGATCATGGGGTGGGGTCTAGGTAGGGCGGGGAGGGGCGGGGAGGGGCGGGGAGGGGCAGGAGAGGCAGGCAGGGGGGTAGGCAGGGACAGTGCCATTAGCCACTGTCCCGGGGAAGTGCTTGCTGGTAGCCGTACGGCAGGTGGAAGATACTGCTTATCTGGAACTGAAGTAAGTATGAAAAAAAAAGGGGTTAGGTAGGGATAGTTTAAGGGTCAGGGAGGATATGGGAAGAGGGAGTGAAGTGTACTGGGAGGGAACTGGGAAAGTTTGCCGCGCGTATTTTTTTAAGATCCCCTCCCACTGCACACGTGACAGATCTCCGCTCGCACATGTGTGTACCAATTATAAAATTGGGCGCGCAAATGCACGTGGATATCGTATTTTATTACACTCGAGCGCTGACGCACGTGTTATAAATTAGCCACGTCCATGTGCGTGCACCAGGAACCGTGTGCACATGGATGCTGGTGAATTTTTTTTTAAATCGACCCCATACTTTTCTATTATGCTAATAGGTAATGACCTATTTGTATAGTTGTATCTCTCATTATCTGATTAGCATAGATTTCACATTAATACTATTGCAAACTAGTTTACGCGCATGAACTCATGCATAAATTAGCTTGAACGTTAACTACGTGCCATAACAATAATGCACTTTAGTATACTGGCTTCTAGATCTTCTGGGTATATTTGTAAAAAGGCTCCCTTTCAAAAGCTTACAATTAACAAAAGAGGTCAAATGTTTTGTTTCTAAAAAAGCATGTGACACCAGTATACTCAAACACTTGCATGGATAGTCTAGATTAATAGGCCCCATAATGTAAAGGCATCTTTTCATAGATTTAAAATTTTTCATCTCTTAACTCTGCATTCTGAAAGCAACATTAGCATATATTCTGATCTTTAGAGTAAAGAAGAGAACATCCCACTTTAGAAAAAATAGCTTTAAAACCCAGTTCCTGTCTGGTTCTAAAGCAAACAGATAAACTAGCTTTCCCAGTAATATGATCCTCTGTGTCTTCCAACTCCTGCACAAAATCCACACTGTCAGTTTCTTAAAAGTCCAAAGCTTTGACCAATTTAGAAGCAGGCAAAGGTAGATATATGAATGAGCAGTTAATAAGGCTGGTGACACTTTAATAGGAATTTGTAACATTTCCTAAACATAATACTTAAATAAGTCCAGCACTGAAACACCCCTAAAGACAGGAAAGTTAACACAGCACAAATTTGGAAGCTTGGAATAATTTTTCTATATTTTCCATTTTCTTCTGCTGGACCATTTATGTACGCATCAATAGAGAGAAAAATTACATGATAAAAGGATGACTGCTCTGAGTACATTATGATCCTAAAGAAGAGGCTCTATGCTTGTATGCTGCTACTCTCACTCATGCTGTATCTATGATCAGGGCATCCTCCTCCTCCTCTATTTCCCCCATGCAAAATCAAAACATATTCTAGCAAGTACTCAGGTATCTCATTAAAACGTAAATAAATAAAAATTAAAACCATTCTATGAACAATATTGAACAATGTGATTTTCAGCTCCTTCACAACTTATTTGCATCTGGGATTCCTAGGAGGTTGATGGTTGAGCACCTTTACTCTCTGCAAATGTCTTCTGATTCATGGTTGATCCCTTGGCTGATAAAAGTATGTGTGAAGTATCCATGGAGGTGTTGGGAATCAAAATGAAGGGAGAAGAGGAAGAAAAGCACAGATCGAATAAGACCTGTGAGAGCACAGTAGGCAGGCACACAAGCCTGGGCACACTGGGTGGACCAAATGGTCCTTATCTGCTGGCATCTGTTTTTTTCTGTGCTCCCAAATTCAATCTGCCAGACAGGCTGATTTCAGGCTTATGAACACAGGCAGTGCATGTTCCAAAATTTCTGTCTGGAATGCGGCCTTACAAAATGTTAGATGACAAGTATATTTCTATTAATTATGTTAAATGGTGTAACAAGTAGAGTAGGAAATTACACCTTTGAATTCTATGGAACATTTCTAAGTAGGTTGAGGGTAAGAAATAGGTAACATATTGGAGGTGAGTTTTTCAAAAGTAAGCAATATGATGCTTGAGCAAATGGCAAGCTTATTGTTTGATAAGCATACAATTGTATTATTTATTTTAAAAATGCATAATCCACACTATCTAGGCAGCTCACAAATAAATATACATAATTAAATACATAAAATACATAGAGACTAAAAATTAATTAAATGCATAAACAAACAATAAAATCATTAAAATGCAACACAATCAATAATACAAACTGTAATAGAATCTAATTACACAATCCAGTACCCACAATAACTCAACAACTCATCCCAACAAGCTGTGCAATACAAGCCGTCTCATCTTGTCAAGCTTATACAAATAAATATCAGCAATAAATAATAAACACTATCAATAGCTCAACATTAAATCATTGAGCTTGCTTTTAGCAGTTAATGAAATTGTACAATAGATACATCTGGTCTCAAACTTTCAAGTAAGGAGTTCCATAGAACTGGTCCTGCCACTCCAAATAACAGTGCATGTGCCAGTTAAATGTAACAACTGTGCACTATCAAAAAATAAGCAAGCAACTCAGACAATTGCTCAGGGCATTTGTAATGCTCACTTTTGAAAATGGAGCTTGTTAATGAATCGAGCTAAATTAATACATTGGAATAATACATAGAAATATGTTAATTCAACCCAACCAAGTATCCTAATTCAGCACAGCAAATATAGTTTTTAGTAGCAAACAAAAAAAAAATTAAATCTGTGTTACCAAGAAGAAAAACAACAATTAGGAGACATTTAAATGATGTATGTTGAGCGCAAATGAGCTGCACATTTAGTTTAACTTGGCAATGATGTTCTTAAAAGGCATGTCCTATCCTCTTTCCTCAGGGAGCTTATAGAGTAAACATCTTTATTGATCAAAGAAAATCAGAGTTTGAAGAAACATCAGTAAGTTATTATTTTCATTCAAAAGGGCATCTGTGCCTTTCAACTACTGATGCCCTGTACAATACAAGTGCCAGCATATTCACATCACCTTTATTTTCAAATCAGTAATAAAAAGTCTAAACATCCTAATAGCTCTGACACTTTTTCTTGGCATTAATCACGCTTTTGTTTTTCTTGAAATAGCCTCTCTCATGAAACTTTCAAATTTCAAATTCAGTACAAAATTAGCACATGAAACCTGCTTCTCCTTTTCCATAGCTCTACTTTCCAAGCTAGCCTTAGTGGTGTTCATTACATGCAGGGGTGGGTCAAGTTTTCTTAATAGGAAGGAGGCAGAGGCTTACTTTTAGAGGAATAACTAGATTCTAGTACAGGGAAAAGTGCGATAGATGTGTACAGTGTATGTGATGGGGAGAGGGGATGGAAGTATTTTCAGTGATGAGGCAATTACCACTCCTGCCTCTCCCCTAAGCTTGCCCTACATGGAAAAGTTTAATTATCATTGATACACCAGGGGTTTTCAACTCAGTCCTTAGGACACACCTAGCCAGTCAGGTTTTCAGGATATCCACAATAAATAAGCAGGAGATTTAGTTGCATTTAATGGAGGAAGTGTACACAAATCTATCTCATCCATCTTCATTGTGGATACCCTGAAAACCAGATGTTGTCTGAGGACTGGATTAAGAACTGCTGCTCTAGATTATGGTTGGAGTTGTTTCTTTTCCCTGGGTGGTTATGTTGCCAGTAGGTAAAGCAATATGATAGATATGATTTCTTAGTCTAAGGCAATTCCAATAACCAAGTATAATATGCGATGCAAAATTGCTGTACAAAGTCTTAAAATAACCTTGATAAGGCATATGAAAGGCACTTGGTGTACAGTATAAGGAAAAGCTAACAAGCTGTAGAGTTTCTTCTTTATGAAAAAACACATGAGATATTTTACTCTCCCAAACGGTAGTCCACATAATAATTTCTAGGTTTTTAACTGTGCTTAAATACACTATAAATTTCCATGACTAATTTCTATTCATTACCATGGTTCAATATCCCACAGTGCCAGTATTTTCTGTTTAAGGACATTGGGCCTGATGCACCATGCTGTTTTCTATAGACATAAAATTGACTAGTAAACAAGTTCAGTGTAGATAGGGCACTGCCATTGTTAGTAATAGGAAGGATAACTTTCAAGCCAATATTGCAGTGGCATATGTGCACACATATGCTTGCGAGCAGATATACTAAAGATTTTATAACCCATACATATGATATATGTGAATGTTATAAAATATGCATGACTCTACTCCGCAACATATGCGTGTATGTAGACACACGTGCAAATACATGCAATACATTGAACATGCGTACTTTTCCTACCTATTTTAAAAATATACACATGTACATTACTTTCAAAAGTAAAGTAAGACTTATTCCTGTAAGTCCCAATTTACTCAAGTAAGTCGGCCAATTTTAAAACATTCATGCTTAAATGAAATTAACCAGTTTACTAATTAGTCCACCAGTTCACCCAGTCCTTCTCCAGTCATTGAAGCCCTCTTGGTTCTTCAGCCTGAAATCTCCTCAGTTTTCCCAGACCTCCCACCCAGTCAGAACTACACAATAAATAAATTTAATATAACTCATGCCAGATAAATAGCAGGTGTAGAACTATGTGAGTAAATTGCAAATATATGCGCATAAGTGCCTTTTAAAATAGCAACTTATCTGCATAAGCCTTGACCCTGCCCCTTTTTTACATGCATTTATGTGCATGTGAAAGTGAACATGCATGCTTATTTTTGACTTTTATAAAATACACAGAGGCTACATACATGCATATATACTAATTTTAATGCGCTTAAAGTTTTGGAAATATAGGATTAGGTAATGACTTGTACTGTACTTTGTTTAACAGGTGGCAATATTTTGAAGGCAGATATCCCATAATTGTAAGCAAACCAGACTCTAATATTTTCTTGCAAAACCTGTAACCAAGGTAGTTGCAACAAGCCCTTCACAGGGTGAGAGGTGCCTTCAACCTTTTAAATACACCCAGAAATTACAGAATAAGAACAGGCACCAATCTTGTAATGCAAAAGTCCCCAAACTTATCAGAGGAAGGGCCACATTGGGCATTTCAAACCACCGAGAGGGCTGGATGGGGAATGTCCCCTCTTGTATTTTGCAGATCTAAGGGGGGCCCTTTTGTTGATTTGAAATACTGGGAAAAAGGAAGATCAGGGTGGTCACCATAAATGTCAGTAATAATATTGCTAGATAAATCTGAAGTTGGCAACTATGGCACACTCTTGGGAACTTTACCCCTTGAATCTGCCTCCTGTGGTGTAGATGTATAAGTATGGGGAGGCGCTCTCCCTCTTACACCCTCCTCTTCTCCTTTTCCCTCTTTAAACTCCTTCCCTCCTTTCACTCTTACATTCCCCCCCTCCCCCTGTATGCTATCCTATGTAATTGCATGGTTTGCACATCTGATAGCACCAAACTCGGATTTGAATCTGTTGGATGTGGACTGGATCAGGGATTCTTAACCCAGTCCTTGGGACATCCACAATGAATATGCATGAGATAGATTTGCATAGAGGAGAAAGAATCTCCCTCTTTCAGACTTCAATCCAGCTTCCCGCCATACTCCTCTGAACTCCTCAGTGCACCAACCTATATTAAGCCTTAGCACACTCCACCGAAAGGTTTTTCCTTGCAGCACATTTAAAGAGATATAACACTCTTTTAATAAACCTCTTACCAACAATGATAAATTACTCAGTCCCTACAATAGAGAACAAATGCATTTTCCCCAAGAATTCCTCCAAAGCCCATCCAGTGACCAGGATCTATTGCAAGGGCCCCATCACAGTAAGAACAAATATGTTGGACCAGATGAGTGAAGGCTTTTAAAAACTTATGAAACAATCTTATATTGAACCCTTTTATCCAGTGCAGCTCCTGAAAAACAGATGTCACATAACATATCTTATTAACTTTGCCACCATATTTTGCAGGAGCTGCTAGTAGTAAATTTAGTTCTTGGAAAACCCCGATAGAGTGAGATACAGTAATCTAATTGCCCAATAAAGGATTTTTTACTCACAAAACAAGCATAGCTGACAAATCTGTCTAAGACCAGCAAAAGTGGTCTTTATTACATGAGATATCTGATAAGAACATAAGAAATTGCCATGCTGGGTCAGACCAAAGGTCCATCAAGCCCAGCATCCTGTTTCCAACAGAGGTCAATCCAGGCCACAAGTACCTGGCAAGCACCCAAACATGCTCCATAATTAGTTAGTCATGCATTCATATGCCCAAAATAATTTCCATCTCCCTTCCAACTCTGGGAAAACTTATAACACCCTCTTCTGTCTGCCAATTATAAGCAGTTCTAACTTTTCTGCATTGAGTTTCAGTTTCTGCACTGTTTTTATTATTATTATTATTATTATTATTATTATTGTTATTATTCATTGGATTTGATAGACCACTTATAGTAAAAGCAATGAAGTGGTTTATAATTAAAACACATACATAATCAGTCAACACAATAAAATAAGATTATAAAACACAACAGATAAAATAAAGATAACAAATATTTAATATAAATAATTTAAATAAAAGAAATTAAAATACACAAAAAAAACCTATAAGAGAACTGCAAAATGAAAACATAACTGAAAAAAAAACGAAATGCCTGATCAACTACCTATAGCAAAGGAAAGTTACCACTGAATGGATCAATCATTAAAAGCTTAACTAAGGGGAGATGGCGACTTGAAGCTTGTAACACAGAGGGGTAGATTTTAAAAGCCCTGCGTGAGCGCCGGCGCGCCTATTTTGCATAGGCCACCGGGGCACGCAAAGCCCTGGGACGCACGTAATTCCCGGGGCTTGCTAAAATGGGAGGTCCGGGGGCGTATCTGCGGTCCGGGGGCGTGTCTGCGGTTCAGGGCAGTCCAGGGGCTTGGCCAAGTGCCCCAACACAGCGGCCTGTGTCGGGGCCTGGCCAGCCGGCGCGCGCGAGTTACGCCTGCCAGTGGCAGGCGTAACTCCATCGAACAAGGTAGGGGGGGGGGTTTAGGTAGGGCAGGGGGGGTGGGTTAGATAGGAGAAGGGAAGGAAAGGTGGGGGTGTGGCGGGGGGACAAAAAAGGTCCCTCTGAGGCTGCTCCGATTTCAGAGCAGCCTCGGAGGGAATGGAGGGAAAGGAGGCAGGCTGCGCGGCTCGGCATGCGTAGGCTGCCGATTTTGCGCAGCCCTGAGCGCGCTAACCCCGGATTTTAAAAGATACGCGAGGCTACGTGCGTATCTTTTAAAATCCGGCGTACTTTTGTTCGCGCAACTGGCGCGAACAAAAGTACGCGCGCGTGTATTTTTTAAAAATCTGCCCCATAGAGTCTCTGCTACCAGCCTTTGGGTTCCATTTTGCTTGAGGTTTTTAATTCCTCCTGCCATGATTATTGTTAGGAAGAGGAAGGGAAGAAATGTTTCTCACCCTGAGGCCACTTCCTCTTCTCCCACGACTGCTCTTTTGGACTCCTTTTTGTTGCCTTCTGTTTTTGCAGTTGAGTAGTCTTTGAGTGTTCTGGGTGGGGGTGAGGGGGGGGAGGTGAATGGAAGAAATTGACCCTCTGAGCACTCTGAACCGGAATACATCTTTGAGTCATGTAGTGAGAACACCTCCTCCGGGCCTGGCAGTAGCACGAGTTTCCATGAATTAGTGAGAACCATCATAGACTGATGATGTCTGCTCTCTCCATCAAGGAGTACAATCATGGGAGAAAGGATAGAGTTGGCTATCAGGACGAACGTTGGAGGATCTGGGGTAGCATTTGAGGAGCAAAATAATGATGTTTCTGATATCTGAAGCTCTAACAAGTAAATTTTAAATGGACTATCCATGCGTCTATATACGTACGTATTGGGCATGCAATTTTATATCATGCATGTACAAGCGTACCATTCAAAACATCCCTTCATGAATGCATATGTGTTAGAGCCTTTACACATGTACTCACAAGAGAGAGAGAGAGAGAGAGAGAGAGAGAGAGAGAGAGAGAGAGAGAGAGAATATCTTACACTCTATATATATCTCCCATTGTAAGAGGGGCACTTTCAACTCAGGGTAGGTTTTGTGGGGAGGGGGCGGTGCTAGATCCTTTCGCTCTAGGCAAACCAATGTAACACTGCCCCCCAAATCCCACCCTGAGTTGAAAGTACCCATCTTACAGTGGGAGTTATATAGTGACAGATTCTCTCTCCCCCCCCCCCCCCCAGTGTTCAGGATCCTGCTGGCCCAGACTTGCACCTCATCAGGACCAGTAGTAAAGTTACACATGCGTTGCCATGGTCAGCCTTGCAAAATTTGGGGGTTATGTGCATACATCTTGGCCAAACCCTGGAATGCCCATGCACCACCCTTTTTATTTATTTATTTATTTATTTCGGATTTTTATATACCGACATTCTCAATACAAGTACCGAATCAGGTCGGTTTTTCTGCCTCCTTATTCTTGAAGCGTGCACAGGGATGTGCACGCTTCACAAATTCACATTGCTCACGCACAGCCCACATACACGTGTACAGAACCATTTTTGTGCGAGCCACGCTTTAAAAATCTACCTGTAAGGACCTATTGCAACAGGTATCTACTGTTGGGTTGGAGAATTTGAGGAATGCTGAGTTTAGTTTTCAGAAGCCCTCAGCCCTTAATTGGATGATGGCCTCTTTTGAGATGCCTTCCAACTTCAGACACCTGTGTCCTTGGAGGCTTAAAAAAAGTGTAAGAAACTTTACTTCTCATCTTTGTTCTTGGGGAGTTAGAAAATGTGAGCCCCCGCCTGGCTACTCTAGTTGGAGGGGGGGGGGAGTTTTTCCACATTTGGGATGCCTTCCAACTTTCTTATCTTTGTCCTGGGGGGGGGCTTCAAAATCTGAGCCCCCACCGGCATGGTTGTTCTGTCTATTTAAACCCCTGTTAAGAATAGTACAAGGAGAGGAGCGGTAGCAGAGCAAGATAAACTTTGACTGACTGCACAGAGAGACAGTAAACGGGCTAATTGCTTCATGAGATTTGGTAAGCTCTTAATTATAGTATTTTCTGCATGAGAGAACCCTAGCTAGTATAAGCAACTCTAGCTAGTATTAGCTAAGCATGTCTTAGAAAAGAATTTATTTTATAAGAAAAATGGCTTTAGTAGATATTTATCTAATTGCTATAGTTGCAATCACAATTATTATTATGCTTATAGCTCTGTACTGTTTGATTAAGATAAGATTTGAAAAATATAATGCCTCCTAAGTTACTCACTTGCCTTAAAAGATTACAACTTTTATCTGAAAAGAGATTGTTATTTTCATACAACCAGTCGGGTTCATTCCTCTAAATAACTTTAAAGGGGAACTCTCATATCGAAAAAATAAACTCCTTCCATAAAGGCTGGAGGGTCGTGTGAGTAGGGCAGGATAAGAGCAGAGCATATCCTGCCATTCTCTGACATCAGCAAAGGAAAATGTTTGAGAGATACTTGACTGAGGTTCTTCAAATCCCATCAAATTCTTTTCCATCAGTTTCGTGGGCTTACTATTTGTTTTTGCCAAGTGGTAAAGAGTTGGAACCTGAATAGAGGAGGAATCAGTTCCTGTAGTAGATAATTTGAATTTAACTTCTTTCCTAGAGACCTGTGACTCTGCTTTTTAATAATAATGCTGGTTTTATAGCCAGATAGAGATTGGTCGCTGAAGCTTTTCTTTCAGACATTATGATGTATGTTTTTTATATGAAAAATCAGAGTATTTCCTGATGCTTCTAAGTTGACCCAGAAAAAACCAAAGACAATTCTTATTAATGAGGCCTAAGCCCTGCAGACTGGGAACCAATTCTTTTTGAAATATTCATGTAAATGCTTCATTAAATATAGGGATGTCTCATATATTTTTTGAACCTTTTCAGTTAACTCTTTTCTTAAGTGATAAGACTGTGCAACAGGGTAGGAATGAGCATCCTAGCATAATCTCAGTGCTTTCTCCTTAAAGTTCTCATTTATGTTATATTGTGCTGTGTTTGTCTTTATTTCTTCTTTTTTAGTCTTTTATAATTCCCGGGGTAGTGTCTGATACTTCTCCTGAGATTGCAGTCTATCTCATTACTTATTATTTGCGATTTTTTCCTGTTTATTGTACAAATTATGTAACTGGCTATTCTCTCAAGGTTTCTTGAAGGGCATAATTGTTAATTTTCAATAAAGAGTTAAAAAGGGCCTGATTTAAAAGCCAGGAGTTGACCTGCTTGCTAAATTTAAGATAATCCAATTGAAAGCATAGCTCTAAAGGGAATGAGTTCCATAAAGCAGTGCTTGATAGTTAAAAGAGGTATTATGGGTCACCTCAAGCCTTAAAACGGAAAGGAAGGGAATCATCAGTAGCTCTTTGTGAGAGGAGCGCAGGCTCTGGTTGGATGAAATAATGTCAACAAGGCAGATAAATATTGGGGATTTGTCTTTACAAATGGATTTAAATCTGAGACAGAGAATTTTATATTTGACCCTAAATAACATTGGCAACAATGATGCTATCTCTTATAAGCATGCATCCAGATCCAAGACCACTAATGACTGATCACAGCTGGATATCATCTGAAAATAGGCGGCACTGCCACCATTAAATATTAAACAATAAATCTGACAATGCAGGCCCCTGAGGAACCCCAAATGCTAAAGCTTTCGGAGTGACATGCTCACCCTCCCATTGAACTCTCTGATTCTTATCTGTAAGAAAGGATGACAGGCAAGGCTAAGCAGTGCCCCCTTCACTAATATGTTGCAGCCACCACAACATGATACTGTGGTTTAATGTGTTGAATGTAGCGGACAATTTGAGTAACACCCAAAGGCTGTTTCTCCCTCCCTCCCCCTTTCTCCTCACCCCACTCCTGATCCTCCTCCCTTCCTCTCCCCATCCCTAGGGTCTCTTCCCACATTTGTTCCCCCAATAAAAATAAAATTATACATACTATTGAGTATAGTGTAAAAACAATTTTTTATAATGGAAATGTTTGCTAATTTGCTTCAGAATTTTTTAGCTTTTGCCACAGGATCTATTCCTCAGCTGCCACAGGAAACTAGGGGGGGATTGTGCTTTAGACCTCCTGCTCCCTGTTGTCCAATCTCAGGGCATGGAAGAAGGGAAGGGAGAGTGGCAGGGGGCGACAGCATCAACAGTGCCTATGGGTGCCAAAATCCTAAATCCGTCATTGCCTGCATGCACATGCCACTGACCACTAGTAACAGTACAAATTTAGTACCATGGCTGACTCAAAATCCTAACTGACATGGGTGAAGGGCATCTACAGTCTCTACATATTTCAGCAACTGCTGATATACAAGCATAGACAGTAAATTAGACTGTGGGCAATACTGTTTCAAAGATGTTGAATGCATTACTGTTTTTCAATAGAAGTTGCACAATCAATTTTTTTCAGTGACTGAGCCAGTAAACCCTGTTCAAGTAACAGGCTGATAATATAAACCAAGCAGGGCACAAGAGCTTTTTCCGAACCTTGTAAATATTTTGATGGGATAGGCCACATCAGGAAATATTTTGATGGGATAGGCCACATCAGGAAATACTCTGATTTTTCATATAAAAAACATACATCATAATGTCTGAAAGAAAAGCTTCAGCGACCAATCTCTATCTGGCTATAAAACCAGCATTATTATTAAAAAGCAGAGTCACAGGTCTCTAGGGATAGGCCACAAGTAGAGACCCTAACCACATGCAAGAGTTTTTTGAATTCTATCCAATTTACCATTCTCAAAACCATCAGATCTCTAGGATATATTTATTTTATTTACAGCAGTTTATAACCCGCCCAATCAGATTACTGTTCTGGGCAGTTTACAATATCACATAATAATACAACCTTTAAACAGAATTTTTAAAATACATCACACAAATACTCACCACATACATATAGCACTTAAACATCACTCAAAGGCCTCACGATACAAATAATATTTAGACAGATCCCTATCTTCCTGTCATGATAATATTTCTAAATTTGCAGTTGACTCAATACAATTATAACCTAACTGCTATCTCTGATTTCCCTTTACAGAAATATGGCTATCACCTCGGCAAACTAGAGATAAACTCTAAGAATTAACAGCCTGAATAATGGAACTTAGTATTCCATCCAGATTACCTCCTGTTCTCTTAGTACAAGGGTCCACTTTATAACCCATTTCTCCTAACTCAAATATTCTCTCATTCTCACATCTTTGTCTTGGTCCCTGCCCTTGCCAGGTATACAAATGGAGCAATAACATCAGTACCTGATTGGTACCCTCGTTCCCTTGCAGATACATCTCCAAACAACTCATGGTGTAAATAAATGTCCCTATTCACCTGTTCCATTTTATAAACTTCTAGCATTTCCCCTCTATGTCTTCTTTTCTCCAAGCTAAAGAGTCCTAACCTTTTTAGCCTTTCTTCATAAGGGAGCTGATTCATCCTCCTAATCATTTTTTATGTCCTTCTCTGTTACTTTTTAAAGTTCCCGCTATATCTTATTTGAGGTAATGACCAGAATTGCACACAATAATCAAAGTGTGACCACATGGTACAGAGGCATTACTACATTCCAAGCTTTGTTTCTATTCCTTTCTGAATAGTTCCTAACAAGCTATTTACTTTTTTGGCTATAACCACATACTGGGCTGAGAATTACCGTGGTGGTGATTTCTAATGTGGAATCCAGCATTGTGTACCTGTAGTTGGGATTTCTTTCCCTATGCGCATCACTTTGTACTTGCCCACATAAAATTTCATCTGCAATTTAAATACTCAGATTCTCAGTCTCGCAAACTCTTCCTGCAGTTCCTCTCAATTCGCTTGTGTTTTAACTACTTTGAACAAATTTGTGACATCTGCATATTTGATCAACTTGCTCATTGCGCCTTCATGTTAAACAGTACAGATCCCTGGGACACTCCACTACTCATTTTTATCCATTGGGAAAACAAGTTACTCACTTAGGCCTGGATTTTCCTATGGCGCAGAGCTCTTTGAATTGCGCGGGTAATGGGGGGCGGGCCTGCGAAAGCCGGCAGCGATTGCACCACTGCGGTGTTATTGCTGCCGGCTTTCGCACCCAATAGCGCCATCATAAAAGGTGGTGCTATTGGGCGCGCTACTGGCAGCAATAAGGGTTCTTACCTTTTTGCCGCCAGCAATGTTTCCGCCACGTCTGGCCCGGTGCCGCCCCGACTCCTCCACTTCCGGTGCCGATGCCACCCTAATTTAGCTATCGCACACGAATAGGGTTAGAAAATGACGCCCTTAGTTAGACCTGTTCTCTTAATCAGTTACCAATCCAGAATAGGACATTACCTCCTTTCCCATGACTGTAATTTCTGGAAGAGTCTCTCATGTGGGACTTTATCACATACCTTCTGAAAATCCAGGTACATTATATAGACCGGGTTACCCTCATCCACATGTTTCTTTACACTGTCAAAGAATTTTAGTAGTTTGGTAAGGTGGTGGCAGCTACCATTGGAGGAAGTGGTGGTATATAAAACAGTAAAAGAATTCAAATATGGGATAAACATAGAGGGCTGTTAGATGCAAAGCAGTGAAAGGAAAGCCAGAGATTAAGTAGAGTATATGGTATTGTAATGGGAAGGAAATTGGGCAGACATAGACTTATGATCCATATTTGCCTTTATATTCTATCTTTAAATGAATGAATTTATTCATCTCCTACATTTGATTGTAGTTCCTGAAATGCCTCACTCATCTGGGAGAAAACAATTAACCCCCTATAGCTTGGAATTTTAGGCTGGCTCCCTTTTGCTAAATCCTAATGCATTACTAGTTATACTAATATGCATGACTCGTTTTCTTTTTCTTTTTTGAGATGCAGAGTCACTTTGTAGACATCAGCAATAACGGGAACAGAATGAAGAAAGCATTTAGTGCAAAGTAAGGGCAAGGAGCCCAAATTGGTTGTTCATATTTCAGGCACTATTCAGCTTCATTTAAACATGCTTTCAACTACTTACGTGGCCTTGCTCATTGCTCCATAGGTAAAATCTGGTGAAAAAGCAATATGAAGCCACACGTAGAAAAGCTAGTATCTTCCATCAAAGAAAACCGTAAAGTGACTTAGGAAAGCACAAAGCATTAAGAACTGCTGTCATGGAAGGCTAACATCTAATCTATCACTATCTATGCACTCTGCCTTTTCCTTAATTGATTCACAGCTCTTCTGCCTTAAAAATACTGCGTAGGTACCTCAGGTAGCAAATGAAACATTTCCCTAACTCAAAGCAATCAATAAACAGCACTTTCACAATTCTTTACAGTATTATACATAGCAAGGAAAGAAAGGAAGGGCAAGGAGGCAATGAGAAATGAAAAGCAGGTTCATGTGGGCCACACAAGGGCTCCATCTCTGTTGTGCCTATCCCATAGGACTCCATCCAGGTAAGCGCAACCAGTCCTGCACTCATACAGGGGGCCCTGCCTGCATATATCCGACTCATGGCAGATCCATGGAAGCAGGCATCTCCTCCATGCGGTACGGGAGATAAGCATTGAAAACGTCCCCTCTCCTTTCTCTTCTGCTCTGAAATGGGATACTGCATGGAGCAAGTCATCTAGGCAACCATGAGAGGAGGTGATGACTCTGTAGACAGAATAGTTAGTATATCACGCCTGAAAGCTGCACTGGCAGATCAGCTGGAGGAGGTAAGGTTTACTCTTCTGGCTGGGGTTGGGAGGGAAGATTTGGGAACTCAGATGCCCTGACTATTACTTTGGTGGGACTAGAGAGGGATTTCGCTGCTCAGCTCACCTCCGGCTTGAAGTTTAACTCGGGAGGCGGGAGAAGGGGAAAATATGCCGTCACTACTTTTTTTTTTTTTTTTAACATGGGTGATGGGCAGAAGGAGGGAGGGGGGTTCACTGCTCAGCCCCCTATTCTGCAGGAACTTTAACACCTGCTTTGACCCAGGAGTTAAAACTTCCCATGGAAAACAATCAGTGCAAAGGTGTTCATCCTTTAGTGCCTCCTTGTATTGCAGGGTTATAGCTAATACTAATAAGCTCATTGCCCTGCAATTTACAAGAAGGCACACTAATCGTGGGGGTTTTTTTGGCACTAAAACCCCCTATTACATACTAGGGTTATGTTATCACCGAAAATACCATGCAAGAAGAGGAGTAAAAAGCCGCATTAGGGTCAGCGCTGCTTATTACATCCACCCATTTCAGACTGTAAGCAATTTGGGGTGGGCAACTGCCTAAAATGTAACTTGCCCTGAGCATAGGTTTGGAAAGATGAGTAATTAAATCCAAATCACTTGTGTGTCAAAATAAAAACTCTCATAATAATGCTTACATTTAAAAAACAAAATCTGATTGCTAAAGGTTTTCACTAATAGAAGTAGAAATGCATGCACGAGAAAAAAAAGCTGTGGTCTGTAATGAACCCTTGCACCCAGCACACATATGAGCTATGGGAAGGAAATGTTCTAAATGTTCTTATGTTTCTCAACACCTGATTTACAATAAGTTCTAAACTGAAAAATCGTACATCTAGCAGCAAACAGCAAGCAATGGAGAAGAACTTTTTTTTTTTTTCTTAATCTTCAATCCCTGGATGTAATCACCAAAGAGACACAATTGTAGAACCCTTAGAATGTTAAACTTCAGCAAACCATCTTCCAAAATTGACTGAAGTGGGAACAGGCCAACATCCCCCACTCTCCCGCCCCCCTGGCAGAGCAGACTATCAGGAAGCCTGCCTGCAAGCTGAGAAATCAAAGAACAACAATTCAACTTCCACAGGACCTTACATTGTATGTTATGGGGGCTTCAGCTTCTCCAAGAGGCAAAAGAGTTTGAAATCACACTCTCAAAAGTTACAAGAAACCCAATGTGTGATCTGTGACACTGAAGAAACCAGACTCACTGGCAACTTGACATACAGCCGTAATTACTTAGACTACTATCGACCAGTAACATTTCAGTCTAACAATATATTTATCACCAGGGCTAAGGATTTGATAATAAAATACAATTGACATCATTTCTCCTTAATGAGTTTCTTCTGTTTATTTCTTGAGTTCCTTCGGCGAGCAACCTCATGGTTTAAAGTCACTAGTATGTCTGCGTGTGTGTCACAAAGTAATCATATATTAGGGATGTGAATCGTTTTAGGACGATTAAAATTATCGTCCGATAATTTTAATATCGTCTTAAACCGTTATGGAACACAATACAATACAGATTCTAACGATTTATCGTTATAAATCGTTAGAATCGTGAGCCGGCACACTAAAACCCCCTAAAACCCACCCCCGACCCTTTAAATTAAATCCCCCACCCTCCTGAACCCCCCCCCAAATAACTTAAATAACCTGCGGGTCCAGCGGCGGTCCGGAACGGCAGCGGTCCGGAACGGGCTCCTGCTCTGAATCTTGTCGTCTTCAGCCGGCGCCATTTTCCAAAATGGCGCCGAAAAATGGCGGCGGCCATAGACGAAAAAGATTGGACGGCAGGAGGTCCTTCCGGACCCCCGCTGGACTTTTGGCAAGTCTCGTGGGGGTCAGGAGGCCCCCCACAAGCTGGCCAAAAGTTCCTGGAGGTCCAGCGGGGGTCAGGGAGCGATTTCCCGCCGCGAATCGTTTTCGTACGGAAAATGGCGCCGGCAGGAGATCGACTGCAGGAGGTCGTTCAGCGAGGGTTCCGGCGCCTCGCTGAACGACCTCCTGCAGTCGATCTCCTGCCGGCGCCATTTTCCGTACAAAAACGATTCGCGGCGGGAAATCGCTCCCTGACCCCCGCTGGACCTCCAGGAACTTTTGGCCAGCTTGTGGGGGGCCTCCTGACCCCCACGAGACTTGCCAAAAGTCCAGCGGGGGTCCGGAAGGACCTCCTGCCATCCAATCTTTTTCGTCTATGGCCGCCGCCATTTTTCGGCGCCATTTTGGAAAATGGCGCCGGCTGAAGACGACAAGATTCAGAGCAGGAGCCCGTTCCGGACCGCTGCCGTTCCGGACCGCCGCTGGACCCGCAGGTTATTTAAGTTATTTGGGGGGGGGTTCGGGTGGGGGATTTAATTTAAAGGGTCAGGGGTGGGTTTTAGGGGGTTTTAATGTGCCGGTTTTTCGATTTTTCGATTTTTCGATTTTTAACGATTTTTAACGATTTTTCACGATATTTTACCCCCCCAAACGGCAACAATACGATTCCCTCCCCCTCCCAGCCGAAATCGATCGTTAAGACGATCGAGGACACGATTCACATCCCTATCATATATCAGAATATAGCTATGTCTATTTTTAGTCACTGTTGGTCAAATACAATGCAGTTTGAACTTAACTAAAGAGATCCTCAAAGTACAGCATAAACAATCCTCACCCTTCATTTAGATATCTCTAATATTCTGATGTGAAGACCCTCGGACCTGCTAGGAGTCTGGTGTAAGTGCAAGGAACTGGAGAAGTTATATGTGAAAATCAGGCACAGGAATCAGGAAAATTGGAGACACTGTGTGGAAACTGATGCTGAATGGTTGCAATCTTGGAAATGAATGACTGTAGCAATTTTCTCTGTCAGGAAATCATCTAAAATAAATCATATGACTACTGTGATGTTTGTCATACAAGATTCAAGAGAAGGTTCATTGACGGTATCGCAGTATTTCCGTTTTGCAGTTTATTTCCTTTCTTAAAAGGAAGCTAGTAATTCTTTCTGAATATTTTAACCATTTCTGCATCACTGCTCCCGCTGTTCTAGCTCTTCTGCTAACCACCTAACCTGAAACAAAAGCTTATAAAGCGTAACCTCCAAACAGAAACCCAAGGGCCCAGATCCCTGCAAGACATTGCACGTTCTGCCAGCACATATCACAGGACCCTTCAGTTACACACATGGGACAAACATTCAAAATAAAAGGTGCACATTCATGCCTTTCTATGAAGACTGTGCAAAAAAATGTGAAGACGGCTGCTACATTGGTGAAACAAAAATTATGGACAAGAATCAGTCTTCTTCATCAAAACATAAAACAGTTCAGAGAAAAGCAGATGGACATCTCAATAGATGAGTGCTTTGTGAAGGACCTCACAATCATGGTGCTTAAAGGGAAGTTTAGGAGTACACAGGAATGGAAAACATTTGAAATGAGGATGATCAAACACTTTGAAACAAACACAAAAGGACTGAATAAGGACATTTGCTTTCTCCCCATTATCAGACCTAGACCCTTTCAACTGCAATGGTTCACGTCTCATTACTTCTCTCATCCCCTCACCCTTCCCTTTATTAAGCTGTAATGGCACACACCTAGGGCCAGATTTTTAAACCTACGCGTGGGCATAGATTTGTGCGCACAACCCGGCGCGTACAAATCTACGCCCGATTTTATAACTTGTGCGCGTAGCCTTGCGCATGTTATAAAATCCGGGGTCGGTGCGCGCAAGGGGGTGCACACTTGTGCACCTTGCGTGCGCCGAGCCCTAGGTGAGCCCCGATGGCTTTCCCTGTTCCGTCCGAGGCTGTTTCGAAATAGGAGCGGCCTCGGAGGGAACTTTCCTTCCGCTCTCCCCACCTTCCCCTCCCTTCCCCTACCTAACCCGCCCCCCAGCCCTATCTAAAATCCCCCCTCACCTTTGTTGGCGAAGTTGCGCCTGCCTCTGGGCAGGCATAGTTGAGTGAACCCCGGGCATGACTGCTGTGCTAGAGGCCTCAGTCCCGCCCCGCCCCGCCCACTCCCTGTCCATTTTTTCAAGCCCCGGGACATCCGCACGCCCCGGGGCTTGCGTGCATCACCGGGCCTATGCAAAATAGGCTCGGCACACGCAGAAGCGGGTTTTTGGGGTTACGTGTGTAATATACGCTCGTAACCCTTTGAAAATCCGCCCCATACTGTTTGAACCCAGTGTAACAGTGCTGTTTCTTCATTGACCGGATGGAGAGAGGATAACTTGAAAACTTGTCACCAGGGTCAGTGCTACCTGCTTTAATGCCCTGTGCAAATGATTATTCTCCTGTCCCCTCCCTCCAACTCTCATTAATATGACTAGGGAAAGGGCCTTTTCAGTGGCAGGGCCGCTGTTGTGGAATTCTCTCCCTAACACCTTAAGGCAAATCTCCAGTCATAATGAATTTAAGAAGGCAGTAAAAACTTATCTATTTAAGATTGCATATGGTCATCTTGAAAATTGAACATCCTACCTTTACAAGCCATGTACTCTGCAGTTATTGACTGTTTGGTTATACACTTATTAGGAACCTGGACTGTATAAGTTAAAGTTTTAGGCTCACTTATTTCCTTTCTCTCTTTATCTGTTTTTTTTTTGTAAAAAATTAGTATATTTATTTTATGAGTAGGGATTATGATGGTTTATTGTATTTTTTTCTTTCTGTGCTTCTCTTTAACTTTTTGCTGATTAGATTGATTCTATTTTTTATTTTTATTTTATTTAAATTATCTTTTGGTTAATTTGATCTATATAATTGACACTTGTAAACCGTCTTGATCAAACTAGTTTGAAAAGACGGTATAGAAATATTTTTAAATAAATAAATAAATAAATAAATAAATAAATTTGCCCCACCGCGGATTCTAATGGAACCATTCATGGATTTCTTTTTTCCTAGCAAGAACTTTTATGTCTGAACATTGTTTACAGGTGTCGTGAAGTTGGAGTAAGGCTACCAGATTTCAGGTGTGTAAATTTGGGGCACTTTTTCCCTGTAAACGACACCTAAAAGATACCTAAATAGCAAAATGTTTGAATTTTGAAACCAATACATATTTCAGCTTCAATACAGAGCCTCAGAGCTGACAGGTAAGTTCTATGCAAAGGAAATTAATTATGCACCAGAAAAATGAAAATCAGCCAACAAAATCCAACTGCTGTCAAAATCTTCTGGATGTTCCATCTCCCTCAAAATGCACGTTTGTCAGTAACTCATGAGAGGTCCTTCTCCTTCCATTATCTATGCACGCCTTCAAAGACTAAAGAGTTGAAAAAAGCTCTAAAACACATTTATTTAAAGCAACCTTCCCAGGAGTCTCTTAGCCCTGGATTTATAAAAATGCACTAAATACCGCATGCGATAGAAAAAGGGGCATGTTTTATGGTATTAGGCAGTTTATCGCAATTTGTGCTAATACCTATGTGAAGAGCTAAGTTTCCGCAAATTGTGATCACTTTTTCACACTTTGAGATAAGTGTGTTATTTCCTACATACAACCACTGGGGGAGAGAGAGAGAGAGAGAGAGAGAGAGAGAGTGAGTGAGTGAGTGAGAGTGAGAGTGAGTTACTCGATTTACTAGGTGGGCCTCCCATAGAGATATAAATACCTATTTTATTTATTTATTTATTTTATTTAGACATTTTATATATCGTTGTTCCATGTACCGATCACAAAGGTTTACAACCGTAACATTCATAGCTATAAATCAACAAATAATAACAGGTTACAGAGGTAGTATTCATAAACAGGCGTTTATATCTACCAAATGAACTAACTAAAGATCTAAAACATGGGCAAGAAGTACAGAGAATAAAATAAAACAAATGGAGAAATTACTTACCTGATAATTTTGTTTTTCTTAGTGTAGACAGATGGACTCAGCACCAGTGGGTGAGGGCATTATGGCTAGTCTCTCTCTCTCTCTCTCACTCTCTCTCTGACAGGCTGGTTACGCAAGCTATCACACGGCTTAACGCTACTGAAAAAGGTGTAGTTAAAGCCGTGCGATAGGGCTTCGCAAAACAGTAAACCCACCCCTAACTCCTCCTCTTTTTCGGATTTGCATCGCACCATATGTTATGGTGCTATCGCATGCGTTAAAGGCGTTTTCCAATGCGTTAAGGGCCATCGCATGCATTAACAGTGCTTATCGCATGCGACAAGTCCTTAACGCATGCGAAAACACATTATAGCATTTTGATAAATGACCCCCTTAGTTTGCAGCTCCCATTTTGATATAACCCTCAACATAGCTGCTGGAGATTTGTCTTCCTGTAAGCAGCATTTTTGTTTATGTTTTTGTATTATAATGTTACGGGTGTTCTATTTTATTATGTATGTTATTTTATGTACTTCACCCTGAAGTTTGGAAAGTATGGGAAATAAATACTTTTAAATCAATCAGTCAATCAATCAATAGATAAAGAATAAGTGATAAAGAATAAGTGACAAAAAAAACAAATAATATAAATTTTGTGTGAAAGACAAGACCTGGTTAAAGACTTTGAATTGGGTCCCAGGAAATTTTATGCTAGGGCCAGTGCAAGGCTATTAAGTGCCTTATAGCCTTGCGACTCCGCCCTTTCCGCCAATGGCCTTCTCCACAAATTTATAATACATTTAATGCATTTGGCATGTATATTATATTTAGATGCACTGCTTTGATATCAACCAGAAAACCCTGCAAAAAAAGCAAAAATTAGTCACTTGGAACCAATGTTCCCTCTAAGCTGTGCACGTGTGCGGCCACGTACAACTTTTCTCATGGTCGCACACAGCTTTTACCCTCCTGCACAGAAGAGAGATTGAGCAGGGATAAACCAAACCCCACCCGATCCGATCAGTGGCATCACACCGCCCTACACCCCATCCCAGGCAGCAGGAGCTGCGTTTATCCAAATGTCATCTACTGCTGCTGCATGGCTATTCTGACAGGTCTTACTGTGAGATCAATAAGTCCGTCCCGTGGCAGTTGAAGAAAGAGGACATGGTGGCTGTCAGCAGACCCCATCCCTCTGGTGGCTGAAGAGAGAAGGACACGGTGGCTGTCAGCAGACCTCATCCCACTGGCAGCCGAATGAAGGAGGTCCTAGCACCGCCAGCGGACCCCATCCCACTAGTAGCTGAAGAGGACCAGGCCCTGAGAGTGTATATGTGTGCATGGGTGAGAACCTGTGTGTGTAGGTTGGTGGGATACTGTGCTTGTGTCGGAGAGAGAGGCTGTGTGTTTGTGGGAGTTAAGAACCTGGGTGAGTGTGTGTGTGTGTGTGTGGGGGGGGGGTGTGAGAGGCTTTGTGTATGTGTGTGTCTGGGTGACAACCTGAGATCCTGTGTGTGAGAGTAGAAGTGTATGTATGACTGCCTGTGTATGGGTGTCTGTTTGGGGGGAGGGTAAGAGCCTATGGGTAGGTGAGAGAGAGCAAGCCTGGGTGTATGTTTGCGGGTGGATGAGATCCTATGTATGTGTGGGTGAAAGGCTGTGTGTGAGAAGCTGTATGTGTGAGAGAGGATGTGTGTGAAGGGATGGGGGTGGGTGATAGCCTGTATGGGGTTAGGGGTGCATAAGAGCCTGAGTGTGTGTGTGTAGAAGTGTGACTGTCAGTGTGTGGGTGTGGATGGATAACTGTGTGTGTGTTTCGGTGGATGGGTGACTGCCTGTGTAGATGGAGCTGGTGAATGTATATGTGGGTGAGAGCCAGTATGGGTGAGAGTCTGTGTGTGTGTGTGTGAGAGAGAGAGGATAAAGTTTGTTCAGCTCCCCCTCCACCAATCCACAGCAATCTCAGAGTGGCTGGAAATCAAAACATCCCTGGTATGAAGAGTGGGAGATTTTTAAAATCCTTATTGGATGTTATTTGATATGTCTGCTGTTTTGAAATATTAAATATATATTTTGGAACATTTTAAAAACATTTTTATGAGGTTTTAGTTGTTGGATTTTCTGTTCATTTATTGGATGTTCTGTTAATTTATTCTTTTTATTAGCATGGATTTTCCTTTTATGATTGCTTTATATTTCTTTTTTTGGCTGTTTCTTGGTTTCTTATTTTGCCTTTGATAAAGTCTATCTGTGTTTTGAATGTGTGATCGAGGTGAGGGATTCTGCTGGTGTATAGTTTCTGAGTAGTGGTCTATGGCAGCCCATCTTGTTCTGTTTTCAATAGGAGGTGCATTGGTTTTCTAAGGCCTGATGCATTATTTGCAGTGCTGCTCTTTCCTAGGTAGGATTGCTGCTGTTTGATTCCTAGGAGTTAGTGTTGTGTTGATATGGCAGATTTGTCTCTTGGAGTAAACTGTGTTCTTGGCAGACTATGGAGCTATGTAAGTATCATTGAAAAATACTGTATATGAGTTATTGAGACAATATAGGAGCCGTCTTTATATGTGAATGTCTTTGATCTGATATCTGAAGAAGGAACTTATGTAGTTAAAAGCTTTTGCACAATATTTTTAGGTATATGTATTTTGGGCAGCCTGGCTTATTTTGTTTTATAAATAAAATGTATATTGGTATGAGAGTGAATATGCAAATGTGTTAGTGTGTGTGTATGTGAGAAAGTTTGTGTGCCTGCTGCTGCACCAATGTTCCCTCTAAGGATTGGGTAGCTGTGGAGTCTGCCAGCAGCCTTGGGCCTCCTCTCGAATTCGGCTGCTAGTGAGCTTGGGTGTGCCGACTGGTCTGCAGTGTTTTCCTGATTTTGGCCACTGGCATATTAGGGTCCACCTGTGGCCCCCTTGCCACCTCCCCTTCTTAGCCGGCACCGTATGCAAGTGCACAGCTTGCACAGTGGTTTGTGCCGGCCTTGTATGTCAAAGGTCTAGTAAGTTAATCAAATTAGAAGGTATCATCCATAACTTATTTTTTGACCCTTAATTCTACGTATCCAACTGCACTAACACAGAAATCACAACTCTTTGTATCAGTGCATCAAACAGTGCGCTCTCTTTCTCATACAAAAATATGTATTTTTTCCCCCATTACTGTGCAGAATTATTTAATCTTTTATAGCACTTTATGGGAGCTTGAGGCTTTCAGAAATTGAGATGACCTATTGCCATTTCATAGTTCTTTAAATGCTAATCTTTTTCTCATGAGGCATTAGAGAATGCCAAAGAAATGTAAACTGAAGGGTAAGGATATTAATTTTTTATGCTTTCCTGAGATAGCAAGAATCTTGACTGCAGTAATCCAAAAGGCCTAAAACCTCAAGAAGGTAATGCATGGAAGGACTAAAGTTAAACCCTGAACCTGGGATACCATGCACAAGCCATTAGACGCTAATACAGTGCACTGTTATATACTTCAATTAGATTAATTGAGTTTAATTAGAATTTTTTTCATTCCTGGTTTGATTTTCTTTTTTTTTCTATTTGGCCTGATAGTTTCTTCCTTCCCCTTTAGGTTTCCACTTCAATTGGAACCACCCTCTGTTGGGTTGTAGTGCCATGAACCTTCATTTGAAAGTACCTGCATTCCCCCCCCCTCCCCCTATTTTATATTCCCTTCCTCCAACTCAGTCCAGCTATCACAGTGACAGTCCTCAACCTGGGACCACAAATTGTGATTCCTTCTGAAACCCGGATAATGTGGGTGCTTAGTCTGGCCACTAGGGGTCACCGGTTTTCTAAGATTTCCTCCTCCAGCGTCTGCGAACACTGCCTCTCGACTTTCTTCAGCCCTGTCCAATTCGAGCAGCAGAAGACCTGACACAGGAATCAAATTCAGGTCCCACCACACTGCCGTCAGACCAGCCCTGTCTTTTTTCTTTCTAAGAATTTATTGAGACTGGATTTTCTCTTTATTCCTCTTTTTTTTGAAGTACTGTTAATTTGGAGGATAATGGTTATTCTTTTTCTATCTGAGGTTAAAAAGATTGTTTTTATTTAAGTTTTGCCTTTTGTTATGTTGTCATTTTTTTAAGACTCACAATTTTGCATGTCTTGTTAACTATCGAAAATGGAAGAATAAAATTATTAAAAACAAAATTTCCAGAACAAATATTTTAAATTAGAACATTAAGTATGACTTGAAAGATTTGCAATTGTTTAGTTTTGTAGCACTGGTTTTCTTTTTGAGAATATAACACAGCACAAACTTAAATATTGTTGGTAATCTATGTTATCAACAACCAACCATCAATGGAACTCCCTGATATGTGGTGATGTGCGGTCGCTATATTAGAGCCAACCACTTTGTGATTGTCTCTTTTAATTAGGGATGTAAATTGTATATCTGACGATTGAAAATATCATACGATATTTTCAAAGTCATCAGAAACTGGGGCTCCCCAAAACCGATAGGAAAACCCAACAAAATTGTTCGTGGGGTTCTCTTATCGTTTTGGGGGAGGGTGGGAAAAACGGCACACAAAAACAATCCCTAAACCCACCCCGACCCTTTAAAATGGCTCCCTTAGCTTCCCCCACCCTCCCGACCCCCTCAAAAACATTTTAAAATTACCTGGTAATCCAGTGGGGATCCCGGGAGCGATCTCCCGCTCTTGAGCCATCGGCTGCCACTAATAAAAATGACGCCGATGGCCATTTGCCCTTACCATGTGACAGGGTATCCGTGCCATTGGCCGGCCCCTGTCATATGGTAGGAGTAATGGATGGCTGGCGCAATCTTTAAAAATGGCGTGGGCCATCCAGTGCTCCTACCATGTAACAGGGGCCAGCCAATGGCACGGATACCCTGTCACATGGTAAGGGCAAAGAGTCATCGGCATCATTTTTACTAGTGGCAGCCGACAGCTCGAGAGCGGGAGATTGCTCCCAGGATCCCCACTGGACCACCAGGTAAATTTAAAATGTTTTTGGGGGGGTGGGAGTCGGGAGAGTAGGGGAAGCTAAGGGAGCCATTTTAAAGGGTCGGAGTGGGTTTTTTGTTTATCGGCTCGGGCACAGCTGATAAAAAAAAAAACCCGATTGGGCCGCACGAAAAAAAATGAACGATGTGAATCGGAACCGGAATCGGAACCAATTCCGGTTACGATTCCCATCTCTACTTTTAATAGCTCCCGTGTTTATTCTTCAAATCTTTTATTATGAATATTTTAGCTTATTTCATTTTTTACTTTTTCTTTTTTTCTTTTATCTTCATGTGCTTTATGTCTGGTTTTTAATATCCTCTCCCCTGTGGTGAACCCGACCCACCCTGAGCATTCTCACTTTTATTTATAGGTACTTATCATCAGTGTCCTTAATTCTGGATGGACTTGTGCCGCTTCTGTGGGGTCGAGATCACCTGCCCAACATCGGCCATGTTTTGGCAGCTGTCTGCCTGCTTCAGGGACCTCGGAGGGATTTTCCTTTTGATCCGCCGTGAGGTTTCAGATCATAGTGTCAAAATTCTAAAGCACATATCTTTAAAAATATATGTATAATTAAAAATATGACAATTGTCTCGACTCTAATCAATCTTGTGCTTATACATCATATATACTGCACCACATTTAGAGTTTTTTCTTACTTTCTCCTTTAAAAATCATTCTCGTGAGCGATGCCTTCATTTTGTCATCCGGCGTCTTTCTCTACCCGGTTTATTTTAAACTACCCTGGGACAATCAACACTATTCTATCCAGATCGAGGCTGGGGGTACCGTTGGGTGCCTCAGACAATTTTTTTTCGTGTATAGCATCCCATGCTAAGCCTGTGAATCTCATTTCCTACTTCTAATATTCACTTGATAACAATCACGCTTCTTATTTATTCTTAAATACGTGTTTTTCATTTTTTATTTTTTGTTTCTTATTCTTTGCCAATCATTGTTGTAGTTTTTCTATTTTTTTATTTTTGATCAACGGACCTGATGGGGAATTATTACTTTCGTTAGAATCTCTCTACGCTGAAACTACTGGACCTGATAGGAACCATGATGAACAGTTAATGGGATATCTTTTCTGTTCTTAGGAATGGATTTTGGTAGTTAGCATTATTAAAACAGATGATATAGGAAAAACGGCTCCTGTACAAAACAATGCCATTGCAGAAAGACTAAATGAATTCTTTGCTTCCATGTTTACTAATGAGGATGTTGGGGAGATACCAGTTCCGGAGATGGTTTTCAGGGGTTATGAGTCAGACGAACTGAATGAAATCACGGTGAACCTGGAAGATGTAGTAGGCCAGATTGACAAACTAAAGAGTAGCAAATCACCTGGACTGGATGGTATGCATCCTAGGGTACTGAAGGAACTCAAAAATGAAATTTCTGATCTATTAGTTACAATTTGTAACCTATCATTAAAATCATCCATTGTAACTGAAGACTGGAGGGTGGCCAATGTAACCCCAATATTTAAAAAAGGCTCCAGGGGTGATCTGGGTAACTATAGACCAGTGAGCCTGACCAGTGCCGGGAAAAATAGTGGAAATTATTCTCAAGATCAAAATCATAGAGCATATAGAAAGATATGATTTAATGGAACACAGTCAACATGGATTTACCCAAGGGAAGTCTTGCCTAACTAATTTGCTTCATTTTTTTGAAGGGGTTAATAAACATGTGGCTAAAGATGAACCGGTAGATGTAGTGTATTTGGATTTTCAGAAGGTGTTTGACAAAGTCCCTCATGAAAGGCTTCTACGAAAACTAAAAAGTCATGGGATAGGAGGTGATGACCTTTCGTGGATTACAAACTGGTTAAAAGACAGGAAACAGAGAGTAGGATTAAATGGTCAATTTTCTCAGTGGAAAAGGGTAAACAGTGGAGTGCCTCAGGGATCTGTACGTGGACGGTGCTTTTCAATATATATGTAAATGATCTGGAAAGGAATACGATGAGTGAGGTTTTCAAATTTGCGGATGATACAAAATTATTCAGAGTAGTTAAATCACAAGCGGACTGTGATACATTACAGGAGGACCTTGCAAGACTGGAAGATTGGGCATCCAAATGGCAGATGAAATTTAATGTGGACAAGTGCAAGGTGTTGCATATAGGGAAAAATAACTCTTGCTATAGTTACATGATGTTAGGTTCCATATTAGGAGCTACCACCCAGGAAAAAGATCTAGGCATCATAATGGATAATACTTTAAAATCGTCGGCTCAGTCTGCTGCAGCAGTCAGAAAAGCAAACAGAATGTTAGGAATTATTAGGAAGGGAATGGTTAATAAAACGGAAAATGTCATAATGCCTATATATCGCTCCATTGTGAGACCGCACCTTAAATACTGTGTACAATTCTGGTCACCGCATCTCAAAAAAGATATAGTTGCAATGGAGAAGGTACAGAGAAGGGCAAGCAAAATAATAAAGGGGATGGAACAGCTCCCATATGAGGAAAGGCTGAAGAGGTTAGGGCTGTTCAGCTTGAAGAAGAGACGGCTGAGGGGGGATATGATAGAGGTCTTTAAGATCATGAGAGGTCTTGAACAAGTAGATGTGAATCGGTTATTTACACTTTCAAATAATAGAAGGACTAGGGGGCATTCCATGAAGTTAGCAAATTTAAGACTAATCGGAGAAAATTCTTTTTCACTCAAAGCACAATAAAGCTCTGGAATTTGTTGCCAGAGGATGTGGTTCGTGCAGTTAGTTTAGCTGGGTTCAAAAAAGGTTTGGATAAGTTCTTGGAGGAGAAGTCCATTAACGGCTATTAATCAAATTAACTTAGGGAATAGCCACTGCTATTAATTGCATCAGTGGCATGGGATCTTCTTAGTGTTTGGGTAATTCCCAGGTCCTTGTGGCCTGGTTTGGCCTCTGTTGGAAACAGGATGCTGGGCTTGATGGACCCTTGGTCTGACCCAGCATGGCAATTTCTTATGTTCTTATGTTCTTAAACAGATTATGATGTTCAATAAGGACTGTAAGGTCCATCCAGTCTGCTCAATGGTGCAATGCTATAGATAAGGAAATAACAAAATGTGAATGCCACAAGAAGTCTTTTTCAAATATTTATTGTAGGAGACGTTAAAATCATATATTGATGCCCATCAATATATGATTTTAACGTCTCCTACAATAAATATTTGAAAAAGACTTCTTGTGGCATCCACATTTTGTTATTTGCAATGCTATAGATGCCAGTTTCTTTCTACCTTTCCTTTCATGTCTTTATCACTAAGGATCCTCTGTGCTTGTCCCATGTTTTCTGGTTTTTGCTTCTACCACCTGCCTGGGGAGGCTGCTCAATGCAACCACCACCCTTTCTGAGAAGAAATATTTTCTGATGTTACTCTTGTGTTTAGCCCCATGGCATTTCACACTGTGATCTCTTGTTTGAGAAATTCCTCTCCACTGAAAAAGGTTTTCTTCTTTTGCATAATGTATACCTTTGAGGTATTTGAATATTTACTTATTTATTATCTATTTATAGCTTACATTTATAAACCACCTGTCCAATAAAAGCTCTAAGCAAAATTACATAATGCACAGCAAATAATATAAATAACATAAAAATATAGAAATGATGGCAAAAAAGGATCAAATGACAGGGATGTGAATTGTGTGCCCGATCATGATTTTTTTAGTAAAAAAAATTGTTTTTCGGAATAGTGCGCACTAACCTTCTGTTAGTCAAAATTTGTTACTCAATCGTTTAAAAGTAACATTTGAGGAAATGTTCATTAGCTAGAGGTATCATTCTGCGTCCCCATTGGCTGCCACCATCTTTTCTGAAGAGATCTGTCCTTCAGAGACCAGGGAGTGGGATTGCTTGGCCCTTTACCTCCCCCTTTCCCTTCCCTTTCCCTTCTCTCTCCCATATACCAGCAGTGGGGGGGGGGGGGGAGGGATATGAAGGGGGAGACAGCCCCTGCATTCAGCAGCTCTGATTTTCTGAAGAGATCTGTCCTTCAGAGGCCAGGGAGTGGGACTGCTTGGCCCTTCACCTCCCCCTTTCCTTTCCCTTCCCTTCCTCTTCTCTCTCCCATATACCAGCAGTGGTATTTCACGTGCCAGTGCCTGGTAACAAAAATAATAAACAAACTAGTTCTAGTCACATGAGTGATGATGATCACATTACTTTTTTTGTCAAGCTACCAACCGTTTCCATTTCCCATCCCCCATATATTAAACCATCACCTCAGTGGGAACCTTGGTAACATCAATAAATAAGAGGGCAGCCAATAGGAATACATATTCATTCCTAACTGACCTTAACTGACCTGAAAAGTGTCAAATTGTATCATTTTATGTTAGTGTGCACTAACAATGGGTAGTGCGCACTAACTTCCTGTTAGCACGCACTAACTCCCGTTAGTGCGCACTAAGACGATTAACGATTTTTTACGATAAATCGGGGGAATTTCTATTGTTTCACACTCTTTAACGATTAATGATGATTTTAAAAATATTGGACGATAATTTAAATCATCAAAAAATGATTCACATCCATATCAAATGATCCACCCAGTCTGTCCAGCAAGCTTATGCCGGTATCTGCTGCACTGTGGGGGTTATCCCCATGTTTATCAGTTTCCTAGATCGTAAAAGTCAGGGCCCTCGGATACTGTTTGAATCCAATTTCCCTTGACAGTTGCTGTGAAAGCAGAGAGAAATTTTGGAGTTGCATCAAAAGTATCAGGCTTCTAGTTCTACCTCTAAACATCACAAATATAAACAATAAACAGCATTTTGGAAATTATTAATAACTAACCAAAAGGAAACAGATAAAAAAACTAAGCATCATTGAAAGCATATATAAATAAACATTACTAAAAGCAGAAGTAAACGAAAGCCTAATTGATCCACAAGTCCTTAGGCAATAAATGCCACAAATGAAGACCCAGGTAAGAAAAATCAGAGAAAATTCTTGTTCACTCAAAGCACAATTAAACTCTGGAATTTTTTGCCAGAGGATGTGGTTAGTGCAGTTAGTATAGCTGTGTTTAAAAAAGGATTGGATAAGTTCTTGGAGGAGAAGTCCATTACCTGCTATTAATTAAGTTGACTTAGAAAATAGCCACTGCTATTACTAGCAATGGTAACATGGGATAGACTTATTTTTTGGGTACTTGCCAGGTTCTTATGGCCTGGATTGGTCACTGTTGGAAACAGGATGCTGGACTTGATGGACCCTTGGTCTGACCCAGTATGGCATTTTCTTATGTTCATAAGCTCTCCTTCTAGTGTCTACAAGCACAATCTCCTTAAGAGAAGGCATTTAAAGTAAACAATCCTGCAATGAGTGAAGATCTCTTTTTGCGACATATCTAATAAAATGGTCATCCAGATATTGAGGGTGCAAATTCTGCAGATTTAAACACCCTCGAGTTAATCTTAAATTTTACTCAAGAAAGGATAGGCAACCCATGCAAAGAGGAAAGAAATGGAGTTATATGATCATGCAATATTAAATTAAGCAAAATGTGGGCAGCAGTATTTTAGCCAACTTGGAAACAATGTAACTGCCCCCAAATCAGACCAACATACATGTCCTGATGATCAGGGCATGTATCACCATTGCCAGGTTGTCCTAAGAAAAATATGGCTGAAGATTACATATCAGCTATAGCTGTGCAAAGCATGATCTTATCACACCAGTAGTCTGGGAATGCAGTGGAAATTCAGAGCCAAGTGTTGCCCTAAAACATGAGCTGCAGCCTTCACTGTTCTCTAACACAATCACAGTCTTCTCTCTTCTAGAGTATCTATTTATTTATTTATTTACGATTCTTATATACCGCGCAATGGGTAGAGGACTATCCGTCTAGGCGGTTTACATATTGGTACATACACAAGCAATATTCCACATTAACAAACAGATCATAAAACATATTTAGGTCCTTAGATTTCACGTTTAAAAGCTTTTGGCACCAATCCTACACCATTTTGATAGCCCTCCTTTTCACCTCTATTGTATCTATATATTTTGGAGGTATGACCTCCAGAATTGGACAAAATAATTAAGATTGTTGCATTGTTACTTCCTTCTTCCTATTGGTTAAGCCTCTCCCTATACATAATAGCATTCCCCTGGATCTAGCCACAGTTTTCTACCTTGAGATTATCAGATATAAGGCCGGATTTAAAAACCCCGACATGCGTAAATCCCAGGGTTTACGTGCGTGGCCGGCCCTTGCTCATGCCGGGCCAATTTTCAAATGGGACCGGCCATGCATGTAAAGCCCGGGACATGTGTAAGTGCCAGGGCCTTAAAAGGGGGCAGTCTGGGGGTGGGGCTAGAAGTGCCCTGTACAGTGGCCATTTGCCGCTTTGTCATCATTCGCAACTTACTCCTGCTCCTTTGCAGGAGCAAAAGGTAAAATAAAAAAAAATAGGGGTAGCTAGGATAGGGATAGGGGGAGGGTAGGATAGAGGAAGGGAGGTTAGGGTAGGGGGTTGAGAAATTCCCTCCTAGTCCTCTCCTTAATTGGAGCAGACTGGGAGGGAACTGGGGAAGGCCCCGATGCATTGCCGTGCAAATTTGCTAGATTATGCCTCTCCTTGTGCACACTGACCTGGAATTTTATAACATGTACGCGCCAGCACGTGCAAGTTATAAAGTCGTGCGTCCATGTGTGTGTGCCGGGTAGCACGTGTACATGGATGTGAGTGCATATTTTTTGATAATCTACCCCATAATCAACCCGAGGGATCTTTTCTGCTTGATGGGCAATAGTATTTCATCCCCTATACATACAGCTCCCTCGAATTTCTGTACACCAACTGCATGACACTGCATTTTTTTTTTGCACTGAAACTTATCTTTTCAAGTGTCAGATTTTTCCCAGCTATTGTCCATTGTAGACTTACATGTGAACTTTGATTCTGACTGAGATAGATAGATGTCAACAGGAGATATTGAAGAAATAGGACATGGATAAGGGTTGTCACTTGGACAATAAGTTAGAATGGATCTTTGAAGAAATGGCAAGATTGGGCAGTTAAATGATCTTGTGAAAGGACTCCTTGCAAAGGACCTCTTACCAAAAACAACATCTACATAATGCTCGCTACATTATGTCATCTCTGTGTGAAAGGGAGACTCGCCCTCCTGTTCAATAATCTGACAATTATGATGAGCATGTTACACCTGGGCCAAAATGTTTTGTTTTAATCTCTGGCCTGGCAATTTCTTTCAGCACCTTTGAGCTTCCTGTTCAAGCAGAATCAGCATTAATTGGGCTATACTACAATAAGCCTTCATTTACAACACCCAGGATTTTCTCCCTATTTTTATACAACCTCCCAACTCAGTGTGTTCCTTGGCCAGGGGTCACATATGGCAGCTCCCTCCGGAGCCTGGCTAATAGGGATCCTAAGTGTGGTTATTAGGTGGCACCACTGAATGATGGCTGGGTCTCGCTGCCTCCAGGGTCTGTGAATGTGGTCTCTGGCAGACTGGCCCAGGGAGCAGAAGTGCTCTGGCACTCGAATCCAGGTATCTTGCATAGCAGTGCATGTCATGCTAGAGTTAACTTCTCAATGGATGCTGTGCTGTTCACAGGCTTGCCACTAGGTGATGGTGTGAAGAAATGAAGCTGAAAGTAAAGAAGGTGATTATTGGGAAACAGCTGGCAGAGCCAAGTTTTGTTATTTTAAAGTTCCTGTTTTACTATATGAACACCAGCCTCCCTTCTGTGAGTGAATGGCCATTGTCCATGACAGCACACAGCACTTGCCACTGCACCATCGAGCCAGACCGTGCCGGCAGTTTGTCAAACAGAAGTCATTGTAAACCTGAAGTGTCATTCCAACTCTCTGGTGGCAGTATTGGTTGGATAGTATATTCTATGCTGCCTTGAACAATACGGACTTGAAAAGAAAAGCCTGCTCTTTTAAGTCCAATTTTTTAACAGGTTATCATAGTCTCAGTAGTTTTGTTAGTTCTCTCCCATCCCCCAATCTCATTATGTAGCTTACAATAGCATCGCTTTGAATTGCAGCATTTCTGTTGTACAGATTACATTAGGAATTGTACTGTCTAGAATGTGGAACCGTTGGTGCAGAATCCTTCCCCTCTATTTTTAGTATTTCAAGGTTCATCTGTCATTTGCTCAGAGGCAGTTTTTAGCAAGCTGCCTCCGGAGACTTCTTGTTTGCCATTCTGAAATAAGACCAGGTCCCAGCACGCCTGCCAGATTATTACATGAAATTCATGCGTACCATATATTGATGGGATTTTAGTAGAAACTCTAAAATATATGCAGCCAGAAGTATTTGAAGAATGGAATGGCTTTTATAGACTTCCTTTTTATTGACAAGAAAATATGTCAAATGAATGCTTTTGCTTAGCTATTACAAATGGAGTGGACCTCACACAGCAACTTGATCTATGAGTCACTCACATTCTAGCTATTACTGGTCAGCATCCAGGGCCTTATAGTGCTGATATAAATAATGAGCCATTAAACAGAAATTGTTATTTACAATGTACCATTTGTGTTCATGGCATTGTATGAAATAAAACCATTCACTTTTATATCTCAGGCCCAAACATAGCTTGCATTTTAAGCCTTGTTATTAGTCTTATTCTTGTGTAACACTGTGCCTACTATCAGAACTATACAACAAAAGAAAAAAAAAAAAAGAAAGAAATGCATGAATAAAGTATAAACCTCATAAGCGTACTCTGGAGAGCATTACTACAATCTGAAATCATTTCATTTTAAAGAAATTAAAAATAACAGAATTTGCTGGGGTTTGCTGCAGCTGGGGATACTGCTGAAGATGCAGGCTGTCATGGAGAATCTTCTGCTCACAGTTTTGCATTTTGGTGCCCACTACCACTTCAATCTGGAGGGCTTCATGTAGCCCAAATATTCTTTGTGGTTTACAAGTACTATAACAGTTCCAGAAGGATTTTAACTGGAAATAGAACCACAAAAATGTCCCAAATTCACTTTAAAAAGTGGCTTGGAGCTATTGTGCTGTGCATTTGATTTACATCTGAGATCCTAAGGAAATGAACCTCATGCTTAAAAAGACTCTTGTGAATTGGTCTGACAGAATTCAGGTCTTCCATTCCAGCAGTTTATATAGATTTATATACTGATATGCAGAGGTTCATATTCGTACCATTTGTCCTGCTAAGTTCAGGATTTAGCTGGACCAAGCATAGTTTCTAACTTTGCTGCTGTGGTGAACAGCTCTAATTATCCACTTAAGATATTAGCCAGACTACCTGGAGGCATTCCAGGCACAGCAGAGATATATGGATATTTTAGCTGGACAATACCATCGGTATCAGGATAAGTTATCCTGATAATTTTAGTTGTGCAATGAGACAGTCCTAAAGTTGACCTTATAGAGTTAAAGATGTATCTATACTCTTTTTGTTTTAAGTATATTTCTTTCATAGGGTTGATAGTGTACATAGTTCAGGGTTTGTGCAAGAGTATTAGGCAACTTAGTGAACCTTCAGGCTTGCACCACCTCCCAATTATTTTTAAGGCCCATAGGTCACTCCTCCAAAATTATAATTCTATTCAACAATAAGGATGACATCACCAACTATCCCAGAATAAACCTGTAAAAATATATAAAGTATACTTTAAAATATTAAACGGTGTTTCATAATACAGAAAAGTTTTGGAAATCATGTCACAGTGAGTGATGAATGTGTCATCTGTGATTATTGGGGATAGGCTGCAAATAAAATAATCAAGGCATATATATATATATATGCCTTGATTATATACACACACACACACGCACACACACACACACACACACACACACATTTATTTATTTATTTATTTATCTATTTATCTATTTATTTATTTATTATTTATTTATTTATTAAATGGGTGAAATCCATACCACATTGCAATCTCTGAAATGGCTGCTCACCATACAAAAGAATGCAGATTCTGTAACAGTAACAGTGACATAAACTTCTATTATCAGGCACTTGGTGAAGTAACACAAAACCTTTCAAAAAAGACTCTCAGAAATTCTAGAGGAAACCTACCGTATCAAAATAGCACTAACCCTCATAACTCAAACAACACCAATACACCTCCTATTAGGTAAACAGAATAAGCTGGACTGGTTCAAATTCCTATATTAAAAAAACACCGCAGAATACCTCAGCTCAGCAGAAAATAAACCCTTGCCAAATACACAATATGGGGGTAATTTTCAAAGGAATTGCTGTGGGCAGTAGAAATGGCCTTATACAAATTTCCCATCAGCTATGCAGCAATAGATATGGACATATGTCATTTTTGTACATATGTTTACCCAGACAGAACAGGCACGTTCCTGGGTTGGGATTTGGACTTACTCACATAGAAGTCTATTTTCAAAGGGTTTAGATGGGTAACTTTTAGAGTTATTGTAAAAATGTACTAGGGCTGAATGCCTAAATTTAGGGTCCTAGGTTCACTTGTCTCCTAAATTTAGGAATATATATATATTTTTATTTTATACTTATTTATACTGACATTCATGATACAGATCATATCATATCGGTTTACAAGGAACAGGGGGGTTATAACATTAATCTTAACATAGACGAAGATGCAAAAGTTAAAATAAAACACTGTACTCTCGACCTGGCTTGATAGCAGCTAGGTAGAGAGTGTATCAAGCTACAAGAGTACATTGTACAAATCTCATCTTTTTATACCTTTCATCACTCCAAATCACATAAAATCTTCACTGATATCTACTGTCCTGTTTGTACCTCTTACTGTGCATATAAAACCACCCCCTAAAACCTAGTCCACCACCAAAACCTCAATCCGAGTTCAGAATGGCCTGGCTTAATAAGTTGCCTAATATTTATTTTTTATTTTATTTAAATTCTTTTACTATACCGATACTCAAGACGAGGCCTTATTGTACCGGTTTACAATAGAACATATATGTGCCTCCCCAGTCTCTCTCTCTCTCTCACTCTCTCCTGGGATAAAATCCCATGTTAGCGTGTGTTATGTAATCACACACAACGTTAAGCACCCCTCATTTTCATTTACTCCTTCCACTTGACTAAATCTTTTAAAATTTGCATATGCATCTCGTGATGCGTTATTTATCGCATGCGTTATGGCATTATAATGGGCGTTAGTGCCCTAAACACCATTGTTAAGGCCCTAATGCAATTTGAAAAATGACCCCCCTTAGGGACTTAAATTTAGATATATAGAGGTCAATATTCTGTACTACTTAGCCGGATAAGAATATCTGGCAACGCTTAGTGCCTGCTCCTTATCCATATTTGGCTATGTAGTGGGCGTGATATGGGAGTAACAGGAAGGAGCTACTTATCATAGATGGATAAGTAGCAATATCCAAGCTTATTCTGTTATGTTAGTTGGATAAGTTAGACCTGGTCAATATCAGGTCTAAAGCATACCCTTGCTGCTGAATATCCTGTGTGAGTTAGCTGGATAAGTCTTATCCAGCTAGCTTTAGTCCTGCTATTGAACAGGTTTAACTTTAGACCTTCTATTGAGCAGGTCTAAAGTTTTATCCAGCTAACTCACTTAACAGCTATGTTTAAATACCAGCCTAATAGCTTCTTTTGAATATCAGCCTCATAGATCACAAAATTGATCCCTATGCATGTAAATTATCAGGAAAATATTGTGTAAAATAAATAGGAGGTGTAACTTCTGTTGGGCATATTTAGTGGGGAAGTTTTCAAAATGGACTTATGTGTGTAAGTCTGCTTTGAAAATTGTTGTAACTTATGTGTGTTATTCTTTGCTCTGCTGTCTACTCCAACCTCACCACCTCCACTCTTGTTTCCTGCAAACTGGAGGGGAAGAGAGATGTGGAACACTGGGACTATCTTGAATGTCCTCTGATGTCAGCTGCTCTCTCCCTCTAGATATTTTTCCTCTATTTGTAAGCTCTGCCCAAGTTAATGTTATCTATGCTGACCCTTAAGAATGATGCTAGCCAGAGTTAGTAGGTTGCCTTCGAAGGGATGAGCCAAAGGAGGTTGCTCTTTTGGGGAGCCACTTGGGAACTAAGCAAGTTTTTTTGGGCCGTTGGGTTTTCAAGGGAGTAGATCACTTTTTGCTGTTTCTCTGGGTAGCTAGTTTGGAATGGTGAGGTGTTTTGCAGATTGTGTGGGCATAGGCTGGATCTGGACTCCTGATGGCTAGGAGGCTGCACCACTGGCTGAATTGGATGAACTGTGAAGAGCTGACATGGATAGCATGGATCAGAGTTCCAAGGAGACCCCTGCTGGCGGGGAGGCAGAATAACCAGGGTACAATGAGGCTGTGTAGCAGGTGAAATCATAACATAAATTATACAGTAATATAGTAATGATGGCAGAAAAAGACTAAATGGTCCATCCAGTCTACCCAGCAAGTTTCTTATGGTAGTACCTATCCCTCTGTGCAGGTTACCACCTATATCTGTTATACCCAAGCCTTATGTTAAGGGTAGTAACTGCCTCGTGCCAGTTACCCTCAAACCTTACATTAAGGGTAATAATATTTACAATCAAAACCAAGCAATGGTGAAACCCATAGCAAAATTACTGCTAGCAACATTTTTGTGGGCTGAGCAGCATTCTTGATAATTTAGACAATGCTGCTTGAGCATGCTTTTCTTTTGGCTTGGCCTATGCTTTTTTTCCTAATGTCTGCATATCAGTGCCTGTACCATAAATGTCGGGGCCCATCATTTATGCATTGCTTATAAATTATTCTCTGAATTGTATATGTATTTATGAATTGAATTTTTAATATGTTATATTATGAAATTGTAGTTCCTTTTTTTGTAAGCGATTCTGGATGGTCTTATGGTACTAAAAGGGTGGAATATAAGTATAAGATTAGACAACAGAATTAATAATAATATTTAGGATATAAGGTCTTCTTGACCTGAGACCTGAATGACATAAATTTTATATTGAATTGTCCTGTATGCAAAGATTGTGCTTTTTAAATAATAAGCATTATAGGTGAACGCTTGCTAGATTTGGTAGCTTTATGATGTCACACCCATATTCTAATAGGCAAAACCACTCATTTGACATCACAGATTTCTAAAAATCAAACAAAAGAACAAAAGTAAGCCAAATAATGGGCTTATTTTACGCTATTAGGATACTTTTGGTGGCATTTATTTTAATTTCTATTAAAATCCTATCATCATAAGGTACAAATGAATTTCATGTAACGAACCGGCGTCAGCAGGCGTGCTGGGAGCTGGCCTTATTTCAGAATGGCGAACAAGAATTCTCCGAAGGCAGTTTGCTAAAAACTGCCTCTGAACAAATGACAGTTTAAGCTTGAAATACTGAAAATAGCAAAGGAGGAGTTTCTTTACCTTTCTTCTTTCTAGAGCGTACAGTGCTTAATGTTTCCAGTGCAACAGAAGTGCTAAACTTAATAGAGGCAGCGCTGCAAACAAAGCAGCTGGGGGGAGGAGTAACCAATAAAACAGGTATTGGTGTCCAAAAATGTTATAGACCTGATAAGGCAGATTTTGTTGCATGCTGCCCACAGTTTGGAATGACACGTTAGAAGTTTGCCAAATTTTTTGACATAAATGCTCATATTATCTTTTTGATAGAAATACTTAAACGTAAACTTTGAACATTTTCTAACCTCTGCATCTATCTTTCAACAAGCCTGCCTTCAAGCTGTGATGTGCCTTGCTAAAGAGTCCGTTAATAATCCTAAACAATATTAACGGTGTATTATTGTGTTGCGCCGGAGGTGAACCTTGGCCTAGTGCAGGATTGGTACGGCCCTCTGGTCGGACCCAGAGAGCGCCTGCCACCAGGAGGCGGAGCACACAAGGAGACAGAGGCTAGCTGGAGCTTCACCAATAACAGTCCTGGGTTTCCACAGGTTGAGTCCTTGGGTACCCGGACCGCCTGGGCTTAGGTGGGCCTCTGAGGGTCTCCCGGAGAGGTAGCGGAGAGGGTGCCCACCACGAGCAAAGGTGTGCGGCTGATGAGAAAATGATGTACTACACCCGAACAAGGATCACCGGAGACCTCTGGAAGGAAAGAGGAAAAGGAAGTCCTCTGGGCGAGATAGGCAGTGCCTATTGGTCTAGTTTGAGGTAGGCCATGGGCAGCTTCTGAGCAGGCTGGTCTGGTGGTCACAGGAGGAGCGAATAGAGTATCCGAGTGGAGTGCAAGGGTCAAAGCCAGGGTATCCATCCGAAGGTGGTCAGTCAAAGCAAGGGTCAGTTCCGAGATCTGTCCGAGCGTAGTCAATAGGCAAGCAGAGGTCAGTTCCAGGCAGCGGTCAAACGTGATCAGGCAAGCAGAAGTCAGTACCGAGTATCAGTCCAAGAAGGTACTGCCAGAGGAGGAATGTGGAGCAGGAATCAGGACAGACGCTGGAACACAGAGGACCACGGGAACACAGGAACACAGGAACACTGGAACAACACAAGAACACAGGAACGCAGGAGCACTGGAACAATACAGGAACGCAGGAACACTGGAATAGAGACTGGATCAAGGAACGCAGGAACAACACAGGATCAAGGAACGTAGGATGGCAACTAGCTACACCGGAGGTATTGACCCCAAGGCAGTGCTTGATGGCCATCCTGCCAGTCCAGGACTCCAGCCACCGAGGAAGTGAACACCGGACGGAATGGATTGCCCAGGGTACGGTCAACCGGAGACAAGATCCAGGGCGAGCAATTGTTCCGGACAGGAATGACCCGATTGCCAAGGCGAGGTCCTGGGGACAGGGCCTCGCTTTAAGTAGGAAGCTCAATTGTCGTCATCCGGGCGCGCCGTGGAGGGAGTGCCTGTCGCGGACCCTTTAAAGGGCCGTGGGATCCGCTCGCGAGTGCCTAGGGGCATGGTCCCGGCACAGGAGGATGCTGAGGCCCTGCGCAAGGCTTGCAGGGCAGCCTGGGACGTCAAAGGCTCAGAGGAGGTGGAGGATGCCAACGCGGAGCGCCGGGGACGGCAGTGGCTGGCTGCAGCAGCGGGAGACACCGGGCTGGGACCTGTCAGAGCGCGGACCAGGTAAGCAGGTCCATCAGTGGTGGGGCTGTGGACAGGATGCGCAACATATTGCATCCTTTCACTTCATATATGATTTAAGGAAGTTTGACATTATTTCTGGTTCCATGCAAAAGATTTACAGAGCACAATTTAAAATTCTCTTTATTTTGAGGGTTAAAAACACCAATTGTTTTTGTTACCAGTGACTGATTATGGTAATTTATTGGGGGAGGGAGAATCATTCAGTTTTAATGGATGGCATTCCTCCAAAACAGGCTGGTGCAATTTGGGTTTGGTATGGTAGATCTTCCCTTCCTCCTCCCTGCTACCTGTTTTTGTTATGAACAGATGGATCCCAAAAGTAACGATGAGGGCTTCTGGTGTGCCTGCTCATTTAAGCAGAAAAACACCGTTGCAACTGGTGGACTTCGATTTACAGACATACGGATGAGGGGAAAGCATAACCTTTTCTCTACAACATCACCAAAATCTGTCCCTTTCTTTCTCAGCATACTACCAAAATCCTTATCTGCTCTTTCATCGGGCAAGGTAGGCCTCTCTGCACGCTTCTCTTCCCAACTCTGTGCTTTCTAGTTCATTGCACCCAATGCCTGGAAGAGCCTTGCTTAGTAGGTATTTATTTATTTAGATTTTTCTATTCCGCTTTTCGGCACTTCAAAAAGTACTGTAGATGTTTCCCTATCCCCACAGGGGAGGCAATGGAGAGTAAAAGTGACTTGTCCAAGGCGCGACAGTGGGATTTGAATCCTGGTTTCCCTGGTTCATAGCCTGCTGCTCCCTCTCTTACCATGTTCAAATACTGCCTCAAAGCTCACTTTGCATGGAGCAAGATAAGCTACCAAAACAGCCTGTTACAGCTGTAAAACACAAGGGGCCATAAGTAATGCTTAGAAAAATATATTCTAACTGCCAGATTCAAAATGCTTGCTTGAATAGGAAGATTTTAAGCTGCTTCCGGAATATCTATGCACATGCCATTGTGAGCAGCTAGTCCAGAAAATCGGTCCTGCAAGCAATAAAACTCTGTCTTGGGTCTCAGTGAAATGGGCCAACTGTGGGGAAGATACATCAAGCAAGGTACATTGGGCAGATCTATTTCTATTTTCTATATCTTAATGCTCAGGAAGGATTATAAATGCGTAATAAGGCACACATCCAAGGAGATGCGTTACTGCTCAACAATTTATGGATGAGCTTAGCATCCTTGCATTTGATCCTCTACTGTCTCCATCCCAGAAAGGTTACTGCAGTTCTTAGCCATCAATTAATTGGGATCAGCATTGGATCCCAATTCATTCAGTTGCTGAATGAATTGGGATCCAACATTGGATCAGCATTCACCAGGCCCAGATATAGGCAAAGGCAATGTAGGCAACTGCCTGTGGCACCAGATTTTTATAGGGGTTGGAGTGTTGTTGCAACCAATGCTTGCCTAAATCTAAGCCTGCTGCCTCTCATGGCTTCCCCCCACCCCCCCTCATCTCTGTATGGCAGGGCCCCACAACAGAAGCGGCAGCAAGCAGATCCAGTAAATTCAGCACGGGCCTCCTGCACCCCTCGAGCATTCTTCAGCTCTGCAATACCTCACCCCCTCCCCTTACATGTGTCCCAAAGCTAGCTGGATAAAGTTATCTGACTAACTTTAAGATAGCCGGCTATATTCAATAGTGTGGCTGTACTATTGAATATAATTCCAAAGTTAGCCAGATAAACATATCCGGCTAACTTTGCCATCCGGTCAGTTACTAAATATGGACCTCCTAGAGAAGAATATTTCCCAGGTGCTGTCTAATGCCTTCCTTGAATAAGGTGGTGTCTAATGCATTCCTCAAAATAAAAACAGAGAGGGTGTTTTGCTCTGAAGGAGTACTGAGAGCAGGAGATTTTGCTGGTGATTGAAGAGGATTTGTAAATATTTCTTTTCAGAAAAATTGTGTGACAAAACATGGGTCAAAAAAAAGATATTGTGGAGTAAATTGATATAGATATTGATTTAAAAGAGCAGGATAGGTAAATTCCTAGTGTAGGTTAGGTTTGAGAAAGTGAGGTAAATTCTTAAAGGTGGATTTTAAAAGCTGGACACACGCCAAAATCGTGAGATGGGCGAGCATCTGGCACTTGCACGTGTCTACCTGCTTTTAGAAGATGCCCAGACTTGCGCACAAATGCCCGTGCATACACATCCCATATCGGCCAAAAAAAAAAATACACGGAGTTTGATAGAAAACCTCCTCAAGGCATACAAAAGTCTTGGCTGCAATATTAAACTAAACGTTAGATTAGTATACGGATTTATAGTTTAATTGTATTTCTCTCTAACCTTTATTAGTATTATTATTTTCATTTTTTTTGGGGGGTTTTAGGTATTTATTTATGTTTATGCATAGATTCAACTCTCAATCTATTTGGTTTATTTTTCATTATAATTATTATTGTTTTTACTACTTTGTAAACCGTTTTGGTCAATTACACAATTGTTAAGATGGTATAGAAATATTTTAAATAAATAAATAAAATAAATGTCAGTAAAGATACATTTTTTGCACTCTTATCTAGATTTTTTTTCCACCAAATTACATGTCAGTGGGGCCGATGCAATAAAGGCACGTAGAAAGCGGGCGCTGAACAGTCAACGCCCACTCTCTTAATGCGCGCATGGCCCCCCAAACGGGGGGGGGGCGCCATGCAATATTTAAATTAGGGAGTTGCGTTAGCAAGGATGCGCTAGTACATCCTTGCTAACGCGAAACCAGTTGGTTTTCATGACCCGTACGGCGGTCACAAAAACCGACGCCGATAAACCCGGCGTTGGTTTCTAAAACAATTCAAACAGAACATAAGAACATGCCATACTGGGTCAGACCAAGGGCCCATCAAGCCCAGCATCCTGTTTCCAACAGTGGCCAATCCAGGCCATAAGAACCTGGCAAGTACCCAAAAACTAAGTCTATTCCATGTTACGGTTGCTAGTAATAGAGGTCATTATTAGGTAGAAGAATCAGAGAAAGAGCAAATGCCGACACGCTGAGGGGGAGCCAGGAGATAGGATTGGGAGCCGAAGTGAGTGAGCCTGGCCGGGAGCAGCTGTGGGTGGGTGCAGGATGAGGGAGGTTACTGGCTGCGGTGGCCGCTCCTGAGCGGTGTCGCCGATTCTGGCCGTGGTCGGTTTAGTTCAATGTGTACTGAGTGGCTCTTGCCCCCACCCCATGGAGGTTTTGGACATGTCAGCAGCGGGTGGGTGAAGAGGTCACGCGGTTTATATTTAGGAGGGGGAAGGGGTTTTGCACCTTTTAAATATAGGTTGTGGATAGTTGCGGCTCTGTTTTTTGTTAGGGGAGGGTGTAATCCTGGTGTCTGCTGGGCAGCGAGGGATGGAGGAAACCTGATCCGAAACCCGCAAGGGGTAGAGGAAGAATTGGACCTTAAGGTGTGACTCCTGCTACTCTTTCTTTTGATAAGGATAGTTTCTAGATTGAGATATTCTTTGGTGAAATCTGCATAACAGGCAAAAATAAAAAAAATGTTATTGTTACGTTAAGGTATCTTTGCATTCTAAAACCAACGCCGGGTTTATCAGCATCGGTTTTCGTGGCTGTCCGCCGCTAAGGAAAACCGTCGCCGATAAACTTGGCATTGGTTTTTAGCAGTCACGAAAACCAACGCCGGGTTTATCGGCGTCGGTTTTCCTTAGCGGCGGACAGCCACGAAAACTGACGCTGATTAACTCAGCGTCGATTTTTGTGATGGGCCCGATTGTCATTTTTTTTTCCCTTTATTTCTCTTCTTTTTATTCTTTTTTCGATGCGCACATCTATGAATGCCTACTCCTGACAGGCGTTAATAGATGACATTTAAATGTGCATCGGAGATGTACATTTTTTTTTTTGCATCAGGAGTGAATGCCTAATAGCCTCATTCACATGCATTTGCATGTGATGAGCGCTATTGCATTCACTCCGCGTTAGACGTGTGTTAAATAGGCGCTAATCCCCTTATTGCATTAAGGGATTGATTAGCGCCTATTCTACCCACGTCCAACTGCACATTAAGAGTGTGCTCGGCTCAGCGCACCATATTGCATCGGCCCCAGTGAGTGATGAGCATGGTGAGTAAATTCACCAGGACATTGCAGCAATGGAAAAACATTATCAGGGCAAATGGAGCCCATCAATGCTTGAATGCTATTGTTGGACAGTGACAAAAAATGTTCCATTTAATGAATACAACAGACAAGCCAAGAAGAGCCAAGTAGCTACTGAATAAGAACTAAACTATTTACATATAAAGGGGCAGATTTTAAAAGCCCTGTGTGCCGGCGCGCCTATGTTGCATAGGCTGCCGGCACGCACAAAGTCCCGGGAGACGCGTAAGTCCCGGGGCTTTGCTTGGGGGGCATGTCGGGGTAGCGTGGCATTCGGGGGCGGGGGGGATTTAGTTAAGGCTGGGGGGTGGGTTAGGTAGGGGAAGGGAGGGGAAGGTAGGAGAGGCCAGGAAAAAAGTTCCCTCTGAGGCCGCTCCGATTTCGGAGCGGCCTCGGAGGGAACGGAGGCAGGCTGCTCGGCTCGGCGTATGCAGGTTGCACAATTGTGCACCCCCCCCCCCCCCCCTGTGTGTGCCGACCCTCGGCGCCATTTTTATTAGTGGCAGCTGACGGCCCCGAGAGCAGGAGATCGCTCCCGGAACTTCCACTGGACCACCAGGTACTTGTAAAAAGTTGGGGGGGGGGGGGGGGGGGTTTGGGAGGGTGGGGAAAGCTAAGGGAACAGTTTTAAAGGGTCGGTGGGTTTTTTTGTTTATCGGCTTGGGCCACACAAAAAAAAATTAACAATGTTAATCGGAACCGATTCGGTTCCAATTCACATCTCTAGTACTTGGTACTACAGCTTGCTTTAGTAAACCTGCAGTAGTTTTCCTTGCTGTATGAATACTGCACTTTAGTAAACTAGCCACTAAGACAGTCCCTTGTGAAAGAAACTTTTGTAGGTCTTATAATGTAATTCTAATAAAGAGGTAAAATCTCCTTTGACAGTAGTTTCTTATTGCTGAACTTAATGAAGGCATTAAATTAATTTCAGGAGCCTAGGAGCTATTTTCTTTTCTGTGTAAATTGTCCTCATGAATTAGTAAAATTATTATATTTAAGGCCATAGAAAAAATATTTACTATAATTTAACCACTTAAAGTTTATGCATCTAGGTTCTGTCATTGTACCACCTCTCGCACTCTCTTTCTTTCTCAAAATCAATTTTTTTCTTACTAAAAGTATTCTTTTTTTTTTCCAGACTGTTGCTCTAGGCAAGTATTACACATTGAAAAAATAGCTCTTTTTAACAAACTTGTGCGTTGACCAGCCCAACCATTTCAGAAAAAAATGTTCTTCAGTTCTGTAAGTGTCCTCATCTGCAAATGCAATCTTATTTCATATAAAATTACCAGAATTTCTTTGCCTCCATAATAGTTGTTTGCATAAACCAAGGTTTTTTTTTAGTTTCATCTGGTAGAATTCAAAGCACAAAAGCTGCAGGAAAATTGAGGAAGTTTGAAAGTAGTAGACATTTCAAGATAACTGGGTGTTCAACTGACTTTAATGAAAACTATTTCTTCCTTTCTTTAAGATTTTTATAAACTACTTACACAACACCTCCCAGAGTAGTGTACAACAATGTCAGAAATATAATCATATATAAAAAAATTAAAACATACAAATCAAATCCAGTAGTAAAATAACAACAAAATTAAAGTAATGTAAAAATAAAACTCACAGATACCTCACCAGTTATTATCAAACAACTCCATCACAGTAATACATACCTTACCATGCAACACATCTTCCCCTCACATTATAGCACTTGAAATAACAGCGTGTTCTCTATTGAGATGCAGCTAGTGTATAACTCCACCAATCTCAGGTGTACCCAGAGCCCCACTGGACAATGACCACATCACTTAATCACCAGGATATATCCATGTTTTTATATGTTTTTTCAAAAAGCAAAGTGATTTTGTTCTTGTCTAATTTCTAGTGGTAGCTTGTTCAATAGTGCCGGTGCCACTACAAAAAAACTCTCACTCAAATCTTCAACTGCCCTCCCCCCACACACACAAATACACTTCCTTAAAATATGGAATGGATCATAACTGCTGCTTAGGTGTATATCAAATTGATTTTTCCTTTAAATATAAGGGTGCCTTACCCTTTAAGACTGGAAAAATGAGCATCCAGATTGTAAAAAGTATATATTAATCAATTGTTAGCCAATATAAGGAATACAACAATGGGTTATAAAACTACATTTTTAACATTTCATTACTGCTCTAGTTGCAAAATTATGGATTACTTGTAGCCTATATGTGGATTGTTCTGGAAGGCCAATGGATAGTCCATTACAGTAATGCAATTGGGAGGACACAGCAACTGAATGAACCACTAATTCTAAAGAAGAACATAAGATATGCCAACTTGGGTCAGACAATGGTCCATCAAGCCCAGTATCCTGTTTCTACCAGTGACCAATCCTGCTCACAAGACTTGGCAGGATTTCAAATAGTAGATAGATTCCCTATTGCTTACTTACCCTCAAGGATAAGCAGGTATATCCTCAAGTTTATCTGGTTAATAACAGTATATGGACTTTTCACCCTGGAACTTATCCAAATCTTTTTTAAACCCAGATATGTTAACTGCCTTTACCACACCATCTGGCAGTGAATTTCAGAGCTTAATTGTACATTGACTGAAAAGGGATTTTCTCCAATTTGTTTTAAATACGCTAATTACAGACTTTATAGAGTGTCTTCTAGACTTTGTCATTTTTGAAATATTAAACAACTGATTTGCATTTACCCATTTTACTCCACTCATAATTATATAGACCTCTATCATATCTCCCCTCTGCGCCAAACTGAAGAGTCTTAACCTCTTTAGTCTTTCCTCATAGGGGAACCATTTTATTTCCTTTTATCATTTTGTTCACCCTTCTCTGACCCTTTTCCTATTCCATTATATCTTTTTTGAGATGCTATTGCCCCATGGGGCAATACAAAGGCATTATGATATTCTCCATTTTATTCTCCATTCATTTTTTAATAATTCTTAAATTTCTGTTTGCTTTTTTGACTGCCACTGCACACTGAGCTGAGAATTTGAAAGTATTTTCCATGATGGCACCTAGATCCTTTTCCTGGCTGATGACTCCTAGTCTGGAACCTAACATCATATAATTACTATTTGGATGACTTTTCCTTATGGGCATCACTTCCACTTGTCCATATTAAATTTCATCTACCATTTGGATGCCCAGTCCCAGTCTCAAATATGATAATTAAACCAGCTGATTGGCTACTGTTTGCATGATATTTTACATTTTACATCTGTCTATTGCATAGATAGGGGTAGATTTTATAAATGTACGTGCGGGCGTACTTTTGTTCATGCACCAGGCTACTCCTGGTGCACTTTTTGCTCGAGTAAAGGGGGTGCACATTTGTCATGGACGTCCGGCACCATCTTTAAAAATGGCGTGGGCCATCCAGTGCTCCTACCATGTGACAGGGGCCGGCCAATGGCACGGATACCCTGTCACATGGTAAAGGCAAAGGGCCATCGGCGCCATTTTGATTAGTGGCAGCCAACGGCCCGAGAGCGGGAGATGGCTCCCGGGACCCCCACTGGACCACCAGGTACTTGTAAAATGTTTTGGGAGGGGGGGTTCGGGAGGGTGGGGGAAGCTAAGGCAACAGTTTTAAAGGGTTGGGGTGGGTTTAGGGATTGTTTTGGTGTGCCGTTTTTCCCGCCCTCCCCCAAAACGATAATAGAACCCCAGGAACAAAATCGTGGGGTTCTCTTATCGGGAGCCCCCGATTTCTGACGATTTTGAAAATATCGTCCGATATTTTCAATCGTCCGAAGCCCGATTCACATCCCTACCAAGTACTGCAGTTTACTGAATTTTGTGGTAGTTTTACTTGCGTTGCCATGGCTGGGAACTTCGCACATTTCCAGCTGTGGCAATGCACTATAGAGGATCCCTAATTTGGGACTACTATATTTTTAAAAGAGCTGCTCAGCCCCAGAAAAGCTTCTCCCCCTCTGGTGTGCCTTAAAAATCCTTGGGGAGGGGTCTAATGGAACCCAGTCTTCCAAACCTCCTACCACAGCTCAATCCATTAAAAAATATGGGGTAGATTTTATAACGTACACGCCCATTTTATAACATGCGCACTTAATAATACACTTTCATGGAAACATTAAAAAGAAGGAAATCCCCAAGAAGTTAGCTCACTGGCATAATAAAAGATATTTTTTTCATATAACTCGCATAGCTGGAAATAAATCTGGGAAAACCCTAATTTTCTGACCATGAAATAGAAACTTAAAGTTCCTAAATAAAAGTTCCAATATTAGGTCTCTGAGGAGAGTATAAAGGAAGCAACCAGAGCAGCTCTATTAGTTTTCCTTCAAATGAAATTATAAGTTATAAGTTATAAGTACCTCCGTTAGATTAAAACCAACAGGACAGACCAATAGGACTGCCTTCTACCAAATCTATTTGTCCCAGGTATATAGTAAGCCCTGAAGATAGATTTATTTATTTATTTATTTATTTAACAGTTTTATATACCGACCTTCATAGTAAATAACCATATCGGATCGGTTTACAATTAACAAGAGTAAAACTGGGGTAACTATTCAAGTAAACGAAAGATAAACAGTAGGTAGGAATGAGTCAAAGTTACAATCAACAGGGAAGAGAACTTGGAAGCTTGCAACAAGCTGGAAAGAAGATAAGGCAGGAAATAAATATGAAGTGATACCATAGGGCGTACATAGGGTTAAAGCTTAATGGTGCTTTAACCTGGGAGAGTCAGAGTCCATTCGTGAGTATAATCACCATAACAGGTAAGCGTGAAGGACAACTAGTGATTGTCTGGTGGGTCGGCGAAGGCTTGGTGAAAGAGCCAGGTTTTAAGTCTTTTTCTAAAAGATGATAAATGATGATAAAGCCTCTAAGGAAGTTTCAAAATGTCTAGAAAATAAACTTTGAGCATCCCCTAAGTGGCTATCAAACTGTTCTGAGAAAAGTTCAGAAAATATAAATTCTTGGATCAAATAACATTCCCCAAATTTCCAATCTTGTATTGTAGTATAGTTTTAAGAGAACATTTTTTTTTTTGACACAACGCATAATTAAGCTCTGAAATTCGTTGTGGTGAAAGCTATTGGTGTAGCTAGGTTTAAGAAAGGTTTGGACATGTTTCTCCCCTACTCTTTAACTGTCCCTAAGTCCCTACCCCTGGGTACCCCAGCGTAATATTCTGATTAATGTATACCGATATTATCCTGTAAATATTATATATATAACCATGATGATAACCTGTAACTATCATATATAACTCTTATACTATCCTGTAAATATCATATATATAATTCCAAATTTCTAGTTTAAGTTCTTATATATTTATCCTCCACGTTCCTTGTCAAACGCCACTTCAGCATAATGTTTTTTGCTCGATGTACACTGATGTGATATCTTTGATGAACGTCGGTATATAAAACTGTAAATAAAATAAATAAATAAATGTTCCTGGAAGAAAAGTCCGTTAACCATTATTAAGGTAGAGTTGCTGAAAACCACTGCTTATTCTTGGGATAAGCAGCTTGGAATCTGTCTACCTCCTGGGATCCTGCCAGGTACTTGTGACCTGGCTTGGCCTATTGGAAACAATATACTGAGCTTGATGGACCTTTGGTCTGACCCAGTATGGCAAGTCTTATGTTTTTATGTCCTTATTCCTTACTAACCTGTATTTATTTATATTTATTGCAGTTTATAAATACACAAGTATATCACGTAAAAAGCAAAGAACACAAACTTCAGATCTAATCAATCATATCATAAAACAAATATCAATGTATTCTTTCATGAATCCTCTTTCCAGAAAGGCAGTGATCATCATAACTACAATAAAATAGCAATAATCATGAGAATAGGTGCAGAGCAAAACTATGACAGTTCCCATTGCAGCCCAACATGAAAAAGACTATATTCAAATTCTGGAGTCATCTCAGCAAAAAAAAAATTCCTCTACTGCTAAACATAGGGGTAGATTTTAAAAAGGTGCATGCGGGCATACATGTGCACACGCTACCCGGCGCGCGCACATGAACACCCGATTTTATAACTTGCGCGCGCACAAGTTATAAAATCAGGGGTCAGCACACGCACAGGAGTGCACAATTGTGCACCTTGCACGCGCTGAGCCGCACAGCCTTCCCCCATTCCCTCCCAGGCCACTCCGAAATGGAGGCCTGGAAGGGAACTTCCCTTCCCCCCTAACCTGACCTTCCTACCCCTTCCCCTAACCTTTCCTCCCCCTAACCCTACTCTAACTCCCCCCAAAATTTTTAATTTACCTTTTGCGCCTGCCTCTGGGCAGGCACAAGTTACGCGTGCCGGCCAACTGCTGGCACGTGATCCCATGCACAACGGAAAATGTCTGCTGTGCCTGGAGCATCTGCCTCCACTCCCACCCCGCCACCAGACCGCCCCACCCAAGCCCCGCCCCTTCCCGCTCCTTTAGTAAAGCCCCAGGTCTTACAGGCGTCCCGGGCCTTTACACGTGTCTCTGGGCCTTTTGAAAAAAGGCCCGGCGCGCGTATCTTTTGAAAATCCAGCCCATACTGTGCATGTGTTCTGTGAAATGCTATCCTTTCTTATAATTGTCATCACTGCATTTCTACTTCAAGACAACACAGTACATTAGCCTTTCTTATGACATTAATCTCAGTTTATATGCGTAGCACAATTGTTTTTCATGTATTGTACCTTGAAAACTTTTGACAGTATCTGCCAATATTGGACTTGTGCAGATTGATTTGAGACACGTTTGTTCCATTCCTGGAGATACTAAAAATAATCTGTAGTGTTTTCTAAGTCTGCTATGACCTAAACTAATGAGGTTAACAAAAAAATACATTTTTGTATGAAGGTCAGAGCACACATTTTAAAAGAATACTTACTGGCAACCTCTAACTTCTTATCATCAAAATGCAACATTCACAAATATTTTTTTCAGCATAATAATATTCCTCCTTACATTTAGAAGAATTAATTGATTACATAAGATAGGTCAATATAATAGGCATCATCAGAGGAAATGTTATTCACATCATAAGTTCTTCCGCCTTATACTATGACCTTATACTTTATATTTTGTTTTTTCTTTTGCAGGCAGGCAATCACTGGACCATCTTGGTGAAATCATATCAAGTTCTGATTTGTTCCAATGATTTGTTCCAATGAAAAAATTTGTTCCATGTAAACTGCCACACGGCAGTAGTTATTACCGTTTAACTGTGAACCGGAGTGATATGTATTGTATACAGGAACTCCCGGTATATAAATCCATAAATAAATAAATAAATAAATAAATAAATGATTCTACAGGCAAGATATACAAATCAAACACATACACTGACTGTACTACTTCTTTTTTAAATAAACATTTTATTGGTGTTTCATCAGAAAAACTAACATACTTAGGGCCTCATTTTCCAGTATTGCATTAAGGGGTGTTTCCCATGCAAATGAGGCTTTTTTCATGCAGTGGGGAAACTTTGCGTGTGGTGATGTTTTTTGCAAAACCATCTTTGTGGTGCATGATAAACCAACCAAAGAATCATTGCACTGTATGAACAGCCTGATTCAGTACCCTGCAGGCTGAGTGAGAGAGAGAGAGAGAAAGCCTTGCTATAGTGTCTACTCCCTAGACAGGTATTTGTATCCCTATGAGAGGCCCACCTAGTAACTCGAGGTGGGGATTAGGTATGAGTGTAGGGGTTGGGGGCCGCTTTCACATTCAACATGAGACGTACGAACAGAACAGTGGTCTCTTGTGAAGATTTGATGGCCTTCGGAGTAAGGAAACTCACTCCAAGATGAGATTTGGGCAATGTTCTCTCAAACTAGCTTGTTGTTGCCCAGGTAGAGTGTCCATCAAGCTAGTTTGAGAGAACATTGCCCAAATCTCATCTTGGAGTGAGTTTCCTCACTCTGAAGATCATCCAATCTTCACAAGAGAGCACTATTCTGTTCTTATGTCTCACTTTGAATGTCAAAGTGGCCCCTAACCCCTACATGAATACTTAAACCTCACCTCGAGTGATTAGTTAGGCCTCATATAGCAGTATAAATACCTACTTGGTATGAGGACATTATGGCTAGGTTCTCTCTCTCTCTTTCTCTCTCTCTCTCTCTCTCTTTTTCTCTTTCTCTTTCTCCCCAGCCTGCAGGGTACTGAATCAGGATGTCATGAACCACAATAAACCTTTACCGGCCTCTAGCGCACAACGTATCGCAAATGAAAGGGTTGTAGCTATTGGCCACGCTAACACTGTGGCTGTTTTGCTGCACACGATAACTTTACATATGCTCCGCCCCCTGAATACAAAATTAAAAATTTGCATTCGCAAATCGCGTTAACAGCTGTCCATTTGCGGAATTATCTCCTGCAGTAACTCCTTGGAAAATGACCCCTTTAGTAAGTTCTACTATATGCAGGAAACAACCATCATTTTAACAATTAAATATCCCCACCAAAACAGATCAATGGAGAATTATGAGGTGTGAGGGTGATGTAGTACTTAACTATGAGACTTTCGCCAGTGTAAATATGGATCCCAAATGGAATAGAATCTTCGAAGACTATGCTGTTTTTCTGCCATTAGTTTACTCATAGAAAATACATTATCAATTCTAGATAGGATGGTCACCAGGGATGGGGAGGTCTTCTGTTTCCATGCTTTAGCAATCTCCATCTTGGTTGCTATACATACTTGTGTAATGGGAGGTTGTGCATTTGGATTCCCACAGTGTGCAAGTCTGTACACATTTGCAAATGTACAGTGTCAGAGAATATTTATTTATTTATTTATTTATTTATTTTTATATACAGATATTTGTGGTAGCTTCATACTGGTTTACATCATGTATACAAATAATAACAGATTAAATATACATAAAATGAAGATGATAAAATTAAATAAACAAGCATTGTAAATAAAATATCTAAAAGAAAACAGAAAATTATAAGATCATAATAAAAAACATTTTTAAAACAAATAAAACTAAACTAAGATAATCTCAGTAAGGGTAGTCTCAACCTGCTGCTATAAAGGTGATATACATCCGTCCTCCCACCACATGTGAATGAAAGAGCCTGTGACAGCACAGCCTCTCCAGCATAACCCACCCGAAGTTGGACTGTACTACTTCTAATGTTGTATACATGATTGTTTGCACTTGCAGTATGAGATATGAAGGAAGAACTTCCCACCCAGTTTGGAAATGACTCATTAAACATCATGGCTGTGTGTTAAAAAGTAAACTGCAAGCCCCCATGGTACAACATTGTGTCGAATTCTCTCATCATTTTGAGGATCTTAAGTGGCAAGTGATAGAGCATATATGTACAAATGAATGGGGGGGGGGGGGGAGATTTTGTACAATTCCTCAACTACAGTTTTGAATTTTCCATCTTATTACATTCCAACCAACAGGACATAATAATGAAATAAATTGGTACTCTTTGATCTAACTGATATGTACTTTGGTTTTTATTGATCTTGAGGTCACTTGATTGAAGTACTCTTTAAAAAGCAGTTTAGACAAGGCAAACGGGTATGACATCATTTCCTGAAGACACCATTAAGCAAGTGAGCAATCTCAGCAGTGAGAGTAAAACATATGTTTCAAGAAATGTATTCTAATATAATTCTCTGTTTTTACATCACTATGTGATGTTAGCACCCTGATGAAGAGCTATTAAATTTGAAAAACTGTCCTGTGGTGGACTGAAAAAAGATGGCAATCTGTGAACTATATTCACAGTGACTCCTTGGCAGTTTTCAACTCCAAGGCCTGGATTTATCAAAATGCATTAAATATTGCCTGTGATAGGAAAAGGGGCATCTTTTATGGGAATAGGCAGTTTATTGCAAGGTGCACCATCTTAGTGCTTTGCATAGGTATTACCACAAGCTGCCAGAACTGTTGTATTTCCTACATACAACCACTGGGGGACCATTTTAAGTTGCGGGAGATCCAGCCTATCAGGGCCCTTCCATGTGAGAGTGAGAGAGAGAGAGAGAGAGAGAACCTAGCCATGATGCCCTCATACCAAGTAGGTATTTATACTGCTATATGAGGCCTAACTAATCACTCGAGGTGAGGTTTAGGTATTCATGTAGGGGTTAGGGGCCACTTTGACATTCAAAGTGAGACATAAGAACAGAATAGTGCTCTCTTGTGAAGATTGGATGATCTTCAGAGTGAGGAAACTCACACAAAGTTGAGATTTGTGCAATGTTCTCTCAACCTAGCTTGATAGACTACCTGGGTAACATCAAGCTAGGTTGAGAGAACATTGCACAAATTTCATCTTTGTGTGAGTTTCCTCACTCCAAAGGTCATCAAATCTTTATAAGAGAGCACTGTTCTGTTCGTACGTCTCACTTTGAATGTCAAAGTGGCCCCTAAACCCCTACACTAATACTTAAACCTCACCTTGAGTGACTAGGTAGGCCTGCAAGCATCATGGCTAGTCTTTATCTCCCTCTCTCCTTGTAGAAGGGCCCTGATAACTAACATCACAAAGTGCAACAAAGCCCTATCACATGGCTTTATGAAAAAGGTGTAGTTAAAGCCATGCAACAAGGCTTTACAAATTACAAAGCCAGCCCACTTGGCCTCAAACTCCTTCCCTTTTTCTAATTTGCATTGCACTATGCGTTATGGCATTTTTGTATGCATTAAAGGCATTTTTTCATGCAAAAACGCCATATAGCACTTTGATAAATGACCCCCTAAGTTTGCCAGACCTTTGAATCCATAAAGATAAGTTCTGTTTTGGACATTATTGTGGCATTGTGGCATTGGTATTTTATTTGCAAACAAAAGGAAAACAAAATATAAAGTATAAGGTCATAGACCGATGATTATATTTAAGGCGGAAGAACTTATGATGTGAATAACATTTACTCTGATGACACTTATTATGATGGTCTACTTACATAATCAATTAATTCTTGTAAATGTAAGGAGTAATATTATTATGCTGAGATTTTAGATATCCACTTACGAGATTATTAAATATCGGTAAGAGTATTGTTGACAAATATTTTTTCTACACTAAAGTGCAAAGGACATCTGTGCTACTATATTTCATTTAAAAAAGGGATAACATCAAGACAAAAGGGTAATGCAATGACAATTCCAGTGACTTGGCCCAGTGGCAACACTTTCATGCATCATTGTACTTGGAATTATGGAATATAAATATTTTTCAGGCTTTAGTCAAATGGAGGATATGTATTTATTTAAAAGTGCTTTTATACTGCTTATTTTGAAAATACAGTTCTAAGCAGTGTACAGAACATTCATTATAATACAAGGCACATTTCACAATAAAAACAATTTTTAAACAAATGTGCACGGGGGTATATATGCAGGTATATGGCTGCATATACTTTTACCATAGTATTTTATAACTATGGTAAAAGTAAATGCGCATTTTATAAGATATACGTATCTTTACCCTCAACATATGCACAAAAGTAGTCTTATGCGCAAATACATTCAATCCATTGAAATAACATATATCAATACATTCAATGCACATACTTTTCCTACCTATTTTAAAAATATACACGTGTATTTTTTAAACGTGAAAGTAAAGTAGGACTTGCTCGCATATTTTGGGATTTATGCACATAATATGGCCAATTTTAAAACATGAGCATGTCAAGGAAATTACCGGTTTCACCAAATAGTCTACCAGTTCACCCATTCCTTTTCTAGGTCACTGAGATCCTCCAGGTTCTTTAGCCTGAACTCCTCTTCCCAGCCAATAGTATACAATATGCACTTTCATATCACTTAAGCAGATAATTAGCAGGTGTAAAAATACACAAGTAAGCTGGCAAATGTTCACACATAAGTGTCTTTTAAAATAGCAAATTATGTGCATAACTATTAACCTGCTTTGGAACACTCCTAGACAGTCCCATTATAATGCGAGCATATGTGTGCACAAAAGTGAATATACACATGTGTTTTCTATTTTTATGAAATATGGAATATGTGAGTAGATGCTACTAATGTGTGCACTAGCTAATTTTTACGCAAGTCAATTTTTGAAAATTCACCTTTAATTTGCTTCATATTTAAAATCTCCAAAAAGCAGGTGTATAGCAAGCAGACAAGATCTCAGAATAGAATATCCATTACTTCTAGATACTAGGGCAGTTTGCCCTTTCAAATATGAAATAGCATAATTTGCATATAGTACATTTTCTCAGAGCAGAAGTACAGTTTGCAGTTAGCAGAGCCTTGTGTTCACATCCTGCTTTTGAGCTAAACACTGTGGGGTCAATATTCAAAGCAATGTAAACAGATAACTCACAAGCTATGGGGTAGATTTTCATATGTACTTGCGGACGTACATGTGCGCACGCTATCCGGCTCGCACACATGTATGCCCGATTTGATAACATGTGCGCGCAGATGCGCGCATGTTATAAAATCAGGAGTCGGCGCTCGCAAACTGTGCACCCTGTGCCCACTGATGCCTGCGAGCTTCCCCCGTTGCCTTCCCCCTAAACTAACCTTTCCACCCCTTCCCCTAACCTATCCTCCCTATCTCTTTCCTAATCCCCCCCCCAAATTTGAATTTACCTTCTGCACCTGCCTCAGGGCAGACACAGGTTGCACATGCCGGCAGCCTGCTGGCACATAATCTCCCAGCACAGCGGCAAATTTATTTATTTATTTTAAGTTTTTCTATACCGGCATTCACAATATATATCGCATCATGTCGGTTTACAATTAACAAGTGTAGAACAAGAGGTTATAAATAACATTAAATAACATAGATACTAATGGTGATAGTAAATAGTAAACATTAAACAAGTGAAAGTTAAGTGTTGCAGTTACAATAAAACAAGGGAGTAATATAACTTGGAACAGAAGGAAGAAGCTGGGGTTTAAATAGAGAGTACATAAATGCCTATCAGTGCAATAGAGTCAATAATGAATTGCCCTGATACTGTGGAGTTAATTGCCATGTTAAGGTAGAGTCTGTGACTAGTCAAAGACGGATTAAGGTTCAGTTTAGGTCAGGGAATGCTTTCATGAATAGCCACGTTTTGAGTCTTTTCCTAAATGTGGGGAGGCAGGGTTCCTGTCGCAAATCTGGTGGGACGGTGTTCCACAGTGTTGGTCCTGCGGTGGAAAAAGCCCTGTCTCTGGTGGTTATGTGCCGCATGGTTTTGGAATGTGGTACTTGTAGGGATTCTCTGTAGGACTCTCTGATTGGTCTGTTGGAAGTGAATTTTTTGAGAGGAATTTGAAGTTTGAGCTGAGAGTGTTGATGTATGGTTTTGTAAATAATGGTTATGGACTTATATAAGATTCTGTAGTGAATTGGTAACCAGTGCAGGTCTTTGAGGATTGGTGATATGTGGTCTCTTCTCCGAGTGTTTGTTATTATTCTTGCAGCCGTGTTTTGAACCATCTGAAGGGGTTTAGTGTGAGAAGAGGGAAGACCTAATAGTAAAGAGTTGCAGTAATCTAGTTTAGCAAAGATTATTGATTGAAGAATTGATCTGTAGTCTTGAAAGTGAAACAGTGGTCTTATTCTTCTTAAGACTTGGAGTTTATAGAAGCAGTCCTTAGTAGTTTGATTTATGAATGATTTTAGGTTTAGCCTGTTATCAAAGATAGCTCCCAGGTTTCTTACTTGTGGAGTTTGTAGGTTGGGTGGTGGATTTGTGTAGATGCTACTGTTTTCAGAGGAGATTAGGAGGAGTTCGCTTTTTGAAGCGTTTAGTATTAGATTTAGGTTGGAGAGGAGTCCGTCAATTTTTTTGAAGACAAGATTCCCAGAATTCAAGAGTTTTAGTATAGGATTCTTTGATGGGGATGACTATCTGGACGTCATCTGCATATAGATAGTGTTTAAGGTTTAACTTGTTTAGAAGTTGGCAAAGCGGGAACAGGTAGATATTAAAGAGCGTTGGTGAGAGGGAGGAGCCCTGTGGAACTCCTGAAGAGGAAGAGTAGTGCTGAGATTCTTTGTTGTGTAGTTTAACTTTGTATTTTCTGTTCCCTAAGAATGATTTGAACCACGAAAGTGCTGTTCCTGTTATTCCAATATTTGCTAATTGAGTTAGTAAGATGGAGTGGTTAACCGTATCAAAGGCAGCTGAGAGGTCCAGGAGGATCAGCAAGTAGGCCTGACCTTTATCCAGGCCCATGATAAGGTAGTCAGTCAGGGAGATTAGTAATGATTCTGTACTTAATGATTTCCTGAAACCATATTGGGTCGGGAACAGAATTTTATGTTCTTCGAGGTAGTCTGAGAGTCTGGAGTTAACTAATTTTTCCATTACCTTGGCAAATGGCCGCTGTGCTAGAGGCCTCTGGCCCCGTTCCTGGACTGCCCCACCCTGCCCCCACCCCGCCCCGGACCACCCCTTTTGTAAAACCCTGGAACCTAGATTCATCCCTGGGCTTTACGCACATTGCCGGGCCTTTATAAAATAGGCCCAGCATGCGTAGGGCTTTGAAAATCAGCTTCTATCTGTCTACATGGCAATTTTTTGAATATTGGGGCATTTATCTGGTTAGATTTGTCATTATCCTGCTAAAATCTAACCTTAAATAAAAGAGGCATTCTGGGCAGTCATAAATTATCTGGCTAACTTGGATGATTTTCAGTTGTATCCAGCTAAGTTAGCCAAATACTTTAGGCCTATCTAACAGCATGTCTAAAGTTATCTGGCCTTGTGTGGACAAAAAGAACGACCTCCGGCACGTATTGTGCCGGTAAAGTTTTAAAGGCTTGTACAGTCAGTGAGTGTACGTGATCACAGTGAGTTGCAATTCTGTGACTTCTCATCATTTATGATGGCCTTTGATTTCTGAAAACTTTACTCCCCCCCCCCCTTCAGTTTTTACTCCACATGTCCTAGATCAGCCAGCGGCACATTTTTATTCCAGGTGATTTTTATCGATTTCTGCCCATCCTGATTCATCTTTTGAGGTATAGAAACATAGAAACATAGAAACATAGAAATGACGGCAGAAGAAGACCAAATGGCCCATCCAGTCTGCCCAGCAAGCTTCACACACTTTTTCTCTCATACTTATCTGTTTCTCTTAGCTCTTGGTTCTATTTCCCTTCCACCCCCACCCTCATTGCAGAGAGCAGTGATGGAGCTGCATCCAAGTGAAATATCTAGCTTGATTAGTTAGGGGTAGTAGCCGCCGCAATAAGCAAGCTACACCCATGCCCATCTGTTTTACCCAGACTATGTTATACAGCCCTTATCGGTTGTTTTTCTTCTCCCCTGCCAATAAGCAAGCTACACCCATGCTTATTTGTTTTACCCAGACTATGTTATACAGCTCTTATTGGTTGTTTTTCTTCTCCCCTGCCGTTGAAGCAGGGAGCTATGCTGGATATGCGTGAAGTATCAGTTTTCTTTTTTCTCCCCTGCCGTTGAAGCAGAGAGCTATGCTGGACATGCGCGAAGTATCAGTCCTCTCCCATGCCGTTGAAGCAGTGAGCTGGATATGCATCGAAAGTGAAGTATCAGGCACATTTGGTTTGGGGTAGTAACCGCCGTAACAAGCCAGCTACTCCCCGCTTTGTGAGTGCGAATCCTTTTTTCTTCTCCCCTGCCGTTGAAGCTATGCTGGATATGCGTGAAGCATCAGCTTTTCTTTTCCCCTGCTGTTGAAGCAGAGAGCTATGCTGGAAATGCGTGATGTATCAGTCTTTCTCCCATGCCATTGAAGCAGATAGCCATGCTGGATATGCATCGAAAGTGAAGTATCAGGCATTTGGTTTGGGGTAGTAACCGCCGTAACAAGCCAGCTACTCCCCGCTTTGTGAGTGTGAACCCTCTTTTCTTCTCCCCTGCCGTTGAAGCAGAGAGCTCTGCTGGATGTGTGAAGTATCAGTTTTTCTTCTCCCCTGCCATTGAAGCAGAGAACTATGCTGTATATGCATTGAAAGTGAAGTATCAGGCTTATTTGATTTGGGGTAGTAACCGCCGTAACAAGCCAGCTACTCCCCTCTTTGTGAGTGTGAATCCTTTTTTCCACATTTCCTCTTGCTGTTGAAGCTTAGAGCGATGTTGGAGTCACAGTAAGCATGTGTATGTTTATTTAATAAGGGTATTGTCTCCAGGCAGTAGCCATCATTCTGGCGAGTCACCCACTCTTCATTGGCGGCCTCTTGACTTTATGGATCCACAGTGTTTATCCCACGCCCCTTTGAAGTCCTTCACAGTTCTGGTCTTCACCACATCCTCCGGAAGGGCATTCCAGGCATCCACCACCCTCTCCGTGAAGAAATACTTCCTGACATTGGTTCTGAATCTTCCTCCCTGGAGCTTCAAATCGTGACCCCTGGTTCTGCTGATTTTTTTCCTACGGAAAAGGTTTGTCGTTGTCTTTGGATCATTAACACCTTTCAAGTATCTGAAAGTCTGTATCATATCACCTCTGCTCCTCCTTTCCTCCAGGGTGTACATATTTAGATTCTTCAATCTCTCCTCATACGTCATCCGATGAAGATCCTCCACCTTCTTGGTCGCCCTTCTCTGTACCGCTTCCATCCTGTCTTTGTCTTTTTGAAGATACGGTCTCCAGAACTGAACACAGTACTCCAGGTGAGGCCTCACCAAGGACCTGTACAAGGGAATAATCACTTCCCTTTTCTTACTCGATATTCCTCTCTCTATGCAGCCCAGCATTCTTCTGGCTTTTGCTATCGCCTTGTCGCATTGTTTCGCAGACTTCATATCATTAGACACTATCACCCCAAGGTCCCTCTCCTGCTCCGTGCACATCAGCCTCCCCCCCCCATCGAATACAGTTCATTCGGATTTCCACTCCTCATATGCATGACTGCACTTCTTGGCATTGAATCTCAGCTGCCATATCTTCGACCACTCTTCCAGTTTCCTTAGATCCCGTCTCATTCTCTCCACTCCTTCCGGCGTGTCCACTCTGTTGCAGATCTTAGTGTCATCCGCAAAAAGACAAACCTTACCTTCTATCCCGTCCGCAATGTCGCTCACAAAGATATTGAACAGGACCGGTCCCAACACCGATCCTTGCGGTACACCACTAAAAACCGCTCTCTCTTCAGAGAAGGTTCCATTTACCATCACACATTGTCTTCTGTCCGTCAACCAATTTGCAATCCAGGTCACCACCTCGGCACTCACTCCTAAGCTTTGACTTCTAGCTGTACTCTGACACTTGTGTCTAACAGAGCATCAATTAGTTAGTCAAAAAATGTGTTTTCTTTCACTGATACAGCCTAAAATAAAGCAGCATAAAAATGTGCCGGTGGCTGTTCTAGGGTGGAAAAAAATTGACAATTCTACTGTTAAGACTTAACCAGCTATATTCAAAAGAATTTAGTTGGTTAAGTGGCAATGTTTGGTTAAAAAAAGTACAGTGTGAGTCTCTGACCCAATTACCACCCCTCTCTAATACTTCACAAATGACCTTGTGAGGCCGAGCACCCCCACCTCCAAAACTTCTCTTAAGTACATTAAAAAAAATGTTGCTGAGTCTGTAGGTTGGTTCCCCTTCCCCATGTTGCTTTTTTTTAAATCTTAATGTGCCTCCCTCCTGCCCCCCACTCCACATACCCACAACCTCTTTAGCACCCTCCCCCTACAACTTGGACCCTCCCATCAGATCTCTAAAACCCCAGCAGGGAACAAAGCATTCTCTTACCTGCTCTTGGTGCTTCCAGTCTTGCTCTGACAGTATCTAGTATGCCTCTCTAGTCTAGATAAAGGAAACTGCTCTCAAAATAGATGTCTAATTTCTGTACAGCATGAGTATAACCAGCTACTTTGGTGTTATATCTAATGGGGCAGATTTAAAAAACCCTACATGCATAGATCCAGCTGGATTTACGCGCGTAGGGGGGTTATGTGCGCCGAGTCTGGGGCATGGCAGGGCATGGCCAGAGGCCTCCGTAGGGCTGTTAGGCCAGGGGATCGCGCGACGGCATCTGGCCGGCGCGCGCAACCTACACCTGCCCAGAGGCAGGTGCAACTTGTAAAATAAAGGTCAGGGGGTTTAGGTAGGGCTGGGGGATGCAGAAGGAAAGTTCCCTCCGAAGCCGCTCCGATTTTGGAGTGGCCTCGGAGGGAACTGGGAAAGCCATCGGGGCTCCCCTAGGGCTCGGCGCACGCAAGGTGCACTAGTGTGCACTCCCTTGCGTGTGCTGACCCTGGATTTTATAACATGGGCTTGGCTGAAAAGTTAAAGCTATACTTTTGAGTGGTAGATTCAAATTTTTGTAGATCATACCATAATGATTTGTACTGACTGATTTTATTTTGAGATAATAAATATGTCTATACAAATAAAATTATTTGGGGGAATTTGTTTTATTTTTAATTACTTCATCAAATTTGTGGCTCACCTCTCCAAGTGATATCCAGCTCAATACAACATACCCACATAAAATATATCATATCCACATTAAATATATCACCTAAGATAGCAGCAGGTTGCCTGAATGTTCTGTATGCAATTTTTCTTTCTTGATAAATTATAGCAGATATTTTATTTCTCTCAGGCCAGGTGCACAAAAAAGGAGGATAGCCTAGTCTTATCCCTCCAAGGATTTGGGACTGAACTGGTCAGTTGGAAGTTGCACTGTAGAATTGCTGCCAATGGGAAAGGATTCCATTGTTGATGGCTAGAGAACAGGAGACCTTTGCTGCCCATCTCCCTTTGATGGAATGGATCCACCAATAGAACCAAGAGAGGTGAAACACACCATGGCAGATTCCGTTCTGATGGGAGCATTCCCTCTGAAATCTAGGGCAGGTTGGGCTGGTGGAAGCGGCTCCTGCAGCACTGATGGTAATCGAATCAAGGGCAGCCAGTTAAACTGAGTCATGATCCAGAAAGATCCATTGCTTCTCTATTGGTATTGGTTTTAGGTGAGTGGACCAGTGTTCCAGAGACCCTTAAAATGAATTATTTTGGATGCAGTTTGGCAAGGAACTGACTCTTTTAATGAGAGTTCAAATTGCAAATTGCTTCATATATTGGAATCCTAAATTGTTGGCTTAGACTTCAGAAGAACATTCAGAAAAATTCAGTGCTTGCAGGGCAGGTTATCTGGCCTTCAAAATGTGAATAAAATAATCATTAATCATTGCCTTATTCTCTATTTTAAGACTGAAATTTTTGAAAGTGTTTTTGAAAGCCAAGAATCTTTAGCTTAAACATTTTCCCTAAAGTATATAATATTTATGCTGCTGAATTATTTAAATGGTATTTAATGGAAGTTATTGAAGTGCCCAAAGAGGCCCTTTCCTCTACATCTATAATATATTATTTACTGGCTTTAAAGTCAAGGTCTCTGTCATTAACACAGGAGCAAGTTCTGCCAAAGAAAAGTTTACAGGGGGAACTGGCTTTGATGCAAGAACTGAAACATACTGATAAAAAAGTCGTAGAAAAAGTTACATTATTGATTTATTCTTGACTCAGACACAAATTGAATTCAAAATTATGGGGTTATTTTTTCAATAAGGGCTTGCTTTTCCTGGGTCAAAGAATTTAGATCTTTCCCAATATTTTCCAATATTTCCCAATCTACTCAAGCAAAAGACAAAAAAGCACTTGCAATAGACTGTAGTTCAAATGGCTGCAGAATTCATCATGCTATGTCCCTGTAAATATTTGGTAAAACAAGAATATAATCATTTTTTAATCCCATTCCATTTTTTACTTTTCTGAAAAATAAATCTAAGACTATGGAGAGGTAGATGGTCTTCAATAAGCAGTTCTAAGCCTTCCATAGTGAATATGTAAATATGATGACCTTTTTTTATGTGCTTTCTTATTTTGTAATTATGATGACCTTATTTATATAATTTATTGTTTTGTTCCCTTTTTTTATAGAGATTTCTCATATTACTGATTCTTTTTCTCATATTTTTATTGTTACTTTTGTGTGTAATTTTTCCACTTTATTTATGGACTTATTAGGCAGAAGAAAGAATGTGAATAATTTCTTTATTAACTTTTTTGTTGTTAGTTTAAGTTCTGTATCTGCTATTATGTTCAAGATTATGGGCCTCATTTTTCAATATCGCATTGGTAACGCATTACCAATGCAAATGAGGCTTCTTTCGTGCAGTGGGGAAACATCGCGTGCGGCAATGTTTTCGCCATTTGCGAAAACATTAGCACCGCACGTGATGTTTTCCCAGTGTGCGATGATTCTTTCAGTGTTTCATCGCAGTGCATGATATTTGCCGGTTTTTGCACTTCAATCATTGCGGGCCACAATAGTCCCTGAGAGAGAGAGAGAGAGAGAGAGAGAGAGAGAGAGAGAGAGAGAGAGAGAGAGAGAGAGAGAGAGAGAGAGAGAGAGAGAGAGAGCGAGCGAGAGAGAGAGAGAGCCTTACTGTAGTGCCTATGCCCTAGACAGGTATTTTAACCCCTATGGGAGGGCCACCTACTAACTCGGGGTGGGGATTAGGTATGAGCGTCGGGGGTTGGGGGCCACTTTCGCATTCCACATGAGACCTACGGACAGAACAGTGCTCTCTAGTGCAGATTTGCTGGCCATCGGAGTGAGGACGCTCACTCCAAGAAGTGGTTTGGGCAACATTCTCTCCACCTAGCTTGTTGTTGCCCAGGTAGAGTGTCCATCAAGCTAGGTGGAGAGAACGTTGCCCAAACCACGTCTTGGAGTGAGCGTCCTCACTCCGACGGCCAGCAAATCTGCACTAGAGAGCACTGTTCTGTCCGTAGGTCTCATGTGGAATGCGAAAGTGGCCCCCAACCCCCGACGCTCATACCTAATCCCCACCCCGAGTTAGTAGGTGGCCCTCCCATAGGGGTTAAAATACCTGTCTAGGGCATAGGCACTATAGTAAGGCTCTCTCTCTCTCTCGCTCGCTCTCTCTCTCTCAAGCCTGAAACAGGCTGTCCAGGACTATCGTGGACCACAATAACCCTTTAGTGGCCCCGTAACGCCAATCTCAGGGTTGCAGCTATTATCCGCAATAGCAGCCGCGCTAACACTGCGGCTGTTTCGCCGCACACGATAGCTTTGCATATACTCTGCCCCCTGACAAATTTGCATTCGCAAATCGCGATAACAGCCATTATCGCGATTTGCGAATTTATTGCGCGCGGTAAACTCCTTTGAAAATGAGGCCCTATGTCTTAGAAAACATATTTCAAATTTAATAAATATAACATTTAAAACTTTGTAATTGTGTATTCTCCAGAAATATTATTGAGATATATCTAGCAATAGCTGACTTTGAACATACTGCATTGTCCATTCTCAGGGTCTTTTCAATTCACTGTGACTATAGTAGGCAGAATGGACTTTTCTCCTTTCTCCAAGTGTTTCAGCCATGTGCTAAAAAGCCACAAAGTTTCACTAGGAATCACATATTTCTTCCCAATGAGAGGACAGTATGCTAGGATATTAAAATGAATATTGCTAGCCTGTGTAACGTGAGGGGTGCTGACTGCACACATTGCTGGTCCCACCTTATGAAAGGGAAATGGTGTACTTAAGTCTGAAGCACGACCATGCCTTGAATATGCAAGTAATGTACACTTGAGAAATCTGAATTCCATAACCAGGTAGCCTGGGACCTGCCGCAATTCATATCCTGCAGCTTTGAACAATTTGATCAGAACCTGTGAGAGTACTGTCTTGTTATCCCCTTTGTTTATCCACACTTACTAAGATGTTTTAAAAGTGTAGGAGAACTCCAAATGCAAATACATATACACTGTATGTGCGATTACAAATCCATAGCTTGTATAACTTCATACCTCACTGTATTCATTAACACAAACTTGTGAAGACTTGTATTAGTATGTATACCAAATATGGCGATGGCATGGCACTTAGGGATATGTATATCAGAGCCTTGTTGCAACTTAGTTATTTGCATTATTTTCCACAGGTGACAGAATACGGTAGCCAGTCATGGCTTTTTAAGTCGGGTCTTTTCCAAGGACTTGTGACACACTTATCCATTTGTTCTATCATTAAAAAATGCTTGCCATATTCCAATCTAGTTTCATCAGGAGGAGTCTAATAAGTCTAATAAGGAGCACTGGTAAAGATGGCAGCAATAGTGACTGCCTGTTATTAAGACAGTAGTACAGCATCACCAACTAGCCAGTATAGAAGAGCATCTGGAACCAGATCCTCCATGCTCCCTTGTAAGAGTCAGGGGAAATACAGAATGAGAGTCAGTTATGCTCACTCTGCAGGTTATTTTGCCTGTATGCACATTTAGAATCTCTCTCTCTCTCTCTCTCTATATATATATATGTAAATCAATTTGTAAAGTTATTTTTGAGCTATTTTTACCATTGCTAGAGATTAACAAGTGCTATTCTTCCTGTGTTATCATTTTTCTTCATCCCTTTCATTCTCCTTCATCTTCTGTGTGATGAAATGAGGATAGTGAGCAATAGCACCTGGAGGTCTGCAGCAAGTATACATTATTTATTACCACAATGAAAAAGCATCAGTCAAAGGCACTGAGTACTGAATGCATGCTTTTTAACGCCCTTCCACACAAGAAATGGTGAGACAGACATGTACAGTCATCACATTAAAAAACTTTTCTTGTCACAGTAAAAAACAATTTATCTGAACAATAATGAACAGATCGCTAATCTATCCATTTTTACATGATGGCAATGATATACAGATGTGAGATGCAATGTGTACTTTATTTACAGGTACATCAACATGCAAAATTCTACAAAGATATCAATTTTAAATAAGAAGGTATAAATACAAATAAGAATGACCTAGAAAAGACACAGAAATAAAGTATGCTAGGTCAAAGCTAGTCACATGTTTAACCAGGCACAGTGATGAAACAGATATCCAGTATCCACAGTTTGTATTGGCACAGTGAACATCAATAAGATTTTTATCACCCACCTCTTTCACTATTGGGTGACCCTTGTGGTCTTTGGAGAACTCTGTGGAAAGAGCTGAATGCCCCAGCTGTGGCCTTAGGGCCTCTATCTCCTCTCAGATGCAATTTATAATTATTCTGGTTGATTGATTTACTGTGGTCATAGAATTAATCCTGCCTCAATTCCTCTTAAGACAGCTTTAATTTCTGATACATTGCTGTATGGTAATATTGTAATGTTGTCTCCCAACCCCTACTGAACCTGGAAACCTATTATAATGCTGTTAACTCTTGTATGCCCTATGCCTATATATATTATGTACCTTCTTACTTTCTTTCTGTACAATGTTGCAGAGGATACTGGGAATGCTAAACCCTTTCTGGTCCCGATGTTTCTCAGTCATTCCTCTGATAGTGTCAGGTGGATGGGGTATGATGGTCCATCTTTTTTCCAGAACATGTGCTCATGAATTCAGCAGCACACTTTGACTTTAAGCAATCACGTAACCAGCTCCTGACATTGTCTACTGAAATGCTGGATATGCTTCTGAAAATCTCTCTGTGAATGCTATCCTTGAAAGCTGCAAACTTCCAGGAGGCCTGATATCATAATTGCCAACAACTTTATCAATCAAGAACTCATTTGGTTCCCTAGGGAACTTGAAATTTACAGGATGATCACCTGCCCTGATAGGGGAGATCAGGGATTGTCAACTTTAATGTTAATGACTGCATGCTTCTGTTAATGATGCTCCCTGTCTACCTTCTCCTCCTTCTTTTCTCTCCTCTTTCCTCCACCTCTCCACATCCCCTGTCTTCTCCCCCTCTTCCACATCCTCTCCTTATCTCTCCTGTCATTTTTCTTCTCTTCCCTCCTTTCCTCATTCTCCCATGCTCACTGCCACTTACTTGGCATCTCTCATGCTCTGTGCTTAACACTTAACTAATGCAACACCCTAGAGGGTCATAGAGAAAAAAACTACCACTTAGACAAACGCTATCAGTAATTAATATTCACACTTCTCATAGCACTGCAAAATCAGCTTTTCAGACTGCTGACTTTTATACTTTTGCTTAGTGGGTTTGGTTAATGCAAAAAGTCATAGAGAATATTTTAAATATGTATCGATAAGAACAAAGAACATGCCATACTAGGTCAGACAAAGGGTCCATCAAGCCCAGCATCCTGTTTCCAACAGTGGCCAATCCAGGCCATAAGAACCTGGCAAGTACCCAAAATATAAATAAAGAACATTCTTTTCCCAGATATGGTAATATTTGGGCTATTTGATAGTTACTGCACCGCATCATGTAAGAAATGGCCAATAATTACTACAACCTAGTTTTGCTTATATTGGGGACCATTCAGTATAAATATGTTGTTGCTGCATGTTGTTGCTGCATGTTTAACATATTATTTACAGGGTTCCCAATTTTCAAATCTCTCCTCAGTACACAATTTGTGTGTGTAAGTGGACTTATGGGGATTTATGATCAAATTTTATAAACTGTATAACAGGAGCCACACAGTTAATAAAATACCACATATTTCTGCCCCAAAAGTACACACTACTTTCTTTATCCATTTTTAATAAAAATAGATGCATTTATTTTATATGCAAAATAATTGTAACAACTCACATATGACAACACAGAATTAAACAAGGAGGTGGGTATATTTTAAAGTATGTGTGTACACCGTTCTAAAATTACTTTCCCCCTAGATTTATTAAAATGCGATAGAGTGAAAATAGCACCTGAGATAAAAAAGTGGCGTGGTTAGTCTAATTACCCTGCTTCCGCATCCCATAGGGAATTTATCATACCTGCGCTATTTTTCGCTTCGTGATGCTGCTTCTCTCACCCCATGGGGGTGAGAGAGGCTGCATTTTACAAATCAACTCCTCTTCTTATACTTTTTATCCATTATAATGACTACAAATGTTTATTGATGTCACTATTAGTATGAATATCTCAGAATGTTTGTGTTACAAGACCCCCTCAAACCTCACTCCACCTTCTGAAACCCACCCCGATTCAAAGTGCCTTCTACAGTGATACATATATAGAGTGTCTGACTGACTCTGTACAGTGGTGTTCTCTCTCTTTCTTTCTCTCGTAACCACTAAATCCTGCATTACTGCATCAAATGCTAAAAGCCCTCATTTCCATTAACTCCTCCCACTGCAGTACTCTATGTGGCATAGGTAATAATGCCTTAGGGTTCAATTTTAAGTCATGCACACGCGGTCCATGTTTGCGCACGCATGTGTGGGTAGGTGGCCTGCGGGGGGGGGGGGGGGATTTTAAAATAATATTTTAAAATAATGCGTGCAGCAACACGAGTAAGGCTTCCCAAGTTCCCTCCCAGTCTGCTCCAATAAAGAAGCAGCTTGGGAGGAAACTTTCTTACCCCTAACCCTATCCTTCCCCCTTCTTCCCCTCTCCTCCCCAACCCTAGACTAACTCTACCTACCCCCATTTTTTACATTTTTGTACTTTCTGCTCCTCCAGAACAGAGTAAACTCCGTGCGCCGGCTGCCAGTGTGAGCTTCCCCGGGACAGCGTCTAATGGTGCTGTCCCGACCTGCCTCTCGGCCTGCCCCTCCCTGTCCCACGGCTCACCCCTTTCAGCAGGCCTGGCAATTCTTCACATATCGGGGGTTACACGATTGGCCGGGCCCATTCTAAAATGCACATGGTGCACGCAAGGCCCGGCCACGTGCATAACCCTCTATATTATGAACGCAGGCCTTTTAAAATTTGGGCATTAATGTGCATGTTAAGGCCCTATTGTGAAATGATAAATGACCCTGTTAGTTGCATGCATAACTGGAATCGCTGTTCGTGGATTACTTAGTTGCACGCATACTTGGAATCACCATTTTGTGGATCCACCAGTTCACTTAGACTCTCTAGCACTTCACCCTGAACATTCACCCAGACTCCCCACCAAAAACTGCAGACAACAGAGAGTAATGTATGTGTGCATACCACATATAAAATGTGTGTACTTTATAACTCCAGAATACCCTAGACCACTCTTTTTTCCCCATTAAAATATGCATGCAATTCCACATGCTAAATCTTGAAGTTTATAAAAAATATCATATACATGCATTCATTCTACTTACATGCATATATGTTATTTTTATGTGCACAACTGCTATGAAACTTGTTAAAAATTCCTTCCTTAAGGCTTTACATTCTTTAGCATTAAAGTGCTGGAATAACACACATAAAAAAGGTTTTTAATGCAAAGCTTTATCTGTACCTCTAGTGGTATAGATAAAATTTTGTCTAACAGTTGCATTAAGATGGATTTTTTAATTAATCCAATTCACATTACATTTTAAATGAGCTGGTTAGCATAATTTGCATTTTTTAATTGTTTCATTTAAAATTTAATTAAAAAATGCATGTTAAACGGGGAAAAATGTATATCTACTAATGCAAACTCATTAATGCATATTAAAATACCACATTAATATATATTAAGTGGTAATCGAAGCAATTATCATGTATTAATGCCTGCATTAGCATTAAGGCAGTTTAGTAAATACTGTGCTAATGCAACATCATGATATTTGACACTTCTTATTGCCTTCTAGTACATATGCCCCAATGTATTTTAAAATGTCCTGTGTATAATTTATAATATGCTTGTCTCAAGTTTGCTGGAGTAAATATAAGTTCTGAAACTTTTCTGCTGGAATTCAACATATGCTAAGAACAGATGTCTTAGTAGAGACTGGTAGACATGTTTTTATTTAAACTCTAAAAATCAAGTCCCTATGGAGATGGGGAAAGACACAATTTGAGAAGATATAAAATTAAACCAAAGTTATAGTTTGTTTATGCTGCTGTAAGCCACATCTTTCGTCTCTGTTAGCAGGTGAGCAAATTGGTAGTTGCTTAAAAATCTTATGATGAAGGACTTAACAGCACTGCCTTATTCTTGACTCCTCTTCCCTCATTGCTAACTGTTGAATCACAGACATTTACTTTGGATGGGGTTAACTACTCTGAGGCCAATATTCAATAGGTCATTTAACATTAGCCGGATAACTTGTCCCGTATATTCAGCGGGATAAATGTCCCGCTGAATATATTAGTCTAAAGTTATCTGGTTACATGTAGCCAGATAACTAAAAAAACCTACCCAGCTATATTTTAATTTAGTCGGATAGGTGTTTTAGTTTTCCAGCCTTATGTGGCAGTATGACGTGCTACTTAACTGGATATCTTTAAAAGATATCCGGCTAAGTAGCACTGTCATAACGAAATCAAAAAAAGAAAGTGCCAGTGGGCCAATCCCCTTCCTCCCTTCAACTCATTATACAAAGGCCCTGTCAGGCTGTGCTGTCATCACCTCCAAACTAATTTTAATCCATTAGACATCCCTGGTATTGTATCTGGGGCACCAGTCCCAGTTTTTGATAAATTGCACATTCGGTCTGCACCCCTCCCTTCCCTCCCACCCACCTGCCCGCAAGGATAATAAAAGGTGCCTGTCCCCTTAACTCTGATGCTCCACATCACCCCAATACTTTATTTTAGTAGGGATGCGCATTCGTTTAAAACAAATGGCCTAGTCACGATGAATATACCATATTTGTTTGATTTTTTTGCCCCCAAAAACGAATTAACAAGTCCCACAATTGAAACATATATCATTAGTTTCATTTGTTTACGTTTCTCCACTGAAAAGCATTGGCTGCATTAAAACTCTGAGGTTGGGCAGGTCATGTGGGAGTTTCCATAGCAACCAGCCCTCATGCCTATGACTTATGTGTGAGGTCAGAGAAGAACTGGGATCTGTCATCAAGGAAACCAGACTGACAAGGCACGGGAACATATCAGAGGTTTAAGGTTTATTTGTCATTTATATACCGTTGTCTCAGCATAGCCTTCACATTTCAATAAATATATAAAAGCGATGAAATTACAATCAGTCATAAAAGAATTAACAGCTAAAATAATTAAAAGAATGAAAGTTACAAAAAACACATTAGCTGTTAAAAAGTAAAATATAATAAAAACAAGTATTAAATCAATAAAAATACTAAAAGCATAAATATAGCGCTTCTAGCATTTTAAAAATAAAAGATAAAGAAAACAGCTGTGGATATTAAACTTGAGTGCATGCCTTTTTCTCATTTTCAGTGTAAGCAGCGTTAAACAGCCATGTCTTAAGTTCAGCTTTGAACCTGTTTTTTTCCTGTTGCAGCCTTAATTGAGTTGGTAGCATATGCCACAGTTTTGATCCTGCAATTGACAGTGCTCTCTCTCTTACTTGATTGAGATGTGCTGATTTAATTGTGGGAATTGATGAGTCCTTTATTGGCTGATCTCAAATTTCTTTGCGGAGCGTGCAGCCGCAGCGCAGTATTTAACCATTCTGTCTTCTCTCCATAGATTATATTATGTAATATAATGCACGCAGTTTTATATAGTATTCTAGAGTTTATCGGTAGCCAATGTAATGCCGTCAATGTTGGTGTGATGTGATCACACTTCTTTTTTCCTGTCAGAGGGAAGCATTTTTCTAAATCAGGGAATCACTGAACTTTCCATCCTTTGTGCTGCAGTCCCTGACTGTTTCAGCGTGCAGTTGCATTCCATCTCTCATTCATGGAGGATATATCCTGCTTTGCTGTTTCTTAGAATTCTGTATTAGCACAGCCTTCTGTACAGCTGAGGCCTCAGTGGTTAGGGTTGGAGTAAGCCAGGCTGATAAAGGATAAGTTATTCTTAAGTGGTGGTTTTTGTAGAAGAAGCAGAGGATCTCAGTGGAGTCATGACCAGTAGTGGTGTAGACACCATGACCTCCCCTGCCTGCTTCGCTCCAAAGAGGTATTGAGGCGAAGCATGCAGGGAGGCCAGTGGGATCATACTTCGGTGGTGGTAGTAGGCAGTAGGGATGTGAATCGTTTTAGGACGATTAAAATTATCGTCCGATAATTTTAATATCGTCTTAAACCGTTATGGAACACAATACAATACAGATTCTAACGATTTATCGTTATAAATCGTTAGAATCGTGAGCCGGCACACTAAAACCCCCTAAAACCCACCCCCGACCCTTTAAATTAAATCCCCCACCCTCCCGAACCCCCCCCAAATAACTTAAATAACCTGCGGGTCCAGCAGCGGTCCGGAACGGCAGCGGTCCGGAACGGGCTCCTGCTCTGAATCTTGTCGTCTTCAGCCGGCGCCATTTTCCAAAATGGCGCCGAAAAATGGCGGCGGCCATAGACGAAAAAGATTGGACGGCAGGAGGTCCTTCCGGACCCCCGCTGGACTTTTGGCAAGTCTCGTGGGGGTCAGGAGGCCCCCCACAAGCTGGCCAAAAGTTCCTGGAGGTCCAGCGGGGGTCAGGGAGCGATTTCCCGCCGCAAATCGTTTTCGTACGGAAAATGGCGCCGGCAGGAGATCGACTGCAGGAGGTCGTTCAGCGAGGGTTCCGGCGCCTCGCTGAATGACCTCCTGCAGTCGATCTCCTGCCGGCGCCATTTTCCGTACGAAAACGATTCGCGGCGGGAAATCGCTCCCTGACCCCCGCTGGACCTCCAGGAACTTTTGGCCAGCTTGTGGGGGGCCTCCTGACCCCCACGAGACTTGCCAAAAGTCCAGCGGGGGTCCGGAAGGACCTCCTGCCGTCCAATCTTTTTCGTCTATGGCCGCCGCCATTTTTTGGCGCCATTTTGGAAAATGGCGCTGGCTGAAGACGACAAGATTCAGAGCAGGAGCCCGTTCTGGACCGCTGCCGTTCCGGACCGCCGCTGGACCCGCAGGTTATTTAAGTTATTTGGGGGGGGGTTCGGGAGGGTGGGGGATTTAATTTAAAGGGTCGGGGGTGGGTTTTAGGGGGTTTTAATGTGCCGGTTTTTCGATTTTTCGATTTTTAACGATTTTTAACGATTTTTCACGATATTTTACCCCCCCAAACGGCAACAATACGATTCCCTCCCCCTCCCAGCCGAAATCGATCGTTAAGACGATCGAGGACACGATTCACATCTCTAGTAGGCAGGCACTGTGCATTTGGGTACCTACCTAAAACCTAGCTATAAAGTGTGGCTTGCTCTGTGACACAAACATATCCTACTGGACTGGTGGATCGTCCAGGTGCAGCCATACTTTGACAGGAAGAGTCATTCACCATCTTTATGGTTGTCTGGGTGCTCCAACAGAATGACTGGTTTCTCCCATGCCACTCTGCCTTAATGCTATGCCCCTCATCCTACACCTTCAGATCCTTGTGCCATTCAATCTTACTGCCATGCACAGATGTTATACCTTTATATTCTTAACTTATTTCTGCCTGTATCTTCCTGGCATACTCTAGCTCTTACTCTTTGAGGGCATCTTGCCAATCTGGGATGCTGCTGTGCACCTCTCCCATGCTTTTGAATTCTTTATCTTGATACCACTCTTTCTGATTCTTGGTCCCTTTATCTATTCCTTCGGATTTTTTCTGCTACATTTTCTGCTTCATTCCCCCCTTCATATTGCCTTAGGGTCCTCATGCCACTTTTGGTGCCACTTTGCCTCTTGTGCTGCCATCAAATGTCAATGATATTATTGTTGGGCAGCCATCCTCTTTCTAAAGCTTGAGGTGTTCTTCCTCCTCTTACTGCTTCTTTGCTTCACTTACATTGCATTGGAGAACTCCTGCCAATCCTCTAAGCCTCGTACCCCTTTGCACAGCCTTAGGCTACTTTATGCTACTTTATTGATGCCACTTTGCCACTTTCTAAAGTAGTGTGATTCTTTCTCCCTTTTCATGATTTCTTCTCCCAAGTTTCATTACAATTGACATAAAATTCATTATTCTAGAACCTATAATAGACTGTAATAATTCTCCCATATGTTTTAATGGTAAACGAATGAAACTAATGAAACGAATACATTAACATTTTTTTTTTCATTTTGAAACTAATGAAATGAATATGGGTCCCAATGAAATGAATGAACGAACTGAAACACATTTTTTTGCTCTGCACATCCCTATATTTTAGCCTGCCGGGAGTGAAGGACCCACTGCCCTTCTTCCGGTGTCTCCAGCACGGTTCTGACAGAGGCAGCACTGGTAGCATAAACTTAAACGTAAGCTTATGCTTCAAACACTGCCTCTGTCAAGCAATCTTTTAAAGATTCCCAGTTAAGTAGCATGTTAACCTGCCGTACAAGACTGGATAACTTTAGACTTGCTCAAAAGCAGATCTATAGTTATCTGGCTAACCTGGCTTGATATACGCGACATTCGACTAGGTTGGCTGGATACCTCAGCCCCTCCCTCAAATGTCCCCAAAACACCCCTTTTTAATTCAAACAAATTATGGTCAACTAATTATCTGGCTATATTTTTAACAGATAAGTGGCTGAATATGCCACATTTTCCATTTAGATGGATAACCTTTTTTAACTCTATATAAACGTGCAAACAAACATCAGTCAGGCATGATACATACATATCATCATATAATCACATTAAGGGTATACAAGAGTACATAATAATCTCAAATGGGAAAACACATAGTAAAAAATCAGCAGCTCCAACATTGCCCGTTGTCATCCCTTAATCATAACTTTGTATCAACATTTATCCACTTGTGCACCGGGAACCATTAACCAGAGGTCCTCATGCAGGCTTAGGCTATTGCGCCACATATTCCCTGTATTTACTCTAAATTTTATCATGCATAGCCATATTGTGTCACAGAGTATAGATTACTTTCTCAATGAGAGCAAGCTCATGCACTTGTCATTTCGAATGTGACATCAGCAGCTCAGATTTCCAGTGAGTAGCTATGGTGAATTGAGTTGCATGAATCAAGTGGGTACCGAGCTTCCTCATGTGCAAGGACTATCAGACCCACAAACCTAGCAAATATAACTGCACAGTCAGCTTTATCTGACATGATATCGTATTGGAGATCTCCCGCTCAATCTTGCCCCAGAAAATCTTGTGTATTCCTGTTGTAGCCGCTGAAGCTTTTGTTGGCGGCTTAGGAAAAGAAGAGATGCATGTGGTGACAACTTGAATATCATACACTTATAATATTACCTTGAGCTGCCGGTCAATATATGGAGCTTGCTATTCTGTGTTTGGGGGCAAAGCTGTAGACTGTTGAGCTTTCCTCCAGCCCCGAGCCAATCTGGATGCACAAGCTGTGATGCAGTATGTCACTGCGCTCAGCCTGATGCCATGAGGTAGGATGCCGCCAACTTTCCTGGGCTGCTCCTAGGCATACGCATGCTTGACCTCCTCTGACTTAAAGGGCCTGCAGCAGGACATCACAGCCTCTGGCCCATAAAAGGGCCTTCTTCCCTGCAATCCATGCCTCAACAATAGGTCCTGTACTGCAAAGTAGAGCAAGTTACCTCAGCATTCCTGGTCTTCAGTCCTGTGTAACTGGTCTTCATTCCTGTGTTCCTGGTCTTCATTCCTGTGTTCTTGGTCTTCATATTCATCCTGTGGTCAATCTTCAGTTCTTTGTCAGGTCTTCCACTCATGGTCAGTTTTCAGCCCTTCAATGTCTTCTTTGTCTTTACCTCCTCACCTCCCTGACAACCTATCTGTCCTGCCTTCCTTTGGACAGATCTCTGGTTCTGATTTCGGCCTGTTGGCACTTCACTATGTTTGAACTCTGCCCGCCACTGACTGACTAATAATCATGTTTGATCTCTGCCTGCCCCCAACCTTCGCCTGCTCTCTGACTACATTTGTACCTAGCCAGTTCGGAACCTGGCTTCTGACTTGACCATCTTTACTGATCTCCCTAAGGGGAATGAGGGCCGGTATAGGTGAAGCTCCAGTTAGGCCTCTGCCTCAGCCAGCTCCACTAGACGACGGTGGAGACCTGCAGGGCTCCACCCTATAGGTTGTGCCAACTCTACTTTGGTCCAAGGGTCCATGCCCGCAACTTTCTGGATTCTACGTTAATCGGAGGAGAAGGGTTTTCAAATTTCAGTTGTTTCTGTTTGTAGTAACAGCTTAATAGTCCATGTTTGGTGCCATATGGGGCACAGCAGTATATGAATGGAAGTGAAATGTGGACTGTATGGCCGACAGGCCAGCCTCTATCTAATTCGATAGAGCAGCAAGAGGAAACATTTTATATATTGATTTTTGGTTTAGACTTTCAGGCATACCAAAGTATCATTAAATTCTTACATTACACTATGACCTACTTTGATATATGAATATAATAAAAGTTGGATTTTTTTTCTCATTTCTTTCAGGGCTGTCAGCTATTTAGATTTGGATCAGTTGTAAAGGGGAGTGGAGTCACCACACACACATACATACACAGACTCTCTTGCCCATGGTTGGGCAGCAGAACTGGTTATTGCTGTTGGTTAAGGGGGGAAAGGAGGAATCAGTTAGAGGAGGGGGTGGGTTAAAAAAGAAAAGGGAGAATGGGTGGGGGGGCTAGATTGGGGGGAGGGAGGAGGGATTAGTAGAAGAGTACTAAGCTATCTGTATAGGTGATTTTGCAATACTCCGATGATGATATCAGGGTTAGCCTGGAAAGTTGGCTCATATTAGCTGACAGGGAATTAGGTTTAGACTGGGAAATCCAGTCCCGGGATTTGAGACTATATGTTGCTGTCATATAACCAATGGTGAAATAGGTATGTGATTTTACAACCAATTAGATGAGCTATATGGAATGTCTTGGGGATTGGATCAGTAATAAAGAGACATAAAATATTTCAGTCTCTACAAGGGCAAAATATACACATAACTCTGAGTCAAGAAACTCATTTGGATAAAACTGAGCACCAGAAGTTATGTAAGCAATGGGTGGGACAGGTATTTTCTTCTCAGTCTGGCACAGGAAACATGGGTATAGTCATTTTAGTAGGAAAGAAAGTTCCCTTTCAGGTTTAAAAAAATATGTAAGATCTCTGGAAAATTATATGGTAAAATGATCATGGTATGCAATGTTAATGCTCCTAGCATATATGAGCATTCTTTCTTTACAAAAATAATTTGTATGATAGAAGATTTTACTTGTGACCTTCTAATTCTGGGAGGGGACTTCATTTGTGGCCATGATATTACTTTAGTTCAATCATACACAGTAATTGTGAGAGGGCATAGATCTACCAAGAGCATAAAATATCTTTGTCAAATTCTAGATCTGGTAGAAATAGGGAAAGCATTAAATCCCTTGGAAAAGGAATACACACGTGGGTCAAGGCTTCATGAAACCTGTTCTAGAATAGATTATCTATTGCTGAGGATTTTGATACGGTCACAAAGGCAGACATTTGTCCTCTTGCAATATTAGACAATGCGTTAATATGGTTCGATGTGGAGGGAGTATGACAGACAGATTTGGCCAGATTTTGGAGGTTCTCCAGATATCTTTATACAAATAAATGCTTTAAGGATGTCTTAATAAATAAATGGGAAGAGTATGCTGAAAACAATAAAGAACATAAACAATCACTGACCCTCTTTTAGAAACAGCTGAGGTTGTTTTGAGGGGAGAGAAAATCTTTTATTTGAGCAAACAAAAAAAAATCTTGAGTAATGAAATTTTACGTTTGGAGGACCAATTACAAATAACCCAAAAGGCATATGCCTCCAACCCTACTAGTGATAACAAGGCTAACTTTTTTGGTTGTTCAAGTGTCTTTGAACATGCCAATACATCAAAAGGCAAAAAAAAAATTTGGTCAACTACAAGAGCAAAGTTTTCCATTATAGTAACAATTCAGGGAAATTTCTGGCAAATGTAATAAGAAATTGGAAGGGACAGAATTATATTGTGGCCATGAAAGAAAACATGAGGAGAGTAGTAAATTCTGGCTGTCGAAAAAAAAATCCACAGCCAAACAGAGAGTTTGTGGGGGTCATTGCTGACCTCTGTTTCAACACGGGGCCACTGGTTGAGGCAGCCTCGACTCCCTGAAAAGAAAAATAAAGTTGACAGAAAGTGCTCGGTGGCAGCCCGCCTCCCCTCCCGTAGCCCTCCTGATAACCATATACAAAGCCTCCCTGACCCCCTGATAGCTTCAGACTCCTCCCCCCTGACCCCATATTGACATATATAAAGCCCCCTCCCTATGACCCCCCTGATAGCCATAGCCCCCTCTCCATGACCCCCCGATTGACATATACAAAGCCCCCTCCTCCCGACCCCTCTGATAGTCATAGCCTCCTACCCCTCCCCCATCTTCACTCCAGAAACCCCTTTACCTTCTCCTCGATCCTGCACCTTTTCTCCCCAGCCATGTGGTAGCCAATATGATTCCAGCTTCAGAGTGCCAAAAATTTAGAATTCTCCGTTAACATGGTTACTTGAGGATTCAGAGGAATTATGGGAAATCTCTTAAATAGTTCCAAAAAATAGGGATTAATTAAACTGCCTGCATTGGTGCAAATTCCATGAGTACATTTTATGTGTGCAGCTTTCCCCAATATATTGCTTTGATTATTGCCGCATGTACAAAGTGTCTGTGGTATTCAGGCCAGCTATTTGGGCAGAAAAGATTTATTGAAAATAAATGCACGTAACTTTGAAAAAAACAAACTATGCATATCATCATCCCCCCCCCCCCCCCCCACTAACCTAAACATGCACTTGTGACCACCTCCTGATACGTAAAAGTAAGCACGGCCCCCACTGAGGGTGAACTGTTTTGAAGAAGCCAATTTACCAAGGTAAAAAGCATTTTCCCCATGGAAGCTGGCTTTCAAACTTTCCCCCATTATGACTTAATAATGCAAGGTGAGTCGTACTGCTTGCTCTGGGCCCTTTTGAAATACTGCATGGTTCCAAGGGGGTATCTTTTTTTTTTATTACAAGTAGCAGGATCAAAGCTGTGTGCCATATTTGAGGCACAAAATAAACTGAAGAAGGTTATTCTGTTATTCAGTAAGCATTCAAACACAATGAAAGGTACATAAAAATGGGATTTCATTGGGGCAAATTGTTTTTCTAGTTATGCCAACTTGAGAAAAGTCACAGGGGAACACCCATCTTCCTAAGAGCAATAATATCATGTTCAAATAATAATTCCTGTTTACTGTTCGGTGGTCAGGATATCCACAATTGAAACAATCTAGGGGGGGCAGTAACCTTCCTTTTGTCAAAGGTTTAAGACTTTTATTCATGGTAAGGTGAGTGCTGTGGTTCATTTGTGGTTTTGCTGAACTTGGCTCAGTAAAGAGTTACACTAGTTCTGCAGAATGAGCAGGTGCCACGGAAGATTATACGAAGAGCCAATAAATAATGTTGTCATAATAATAACTCTTAGTTCTGGAGTAAACTAAGAAAAAGGCCACAAAGAAAAGCTATCGCTTTACATTTAGGACATCAGAAAGCTCTCCAAGAGCTTGTCATGATATCTTTACAGCAGCTTTCTAATCCCTTTAGGTTTTTAATTTTATTAAACCAGTTTATCAACCTGGCTTTGATTTGACGACACCTTCTTCATAAGCAGAATGTACATTATATACTCTCTGTTTATACTGGGTTATTGTGTGAAGTTCCCTCTTGCAGCATTAGACATGAAGAGGAAAAAATATACAGCGCAATAACTGGAGAGAATGCAGTATTTCACAGTATCAAGTGTCATGCACTTTTCAGTGCAGTAAACATAATCTCATTCGAAAATACTCGTATTTATGCTTTACATTCAGTGTATCAACTAAAAAAACAGACCGACTACAATTACAGAGAGAATACTTAACCATGTAGCGTTAATGTTTAAATGTTTCTGTGCTGTCTCTTTATGGAAACATAGGATATGACAGATAAGAACCAAGCGGCCCATTTTCTCTGTTAATTCATGCTACTCCATTTCTGGGATGATATTTTACTGCCGTTACAGATATTGGAATGAAAACAACAACAAAATCCCCTAAAAGCAATCACAACAGACAAAAAATTCAAGATTTCATCCAGATTATCAGGCTGCACCATTCTCAAGTAAAAAAAGTAGAAACTTAAAAAGAAGTCTTTTTTTTTTCCTTTTACTGTTTTACAGTTTGAGAGTGATTTTAAGTCGTCCTCACGGTTCTAAAGTCTATGGGTACAAAGCATTCTTAGACTTTAGCATGAATTTTCCAAGAGGGCTTATGCACATAAGCCCACTTGGAAAATTTGCGGGTGGTGTTGGGTATGTGCAGGGATGTACACGCGGACATTACGTCTGCTCAGAAGCAGGCGTAACTTAGAACACATGGCTTTTGAAAACTGAAAATATGCACATAGATCCTGATCTTGTCCCAGCTAAGCCCTCCCTCTGATTTAGCATGCATGTAAAAGTGCACCCGAAATCGTGTTCCACGTGTATTTTCAGATGTACACTCACCCGTGCTCTTTTCAAAGAGTCACTCGTGTGCATAACACCGGGTTTAATGCGGATACATGCCTTTGAAAATTACCCCTTCCATGTCTGTGGGTCTCATTGTTTTATGATTCTATTCTGTAATGTGCTAGAATAATGGGTTATAAATGTTTTCGAATAAATCAATCTATTCTATTAATGATCCAGTAAGTACATGAAGTCAGTGGGAAGCATCTCCCTTCCTATAAAAGTGTTGCTTCCTTAGGATACAGAAACAACGGAGCCTGTACAGTAGAGTTCAGTTTACTGTGTATGTTAAGGCCATATGGCGAGCTGTAAAACTAGCATGCTATGCAATGAGACATTAGGCGTCATTTCCATACGAGCCGCATTGCTGCAAAGTCTGCAGCTACTTTTTACCTGCAGTTTTTCACCAATTTTCAAAATAAAAGTTCAAGCATGCTATCACCTTGAAAATTGCTCTGTGAAAAAGCACTCACAAGGATTTTGACCTCCTTTTTCTGAGGCCACTTGCTCTGACTACAACAACGCATGTAGTTTTAAAAATAACGATGCGTGTTCTTTTCTTCCCTGACCTCAACCAGCCCCAGGAATGCACTGGGAATGTCTCCAGTACACTGCACATAACATAACATAACATAACGTAAGAACTGCCTTACTGGGTCAGACAAAAGCTCCAGTATCCTGTTTCCCGGTATCCTGTCACAAGCACCTGGCAAGATCCCAAAAAGTAAGCAGATCCCATGCTGCTATTGTGCAGTGATAAGAGGTGGCTATTCCTTCAATTTATTTGGCTAATAACAGTTATGGACTTCTCCTCCGGGGCTCCTCTGCCAGGAACTTGTCCAAACCTTTTTTACACCCAGCTACACTAACTGCCTGGTTCTGCTACGCGCATACAGGCAATTTTCAAACAAGCTCACTTGGGTAAAGTGCAGGAAAATGGCTAGCAAAATTATCCTCTTAATATTCACAATTCGCCTTAAGCCAAGCAGCCCGCCCAAACCTTTACCCCATTGTAAATAAGAGATTCTGCAGTCGCTCCGCCGTGGGCCGTGGGCCAGGATTTTGTATGGGACTCGCAGCATCGGGGCGGGGTTGCGGGGTTGCGGTGGGGGAGATGTTCACACGGTCTCTGTAGGAGAGGTTGGAGATGACGTAACGCATGAGTAACGCTGGTATTTTTCACATAAGAGGCAGAAGCACCAATTTCAGATTTTGCGCCTGGTGCTGGTTAACCTAGAGCTGGGCCTAGCTTTGTCAGACTAAGTGTTCCAGCTTCAGCTTGCTCAAGGTCCTAGTCAGATAATAGCAGAGATAAGGGCTGCTGAATCAATATAAACAAATATGCTATCAAATGCTGCCAGTTTTCTGGCTCCGTGGCCCTCAGACAGAAATGGCGAGGTCACGGCATTTTGCAGAAGTGAAAAGAGATTGAAAGGAGATATGTGATCTTGACAATTCATGTGCAACCTTGTCTTTGTACAGGCTTTAATTATGTTGGTACTATGAAAGGTAATCTTGCAAAAAATGTGGTTTCCTTCAGGACCAATAGGGCTGCTAGAACTCAATGGCAATAAAATACCGCAGGTCACAATATTGTGAAACATGATCTTTCAAAGCTCAACTAAATCTGCTTTTAATTGTAAATCTGTTTATTAATAAACAATAAAGACAAATATCATAGCACACAGTGTTTCTCATGTATGCTAAGTTTTGCAGCTACACGTCTTAAACATAGATTTTTTTCTTTTTTCTTTTTCCCAAGGTAAACCTTTTCCAGACCCTCCCCATAATGTGTAAATCTCTTATTTATCTTGAATTTTAAACGCAACTAAGAACAATTTTGAACTTTCCGTAGGATTCCATGTAATATTAACTTTTATAAAATACCATATAGCATAAGAATATAAGAAGTTGCCATATTGGGTCAGACCAAGGGCCCATCAAGCACAGCAGCCTGTCTCCAACAGTGGCCAATTCAGGTTAAAGTACTTGGCAAGTACCCAAACATTAAATAGATCCCATGCTACTAATGCCAGAAATAGCAGTGGCAATTCCCTAAGTCAACTTGATAAATAGCAGTTTATGGACTTCTCCAGGAACATATCCAAACCTTTTTTAAACTCAGCTTCACTAACTGTCCTAACCACATCCTCTGGCAACAAATTCCAGAGCTTAATTGTGCATTGAGTGAAAAAAAATTCTCTGATTTGTTTTAAATGTGCTACTTGCTAACTTCAGGCTTGCCCCCTAGTCCTTCTATTATCTGAAAGAGTAAATAACTGATTTACATTTACCTGTTCTAGTGCTCTTCTCAATGCTTAATCCAAATCTGCTTTTACTGTGAGTAATCACGGGATATATCTGAATACATTTTGTCTAAGAATCAATTTAATGTATACATTTTGGTTACCCTGTAAACCTGATCCTGGTTCAGGACGATGACAGGAAATTCACCCTACACTAAAGGATCTACAGAAAGAGGGCCTACAACTATGAACATCGTATAACTACAGCAACGGTTATTTTTCCCTATATGCAACACCTCATGCAAAGTCCCTCATGTTGCTACTCTTTAGTTTGTCAATCTGGCCTACTACATCTTCCAGGTTCACAGTGATTTCGTTCAGTTCGTCTGACTCATCACCCCTGAAAACCATCTCCGGAACTGGTATCTCCCCAACATCCTCATTAGTAAACACGGAGGCAAAGAATTCATTTAGTCTTTCTGCAATTGCCTTATCTTCCCTAAGAGCCCCTTTAACCCCTCTGTCATCTAATGGTCCAACCGACTCCCTCACAAGTTTCTTGCTTTGGATATATTTTAAAAAGTTTTTATTATGAGTTTTTGCCTTTATGGCCAATTTCATTTCAAATTCTGTCTTCGCCTGTCTTATCAATGTTTTACACTTAGCTTGACAATGCTTATGTTTTATCCTATTTTCTTCAGATGGATCCTTCTTCCAATTTTTGAAGGATGTTTTTTTGGCTAAAATAGCGTCTTTCACCTCACCTTTTAACCATGACGGTAATCGTTTTGCCTTCCTTCCACCTTTCTTAATGCGCGGAATACATATGGACTGCGCCTCTAGGATTGTATTTTTAAACAATGTCCATGCCTGTTGAACACTTTTAACCTTTGCAGCTGCACCTTTCAGTTTTTTTCTAACTATTTTTCTCATTTTATCAAAGTTTCCCTTTTTAAAATTTAGTGTTAGAGCTGCAGATTTACTTATTGTCCCCCTTCCAGTTATTAGTTTAAATTTGATCATGTTATGATCACTGTTGCCTAGTGGCCCCACCACCGTTACTTCTCTCACCAAATCTTGCGTTCCATTTTGGTCATCCTTCTCTGTACCTTCCCTAGTGCAATTATATCTTTTTTGAGATGCAGTGACCAGAAATACACATAGTATTCTAGGTGCAGTCTCACTGTGGAGCGATACAGAGTGACTGCTAATGTAGAACCTAACATCATATAACCACAGCATGGGTTATTTTTCTCTAAATGCATCACCTCGTCCACATTAAATTTCAACTGCTATTTGGATGCCCAATCTTTCAGTTTTGCAAGGTCCTCATGCAATTTATTACAATCCACTTATGATTTAACTACTCTGAATAATTTTGTGTCATCTGCATATTTGATTACCTCACTCATCATACCCTTTTCCAGCACCGGTCCAAGTACAGATCCTTGAGGCACTCCACTGTTTACTTTTTTTCACTGAGAAAACTGACCATTTAATCCTACTCTGTTTCCTGTCTTTTAACCAGTTTGCAATCCACATCCACCATTACTTAAAGTCACTGTGCCAAACCTCTTCTCAATGCTTAATCCAAATCTGCTTTTACTGTGAGTAATGACGGGATATATCTGAATACATTTTGTCTAAGAATCAATTTAATGTATACATTTTGGTTACCCTGTAAACCTGATCCTGGTTCAGGACGATGACAGGATATTCACCCTACACTAAAGGATCTACAGAAAGAGGGCCTACAACTATGAAAATCTTCTTGTACTGCAGACATTTTAATAATGCTAAGAGAAGGACAATGCAGCATCAAAATGGAACTGATTATTAATCATATAAGAAAGCTCCAAGGGAGAGTTAATTATTATTCATGTGTTCAAGAGTGTCTCTGGGGTGGAATTCCAGGAAGAAGGTGAATTTAGTATTCTCAGAGGAGTTTCTGACTATGGATCATGCAATCAATGGAGTATAAGAGACAGAGTGTAGAGGAGAGCTTGAATCACGTACACCAAAAATAAGTTCCTGATTCTGAAGAGCTGGCTAACATTGGACACTGTCAGAAATATAAAAATGCTGATTGATAAAGTGTTTACTTACAGAAGCATTCATTTGGTGTGGAGAACCACTGAAGGCCACGATAACTACAGCTTAATAGAAAGACAAATAAATTACTACATTGTTCTGTGTACACAAATCATCCCTGGAGTGAAGGGATAAACTCAGTGGTTGGTTAACCCATAGAGACTTGTTTAAAAGTGTGAAATCTTATTCTTTATTACATTTTCTAATCAAATTGTTCTCAAAAACACTTAGGGGCCTGTGCAATACAGTGTGCTCAGCTGAGCGCACTATTTAACCTGCAGTTGGAAGTGGGTTGTGTAGTCGCAACCTAATCCCTTTATGCAATAAGGGGATTAGCGCCTCCAGAATGCGTGTTCAGTGCGCGGCGAAACTAATAGCACTCATCACATGCAAATGCATGTTGATGAGGCTGTTAGTTACTCACCCAAAATAAAAAAAAAAAAGTGCATCCAATAAGCACATTTTTATGCTCCCAAAAGTTGTACAGAATAGCAGAAAATACTGCTTTTCTGTACATTCTCCTACTTGCTATATTAAGTAGGAGGAACAAAGGATTTAAAAAAAAAAAAAAAGTGTTGGCGATCAGGTTAGGTAAATGGATGCTCAGTTAACCAGTGTCCGTTTTTCTTAACCTGTGGCTGTGCGCCAATTTAGAAAACAGACACGATAAATTCAGCGTCTCTTTTCTAAAGCAGCAGACAGTTGCGGACAGCCGGCCTCTCTTGGGCGCACGCTGTCAAGGAGATGGTAGGGGCGAGCAATTGACCCTAGCACCTCCTTGACAGCGCAACCCCTAATTAGAATATTGCATTGTGCCCCCAGGAGAGGTGCCTGGGGGCACGTTAGGTAAGTGGGCGCTGAATATTCAGCGCCTGTTTTCTGCGCGTTTTAATTGCATTGGCCCTTAGAAATCAGCATGACTTTCCCCTCTCATGTCATTCTTTTCCCTAATCCCCCTACCCATCACCACCATTACAAGGGTCTAAAGCAGGGATAGAGAAATGCACTGTAGTTTTTATAGTGCTTATTTTTTAGCCCAATGAAATCTTTAAATTAACTGTGTCACTGAATGTGGAGGAGATGTCTGGAAATTCTCTTTGAAAACCATATGCTACATACAATAAACTGAATACTGATAAGTTAATTGCTACCATTACTTTAATAATGATAGGAAATGTCTAATTTTAAATATCCTTAATTGTATTGAGGTCAATATTCGAGCAACTCTAAAATGGATACGTTATCCAGCTAAAGTTAATTAGCTGGATAAGTTATGAAGGATATTCAGTGGTATAAAGGACCTACTTTATATCTATGATTAAACTTATCCAGCTAACTAACTAGTTAACTTTTAAATCTAGCCAGCTATATTTGAATATAGCCAATTAGTTTATAAGTTATCCAGCCATGTATGCTTGGATAACTTTAAGCTTAACTGATTGTATTCAAAATAATATAGTGGGTTAAGTGCTATATAACTGTAAAAAAAAAAAAAAAAAGGTCCCATGTGGTCCTGAGGCTTGATTTCCAGATCCTGAGCTGAAAATAGTAAAAATCTGCCCTACTGGAGTGAGCCTCCTCTCAATCCCCTCAAAGTCGGGTCTCCTCTCCTCCCCTTGCCCCTTCTCCAGTTAGACAACAGCTTATCTTAAATCCATGCCCTCCTTCTTCCTTCCCCCAAACTCCCACCCCAATCTTTACCCTCCTACCGACCTGGTACCTTCACAAAGCCCTTTCTGTGCCAGAACTGCAGTATGGTGTGATCCCAGCAGCTTCCAATATTGCTCTGATGGTTTTTTTCAAGGCCAGTGGCACCATTTTTAAAGGTTGTGGCTAGGGGCAGGAGCGAAGGGGCATTGCTCCTGTTCCTTACTTCACCAGTGAAATGCATGGAAGGGGTATGTGGGGACCAGGGATGTCTCCAGCCCTGGTGATTTTTTCAGGGAGGAGTGGGTGGGAAGGACCCAGAGAAGCCTCAGCTGGGTCTGAGTCAACCCAAATGGATAGGCCTGAGCCCCATGGTTTTCTTTAGGTAGCAGTAAGGGGGTCAGAGGTTGGAGATACATTGGCTGGGCTCAGCTCATTTGGATAGGACTAGGTCCCCTAGCTGTCTTGGATGGTGGGAGGAAGATTGGAGAGCATCAGGGAACTGAACCAAATCACTGTGAACCTGAAAGCTGTAGTAGGCCAGACTGAAACTAAAGAGTTAGCAAATCACCTGGACCAGATTGTATGCACTCAGGGTTTTGAAGGAACTCAGAAATTTGATTTCTAAATTTGTTACCTATCATTAAAATCATCCATTGTACCTGAAGACTGGAGGGTGGCCAATGTAACCCCAATATTTAAAAAGGGCTCAAGGGGCGATACAGGAAACTATAGACCAGTGAGCCTGACTTCAGTGCTGGGAAAAATAGTGGAAACTATTCTAAAGAATAAAATCACAGAGCATTTATAAAGACATGATTTAATGGAACACAGTCAGCATGGCGTTATCCAAGGAAAATCTTGCCTCACAAATCTGCTTCATTTTTTTGAAGGAGTGAATAAACATATGGATAAAGGGGAACCGGTAGATGTGGTGTATTTGGATGTTCAGAAGGCGTTCGACAAAGTCCCGAATGAGAGGCTTCTAAGAAAACTAAACAGTCATGGGATAAGAGGTGATATCCTTTTGTGGATTGCAAGCTGGTTAAAAGACAGGAAACAGAGAGTAGGATTAAATGGTCTGTTTTTACAGTGGAAAAAGGTAAACAGTGGAGTACCTCAGGGATCTGTACTTGGACCGGTGCTTTTCAATATATTTATAAATGATCTAGTAAGGAATATGATAAGTGAAGTAATCAAATTTGCAGATGATACAAAATTATTCAGAGTAGTTAAATCACAAGCAGATAAGTGATAAATTGCAGGAGGACCTTGCAAGCCTAGAAGATTGGGCATCCAAATGGAAAATGAAATGTAATTGGAAGAGTGGTAGGTGATGCATATAAGGAAAAATAACCCATGCTGTAGTTATACGATGTTAGCTTTCATATTAGGAGCTACCACCCAGGAAAAAAATCTAGGCATCATAGTGGATAAGCAGCCAAATGTCCAAATGGGCGATCTTTATTGAAAGGAGATACACATTTGCAAACAAGCCCGACTCAGGCCAAGTTTTGCCCTCTTTCAATGGGGCTGCGTCAGGGGCTAAAATATACAATGAATGACACATACCAATAAATAAATAAATAAAAATCATAAAAACATAATTTAAACAACATATAAAATGGAAACATGGATATATGTGGTGTGACATATAAAACTGAAAGAAATTTTTTTGATAAGTAAGTTATGTTGGCTGTGTGTCTAATGGAGTATGAATCAATACCAATGCAAAATGTATTTTGCCTTTACCTCAAATTTGTCATTTTGTTGTTACTGAGTATCCGGGTTTCAAATGTAAATATGCATCAAATGGTCTGTAATTTGATGAATAAAATAATACAAGTGAGATGAATAAATAATTTTATAACTATAGAGGTTATTATATCACATAAGAAATTGTATTTGTACCTCAGGTGAAAAATCCTGCGTGGCAATGTGTATAATAAGCAATGCTCTCCAATGCTGTATATAATAACATAAAAAGTTAATCAATATTTTAGAAAACCCTTATTAAAGTATAAAATGCACGTTTCAAGGAAGAAAATTGAACAATAACTGTTATCAAACAAAAAAGTGAAATCCATAAATACAACAACTAAAAATGTTTTAATTAAAGTTATTGTAAATTAGGGACAATGGAATAATGTGTGTGTGAAAGAATTACTGAATGTGTTATTGGGTCAAAAACTGATCCCAAAGAGTGCATGGGCCGAAAGTGAAAAAACATATTAACAAAAACCATATAAAATGCATACATTACAAAAAATTATAAGAAATCATTCATAACTAATGGCAGTGCTTGCGATCGAATACATTGAAAAATGTTATGTACATCTCGGCGATATTGTCTTGCTCCCTCCATTACTAAAAGTATTTGTCAACATTAATCTCGGTGTCTGAATGCATTAACAATACAAAATTGAACCCGATGACCATACTGGCGCAAGTAATTAGCTTTAAACCGGCAGGAAAAATAAAAAATAAAATCAAAATGATACCAATAAAATTACTGGGTAAGAACCTGCTTTCTTTCAAAATTAAAAAAACAGAAAGAAAGGTTATGTACAGATCAGCGATAGAAACGCTGACTTAAATAGATAACTTTATGCCGGTGCTGCAAAATAACAAAAAAATGCCCATGCATACCCGCTTTGTTTAAAAATACTTTATTTAAAAAATAAACAAAAAAGCTAGCTTAGATGGAGATGGCAAACTGTTATACACAGATTGGTGATATTATCTGTAAGATTTAAATTAAATATGTCAATAAATTAAAAGCATGAGCTTAAAAATCGGGTACAAAAAACGTACCGACTTAAAAGATTATCTTTATGCCGGTGATAAAAAAGATGACAGTAAGAATGGATCATTTTTTACCGATATTTTTAGAAAACATACAGACACCAATAAATGACTACATTATGATAGTTGCCACAATAGACCTTTACAAAGGAATCTGCCATTTTCACAGTTTATAAGACTCAAAAGAATATGTGGTGATGAAGAAACTTTTCATAAAAGATCTAAGGAGATGTCTGATAGGTTTGTTGAAAAATGTTATCCTAAAAAACAAATTTCGGCAGGTTTTCAAAGAGCTTGCAACTTGAATAGGAGTACAATATTACAACATAGAGATGTGAATCGGAACCGGAATTGGTTCGGTTCCGGTTCCGATTCAAATCTTGCAATTTTTATAGTCCGGCACGATTGGTTTTTTGTTTATCGGCTGCACGCGACCCTTTAAAAATGACCCCTTTGTTCCCGAACCCCCCCAAAACCATTTTAAAATTACCTGGTGGTCCAGTGGGGGCGCGGGGAGTGATCTCCCGCTCTCAGGCCATCGGCTGCGCTAATAAAAATGGCGCCGATGGCCCTTTGCCCTTACCATGTGACAGGGTATCCGTGCCATTGGCCGGCCCCTGTCCCATGGTAGGAGCACTGGATGGCCGGCGCCATCTTTAAAAATGGCGCCGGCCATTTTAAAGATAGTCGGCCGCCATCCAGGGGCTGGGCAGAATTTTGAAGGGGCACTTTTTGCCCTTTCAAAATTCTGCCACCTGAAGTGGTCGTGAGCGGCATCGGCACCCCTTAATTCTCGGCGCCCTAGGCACAGGCCTAGCTCGCCTAGTGGTTCCCCCAGCCCTGGGTTTGGATAAGTTCTTGGAGGAGAGGTCCATTAACTATTATTAATCAAGTTGACTAAGGGAATAGCCATTGTTATTACTGGCATTAGAAGCATGGGATCTACTTAGCGTTTGGGTACTTGCCAGGTAGTTGTAGCCTGGATTGGCTACTGTTAGAAACAGGAAGCTGAGCTTGATGGACACTTGGTCTGACCCAGTATTGCAATTTTTTATGTTCTTAAGCAGGCACTGTTTTTTTTCTTCTTTATTTGCCATGCTTATTATCTTTTAATGTTTATTTTGGTTTAGGAAATAAACTGAGTCTAAAACCATTAAACAAACTGACAAACAAAGAAAAAAAATCCCCAAAATGAACAAGCAAACCAAAAACATTTCATTGACCTGCATATCGATATGGTTAATAATTGTTCAATGAACTTCACCTCCAGGAATTTATCTAAATTATTTTTAAACCCAGCTAAACTACTGATAGTGACCACATTCTCAGGCAACAAATTCCAGAGCTTCATTGTGCATTGACTGAAAAAAATGTTTTCTTACATAGTCACAAAATAAATGGTGGCTGATAGAGAAAAAAATGGTCTATGTAGTCTAAAAATGTGTTTTAAATTTGCTATCAGTTAATTTTATAGCATGTCCCCTAGTTCTGAAACTATTTGAAAGTGTAAATCATTATCTCCTAGTAAGTTGTCCCACATCACTCATGATTTTATAAAATTCTATCATATTCTATCCCAGTCATCACTTCTCCAAGTTGAAATGCCCTAATCTATTTCACATTAGGGAGATGTTACATATCCCAATGTTTCCCAGCCCTTTCCTGGAGGCATACCTAGTCAGTCAAGTTTTCATGCATAATGAATATGCATGAGATATATTTGCATGCCATGGGGCTCCAAAATATGCAAATATATCTCATGCATATTTAATGTGAAAATCCTGAAAACCCATCTGGCTAGGTATGCCTCCAGGAGAGGGCTAGGAAACACTGACATTTTTGTTGCCCTTCTTGCTACCTTTTCTAGAGCTATTTTATCTACAAGAGATTTAGCATTTTCAAACATGTCAATAAAAAAGAAGGGTAACTCACAAAGCCACAAATGTGATCATGTGGAGGACATTCTTCAAAGCCAGCTCACAATTTGCCTCTCCCAACCTAGACCACGACCCCCCAGCCCACCCCTTTATCAGGGCCTGGCACTTCTGCACATAACAGGGGTTATGCGCGTGGCCAGGCCCATTCTAAAATGCGCACGGTGCGCAGAAGGCCCGGCCACGCATGTAAACCTCTCTTTATATGTTTGTGCCCTTTGAAAATTGACCTGATAATGCACGGCTTTCAGGAGTATTCCATGATGTATGGGCTTTTAGATGCAGTTAGGGACAGCATTCCAAGAAGCCTGTCTTGTGTGGGCTCAGGTTGAATTTTCCAATCCATGAGTGTTACTTTCCTTACAAAATCCAGCAGCACAAAAGGGAGGTATAAAAGTCTGCATGTACTATCTCTTTGAAATTTGGTACAAAGTCTGAGTATAAAAGGTACTGATAGACATTTCACACAAATGAGACAGTCTTAAAATTGTCCCTTATAGAGATATATCCAACCTTTGTTAGGCCATGTAAGAAAGGTTTTTATAGAGAGTTTTGTATAGGGTCACATTATAAGTGATATGATCTATATATACTAGGGATGTGCATTCATCTAGGAAGAATTAGACAATTTCAAAAAAATTGTCTAATTCGTCCTGGTTCGGCCACCCCGAAAAACAAGGGGAATTTCCCCGAAATTTTGGGGTTAGTGCGCACTGACCTGATATTCAGGGCAGCCAAAAAAACAAATGACCCGAACTGCAGGAAACCGAAATTTCCTGCGGCGAGCCGAAGCACATCCCTAATATATACAAAGAGATACTGTATGTGTTGGAACAGGGATAGAGTAAGGATGGATGAACAGTAAAAACTGTAAATGCCAATGGCTTTTTTTTTTTTTAATATGTGCTTCTCAAACTAATTAGTAGTGGTATGAAAAGGAACCATTCTTTTTAGTTTGTTCATTAAATTCATAGGTCACCTCCATTCAGTTAATTTAAAACAAAAAAGAAATTTGCTACATTTTTTTGAGGGAAAAAACATGTGGATAAAGGTGAGCCAGTTGATATAGTATACCTCTATTTCCAGAAAGCATTTGACAAAGTCCCTTATGAGCAACTTCTTAGGAAACTAAAAAGTCATGGGATAGGGTGTCCTATTATGGATTGCCAACTGGTTAAAAGATAGAACACAGAGAGTACGGCTAACTGGTAAATTTTCCCAATGGAGAAAGGTGAATGCCCCAGGGATCTGTTCTGGGACCACTGCTTTTTAATATATTTATAAACAACCTGGAAATGGGGACAACAAATGTGGGGATCAAATTTTCCGATGACAGCAAATTATTCAAAGCTATTAAATCACAAGAACCTCATCTTAAATATTGTTTGCAGTTCTTGTCACCACATCTCAAAAAAGAAATAGCAGAATTGGAAAAGGTACAGAAAACTGGAACTAAAATGATAAAGGGGATAGAATGATTGCCCTATGAGGAAAGGCTAAAGAGGTTAGGATTCTTCAACTTGGAGAATAGACGGCTGAGGGGAGATATGATAGAGGTCTATAAAATAATGAGTGGAGTGGAATGAGTAAACATTACTAGGTTGTTTACTCTTTCAAAAAGTACAAAGACTAGGGGACACACAGTGAAATGTGATACATTTGCAACTATTAAGAAAAAATATTTTTTTATTCAATGCATAATTACATTTTGGAATTCATTGCCAGAGGATATGGTGAAATCTATTAATGTAGCTGCATTTAAAAAAAGTTTGGACAAGTTCCTAGAGGAAAAGTCCATAAACAATTATTAAGGTGGACTTGGGGAAATTCATTGCTTATCCCTGGGATAAGCACATGGAATCTATCTGCTCCTTGGGATCCTGCCAGGTACGTTTGGCCTAGATTGACCACTATTGAAAGCAGGATAATAGGCTTAATAGATCTTTTGTCTGAACTAGTATGGTAAATCTTATGTTTTTATGTTCTTTGTTTTATTTGCTCATTCTTTTACTACTAAAGTCAATGGGGAAGCATTGCAGCCTATTTTGGGCTCCAAAATTAGAGTTTCTTTTCAATTCAAATAAAACTAGTGGGTAGACTTTATCAGATGAGTGAAGGCATGCTAGCATATCAAGACTATATCAAGGTGGCGTCAAAAGTAGGATGAGTAGCTGACAGCAATATAAAGGGGCAAAGAGGCAAAGTGGCAGGAGTTCTACAAGGCACCATCAGAGGAGCAAAGAAGCAGTAAGAGTGGAAAGAATACACCAAGGCTTCAAAGGTTGACACCAACATGAATCCTTGAAGGCAGCACGTCAGGCAAAGTGGCACCAAGCACTATGAAAGGTACAAAGCAGTTGCCGCAGTGGCAAGAACACCCCCATGGTGTATGTCAGCAAGGTAGAGTGAAAGCAAGATCCGCAAGGTACAAAGTATGGGTATATCAGCAATGCTGAGTGGAAGGATAGGGGGTATAGCAGCAGATCAGTGTGGCATGAGAGATGTCTGTCTTCCTGTTGAAGTACTTGCTTTCTATCAGATTTGATACAAGATAATGATTTGTCATCAGTATCACATTTATGACATAATCTTTTATTACAATCCCTATTTGAAATTAATCTTGCTGCTAGGTGGAATTTGGGGTTTCTTGTGAAATTTGCTTTTCAATTGAAACTTTTAGCACAATTAGAACTTCACAATGTGTGGCTTTCATTGTAATTTGTGAGGTTTGCTTTATTAAGTAAGCTTTTCCCATATTGTGTAGCCGAATCCCGTTTCTTCCTTTTTTGATTTTCTGGTGTTGCATTAATTCTCTTTTCTTACTAAAATCTTTACAGAAATAAGAACACATAAAAGGTCTCTCCTGTGCATATTTTCTTTTGCACCCACATTTCTGGCCATCCATTGCTCCTACCATGTGACAGGGGCTGACCAATGGCACTGGTAGCCCCTGTGACATAGTAGGTTAAAGGCTATCGGCGCCATTTTGATGCGAGGCAGGCCTGACAGCACAGAGGGAGAATTCGCTCGCGGGACCCCGCTGGACCACCAGGGATGTTAGTAAGTCTTGGGGAGGGTTCGGGATGGTGGTGGTGGAGGGGGGGGGGGGTTGTATTATAGTAAAGTTTAATGCTTGGGGTGGTTTTTTATTTAAAAAAAATAAAATGTGCCCCTCCCCCCGTACAAACCTGAAAAATAAATTTTCCCCGAAGTTCAGGGAAAATCCGTTTCGGGGTTCGGGGCCCCCGACCCACGACGAATTAGGCAATTTTGAAAAAAATTGCCTAATTCGTAATAAACGAACGCACATCTCTAATCCTTACTAATGAGCAAGATTTTGAAGATGAGAGGTTGCTCTTGTTGTAGAGAGAATGGCCCAGATAGCACCTATGACCAGGAAGACAGTTTTGGAGCCTTGCTTTCACCCATAGCGTGAATAGTATTATTAATGCTGTTTGACATGTTTGCATAGTGGTATTTTATTGTAGTCTATCCTCATGTCTCTAGATGGCAGCTATGACTATGGGGGAATGACAGAGTTCAGATTCGAGGATTTTTATTGCTTAATGGTGTGCTCTATTCCTTTTTCCTTCTGCCCTGAGTGCTGTAAAGATTTCTGCAGTGTGTGCTGGTAAATGTCCGCTTGGAAGAGCACCTTTCTGCGCTGTTCATATCTATGGTGCTGAAATGTGAGACTAGCAAAACATATTTTCCTTTCCCTGCAGTGAGCATTCCAGATGGGTCAGCAAGAAGCCATTCTTTCTCTCCTCAGCCCCCACTGGTGACAGTGCTACTGTAAGGGCCAGATGTACTGTGTATTTTTCCTGTAGACATAAAATGGGAAAAACCCTTTAGTACATCTGGTGCATATTTCTTTTAAGAAAAAAAAATGCTAAATGTGATTTCTGTTGGAAAAAAAAGATAGGTTGCCATGGTAGCTCATTTTTATTTATAGTAATAGCCTATGCCTAGCAGTTAAAGATCTTAAGTCAAACCAATCAGAAGGATTAAAGTGCTCTGTGATTTAAATCTTAGAATTAAGGCAAGGAAATATATCTTTTGACACCACAACTGTTATGGCAACGCTATAAACTAAGTGACAAACAGGATTTGTTTGCTATTAGAAAAGGTTGAAGGGCGATATATTTAGATATTCCACAAGTGAGGACAGATTTGATAACTCATATGTGGGTGACTCATAAAGTTCTTTGTTCATTAATATAATATGTTCAGCATTTCACTATTATTTGTTAAACATTCTGCCAGTGCAATGTGAACTATTAATATGCCTTCATTATTTTTCTACAGCTTAATATAGAATCCATACTGCATCTTGCTCACAAGTTAATATTGTAAGGACTGCTGGAAGAAAAACAACTTTAAGAATATGTTTTATCTTTGCAAATTGTAAGCTGTGCTTTGGTCTCTCTGCTGTTGGTTGACCTTTGACCCATAGAGTAGGCCATCAAAGAGAAGCTTGCAGAAGCTGCCTCTCTTAAGTATGTCAGAAAGCATCAGGTGAAACCAAGGAGGGGAGTTATGCACTTTTATCTACCCCGTGCAAGCATTTCAAAGTATAATTTCTGAGTCCCTAATAAATCTGACCTTTGCTATTCTTACAATATTAATTTGCAAACAAAAAACAGTATGGATTTCATATGAAGCTGTGCAAAATTATATATACATTTCTTTTATTTTTGAACAGAAGTTTAAATGATTCTACTTTGGCCATAGCTATAATGTAATTGTATCCGCTCCTACCCCTACTATTATTCAGGTTCTCGATATCAGCCAAAAAGTCCAGAACGGCTCACGGCAGAGACCTTACATTTGACTTTATCTAAAATGAGTTTGAGAAGCTTTTTTCCACTCCTGTCAACTCTTCCTTCTGGCTGTGGTGCAACTCCTGCAATGTCACAAGCCATCCATTTTACTAGGAAACTCTAGAAAAGATATGACTCCCTCAACCTAAATGCAGACTGGTTCAAAAAGAGCAATGGAATGAATATTTCCCCAGGTTACTAACCTAATTAAAAAATACATAATTAGGCAACAAATATTCTCCTTACATACAGGTAGGCCCAGTTGTTTCCAGAAGATATGCTACTAGAAACAGGAAAATGGGCAATTTCAGTTCCTCTGTGTCTTGTCCAGATTGTCAGAGGTTTGGACCCCTCCAACTATTTTCCCAGGGTCTAGTTCAAATCTCAGTTCTGGCACCAACTGTAAGATCACCCTGGACCTTTCCACTCTTACGTAATAGGGCTAATGCCTGGTGCTGACCAGGCCAGGTGCTAGCAAGTGTCCTAGGCCCTCAACCTGAATACCAAGGGGGAGGGGGGGGGGTTGGAGTAAGGAGCCATTAGGCCACTAATGTAATTTTTGAAGATTTGGGGGTAAGTGGGTGAAAAGGTGCCACTACCAGCCTATTATTTATATGGAAAGGGGGGTCTGGGGAGGTTCTCTCTTTGGGGGATTTGGGTGGGGTGTATCATTGCACAATAACTTTCATTTATTTTTTTAATTTTTTTTACAGGGAAGCCTTGAATGACCAGCCTGGGATGGGGGTGGGGTCTAGTAAGACCCCCATTGACTTTATTTTACTAGTATGGATCTCATTGGGCCTCTGGGCTCTTTAAGGTAATGGTGGCCCTGCAAGTTGGATGCTGCCATTGCGCTTTGGCTAGGCCTCATCCATGTTTTTTTGTCTCATGGGCTTTTTCCATGAGACTTGCCAAAAGTCCTGCGGGGGTCCGGGAGCGACCTCCTGCACTTGCGCCGTATTGCCAATATTCAAAATGGCGCCGGTGCTACCTTTGCCCTCACTATGTCATACGACCCGTATGTCATACGACCCATATGACCTTCCAATTTCCTGAGAAGTCTTTCATTGGGGACTTTGTCTAATGCCTTCTGAAAATCCAAATACACTATACCAACTGACTAACTTTTATCCACATATTTACTCCTTCAAAAAAAATTTATAAATTGATAAAACAAGACTTCTCTTTGCAAAAGCTATGTTAACTCTCCCCCTTATACTATGTCTATGTATGTAATTTTTTTTTTTTTAAGAATAGCTTCGATCATTTTGCCCAGCACTAACATCAGACTCACCAGTCTATAGTTTTTCAGATCACCTTGGAGCCCTTTTTAAAAACTGGCATCACGGCCATCTGCCAGTCTTCAGGTACCATGGTTGTTTTAAATGATAGGTTGCAAATCACCACCAACAGGTCTGCAATTTCATGTTTGAGTTCCAACAGAACTCTGGGGTGAATACCATCTGGTCATGGTGATTTAGTATTCTTTAGACTGTCAATCTGATTTATTACATCCTTCATTTTCACAGTAATTTCATTTAGTCGTTCAGAATCATCATTATCAGCAAATGTTTCTGGTCTGCGTATGACCCCAACATCCTCTTTCTTTGTTTAGATTTTCTTCTATTTCCTTGTCCTCCCTATGCACCCCTTTTAACTCGTGGCTGATCAGCGGTCCAATTGACTCTCTCATTTTGCTTCAAATGAATTTTTAAAAAGTTTGTATTACTTAGAAACATAGAAATATGATGGCTTAAAATGACCATATCGCCCATCCAGTCTTCCCATCCGTCTAATTAATTTAATATCACTTGCTTTAAACTCTATGCCAAGCTTCTTTTGAAATTCTCTCTTAGCCGCTTAATTAATTTTTTATATCAAAGTGGCCAGTACTTATGCTCATCCCTGTTTTCCTCATTTGGGTCTGCTTTTCATTTTTTGAAAAATATCCTTTGAGCTTTAAATGCCTCTTTCGCTTAACTATGAAATTATGCTGGAAGTTGTTTGATTTTCCTTTGACTTTTTTTTAATGCATAGAATACATTTTGACTGGGCCTGAAGGATGTTAATTTTAAACAATGACCATTCCTTCTGTAAATATTTCATCTTTTAGCTTTTTGCTAACAAATTTATGTCATGATTTTGGCTTCTAGGTCACCATTCTTCATTACAATTTTATTGCTGACTTAGGTGTGTGCCCAGACATTTTTTTTTTTTTAATTTTGATTTTGTTTTCCATTTCGTTTGATATATTTATCATTTTGTTTCATTTCTTTCTGTTTCTTTAAAATAAAAATAGAATAAAAGCAAAACAAAAGCAGAGTTTGCAGCCTAAACTCCCCAAATGCAAACCCTGCCCCATTCTTCCCCCACAACCCCGGACACTTTTAATTGGAAATCACAGAGCAAGAGCAATCCCCAGTCACTCCTGCTCTACCGCCATTGGAAATAGCGCTGGATGACCGAGGCTGGCACCTTTGCCAGATAAAATGGCACCAGTCAGGCTCAGGCTGGCACCATTTTGTTTGGCAAAAATTAAAAATGGCACCGACCTTTGCCTGCCGGTGCCATTCCCAATAGTGGTAGTAGTGAGGAGGGGATGACTGAGAATTAATCCTAACCCATGAAAACATTTTCAACTACAGCATAAGAGGATCTGGGGGTTGGGAGAACCTGGGGATATGATTTAGTGGCAGTGATGATAGCGTTCATTTTTTTGAAAAAGGAAATGACCAACATTTAACAATTTTTTTTTTCTCTTTTATTTTTTAAATATAATTGAAATGAAATGGGAAATGTTGTTAAAAAATTCCCATTTCATTTCCAATGAATGCACATCCCTGTCTTTAACTAAATCTCAATTCAGTATTTCTGCTGCAGAGGGGATCTGTATTTCATACTGATATAAATGGATATAATGTATTTCCCCTCTCTAAGATAACCCAAGTGGCATCTCCTTGCACTATACCCCACTGCATTTTAGTTGCTTTAGTACGCTACTTTATTTAAAGTGCTGCTCCTCTTCCTTTTCTTCCTACCATTGCTGGATGATCACTGGTTCTCTGCTAAGAATGTTAATGAAGGTGAGAAAGTGTAAGTGTGGTTTCTGTGGTGTGGAGTACTGTCTACTGTGAGCTAGGCAACTGGAACAAAAGATACTTCTATTGACTAAGGGGGTTTCCCTCTAGGTACGCAAAGAGAGAAATCCCTTGGTAAATCAAAAGTGTTCTAAAAGGTAAAGACGAATGTTCAGTAAGGGGCAGGGAGAGCAATCAATAATGCAATAAATTCTATTATGCTACATGATCAATAACAAGCACTCTCCCGTTCAGTTCGCTTGGCTTTATTATAATGTTCTCTGTATACTATGCTCTGATATAATACCATTGAACCTTAGCTTTCAATTACTTTAAGCCCCATTATATTCTTTCCTGTTACAGGAACTGTAACATTCAAAAAGTTGTGCTCTCAGGAATGAACTTATAATGAGAGTAAGTTTAAAAGGCAGTAATGAGTCAAACATTTTAACCATTCATGATTATTTAATAGAGTTTCAATGGATGTGAGCCAGGGAGGCTACACACTAAAATGTGTCCATTGGCAAGGTTTTCAAAAGATTACACTCATTATTTTCAGCTTTATTCTCTTAAATGAAATGTGTATTATATACTGGGTATTACTTTAATAGTTTACATGAAAAAGACCAAGAGTGTAACCTTTATAAATTGTAAATTTCACTTCCCTAGAAACATAGACTATGATAGCAGATAAGGAGCATGAGGGTCATCTAGACTGTCCAATTTAATTCCTGCTGTATTGCCTTCAGTCCTAGCTGATTTCTAGATTCCCCTTGACTCCTTCACAACTCTGTGCTTATCCCATGGTTTCTTGAATTCCGTTATTCTTTTTATCTTCACCACCTCTACTGGAAGCCTATTCTATGCATCCACCAATCTTTGCTTCCAAACCTCATATCATGACTTTTTTCTAGAATGTTCTTTCCACTGAAAAAAGCCTTACATCCTGTACATACAGTAATTTAAACATTTGTGTAATCTGAATGCCACTATCATATCTCCTTTTCTTTCTTTTCCTTTAGGATATTTAGAGGCCAACATTCAAAAAAAGGTTGAGTGCCTAAATATAGACTCCTATGTTTGGAACCTATTTTCAGCTGAGATATGGTCTCTGGTATTCATTCATTCATTTATTCATTCATGGATCACAGTATAACAAAGTTCAATATCATTACAAATTAAAACACACAAATAAAACAACAACATAAATAAAAGCAAATAAAACAACAAATAAAATACAAATAACCCAAATAAATAAAACAAATGCATTACAATAAAATCAAATTAATTGGATACAAAGACCTACTATATATATGGGCATTTTCACCTCTCTTTACCTAATGGTTATGCTTCTCCCTATACATCCTAGTATTCCTCTGTTCTGGCCACTGCCATAGCACATAATTTCACTATCTGAGATGAATAAACAATCACTCCAAGAGGTCTCTCCTGATTGTTTCACATGAAAATCTTACCACCCATCATGTACTACTTCCTAGGAGTTCTATACTAGAAATGTATAATTCTGCATTTTTTTTGCATTGAATCTTAACTGACAAGCAATTGCCTACTTCTTGAGTTTTCTAGATCACTCCTCATTCTGTCTAATCTTCAGGGGGATTCACACTGTTGTAGATTTATTTATTTGTTTATTTAAAATGATTTATTTTCCACAATCAAAATGATTTCAGCAGAGAACAGGCATTATAGGAGTCCATATTCAACGGCATTTAGCCGGATAACTTACAAGTTATGCCATTTGCTAGCAGGACTAGGAATCATACATTACATTTATGCAAACGATATTCAACTAATTCTACCAATCGAGGACACATTAGAGAAAATGTTAAACCTAGCTAACATGTATTTATTTATTTATTTATTTTATTTATAACTTTTTTTATACCGAAGTTCAGGTAACAGAATTACTTATCACTCCGGTTTACATTATAACAAGTAGAAAACAATGACAACTTATGTCTTACAATGAACAAGGGAGTGAACAACTTGGATAATATAACATAACATAACTAGGAACAGTAGCAGAATGAACTATTAGAGCGAGATTAGCACATGGGAAGGGAGGTTTGCTAATGGGGGGGGGAGGGGAAGGAAGGTTGTTCGTGGAGGGGGTTTTATAATGTACCTAGACATTATAAAACAACTGCTAAACCGAATGGAACTTGTGATTAATATTGAAAAAACAGAATTTCTACACTTAGAACAGAAAAATATTGAAATCATCCAAACTCCAATAATCTCAAAGACAACCAGAAAATTGAACTAGCTGAAAAAGTACGAAACCTTGGAATAATAATGGACCCAGAAATCAATCTAAAACAGCACATATCGCTAAAAGTAAAAGAAGGCTATGCAAAACTCATGGTACTCAGAAAACTAAAACCACTACTAACACTAGCTGATTTCAGAACAGCACTTCAGGCACTAGTTTTCTCCAGCATGGACTACTGTAATACCCTTTTACTAGGACTCCCGAATACAACATTAAGGCCACTTCAGATACTTCAAAACACAGCAGCTAGAATACTAACCAGAAAAAGCAGGAGGGACCTTATAACTGAAACCCTGGTGGAATTACATTGGCTACCTATTGAACACAGAATTAAATACAAAGCCTTATGTACCATACATAAACTAATACATGATGAAAAATCGGACTGGCTAAACACAGCATTATGAGTACACGTCCCACACAGAAACCTTCGATCAGCAAATAAAGCTCTCTTAACCATTCCTTCAGTAAAGACAGCGAGACTAACTCAAGTGAGAGAAAGGGCCTTATCTTTAGCAGGCCCCACACTTTGGAACACAATACCTCTAGAAATCAGATTACAAAGAGATCGCAAAACCTTTAAGAAAAGTTTAAAAACATGGCTTTTTAAACAAGCATTTTATATAGAGACTGGAGAATAGAAAGAATACAGGAATAGGCAGAAGAGCGCCAGCACACAGCACTATTCTAAGAATGTGCATTAGAATAGTCTATGAACTCTGTATCACAATAAATGTAATTGTAAACACTATGAATATGAATTTTACCTGTGAACAGTACCTTACAGGTACACCTGATCATGACCTACTTCACTAAACAATTGATTGTCTTTAACGATATATTGTAACTGAACCTTTTGTGTCATCTGTTAGAATGTACTATAGTACGCATTCACCTACATTAATTTATGTGCCTACATGTAAACCGTTGCAATGGTATATAACTTAGCGACAGTATAGAAAAGATTTTAAATAAAATAAATAAAGAAATAACAAGTTATCTAGCTAAATGCTGCTTTTGAATATTTCTGCCACTTACTGCTAAATTTTAGCTTTATAACACATTATCTGGCTTAAATTTATCCACTACTGAGCATTAACAACTAAAGGATATTATTATTTGTATTATTATAATAATTTGTACAGTGCTACCATCTATACTGAGACACATAGGCGATAGTCCCTGCTTTTTGGTGTTTACACAAGTAGTCAAGAAAGACAGAAAAAGCCAGACAAACAAAAAAAATAATAAGAGGATTTAAATTAAAACAGTGAAACCATGATGGGAAGAATTAAACCATTAATTGAGGAAGACAGAACAAGAAAAGCTGCAAGGAATAAGATTTCTTAAGAGTCTATAGAAGAAAAACAGCTGTGAGGTGGGTGGGACCCTAAGTCCTTTCCAGAAAGTTTGAGCCATGCTACACTCTTGTCACTCTAAATTGGCACTCAGATTGATCAGCATTTCAAGCTAGTTTCATACAGTTCTCTGCAATCCTCAACAATCTACTAGAAACAAAATATAAGGACAAAACCCTGTTACATCAGCAAATAAAACGCACATTGCCAGCGGAAAATGGCACCTATCAATTTCCACAAGCATTTCCTTACCTGGAAATCCAGAATGATTTGTTTGGAAACAGAAAGACATCCCAGCCACACTGAGATAATTTAACCCAGTTTTCACAGCATGGTCCCCTGAATAGAGAAGTGACCAGACAGCCCACCAATGCATCAAAGGCTCCATATCACTTGATTTTGCAACTGCAGTAACTGGTGCCAGGCTGAGATCCTACCAAAGTTATTCTTGCATGTTGTGTACGTAATAGAATTTCGCCCGCAGTACAACTGATACCAAGTTAATGAACAATAACAATTTTATAACTGTGCGCATCGGGCTAAAGACTGCAAGAAGAAAAGTACTTGCAGACCTTAGCCAGAATTTTCAAAGCTGACTTGTGCTTGTAAGTCAGCTTTGAAAGTTAGGGCTGTGAAAATTAGGGCGGACTTACCAGCTTGCATTCATACTGTCTCTGGGGCAGGCATATATGTGTGCGTGTATATTTATGTGTGGATTTCTGAAAGTACGCATGTAAATGATTTCCCCACTCCAACTCTGCCCCCAAGAATGCCTCTGTTTTCTGCATGTGAAAATGTGCGTGTGGGTTACATGAATTCTTCTATATTCACAAACCCCCAGGCTAGTTTCAAAAGCTCTTTAGAATATCAGGCCCTTAATAAGTATAGGAAACATGCATGTAAATTAGATTGAATGAACAGTATGGATTTATGCAGTCCAACATTCTTATAATTTCCTAATAACTACTACAAAATGGTTATTAGTTAGGTAGTTACTTAGAAGGTTTGCAGAGGAAAAAAATGAAAATGCTTTTCCTCATTTTGGGTACAATAATCTCTATTGCCATCCTTCTCCATTTCTGTCACCTTCCTCACTTTTTCTTCCCATTTCCCACTCCATATCTAACTTCCTCTTTTCTTCTGCCAAAACGGTCTTTGTATTGGGCATTTAGTAATATAGGGGTCCATATTCAGCCGCAGAGTGGCTAGTTAAGTTAGCCAAATATATCTATCCACCTAACTTAACCAGGATATTCAGTGAAGCGGTACCTTTACCATAGCCAGATAAGTATATCTGGCTCAATTTAGGACAGCCCTACGGCGCAATCAGAATTAGCTGCATAGTTTAAGCAGCTAACTCTGGCCCAGCCTGAAACGTCTCCTGCCCGCCCACAAATTATGCAGCTAAATTGTTATGCAGCTTGAATCCAGCTGCATACGGCTTCAAGTATTGCCATTTTGCCATTTAGGCACATCAGCACAGTCTCATCCTTCCCCAAAGCACACTCTGGCTATAATGCTGCAGCGATCACCAACACTGCCACTGTTGCCACCATGACAACAGGCCCACCACTGCCACCACAGCACCAACTATTGCCTCTTCTGTTGTGGACACCTCTGGCATCACTGCTCCTCACCTCCGCAGCGATGCAGGCCACCTCAGCATTATTCATTCTCCCAGTTGCACATTACCTGGTGCTCCTGCCTATGATAAAAAGCCTATGCCAGTGCCACAGCCACAAAGCTCCCATCACGGCCCACCCACTTAGTTCCCTCCTCTCAGACCCCCTTTGACTGCTCTTCAAATGATAATCTCAAAATATTCCCCCCTGTAGACAAGATAGGAACTCACTCCAAGATATGTTCAAACAAACACCTTTTATTTTCTGGGGTTACCAACAGTCAGAGTTTACCCATGAGTTTAAAAATGCACTGATTAAATAATTTAGATTACTGTATTCCTTATATTTTGACCTACCTCTCTATAACACCAGTCCCCTACAAGTAATGCAAAATTCTGCAGCTCAGATTACATCAGGTATGAGACAAGGAGATCACATCACCCTGGTACTGTTTTCCCTGCACTGGCTTCCTATTGTTTATCATGAATAATATAAAATCATATTCAAACTGTTACATAATAAAGATTTAATCTAGCTAAGCACTACTCTGTGTCTACAAAGCAACTTGACAACTTTGATCAGCTAACCAAGTCTTGCTGGACATTCCTTCTCCCAGGCTAGCCAGACTCAATATTACGAGAAGCTGTGCCTTTTCTGTTGCAGGACCAAAACTTTGGAATTCTATTCCAGATCTTTTGCAGGAGATTTCTGATCAAATGAACTTTATAAAAGCTCTAAAGACATTCTTGTTTAAAAAGGCTTTTTAATGGATCCTTTGGACCTTCTGAGAAAGCATAGGTACCGAAAGCTCAGGACACTGCAGAGACCTATTAGCCTCAGGCTGCTCTGCTTTTTCCAAATGAGCTTTTACAGACTCCACTGCAGAGTATAATGATTTTTTCTTATTTATTTTTGTGATTGATGTGTTATTATGTACTGATGAATCTTAATTATGCATATCATGCATTGTGAGCCACTTCAGGTTACAAAATAGAGTGCAGTCTGTAAAAATAAATAAATAAATAAATAAATAAATAAATAAATAAATTAGAGTTCACAGGCTTCAACAGCCAGGTTGCAGCAGCATCAATTACTCAAACCTTTAACTTGAAAATTGAGATGTGTATGTTTTTTCCTACCTGGATTATTGATTGGCCAAGAGCATGTTTTGAAGACCATCCGGGCAATGGAATTGCTAGAAGATGTAATGGGGCAAACTGACAAACTAAAGAATAGCAAATCACCTGGACTGGATGGCATACATTCTAGAGTGCTGAAAGAAATGAAAAAATAAATTGCAGATCTACTATTAGTAATCTGTAAACTATAAATGAAAATAAGCTATGATACTTGAAGATTGGAGGGTGGCCAATATAACCTCAGTTTTTAAAAAGGTTTCCAGGAGTGATCCATAAAACTACAGACTTGTGAACCTGATGTCAGTGTCAAGAAAAATGGTTGAACCTATTATAAAGAATAAAATTACTGAACATATTGATAGTCATAATTTTAAGGGATAAAGCCAACATGGATTTAGCCAAGGAAAGTCTTGCCTCACCAGTCTGTTACATATTTTAGGTGTGAATAAGCATGTGGATAAAGGTGAGCCAGTTGATATAAATTATCTGGATTTTCAGAAAGCATTTGACAAAGTACATTATGAGAGACTCTTGAGGAAAATAGAAAGTAATGGGATAGGAGATAAAGTTCTATTGTGGATTGAGAACTATTTAAAAGATAGAAAACAGAGAATAGAACTAAATAGAGAATTTTCTCAATGGAGAAAGGTCAATAGCGGAGTGTTCCAAGGATCTTTACTGGGACTGCTGCTTTTTAACATATTTATAAATGACCTAGAGATGGGAATAATGAGGTGATGAAATGTGCTGATGATATAAAATTATTCAAAGTTGTTAAATCACAAGAAGATTGTGAGAAATTGAGACTGGGAGACAGGGCATCCAAATGGCAGATGACATTTAGGGGCAGATTTTCAAAGACCTACGCGCATAAATCCAGGAAGATTTACGTGCATAGGGGGTTTATGCACGCCGGGCCTATTTTCAAAAGGCCTGGCGGCGCGCATAAAGCCCCGGGACACGTGTAAGTCCCGGGGCTTGAAAAAAGGGGTGGGGCGGGGCGTGGGAGGTCCGGGGCGGTCTGGTGGTGGGGCAGGGGTGGGGTCAGCGGCTCCTGGCACAGCAGCCATTTGCTGCTGTGTCAGAGACCGTATGCCGTCAATCAGAGGGGTTAGAGTAGGGCTAGAAGGGGGAAGGTTAGGGGAAGGGGTGGGAAAGTCAGGCTAGAGGGAACGGAGGAAGCCAGCACGGCTCAACACTCGCAAGGTGCACAATTGCACAAAAGCTCCTTTTAAAATCTACCTCTTAATGTGGACAAGTGTAAAGAGATGCACATAGGGAAGAGCACCCCAAATTATAGCTACACAATGCAAGGCTCCAAATTGAGAGTCACCGCTCAGGAAAAGGATCTAGGTGTCATCATAGATAATATGTTGAAATCGTCTGCTCAGTGTGCAACAGCAGAAGCCAAGAAAGCAAATATTGGGAATTATTGGGAAAAGAATGGGTGGAGACGGTGGAGGTTTTTCTGTTTGCTAAGTTGGTTTTCAGTTATTTAAGGTATGTGTATTTGATATTTTTTTATATTTTGGTACAAATCTTTAAGTATGCATTAATTGTTGATTTTTGTTGGTTTAGGTGATAAGAGCCTTTTTCAAGACTTGTTCCATCTCTGTTTATATATGGAGTTCTGTGCTTTTTTTGTAGTAAGATTTTGATTTGTTTTTTTCTTTGTTTTTGTGGCTGCTGGTTTTATTTATTGGTTTAATTTGTTTTTATAGTTGCCCTGAGGCAGCCTCTAGTATGGGGCGAAACATGGACCCATGCCCACCATAGAGAGCCATTTTTGCTACATTACAGAATCATCTTGGAAGTTGATCATCTTGGGAATTGTAGCCTCAGCTGCAGAAAACATGTTCTGGGAATCACAGCTTTGGCTATATGAAACATCAGATTTTGGCACAAGACAATTTGGCTCCGAGAGAGCAGTTTCTGCTTTATAATGGAGTCAACTTTTTAGATTCTACGGAGTAACTGAGTCTTTCAACATTATATTAAAAGTATTATATGCATGTATTGAACATATATTACAGCTTCCTATTAGCGGGACATGTACCACATTGTCTGCCATATAGAATATTAGGTTGTTTTTTATGATTAATTGTTAGGTGGGATTGTTGTGGGTTGTGGATACTTTTTGTATGGTGAAGGAATAGGAAGAGCTAGGCTTAGTTAATGTCTGTTTGAAATTTGTTTTTGTAATTTTTTTGAATTATGTAATTTATATTAATTTAACAAATATGTTTGTTGAATTTATAGTATAATATAGAACTAGAATATTGGGAGATATGGCTTTTTTGGCAAAAGACAATTTGTCTGATGCAAAATGTAAGGTTATAGCCACAAAAATGGATCCACCTAAGACTCAATTAGTGCACCATGATAATGTATTCTTTCTTTTTTAAATAAATGTAATTTTTTAATTTTTCTTTTTCTAATGCTAATAAAATGTTACAATTCAAAGTCTATGATTTTGACTTCTCATATGTTCTTTTTAAAAGTCCAAATGCTTGGCAGAACCTAAGTACCAGTATGTTTCTGCTGCTGAAAAGTCAGCGCCCGCTTTTCGCGAAAGTTATTGCATCGGCCCCCTTGTGACCAGGAAGCTGTAGGAAAGAGGAGCAGCCTTGTGCAAAATCTGGATTTTCAGTGTTTGATCAGTACTTCTGACTGGACACTGTACAGCACATCTGAAAACCTGGCTGTCCAGTCCAAGACCGGGCAGTTGGCAACCCTAGACCTGGACTGACCACTGTTGGAGACAGGCTTTATTTATGTATTTATTTATTTATGATTCACCTATATCATCAATGTGATAGGTGAAATACAAGGATGATGGGCTTGATGGACATTGGTCTGACCCAGCATGGCAATTCTTATGTAGTTCTCTCTTTTCCCCTCCCAAGTAACAATGAGTTGGACACTCAGTCTTTCAAAAGTTGCTACCAAGTTGCTACTGAGACCCTCAGGCTGAGTGGCACTGGAATGAAATGCAAAAATTTGAATACTACTTACGCTTCTAGTGCTGACTTCATTAGAGCTGTGTGGAGGTGCTGGGAGTGGGACAAACAGCTATAAACTATCAGTGGGGATTAGAAGGGTTGGTGGATGGGGGGGGGGGCACCATGATCTTATAAATTATTACAGAGGGGGTGGAAGGGGTAGGAGGGAAGGGAGGAGGAGGCAGCCTGATTTGGGAGTCTGAAAAACACCGGGATGGGGAAGTGGGCTGTCATGGAGACATTTTAAGGATTTGGGGAGGGGTGGGGTGGGCACAGCCTAACAGGGCCTTTATCAGATATTTTGGGTGGGGAGTGAGGGGATGGCCTACTGGCCCAGTTATTCATTTTTTTCTTTCATTTCATGACAGCGCTACTTAGCCAGAAATCTTTAAAAATATCCACTTGTTCCATGTTATCCAGCTATCCTAGCTGGATATACCCAGTAGAGATGTGAATCGTGTCCTCGATCGTCTTAACGATCGATTTCGGCTGGGAGGGGGAGGGAATCGTATTGTTGCCGTTTGGGGGGGGGGTAAAATATCGTGATAAATCGTTAAAATCATTAAAACCCGCTAAAATCGTTAAAACCCGCTAAAACCCACCCCCGACCCTTTAAATTAAATCCCCCACCCTCCCGAACCCCCCCCAAATAACTTAAATTACCTGGTGGTCCAGCGGCAGTCCGGAACGGGCTCCTGCTATTGAATCTTGTTGTCTTCAGCCGGCGCCATTTTCCAAAATGGCGCCGAAAAATGGCGGCGGCCATAGACCAACAGGATTCGACGGCAGGAGGTCCTTCCGGACCCCCGCTGGACTTTTGGCAAGTCTTGTGGGGGTCAGGAGGCCCCCCCCAAGCTGGCCAAAAGTTCCTGGAGGTCCAGCGGGGGTCAGGGAGCGATTTCCCGCCACGAATCGTTTTCCGTACGGAAAATGGCGCCGGCAGGAGATCGACTGCAGGAGGTCGTTCAGCGAGGCGCCGGAACCCTCGCTGAACGACCTCCTGCAGTCGATCTCCTGCCGGCGCCATTTTCCGTACGGAAAACGATTCGCGGCGGGAAATCGCTCCCTGACCCCCGCTGGACCTCCAGGAACTTTTGGCCAGCTTGGGGGGGGGCTCCTGACCCCCACAAGACTTGCCAAAAGTCCAGCGGGGGTCCGGAAGGACCTCCTGCCGTCGAATCCTGTTGGTCTATGGCCGCCGCCATTTTTCGGCGCCATTTTGGAAAATGGCGCCGGCTGAAGACAACAAGATTCAATAGCAGGAGCCCGTTCCGGACCGCTGCTGTTCCGGACCGCCGCTGGACCACCAGGTAATTTAAGTTATTTGGGGGGGGGGTTCGGGAGGGTGGGGGATTTAATTTAAAGGGTCGGGGGTGGGTTTTAGCGTGCCGGCTCACGATTCTAACGATTTATAACGATAAATCGTTAGAATCTCTATTGTATTGTGTTTCATAACGGTTTAAGACGATATTAAAATTATCGGACGATAATTTTAATCGTCGTAAAACGATTCACATCCCTAATACCCAGCATTCAGCTAGGTTAGTCAGATAGCGCACCACCTCCCTGGAATACCCATGAACCCCCTCCCCCTTGCCCCCCATTTTTATTTGGCTAAATTCTAGCCAGATAATTACGGTACTTATCTGGCTATAAATTAGCCGGATGTGGCAGAATATGCCACATTTGACATTGAGACAGGTAACTTGTGAGTTATCCATTTAAATGGTGTTTGAATATTGGCCTCCTAATATTTAAGCCAGCATTCAGGCCCCTTACTCTATTACTAAGATTTGCAATAATCCTCCTCACAGTCACAAGGTTAGTCATAACTGGGGTCATTTATTTTCAGTTTAAACCATTTTTTTTTACCAATGATTTTCCAAGTTTAGCAAAAGTGAAAATTGTCTTAAACTAATTTCCATCCTCACTTCAAAAATACAGCTGCTGGCCTGTGAGAATTTCCAGCATCTCCACCCCTATGTCTCCTGACATATTACAGGACATAGATCTGGCCTTTACATGCAACAAAGATGGGAGGGAGGCAGTATGTACATGCATGCTGCAACCACAACCGCATGCCCAGAGCACAGGAGGAAGAAGGAAGTTGTCAGTGGAGGAGGGTACTGGATCCATGGCCAAAGCCCGAGTCACCACTGAAGTTGTACCAGAGGAGGGAGACCAGAGCTGCTATATATATTGTACACATGGATACAGGCACAAAAAGGGGATGAACAAAAGCTTGAAACTTGTCAGCAGTAGTGCAAGTCAGTGAAATTAATGCCCTCTCTGCCAACTGTGGGACAACAGAAGTTGCAGACTTTCAAAAAACCACATCTACGTCTTTAGATGTGGGGTTGAGCACATACGCTGGCGCAAGATCCTTTGTATAAAGATGAAATTCTTCTAAAGGGGCATCCCTCTGTCGAGGACATATCAAAATCATCTTTGGTTGTATAAGGATTTAAGAGATCTTTTAGTGATCAAACATCCTGACTGCTTTCTCTGTCCACTCAAGCTTCACCTCTCCTCCTGTTCTCTTCAGGGGATGGACTGTGGGGGGAGCAGAGAGAGAGACTGAAGGCGGACCGGCACCCTGTCAAAAGATTGAATTAAGAGATGGGAAAGCTTTCAGGATGTTTATGTGGCGGCTCGTCAATTATGCGGCAACAAGCACAATTGTGGGAGTCTAGGAACACTGAGTATAACTATCATCCAGTACTGGTTACCCTGTATTCACAAAACTTCCTTCATTTGTGTGTTAATTTGTCACCCCATGGCTGTATTAAATATTGCATTTTCCTGCATTTTTTAGCAGACACTTTACTGCAGCTTTGATTGGTTAGGTCTAGGATAGGAAGCTGTTCATTGATTATACTGAGTGAGATTCCCCACTTTTTAAAGTCACCAGCTAAGTCTACAGCTCTTTGTTACCTCTGTTACCTCACAAAGGATTTGTCTTTTCGTCTGGTTCAGCTGATTAATTTATTGTACCCAACTTGATTGATGGGAGAGCACAGGTAATAAATGCTTCTAAGTAAATAAACAAATATTAAGATTGTATTCCAGCTACTCTTGTCTCCTTTTCATTCTAAATTAAATTATGTTTACAGTTTCCATGTAAATGAATATTAGTTTAAAAATATACCTGTCTTCATGTATGAAGTCAAATGAGAGTTTAGCTATCTGTATAACCATGCAGAGTGTCATACTGTACAGTGAAGATAGAATACAGATGATTTGAATTCCACATGCCTTATATAACTTTCAATCTTTCTAGCAGTTGGATTTGACTTCCTTGACTTTGGGCTTGGATGAGATATTGCAATGAACTGGAGTTCAGTTACAGCTGCCTTATCTTGGCAGAACAGCTGTGAATCCAGAGAGCTTCTGAAGTGTAGTGATCTGTGAGCTTTAACTAAAACATAAAATGCTGATTACTAGGATATGTTTGATTCCAAATTATAAATACTCACCCATGGAATGCCAGCTGCCTGCACAAGTATAATTCAATCTGAGTAGAATAACAAGGTAAACATTTAAGGCCAGATGTTTAAAGCTTTTTTCCTATGGATGCAAAATGGGAAAAACCCTTGAGTACATCTGGCCTTTGAATGTCTGAAGTCAAGATTTCTCATAATTGTTTATAAAACTGAATGGGTTGAAAGGGAAGTCCACCGAAGCTCTAATTTCAGATTTTAACGTGCCTCAGTAAAGTGAGGCTTTCAGTTGGTTTACAAAAATAGAGCTGAAGCAAGCACAGCAAATATCGAGCAAAAATCTTCTGATCACATCACAACTTGCTGAACTGTCTCCACCCCTTACAGCATATAACGTAATCTACAGGAACCAGGCTTGAGAAGTAAGCAGAAAGACAAGAAGAAAGATAGTACAAGTGTAAGCTGAAAATAATACGCTGCACCTGCAGGCATATCTGCTGTTGGTAACACTTGCATGTAGTTTCTCCTGTATCACATGGTCCAGCAGGTACTAATAAAGATATTAATATAATAACAGAAACCTTATTCAAGTGCATATGGAGGTTGTAAGTTGTTTATTTTTAAACTAAAACATTACAAGATTTAAAAACATTTAAACAGGTGCCCTTGGATTTAAGAGCACTGCATTTTTTTCTTGACTTTTTAAAATTTAACATGACAAAAAAAAAGGATCTGTCAGTTGTGTTGCACATTAACACCTATAGCAGGTAACAGATGGGATATATCAAGATATAATGCACCATCTAACAACAGACATGAAGCTATTTTTTAGAATCCTATTCCCCCTTAACCACAACAAAAACCCCTCCCACCCGGCTGGCGTTTTACCAATCTTCTTTCTGCCGCTGAGATCATGGTATGCTTGTATCTCTCCTGGCAGCTTCCAGCATTGCCTTGATAGCAATATTGGAAACAGGTTACCGGTAGGGTGGCCAACTTTTCCATGGACCATAACTAGAAAACCCCACTAAACTTCATGTTTTGGGAGAGGAGGCGGGAGAGGGAGAGGTTATAGACTACTGTCAGTTGTCAATCCACTCAATACTTGACTTTCAAGCACCCCCTCAATATACTTTGTTTATAAAATGTTATTTCAACTATCCTCATAAAGACATCAACCACGGCCTCTCTCGTGCAGTTTTACTCTCTATCACAACTAAAGCCTTTCTAATACACACCACCACCATACATCCCCATAAACACACAGCCTCCTCTCATAAGAACACACATACTCCCAAACACACAGCCTCCCTGTCAAACACACACACACACACACACACACACACACACACACACACACACACACACACACACGTGGTTCCCTCTCCCTTTCCTTAAAACCTTCCCAGCCTTTCACCTGTGTCTTCCTTGTGCTCTCTCTCTCAATATGCCCTCCCCCTCTCTGTTGTGCCTCTTCCCTTCCCTGTGACGTTCCTTCCTTCCATACTCCCTCTGTGTCTTTTTCCTCCCTTGCTCCCCATGTGTCTATTTTCCTTTCCTCCCCTTTTCTTTGTGTCTGCTCTGTCTCTCCCCTTCCCCACTCTGTGACTCTGTCTGTCCCTCCACCTTCCCCTCCACTTTTCCTGTATCCCTTGGCTGGCTCGCTGCAGCCCCCCTCTCTTAGGTCTTGATCCAAGACTCCCCAGTGGGGGAGGGACCCAGAGGGCATTACTGCAGAGATCTGTGGAGCCACTGGGAACTGAGGGCTGTACTGACACCGTCTCCTCTCCCCGACCCATCCAATCACAACACAGGAAAGGAGGCAAAAGGGAGGGGACACAGAGCAGCTCTCAGCTCTGCCCTTCCCTGTGATCAGGAAGCTGTGGGAAAGAGAAGGAGCCTACTGCAAAAATGGGCTTTTCAGAGTCTAGTCAGTAATTCTGATCAGACACTGTACAGCAGAGCAGAAAACCTGGCTGTCCGGTCCAAAACCGGGCAGTTGGCAACTCCAGCTACCAGCTTTGCTGTCAGAAAAGCATCCTTGATTGCAACGCTAGTGACTTACATTTCCAGCGTTGTTGTCAGAGCAATGCTGGAAGCCATCAGGAGAGGTATGAGCATACCACAATCCCAGCTGCGGAAATGGGTTTGGTAAGGTGTCAGGTGGCTGGGAGGGTTAGGTTTGGGATGGTGGGGAAAGGGAAAAATCATATTTTGGTAAATGGGGGAAGGAGGCACCCTGACAAGTGGACCAAGACCAATTCCATTTTTACAGTTTGTTTAGAGGAGTTTGGGAGGTGGTGGTGGTGATGGTGGTGGTGGGGGGGGGGGGGGGGGGGATGGATTTGGGCCAGCAGGGCCCATTTTTCTCACACTAGTGTGGGGTTTGAGGAATCAGGCTGCAAGACCTGTGAAGCGGATTTGTTTCAAAGGCAAGATCACCATTTAACTGACTATAATTTTGTGAACTAAATGGTCAATTTTCTCAGTGGAAAAGGGTAAACAGTGGAGTGGCTCAGGGATCTGTACTTGGACCGGTGCTTTTCAATATATTTATAAATGATCTGGAAATGGGTATGATGAGTGAGGTTATCAAATTCACGGATGATACAAAATTATTCAGAGTAGTTAAATCACAAGTGGATTGTGATACATTACAGGAGGACCTTGCAAGACTAGAAGATTGGCAGATGAAATGGCAGATGAAATTTATTGTGGACAAGTGCAAGATGTTGCATATAGGGAAAAATAACCCTTGCTGTAGTTACACGATGTTAGGTTCCATATTAGGAGCTACCACCCAGGAAAAAGATCTAGGCATCATAGTGGATAATACATTGAAATCATTGGCTCAGTGTGCTGTGGCAGTCAAAAAAGCAAATAGAATGTTAAGAATTATTAGGAAGGGAATGGTTAATAAAACGGAAAATGTCATAATGCCTCTGTATCGCTCCATGGTGAGACTGCACCTTGAATTCTGTGTACAATTCTGGTCGCCGCATCTCAGAAAAGATATAGTTGCGATGGAGAAGGTACAGAGAAGGGCAACCAAATGATAAAGGGGATGGAACAGCTCCCCTATGAGGAAAGGCTGAAGAGGTTAGGGCTGTTCAGCTTGGAGAAGAGACGGCTGAGGGGGAATATGATAGAGGTATTTAAGATCATGAGAGATCTTGAATGAGTAGATGGGAATCGGTTATTTACACTTTCGGATAATAGAAGGACTAGGGGGCATTGCATGAAGTTAGCAAGTAGCACATTTAAAACTAATCAGAGAAAATTATTTTTCACTCAACGCACAATAAAGCTCTGGAATTTGTTGCCAGAGGATGTGGTTAGTGCAGTTAGTGTAGCTGGGTTCAAAAAAGGTTTGGATAAGTTCTTGGAGAAGAAGTCCATTAACTGCTATTATTTATTTATTTATTTATTTATTTTAGCTTTTCTATACCGATGTTCCTGTAAAATATACATATCACAACGGTTTACAATGCAACAGCAACATTCGCTCAGGGCGATACAAAGAACAGCGGTGGCAATTAACAGAAAAACTATTAATCAAGTTTACTTTGGAAAAAGCCACTGCTATTAATTGCATCAGTCACTAACCAACCTCCTTCCCTTCTCAAAAATACTCCAACTTAAACATACAAGGGAATGTTTGCTTGGTGGTAATCTTGTACGGGGGTTATTCAATGAGGACAACCGATTTGCAGTTATCCTCTCATGAACCTCCGTCTATTATTCTTTTATTAAGTTGAACAATATCTCACGAACTTTTTTTATATTTTTCACTTTTTCTAAAAATCCCTTCTCCCCTGCTGCTTTACCGCCCCACTGATGTCTTGTTACATACTTATCGGGACGTCGCCTCTGCGATGTATTATGGGCGCGGAGCTGCTTGTCCGACACGGGCCATGTTTCGGCACAGTGTGCCTGCTTCAGGGACTATGGGAGAACATGCTGTGTCCGATACTGGGTTCACAGCGTGTGGGAGACCTTTAATATATAAAGAGGTTAATTTTAAACAGCTAAGCCTTCTGCATGCTTTATCTCTTATTCATTAATAATGCTTGAATTAAGACCCACCTTGCCATTGAAAACTTACTTGTGTGTAGCTTCTTTCTGTCTCACGGGCGACGCCTATTGTGCTTGTCTGGGCGTCGAAACTGTTCTGACTCTTTATATATACCTGCCTGGGAGACCTACCTCCTACTCTTTTTCAGACCGAGGCTATCTTGGACGTGTGCAATTCTGCTAATTATGTTGTAGCGGACCTGACAGGGAACTATGTCTGCTGAGGGATGAGCTTCTGCTTCATGAGGCGGACTTGGTGGGGAACTGGTGCTCACCACGTCCGCTAATGCTATGTTCGGTTTTTTCTTTTTTTCTTTTGAAGGGCGGCATAAATTAGACTGAGGGCGTTTTCCGGGCGGGGCTAACAATTTGTGATAGTTGCTAATTTGGTGAAGGGCGTTTCTCGGGCGGGGCTGACAGCCGCGCCTGTCTGAAATATAACTTTCCCATATCTCTTAATGATCTGCCTCTTTTGAAAGATTAGTCTTACGAGTTATTCAACTCGTGAAGCTATTTTAACACTTCTGACGGCCCGCTATGCAAGTCATGAAGATTGAGCAGTACCTTCATGACTTGCATAGCGGGCCGTCAGAAGTGTTAAAATAGCTTCACGAGTTGAATAACTCGTAAGACTAATCTTTCAAAAGAGGCAGATCATTAAGAGATATGGGAAAGTTATATTTCAGACAGGCGCGGCTGTCAGCCCCGCCCGAGAAACGCCCTTCACCAAATTAGCAACTATCACAAATTGTTAGCCCCGCCCGGAAAACGCCCTCAGTCTAATTTATGCCGCCCTTCAAAAGAAAAAAAGAAAAAACCGAACATAGCATTAGCGGACGTGGTGAGCACCAGTTCCCCACCAAGTCCGCCTCATGAAGCAGAAGCTCATCCCTCAGCAGACATAGTTCCCTGTCAGGTCCGCTACAACATAATTAGCAGAATTGCACACGTCCAAGATAGCCTCGGTCTGAAAAAGAGTAGGAGGTAGGTCTCCCAGGCAGGTATATATAAAGAGTCAGAACAGTTTCGACGCCCAGACAAGCACAATAGGCGTCGCCCGTGAGACAGAAAGAAGCTACACACAAGTAAGTTTTCAATGGCAAGGTGGGTCTTAATTCAAGCATTATTAATGAATAAGAGATAAAGCATGCAGAAGGCTTAGCTGTTTAAAATTAACCTCTTTATATATTAAAGGTCTCCCACACGCTGTGAACCCAGTATCGGACACAGCATGTTCTCCCATAGTCCCTGAAGCAGGCACACTGTGCCGAAACATGGCCCGTGTCGGACAAGCAGCTCCACGCCCATAATACATCGCAGAGGCGACGTCCCGATAAGTATGTAACAAGACATCAGTGGGGCGGTAAAGCAGCAGGGGAGAAGGGATTTTTAGAAAAAGTGAAAAATATAAAAAAAGTTCGTGAGATATTGTTCAACTTAATAAAAGAATAATAGACGGAGGTTCATGAGAGGATAACTGCAAATCGGTTGTCCTCATTGAATAACCCCCGTACAAGATTACCACCAAGCAAACATTCCCTTGTATGTTTAAGTTGGAGTATTAATTGCATCAGTAGCATGGGATCTTCTTAGTGTTTGGGTAATTGCCAGGTTCTTGTGGCCTGGTTTGGCCTCTGGTGGAAACAGGATCCTGGGCTTGATGGACCCTTGGTCTGACCCAGCATGGCAAATTCTTATGTTCTTAATAAAGCCGGTTAAGCCTAAAGTTATCCAGTTACATTTGAACGTAACTGGGGATATTCAAAGATACCTGGTTTGGTTTAAAGTAATTCAGTTTAAGTTAGCCAGATAGCTGTATTCTGGGATGTTCCGTGGAATGTTTATTCCGCTGAATATCCCTGATAGCATACCTAGCTAACTTTAGCCATGATCTGGTTTTCTGAATATTGGCCTCTGTGTGTATTAAATGGTTGTAGATTTGAGATTTCAGAAGCTGGATCCCTGTGACGCTCATTCTGTAGTTTCATTTACTGCTGTTACTGCAGAAAAGAAAGGTTTAATAAGCTGGAACTAGAAAGCCATCCGGCAAGCCTTCCTTTATTGGGATCTCAGGGTGTGGTTTGATGAGGACGAGGGCAGTGGAATGCAGTCTGAGAGGCTGGCGACAGTTCGCCTTTGGGGAAAAACAGAGGGGATACGAATTCAGGGATTTCTCCACCCCCTGTCTTGCAGAGTAATTTATACCTTTGCTCTCTGGGCCTGGTCCAATCCAAAATTTTACCTGACCCAATATTATTTTTTTCAGGAACCCACAAAGCTAGCACCAGGTCTGAAACCCCCCCTTTATTTATTTATTTATTTAGAATATTTAAATGCCTCCTTAGCAAAATTCAATAGTACGTACATACATAATAAAGGATACAACCAGAGCGAAGAAAAATAAACTAAACATACATGAAATCCTGACAACTTAAAGGTTATAAAATCATAGAAACCTGATTCTGCAGATAAAAAAAACCCATTAAGATTACTTCAACCTTAAGGCCTCTGAAAAAAGCAAGGCCTTTAATTGCTTCCTGAAGAGCTCTTTTATTTTATGTGCCCCCACCACCAATTGTACATGCACAGAGGAGGAGGGCAGGGACCATAATTAGAACACAATTTAACATAGATAACCATGGTCTTACCTGTATCTATTCCTTTGATTATTGCTACCTGTATGGACAATTCATTCCAAGATTTAGAAAATTTCTAGCAGAAAATTATTCTCCAGATTTGACAAAGATAAATGAGCACTTCCAATGCTGTAAAAGCACCCTACATATAGTATCTCTGAAAGGTGGCACAAACTGCTTTTACTCTGGTCCCCACCTTGAGGTGTGTAATATAATTAACAGTTTCATTTCAATATGCAAGGCCTCATTATTCCCTTCCTAGCATGCAGAGCTGCTTTCCTGACCTCAACAACCTTGAGAGTTGGGCAAAAATAGCCCTCTGAGCATACTCCTGCCTGATGTCACCGCAGACTGAAAGAACGAAGCTAAAAATATCTGTTCAGACGTCATTCACTAGGCTGCTTCGTTTAATTGTGCTCCAAACCATTGATGTAGGCCAATTTCATAGGAATCAATGGTGGAAAAAGATAAATAAAAGTGAGCTACAAACGTTTCTTTCCTGATGGATGACGAAGGTGTTAGAGAATGCATACATAGTTGCAGAAATCTCAAGAATAAGAATAAAATGTCTTGTCCACTTATAGCAGGCTGAGATCCGGGGAAACCAGGGTTTGAATCCTGCTTCTCCTGCTTACAATCCTTGGGACCTTGGGCAAGTCACTTTATGCGCCTCGGGTGCAAACAGGGATGTGGCTTTCAGTCTGGTGCGCGGGTGCACATTGGGGCATGGACGATGGCCCGCGCCCAGGGAGGAGGCCATTTTATAACATGTATGCCCACGTTATAAAAAACAGCCTGGCCACGCGCCCATGTGCGCCAAATTGTAAGTGGGCGCAGCGAGGGTGTGAAAATGCCGCTTCCACTGCGTGAATTGGGGCGCGCACCAACGCTGTTTCCAGTTTTACCGTTTCGTCCCCAGTTCGCCTAGTTAAGAGATAGCTCCGCCAAGCCCCCCCCCCCCCACGTCAATCTGCCTAGTTTTTGAAAATGTAAACTTACCTGTCATTCATAGCAGAAGTAAAGTTATGTGGGAGGAGGCCTCAATGCGCCCCGGATGGCTTTAGTATTTACATGCGCATCCCAGGCTCATGCTCTGAACTGCCCCTGCCCTGCCCAGACCAAACACATCCTGCCCCTTTTTCAAATCCTCCAAGATGTGCACGCTGCAGGAAATGCACTCATAGCTCGGCAGCTTTTAAAATCCGCTCGGCGCAGGCAAGGTTAATATATTCACGAATCCCCTAATTAATGCGCATGTCAGGCTTTTAAAATTCACCTTTCAGAGTGCCATTGACTGCATGGTAAACAGCGTTACTGCATTATCCCTTCCCCCCAAACCCCGGCCCATTTCAGGTATTAAAATGAGCCGATCTGCATACAAATGCATGCAGATATGAATTTTCATGCAAATGCATATTGCAGGTAATGTAAAATCAGCTCATTATTATTCAGTCAACACAACTTCACACATCTACCTTTTATGACCTTTGCTAATCTTTCATTTTAGCCCTTTCGGGCAAATAGTTTGCAGTATTTTCCGGTTTAGTTTTTGCTCACATTTTTGAATGGGATTTTTAACCTTCCAGAAGCTTGATGAAATTAAATCTTTGAAAAACGATGAATATTTTAAATTTGTTTGAAAGCATTTCATTATGTAAACCTGCTTTTGCCTCATTCTTAAATCTGTCTTTTAATCTAGTGCAAAGCATTAAAAATATCGAGATCCATATTCAAACAGTCTGGATAGCAAAGTTAGCCAGTGAGCGTCTGGCTGCACACTATTGCCCCGCCCTTTTTCTGTCCGTGGCTCATCATTCCGCTATATTTATATGCTACACTAAATTTGGCTATATCTATATTTCTATAGATTATATAGAAAAAAAAGTGTTAAATGGTTCATATGCAACTTTTCTGAGATGTGCATGGCCTCTGAGATGTCCTTTTCCAACATACGATGTGATTATTTTTATTTCTCAAAGTTGGTAAATAGCTTTCTACTGGAAATAATGTATATAATTTAACCATTCTTTCACATAAATCTAAATCTCAGTTTCCAGTGTTCTTTAGTCCTGGGGGAATTCTGCGCTACTGTGGAGCGCAGAATTTGCGCAGAATTCCCTTCCTGCACAGAATTGCCATTTTCTGCACAGAATTGCCAAATTCTGCACAGAAAATAGCAGAGGAGACCCCGGCATGCCGTGAACGGAGCGCGTGAAGACAAAGGCCCGCGTGTGCCATGGGACACGCTCCGCTCGCAGCGAAGATGAAGGCCCTGGCACACCATTCACAGGGAAGATGGAAGGCCCCCATGTGCCGCAAATGGAGTGTGCTCTGCTCGCAGCGAAGATAAAGGCCCCAGTGAGAAAGAATGTGTGTGTGTGTGTGTGCGTGTGTGTGTGTGAGGAGAGGGAGAGGGGTGTGAGAACGGGGAGGGGGTATGAGAGAGGAGAGGGGAGGGGTGTGAGAGAGTAGAGGGGGTGTGAGAGAGGGGAGGGGGTGTGGGGGTGTGGAGGGTGAGAGCAGGGAGAGGGGTGTGAGAGAGGCGAGGGTGAGAGGGGTGTGAGAGAGGCAAGGGGGGATGCTTGAGAGTGGGTTTCAGAGAGAGGGAGCCTATATGAGGAGATTGTAAGGAGTGTGTATGTGTGTGAGAGATTGGGAACTCGTGTGTATGAAAAGGGAATCGTGTGTATGTGAGGGTGCTAGCCTGTGTGAAGGGATTGTGAATGTGTGAGACAGAGCTTGGGTGAAGGGGTGCATGAGAGAGAGACATAGGTAGCCTGTGTGAGGATGTATGTGTGAGAGAGAAAGGGAACTTGTGTGGGTGTGTATGCAAGAGAGAGGGCCCTGTATGAGGGGCTGTGTGTGTGTGCGTGTGTGTGTGTGTGTGTATGTGTTCTAGAGAGAGGGAGCATGTGTGAGAGAGGGAAGGACAGAGGGAGCCTGTGTGAGGGGCAGTCCTGAGAATGGGGTCAAACTCTGGGACTGGCGATAGAGTGGAAGGGGTTGAGCCTTGAGGTGGAGGGGAGAGATACTGGCAGGTGGAGATGGGGCCTGAGAGGGCAAAGTGGTCAGGGGCGTAGTGACAGCAAATGGAAGGGACACTCTTACAGTGAATTTCTAGGGAAATTCTCAAAATATTTAACATTCTGGATCTTTAAGTAATTCTTGTTTTCTGTATTAATTTAAAATGCAATTACTTAAAGACTAAACAGAAGCAACCACCTCTCAGTAAGTTATTCACACAACAAAAGACTGTCATGTAAATTGTGTTATTTTGACCAATATAAAGTTTGCAGAATTTTGCAAAATTGTAAGTTTTTGTGCGCAGAATTTTATATTTTGTTTGCGCAGAATTCCCCTGGGAGTAACTTGCTTTGTCTTGAAGAGCATAGTAGTGACATTTTTATCACAAATATTTGGAGGAAATTGGAGCTCCTATTTAAAAAAACTAATCTCTCAGATTGGTTATTTTAGTTATTTAAACATTCCTTTTATAAAACCATCCCAAATGCATAATATATATATAGCAATGCACAGGGCATGCTTCCTTACATCATGTGTTTTTCCTTTTGAGAATCTAGGCTGCAGGTTCACAGACTCTTTCACCTTTCAAAAGTAATCTTTTGACCAAAAATGAAAAATACATATAAAAGGCTTCCTTTTGCGTCTTGTGCCAGGGACCTAAAAATAAAATGTAATTTCATATTGTATATAGAAAATGGAGATAGACTTGTTTTTGCAATGGTTGCAGATCTATTCCTTTCAAGCTAGAGGGAATGGTATTTACCAGCTAATAAATGGTCACAAAAGGAAAACTGTAGATCAATGGTTTTCAGTGGATAAGCAATGCCATTTTAAACAAAGATATAGGTGTAAACGAGACATAGCATCTGTGTGTGTTTTTTGTTTATTTAGTGTACCTGAGTAGAGTTTTCATTAAAATATAAATAGTTTAGAGAGAAAAAGTTGTCGGATGGAATATGTAACTAGCCATTCCCCTGTAACCTCCAGTTAACTAATCCACAGGATGTAACGTTCAAAGGAAAGTGCATGGAAAATCCACAATCAAGGTCTGTTGGTAAGCTGTAGGGGTCTCAAATTGGAAATTTGAAAAGAGAATACAATGTTTTCAGAGAATATATGTTTTGTTATAATTTTAGGATCTGAATGCCTCTACCAGCATAAATGCCGCCAAATGTTGCGCAATGATGTCCCAACTAGCTATACAAAGACTGCCCCAGAGCTTTTGTTGGACATTGTTATAATATTTAAGTGGGCCTCAAATTTAATAAACAAGGAAGATTCATGGTAATAGATGTGCAGTAGATTATGCTGTGCAGTCATGAAAGCATGGTAGGAATGAGAATAGCCTTGCAAAGGAAATAAAAGTATATTTTCGATCTAGTTCAAGAATTCTGAAAAAGTAAAACTATTCTTCTATGTGCCTGCCTGCTGAAGTATTTCTCAGACTATCTTAGAGCACCAAGCATCATGTGCATGAGCAGACTATGCTCAATGATTGGTGGACTACATTACATGCTGTCACAGGATTCGCTTGAATTTTATTTCTATTCCTGCATCCAACTAGAAGGTTTGTTGAACTTAAAGTGCTTTGCTTTACACAGTCCACTTTTAAAAGTCTAATTATTTTCCTTTTACAATGCATTCCACTAAATAATCTTTCATGAGTTTACTTATCCAGTTATACAAACTAGATATTCATATATATTAAGTAATAAATATTTTTACTTTTCATAATATCACAAATACATTCACAATTCTCCTAACCAGTCCCTTTTCTGACTAAAATGTTACCTGCTCCAACTTGTTCTTACAGTTGCTGAGTTTTCTAATTTTATATTCACTGCATCTTCCTCGTCTTTCTTAAATGATAGTATTCCATTAATACACTCCTGTATCCTGTGCAATAAGCCACATAACAATTGAAATAATAGCAATATTTGACATAAGATGTCTAATAGAATTCCATGGGAATTTGTGCTGGGAATGCACTATTTAATATTTTCATCAGTAGTCTAGAGGAAGCAATAAACAGCAATATTACAATTTTTGTATATTGTAAAGACATAGCAGCACTCACTGATTTTTCTTTAGGGAAATGAGCAGACAACTGGCAGATGAAACTGAATGTGGACAAGATAGAGTAATGAAGTTGGAATTTAAGAATATGCAGATGCAAGTTACTTTAACTGGAGCATTTCTTGCTAATACTAACCAGGAAAGAGACCTGGATGTATTAAATGATAACCCAGGCTTTTTTTTTCTGCTGGCACTTGATGGCATTTAATATGGGTACCTTTTATTTTACCTCTGCATCAGCCCTGGGGAAATGACATGAAGGGAAGGGCTAGATTAGGGAGCAGAGTAGCTCTACTCTGCTCCACTCTGCTCTCTGTAGAGCACTGGCCAATAGAGTTGGGGCACTAGTCCTGTATACTGTGACCAGGAATCATACGGTATAGCATCATTATCTGGTAATTGTCCATACAATAAACCATTTTGCATCCTATAATTTTAATTAGCACTATTATATTTTTTTTCTTTTTTTCTCCTTTTAACCACTTTATGTATTACTTTATTTATTTAGTTACTTTTATATTCCGCTTATATTACATAGAACACGCTAAGCACATCCAAAATAATCATAAAACATATCAGGAAAACACCCATACCAACACGTGAGTCTTATAATCTTATAATCTTAAACATTATGCAATTCCTGTGGCAACCTCTTCTTAAAGATGGCTAAATAGTAAAAACAAAACTCTTTTGCGTGAGACTTTCTATCAAAGGAGCCTTTTGGATGTACCCTTAGTGCATAGTAGCACTAGAGACTGTGCTTTCTCCGTGGCAGCTCCTATTCTCTGGAATTCTTTTCCAGAAGCTTTACAGCTAGCTGAAAGATTAAAAACTTTTAAGTCCTTGTTGAAAACATGGCTGTTCAAATAGGCATTTTATTAGACATTGGTGCTCCTATTGAAGCTGGCATTCCTTGAATGATATTACCAATGTACCTGGTCGTATTGTATGTGTACATGATTGTTTGTTAATTACTTTTATGCTTGTTGACATGTACATCGCCTAGTGTATTGTTTAGGTGATTCACAAATATGAATACAGATAAAGATAAAAAAATAAATTAACTGAAGGAATTGTCAATAGGCAATTGTCAGAAGAATAAAGTGATGAAGCTGAAGCATATGCCTCCAATTTTTTGAAAAGCAAAGATGGGCCGCAGCTGTGAAGGACCTTATAAACTAGGGTCAAAAGTTTAAAATCATTGTGCTGTGCCACTAGAAGCCAATGCAAGGACTTCAGGACTGGAATTATATGCTCTCTCATTGGACAAGAAACAATTAAATGTACAGCAGAGTTTTACAAACCTGAAGAGCTTTTAAGAAATATTTCAGAAGGCCTATATAGAGAGAATTACAGTAGTCAACTATAGTTAGGAAATAAGCCAGGACAACTGATCTATAATCTTCCTGAGGTAACAAATATTTTAACCGCATAAGCAAATGAAACTTTAAGAAAATAGCCCTAATAACTGAGTTTAACTGAGGTTTCAAAGATAGCAGACTATAAATTCGAGATACCTGATATTGTCAGACAATAAAATGGTACACACTGCACCACCAATTGCGAGAGAAAGAAACTCTGTGGGTATAGGAACTCAGCCAACCCAGAGACCTTCAGGTTTTGCAAGATTTAAGAAAAGATGCTTTTGTTTTAGCCATATATTTACTGCTTTTAGACAGTCAGTTATCAGGTCAATGATTACTATAAGAGACAAATGGACTGGAAAAAGTAGTTGTATGTCGTCGGTATATAATTTGAAATTGACACTGTAAGAAGTAAAGGGAATATAAAATGAGCACAGATATATGTTGAATAAAAGGCAAAACAGCAAAGAGCCCTGAGGAACCTCCTGAGTAACAGGCTTCCAAGACAAGAACAGATGACCAATCTTAATCTGTTGCTGCCTGTTAGATAGATAGGACCAAAACCATATTATAAACAGTTACTAATGCCAAGAGTGTGTAACCAATCTATAAGGATTAAGTGCCAAACAGTATCAAAAGTGGATGAGATATCCACTGAGATCATCACCACAGCTTTCCCCCTGTCTAAATGACACAACATGAAATCAAGAAGAGATAATTAAAAGAATTTCAATATTGTGTTTCTTCCAAAAGCCACATTGATGGGGACTTAAAATGTGATTTTCTTCAAGAAAATCTGTCAGTTGAGAAAGCATAATCTTTTCTAAGATTTTACCAAAAGTGGGAGATTAGAAATGGGCCTATAACTGGATACTCTTATCAATGGATAAATTTCCCTTTTTTATAACAAGGACAACTAAAGTTTGTTTAAGTAAATTTGGCAAATAGCCCTCCTCTATGGAAAGGTTAACAAGCTTGGTAACAATATCAGAAAATTATGATGGTAAAGGACATGGATTCATAGAACGAAAGGAAGATTTAAGCTGTGACATTATCTTGGCTACTTGAGTTGTTGAGACATAGTCAAAATGTTCCCAATGTATGTAGGGGTAAGTCGACGGGAAACAAATCTAGAAAGTCTGGAGGCTCATTCACTAGAGAACTATTGATCTTATGAACTTTCTCAACACAATGGGTAGCAAATTGCTCACAATTGATATCCAAATCCACACTGTTTACATATGGGGCGTTTGTCAGGAGCTCAACCAGGTTAAAAAGCTCTTGAGGACAAATTTTGACATGATAAAATTTCCTGAATCTACATCTGAGAAAAGCAACAGTGGGGCCTCTCTTTCTCTTTTAACCTCTTTCTTCTATTAGCAATTTTCCATGCCATAACAGCATTATGTAAGTCAACATGGTAGAAGCTGGCTTATATGTTGCTGCAATCTTTGGATCTTGGAGTATTGAAAATCAGATCCAGAATGCGAACAGTCCAGAGTGTACACTATTCTACATGTATGCAATAGTTTTGAAACAGCATGAGAAGCACAATGAAACACTCTGAAACTAAATTTGTTAGTTTCTTTCATTTTGGAAATCAATTGCCGCCACTGCATCTCTCCCCTATTCTCAGTGCTGCTAAAATACAAATGTAATCTCCACCAGCCTTCCCACCTTCCTTCAACTCATGATCTTACCCCTTCTGTGGGGTTAAATAAGTTGAAATGGGGAAGAAGCAATCGCCAGTGGCTCTTGCCCTGCTGGATCTTATTGCAAAATGGTACAAGGCAGCCTTTAGGCTGGCACTATTATGTTGCATGGCTCTGAGGTTGGTACCATTTTGAGATTGGTACCATACAACATATGACCAGACAACAGAGTGGTGCTGGCCCCAAACTCAGCATCATTTTGACAATGGAAACCATGAAGCAGGAACCACTAGTGTTCACTCCTGACCCATTTTGACTTATTTGACCTCAAAGTTGATGAAAGATCATACATCCAGGGAAGATGAGAGGATAGAGGATTGGGGGGGGGGGGGGGGGGTAAACCTTTGTATTTTGGTGGCAATGGTAAATTTTGCAGCAGAAGAAGGGGTAACTCAGTCCCTTCATTTCCTTAATTTCTTTCCTTCCCATTTGTTTAATGGAAAAAAAAAAAAGAAATGAAGGGGCTGGGTCATATAAGTAAAAACCCAAACGGAAGAGAAAAATGGCCAGTCAGCAGAAAGAGGTGATGCTACTTTATTCAGATATATAGGTAACATCAAGCAAGGTTGAGAGAACATTGCACAAATGTCATCTTTGAGTGAGTTTCCTCACTCCGAAGGTCATCAAATCTTCACGCGAGCACTGTGCTGTTCGTACGCCTGACTTTGAATGTCAAAGTGGCCCCTAACCCCTTCACTAATACCTAAACCTCACCTCGAGTTACTAAGTGGGCCTCCCATAGAGATATAAATACCTATCTAGTGTGAGGGCATTATGGCTAGTCTCTTTCTCTCTCTCTCTCTCTCTCTTTCTCTCTCCTATCAGGGTAGAATTAGATGCAGTAAACTTGAATTTCAGTACAGCTTTTGATACTTTCTCACACAGAAGGCACATAAAGTTGAGAGATCTAGATGTAATAGGGCTGGATTAGAAACTGGTTGATGATAGAGCATGGTGGGAAATACAGTTCACTTTAAAGAAAGAATGGTGATACGTAGAGTGCTCAGGAAGCCAGTGCTCCCGGGGCCAGTTCTGTTCAATATCTTTATGAAAGATATTGTGGTGGTTTTATTAACAGGTAAAGTGTATCTTTTTTCAATGATGCTAAGATCTGCAATGGAGTGGATACACCTCAGGGAGTGGATGGTATGAGAAGTGATCTAAGAAAGCTTGAGAAGTAGTTGGCTTCTTGGCAGTCAAGTTCCAATACTAAAAAGTGTGGACATACATTTGGGACGCAGAAATCCATGAAAGCGGTGTCCCTAATGTGCACAGATCAGGAAAGAAACCCCCAAGGTGATTATATCTGATAATTTCAAGGCAGCAGAACGGTGCAACAAAGCCATTATCAGAGCCTGAGAGATGCTAGGGTACTTATGGCGAGGCATAACTAGTAAAAAAGGTGATTATACTTTTCTACAGGGAATAGGTGAGACATCACCTGGAGTACTGCATCCAGTTCTGGAAGCCATTCCAACAGGAGATATAGATAGAGTGGAGATGGACCAAAGAAGGTTGACGAAAATGGTGTGAGGTTGGCACCAGAAGTCCTCTGAGATGAGACTTTGGGACATAAATATTACACCCTAGAGGAGAGACATGATAGAGACATTAAACTACCTGAACAGCAAGAGCCATATTGAGACATTATCCAGCTAAGAAAGTTAGATAACGATATCCGGCTAACTTAGTCGGGTTATTCAGCGGTGTGGCCATGCCAGTAAATATACCTGGAAAACTTACATTTATCTGGCTTACTTTAAACCTGAAAATAGCAAGTCTAACTTATCCAGCTATCTTAGCCAGAAAAGTTTGAATATCAATTTACTAAAGGTTTGCTCCCATTCTCTGTCTGGGTGGGTCAAATGGCCCTTAATTGTTAATATCTACCGTGTAACTATGTTATGCAAAATAATACTGGTAGTACAATAACAAAGCAGCACCATCAAATTATGATGACATTGCAATCTGTTATATTTCACATAGTCTGTTAGATATGCAGCATGTGAAATTAATCTTGGCTTTAGCAGCTAATTTCCTTATTTCACTACCAAAGTAGGTCTGAATAAAGGCAACTGATGGATTAAGGATTTCTCTAACTTTTCAGAAGCCAATGTAATAAGCACCAGGGCTAAAGCTGTGTGGGGTTTTGTACATACTTGCCTGGGTTCTTGCTCGTGTCTTCTCATGCTAGCCTTACACAGATATGTAATAAAGTGTTCATTGTGGATAAAATGCACGCATAAACCTGCTTAAAAACATGTGGCTGCTTTACTGCCAGTGCATGCAAATGAGGCAATTACAACTATTCCCGGGCTAAGCAAAGAGTCGTGCATCGGTTAGTGTGGGCTTTGAATGCAGGTTGTTTAGTGCCTGGATCAGGGCAGGACTTAAGTTAAAGTGCATGTTTGGAGACCGGGTTACTCGGGGGTAACGATGGATTACCTTCACTTTTTCGGGATGTTTCTGTGGGTTGGCTGCAGAAATCTCTGCTGCATTCCAGCACATGCCAGCTTCCGCCGGTACAGCCACCATGCAGTCGGATATGGAGCATGAAGGGGGTTAGACATTGCTCTACCCACCTTGACTTCTACTCCCCGACCAAAAGCTTCTTCAACGTTTTATAAAAAGGGAAGGCTTTCGCCCCAAAGAATCACTCGCGGGTCACCACATTAATGTGAGTTTTTGGTTGGATTTCTGCATGGTTTATTACATAGGGCCGTGAGCAAGCGTTTTTGTGTTGCCTTTTCACGCAGGTTTCATTTTTGCGCAGATTTTCTGCACGCATCTCATTTCCACATGCGTCCTGTACTACATCCAGTGGGGAGGGGGGGGGCACCTGCTTTTGTTGCGTGCGCTAAAAAAATACGCACAGTCCACTAGCGCTGCTTTCACCCCGGGTCTTATTACATTGGCCTCTCAATGTTCTCATTCCCATTTGTGGCTGTTTGTAAAGGGGTGGAGGGAAAAGGTGTTCATTTCCGGTGCTTTTTAAAATTCTTGTTTGGGGGTATTTAATATTTGTTTTCCTTCATTTTGTTTGCTGAATCAAAATAAACGTTAAATTAAAAAAAAAAAAAAGAAAAAAAGAGAGAAAAGGAAACTGCTCCACTCAGTGCCCAAGCAGCAAATGTAACTCCCCTTCCCAATAAGCACCCCTCCCCCCCCCCCCCCCCCCCGCCAGAGGTCTCTTACCCGCCTTCCTGGGGGTCTGCAAAATAAAAAGCGGCAGAAGCAATCCTCACTCGCTCCTGCCCTGCTGGGGCCCCGTTTGAAAACGGCTTCAGCTGCTATTTTGTTGTATGGCCCTAGAACAAATTGGCACCTGCTTCAGGGCCACCAGGAACCATTTTTTCCCTCTGAAAGAAGCACGGATTTCAGTAACGGAGCTGCTTAGGAGTGAAAGCATCTATAAATGATGAAACTGTAGCATTCCGGGTTTGTTCTCTCAGCCAGAGCCCAGGGAAATGAAAATAAGGCAAATTTTTAAAAAATGACACGTGGCTGGAGAGAAGGAAGGTGATAAGCAGCTGAGTTCAAATATATTAAACAAGAAGAGGAGCATGAGGGTGAGAACACGAGGAAGCATTTCCTAGGCGATAACGTTTTACAAAAAAGAGCAAGAAGGAACGGCGATGAGTGAAAATGGAAGGACATGCGTAAACTCTGCTGGGGAAACTAATAGCCGAGCATTAATTCAGCAAGCACTTGCCTGGTCAATAAATCATTTCCAAAGCTATGGTAGAGAATTTGAAAGGGTATGCAATGTCCTTTCAGTCCATAAATTTTAAAGTTGCAATCCAGGATTATTAGAAAATATGCACAACAGTGAACAGTGTGAACTGTAAGGTTGTCTCGGTAGCCCTGGCATAATGCTGCTTAATAGGGGTGTGCATTCGTATTGAACATAAATGTAAAACGCTACTTTTTTTTTTTTTTAACTTAAAAAAGTGATGAGACATAAACGATCGGATTTCCAACTTATTCAACATAGCTCACCCCTCACCTTCCTTAATCCCCCCCCAAAGACTTACCACAACTCTCTGGTGATCCAGCGAGGAGTGAGGACGCCATTTCTGAAAGCCTTTCCGAGGAGCACGTGATGTCGACGCCACGTCGGAGTGACGCGGCGTCACGTGATTCCCCGCGGGTTAGCGCCGGAATGCTCGTTCGGCCCAAAAGGAACTTTTGGCCAGCTTGGGGGGGTCAGGAGGCCCCCCCAAGCTGGCCAAAAGTTCCTTTTGGGCCGAATGAGGGTGCCGGAGCACCTTAATCCTTAATCCTCCCCCCCCCCCCCAAGACTTACCACCAGGGAGTTGTGGTAAGTCTTGGGGGGGGGGGGGGGGAGGATTAAGGAGGGTGAGGAGTTTAAATTTTTATTTGCACATATGGACATATACTCAACTCATTGAATTCTGTTTATGTCCATATTGACCGCAAATGGGACCCCCTTTGGACATATGGACATATGAACTTTTGCTCTGCACATCCCTACTGCTTAATATGATTAAAACTTTTACAGGCCACTGTACTAAACTGGGCTGCAGTTTGCTAAATCCGGCACAATGAAACCAGCAAACAGCATGTATTTATTGACAACAGTTGATTATTTTAGTGCTTTATTAGTTGGTTAACCCAAGTAGTGGGTTAGGGCCATTAAACTCTTAAAGAATGTGTCCGCACGCATGCTTTTGCAGAGTCATTTTAGGGACCACGTAACTCCTCTTCTTCAGCGATTGCATTGGCTACCAATAGAGCAGAGAATTAGATTTAAAATTATTTTATTAGCTTTTAAAACATTAAAGAATGATGGACTGTCCTATTTCTAATTATACAATGAAGGATGCTGATACTATGAAGTATCAGCATCCTTCGTTGTATAATTGTTACAACCATAGTTGTACTCATTCTATATATAATTTGGATTAATTTTAATTTAATTTATTTTGTATTTTATATGTCTTAATCGTTTTAAGTTATTTTATTTTATTTATATCCCTGGGTCTGTGCTATAAAACCCAAAGAGAGTTACCACCTCATTGTTCTATTGTTCTATGGAATTGTTCTGTTTAAACTGTTTCATGTAAACCTTGGCTTTCCTTAAGCCCTTTGGCATCCTTGTTTTATGTAAACCGGATTGATTTGTATCCCTACAAGAATTTCGGTATATAAAAATTTTAAATAAATAAATAAATAAATTTATCTACCCTGAGCCCAAATACTCTCTACGATCTGAACCTGAATGCCTATTGTCTTTACCTTCTGTAAAAGGGCATTCACCGAGTCGAGACACTTAAATGTCATTCTCTTATATCGGGCCACAATTATGGAATGCACTTCTGCAATACTTGAGGTGAACTGATAAAGTGAAAGTCTCCTGCAAAGCAATTAAAGGCTTATCTATTTATGGAAGCTTTCATTAATAATTGCTATTTTTAAATATTATTATGAGATAAGAAATGTGCCTTATTATCTTTCTCAATGTTGTCAATTGTTAACTGAGCTGTTTTATAAATTGATATTTATGTGCTTCTGTACACCGCTTAGAAGAATATACTTGAAATTTGCGGTCTATACATTTTATAAATAAATACAATAAATAAATTGCATCGCTGTGTATATTTGGTGGCTTGTGTGAGAAATTTAGCAAATGCGAGCTGCAATGTAAAATTTATTCAAAATATGGTAATAAGCAGAATAATCATGCAAATCAGCTCATTACCTATTAGGACGGTCAGAGATGTTTTACAAGCTACGACTTCTAAAACATCTCTGTCCGTTACTATTCTACTGAGATTATAGAACCATCCTTCAATCCTTAATCTTTTCTAGTCTAGACTACTGTAACGCTCTTTATTTAGGACTACCAGACTCCACACTCTATCCACTCCAACTGATTCAGAACACTGCCGCCCGGATACTAACTAGAACCTCTCCACGTCATCATATCTCCCCTACTTTACAATCTTTACATTGGTTACCCATAAAGTTCAGAATAAAATACAAAATTCTCTCCATTATCCACAGCTTAATTCATGATCATACATCCACCTGGCTCTGCTCACTACTTCGGATTTACAAACCAACACGATATTTAAGATCACTTAACCAAAATCTCCTAGATATCCCCTCACCCAAACAAGCCAGATTAGACCTCACTAGAAAAAGGGCCTTTTCAATAGCCGGACCAATACTCTGGAATTCCTTACCAAACCCCCTACGTTCAATATCTAACCCCTCTCACTTTAAAAAATCTCTCAAAACCCACCTTTTTCAACTTGCATTCAATATTTCATCTAATTAAACGATTATTCATATGTCAACCTATACTTGCATAGTCACTTGCACCCTCTATAATCCTCATTCTCTACATTTTGAATCCTACATTTGTCCTTACCCCTCCCCTCCCCCTTGCAATATTAATACAATCTCCATACTTTCTATCATTTCCACCTCACTCGACTCCCTAGAAAATTAAGCCCATGGCATCAAATCTTTTATTTTATAAAAGTCTTTAATCCTAGCATTCTGACTAGTTATTGTTTATTTTATGTATATTTGAAACCTCATTTTATTTTGATTATTTTTATGTTTATTTTATTCTTGTAAACCGTTTTGACAAAAATGTATTTTAAAAAACGGTATATAAATGCTTTTAAATAAATAAATAAATAAATAAATAAATAAATAAATAGGGTCATTTATCAAAATGCTATAAGGCGTTTTCGCATGCGTTAAGGGCTTATCGCATGCAATAGCACCATAACGTATGGTGCGATGCAAATCCGAAAAGGAGGAGAGAGAAAGAGAGAGATGGACTCTCTACCTGGGTAACATCAAGCTAGGTTGAGAGAACATTACACAAATCTCATCTTGGAGTGAGTTTCCTCACTCCGAAGGTCATCAAGTCTTCACAAGAGAGCACTGTTCTGTTCATACATCTCACTTTGAATGTCAAAGTGGCCCCAACCCCTACACTAATACCTAAACCTCACCTCGAGTTACTAGGTGGACCTCCCATAGAGATATAAATACCTATCTAGTATGAGAGCATTGCAGCTAGTCTCTCTCTCTCTTTCTCTCCCTCCCTCCTCTCTCTCTCTCTCTCACATTGTTAAGAAGCATGATTAAGTTCATAACTCTTTTGACATTATAACTTCTTTGAGCTTTGCAGTGACAGCCAGCAGATAAGTTTAGCATTTGTGTTAATCCTGTTAATCCTGATATATATAGTAACATGCTAGTATAGCACCAGCAGCAAAAAAAAATGGTTGATGTCTCATGCTTAAGATAATATAATTGAAAAACTTTTTGCGTCAGAAAAAAAAGTTTTGGAGTCTTTATTGTTTTGTTTTGTCCCCCTGAGGAAGCCCCTTTTGGGGGAAACATAGACCTTTTCTGGGGGTTGTACCCCTTATTAAACATATGCCTCATTTTCCAATTTATCATTAATTTGGGGTTTTACAACTTATTTATTTATTTATTTATTTATTTAACAGTTTTTATATACCGACCTTCATAGTGAATAACCATATCGGATCGGTTTACATTTAACAAGGGTATAAAAGGAGTAACAAATTCAAATGAGCGAAAGATAAACAATAGGTAGGAATAAGTCAAAGTTACAATCAACAGGGAGAGAGAACTTGGAAGCTTGCAAGCAAGCTGGAAGGAAGGTAAGGCCGGAGATAAACCAGTGATACCATAAGCGTAAGGTTACGAGCTTAGAGGTGCTTTAACCTGGGAGAGTCAGAGTCCATTCGTGAGTGTCAATGCCAGACCGGGTAAGAGTGAAGGACAATTAGAGATTTAAATATACAAAGATTAGAGATTTAAATATTAGAGATTAGAGATCTCTAAACAATTAAACAATTAGAGATTTAAATATACAAAGACTAGGGGTCATGCAATTAAGTTACTAGGTGATATATTTAAGACAAACAGGAGAAAAAAAATCATTTTTACTCAAAGCATGATTAAACTCTGGAATTCTTTGCCGGAGAATGTGGTAAAAGCTGTTAATGTAGGTGGGTTCAAAAAAGGTTGGAAACGTTCCTGGAAGAAAAGTCCATAAACCATTATTAAGGTGGATTTGGGGAAAACCAATGTTTATCTCTGGGATAAGCAGCATGGAATCTATTAAATTTAGGAATTCTGCCAGGTACTTGTAACCTGGATTGGCAATGGTTGGAAACAGAATGCTGGGCTTGATGGATCTTAGGTCTGACACAGCATGGCAAAATTTATATTCTTGTGTTCTTACACACATTTTTCCAACTCACTGATTTTAACAGTTTCTGATTTCATTTCAGTTTGATTAGCGAGCACCTGCTGGTAGATAAGGTAAGCATCTATAGTTAATAGAAGCTGTTTAAAAATTGTTTTTGAGGAAGCTTGCTTTGTAAGGTAGCTATCACATGCCACAGTTGATGAGATTTTTTACTTCATGTTATTTAGTTTTACATGGATTTTTTTTTGCCAGTGATGATTACTACATTTCAGTCTGCATATATAGCAGACTGCAAGATAACACAGAGGTATGATATGGCTTTTTCATCCACATTAAGATTTAAGATTTTGGATTACTTAAATAATTTATTGTTATTACAAGAAAAAAAATAAAAAAATTCTCTATATAAAAAGGTTGGTTTTCACATATTCCTGTTATTTAGATGTTCTTGTTATTTTGGTAAATATATGAAAATATATTTATATACAGTATTGTATGTCTATATAAAGGTAGAAGGCTTTTGTGTAGCTAGCTGGGTGCTTGTCTGGTTTCCTGTCTAAAGGTTTTGTGCTATCATTAAGTCTTCTGCAAGTACTGGTTAATTGCTCACGCTGATTGGTTGCCAGTGGAGTGAATAGAATGACTAACTTTTAATACTGACCCGGACCAGCAATTATTATACAAGGACCCTTTTTCTTGATCTGCTGGCTCCTGGAACACAGACACAAACAAAAACACACTGAAACAAAGATGCACACACATATCACAAAACACATACATACATATAAGCACACGCAAACACATGCATGCAAACACACACATGCAAAGAAACAACACACACACTCAAATACACAAACACAAATACAAAAATACACAAATGAGCACATACAAATGCAAAGAACACAACAAACACACATGTATACCAATGTAAAACATGTATACAAACATATTTAATCTATTTCAAAACATGAATGTTGGCAATTTTATAAATTGTAATAAATACAATATTAAAATAATAATGATTGCCAGAATACATATACATCTGATTTCAACCTTCAGCTCTGGAGCGGCTGGTATATTTATATTGTTCCTCATAAGCTGTAGTTAATTTTACAGAATGTATCAGCTGATTTTCACACCTAGAAGCTCTCCTGTTGGAGACTTGAAGGATGCTGGTTTGGTTGTCATCAAATTTCCCCTTCATACTTAATTCCTAGGAGACTATTTAGATTAATTATAGAGCCCTCATTGAAAGCAGGTAGCACAGGCAAGTTCCTTCATCAACGTGCATTTTTAGCAAGTATTACATAAAGCACTGGAAAACCAGTAATGGCTTTCTCCCATGACCCCCTTTCCCCACTCTGTGCAGCAAGGCTCCTGAATTCTGGTGGACTTTGTAAAACAGATTTGTTATTCTACTAGGGAAGTGTTTTTATTTGGATATTTGAACAGAATTCTGGGTCTTGTCTCCAAAAAATGGTTCTGCTGTCAAAAGATTTCATATTAATCAATTCAGAAGAATGGTGGAATTAGCATCAAATAACTCAAAGACACTTTTTTAGGAAAGTTTATTCTTCCTGAGATATGTTAATTTTTAACATGATGTGTTTTATTTTATTTTTATTATGTATTGATTTAATTGTTTTATTTTGATGTGTTTATTATTGTCTTTTGTGTAACTCTCTGATCAATTGTTATTAGATGTAGTGGACGCTAAGAATATTAAATAAGTAAATAAATAAATATTCTGCATGTGTTACTACTATGTGGCCAATATATATGCATGTGTACCCTTTCTGTACAGTTAATAGAGAATGGAACAAACTGTTTTGAGGACAAATCCCAAAATATTTCTTAGAGCTAGTTTGATATTTATTTGAATATATCTTTCAGGTGAACACATTATGGACTTACTCTAGAGACATAGAAACATAACTTTCTCTTAGCTGCAACAGATAATCTTTCAAAGAGAGAACATCTTGGCCCAGTTATAAAAAGTAAGGCAAAACAGGTAAGTTGTGCAATATATGTGATTTAAAATATGAAACATTCAGAGAATTCATGGTTGAAATTCTACTGTCTTATGAATAAGGACTGTATTACGATACATCCCTATATTTAATGATATTGTTGCACAGGAAATAATAATAATAAAAATCCACAGTACCCCTTCTCAAGAGGTAATTAGACCTCAAATCAATTACAGCTGCAATTTCTATCCTACATGAAAAAGGTCATCCGACAGTGATTTAATCTGAACCAATGTGCCTCAAAGATGCTTTATTTAATATCTGAGCAATATAGGCAGCTAGAATGTTGTAGTTTGTAACATGAGCAGAAGAAATCATGTCATGATTAATCTGAATTGTTTATTTCAAGATCCACATCTCTACTGTTATATAGACAGAATAGTCAGTTCAGAGGAGGGTTACCAAAATGGTGCAGAAACACACATAAAGCATACTTTAAGAAACTAAGGGGGCAACTTTGTAACATCTTGCATAAAAAGTTTGCAAATGCATGCATAAATTAATTTGCAAGGCTGATATATGCGCATGAGTCCACTTTGAAAATTATCCTATCAAATCTACCCAAGCAAGTTTCCCCTGCTATATTGACTGCACAAATGTTTCATGAAAATGTGTATACTTTTTAAAATCTAAAAGTGTGCAAGTAAGCCCACACCCCTCCCCAACTCTTCCTCCAGAAATACCTCTGCTCAGCATGGGTAAATTTACATGCAAACATGACATATGTGCATAAGTAATTTACCCACATATCAGGTGGGTGAGTTTGTAAAAGGCCATTTCTGCATGTAAAATACTCTTTTAACCACAGAAGTCATTTTGAAAATTACCTTGGAGGAGGCAGATATAATAGAGACTTTCAAATATTTCAGGACTATAGAAAAGAGACAAGAACCTTTGATGGAAAGGAAGTTTTACAGTAAAAGGTCATGATACAAAGCTAGAGTAATAAACAGAAGTATATCTTCATAGAAAGGTTGGTGGATACAAAGGAGAGCCTCTTGGCGAAGGTGAAGGAACAAGATCTACACTGCATTTTAAGGAAAAATGGAACAAGTAAAGAATATTCGTAGATGTGAAAAAGTCAGGAAAAATTTGTAGATTAAGAAGGGTCTGCAGTATAGTAGTAGGTATGTAAAAATGAAGTGCTTAGAACAGCTAGTGGCCTTTATGGCTTATGCTATAAAGCTTAGAATGCACGTTAATACCATTTAGTGCACACTAAAAATAACGTGCTGTACAACAAGGCCTTATTATGGAAGTTAAAATGATCTGTAAAGACATTAGCAGCAGCTAAAATTAGCATCTCTATGCACCTAAATTGAGGTATGTCACATGAAAATTTGGCTTTAATGTATACACTCACTAATTCCAAAATGCATCAGACCAGGTGTTTACTTTTTACCATGCATGTTATTTCAAAGATTCAGTTTACATGAAGCATTGTGGCTGAAAGATGAAGGTCGAATACAAGAGATGATACTGTAGCAGTTTACTCTCAGGCCCTTGAACCATATAATACATCTTTCCTCACTTCTCTTTGGAAACCAAAAAGGCACCAACACATACACATTTTTGGGACATCGTGCACAAATCCACATTTATTCACACCACAAAAATGTCTTCTCAAAGAAAAGGGCACCTCACAATGTAGCAGCACAGTGTTTTAACAGTTGCCTAAAGATCCCATCCCCAAGTTAATGGCATGATTACCATGATCAATTATATCTTTGCTGTTCTGACCAAAAGACCTTTGCAGGTGTTCAAAGGCTTGAGTCACAACAGCATTTCCCTGGGGGCCAACCCCACTTGCTAGTCACTGATGCAGAGGACCCCTTCTTACTGGCAATTGTGCGGGATACAAGTTTTTTTTAAATAAATACATAATTTCTGATAGTGGGCTCTCTCCAGGAGAGATGGAAAAGAAGGGAAGCACAACAGAGAGAGAGAGAGAGAGAGGCAACAACAGAGGGGGGAATACCAACGTACTCCTTAGCATTTCAAATATCTATCCGCATTTGTTTATATCCACATTTCATGCAAAAGGTTAACAGAGGACAAAGGTCTTTGCTGTCATTAGCATTGTTAATATAATAAAAAATCACAGTAGGCACTGCAAAGCTTATGACCGAAGAGCAGTCTGGTCCTCAAAAGCTTCTTTGAGTTCACCAATTGTTTTGGTTTGATTGCACAGCTCTTTATTTTTTTTAGCTTTGAGGCCCTGGAAAACTGGCATCCAGCAATTGTGGGGCCTGCTCTTAAGTATGCTTGTAGAGGGATAAATGGTCAGATGGAGTGCCTTCCATGCTCTCTTCTCTCACTAATCATGACCTCTAAAGTTATTCTTTCAAGACCTTTACCGAGACAAAAGACAGATGGGCAGAAACACATATTCACATCTGCTTTGTAATCCCCTGAAATTATTCTTCTCGTACCTTCTCTCCTAGGGTTCAATACTTCTACCACTTCTCCTGCAGCCACTGAAGTATTCATATGTACTGGTATTACTTTGCTCTGCTTCAGAAGCTAGTAGCTAGAGCCAGGTGGGAAAATAAACTAACAAGCTATTAGTAATTAGGGATGTGCTTTTGTTTGAAATGACATTGTGTATGTCATTTCATGTCATTTTTTAAACTACAAATAAAATAAAACACACAAGTTAGTGGGTCTTTTCCTAACATTTTTTGTGCACACTATTTGCAAACAATGCATACTAATTGCAAATAGTGCACAGCGGTTCCCCAGACAAACATCTGTAACCTGGAGGTCTCTGGAGACTGCCTGTCCCACTCTCATGCAGCCCCTGCAGGTGGCCAAAGTCCCCCAAGATTGTAAATATTTATGGAAATACCCCCATTCACATGTTTCACCCCAACTCTCAACCCTTCCCTTTTGTTAAAAAAATAGTCTCCCTGGATACCAGCCTCTCCATTGCCCACCCATCTCCAGACTCACCAAATCCTCCCTAGTGGTCTTTCGAGGGCCTGACTGAACCCTCTACTCCTGGGTCTGACTGGTGCCATTGGTCAGCCCCTGTCACATGGCCATCGGCGCCATCTTGTGCTCCTACATGCGACAGGGGCTGATCAATGGCACCGGTAGCCCCTGTGACATAGTATGGGCAAAGGCTATCGGTGCCATTTTGATTACTGGCAGCCGATGGTCCGAGTGCAGGAGGTCGCTCCCGGACCCCCGCTGGACTACCAGGGACTTTTGGCACGTCTTGGGGGACCCTCCTGATCCCCACAAGGTAGCCCCTGTGACATAGTAGGTCAAAGGCTATTGGCGCCATTTTGAAACCGGTACCAAGGGAGTGAGTGCAGTGGATGGCTCCTGGACCCCCTGCTGGAATACCAGGGAGTTTTGGTAAGTCTTGGGGGGGGGGGGGTCAGGAGGGTGGGGGATTGTAGTTAATTTAATTTTAGTGGGGGAACAAATAGAAATCGACGTATTAACATATCAGGGCGCCATATGGCCGAATGCAATGTATCTGGCCCCCGATGAATCCGAATCCCGAATGCAATGTATGGCGTCCCTCTGCACATCCCTAGTCTCCTGTACTCCCTCAGAGGATGAAGATGCTGTGAATACTGCATTCACAGGCCCCAGTGGGGGAGGAACTTGTGGTCCTTGTTTAGTGGCCAGATTGAGAGCCCAAGATTCTGGAAGGAGCCCTAGCGCATGGCCTCTGACCCAGGACCATCACTGCAATGACCCCTGGGTATGTGATGTGGTGTGTGATAGTCGCTAGGCAAGATATAAAATAGAGAAAATAATCCCCAAGTAGTTGCAAATGAAGGTTCATGGCACCAGGATCTCAGCACTGCTCAGAGTGAACTGGAAATACAAAGGAGCAGGAGAAAATGACCCAATCAAAAAAAAAAATTGACATATAAACGTAACAATTGTTTGCATAATGAAAATTGTTTCATTTAAGCCATATATATATATTTGTATGTGTATGTATTGCTTTCAAGGTAGAGCTGTTCTATTTTTGTCTTCTTGCTCTGCTCGTCTCCTCTAATCAATAAGCGCTGCTGAATAAGAACACATTAATATGTAAATTACTGTACCCAAGGCTGTTGTCATTGGGATTCCCAAAGAACTACAGTTAGTCTTCACTTCTTAAAGATCACTCTACTATGATAGTTTCAATCTGTTTCATGATGAATGACTCCGTTTCCACAGAGCCTGAACCGGTGGAAAGTGACTATGCTATTTTTATAATCCTTCTCTCTTTGGAAGGATTGAGAAGGATATAACCTTAGGAAGTCCTGCATCAGAACCAGTCACTTATTGCAGAAGAGCAAAATGGGCGGATCTTCTTGAGCTCAGTTGCCCCTATTTGCATTTTTGTGGAAGCTTTGCAGCTAAACAGCTTTCACAATACCTGATGACATCACATTGCAGCTGAAAATAGCTGCCTGACGCAGCTAAATCGTAGGGCCATTGTGGAGAAAATAATGAAAATCTCTGCTGTAACTATTTTACTTTAGTTGGATTATTTTTAGGACCTCAAACAGCAAAGGGTTTATCATTAATAGTGTTACAATAGCAACACGAAAGCAAGAAAGGATTTTTTTTTTTTTTACAGCCTTTGTCCCCCACCAGCTGTCACTCTGCCACAAATTTCAAGCAGCAATAGGTAACTGCTTGGTACGCACGTTGCTCTCTACATTATCAGCACCACCTGGAAACAGCCACGGTATTTTGACTCTCTCAACTATGCAAGAAAAATGGCTGGCTGCGGCATTCTTTATGCCCTTGAACCTGCATTCTCACTGCTGAAGTGATGTCTCCCGATATATGATTACTATTGCACGCTGACTCTGCATCCCATGCACTAGCATATCGTCCCTGTGTGAACCTATTTACCCCTCATCAGTCTGAGCTGACATTTTTCAGGAACAATGCGATTTGATGGAGAAGAATCATTTTCTAAAAGAAACCTACGTAGAAGATCCTCTGGCAGTAGGAATATAGAGCATTGCCTGATCCATGTTTTTTTCATCACATTCTGTTTAGGGAACCCTAGCATTTATGATATGTAGAGGTATCATGATGCTAAAGTAAGCAGCTATAATATTGCTGAAAGCGAAATAATAGTCTTTTATCAAATTAATTACCAGGAATACAATTTAGCAATAGAAGTTTCCAATGACGCATATAGTTTCTCAATTTCACAGCTCATAAATCCTGATATTCTAGAGCAGAATAAAAAGAAAAAAAAAATGACTAGTGGAGGCTGCTACGTGGGAGATCCAGTCATCACATCAAAGCCATTACGATGGAATTGGAGATTTTTATGAGCATCAAAGGAAGGAAAGATGTCCTAAAGGGAGAAGAATGCTTCTTCTCAGACATAAAATTGAGATAAGCCTATATTATAAACAAAATAAAACCCATGTCCTAAGTTTTTTTTAATATGTCTGAAATAATGCTCATAGGATTATTTAATTACTAAATGCAATTGCCAAACATTCTCTTTAGCAGAGTGAAAGCATTTCTGGTTCAATTCCTGTAGGTGTCAAACTATAGAAAAAACAGTTCAGCATATATTCTGTTATACTTCTAAAAGCTTAGAAGTCGATATTCAGAAGGCCAGTGAGCGGGAATGTTACCCTGATAACATTTCCCAGATATTCAATTGAACAAACCCGGATGAGTATTCTCAGAGAAAATTATCCAGTTAAATTTAGGACAGTATTATTGATATAACTTTTGGAGTTACCCAGAGAAAAGAACGAGATTTGAAAATTCCCCTCCCACCTCATCTAAACTTTACTCATTACCAGCACCCAATTTACCCAGTTACAATGAGGTGGCACTCAGGGTGCTTGCAGGGTATGGTTTTACTTTGATAGCGCTACCCAGAAAAAATTTAGCCAGCTAAGGGGGTCATTTTCTATAGCTTTCGCACGCGATAGCTAGATCGGGGCAGAGTCGGCACCGGAAGGGGAGGAGTCGGGGCAGCACCGGGGCGGATGCGGAGAAGACATTGCTGATGGCGAAAAGGTAAGAAGCCTTATCGCCGCCAGTAATGCGCCCAAAAGCGCCACCTTTCAAGGTGACGCTATTGGTTTGCGAATGCTGGCAGCGATCACACCACGGTGGTGTGATCGCTGCCGGCTTTCGCAGGCCCGCCCCCTGCTTCGCCCCCCTGCCCCCCGGTACTGCGCGATTCACTAAGGCCTGCGATTTTAGAAAATCCATCAACCTAGCTTGAAGGACTCTCTAACTGGGTAACATCAAGCTAGGTTGAGAGAACATTGCACAAATGCCACCCGAAATAAGACTAATAAGAGACCATAAACTCTTCAAAAAAAGCCTAAAAACATGGCTTTTCAAAAAAGCATTTCATAATGAGAATGGGGAATAGGTAGTACTAAGAAACTAGAAAAGGACTTATACACACAGGCAAAAGTCACCAGATAACATATATGCATTTCTTACCTTTATTTTTATCACACTTAAGTTTTAAGTTAAAGAATTACAGTATATCGCATATATGGATAGCCTATTAAGGGAACTTCAATACACACTACATATAGCTTATAATATTTTGAATCATGTATCTGAACAACTTTGGCACCCACTGTTTAAAGTAAAATCTATTTCAAATTTATTTATGTGCCTATTTGTAAACCGTTGTGATGGTATATCACTTAACGACGGTATAGAAAAGTTTATAATAAAATAAATTAATAAATAAATAAATCTCATCTTTGTGTGAGTTTCCTCACTCCGAAGGTCATCAAATCTTCACAAGAGAGTACTGTTCTGTTCGTACGTCTCACTTTGAATGTCAAAGTAGCCCCTAATCCCTAAACAAATATCTAAACTTCACCTCGAGTAACTATGTGGGCCTCATATAGAGGAATAAATACTTACCTAGTATGAGGGCATTATGGCTAGGCTCTCACACTTATTCTCTCTCTCTCTCTCACACAGGCCCTGATAGCTAGCTCTCCAAGAGCTTAAAACTACTACAAACAGCACTTACAAAGCACCATAAAGCCAGCCCCAAACTCCTCTCTTTTTCTAATTTGTATCGCATTTTGGCATTTTCGCATGCATTAAAGGCATTTTTTGCATGGAAAACACCTTAACGTATGCGAAAATGCCATATAGCAGTTTGACAAATGACCCCCTAAGTTAGCTGGATACACCTAACTTAACTGTCTAACTTTACCGGGATATTCAGCTGTGCTGCTGCACCACTGAATATACTCGGCTATGTTAAAGATAGCCAGATAGGTGCATCCAGCTAATTTTAGACCAGCTCTATAGTGCGGAGAGAGTTAGCCAGATAGGACTATTAGAGTTAGCCTGTTAACCTATCCAGCTTACTTCACTCCTCCCTGAATGCTTATCTCCTACCCCCACCCCAGGCTAAATTCTAGCTGGATAATGAGTTAGTCAGTCAGAATTTAACTGGATAAGTCATGTAATATTACATCTAAATGACTTTTGAATATTGACCTCCTTTTTCACATCAAGATCCCTGAGGAATGAAAGAAGGCATTTCCTTTAAAATGGGTCAATGATAAGCTAAAATACTTTTATATTCCTAGTGATCCAAAAGCTCTCTATAAGAATAATCTATCTAATTTTTTTACATTAAGTTCTATGCAGAACTAAAGGATATTACTTTTCGGAAGGCACATGTGTGCATGTGTGTGTCTGCGCATATATGTGATCCCAAAATAATACCCCATCAGCATCCTCTTGCACTAACATGCCTGGAAAATTTGGAGTGACACCTAACAAAAACATTATTACAGGTGCTAACTATCCTTCATAAAGCAATGGATATTAAACATTTGTATGTGTACATCTATTGCATTTCCAAAGTAATTAAAAGTACTCCTGGTACACTCACATCTAAGTGACATCTCAGCCCTGTTTGTATAAATACATCTCTGAGTGTATATGGGAGGGGAGGGGAGGAACAGACCAAGGCTTTCATGCATTGAGCTAAGCTACCCCGTGGACAGAGGAAGTTTTTCTTTGCGTAAGTAGAAATTGTATAACTTGCTTGCTCAATTAAGGTATGAATTGGACTCGAAAGAGGATATGTCTGAATTTTCCAATCTTAGATGACCCTTGGCTGCTCATTTGCCACATTATTGTTTTCTTCCTTTCAAAAGATCCTTTGTACCATTAAAAATATCCACCTAAATAGTGCTGTTCTCATGATGTGGAAAGAGTTGAGAGTTAGCCTGAAATTAAGCTATTTTATTACTCACTATTCCACTGGAGAACCCAAATTTTATCCTGATATTTCTTGACAAAAGTTCGAAACTTAAAAGCCCAAATTTTCAAAAGGCTGCGCGTGCAAAAACTGGGAGATACACGTGTGGCCGGGCCGTGCACGCGACGAGCGCATTTTAGAAACGGCCCGTCCACGCGCATATATATATCTCCCAGTGCACGCAGAATTGCCAGACCATCAAAAAGGGGTGGGCTGGGGGTGTGGTCTTGGTGGGCCAGGGAGTGGGGAGGGGCTAGCCGGTGCACACAACTTACATCTGCTCTTTAGAGCACGTAAGTAATAAAACAAAATAAACTAGGGTAGTTAGGGTGGGTTTAGGGGTCAGTGAAGAAAGAGGGGAAAAGGGAGGAAGGATAGATAGGGGGATAGGAAGGTTTCTTCCCAGTCCACTCCTTAATTGGAGTGCACTGGGAAGGGAAGTGGGAAAAGCCTTCTCGTGTCGCTGCACATTGTTTTTTTATTACAATCTGGCGCGCATGTGCGCGTGGGAATCATATTTTATAACATGCGCACGGCAACACACTCATGTTATCAAATCGCCGCGTCCATGTGTACGAGCTGGGAATCGCGTGCACATGGATGCACGCGCGCACCTTTCTAGCTTAGGGCCTCATTTTCCAAGCACTTTACCGGAGATTTGGGCAACATTCTCTCCACCTAGCATGTTGTTGCCCAGGTAGAGTGTCCATCAAGCTAGGTAGAGAGAATGTTGCCCAAACCACTTCTTGGAGTGAGCGTCCTCACTCCGACGGCCAGCAAATCTGCACTAGAGACCACTGTTCTGTCCGTAGGTCTCATGTGGAATGCGAAAGTGGCCCCCAACCCCCGACGCTCATACCTAATCCCCACCCCGAGTTAGTAGGTAACCCTCCCATAGGGATTCAAATACCTATGTAGGGCATAGGCACTATAGTAAGGCTCTCTCTCACTCTCTCTTTCTCTCTCATCCAAAAACCAGCAAATATCATGCACCGCGATAAAAGACTGAATGAATCATCACACACTGGGAAAACATCATGTGCGGCGCTAATGTTTTCGCGAATGGCGAAAACATCGCCGCACGCAATGTTTCCCCACTGCACGAAAGAAGCCTCATTTGCATTGGTAACGCCCCCTAATGAGTTACCAATGCAATATTGGAAAATGAGGCCCTTAATGTGTGTTTGACTTATAGGATTTCAAAGCTCTGTTTTGTGATGAAATTTAGCCAGCTAAAAGATAAGTTTAATCTATCTGATAGAGATTGTTTCAGATACATCCAAGACATACATTGTGCATGCTCACTGATATCCAAGAACTGTGCAGTCATAGGGCTCAATTTTAATCAATGGATCTTCTCCTTACAATTAAGTAAAACCTCCCTTTCATTTTTATTTATTTATTAGTTTTTTAAATAATGCAATAACATATTATTTTACAGAAAACACATGGTAGGATAAGGAAAATTATATTCAAACACACATTTCAATTATCTTGTATCTAATCATATATCTTTCCCATTACATATCAAACAAATGGAGGGTTATAGTTTTACTTCAGTTTGGGAGTATATTTTAAGAAATTAATAAAACAGTAGGAGGATATATTCTAGCTACTTTCTACACCAAACTCTCATCTAACTATTGGGGCACAGGGGATGAAATTGGTATTCTGGACTGTTCAAGAATATTCTTTAATTGATCTGGAGTAAAAAATAAATACACATCATTTTGTCTCTTGATCATACACTTACAGGGAAATCTTAACACAAAAGTAAATCCCAATGAAAGGACTTCCTGGCGGTAAAGCAGAAAGGCCTTCCTTCTCAAAAGTCCAGCGGGGGTCCGGGAGTGACCTCCTGCACTCGGGCCGTATTGCCAGTATTCAAAATGGCGGCTGCGCTACCTTTGCCCTCACTATGTCACAAGGGCTGACGGTCGGTGACATAGTGAGGGGAAAGGCTAGCGGCTGCCAGTACTCAAAATGGCGCCGGCACTAGCCTTTGCCCTCTCTATGTCACAGGGGTCGACCCTCGGCCCCTGTGAATTAGAGAGGGCAAATGCTTTGCCATAGTGATGGCAAAGGCTAGCGCCGGCGCCATTTTGAATACTGGCAATACGGTCCAAGTGCAGGAGGTCGCTCCCGGACCTCCGCTGGACTTTTGGCAAGTCTTGTGGGGATCAGGAGGTCCCCCCAAGCTGGCCAAAAGTCCCTGGGGGTCCAGTGGGGGTTTGGGAGCGATCTCCTGCACTCGTGCCGTTGGGTGCCAGGAACCAAAATGGCGCCGATAGCCTTGCCCTTACTATGTCACAGGGGCTACCGGTGCCATTGGTCAGCCCCTGTCACATGGTAGGAGCACAAGATGGCGCCGATGGCCATGTGACAGGGGCTGACCAATGGCACCAGTAGCCCCTGTGACATAGCAGGTCAAAGGCTATCGGCGCCATTTTGAACTGGTACCAAGGGTGTAGAGTGCATCGGAAGGCTCCCGGACCCCCCGCTGGACCACCAGGGAGTTTTGGTAAGTCTTGGGGGGATCAGGAGGGTGGGGGAGGTTGTTTAAATTGGCGGCCGAATAATTCGGCGAAAATTCATTGTATCCGTGGGGAATCGCGATACGTTTCGCTTCCCCACGAATACAACAAAAATTGGCACATCCATTGCGGATTGCCAATACGTTGGGACCGAATGCACACCCCTAATAGTTCAGCATAAAGTCACTTCTGCTTTGGAGGAGGTGTAAGTCTTTTTAAAACTATTTCTAGGCATCGATGAAGTGTTTGAGGGGTCTGAGTTTACTGGGGGCAGTGCAGGCTCAAGAATGGGGGGAGGAGGGGGAGTTTGAAGACTTAGCTCTAGACTGGGCAAACTGGTGGACGAACGGGTGAAGCTGGTTATGGGCTAGACGCCTGTCTGTTATAAAATTCCCTCACTTGCACAGCCCAAAATCAACTTATACTGCTCTGTGCACACAAGCTTAAAATTAGGAGCCAACATACCCAGGGGTCATGGGCGAGGCCTCTGAAATGCTCCTGGGCCAGGGAATCGCGCACCAGTCACCGGCCCGGTGCGCGCAAGTTACGCCTGCCTCGGGCAGGCGTAACTTTGCCAACAAAGGTAAGGGGGGGGGGGGGTTTAGATAGGGCTGGTGGGGTGGGTTAGGTAGGGGAAGGGAGCGGCAGGTGCAGGGGGTGTGGAAGGAAAGTTTCCTCCGAGGCCACTCCGATTTCGGAGCGGCCTCAGAGGGAATGGAGGCAGGCGGCTCGGCGCACGCAGGCTACCGATTTTGCACAGCCTTGTGCGTGCCAACCCCGGATTTTAAAGGATACGTGCGGCTACGTGCATATCTATTAAAATCCGGCATACTCTTCTTCGCACCTGGTGCGCGAACAAAAGTACGCGCGGGCGTACTTTATTAAAATCTACCCCAATGTATTCTGATGTGCGGTAGCATTTGTATGTGTAATAACCACTTAATGGTTAAAACATTTTAACTGATGCATACTCTCTTTAATTTCAAAAGTTGCAAGAATTTTTCTGATTATTTTTTTTATTTTTTAATTTTCAAATTTTAACTTCAATAGTGAATTTTATTCTTCAATAATAATGCAATGCTTCACGATGGGTACTGTCCTTGGCAATCAACCTGACTATGCACTGAGTGAAAAATAATTTTCTTAAATTTGTTTTAAATGCGCTGTTTGCTAACTTTATGGAGTGCCCCCTGGTCCTTCTATAATCTCAGAGAATAAATAACTGATTTACATTAACTTGTTCAAGTCCTTTCATGATTTTGTAGGCTTCTATCATATTTCCCCTCAGTCATCTCTTTTCTACACTGAACCCTGGGCCAAAGTGAGAGGTGTTATCGCCCACAGGGAGGAGCCCCGTGAGCCTCACTGTCAGGAGGCTAGGTCTCAGCTAAGGGAGGTACAGAATGAATAGACTCTTTATTAATAGAGATAGAAGCACTACTTGTAGAGCGGGAGGTGCCAAAGAGTGATGGTCATACAGGCCCTGAGACACAGGGTCGATGGGATAGGTAGTGCCCTGAGGGAATACCTCCATAGCGCTGGTAGTAGTCCGTGAAGCGGGTACACCGGAGAGGTCTCTTGTAGCAATGGTAATGGCCCGCAAAGTGGGGTACACCGAAGAGGCCTTGATAGAGATGGTAGTGGCCTGCAGAGCGGGGTACCCCAATGATGTCCTCGGTAGTGATGGTAAAAGCCCACAGAGTAGGATATGCAGATGAAGTCTTCAGAAGAGGCGACAGCGGCCCACAGAGCGAGGAGCACAGTCGAGGCCCAAGGTGGAAGTGGTAATGGCCCACAGCGCAGGGTACACCGGTGAGGGTCCTCAGTCAGTTTAGTAGCAGTCTGCAAGGCGGGAAGCGCCTGTAAGGTCCTCGATAGCATAGTAGACGGAGCTCTCTGTAGCGATGGTAATGGCCAGCAATGCTGGGTGGGTACACTTGATAGGCACTTGGTAGGTAGGAAGTGATCTGCAGGGCGGAGAACTCACAAAGAGCAAGTTGGTTCCAGGAAGCCCCAGGGAATGGAGCAGACAGAGTTCCAGGCATCAGGCCCTCCGAGGATCAGATAGCCAGGCCGAGAGAGAGGCCCCTGAGGAGCAGGTACCTGAGACGTCCACATCGGAACTGGAATCTGGAACGCAGGTCCTCGGGAAGTGAGGCGGAAATAGCAAGGATGAGACTCTTTGCCAAATCGTCTTCGGAGAGGGCCAGCAGGTTTAAATATCCACAGATCCTGATGTCATCTGGAGGGGTGCCCCCGAGGTTCCCGCCATGACGTGGATAAGACCGGCCTGTGTGTGCGCGCACCTAGAGGGACCTGATGGCAAGATGGCGGTTGGTGGCGTCCATGCCGACCCGGGAGGCCTGGAAGCGATAGGCAGGTAGTAGGTAGCTAGCGGAGGATGCCAATCTAACCCATGGAGTCAGGGAAGAAAGAGGTGAGCAGAAGTGGTCACAGCCATCTGCGACCGACGGGCGTAACAGCGATGAAGGGAATTGACTCAGTATTCAAGGTGCAGTCTCATCATGGAGTGATGTTTTCCTTAGCCTTCCTAATATTCTTTTTGCTTTTTTGATCGCCACAGCACACTGGGCCGATGATTTCAATGTATTATCCACTATGACACCTAGATCTCTTTTTTTTTTTTTTTTAAATCTACCCCAATATGTTTTCTGTACAGAAAAGAAGGTTTGTGCTATAAGTTGTGTCTTGGTGTGCACACTTTTGGATGGCACACCCCCGCTGAACGACCTCCTGCAGTCGATCTCCTGCCGGCGCCATTTTCCGTACGGAAAACGATTCGCGTTAGGAAATCGCTCCCGGACCCCCGCTGGACCCCCAGGGTCTTTTGGCCAGCTTGGGGGGCCTCCTGACCCCCACAAGACTTGCCAAAAGTCCAGCGGGGGTCCGGAACGACCTCCTGCAGTCGAATTGTGTTGGTCTATGGCTGCCGCCATTTTGTGCCGCCATTTTGCAAAATGGCGGCGCAGAATGGCGCCGGCTGAAGACAACACGATTCAATTGCAGGAGACCGTTCCGGACCGCCACTGGACCCCCAGGTAATTTAAGGCATTTGGGGGGTGTTCGGGAGGGTGGGGGATTTAATTTAAAGCATCGGGGGTGGGTTTTAGGGTGTTTTAGTGTGCCGGTTTTCTTGCCCTCCCCCTTCCCCCGATTTAGCTACGGACCGCCGCTGGACCCCCAGGTAATTTAAGGCATTTGGGGGGGGGGGGGTTCGGAAGGGTGCTGGATTTAATTTAAAGGGTCGGGGGTGGGTTTTAGGGTGTTTTAGTGTGCCGGTTTTCCTGCCCTCCCCCTTCCCCCGATTTAGCTACGGACCGCCACTGGACCCCCAGGTAATTTAAGGCATTTGGGGGGGGGTCGGGAGGGTGGGGGATTTAATTTAAAGGGTCGGGGGTGGGTTTTAGGGGGTTTTAGTGTGCCGGTTCACGATTTTAACGATTTTCACGATACTCTAAACACCCAAATGGCGATGATACGATTCCCTCCCCCTCCCAGCCGAAATCGATCGTTAAGACGATCGAGGACACGATTCACATCTCTAATATGCATCACTTTGCACTTGACCACATTATATTTCATCTGCCATTTGGATGCCCAATCTTCCAGTCTCGCAAGATCATCCTGCAATTTATCACAATCTGCTTATGATTTAACTACTCTGCATAATTTTGTGATATCCGCAAATTTGATCACCTCACTCATCATACCTCTTTCATGATCCTTTATAAATATATTAAAAAGCACCAGTGCAAGTACAGATCCCTGAGGCACTCCACTGTTTATCTTTTTCCACTGTGAAACAACCATTTAATCCTACTCTCTGTTTCCTGTCTTTTAAGCAGCTTGCAATCCACAAAAGGACATCACCTCCTATCCCATGACTTTTTAGTTTTCTTAGAAGCCTCTCATGCGGGACTTTGAAGAGATAATGTCCCATTGGGTCCTTCACCTCACATTTTTGCTGTTCTGTAATTGCCATTGCAGTTTAAACTATTTTTCTTTAAATTGTTTGTTATTTTTCCTTAGCCTTTGTAACCTGCAACGTCTTATTTGCTGTACAAAGTAATTGTTCTGTGAAATTATATAAAGGGTTAAAAAAAAATTCCCGACATTTCTCGAAAAGAAGTCTACAATGCTCTAGACAATGAGAATATTTGTCACAGATGCATCAGCGCGCACTCTGCTCCTCAAGGCATCTTGTATAACTGCAATGTCCGATGTTCTTCAGCTTTCCCCCAAAGCTATCGTAATGTTTGGAGCAATTCGAAAAGCCTATGACAAATGCTGCACAGCAATTTGCTTCAGTTTTTCAATGTCTGGTGAATTATACATTTTATGTATCTAATTCTTTCCATTGTTTGACACTTCAGGAGATACAGATACATTTTCTAGTGTTCTCTGAGATTAAAACCATTACAGTGTATATTTCTGCAACCACACTGTTTGAAAATGCAATCAAATGTGTTCACCTGCAGGAACATTTTGATTGCTCATTTTACTGCTCTGATGACATGTTGCTTTCTGCCTAACACAAGAACGCTAAAAGAAAAGACACAGCTATTGATGCTTCTGTGTAATTCGGTACAAATATAACTCTGACTAACATTAATAGTCACAAATCTAAATATAGAACTGAACTGGGCATGGGAAAATGTGAGGATTGTCACCATCCCACCCCTTCAGTGGGATATCCTGCTAGCAACTGACGGCATCCGGAACTGTATTACTATTACTTGGCTGCCCTTTGTGGTGAGCTGGCATGTATTATCCTTGGGCTATTTTAGGCATTAGGCAGTGCTTGCGGCTGCATCAAGCATCTTGATGAACTAAGTGACAGTGATGATAACAGAGAGCAAGGGATTGACCCAATGGCCCAGCTGTAGTGCAGTGTGCTGCCATCTAGGTGACCCAGCTCTGCACTGTGATCTAGCTCCTGCTCCGAGGACTGGCCAAGGGAGTTGGAAGGGAGTAGTGGGAAGGCAGCTCTCTCAGTCTCTGGGAAAGAGAGAGAGAGAGAGAGATTCAGGATACATATAGATGGCTGTAGAGTAGTGCTGGAACAGCATCAAATGGGCTGCTGTGGCTTCAGAACTGAATGCAGTTGGGACCAAAGGCTACTCATTTGGACCACTATGGATTCCCCTTCCCAATAGCAGCTGAAAATGGACAGCTGGGTGCCCTGTCACTCATGCTGATAGTGGTAGGCCCTATACAGTTGCTGCAGAGATAAGCAGAGTTCAGATAACATTATCCAAGGATAAGCAGCAGGGAAGGGAAGAAGAAGGGTAGGAGATGACAAAAATAAAAACAATGAGGAAGGTAGAAAATAAGTAGAAAGAAGAGGAAGAGGGAAGTAGAAGGACAAATATCTGTGCTAAAATCTACTTTGCTTGGAAAACATGTTACTACAGCAAAAGTAAATGAAGATTTGTTTTTATGATCTGTGTTTCTTTCCTGTAATATTTAATAGAAAACAGACATGAAAATCATAGAAAAATACAATACTTATTCTACCTTCCTTCAAGTAAGTTTTGTTATTATCCACTCTGAGCTAGCCTCTTAGGCCATGTAAAGCAGAATAGAAATGTATAAGTTAAATTAGATTATTTCTATTTCATCTGAGCATCAAGCACACTTAAGTAGTGCTATATTCTATAAGGAGATGCAGTCTTTTACCCCTCTTGTCTCAGCAATCTCTGCCACTCCCAAAGACACCCAAAACATGCCAGAGCAGCTGAGAATGCCCTAGCTGGAACTGGCCAACAACAGCAGCCATCTTCCCTTCCTCCATGTGCCACTCTCAGAACGAAGCAATCCCAATGGATGGATGATCCGAACCTGGATCCCTTCCACTCCAGTGTTGGCCATGGACCAGCCTAAAAGTTTGCTTGATGACATTTTTTTAAGCAGCGTATTTAATGTAGCAACATTACTCTATCTTCAACATATATATCTATAAGGAATAAAGAAACATAAAAGTGTAAGTCAGTTCCAATTAACTGCTAGACTAAAAATCCATATTTTTTTTAAGAAAGCAGAAATAGCTGCCATTTACAAGGGCATACCCAGTTCATTGTACATATGCTGCATTCAAACATGCTTTTCACATAGAAAGAATGTGCCCAGGCTTTCAGCTCATTGATACTGATAGTCACCCTGGAAGCTTGGGCACACTTCTGTGCATATACGACTTTCAATTTAACTAGGAGTTAGGTGCAGAAAAATGTGCCCACAAACATGAGTAAAAAATGGGTGCACAAATTAGCATTCCTTTATGCAAATCCTGTGTTAATCAAGGCATCAGCCATAACTCCTCAATGCAGAGAGATGCACAAGCTTAACTCAGGTTTTCTTACTGCTGCAAATTTAACTCCTAATCAAAGATGGGGTAACCTTTCCAGGGCCACTGTTAATTCAAATACTGATTGTCTATGGGGATGAATTCAAATGTTATCCTTGTTTTCACCACCAGTGGAAGTAGTGGGGACAAGGACAGTATCTGAATTCAAGAAAGCATAGGATAAGCACAAGTCGTTTCTGAGGTAGGGATTGCTGTGCTGAACGTTAGAAGGTAGATTTTGAAAAAGATGCGTGCATGATTCCCGAGGTGCGCACATGGATGTGGCTATGTTGTAACATGCTCGCGTCAGCGTGCGCATGTTATAAAGTACTGGTCTCGCGCGCACATGTGAGCTGGATTTTCATGCCCACAAGCGCATGTGTGGGTGGGTGGCCTGCTCCTCACGTGGGGATTTTAGAAAAATACGCTCGGTGACACAATCAGGCATCCCCAGTTGCCTCCCAGTCTGCTCCAATTAAAGAGCGGACTGGGAGAGAACTTACCCTACCCTCCCCGACCCCATTACCTACCCTAACATTTTTTTTTATTTTTGAACATACCTGCTCCTTTGAGCAGTAGTAAGTTCCGTGCCGGCAGCCGGCTAGTGCACGCTTCCCCAGGACAGGGCCTAATGGCCGCTGTCCCGGCCCTCCCCTGCCCCGTCCCTCCCTACCCAGACCTGGCCACACACACACCCCCCCCCCCCCCCCAGCCAGCCCCTTTTCCCTTGGCCGGCACTTCTGCCCATACCGGGGTTTACGCTCCTGGCCGGGCCTGCTGTAAAATGCACGTGGCACGTGCAAGGCCCAGCCACGCACGTAAACCCCAAAATTTACATGTGTAGCCCTTTTAAAATCTGGTGTGGATGAGCAGACCAGATAGGCCGTATAGCCTTTTTCTGATGTCACATTTCTATGAAACTGGTGTTCACGATGTCAGTGTGCGGAGTAGGGTAAGGGATTCTATGCTGTGGATTTACGTGCATAAAATTCCGTTTGTGCACAAATTGTATTTTCTGCACATAAATCATGTTTTATATGCAGGAAATGATTTGTGAAACTCTCAAAACAAAATAAACTAGGAAATGTGTCAGTGGTAAGGGGCGGATTTTCAGCGCCCTGCTCGCCTAAATCCGCCCAAAACCGGGCGGATTTAGGCGAGCAGGGCCCTGCGCGCCGGTAAGCCTATTTTACATAGGCCTACCGGCGCGCGCAGACCCCGGGACTCGCGTACGTCCCGGGGTTTTCGGAGGGGGGCGTGTCGGGGGGCGGGCCCGGTCGACGCGGCGTTGTGGGGGGCGTGTCGGCCGCGTTTTGGGGGCGGGTACGGGGCGTGGCTACGGCCCGGGGGCGTGGCCGCGCCCTCCGTACCCGCCCCCAGGTCGCGGCCCGGCGCGCAGCAGGCCCGCTGGCGCGCGGGGATTTACGTCTCCCTCCGGGAGGCGTAAATCCCCCGACAAAGGTAAGGGGGGGTGTAGACAGGGCCGGGTGGGTGGGTTAGGTAGGGGAAGGGAGGGTAAGGTGAGGGGAGGGCAAAGGAAAGTTCCCTCCAAGGCCGCTCCGATTTCGGAGCGGCCTTGGAGGGAACGGGGGGAGGCAGCGCGGCTCGGCGCGCGCAGGCTATACAAAATCGATAGCCTTGCGCGCGCCGATCCAGGATTTTAGTGGATACGCGCGGCTCCGCGCGTATCTACTAAAATCCAGCGTACTTTTGCTTGAGTCTGATGCGCAAGCAAAAGTAGGTTGTTCGCGCGCCTCTTAAAATCTACCCCTAAATGTACAACACAAAATAAACCAACCCACTATATATCCACAGTTGACAACAGGATAACTAAGATACCTTCATAGACTAAGTGGTTTAAATTCGCTTAGCAATGTTCCAATTCTATCTACTCTTATTTTCTTGGATTGCTAAAACATTTAGGGGCGGATTTCAGCGCCCTGCTCGCCTAAATCCGCCCAAAACCGGGCGGATTTAGGCGAGCAGGGCCCTGCGCGCCGGTAAGCCTATTTTACATAGGCCTACCGGCGCGCGCAGACCCCGGGACTCGCGTACGTCCCGGGGTTTTCGGAGGGGGGGCGTGTCGGGGGCGTGTCGGGGGGCGGGCCCGGGCGACGCGGCGGTTCGGGGGCGTGTCGGCCGCGTTTGGGGGCGGGTACGGGGCGTGGCTACGGCCCGGGGGCGTGGCCGCGCCCTCCGTACCCGCCCCCAGGTCGCGGCCCGGCGCGCAGCAGGCCCGCTGGCGCGCGGGGATTTACGTCTCCCTCCGGGAGGCGTAAATCCCCCGACAATGGTAAGGGGGGGGGTGTAGACAGGGCCGGGGGGGTGGGTTAGGTAGGGGAAGGGAGGGTAAGGTGAGGGGAGGGCAAAGGAAAGTTCCCTCCGAGGCCGCTCCGATTTCGGAGCGGCCTTGGAGGGAACGGGGGGAGGCAGCGCGGCTCGGCGCGCGCAGGCTATACAAAATCGATAGCCTTGCGCGCGCCGATCCAGGATTTTAGTGGATACGCGCTGCTCCGCGCGTATCTACTAAAATCCAGCGTACTTTTGCTTGAGTCTGATGCGCAAGCAAAAGTAGGCTGTTCGCGCGCCTCTTAAAATCTACCCCTCAATATCCACTGAATTAAAATGTAATCATTGGTCTCACATTGTTAACAATTTTTAAAACTTTTTGATGTGTTGCATAAAAATGTAACCTTATATAAAGAGAAAACGAGCACTTATCTTCTTTTTGCCGAATCCAGTATTAGAAGTCCCTTTCTAAATGAAAAAATATTGGACTGCATGCCCCTCATGTATTGTTTTTTGTTGCTTCCTCAGGGGCGTTTTTTTGGCACAAAATGAAGGAACCTCATATAAATCAGCTTAACCATGTTTAAACATACTCCCAAATGCTCTTTCTATTCAGAAAGAAATGCTTAGTTAATTTTCAGCTTATATGGAAATACTGTAACTTTTAAACAGATGCATGGGTGCACATGTGTGCGCGCTCAATGACCCGCGCCCAGGGATGTGGCCATTTTATAACATATGCATGTATATGTGCACGTTATAAAATAGCCTGACCATGCTATTTGTGTACGCCATTTTAAGTGGATGCAAGCTTGTGCATGCAAATTCCGCTTTTAGCATGTAAGTGGGGGACTTTTAAAAGACACACGCGCCGATGTCTTAGCCTGTTTTCCCAGTTCATTCCCAGTTCGTCCAGTTAAGGGATAGGACTTCCAATCCCCCCTAGTTTAATAGCCCTCCTTCCCCACTGTTAGCATTGACCCTTAAAACCCCGCTGATCTGTTTAGTTTTTTTGTTTTATGACCTACACACCATCCGTAGCAGAAGTAAAGTTACGCAGCAGAGGACCCCAGTGTGCACATAAGTATTTACACGCAGATGTCAATGTGAAATCCAGGAACACCCATGCCCCTCTCAGACAATGCCCACCCATGCCCCTCTCAGACAATTCCCTTTTCTGGAACTTTCCATTTGTGTGCACAGTTGGAGATATATATGTACTCGGGCAGCTTTTAAAATCTGCTCAGAGCAAGCAGGCCCAACCTATTTGCGTATCTGGTTTTGGCGCGTGTCAGGCTTTTAAAATTCACCTTTATATTCCAGCTGAATATTTCAGGGAAGCAGGTTGGGGAATATCTTGAAAGTACCCTTGTGTATGCTTTCCAAATGGCACCCATAAATTTCTGATTTTAATCTGAAAATGTCCTTCATGACACACGGATGTGAATTTGGGAGCACATTTAACATGGTAAAACCAATTGAGTAGTGACATGAGGCTCCTTAATTTGGTGCCAAAAACACCCCTGAGGAAGAAACAAAACATGTTACGTGTTGGGCATGCAGTCCAAAATTTTCTTCATTTAAGAAGGGACTTCTAATACCAGATTTGGCAAAAAGAAAAGTGCTCGTTTTCTCTTTATATGAGGTTAAATATTATATAAAAAGGAAGGTAATGTCACAATCTCATGAACCCAGCTGATTTCCATTCATAAGTAAGGTGTCTGCAGGCAAGATGATGTGGCCTTCAATGAACTGGTCATCCAGACTGTTCGATCATTCACCTTATAAAAAATTGTCTTTCAATAACCAAATCAAACAAGTTATTTTTTTGAAAAAAAAAAATTTGGAGTGCAAGTAAATCATTCATCAAATATGAAACTAAACAGTCTTATACCCATAAACTCATAGCCCAACACAGCCGATGTTTCACTAAACCTTACTTCTGAATAGAAATCAGCTGAGTTCATGAGACTGTGATATTCCCCTCCTTTTTGTTTTTGTGGTTCACATTTTTTGGGGGGATATAATGGCTCTCCTTGGTTTTTTGTTAAATTTTATTTGCAACACCTCAAAATTTTTTGTTTCTACAAAGTAACAATGTGAGGTCAATGATTACATTTTAATTCAGTGGATAATAAGCACTTTAGCATTCCAAGAAAATAAAAGTAAATAGTGTTAGAGCATTGCTAAGCAAATTTATACCGCTTGTCTATGAAGATCTCTTAATTATCCTGTTGTCAATTGTGGATACACAGTAGAAATGATTATTGCACATAATCGGCCCGATTTTAAATGACCGGCCTGCGTAACCCTCATTACGCGCTCAAGAGCCAAGCCGAATAAAAGGGGTGGTCCGGGGGCGGGGCAGGGCGGAGCTGGAGGCAGCCGGTACAGTGGCAATTGCTGCTGTGCTGGGGGGGGGGGGGGTCACGCGCCGAGAACCTGCCGGCACGCCCAACTTACGCCAACTCAGGAGCTGGTGTAAGTTCTAAAACAAAGAAAAAAAAATAAGGTAGGGCATTTCCAGGGGTCGGAGAGGACAGAGGAAGAGGAGGGGAGTATGGGCACGGGCGTAGGAAAGTTCCCTCCCAGTCCACTCCTTAATTGAAGCAGACTGGGAGGGAACTGGGGGAGGCCTGAGCTCGTCGCCATGCGTAAATTGCATTTTTCATCCCCCCCTTATGCGCGCCGCCTTGGATTTTATGTCGCGCGCGTTATAAAATCGCGCATCCATGTGCATGCGCCGGGTAGCATGCGCGCATGGATGCGCGCGTGCGTGTTTTTTGTTTTTTTTTTTTTAAATCTACCCCAATATGTTTTCTGTACAGAAAAGAAGGTTTGTGCTATAAGTTGTGTCTTGGTGTGCACACTTTTGGATTAGCCCACTTTTTAAACTTTAATTTTAGCATACTATTAACTTAAAGGTGAATTTTAAAAGCCCGGTGTGAGCATCAGTTAGGGGATGTGCGATGAGGTCGGGCTTATGCACACCGACCGTATTTTAAAAAGTGCCCATATACGCTTGTAAATGCGATGGCGCACTTATCTCAGACGTTTCCAAAAAGGGGCAGTACATGAGCGTGGTCTGGGCAGGGCATGGGTGCTTTGGGGCTTGGCCAAGAGTTACGCGTGAAATACTCACAGGCCCGGGAATGCACTGAGGTCCCCTGCCGCATAACTTTACTTCTGCTATGGATGACGCGGAAGTCATAAAATAAAAGGGGTTCAAAGGGGTAACTGGGGGAGTGTAGGCTGTCAAACCAGAGGGGTTGAAGGACCTATCTGTTAACTGGGCAATCTGGTGGACAAACTTGGTAAACTGGGAATGGCGTGGGCAGGCGCCCCTTTTAAAATCCCCCAAGTTACGCCTTAGAAGCGGGACTTGTGCATATGTGCACCTGGCCAGGCTATTTTATAACCTGCGCCGTATATGCATGCAAGTTACAAAATAGCCGCGTCCCTGGGCGCAGGCTGACATATGCGCATAAATGTGTGCCTGCGCACCAGTTTGAAAATTACTGTCCCTCTATATTGGGAGTTGTCTCTTTTTTTTTTTTTAGCATGAGAATAAAGAAAACATGCGCTCGCCCTTCAGCACACATTTGTAACTCGCGTTATTCATGAAGTGCCTAATCCCACCCAGGAATAAATAATATCAAGTTGCATGTTGTGAATTGAAATTTGGAATGCATTTCAGGGATGCGTGCAGACAACAGGACATGAATCCAATTTAGTCCTAGGGTAGTTTCCTTTTTTTTTTTTTTGTTTGTGAACAGGACGAGGAGTGAAATAAGATGAAAAGAAAAATCTAAAATGAAACAGCAGAGAAGGTAATTTAGGTGCATCTGAGATCAGCAGACATCCAATTAATTTAGGGATAGTTCAGTGTGTGCCCGGGCACAGACACATTAACTTGTTCTTTATGGTTTTTACCTCTGCTCCAGGGCAAAGGAAATGCTCCTGCCTGGAGAACTTTTTCACAGCTATCTTGCTAATACTTAACAGCAGATATTGAAACATAGTGGTTTCTAAATGACTGAACATTTCATGAAAGCCTTAGCACTTAACTGCAGCAGGCTCAGCTTGTCAAGGGCTGTGAGCACCACAGATAAATATATCAGATGATGCAAAGCAGCCTTGCGATGAGGAGACGCGTTCAAAGCAGGAAAGCTCTGCACCGAACCTGTTCTTTCATATTTATTATAAATAAATTTAAGGTCTCCAAAATAGCTGAATCAGTAGTTAGATGGTACCGAGTCTCATGAGAAAACTATTTGGAATTTAAACTGAATGAGCAGTCAGGTAAACAAGGTTTTAGAGCAAAAGCAACTAATGCATTGTGCTTCTTGATGTGATGTCTAATGGCAAAACAGTAAAAGGTTTAGTATAGATAGAATATTACTACGGTTATTCCATTATTAGTGGGCAAAATTCAAACAATTTCCTTTAAAGGAATTAATGTTGACCACAGTCAGTGCCAAAGAAGAAAATTAGGTGTCCGTATCATGAAGGACACATTCAGATTAAAATCAGATGTTTACGGGTGCTATTTGGAAAGTATCCGCATGGGTACTTTCAACATATCCCCTTACCAGCTCCCCTGAAATATTCGGCTGGAACATACTGTACAAGCTGAAAATTGACTAAACATTTCTTTCTGGACAGCTGGTACTATTACATAAATGCCAGTCATACATACAATACGCAGATGATTAAACATTTCTTATCATTTCATTGTAGGAATACATTTCACTGTGTTATACCGAGAAGGTGGTGCTCCTGGGTTTGGGATCAGCATTGCATTTCCATCAGTCAGCATTTTAGTGCAAGAAGAAATAATTTTGGTTATGGGAGAGTTGGTACCTCCAGAACAGACAGACAGTGAATGCCACGATTACCATCTGCTAGTGTTCATAAAAGGATGGGTAGCGAAAGCCCTCTGCAAATTTTACATCAACAGCTATAGTCCTGCCATGCATTTCCATGTTTAAGTGCAAAATTTAAAATGTTAACATTCTCCTACGTATGTTTTATTTTGTCTCTGTGCTTAACTAATGCTGAATTGCAGTAGATGTTATTTTTATGTATTTAATGTACTCTTCTGTGCCATCCACTAGAAAAATGACAGGCACAAGCACATGTGCATGGGAGGAAGTGGGGGATAGAAAGAGTTCTCTGAACCGCACATGGACTAAATCTATAAGAAACACAAGTTTTTAAGGTACATATCAAAATAAGAATGATGCTCTTTTTCTATATGGTGAAATAAGTTGCAGATAATGGAGGAAAAAACGCCGAGCCATGACAATTCACAAGAACTAATGAAAGCAACTCTGAATTCTCACAAAAGTAAAAGCAACAATCACTCACAGGCAGCATGAAGAAATTAACTAAAATTTAAAATGTATTATTTAGCAAGGTAAAAATGCCTTCAAGAAAGGCATTCTTAAATTAGGAAAGATAATGAAGTTCATTATATTTATCCTTCCTCGGGAGGTGCAACAAATCATCTAGCAATAAACTAACAATACTTTTTCAATTAACTAAAAAAGAAGCCTGCATATTTATCCTTAATAGAAATACAACTATTGATTGCTAGGACTTTTGCATTAAAAAAAAAAAAGTACCATTAAAGAAATATCTTGTCAAAGATAAAGCAATTACTGACAATTAATACTGTCTTTTGAGGAGCTGAAGCTTCAGGGGGGCTTCCCCAGGATAGCATCAAATATTAGGAAAAGCCTTGGTCCCCATGCAGTTTTCCTTTTCTTTGCACAAATATTGTTTGAGCATCCATGAATAGCATGACTTAGGAATAACACCATGTCCACCAACCAATTAAATAGCATGTAAAGAATGTAAATATATGCACCGTCTGATTGACAAAGCAACAATGCTGATGACAAATAGAATTCAGTAGTAGGGGAGAACAAAAAAGAAGAAAGACTTGTAGATTTTGCCATGTGCTCATTTTTACAAATGAGGTTAGTTACTTATCCTTTCTGGAACTATGGGTAATAATAATTGCACTACTTAAGCAGGAGTCAGACTGAAAGGGAACGATAGTAGATATTCAAATACACTTCACAGAAGTATGTGAATGGTTTTAGAATGCTTAAACTCTCACTGTCAACTGAACAGTCCAACATCTTTAACTGACCTATCACAAAATCTTTTGACATGCATGGCATACTCTGCATTTCTCTGGTTGTTTCTATTTTGCAGAAATAACACTCACTTTTGTCAGACCACAGTCCTTTCCAAAACAATAATATGATTTGCTCCTATTTACCTGTTGCATGGTTCAGTATAGCCTCTATGCTGCATAATTTGATAGAGAGCAAACAATATTCATGGGAGTATATCTCCTTGGGAGAATCCAATATGCCTTGAGCTATCCTAAATATCCTTCTTGCAACAGAGATAAAGGGGTACATATTAAAAAAAACATTTAGATGGATAATGGGAAAATTATCCATCTAAATGGCTTAGCTGCCTATTTAAATGGCTTATCTGGCTAGGCATTCCGGGGAGGAGCGGTTACATTAACCAGCGACCTCTAGATGCGCCATAGGGCAGGTGTAAAGTTAGCCGGATACTACATTTCTGGCTAACTCTAACTTATCCGGGTATATTCAGTACTGCAGTGGCACTACTGAATATCCCATTTAAGTTAGCCAAATATGTATATCTGGATATGTATATCCAGCTAACTTAGGGCAGGATTCATCATTCCTTGTGGAATGATGAATCCTGCGAAAAAGGGGGCGGGGCGAAGGGGGGTGGGCGGGCCTGTGAAAGGCCACAGCCGTTCGCACCGAGGCGGTGCGATTTCAACGGCCATGGTGGGGCCAGCTGCAGCCTTTCACAGCGAATAGCGACACCATAAAAGGTGTAGTTATTCGCCGCGCTACTGCCAACGATAATGCTCCTCACGTTATCACTGGCAGCAGAGCCGCGGCCGACTTCTCCCTCCCCCCGCCCCAACTCCTCCCTTCCCCCTAATTTGCATTATATCGCATGTGAAAAGGTCCTAAAGCATGTTATACAGCTTTAGTAAATAACCCCCTTAACTAGCCTCTCAGCAGCTGAATATTTACCCCAAAGTCTCAAGTCAATTATCTCTGACCATTTTGCATGGCTCTAAACTTTTTCAGATGGAGGCTTTTCTGTCTGTCCTTTATAACTCTTGACAACATTGCACATGGCAGTCATTAACACAGGATGAGTTTTTTGTGTTACCTTAACAACTGCAAAGTTACAGTTAGAGAACTTGATTGTCCTTTATTTTAAACATTTGCTATTTTATTAATATTTTAAAATGATGTATGAAAAAAACAGTTTCCCCCAGAATTGCCTTAAAATTTTCCTTGTAATAATAGTTTGCGATAGCCAAGGCACCCCTAAATTTATTTATTTACATAGTTACTTACTTATAACCATTATCATCCAATGTTCTCAGCGGATAACAAAAATTGCATGCATAGTAATAAACACTAGCAACAGCTAAACCAGCCCCTGGACGGTTTATAGCATTACTATTCTGCATAAACAGCAAAAAAGACCATAGATAAGGTTCAGCTGGCATTTTTTTTAGCACATCTTGTCAATTTCACCAGGCTGAAAAAAAAAAAAGCTAAAGATTTTAATTCAGAACTAGTTGTTATTGTAATACACTACTAGGATTTTGCTTAAATAATTCTGATCCAACCCAAAAACCTGCCTAAAAGGGGTTTCCCAGGGCAATCTGAAATTAATTTCTCATCTGATGTTCTTAGCACTTGTTATAAGAGAAGGGCTGCTATAATATGTGTGAAAAATGCATGAGTCTAGGGGCTTGATTCAACAAGGTCTTTTCCCATAAACACAGGATGGGAGAAAAACTTTAGTGAATCCAACCATAGTTGTCCAATAAAAAAAAAAATGCATTTTAAGAAGCTGAAATTCTTTTTCATTTTTCGGCAACATAAAACAGGAAAGAAGCATAAAGAAAAAGTTATGAAAATCACTTTGAAACTTATGTTGAGATGCAGATATCTGGTTTTGCTTAAAATGCTTGATTTGCCTACCTTTATGCAGTCAATGTGAAGTGTGTTTTGAGAAGCATGTTCAAAACTTCTGTTTCAACAGAGTTGATGAAATATATCCTGCATCTTACCTTTGCTGCTACAGATGAGTTGGGTTTCTCCAGCAAGTCCCAGAGTTTTTTCCTTTTCTCTGGGCAGCAGGTATTATCAAACTCTTCCCCTTCTCTTTCTCTCATTGTCTCTGCCTCCCTCCTCAGCTCTTCATTCATCTGTTCTTTTTTCTGATGGTACCTTGCCTGGCAGCAGGACTCCAAATATATCTCATCAATTCCCCAATAATCAAGTTCTTGGCCAAAAGAGAGAGCGCACATTTCTTCCATCATATGTAGCTTCCCTGTTCTGTAGAAATTCAAAATGGAGGTGAATGCGCCTGGATGTCGGTCAAAGAAATACTCATTCTCGTTCAGGATATAGTCATCACATACTTCCAGAAGAGTTTCATGAGTATTGCAGTCTCGCAGCTTCCCTAATCTTGTCCTAGGTAGTCTATCCAAGGTCCTCCATAAGACTTCATGGTTGAGTCCACCTACATTTATTTTGACTCTCCTTGAGCAAGCTTTGCTCCTGATGATTTCCACTGGTTCTGGTGGAAGGGAAAGAGTAGACCTTGAGGTCTTCCTATTCAGTCCTGGTGGAACCTTTTCAGCCATGTTGAACAGAGTGCAGCTTTATTTTCAGAATCTTTGGGAAAAAGCCAAGACAGTAAAAACCTTCAGGTTGGATCCCTGTCAGATAAGCGTCCCCATGGTTGAAGCTGTGAAAATAAAACATTTCGGTGAGATTCAACATCTTTACTCATACTGAGTTTTGTCAGACAGAAAGATTGGGGGATTGCCCTTTTTACTTCACTGTATCTTGCAAATATATAATAACTGAGATAATCTGAAAAATTGTGCTTTGTGTCATAATATATCAGGCATGTGTTAATTATAGATCTCAGAAATAAAGTCCAAACTACAAATATATTTTCCAAATATTTGTTATAATTTTGTTATATATTTTGTTATATAGTGTTTGTTACCTTTTGCAAAATTGTGTATAGTGCTTATTGTTAGCCCATGGACTTCCGTTCGTCCACCACAATGTTCTGTTCATTTGTTAGTTTCTTCCCTGTCCTTTTACTCTTCACCCCCCCTTTCTCAGAGCATATTTTTTTCCTCACTGTCCCTTCTCCCCCTCCCTGTTTTTTTGTATTTCTCTTCAGTTTTAATGTAAACCGATATGATGTTCACTCGAATATCGGTATAGAAAAACAAACAAATAAATAAATAAATAGATAATGAAACTTTAAAAGTACAAAAATGTGTGAACATAGACTTCAGATCTGGTAATACTTATTGAGAATAAGTTCAAATGACAGTTAAAGTCAAATAATGTAAATGCAAGATTTCATGACAACAATCATTTCAGCATGGCAGTATATTTCTTTAAAGGCAAGGTTGCAGTTCTGATATAGATGAAAATCAGTCCCCCGACATCTTTGTCTTGTCCTTCCTGATGCAGTCTCTCATGAAACATGGACTGTGTCCAGTTTGGATGAACATTTTTAGCGTGTCAGTATTGTGTCAACCTGTATATCTGTATAACCAGACTGCAAAATCATCCCCTCAACACACTCTCTGATTTTTTTCTCTCTACATTCACAGTGCATTCATTGCCTTCTCTCCACCTACATAACCCTGAACACACTGCTTCCCTAATTGTCTTCCTAGACACTCACTTTCTTCCACTACCTCACTCCTCCTCAATGCATGCTCCAGTTACCCACCCAACTCACATCTTTCTCAATGTACTCACTGCCTCCTTTTTTTCACATTCCTTTGAATGTGTTCACTGTCTTCACGCCCTTCACATTTCTCTCCATGAATTCGCTTTCACTCATATCCTATCTCAGTTCACTCAATCTCCTTCTTCCCCCTTCACATCTTTCTGAACATATTTAAAGCTTTCTTTCCCCAAGCATTGTCTTTCATCAGGGATACTCAACTCTGGACTAAAGAATACAAAAAGGTCTGGCTTTTAGGGCATGCAAATTTACCTTGTTCTTAGAACATATCAACAGTACCTGAATATAATCTGCTTTGAAATGTCTGAAAAGAGGACTATAAATCAAAATAAATAAACATATGTATGCTAATACATCTAATGAATACTCATTCTGAATTATTTGAAAACTAAATCTGGTTGTGGTATTCACTGAAAATTCTTGCCTTTGATGCAGTAACTGCTAACCCTAACTTCCCATTTGCTTCAGTGCACTTTTTGCTTTCCCTCTTGATGTATTCCTCGTCTCATTGCAACAGCAATGGTTAGAATTTTTCATGGTTAGAGCTGAAGAAACACTATGGTCCAAAACTGAGTCAGGGTGAGCTTCCAGACTGAGATAAGATTCACAGCATGGGCATCTGGATTCTCTCAGACTGTGTGGGCTCCTAACCTTTAGGTAAACTGGATGGCTTTCCAGTTAGTAATAATGAGTGGCAGCAGAGTAAGCCTTTGAACCCATAAGAAGCTGGGATTTGAACCCACTGTGCATCATGGGAACTGAAGTTAATAGTTTTCCTAGGATAGAAATCACCTTCTGAACTACTGAAACTGTGATGTTGACCTAATTTTAGTTCTCCTTAATCAGCATTGTGACCTTTGCCACAATGAAAAGAGAAGTTTATGAAATAATAGAGTAACATTGATTGAATAAAGGCATGTAATGTCATAATGTGGCTAGTTTAATTTCTAGCAGAAAACAATTCTAGAAAATCGAGTGCGGAAAAGAGAAAGCACCATAATGGAAAAGAACTCAGAGGAATCAGATAAAACTGATACAAAGCAAAGGGAATGGAAAGAAGAAAAAACAATGATTTAAGATTACAAATAAAAATGTGACAAATAGCTAATAGTTAAAAAGCTGCATACTAGACCCTTTGGGCCTGATTACCAAGTCTTTATTTTTCATGGACACAGAAGAGAAGAAAAGGTTTAGTGAATCAGGCTTTTAAACTGAGTATATATATGAGTGTGAAGTCAATGAACATAAAATATAGCAAGCAAGGTGACCACTGACCACAGGGAAGACTGGAAACAAAATGCCTGCAGGAAAGTTATGGGATTGAAGGCAATCTTCTATTGTGGATTGAGAACTGGTTAAAAGATAGAAAACAGAGAATAGGGCTAGTCAATTTTCTCAATGGAGAAAGGTCAATAGTGGAGTGCCCCAGTGGTTTGTACTGGGACTGCTGCTTGTTAACATATTCATAAATGGCCTAGAGATGGGAACAATGAGTGAGATGATCAGATTTGCTAATGATACAAAATTATTTATAATTGTTAAATCACAAGAGGATTGTGAGACCTTGCAGGAGGACCTTGTGAGACTGGGAGATTGGGCATCCGAATGGCAGACGACATTTAATGTGGATAAGTGCAAAGTGATGCATATAGGGAAGAGCAACTCAAATTATAGCCACACAATGCAAAGTTCCAAACTGGGAGCCACCATCCAGTAAAAGGATTTTGGCATCATTGTAGATAATATGTTGTAATCCTCTGCTCAGTAAGTAGTGGTGGCTGAGAAAGCAAATAGAATGCTAGAAATTATTAGGAAAGGAATGGAAAATATTATAATGTTTCTGTATTGCTCCATGGTGAGACCGCATCTTGAGTATTGTGAGCAATTCTAGTCTAGGCATCTCAAAAAAGAAGTAGCAGAATTAGAACAGGTATAGAGAAGGGTGGCCAAAATGATAAAGGGGATGGAAAAATTCCCCTATGAAGAAAGGCAAGAGTTAGAGCTCTTCAATTTGGAGAAGAGACGGCTGAGGGAGATATGATAGAAATCTATAAAATAATGAGTGAAGCAGAATGGGTAAACGCAAACCAGTTGTTTATTCTTTCAAAAAGTACAGACTAGGAGACACACAATGAAGTTACTAGGCAATACAATTTAGACAAATACAAGAAAATATTTTTTTACCAAACACATAATTAAATTCTGGAATTCGATGCTGGAGGATGTAGTAAAAGCTTTTACTATAGCTGGGTTTAAAAAAGGTTTTGAGAAGTTCCTGGAAGCATTGTCCATAAACCATTATTAAGGGAGAGTTGGGGAAATCCACCTCTTATCACAGGGATAAGCAGCATGGAATCTATTGACTTTTTGGGATCCTGCCAGGTACCCGTGATCTGGATTGGCCACTATTGGAAAAGGTTACTTGGCTTGATGAACCTTTGGACTGACCCAGTGTGGCATAGCTTATGTTCTTGTTAATAATTTAACAGCAGGTAATGCAGAACATGGCAGATTATATATATATATATATATATATATATATATATATGTTCAGCTGATGCAAATGATATCCTTCAAAAAGGATGGAAAGGGGAAATTTACATGACAATTCAGAATTAAACATTACACCAAAATTATCAACTCACTTGTAAAGGTGAGTGGAACTTCTTCTTGACAGAAAGAGAAGCAGGAACAATGAGAGGAGGACATCCAGAGAAGAATTTAATTCACTGAAGATCACTTATTATTGTCTGCTGAATCTATCCTCACTTTCTTTTCATTTCTTGAGTTTCATATGTGCATTATTCTAGAAAATGGAATATCACATTTTAGACAGGATTTAAATAAGGAAAGAAAGAGAACATGACTCACCAGCTCAGGAAGTTTATTCCAAGTATATGGTGCAGCCTGGTGGGAAGCACAGAGTCGGAAACTGGCTGTAGAGGAGAAGGGCATAAATAAGAATGACTTGCCTGATGAGCAGAGTGCATGAGGAGGGGTACAGAGAGAGAGAGAGAAGAGAGAAGAGGTAGTGAGAAGCTGCAGAGTGAAGGCTCTTGTAGGTGAGGAAGAGGATCTTTAACTGCATACGGGAATGGATAGGGAGCCAATGAAGTGAGTTGAGAAGAAAGGTTAATGGAAGTAGTGACTTTTACAAAAGATAAATCACACAGCTGAATTTTACTTAGATTGTAGTGGAGAAAGATGGCTCATTGGGAGAATTGTCAGGAGCAGGTTGCAATAGACTAAGCAGGAGGTGATGAGAGTGGATAAGAGTTCTGGTCATGTATTCAGAAAAGAAGGGATGGATTTTGGTGATATTATAGAGAAAGAAATGGATCATTTTAGCAGTGATTTGGATATGTGTACAGAAGGAGAGCGAGTAGTTGAAGATGACTCCAATGTTATGGGTTGAGGGGACTGGAGGATTACAGTGTTATCCACGGAAATAGAGAAAGGAAGAGTGGAAGTGGGTTTGGTGAGAAATTAAGGAGCTCTGTTTTGGCCATTTTGAGTTTAAAGTGGTAGTGGGACATCCAGGCAGCAATATCAGACAAGCAGGCTGAGATCTGGGGCTGGATTGCTGATGAAATATCTGGTGTAGAGCGGTAAATTTGGGAATCATCAGCATAAAGATTGCTATCTCTCTTGAAATGCATGAGAAGAAATCAGAGCACCAAGGGAATTAGTATACAGAGAGAAGGGCAGAGGAGCCAGGGAAGAACCCTGAGGCACACCAACTAATAGTGGGAAAGCAATAGAAGATGATCCAGCAGAGGAAACACTAAAAGTGCCATGGAAGAAGTAAGAAGAGAACCAAAACAGGACAGAGTCCTGAAATCCAAGTGAGGTCAGAGTATCAAGGAGTAGGTGGTGATCAAAAGTGTCAAAAGCATCAGATGGGTCAAGGAGGATAAGGACTAAGTAAAGGCCTTTGGTTTTATCCATAAACATGTTATTGGAGCCTTTAGCAAGGGCTGTTTCTGTGGAATGTAGAGAGTGAAAACCAGACTGAAGTGCATTAAGAATGGCTTCAGATGAAAGAAATCAAGACAGTGGTGGTGAACAACATATTCAAGTAGTTTGGAAGCAAAAGAGAGGAGGGAGATAGGATGTTAGTTAGCATGACAGGTAGGGTGAGGGTCTAGTAAGGGTTTTTAGGTGAGTGATGTGATCACAGCATGTTTGAAAGCAGCAGGAACAGTAATAGTGGAAAGTGATAGATTGAGGATGTGACAGATGGAAGGGATGACTGCAGTGGAGATAGAGCTGAGGAACTGGGTAGGATTGGTGTCAGAGGAGCAAGTAGTTAGCTTGAAGAAAGAAAGAAGATATGCAGTTTCTTCTACTGTGACTTCAGAAAAGGAGGAGACAATGGAAGAGGCCAGGAGAAGCGTAGATGAAAGAAGTGGGGAAGAGGGAGGTAGAGGTGAACTGGTTGAGAACTCAAGACTAATTTTGTGAATCATGTCATGGAAGTAGTCAGTCATAGTCTGGGCAGAGATTGAAGGGATAGAGGTAGGCAAAGGAAGTATGAGGAGGGAACTGAGTGTGGCAAAGAGACGGTGAGGGCTGGATGCTAGAGAGGTTGTAAGATGGATGGAATAGTCTTGCTTGGCAAAAGCAATAGCACATTGGAAGAAGGGCAGAATACATTTGAAATGTATAAAGTATGCATGGGCATAGGAATTTATCCAGAGATGATCTGCAGTGCAGCACAGGAATGTAAGGAAGCAAATTCTAGGGGTGAGCCAGGCAGGGGTTTGTTGTGCCTTACAGGATGGGTAAGAGGAGGGGCAAGAATATCTAAGACGAGGAGAAAAGCAGAGGAGAAAATAGTGTTGTAAGAAGAAATTGCTTTGTCAATTGACTCAGACAATGTAATGGAAGAAAGATGAAACAGTAGTGGAGAGGATCCAAGGGTGGACCGCTTGGAGATTCCTGAAGGTGGTGGTGGTGACTGGACAAGGCTGTGGGTGAGAGTTGGTTAGTGTGAAAGTTATCAGAAGATGGACTGAGAGAGGAAGAACTGAGGTGGAGAAGTCTGAGATACAGCAGTTTGAGGAAATGAATGGACTAGGTCTAGGCAGTGACAATGCTTGTGAGTAGGGACAATAGAGCAAAGCTGGAGATCAAATGAGGAGGTTAAGAAAAGTAGTTTTGAGGCATAAGAGGGATCATCAACTCAGAGGTTAAAGTTGCTAAGAATAAGGAAAGGGGAAAATGGGTCAAGGAAGAAGGAAAGTCACAAACCAAAGACAGTGATAGGGATTTATCAGGGGGATCAAAAGATGTCAGCTACCTGGAAAGGTAGTGGGATGGATTGGGCCTCAAAGGAGCAAATAAAGTGGAATTGAGATGGAAGAAGGGGTTGAAACCTACAGGAGGGGGAGAACAACAGTTCAATATCACCACTGTGGCCTACTGTGCAAGATAGTTTAGAGAGATATGCTCAGTGGGGCGGATTTTAAAAGGGGTACGCATGTAAATCCTCAGGATTTACGTGCATAACCGCTCCTGCGCGTGCCGAGCCTATTTTGTATTCTTTTAATGAATATGACTTTACTATTATGATTAATGTTTTATATTTCTTGATTTTATGTAATGTTTTATGAAGAATGGTAATGTTTAATTTTTCCATTGTTGCTCTACATAAGGAGGCTGGCTTGTGTGTTCCAGTTCAGTTCTTCTCAGCATGTTTATGTTTATAATTTCTGATATCTTTATTCTGTATTTAGTCAGGGTCTCTCTGTGACCAAGGTAAGGTATTTTGCTGGCATGTAATTTCTGTGTAGGGATCTACATCAGCCTGTTTTCCTAATAAGAGTTTTATTGGTGTTCTAGGGCCTGGTGTAATATGTGCAGCATTGCCTTTTCATAGATAAGGTTGTTAGGGTTGATTTGGTATGAGAGGTTTACCATATTTTAATTGTAATTCTGTTTGTTCATGAATTTCTGAGGGCCAAGCTCACATCCAAAAAGTCTAATTCCATAGGAACTCCAAGTGTATTTTTTTGCAGAGTTTTCTAGTTGGCACAGCAGGAGTGCATGTAAATATATAATATGCATGTTGTAAGTGATATTTTTGCCTCAGCAGACTGTACTTTTGAATGTTCTTTTTTGTGTAAAATTTGTTATAAATGCATAATTTAATTGTGTGCATCTGTAAATGGTGTGGTAATGTGTGTATTGGGGGGGGGGGAGGGTTAGCGTGTATGCAAGGCTGTAAGGTTTGCCTAGGGTACCTAATACACTTCCTTATCTATGGGTTCTGGGTGGTAAGGGCGTGTCAGTTTTTAAAAATATAGACTGCAGGACAGAGCTGGGCTTTATATGATAGGGCCAGTACAGGCATTGAATGAATCGGGGGGAAGCTGCAGCACACACATTTTTCACACAGGGCAGCAAAAAAAAAAAACTTGCACCAAACCAAAGACAGTGGAGCCATAGGAATAAAAGAGAGGATTGCAACTTTCCCAGTGCCTGGCCAGCTGCTCAAGGAATGTGGGGCGGGAGCAGCTCAGGCCTGAGGTGGGTTGTGGTGATTTCTGGAGTCAACCACTGAGGCAGCTGGGAAAAGTATGCAGAGGGGCTGCAGCCTCCCTAGTACCTGTCCGGCTGCTCGAAGAGCACAGGGTGGGAGCAGCTCAGGCCCAAGGTCGGTCATGGTGACTTTCAGAGTTGACTGCTTGCATCATTTTCCACTCAGTTTAAAAAAAATCCCATCTTAGCATGGGGGTGAGGGGGTGGGGGGTGGTGGGGCCTGGTCATTGAAGATTTAGATTTGCCCATTATTACTAGAAAAAAAGAACTTCACTGAAAAAGGCAACTTTGACTAGGAAACTGTTCCTAAAATCAACCAAGATGGTAAGTCAAATTTGTTTTCTCATTCTGATTTCACATAAAGCTTCTGTGGCCTTGTTGCCATTGTACAGATGACAGAGAATATTATTATTCAAATAGGAAATCTGCTGAAAGTCAAACATTATACTAAGAAGTTGACATACTAATGCAAGCGTGGGTTCGTGGGAATCAACTTGTACTGTACAAATTTTTCTCAGCATACTGGTCTACTTAAATATAATGGAAATGATTCACGAGGTTTTATTTGTAGTAAAATCAACACAAAATTGTGGACTTTATCACAAAAAAATGTTGTAGTTAAAATTTTGCAGAAAATCACCACTCTTTTATTTTATGCTCATAAATTTGTTATGGCAAACTTGTTAATAAGTTGATTTCAATGATTCTTCAGTTTGTATCAGGACTGATGCAGACTGTTACAATCTGGGACTTTGCAACTGAGCTGTAGGAGCTTCTGTATCTCCAGCCTGGAGGACTGGACATCCCTCTGCAGGATTTCTATTTGACCAGCATTGGGTGTGCCCCAAGTTGAGTCTCACATAGATGGTATACAGTGGAGGCCCAAACAAACTTCTCAACATCTTCTCTGTGGAAGTTCTGTTCATCTGGCTGCTAATCCTGATTCTGTTCTAATAGCCCCTGCATTGTAATCCAATATCTTGCTCCACACCTCTCTTCTGGCTCCTGCCCAGCCTCTGGGCTCTACTATCATGCCTCAGGTTTAGTTTCTCCAGGTATGCACCGCTTGACCAGGGAGGTTCCTGATAGCTGAGATCAGATAGCCTTGACAGAGCAGCCCAATCCTGACGCTAGGCCAGAGGAGACTCTTGTTGGGGGGTTTTATTTTATTTATTTAAAAACTTTTCTATACCGTCGCCAAGTTATATACCATCACAACGGTTTACAAATAGGCACATTGACTAAGGTTAGTAAATCTAGGATATCGTACATTCTAACAGGTGCCAATAAAGTTCGGTTACAATTTCATAAATAAAATCATTATTTGAGTAATGTTGGTCAAGTCCAGGTATATTATTGAGTTACTATCTCTTTGAGATATTACTTCTTAAATGTAGGATTGAGTAAATTCATTCTCATTTGCATTACTCTGTACTTTCATTCTTTACCCTCCACACTCTTTAGTGAAGGCTTTTTTAAAGAGCCATGTTTTTAAATTTTTCTTAAAAGTTTTGAGATTATTCTGTAATCTGAGTTCAGGGGGCATCGTGTTCCATAATGCATCGCAGTTAATATGTAAGCTTTGTATTAGAGCTCCATGAAACTTTGTGCGATTTTAGAGAAGACCATGTTTCTTCAAACATCACAACTGGATGAAACTTAAGACCCAATATAATAAGCAAATTTGAAGTGATCACCTGACTCCATGTCATAAGGAGTAAGTGATTGATTGATTGATACTGTTTTAAAGATTTTAATACAATACTTGTAAAAATGGCTTGAAGCTCCATTATGGGCTCACCTGTTCCTTAAGACTTGGACTAAAGAAGTCACACTAGAAAAGATGTAAAAAGAAAGCTATTTAACCCATAAATGTAATGCAAAGATATTGTAGTACATGAGTTCAAAATATTGATGAATTATCTTATGTTGATCCAAAAAAGGTTCCGACACCTATAAAAACTCAAATCCTCCTCAGAGCTAAAGTAGCGATTAGAACTCTGCACTCCCCGTACACAGGGAAGCATAGCATGGACTCATTAAAAAAAAACAATGTAGAAGAGTTATCAATGACAAAAAAACAATCTCCTGGTTAGTAAAACCATATCATGTTTCCATAAACGGGGAACGATTCTAATAAGTACAATATGCAATATGAGACCATTTCAGTTCAAAAGATACATTTTCCTATACTAACAGAGAGCAGAGCTACAATGTTTTCAAATTATTGCTTTGCTCTTTCTTGTTATGCAATGAATGACGAGAAACCGAGCAATCAAGAGACTCCTGGCATTGTAAACAAATTAGGTTGATGGTGTTCAGCATAGCAGAATTGTATTCTTCTGCATTCTGGAATAAATCTAGCAAAATCTATCGTAAAGCAAACCGATTGCACTTATATTTCGCACACCACTTCACCATCCCAGTATGCAACTTACTGTCTCTGTTCCCTCTCTCTAGATCATATTTTTGTCTTCCCTTTCAAATAAGTACCTTTCTTTCATTTGCAGCAAGTTTCTGCACTCAGAGCAGTGGGTTGAAAAAGTTTTGTGCATTTTGTATTGATATTTGATGTTCTAAGCTAAAAACCAAAGGGCCGGATTTTCAAAAGGTTACGCGTGCCGGGCCTATTTTCAAAAGGCCCGGCGATGTGCCTAAAGCCCCGGGCGACATGTAAGTCCCGGGGGTTTAATTAAGGGGTGGGAAGAGGGCGGGGTGGGGGCGGGGTCAGAGGCTCACAGCGGCTATTTGCTGCTGTGCTTGGGATCGTGCGCTGGCAGTGGGCCAGCGTGCGCAACTTACTTCAGCCTCAGGGCTGAAGTAAGTTTTGTAATAAAAGACAGAAAAAGGAAAAGGTAAGGGGAAAAGGGCGGGGAAGGTAGGGAAAGGGAAGGGAAGGTGGGGTGGGTGGTAGGGAAGTTTCCGCCGAGGCCGCTCTGATTTCGGAGCAGCCTGGGAGGGAACGGGAGAAGGCAGCGTGGCTCGGCGTGCGCAAGGTGCACAAGGTGCACAAGGTGAAAATCCGGCCCTTTGCACGCGCCAACCCCCAATTATAAAATCGGGCATATATGTGTGCACACCGGGTAGCACGCGCACATGTACGCCGCGCACGCTCCTTTTAAAATCTACCCCAAAATGTGCACAACAAACCTACAAATTCAAAAATACACAAATCAAAACAGTAAGGGGTATAAACTATTTCAAAAATATTTTTTAATCAAAGAAAGTGTCATTTAAATGGTGCACAGTCAGCCATCACCAATATCAAGTGATATAGCACCATTTATTATGATCATACACCTCAAGAGTCTTAGATTAGCATTTATATGTTTGTCTCGCAAAGTCTGTACTTATCTGTGTAGTTTCCCATAAATGGTATCCAAGAATAGAACGGTGATGTAACTACCATAAAAGTAAAATCCCACATAAAAAAACAAAAACACTGAGGCTCCAAAGGTCAACGTGACAATTGTACACTAGGAAAGGACAGGTTATTATTGGCTAAAATATTTTTTTCTAATTTTTTTATTAGTCCAAGGTCATAATTACTGTTCTTTTGCTAAATGTCTCTTATCTAACATCACTAAAATGATGCATTCAATTTTATATTGAGGGAAACCTGGAGCAGGAACTGTCAGTTATGGTTTTCTAGTATCAAAAGTCTATGTGAAATTTATCTTCCACCTTTCAAAGTGGATTACATTCAGGTACTGTCAGTATTTCCCTATCCCCAGAGGGCTTACAATCTAAGGACCTGATTTACTAAGGCTTTTCCATTCTGTGCCTATGAGAAAAATGCTTAGTAAATTAGGTCCTAAGTGAGGGTGAAGTGAAATGATTTGTCCAAGGTCACAAGGAGTATTAGGGGGATTTACACCTTGGCCCCTAGCCTAGTGCTCTAACCACTAGGCTAGTCCTCCATGCCAAATATACATACCGGTATATAAATATAAAAAAACATACATATTGCCTTGTTGATAACAGACCTTCATAAAAATATCATCATCAAATATATTAATTAAATTCAACTATAATGAATTTAACAGTTAAAAGTATTGGATCTCAGCTCATTTCTTAAAGGGAGACTTCTACCGATATGCTGTCCCTATTCTACATTAGGCACAATTTCTATATTCTGTATTCATCTCTGTCTTTAATTTACCAATCTACTACATCTATACGTCTACTATATATAGGCTATGCTGTAGAAATAACAAAATGTTTTAACTTAATTTTTTTGTTAAAACAGTCTTATAATATAATCATCCCTTTTTAAGATCAAGTCTGACAGCTGTATCAATACAAGGTTTTATATCACTTTTTCACTTTAGTGGACTAAAAATTAAGTGAAACATTTTACCAAAAAGCCTGTTGTGAAATTAAATGCAAATACTTATGTGAAATATCATTTACAAGAATTATACAAGCATCATTTTAAAACAAAATAATATGTTTTCATATTAAATAATATTTACGAATATGCATAAAATGTCTAAACAAGTGAATTACACAGTATGCAGCTAGAGTCACACATAAAGACATAAAACATTTCTTTCTAGAGTAGAACTGTGCTCTGACATTGGTTGGGAAACATTTCTGTAATTGGCACTATATTATAATGTCTTAAATACGATTTGTGTACTGCTTAAGTCTACTTGGTGCCATATGCCAGTTCCAACCTCCTTTGCAGCTAATTACAGGGTAAGCAGCGATGATTCATTCTTACAGAAAGTAGAAGACAAATGTCCTTCCACTTACCTTGTTCAAATAGTCTGCCTTCAGCACAAACACAAATCTGGCTAGCCCTGAATGTTCAGGGATTCCCTTGCCTTCAGGGGAGGTCTCAGAAAATTTGTTTGCAAATAATCTGTTGATGAATCTGCTGCACAAAGAGGTTTGGTTTTTTTTTTTGTTGTTTTTCTTTCCTGTTCTATATCCCTGCTTCTAGTTCCTAGTCTCCAGCTGAGTAATGCTCAACAGAGAGCAGTGAGGTAGAATAAAAGAAATCCAATAAATCCGATCTGTGTCTTGCTATGATTGCAGGAAGAAAAGAACAAGTGCAAGGTAATCTCCATCTATTGCATGTGATGTAGTGACTGGGGGGGGGGGGGGGTTCTGCGGAAGTGGACTGTGTAACTGAGCAGCAGACTGAAAGCTAGGCTCAGCATGGGGTGAACTGAAGTGCAGAGAGAGAAAGACAGAGAGAGAGAGAGAGACAGAGAGAGAGAGTCACAGATAAACACACACACACACACACACACACACACACACACACACATGTTCAGAACAGACAGATGGGGCACAATCAAATCTGATTAGCGATCTGAATTGAGAATCAAACCCGTTTCAGTTGTTTCTGATTTTACTTTAAATGAGCAACTAACTGTATTTGGTTTGAAATAAATCGGCATGCAGAAAATCAGATATAATTTGCAATAGAAAATATATATAATGTATATCTCCAGTGCTGGTCCTTTACAAATGCTGATCTGAGCCATCCCCTCAACTTACTGGCAATCTGTCATGTGACTACATTGAAATCAATGGATCCACAGCTGGTTATCATGACAATAGGCAGATATGATGCTGGATATCAGAGGATCACAAGAATCTGAGTCAGGTTCATTATCTAACCATGGGGGCCGATGTAATAAAACCTGTACTAAAATTAAAATTACATTTTAGTGCAGATTTTACTTAGAACATGTTGAAAAAATAGGGGTCCCCATGGGATGCAGTAAACTAAACATGATAGAAATCAAAGTTTAGTAAAAAAAAAAAAGCACGCTAAATGAAAACCAAATGCTAAAATGTGAATTAACCTAAAAAATCCACATAAATGCAGAAAAGTGCTTTAAAACAGGAATAAAGAGGTAAGTGCTTGAAGTTGGAAGAAGTGTGAAGATTGGCCCTGGGCATTCCAACTTGGGCACCATCTCATATGCAAGGTCTATGGGCAAGGCATGCCAAGTGAAATTAAGAAAATGTGCTTTAATCTGTCTCCCCTTTAATGCATCTCCTTGCATTGCTAGGTAGGACACCTAGAGTAGAACAGTACATACTTTGGTGCTGGGCATCTCTTTTAGCTGTAGTTGCCCATTCCAGACCGCTTACACTTTGATTTCACTTGGCAAGCCTTGCCCAGTTACCTTGCATGTGAGATTTTGCCCAAATTGGGTTGCCCAGTGCCAATCTTGCATGCAAGGCCAATTTGGTCACACTCCTTCAATCTTCAAGCACAAACTGCCTTACTCCAGTGTTTTATTACCTCCTTGCCTTGAGGTGAAGTAATAGTTAACTCGCATTTCTGTTGGCAATGATATTCTATTGATGTGCCCATGAGGTAATGTCTAACTGTTTCTACCACATTGGGCACAGCAGTAGACTGACTCTGGCCATCAAAAATGTACGTTAACTCCACTGCAGACCAAAGAAGAAGTTATATTTCCAGTGTAAACTTTCTGGGGTTTGTACCTACAGCAGAACAAAAGAGAAGCTCTCTGGGACAGGCACCTTCAGTAGAATAGTATGTTCTTTAGTGTTGTGCATCCTGACTTTGTCATACTGTTCAGCTGTAGGTGCCCTCCCCAGAAAGCCTACACACTGTTCAGCTGTAGGTTCCAGCCAAAGAGATCTTCCATTGGATATTTAAGTCCTTCCTGGATCTGAGATGGAATACCACACTGTGCGCAACAATAGACCACACTGGCCACCAGAAATGTGAGTTTCCTCCACCTCAGACTTAGGAGTTAACTTTACAATGCAAGTTTTCTGGGGCAGGTACGAGTCACAGATTCTCTTTGTTTTACTGAACAGCGGGGCGCGCGCATGTTCTAAAATCGGTACATGGGTTTTAAAATCGACCCCATAAGGCCTATGTCCCTTTTGTTCTTGTTCTACATTTTAGGAGCAGATGTTTATTTTAGGAGCAGATGTTTATCTTTAAAAGTCTGCAGAACTGAGTGTTCTGCAGACTTTTAAAGAACTGAGTGTTTGTATTTAATACAAACTGAGTGTTTGTATTGAAAAAAAAAAAACCCCACCAAAAAACAAAAAACACAAAAGTAGCCAGGAGCTAGAAATAAGCTAGGAGCAGTGTATACCTAAGTAAAAAAGAATAGTTCAGCTCAGTTACTCACCTTGGAAAGGTGTTGAGGTAGTGTGATTGGGTTTGAATAGGGACCAACATTTGTTAATCAAGAGAGCATTAGTCACTCTGGCTGACTAACTGAAGTTAGACTGTTTGTATTTCCCAACCCACCCACGCCTAGCTCATCCCTTAATTTATAGGCAGGTGCCACTTTCACAAAAAAAAAAAACATCTACAAAAACTATATTAAAAACATTTGTTTTTTGTTTTGGGTCAACATTATTGGTAAATAGAGGTACTTTAGTCTTTCACTTTCAACTTTCATAAATCAAGCCAGCTGGCTGGATTTAAACTGCTATGAGAGAGATGGCCAGTTAACATAGGTCCTCATTTACTAAGCATTTTTCCCATAGAGACAGAATGGGAGAAAAGCCTTAGTAACTTACAAAGTTAATAATAACTTACTAACTTAATAACTTACAAAGTTATAATTAGTCTTATATTCATACAGTTATTATGTTATATTGTAAAGCTCTTTGCTGAATTAATGTTTGAATGTAAACCGAGGTGATGTTTCTTACGGACCCCGGTATATAAAAATCCTTAAATAAATAAATAAATAAATATTGAGAATTCGATCAGACCCCGGTAGGCCACTACCAGACACATAGTGAATTCACTAATACATTTAAAGGACGTTAGACACATTCCTACTCCCAAGGCAACCTAAAACTTAACTAGGAACTGATCAAAATTGAGATGAAGGCAGCAGTCCAGCAGCAAGAGGGGGGCTTCCTAGTCTTTTGCATAGAGTGTCACATATATGATTTTTTACCCACCGGTGAGAAGTTGTACATGTGCATGCGATGCAAAGAGCTCCTGGCTCTCAGAGAACGAGTCCGATTTCTGGAGGCTAGAGCGGCAGATCTGGAGGACCTGAGGCAGACAGAGAGGAATATAGATGAGACCTTCAGGGACATAGTAGTCAAGTCCCAACTTCAGACTGGCAGCCCTGGTGCTGCCTTGGAGGAAGAAGGTCTCATGATGGGAGAGCACCAACCAGGTGCAGCAGGAAAGGATCCTGTAGCAAGGACCTGCTCTCCAGGTGATGCATTGTCCTTTCACACTGAGGATATCTCCCCAAGGCCTTCTGCCCAGGAGGGAAGGGTTAGGTCGGCCGTCAGAGTTGGTGATTCGATTATTAGGAATGAAGATAGCTGGGTGGCTGGTGGGCGTGAAGATCGCCTGGTAACATACCTATCTGGTGCGAAGGTGGAAGACCTCACACGTCATCTAGATAGGATTTTAGACAGTGCTGGGGAGGAGCCGGCTGTTGTGGTACATGTGGGCACCAACAACATAGGAAAATGTGGGAGGGAGGTTCTGGAAGCCAAATTTAGGCTCTTAGTTAGAAAGCTTAAATCCAGAACCTCCAGGGTAGCATTCTCTGAAATGCTCCCTGTTCCACGCGCAGGTCACCAGAGGCAGGCAGAGCTCCGGAGTCTCAATGCGTGGATGAGACGATGGTGCAAGGAAGAGGGATTCAGTTTTGTTAGGAACTGGGGAACCTTTTGGGGAAGGGGGAGTCTCTTCCGAAGGGATGGGCTCCACCTTAACCAGGGTGGAACCAGACTGCTGGTGCTAACCTTTAAAAAGGAGATAGATCAGCTTTTAAACTAGAACAAAGGGGAAAGCCGACAGTCGCTCAGCAGCGCATGGTTCGGAGAGAGTTATCTTCAAAGGATACTAATGATGCATTAGAATTAGGGCATCCCGACAGTGAGGTTCCAATAATTAGAAAAATAGTCCAAGTGCCTGTAACTAAAAACTCACCTGAGCTAAAAAATTCTAACTTATCCCTATCAATTAAAAAGCAGAATGAAAATACAAACAAAAAACAGACTTTGAAATGTTTGTATGCTAATGCCAGAACTCTAAGAAGTAAGATGGGAGAATTAGCATGTATAGCAGTGAATGATGACATAGACTTAATTGGCATCTCAGAGACATGGTAGAAAGAGGATAACCAATGGGACAGTGCTATACCGGGGTACAAATTATATCGCAATGACAGAGAGGAGCACCCGGGAGGAGGTGTGGCGCTTTATGTCCGGGATGGCATAGTCCAACAGGATAAACATCCTGCATGAGACTAAATACAAAATTGAATCTTTATGGGTAGAAATCCCTTGTGTGTCGGGGAATATAGTGATAGGGGTATACTACCGTCCACCTGGTCAAGATGGTGAGACTGACAGTGAAATGCTAAGAGAAATTAGGGAAGCTAACCAAATTGGTAGTGCAGTAATAATGAGAGACTTCAATTACCGCAATATTGACTGGGTAAATATATCATCGGGACACGCTAGAGAGATAACGTTCCTGGATGGAATAAATGATAGCTTTATGGAGCAATTGGTTCAGGAACCGACGAGAGAGGGAGCAATTTTAGATCTAATTCTCAGTGGAGCACAGGACTTGGTGAGAGAGGTAATGGTGGTGGGGCCACTTGGCAATAGTGATCATAATATGATCAAATTTGATTTAATGACTAGAAGAGGAACAGTGTGCAAATCCAAGGCTCTCGTGCTAAATTTCCAAAAGGGAAACTTTGATAAAATGAAAAAAATTGTTAGAAAAAAACTGAAAGGAGCAGCTACAAAGATAAAAACTGTCCAAGAGGCGTGGTCATTGTTAAAAAATACCATTCTAGAAGCACAGTCTAGATGTATTCCACACATTAAGAAAGGTGGAAAGAAGGCAAAACGATTACCGGCATGGTTAAAAGGGGAGGTGAAAGAAGCTATTTTAGCCAAAAGATCTTCATTCAAAAATTGGAAGAAGGATCCAACAGAAGAAAATAGGATAAAGCATAAACGTTGGCAAGTTAAATGTAAGACATTGATAAGACAGGCTAAGAGAGAATTTGAAAAGAAGTTGGCTGTAGAGGCAAAAACTCACAGTAAAAACCTTTTTAAATATATCTGAAGCAGAAAGCCTGTGAGGGAGTCAGTTGGACCGTTAGATGATCGAGGGGTTAAAGGGGCACTTAGAGAAGATAAGGCCATTGTGGAAAAATTAAATGATTTCTTTGCTTCTGTGTTTACTGAAGAGGATGTTGGGGAGGTACCCGTAATCGAGAAGGTTTTCATGGGCAATGATTCAGATGGACTGAATCAAATCACAGTGAACCTAGAAGATGTGGTAGGCCTGGTTAACAAACTGAAGAGTAGTAAATCACCTGGACCGAATGGTATACACCCCAGAGTTCTGAAGGAACTAAAAAATGAAATTTTAGACCTATTAGTAAAAATTTGTAACCTATCATTAAAATCATCCATTGTACCTGAAGACTGGAGGATAGCAAATGTAACCCCAATATTTAAAAAGGGCTCCAGGGGCGATCCAGGAAACTACAGACCGGTTAGCCTGACTTCAGTGCCAGGAAAAATAGTGGAAAGTGTTCTAAACATCAAAATTACAGAACATATAGAAAGACATGGTTTAATGGAACAGAGTCAGCATGGCTTTACCCAGGGCAAATCTTGCCTCACAAATCTGCTTCACTTTTTTGAAGGAATTAATAAACACGTGGATAAAGATGAACTGGTAGATGTAGTATACTTGGATTTTCAGAAGGCATTTGACAAAGTTCCTCATGAGAGGCTTCTAGGAAAAGTAAAAAGTCATGGGAGAGGTGGTGATGTCCTTTTGTGGATTGCAAACTGGCTAAAAAACAGGAAACAGAGAGTAGGATTAAATGGACAATTTTCTCAGTGGAAGGGTGTGGACAGTGGAGTGCCTCAGGGATCTGTATTGGGACCCTTACTTTTCAATATATTTATAAATGATCTGGAAAAAAATATGACGAGTGAGATAATCAAATTTGCAGATGACACAAAATTGTTCAGAGTAGTTAAATCACAAGCAGATTGTGATAAATTGCAGGAAGACCTTGTGAGACTGGAAAATTGGGCATCCAAATGGCAGATGAAATTTAATGTGGATAAGTGCAAGGTGATGCATATAGGGAAAAATAACCCATGCTATAATTACACAATGTTGGGTTCCATATTAGGTGCTACAACCCAAGAAAGAGATCTAGGCGTCATAGTGGATAACACATTGAAATCGTCAGTTCAGTGTGCTGGAGCAGTCAAAAAAGCAAACAGAATGTTGGGAATTATTAGAAAGGGAATGGTGAATAAAACGGAAAATGTCATAATGCCTCTGTATCACTCCTTGGTGAGACCGCACCTTGAATACTGTGTTCAATTCTGGTCGCCGCATCTCAAAAAAGATATAAATGCGATGGAGAAGGTACAGAGAAGGGCTACCAAAATGATAAGGGGAATGGAACAGCTCCCCTATGAGGAAAGACTAAAGAGTTTAGGACTTTTCAGCTTGGAGAAAAGACGGCTGAGGGGGGATATGATAGAGATGTTTAAAATTATGAGAGGTCTAGAACTGGTAGATATGAATCGGTTATTTACTCTTTCAGACAGTAGAAAGACTAGGGGACACTCCATGAAGTTAGCATGGGGCACATTTAAAACTAATCGGAGAAAGTTCTTTTTTACTCAACGCACAATTAAACTCTGGAATTTATTGCCAGAGGATGTGGTTAGTGCAGTTAGTATAGCGGTGTTTAAAAAAGGATTGGATAAGTTCTTGGAGGAGAAGTTCATTACCTGCTATTAAGTTCACTTAGCGAATAGCCAGTGCCATTAGCAATGGTAACATGGAATAGACTTAGTTTTTGGGTACTTGCAAGGTTCTTATGGCCTGGATTGGCCACTGTTGGAAACAGGATGCTGGGCTTGATGGACCCTTGGTCTGACCCAGTATGGCATTTTCTTATGTTCGTATCTAAATTAGGAATATGCACACAAAAAAAATGTAATTTTGGTTCATTTTTTATTTTCATTTTTTTATTTCTTTTTTGTTTATTTCATTTTGCTTCAGTTAGTTGAAATAAAATAAACATAAAACCAAAACAAAAATATAGAAAAACTAAACAAAAAAGAAAAAACAGTTCCTGCTACCCACCCTGCTGGTAGTAGCTTACTCTATTTGTAGGTCTATAGAAGTCCATATGGGGTAGGAGAGATCCCCAGTCACGCTTGCCCCAATGACTTCTCATTTCAAAATGCCACTGTCTAGCCCTGAGGCCAGCACCATTCTATGGACTTCGATGTCCCTATAGATAATTCAACATCTATCTATGTAAATGAGTTTCTATTGGTATTGACCACAATTAAGATTGCCAATAATATACAGAAGATATAGTGTGTCTTCCAATATTAATGAGCATGTAAAGTTGTAAACAATTAATTGTAAGCTTAAATAAGGGATGTCAGCAAGCCAGGATCATTTTAACTCTTACTCTATGGTCAACAATTGATTGGGAATAGACAATCTGGACCTCTCATTCATTCATCCCAATAAAGTATGGGAGGAAACTTCCAGCCAAAACGAGCAGTCTTTGAAACAACTTTATTAATCAAGTTATCAACACATGAACTCATCATGTGTGCACCACAAAAGGAAGAAGCACTCTAATGCACTCTAACCATTCAGATGTATCTAAAGTCACAAAAACACAGACAAATCTTGATCGTTGTTTAAGCCATTGGGATGAACTATGAGTAAACGATGATCCATCGCTGTTCCTTCTGTAGTAAAAGTTTAGGATTGGTGCTACCTCTCCAACAAGAAGGTGAATGTTCGATGACACAAAAATATAATTAATTGAAATTATGATGTTGTTCTCTATACAATGAAAAACTAAAGATGCTGTAATCTTAGCATGTTTAATATAGCTTTTATGTTTGATTATTCTGACCCCTATGATTCTGGAGGTTTTTCCTGCTGAAAACTTATGGGACACCTTACCATATAAATCACTTTAGAAGTTTGGCAAGTATTAAAATGTTTCAGTGTGATGGATGGTAAGGTTCGCTGAAGGGATTAACACACTGAATCAGTGTGCATGGGTATCTCACAGACAGATTCATGTACCGCAGGGTTGATGACCCCGAGTGCCACAAATAGGTAAAGGGCCCTGCTTAGTGAAATCTGATTGTACCAGCATGTCTTTAAAGTTGGAACCTCATGTGTAAGCAAATGGTGGCGAGTCATGAAACTCAAGGTGTAATTGTAAAATACGCCAAAATGGCGTAATATCGCAGCTTGTACCTCATATGAGCGTGGAGAAAAAGAAAGAACACATATAAGCCTGGAATCTTTGAGTGTAGCTTTTGGAGAAAAAAGCAGCTCACAATGACAAAATCTTGCATGAAAATAAGTTTTCCTAGTGCATGATTTAGGCTTAGAAAATGCTCTGACATCTCCTTGGTTTTATTTTAAACTCTGACAGAATGGAACAAATCCTGTGGGGTTTAAAAAGCTGACTGGCAGGTAGACTATTCTTCAATGCTGTCGGGTGAGCACTCTCACTCTTGATCAATTGTTGACCATAAAGTAAGACTTAAAATTATCTCGACTTGCTGACATCCATTATTTAAGCTAACATTGGAATATTGAAAGATACACTATCTTTTCTATATATTGGTGGTATTATTGTAAGATGGTTTTCACTCTCTATTTTGTTTGATGATTCACAATTAAGATTGCCCAGTTAGTTAGTGTTCCCAATCATAGAGCTGGGCACATACTAGATTTGCTTCTGTGCCCAGATAAATGGCTTATAGCTATCAAACTGCTTTCTATTTTAAACATTCTTTGGTGAGATCATAGACTGATTATTTCAGATTAATAATGTAGCCCAGAAGAAATGCTTCCATCAATATGGCTCCAGGATAGTAAGGCCACTGATAAACAATCAGGTATGTAAAGATCACTGGTATCTCAATTACCCAAAATTGTTGGTGATTGTGTGCAAGACATTGAGCATTTAATAAAAACATGGAATATGTCACTGTCTAGAACAGTGGCTCCCAACCCTGTCCTGGGAACCCCCCAGCCAGTCAGGTTTTCAGGATATCCACAATGAATATGCATGAGAGAAAATGTGCATGTTATGGAGGTAGTGCATGCAAATTTTCTCTCATGCATATTCATTGTGGATATCCTGAAAACCCGAATGGCTGGGGGTCCCCAGGACAGGGTTGGGACCTACTGGTCTAGAACTTATACTAAGCTTAAATCCTAGAAGGGTTATATAAGTCAGATATTCATGTAGATATGCTTCCTGGTTTTCTCAGGACTTGGTAGATCAAAGAAGGAAAAGAGTGAGACGTGGTGATGAAAGAGCCACAATATAGCATCCAAAGAGTCCTATCTGGAGCTATTACATGAGTACAGAAGCTGCAGTGTACAAAATAAGCAAGACTACATGAAATTTAAGATAGAGAAATCAATGAAACAACCTTGTAAACTTTTTTCTTTTGTTTGTCACCTGGTAGAAAAACCTACAATTCATTTGAGTCTTATCCTAGCTGCGATGTCTTAGCAAGATTCTTTTAAGATAAAGTACAAAAACTCCTATCACAACATTATAATGCAAATGGGGTCTCTATAACTCCAAAAATAGGTACTTGGTGTGTTGATGAGAGATGGTCAGCAGTTGCACAGGTTTCACTTTTTGAAATCAGAACTGTCATCAAGAACCTCAGATCAAGTTTCCTGCCTAGATCCTTGTTATTTGCATATGTAAAATGCATGTGTGATGAAGCATATAAGTGGATACAAGCGATAGTAAATGCAGTTCTATTAGAAGATAGTGTTTCAGCTATTCTAAAGGAGCTGACGATTAGACCTGTGCAGAAAATTGTGACTTTACCTCCAGATATAATAGATAACTACTGCCCAATTTCCAATATTTATTATTTATTTATTTATTTATTTATTTAATTAAGGTTTTTATATACCAGCAATCATGAAAACATATCTTGCTGGTTTACATGAAACAGGAGTGCAGTATATACATCAAACTGGAACTGTGGTGACCGAAGGTGCAGTTACAAATAACAAGGGTAGCAGAACTTGGAGAAGGAGGAAGAGAGAGGATAGAATAGTAACAGTTAAACAATATACAAATTAAATGCTATATACAAAAGGCATGGTTGAGGGCTGAATGTTTTGAGATGTCATTGGATTGTGTCATTAGATTGTCATTAGATGGCAACTATAACAAAAGTTCTAGAAAAGTGTGCCCTTAAGCAGTTGGATGATGTTTTGCTATAATATGCAATTCCTGATGATCACCAGTTTGGCTTCCATAAAGCACATAGCATAGAGCTATTATTATTATTGCTAATGGATATCCTTTAGGGTACATTGGGAAATGGTGAAATAGGAATATTAGTACAATTAAATATCACCTGTGCATTTGATATGACCCATCATGATAAATTAATCACCAGACTTTAGCAAATTGAAATTTTATTTTATTTATTTATTTGAGTTTTTCTATACCGGCATTCACGGAGATTCGTATCATGTCGGTTTACATAAAACAGGGGTGATCAATACATTATAAACGTGTATAAATATAACATGAGTATACATTTTATATATTTACAAATTATAACAAGTTATAACAGTGCGCAGAAAAAATCAGTTACAATAAAACAAGGATGGTTCTAACTGGGAAAAGAAGAAGAATAAGACGATAGAAATTTAACAAGAATAAGAACGTGTAGTGTTTGGTATGTCCGTATCAGTTTAGTGGGAGATAGACCGTCTTTCTGTATTTGGTGAGATCATCAGTCAGAGTCCGGAAAGTCCGGAAATAGGAGGAACTGTACTCCATTGGCTCTAATTGTTTGTGCCTGGGTGACAGCAATATGAAAAGATAGAGTCACATAACTCAAGTTGGTTTGATATTAGCTGTGGTATCCCGCAAGGGTCATCTTTGTCGGCCATTTGATTCAATGTATATACAGTATGTGAACATTAGGGAATTTTCTGTAATCGATGAGGCTGCCTTATTTTCCATTTGTAAATGACTTGCAGGTCCTGCTCCTCTGCACTGTGGGGGAACACTTTCCAGTTGTATCATTTGTGGAAAGTATGAGTATGACAAATGATTGGTTAAGGGATAATGGTTTGATTTTGAACATTTCAAAAAACATATTACTATGGACTGGTAAGTAGTTGCTAGTAAGTAGGTTTACCCATCTGTTGTATAAAAATTCTCAGATACCAATTGTTTTTGAACCTAGGTATTTTATTAGACTCCAAATTAACATTAAAGGCTTAAAAAGATGGCACAAACAGCATTCTATAAGTTAAAAATGCTGTGACTGTTAAAAACTTTGTTTCCCTCAGGCTCACTGAGATCAGGATTACAGGCATTACTCCTTGGTCAAATTGACTCCTGTAATACCTTGTTGATAGGTTTACCAAAAAATCTTGTTAGAGTCATGCAGTTAATACAAACTGCGGCAGCCCACTTATGGGCAGGCTAGCCAGTATTTGAACATATTACTCCAGTACTGATAGACCTCCATTGGCTCCCTCTGCAATGGAAAGCAAAATTTAAATTGTAGGCTATAACCAATAAATTATTTTATGAAGAACAATCAAACTCACTGAAAGAAAAATTATGAGTATATGTGCCTGGTTGATCTTTTAGGTCTAAGGGAATAAATCTGCTAAAAATTCCATCTCTGAGGGACTATAAATTGAAGATAACTCAAGCTCAAGCTTTCTTTTATGCAGGGCCTGTCCTATGGAGCAGCCTTCCTGTGGAGCTTTGTGGGGAAACTACTATTAAGACTTTTAGAAAGAAGCTCAATGGCATTTGGTAGACGTTTTATTCTTGTATTTTTAATTTACTGATATATTATATAATATGTAGAAATGAAATGACAGCAGAAAAGGACCAAATGATTCACCCAGTCTGCCCAGCAAGCTTATGCCAGTATCTGCTGCACTGTGCAGGTTATCCCCATGTTTATCAGTTTACCAGTCCATAAAAGTCAGGGCCCTTGGATGCTGTTTGAATCCAATTTCTCTTAACCGTTGCTGTGAAAGCAGACAGCAATGTTGGAGTTGCATCAAAAGTATCAGACTTAGGCCTGGATTTTCTAAGATCGCAGACCTTAATCTGGCGGTAATGGGGGCGGGGGGGGGGGGGTGAAGCGGGGGTTGGGCCTGCGAAAGCTGGCAGCGTTTGCACCTCTGCGGTGCAATCACTGCCGGCTTTCGCACCCAATAGCTCCATCGTAAAAGGTGGTGCTATTGGGCGCGCTACTGGCAGCGAAAAGGGTTCTTACCTTTTCGCCGCCAGCGAAGTTTCCGCCGCATCCGTCCCAACGACGCCACGACTCCTCCTCTTCCGGGACCGACTCTGCCCCGACTCCGCCCTTATCTTTTCGCGTGCGATACATGTGCGATACACCATGAAAATGACCCCCTTAGTTTTTAAGGGTAGTAAGAACCATAGCAGTTAGTTACCCCCCATGTTTATTTATTCCCAGACCGTAAACGTCCAGGGCTCATCACCCATCGAACAGTGGCCGTTCGTCTTACTGTGGGCGCTCTCCATGAGGAGGAGATATCCTTCTATGTATTAAAATGCTATAACCCGAAAGGACCAGTACCCACTGTCCCTTATCAGTGAGCTGTTTGACTGCCTCCAAGGGGCTCGGATCTTTATCAAGTTGGATCTGAGGGGTGCGTACAATCTTGTTCGCATCCAACCCGAAGATATTTGGAAGACCGCATTCAACACGAGGAATGGTCACTATGAATATATCGTGATGCCCTTTGGTCTATGTAATGCCCCAGTGATCTTTCAACACCTTATGAATGAAATCCTCCGAGACCTTTTGTACTCCTTCGTAGTCGTATACCTTGACGACATCTTGATCTTTTCTAAGGACCTTGAATCCCACCGAGATCATGTGAGGATAGTACTTCAACCATAAGAAAAAATCATTTTTATGCCAAATTAGAAAAGTGCCTCTTTGAGTGAAACCGTTTACTCTTCCTAGGGTACATCATATCCGATCGAGGATTCTCCATGGATCCAGAGAAAGTCCAGGGCATCTGGGACTGGCCCCATCCAGTTGGCCTACGGGCTTTACAATGCTTCCTTGGCTTTACTAACTATTACAGGAGCTTCATTGCCAATTACTCTACCCTAGCTGCTCCGCTCACCGCCATGACCAAGAAAGGGGCTAATACTCATGTGTGGACTCCCAAAGCACAAGCCACCTTCTAGATGCTAAAAGAAGCATTATTGATGCTATATTTATATAGTGTCTTCAGCACCCAGACCCAAGACGCCCATTTGTCGTGAAAGTAGATGCCTTTGCAATCGGAGCTGGGGCAGTCTTAAGCCAGTTTTCTCCAAAGAGTAAATCGATACCATGTTCATTCTATTCACACAAGTTCTCTCCTACAGAGCAATACTACACCATCGGTGACCGAGAACTTCTAGCTGTCAAGCTGGAGCTCCAAGAGTGGCATCCCTGGTTGGAAGGGGCGCAACATAAATTTACCATTTTCACCGATCATAAGAATCTTGAGCACCTTAAAGAAGCTCAGCTCTTGAATCCTAGACAAGCCCGATGGGTGCTCTTCTTTGAGTAGTTCAATTTTGAACTACATTATTGCCCGGCTTCGAAGAACCTCTGTGCTGATGCACTATCAAGATCCTTCGAACCAGAGGATGTTCCTGATGTTCCCAGGCACATCATAGATCTTGCCTGCGTATCCCTTGCCATGACCACTACAGTTCCAATTGAGAAAACTGTCATTCCACATAGATTACATGAACAAGTTCTGAAATGGGCTCATGATTTCAAGTTTGCAGGACACCCTTCTCATCACCTGGCACCTAAGTTCATCGGCCAGTTTCCAGTTCTCCGGAGAGTGGGAGCAGTATCTTATCAACTTCAACTACCTCATGCCATGGGCATCCATAACACATTCAATGTCTCTCTTTTGAAGCCATTGGTCCTCTCCTGGCCCTCTCGCAGAGACCCCTCGCCTCCGTGGATCTCTACTGAACCCGATTCTACACTCCAGGTAAGAGAGGTCCTCGACATCCACCGGCATCAAGGTAGATGGGAATACCTCTTATCCTGGCAGGGTTATGGGGCCGAGGAGAACTCATGGGAACCTTCCCATAATATCCTTGATAAAGAGCTCCTCAGAACTTTTCATAGAACACATCCTGAAAAACCACGGCCGCGTAGAGGGAGGCCTAGAAGGGGAGGTACTGTTGCGCACCCCGTCTGAGCTCAGCCCATGCATGGGCCTGCTCACCTCGCTAGCTCCTCTGCAGGTCATGGGTTGACCTCCCCAGTGGCAGCCGCGAGCTCCTCCAGGCCTCGGCGTCCCGTGGCGGCGGTCGCCGGGCCTTCCACTGCACACCAGGCCTCACGCTGGAGTTCAGCGTCCTCCGTGGCATCGGCCACGTCCCTACACGCATGTGCATGGACTGCCAGGTCTCTTGTAGGGCCAGGGGCGGATCCTAGCTCTGTGGTGTGACCTGATTGAATGTACTACTTAAGGAAGTTCCTGGCTGCACTTCCTTGCCTTGGCAATCAGGTCGGCACTGTATGTGTACTAGTTTGCCTCCACATTCACAGTCTTGTTCCAGTCTTGTACTGTAGAAACAGAAAGGTAGGCTGCCTAACAAAGCCATGGGGGCAACAATACAGAAAAGCAGCCAGATGTCCGATCTGTATTTCTTTATTGAACAGAGACAGGAATGTGCAAACAAGCCCAACTCAGGCCGAGTTTCGCCCTCTTTCATTGGGGCTGCATCAGGGGCTCAAATTTATCATTTTGTCATTTCTGAACATCCGAATTTCTAATGTAAATAAACATCAAATAGTCACTTGATGCGCTGCAAGAACCTAAACATGCATCGGCAAATCTGTCTCTTCTCCAATCGTCATTAGAAAGCATCACGTGACTATTTGATGTTTATTTATATTAGAAATTCGGATGTTCAGAAACGACAAAATGATAAATTTGAGCCCCTGATGCAGCCCCATTGAAAGAGGGTGAAACTCGGCCTGAGTTGGGCTTGTTTGCACATTCCTGTCTCTGTTCAATAAAGAAATTCAGATCGAACATCTGGCTGCTTATTCTGTATTGTTGCCCCCACGGCTTTGTTCCAGTCTTGTTCCAGCCTTGTTCCACTCTTGTTCCAGTGTCCTTCTGTTCCAGCCTGTTCCAGCGTCCTTCTGTTCCAGCATCCTTCTGTTCCAGCGTCTGTCTGTCCCTGTCTCCCCAGGTAGCACCTTCAGACTGACTTTCTGGTACTGACCTCTGCCTGCTTCATTGACCATTCTGATCGTTGCCTGGATTCTGACCTCTGTCTGCCTTTGTGACCTCGTCTGACCTCTGGAACCTGTCCCCTGCTTCGTTGCCTACTCTCGGACTGATTCCTGGTATCTGACTCCTGCTTTGGCTGACTTCCCTCAGACTGATCTTCGGAACCTGACCTTGGCTGCCATTGACCATGCCTCCTTGATTCTGGCTCTGTCCCTTGCCTTGTCATCGCCTACGCTGTATTGGCCTTTTCTGCTACTCCAGGTCTACAGTCTAGTGACCAACCATGCTCCCTTGCTACTGGTGGGCACACTTCTATACTTCCTCTCCGAGAGACCCTGCGAGGCCCACCTAAGTCCAAGCGGCCCGGGTCCCCAAGGGCTCCACCCAGGGGGACTGCGGCTTCCAGTGGTGAAGCTCCTTCTAGCCTCTGTCTCCTCCTGTGCTCCGCCCCCTGGGGGGAGGGGCTCCCTGGGCTTGACCAGGGAGTCGTCCTACACTGCTCCAGGACAAGGGTCCACCTCCAAGCGCAACAGGAGGGAGCAGGTTTAAATTATAAAATTCTGGTGGCTCATAGGGGTTTTCCCATCTGACTTTCTAGAATGAAAGTCAATTCTAAAAATTAATTTTGTTGCTTTTTTTTTTTTACATTTTTTACATTTGTTTTTACATTTTATTTTACAAACAAAACATGTTTTGTTTGTTATATTTGTAATTTTGTTTGAAAATGAATACGCAACCTTAATCTGAATAAACTTCTTTACAAAAGCCCTGGTTTTTACTGATCAACTTACTTGTGGGAATGCTTCAAAGCCTACAGTGATCTATTTTATCAGCATGGAAATGCTATCGCAAATTGGTATTGCAAAAAATGTGCTAAAAGAGATTCTAGCTTGGCTTGGAATCCATCATTGTCAGTATGGAATCTCATAGTCTCCCATGCACCTCAGTGAATCAGATAGGTCCAAAGCATACATGTATTTAAAAGCCGACGGAACTGATACATATGGTCATTTTTAGACCTTGTAGGGTGCATGATTAAAGAATTTATATTAAATCTTTAGTTTGCAAATTGCACTGATAAGAACACATAGGACTGGAGTCTCTGGTGCTTGAGTAAGTAGCCATAATTCTTAACAAAAGCATTAACATTAAAAGAGAAAGAGACCTTGCTGTCTTTTGATAGAGTATGATTGTAAATCATGGCATACTTATTTTGATATGATTTTGAATGGGTCCCATATGGTCTGTTTTTGATTTGGTTAGATTTTATGAATAGAACACAAACTTATGATATGAATTTTATTTGGAAACCACAAATTTGTCCATGAGGAAGTCGGGTGTAATATTTATAAATCCTCACAAGCAACTACTGAAGATGGTCTAGGTAGTACCATTTACCAGCTAGCTCACAGCCCCAAAGTTGAAAGCTAATGGGATTAGCTTCAACATCACCTAGGATAGCAATGGATTGCCTGGTGCCAGACCATTCACAGCACAAAGATTTGAAAGAAATGTTTCACCAGATATTTTTCAAATTTTGTTCTGGTTCCTTCTTAGAAGAATTGGTTTTGCTGCTTTTTGTTTTGTTTTTTTTTATATTCAAAAGTTTTTCCATTTGACAAAATAGTTGGAATTAAAGAATAGTGGACAATTTCATGGCTCCTGGGAAGTTAACCAAAGCTATTATATGTAAGGTACCTATGATAAGTAGCAACCTGAACACTGCCTGCAGGGAAAACTTAGTTTATCAAATTTAGGGGCTCCTGAAAGTTTAACCTCCGCCCACTGGAACGTTTGACATCAACATGGCTGAGCAGACGACTGACTATCAGCACACTAAGCTGTATTTTATTATCCATTTGAAAGGCTAAATTCCAAGCCGGAAAATTTCTTTCTCCTTTAAGGTTTAGCACCTGCTGCTACCTCTGTCCAACAGGAATGACAGCTGTCTACTACCAGGCTGAATCTAATGTTATTGTACCTCTGGATGATCATGTGTCAGGCATCAAAATATAGAAGTTTGGACTTTAAAGGATTGCCTTGTGCTTTCTTTCTTTTCTGGTTCCCACTAAAGCATTTCTTACAGAACAGAACCGGATGGCAGATCATACTTTGAGCATTTTGGGAACCCCCCCTTGGCATTTACAGTGCAGGACACCACAGCATTGTGTGCGGAAATAAAAAAAATGGGTGCGTATAATGCTTCAGTGGTTTTTGATAGATTCTCTTTTTGGAGACTTTGAAGATCCCCTTCATGCAACCCTCCACAAAGGAAGGCCAGAGGCTGTATTAAGTTCCGGCCTTACCTTACCTTCTCCTTCTCCTATGAAGTGTTTAACATGGTGCCCCTCCCCCTCCAAGCACATACATACGCAGACACACATGCACGGAACACTAAAAACTCAAAAAATAAATGACTACTATTTAAACCCCCTTCCTTCAAAGCGAGAGAGATTAGAAATAATTCCAGGATCTGTATGACTGATGAGAGCTATAGACAACTGGTGGAGTTGAACAGAGTCCCCTATACGAGCTTAATGTCTCAGCATGTGGTCAGTCTCTTACGTGCTTATGTTTAATTAAATATGTGAGCAAATTATATATTGTTAACTAACTATAGCTCTACATTTTGGTAAATTACTATAAATGTACATTTCTCTATATATGACCATTATGCAGTAGCGCTACTCAGAAAGAATTAGGTAGTCTATTGAATAAAAAATATATTGATTATAAATAATATATCATTCAAAAGCTTTGTGTATTATTTAAGTCCAGTTGGTGCCATATGGGTAAGTAATGATGAGTCATTCTTACAGCAAGACAGGAAGAGCAAGACAAATGCCCTTTCACTTACCTTCTTCAAGGAGTTCACAGTCACCATAAACACCAAACTGGATACCCGCAAAAGGCTTAGGGATTCCCTTGCTGTCAGGGGAAAATCTCAGCAATTTTGCTTGCTAATGCCGGTAATCTGTCGATGAGTGCACGGCACGAAGAGAGAAATCTGTTGTTGTTTTCCTTTTCAGCTCTGAATTCCTGCCTATTGGTCCTGGCTTCCAGCAGAGTTAAGTCTCAACAGAAAGCATGGGTAAAATAAAGGAAGACCAATAAATCAAAGCCACGGTTTAGCAGGATTGCAGGAAGCAGAAACGATGAAGTTCAGCGTAATCTCCATCCTTTGCATGGGATGCAGTGGTTGATTTGTTCTGCGGACGAGCACTGAGTGACTGAGAAGCAGGCTGAGAAGCTGAGCACAGCAGATTGAACTGCAGAGACAGAGAGAGAGACAGACAGAGAGTGTCACAGTATAACAGATTAATGCATGCACATACTGTATGTTTAGTACAATCATATCCATCCACACAAAACCTTACCCATAATCGGAGGAATATACTCAACGGCAGCCTCCACGAGCTCCCAGCTCTCGAGGTGAAAGCTAATTGGATTGCATTCGACATCATCAAGGATAGCAACAGATTGGCCAGAGCTTGAGCCAGACTGAGTCACAGCACAGACTGAGACTTTCCTTGTGCAAGGAGGGTTATCTTTCCAAGAACAGGCTGGCCAAATATTTTTAAATATCGCCATTTCTTCCATTGAATATCCTCAATTGCATTTCCATATTGAACATCACGCCCCTGTGTTAATAATCTTAAGCCATACTATTTCTACATTTGCCTTCTGGGTTTTGGCTTTCCGAATTTCATCCCAGAGTAGAGGTCAAAGCTGATGCAGAAAGCCATGCTTTCACATTACGAGCTGCGTTTCACAGTGCACGGTTTTCTAATGCACAGGCTTCTTTAGATTTTTAATTCCCAATTCAGTAAGCTAATGTTATGCTAATGCATCAATGTTCAATGTAAACCGCTAAATGAAGCGATAGTTACGGTTCCTTGTAAACCGGGGTGATATGTATACTATACAGGAACTTCTGGTATATAAATTAAATAAATAAATAAATAAATAAATCTGGAGTTAAAAAGTGCATAGACCAGCGCATATACAAGCTGAACACTGATTTAATTGGGGTGGGGGGGGGGGAGGTTGGGAGCATTGGCAAGGAGGGAGTCAGGGCTCATCTAAAGCCATTCCAGGAAGGTCCGCCCCTCCCCCCCCCCCAAGTCAGCCAATTCTCCAGGCCTGGGACAGGCAGTTGGCCACCGGTTCCAGGGTTTTCACTATCAAGGGATTGTTCGGTATATATCCTTGATACAGAAAAGGGTCAGGGGCTTGTTGGAGTTGGCTCTTTTTCCTGTCCTCACTGCCTGGTTGCAATTGCATTCCTGCAGAGACCCCTGCCAGAGCCTTCCCCCACCGGTCTCGAAGTCAGGAAACTTCAGATATTTTCCTAGCGGCTGCAAAGTTTACTGCAACTCTGATCAGGAGTAAAATTTCCATTAGGAAAATGGGAGTTATTCCAGCACACCTCTCTGCATTGGGAGTGCATTAGCTATTAATTCACTCATTGGCATGGGATTTCCATGCGAGGGCGCTAAGACTAACCCACAGTTTTGCCACTTTATGTGTGTGTAAAACTCCTTGCTGCATTGGCAGCAAGGTTTACGCTCACAAACTTTGCCTTCAAGTGCAGGTGAAACTGCATTCAGCTCATGGCAGCATTCTGCATCAGGCTGTAGGTGAGCAATCTTGCTATCTTGTACGGTAAGGTAGCTCATCTAGTGAGAAATGAGATTCTGGCACAAAGCTCTTTCATTGTACGCTGCCTGAAAAATGACTTTGGCATGTTTCTATTTTATGTATCTAATCACAAATTTAAATTTTAAATGTGTAAGTGCCTAATTCACGTGCAATAAGGGGCAGGCAACTTGAAACTGCACAAGGACTAGATTTCTTTTCCTTCCATCCATTAATATCTTTTCACTTTATTTTATGCAATATTTTATGGTCAAGAAAAGGATCAAAGACAATTATTACATTCTGCTGTCAATATGTGCAATGTATTCTCCAGGGGTAGGCAACTCTAGTCCTCGAGTGTGATAGACAGGTCTGGTTTGCCTGATATCCATTCGGAATATGCATAAGATAGATTTGCATACACAGCCTCAATTATATGCAAATATCTCATGCATATTCATTGTGGAAATCCCCAAAACAAGACTTGCTTGAGGCATTTGAGGAACGGAGTTGCCTACACCTGATCTATTCTCTCAGACAACATTACATAAGTCTAAATTAAAATGTAACATTAAGAAATCTATTAGACTCCTAAAGTTGGCTATAGGAAATAGGTAAAAATTATCATGACAAGCTAAATTTAATCAGTTCTGTAGGATTTAAAAATGCTAAAGTAATCCTTGATTACCTAGTATTGTCTGAGAGAATTTTCATGTATTTAATTTGAAATGATGATCATTATAACAACCACAGTTGCAATCCTGATATTTTTGTTCCTGCTTTCCAGTGGCTTGTTGCAACAATTCATTTCCTTAAAAAGTAGGGTTTATTTGTTGCTGTATTTCCTATTCCTTACAGTTGAACAATGCACTTTTGATTAATTTAGTAAACCAGATGACCATTATAGGGGCAATTTTTAAAACTAAGTAGATGTTTGTAAAGTCTGGGTGCACCTTTCCCAGTGACTTTGCTCTATTTCTTAAGGGACAGTGCACAGGTTCTTTCTCTTTGGAAATTGCCTTGGGAGACAGCACCCACAGGGATGTGTATCTGCTTTTCTTGCAGACGGCTTTTCCCTGAAAAACAGCATGCATAGTTGTGAAAATGAAAAGCTATGTTGCCTTCCCCAGCTAAGCCTGCCTCTGATCCCACTGGCATTGTTGATCCCGCAGATCATTTTTGCCTGCGTACAGAATGGGACATTTTCTTGAAAATTGCCCTCCCTACGAATTCTTATAGTTTGAAATGAAATATTCCTAATGCTGCCTTTGCATGACTGGACAAGAGGTTTCCTAGTTACACTGCTGTCGCAGAGAGTACATTAAACTGGGGCTGCCATTTGCAATGAGAAATCACAGGAAGGGAGCTACTGGATATCTCCCCTGAGAGTTGCAGCACCATGAAAATCTGAAAGAAGCATTTGTAAACAAGATATCAGTTGTTAAAACAGAACATTCTATTAGAGTGTATTTTATCTTGTGCTTTCCTGTAGCTTAAAGCATCAGAGCTAGCAAGTTGCCTTACTTTCCATAATTGATCAATAAGACATGACATTGTGGAATATTAGGTGTAATGCAATATAATGCCTAGGGTGTGACCTTTAGGCATGTGCAGATATGTTCACCACATTTCTGAGAATAAACGCAATGATTTTTACATTTGTATTTTAAAAGAGTCAATTTAAGTAGATACCCTTGCACAATGAAAACAAGCTCACAGTTTCCCCATGTAATCCATTCTATTCAATCTCCTTCGATTTCAAGAAGAGGTGTGCTGAATCTACTCCATTCCAGTTCATTAATTTTAACACCCACTGGCATTTCTCCGGGATGACTATGGGGCCTATTTAATAAATGCAGTGGGGGCCGATATAATAAGACCCGCGGTGAAATTGGCGCCAGTTGTCTACGCATGCAGGTGCCTCTGCAGGATGTAATAAGGGTCAGGTATGTAAATAAGGTGCATGCAGAAAATCGGCGCTGATGTGATCTGCACAGAAAAGCGCACGCAAACATGCTCACAGCCCTAGGTAATAAACCACGCACGAGCTGGCTCCGAAACCCACATCAATGTGGTGACTCACGAATGATTCTGGGGTGGGGGAGGGGAAGCCTTCCCTCTTCAATAAAACCGTGAAGAAATTAGTGATCCAGGAGTGGAGCTGAAGGTGGGTACAGCATTTTTGGAAATTAAGGGGGGTTACTTTCCAAGCCACGATAGGCCCTTATCACGTGCATTAGGGCCTTATCGCCCGCGATAAAAGCCTTGTCGCGGTGGTAAGATTTAAATTAGGGGGAGGGGAGGAGATTTAAATTAGGGGGAGGGAATTATAGTAATCGGCAGCGGCAGTAGCGGGGGGAATAGCACCACCTTTTACGATGGCGCTATGCCCGCGGTAGCCTGCAGCCAGCCCCATCGTGGCAGGCGAAACCGCACTGCCGTGGTGCGGCCGGCTACAGGCTATCGCCCGACCGCCCCCTGCTTCGCCCCCCTGTAGCGCAGGGTTCATCTTTCCACATGTATTGATGAATCCTGGCCTAAGACCATTGAAAAGGGCATTTGAAGGCAGTGCTCCAGCACTTTACAACAAGCTCCCCCTTGAATTAAGGGAGGAAATTGATCTAAAAATGTTTAGAAGAAAGCTGAAAACCTGGTTTATGTCTCAATCCTTTAACATCTGAAGGCTACTACTGAATGGGATGAAGAGTGAGACCTGTGAGTAAAGATTTTTATTATTATATATTTTGAATTTATGAGTAATGCTTATTTTAATTCATTTTCTAGTTTTATGATGTATGTGTTTTAATTTGTATTGTTAATCGTAATATGTCGAACATTGTTTTGAACAATTTTTAATTAGTAAAGTGATATATAAATATCATAAGATAAATACATAAATGTCTAGCCCCTTCATGTTCCGACTCTGACCGCGTGGCAGGCTGTTTCAGCGGAGGAACGGGTAAATGCAGCAGAGATTATTTTCTGCCGATCCGCAGAATGAAACAAACATTCAGAAAAAGTGAAGACAATCCACGGTTTCCCCAGAACTATACGGTCAACCACACTAATGCCAGCAAAACCAGTCTCCAGACACGGGCTTTAACTTAACTCCTGCCCTGACCCAGGCACCAAAAAAACCTGCTCACAAAAACCTGCACGCGCCTTGCTGCACAGCCCATGAATAATTTGCCTTGTTTGCATACGCTAGCACACGTTTTTCTTGCACTGAATACGTTATTACGTACCCGCCTGTGGCTAGCGTGAGAAAATTCCAAATTTCAAACATCTCTAAAACACCCTCTACTACATCCTTCTGGGAAAGGACTCCATTTGTTTGGCAGCTTCTGCTGGGTTACAGTTCCACTAGCTTTGTTTGTTTTCCCTATTGTAAATCATTCTCCCAACTCAGCCCCAGTCATTGCAGCAAAGATCTTTAGGTAGGGGCTGTGCAACCGGGCTCCTCTGGAACCCTTCAGTCATGGGCCATAAGTCTGTCCAATAGGTGATGCTACTGCATGATGAGTGGGACTCTCGACTCCCCTTCCATAGACTGTGAATGCTGCCTCTGCAGCACCCCCAGCCTTGGGAGACCTAGGAAACAGAAGATCTGGCCCACAGATCAAACCTAAGTCCTCTGTATGGCAGCACATGGAACTGACACGGAGATGGTCCAAAAGCACTTTTTTTTCTGTAAGACTAGCAATAATGTTGCCAATTAGGCGTTGCAGGAGACACAGTCTGGGCACCCTTTCTCTGCAGGCCGCAAATAAAACTATTGTGCTGATAGCTTAACTTCATCTCTACAGCCATGCGATGCTGTATTCCACTGCAAACATTGCTGGAGACTAAGGAGGGTGACGCTGGCCGGAATCGTTCATGGTGATCCCAGGCAAACAGGTCTCAGTGAACCTGCGCCCTTTAAAAAGCTTTATCTGAAGGCACTGAATGCAGGGCCGGTGCAAGAGTATTTGGTGCCCTATGCGAACCTTTGAACACACATCCCCTCCCCCACCTGCTCCAGCAGAGTGCTTCCCTCCTACCGACAGCAGTGGCTCCAGCACAGCTGCTTCCTTCTTTGCTGGCATTGCTTCTGGCACAGCACCCCCTCTGGGCCTTGCGTCGGCGAGATTTTCCCCCACCCCAAAATGTTGGTGTTCTATGCGACTGCCCAGTTTGCCCAACAGAAGCACCGGCTCTGACTGCCTGTTCACAGCAGTGGTCCTGAGAGAATCCTTGAGTCACCAGGATGGCTCCTTCGGGAGCTGCTGAGTGGATAACCTCTCTCTTTCTATGTGGCCAGCCTTCATGGTGCTTGCTTCACGATGCTTGCTGAGTGTTATGGCGTCTCACTCGCACTTGGTTTCTGAAGGATCTCTCAATGCTCTTCCTGCTGTCATTGCCTCTAAAATCTATCTGCTGTGTTGCCCTAGAAGACTGCTGTGCCTTATTTCTGGACTACAGTACATGGACTGTTTCCACTTCTGTCCTCATACGTTGCCTGTCTCTGAATTACAGAGTATGGATTGCTCTGGCTGTGGACCCTGGTGCTGCTGTCAGCTTTCTCTGGTTTATGGTGCATGTACTGTTTCTGCTGCTGCTGCTGAGGCTTAAGGACTGTCTCTGATCTATGCTGCTGCTGTCGCCTAGAACTTCCCTTCCAGAGCTTCACAGCAACGCTGAAAGTGGTTGAGATCATGCTAGGAGCGTCACAAGCCTGGCACTTGATCTAGATTTCTTTTAGGTTACTGGTGTGGCACCCCCATGTCACTAGGTCCCTGTATTAAACTTTAATATCATGAGCCTTCCATCCAATCCACCTGGAGGGTCTGGATTGGATGCCTCAACCCTACTTAGCCCAGCCATTTTAGAACTCCATAGGATCAGTTTGAGGAAGCTTTGGAACAGTAAAGATGTTTAGGTTTTACACTCTGGTGAGGCCGCCCAGCTTCACCCAGAAGGAGTTTCCATTAAAGGTGATACCTCACCGTGCACTCCCTGCCAGAGGGCCCTTCTTTCACTAATTTGCAGAACAGATAGATTTTTATGCCAGATACTCTCTTGGGGCGAGAGGGCTCTTGTCCAGGGGACTGAAGACCTGTGAGTCCACTCTAACCCCTAGGGGAACAAGCACCGGTGACAGATCCTGCTGAGAGAGGCAGTAATGGCTGAAGGTCTATCCAGTTTTCCATTAGAAGTATTTTTGAACCTGATTAGTGTGGGAAGGTTTTTGAATCTCCCCTCTTCCCACAGGGATTGCAGTGCTGATCCCATTCTGATCCCATTCTGACTTTTCCCCAAGAGAAGCCCCCAGAAATATCAACTAAGCATGAAAGACCAAGATCAAGAGACCTCAGTCGGATCTCCATTCATGGGATCAGGTTGATTGATGTCCAGGAAGGAGCTGGATTAAGGTAGGACTGTAATTACTATGAAGCTGGGGACCCTTCCAATAGGATTCCTGGTTAGCTGTTGGGTGAGCTTTATGCATTTAAAACCACCATGGGAGCTCTACCCAGATGCCTGAAATAAAAGGACACCTACCTACAAAGAAAAACACCTTTGCACATCAGTCACCTTTATTTTTTATTTTTTTTATATTTAAATATCTTTATTATTAGTATCAGCATTGTAACAAGCAAAACCGTAAACAAGAAACTGCATAGAGAGAAAGTACACACTGGGACAATAAAATTACAGCTACAAACTAGTTATTTACTAGTACCACAGGTATAACAATACACAATGTGATATACACTTTCAGCATGGACTTTGATTTAATTATTACATGATCAGTAAACATTTAAGTTAACACCCAGTGCTTTGCACCCGCCGCCTGGTTTGTCCCAGCATCTCACAACCTGGGGTGTAGCAGCTAACACCATACAGAGAGAGAGCCTGGGCCTGGGCCATAAACAAGAGCTTGGGAGAAAGAGAGCCGTGTATGGGAAGAGTGCTAGATAGAGCAGCCCTGAGCAATAAATAACTTTGCATGCCCTTGGATTAAAAATCCCCACTAGGAGTCACGCCGGGTAGGTGGTGGTGGTGGGGGGGGGGGGGGGGGGGAGATGAAGAGGGAGATGAGGGTGCCTTATTATAACATTTGGCAGAACTGGGAAGGGGAATTGCAGGGGGGGGAAGGAGACACCATACTTCAGTTTTGCTTTCTTTTGGAGGAGTTTGGGGGGAGGGGAAGTGAAGGGTGCCTGGAGTAGCCGGGCCATTTGTGAATTATTGATTGGAGGTAAGAGAATCTGGCCATGGGCTCACACTTCACAGTTTTATTTGCTAGCACTGTGCTACACGCAGCCGGATAACTCTAAACCTAACCAGTTACATTCAAAAGACGGCCGTTTAGGCTTTGAAATTATCCGGCTAAAGTTAGCCGAATAATTATATTCGGGGATATTCAGCAGGATATCTGGGATAACTTATCCAACTAATTTTAGCTAGATAAGTTTGCCATTTTAGGACTTTTTTGGGAAAATTGAGCCAATGGGCCTGATTTTCAAAAGCATTTACCCAATAATGGGTTTTTATACATGTAAATGCACTTATGCGGGTAAACGGCTTTTGAAAGTTGCTGCATTAATAGTTACATTTACATGTGTAAATCCTTTTGAAAATTACTCCTAAATGATTACAAAATGTACCTTACAATTAGTTGTGTTTTCTTGTAAAATAAAGTTTATGCTGATTATTAAGAAGTTTCTTTTGACTTCTGAAAAGCTAATAAAGCCTTGCTGTTACTGAAGACTAGCCTGATGTTTGTGTGAGTGAGAAGACCTTCCAGCTGTGCTCCATCACATCTGTGGTGCTGTGACTCGAATCTTCAGGCAGAAGATTCACCTAGTTTATCTCAAACCAGCTGGTACCGCAAAGTAGAGCTTTCTTTTGACAGAGCTTTCTTTTGACAGAAAGTCGTTGCTTATGGACTGCTTTTCAGTGCTTTCTTTAATGCTTGCAGCACTGTGCATGTATTGTAAATTGCTAAAGATTAGCCAAAAAGCTGTGTCTTATTGTTTTGTACACTGAAATGAAGGTTCTGTAAGAGAGCTTGTACATGATCTGTCACTGTGAATTTACAGATGTGGAGTTTGCTGGTAGAGGCAGGGGAGGGAGCAGCTGTTTCCCTAAGGGTATGCCAAAAAGCTTAGGGAAGCAGCAAAATGAGAAGCACTGTACCAGGTATATGCCCTGTACCAGGTATATGCCCCAGGTAAAGTGTGCAGCAGGGCAGCCAAGCAGTTGGTGCCTCCTCAGATATGCAAACTGAAAGAAAATGTTTTTAATAGCAAGGTGAGAAGGTGTCCTAAAAAAGACAATGTAAACTGTCCCATGGGCATAGAGTGACTATTTATGATGGTGGTGCAGCAGACATTTTATTGTCCATGTGGCTCAAAATAAATTAAGCACATGCTAATTAAAGAGTGGTATAGTGAGCTTTTAAGCTCATATTATATACATCAAAGTGTGCTAACTTTCTCACAGTCACACAATTGAGAGAAAATGAACAACATGGGGGGAAGGGGCAGTTAAAATGGCTAGTGCCAGGCATTGCATCACAGCCTCAGTGTGCTACCTTCTTCTGCAATCCCCCCACTCCACTTCTGCCCAATACAATTAGATTGTCCAGATGCTCATCTCCCCCATTCATTGCAGATAAAGCCTGTATGGACCCCAGCACGTCAACAAGGCTGTTGAGAACCCCTGGATGCCCACCTGACCCCACCCTGACTGAATGATCCCCAATATCCCTTGCAGGCAGAAAGAGAGGTGTGTACCTCCTGCTGTCTTGCCCAACATTATCAAAATCATACTGGTCAGACCAGCTCACATTTTGACCATAAATGTATTAAAGTGTGAAACACTGAGTTAGCGACATTTTGACAGCAATGGGCACATGATGGGCAAAGGTTTGACCCAGTTGGCTGGCCAACACCAGTTTGAAATGTGACAGCACCAGGCTTGTAGCCTTAGAGGACACTCCTGGCCTCCACTGAACCACCAGGGATGTATCGGTAAGGTATAGTGGGGACAGAGGTGGGAGTAGGCTTCAGTGGGTATTGTCAAAAAGAGAGCCCAAAATTGAGTAAAGTCTTTTTTTTTCTTTTTACTTCAGTTGCCTCCGGGATGGCGATGGGGTAGGGGGCAGGCAGTTTTGGCAATTTTGGACAGGGGATTTTATTTGGGGCCATCAGCCCCTTTAAGAAAATAGCTCCAGAAGCACTGGGGGGCACATTATCATCCTGATGCTCCTGGGGAACGTCAGCTACATCTCAGAAGATGGAGAGTTTGGAAGGATTATTGAGCATCCATCCAGTGTCCAGGAGAAATAAAGGAGTAGGAGTGAAGGAGAAGAGTGGCACCATACTGGTGTCGAAATACTACAGATATTTATCAGATATTCAGAGAAGGAGCTAGAAGATATTCTTCAAGTACAAAAAGGATTGAAAGGAAACAGAGGAGAGTGAGAGTTGAGTATTGAGACATCAGATTCAAGGTATGGTGACTTGTGAATTGAATTTTGCCCATCATTCCCACCAGTGTAGAAGTCCCCAGAAGGAAACATGTAAACTGCCCCGAACTGGGAGGGAGTCTGGTTGGGAAGAACTATATTGAATTAACTGAAGAGTTGCAGATTTACCCTCAATAAGTTTATTTTATCAATAAGTTTATTTTATTTTATACCCCTTCCTCACATTCTAACACTAATCAACATCCGGTCACCACAGGGCTCTCCACCACACAACAAGTTAGAGATCTGGGAGTCATCATAGACAACAGACTCAGTCTCAACAAATTCGTCAACAACACAACAAAAGAATGTTTCTTTAAACTTCAAACATTAAAGAAACTCAAACCTCTCCTCCTATACAGAGACTTCCGCATGGTTTTACAAGCCATCATACTCCCAAAGCTGGATTATTGTAACTCTCTCCTCCTAGGCCTTCCAGCATGCACCATCAAACCACTTCAGATGGTCCTGAACGCCTCTGCAAGAATTCTATCAAATGCCAAAAAGAGAGATCATATCACCCCAATTCTCCACCATCTCCACTGGCTTCCAATTAAATACAGGATCCAGTTCAAGTCTTTAATGATGATACATAAGGCCTTACACAACATCGCACCTCTCAACCTAACATTCCAAATTCAATTACACACATCTGTGAAACCAACCAGAAGCGCCTATCAGAACAGACTAATCACACAACCTGTGAAATCCGTTCTGAGGAAACGTGCATTATCCACAGCAGGCCCTTCACTTTGGAACTCGCTCCCTCCAGACCTTCGTTTAGAACCATGCCACTCTACATTTAAAGGGAAACTTAAGACTTGGCTTTTCAAACAAGCTTTCCCCTAGAGCCAAGAACACGAAGAAAAGTCTTTTCAAGCCCACAACGAGTTATTCAGATCTATTTTTTTCTTCCTTTGTTAATCAGAAATTTACACATGCTGACTTCAATGTAAAACTTATTACTTTGTTTTTGTTCAATGTAAAACTTCTTTTATTCTGTTCTATGTAAACCGCTATTTGTAGCGATAGTTACTGTTCTTTGTGAACCGGGGTGATATGTATATTATACAGGAACCTCCGGTATATAAATTAATTTAAATAAATAAATAAATAAATTTAAATAAACTATGTGAAAAACAAGGATTTTAAATAGTATTAAATGCAACTCTACAACATCAAAGTTCTATTAGTAAAGTTATGTTGGAACATTATCAATGAGTCCAGAAAGATTGCTTGCACTAACTAGATCTGGCACAGATTAATTTCCAGGGCCTAGGCATAGGTCATGGTGACTTGAATTCTATTTACAATTCCTGTACAGAAATGTTACCAGAACCAGACAAAGCTGTTTTCCAGCAGACACAAAAGTTGAAAAGAAGTGGCAGCTTATTATATACAACGACTCTTTAAGGAGCGTTGTCTCTTAGAACTATGCTGGACACTGGACCATTGGAATGCACTATAAGTCAGGCAGCTGACCACCTGAAAAGGCGTGAGTTTTACCAAGATAAATAAATAAATAGAGAGAAGAGTAGTAACTGCAAGTGATGCCTACCAACCTGATGTTGTCATAGTGGTTTGTGGAGGACATCAAACATTCCCAAAGACAGTATGTGACCTAAAGCTTGAAGTATATGGTAGTAAGATTATTATGCTCACTTTAGTTGTACCAGAACAAGATGATAATAAGATTATTGGGTCCAATATTATCAAATATTTACTGGGAAACATTAATAAGTTAAGAGAATATTGCATCCCCTTTCCAATTTAACAAGATGGGGGCGGAGATGGGATGAAGTTATTCCCCAAAAAGTTGGTATGAGTTAACTAAGAAGATGTATCACTCTAAAACTGCAGAAACAACACCTAGTCTGGGGGAAGCTTTCCAAATCACCCCCAATTTCAGTTGGCAGTGCTGATGCGGTTGAAATTCATCCAGAATAGTGGCCAGGAATGTCTTAGTGGGAAGAGTGGTGACTCCACTGTGTGGTGTCAGATGGGCGCCACTGAAGATGATTAATCCTCAAAATATGCATGTAACCTTGAGGCAAAATGCCAAGGTTGCAGATGTCAGTCATTGTATATCACTTGAAGATTTTGACCAAGGAAATGTGGGTTATTGAGGTGAATACTAGTAAGCTGGCTCTAGTGAAAGAGTTATAAAGTAGTTCCATCAAAGCATTATACAGAGATTGGGACTTGATGACCTGGACCTTGAATTGTGTGAGGTTAGCTTACTGGGAACAAACTTCTGAACCTAATTAAGAGATATGAGAACATCTTCTCCAGATACAAGTTAGACTTTGGCGAAACTAAGGACCTCATACATCAAATTCATCTCAAGGATGAGAAATAATTTCAGCTACCAAACTGGAGTTTTTCTCAATTAGGCTTTCATAAATTTCAGCAAGTTTTGGATGAAATAGAAGAGATAATCAGAAAGTCAAGCAGTGAATGGGCCTTACCATGTGTACGTATTTGGAAAAAGTCTGGTAAACTACATTTGTACTGGTTTCTGAGAGCTAAACCAAGGATGTTTACCTTCTTTCCCGTCAAACTGATACGCTAGCAGCATTGGGTGGCAATCATTTGTTCAATTTCATGGATTTAACATCTGCATTCTATAATATTCCAATTCATGAAAGAGACAAAATAAACAACGTATACTACTCCACCTGGTCTTTTTTAATATGCTGTATGTAGTGAATAGTGAATCCACATAGAGTCCACAGGGACTATGCAATTCACCAGATTCATTTATGTAAGTGATGACTGTGATATTCAGTGACCAAAACTACTTAGTCTGCTGTGCTACCTAGATGGCTTTCTGGTATTTAATGCTGAAGAAGATGCTGCAATTCAGAGACTGGAGTTGGTATTCAGCAAACACAGAGTAAACTTCTTTAACAATTGCTTCATTTTCTTGAATATCATATAAATGAAAATTGAATAGCTATGGACCCAGAAAAGGTGTCAGTGACATCTAACCTGACAGAGAGGTATCTCATGAGGATGATGGCAAAACAGCATCTTAGCAGAACGTGCGATCTGTGCTTGGAATGTTCAGTTACTGCTGTGACTTCATCGAGAGTTTCTCAACAATGGCAAGGCCTCTCTATTAACTGGCCACAGGGAGTAAGATGAGAGAGAAAAGTCAATTTCAGAAATTTGAAACCAATAACTGAAATGAAAACTGCATGAAGGCATTACAGAATTTGACGAGGACTCTGTTTGAGGTGGTACTGCTAGCTTTTCTAAACTTCCACAGTCCATTCATTTTGGTTGTGGATGCTTCTGCTGAAGGTTTGGGAGCCTGCTTTAACTCAAGTACCCAAGAAAGGAGAAAATGTAAGGCCTGTCCAAAACCCCTTGCTTTGGACCTAATCACGTTTGCTCACTGCCCACCCTGACCGTTGGCTTGTTTCCGTATCTCCAGCTTGCTGCATGTTCTGATTCTGGCATGCCTTGGACTCTCACTCTCTCCTCTGCCCTATGGACCTGTCTAAGTCCTGCCAGCCACTGGAAACCAAGGGTTCAAACTGCAGGGGAGGCAGTTGAAATAGGTAAAGCTCCAGACTGTTGCACTACAGGGCATATTCCTCAGATCCCACTCTTCCTTTGTGCTTAGAAGAATTTTATCTCCAATACTGTACCTTTCCCTTGAGCTTTTTCCATCCTACATGCATTACTCTGCATTTTTTAGAATTAAATATTAGCTGCCAGACCTTAGACCATTACTTGAGCTTTGATAGATCCCTCCTTATGTTTTCCACTCCTTCATGGCTGTCCACCCTGTTACACTTTTGGTATCATCAGCAAAAAGACAAACCTTTCCCGACAACCTTCTCATTATGTTGCTTACAAAAATGTTGAAAAGAATTGATCCAAGAATTGATCCCTGAGGCAAACCACTAGTAACAACCCCTTCCTCAGAGACAACTCCATTTACCACTACCCTTTGTCATCTCTAATTCAGTCAGTTTCTAACCCGGTCAGTTACTCTAGGATCCATCCTAAGGGTGCACAATTTATTTATGTCTTTTTTTGCAGAACTGTGTCAAAGGCCTTGCTGAAATCCAAGTACACTACGTCTAGCACTCTCCCTTGACCCAACTCTCTGGTCACTCAATCAAAGAAATTGATCCGATTTGTCTGACAAGATTTGCCTCTGATAAAACCATGCTGCCTCGGATCTTGCAATGCATTGGATTCCAAAAATTGTACTGTCCTCTGTTTTAGCAGCAATTCCATTAGTTTGCTCACCACAGAGATCAAATTATTTTGCTTGTAGTTCCCAGCCTCCTCCTTAATTCAACTTTTATGAATAGAAACCACATCTGTGCTTTTCCAAACCTCCGGAACTACTCCAGACTCTAAGGAAGCATTGAAAAGGTCAGCCAGCTCACCTGTCAAGACATCTCTAATTTCCCTTGGTATCCTTGGATGTATTACATTCGACTTTATCGCCTTATCTATTTTATGTCTAGTTAGCTCCTCATGAACACACTGTTCTAAAAATTGATTGAGATTTACCTCACTTCCAATCTTATTTGTGTTTGTTTTATGTGGTCCTGCTCAAGGCCCTTCCACAGTGAACACCGAACAGAAATATTTGTTAAGCAGTTTTATTTTGTCCTCATCAGCTTCTACATATTCCTCCCCTTCACCTTTCAGTCTCACAATGCCACTTTTGTACTTCCTTCTATCACTAACATATCTTTAAAAAGTCTTGTCCTCCTGTTTTACCATATCTGCTATGTTATCTTCTATTTGAATTTTCACATTCCTGACTTCTTTCCCAATTTTTCTTAATTTTTCCAGATATTGTCGCCTGTCTTACTCTTTCTGTGACATCTTGTAGATAATGAATGCTAACCTCATCTTGCTTACCTTTTCAGCTACTTCTTTAGAAAACCATTACAGTCTCTTTTTCTTCTTCCTTTATTTAAAATCCTAACAAAAAGATTAGGTGCACCTATGATATATCCTTTTAGTGTTGCCCACTGCCCTTCTAACTCCCGTAGATTTTACTTTCCAGATAATTATTCCTTGATTTTCCTATTCAGCTAATGACTCCTTGAGGTACTCCCTCATTTTGAGAAAATTAGTTTTCCTGAAGTCTAGAACCCTGACCTTAGAATGAACCTTCATGTGTTGAACCCCTGGTTCCCAGATAATCATCCACTACAACGTCTGAAATACTGTCCCCGTTGGTAAGCACCAGGTCCAGTATCGTCCAGTATCATTTGGGTCCCATTACCATTTGACAGAGCAATTTTCCTTGCAGAGAATACAGGATCTCCCTGTTTCTAGAAGATACTGAAGTTGGGATGTCCCAATCAACATCTGGAACATTAAAATCCCTAGCATCTCCACTTGCATAGCAATCTGTGAAAATCCTCCATTAAATCTTTATCCATGTCCTCTGTCTATGATAGAGGTCTATATATTACATCAATATAAATAGATGTTTAATTCCTTCTTTCCAGATTAACCTATAGTGCCTCCTCCTTACCTCATAAGCCCAGCAATGCTGTTGCTTTAATGATGTTTATATATAATGCCACACCTCCTCCTTTCCTTCGTACCCTGTCCTTCCTGAATAGATTCTAGCCAAGTACAACTATATCCCAGTCATGGTTTTCCATGTACCAGGTCTTTGTGACAGCTACTATATCTAAATCAGTTTCTTCTATGACTACCTCTAGATCTGGGACTTTATTCCCCATACTATGAGCATTAGTGTACATAGCTTTCCAAATGTTGCCCTTTCCCCCCCATATTTTCCATTTCTTTATAAGTATTTAATGTTTTACTTATCTTAGGGCTTTGTTCACCCATCCCCAATGATTCTAGTTTAAAGCCCTCCTCAGAAGGTTTGCCATTCTGTGTTGAAAGATGCTGTGCCCCTTCTTTTAGAAGTGGCTCCAATCTCTGCTCAGCCATCCTAGAAATATCATCCCATGAACCAAGAAGCCAAAACGATCATGTCGAAACCATCTATGCAGCCATTCATTTATCTCCAGAATGCAAGCTTCCCTGCCTGGACCTTTATCCTTAACTGTGCATTTATCTGCTTTATCCTCTCTCCCAGAGACATGAAGTCATTTTTGATACCATCTATGTGGTACCTTACAATATCATTCGTGCCAACATGGATGAGCAGCATTGGATATTGGTCAGTAGGCTTGGGGATTCTTGATAATCTCTCTGTAATGTCTTGGATTTTGGTACCTGGCAGACAACACACCCCCTGGGACAACATGTCTGGTTGGCAGATGGATGCTCCCATGCCCCTCAGAAGCAAGTCACCAACAACCATTACCCTCTGACTCCTAGATGCAGTGGTTGCAGTACCCACAACTTTGGAGTTTGCAATGGCTCGGAATCAGGCCCAACTCCACAACCCATCCTGGAGGCCGGGTCCCAATGCCAGGGCCTTGGCCTAGACTGAGGCTCGACACCATGACATGACCTGGAGGCTGGGTCCTGATGCCAGGGCCTTGGCCTAAGCTGGAATCTGAGCCCTGACATAACGTCATAACATGACCCGGAGGCCGGGTCCCAACACCTGGTCCTTGGCATAGGCTGGAACCCGAGCCCAGGCCTGACACCATTACCTGACCCAGAGCTGGGTCCTGATGCTGGGGCATTAACCCAGACCCAGGCCCAATGCTGCGACCCAAACCGGAGGCTGAGGCCTGATGCTGGGGCCTCAGCCTAAGCCCGAGCCCAAGCCCAGGCTCGATGCTATGACCCAACCTGGAAGCCAGGACCCAACACCAGGGTCTCAGCCTGGACTGAGGTCCTTCACACTGACCTGCCCCAGAGGCTGGGCCCAGGCACAACATTGTGACCCAACACCAGGTGCTTGACCCAGACCCAGGCCTGACACTGGGGCCTCAGCCAGGAGGCTGGGTCTGAATGCCTGGGACTTAGCCCAGGTCAGGCCCAGGCCTTGTAGCCCAGGCCTGGGAGATCCTCTTCTTGGCTTCTCTTCTTTCTTCAGTGCTTCACAGTCAAATGACAGCATCTGCTGAGGTCGCACGAGTTAATTATGTATGAGTTAAAAGTGTATGAAAGAATATTTAAATAAGGCCAAGTGACGTTTGAAGTGTTGGCCATTGTCTACTTTCCCATTCTTCATACTGTTGTCATACCATGAACAGGCTTCTTGTACTTCTTCCATCCTATTCAAATGCTGGTGATGTCATCAGAGTGACTTTTCATAACCAAATAATAATTTGATTTTCAGCATCATGCATGCTGTAGTGAAGCTTACTGCTAGAGAGTGGGGACAATCCTAAATCCAAATAAAGGGTCTTTATTCAGCTTTGCCAAGTTGCATGGAGCCTCTTGGCATTCTTTTTCAAATTTGGATATAAATAAATGTATTCACCTAACATGGTTAAAACATTTGGACCGTAAAGTTTTCTAAGTCCCGAACATGAGTGAATTGAGTCCTGTTTAATTTAAATTACAAATGAAAACTAGCAATACCTTAAACATTCTGCACATTATTTTAGCCAGAAAAAAAAAAAATATGTTATTTCTAAAATTAACAAGTAGGAATGCTTTCCAGCATAGTACTTGTTTTTTTAACAGGTCATAATTTTTTTGCTTGTTTTATTTTATTATTTTATGTTGATTTGTTTGCTGTGTTATAATATGCTTATATAATTGTTTCTTTCATTTTTAATATGTATGTTCTCTTGTAATCCACGTGAACTACTGGAAGCATGCAGACAAGAAATTGATTTTAAATAAAATAAATAAATAAGGTAAGTAGAAGGGTGTGAGGGACTATGTGTGTAGGGATGCAAGAGTGTGTGTGCATGGGTGGGTGGGGGAATGTATGTTTATGGAGAAAGTGTGTGTGTGTGTGTATAGTCTCTCTTATAAATTTAACTCAGAAGGCAAGGGTCATATTCAGTCTTGGAGCTAAGTCCTCACAGTTTCTCACAGCCCCAGGGTGACTTCTCCAAAGTGAGGGGAGGGTAGAATACACCTCCAGGACACAAGATGTAAGGTGTAAACCTTCCAGTGGCTGATCTCAATAGGAATAAGCTGGGTGGATGTAGGTACCAAATATCAGACTGGACACTGACTCTGGAAGGTTGTTCCAGATGAAAGTTTTACTGTAGCAGATCTTCAGTTGTAGTCAACTAACACCGTACACATTTCTGTACCGTTGCATCCATGTCCAAGACTTATTTCCCAAAACATCTCTGGGTCTGTGAATGTGCTCTTCAGTATCTGGGTCCTGGGAGATCCTACTTTCCAGGGCTCAGAAAAATTAAGACTCCCAGAGTAAAAATGGGTCCCCCAGATTAAATTTGGTTCTCTCAATTCAGTAATGAGATACATGAGGTCACAGATGTTCTCAGACATTACAAGTCTCCTTCTTTGCTTCACCAAGAGCAAAGACATTACTGGGGGTCTCCAGATGAAAATCCTCTTACTCCCAATGTTTTTCTGAGATGGCACATTTGATCTTTCAGGGTGAACAATCCCAATACTCAGCAAAGCTGGAAAACCTTCTTTCTTTCTCAACTTCTAGACAGGAAGGGTGGAAAAATCCCATAGCAAAAACACTCACATACTTTCACCAAGCACAGAATCACACTTGGGGTGAGATGGAATCTGTAGGTTTTCTCTCTTCCTATCCTTCCCAGAGTAAGATACTTTCCTCCCTAAGACAGAACTAGGGGATCCTAGAAAAAACATAACAAAATTAAAGTCCAAAATCCTTAAAAAAAAAAAAGACTGAACCTTCACCAGCTAGGATATCAGCCAGCCAAAAAATTGTCTCTTTCCTATCTTGTGCAGCTTAGGGATATGAGGCCCGGCCCAGCCCAGCCCAACTAGGATCAGGGGAACCAACAAAACAGACCCTTGCTCCTCTAATTCCAACCAAAAATTCCACACTGATCTGACAGCAGGAAGGAGTCTACGACTGCAACCAACATATGGAGCTGCTGTAGAAATGGTTTGCTCCATTCCTACACTCCCTATCCCAGGTCTTACACTAGGGCCAATTAGTGGAAATTCCCAGGTGGTCTCTACTAGGGATGTGCATTCGTTTTGGACGAATTAGGCAATTTTAACGAAATTGCCTAACTCATCCTGTTTCGGGAAACCCGGAAAACGAACGTAATTTTTCATACATTTCGGAAAAATTCATTTTTTTGGGTTAGCGCATACTCCCCATTAGTGCACACTAATGTTTAAATGTTAGTGTGCATTAAAGGGAAGTTAGTGCGCACTAACCCAAAATTTCGGATTCCCCCCCCCCCCCTGAAAAAAAAGCCCAAACTGCGGGAAAAATGAAATTTCCTGTGGCGGGCCAAAAGCGAAGCCAGAACCAATAGGTTTGGGCTTTGCACATCTCTAGTCTCTACATGTGTATGTGTGAGGTTTGAGTCTGACTGGAGTGGGGGGATAGAGGTGTGTGTAGTTTGGGGTATGTATGTGTGGGGGTGTATCTGCAGGGATGAATATGTGTGAGGTGTGTGTAGTTTGGGGTATGTATGTGTGGGGGTGTATCTGCAGGGATGAATATGTGTGAGGTGTGTGTATTTGGGGTATGTATGTGTGGGGGGTGTATCTGCAGGGATGAATATGTGTGAGGTGTGTGTGTTTGGGGTATATATGTGTGGGGGTGTATCTGCAGGGATGAATATGTGTGAGGTGTGTGTGTTTGGGGTATATATGTGTGGGGGTGTATCTGCAGGGATGAATATGTGTGAGGTGTGTGTAGTTTGGGGTACATATGTGTGGGGGTGTATCTGCAGGGATGAATATGTGTGAGGTGTGTGTGTTTGGGGTATATATGTGTGGGGGTGTATCTGCAGGGATGAATATGTGTGAGGTGTGTGTGTTTGGGGTATATATGTGTGGGGGTGTATCTGCAGGGATGAATATGTGTGAGGTGTGTGTAGTTTGGGGTATGTATGTGTGGGGGTGTATCTGCAGGGATGAATATGTGTGAGGTGTGAGTAGTTTGGGGTATGTATGTGTGGGGGTGTATCTGCAGGGATGAATATGTGTGAGGTGTGTGTTTGGGGTATGTATGTGTGGGGGTGTATCTGCAGGGATGAATATGTGTGAGGTGTGTGGGTTTGGGGTATATATGTGTGGGGGTGTATCTGCAGGGATGAATATGTGTGAGGTGTGTGTAGTTTGGGGTATATATGTGTGGGTGTGTATCTGCAGGGATGAATATGTGTGAGGTGTGTGTGTTCGGGGTATATATGTGTGGGGGTGTATTTGCAGGGATGAATATGTGTGAGGTGTGTGTGTTTGGGGTATATATGTGTGGGGGTGTATCTGCAGGGATGAATATGTGTGAGGTGTGTGTAGTTTGGGGTATGTATGTGTGGGGGTGTATCTGCAGGGATGAATATGTGTGAGGTGTGTGTGTTTGGGGTATGTATGTGTGGGGGTGTATCTGCAGGGATGAATATGTGTGAGGTGTGTGTGTTTGGGGTATATATGTGTGGGGGTGTATCTGCAGGGATGAATATGTGTGAAGTGTGTGTGTTTGAGTGCAAGTATTCCTACAGTTGAGGTTATGAGGTATGTGTTTTCTTGGGAGCTATGTGTTTGTAGGAAGCGGGTATGGTTAGTGAGTGTGGGGTGATATATGGGGGCATTTGAGGGGCATTTTATGCTGTGCATGGGGGGATGTTTCATTGGTTTCATTTGTGTGGAGGGAAGATGGGGGTGTGTATGTCTGTGCTGGAAGCAGGTAATTGTGAGTGGATGTGGGCAGTGTGAGGTGAGTATGTTTTATGTAAAATTGAGTATGCATGTGTGTACGTGTGTGTAATGGGTGTCTGAGTGTGCATGATGCAAATGTTTATAGGATGAATGGGGGGCTGTGGGGGGCTGTGAGGAGTGTGTGTGTGTGTGTGTGTGTGTGTGTGTGTGAAAGAGAGTAGGATTTTTGGGTGTGTGGGAGGATTTATGTGTGTGTGGGTGTGTAATGGGATCTAGGGTGAGGTATTATGGTATGGCGTGTGTGAGACTTTGCTTCCCCTCAATGCGGATGGTTTGATAAGTGCTCCTATTAGCTTCCTTTTGTCATGTTTTGCCTTCCATTCATATTATGTCAAACATTCTGCTAGCTTCGGATAAGAGAGCTGAAAACATTTTCAGAAAATCAGACTTTTGTCATAAACAGCAGAAACAGCTACAAGGGGACATTCATCTGAACTCTGATGATGTTCTGAACAATGAGAATTCATGGAAGTTGCAGTGACCTTGTGGATGCCAATTTAAATACTTATTGAAAATGTGTGGTCAGATATTGACTGAGAAGCATCAGAAGTTTTATACTTTTTATTGTAACAATGTAGAGGAAACCATGAAATACATGACCTAGGAACAGGGTCTAAAATTGAAAGGACCCCCTTCCTACCATTATAAATTAGCTACATCTGACCTATAGGGAGAGGGGGTATTTTGAAAGTACCTTTTGGTGTCATCCATTGTCTGCTGCTTCAGAAATTTTTCTCTGTTTCTCTCTCTCTGCCTGTGTTACTGTGTGACAAATTGTTGAAAAGGTAAGTGTGAAAGAGGGAATAGGGCTTTTGGAAAGCAGCGCTGGTCAACATTATACAGCTTCTAACATTTTTCCTAAATCAAAAAATGGGCATTTTTATTTTGGATTTTCTGTTCTCTGATAATATTGACCCGGTGTTTCTGGTTTTCAGACTCATTCGAGATGTTCACATCTTGCTCCTGCATGCCAAACATGGAGAATTTCTGTCCCTTTTTTGGATAGTTATTGTGCCTCTGTATGGACAGACAAACAGGCCTCAATCCTTTTAGTATAATTCTTTCCAACATTCCATACACTGAAAGCTGTGAAAATGAAACATTTCTATCAATAACTTAGAGATGAGTTCTAATAAGCATTAAGTGACAATGGAAACCTGTCAATCTTTCTTTTGAAGAGGTGCTATAACAATATTTACATCATGCTTGTTTTTGTATTTTGTTAAGATTCGATTATCTAAATGTGATGGCCCCTTTGGTGAAGAGCTTAATTATAACAATCATCCTTTTCTTCTCTTAGATTTTCTTCTCTTCAGTGCAGGACATGCTATGGCAGTCAGTTTTCTGATGCAAGAACTACTACTAGAGTGTTTGCCACATGCGTGGATAGTGGAATATTTAGGTCAATAAACATATCACTTAGACCATATAAATAATGCATCTGTTTTTCTAAATCTGGAAGTATTTTACTTCTGAAAATGTGTACAAAACTCCAAAAATAAAAGGGTGCAGGCAACAAATGTCCCAGGATTATTTTTATTTAAATTAATTACGGACTTGATATTTTGGCTTCCAACCGTGAAAACGAACACCTGGAATTTAACTTAAAACTTAACTGAACCCTACCCATGGCTTCCAAATTATGCTCAAAATAGTATCTTTTGTTTTCCTAGTATTATAAATCCCACATATCATAGACTGCCGTACTTCTTCCTTCCCCCCACTAGAAGTCGGATTCTAGGGACACCAATGGAGGTTTAATGCTCCTAACATGAAATGACCTCCAGAGATGAAAAGTCCAGGATCCTGGAATCCCTAAATATTCTTTTGACTAGATTCTTTTTAGATCATGATACCTTTTATTGGGCCAAACTTTTACTTAAAAAAAATAAATACATGCATCTAAAAGGTTTAATTCATTATCCTGCTATATATACTCTGTCCTATTCTTCCTCAATGGGATGGGTCTTTAAATAATATTGTTTTACACCTGCTCTTTCTTTTCAGTGTTGTCATCACCACAAATACTTTACTTATTATAACTGTCAAATGCTTTAGGAGGAACTCAGGAAGCATCTATGAAGTGAAGTCATAGCCTACAAATACTAAAAATAAGTCAGTTGCAAAACAATATAAAATTCTTCTTAAAGACCAACAAAGTGGCACCTGATTGCACTGCAATATAAAGGGGCCCAGACACTAAAATATGTGCCAACATTTTTTAGGCACACCAAAATGGCACTTGATGTATTAACATTTTTAGTGCATATGCTAAAAACATGCATCAATGGTGCTTGAGCACTATTAGCATTCATGCAAAGCCACTCCACCCCTGTACTGTAGCCTCTATGCACTAAATATTATAAGGCTGTGACAATGGCATGTATATATAAAACTGAGCATGCACAATCCTCTTTTCCTCATGGATTAGTCCCCTGGCTACAAACCTGGATAAAGATATGAGGATGGTTGTTATTGCTGAGGTAGAAGCAGGAAAGCATTTGGACATCAGAAGCAGAGGTGAAAGAAGAGAAGAAACTTCCAGGAGAGGATAAATCAGATCAAAAGCATATGCTTCCAATGTCTGCCAAGGCATCGGAAAGTGACTCAGCCAACCCTGGGAAACCCATCCCATTAATGCCAGGGAGGGAAATCTGCCAGCCCTAATTCAGAGTAACACCTGCATCTTCAATCCCCACATGGCATGCTGTAGCCTCAGAACATTGTCTTTGGATAGACTGACCATAGCAATGACAGATATGGCCAGAAAGTGACAACACTGTCACGTACACCATTCCCTGAAGCTACTAGCTTGCCCCCCCCACTCCCCCCACCACACACACACAGACACACACACACCCGCCCTTCCATGGTGTCTATTCTATCCACAACACAGATACTGGAGCTCATACTGCACTCAGCAATCTAAGTGTAAACACAACACGTGCAGAAAAGTTTCTTGAAGGTCTAGAGATTTCCAACAAAACAATTTATTCATTCAGTATACCTACAGTCTTTGTTATTTGGATTCGAGAGAGACAAAATCTATGGTGTACAGATTAGGCTGTGCAGCGCACAAATTGGTATCGTTCACATTTAAATGCATAAGATGACGACAAGGATATAGAATTGATTGGTGCATGCAATACCCCTGATGCAGCCCTATTGAAAGAGGGCGAAACTCGGCCAGAGTCGGGCTTAATTGCACATTTTTGTCTCTACACAATAAAGAAATCCAGATTGGACATTTGGCTGCTTATTCTGTATTTCTGCTTTCATTCAGTATACGGCAGCTCCACTGTATTACATAAATTTCTTTAAAGGGTCCCCAGACACGGACCCCATGTTTTGCCAACAGGCTGCATCGGGAGGGACAGTGATTATTATGGCACCAATCGGTGTTCTAAACTGTATCGCTTCACAGGGAGAAACTTTTCGGCACTTGTTGTGTCTATTGTATCCACACCACACAGGAGTAGCTGTCCCAGAGGGCCATAAGTCAGAGAAGAAAAGGCTGGACAGAGGCCTCCGAAGGATGAGAAAAGGTTGCCTTATAAGTATCCCTCCGAGTTACTGTGCAATGCTCATTTGCAGCCATGTATTCACTGCAATATCTGCCTTGCAAATTGTTCAAACCATTTGTCACCACCCAGGACAGACTCCATGTAGTAAAGGTTTCAGAACAATCATGGCATTTAATTGGGTCTTGTGGGATGGGCCTTTATTTGCAATAGCAACAGTATTTTGCCTTATACAGTGTACAATACTAGAAAATAGTTGTCATTGGTTTGAAAATATAGATTTTTTTCCTAAATAAATGTGGATTTTTTTTTGTAATATAGTAACATAGTAACGATGGCAGAAAAAGACCAAGTGGTTCATCCTGTCTGCCCATCAAGCTTCTTATGGTAGCAACTGCTGCTCTGTGCAGGCTACCCCCATGTTTCTGTTAAGGGAAGTAACAGAATCCCCCATTGCTGACAATCCCCCTTAAACCAGGGAGATTGTCAGCAATGGATGATTTGTTTCTTTGGAAATGTTCTGAAATTCAGTTGTGAATAGAAACCATGTAATTTTTTCTATTGTTATGTTAACATATTCCTCAATAAAGAAAATATATTAAAAAAAAAAAAAATCAAAACCAAGCAACTGTCAAACCCATAACAAAATTACTGCAAGCAACATTTTTACAAATTAAGCACCTTTCCTGATAATTCATACAATCCTGCTGCATGAATGTGCTTTGTTTTTGGGTTTGGCCATAGAAATAGTCCTGCGTTTTTTTCCCTAATGTTTACATATCAGTACCCTAGACTGTAAAAGTCAGGGCCCAGCATTGGTTGTTGTCTGAATCCAATCCCCCTTTTCTGCCCCCGCCCTCGCCATGAAAGCAGAGAGTGATGCGGCAGTTGTGTCAAAATCATGAATGGTAATTGGTTAAGGGTAGTAGTCACTATGCGTACAATTCATGAAAGCTAATTGGTTAAGGGTAGCAGCTGCCACTTCATGCTGGTTAACCCCCATGCACCCTTTTCTTAATGTCCAATTCTAGCCTTTAGGGATCCACAGTGTTTATTCCATGCATTTTTAAATTTGTTTGCTGTGTTTGGGACCGATGCAAAAATCTTTGCGGTACACGGTCGCTGACTTTTCAGCGCCCGCTTTCTTAATGTACGCATGCCACCATGCAATATTTAAATTAGGGGGTCACGCTAGGAAGGAGGTGCTAGGGTCGCTTGCGCGACCTTAGCACCTCCTTCCTAGCGCGACCTGCCACGGCTGCCGGTTATGAAGACCGACGCCGGTAAATTCGGCGTCGGTTTTCATAACCGGCCTATCTGGCAGTAATGAAAACAGCTGCCGAGTTTATCGAGTTTGTCGAGTTTACCGGCGTCAGTCTTCATAACTCGGCGGTCTGCTGAGTTATTTTTTTTTCTTTAAAAAAGAAGTACAGAAAAGCAGTTTTTTCTGTTTTTCTGTACTTCTTTTCCATGCGATCAGTTATTAATGCCTGCTCCAGGCAGGCGTTAATATCTGAGCAATAAATGTGCGTCTGAAATGCACATTATCTTTTTGCATTTGGAGTGAATGAGTAATAGCCTCATTCACATGCATTTGCATGTGATGAGCACTAACTCATTCACTCCGTGTCCGATGCGCGTTAAATAGGCGCTAATCCCCTATTCTATTAGGGGGTGGATTAGCGCCTATTTAACCCGCGTCCAACAGTTCTACTTTTTGCTTTCCTCCGGAAAAGGTTCAAGGAACATGCATCATTAAAACTATTTAGGTATCTGAAGGTCTGCATCATATCTCCCCTGCACCTTCTCTCTTCCAGGGTGTACATGTTCAGATCCTTCAGCCTTTCCTCATAAGTCTTCCAATACAGACCACACAACATTTTGGTCACCCTTCACTGAACCTTCTTGTTCCTGTCTCTATCCTTTTTCAGAATCGGTCTCTAGAACTGAACACAGTATTCCAGGTAATGAATTTATCTGGCTAACTTTAAGATAGCTGAATATATGAAGTGGCACTATCTTCTGCTGAATATTCCAGCTAAGTTAGCCAGATGAGCTTGCCGAGCTGCACAGTGGCTGAATATGGACCCTAAATTGTAAAGGGTTGATTTTTCTACACCTTTCTTCCTATATTTCCAGAAAAGCAAAAAGGTTTAAAAAGTCTGATCATTTCCAAGACTCAAAAAATTACTTAGTCAATCTTAGAAACTGCTCTGTCTGCACAAAATGCAAGTCATTGATCGGTGGAAACTTGTCATGCCATATTATGTTTTTTTCAGAAATAAAATAGATATATGTAAAAATTAAATCATGTTCTAAAATCATCCTAATAAAGTTCAATAACAAACATTTTGTTTATAATAGGGCTCCAATCGCCTTTGCGTGGATGCTTTTATTTATTTATCAAATTTATATTTGGTCTTTCCAAGTAAACTTATTCAGGTTGAAGGGCTACAGTGATGAAACAAATTAATACAATAAAAACACCTAAAAATAAAAGTAATACAAAGCAAGAAGCTTACAAAATATATGCATGAATAAACAGGCATCAAGGAAATAATGCTATAAAAATGTTTGCTGCCATGGGCAAAATAATTTAATCATATTTTCTATTTGATAAAGTCTGCAAGGAGCTTATTTTTCATATTTTTCAAAGAGCTTTCTCTTTCACTTCAGTGACCAAAGTAGTGTTTACTTGGGAGCACATGGCATAGGCTTAGTGCCGCCTGCTGCTCGACAGGAGATGCAGGTCCCATCCTCCTGCCCAAAGCATTTGTGCCATGGCTCGGAGAGAATTTGATTGCCCCTGCTCACACAGACTGGGCTTGAAGCTTCTTCTTCTCCTGCCTTCTGCCAGCGAGAAAACAAACTCTCCCAGGCAGCTTTCAAAGGAAAAGGTCTGTTTGGGGGAGGGGGTTAAAGAGAGAAAAAGTGGAGGGAGGGGAAGTTAATGCAAATACAGGTTCAGCAGCTCTGGAAACCAGTAAAGGGCAAATGTTGCCAGGAAACAAAAAAAGAACCGTGCAATTTAGCCAAGCAGGTGTCAGGGGGCTTGGACTGGACAGGTGCTTCCATTAGGCAAACTAGGCAAGCACCAAGAGCTCCAAAATTTTGGAGGTGGCAAAATCCTGTTAGCATAAGGCCCAGAGGGGTGCTGTGCCAAAACCATACTGCCAAAGTACTGAGCTGGAGACACTGCTGCTAGTAGGAGAGAACCACCAATAGGTAAGTTGGGAGTGCATAACCGAAGGCTCACGAGGGCACCAAATACGCTCGGAGACCTATATTGAAGTATGAAAATCACATCCACAGCTGCAATAGCTTTATATTTTAAACTTAAGACGTCTTCAGACAGTAAGCTATATTCATTCTTATTTTTAAGCTGTAGTGCCTGCTATGTATCTGTAGTGCTTCCTAGCTGCCCTAGTTCTTTGTCACAACACATTCGATTGTATCTATTTTACACACTATTTTAAGCGGTGCATATCTTCTGTTATAGATATATATCCCTTGCCCAAGCCCATCTTAAACAATCCCCTTCCCTGGAATCCTTTCTTTAGCTGTTCCTGCAATATTCATGATTTCTATGTGTCCATATGATATCTCCATGGGGTTCTCATAAGGATGGTCCTGGTAGATCCCTGATTTACTAAGATCTATGATGGTGGGAGTGACTAAAAAGAATCTCTGAAGGATGCTGATAGCAGCATCTCATCCGTGGAGTCAGGTAAAAGGAAAATCTTGGACTGCTTTCAAGGGGCTTTCTTCAAGTAAGTGGTCATGGAACCAATGAGGGATGGGGTTGATACTGGACCTGGGATTTGCGGTTGGTTTGATGTTTGTTATTTTAGTTTTTCCATTTTATAGGTGGGAAGAAGTGGTAGGGGTGAGGATAAGTTTTATAACATTTGATACTATATTGTAAACCACTTAGATGCTATGGTTTGGTGATATATCAAATATTATTAAACATTAAATAATAAACATCAGAGAAAGTGTTTCAAGGTGGAATTCAAGGAATAATAATGGGATGAGTAGAAGGGAAAGGCAGTTAATGTGTTGAACAATGCATTTTTCTGTCTGGAAATTGAGTGCTGCCTCAGCCTGGCTGAAGAACCCTTTATTGTGGACAAAACCTCCCCTGTTTAACCAACAAATTAACAAACAGAGTAGGAGAGATGGGCTGATATCCAAACAGCAAACAACACAGATGCACCAAAACTCCCCTGCTGGTATATAATAGACAGGTAGGCAGCGAGTCCTGTACATTGGTTCGTCTGGGGCATGGCAGATACGCATGTCACATGTCTAAGGTGGTTCATCTAGGGTGTTGTGGGTGCTAGAAAACACTGAATACCAACAGTCAGTAAGAGAAAAATCTTTAGTCTTTTATCATAGGATATTTGATAATAGGAGCAGTACTTATCAAATAAGGCAGTGTAAAACTTCAGCTCAGTTCTTCTGATCTGTTACATTTAATTAAATGCATCATTGCCTCTAACTTACAAAGCAATGAGATAGTTTTTTGCTTAAAAATTTCCAATTTGGTTTGCATTATAATTTCATCTCATATATGTTAATAAGGTAGGATTTTCATCAATCATGTGATGTCTTGCACATTATTTATTTATTTATTTGTTTATTTAAAAGTATTTATTACCCATCCATCCAGCAAAGTTCAGAGTGGGGTACAAGTAAACAAACATAAAATAAAGCATTACACAAATAAGTAAAAATTTACAGACTTAGGCCTGGATTTTCTAAAATCGCAGGCCTTAGTGAATCACATGGTACTGGGGGGCGGGAGGGGGGGTGAAGCGGGGGGCGAGCCTGCGAAAGCCGGCAGAGATCGCAACACCGCAGTGCTATCGCTGCCGGCTTTCGCAAACCAATAGCGCCACTGTGAAAGGTGGTGCTATTGGGCGCGTTACTGGTGGCGATAAGGGTCCTTACCTTTTCGCTGTTAGTGATGTCTTCACCACGTCCGCTCCGGTGCCACCCCGACTCCTCCTCTTCCGGTGCCGACTCCACCCCGATCTAGCTATCACATACGAAAAGGGACTTTTCACATGCAAAAAGTCCCTTTTCACGTGTGAAAGCTATAGAAAATGACCCCCATAGTGATTGTACAATGTGTTGTTAAAATACATTGAGCTGCCAGATAGACATTAGATAATTATTTAAATAACAGTGGGAAAATCTTCAGCAAACAAATGGGTTTTAAGGGGACTTCTTAAATATTTTGGAGTCCCTTGTGAGTCATAAGCTGGTTGGTAAATTGGGCTGAAGATGGAGAATGACTGTTCACATACCCAAAAGGCAAAACAAAACTTAGTGTTGAACTTTAACATATCCTTTGACCTTTTACATTCTAGCATTACAGCAGCCTTAGCTATTCCTACAAATCTAATCAGTGTAATAAGGAAATAGAACTAAGATGGGATGCAAGCACTAACCTTTGGTATTGGTACATGTCTGCATTTTATTCAACATTAGTCTTTTCCTCATATTGCTTTTGTCTTACAAAGAATACATTCAAAACCAAGCAAAAATATAATACAATGCTTAAGAATAATGACCTATACTGTGGCTTGCCTTTATGCTGCCTCTCTGTCACTTCACTGATCAGGATGCACCTTTTAAATATGCATTTATCATAAAACCTCTGCAGAACACCCCTACAGGGGCATGGCAGTTAGGCTGAGTAGCAGTAAGAATTCTAATGTGGAACCTCTGTGTATTGCAGGTAGGCATGTGGCAGCAAGACCCCTAAGGTGGTATATCTGGGGCTTGGCAGGTAGGTAAGTGACAGCAACACTTTCAAGATGCTTTTAGTCAACTTGTCACTCACACAGAAATTCTGGAAATTGAAGCAAAGGCAGATTGATTTTCAAAAAGACCAGCTTTCCCATCAAATTTGTGCCTGCTCAAGTGATGAGGGCTTATAATTCCCACTAACATTGAGAAGATATGTTTACTGGATACACTGGTTGATGGGTAGAAAAGATAGTGCTGAGCCACCTTGGCTATGTCTGGCCATACTGCCAATTTTGTGTGCCCAACATGCCATTGTATATGTGTCCATGTCCTGGATGGGCTCTGTGAGACAGAAATTTGTGCTAGGGTCTCCTTTGATAATGTGGGCCAAAGGTCTCTCTAATCAGCTGCTTTAGCTATGGCTTATGTCATGAAAGATGGTTCTTTGTGGGCAACATGACTTTGGCATATTAAGATGGGGGAGGAACTAGTAGCTGACAGTGTGCTGTTCCTGCTTGCACTGCTCTCTGAAGTGGCCACTGGCCAGTCTTTTCTGTGCTACATTCCTGCTGGTTCTCAGTCTCTGCAGCTCCTTTATTCATTCCCTAGCTACTAGCTTCTCCTTCATGAATGTGAAGCATTGGGACTGGAGGGTGAGACTCCCTTTCACTCATAGATCACAAAGAGTAGCATGTATGTATGTATTGTTTTGAGTAAGAGATTTCAGTCTCTTTTGCACCTACTTCTGCAAGGATTTAAGAAACTGCATCAACTCTTCTTTCATTCCCACTTGCTCATGGAAGCCCTCTAACATTTCCTCCAGAATATTTACCATAGGAATTAACCCACTCAAATCCTCTGAGGAATCCTTAAAGGACTTCAGGATATGTACCAGCTGCCTCATGATTACCCAATCATGATACCACAGGGAGCAATGCACATCTATCTCTGTTTCCAGAGACGGATCAGGAAGTGGTGTCTGATTCTCCACTAACCTCTGAAGCATCATATAGGTAGAATTCCAGCAGGTGCCAACATCTTGAATCAGATGCTTGTGAGGCATTCTGAATTTTTCCTGCTTCTCACAGACAAGCTTCCCTGTCATCACGTTTCTATGAAAATGCCCTGCTATTTTTCTGCACCTCTATATCAGGTTCTTCAGGAATGGATTCCCATCATTGCTGGACCCAGATTTCAGGGCATTCCTCTCTGTAAGTTGCAGCAGGTATGTAAAGCAATGGATACCCTGAAAGCCCCTACCTTCTATCACATTTACTATATTTGCACCACAGTCTATCACAAAGAAACCTGCCTGAAGACTCCTGCCCTCTTGCAACTTTCTTAAGGCTGATAGAATATGGCATGCGGTATGGGGGCTATGAATAACTGGGTATGCAGCAAAGCCCATCCACACTCTGATGTTCTGTCCCCACTAGAGCTGCTGCTAGCCCCTGCCCAAGCCAAATTTCACCAGTGTGCCATTGTGAAGAGGTAAGAGTGCATAGCATTCATGCTGGACCAGGTATCACTGGTGAAATACACACTACTCTCCTCTGGTTTAACCAGCTGCACCTGCATGCAAATATTGCAATGGTTGCACAAAGTGGGGATGACCTTTTTACTAACTGTTATCCTGGAGAGCATTTTGTAATTGGGGACTAACATATGCAGCAGATGTTTGAAACCCATGTTCTCCACTATCTGCAGTGGCTACTTATCAAGGGCAACCATTTCCCCATGCTCCCCATTACTATTTTAGTTTTGCCTGCCTCCTGCCAAGGGATAGTACTATAGATCACCACCCTGTTTCCACTATGGTGGATTGCCGCTTTGGATGCATAGCTGGAGAATGCTGACCTGCCACCAGGCTGGTGGAAAGGGCTGTGGGATCAGCTTGTGAAAAATGCTTCCCCTTTGAAACTATTTTCTCTGGCTTTTGCTTGGGATGGCAGATAGGCTCCCCCAGAAAGTACTCCCCCCTCACTTACTGCCAATGCTAGCAGATACTGCTTCTGCAGGTGATGCTGCATACCAGGGGTTTTCAGACACCCCACTTGCTTCCCTCAACTGATATCCTTGTTCCCGCTTTAATTCCTGATGCAGTGCCCTGCTGGCAAGTCCTGCTGGCTGTCACAACCTGCGGGCTCAACCCAAGCAGGAGCGTCCCTGCCAGGCAGAAGAACCTACACTATTCTCAAGTATTGTACTGCTCCTGCTGGGGTTTCATGGACCTTCCCAGCTCTGACAGCCCCATCCCATGTTATCTCTAAAAGCAAAAAAAAAAATAAAAAAAAAATAATATAAAACCACCAAATATACTAAAAATAGCATTATCTAAACATAAAACAACATGTTTTTAGCATAATAGAAGTAATTGAAGCAAAATTAAATTTCTATATGCAAAGTTTTTTTATTTTTACATATTATCTAAACAATTTAAATCACATTAGTTTAAATATTTTTCCTTAATAAAAGAACATTAAATAATATTTGTTCTAAATACATAAATCCAATTGAAGAGGCAAGTGAAAAATAGAAACACATAAGGAAAAAATAAGGAAATAATTTCTTCACCAAAAAATTCAGTCACCAGTGCAAGTGAAAATTACAACTTAAGGAATGATTTTAAAGGAGGAAAAAACCTCAGAGGTATTTGAATGCCATTAATGAGACACAGTTAAGCCATGCAAACCCTTTGTAATCATTGGCAAATGGCAATAAACCTCCAACTCTCTTTATTGTTAAATGAAACTTTTAGTATTTTTATACTCCTATTTTTTTTGTTTAATTTTATATTAAAAACAAATTCTCTTTGAGAGAAAATTTTCTCTTTTCACAAAGAACTTGATCTGATCACTTTTTATGAAAGCAAAAGGCAAATTTCCCAACCACCTATGTTGGCCAGCATTTTGTGTTTGTTGCTTTAGAGTAGAGCAACACTGCAATCTTTGATCTGAAACACATTTAAAATGGAGCCTCTCTCTCAACGGGACAGTTTTCACTTTGCTTTTCAGTTCAATGAATTCCATTTACTATGCAATTTTCCATACAGCTTTTCAATAAGCATACAACATTATTTATTGTTCTTTTATTAAGGAAGCATATATCATTAAATTGTGATTTAAATTGTTTAGATAATATGTAAAAATAAAAAAACTGTGTCCACATAAAGAAATTTAGTATCCCTTAAATAATTTCTTATAATGTGTATACATATAGGGATTGATTATATATTTGTTTGCCTGGTTATTGTTTAGTCTTTTTTTTTTTAACATACCTTACCCAAATTGGCAAAAAAAAAAAAAGGTCTACATCTCCTTCTCATTTGAAACACATTTTAAACTTCTGTTTATGGTCACACCCTTTATAGTATAGCAATACCTCATAGGCTCCTAGTCTTGCAAGATACTTTTGCAATTTCTCACAATCCTCTGCAGTTTTAATAACTTCGAATAATTTTGTGCCATCTGCAAATGTGATGACCTCACATGCTGCTGCATTTTATGGCCATTTATGAATATGTTAAGCAGCACAGGTCTATAAGCATAGTACGAGGGGGGGGGGGGGAATGGGGGGACATACAGAGGCAGTGCCCCCAAATACTCCAGTTTCTAGTGCTGAATTGGTCCCCCTTCCACCAATATGACCTCCCTACCTTTTGTTTCCCCTTCCTCAAAGGGTCCCAGTACAGATGCCAAGGCAACCCCTTTATTGAACTTTATTCATTTAGAAAAATGACCATTTAGTCCTACTGTCTGTTTCCCCAGTCACTCTTACTCTGCTAGGTCTCCATTGGAAAATGGTGCCAGCTGGTTCTGAGGGCAGTGCCATTTTGTTGTACAGCTATAAATTGAATGACCATGCAATAAAATAGCATTGGCTTCAGAGCCAGCTGTCGAACCTTTTGACCTAGGATCCAGTGGAGCAGAAGGAACTAGGGGTCACTTCTGCTGCTTGCTACTTTGCAAACCCCAAGAAGGAAATAAGAGACCTTTGGGAAGGGTGGGGAGGGTTATGGGGAAAACCTGGAGGGGTCTTCATTTTGCTATTTTGTCTGCTCTCAGGATTTTGACTTTATGAAACGAAAGTCAATTTAAAAAAAAGAATTTGGAGGGATTTTTTTCCCCATTTTATTTTATTTCCCTTTTTTTCCCCATTTTATGTGGGTGTTTCATGGTACTTTTCATTTTGTTTAAAAACAGATGCACATCCCTACTGCTAATTGATATCATGATAACTGTAGATTGATATCATGTGGATATCAGATATAATCCAGGATTATTTCTCATCCTGGTAGATAGCCTGAGTTGGGCCTTTTGGATATTCAGTTCATCCTTATGATACACTATCTGTCCATGTCAACTTCAATGCTGATGGAAATCAAAGCAGCCAAATATAAAGATCCAAGCCTTCTGGCTGAGAACAGTTTTGGGAACAGTGCAGTATATGTCGAGCATGTGACATCCATCAGCAGAAGGAGCCTTTACTGTCCATCTCAACATTTTGGTGAGCTGTGTTTCACAGAAAAATCAAGGATCTCCAATCCACTAAAGGTTTTCTGACTATACATTTTGAAAAATCTCTCATTGATTTGACCTGCTTGTCTTTAAAGTTTGTGCTGCTTAACTTACCTGTTGTGCTTTCCTTTACTCAATCTATTGCTTAATAATTGAAGTTTGTTTATAGTTTTGAAAATCATTTGCCATTCCTTTGTTTCCCTGCTCAGCCTTTGAATAAGCACTTTGGAGTTGCACCAAAACAATTTAGTCTGGGTCTGAAGTCCCTTTGCAGCAGCAACCTCTTCTGAACCAAGTGTAGACAATCTAAAGGATCTCAACTAAAGGGATTGTCCCATTGCTAGGGAATTGAAGTTATATTTAGTTGGGTCATAGTCTTCCCATGTGGGAAAAAGTAATGGTAAAGTCCTAGCTTATAAATACCCATGGTACCATTTTAGGGTGTGGATTTTGCTTTGTCCTGTCCAGATGTTGAACACTTTCATGCTTGCTCCTCAGTTGTGTTTGTTTTTTTGGGAGAAGGACCTTTGGGTTTCTTAGAAAGTAACTTGGGTTTGAAATAGAAAACAAGGTACCTTTTGCCCTTTTAGAGAATCCAGTTTTTAACCCTTTTATTGAGAGGAAGAAGTTCTATCCACCCTTCTTTCCTTATTTTGAGTTATTTATGGAAACAGGTTTTTCTTTTTTTTTTTTTTCATTCATCTCAATTTCCTTTGGGACCTAGGAACTCACAGAATATCATTCTGAGATAGAGTAGGAATTTCTTATTCAAAGAGACTCAATAACCTTCCAGAGGTTACTGAAGGAATTAGACCTTATTCATTACTTGGAGGAGGAAAAGTTGGATTTCAGAGAAGACCAGTGGCTCCAATCTACTGTTAACCACTAGGCTATCACCTGGATAGTGAGGACAGGAGTGAAGACATGCCCCTCTAGTATCAACCAGGACTGTTAGGAGATTGGACAGGAAGCCTGTTTCTCTGGACAAAAAGCATGCCGTATGGGACTTTAAAGTGTATGGTCTAAATTGGAGTAGAAAAACCTGAATCCTGAAATTGGGAGGGAGCTCCAAAATTACCTTTTCAATTGGCCAAGAATCAGGAATAGATTAAAAAATGCCCGGAGCATTACAAAGTCACAGATTTGTAAATGGAGTAGATTGCATAGGGAAACATACATAATCATGTTCACTATTCCATCATCAGTCGTGAATAAAGTGAAACTGAAATCCCCAATCAGCTTTCAAAGTGGTTATTACTGCTGTATTCAAAGACTGTATTAAGAATACTCAGGGCCTGAGAGATAAAGCTCTCTCCCCCCCCCAACAAGGAATGTTAGAACTCAGAAAGGGACTTAAAAACTGTGAGAAGTATAAATATCTTAAGCCCATTGGAATAAAAGGTGACCCTGGGGTTCTACAGGTATAACATAGCCCCAAGACTGTCTGCACTTACCTCCAAATGTCATCGCATAAGATGCTGTCGATGTGACCAGGACGCCGCTCCTCCTGCAGGCCTCTCTAGGTGCACACATCTGTGGTGCACCACCACTTAAAGGTCCTGTAGCGGGAAACCCAATTGCCGGCACTCTCAATGACATTACACGGCTGGGTATGTAAACCCCATCTGCACTTTAATCAGATGCCTTAGCAAAAGGGGCCTCCTGCTCTTGAAGTGTTTGTTGCTATCGCGTGTTTGCCTTTCATTGTTCTCTTCTTGCCTAGCCTTGCTGTATCTTGCCCTGCCTCTGTGTTTTTTGCCCTGTCTTGCCTTGTCTGTCTACCCATCCATGTCTGCCTAATTCCAGGTTTTGACCCTGCTTTGGACCTTGACTATGCTTTGGATTGCTGCTTGCCCCAACCTCCTTGACGCTGCCTGACCTCCACTTGCCCTGACCTCAGCTTGGATTTTGATACTGTTTGCTTGCTGCCTGCCCTGACTTCAGCCCACTACTTGACTTCTTCTGACCATTCTTTACAGGACCCTCGCCTAAGTCCTGTTGGCTCCTGGAATCCAACCCCTGCGGGGAGCAGGGCTAGTATAAGTGAAATCCTAGACCCAGTCCTTGTAGGAGCAACTCCATCTGCTTTTGGCATGAGCTTAGTGGGTTCACCTGCTAGGCTGTGTCAACCACACCACAGCCCAAGCCCAAGGGTATCACACAAGAGTGGTGGAAGAAGAGCAGACCATGGAGCAAGACCCAGGAGATTCATAGGAACAGTGAAGAAAGTCCTCTACAGTCAAAGTGTTATGAAAATGAAGAAAGGTGTGGACTCCTTGCCCAAGGGGGAGTTGGTGCTACCTGAGAGGGCAAACCCCTGCAAGTCCCCACCATCGGGAGGTGAGGCTGGGCTGACGCAAGGGCCAGCTGGAGCTTCACCAATACCAGCCCCATTCCCCGCGGGTTGAGCCTTTGGGTGCGTAGGGCCACCTGGTCTTAGGTGGGCCCTGGGAAGATGGTGGATTCACCACCAGAAGAGTCATCCAAAGTCAGTCCAAGATCAGAAGCCAGAGGATCGCCGATAGCCAGTCCAGTCTGAAGCCAGAGAGTCGCCGGTAGCCAGTCTGAGGTCAAAGCCAGAAGAATCACCGAAAGACAGTCTGAGGTCATAAGCCAGAGAGTCACCGATAGCCAGTCCGAGGTTGAAGCCAGAAGAATCACTGAAAGCCAGTCTGATGTCAGAAGCCAGAAGAACCATCCGTCGGAACCAAAGAATGGGAGCTGGAGCATGAACAGGATTCGGAAGGCAGGAACAGGACTCGGAAGACAGGAACAGGAAGCAAGACACCAACGCAGCTCAGAAGACTCCACCAGAGTGAAGCAGACTCGTTGCCAAGTCGAGGAACAGGAAGAGGAGGCTCCTATAAGTAGTCCCAGGCTCCTAACGTCATCCAGGGGGCTGAACTGCCTCAAGATGGTGCTGGCCCTTTAAAGGTTTTCAGGAGGTGTGGCCGCGCACCTAGGAAGGGCCCTGCCCAAAGTGGGTTGCTGGGGAAGTTGACCTGTGGTTAGATGCCGCAAAGAGGGGGTCAGGAATCGTCCTGCCCGCCGCGAAGTACAGCACAGATTCAGCGGCAGGGCCCGTGGGAGTGGAGGAGGCCCGAGGCTTGCTGCGGTAGTGACTCCCCACTGCCGCGCAGGTGCTGACGCCTGGAGAGAAGGTGAAGAGAGCCAGCCGCGGCCACCCGTGGCGACTGACACAAAGTCAGGATTCTTGTTAAGAAAACCATCATATCTAAAGGACTATGAATGAGACTGGTAAAGATGTGATGCCAGAAGGCCATGTGCTAACAACCTCTGGTCCAACCAGAAAAAGTTGTGTTTGGCAGAGTGGCTCAATTTAGATAAAATGGAGAAAGGTGTAGCATGGTGGCTGGAACTATGGGACTATGGAAGAATGAGTCACCATGAAATGGAAGGGACTCATTCATATGGACACCAGGAATTAGAAAAATGGACTCTAGGATTGAAGGATCACAGTTGAAAGAAGAGCCTACATCTGATGTTGTCAATACAAAAGTGTTCTAACCACAATCTATGGTGATTCTGCTGTGATAAGTGAAATAGAAAGATTAAATACAAATCAATTAGTGCATGGGTAATGATATGTACAAGATGCTTTTTTTTATTTAACGCATGTGCACTACGGAAGTCCTTTTAGCCAGACAGAGGAGGGAAATAGTCAAGTCACTTTACCTGAGTAAATGCCTTTGAAAATGTTTCTCAAAGTGACAATGTACTATCCTCCTCCAGACAATTTCTTGCATCATCTTTTCCCTTTTATCCTCTCTTTGCCTAAGTATTTCTTTGTTCTATGTTTCAAATCGTTTCTTCTGCCCCAGTGCTGGACAGTTCATCGTGCAGGACAATATTAGCCAACCTTTTCATGCTCAAGGCACACCCACATTATCAAAAATGTTGTGTGGCGCACCAGTGCGGTCATGGCAAGGACTCATATTGACAAAACAAGAGCTAGGGAAGCATTGAAAACTCCACCAGTCTCTCTTCCAAATTTTAAGAGGGGGCAAAGACACACATGAGCCCATCATGATGAAGCAGCTCCTTCTATGCACAAGTGCAGGAGAAGGGAGAAGTCAGTGTGGTACAGACAGCTCAGTTAAGTTAACTTAGTTACCACAAGCAGCTGCCAGAGCTCCTCTACTGCTGCTGCTCCCATCATTCAAAGTGAATCACATCCAGTGGCAGTGCACATTCTCCCCTGTTTCACTCAGCCTGGGAATAAAACAGAAGTTGGAAGGACTCAAGGAAATGGACAATGAGGAGGTGCTGTGTGCAATGTGTGTGCTGCATGCTGCCCGTTAATTACCACATTCTCAGGCTCAGGCTGTAGCTAGGAAGAAGGGGTAGGTATACATGATTGCATATGTTCTCAGAAAGAAGCTCCTAGAAATTTAATAGCCACCACTGGTGTCTCATGTTCGTGCAAGCTGTTGAGAGCAGATACCAAGTGCTGGCTTGAATCTGAACACCAGGCAGTGGTGAATTTTCCATGACATATCTGCTCAGGTCTGGAAGCATACCAGTATGCCATGGCACGCTGGTTGGGAAACACTGGCGTAGGGCACACTGGGATTATTGTTACGCCTGACTGCACTCTGTTCTTTCGTGGAACTGAATTTCCATTGACATTTGTGATAAACAGTGGTAGATAAAGGATTTGAAATGCGCTGTACACCCCAAATTAAAAAAAAAAGTTTATAGACAAATGTTCAAACAGGAGAGAAACTCAAGAGATATATTTAAAACATAGCCAGAGTAAACACAAAACCAATAGAGGGCAAAAACCTTGTTCTGGTTAGGTGAAGGCACCTTCTGACACTTTGGAGAGTTTGATCTGTCTCTACAGATGTTTTTCTGTTTTTCCATTGTTTTCTTGCTTTAACAGTGTTCTGCTTCCACTGCAGCTTTTCTGTTTCTGTTATTGAAGCTGATATTCATGCTTTTATTCTGCATAATTTATTTGATTCTGTTATACTGCTAACTGGTTGCCAGCCTGCATGTTCACTGTTTCTGCAGTATTTAGTGCAGATGACCCTGAAGGATTAACCTCTGATTTGGAAGCAAAAGATTCTGGGTGCTTTTCCAGGTGTGTGTTTAGTCAGCTCTGATCAGCTGTGCCCTATCCAATCTGTGTGATGTAGCAGCTAATCTAGCCAACCCTGCAGAATAATCCTCATTTTACCTATCTTTATTTCAGTTTCCCAGACTGCACTGGTCACTGTTATCTCCAGTTTAGGCACAGTAAGATTTTATTTTTTTGCCTGTTAATAAAGTTTGAAGTTGAAGAAGTGATCTCAGTGTTACGCTAACTGTTTAAGCTGTGCATGGAAAGCACATAGCGGAGGCAGAATAGAGTTGTCAACATATCAATTTTAAAAAAGAAAATTATACACCCTGGGGCAGATTTTCAAAGACCTCTGCGCTTAAATCCAGGAGGATTTATGCGCATAGGGGGGTTACGCATGCCGGGCCTATTTTCAAAAGGCCTGGCGGTGCACATAAAGCCCCAGGACGTGTGTACATAAGAACATAAGAAAATGCCATACTGGGTCAGACCAAGGGTCCATCAAGCCCAGCATCCTGTTTCCAACAGTGGCCAATCCAGGCCATAAGAACCTGGCAAGCACCCAAAAACTAAGTCTATTCCATGTTACTGTTGCTAGTAATAGCAGTGGCTACCTTCTAGGTCAACTTAATTAATAGCAGGTAATGGACTTCTCCTCCAAGAACCTATCCAATCCTTTTTTAAACCCAGCTACACTAACTGCACTAACCACATCCTCTGGTAACAAATTCCAGAGTCTAATTGTGCATTGAGTGAAAAAGAACTTTCTCCGATTAGTTTTAAATGTGCCCCATGCTAACTTCATGGAGTGCCCCCTAGTCTTTTTACTATCCGAGAGAGTAAATAACCAGGGCTTGAAAAAAAGGGGCGGTCCGGGGCGGACAGGAGGTGGGGTGGGGCAGGGTCAGCGGCTCCTGGCACAGCGGCCATTTGCCGCTGTGTCAGAGATCGTGTGCTGGCAATCGGCCAGCGCGCAAAAGGTAAAATAATGATCAGGGGGGTTAGAGTAGGGCTGGGGGGGGGGGGGAAAGGTTAGGGGAAGGTCAGGCTAGGGGGAAGGGACGTACCCTCTCAGGCCGCGCTTTCGGAGCGTCCTGGGAAGCCAGTGCAGCATGTTATAAAATCGGGTGTATATGTGCGCACGTCAGGTAGCGAGCGCACATATAGGCCGTGCGTACTTCTTTTAAAATCTACCCTACTGTGTATTAGCCAATAATTCATAATCTATATCTACTGAAAGAATGCTTCTATTTTTCTATTTTTGTAAAGGAGTTGTTCATTTTAGTCACAGTGACCTAAAAATTGCAGTTGTTGAAAGGCACGTTTTGCAGTAGATACAGATTTTTGGAGCTTAAAAACAATCTGGATTTCTTTCAAGCAAGAGTCTGTCACTCTATGCTGGCTGTTCAAAACCTAATCCAATTCATTTTAATTGGGAAGTAAGATGGTCTCCTTATCTCCCTCCTGCATTCCTCATGCCAAACTTCAATGATGAAGAAAATTCAAGTGTTGAGCAGTGCACAAATGCCCAACAACTGCTAGGGAGATAATAAAAAAAAAAAAGAACAAAACAAAACATTGTACTGCCTATTGAAATCATTTAGAGGCTGGCCTTCTTCTGTTCTAAAAAACTGATGTACACATAGGTCTCTGTAATCATGTCAGAACATGCTGTGCATATTAGCAGCAGCAGCATCTGTCTTCAGGGTCTACCCCAGCTTGACAAGCTGCCTGAATAAACAAAAGAGTCACCCAGCAGTGGTTTGTTTAATCTCTACTGATTCATTCTGATCTTATCAGCATGTGAAGGCAATTTCTCCATGGTAACATGACACAGAGCACTGTGGCTCCATGGTCTCTCAAAGCAATCACCTAATGCTTTTGCTAACAGGGATACCTATTTCCAGGACTAACTGCAGGGATTTTCTGTTTGGCAACGGGTCCACCCACGTAGTTCTCAGTTACACTGGGGGCATCACTTGAATAATAATAATAATAATAATAATAATAAACCCTTTGGCCTTGGGAATATACCTTGCAACTATTTTTGGCATAATTCCAAATCCTAGACTTGAATGATAGAAGAAAGCAAGTTCAAGACTCAGAAAACTTATCATTTGTGAAGCAGGCTTCAGGCACCTGTGCTTTCTTTCTTAGATCTCTCACTATTTAAAATGGCCCTGCAAAACAGCATCTTTTTCTAAATATGGTATGGAAGGATAATAATACTGCAGATATTCCCTTGTTAAAAATGGGAAAACAGAATATAAAACATGATCCATCTAACCAGTAAAATCTGAAATTCATGTATCAACAAAAGACCTGCACATATTTTCTATGATTTAGGGGCCTATGCAAAAAAAACCAAAAAAAACATTTAAGCATGTGACAGAACCAAGGTTAGGCACCCTAGCAATATGGAGTGGGTAAGCTGTTGGCGACATAGCATGCATCTTAAAAGCAATGCCAGAAGAGAAAGAAGGAATGCTGCTTTGAAGAAATGGCAGGTGAGGTTATAGTCCATAACAGAGTTAGGATGCTGCCCAGCTAGGGATGGAAGAAGATAGGGACAAGTACAATTGGCCAATCAGGGAAATAAAGGACACAGCAAAGAAAAAAATGAAATGGAGTGAGGAAGTGAAGTCACTATAGTCAGGAGCTTATTGGGTAATGTAGTTCTAAGGAACCAGGAGGTTTCTTTCATAGATCAAACAGGACAGAGACAGGTGTGACCATTTAGTAAATGGATTAGGCAGAAAAGAAATCCCTTGGAAAAGCTGGGAAAGGGCAACAAATGAACAGAGAGCCTAAATGCTGCTAGGTGGAGCAGGCAAGGGGCAGGTGCCTGCTAGGGAGGCAGGACAGCCAAAGGAATAAGGGCTGTTCAGAGAAACACCATGGTATTTTAGGTAGGACCTGCAGCTCATAGTCTGATGTAGAGAGTGGAAAGTTTATCATTTTAAAGGGAATTATAAGCCATTGCATTAAGCTTTATACCTGCCTGCATATTATGGCTGCTGCATGTGTATGGAATTCTGCTGTCTCAAGGAAATAAATGTGTTATTATCTTTTAATTAATAGATCAAGAAAAAGAATAAAGGACACAGTTTTCTGTAAGTATGCAGGGTCCTCTTGGTTGTTGTGGTCCAAAATGAGGCTTGAGCAGCATTCTGTCACAGTGAGCAATGAGATGAAATGTTTATAATGCAGGCACATTAAAGCGGTACTTAACCTGCTATGCAATACATTTTACCAAGGGCAGAAGCACTGCTAGAAATGTAAAAGACCTGAGGCACAGGCCCCGAAGCCCTCCCTCCCTTCTCCCATCCCCCACCCCCGCCCTGAGAAGTTGATTGGAAGCTTCCTTTCCTCCCAAGAGCAATCCTGTAAAAAACACATAAGCGGATATCACAATTTTAAATATTAAATATTTCATTATCTTTATTTTATGTTCCCATGCAGCTGCTATCAGGGAAACCTCCCTGTTAATTCAATCCCAGTGGAGGTCCCATGGCTCTCTCCACAACTGCCTCTTACCAAACTCTATCCATGCAGAGACAGAACACCTGGCCAGTTTAGACCATCTAGTAAATGTTAGGGAAATGGAACAAGCCAGGCTGTTATAATCCTTACACAAAATCCTTACACAAAAACTGTACACTACTAGAATACCTCACCTTGGTCAAACATGCAGAACACAGATAGACCCTCACCAAATGCAGAATAACAAGACCATAAAGTATAAATAGAATCATACAGATCAAAACTGAATTGGAAACTGCAACAAGCCAGATACCGTATGCAATGCAACAGAGGAAAAACAGAAACTTCATCATTGTTCACAAAACATCAAATAATAAAATCAAGAATATAAAGCATCAAAAATACTAATAAAATGAATATATATTTCAGAACAGCTGATGAAAAGAATATGATCCAATAATTAAAAACTCATATTAAAAATGTTTAAAATGTACCAAATGCCAATGCCATTAAAATATTTCAAAACAGAACACATCAAAGGATGCCCAATAATTAAAACTAATAGGGATTTAAAAAATCCTCTGTTCTCCATACCTGAGAACTTTTGATTTCCAGTCACCCTGAGATTACTGTGGATTAATGGGGGAGGGGAAGGGTGCACAAACTTTATCCTCTCTGTCTCTCATACACACACACACTCTCTAACACACATGCTTATTGTCTCACATACACTCACATATGTTCACTCTCATGCCCACACCCTCTCTCACACACATATACTCACACACAAACACACACACACCACACACACACATACTCACACACATACACACACACACACACATAAAAGTTCTCTCTCACACATATACACATACACAAGCTCTTTCTTACATACTTACTGGCTATCTCTCCCTCACATCTAAAGGTCTCTCACACTCACTGCCTCTCTCTCCCTCAGGACTCTCACATTCACTGCCTCTTGCTCCCTTACACATAGGCTCTCACACTCACTGCCTATCTCTCCCTCATACACACACATGCTTTCTCACTCACTGGCTCTCTCACACACACATTGCACACACACACATAAACACACATACACACACAGGCTCTCTCATTCACTGATTCACTCACTGGCTCACTCTCTTTCTCTCACATACAAACACACACATACATAGACACACACACACACACACACACATTCACACACACACACCCACACACACACAGAGGCTCTCTCACTCCCTTTCATACCAGGATATTTCTCATTCTGGGACTCTTTGCCATGGGCGGGATGGGAGGTGTCAGCAACCTGCTGAGCCTTTTGTTCAGCTGTGGTGAGGAGAGGGAGGCACGGACCCTGTTTGCTCTCTTCTTTGGCTGCAAGTGGAAGGGAGGTTCCAGTGGCCCACTGGGTGTCTTGTTCAGCAGCTGGTTGGAGAAGGCTTGCCAGCAATCTTGCTGGGGCTCTTCTTTGACCACCTGTGAGAGAGAATGTGCTAGCGGCCCCACTAGGCCTCTTCTTCAGCCACCAGCAGGAGGGAATATGCTGGAATCCCACTGGACCTCTTCTTCAGTTGCCGGTAGAGGGGATCAGTGAGCGTCATAGAAGCAGAGACTTGGGACCCTCCAGGATAGTGAAGGTTAAGAAAGAATATTGCTCGGGGATTATTACAAGAGCAAACAATAATACCTTCTTTATTAGGGAATAAGGTGGATGTTTCTTTGAAGTTTGAGAATTTAGCAGACTGTGAAATGTTGGTTTCTTTTTTTCCTGGAAGAAGTGCATGTAAGAGTTGAGGAGGATTTTAGTATTTATTTAGATAATATAGAAAGAGTATTGACTGAGGACGATGATTTTCATCAGGCTTTATTGGAGGAGTTTAGTTTGTTCTCTATGATGGAATAAATATGTATTGAATATAATTAAACCTTCTTATTTGTAGGTGGATCCTTGTCTATCCTATTTGATTCAGGTCTGTCTGATGAGATTTTTTCCTGGTTATTGAATGTTGTTAATCTCTCTTTAGCAGGAGGTGAAGTACCATCCATTCTGAAGATGGCTATGGTAACTCCAGTCCTGAAGAGTGATCGTTTGGATCCAGCCATTTATAGCAATTATAGGTCGGGTTCCAAATTACCATTTGTGATAAAAGTAATTGAAAAGGTGTTGACTAGACAGATTTTTGAATTTTGTGATATTAATGAAAAGTTGGACAGTACTCAAGCCGTATTCTCTGCTCGATGTAGTACAAAGATTAAAATGATGGTAATTTTTTATGAGATCTTACCATGATTAGATGTAGGAGTTGTGCCTCACCTGATTTTACTTGACTTCTCAAGTTTGATTTGGTGGACCATTCAATTCTGATTTCAAGCTGTTTTGAGTTGGTTTTAAGGGGCCAGGTTTGGAATTGGATTATTTTAGAAGTCAAACTATATGTTTTCAAGGGGAGTTTAGAAATGTGAAGCATGATTCTTCCTTGTCTTCGCTTCTTTTTAATATATTTTTAAGGCCTTTGGGTAGACTTAATCAGTTTTTTAGCTTTTCCCCATATATTTATGCTGGTGCATACAGTTGATAGTTCCTTTGGGGAGTAGCCCAGTAGAGACTATTAATCATATTAATGTGTGTTTAAGAGAGGTAGGGTCTGTGGTTGAAAAAAAAATGGATTGGCTTTAAACTCACAAAAGACAAGGTGGTTGCAGATATTTATTAACTTCTTTAGAGGAGTTTCAGTTTTTGGGATTTAGTTTGAATTCAATTTATCCATGGAAAGATATATTGTACAGGTTCTTAGGAAGGCTTAAGTGAATTTGAAACTGATGAGAAAATTGAGATTTGTCTTTGATATAGATGGTTTGAAAAAAGTGACATATACACTAGTGTCATCTCAGTCCAATTATTGTAATACACTATATCTAGAACTCCTGTGGAAATTAACTCGTAAATTACAGATTATGCAGAATGCTGCTGCATGACCTTTAACTAAAAATGCTCAGCAGGATCCAGCTGCACCATTACTACAACTCCAGTCAATTTAAATGTTTGGTACTAGCATTTAAGATGATAAAAGGGCAATGCCCTGCACATTTTAGTGGTAAATTAAAATAGTATTGCAGTAGTCAGGTTTCCCAGTCTCCACAGAAGTGCCAGCTGCAACTTCCATAAATAAACGACTTTTGTCATATGTGCTTACAAAATCAAGCTTTTAGTGCCGCTATTCCCCAATTGTGGAATAAATTGCAACTTCAGCTTAGGGAGGAAACTAATTTGTTGCAGTTTAGAACAGATGTGAAGACCTGGCTGATGTCAGTTGCTGGTTAAATGGGTGGTATGGGGTAAGGTGTTTTCTGTTTATTCTCAGTGGAAAAGGGTAAACAGTGGAGTGCCTCAGGGACTGGTGCTTTTCAATATATATATAAATGTGGGCAGGCTCTTACCTTCTCACAGCCATAGCCAGTCGGGCTGCTGACGCTGCTTGCTTTCTCCCTGAATCAGCTGGGGCTGTCCCCGCAGCTGTTCCTGCCTTCTCCCGACGTGCTGCTGCGATCCCGGGCCCTTCAGTCAGCAGGCCGTCTCTGCTGGTGCCTGCTACAGCCCGGGTCCTTGCCTGGCTGGGAAGCCATCCCTGCCAGTGCCTGTAGCCTGCTACAGCTCTCTACTCTGCCTGCAGTCTTACCTCTCCTCCTGGGGCTGTCTTCACGGCATGGAGCCGTTCCTGCAGTCAGCCCTTCTCCTGCTTCAGTCCTTGCTGCTCTCTGTTCTCTCTGCCGGTGCCTGCAGCCAGCCTTACCTCTCTCTGCTTCTTCCTGCTTCATTCCTTGCAGCTGGGAGCTGCTCCACTGACCTACCTTCACCCAGCTCCAGCCCAGGGCTGCTCCACTGCTTCTCTGGCCTTCCACGTGGCTGAGGACGCCACCAGCTTCCAGCCCTTCTCTCCAGCTCCCTAGGGTGCGGGCGCGCGCCTCTCTGCTCCTCTTCAAGGGCCAGCCAGGTGTGGCCCCCTGCTGACCCCTCCCTGGGCGTTGTCTACCTCAGCCCTACTAAAGGGCTCAGCTTCCAGTCTGACTTTGCCTTCGCAAGGAGTTGGTCACTCCTGAGATCCTTCCCTCCAGGAAGTCGTCCGTGTTCCAGCACTTCTGCAAGGTCCCGTGTTTCATGTTCTCTGTCGGAGCTCCTTGTCCAGTTGTTCCAGTCCTGATGTTCCTCTCCTGATGTTTCCAGCCCAGATGATGCAAACCTTGTTCCTGTATTCGCCTGAAAGCTAAGTACCTTGTTCTTGAATCTCCTGTAAGCTAGCACCTTGTTCCTGCATTGGTTAATGTCCTGGTACCTCGCGGCAAGCCATGTTGTGGTCCGTGACCAGCCCTCGGGGCGGGCTGAGTAGGGCGCTTCATGATGCAAGCCATGTACCTCATTTCTGAATCTCTGAGAAGTATTTACCTTGTTCCTGAATCTCCTGAAAGCTAGCACTTCGTTCCTGTATCTTCAAAATGTCCTGGTGCCTCGCGGAAAGCCATGTCGTGGTCCGTGACCAACCCCACGGGCGGGGCTGAATAGGGCGCTTCGTGATGCAAGCCATGCACCTCGTTTCTAAGTCCGTGAGAATGCCTTACCTTGTTCCTGAACCTGCTGAAAGCCTGGTATCCAGCGGCAACCCCTGTCGTGGTCCGTGACCAGCCCCACGGGCGGGCTGTGTAGGGCGCTTCATGTTACCAGTCTTGTACCTCGCCCTTGAGTCTCCTGTATGCATCATACCTCGTTCCTGACTCCACGTCTCTTCGTCCAGTACCACGTTCCTGAGTCTACATCTGCACTTCCAGTACCACGTTCCTGAGTCTACGTCTGCACTTCCAGTACCATGTTCCTGAGTCTCGTCTGAATCTATGTTCCAGTCATCACTGTCCTGGCCTCCATCCGGCCTGCCGCTTCGTGCCGTACCCTGCGGCAGGTCCGAAAGGGCTGGGAACGGTCGGAGGACTGTTCACAAGACCAACATTGCGTTGTCGGGTCTTCCGAAGCGTGCAGGTCCGGAGGAGGGCCTGTCTTCCATGTCACTCCAGCCCTGCTCCCGTCCAGCCCATGCTCGGGCATGCCACGCCTCCCACGGCACCTCTTCAGAGCCCTCTGGGGTCGAGCCGTGGCCCAAGGACACACATCACCCAGGAGTGGGATCGCTTTCCTAGCGCTCCCCAACATAAATGATCTGGAAAGGAATACGACGAGTGAGGTTCTCAAATTTGTGGATGATACAAAATTATTCAGAGTAGTTAAATCACAAGCAGATTGTGATAAATTGCAGGAAGACCTTGCAAGACTGGAAGATTGGGCATCCAAATGGCAGATGAAATTTAATGTGGACAGGAGCAAGGTGTTGCATATAGGGAAAAATAACCCTTGCTGTAGTTACACGATGTTAGGTTCCATATTAGGAGCTACCACCCAGGAAAGATTTAGGCATCATAGTGGATAATACTTTAAAAACGTCTGCTCAGTGTGCTGCAGCAGTCAAAAAAGCAAACAATGTTAGGAATTATTAGGAAGGGAATGGTTAATAAAACGGAAAATGTCATTATGCCTCTCTATCGCTCCATGGTGAGACTTGAATACTATGTAGTATCCATGGTGACCTTGAATACTATGTACAGTTCTGGTCGCTGCATCTCAAAAAAGATACAGTTGCGATGGAGAAGGGCAACCAAAATGATAAAGGGGATGGAACAGCTCCCCTATGAGGAAAGGCTGAAGAGATTAGGGCTGTTCAGCTTGGAGAAGAGACGGCTGAGGGGGGATATGATAGAGGTCTTTAAGATCATGAGAGGTCTTGAATGAATAGATGTGAATCGGTTATTTACACTTTCAAATAATAGAAGGACTAGGGGGCATTCTATGAAGTTAGCAAGTAGCACATTTAAGACTAATCGGAGAAAAATATTTTTCACTCAACGCACAATTAAGCTCTGGAACCTGTTGCCAGAGGAGGTGGTTAGTGCAGTTAGTGTAGCTGGGTTCAAAAAAGGTTTGGATAAGTTCTTGGAGGAGAAGTCCTTTAACTGCTATTAATCAAGTTTACTTAGGGAATAGCCACTGCTATTAATTGCATCAGTAGCATGGGATCTTTTTAGTGCTTGGGTAATTGCCAGGTTCTTGTGGCCTGGTTTGGCCTCTGTTGGAAATAGGATGCTGGGCTTGATGGACCCTTGGTCTGACCCAGCATGGCGATTTCTTATGTTCTTATGTTTTTGATTATTTGTTTTATTAATTTCATGTGATTTTATATCTTTTTGTTGTTTGGATGATTTTTATCTGGAAAGTGATTTAAATGAAATGAGCTGAAATTGAAGTGACTTGGGGCATGGACCCCTAGCTAACAATACCCCTGACCAAGGGCATGCTAAAACTTCCTTTCAATAGCATGGGCTTAGTACTAATGTGGAAATTACTTATAAAGTACACATCACTGCAAACTTCCAGCAAATCCCCTATGCTAACTTTGCCGAAATGAAAGGTCAAATTAGCAGCTGGGATTTTCTTTCTCCAAATCCTTATAAAGAATGTTCTGAAATCCCATCCTGGCAATGCAAAGCCCCCTTCAGAGAACTCCTCATGGCAATGACATAGCTCTCACTGGGACACTCCCATTCTTCCTTCCCCCAAAGCAAGACAGAGCTACTTCCAGGATATCCCGTTCCTCTCCCCAACATAATGACATAATTCTGTGGGTGAGGAGAGGGGGAGGCTACACATGACCCACTACCTAGCCTTCCAGAATGGGCCCTTACCATTTCAGAGGTACCCCTTTCATCACCAGCTGGATGGAATGCAGAGTTCTCCTGCTGGCCTTGCTGGATTACTAAGGGGGATATATTAAACTTGGTACATATGCGTTGCTGGTCAGTCAGAGGGAAGAAGTGGAAAAGCTAAGACACCACAAGGGAGAGAGATCCAGGAAAGCAGACCACTATCATGAATGAGTGTTTAGAATCATCTTTCCTATGTGTCAGTAAGAAGGATGTGGTTGGGAACAAAACAGACAGGAATCTGGCCACCCTGACTTAGAAGGGTGCTGACCATCCATTCCCTCTCTATAACCATTCCCTCTCTATAACCACCTTGTAATGTACTAAATGTAGGCACTGTAATGACAGCACCACACAGTCGAGTAATGCCTCAAAACTCACAGACGTGAGCTCTACACTCAAACCAAAAGAGCTGGTTAGCTCATAAAATCTTTTGAGCTCAGACAGCTCATCTGACTCATGTTTCTGAATACCTATAGTAGTCTTTGGCAACCCTAACAATGTCAATGATAGCAAAGACCATTATCTTCTTGGAATCTATTGTCTGGAAATAGTTTTGGCTTTTGAAAGTTTTGGAAGTTATTAAGTGTATCAGTATGACTTCTCTATCATCTCCCATTCACTCTCTGTCATTTTCTACCTCTCCTCCATTTCCCCTTCTTGGTACCCTGTGAAAACATTCCTTGTATATTTGGTAGGGTGAAAGCCTGAGATGGGGATCGGGGGTACCCACTGGGTAGTGAAATGTCCCTTGGGTGAGCACACCTGCATGGCAGGTCCCATTCATCTGTGATCAGCCAGGTAAAGGGGCTGAGATCCCCCCCCCAAAAAAAAAAAAATTTAAATCCAACAGGAGGAAAGTGCAACCTTCTGGACAGAGCCAGTTGCTAATTCTTCTGTTCTCTCTTCATTTTTATACTTATCTCCACGGGCAAGTAACTTGCCAGCGCCCCTCACACCTAGTCTTTCCCAGCTCACCCCAAATATACAATGGGAAATATAATTTAATTTTAAGGGCAAATTTGCTGTTAAACTGATCATGTTATAGGATTTACTAACTAGTGAGATTGTACATGCAACATCCTTGGACATTTTAAAGAAAATTTGGATAACTTCAGAAGCATATGAGATATCAGTAAATATGGTGGTTAATATATCACTGAGTATCATCAGTTGTATAGACAATCAGAAGGTCAAATCTGATGGAAATGAATGCTTGGTTAGGTAACATTATATTATTGGTCTGCTTCTTTAAAAATTGCTGCAAAGTATATGTACAAAATACCGATCTGATAGATAGGGATAGATTCAGTGGGTAGAGGGAATGCTAGTACCTCTGGAAATGGATTTCATCTGAAAAGTGACACCCTTAGTGTAAATGAAAAGATGAAAGCCTTCAATTTAGGGCAATTATAGGTTAGATATAGCTAATTTATAATGGTAGGAAGGGGCATTTCAATTTTAGACCCTGTTTCTAGGTCATGTATTTCATTGTTTCCTCCAAAAAATTGTGCAGAATAAACTAAATGTCCACACAGAACTCAGTGGTATTCATATGTGTTGACTTGGTTCGGCAACTCCACAGTTTGTAAATAATACAGTCTTATGTTCAAGCGGACGCGGACACGGACCTGCTTGAACATAAGACTGTATTATTTACAAACTGTGGAGTTGCCGAACCAAGTAAACACATATGAATACCACTGAGTTCTGTGTGGACATTTAGTTTATTCTGCACAATTTTTTGGATTATTTGTCTATTGCGTCCAGTTCTGCTCTCCTCTTTGATTTTTGGATTTCATTGTTTCCTCAAACTTCTGATGCTTCTCAGTCAATATCTGACCACACATTTTCAATAAGTATTTAAATTGGCATCTACAAGGTCACTGCAGCTTCCATGAAGTCTCATTGGTCAGAACATCATCAGAGTTCAGATGAATGTCCCCTTGTAGCTGTTTCTGCTGTTTATGACAAAAGTCTGATTTTCAGCTCTCTTATCCAAAGCTAGCAGAATGTTTGACATAATATGAATGGAAGGCAAAATATGACAAAAGGAAGCTAATAGGAGCACTTATCAAACCATCCGCATTGAGAGGAAGTCACAGGTACTTTGAGAGCTTTGCATGGAGTTTAAAAAGGAAAATAAATGCTTGCCTTCACTTTGAAACTTGCTGTATGTTTAAAGTACTTTGGGAATTTGCCATCTACTTTTAATGTGGATAGAATTTTAAGGAAATATAATGCTCATATTTATTTATTTATGAACATTTGATATTCTTACCTTTTCCTAAGTCAGGCTTGTAGAGAGTTGAAAATGCAATCCTGTGTTGTTTACTGATACCACCCAAAACATGCCCTCCCCTCGTCCCTGAACTGCCGCACCTCAACGTGTGTTGCAGAACAACTCATGTACCTTTAGAGCGTATTTAAGGGGGGAAGTTTTCAGACCGCCAGCTTACGGGCATAAATCACTATTTATTTACATAAAAACAGTGCTCTCGTGGAAAGGGCTTTTAGAAGATTGCTCACCCTATGTGCAGGTAAGAATAAGCACAAAGAGCCTGAATGCATATTCTTTTAATCACAGGAGGGGAAGGTGCTCCTGGGAGCAGGGTTAGGGAGAATTTTGCATTTACATGCATATTTTTGAATTTTCATAAGTATGTGCATATTTTTCTTGCAAAAACTACCAGCACAAATGTGTGCACAAAGGGCCGGATTTTTAAATCTACGCACGCGGGGTACATTTGTGCATGCTACCCGGCACACATAGTATAAAATCCGGGGACGGCACACGCAAGGGGGTGCACACTAGTGCACCTTGCATGCACCGAGCCCTAGGGGAGCCCCAATGGCTTTCCCCGTTCCCTCTGAGGCTGCTCTGAAATCGGAGCAGCCTCGGAGGGAGCTTTCCTTCGGGCCCCCCCCATCTTCCCCTCCCTTCCCCTACCTAACCATCCCCCCAGCCTGAAAATTTAAAAAACCCTTACCTTTGTCGCAGAAGTAACGCCTGCCGGTGTGCGATCCTCCAGCTCAGTGGCCTAGCAGAGGCTCTGGTCACGCCCCACCCCGGATGTCCCACCCCTGCCCCGCCAATTTCTTCAAGTCCCGGGACTTACACTCGTCCCGGGGCTTGCGCGCGTCGCCGGGCCTATGCAAAATAGGCTCGGTGTGCGCAGGAGCGGGTTTTCGGGGTTACGCACGTAATATACGCGCGTAACCCTTTTAAAATCCACCCCATAGTTTTCCTGAGATAATTTTCAAAGTGAAAATACTCATGCACTTTACCTTGGAAAATTAAGTTCAAATTTTAAAAGCGCTGCGCACTGTAAATTCGGGGGTTACACACGTGGTCGGGACTTGCGTGCATTGCACGCATTTTAGAAGGGGCCTGGCCACACGTATAACCCCTATTACGTGCAGAAGTGTTGGGCCTCTTAAAAGAGATGGGCCAGGAGGTGGGGTCTGGGCAGAGAGGAGCAGGGCAGAGGAGCAATAAGTATTTAAAAAAAAATTGGGGATAGATAGGTTTAGTTTAGGGGTCGAGGAGGAGAGGGGGAGAAAGTTCTTTTTCACTCAACGCACAATTAAACTCTGGAATTTGTTGCCAGAGGATGTGGTTAGTGCATAGTATAGCTGTGTTCAAAAAAGGATTGGATAAGTTTTTGGAGGAGAAGTCCATTACCTGCTATTAATTAAGTTGACAGCCACTGCTATTACTAGCAACAGTAACATGGAATAGACTTAGTTTTTGGGTTCTTGCCAGATTCTTATGGCCTGGATTGGCCACTGTTGGAAACAGGATGCTGGGCTTGATGGACCCTTGGTCTGACCCAGTATGACATGTTCTTATGTTCTTATGATAGGGTTAGGGTTAAGGACCTGGGCAAAGGCCCAATCGCGTCACCGTGCGCTTCTTTTAAAATCCCCTCCCATGAGCAGAGGAGGCTACCCATACATGCATGAGTGGACATTAAAATCTGACGTTCATGTGCATGCGGAACTCACATTTTATAACATGCCTGCGTTGATGCGCGTGCATGTTATAAAATAGCCACGTTTATGTGAGAGTGCTGGGAACTGCACGTACATGGACACACATGTCAACTTTTTAAAATTGACCCTTTAATGTAAAGTCATTAGGACATAAGAATTGCCATACTGCGTCAGACTACTTTTCTATATATGGCATATAACTGCAGGAAAAATTGAAAGGGAAGCTTGTGAGGGTCCATGAAATTTTGGAGGTTGAAAAGGGGTCTGGCTCACAAAAAGGTTGGGAACCCCTGCTCTAGTCTTTCTATTTTTTGAAAGAGTAAACAACTGATTCCATTTCAGTCATGATTTTATAGACCTCTATCATATTTCCATTCAGCCGTCTCTTCTCCAAGCTGAAGAGTCCTAATCTCTTTAGCCTTTCCTCATAAGGGAGCTGTTCAATCCCTTTTATCATTTTAGTAGCCCTTCTGCTATATCATTTTTGAGATGCAGCAACCAGAACTGTATACAATACTCTAGGTGTGGTCACAAAATGGAGTGATGTAGAGGTATTATGATATTCTCAATTTTATTCTCCATTTTTTTCCTAATAATTCCTATCATTCTCTTTACATTATTGATTGCCATCATAAACTGAGCTAAGGATTTCAAACTATTGTGTTGCGCTTGGAGGGGGACCCTTGTCCTGGAGCAGTGGAGAACAGCTCCCTGGTCAGACCCAGGAAGCACCTGCCACCAGGTGGCGGAGCACAGGAGGAGACAGAGGCTAGCTGGAGCTTCACCACTGGAAGCCCGCGGTCCCCCCGGGTGGATCCCTTGGGGACCCGGGCCACTTGGACTTAGGTGGGCCTCACAGGGTCTCCCTAATAGGAAGGATAAAGGTGTGCCCACCAGGATCAAGGGTGCACGATCAATGTCTTGACTAAAGGCCTGAGGAATCAAGGAAGGCCAGTACAGTGTCTGCGATGACAAGGCTAGGAGCAGGACCAGAATCAAGGAGGCATGGTCAAGGATAGCTGGGGTCAAGTTCCAAGGATCAGTCTAAGAGTAGTCAACCAAAGCTGTGGAGTTTCTCATGAGGGATTTTGTCAGTGACTTCTGAAAATCCTGATGTACTATATTCACTTGCTCACCATTCACTATGTTTATTAACATTTTCAAAAAATGTAGCAGATTGGTGAGGCAAGACTACCCTTGAGTAAATCCATGTTGTCTGTGTCCCATTCAATCATGTTCTGTAATTTTATTCTTTAGAATATTTTTTATGATTTTTCCCAGCACTGACATCAGACTCACCGGTCTATAGTGTCCCAGATCACTCCTGGAGCCCATTATAAAGAATGACATTATATTGGCCACTCTCCAATCTTCAGGTACAATAGACAATTTTAATGATAGGTTACAAATTGCTAGTAATAGGTCTGCAATTTCATTTTTTGAGTTCTATCAGAACTCTGGTGTATAAACCATATATTTAAACCGACCTGATTTGATATTTTTATCGAGAATGTCGGTATATAAAAACCCTAAATAAATAAATAAATACATAAATAAATAAATAAATAAATAAACATCTGGTCCAAGTGATTTGCTATTTCTTAGTTTGCCAGTTTGCTCTATTTCATCTTCCAGGTTCATCATGATTTCTTTCATTTCCTGCATGGGTATCTCCCCAATGTCCTGCTCAGTAAACACCAAAGCAAAGAATTTATTTAATCTTTCCACTATAGCCTCAGCCTCCCTAATTGCCCTTTTTACTCCTCAATCTTCTAATGATCCAACCAGCTCCCTCATAGGCTTCTTACTAGGATGTATTTGAAAAAGTTTTTATTATCAGTTTTTCCCTCTACAGGAAATTTCTTTTCAAATTCTGTTTTTGCCTGCTTTACTAATGTTTTGCATCTAACTTACCTAGTGCTTATGTTTTTTCTTATTTTCTTCATTTGGATCCTCTTTCCATTTTTTGAAAGAAGTTATTTTAGCTCTAATTGCCTCTTTTAATCATACCAGCAGTTGTTTGGCCTTCCTTCTGCCTTTTTTATGTGCTGAATACATCTGATCTGGGCATCGAAGATGGTATTTTTAAACAATCTCCATGTCTGATATAAACTCTTAACATTTGGAGCTGCACTTTTTAGTTTTTTTCTATTTTCCTTATTTTATCAAAATCTTCCTTTAAAAGTTAAATGCTAGAACAGTAGTTTTCCTTAATTAATTAATTAATTAATTAATTAATTAAACATTTTTTTATACCGGGATTCATGTAAATTTTACATATCATCTCGGTTTACATTGTAACTGAAAAACAGGCATGTGAGTATGCAATTACATAGAACAGGGCATAAAACCTGGATCAGAATACATGGGGAAAAACTTTGAACATAATAAAGGGGAGAAAACGCATATTTATATTAATATTTATATTAATATTTATTAATTTAATAAAAATGACCTCCTTCAGTTATTAAATCAAATTTGATCATGTTATGATCACTATTGCTAATTGGCCTCACTATCCTTACCTCTCACACCCCAATCCTACTTTCCACTAAGGATTAGGTCTAAAATAGCTTTCCCTCTCATCGATTCTTGGACTAGCTGCTCTATGAAGCAGTCATTAATTTCATCTAGAAACTTTATGACCCTAGCAAGTCCTGATGTGACATTTACCAAGTCAATATTGGGGAAATTAAAATATGTAAATAAAGAGGGAAACTGATTTTAATTCAAATTATTGCCTATAGTGACGGTGTCATCAAGCCAGACATTGTGATTCAAACCCAAATCCAACCGGACTTCTAATCATTCACCATCACTGTAAAAAATCTTTATTTATTTATTGAAACTCTGTTTATATTATGCATTGAGAGAATGCTTTCTATCTTTTATCTTCACATTGTCAATGGAGTGAAGTACAAAAGTCCTTCGGACTAATTTTTTATGATACAATCATTGAAAAACAAGAAAAACAAAAAAATAACAAAAAATAGTTTCAATAAATAAATAAAGATTTTTTACAGTGATGGTGAATGATTAGAAGTCCGGTTGGATTTGGGTTTGAATCACAATGTCTGGCTTGATGACACCGTCACTATAGGCAATAATTTGAATTAAAATCAGTTTCCCTCTTTATTTACAGTTTTCCTATTGGGTTACTGTATTGGCTCTCCTTAATATAATTTTGTGGAAATTAAAATATCCCATTATGACTATATTGTGAATTTTTTTAGCATCCCTAATTTCTGTTAGTATTTCATCATCTGTCTGCTCATTCTAGCCAGACCTACCTTAGTAAACTCCCACTGCTATACTCTTCCCCATCACACATGGAATTTCTATCCATAAAGATTATACGGTGCCTACAGTCTCCTGCATGGTCTTTATTCTGTTTGACTCTATGCCATCCTTAACATATAACACCATCACCACCAATTTGATATATCTTATCATAGCGATATAATTTGTAGCCAGGTATCAGAGTGTCCCATAGGTTATCCTCCTTCCATCAGTCTCTGAGATGTAATTATGTCTACCTCTTCATTCAGTGCTATACATTCTAACTCTCCTAACCTAATTCCAATTTTTTGACTTCTGGTATTTACATGCATACATTTAAAGGTATTTATTTGTATTTATAACCTTCTTAGTAATTGACAGGGATAATATGGAATCTTTTAACTTAGTCTGCTCTTTACCTATAGGCACTTGGGCTTCTTTGCCTTTACTGGAACCTCCCCAACAGGATGTTCTAACTTCCTCATTTTGTTATTATCCTTTGAGGACACCTCACTCCGAATCATAAACTGCTGAGCAACTATTGGTTATGCCCCATGTTCGTGTGAAAGCTGCTCAGTCTCTTTTTTTATTCTTAGTGCCAGCAGCCTGCTTCCACCCTGGTTAAGGTGGACCCATCCTTTCGGAATAGGCTCCCCCTTCCCAAAAATGTTGCCCAGTTCCTAACAAATCTAAAGCCCTCTTCCCTGCGCCATCCATCTCATCCATGCATTGAGACTCTGGAGTACTGCCTGCCTGCAAATGGGTTCCTGCGCATGGGCAGGGATCATTTCTGAGTCTGCAGCAATGACTGTAATTACTAAACTACCCCAATGAAAAATGATTCTGGTAGCAATGAGAAGTGTAGAAGCAATGGTTAAGTATACATTTTATTTCTCTGATTCACCTTCAGCTGGAAATTGTTATATAAAGCTCTCTAAAAAATTGTACATTGTCAAAGACTTATCTGAACATAGGAAAGTAACTATTAGTATTTAATACTCTAAACTGTCCCAAAGCAACAAGTCATCTACTGTGTTCCAAGTACAAACAAAGAGAAAATGAATGCAAAGAGAGCATTTTTAACATTTATTAATGGACCGATTGCATTCTGGGTTCACATTTAAAAGATATGCACAGCAACAGGACAGATGATTAGCATTTTATTCTTTTGACACTGTAGGTTGTTGGCTAGAAGGCTGATGGCACTGCCAAATCAAATATTTTATTGCACATGTTCATGGTGAGCTTTTTAAAAAAATATAACAAGTATCCTACCTATGCTTATTACAGAAACATATTTTACTGCACTACAGAATCAGAATGTTTTTTAATAACACCCACCTATATTTGAACTCACTTGCTCACAGTGAAAAAGGAAAAGAAATATCGATCATAGGAGTAAATATTGAGAAAGGATGCATGAAATGTAAAATGTGTACATTGCAATTAGCCTCATGATTATGACACAAAATCTGTTTGTTTCCAATCTATTTGTGACATATTTTAATGGGAGAATTTCTGCACAAAGGATGGAACATTGGTAAAACAGCCAGTTTTGCAATGTTTTGTGGTTTCAAAAACAAACACAAACGTGCAGAGGGTTTGCAAATTCAGAGGCTGATGTACTAACATGCACCAAGTTTTGTGTAGCCTTTCTGGATTAGTATCTGCTGTTTTCCTACAGGGACTTATATGCAAATAATAAGGTCATTCATCAAAATGCGTTATGGCGTTAATACCATAACGTAATATGCTAGCAATGGTATTGCATTGCGTGAATGCAAATTTTTCATAGGGATGGGATTAGAGAACAGTTTGGGCAGGATTAATGAAAATGAAGGGCATTTTCACACTGTATGATAGTGTACCAAACAGGTGTAATGCAATTTGTGATAAAGATTGAGTAGGGGAGAGTGAGAGAACTTTTTAATAAGGACTCCATAGTAGTCAACTATTTATATCACTATAGGAGGGCCAGCTAATAACTTGAGGAGAGGTTTTGATGGTGGTTTACAGTTTTTGGGCTAGTTTTATATGCAGAATGAAACATACGAAAAGCACAGTATAGCTCATTGAAGATTTGACATCATTTGGAGCGAGGAAAGTCTCACAAAAATGAGATTTCTACAATGTGCTCTCGCCCTAGCTTGATAGTACTCTGGTAGAGAGCCCAAAATCTCCATGCCTCCTTGCCAGCCATTGCTCGTGGCCCCACATGGCTCATGCCCCCTAATGGGAGTGGCAGCGAGACTGGGAGAGAGGGTGGCATGACCGATGGGGACGGCATGATGGAGGGGGGGGGGGGGGCACAAGACAGAAGGTGCCTAGGATGCCTAATCAAAAGAACATAAGAACATAAGAAATTGCCATACTGGGTCAGACCAAGGATCCATCAAGCCCAGCATCCTGTTTCCAACAGTGGCCAACCCAGGCTATAAGTACCTGGCAAGTACCCAAAAACTAATTCTATCCCATGCTACTGATGCTAGTAATAGCAGTGGCTATTTTCTAAGTCAATGGTAATGGACTTCTCCTCCAAGACACTAACCACATCCCCTGGCAACAAATTCCAGAGTTTAATTGTGCGTTGAGTGAAAAATAATTTTCTCTGATTAGTTTTAAATGTGCTATATGCTAACTTCATAGAGTGCCCCCTAATCCTTCTATTATCCGAAAGAGTAAATAACTGAGTCACATTTGCCTGTTGTAGGCCTCTCATGATTTTAAACATCTCTATCATATCCCCCCTCAGCAGTCTCTTCTCCAAGCTGAAAAGTCCTAACCTCTTTAGTCTTTCCTCATAGGAGAGCTGTTTCGTCCCCTTTATCATTTTGGTTGCCCTTCTCTGTTCCTTCTCCATCGCAACTATATCTTTTTTTAGATGCGGCAACAAAAATTGTACACAGAATTCAAGGTATGGTCTCACCATGGAGCGATACAGAGGCATTATGACATTTTCCGTTTTGTTAACTATTAGGGATGTGAATCGTTTTTTGATGATTTAAAATATCGTCTGATATATTTTAAATCGTCAAAAATCTTTAGGGCCATGATACAATACCAATTCCCCCGATTTATCGTCAAAAAAATCGTAAATCGGGGGAAGGGGGAGGGCAGGAAAACCGGCACACTAAAACCCCCTAAAACCCACCCCCGACCCTTTAAATTAAATCCCCCACCCTCCCGAACCCCCCCAAATGCCTTAAATTACCTGGGGGTCCAGCGGCGGTCCGGAACCTCCGCTGAATGACCTCCTGCAGTCGATCTCCTGCCGGCGCCATTTTCCATACGGAAAACGATTCGCGGCAGGAGATCATTTTCCGGACCCCCGCTGGACCCCCAGGGACTTTTGGCCAGCTTGGGGGGGGGCCTCCTGACCCCCACAAGACTTGCCAAAAGTCCAGCGGGGGTCCGGAATGACCTCCTGCAGTCAAATCGTGTTGGTCTATGGCCGCCGCCATTTTGAAAAATGGCGCCGGCTGAAGACAACACAATTCAATTGCAGGAGGCCGTTCCGGACCGCTGCCGTTCCGGACCGCCGCTGGACCCCCAGGTAATTTAAGGCATTTTGGGGGGGTTCGGGAGGGTGGGGGATTTAATTTAAAGGGTCGGGGGTGGGTTTTAGGGGGTTTTAGTGTGCCGGCTCACGATTTTCACGATTTTCACGATACTTCAAACACCCAAACGGCAACAATACGATTCCCTCCCCCTCCCAGCCGAAATCGATCGTTAAGACGATCGAGGACACGATTCACATCTCTATTAACTATTCCCTTCCTAATAATTGCCTTGCACTGGCCCTGGGGAGGGGGGGGGGGTCAAATTTCATTGGAACTCTCCCCATTACTTTTTTCTCCTCCTCCAATAAAATATCCAGACATAATAACTCCTTATGACCAAGTTCTACCACATTGTATACTTCTCTTCAGTTTTGGGGGTATTCCATATCTCAAGTACTTGGCAAATCCCAAAGTATTTCTTTATTCTAGGGATACAAATAGTTTTTTCTAGACTACCTGGCTAATAATGAATTACTTTTTCTCTAGACTACCTGGCTAATAATGAATGGACTTTTCTTCTAGAAACATGTCTAAACCTCTTTTAAACCCTGCTTTGCTAGTCACCTGGACCATATCGTCTGACAACAGATTTCACAGCTTGATTGTATGCTAAGGGTCTGATTTTAAAAAGCATTTACACTCTTAAAATTGGGTTTTACATGTGTAAATGCACTTTACCCATGTAAGATGGCTTTTGAAAATTGCTACATATATTCAATTGAATTGTCCAGAGGATTTATTTGCATAAGTGCATTTTACTTGAATAAATGGCTTTTGAAAGTTGTTATGACAGTATGTTACATTTGGAGGTAATTTTCAAAGGCGTTGTGTGCGTAAATGTAACTGTTATGCCTGTCGGTCGCAGATGGCTGCGACCGTGTGTACTTACATCCTGCACTGCTCTCCTGCCCTCCCCTGGGCTGCTCGCGGCTCGGGCCAGCTTTCACTGCCACATTCCCCGGGACTCCTCATGGCAGCCTGGACGCCGCCACCATCTTCCTCGACTTTGAGCCTTTCTAGGTGCGCACGCACGCTGCTGGGCCCTCCTTTGAAGCCTCCTTGGTGGGAACCTTGGGGCATCTCTGGTTGATGACATCATCAGCCCATGGTATTTAAACTCCACCTTCACCCTCAGCTAGCCGACTTGGCAACAAGTTCCGTACGTCTTCGACTGCTGCTACTGTTCCTGAGACTACGCTTCATGCCTTGGACCTGGACCCGCTCCTCGGGGCCAGTGCACACACTGAGGACTCGCTCTCCTTGCCTACCCCGCTCTTCGGGCTGGCTCTGTGACTCCTAGGTTCTAACCTGCAAGACCTCCCGTAATTTGGGACTACCTCTGGGACACCTCAACTATCCGTGAGTTCTACAGAGGGCCTTCCCCGCTCCTCAGGGTTGTGCCTGCAGCCTGAACAAGACTGGCCGTGCCTCCCGCTCCTCGGGACCACGCTTACGTATTATGGTGACTGCCAGAGCTTCCCCACTCCTTGGGTTGGTGCTCTCCGGCTTCCCTCGGACTTGCGCGCTTCCCCGCTCCTCGGGGTTGCGCCTACGTCATCACTAGAGGCTCAGCTCGGGCTTCCCTGTTCTGTGGGCTGGCCTAGGGCATTACATCATCATCCTAAGCTGTGCAGCTCCTCCCTTTGGGGTTGCCCTCTGGAGTACCTCCTGATTGGCCAAGCCTCACGCTCCCCACTCTGCGGTCTGTCTGGCATTCCTTTCCTCAGGGTTCCTGCCCAGGTATTGCCTCCAGTCTACTCTCCACGGGAGTCCTCTCCTGGTGCTGTGGGACCTTTCTATTGCCTCATCCAGAGCTCTCCGCTGTCTCTGTCCTCACCTCCCGATGGTGCAGACCTGTGGGGGTCCTTCCCACAAGTAGTATCAACTTGCATCTTGGGCCAAGGGCCCACATACCCACAAATTATAACACTTTTTTCAAAGCTAAAGAACCCTAAGCTATGTAGCCTTTTATCATGGATGAGCCATTCCATCCTCTTTATCATTTCTGTTTCCCTCTTCTGTACATTTTCTAGCTCCACTATGTCTTTTTTGTGATGGAGCAACCTGAACTGCTCACAATACTAAGGATGACATTTTCAGATCATTCCTAACATTCTATTTGCTTTTTTTTATTGCCACTGCACACAGAGCTGAGGATTTCAATATATTGTCCACATGGACTCCAAGGTCCTTTTCTGTAAGGTAACTCCCAATATGAAACCCAGCATTATTTACTTGTAGTTGGAATTATTTTTCTTTATATACATCACTTTGTACTTTTCCACATCAATCTGCTATTCAGATACCCAATTTTATAGTCTTGTAAGGTCTATCTGCCCTTTCCTGCAATCTGCTGCTGTTTTGATAACTTTGATCACCTCACTCATTGTTCCCTCTTCCAGAACATTTATGAATATTTTAAACAACACAGGTCCCAATACAGATCCATGTGGTACTCCTCTATCTACCTTTCTCTATTTGGAAAGCAGATCATTTAGTCCTGTCCTGTTTCCTGACTTTTAACTAGTTACCAATCCACTATAGGACACTGCCTCCTATCCAATGATTTTTTAATTTCCTGAGGAGTCTCTCATGGGGTACTTTTTGAAATGCTCTCTAAAAATCGAAATATATTATATCAACTGGCTCACTGTGATCTACATATTTATTTACACCATCCCAAAAAATCCAATAGATTTGTAAGGCATGACTTTCCATTGGTAAAAGCTATATTGACTCTTCTCCATTAAGGCTTGTCTATGCATATGTTCAGTAATTTTGTTTTTAAGTATATCTTCTATCATTTTGCCTGGCATGACATCAGATTCACTGGTGTATAGCCTCCCAGATCACCCCAGAGCCCTTTTTAAAGACTGGTGTCACACTGGCCACCCTCCAGGTATTGTGGCTGTTTTAAATGATAGGTTACAAATTACTAGAAATAGGTTTACAATTTTCAGTTTGAGCTCTTTCAGGACTCTGGTATGGCTACCATCCAGTCCTGGTGATTTGTTATTCTTTAGTTTGGAGCTTTCCCCCAAATTGAAGGACATAATATTGAACTTGGTCTAGATGGCATAATTCAAAATCTAATTTCTCATACCATGATTCAGATGACATGAATAGGCTTATTACTTCTTATCCAAACTTCTCCCAGAATATTCTGATGATATGGTAGTGGTTAACAGCAGATGGGTGCCACAATTCTCCTTTCTTCCTGTTGTCTCCCCCTTCCAGTAATGAATGAAGCTCCATTCCTTGCATGACCTTTGAAGAGTCATTGGATCTTTTTGGGTGATAGTCCTCTGAAGAAAAAAAAACAACTCTCCTGGTGATGTGAATGAAATCCTCTTGGTCATGGGGAATTTTTGTTAATGAGACAAAAAGAAAAGTCCAGTCTTCAGCATCCAAACAAAAGAGAAGGAAGGCTAGATAAAAACTTCCTTCAACATAATTTCAAAAGAGAGGATTTAAGATTCCCAAAAAGGGAAAAGAAGATAAACTTTCTATCTGTCTAGCCTAAGCCTTAATTCAAAAGTCCCAAGGTTATTCTCCCAAAACAAAAGGAACAGAAGCACCATCCTGCCTCCTAAGAAATCTAACTAAAAATACACACCCTCTCTAGATGTTTCCCTCTTTTATATCAGTACAAACAACCAAAACAGCATCCCACTTGGGGGAACTGTAATCCTTTTGAAATGTTTTATCTCTACTTATCTTAATGGTATGCTCTTCTTAGTAGTGAGCCAGTAGGTCTCTCTACATGTGTTATTGGGAACTAAAACACATAGTCTGCAAATAACATATGCAATTTTGTGTTAATTTCCTGCAAATAAACCAGGTGAAATATGCGTGTAAAGGTTGGTGGGTTTGTGGACCCTTGGCCCGAGGTGAGCGTTGTTACCACCTGTGGGGAGGAGACCCACAGATCTACACCATCGGGAGGCGAGGTCAGGCACAGCGGAGAATTCTGGTAGAAACTGTGGAGAGGTCCCGAGGAGTGGGGCAAGAGGCACAGCAAGGAGGGATCCCCACAGTTCGTAGGTAGGCTGGGAATCAGTACCTGGGCAGAGCCCTCCAGATGAGATGGTGCTAGGCAGGCCCGCATAGTGGGGAGCACAGCACAGGACGTGCAGGAGGGATTCTGGGAAGGCAGGCCCAAGGGGCGGAGCCGCACAGTGAAGGAGGTACTCATGCGATGACGTAGGCCAATCCGCAGAGCGGGGAAGCCCGAGTCAGGTCTAAAGTGCCTGGTGATGCTTCAGCAGTAACGAGGAGAAAAGGCTAGCAAGCTTCTATGGCAACAATCCCTCCTCTCAAAAGATGCTGGTGACCCATGTTATTATTGAAATCCACCCACCTGGCGCATGCATAATCATAACCCTCCTCAAAAGTAAACCCCCATCCCCGGCCTCCAAACCTTGCCTCTGGGATAAGTTAGGTCAAAGACTCACCAAGTTGCCCCACTAAGTACTCTCCCTCATGGATGCCCCAAAGCTTAACTCATAGCCCTGGGATCTTCATGAGACAGGACTGATGCACAATCATCCTTGCCCCACTAGTGCCCTACTGCAAAATGGTGTCAGCTGACCCCAGGATCTCCTTTGCACCATACATGCAGGGCAAGGAAAAGCCTCTGGTCAGCTGACATCATTTTGAATTTTGCTGCTGGCCATGCAGGTGAGACTGGGCACCATTTTGGCCCCAAGAAAACCCCAGGCTATGGGATAGACTTGGATGGCATCTGGAGGTGGGGGTGGGGGTGGGAGTCAGTTGACAATCCAAGGGGGAACTTATCCCTAAGTTTGAGTAGTGATAGAGATTGGAGGCCAGGAGCCAGGCTTACTCTTGCAAGGGGGTTTTTATGATTATGCATTTACTGTGGTACTATGATACTACTATTTAGTAAATCCAGCAAATTATTTTGCCCTTGGTAAAAGAAAATAGGCCTCATAGACACAAAACTAGTCAAGGAATGTTTATAAGTAGTATATACCATACATACAAAGTTATTTAAAGGCAAGCACGGGTGGTTATGTTTGTTTGTATGGCTGTCAGAACTTGATAGGCTTTTGAAGTTTTTGTAGGCCTGCTGTTCTAGGAGGGAGAGAGAGGAGGGACAGAAGAGACAGCAGGAATATAGAAGAGAAGAGGAAGGGAAGAGAGAGAGAAAGTGTAGAGGACAAAGTTAGGAGAGGTGAGAGGGAAGAAGAGGACAGGTGTATTTATTTAATACAAATGTATTAATCATTCATCCTAGGACTCCAGGCAATGTAAAATATAAATAGAATTCTACTTGTATAAAATTACAATAAAAGACTACTCACATATAAAATTACAATGCAAGTGGAATATTACTCACATGAGATTACAGAAGAATGGTAGTCACATAAATACAGTACATAATAGTCACTATTCAGGGCTAGAATGATTCCATAAATTTAATTCTATTCTAGTTTAACCCTATATACCCAGTAAAATCATAAATGAACAATTCTACCTAAAACACAACAGAAATCTAATACAAATTACTTCACACAACAAATAGGTAAACAATCACCTATAACTAAACTGACACAGTGCCTCCACTGTCAACTCTTGACTCTGTGCTTTCAGCACCGTGTGGCTGAAATAAACTTCCTGAGTTAATGCATCATGCTACCTCTCTTACTGTGTTCATATGTAGTGTAACAACTCATCTTTTTCAGGTGCTTTCAATTCTGCACAGCAAATACACTTCATTTGTAATTTATGTTTGTAGTGACTAGATTGCAAGCTCCATGGACTGTCTTTCATGTGATTCTCTACAGTGCTGCATATGTTTAGCAGCATTTTAGAAATGACAAATAGTATAGCAAGTCCTCGACTTGAGGCTTTTCATGTTACAACAATTCCTAATTACATTTCAAAATTGATACCCTTTATCCAACTTACAACAATCACCGGACAGCCTGACACTCTGGGTTCTATCTCACCCCTGCCCAGTTGGGTCAGCCACCCCACATTATACATAAACACAATGAGAGCCTCAGTCATGACTGGGATATAAATTAGGGATGTGAATCGTTTTTCAACGATTAAAATTATCGTCCGATAATGTTTATATCGTCTTAAATCGTTATAGAACACGATACAATAGAAATTCTAACGATTTATCGTTAAAAATCGTTAAATCGTGTTAGTGCGCACTAACTCGAGTTAGTGCGCACTAACTCCCCGTTAGTGCGCACTAACTCGATTTAGTGCGCACTAACTGAAAATGATACAAATAAACACTTTCCAGGTCACTGAAGGTCAGTTAGGAATGAATATGTGTTCCTATTGGCTGGCTGCCCTCTTATCTATTGATGTTACCAAGGTTACCACTGAGGTGATGGTTGGGGGGATGGGAAATGGAACTGGAAACTAACGAACACCAACAGAAAATGAAACAAAGTGTTCACACTTCCCAGGTCAGTAAAGGTCACTTAGGAATGAATATGTATGTATGTATTCCTATTGGCTGGCTGTGCTCTTATCTATTGATGTTACCAATATGGTTGGGGGGATGTGAAATGGAAACAGTTGGAAGCTTGACAAAAAAAGTAATGTAATGATCAGCACTCACGTGACTAGAACTTGTTTGTTTATTATTTTTGTTAGCAGGCACCTGAAATGCTAGTGCATGTTGAATTTGCCAATCACTGTGCATTTTAGAAAGGTGGTCCTGGCTGGAACTGTACACAGTTCAAATATATGTAATTGATTGTTGGTAAGTGTATTTTTTAAGTAGCCACACTGGCACCAGTATGTTTACTTTTCCTCCTACTTAACTCACTAGCTCAGCTTTGTAAGAAGGGCTTCTCTGCTTGTGTGTTGTTTTTGTTTGGTGTGAGGAGAGCAGAAACATCAGATCTTTATTCAATCTACTACAGTCATCTCTTACAGTGCCCTATCCCTATTAATACCAGGAGTGTTGTGATCTTCCTGCACACAGTGCCCTAACCCTGATACCAGTCTGAGACAGCTCCCTCCCTGCATTACTAGTGAGAGGCTGGCTTCACAGACAGGGGGGAGCTGCCTGACCCTCACTCCTGACTTCCCCCATGTCCCAGCTAGTGAATGGTGTGAGGGTGAGGGGGGGGGAGGATGGTGAAGTCTGAGACAGCTCCCTCCCTGCATTACTAGTGAGAGGCTGGCTTCACAGACAGGGGGGAGCTGCCTGACCCTCACTCCTGACTTCCCCCATGTCCCAGCTAGTGAATGGTGTGTGGGTGAGGGGGGGGGGGGAGGATGGTGAAGTCTGAGACAGCTCCCTCCCTGCATTACTAGTGAGAGGCTGGCTTCACAGACAGGGGGGAGCTGCCTGACCCTCACTCCTGACTTCCCCCATGTCCCAGCTAGTGAATGGTGTGTGGGTGAGGGGGGGGGGGGAGGATGGTGAAGTCTGAGACAGCTCCCTCCCTGCATTACTAGTGAGAGGCTGGCTTCACAGACAGGGGGGAGCTGCCTGACCCTCACTCCTGACTTCCCCCATGTCCCAGCTAGTGAATGGTGTGTGGGTGAGGGGGGGGGGGGAGGATGGTGAAGTCTGAGCAGCTCCCTCCCTGCATTACTAGTGAGAGGCTGGCTTCACAGACAGGGGGGAGCTGCCTGACCCTCACTCCTGACTTCCCCCATGTCCCAGCTAGTGAATGGTGTGTGGGTGAGGGGGGGGGGAGGATGGTGAAGTCTGAGACAGCTCCCTCCCTGCATTACTAGTGAGAGGCTGGCTTCACAGACAGGGGGGAGCTGCCTGACCCTCACTCCTGACTTCCCCCATGTCCCAGCTAGTGAATGGGGTGTGGGTGAGGGGGGGGGGGGGGTGGATGGTGAAGCCTGAGACAGCTCCCTCCCTGCATTACTAGTGAGAGGCTGGCTTCACAGACAGGGGGGAGCTGCCTGACCCTCACTCCTGACTTCCCCCATGTCCCAGCTAGTGAATGGTGTGTGGGTGAGGGGGGGGGGGAGGATGGTGAAGTCTGAGACAGCTCCCTCCCTGCATTACTAGTGAGAGGCTGGCTTCACAGACAGGGGGGAGCTGCCTGACCCTCACTCCTGACTTCCCCCATGTCCCAGCTAGTGAATGGTGTGTGGGTGAGGGGGGGGGGAGGATGGTGAAGTCTGAGACAGCTCCCTCCCTGCATTACTAGTGAGAGGCTGGCTTCACAGACAGGGGGGAGCTGCCTGACCCTCACTCCTGACTTCCCCCATGTCCCAGCTAGTGAATGGTGTGTGGGTGAGGGGGGGGGGGGAGGATGGTGAAGTCTGAGACAGCTCCCTCCCTGCATTACTAGTGAGAGGCTGGCTTCGCAGAAAGGGGGGAGCTGCCTGACCCTCACTCCTGACTTCCCCATGTCCCAGCTAGTGAATGGTGTGTGGGTGGGGGGGGGGGGGTGGATGGTGAAGTCTGAGACAGCTCCCTCCCTGCATTACTAGTGAGAGGCTGGCTTCACAGACAGGGGGGAGCTGCCTGACCCTCACTCCTGACTTCCCCCATGTCCCAGCTAGTGAATGGTGTGTGGGTGAGGGGGGGGGGAGGATGGTGAAGTCTGAGACAGCTCCCTCCCTGCATTACTAGTGAGAGGCTGGCTTCACAGACAGGGGGGAGCTGCCTGTCCCTCACTCCTGACTTCCCCCATGTCCCAGCTAGTGAATGGTGTGTGGGTGAGGGGGGGGGGTGGATGGTGAAGTCTGAGACAGCTCCCTCCCTGCATTACTAGTGAGAGGCTGGCTTCACAGACAGGGGGGAGCTGCCTGACCCTCACTCCTGACTTCCCCCATGTCCCAGCTAGTGAATGGTGTGTGGGTAAGGGGGGGGGGGGGAGGATGGTGAAGTCTGAGACAGCTCCCTCCCTGCATTACTAGTTAGAGGCTGGCTTCACAGACAGGGGGGAGCTGCCTGACCCTCACTCCTCCGGGGTATTGTGATCTTCCTGCACACAGTGCCCTATCCCTGATACCAGGGGTGTTGTGATCTTCCTGCATGCAGTGCCCTATCCCTATTAATACCAGGAGTGTTGTGATCTTCCTGCATGCAGTGCCCTATCCCTATTAATACCAGGAGTGTTGTGATCTTCCTGCACGCAGTGCCCTATCCCTGATATCGGGATGTGTGCAAGAAGATCACAACACCCCCGGTATCAGGAATAGGGCACTGTGTGCAGGAAGATCACAACACCCCCAGTATCAGGAATAGGGCACTGTGTGCAGGAAGATCACAACACCCCTGGTATTAGGGATAGGGCACTGTGTGCAGGAAGATCACAACACTCCTGGTATTAATAGGGATAGGGCACTGTGTGCAGGAAGATCACAATACCCCTGGTATAAGGGTTAGGGCACAAGTTCTAGTCACATTGACTGATCACATTACTTGTTTTGTCAAGCTACCAACTGTTTCCATTTCCCATCCCCCATATACTGTCAGTAGGAAACTTGGTAACATGAATAAATAAGAGGGCAGCCAATAGGAATACATATTCATTCCTAAACTGACCTTAACTGACCTGAAAAGTGTCAAATTGTATCATTTTCAGTTAGTGCGCACTAACTCCCAGTTAGTGCGCACTAATCGGAAAAAACGATTTTTAACGATTTTTTAACTAAAAAATCGTGCCTAAGACGATTTTCTTGCCCTGCCACACGATTTCTATCGTTAAGACGATATGGAAAACGATTCACATCCCTAATATAAATAGGCTGCAGCCATTTATCAGAGGACCCTAACAGGGGAGTAATTTAGGCACTGTCCTAATATCAACTGCAGAGGAAGTGCCTGCGACTCCGCCCCTTCTGCAGTAGCAAAGCCTGAAGTGGTGGGAGGGGGGATCACTCTCCCTGCGAGCCCCTCATCAGCGGCAGAGTGCCGCTACCAGAGGGGCCCTATCAGGCCGCCATGCAGCAGGCCCTGTCAGGGCCCCTCACAAATGTGCCAGGCCGTCGCATCATCAAGACCCACTCCTCAGGCCTGACATCCGTCCTCGATGGCCAATCACCAAGTGGCGGTCCCTAGGCCCCTCTCATCCTTACCAGCACCTTCCTGCCTTGTATATAGCCCTTATCGTTACATTAATCTTCCAGGACTTGGATGCTGCCACCACAAGATCCCATCGTGTGTGAGCCAGGAAATACCCACAGGATGGGCTCCCCCCATAACAAACGGCTACAGCCCCTGCATTACAGCTGTGAATACCCTCTGCAAGCGCTGCAAAGCCTTGGTTATCTGCTGGTTGAATTTGGTGAAGTATCTCCCCCACCATCTGAAGCCCAACAGCTTCCGCCTCGGTATGATTTCTGACAAGTAGATTCTGGAAGACGGCCATGCTGAGACAATGTGGCTCAAGTCATCCCTAATTGTGTTCAGCAGTGCGAGGCCAGCGCTGCTCTCCAGGTCATTGCCACTAAGGTGTATGATAGCAAGGTTCGGTGGTGTAAGGCAGGTTCTCCCAGACTGCAGCATGGGCCAGAATTGATGCCAACGCATGTCCCTCTGACCCAGTCATTCGATGGCTCAGCCTCACACATCCAACCCCCAAGTCGAGCCCGAATCTCCCTCTCGCGGCCCTTCAATGTGCATGGTTGATGAATGAGTGGCCCATGATCCATGCTGAACAATGATGCATGGCAGTTTAACGCCGTCCTCCCAACTAAACCTCCCTCAGGAATGGGGATCACCCACCCAGTAGTCCCTCAGTATACAAAGGGGAGGCAAGGATAATAAGAATGTTTCACTTGTAATTTGTATTTTCTTATCTGTATGTTTTATTTTAAATACTTATAAATATACAATATATATAAGGAAACTTTACTTGCATATAATGTACATAAACATTCCTCAGTACTATTAATAATTCTTCTTTTGTTTCTCTCTATAGTATTCTAATTACATCTGTCAACTTTCTTCCATTAGTCAGATAAGTATTACTCTAAATTATCCTTGTTACTATATTAGCCTCTATATTAGCAAATAATAATGTCCCAAAGTTTTACTTCTTTTGGCTGTAAAGAATTGATTTTTGTGTTTTTTTTTAATTCTTTTTATTGGGTGTCCCAACCAATTCTTCCTATTGGCGTATTCAGGTAAGTAATCTGTTATATGTTCTGCGTAGTCTTTTCTTTTCTCCTTGTCTCTCTCTTATCCTCTTTAATGTCTCTTTCTGTATGTTGTCTATAATCACTCAAAGCTGTAAATGCATGAGCTCAAGCCCGGCTACAATGTCTCTTGTTCGTTATTTTTTTTTTATAATGCAAACTTATCTGCAGCTTTCTTCTTCAGTCGGTGCTGGCCAGTTCTTTTTCTTTTGCTCTTTTTCCCAATGGCTTTGGTTTTTACTTTCTTGGACCTATTAACCTTTACTTTAAACAAATCAATAAAAGAAAACTCTCTCCCTCCATCCGCTCCAGATCTTCAGCAGCCTAGTTAGTGTGTACCTTAGGTGTAATTGTATTCGACACTGTAATACTAACTAAATTAAATCAAAGGATAATTGAAATACCCTATCTTTCTTGTTAAATGAAAGAATAGTTCAACAAATAATAAACAAACTGCTTTCATTCAACCATTCACTCTTTTTTGTGGTTTTATTCATGGATTCCTTCCATTTCACTTAAAATATATATTGATTTAACATGAGTATAGGCAGATTCTTCTTTAAAGGCAGTGCCGCAGTGTTTTATTCACTGGTCTTTAGTATTTTTACTAGAGATGTGAATCAGAACCAGAATCGGTTCGGTTCCGATTCCGATTCAAATCGTGCATTTTTTTTCGTCCGGCCCGATCGTTTTTTTTTTTAATCGGCTGTGCCCGATCCGATAAACAAAAAACCCACCCCAACCCTTTAAAACCGCTCCCTTAGCCTCCACCACCCTCCCAACCCCCCAAAAAACGTTTTAAAATTACCTGGTGGTCCAGCGGGGGTCCCGGGAGCATTCTCTCGTGCTCGGGCTGAGATTAACGATTAATGACGATTTAAAAAATATTGGACGATATTTTAAATCATCAAAAAACGATTCACATCCCAAATTTTTACTTCTTTCTCTGACAACACTTCAAAGCTGCTGACAGCTATTCCAGCATGGAAAGTGCCTTGCACTGTGACTAACAGTTTTCAATCACTGAATGGTTCTGAACTTTACTCTTCCAGCGTTCACCATTAATAAAGGCCACTCATAAGCTATTTCTGACCCTAATAAATGCTGTGCTAATATGCGGAACAGCAATAGAATTAATATTTAATTTTTTCTAACTAATACCTTACCTTGGCAAGAACCCGCATTCATACTCAATCATACTCTCATACTCTCTTATTATTGTGAGTGTTCTTTCATTGTTTTAAGTGATTTGCACCTTTTTGTTTTAGGCCTTGAGTTCAGAGGATTATCACAGCTCCTCTGCTTTCTTCGACTTTTGGCTGTTAGATTCTATAACTGCTCTTTGCTTTTCTGTGTTCCTCATATCATTCCATGTCAGTCAGTACTATTTTTATTTATACTGAATATTATTCGTTTCATAAGTATTGATTGGCATTTTTATTCTTATATACTTAATACATAGGTTAGAGGAACTTTTCTAGTTGTTACATTTTCTTTTATAATATGTCATTTAAAAAAAAAAATCAGCTTTGTGCTTTGGCCGGTTTTAGTAAAGTTATGCTAACCACTATATTGGTAACCAGGGAAGCCAAATGCACCTATACCCTTGTTACGACTAAAGAATTTCTCTGATCTCCTTGGTATTTTCTGGTTATTCTGGGATGTATAGCCTAATCCATAAATTTTAGGGGTGTTTGGACAGTACCAACTTGCTTTATAATTAATTTCTTCAACATTTTTATATTTTCATAATGCTTCTAAACTAATTACAAATATTCCTTATAATTATTCCGAGTCTTCCCTGTTTTTTATTCTCTAAATAACTATGCAGTTCACAAAATTAACATTAAAGTTTTCCAAGAAAAAAACATTAACTTTAGGTTTTCACTTTCCAGTATATAATCATTCTAAAAATATTAAAAGGTTTTTCCTTTATTCTTCAAAGCTCTGCTTGTTTGCCAAAACTAATTTCCATCTCCAAAAGAACCAGTCTCTCCTCGAGAAGATTTACATATTTAAACTTGTTTTCAGGACTGAGGAGCTGGTGTCAGACAGGTGGTCAGGATCCCCCTCTCTTGACCACCACCAATTATCTTTACCAAACTTTTTTCATTTTCTTTCTTTTTTCTAAAATCGATAGCCCCTCTCCACCTGAACAGTGTGTACATGCTGACATCATTAATGATGTGAGTAAAATCGTGGCATACTGAACCATCGGGGACATCTCTTTAGGCCCTCAGATACAAATTATACAATTATTTATTTATTTATTTTTTTACCCTTTTAATATCAATAATGTCAGCGGCAGCAGTACTCAGTATTCACCACCTTAGCGATCCCAGTATAGGCCCTGGCTCTCCAAAGGTCTCCTTCACTGAAGCTCCAGATATAGGAGGAGGACACTGCCGGCAGCGGTCGCAATTTCTAGCTCAGCTGACTGCTGCCAGTCAGCTGATTCCTCCCACACAAGTCTCTGGTCGCCCCGATGCCACACAGCTCCCTCTCAGCCACCCAACCTCTTCTCCACGATGGACAAGCATAAAAACAAAAAAATCTAACTCCCATCTTCAGGCTGGCCCCTCTCTCTCCTTTCACTGTCACTCTCGGCCTGACACTAAGCCTGCCCTCTCTCTCCTTACTCACCATCCCCGGACCAATCACAGCAGGAAAACAGCCAAAACCACTCCCCTCTGCAGCTCTCCTCCCAGCCGGCCGGCACATGCTGCTAGGGACGTCTTCACAATCACAGCACAAAAAAAAAAAGGCCTCTTCTCCTCCCTGAAGCCCAGGTAAACTATTTTTTTTTCTTTGTACCTTATTTACACCTGTCTTCCCCAAGACATGGCGGGCTTGCTGGCAGTTCTTTCCTGAAAGGCATCATTGTAGTTCAGCCATGCGAACCTGCTGTGCTCCTTGTAAGTGCCCAGAATGGTGTCAAGATTCATAAACAAAGGCTGCCCAGTGGCGGGTTCTGCATGCATGACCATGGAAGCCATTCAAGTGAATGCCCACACCCAGTTCATGATTTCCCTCTGTGCAGTCTTGGCTGCCTCCAACTCCTTCTTTCTTTCCCGCTTGGTCTGTCCTCGCTTTCTATGCTCCTCCAGCAATTGGAATAGGTAATTATAGTGCCTGTGCCTGATGCAATACCTAAGATTTTTGGGCACCAATTCCCACAGCTCATGCTTCCCTTTGGGCAGCTCCGTGGGGAATGTGGCCTCATCCCAGCCTGACTTACTTGCCACTGAGGAGGAACTTGAAGATGCCAAAGTAGAGGAGACTGTGCTGGGAGACCCACAGCTTGGGGAAGACGTCAACCGCCTGCACCTTGCCCGCTTGCATGTGTCCTTTCCTCTGCATCTCCCCACAAAGCCCTTTCTGTACTTGATGAAGCAGACTTAACTGAGCTCCTTGGTTGTCTGTGGCATTGGATTGGGGGTACCTGCTGGTGGCTTCGGCGTTTGAGGGCTGCCATCAGTATTGCTGCCATGGGATTTGTCTGAGCACCCAGGAGATGAACAGCGACATTGACTGCATGCCTTCTCACCACCAGGTGGATGCGAGCTGGGTAGAAGCACTGATAGGGGGCCCCCCAAGCTCCTGTGCCCCCACCTGCACTTGTTGTGGCCAGCGCAGTATTGGCTAATGCTCTCCCAATTCCCCACCGCTATCGGGAAATGTCAGTATTCCCGATAGGAGTAAGGGGGTTCTATATGCAGTTGGGGAGTAATGGGGCCATCTCTTCTGCATGGACGGGGAGTGCCACTCAAAAGGCCTGTCCCTCCAATATTGCATAAAGCTGTCTGGATCTTTTGGGGTGTAAAAATACTTGGTGGGTGTTATGAATCTGGTACCAAACGTGGACCCTTGGCCCGAGGTGGTGTTGGCACTACCTGTGGGAGAGACCCCCACAGATCCCCACCGTCAGGAGGCGAGGCTGGACAGGAAGCAGGGGCCAGCTGGAGCTTTGCCACTACCAGCCCTCATTCCCCGCAGCTTGAGCCCTTGGGTACCAGGGCCGGCTGGTCTTAGGTGGGCCCCTGCATGGATGATCCTGATGGTATGGTCGGGTGAGGCGGAGGGTCATTAGGGGCCAGAAGGATGAAGTAGACAGAAGACGTGGTCAGGTCCGGTCCGGGGTTCGGAGGCAGGCGGCAGAAGATGAGGTGAGGACCGGTCCAGAGGTCAGAGGCAGGCGGCAGAAGACGAGGTGAGGTCCGGTCCAGAGGTCAGAGGCAGGTGGCAGAAGATAAGGTCAAGAGGTAAGCCAGGTTGAGGGCCAAGATCATTCCAAGGGAAGAGGAATCCTGAACAGGAGAAGGAGGGCAGGATCAGAAACGCTGGATCAGGAACACTGAAGACATGCCAAAGACGATAGCAAGGAGACTTATTGCCAAGCCGCCTGCTGGGAGCCCGATGCAGTCTTAAATAGGCTAGGGTTGATGATGTCATCCGAAGGGGCCGGCAGCATTTTCCCACCATCGGCCCTTTAAATCCCGACTGGAGCTGCGTGTGCGAGCACATAAGGGAGGCCTGTGCTGGGGCGGCAGTCGGTGGTGTCCTGGCCGCCGATGGTGCAGGACAGGCTCCAGCGGTGTGGGAGAGAGGTGGTCTGTGTCGGAAGAGGCTTCCCGCAGCTGCTAGAGAGCCGGAACCCATTGCCAACGCTGGAGGGTTTCGGTAGGTGAGTGGGACCAGCCGCGTGGCTCCGTGGCCAGCGAACATAACAGTTGCCCCTCTTCTAGGCCTCCCCTCCAGGAGGTTTAGGCTTCCTAGGATGGGAGGCATGGAACTGCTGAATCAGGTCCTTATCTATTTTGTTGGAGGCGGGTTCCCAGGAATTTTCTTTTGGGCCAAAGCCCTCCCAGGTGAGCAGGTATTCCCACCTTCGGCATCTTTTCCTCACGTCCAGTACGTCGTGCACCTGGTAGGTGGTGTCATTTTCAGAAGCTAGTGGTTGCACTTCGGGCAACTTCCTCGAAGGGCAGGACAGTACCAGAGGCTTTAGGAGCAAGGTGTGGAAGGAGTTGTGGATCCTTAGGGATGGTGGCAGATGAAATTGATAGGTCATGGGAGAGAGCACCAGGAAGGGTCTGATGTATCGTGGTGCCAATTGAATGGATGGAGACTTGAGGCGAATGTGGTGAGCCAGACCTTTTTGCTGGGTTTGAATTGCAGGGACAGATGGGTATCTGCGGCCTTCTTGGCTCTACACCCAGCTTTGCGCAGCAGCTGCTGCATGTGTTTCCAGAGGAGGTACAACTCCTATGCCATCAACTGAGCCGCGGGCATGGGGACCGTAAGAGGTAGCGGCAGGGGAGGAAGCAGTTGCCTTCAATAGAACATAAGAACATGTCATACTGGGTCAGACCAAGGGCCATCAATCCCAGCATCCTGTTTCCAACCGTAGACAACCTGGAAAGGCGAGGATCCATTGGCGGAGGATGGGTGAGAGTTGAGGGCGAACTCCTCCCAAGGAAGTAGTGCTGCCCCATCGTTCTGATGTACATTGAATAGGTGTGGAGAAATTGCTTCAAGGTGTGGTTGGTCCTCTCCGCTTGTCTGTTCGCCTGAGGGTGGTAGGCGGTTGTGAAGTCCAACGTTATGTCGAATTTTTTGCAAAAGGCTCTCCAGTATTTGGCTGTGAATTGAGTTCTGCGGTTGGACAGCACATGTTTGGGGAGACCGTGGAGGCAGAAGATATGTTGGACAAAGAGTTGTGCTAGTTGAGGAGCAGAGGAGAGACCAGGAAGGGTGATGAAATGCGACATCCTGGAGAAGCGGTCAACTACCACCCAGATGGTAGTTTTGCCATCAGAAGGCGGAAGATCCACAATGAAGTTGGTTGAAATGTGCGTCCAAGGCTCTTTGGGGGCCGGTAGTGGCTGTAATAACCCCCAAGGTCGGCCCTCCAGGGATTTATGCTGGGTGCAGACGTGACATGAGTCCACATAGGTCCGAACATTCTTTTTCATAGTGGGCCACCAATAGAATCGTTGGAGGAAGGCGAGGGTACGAGCTTGTCCAGGGTGGCCCGCAATGCGGGAATCGTGAGCCCAAAACAGCACCTTGTCATGTAGTCTGCATGGCATGACTGTTTTCCCAGGTGGAACGGTTATGGTGATGGAGAGCAGAACTCGTGCAGGGTCTATAATATGCCACGGTGGTTCAGCGGCATCTTCGGTAGTGAGAGAGCGTCGGATCTGAGGTTCTTGGCTGTGGGTCGGTAGCAGAGCACAAAGTCAAAGCAAGCAAAGAAGAGGACCCATCAGGCTTGACATGGGTTCAGACGCTAGGCCTGGTATAAATATTCCAAGTTTTTATGATACGTTTATACAGTGATGTGGTGTTGTGCTCCCTCCAGCCACGGACGCCATTCTTCGAAGGCGAGTTTGATCACTAAGAGTTCCTTGTCGCCGATCCCGTAATTTAGCTCCACTGAGGAAAACTTTAGAAAAGAAGGCGCGCAGATGGAGAGTGTCTGTGGCGGAGTGCTGGCTCAAGATAGCCCCTACTCCTTCGGAGGAACCGTCAACCTCCACAATGAAAGGACATTGAGGGTCAGGGTGCCAGAGACATGGCTCCCGGAGGAATGTGGCCTTTAAGTGCTGGAAAGCTGCTTCAGCCTCGGTAGGCCATCGCTTAGAGTTCCCCCCTTTCCATGAATGGGGCTGCCAGCCTCACAGAATTGGGGATGAACGTGCAATAGTAATTGGCGAAGCTGAGAAATCTTTGTAAGGCCCACAGGCCTGACAGTTGTGGCCAATTTTGGAAGCTTTTGAGTTTCTCTGGGTCCATCTGTAATCCTTGTCTGGAGACTATGTAACCCAGAAACAGCAGGCTCTCCTTCTTGAAGGAACATTTCTCAAGTCTGGCAAATAACTGGTTGTCCCAGAGTCATTGGAGCATACGGGCGATATCTCGGCGGTGGATCTTGAGGTCTTTGGAGAAGACCAAAATGTTGTCAAGGTAAACGACTACACACTCATATAGCATATCACAGAATACCTCGTTCATCATATTTTGGAAGACGCCCGGCGCATTGCAAAGTCCAAACAGCATTACCAAGTACTCGTAAAGGCTGTCTCTGGTGTTGAAGGCCGTCTTCCACTCGTCACCTTCCCAGATGTGAATCAGGTTGTAGGCCCCCCGAAGATCCAATTTGGAGAACACTCTGGTCCCTTGTAAGCAGTCAAACAGTTCTGCGATGAGCAGCAAAGAATAGCAGTCCTTTTGGGTGATGGCATTCAAGCCCCTGTAGTCGATACACAGACAAAGTATTTGTATCTTCTTCACCACAAAGACGAAGCCTGCTCCTGCGGAGGTGGATCACTGGATGAAGCCTTTGACTAGGTTTTCTTGCACATATTCCGACATAGCCCGGGTCTCGGCAAGGGATAGTTGGTTGACCCAGCACTGGGGAGGCTCCATGTTGGGCAGGAGGTTGATTGCGCAATCATATTGGCGATGTGGTAGCAGTGTTTCCGCCCACTTCTTCATTTATTTATTTATTTATTTATTTATAACTTTTATATTCTGATGCTCCTGTATAGGATACATATCGCACCGGTTTACAAGAAACTGAACTGTCACCAGATGGCGGATACAATGAAACATAGGTACAATGAACATGCGGGGAAACAAACAGACATGTGAAACAATTAACAACATCAGTAACATATAATGTTGTAGATATAACATAATATTCAAAAATAAGTAACTTTAATAATAATAAGATAGAAAGCGAGGCCCATGTCTAGGGAAGTCGAGAGGGGAGTGGGGGGAGAGTTGAGAGAAAGTTAAGAGGGAGAGATCCACAAAGAGCATTGGGATCTTTAGCATTGGAAGGATTCATAGGGGGAGTGAGTGCAAGGGCGAGTAGATTATCTGTAGAAAAAGTCTGTCTGAAGAACCAGGTTTTCAGTTTCTTTTTAAAGACCAAAGGCAGGGTTCTTGGCGGAGATCAGGCAGGAGTGAGTTCCAAAGTGGAGGTCCAGCTGCGGAGAGGGCGCGCTTCCTTAAAGAGGTTTTTGCAGGTGGGGTATATAGTAGAGATGTGAATCGTGTGCCCGATCGTCTTAACGATCGGGTTCGGCTAGAGGGGGGAAAAAATCTGATCGTGGGTGATGTGGGAGATGTGAATCAGAATTGGTTCTGATTCACATCGTTATTTTTTTGTAGTGAGGCCCGACCCTTTAAAATTAACCCCTTCCCTTCCCCCACCCTCCCGAACCCCCCCAAAACTTTTTATGATTACCTGGTGGTCCAGTGGGGGCATGGGGACCGATCTCCTGCTCTCGGGCCATCGGCGCTATTTTGGCTGCCACTCAAAAATGGCGCCGATGGCCCGATAAAAAAAAACCCCACCCGACCCTTTAAAAACGACCCCTTAGCTTCCCCCACCCTCCCAAGCCCCCAAAAACATACCTGGTGGTCTAGTGGTGGTCCCGGGAGCGATCTCCCATTCTCAGGCCGTCGGCTGCCACTCATAAAGATGGCGCCGATGGCCTTTTGCCCTTACCATATGACAGGGTATCCGTGCCATTGGCCGGCTCCTGTCACATGATAGGAGCACTGGATGGCCAGCGCCATCTTTAAAGATAGCGGTGGCCATCTTTATGATGGTGGCGGCCATCTTTAAAGATGGCGGTGACCATCTTTACGAAGGCAACGGCCATCTTTAAAGATGGCGCCAGCCAGCCAGTGCTCCTACCATGTGACAGGGGCCGGCCAATGGCACGGATACCCTGTCATATGGTAAGGGCAAAGGGCCATCGGCGCCATCTTTATGAGTGGCAGCCGACAGCCTGAGAACGGGAGATCGCTCCCGGGACCACCACTAGACCGCTAGGTATGTTTTTTGGGGATCGGGAGGGTGGGGGAAGCTAAGGGGTCATTTTTAAAGGGTCGGGTGGGTTTTTTTTTTATCGGGCCAACGGCGCCATTTTTGAGTGGCAGCCAAAATGGCGCCGATGGACCGAGAGCGGGAGATCGGTCCCCGCGCCCTCACTGGACCACCAGGTACTCGTAAAAAGTTTTGGGCGGGGTTCGGGAGGGTGGGGGAAGGTAAGGGATTCGTTTTATAGGGTCAGGGTGGGTTTAGGGTTTTTTTTGGTGTGCCGGTTTTCCCCGCCCTCCCCCCTCCCCCGATTTACGATTTTTCAACGGGGGTCCCGGAGCAACCTCCTGCACGCCGGCCGTCCGATGCCAGGACTCAAAATGGCGCCAATAGCCTTTGCCCATACTATGTCACAGGGGCTACCGGTGCCATTGATCATCCCCTGTCACATGGTAGGAGCACAAGATGGCGCCGGTGACCATGTGACAGGGGCTGACCAATGGCACCGGTAGCCCCTGTGACACAGGCTATCTGCGCCATAATGAACCGGCAAACGAGTGCAGGGATGGCTTCTGGACTCCCCGCTGGACCACCAGGGAGTTTTGGTAAGTCTTGGGGGGGTCAGGAGGGTGGGGGGTTTAAATTTTTATTTAGGAGGCCGAATAAAACAGAAATCTGTTTAATACGTGGGGAGTCGCGATGCGTTTCACCTCCCCACGTATTTAACAGATAGCAAAAAATAAGTTGCGGATTACAAATACGTGGAAAACGGATGCACATCCCTACTGCGGACTACTATTGGAGTTACCATGCACAAGTACTACCAAGAAGGAAGTATTACCCGGGTTACCCTGTTCTGCAGACCACTACCGGAGAATCCATCTCAGGTCTTCCTTCTCCAGGACTGAGTTTACAAACCCACTCCTTGGGTTTCTCTTTGCTGTATAATAAATATATCTCTGACTCCTTTGTCATTCACTGCTGAGACACTGCCTGTCATGGAGAGTCCCCACAGGGCTCCTTTCTGTCAGCTCTCTCCACGACCCAAGGACCCACAAACCGAGTTCAAGTATAAGGACAAGTGAGGTAATCAAATTTGCAGATGATACAAAATTATTCAGAGTAGTTAAATCACAAGCGGATTGTGATAAATTGCAGGAGGACCTTGTGAGACTAGAAAATGGAGCATCCAAATGTCAGATGAAATTTAATGTGGATAAGGGCAAGGTGATGCATATAGGGAAAAATAACCCATGCTATAGTTACACGATGTTAGGTTCCATATTAGGAGCTACCACACAGGAAAGAGATCTAGGCGTCATGGTGGATAATACTTTGAAATTGTTGGCTCAGTGTGCTGCAGCAGTCAAAAAAGCAAATAGAATGTTAGGAATTATTAGGAAGGGAATGGTGAATAAAACGGAAAATGTCATAATGCCTCTGTATCACTCCATAGTGAGACCGCACCTTGAATACTGTGTATAATTCTGGTCGCTGCATCTTAAAAAAGATATAGTTGCAATGGAGAAGGTACAGAGAAGGGCAATCAAAATGATAAAGGGGATGGAACAGCTCCTCTATGAGGAAAAACTAAAGAGATTAGGGCTGTTCAGCTTGGAGAAGAGACGGCTGAGGGGGGATATGATAGAGGTGTTTAAAATCATGAGAGGCCTAGAATGGGTAAATGTGAATTGGTTATTTACTCTTTCGGATAATAGAAGGACTAGGGGACACTCCATGAAGTTAGCATGTAGCACATTTAAAACTAATCGGAGAAAGTTCTTTTTCACTCAACGCACAATTAAACTCTGGAATTTGTTGCCAGGGGATATGGTTAGTGCAGTTAGTGTAGCTGGGTTTAAAAAAGGTTTGGATAAGTTCTTGGAGAAGTCCATTACCTGCTATTAATCAACATGACTTAGAAAATAGCCACTGCTATCACTAGCATCAGTAGCATGGGATAGACTTAGTTTTTGGGTACTTGCCAGGTACTTATAGCCTGGATTGGCCACTGTTGGAAACAGGATGCTGGGCTTGATGGACCCTTGGTCTGACCTAGTATGGCATGTTCTTATGTTCTTTTGTTCTTAAGACCAAGATGATAAATGGGATGGAATAGCTCCCTTATGAGGAAATGCTAAAGAGGTTGGGGTTGTTCAGCTTGAAGAAGAGATGGCTAAAGGAGAATATGATAGAGGTCTATAAAATCTTAAGTGGAATAGAACAGGTAAAAGTAAATCAGTTATTTACTCCTTCAGAAAATACAAAGACTAGGGTGATCTCCATGAAGTAAGTAAGTGGCACATTCAAAACAAATCAAGGAAGATTCCTTTTCATTCAATGCACAATTAAGCACTGGAATTCATTTATCTAAGATGTGGTTAAGGCAGTTAGCATAGCTTGGTTTAAAAAGGGTTTGTACAAGTTCCTGAAAGAGAAGTCAATAAACTGTTATTAACGAAGTAAACTTAGAGATAGCCATTACTTATGACTGTGTGCTAGTAGCATGGAATCTATTTACTGTATGGGATTTTGCCAGATATTTGTGAAATTGGATTGGCCTCTAGATGAATCAGGGTACTAGGTTTAATGGATCCTCAGTCTTGCCCAATATAGCAATATCTTATGTGTTTTTTTAAGCCTTCAGCTCCTGGTATTACCAGCTGGAATCTTATCCATCTACTAACCAGGCCCAACCCTACCTAGCTTCCAAGAGATGACAAGATCAGCACATTCAGGGAAGCATGGCCATAAACCATAGTTTTCTCAAAAGCTGAGCTTGGCCCTCATCCATATGTAAGCACTATGTCTGCTCCCTTGCTATAAAGTAAATAAAATCCAGGAACACAAGGGAGGAAGAGGAATAGCCCAGTGGTTAGAGCAGTGGACTATGAACCAGGAGACGAAGGTTCAAGTCCCGCTGTCACGCCTTGTGACCTTGGGCAAGTCACTTTACCCTACATTGCCTCAGGTACAAAAACTTAGATTGTAAGCTCTCTGGGGATAGAGAAATACCTACAGTACTTGAATGTAAACCAGTGTGATATCTCAATTGAGATGAATGTCAGTATATAAATAATAAAATAAATAAATAAAATTGTAGCCACTATCATCAGAGCAGCCTGCCATCACCAACAGCAGCTGCCATTGACAGTTGAGGGCCAGCACAAACAAAACAGAAGATTTCTATACAAAGGTAGCATCTTTGTTCCTGCTCCTGTGACCAACCTATATCCCTGTCTCTGTTTGAATACAGATGTTTACTGGGGATCACTGCATCAAGACATCAAGGATTTCTGCCTAGAACAAGGATTGTTTGCTAGGGATGTGAATCGTTTTTCAACGATTAAAATTATTGTCCGATAATGTTTATATCGTCTTAAATCGTTATAGAACACGATACAATAGAAATTCTAACGATTTATCGTTAAAAATCGTTAAATCGTGTTAGTGCGCACTAACTCGAGTTAGTGCGCACTAACTCCCCGTTAGTGCGCACTAACTCGATTTAGTGCGCACTAACTCGATTTAGTGCGCACTAACTGAAAATGATACAAATAAACACTTTCCAGGTCACTGAAGGTCAGTTAGGAATGAATATGTGTTCCTATTGGCTGGCTGCCCTCTTATCTATTGATGTTACCAAGGTTACCACTGAGGTGATGGTTGGGGGGATGGGAAATGGAACTGGAAACTAACGAACACCAACAGAAAATGAAACAAAGTGTTCACACTTCCCAGGTCAGTAAAGGTCACTTAGGAATGAATATGTATGTATGTATTCCTATTGGCTGGCTGTGCTCTTATCTATTGATGTTACCAAGGCTAATACTGAGGTAATGGTTGGGGGGATGTGAAATGGAAACAGTTGGAAGCTTGACAAAAAAAGTAATGTAATGATCAGCACTCACGTGACTAGAACTTGTTTGTTTATTATTTTTGTTAGCAGGCACCTGAAATGCTAGTGCATGTTGAATTTGCCAATCACTGTGCATTTTAGAAAGGTGGTCCTGGCTGGAACTGTACACAGTTCAAATATATGTAATTGATTGTTGGTAAGTGTATTTTTTAAGTAGCCACACTGGCACCAGTATGTTTACTTTTCCTCCTACTTAACTCACTAGCTCAGCTTTGTAAGAAGGGCTTCTCTGCTTGTGTGTTGTTTTTGTTTGGTGTGAGGAGAGCAGAAACATCAGATCTTTATTCAATCTACTACAGTCATCTCTTACAGTGCCCTATCCCTATTAATACCAGGAGTGTTGTGATCTTCCTGCACACAGTGCCCTAACCCTGATACCAGTCTGAGACAGCTCCCTCCCTGCATTACTAGTGAGAGGCTGGCTTCGCAGACAGGGGGGAGCTGCCTGACCCTCACTCCTGACTTCCCCCATGTCCCAGCTAGTGAATGGTGTGTGGGTGAGGGGGGGGGGGGGAGGATGGTGAAGTCTGAGACAGCTCCCTCCCTGCATTACTAGTGAGAGGCTGGCTTCACAGACAGGGGGGAGCTGCCTGACCCTCACTCCTGACTTCCCCCATGTCCCAGCTAGTGAATGGTGTGTGGGTGAGGGGGGGGGGGAGGATGGTGAAGTCTGAGACAGCTCCCTCCCTGCATTACTAGTGAGAGGCTGGCTTCACAGACAGGGGGGAGCTGCCTGACCCTCACTCCTGACTTTCCCCATGTCCCAGCTAGTGAATGGTGTGTGGGTGAGGGGGGGGGGAGGATGGTGAAGTCTGAGACAGCTCCCTCCCTGCATTACTAGTGAGAGGCTGGCTTCACAGACAGGGGGGAGCTGCCTGACCCTCACTCCTGACTTCCCCCATGTCCCAGCTAGTGAATGGTGTGTGGGTGAGGGGGGGGGGGAGGATGGTGAAGTCTGAGACAGCTCCCTCCCTGCATTACTAGTGAGAGGCTGGCTTCACAGACAGGGGGGAGCTGCCTGACCCTCACTCCTCCGGGGTATTGTGATCTTCCTGCACACAGTGCCCTATCCCTGATACCAGGGGTGTTGTGATCTTCCTGCATGCAGTGCCCTATCCCTATTAATACCAGGAGTGTTGTGATCTTCCTGCATGCAGTGCCCTATCACTATTAATACCAGGAGTGTTGTGATCTTCCTGCATGCAGTGCCCTATCCCTGATACCGGGATGTGTGCAAGAAGATCACAACACCCCCGGTATCAGGAATAGGGCACTGTGTGCAGGAAGATCACAACACCCCCAGTATCAGGAATAGGGCACTGTGTGCAGGAAGATCACAACACCCCTGGTATTAGGGATAGGGCACTGTGTGCAGGAAGATCACAACACTCCTGGTATTAATAGGGATAGGGCACTGTGTGCAGGAAGATCACAATACCCCTGGTATCAGGGTTAGGGCACAAGTTCTAGTCACATTGACTGATCACATTACTTGTTTTGTCAAGCTACCAACTGTTTCCATTTCCCATCCCCCATATACTGTCAGTAGGAAACTTGGTAACATGAATAAATAAGAGGGCAGCCAATAGGAATACATATTCATTCCTAAACTGACCTTAACTGACCTGAAAAGTGTCAAATTGTATCATTTTCAGTTAGTGCGCACTAACTCCCAGTTAGTGCGCACTAACTCCCGTTAGTGCGCACTAACTCGAGTTAGTGCGCACTAATCGGAAAAAACGATTTTTAACGATTTTTTAACTAAAAAATCGTGCCTAAGACAATTTTCTTGCCCTGCCACACGATTTCTATCGTTAAGACGATATGGAAAACGATTCACATCCCTATTGTTTGCTAATGGAGAGAGAATGCACCAAGTTGTAATCCCAGACTGTTTATTAATATGATGAAAAAACCCCAAACAACTTTATCTTCTACTTATATTGAGAACTTCAGAGAACTGATGTTGAGTAATCTGGAGTTATTTAGCCTATAATATTTGTGATTTTAAGAAATATGTGCATTCCCTTTCAACTTATGATGGAGGAAGATGCCTGCCATATGATGCTGGAGATCTTCCAGTTCGTGGATGCCCCACAGGAGGTTGTAGTGGATGACTCAATTTAGAAACTGTGAGTCCTTGAGTGCAACAAATAAGTCTGGTTTCATTGAATTATATTAATATGAGTTATGTTTGCATGCAATGGAGGCAGAGTGTGCAAATGTAATGCATTTACATTTACATGTATTACATTTTTTAATTGCTCAACACAATGAAGGCCTGAGTGATGAACATAAAATACATACATAATAAAATTAACATAATAAGACAGGGACAATTAAAAATATAAAATCATGCATGAATCTTCATTGTTAATATTCTAAAAACCAGATCTGTTTGCAGCATTTGAGGACCAGACTTGCCTACCCGAGCTAATTAATTATGTATAATTTTTAAAAACCCTTAATAAAGAAAGCCAGTATCCTGCAGGCCCCCCTGACAGGATCTGCTAAAAGCACTATATATACCACACTTATACACACTAATACTCTGAGTCAGCACAACTATGATGCCAGGATGAGCAGTGTTTTATTACCATTACTAGATTATGCTCTGGAAAGCAATGCAGCAAAAGTGAATATACAGTTTAGCAAAGACAATAGTTGCAATAATGTAGTACAAATACTTTTCTTACAATTTTTAGGAGGGCAGCTGAAGATGTGGGATCCTCTGTCTATCTGTCTCTCCGCCATCTCCCTCCCTTGCTTCTGTTAGTTATACCCTTTTCATCTGCACATCGGAAACCATGATTTGAAAGATGCATACAATTTCCTAAAACAAACTGGCTTCCTCTTGCAATTCTAATTTCCTCACCATGGAGCTTGCACATCTGGGGGTAGATTTTATAAACTTACGCGCGCGCGCGTACTTTTGTTCGCTCACCAGGCATGAACAAAAGTGCGCCGGATTTTATAAGATACGCGCGTAGCCGCGCGTATCTTATAAAATCCGGGGTCGGTGCGTGCAAGGGGGCGCACATTTGTGCACCTTGCGCGCGCCGAGCCCTACGCGCGCTGCCCGTTCCCTCCAAGGCCGCTCCGAAATTGGAGCGGCCTTGGAGGGAACTTTCTCTCCACCCCCCGCACCTTCCCCTCCCTTCCCACCTTCCCCACCCTACCTTCTGAGTACATCCTAAGCCAAGTTTGTCAGACTTAAGCAATCCCATTTACCCTATCCAATAGCACTAGGACTAGGAGATACTCCATGAAGCTGATAGGTAGCACATTTAAACCAAATCAGAGAAAATATTTTTTCACTCAGTGAACTATTAAACTGTGATATTTGTTGCCAAAGGACATAGTGAAAGCAGTTAGCAGAGCTGGGTTTAAAAAAGAGCTTTATACAAATTCTTGGAGGAAAATTCAATACACCAGTATTAGCCATATGACTTGAGAAAACCACTGCTTATCCCTGGTTAGGAGCAAGAAGGATTGCATCTATTTTTTTGGGATCTTGCCAGGTACTTGTGACCTGAACTGGACACATTCAGAGAAGGATGCTAAGCTTCATGGATCTTTGGCCTGACCCAATATGGCATTTCTTATGTTATTATGTTCACATATGTTACATTTCATTTCATTTCACTTTGCATTTATACGTTGCTGTCTTTCAAAAAAGGACCCAGGACAGCTTACAACATAGCAATCAAATATAATAATATAAACATTAAATAGAAGAGCATCCACCAATAATATATACAAATATATAACATATACATACAGTATTATATATTACAAAAGTACACAAAGCAAACAATATTTACTTTGCATCAATACATTTTACTGTTATTGTTTTACAAATCCTTATAGCTGCTCTTATTTAATCACTTTTAATCCTTAGGAATAGTCTTGTTTGAAGCAGTACCACAAATTACCTGACATGGAATATTTTCTGGTCATGAAGCATGTGACATCACAGTGAACATGGATCCTTCAGATCCTGCAAGTATGGGAAAATTTGTGATTCTTTTGTTACTGTGACTGCACTAAGAGCTGTAGGGAAACTGCTTAAATAATAGCTATTGCTTCACAAAAACATTTTAGGAGGCAATTTTGAACCATGTTAGTTGCAATGTGTTTAAGCACCTTTACCCTCTACTGTGTTGCTAACTTTCAAAGGAAAGCTACCAGTTCTGTTTCCTTTTGACAATTAGCAGCTGCAAAGAACAAGCACTAAAACCACATGTGTGCTTTGCAATTCCAGTGTGTGCTCCTAATCCAGCATGGGCAAAACGGCAGGCAGAGGTTTGAAAATCAAAATGTATCATACATTTTGTTTTTTTTTCACTCTTTCATCCTATAGAAGTCCCCAGGAATGCTGCTTTTTAACCCAGCAAAAAGTAAAAGTGCCATAAAAGCCTGCACATGCTTTCAGCTGGGCAGAGGAGGGAAATTCATAGCCAGACCATTTTATCCAGGTAAAATGGTTTTGAAATTGTCCTCTTTATCAATACAGGCTGAAAATACTTTGGAAATACTGCACAGTGCACAGATAAAGGAAATGCAGAGGTTTGCACAGGTACGGGCATAGACAGAACCAGTGATGAGTTCATCTATTCTACACAGTAATTGTGCAGTTCAACTTTAAGACTGTTTTGCAGTTCTCACAAGAATATATTTTTCTTTTGATTTACGATGAGCCTGGCACTAGGCTGAAAGCAACAGAAAGAAGAAAACAGAATCAAAAGGGCAAAACTGCCTATGATTCCATTCTATTTTTAGATGCTGTAGGAATATTACATTGTGATTTGCTATCTGGAACAATGCAGCAGGGGCTCTACTATTGAACAAACTACCTGCAATAAAATCCAAAATGCTGAAAGAGAAACTCTGAATAGCTTTTCTGTTTCAAGTCAGCAAATATCAGTTACTGCAATACTTTGTTTCTTGGTATGCTTCATGTCAACTGTGCATTGTTTGCTTTGACTAATTATACATTTGTAAAGGCATAATTTGTCACTATGTAGTAGTGATGTGTCAGGAAAGATAAGGTTATGTCAGAATTAATCATAAAACTGAGTTCTGTGTTTCTGGCTTTTTGAAGCATGAAGCACTGTCAGCCCCTAGTGGATCCTCAAAATGTTTCTTTGCAGAGATAAGAATGCTCAGAAAATTCTTTTCGAGAGCAAAGACCACATTTATGACAGTCAACTGTGCAAATATTTTGTACAAAGGCTCGTAGATTCTTTGAGATGACTGCATATACTGTAGTTTGTGATAATTTCCTTATACAAACTGGGAAAGGGCATGATTGATCAAAAAGATTGTGGGAAAGAGTGAATTCTTTAAAAGCACTGGGATGGGAACTGGTTTTAATTTTGGTGTATAAACATGGATGTCTCCTTGGACCTACTGTGGAAAGAAAACAACTACCATAAAATTTAGGATCATATCAGAAGGATCTTATGCAACCTCTACATAATAAGGATGTACTTTTGTTTGAAACAACATAGACAATGACAACATTGTCTTTGTTTCAAGTCATTTCTGAAAAAAGAAAATAATAGAAAAAAACTCACATAATTTAAACTTTAAGTTTTGTATTTAGTGTGTACTATTTTTGAATAGTGTGCAGTATTTGCAAATAGTACATGCACTCTGGAATAAATTTTCAAAGGGGTTTCACACATAAAAATGCCTTGTATGTGCGCACATTTGACGTACATGCATACAAGTGATTTTAAAAACAAGCTGAATACATACAAACTGGTGTGTTCATGTGGTCATTTAGACATGAACAATATGGGTATGTTTGGGACACAATGGGGCGTAGTTTGGATGCTTGCACGCACTTTTCTATTTTATAACGAATCTACGTGTGTGCCATCAAGACAGTGTGAACACTTTTACACCTGTTATTTAAAATACCAAAATCAATTTTTCAATGTTTTTTCAACCTAGTGATTGGTATGCAGGCTTCTCTTATTGAGTGGAAAGGGCAGCTTGCTAGAAGTAGAGGCAGAGGGTTTGAGGGGGCTAAAGGGGAAATAATTGTCCCTGCCCATGATTGCTTGGTGTGTAATGTGACTTTTTTTTGCAGGTTTGCCCTTCTCGCTAATTCAAAGGCAGAATTAGAATTCAAAAAACATCATCTCATATCCATAATCCACAAAGTCTGCTCCCGTTCCTAGAGTATACCAAAAGAACAAAGGGCAGATGCATTATGGTGATGTCAGAAAGAATAAGGGCCCAAAATAAACCACTATACAGTTTCTTCATGACACTGTCAGTAAATGAAATCCCCACAGTAGCAGCTATAGTAAAGAGAGAGATGGAGGTGGAGGCCCACTGCAAAGGAGAACTCAAGAATAGTAGGACCAGAATTAGAAAGCAACAACAATTTCAAATGCCTACTAGATTCCACAGCTAGCAGAGACAAAACATAGATAAAGACCATATGGCCATGGCCAATACAGTCTGCCCATTCATATCTCCTGCTCTATTTTATAATCCTTTCGCTCAGAGATCCTGTGTGCGTGTCCCATGTTTCTTGAATTCCAATACTGCTCTTGTGTCCATTACCTCCACTGAGAGGCTATTCTACCACTCTTTTTGTTAAAAAATGTTTCCTTATATTACTTCTGAGACTACCACTTTTTACCCTTATCCCATGATCCATCATTCCAGAGCCTCCTTTCCTTTGAAGGAAGCCCACCACCTGTGCATTTATTCTGTGGAGGTATTTAACTGTCTCTATCATATCTCCTCTTTCCCTCCTTTCGTCCAGGGTATGCATGTTTAGATCTTTAAGTCTGTTTTTTAAGACTTTTGACCATTTTAGTAGCTTTCCTCTGGACCATCTCTTTTCAGTTTATATGCTTTTGAAGGTACGGTCTGCAGAAATGTATACAGTAGGGATGGGCATTTGGGAGAAACAAAATAGGAAATAAGACTACATTTTCTATTTTATTTCAATTCATTTTCAAAATAAAATGATTGAAAATCCGATGAAATTTCATTGATTTTCTCATTTTGTTTTGAAAACAAAAACAAAAAGTGATCTGTCGGGCCTTGCTTAGAGAATAGGCTGAGGCCCAAAGCAGAAGCTAGGCTTGTGGGGCCGGGCCAGGCCTTTAAGCCTGGGCCTTGTATATGGCCTAGGCCAAGGTCACAGTGAGCTACCACGGCTTAGGCCTACACAATGCAGAGGCTGCAGCCTGGATCTAGGCCTTGTTGTCAGATCCCACCCAAACTGGGTAAGTGGGGGCTGGAGAGGATTCTGTCCCCTGCATAGATGGGTGGTAGGGACAGGAGGCCTCAAGAGGCCCTGTTCCTTTTATTTTTCATTTTTTGGGTTGCTTTTTTAATGTTTATGTTTATTTCTGCCTGTCTAGAATTTTCCAGGTAAGATTAAATATAAAAAATGCAGGGTCATGCATTTGAATTGCCAAAACTGAAGGAAGCAGTACAGTATAGTATATCCTGTGCATAAAACAGGATCTGCGAGTGATCATAAGTGATGATTTTTAAGGTAGCCAAACAGGTAGATAAAGTGAAGACAAAAGTCAGATGGAGGTTTGAGAATATGTATTTATTTATTTTATTTAAAATCTTTTGTATACCACCTAAACAATTTTAGGTAGATCTAAGCGGGTTACATAAAATAACATACATAATTTAAAAGAGAGGAAGAATAGGTATGGGGATATTGGGTTTCAGAGCAAACACATTTTAAAAACATAGGCCTGGATTTATCAAAATGCACTAAATACTGCATGCGATAAGAAAAGGGGTGTATTTTATGGTAATAGGCAGTTTATCACAAAGTGTGCTATCATAGTGCAAACTGTCATAACCTTTTTGTACTTTGTGATAAGTGCCAGAATTGTATTTCCTGCATACAACCACTGGGGGGACCATTTTAAGCTGCTGGAGAGCTAGCTCTCAGGGCCCTCATATGAGAGAGAGAGAGAGAGAGACAGAGACAGAGAGACTAGCCATAATGCCCTCATACTATGTAGGTATTTATATCTCTATAGGAGGCCCACCTAGTAACTCGAGGGGAGGTTTAGGTATTAGTGTAGGGGTTAGGGGCCACTTTGACATTCAAAGTGAGACATACAAACAGAACAGTGCTCTCTTGTGAAGATTTGATGACCTTCGGAGTGAGGAAACCATAACATCAAGCTAGGTTGAGAGAACATTGTACAAATCTCATTTTTGTGTGAGTTTCCTCACTCCGAAGGTCATCAAATCTCACAAGAGAGCACTGTTCTGTTCATACATCTCACTTTGAATGTCAAAGTGGCCCCTAACCCCTACACTAATACCTAAACCTCACCTCGAGTTACTAGGTGAGCCTCCTATAGAGATGTAAATACCTACCTAGTATGAGCACATTATGAGGGCATTATGGCTAGGCTCTCTCTCTGTCTACTAAAAACACTATTTGTAAAAACTTCACAGTTTTATGCAAATGAAAAAGGTGTAGTTAAAAGCCATGCAATATGGCTTTATGAAATTGTGAAGCCAGCCCACTTGGTCATAAATCCTACCTCAAACTCCTCCCCTTTTTCTGATTTGCATCGCACCATGCGTTATGGTGCTTTCGCATTGTTAAAGGTGTTTTCGCATACGTTAAGGCATTTTCGCAAGCATTAAAGATGCTTAACGCATGCGAAAACGCCATATAGCACTTTGATAAATGAACCCCATAGTGAGTAAAACAAGATCATTTAAAATACAAATCAGAGAAAGGGAGGGGGGAAAAGCCATACTGCTCAGAACTTGTTGAAGGCGGCAGAACATAAGTATGTTTTTAGCATTTTCTTAAACTACTTTGTGCTTGATACAAGTCTGAGTGAGATAGGGACTGAATTCCATAAAATGGGGTGAGAGAGAGAGAAAGAGAAAGAGAAAGAGAGAGCATCTAGCCATAATGTTCTCTCCCAAGATAGGTATTTGTATCCCTATGGGTGTCCCACCTAGTAACTCGAGGTGAGATTTAGGTATTAGTGTAGGGGGTTAGGGGCCACTTTGACATTCAACGTGAGACGTACGAACAGAACAGTGGTCTCTTGTGAAGATTTGATGACCTACGGAGAGAAGAAACTCACCCAAAGATGAGATTTGGGCAATGTTCTCTCCACCTAGCTTGATGTTACCCAGGGTAGAGAGTCCATCAAGCTAGAGAGGTAGAGAACTCCAAATCTACTAAAACAGACCTTTCAGGAGACATTGCGAAATGCAATAAAACCTTACCACTCTGTAATGCAAGCTATCACATGGCTTAACGCTACTGAAAAAGGTGTAGTTAAAATCGACTTTAAGTCTGTGCGATAGCACTTCGCAGACTGGCAAACCCAGCCCACTCCTCGCCCCTAACTCCTCCTCTTTTTCAAATTTGCATCGCACCATATGATATGGTGCTATCGCATGCGTTAAAGACATTTTCGCATGTGGTAAGGGCTTATCGCATGCGATAAATGACCCCCTCACTAAGGGGGTCATTTTGATAAATGACCCTTTAGTTAGGAACAGATCCAAACAACTGAAGGGTTGTGAATTAAGTTATGAATAATTCTAAGAACTTTTTATTGAATGCATTGCCGTATTGGAAGCCAGTGAAGGGATTGAAGGACTGGGGTAATGTGATCTCTGAAGTTTACGGTGGCAGCAAGTGAAGCAGATGAATTTTGGACTAATTGAAGTGGATGCAGGGTGGTATCTGAAAGACCTAAGTAGAGTGAGTTGCAATAATCCAAACCTGTCAAAATCAAAGCTTGTAATATTGTACGGAAATCAGAAGGAAATAGTAGGGGTTTTAGTCTTTTTAGTAAATGAATTTTCTAAAATGAACTAAGAACATAAGAACATAAGAAATTGCCATGCTGGGTCAGACCAAGGGTCCATCAAGCCCAGCATTCTGTTTCCAACAGAGGCCAAACCAGGCCACAAGAACCTGACAATTATCCAAACACTAAGAAGATCCCATGCTACTGATGCAATTAATAGCAGTGGCTATTCCCTAAGTAAACTTGATTAATAGCCGTTAATGGACTTCTCCTCCAAGAACTTATCCAAACCTTTTTTGAACCCAGCTACACTAACTACACTAATAACATCCTCTGGCAACAAATTCCAGAGCTTTATTGTGCATTGAGTGAAAAAGAATTTTCTCCGATTAGTCTTAAATGTGCTACTTGCTAACTTCATGGAATGCCCCCTAGTCCTTTATTATTCGAATGCCCCCTAGTCCTTCTATTATTCGAAAGTGTAAATAACCGAGTCACCTCACTACTGCTAAAATATTAGCAGACTTTGATAAGTTTGAGTCCAAAGAAACTCCTAAATTGCGATCATAGTTTAAGATGGGGATGGTACAAATTTCAAAGATAAATTCAGAGGGGGGCCAAAGGAGGAATGAGGAATAGTGGATAGATGGATCATTTCAGCTTTTGAAGAGTTCAATTTCAGAAGGTTGTATGATAGCCATGTATTTATAGTTTTGAGACATAGATTGATTAGAAATAATGTGTTAAATCAGGGTGAACTATATGGTGTGGTGAACTGAATGTCATCAGCATAAATTCTAAATGTATTCCTAGACCAGCCAGCAAGTGCCAGAGGGGAAGCAAGTAAATATTAAATAGTATAGCGGACAGAGAAGAACCTTGCAGAATACCCGAGTTAGTGAAATACCAATTAGAGTAATGTTGCCCAAGATTAACTTGTTGGGGGTGGTTAGACAGGAAAGATGTAAACCATCGAAGCACAGTGCCCTCGATACCTATGTGTTGAAGATTAGCGAAAAGGAAATCATGGTTTAGAGTATCAAGGAAAACTAGAATATAATCTATGTTAGAGTTAAAGCTGCGAATAGTAGAGTCAATAGTAGAGTCAAAAGATGATTCAGTGCTATGACGATTGCGAAAGCCATGTTGGTTTGGAGGAATGAGTGTTGCTGTCTTCAATATATTCAGTAAATTAGTGGAGGACTACAGATTCGATTATCTTTGCTAAGGTGGGCAATGAGGCTATTGGGCGAAGGTTGGTAATGACAGTAGGATCTATTGATTTCTTTTGAAGGATAAGTAGGAGATGTCTGTTTTAACATGGTTCGAAATGTACCAGTATTAGCTAGCAGGAAATAGCAGATGAAATTGCCTCTGTTATAAATCTTGTTGAGACCTTGTTTGAAGTAGTGTACTAGGTAGAGATGTGAATCAGAACCAGAATCGGTTCGGATTTCAGTTCCGATTCACATCTCTAGTACTAGGGGTGGGAAGAAGTAAAAATTTTGTTTCATTTTTTGGTGGTTTCCCCCAAGAATTTTATTTTCTTTAATGTTTATTTTTTTTATTTCGTTCAAAGGCATTGCTGAAATTCAAGTAAACTATATCTAGCACTCTCCCCTTATCTAACTATCTGGTCATCCATTCAAAGAAATTGATTAGATTTGCCTGACAAGACCTACCTGTTGTAAAATCATGCTGCCTCATATCCTGTAATCCACTGGATTCCTGAAATTGCTCTATCCTCTGTTTTAGCAGCAGTTTCATACATTTATCCCCCACCGAGTTCAGGCTAACTGACCTGTAGGTTTTCAGACCTCTTTACTTCATCTTTTGTAAAGGGAAATCACCTCTGCCTGTCTCTAGTTCCCTGGCACCACTCCTGATTCTAAAGAAGCATTGAAAAAGGTCAGACAGAGGAGCTATCAAACTTACCTAAGTTTCCTTAATATCCTATACACAACTTGTTAAATGTAAACCGACTTGATGCAACCTCTGGTCGTGAAAGCCGGTATAGAAAATAATAAAATAATAATAATAATAATCCTTTGATATATCTTGTTTGTTCCCATTGCTTTATCTATGTAGAAGGAAGGGGGTGCAAATTCTAAGCTGCACTTAAATCCTACAGTGGACTTTAACTATTTGCATTTACTATATCACATATTATGCTCCTTCATTAGCTGGAAAGACAGGGACCTTTGTCTAAAAAGGGAAGAGGATCCTGTCATCAGATTGCACTTTAGCGCTGTGCAAACAAGTGCAGGCACTTACAGCTTGTAAGTTTTGTGCTATCTGCTTGCACGAGGTATCTGACAAAAAAACAGCAGATAGAGGGTTAATTGTCAGAGGCTGGTGATGTAACTGCAACCCACCTTTAGTAAGAGACAATGAAAGCATATGAAATATGTCCCTTGTGAGTGGTAGCAGAGAAGAGGCTGGAAACTATAGGCTGGTTAGCCTCACCTCAGTGGTGGGAAAATTAATGGAGATGCTGCTGAAGGAAAGGATAGTGAACTATCTACAGTCAGGTGGGTTGCTGGACCCGAGGCAGCATAGATTCACCAAGGGAAGGTCCTATCAGCAGGCTTGGATTTGTCAATAGGCACACTAGGCCTGTGCCTAGGGCAGCAAAAATCTGGGGGGACAGCAGGCTGGCTGAAGATTTACTGCCTTCCAGCTGTGCTAAATTTTACTTAGCTAGAGAATAGCCTTCTGCTTCCTGATCCAGCCCCTCCTTTCCCAGGCAGCATGCAGGGAACAAAATGGGAGGATGAGTCTAGAACACAGAGACCAAAAAGGATCATTTTGGTAAGATTAGTAGGGTCTGAATGGGTATCATCAGGGGTGAAAAGAGAGGCTGAGGGATGAGAGTGGTTCAGATGGAGGAGGTGTTTGTGTATGTGGTGTGAGAGAAGAGATGTTGGTGTGTGTGTGTGTATGTATGCCAGATTGAGAGGTTAGAAAGGGCTTGTAAGGGGGAGCAAGACCAGAGCACAGTATGGTTACCTCCTCTCCTTCCCCCTCCCTCACCCACTGCAATTCAAGTTCTCTTTCCTTTGATCTCAAATACTATCCCCCAGATCTTGGAACCTCCCTTTTTTCCTCTCCCTTCTATCCAGATCCTGGAACCCACTCCCCAACATTTCCTACTCCCTTTCTCCTTTTCTCAATCCCATAACCTCCCTCCCTCTCCCTCATTTCCTCCCATCCCAGATTCCTGATTTTCCCCTTTTCCTTGATCTTCCCCATCTCTTATCCTCCCCATCCCCAGTTCTTTCTGTCTCTCCTCTCTCATCCTCAGCTCTCTTTCCTTCTCATACTCTTCCTTTTATCCCCAGTCCTTTCACCTTCTCCTCACCCCATTCCTAGTCCTCTCCTTTCCTCTCCCCATCCCTGGACTTCTCACCTCCCCTTCTCTGCTGCCCATCTCTGCGATTTTCTTCCTGTACTAATACTTAAGATCCCTTTTCCTCACCCAACAAAATAAATAAATAATACAGACACAAACAAGGTTGGAAAATTACTTAATGTTTATAATATGAAAGATGGAAATGTTTACGAATGTGCATTTTTCCAGTTTTTGCCACATAATCTATGCCTGAGCTGCTGCAGCAAACTGTGGGACTCTGCCTTAAATCGCCTGCTTACTGTTGCCTGACCTTATGGGCGAGAGGGCGGGAAGTGGGAAAGGGGTGCAACAGCAGCAATAGTACCTAGGGGTGGCAAACTCCTAAATCCATCTCAGCCTGTCAGACAAATCTGATTGATCTTTTAGACTGTCTAGAGAATTGGATCAAGGAAGAGTACTCAATGTGATCTACTTGGATTTCAGCAAAACCTTTGATACAGTCTCACAGCTTAGGAATAAAATGAGAAGCTTTGGAGTGAGCACCAAGGAGGTGGCGTGGATTACAAACTGGTTGACTGATGGAGACAGCATGCAATGGTAAATGGAACCTATTCTGAAGAGTGAGCTGTGTTAAGTGGAGTGCTACAGGGATTGGTAATGTGAACGTTCTGTTCAATATCTTTGTGAGTGACATTGGGGAAGGGATAGAATGTAAAGTTTGTCTATTTGCGTATGATAAGAACATAAGAACATGCCATATTGGGTCAGACCAAGGGTCCATCAAGCCCAGCATCCTGTTTCCAACAGTGGCCAAACCAGGCCATAAGAATCTGTCAAGTACCCAAAAACTAAGTACCCAAAAACTAAGTCTATTCCATGTTAGTAATAGCGGTGGTTATTATCTAAGTCAACTTAATTAATAGCAGGTAATAGACTTCTCCTCCAAGAACTAATATGTGCAATAGAGTGGACACGCCTGAAGGAGTAGAGAGAATGAAAAATGATTTAAGAAAGCTTGAAGAATGGTCGAAGATTTGGCAGATGGGAATTCAATGCCAAGAAGTGCAGAGTTATGCATTTGAGATGTGGTAATCTAAAAGAGCTGTATGTGATGCAGCATGAAAGACTGATGTGCACGGAGCAAGCGAGAGATCTTAGTATGATAGTGTCTGGTGATCTGAAGATGGCAAAGCAATGTGACAAGGTGATAGCTAATAGGGATGTGCATCGGGTGCCCAATTGTTTGCGCTTTCGGGTTCACGTAGCCGTGGGAAAATCTCGTTTTCCCGTGGATCAGCATTTTTTTTTTAGTAAAAAATTGTTTTTCGGCTTAGTGCGCATTTTTCGGCTTAGTGCACGCTAACGAGAGTTAGCGCGCACTAACAAAAATAACAAAAAGTAACAAAAAATAACAAAAATAAACGCTTTTTTGTTAGTGCGCGCTAACAGGAGTTAGCGTGCACTAACCTGAAAAACGATTTTCATGAAAATTCAGGGGGAAAAGTGTTCGTTTCTCATTTTAACCGATATATAACAAATTAAGAAATATCGTACAATATTTCAGTTTGTTATAAAAATGATTCACATCCCTAATAGCTAAAGCCAGAAGAATGCTGGGCTGCAAAGAGAGAGGAGAACCAGTAAGAAAAAGGAGGCCTCACCTGGAGTACTGTGTTCAGTTCTGGAGCCAGTATCTCAAAAATGATAGAGATAGAATGGAGGCAGTTCAGAGAAGGGCGACCAATATGGTGTGGGGTCAGTACTGGAATATTTATGAGGAGAGGTTGAATGATCTGAATATGTATACTCTGGAAGAGAGGAGGTACAGGGGAGATATGATACAGACCTTCAAATACCTGAAAGGTTTTAATGATGCGTGAACATCGAACCTTTTCCGCTGGAAAGAAATCAGTAGAACTAGGGGTCATGAAATGAAACTCCAGGGGGAATGACTCAGAACCAATATCAGGAAACATTTCTTCATGGAGAGGGTGGTAGATGCCTGGAAAGCCCTTCTGGAGGAAGTGGTGAAGACAAAAACAGTCAAAGAATTCAAAGGGGCAAGGGATAAACACTGTGGATCTCTAGAGAATGGAAATGAAGAAAAGGGTGCATGGGGGTAACTTGCTGGTGCAGCGGTTTCTATCCTTAACAGAAGGCATGGGGATTATTACTCTTAACCAATACGTTTTGATGCAACTGTAACATTGCTCTCCGTTTCAATGGCAGGGGGAAAAGAGGAATTGGATTCGGAGAAAAACTAATGAGGGTTCCGACTTTTATGGTCTGGGGAACTGATAAACATTGCTAATAACTGCTTGAGAAAGTTGAATTAATACAAATAATATTTGTCTTTGCAATAGATATTGACATCCATATTCAAATGCATTTAGCCAGATAACTAAAACATTATCCTACTAAATGAAAATTTGGCCACTTATCTAGCTAAATTCTAGTAGAGATGTGAATCGGAACCGCAATCGGTTCGGATTCCGGTTCCGATTCACATCGTGGGTTTTTTTCCATCCGGCCCAATCACGGTTTTGTTTATTGGCTGCGCCCGAGCCGATAAACAAAAAACCTACCCCGACCCTTTAAAACTAATCCCTTAGCTTCCCCCACCCTCCCGACCCCCCCAAAAAACATTTTACAGGTACCTGGTGGTCCAGTGGGTGTCGCGGGAGCGATCTCCCGCTCTCGGGCCGTCGGCTGCCACTAATCAAAATGGCGCCGATGGCCTTTGCCCTTACCATGTGACGGGGCTGGCCAATGGCACGGATACCCTGTCACATGGTAAGGGCAAAGGGCCATCGGCGCCATTTTGATTAGTGGCAGCCGGCGGCCCCGGAGCGGGAGATCGCTCCCGGGACCCCCACTGGACCACCAGGTACCTGTATAAAGTTTTTGGGGGGGTCGGGAGGGTGGGGGAAGCTAAGGGATTAGTTTTAAAGGGTTGGGGTGGGTTTAGGGGTTTTTGTGTGCCATTTTTCCTGCCCTCCCCCAAAACGATAAGAGAACCACCAGGAACAATATCGTGGGGTTTTCCTATCGTTTTGGGGGAGCCCCCGATTTCTGACGATTTTGAAAATATCGTACGATATTTTCAATCGTCCGAAGCCCGATTCACATCCCTAAATTCTAGCCGGATAACAATTTATCTGGCTAGAATTTGGCCTATGTCATGGATGTTTCAGGGGAAGACCAGAAGTGTTTTGTAGAGGGGCTAGCTTTAGAATATCCAGGTATATTCAATGGCATGGTTGCACCACTGAAGGTACAGCACTAGTTAGCCTGATAAGTTTATCCGGCTAACTAGCAGAGCCACAAAACAGCTGAATATAGGCATTATGGTTAAATGTTGATTTTGTGCTTACAAAAGAAGATGTGTCCATGTAAAGTGATAGAATACACAGAACGCAGACTACTGGCTTTGTTAACCAGGGACAGATAGAGTTTCTTTGCTCTGCGGCAGTGCTTAAAAAATATTTTTTGTTTGCAATTAAGGACCTATGAAGAATCCAGAGCTGCCTGATGTCTTGGAGACTGAAGTTTCCTTTGCTGAAGGCTGTTGTAGTGTAGATTCAAGAAGTTCATCAGCATAAGTAGCAGCAACAGCAACTACTTTTTCATCTGTCCAGCATTCAAATCAGCTGCACAGTAGGATACTTGGACATTTTTGATTGCAGTGCAAAGATTTTGCAGAAAGATTAAAGATAGCCATGTACTCTAGTATTATCTTGCTAAACTAGAGCAAATCCTTTTTGCATAAATCTGTGAAGCATTTATGTGTTGTGTTATGAGCAAATTAAAGTTTTGCTTACTTTTTCAGTAAAATTTAATGTTATATGCTAATGAATTGTGCAGTTTCATTACTGATAATTGGTTACTTATTGAGCTGAAAGTGCTTGCAGAATCTGAGCCTTGCAATGCCCCAGAGACAACATTATAGAAAAGTGGAATATATATATATACTACTAAAAAAACCCAACCTTCCAACAACAGATCCTGCTAACTTCCGACCTATAGCCAACTTATCACTGATCTCTAAAATTATGGAAAAAATAGTAAATAAACAACTTTCAGAATACCTGGAGGAGAACAACATCCTTTCCCCTTTCCAATTTGGATTTCGCAAAACTCGAAATACTGAGTCACTTCTAACATCACTAGCGGATACCATTCTCCTGAACCTTGAAAGGAAACAGTCTTACCTACTTGTACTTCTGGACTTATCTGCGGTATTTGACACGGTAAATCATTCCATTCTTCTCCAACGACTAGCTGATATTGGTATCAAAGGAATGGCTCACAGTTGGTTTAAATCTACAAAGTGAAGATTAACAATAAGGTTTCTTACCCCATCAGAGCAAACTTAGGAGTTCCGCAGGGCTCAGCCCTCTCTCCTAAACTATTTAATATCTACCTGCTTCCCCTCTGCCAACTACTTTCTAACTTAAAATTAACTTTCTACCTTTATGCTGATGATGTCCAGATTCTTCTTCCAATCACAGACTCTCTTCACAAAACCTGGTCCCACTGGAACAACTGTCTTCAAACAATTAACAATTTACTTACTAGCCTTAACTTGATCCTTAATACTAATAAGACTGAGACTCTCATTATTTCTGCTGATGAAAACCAGGTTCTCTCCAACCCCTTAAATGCAACACAATCACTCACAACTGATATTAACCACTCCTCTTATGTAAGAGTTTTAGGAGTTCAACTAGACAACCAATTCAATTTTAAATCTTTTGTCCAAAACACTTCAAAAGAATGCTTTTTAAAATTACAAGTATTAAAAAAACTTAAACCTCTCCTTCACTTTCGAGATTTCCGACTAGTGCTACAGTCCTTAATCCTTACCAAATTAGATTATTGTAATTCCCTCTTGTTTGGGCTCCCTGCAATAACAATAAAACCTCTGCAGATGGTACAGAATACCGCAGCGAGACTACTTACTAATTCAAATAAAAGAGATCATATCTCTCCCATACTGCAGTCCCTACACTGGTTACCTATCAAAGCCAGGATTTCGTTCAAAGTACTCATGATGATACATAAAGATATTCATAAAACCGCCCCTCTCAATCTGTGCCATCAATTCCATGCTCATTCCTCTGAAAGACCTATCAGAAGAGCTTATAAGGGCTCTCTGCATGTCCCCCCTACTAAATCATTACTAAGCAAAAGAGCATTATCTACTTCTGGGCCGACGCTTTGGAACACTCTCCCACCTGACCTCTGTCAAGAACAGTGTCTCCTAAACTTCAAGAAGGACTTAAAAACTTGGCTGTTTAATCAAACTTTCCCTGAAAACCTTGGTTCTCCTTGATGCAGATCCTAAAACATGAATACAAGACTTATGACTAATCATTTAGTGGACTTATTGAACTTTCTCTTCACAGCCCTTTAAGGTTACAATCCTATTTTAATAATGTACTATATGTTTTTTCGCTTCATACATTCATTTTATTTATTTATTTTATTTTTATTTTATTTTATTTTTATGATTGATTTACAATTTTATTTATTTTGGCTCTAGGCTTGCTGTTGTTCCTTAATTCCAATTGTTTCTAAATGTTCAATGGTTTATGTTCACTGTTTAATGTATCGCCTCCTAGCGAAAGTTTAGTTCTTTGTAAACCGGTGTGATCTATATTCTTTATAGGAATATCGGTATATAAAAAATTCAAATAAATAAATAAATAAATAATATATATATATATATATATATATATATATATATATATATATATATATATATATAAACACACATTGCAGTCTGATCCTGTTTTCATCTGGGACCAGCTGACTTTGTTAGTCAATGGAGCCTGCACTTCTTGCTTTCTTTCCTGTGTGGAATTGGAGAATCAGTTACAAGGAGCCCATCAAAAGTTTAAAAAAACATCAGATTTCTCTGGACAGAGCCAGAGCTACAGGCAACCAGTGCAGAAGACAAAGGAGATCCAGGAGTCAACTAAAGAGGAATATTCACTGGTAAGAAATCAGAAAAGAGCCAAAGAGGAGGGTGAATAATTTCTTGCTGGAACTGTGCCAGAAATGAGATTTTATTTTCATGGATGCTGCCAGGAAGCCAGAGGCAGGAAGCGGCACTGCGTGGGCTAGAGAGACCATCAGTTTCATGCTCAAGGCACACCTACATTAAAAAAAAATGTGTGGCAAACTGTCTTCCGCAGAGCAGGAAGTACAGTCATGGAAAGGCTCATATTCCCAAAAAAAGAGCTAGGGAAGCACTGAAAACCCTACCAGTCTCTTTTCCAAATTTAAAAACAAAGGGAGAGAGAAGGAAAAGACACACATGAACCCCTCATGATAGACCTGCTCCTTCTATGCTCAACTACAGGAGAAGGGAGTCAGTGTCATGCAGACAGCTGGCTCAGTTAGTGACCTTGGCTGCCACATGTAGATGCCAGAGCTCCTTCACTGCTGCTGCTCCCAGCATTCAAAGTGAATGAAATCCAGTGCTCAGTGCACATTCTCTCTGTTACACTCAGCCTGGGGATAAGACAGAGGCTAGAAGAACTCAAAGACAGGGAACATAAGAACATAAAAATATAAGAAATTGCCAAACTGGGTCAGACCAAGGGTCCATCAAGCCCAGCATTCTATTTCCAACAGAGGCCAAACCAGGCCACAGGAACTTGGCAAGTACTAAAACACCAAGAAGATCCCATGCTACTGATGCCAGTAATAGCAAAGGCCATTCCGTAAAGTCAACTTGATTAATAGCAGTTATGGACTTTTCTCCAAGAATGTATCCAAAACTTTTTTAAACCCAGCTACACTAACTGCTAGGAATGTGCATTCGTTTTTCATGAATTTTTCATGAATTAATTAGACAATTTCAACGAAATTTCAACGAAATTGTCTAATTTGTCCTGGTTTGGGAGAACCGAAAAACAAAAGCAATTTCTCCGAAATTTCAGAAAAATTTGGTTTTCGGGTTAGTGCGCACTAACAGGAGTTACTAACCCAAAAATTGAGGTCCCCCCAAAAAAAATCCAGAACTGTGGGAAAAAAGAAATTTCCTGCGGCGGGCTGAAAACAAAGCCCAAACCTACCTGGTGTGAAGGTGGCGGACCTCATGCGCCACCTAGATGGGATTTTAGACAGTGCTGGGGAGGAGCCAGCTGTCATGTACATGTGGGCACCAACGACATAGGAAAATGTGGGAGGGAGGTTCTGGAAGCCAAATTTAGGCTCTTAGGTAAAAAGCTTAAATCCAGAGCCTCCAGGGTAGCATTCTATGAAATGCTCCCAGTTCCACGCACAGGTCACCAGAGGCAGGTAGAGCTCCGGAGTCTCAATGCATGGATGAGACGATGGTGCAAGGAAGAGGGATTAAATTTTGTTAGGAACTGGGGAACCTTTTGGGGAAGGGGGAGTCTCTTCCGAAGGGATGGGCTCCAACTTAGCCAGGGTGGAACCAGACTGCTGGCGCTGACCTTTAAAAAGGAGATAGAGCAGCTTTTAAACTAGAGCAAAGGGGAAAGCCGACAGTCGCTCAGCAGCACATGGTTTGGAGAGAGGTATATTCAAAGGATACTAATGATGCATTAGAATTAGGGCATCCCGACAGTGAGGTTCCAATAATAAGAAAAGTAATCCAAGCACCTGTAACTAAAAACTCACCTGAGCTAAAAAATTCTAACTTATCCCTATCAATTAAAAAGCAGAATGAAAATACAAACAAAAAACAAACTTTGAAATGTTTGTATGCTAATGCCAAAAGTCTAAGAAGTAAGATGGGAGAATTAGAATGTATAGCAGTGAATGATGACATAGACTTAATTGGCATCTCAGAGACATGATGGAAGGAGGACAACCAATAGGACAGTGCTATACCGGGGTACAAATTATATCGCAATGACAGAGAGGAGCACCCGGGAGGCGGTGTGGCGCTTTATGTCCGGGATGGCATAGAGTCCTAAATGCACAATTGAATCTTTATGGGTAGAAATCCCTTGTGTGTCGGGGAAGACTAGAGTGATAGGGGTATACTACCGTCCACCTGGTCAAGATGGTGAGACTGACAGTGAAATGCTAAGAGAAACTAGGGAAGCTAACCAAATTGGTAGTGCAGTAATAATGGGAGACTTCAATTACCCAGGAACGATCGTGCAAGTACAATTCTCAAGTTCCACCAATGTTCAAATAATAAATTGTTTATTTGCAAAACTTATATAGCTGATAATGGCAACTCCACAGATATCAACAAAGGCTTGTGAAGATCCCCCGACACGGTCCCGTGTTTCACTGTGGCTGTATCGGGAGGGACCACAACTTGAAAAGAATCTTACATACCAGTAATGGAGACTTCAATTACCCCAATATTGACTGGGTAAATGTATCATTGGTACATGCTAGACATATAAAGTTCCTGGATGGAATAAATGACATTTTTATGGAGCAATTGGTTCAGTAACCAACAAGAGAGGGAGCAATTTTAGATCTAATTCTCAGTGGAGCACAGGATTTGGTGAGAGAGGTAACAGTGGTGGGGCCGCTTGGCAATAGTGATCATAATATGATCAAATTTGATTTAATGACTGGAAGGGGGACAGTAAGCAAATCAATGGCTCTCGTGCTAAACTTTCAAAAGGGAAACTTTGATAAAATGAGAAAATTGTAAGAAAAAAACTGAAGGGAGCAGCTATAAAGGTAAAAAGTGTGCAAGAGGCGTGGTCATTGTTAAAAAAAAAAAAAAGCATCCTAGAAGCACAGTCCAGATGTATTCCACACATTAAAAAAGGTGGAAAGAAGGCAAAACGATTACAAGCATGGTTAAAAGGGGAGGTGAAAGAAGCTATTTTAGCCAAAAGATCTTCATTCAAAAATTGGAAGAAGGATCCAACAGAAGAAAATAGGATAATGCATAAGTGTTGGCAAGTTAAATGTAAGACACTGATAAAACAGGCTAAGAGAGAATTTGAAAAGAAGTTGGTCGTAGAGGCAAAAACTCACAGTAAAAACTTTTTAAAATATATTCGAAGCAGAAAGTCTGTGAGGGAGTCAGTTGGACCGTTAGATGATCAAGGGGTTAAAGGGGCACACACGGGCGGATTTTAAAAGCCCTGCTCACGTAAATCTGCCCGGATTTACGCGAGCAGGGCCTTGCGCGCTGGTGCGCCTATTTTGCATAGGCCACCGGCACGCGCAGAGCCCCGGGACGCGCGTAGGTCCCGGGGTTTTTCGAAGGGGGCGTGTCGGGGCGGGACCGGATGACGCGGCGTTTCGGGGGCGGGGTGTGGCATTTCGGGGGCGGGACTGGGGGCGTGGTGCCGGCCCGGGGCGTGGTCCAGGCCTCCGGACCGGCCCCTGGGTCAGAAGACGGCGCGCCAGCAGTCCGCTGGCATGCGTAGATTTACGTCTGCTTCTCGCAGGCGTAAATCTAGAGACAAATGTAAGGGGGGGGGTTTAGATAGGGCTAGAGGGGTGGGTTAGGTAGGGGAAGGGAGGGGAAGGTGAGGGGAGGGCGAAAGGAAGTTCCCTCCGAGGCCGCTCCGATTTCGGAGCGGCCTCGAAGGGAACGGAGGCAGGCTGTGCGGCTCGGCGCGTGCAGGCTGCCCAAAATCGGCAGCCTTGCGCGCGCCGATCCAGGATTTTAGAGGATATGCGCGGCTATGCGCGTATCTTTTAAAATCCTGTGTACTTTTGTTTGCGCCTGCTGCGCAAACAAAAGTACGCGATCGCGCTTTTTAAAAAAATCTACCCCTTAGAGAAGATAAAGCCATTGCGGAAAGATTAAATGATTTCTTTGCTTCGGTGTTTACTGAAGAGGATGTTGGGGAGGTACCCGTACTGGAGAAGGGTTTCAATGGTAATGATTCAGATGGACAGCCAAATCACGGTGAACCTAGAAGATGTGGTAGGCCTGATTGACAAACTGAAGAGTAGTAAATCACCTGGACCAGATGGTATACACCCCAGAGTTCTGAAGGAACTAAAAAATGAAATTTCAGACCTATTAGTAAAAATTTGTAACCTATCATTAAAATCATCCATTGTACCTGAAGACTGGAGGATTGCTAATGTAATTGCTCCAGGGGTGATCCGGGAAACTACAGACTGGTTAGCCTGACTTCAGTGCCAGGAAAAATAGTGGAAAGTGTTCTAAACATCAAAATCACAGAACATATAGAAAGACATAGTTTAATGGAACAAAGTCAGCATGGCTTTGCCCAAGGCAGGTCTTGCCTCACAAATCTGCTTCACTTTTTTGAAGGAGTTAATAAACATGTGGATAAAGGTGAACCAGTAGATATAGTGTACTTAGATTTTCAGAAGGCGTTTGAGAAAGTTCCTCATGAGAGGCTTCTAAGAAAAGTAAAAAGTCATGGGATAGGTGGTGACGTCCTTTCGTGGATTACAAACTGGCTAAAAGACAGGAAAGAGAGAGTAGGATTAAATGGACAATTTTCTCAGTGGAAAGGAGTATGCAGTGGAGTGCCTCAGGGATCTGTATTTAGACCCTTACTTTTCAATCAACCTAATAAATGAAGGTTGACCGACGTGCCGCAAATGCGCAGTAGAGAGCAGCTCTACCGCGCATGCGAGCACGTCGGTCACAGTGTGCCTCTTAAAAATAAAAATGGCGCTGTAGGAGCGGCGGTGGCACCGGCCCGAAGAGCTGAAGTGGCGGCAGACCAGGAGCGGCGGCGGCGGCAGCCCGAAGACCCGGAGCGGTGGCGGCAGCCCGAACACCAGGAGCGGTGGCGGCCTGAAGACCAGGAGCGACAGGAGCGGCGGCGGCGGCGGCCCGAAGACCCGGAGCGGCAGGAGCGGCGGCGGCGGCGGCCCGAAGAGCGATGGCGGCCCGAAGAGGAGGAGCGGCGGCGGCAGCGGCCCGAAGACCCGGAGCGGCGGCAGCGGCCCGAAGACCCGGGGCGGCGGCGGCCCGAAGACCCGGAGCGGCGGCGGCGGCATGCGCGCGAGGGAGGGAGGGACAGACTGACGGAAGGAACACCCCGGAGATCTACTGAGGGGAGGAGGGAGGAGTGAGGAGTGACTGAGGGGAGGGGAGGAGGGAGGAGTGACTCAGGGGAGGGGGGGTGAGGAGTGACTCAGGGGAGGAGGGGGGAGAGAGGAGTGACAGGGGGAGGGGGGAGGGGGGGAGGAGAGAGGAGTGACTCAGGGGGGGGAGGGGGGAGAGAGGAGTGACTCAGGGGAGGAGGAGGGGGAGAGAGGAGTGACTCAGGGGAGGAGGGAGGAGAGAGGAGTGACTGAGGGGAGGAGGGGGAGTGATTGAGGGGAGGGGGAGAGAGGACTGACTGAGGGGAGGAGGGAGGGGAGAGAGGACTGACTCAGGGGGGAGGGGAGAGAGGAGTGACTCAGGGGAGGAGGGAGAGAGGAGTGACTGAGGGGAGGAGGGAGGGGGGAAAGAGGAGTGACTGGGGGAGGGGGAGAGAGGAGTGACTGGAGGAGGGGGGGAGTGACTGAGAGGAGGGAGGAGTGACTGAGGGGAGGGGGGGAGAGAGAGGAGTGACTGAGGGGAGAGAGGAGAGAGTGGGGGGAGGTGGGAGGGAGAAGGAAATGATCCAAAAAAATGTTAATGTAGCCCGTTTTAACGGGCTTAACAGCTTGTATATTTATAAATGATCTGGAAAGAAATACTACGAGTGAGGTAATCAAATTTGCAGATCATACAAAATTGTTCAGAGTAGTTAAATCACAGATTGTGATAAATTGCAGGAAGACCTTGTGAGACTGGAAAATTGGGCATCCAAATGGCAGATGAAATTTAATGTGGATAAGTGCAAGGTGATGCATTTAGGGAAAAATATTCCATGCTATATTTACACAATGTTAGGTTCCATATTAGATGCTACCACCCAAGAAAGAGATCTAGGTGTCATAGTGGATAACACATTGAAATTGTCAGTTCAGTGTGCTGCAGCAGTCAAAAAAGCAAACAGAATGTTGGGAATTATTAGAAAGGGAATGGTGAATAAAACGGAAAATGTCATAATGCCGATACGATGTGCAAACGGCTATCGGTATATAAAAACCTTTAAATAAATAAATAAATAAATAAATAAATAATGCCTCATCATCACTCCATGTTGAGACCACACCTTGAATACTGTATACAATTCTGGTCGCCAAATCTCAAAAAAGATATAACTGCGATGGAGAAGGTACAGAGAAGGGCAACCAAAATGATTTATTTATTTATTTATTTAAAAACGTTTATATACCGGTATTAGTAAGCATACATCATACCGGTTCACATTGTAACTTAAAGGCTGAAAATACAATCAACAGGGAGGGCGAACATGGAGGAGTATGCATAGAGCAGAAGGCAAAGAATTAAAGCATTAAGACTGTAACAGGCTATTTACAGGACTATATACAAGGCTTAGGCAAGTTACTTACGGGAGTCAATGTACAGAGGGGTTCAATTAAGGTAGGGGCTGGTGAGAGAAAGGGGAGGGCGGAGGAGGGGTGAAGATTAATCAGGGTAGGCTTGTCGGAAGAGCCATGTTTTAAGTTTTTTTCTGAACTTGGCGTAACATGGCTCCAGCCTGAGCGTGGTAGGGAGGGCATTCCATTGTTTAGGGCCTGCAATGGATAATGCACGATCCCTAGTAGAGGAGAGGTGGGCTTTTTTTAAAGGGGGAATGGAGAGGGGAATGGAACAGCTCCCCTACGAGGAAAGACTAAAGAGGTTAGGACTTTTCAGCTTGGAGAAGAGACGGCTGAGGGGGGATATGATAGAGGTGTTTAAAATCATGAGAGGTCTAGAACGGGTAGATGTGAATTGGGTATTTACTCTTTCAGATAATAGAAAGACTAGGGGGCACTCCATGAAGTTAGCATGTGTCACATTTAAAACTAATTGGAGAAAGTTCTTTTTCACTGAACGCACAATTAAACTCTGGAATTTGTTGCCAGAGGATGTGGTTAGTGCAGTTAGTGTAGCTGTGTTTAAAAAGGATTGGATAAATTCTTGGAAGAGAAGTCCATTACCTGCTATTAATTAAGTTGACTTAGAAAATAGCTACTGCTATTACTAGCAACAGTAACATGGAATAGACTTAGTTTTTGGGTTCTTGCCAGGTTCTTATGGCCTGGATTGGCCACTGTTGGAAATAGGATGCTGGGCTTGATGGACCCTTGGTCTGACCCAGTATGGCACCTTCTTATGTTCTTAAACTGAATCCTTTTACTGCTGCACATCTCTACTAACTGCACTAACCACATCCTCTGGGAACAAATTCCAGACCTTAATTGTGCATTGAGTGAAAAATAATTTTCTGTGATTAGTCTTAAATGTGCTACTTGCTAACTTCATGGAGTGCCCCTTAGTATTTCTATTATCCAAATGTGTAAATAACCGATTCACATCTCCTCATTCAAGACCTCTCATGATTTTAAAGACCTCTATCATATCTCCCCTCAGCTTTCTCTTCTCCAAGCTGAACAGCCCTAACCTCTTCAGCCTTCCCTCATAGGGAGCTGTTCCATCCCCTTTATCATTTTGGTTGCCCTTCTCTGTACCATCTCTATCAGAACTATATCTTTTTTCAAGGTGCAGTCTCACCATGGAGCGATACAGAGGCATTATGACATTTTCCATTTTATTAATCATTCCCTTCCTAATAATTCTTGACTGCTGCAGCACACTGAGCAGTCGATTTCAAAGTATTATCCACTATGATGCCTAGATATGTTTCCTGGGTGGTAGCTCCTAATATGGAACCTAACATCGTGTAACTACAGCAAGGGTTATTTTTCCCTATATGCATCACCTTGCACATGTCCACATTAAATTTCATCTGCCATTTGGATGCCCAATCTTCCAGTCTTGCAAGGTCCTCCTGTAATGTTTCACACTCTGCTTGTGATTTAACTACTCTGAATAATTTTGTATCATTCGCAAATTTGATAACCTCACTCGTCGTATTCCTTTCCAGAACATTTATAAATATATTGAAAGGCACCGGTCCAAGTACAGATGCCTTAGGCACTCCACTGTTTACCCTTTTCCACTGAGAAAACTGACCATTTAATCCTACTCTGTTTCCTGTCTTTTAACCAGTTTGTAATCCACGAAAGGACATCGACTCCTATCCCATGACTTTTTAGTTTTCTTAGAAGCCTCTCATGAAGGACTTTGTCAAAAACTTTCTGAAAATCCAAATACACTACATCTACCGGTTCACCTTTATCTACATGAGGAGGTGTTGTGAGCAATGTGTGCACTGTACAAAGTGGGTTAAATCTAATCGTGCTCTGCATGCTGCCTATTAATTGCCTCATTCTCAGCCTCAGGCTGTGGCTAGGAAGAAGAGGCAGGCATGATTACACATGTCCACAGAAAGGAGCTCCTACAAGAGACATTGGTTGGTATCTCTTGTTCCTGCAAGATGTTGGAAGCAGAGCCCAAGTGCTATCCTAGATCTGAGCAACAGGCAGAGGTGAATTTTCCATGGCCTGAAGATGCACCAGTATGTCATGGCACGCTGGTTGGGAAACACTGTGTTACACTGTGAGTCCTAATGATTTATTATTTGGCCAGTGTTGGATGCAGACTGAATAAAGAGGAGAGCCACTCACCAGCAGAGGGGTCCTGGACAGTGAGTATTTTCAACAATCATTGGATGTCTGGGGAGGATGATGTTTTCTATGGAACTGAGTGTCTAATTTTGGTTAACCAATAAACCCAATAATCCCCAGAGATGTCTAATTGTTTTCACCATACTGCATCTGGGAAAACATCATTGGGACTTTATCTTTAAAGAGAGAACTCTTAAGGGGGATTTCAGGCATTTTTCCCCTCCTTCCCTCTTTTCCCTCAGTTTGGTTCTGTGCTGAGCAGGAGATGGACTCATGAGCTTTGTACTTAGTTGATTTCTATACCTTACAGTAAATTGTTCAGTGGTATTCAATTATCACTAAGGTAAGAAATTGCCAAAATTTGCAGTCCCAGCTTGTGTAAATTATGATGCATTAGCAGTGCTTGTTTGCAAGCTTTATTTTCATTTCTTCTTTATAAATAAAATTGTTCCAGAAAGTGTTTCTGTTGTGTGATCGGAGTTGTATGATTATCATCAGGAAATCCCTGAGGAGTTTCTGAAGCGTGGTATTGGGGGCTGCTTGGAGACCTTGTCTTCCTCCCTACCAGGTGATTGACCCTGCATTCTCATAATCAAAGGCTTTTTTCAGCGATCTTAGTTCTTCTATTGTGCTGCCCTTTCCCTTGGTGCCTGGTAATCTAAATACCTCAGATGGGATGGGGAGGATGAGGTGGGGGGGGTGTCACATTTACTTTTAGTTTTGCTAGCCCCCTGAAAACACAATTTCATTCCTATTCGTGGATGAAGTAGTTTGGCTGCTGCGTTAGTCCACATAAAAGATTAACAAATATATGTATTGATAAACGTGCCTTCTTGGCAACTTGTTCGGCAGATGAGTTGTTACTAACTGTGCCAGGTATAAAACAAGTGCGACCCCCCCCCCCCCCCCAAGAGATACGTTCCTGGCCTTTTTCTGTAATTGGCCCAATTATGTGGAATGTGTTGCCAAGCAAATTATGTTTGGCTGTAGACTTTAAAATATTTTGTAACCCTTTAAAGGCACAATTGTCTCATGAGGCCTATGCCCGAAGAAAGAAAAACAGCTTTCACGGTAAATGTACGTGTAGTCAGCAGCCAGTTTTGAATTTTGTATTGTTTTATTTATATTTTAATGAATGTTAGTTATGCCATTATCCACTTATTACAATTGAATCGCTAAAAGTGGGATATAAGTAATTTTAAATAAATAAATAAAAACATAAAAAGAAACCAGAGTGATATTTTTTATTGGATTAACAATGCATTTCTTGACTACCTTTTGAGAGCTAATGCTATTCTCTTCAGGTTAGTATTCAAATGTGCAAAACATGACATTAGCAGGAAATTACTGCAATGCTCTTTTACTTGGTCTCCCAGCGATTTCCCTAAAACCTCTACAAATGCTACAAAATGCCACAGCTACAAATGCCACATGCTACAAAATGCCACAGCTAACGAAAGCAAACAAAAGGGACCACATTACACCAATTTTAAAAAATCTCCACTGGCTCCCTATAAAATATAGAATCCTCTATAAAACTTTTTCAATCATCCACAAATCCATCTACAAAACCTCCCCTCTTGACCTCAGGATCCCATTACAGTTGTATTCATCCTCCCATCCTTTGAGATCTGCACAAAGAGGCTCTCTAAAAACCCCTCCAATCAAAACATTTTCAAATAAAAGAGCCTTCTCCACAGCTGGCCCGAACCATTGGAACTCTCTCCCTCCAGACCTTATGCTCGAACAATGCCCAATCACCTTCAAAAAAAGACTCAAGACTTGGCTTTTCACCCAAGCCTATGCCTGACTTTGACTTTAATCTTTCCTACCCACCCTGGTCAATTCATTTTGTCTCCCACTGCTTAATAACCATAGATGCAATAACAAATTACTCTAGCCAACGATTGATCGCTTGTTACATGTTTGATCCAAATCTCTTGTATTTTTTATTTCTGTTATTTAAAATGATCTATTTCATAATGAGTTTAAAATGAGTTACATCCTAGTTCTTCATTTCCCTGTTCTCTGTAAGACTCACATTTAAGTCATTTCAATGTTTTATGTAAACCGAAGTGATTAGTAACTTTGTCACTAGAACCTCGATATATAAAAGTCCTGCTGTTGATATATAAATAAATATAGAGTAGTGTGGCTGCCATAAGTGATTCATAACAGGCATTCCAGCGATAGGGTGAAGGGGAATAGGGAGAGGGGAAGGGGTGAGGAAGATTTGATGGGTGATCAGACGTTGCAAGCAGTGCAATTTTATGGTACATAACGTGATAGGAAACCTAGGTCTCTGTTGAGTCCTTTTTTTGTCAACAAAACTGTCCGGTCATTTTAACTTCAAAAGTCTTCTGTTCATGAATTGTTTTAAAATTTCCTTTGATTATCCTGATCATATGGTCATCGATCAATGGCCTGGTTCCGAAAAGTGCTCCCCCATGGAGCTGTCGGTCTGGCATTCCCAGTGGTGTTTGATTTTATGTCTGTATGAGTTCTCTTGCCTTTAATGTTTGGCCTGTGGGTGGCTAGTGAAGCTCTCTGAGATTCCAGTCGTGGGACCCTGGGGCTCAGCATTCTAGGTGCAAAGGCCCTGGACTCAGGCTTCCCAGACTAGAGAACCTTGTTAAGGGAGCCAACTTTAAAATAACTGAGGTGCTAAACTCAACATAAATTACCCTTCCCAGGACATTGAAGCCATAGAGCTGCCACCTATGCCATTTTATTTATTTTTTTTATAATTCAATTCAATTTTTTTTAAACTTCCACCTTTAATTACTAAAGTTAAAAGTGGGGCTCCTCCCTCTCACTTCCGGATTCGGGGAGGGTGGGTGATGGTCCGGCCCTGAATCGGGGCCCAGCAATCCGGTCTCCTCAGCGGTCTCTCTCAGCCGCAGCGTTTTTCAGCGTGCGGCTCCTCCCTCTCACTTCCGGATTCGGGGAGGGTGGGTGATGGTCCGGCCCTGAATCGGGGCCCAGCAATCCGGTCTCCTCAGCGGTCTCTCTCAGCCGCAGCGTTTTTTCAGCGTGCGGCTCCTCCCTCTCACTTCCGGATTCGGGGAGGGTGGGTGATGGTCCGGCCCTGAATCGGGGCCCAGCAATCCGGTCTCCTCAGCGGTCCTCTCTCAGCCGCAGCGTTTTTCAGCGTGCGGCTCACTCCCTCTCACTTCCGGATTCGGGGAGGGTGGGTGATGGTCCGGCCCTGAATCGGGGCCCAGCAATCCGGTCTCCTCAGCGGTCTCTCTCAGCCGCAGCGTTTTTCAGCGTGCGGCTCCTCCCTCTCACTTCCGGATTCGGGGAGGGTGGGTGATGGTCCGGCCCTGAATCGGGGCCCAGCAATCCGGTCTCCTCAGCGGTCTCTCTCAGCCGCAGCGTTTTTCAGCGTGCGGCTCCTCCCTCTCACTTCCGGATTCGGGGAGGGTGGGTGATGGTCCGGCCCTGAATCGGGGCCCAGCAATCCGGTCTCCTCAGCGGTCTCTCTCAGCCGCAGCGTTTTTCAGCGTGCGGCTCCTCCCTCTCACTTCCGGATGCTGGGCCCCGATTCAGGGCCGGACCATCACCCACCCTCCCCGAATCCGGAAGTGAGAGGGAGGAGCCGCACGCTGAAAAACGCTGCGACTCCGGTGCTTGCCACCGCCGGTGCGTCGCCAAAGCCGTGCGCGCCCAAGGGGTGCGCACGGCTTTGTCCGGCTTAGTCCGGACTAGGACGGACCAGGACGGACTGAAGGGAGCCCAACACCATCTCTGATTGCTGAGAAGCAGACAAATCAGCTCATAACGACCGACGACCCTGTTTCTTTTTTAAAGAGATGCCTCCAAAAAGAAAAGGGAAGGTAAGGGTGTTTCCACCAGAGCCCTTGCCCTCCCTACTTCAATTGGAAATCGATCGTTTTATGACCCAGCTGGGGAAAGAGAGTACCAATGAGTCTGTTGGAGGTAACCCGGAAGGAGAACGGGTAACACCCGTTGAGGAGGCATCTCTCAGTCCTGACATACGACCGCCTCCGGCCCGACGTGATACCAATGGAGATGCAGCAACATCAAATACCGAAGAGGTAAAACGATTGTTGTCTTCTGGAGGAGCAAGCTCCATGTTGGACTCAGTGGAAATTGAGGAAACTTCTCCTCAATTAGAGAGACAAAACTCTTCTCAACCTGAGGACCCAGGTACTGTGCGGGTAATAAATTTAAGACCAGAGACGGTAACTTTAGGGGCAATCTGGGATTTAGTAAACGGTTTAAATGATACTGTTAACCGACTGGAAGGAAAAATAGACTCAGTATCCAATGATTTGCAGCAAAAATATACAGGGATACAAAGACAGACAACTGAAGTAGTAAATAGAATAGGGGAAGCTGAGAAGAAAATAAAGTCCTTACAAGATTTGAGTGTAGCTATGGTAAAAGATCAGTTGGGTTCCTCAAAACGATTAGAAATAATGGAGAACAATATTAGACAGTTAAACATAAGGATAATAAATTTTCCTAGAATAGCAGGGGAGATTCCCTTTGTTTCCTTTAAAAAGTTTTTGGCAGAAGTTCTTGGTTTTTCCGATACTAACAATAATATGCTTGCAATAAATTCTTGTTTTTTTGTTAAAAGAACTTCTCCTCAAGCTTTGACTATCCCTGCTAATCTCACGAGTTTTTTGGAAAACTCAGATATGCAAATATTAGGTAGAGAAACCTTGATAGTTTCTTTCATTTCATCAACAGATATTAGTACCCTTATGAAAGTATATTTTCAAAAATTTCCCATCATGTATTGTGGACAAAACATCAAGATATTCCCAGATCTTGCGCCAATTACCAGAACAAAGAGGCGTGAATTTTTAGATTTAAGCTTTAGGTTTCTCCTTTTTGTTAAGGTACCCCTGCCGATGTATAATTAGAAGGGGTACTGAGTCATTTAGCTTTAGCCAGCCAGATCAGTTACGACAATTTGTAGAATTACGAGAACCACTTGCTTCATCTCCAGTAGGAACCTAAATAATGCAGGCATATATATAAACACCAGCTGTAAATGAGCTGTTTTCAGAATTAATAAGTTTTCTTTTTTTCTTCTCCCTTGCTATTGTCTAGCTATCTCAGATGTTATACACATATTCCTGGAGATATGGTTACCATTAGATTTTTTAGTTATATACTACATATTATGCAATTATGTACATGTTTTTGAATGGCTTTTCGAAAAATACTTTCCTTTATTTATTTATTTATTTTTTTTGTTATGTGGTAATTGCAGATATGTTTATCCTTGTTTTTTTTATTTACCAATTCAATTAAAATTGAATGTAACGATTGACCTATTGTAAACTGAAAAATAACCAATAAATAAATAAATAAATAAAAAAAAAAAGTTAAAAGTGGTAGTAAAATTAAAAGCTTAACTATTGTTTTAGCACACTTTCTAACTTTACTGGCAGTGTGTCTCAATGGCTTTTCTTTTAGCACAGATTCTTTAATTACCGAGTACAGTGCATATCATTATCTTATTACATGAAAAGTAAACTATTTTTTAGCGTGGTAGTTAATAAATACTTAGCACAAATTTTTTCTGCAATTGTTATTACATTGGCCCCCAATCGATTGTAGTTTTCCTCCTCTTCTTTCTTCTCGCCCGTTTGGAATAGTATTAAATCTGTCCTTCTCTTGTCTCTTGGAGCCTATTCTGTTTCTATTGATAAACTGCAAATCTAAAATATGCTTCATAACACTCTTCTACATATTGAAGGCTGCACACTATCAGAAATGCTAAAGTGAAAAATGAATTATGGGGTATCAGCAAGCTGTCATATCTCAAATTGTCAGAATGCAAGATTGCTTATTAACTGACATGTGCCAGTCTAGTCAATTATTTACCCTACTGTGAAATCTCACCCTCTTTCTGTAATTAAACTCGTTATTTTTTGGGGTTAATTTTCTATTGCATATCAAACAAAAAGGCAACCCCAATCGGCCAAGATTTCAGAAATCCAGCATCAGAGGGATACATTTGTCCATACTTTAGATCTGGTATTTGTCAGTATCTTAGTCTGTGACAGTTACCTTTTTAATTTAGCTATTACATGTGTGACCTGGTCAGATCATTTTCTTTTTGCTTTTACTTATCCTTCTGAGTTAGGTTTTCAAACAATTAAGCTTTCATCTGAACCTATTTTAACGAGAGGACACATTGACACTGACCAGTTTGCTGAGCATCTAAGTGCTGAATTGTCTACATTTCATCCTTCAATTTCTTACATGGCTGTATTTTCCTGGGATTCTATTGTAAGTAAGGTTTGAGAACTCTTGCCCCCTTCAAAGAGTTCTGCCATGCTTCTGGAAGAAGCCGGGATGGCTCACATTCACCCTTAGATGTTCAAGACATATTACTCTCTGCAAATTTGAGAGGTACTGGCGATGCTTATGCACAACTGATTCTCTACTGATTTATAGGAACCATCTGGATAACCACAAGATGAAAGTAGATAAGGCTAAAAAGTTGTGTTTTTTAAAAGCAGATACATGTTGCTGGTAATGACTCAAGGGAACACTGCTGGATCATAGATGTGTTCTCCTGACACATAAAGACAGTTCAATCTTCTATAGACAAAAAACATTCACATTATCTAATGTGTTTTCCTCAGTTCCCTTATGGTACTCTAAGCCCCCAGAATACTGTGTTTCTGTGTGTTCTATGTTTGAGAAGGTCACTGTCTCCAAAGTAGTGAAAGCAATATCCAACATCAATGCGTCATTTTGTCCTTTAAATATCTGTGACATTGCCATTTTTAAGGTTTTCAAAGACCTGATGGTGCCTCCCCTAGCAATGATTATAAATCTTTCTCTGGCGAAAGGTGTAGTTCCCTCATCAACAAGCCATTGTGAAGCCACTTTTAAAGAAGTCTGGACTCAATCAATCTGACCTATCAAATTATAGGCCAATTTCTTCTATGTCTTTTACAGCAAACATTTTGGCATATTCAGTCTTACAAAAACTGACTGATTTTCTAGATAAATATCACATTCTTGATCCTTACCAAGTTGGATTCAGGAAGTCCCTGGGATCAGAAACTTTACTGATATCCACCCTTGATACATTGAGGAGAGGCCTTGACAGTGACCAGAAGTGTTTGGTGATGTTTGACATCTCGTCGATGTTTGATATGCTTGATCATAAAATCCTGTCATATCATCTTCAGAAATGTGGTATTTCAGGAACTGTTCTGAAATGGTTTGAGTCCTATTTATTCAACTATTATCATTAAGTTAGATTTGTCACGAGAGAATCCCAAAGGCATTCGGTGCCCACCAGAGTCCCCAAGGGATCTGCCTTATCATTGCTTCTTTTTAACATCTTTCCAACTCCTATTGTCAAGATCCTTGTGAGACTCTGTGTGAGCTACAGAATCTATGCAGATGATTTACAGTTTTTTTATTCATTTACAACTCTCCTGGTCAAAAACCTCTGATTTGTTGTCACTTTGCCTTGCTACACTAAAACGTTGGATGTTTCATAATAAGCCTTCCCTTAATCTTCAAAAAACAGAGATAATGCTTTTACGATATTCGTTGCCGAATCCAGTACCAATGTTGTTAGCATACAGGTCTGAACCTTACTAGTTTATACTCTTATTGATAAATAATACCTTAGCATGCACCCTACAATGGGTTTCTAAATAGGCTTTCCATTGCCAGATAGATGGATATATTGGTATTTATCTGGCTAAGTGGAGGCAGTGGCAGTGGCTGTCACCACTCATGGTATATCCAGTCAAGGACAAGTCCTTCCTTCCTGAGTTAAAAATATGTATTTGTGCCGAACACACCTTTTTAATGTTTTAGTAAGTTTTCTATCTCCCAATGCATTAGCATATTTATTTATTTATTTATTTATTTATTTACTATTTTTCTATACCGGCTTTCAAGACAAGGGTCACATCAAACCGGTTTACATTTAACAGGGCGTGCATTATACAGAGAACTCGAGCAACTATAATTGGTGCAGAAATTGCAGTTACAATAAAACAGGGAGGTACACAACTGGGAGCAGTGGAAGAAGAAGAAAAGAGAGATTGATTGACAGCAAATTATTTACAACGATTATTTACAGAGATGCAAAATTAATTCCAATGTGGAAGAAATGAAGTCGTGAATGAGGTTGATGACAGAGTGTTGGTGTTTAAACCCATTTATAACAATGTGTTTGTGATGACGGTGGCAGGGGTCAGTCTGTATCTGGATTGGCTTTTTTAAAAAGCCAGGTTTTTAGCCTTTTCCTGAAAGTCGGTAGGCACGGTTTCTGACGCAGTTCAGCTGGGATGGAGTTCCATAAAAGTGGTCCTGCTGTTGATAGTGCTCTGTCTTTGAGTGATTTGTGTTGAAAGCATTAGTTTACTGTATTGGGAGTTAAAAAAAATAATAATCTGAACATTAAAAATGTACACTGAAATCAACGCATATTTTCTGAGCATACAGATTATTGCATCGGCCTTAAAATGTTCAAAGGGAAGTTGAGAGAATATTTTTGTTTCAAGTACATGTGAGCTTCCTTAACTCCTATGTAGCATTCTGTTCAACCTCCTTCTACTTTTGACACTATGTATTTTGGATTTCTATAGTGTTGGATCATTGCCATAATGAGGCAATGTGGAGACTGAAGTTTTGGCAATCTTGTTTGGTCTCCTGTCCTTAGTTAGAGCTTATATCACATTCACAGCATGCTCACTGTGCTTCCTCTGCCCAATTTCAGATGTTGTAGAAGAGAGGAGAGAGACTTGACGTATTGAGAAAGCAAGCTCCACTTTTGATGCCTCTTTTAAACAATCACTATATTGTGGTTTGTTTTAGTTTAGCATATGTTGATTTTCTTCCTGAGTTTTATCTTTTTAATATTATAAGGCCATCCTTGATACTGAACTGGGTCTAGTCTGTATCTATTATGAAAATGTTTAGTGAATTTTTGGCCCATTATTTCACAAATATCAACTTTGCGTTTAAAGTGGACTTTGCTCACGAGATACAGTGAGGGCAAGTCAGATCAGAATGATGTCATTCACGGTTTCATCCACATTCTGAAATTTAATGGCACATTTTCAGTCTGTAGAAATCCCACACTAAAGCTGCTGTGGGATACTGTCAGCAATGAAGAATAGAAAAAAAATCATCATTAAGTTTATTTCTAAAGCTCTAGTGTATGTAAGGAGAGACCCGCAATAGGAATATAAAAAGTGTTTGTTAATAAAATCCATTAAACATGCCTGTTCAGGCATTAAGGAAAGATATAAAATACAAACCCCCTGCAGATGCTCCCATTGGCTTTTCCTCACTGGGAACTGAACAGACTACCTGTGAAATAAGCATATGCAGTACCCACCAAGATTCAAACGTGCACGTTTTTGTCTTGTTTGAACAGGAATTGTAGTGATTTCATAAAGCAACTTTCCACTGTGCCATTCACAGTAATCTAGAGGATCATTTTACATGCCAATAACTCACAAAAGTGTGCATCTGCTTCCAGCAAGAAAGAATTATCTGAAATGAACAAGAAATATTGTACTTAATAGTTAAAAAGCATGTTGAAGTTGCCACTCTAGTTAAATAATTAGCAATGATTAAATGAAGTGTATTATCTTTAATGTAGTTCATTCTTCTTCCTTAATTGGTTGTTCCTTTCCCAAGCAGGAAAGTATAGTTTCCTTCTGTTACTCACTGACATGCATTTCCAGCATTTGTGTTTATCGTATTCATTAATATTGTATTAACATTGCTTGAACTCTTTCTAGAGGGGTAAATTATAGACCTATTATAACATCCCTCCTTGGCTCATTACGAGTAAGTAAATAAACTAAGCAGCTATTATTCTGAAGTTGAAAACAAGTTTATCAAGCTGTCAATAAATTCTGAGCAGATATTTGTTTTATGTGTTCTTGCAAACGTAAGGCCTTATTGAAAAAGGTTGAATAAGACCTCCAATTGCTTTAGAATGCATTTATTTAACAGAAAACAATTTTACATCATCCAGTACATCAATAATGAATAAGTAACTTAACAAATGCTGTTTTATCTCCCAGACAAATAGAGTTTACAAGTTAGATATGTAAATCTATTAATCATATTGTCACAGAGAAAGCTGCAAGAAAATATATTACAAAATTAGAACACGGAATGTTTCTGCCAACCAAATAGTGGCAGAATCCATCAGGAATTATCTGGCATGAGATCACAGTTGATGAAGTGATGTAAAATATTGCAAATCAAAAGCAAACTGAAGCTCTGACAGTACCAAATTCAGGGGAGTCAATTCACTACCAAATGTTTTGGTCCTATGCTTGGTGAACAGTAGAATTCTGGAATTGATTAATATCTGTGACAGAATACAGTCAGCTAATACACATTTAGCACACTGTCCAGTTTTGAATCTAAAAAAACCAATAATACATTTTGGGGGCAAATTGAAAAGGGTTACGCAGGGGTTGTGTGCATACAATTAGCATATCTGCACATAAGTAGGGTGTTTGTGCATATTTTCTATTTTATAAACCTTGAGTTATTTACACATAACTTGCACTGTTATGTGTAAATATTAACAGGGAAAAAAATGGGGCGACATAGGGGTCATTCCAGGGCGGGGTTTAGCGTACAAGTTACTATTTTATAAGCAGTATCTGTGCAGGCATTACCAAACTTGTCCGCATGCTTTTGCACCTTGCTTTAGTCTGATGTTTTTGGGTGGGAGGTCAGGACTTAGTTAACTCTTGGGTTCAGGGTGAAGTGCTGGAGGGTATAGGTGAACCAGTGGAGGAATTGGTGAGCTGGAGACTTCAAGTTCACATGCAAGTATTTTCAGAAGCAGAGTATATGCATACTGTATAAAACACCTGCCACCGCATTTAATTCTGGGATATTTCATGTGTGTTTTTATAATTATTATCCGCATAAAATATAGACTCATAATTTTTTTTAAATGGGTACAGAAAGCATGTGTGTTCCTGCATTGCAACTATATGGGTCTACTGAAACCTGCACATGTACTTTCAGGGCCAAAATATTTTTTTTCTGACCTAATCCTATTTTTCTCATAATTTAATAATGAAAAAAGACTACATAACCACAAATTGTCCAAAACCATTGGAAACCAATGTAGAAAGACAGCAAGAATAATTTTGTGACCTAGATTCAGAACTTAGAAGCTTTTCCATCAACGAGTTATTTGTTGAGCTTGGCAATCACAGCCTATGGTTTATAAATCATAATTCAGAGACCCTCTGTATCTTTTGAAAGAAGAGTAAACTCTATTTTATGTGAATTTTAAACAGGTTCTCACTATGAATCATGCAACACATTATCTGTTTTTTTTTATAATACAAATATCACCTACGATACTATAAAACCAGTTTTACTAAACTATACATAGCTTATACTTGCACCTGTCAATATAGTACATTTTATTATATTTTCTCTAACCATAGTTAAGAAGGTATTATGTTCTTTATATTGTTCAAGTAATTGATTTTTCTACAGTATCAGACTCACTCTATACGGCTTTGTCCAAGAGTGCTTGTGAAGGTGGATTGTATGATATTGCCTTTCACTAGTCTTTATAAAAACAATTCTTTTCATATCTGACAACTTGACAAATCCAGCTGAAAGACTGCTGTACCTAGGAGATGAAAATTCTGAATAGAGCAGATCTGTTGTACGAAGTGCCTACAACTGGACGTATGAGTGCCAAATGAAAACATAATATTCAGTGATGAGATAGATTGATATTTGACAGCCAGCTTGGGAAATGCTGGATCCTTACCTACACATCAGTCAGATCATGGCAATCCACCAACTATGTCAAACATTGACACTATAAATCTACATGTTTCAAAGAAATCTTTGTTTTTGTAAATGTGGGAGTGAATGATAGGCCCAACTGTGCAAACATAAAATGGTAAGGCAGCTTACTTGTATCATATTTATGATCAGATTCTTGAATCCACAGTTTTAAAGTTATAAAGCTAACAGAGATATAGCTAATATTGTTATGATAGTGGATCCTTGGTCCGGGACAAGGGATGACACCCACCAGTAGCGCCTAGGTGTGCTCGTCTCCGGAAGGTGGAATGTACTGCAGCACAATCCGGCAAGGGGTCTCAAGGTAGGCGGCAAGCAACACAGTCCGAGTTCCTGGCGAGGGTCCAAGGCAGGTGGCAGATAACGCAGTCTGGGTTCCAGGCAAAGGTCCAAGGCAGGCGGCAAACAACACAGTCTGGGTTCCAGGCAAGGGTCATGGCAGGCGGCGAAACAACACAGTCCGGGTTCCAGGCAAGGGTCCAAGGCAGGTGGCAAACAACACAGTCCGAGTTCCAGACAAGGGTCAAGGCAGGCGGCAAAACAACACAGTCCGGGTTCCACTCCGAGTCAAGCCAGAAGACAGAGAAATCCAAACCACAGGTCGGGGCAGGCAGCGAACTACAAAGTCCAAATCCAATCCGAGTCAAGCCAGAAGACAGGAAAACCAGAAGAACAGCTGGCTGATAATGTCATCTTCCGGGGCCAGCCTGGTCTTGGCATCACGGCCCCTTTAAGAGGCGGGGCTTGCCACGTCTTTACCGACGCTGCTCCCCGACGTCTGGAGGCAGTCGCGTCGCGGCCCGTGCGCTGCTGCCTGCCACGATCGGGACCCTGCGCCGGCAAAGTGGAGGAGGTAGGGGGGTCTGGCCGCGGGTAAGCGCGGCCGGGACCCACAACAAATATACCTTTAAATTCACTTTGTAGTATCTGCCAGGATCTGTTCTTATGAACTGAACAACAAACATTGTTATTGTCAACTTTTGTTCATTTTAAGAGTCAGTGAGATGGAAAAAGCTGAATCTCAGGAGGCTATAAGTTTATGTATTTATTGGAAAATAAATATATCAAAGTGGAGGAGAGGGTCGTGGGGGGGGGGGGGGGTGTCCTGTGATCGGGAAGAATATGTTCAGTCAATGTACTCCTCATACACATTCTCATTGTCCAGAGTTTTTGAGGGTTTGCCATTTCTCATGCTCAATTCTACTTTGTTACCTCTTACTATTAGATTGGGATTTATAATTGTATACAAAGTACTTTTCTTCTTTGAAATGAATTCTAGAATGCTAAAGTACCTAATGTAAGCTACCATGAAATATACAACTGTCTTGAAGTTAGCAGATGACTGCTTACTTTTCAAACTGAATTTCCATAGAAGACAAGAATCATGATAGTCAATTGTTTTTTTTACCAGAATGGAACAGGATTAGATGACAATCTGTGAATAGGTTGACAGAATCTAACTATGGGATCTGACTGGAAATAATGAAACCAGCATGAGTCAGCAGAAGTCTATTACTGTACCTTATTGTGTCTCTTACATAGGGTTCTGGGAGAGTGGATGGTTTCAGAGACCCTTCTGGCTATTTAAGGCAATATGAAAAGGTAAGTCCACAGGCTTCATTCAAACCATAAAATTTAAGCATTTTTTTTGCCTTTACTAGTGCCCAGTCAATGGAAACTTCAGTAATTAAGAATCCATCTACATGGATCCCTCCAGGCCCTGAAGACCCTGCAATCAAAACATTTTAGCTATTTGTTTATTTTATTTTATAAAATTCATGAATTGCTTTCCAGACTGAAAATAATTCACTCAAAGCAATGCACATACTCATAATAATACAATATCAACATGACAAAACAAACATAAAACTCAAAATAAAAACAATAAAATAAATAAAACCAAGCCTCCTTCCATCCAGAATATTGATCTTAAACTCAGTTAGCCCCTCCTATCCATTCCTCCACTTTCTAGAACCTCCAACCATTTAATCTTAACATCTACTGGCTTAGCCATCGCTTCCTCCACAAACAAGAGTGATCATCAGCCATGTCTTTAATCTTTTTCAAAATTGCATTAGATCTTTTTGTTCTCTGACATCTAACAGTAATTCTAACAGTATTTAAGTACAACCATTGAAAATGATCTGTTTTGAAGCCTAATTTGGTGATAGGCTTTAGCCGGTGGTAGCTGCAACTGATGCTTGTATTCTGATCGCAAGGGCCTGGCTGAACAGTTCCAGCTCAATTGATGTCGTATATGAGGAGGACAATTTCCCCTCATAATCATAAAAGGCCAAGACCAAGATCTTAAACTTACATTGGGAGCCAATGCAATTTCAATAACAGAGGAGCTTCTGCAGTTCACCTAGATCGTCCCATAATAACCCTAGCAGCCATGTTCTGGATTACTTGTGTAACCCCATCTCTGGGAAGGGGCTGTGCTCCAGTGGGGCTATAAAAGACCTTTAGTTGCTCTTCGGGGCTGGAACTCATCAGGCTATCTTGAACACAGTCTCTTACTTTCAGGGCCTGGATTCTTGTTTGGATGGGGGAATGGTTTCCCTTTCAAGGCCCAAAGTACTTAGAGTACTTCTCTCTCTAGCCTGTGTCCCTGGAGAAGGGGCAGTCTTTCCCGTTCTGTCATTGTGTGCTGTATTGCTAATAAAACAATGGAGACATTTTTATTGTGTCCCAAAATTGAACTCTCTACTGATGTGAATCAGAAGTGATAAATGGCACAGAGTCCTCAGCACCACACGTGGCTGTTCCATTACAATCTTTTCCCTCAATCTGTGGACAGGCCTCAGATACCAGATAAAGGTGACTTCCACCCTCCAGGGTTTGGATAAATGGGTTCCCATTGTGGGCAGGTGTCCTTGATGAAATAGGGAAAAAACCCTTCCAAAACTGGTAAAATTGGCAAACAGTCACTGCACAGAGAGTAAATCCTCTCTCTCCCCTTGGGGCGTGAAGCCTCCAGATGGGGTTTCTTAAGGCTCTTAAACTTGTTGTTAGTCACAATTAGTTTTCTTACCTATCTCTTTCTTCCTTTTGAGATACCGTATGGGAGGGTTCCCCTTGCAATAAAGGTTGTTCCAAGTGTTTCGGGTCCCAGGCAGGAAAGAGGCAAAAATCTTCCTCCTGGCCAGCAACAAAATCTGTCTCCCTCACTCAGAAGAAACTCCAGAGGTTGCTGCAGCGGGTCACCACCATACCTCTGTTTCCTGGGCAGGTCACAATGGGGCAGGTCTTCCCTATCCAGGGTCCCCCTAGAGATAGGCTTCCCCAAGACTTCTCCTAGAGCAACACCCTGAGGTCTTTCAGTCCACTTATAAAAAAAAGATAAAATCCCAAAAATAACCCAGGACAGCCATTCTGCACTTATGGAGAGGGCTGCAGGTGTGAAGTCTCCGACCTTATCCAAAGATCCCGGGCAAGATGGAAATCACGCCTCCAGGTAGACCAAAAATCCAAACCAGAGATAAACAAATCCAACCTCCTCTAAAACTCTCAATTCATACTGCAACCCCCCTCCCCAAGCTCTCTGTAGAGAGCTGCTTATAAACCCACAAAGGGGGGCATCTATTCTAATACCCTCAAAGGGAGGGGCTATACCAAATGGATCCTCCCCTAATTATTCTCTCTAATTGCACTATCTCTATTATGAAAATCTGGTGCTCACTGGTAACAGAACTGTAGTGTTCATTACACTTGCAATCACTGAATCATAATACTAATAAATGGCATTGCAGTAATCTAGAACTGATATCACCAGTGCATACACAACTGATTTTAACACCTTAAAATTTTAAAATGGTCTCAGTTGGCATACCAGTCTCAATTTGACATAGATAGATCGAATCACCCCAGAAATTTGTCTCATCAGACTCCAAAAGACATCTAAGTGCACTTCCAAAGTTTTTACAACATCTCAAGCTGTCACTTTTACATCTTCAATATTAGAAAAAAACATTTCTCCAATCCCAATCCTACCATAACACTTCAGGTTGTTTTTTAGTTTAAAGCAAGACCACCCCTTCTCAACCAGTTCCTCACAGCAACCATGCATTCTGTAAATTTCTGCAAATTAGCCTTCTTAGTCCAATATAAGGTTACCAATATCTGTATATCATCCGCATATATATATATATGTGAGATGAACCCAAAAGAACAAATCAACCTACTAAGGATTCCAAATATACATTGAAGCAAAAGTGAATAGTCATCCCTGTAGAACACAAAATTTCACCCCTCTCCTAACAGAGTAGGAATTTTGAAATCTGATCAACATTACCTATCATGCAAAAAAATGGTTAAGCACTGTAAAACATTACCCCAGACCCAGTTCCTGACAGTGAACCAGCAACATAGTATGATCTACTAAGTCAAACTTGATAGATCAAGCATTACTACCAAGGAAACTCAACCTTTATCCAGCTGTTGCAGTATCAAAACCATCATGTAAACCATGATGGTCTCGGTGTTGTACCCTCTTCTAAGTCCTCCTGTGCTGAATCTAACCTGTCATATAACTCTAAAAATTCAGAAATTTGAGTGGCTACAATTTTTCCAACAATTTTGCCACAAATGGCAAATTTGCTACAGGTCAATAATTAGCACAATCACTAGGTTCCAGGTCTGATTATTTTAAAATAGAAGAAACAACAGTAATTTTCAGTACTGTGGGACCTATTCCCTCCTGCAAAGAGGATTTTTTCAATTTCCATAATCTTAATAGCTCACCCACCAAATAAGATGGGCAAGGATCCAAAGGAAAATTAGATTTCAAAAAAGATTTAAACTTCCTCAAAAGAGACTGAAGCAAATTATAACAATTTTCTGCTTCAACAAATTCTTCTACCTTAACTTCAACAGGGGAATACATCTTGTACTACACTAAAGACAAGAAATCTGGACGTATTTGGACACTTTATTTATTCATTTTATTGATTCTTTCACAAACAATATCAGTAAATATTGTTTTGAACACCCATCCAGTGAGTCCTGCCTGTTTTTTCCAGGTATGTGTCCTGAAGAGCAAGGGTAAGACACACACACAAAGGCAGGCGTAAATAGGACAACAAAGGTAGGGGGGGGGGGGATTTAGGTAGGGCTGGGGGGCGGAAGGAAAGTTCCCTCCAAGGCCGCTCCAATTTCGACACGTGCATGTTATAAAATCGGGTGTAGATTTGTGCGCACCGGGTTGCGCACAAATCTACGCGCTTGCGTAATTCTGAATATCCGGCCCATTATGTTTGTGGTAAGTTTACTTGTTGGGGGATACTGGCTGCTTCAGGAGGCTCGCCCCAGACAACAACAAGAACAGCAACCACAAGAACAGGCAAGGGAAGTTCCAACCCCTCCTAGGGAAGTCCCTGCACCAGAGGCTGAGTCACTGGCCCCACAGGGGGAGGGTCAGAGCCCACTGAAGCACCTGGCATGCAGGTGGGCATGGAGGAGGAGATTCAAGGAGTGCATATTTCTTCCACGAGCCTCATTGCTGGGCATGCCAGAAGATTATGTGGTTAGCAGGTATCGCCTCAGCTCTCAGCCTATCCTGGAATTATATGAAGAAATCCGAGGGGATCTGGATCCAGTCACAGAAAGGACCCAAACTATACTGGGGCTCACCAAACTATTGGCCACCCTGAATTTCCTGGCATCCAGCTCCTTCCAGTAGGTGTTATTGGGTGAATGTCCCAAACCACTTTTTCCCTCTGTCTGGACCAGGTCATAACAGCTGTACCTGACAGCATGAATCACTACATAGCATTTCCTCAGGACAGGCAGGTCTTGATGGAATTGAAGACAGGCTTTTATGCAATTGCTAACTTTCCCAATCTTCTGGGAACTGTCGACTGCACTCACATAAGTCTCATCCCACCCTACAACAAGAAGGAGATCTTCCGCAACAGAAATCTCTGTGATATTTGTCTACATATCCTAGACATGGTGGCCAGGTACCTGGGAGCCGCATATAATTCCTTTATGCTTAGGCAATTGGACGTCTTTGAAAATTTTAGAGCGCCCTCTACGGATGACAGTTGGCTGGTAGGTAAGAGAGATGCTTCTTTCTCTATTTCTTCTCTGGCTGTGTGTTAGAGATGAGCTTCATTTTTTTCTACCGGGTCGTTTTTTTGAGTCGGACGCTTCGGGGTAAAGTTTGTTTTTCCTCGGTTAGTTTTTTGGGAAAACGAACAAAAACTAAAGCTCAAAAAAACCCACCCCAAGCATTAAAATTTACTATAATACATTAAATACAACCCCCCCCCCCCCCACCATCCCGATCCCTCCCCAAGACTTACTAACATCTCTGGTGATCCAGCGGGGTCCCATGAGTGATTTCTCCCTCCGTGCCGTCGGGCCTGCCTCGCATCAAAATGGCACCGATAGCCTTTGACCTACTATGTCACAGGGGCTACCGGTGCCATTGGTCATCCCCTGTCACATGGTAGGAGCAATGGATGGCCGGTGCCATCTTGTGCTCCTACCAATGGCACCGGTAGCCCCTGTGACATAGTAAGGGCAAAGGCTATCGGCGCCATTTTGATTACTGGCAGCAGACGGCAAGGTTGCCCCGGACCCCCGCTGGACCACCAGGGATTTTTGACCCTCCTGTCCCCCACAAAACTTGCCAAAAGTCCCTGGTGGTCCAGCGGGGGTCTGGGAGCAATCTCCTGCACTCGGGCCGTCGGCTGCCAGAAATCAAAATGGTGCCGATAGCCTTTGCCCTTACTATGTCACAGGGGCTACAGGAGCACAAGATGGTGCTGGCCACCAATTGCTCCTACCATGTGACAGGGGCTGACCAATGGCACTGGTAGCCCCTGTGACATAGTAGGTCAAAGGCTATTGGTGCCATTTTGATGCGAGGCAGGCCCGATAGCCCGACGGCACAGAGGGAGAAATCACTCACGGGACCCCGCTGGTCCACCAGGGATGTTTGTAAGTCTTGGGGAGGGATCGGGATGGTGGGGGGGGGGGGGGGGTGTGCGTTGTATTATAGTAAATTTTAATGCTTGAGGTGGTTTTTTATTTAAAAAAAATAAATGTGCCCCTCCCCCCGTACAAACCTGAAAAACTAATTTTCTCCAAAGGTCATGGAAAATCCGTTTCGGGGTTCGGGGCCCCCGACCCACGACAAATTAGGCAATTTCATTGAAATTGCCTAATTCGTGATAAACGAATGCACATCTCTACTGTGTGTTTGCAGCAAATGGCACGGACATGAGGAGGCTGTGGGGGATATAACAGCATCGCTTACATGACAAGTGGCTTGTACAGTTAGGTCTGTGGTGCAACCATCGCTGCCCAATGTTCCACTCCGCCCACCTTACCTCTTTGGTGACTCTCTCTTGACAATGTAGCGCAGGCACTGTTTGCTTCTTATTCCGATGAAGAATAATCTTGTGTGGGATTCTCATCAGAAATGGAAGAAGTAATAGCTGACGAAGATTTAGGAGGGTTCGTTAGTGCTGTCTTAGCCTCCACTTCAGTGCTACAGGGGAGAGATGAAACTGATGATGAGGAGGAGGAAGAGCAGTCAGCACAGGCACAGAGTGTGATTGATGCCCCTGGCATTGCTTCTCAGGGTGCACCCACTACTTCAGCTCCAGTGCCAGCATCCACCCCGAAGGCTAGAGAGAATGGATTACAAAAGACATCTGCGATCTGGAGCCACTTTAAAGTGATGGAGGACCCGCGTTTTGCTCAGTGTATTTACTGTGGTAGGGCTATTAGCAGAGGCAAGCAAATGGGACAGCTATCTAATTTTGGCATGACACATCATATGAAGAGGCAACACCCAACAACAGTTCTGCCATATGGGGGTGGTGACAGTACCAGTCAGGGGACCCCTTTTTCCAGGCAGCGTAAAGTGGTTGAAAAGGAGCAGAGTCACCCCACGCCCTCAGCACCTTCTAGCAGTCAGGTGGCAGGCCAGCAGCCCCCTGCCATGTGGCAGAAGCGACAACCCACCATGGTGGAAATGGGGTGGAGTGCGGTAACGCTATCCCGGGGTAGGAGGCAGGCAGCCTCAAAAGTTGTAACCAGGAGCATTGGGGAAATGATTGCCCTTGATGACCAGCCCTTGCAGATAGTGGAGAATGTGGGTTTCAAGCATTTTCTGAAAGTCTTAATTCCAAATTACAAAGTCCCCTCCAGAACCACATTTAGATGAAAGGTCAACCCCAGCCTATACAAGCAGTTTCGCAGTCACATCCAAGCGCTGCTAGCTAAGGCACAGGGGAATGTGCATTTCACCTGTGATATCTGGACCGCCATGAATGCTGCACACTCTTACTTCTCCCTGACAGCGCACTAGTGGGACCTGGCTGAGGCAGGGGCAGGCAGCAGCTTTATTAGTGAACAAGTATCAGGGTGGAGGTGGGCTTTACTGCACACCCACCTGACGGACCATGCCCATTCCGCAGTCAATATTCTAGCCTGCATCAGACAGATGCTGGAGGACTGGCAACTACACCAGCGAGACAGGAATCCTCAGACAGAGTTCTTTGTCACAGACAATGGTGCAAACATGATTAAGGCAATAACCGATGGGTGCTTTCGGAACATCCGATGTTTTGCACACACTCTGCACCTGGTAGTGAAATCAGCTCTGGGATTGGAGTCGTCACCAAGAGAATGAATACCAGCATATGTGCAGGTTCTCCGACAAAAGCAGACTGATTTGGACATGCCTCACAAGCATCTCATTCAAGACATTGCCACCTGGTTGAATTCCCCCTATATGATGCTGCAGAGGTTGAATGCTGGTTGAATTCCCCCTATATGATGCTGCAGAGGTTAGAGGTTAGTGGAGCTGCAGACACCCCTTCATGAACTTTCTGGTTCAATGGACATAGGTGTGCAGAATCCCCTAGGGCATCATGACTGGTTAGCTGGTAAAAATCCTGTAGCCCTTCAAGGATGTCACGGAGAAGCTGAGTTCCAGAAGTGCCACCTTGGCTGACATCATTCCTATAGTTAATTTCCTGTATGAAAATTTGGAGGGCTTTAAACAGGAAGAGGGAATGACAGCTGAGGTGCTGCATTGTCTGGATGTTTTGCAGCAGCAGGTGCAAGAGAGATTAAGGCCTTTAACAGAAGACCACACATACATGCTCGCCACAGTCTGTGATCTCCGTGTGAAAGGGAAACTCGCCCTACAGTCAAATTGTCTCATTTGTGAAGAACCTGCTTTTACTAAAAGTCCATGAATCGGAGCGCGATAGGCAGAGACAGATCATGCTGTGCAAATAAAGCTGAGAATGTCATAATTCCTCTGTAACGTTTAGTGGTTAGACTGTATCTTGAAAACTGTGCACAATTCTGGTCACCACATCTCAAAAAAAGATATAATTATACTGGAGAAAGTACAGATAAGGGTGACCAAAATTATAAAGGGCATGAAAGAGCTTCCTTATGAGGAAAGGCTAAAGAGGATAGGGCTATTCAGCTTGGAGAAGAGACGGCTGAGGGGAAATATGAGAGGTTCTCAAAATGATGAAAGGACCTGGTTGGGAAATGTGAAATGGTCATTTACTTTTTTACATAATACAAGGACTAGGGGGGAGCACTCCATGAAGTAAACAACTAGCACATTTAAAACAAATTGGAGAAAAAAAAATTCACTCAATGCAAAATTAAGCTCTGGAATTTGTTGCCAGAGGATGTGGTTAAGGCAGCTACAGCAGCTGGGTTTAAAAAAGGTTTGGATAAGTTCCTTAAGAAATCCATAAATTGCTATTAATCAATAGGGAATAGCCACTTGTTGCTGGCATTAGTAGCATGGGATCTATTTTATGTTTGGGTCCTTGCCAGGTGCTTGTAACTTGGATTGGCCACTGTTGGAGACAGGATACTGGACTCGATGGTCTTTGGTCTGTCCCAGTATGGCATATCTTATGTTATGTTCTTATTTTGTCTCTTTCAGTAACTGGTGGCACCTCCTGGAGTAATAATAACTTCAACTAAACATTTCCTGTATCTGTTGATCAGTATATCATCTAGGGATATGCAGCAGGGACGGATTCGTTCCATTCGGTATTCGCATTTGTCGGGACCCAAATCCGTTGCATCCATTCTCGGGGGACCCCAATCCATTCATTAGTTACATATGTATTCGTTTCCCAAAAACCCCCCCATCCCAACCCTTTAAATTTAATTAACTACAACTCCCCACCCTCCTGACCTCCCCAAGACTTGCCAAAAGTCCCTGGTGGTCCAGCGGGGGTCCTGGAGCGATCTCCTGCACTCGGGCTGTTGGCTGCCAGTATTCAAAATGGCGCCGATAGTCTTTGCCCTTACTATGTCACAGGGGCTACCAGTGCCATTGGTCGGCCCCCGTTACATGGTAGGAGCAATGGATGACTGGCGCCATCTTGTGCTTTAGATATTAGGCTGGGGTTCTTTGTGAATTCACAGTTGATTTTCTGTTTTGCTCTTGGAATGATCTTGGAAGGATGACTACCCTGGGTAGAGTCACTGTAGTCACTTATCCGGCTAAGTAGATAGCTGGATAAGTTGTGGGTGGGCAGTGGGCAGATCAGGGCCCCCCTTTACTTATCTGGCTAACTTGACTGGATAAGTAGCGATATTCATACTTTCCCAGTTAAGTTAATTAAATAAGTTAGACCTGCTATAGAGCAGGTCTTACTTAGCCGGGTATAACTTAGCCAACTAATTAGCACCAAATATGCAGATAATCCTCACATAGCTGTGCTGCTGAATATCCCATGTAAGTTAGCCAGATAAATCTTATCTGGCTAACTTACATAAACAGATTGCTTTGAATATTGAGGCCATTGTTCGTACTGTTGCGATTCCTCCCGTGGCTGGAACCATGGGAGGCCTCTTACCTCCACGGCCTAATAGGCAACATCCCCGTGTTCTCCTGCGGCAGGTCGCCGCCGACCAGCCCACCTCCGTGGCCCGGGCTGCTGCCGCCGCCGTGGGTCCTCGCGACCCGGCCGCCAACTTGCTGGCATGGCAGGAGGCATGCCAGGCCTTTCCCAATGCGGCAGGAGGCCTCCGGCATTCCTTGCCCCCTCTGGGGGAGGGGCCCTCGCTCCTGTGCCAGGAAGCCGCTCTTCAGCCTTCTCGGTGCGGCAGGATGCCGCCAACATCGTTGGGGCCTGCTCTGAGGCCCAGCTCAGCTCCTGCTCGGCAGCGGCGGGGACACCGCTGTCCATGGTCCTGTCCACTTCCCCTAAGGGGCAGGGCCGTGGCTCTTCACAAGATTTAAAGGGCCAGTAGGGAGCGGTCCCTCTGGCTCCACCTTGGACTCCTCCCTGGGCGTCTTCATTCTTCTACCTATCAATAGGCTGCCTGGTCATTCCTCCCTAGGCTGCTTGGTCATTCCTCCCTAGGACTCCTCATCTCCAGCTCCTGCCCAGGTATCTCTGATCTTATCCATGGATCTCCTTGTGTCTTCCTGGTCTCTGTCCTGATGTTCCGTGATGTTCCTGATATTCCGTGATGTTCCTGACATTCCGTTACAATCCTAATGTTCCGTGAACCGGCTTGAGGCCTTTGTCTTCTCCTGTTCCTGAGGTACCTTCTGTCCTTTCCATGGTTCAGCTCGCTCACCCCGGACCTCACTTCCAGCTGACCAGACCCTGGAGTAAAGACGTCCCATTCGGTATCTGATTCCGTGGTGGCTAGAGCCTTCCTCCAGTGGAACACTGTCCAGACTCTTTCCTGTCTTCCTGATTCCAAGACCTTCTCATCTGTTCCCAGATTCCTAGGTCTCACCATGCCTGGTTATGGATTCCTAGTCCTTGTCTTTGTCTCCATGTTTCAAGTTCCATGACCAAGCTCCTGTGCCTTCGGCCTTCTTCCACCGTAACCTCTGTCTGGCCTGCCACCTCTGCTGCACCCTGTGGCAGGTCCGAAAAGGCTTGGAGTAGTTGGAGGACCACTCAGAGACCACCATTGCATTGTTGGTATCATGGGCGTGCAGGTCAGTGGAGGATCTGAGGCTCCTGACTCCCAGACTTGGACTGTTCTCTCCGCAAGGGTATACACTCTTCTTGTCCCACACTGGAGAGCTCCCAGTTGCACTCCATCCCATCGTCAGCGTAACAGAATTGCCAAGCCTTGAGTGTCCCGAGCTCAAGGCCGACACAAGCTCCAGCACCTACTTTGTATATTATTGAGTTTCCAGTATCATGGAATTCTTTAGTTTAAATCCTTTTTATTGCATAAGAAAAGACTAGTTTCAATTAAACAAAGGTATCATTGTAAAAACTTGTAATTCCCATTATTATACTTTTTCTCAGCACAATATATGTGCTAGATGTACCACAGCTTAACACTGGAGATCTGACTCCAGCTTAGCCACTGGGAACAAGTCAGATCAGATGGGTAATAGTGCCGGGGAATATTAAGTTTGTTTGCTTTTCCTGTCCTCTTTCTACCCATCTCTAGGTGTCTTCCTGTGACCTTTACTTGGTAGAACACTGCAGAGGTTCACCATTATCTTCTGCAATCCACAGCACCAGCTCTTTCCTGGTGGCCCTCCATCCAGGTACTAAGCAGACTTGACCCTGCATAGTTTGCAAGACCTAAAAACACTGGGTTTTCCCAAGCCAGCACTGTTAGAACAAGCACTGCTTGAAATCCAAAGGTTCCTGATTCAGCCTATTCTGGGGATCCTTATCAGAATAATCATAGACTTTAATATTTATCTGCTCTCACTTTCATTTTGATTAATATTTATGTGTATTTCTTATGGTCTGTGGCTTGGACACTGGTTTTGTTGCTTATCAAAATCATAAGAACATAAGAACATGCCATACTGGGTCAGACCAAGGGTCCATCAAGCCCAGCATCCTGTTTCCAACAGTGGCCAAACCAGGCCATAAGAACCTGGCAAGTACCCAAACACTAAGTCTATCCCATGCTACTGTTGCTAGTAATAGCGGTGGCTTTTTTCTAAGTCATCTTAATTAATAGCAGGTAATGAACTTCTCCTCCAAGAACCTATCAATCCTTTTTTAAACACAGCTACTAACTGCACTAACTAACTAACTGCACTAATTTATTTTTCTGACAAAAACTGAGTTATTAAAAAAAAGAGTCATGGTGAGGGAAAGTTATTAACTTAATATATATCCAACTCTCCAAAGTGTTTCTCCAGTTTCAAACACTGCCTCTAAAATAAAATGTCACAGCTTCCTTGGTTATTATGTGAGAAAATCCCCTCAGAGTTGCAGTACAAAGAAAAATGACTACATCCCACTATTGCTGTTCTGTTTACTAGCTTGGTGGTGAACACTTTATTAATATTATTGATTTCTTCTTGAGGCAGCTCTGTAGGTAACAGTGTTGATTTAATATTCATTGGACAAAGGAGTATTCTTGTTAGGTACAACAATATTTCAGGAAGATTATATCTCAGTACAGTTAAAAATATATTTGATTATTCCAAAGCTTCGTCGCATGTATTTTATAACATAATCTGCTTAACTGCATGTAAAATCCATTAACACTTAACCTGTTCACTACTTATGTACATAGTAAAGCTGTAGAAAATAATTATATTTTGCTTACCTGCGGACTACATGGGTATTCCAAAACTCAAGTATCTATACATATTTTTTTCTGAGTATACCATAGGGGTACGCAGGGAAAATGAGAGCGATATTCAGCACCACCTAGCCAAATAAGTTCAAACTTACCTGGCTAAATGAATCTGTTTGAATATTCAGCCACATTCAGCAGCCACCACTTAACTGGATAACTACTTATCTATCTAAACAGTTATCTGGCTAAGGGGGTGGGGGAGGAGAGGGATGGGATATTTCAGAGCAGAGGTACTTATCTGGCTAGCCAGATAAGTGTTGATATTCAGACTTATCCAGCTAGTTAGATCTGCTATTGAGCAGGTCTAAAGTTAGCCAGATTGTTATAATCTGATATGTTTGTAGACCCTGGATCAGGGTGAGACCTGACTCCACCCACAGGGAGGAGCCCTGTGGGGACTTACCATGATAGGCGTGGCCTCAGCTGAGACGGACACAACAGCAAGATACTTTATTGTACTGGAATGTAGAGAAACCCACCAAGTGGGAAGAGAGACACAGTCCAGAGGAATGGGTAGCTCAATGATGATATCCCCGGTAGTGGTCCACAGAGCGGGGTATGCCGGGGAATCCCTCCTTTGATAGAACTTCCTGTATCGATCCGGTAGTGTCCTGCAGAGCGGGGTATGCCGAGAATCACAGGAGAGTGTTGAGAGTAGGTCAGTAGAGCTGAATGGCAAATGTGTGCAAGGAAGGTTGCTGAGGTGATCACGGTAATGGCTCAAGGCAAGGGGTACACTGGAGGTTCCATCAACTGAAGGTAGCAAAGTCACAAGGCTGAACCAGACAAAGCTCAGAGTAGATATAGAGAGACTCCAGGCAGGAAGGCCCTCCAAGGAGCAGATAGCCAGAACATGACAAGGCTCGCGAAGAGCAGGTACCTAAAGTGTTCTAGTCTCTGGGTCAGGAACGAGTTCAGCGTAGCGAAGCGTGGCATCTCCGAAGGAGTGGAATACAGCAGGAAGGATGTCCTTGCTAACTCGTAGGTAGCTCAGACTGGCTGGCTCAAATACACGCAGGCAGATGACGTCATGCGGAGGGGATGCCCCCGAGGTTCCCGCCATGACATGTATAAGATGGGGCCTGGCACGCGCGTGCCTTAGGTAATCCCTGATTCAAGATGGTAGACGGGATTGCTCACGCCATCCCAGGAATGCTGAGGAGAGCGGCATGCAGAGGCAGAGATCACCAATTGTCCGAGAATTACTGATGCAGAAAAAAAGGAGGTGAGTAACAGAGGTTGCAGCCATCTGCAACCGACGGGCACAACAGTACCTACCTCCTTAGGGCCCCTCCCAGGGGGTTTCGGCTTCCTTGGATGAGTTAGATGAAATTGGTGAATCAAATCTTTATCGAGGATATTTTTTGCAGGCTACAACAATGTATCAATAATCAGGGAACAACTAGTTTCAATTGATATCGAAAAATAAGCTAGTTGACTAATTTTGATATATTTGAGGAGAGTCTCATCTTGAATAATTCAATCAATTTATAATTATTAAAATTTTTAACTTTTTATTTAAATTCAATGAACTTCTCTTTATCTATTTTTTTTTTAAAGATTATTAAATTTTTTGAAGGGAAGACCTCAGTATTGAAATAAGATCTGATAAATTCAGAAATTTTCTAGCCAATTATTTCAGTCACCAGTCTTAACCCTTTACTTTTTTATTTTATTCTAAAATATTCTTCTGAATAATCATTTATATTTTACTTGACTTGTGTTGCATTGTGCAATTGTAAAGGAACAGTTTCTGGTAAGTATAATTTTTCTCTTTAATCCAACCAAAGACGTGTTTTTATTGGGATTATCCTCTCAAAAAAAACTCCTGCTTGCAACGCTATGCAATTCAATATATTAAAGTCTTATTCCAGACTCCTTACAATCTGGTAAAATAGATAGAGAAGTTTATTGAATTTAAATAAAAAGTTAAGAATTTTAATAATTATAAATTGATTGAACTATTCAAGACAAGACTCTCCTCAAATATATCAAAATTAGTCAACTAGCTTATTTTTTGCAGGCTCCCAGGTATTTTCTTCTGGCCCATATCCTTCCCAGGATATGAGGTACTCCTAGTGCTTCCCACATTTGCGAATATCGAGAATGTCCTCCACTTGGTATGTGATGTCCTCTTTGGCATCAAGAGGTTGAGGATCCAGAGTCTTGGTAGAAAACTCGGAGAGGATGAGCGGCTTCAAGAGGGATACGTGGAAAGCATTGTGTATTTTCATGGAAGTGGAGTAACTGCAGACTGTAAGTTACTGGTGCTAGACCACGTAATATGGAGAAAGGTCCAATATAGCGTGGAGCGAATCGAACAGATGGCAGCTTGAAACAGAGGTACTTGGTGCTGAGCCATACTTTGTCTCCTGGTTGAAATTGAGGTGCTGCTCTGTGATGAGCGTTGTAAAATTTCTTGGCCCGTTGACCTGCTTTTTGAAGGAGACCCTTGGTCTCATTCCAGAGTCGATGGAGTTCTTCAGCCGAAGCCTGGGCTGCAGGTGATGACACCGACAGAGGTATGGGTAAAGGAGGTAATGGCTGACAACCATACACAATTTGGAAAGGTGTAGATCCCGTAGCAGCTGAGGGATACAAATTCAAGGCGAACTCTGCCCAAGGAAGTAATTCTGCCCAGTCACTTTGTCGGGAGTTGATGTATGAGCGAAGGAACTGCTTAAGTGTGCGATTTGTTCTTTTGGTTTGACCATTTGACTGTGGATGGTATGCTGACGTTAGGTCTAAAGAAATATCGAATTTCTTACACAGGGCTCTCCAGAATTTAGCCGTGAACTGTACACCTCTATCCGATAGGATATGCTTCAGCATGCCGTGCAGGTGGAATATGTGTTGTATAAACAGCTTGGCTAATTCTGGGGCAGATGACAACCCCGGTAAGGCCACGAAGTGTGCCATTTTTGAGAAGCGATCAACTGTGACCCATATTCTGGTCTCCGCAACTCAAAAAAGATATAATTGCGATGGAGAAGGTACAGAGAAGGGCTACCAAAATGATAAAGGGAATGGAACAGCTCCCCTATGAGAAAAGACTAAAGAGGTTAGGACTTTTCAGCTTGGAGAAGAGACGGCTGAGGGGGGATACGATAAAGGTGTTTAAAATCATGAGAGGTCTAGAACGGGTAGATGTGAATCGTTTTTTTACTCTTTTGGATAATAGAAAGATAGGGGGCACTCCATGAAGTTAGCATGGGACACATTTAAAACTAATCGGAGAAAGTTCTTTTTCACTCAACGCACAATTAAACTCTGGAATTTGTTGCCAGAGGATGTGGTTAGTGCAGTTAGTATAGCTGTGATTAAAAAAGGATTGGATACGTTCTTGGACGAGAAGTCCATTACCTGCTATTAATTAAGTTGACTTAGATAATAACAACCGCTATTATTAGCAACGGTAACATGGAATAGACTTAGTTTTTGGGTACTTGCCAGGTTCTTATGGCCTGGATTGGCCACTGTTGGAAACAGGATGCTGGGCTTGATGGACCCTTGGTCTGACCCAGTATGGCATGTTCTTATGTTCTTATATGATGTTGTTTCCGCTTGAGATGGGCAGGTCTATGACAACATCTGTCACGATGTGCGTCCAAGGTTCCTCTGGACCTGGTAAAGGCTGGAGGAGGCCCTAGGGGTGACCAGCCAGAGGCTTCTGTCTGGCGCAAGTGGCGCAAGATTCCACGTATGTGCATACGTCCTCCTTCATAGAAGGCCAATAATACCGCTGTAATGTGGATAGCATACGAATTGCCCAGGGTGACCAGCCAAGCGAGAATCATGAACCCATTTCAGAAGTTTCTTTCTCAGGCTCTGGGGCACCACCGTCTTCCCGGCTGGAATGGAATGAGTAGCAGCCGGCATCACCTTTTCAGGGCTGATGATATGGCAGGGTTCGTCAGGAACATCCTCTGGAGTGAAAGAGCGTGAGAGGGCATCTGCGCGGACATTCTTCTCAGCAGGACTTAAGTGAAACTGGTTAAAAAGCAAAGACCATCTGGCTTGTCGATGGTTCAGTCGCTGCACATGATGCAGATATTCCACATTTTTGTGGTCCGTGTATACAGTTATCTGATGTTGTGCCCCCTCAAATCACGGGCGCCGCTCTTCAAAAGCTAGCTTAATAGCCAACAACTCTTTATCGCCTATACCATAATTCCTCTTGGCTGGAGGAAAACGCCGGAAAAAAAAAGAGCAAGGGTGCAGTGTCTGAGTATCACTGTTCTGGCTGAGCAGTGCTCCTACTCTGACATCGGAGGCATCAATCTCGACAATAAATGGCTGTCGAGGGTCCGGTTGGCGAAAGCAAGGTTTTTTGAGGAAGGCTTCTTTGAGGGTCTGAAAGGCAGCAACTGCTTCAGGTGACCACTGTGAAGGATTGGCTCCTTTCTTAGTCATGGCAGTGAGTGGTGCCATCAAAGTGGAGTAGTGCGGAATGAATGTGCGATAATAATTGGTGAAGTCAAGGAAGTGGCGGAGTGCTTTTAGGCCAGTGGGTTGAGGCCAGTTCTGTATGCTTTTGGTTTTTTGTGGATCCATCTGGAACCCTCTACTGGACACCACGTAACCCAAAAAGGGAACAGACTCTTGATGGAAGGTAAATTTTTCAAGCTTAGCGTAGAAACGGTTATCCCGTATTCTCTGCAGAACTCTGGCGACATCCACTTGATGGCTTTGCTGATCTTGGGAAAAAATTAGTATGTTATCTAAATACACAACCACACATTAGTACAGCATATCTCTCAGAATCTCATTCATCATATTGTGGAATATGGCCGGAGCGTTTCACAGGCCAAAGAGCATGACCATATACTTGAAATGGCCATCTCGGGTATTAAAGGCCATTTTCCACTCATCTCCTTGAAAAATGTGGACCAGATTATATGCCCCTTTTAGATCTAGTTTTGTAAAAATCTTGGCTCCCTGGAGTCTGTCGAATAGCTCTGAGATCAGAGGTAGGGGATAGTGGTCCTTGATGGTGATTTCGTTTAGTACTCTGCAGTCCTTCCTTCTTGCCAACAAAAAAGAATCCCACGTCAGCAGGTGACTTGGATGGCCAGATGAATCCTTTTTGCAAGTTTTCTTGGATATAGGCTGACATGGCCTCGGTCTCTACTTCTCTCTTCTAAACACGGCGAACCATTAACAGGAGAGGTATCCCATACCACACAACCAATTTGCCTGTGCACTGGTGCCCTTCATACTGAGACCATCTCATTTTTGGTTCTTGACAAGGCCATTCATCCTATAGTACTTGGCCTCCCATGGCTGCAGGATCACACACCCCAGTTTGGCTGGAGCACCATGGAACTTTCACAATGGGGTACAGCTTGTCACTAGGGGGCTCCGAGCCTGGTTTTAGATTAATACCACAGTCAAAAGATCGGGGTGGTGGTAGTACATCAGCTGCCTTCTTTGAAAACACGTCGTGAAAGGACACGTATTGTGGCGGCAAGCCTGGGAGAGAAGCTGCGGTAGACATGCATGGTGTAGGAATTACACTCTTCAGGCACTTGTCGTGACAAGCTGAACCCCATTGTGAAAGTTCCATGGTGCCTTCCCCCCCCCCAAGAGATCTTTCCTATGCTTCTCACAAACAAAGGCTGGCCTGGTAGCCATACCTTCTTGTTCCTAACCGTGGAATCTATGCTTAGCAATCAGTGGTTCTTTGCCAGCCCCTTCTTCGGTGAATATCAAACAGAAGTACTTGTTTAGCATTTCTAATTTCTCCTTGACCCACTTCGTGCATTTCTGCATTTCTCCTCTCAGTCTTACAATCCCACCTCTGCCTTTCCTTCTTTCCCTGACATGCATGAGAAACGTCTCATCAACTCATATCTCTTCAGCTATCTTTTCTTCCACTTCCACTTTTACCTTTAAAGGCAAAGAACCACTGCCTGGCCTCAAAATGACAAACTCCTGGGAGGGGAGCCTGGAGCTTTGCCTAGAGGTCTGTCTTTTTTTCTTTTTGCAGTAGTTAGGCAAGGGTGAGGTTAGGAACAAGATGGTATGGCTAGCAGGCCAGCCTTTGTTTGTGAGAAGCATAGGAAAGATCTCTTGGGAGGGGGGCAATCTATTTAGTGGACAGATTTTGTGCTGGGGAAGGATTCACTTGGTGCTTGCTGCCCCTTTAAAAATTGTGCCCCAGCAGTCAGGGAACACATGTCCCTGCGGCTTGTATTGCCAAGAAGCAACACGCATTTATGGGGGTGAGGGGGGTGGGGTGGGGTGGAATGAGGCACTAAAATGCATTAAAATTGTATGTCAAAGGATTTTTTAATTAGTTTTTTATTAGTTGTTAGTAAATAGGCCTCTTAGCTGGTTAGCACTGAAAATCAGCACTAAAGGCTAACTATGCCTTAAAAAAAAACAATAAAAGTAAATGAGCTAGAAATTCCCCCACCGTTCCAGTACCTGATCACTCTCCTAACACCCATTCCGAAAAAGAGATATTTCCTTGAGCTCCCAGCTCCCGAGCGCAAAATAGCTAGAAGGCAAATCCTTCTTCTCAAATCCACCTCCCTCAAAGAGTAAACATCTATTCAATTAAATACATAGGAACCTTTTATTTCCATTCAGAAATCTCAGATCCAAATATATTTACTCCAGCGTTAAGTTCAGGCTGGAGTACTGAAGTTTCCACTCCCAATGGTTCCAATACGAATGATTTTGATGCTTTAAAAATTCTATACTTTGAGAAAATATAAATGTTAACAGGAAAAAAACCTTTTTGTTTAATCATGAAACACCTGTCAAAATACTTCCTTATCTATAAAGTCTGCCTAAACTTTCCCATGGAAAAGTCACTGTTAAACTGTCAGTGCCATTTTTTTCCTTGAAGGAAAACAACCTAGAAAAATCACATGGATCTACCCTAACTTCTACATTTGTCTTTAAAACACCTCCAATCAAATTCATTTTTTCAATCCATTTATATCTCTAGTTTCTTTCTCTTGCTCTGTCTCTCACTTTCTCTCTCTCTCTCTCTCTCTCTCACATACACACACACACACACACACACACACACTTTCCGATATACCTCCCACATTCACATTTGCATGCCATATTTTTTCTACATGAATGCAAACATTATTATACATAATCATCACCTCTCATTTTCTCTAACATATTGCAGACATCTATTGTAGGGAGATCAAAAGACATGTATAGTACAAGGATAAAGTGTACTTTACTGATGATATGATGATAAGTTCAATTATAAGCAGGATTTATTCATTCAGACTGCTTAGCACTATGTAAAGATTACTTTGCTTCCTTACCATTAATTAGTTCTGCCCTTAACCAGCTATAGGTAGAGGGTTTTGCATTTTCTAAGACCATCCTTATGATTTCCCCTGCTCAAAGTGATGGAATTAGTCAAGGCCCCCCCTTTATAAACTGGGTGGTGCATGTTTAAGGTATGGTTAGAACAAATTTGCTTTTTGGGAAGGAGAAGAGTGATTTTTTATGGTTTCTCCAAATTCAGACCCTTCAGCCTGTACCAAAAAAGAAGGATTTTACCCTGCTATCTACTTGTCTTCACAGACCGAGAAGAGGAACTATCCAGATGAGAAGAAAAGAGGATTTTTCTCTTTTAAGACACCGCCACTTGTGGCCCCACATGGCTCATGCTCCCTAATGATGGGCACCCTAGGGCCAAGCCTAATTCACCTAGTGCTTCCACCGGTCCTGCCTCCACCACATAGATGCCTTCAGATTCCTGCTTGAACACCATCTGTAACCCTCTCTTTTGTTTAGAGCCAGAATGTAGTGTCCACACAGACCCCAGGGTCAATCTCAAGTCCCAGATCTCTCACCCTTTTCTCCAATCAAGTACAGTTAGCCACTGGGGTGTAAGGATTCCACCAGGTGGGAGGAGGACCAAGCCTATGGGTCCTAGGTATAGAGGTAGGAATCCACTCCACAACAGTCTCTCAATTTTCTATAGTTGAGATATTCACTCCTTGTCATCTTGAACAGATGTGAGCAGGACACCTGGATTGATTTTCAAATGATACATTTACTGCAGCTTAAAAAATAGGATCCAAGCCAAAATAGCAAAAATCATAAAAATACAAATATCAACGAAAACCCTAAGTGCCACAAACTCTTTCTCCATTTGTGACCTCTAAGTTACTGTCCCTTCCCAGTACTGGTGCCATCTTAAAAAAATGGCGTGGACCATCCATTGCTCCTACCATGTGATAGGGGCCAGCTAATGGTACCGCTAGCCCCTGTCACATGGTAAGGGCAAAGGGTCATTGGTGCCATTTTGATTAGTGGCAGCTGACGGCTCGAGAGAGGGTGATCGCTCCCGGGACCCTGCTGGACAACCAGGTACTTTAGGTAAGTTGGGGGGGTTGGGAGGGTGGGGGATGCTAAAAAATTAGATTTAAATGGTCGGGGTGGGTTTGGTTTTTTTTTTCTGTGTGCCTTTCTCCCCCCCCCCCCCCCAAACAATAAGAAAACCACACAAAAATTTTGTGGGGTTTTCCTATCATTTTTGGGGACCCCCCCCCGATACTTAACAGATGAGAAAATATCGTACGATATTTTCATCCATCAGAAAAACGATTCACATCCTTAATATAAATGAATGAAAATTAATGAAAGTGCTCTTTTACATCTCCTCATTCAATACAGTGCATTTATACTGTTAGTTTCCAATAAATCTGTGACTTTATAATTTAAGTTAATTTGTTCTGTCAATTGAGATAATTTATTCCTTTATTCCTGATCCTATCCAATGGTTGGAGTAGTTTTAAAGCTTCCTCCCAACCTTAGTAGATAGGATAATTATTTTGTTGGTTTTTTTTTACATTATTTTTAACTTTTCTAATACAATTTTACATCAGAAGAATATTCTTGCTTTAAAAAAAATAGGATGTATTATAAAAACATCAAAATAAGCAAAAAACAGCAAGAAAAAAATCAGAGCACCATCAATATAAAGCCATAGCATGGGGAGAGATATACTTAGGAAAAGAAATACAAAGCAGTTCACAAAATTAAATTATTCGAGCCCTCCTAACTAGAAGGCTAAACATTCCCCAAGTTGAGAGACTCAGACTTATTCTGTTGAAAACTCTCTAATTGTGCTGGGTCCACAAATACATACCTAACCCCAGAAAGATGATAATACCCTTACAATTATTAGTCCTGCCTCCGGTTAAAAAATTTAAGTGGGTTCAGACTAGAGGGTGGGTTTTCTCTTCAGTGGCTGCACTTGAGTGGAATAAATTGCCTGCTGTGCTTAGACAGCAGCAGGATTTTAAAATGTTTAGAAAAGCTCTAAAGACAGTTTTTATTTCAGGAAGCATTTGGGTGAAGCAGTTTCTTTTAAGAATTCTTTCAAAAATGCTTTATTAATTTTAAATGTTTTAGGTGTGTTTATATATATGCTATATTTTAAATGTTAATTTTTGTATGTCATCATTTTGTTTGAATATTTTATGATTGTTCTCTTGTAATCCATGCTGAACAGTTGTCTGGAGGTAGCGGAATCTAAGTTATTTTAAATAAATAAAAATACAGAGAAACATTAATACAAAAGAGGCACCCAGGACCAAAACCCTTGGGTTTTTGTTTGTTTTTTTTTAAAGAAAAACTCTTCTCCTGGATTGTGTCTCCCCTACCACAGCTGGGAATATAGAAATAGACAGGCCCATGAATGAAACACTTTTTAGTGGATAAAAAAAATGCAATGTCTCTTTTATCATTTTCATTAGCAAAGGTTACCAAAAGGGTCAACCTCTCTCATTCTTGGCCTCAGAAGAAGTCTGCTCCAGGAATGCAGTTAAATCGGCTCTAGAAGATAAATCCTGAACCTGATTTCCCAAGGAAACATACTCGATTTTAGGAAACAAGTAACAAAGTATAGTAAATTCTGGAATCATTCCCTAGAAACATTTACAAATTCAAGGTAAAATTTTCTCAACATTTCCTTTGGAAAAATTAGTGGACATCGAGTGAAGTTGAGAAACCTCAAATTAAGGCACTTAAATTGGTTGCCTACATTCTCCAGTTTTTGGTGTACAGATTGTAGATCTTTAATCAAAGAGACAACACATTCCTGTAGTTTCAAATGTTGATTTTCCAAATAATGTATCTTCTCAGACTGATCAGATAAAGATTGAGAATAACCATTCACAAACACAGAAAGATCTTGAACCAGTCCAAAAAGAGAGCCAAATCTAGCAGAAATGAATTGATCCAGTTTGGTAATAGTTGCCCACACAGTTTCTAGATTTATCACTGCAGGTTTTGTCACCAGTTGTTGAGAAACAATCCCATCTCTGGGAGATGTCAAGGTAATCCCCCTCACCTTGTACTCATGGGGGTCTTCCCATCCCCAGTGTTAATGGGAGAGGATATTTTCAATTCAAAACCACTGGGAGACCCATTAGATAAGTCAAATACTGCACTTGGAGGGATAGGCCTTGCAGGGCTCAGAAAGATGGCTGTCCCATCTTGAATGGGGCTAACTGCCCCCAAGTTCATGTAAGGCCAACCAACTGCCCTTACATGAACTGGGGGGCTAACTGGCCTTACATGAACTTGGGGGCTAACTGCACTTGGAGGGATAGGCCTTGCAGGGCTCAGAAAGATGGCTGTCCCATCTTGAATGGGGCTAACTGCCCCCAAGTTCATGTAAGGCCAACCAACTGGCCTTACATGAACTTGGGGGCTAACTGCCCCCAAGTTCATGTAAGGCCAACCAACCAAACCTAAACATTTCCACATAATCTACCCCGAAACCAACCATACCTATACATTCCCACATAATCCCCCCCCCCCCCACTCAGATTCCCAGCCTCCATCCCCCCCACCCCCACCCGCCCTTTTCCCCCCCCCTTCCTAAGGCTTTCCCTTTTTTCCCTTTTTTCCCCCTCCTTAGGCCTTCTTTTCCCCCCCTCCCAAGGCTTTCCCTTTCGCCTCTCCTTGCCCGCCCTTCCCCTTTTATCTTCCTATAATTTTACAAAATTGTTCAATTTAGTCCGATATAATCAATCCTATGCTAATTGTCACTAATGTAAATATTCCTTTTTCTGTAAATAAGTTCCTTTTATTTTCTTATGTTAACGGTTGTTTTTTATACTCTCACTCATGCTACCTATCTTTCCCTCTCTCCTTCCTGTCTCCCTTACCCCCCCCCCCCCCCCCTTTCTGGCCTGCTCCCATCCCCCGGCCCCCTGTTTCATTGTAATTTCCTCCTTTAACTGAGTTACTTGTAAACCGGCGTGATGTGCCTCACGAACGTCGGTATATTAAAAGTTGTTAAATAAATACATAAATAAATAAAAGGCTTGTGGACCCTTATTGCTATAGTGGAGTTGGCTCAACCAACATGGAGAACCTTTAGATCTCTACTGATAGTTGGCGTAGTTGGCTGAGGAAGAGACTGTTCTGGAGCTTCACCTATACCAGCCCTTTTCTCCTTAGTTTGTGCCCTCGGGTTCTGGGGCCAGCAAGTGAGGGTATATGATAGATGACTATAGTAAAGCTCCAGTGTCAGGCAAGGGTCAGAGGCAAGTGGAAAACAAGGCTAGTCGGAGTACATGCCAAGGTCAGAGGCAGCAGAATGAACAGAATCACGGCTGTGATCATAGGCAGGCAGAAGATAAAAATAGTGAGGGTCCAGGCTGAGGCCAATCCAAAGGTCAGTCCAAAGATAAGTGAGAAAGCAAGGACAGGAAGCAGGCTGTGCTGAAGAGATGAGGCAGGCTGGGCTGGGACTGGAACGAGAAGGCAGGATCAGGAATCTTTGGGTTGAATACAAAGTATTCAACCCAAAGAGGAAACTTCCTGGAGGGCCCTTTATAGGGCTGAAGAGGCAATGTCATCAGTGGGCGCCACGAGTGGTTTCCCACCACAGGCCCTTTAAGATATGTGTGGTTTGGTGCACACGCACTTTAGGAAGGCTTGAGGAAGGAGAGGCAATGGCAGAGTCTGCTGCAAAGGAGGAGAAACAGCTTCTGGGGTTATTGGTTGAGTGGAAAGGAACAGTTCACCTATACCCAGCATAGCTTGTGACTGGAAAAAAATAGGTATTACCTTCTGTGAAGAAGAGGCAGATGAGCTTGAGACCAATGGGATGGGTTGAACATTTCCCTTCCTTTTCTTACTCATTAGGTTACTGAAACTCTCGGAGGAACAAATCTGTGCAAAGGCGCATGCCCCTTTGGCACTCCACTGTGTGCCACCCTTTATGCACCGAGTCACTTGTAAGGAAGGGAGGATGGTAATCTCCAGCAGCACAGGTGATGTTCTTCCATCCTCTCCCAAAAGATCTACTGTGTGCTGCCCTTTATGTGCCAAGTCACTTGCAAGAAGGGGGGATGGTAATCTCTGGTAGCACAGGTGATGTTCCTCTTTCCTCTCTTCTAGATAGGATAATTAAACCCAATTTTGTTGGCACAAATTAAAGTCACATATCTCATAGCTTTGTCCAGTTTTTCCAGAATGTAATTCTTTCTTCTCATCCATTCTCCTTACTGTCTTTATTGGTACCTGGAGGGTACCACCCCAATTCTCTTCTTCTTCTTCAACTTCCAGATGAAATCTTAATGGTTAACACAGATGGGTGTCACTGGTCTTTCTGAAGTCCACTTCTCCTCCTCCCCAGTACAAATAAATGTTTATTCCCTCCAAGACCTTCTGTAATGGTGTGAGTGTGAGCCCTTGTTGTGTAGTTGATGCAGCCTCGAAGATGAAACTATGAGGCCTATGCCAACTGCTGGTGAATATTCCTTGTAATGGGACAAGCTGGAGCTTCACCAGCCAACTTTCCCAGGTTGAACCCTTGGGTTCTAGTGGCTGGCAGGGCTTAGGTGGGTCCCTAAGGTGGTCGGGTAAGCAAGAGTCCTAGGGCACGCCGGAGTCGACAGGCAGCAGACTTGAGGAATTGGGACAGGCCAAGGTCGTGGCAGGCTGCATCAAATGTGATCAGGTCCAGGCAAGTTTTCTAAAATATGTAGAGCTTAGTCAATGAAGTTGGTGAATAACTTCTAGCTGTAAATTTTTCTAGGTATCAAATTTAGATGAATCAAACCTTGTAACTTTTATTTAACATTTTATAAACTAAACTAGGAATGTAACAACTAACCTGGAGTGGGAAAATAACAGTGGTTAGAGCAGTAGGCAGAGAACCAGGGAAGCTAGGGCTTGAATCCTTCTTCTTCTACTGATGCTCTTTGTGATTTTGTGTAAGTCACTTCATTCAACATTGCCACAGGTATAAACTTAGAGGGTCATTTATTAAACTGCTATTATTTATTTATTTAACATTTTATTAACCACCTGTCTGCAATTCTTTTTTTTTTTAATTTATAATTTTATTGCCATCAATCATAAACAAGAACAGTATCATCAAAAATCAGAAGTGTAACAGCATTGTACATTTCAGCACATAGCAAATTATATAATATACACAATATGGGGTAGATTTCAAAGGGGTAAGTGCGTAAGATACACGCATACCCCCCGAAAACCTACCCCAAACCCCCCCTGCGCACGCCGAGCCTATTTTGCATAGGCTCGGCGTGCGCAGGGGCTTTGCAAAGGGGGCGTGTTGGGGGCGTGTCGGGTCGGCGGCACAAATTTTGTGGTGGGGTGGGAGGCGTGTCGGGGCATGACGCTGGCCCGGGGGTGTGGTCGGGGCCTCCGGACCAGCTCCCAGGTTGGGTGATGGCGCGCCAGCAACCTGCTGGCGCGCGCAGAGTTACACCTGCTTTCGGCAGGCGTAAATCTGACAACAAAGGTACGGGGGGTTTAGATAGGGCTGGGGGGTCGGTTAGGTAGGGGAAGGGAAGGGAAGGTGGGGGGATGCAGAAGGAAAGTTCTCTCCGAGGCCGCTCCGATTTCGGAGCGGCCTCGGAGGGAACGGAGGCAGGCTGCACGGCTTGGCGCACGCAGGCTGCCGATTTTGCGCAGCCTTGCGCGCGCCGACCCCGGATTTTATAAGATACGCGCGCGCGTATGTTTTGAAGATCTACCCCAGCATGTTTGATTCCCCCCCCCCCCCCATCATGCTACACGAGAAGAATAATATTGATACTGCCAGCCCGCAGTGGCAAAGAATGGAGAAGTATGAAGTTTAATAAAAAAGTCCAGGTAGTCAATTACTATAATGGATGAGAAACTGAGAAGGTCAATCATCTCCAGGCGATGTATGGATCCCAGATGAGATGGAATTTGGATGGACAGTGATGTTTAAACGCTGTCAGTCGATATAGGGTGCAGACTCTATCCAAGCGTCCCAAGATTTCGGACGATGTCGGCAGTTTAATCCTCTTTCATTTCGCACTATTTCCATATTGGTGGCTGTACATACCATTTGTATTAAAGGCTGGGAGGACTCAGGCCAGTTGTCGTAAGGAATATGAAGAAGAGCCTGCTCCTTGGTAAGATGACTGGTACATTTTATGATCTCGGTCAGAATCTCGGAGATATATTGCCACACTGATTGTATATGGATACAGTCCCACCACATATGGAGGTATGAGCCCAGTTGATGGCAGTTGCACCAACAAAGCGGCTCCTTTACTGCTCAGAAATGATACAAACGTTTTGGGGTAAGATGCCATCAGTAGAGAATTTTATAGTTGGCTTCCATAATACGTGCAGAGACCAGGCCATGAGATAATTGTGTAAAGAGAGCTGCCCAGTCCTCTTCGGTATAGGAGACGCCCAGATCTTTTTCCCATGCTGAAAGATGCAAAGGCTTGGTCGGTGGTCGGACTGCCAGTAGTTTATAAATTTTAGATATCAGTCCTTGAGGTGATCTGGACAAGGTACAGTAGCCTTCAAATAATGACCATTCAGTAGATAAGCAGCCCTGAGATTGAATCTTGGCAAGAAAGTGACGAAGTTGCATGTAGGGTAAGAATTCAGCATCAGGTAGGTGATGGGACTCTTGGAGAGAAGAAAATGGGATAATAGATCCATATGAGTAAAGATGAAAGATATGTGAAATCCCCTGCAATTTCCAGGCGGAATAAGCTTTGCTGTGAATGCCTGGAGTAAAAGAGGTATTGTGAAAAAGGGAGGACTGTAGAAAATAAGAAGCTGGTCCCATCAGCTGTGATTTCCATCGTTTCCAAACATTGAAGGTTTGTCTAGTGCAGATAGTAAGAGGAGAATCTGGCATCCAGGTCTGACATGGCTGCCAAATCAAGGCATGTAAAGGCATTGTGGAGAGCCATGCTTGTTTCATTTGGACCCACAACTTAGTATCTCCAGTGTGGTGCCATTCGACAATTGGACGTATTTGTGCTGCTGCATAATACCAAAGTAAATTGGAGAGACCTAGGCCACCCAAGGCTTTAGTTTGATAGAGAACCGTCCTTGCCACTCGAGGAGGTCTGTGTTTCTACAAGAAGCGAAGTAGTTTTCGTTGCCAAAGTTTCAGTGTATCAGGACGAACAGCAATTGGTAAAGTTTGAAATAGATAAAGATATCTCGGGAAGATGTTCATTTTAATTGTCGCTAAGCGTCCCAACCAGGTAAGAGGTAGGGAGTTCCACCTAGCTAAATCTTTGTCTGCTTGTTGTATAAGTGGGACATCATTTAGCTGGAAGAGATCTGAAATATTTTTACCAATATAAACTCCCAAGTATTTAAGCTTGGAGGAGGCCCATTTAAAAGTATGGGAACGCTGTAGGGAGAGTACCATATCTGGTGGACACGAGACATTAAGGATTTCTTACTTATCCAAGTTAATTTTGAAGCCCAAGACTGCACTGAATGTCGCCAGCTCAAGTTTATTTCTTTTAAAGAGGAGAGGGGATTACTTATCGTAAACAGAATGTCATCTGCAAACAACGACATTTTGTATTGGTGTGATTTTAGATAATATCCCAAGATAGTCGGATTATTCTGGATTCGAATAGCCAAAGGTTCAAGAAAAATGGCAAACAGCAGGGGTGAAAGAGGGCATCCCTGCCGGGTCCCTCGCTGTACAGAGAAGGGATCCGAATACCTGCCATTAATCTTTAAACAAGCGGTAGGACGGCTATAAAAGGCCTGAAGCCAGTTTTGGAAGGGAGTTCCAAATTCCATGTGGATAAGTATTTGAAATAGGAATGGCCAGTGGACCATGTCAAAGGCCTTTTCGGCATCAATTGCTAATAACAGGTGATCTAAATGTTGTTTGGAAGAGCCCCATAGGATATTTATGATCTTTCGTACATTATCACTGGCCATTCGCACTGGGATAAAACCCGCTTGATCAGGGTGTATGATGAGGGCTATAAAGCAATTCGGTCTCTCGGCTAAAATTTTTGCAAGTAATTTAAGATCTAAATTTATCAAAGAAATAGGTTGGTAGGAAGCACATAAAGTCAGGTCTCTGCCAGGTTTAGCAATAATAGTAATTCCTGCCTTATTAGAATCCATTAATAAGGATCCCCCTTCCCGTAAATGGTTAAAGTGGTTCTGTAAATGGGGTACCAGTAGAGGCCCAAAGGTCTTGTAGAATTTAGCTGTAAGGCCATCTGGACCCGGGGCCTTTCCTACTTTAAGAGTTTTTATGGCCGAGAGTCTTGCATATCAGAGGTGAGATGAGGGAGCGGGCTAGAACTGAGATAATTTTCAATGTCTCGAGTCTGAATATGGGACTCGGCCGCATAGAGGGTTTGATAAAATTTGAGAAATTGTTGTGTAATAGCCTCATTAGTGGATTCGAATTGACCCTGATCATTTTTTATTTTGAGAATATGATTTTTGATAGGAAAGTTTTTTCAATTGATGGGCAAGAATCTTTCCAGCTTTGTCTCCTCCTTCAAAGTGGATTTGTCGGGTGATATTCATGATGTGGGCGATACGATCAACCTCTAATCTATGAAGATCCTCCTGAGCCTGAGTTAGTTGGAGCAAAATGTTTGCAGATCCAGTATGTACATGCTTATGAGTCAAAGTCGCTATCTGGTCTCTAAGAAGGAAACAAGCAGCTTCCCTCTGCTTCTTGATATGGGAGGAGCGTGAGATAAAGTGACCTCTTATAAAGGATTTGAAGCAATCCCATAATGTTATTGGAGAGTCTACTGAACCAACGTTATCTAAGAAAAATTCACTGATTAGTTGTGAAACTGTTTGATTGTAGGATAAATCATGGAGGATGGAGTCATTTAATCTCCAAAAATGACAGCCATGCTCTCCACCCTGTAATTGTAAGGTAAGAAGTATTGGGGCATGGTCGGACCAGGTGATTATGCTCACCTCAGATTGGCGTACTGTTTGATATAGGGATTTATCTATCAGAAAGTAATCAATTTGAGAGTACGAATCATGTGCTTTTAAATAATATGAAAAGGAGTGGGAGTGTGGGTATTTTACTCTCCATGGATCCACAAGATTATGTTCTACCATAAGTTCCTTAAGAGCTCAGGAGTGAATCAGAAGTGTGGGAATGGCCTTTCGAGGTGTCTATGATTGGGGAGATAGGGACATTGAAATCCCTTCCCAGGATCAATTGGCCCACAACATGTTGAACCAAAATAGGGTGAAGTGTCTGAAAAAATTTAGCCTCTTCTCTATTTGGAGCATATAGATTAAAAAGGGTATAATCACGATTATGTATCCGAATGGTTAACAACAGATAGCGACCCTGAGGATCCTTAATACACCTTTTACATTCAAATACTAAATGGGATGCAAATAAGATGCCCACTCCTGCATATTTATATGCAGGAGTGGGCATCTTATAACATATATGTTATATGTTACTCATATGTTAAGAAACGCTGTTTAATGTAACGCCTTTATTGCGACAGTTTTGTTCTATGTAAACCGACCTGATTCGATACTTGTATTGAGAATGCCGGTATATAAAAATCCGAAATAAATAAATAAATAAATATTTAGCATTTTTATTTGCTGCGGAGTAATATTGACGAAGAAACTTGGAAGATCTCATTAAGGACTCGTATCTGCCAGTAAGATGAGTCTCCTGCACAAATATTATATCCGGTGAGGAAATCGACATTTCTCTATAAAAAAGGGAGCGCTTTAGTGGAGAGTTTAAGCCCTTAGCATTTACTGAAAGAAATTTTAGGTGTATCATGGTTTAATCATTAATTAGAGTAGCGCCCCGAAGCGTGAGACAAAGAGAAAAGAAGAATAAGAATACTCATCTCAGATTCTGATTGGTAATACCAACAATGGTAATAATTAACTGGGTATCCATTATCAATGCTAAAAAACATGTATATAAAGGTGGTGCTTACGGCACAGTAACCAAATGATAACAGTAATACCATCATACAGTAGGAGATAGACAGTAGTAAAAAACAAACAGTTGCGGTAGCATAAAACCCCTGAGGGCTGAACAAACCCTCCAATTCTTGATGGGAGCCTGCATGAACCTCCCCGCAGGCGAACACCATTCCCAAATCAGTGGGGGAAGAGAAGCACACCATGACCGGAAGGATGGCGCACCCCCGTCTCCCGTGGCCTCCACCCCCCTATAGGTAAACAAGAGCAATGACAACAACAGCATATGTGAGATAGAAGCATAGAAACATAGAAATGATGGCAGAAGAAGACCAAATGGCCCATCCAGTCTGCCCAGCAAGTTTCGCACTTTTTATTTCTCATACTTATCTGTTACTCTTGGCTCTTAGTAACCTTTTGGTTCTATTTCCCTTCCACCCCCATCGTTAATGTAGAGAGCAATGTTGGAGCTGCATCTAAGTGAAATATCTAGCTTAATTAGTTAGGGGTAGTAACTGCCGCAATAAGCAAGCTACACCCATGCTTATTTGTTTACCCAGACTATGTAATTCAGTCCTTGTTGGTTGTCTGTATATAGATCCACTTCTATAAAAAGAAACATGAACAGATTAATCAAACAAGATTAAATAAACATAGCCTCAGAAAACCAGTTGTCCCATGTCAAGACTTTGGTTAAAGCAGACATTGGCGTATTATCTCCCTGTAATGTCAGTCCAAGAAATTTCAGGCAAGGCCTTGGCTAGTGGTAGAACCTCCTGAGTGGCACCGCAGCCGGCTATTATGTTTCCCCACCCGCTGCCAAGCTGGATAAGGAGTACGAGAAGGAATTTCTCCAGAAGCTTTCAGGGGAGTTTGGGAGCTGGTAAATCCGCAAGATGTGAGGTGTGGTAAAGCCTCTGAAGGAAGCATATATTTATGAGTTATTCCCTCCATACCGAAGGAAATCCCAAAGGGATGTAGCCTACGATATTTGATATTTTTGCCACGCAGGAGGGCAGTGATTTCCCGAAAGGATTGCTGGTTTTGCAGGGTGGCAACTGATAGATCTGGGAATACAGAAATATTGTGGCTGTCTCAAGGCCACACGCTGCAGGCCCTGGCTGCTACCGCAATTTGCTCCTTAACTACTAAGTCAGAGAAGCAGACTATAATGTCCCTATGTTGATTAGGCAGTGGAGCTTTCAATGCTCTGTGAGCTCTGTCCAAGCGGATGTCAGGAGGCTCATACCGTTCAGTATGATTGGATTCAATCAGCAGATGTAGGCAGAATTTTTTAATGATTTCAGTACAATTTTCTGGGGTATTGGCTTCCGGGAACCCACGGAAGCGAAGGTTACTGCAATGTAGGGATGTGAATCGTGCTTCGGACAATTGAAAATATCGTATGATATTTTCAAAATCGTCAGAAATCGGGGGCTCCCCTAAAACAATAGGAAAACCCCACAATTTTGTTCGTGGGGGTTCGCTTATCGTTTTGGGGAGGGCGGGAAAAACGGCACAAAAAAATAATCCCTAAACCCACCCCGACCCTTTAAAACTAATCCCTTAGCTTCCCCCACCCTCCTGACCCCACAAAAATATTTTACAGGTACCTGGTGGTCCAGTGGGGGTCCCGGGAACGATCTCCCGCTCCAGGGCCGTCGGCTTCCACTAATCAAAATGGCGCCGATGGCCTTTGCCCTTACCATGTGACAGGGTATCCGTGCCATTGGCCGGCCCCTGTCACATGGTAGGAGCACTGGAAGGTTGGTATAGCTTTAACATGGAATTAAAGACACTTGAAGCCTGCCCTTTTATACCATTGAATATCAAGAGCACCACCTTAACTTAATTCTCCAGACAATGGGCAACCATAGTATTTTATTAAGTACGGTTTTATATGATGTGAAGTAGGGATTCCAGCAACCATCCGTACTGAATTTTGGATACATTGAAGTGCTCTAGTCGTATTCAAAGGTAGGCCAATATATATTGCATCACAATAATTGACTGTTGACATTACCATAGCATGTATGGCTGTCTTTAAGTCACCTTCCTTTAAAAATGGATGCAGCCTTCGAAGCATCTGTAACTTGAAATAGGATGAGTGCACCACTTGCTTAATTTGTGGGTGAAAAGACAGTGAAAATGCAATATCATGTCATGTTTCCATGCTGTTATTGTGCAGTAGTTGAAATTTTGCATGATTTTATTTTTTGCTAATTTTATGTAAATGTAGAAATCTCATGTAAATCATGCAAATGAGCTGCCATTTCACCTCTGCATGAAAATTTAGCATGCAATATTCAATGAAAAGCCATGCCTCAGAAAGTGTAGCTATTTACTTTTTGGCCAATTTCAGGTGTTATTATGTCCTAAATTTCCATGATACACCTACCCAACTCTGAACCTATACAAATTCTTCACCCATCTACCCATGCTTCTTCTAGGAAAAATGCTGGTCCAGTATAATGTTTTTTGGCACACTGGATGCTTCAGGCTGCTAACCAGCAACTGTGAGAGGAAAGGGAGCAGAAATGCAGGCCAACAACTGGTGCAGGTGGGGTAGCTGGTGGCACCTCAAATGTTTCTGCCATCCTACTTGTCCTCAGAAAATATCATAATGTTTCACTTTGAATTCATTTATGACCACAACTTGAGTACTGTGTACAGTTCTGATCAGCGCATTTCAAAAAAGTCATGACGGAACTAGAAAAAATACTGAAAAGTGCAACAAAAATGTTAAAGGGAATGAAAAGGCTGCTTTATGGAAGAAGGGCTAACAGGTTAGGGCTCTTCAACTTGGTGAAGAAAAAACTTAAGAGGGGATATGAGAGAGGTTTATAAAATTACTCTTTATAAATTTACTCTTTCCAATAATATAAAACGATGGGACACCTTGAAGCTAACAACCAGCAAATTTAAAAACAAATTGCAGAAGGTATTTTTTCACTCAGTACAAAATCAGGGGACTAATATAGAGGGGTTTAAAAGAGATTTGGACACGTTCCTGAATGAAAATTCCAAAAACAAGTACTAACTGGGAGACTTGAGAAAACAATCACTTAAGCCTGGGAGTGAGCAACAAGAAACTGTTCTATATTTTGGTATCTATTGCGTATTTGTGACCCAGGCTGGCCACTTTCAGAGACATAATGCTGGGCTCGATGGATCTTGCTATGACACAACATAGCATTTCATATGTTCTTAAGATTTTAGAATAACAAAAAATATTTCTGAACAAAATTAGGGAAATGCTGCCATCACATGGTTGGTTGTAAAAATGTTTTATGCTTAGTGAAATTCTGGGTTATGCAATTTTAGCTACTAGCAAACTGCTTTAATCTCAACATAGCTCTAAGAACTTTTATATGTACATATATATGTACAAGTATTCAAAATGAAACATGTATACTAAGGATGTACATTTGTTCAAACGAATGGAAAAAAGGGACAAATGAGGCCATTTATGTTTCATTATGAATGAAACAAATTAAAAATAACTTCTGAAAAAAATACCTCAAAATTTTCAGATATTTTTGTATTTGTTTAAAAAAAACAACAAAAAAAAAAACCAGGCCTCCAGCGAAATCAGGTCTCAGCCTGGTCTCGTCACTGAGACCTAGGCTTGGGTCCAGGGACCGGGACCAGTCGCTGAAGCCCACACCTAGGCCAGGCCCAACATAGGTGTCCTGCCAGAAGCCAGGTCCCATTGTCTAAGTTCTCTCTTTTCTGTTTATATGTATACAAGCCGTTAAGCCCGTAACAACGGGCTACATTAAAATTTTTTTTTTGGTCCATTTCCTTTCCACTCCCTCCCCCCACCCATCTCATCTCTCATCTCACCTCCCCCCACACCTCCTCCTCTCTCTCTCCCTCCCTCTCCACCTCCCCCCACCCCCCTCTCTCTCTCTCCTCCCTCCCCCACCTCTCTCTCTCCACCCCCCACACTCACTCTCCCTCCCTCCCCACCCTCCCCCCACCTCACTCTCTCCCTCCCTCCCTCCCAACCTCACTCCTCCTCCCCTCCCCCTCCACTCTCTCCCTCCCCTCCCACCTCACTCTCTCCCCCTCCCACCTCTCCCATCTCACTCTCTCCCACCTCCCCTCAGCTCACTCTCCTCCCAGCTCATCCACAACCGGCAGACAGGGGGTGTCCCTCCCGCACGCGCGCCGCCGCCGTTACTGCTCCTCCCTGCCTCTCGCACGCTGCCACCGCTACTGCTCCTCCCTGCCTCTCTCTCTCGTACGCGCGCGCGTCGCCGCCACTATTGCTCCTCCCTGCCTCTCGTGCGCGTGCGTCGCCGCCACCGCCGCCGGTCCTGCTCGCTGCCGCTGCTGGTCCTGCTCCTAAGGAGCAGGCGCCATTTTTTTTCCTGACACACTGAGCTCTGGCCGATGTGCGCGCATGCGCAGTAGAGCTGCTCTCTACTGTGCATTTGCGGCACGTCGGTCAAGCTTCTTTTATTAGTATAGATATTGTTATGCACAGCGGCTTACAGGATGACCTCACGAGCCGCCTTACTCACCCCCAGTGCTCAATGTGGCTGACTGTGACAAAGGACACAAACCATGCCACTGCTCCTTGGCTCCTCCTTGCCCGACACATCCTGCCTTAAAGTGCCCACATGGGAACTACCTCAGCATTCCATGATGAAATCCCTTACCTCCACCCTAAAAGGTTCCACCTGAGGCCTCAGCAATGGGTCTCCTGCATGTGTGTGTTGCACCTGCATCTTGGTTCCTGGTTCCTGTCTGGGTTCCTGGTTCCTGTCTTGCCTCATCTAGCCTTTCTCATTCAGCCTTGCCTTGTCCTGTTCATCTCATCCAGTGTTTTCCATATGTCTTCATCCACCCTTGGCCTGACTTCTGGATTCTGACTTTCGCTTGGATTGGACCACAACTGCCTGCTGCCTGAAGCTGACCTCTAGCCTGGACCTGTCCATGATTGCCTGCCTCCTGGACCGGACTTCTTGCCTGGACCTGAGCATCCTTGCCTGCCGCCTGCCCCGATCTTGGCCTATCTTTAGCTCCTCCAGTCTGCTTCCTGCCCTGAACGCAGCTTGCCCTCAAAGTCTTGCCTATCAGACTGCCCTAGGGACCCACCTGTTACGAGTTCAGACCGTGCACACTGGTATCCTGCAGAGGGGCTTTGATATGGGAGGCTAATCTCCTATAAACACACACAATTACTGGGATTATGCCTGGGGGCTTGAACAACACACAAACTTGGATTCAGTACGTCATGGTTCCAGGTAAGAAAGTAAGTTTATTTGAGCAATAGGAGGATAGAACAAATAAAATCAGATCATATAGAAAAAGTAATGGTAGATAATAACAATTGCTACGTAGATATAAAAAACTTAGTTAGTGTAGCTGGGTTCAAAAAAGGTTTGGATAAGTTCTTGGAAGAGAAGTCCATTAACTGCTATTAATCAGGTTTACTTAGGGAATAGCCACTGTTATTAATTGCATCAGTAGCATGGGATCTTCTTGGTGTTTGGGTAATTGCCAGGTTCTTGTGGCCTGGTTTGGCCTCTGTTGGAAACAGGATGCTGGGCTTGATGGACCCTTGGTCTGACCCAGCATGGCAATTTCTTATGTTCTTATGTTCTTTTTTCCATAGGATCAGCCGTTCCATCACGTCCAGGGCTCTCTCTCTCCTCTCTTTCTCACTGTCTTCCCTTATACACTACAAACGCTTGTGAAAGCAACAACGTTCTATCCCTCTGAGTTCTTATCAGTTTTCAGAAACAGCTGTGCAGCCTTCATCCTCCCTTCATCCTCTCTCTCTCAGGCTTTAGTATAAGTTAATTGCTAGTTTTCTCATCATAGACGTAGTGGAATAACTAAATACTCTTGCCTGTTCATAAACATTTCACATTGCAAGACAGTAAACAGAGTTTACTCAGAGGTTGGCCTGTGGCCTTCAAACTAGTCTGTGGGTGAAACTCTGAATCCATACGGCCTATCCTCTATATACATCCTCAGCAAAAAGTAACAAAAGATGACTCCAACACCACCTAACATCTGCCAGTTGCCAGAATCGAAGGGTTCAACCAGCAGGATCGGTGGCTGGTATAGGTGAAGTTCCAGCCTGTCCCATTATAGGGCATGTCCACCAGCTGTCGGCATAGGCAACATGAATGAGACACCTATGAGACAGCATCAACTACGCCACAACAAAAAGGGTTCACATCCATGCCACTCATCACATATATTTTTATTTTTATTTATTTTTTAGAGCATTTATGCATCATTTACAGATACTTATAAATCTCACTAATTAATGTTCATCTTAACAGCAATTAGATATCAGATTACAGGAATATAATAGGACAGTATATACAGAAGGGAACAATAGGAACATAAGAACATTCTAAACAAAACACTTAAACTTCAGCCATATAGGTGACCTAGATGATGATTGTATTGTTGCAATTTAATGGTCGTCTGAATTCCGAGACCTTTAATATATTACAACAATAGAATTTGAACCGCCAACCAGAAGTTAAAAAATGGATTAAGATCTCAGAGGTGAAGCCAGTGCACAACACAACCGAATATGAGCAGCTTTATTCTCTTCATAGGAAATGTCCTAGGTGTTCGAGAAGTTATTTTTATTTTGCTCAAACTGATGGAAGGTCTGACTAAACAGCTTAGCTTCACGGCTTAGCTTCACGGCAATTGGGCTAAGGAACCTCATTCCATAGTTTAGGTGCGTAGAAGTTAAAGGCGCTCTGCCTTGTGCTAGACAGTTTAGCAGCATAATAAATAAATATTATTGCTTTTACTCCAATACAGGACAAAAATTGTTGTAAACTTATTTAGTCTACACTCAAAATAAAAGGCCTGGATTTATCAGAATGTGGTAAGTACTGCATGCGATAGCAAAAGGGGCATGGTTTATGCAAAAATTCAGTTTATTGCAATTTGTGCTAATTAGCTATGTGAAGAGCTAAGTTAGTGCACATTGCGATAACATTATCTGAATTTGCAATAGGTGTCAGACCTGTTGTATTTCCTGCATATGACCACTGGGTGGACCATTTGAGTGAGAGAGAGAGAGAGAGAGAGAGAGAAAGAGAAAGAGAGAGAGAGAGAGAGAGAGAGAGAGAGAGAGAGAGAGAGAGAGAGAGAGAGACTGGCCATAATGTCATTCCCATAGGTAGGTATTTGTATCCCTATGGTAAGCCCACCAAGTAACTCGAGGTGGGGTTTAGGTATGAGTGAAGGGGGTTAGGGGCCACTTTGACATTCTATGTGACACATACGAACAGAACAGTGGTCTCTTGTGAAGATGACCTTCGGAGTGAGGAAACTCACTCCAAGATGAGATTGCAATGTTCTCTCCACCTAGCATGATGGACTCTCTACATGGGTAACATCAAGCTAGGTGGGGAGAACATTGCACAAATGGACTCTTCAATTCACCTCAAATAGGCCTTACGGGAGACATCGCAAAAGGCGATGAAACCTTACCGCACAGTCGCGGCAGCTATCGCACAGCCTAACGCAATTCAAAGAGGTGTAGTTAAAATTTGGATAAGTTCTTGGAAGAGAGAAGTCCATTAACTGCTATTAATCATGTTTACTTAGGGAATAGCCACTGTTATTAATTGCATCAGTAGCATGGGATCTTCTTGGTGTTTGGGTAATTGCCAGGTTCTTGTGGCCTGGTTTGGCCTCTGTTGGAAACAGGATGCTGGGCTTGATAGATCCTTGGTCTGACCCAGTATGGCATGTTCTTATGTTCTTACATCTTTCTCTGACCCAATAAGAGCTCATTTGGAGGCCTTGGGAACTCTCCAGAGATCTTTCTACATGCACTGGATGATTTCATCCAGTTTGGCTATAGCAGGTAGGCTACTGTGTTTAATTTGTCCTGTCTCAAAACTAGAAGCTTCACCGTTTTCCCCATTTCTATTATGCAGGCAATCTGGGTCTGTTCTACTAATTCAGATCTTTGGAAGTGATTTCTTTTCCTGGCTCTCCCTACTTGGGATTATACTGCATAGTCAATCTGTACAACCTTGTTCCCTGTACCTTTGTTTTTGGGATATCCTTGATTTTGCATGTCCCCGCCAGCTCAAGGTCCCTCTCCTTGGGATGACATATTACTCTGCGGGGTAACTTCACGGTAGGCACCCCAACCATACATACAGACAGCAAGTTGAGGTCATCAAGTCTATGACTAGGAATTCGATTCCCAGGCTGAGGCAGTGCAGACCTGCATAGGCTGCTGAACATCTTGTTCATCAGCTACTAGACATAAATTTGATAAAGGGAGTGTGTGACCATCCCAACGCACTGTGTCCTTTTCCTTGACATTCACTCAGGTGTATGTCTAACCAGATACAAGTGTTAGTTAGAGATGTGAATCGTGTGATCGATCGTCTTAACAATCGATTTTGGCTGGGGGGGGAGGGAATCGGATCGTCGCGGTTTTGTTTTTTTTTTTTAAATCGTGTAAATCGTAAATCGGGGGAGGGCGGGAAAACCGGCACACTAAAACAACCCTAAAACCCACCCCGACCCTTTAAAATAAATCTCCCACCCTCCCGAACCCCCCCAAAATATCTTAAATTACCTGGGGTCCAGTGGGGGGGTCCCGGTGTGATCTTCCACTCTCGGGCCACGGGTGCGTTAATAGAAATGGTGCCGCTGGACTTTTGGCAAGTCTTGTGGGGGTCAGGAGGCCCCCCCCAAGCTGGCCAAAAGTCCCTGGGGGTCCAGCGGGGGTCCGGGAGCGATCTCCTGCGCTCGTGACATCGGGGGACAGGAAACAAAATGGCGCCGGCGCTACCTTTGCCCTGTCATATGACAGGGCAAAGGTAGCGCCGGCGCCATTTCTATTAACGCACCCGTGGCCCGAGAGTGGAAGATCACACCGGGACCCCCCCCACTGGACCCCAGGTAATTTAAGATATTTTGGGGGGGTTCGGGAGGGTGGGGGATTTATTTTAAAGGGTCGGGGTGGGAGAACAGGGAAAGAGTGGGGATTAGGGAGGGGTGGGAGAGCAGAGGAAGAATGGAGTCTTGGTGACTAGAGGGAATTGAAGGAACTTGTGTGGATTCAGAAGGGCAGGGAATCTGAGACGGGGAAGAGAGCAGGAACTTGTAGATGCAGATAGTAGGGACTCAGACTGAGCAGGGATTTTGGGCAGACAGTAAGAACTCAGCAATTGGGTGAGTATGAGTTTGGGTGTATTATGTGGCCTGGGAAAGGTATGAGTGAGGGTGTGAATGACCTTGAGTATTAGAGCGAGTGTGAGAGGCAGTGGAAAGAGAGTTGGATTTTGTGAGAGAAGCAGTGAAAGAGGTAATAGGAGGCTCAGCAGGGCTCAAGAGACAGAGGAAAGAGGCCAGGGAGGAAATGAGTGACAAAGAAGGACCAGGTGCTGGTGAAGGGATGGGAGGCAGAGGAAGGTAGAAGATAGCGGAGATGTAAGTACTGAGGGTGGAAATAGGGGACTAAAGAGTGGATGAAAAACAGAGCAGGAATAGGAAGCTAGAGAAGCATGAATGATATGGGAATGGGTGAGAGTTGTGGATAGGAAGCTGGTAGGTTGATGAGAGTTGGAAAGAAGGAGACTGAGGACTGGAGGATTAGAAAGAAGAGGGATAAAATTTAGCTATGAGTGGATAGAGAGGCAGAGAAAAGAGAAATGGAGAAAATGATGAAAGGAAACAATCAGTCACAAACAGATGTTGGGAAGAATACAGAAGGAAAGAGAAGAAATGGAGAATGGAGAGGTGATCCTGGAAAAGAACTTGGGAGAAGACCTAAAGGGAGTCCAGTATCAAATAAACTGATTATACAATAAAGTTTTTATAGAGAGGAATATGTCAGCTTTGGGAATGTGCATTTCTTATACTTTTGTATGTTGCTCAGAATAGGTGGAAATTTATTTCTGTTTCTCTTTCTCCTGTGTTGCATTGCTCATAGTGTCTGGCTTCTTGTGGTTTCCATTTTAGTTTTTATCTCCACGTTTTTACTTCTAATTTGTGGTCCCTTATTCTTTATTAGGTAAGAAAGGGTCAGCATGTGTTTTGTTTGTGTGACTATGGTGAAGGATTCTGCTAGTGCAGTGGTTCTCAACCCTGTCCTGGGGACCCCCCCAGCCAGTCGGGTTTTCAGGATATCCACAATGAATATGCATGAGAGAAAATTTGCATACACTGCCTCCATAACATGCAAATTTTCTCTCATGCATATTCATTGTGGATATCCTAAAAACCCGACTGGCTGGGGGGGGGGGGGGTCCCCAGGACAGGGTTGAGAACCACTGTGCTAGCGTGTAGTGTCTGTGTAAGGATGTATAGCTTGTTCTGTTTTTCCAGGAAGAGCATTGGTGTTCTAGGGCTTGTGGTAATATTTGTAGTGCTGCTCTTTCATAGGTAAGGTTGTTGTGTGAGTCTTGAGTGTTAGCGCTGTTATATTATGGTAAAAAGGTTCCGAGTGTTGCGGTCCCAGTCGCTAGACTCGCGACCGGGTCCTTACCTTTTACCCGTGATGAGGCCCGTGATGAGGTCCGGCGTTCTTCGGGCATGCCAGGCCTCTCCACAGCGGCGTCTCCACGAGGGAGACGCCACCGAGCTCTGATCCTGACTCTGACCCCCCCCCCCCACCCTTAGGCATGCGTGCACGCAAGGGGAAGCCTTTTAAAGGCCCAGCTGCACGGAGTCCCAGCCAGCCCCCTAGATGACGTCAGACGCCGGCAGGATATTTAAACCCGGCGTCTGACTAGGGAAATCGCCTTGCAACAGGGTTCACTCCTTGGAGTCACTAGTTGCCTCGCGTTCCTGTGTTCCTGCCTTGGTTCCTGTGTTCCTGCCTTGATTCCTGTGTTCCTGCTTCCGCTCCTGTGTTCCTGCTTCCGTTCCTGTTTCCTTGCTTGTTCCTGAGTTCCTGCTTCTGGGTTGGTTCTTCAGCTTCAGTGCCTGGTTCCTAATCTTCGGACTGTCTGCCTGGCCTCGTCTTCAGTACGTCTTCATTCTGCTGTTCTGCTGCCTACCTTGACCTCGAACTGTTCTATGGACCTCACCTGCTTCGGGAGACCTCTCCTAAGCCCCAGCGGCCTGGGTCCTCACAGGCTCCTCCTGTGGGGACCACGGACTTCCCAGGGTGAAGCTCTTGCCTGGTCTCCCGGCCCCGAACTGCCTCTCGGCCAGTCTTCATGGTGGTGGTCCGCCCACTCCAGTGATACAGTTCACAACACCGAGTGTGTTTTTGTCAGGGTTTTATGGTATATCACAATGTGCCTGGTAGGGGGGAGAGTTTTGTTGTCAATGAAATCTAGACCCTAATTAATTTAATATAATCAAAAATCTTACAATTCAATAGAAGAGAAAAAGGCATGACATTATGGTTTAAAGGCACATACTCCTTTTTCAACCCCTATTGCTTAACATTTTTATATTAGAATATTAATTTGGAATATTCAGAGGAATGCTCTTTAAGTTTAAAGGGTCTAGAGATGAGTTCTGAATTGTTAGGGCATTTTTATGGTTGTTATAGAGGGATGGTAACATGATGTGCTATCTTATTTTTTTAATAGGTGTATATTGTTTTATTGTTTGTATGATTTTATGTGATAGCTAAACATGTACATCGCTTTGAAAATTTTTACCATAAAATTGGAAAGCAATTAATGCATTTTATAAATAAATAAAATAAATAAATATGTTGGGGTAGGTTGTAGATTTTATAATTATTCTCCACTGCTTAGAGATGTTTTAAAAGTAGTATATTAAATTGAATGAAAGAAAAAATTAAGATATAATCATTTGGATAGAGGTTAAAGGTCACAGTCATACAGCACTAAGGGTCACATTTTTGGAGTCAGGCTCACATTTATGTTCACTTATAGATTATAAATAATAGTGCAATATTTTAAGTTAAAAAAAATTGACAACCTCCAAGCTCCTGGAGTGCATAGGAGGAGAGCACAGTTTTTACTTGGCCATAGGTGCCAAATTGCCTGGCTACAGCTCTGCCCAAATCTATTGGCTAGTGCCACAAATCTCACAGTTCATCTGTTTATTTCTCCAGCCCCCGTCCCCTCTAGAAGCCTGCAGAGAACAGGAAGTGAGGGGCTGGAACAGGGAACAGAGCAATTGTTTTCTTCAGTGAAGTGTCTGCTTCAAACTCACCCCTCCTTCTCCTGTCCCCACAGGTCAATGCTTCTGGTAAAACAGTTTTCTATATAATGTTTAAAGTTTCCAAACTTGAGAAAGTAGAAAAGTTCCATAAAACATCCGTTTGAGATGAAGTCATGGATCCAAGCAGACATACATTTTTAAACATAGCAAAAAGCATACTTTTTAAAATATATTATGTACCAGCTACAAGAGTGCTTCAAATACGTTTGAACTTTTGTTTTCATTGCTGGGAAAGCAGGTCCCATTGGAACAGAGCAGGCAGTATTTATTTAGAAACTGATGCTTCCTAATTGTTTGATTTACTGTAATCTCCCCGATCTATTGAATACAATTAAATTCCAACATATTTGCCTAGGTCAGATAATTAAAAATGAATTATCATTCTAAGTAATTTAATACATTCCCTGATGACAGTTCAGTTGAAAGCAGTGATGGGCAACTCTTCATGTCACAAAGCTGTGCTGCATGTTTCTGTATACTGCATAATTATACAAACAGGGCAATGGTCCATCAAGCCCAGGCATCGTGTCTCTGATATTGAAATTAGTCCATTCAGGTTGCTTGAAAGAATTACCAATGGATCCTAATTGAGAGATCCATTCATTGTTGTTTTTTTTCCAGTTCTTAATCATGAGAAGTTTGAATTTTCCAAGCCTTCCTAGCTGATAGCTGTTAATGGACCTGTTCTCCAGAGACTTGACCAAACTTTTTTTTTTTTTTTTTACATCTCTCTCTCCTACTGGCCTTGACTACGTCCTCCAGTGACAAATTCCACAACTTACAAGCTGATACAGTAAAAAATGTGGGCGAGCGGGCACTCTGTGTTGAGCACCCACTCTCCCGACGCGCGCCCAGGCACCTCTCCTAGGAGCACGACTCTGTATGTAAATGAGGTGGCGAGTTAATAAGGAGGTGCTCGGGACAATAGTTCGTCCCTAGTGCCTCCTTATTAGCAGGAGAGATGGCTGTCAGTGAGTCCGACTATCAATGCTCTATTTTACCGGCATCGGTTCTCAAACCCGCTGACAGCCACGGGTTAGGAAAATGGATGCCAGTAAAATTGAGCATTCGTTTCTCTAACCTGCTGAATGGCAAGCAGATTTTTTAAATTTTTCTTTTTTTAAGCAGGGTCGGCAGCTGAGCCCACCGCGTTTACAGCCCCTGGCCTCCATCGTGCAGCCGCTGCCAGCAGGAACCGTCCCTCTCTTTGCGGGACCTGCCTCTGTCACTCCCTCCAGCTCCGGTTTCCCAGTCTGGGGCTGCTGCTCCCGCGATGACAGCATCCAGGTGATTTCTATAATGCAGGTAGTAGAGTGGCACTGCGAAAGCCCCGGGAGGGGAGGGGCAACCCTGGCTCGCCTCTCTACCCCCGTCCCCCCGCTGGGCTCCTGCTGCTCTGGAAGGTTTTCAGCCCACCATGGGAAATCTCGTATTTCCCGCGGTTTGGCCCTTTAAAATTCAGGAAGACCCGAATTTCGGTTTAGTGTACACTAACGGGGTTATTGCGCACTAACTCCACGTTAGTGCGCAATATGAGATTTCCCACAGCGGACTGAAAACTAAGTCCGAACCGATAGGACTTCGCACATCCCTAATATTTAGCACCATTGTTGCACTGTTTCAATATTCAGCTACGTTCAATGGCCACCACATAGCAAGATAACTATTTATCCAGCTAAATAGATAACTATGGAGCCTATTTACTAAAGGATTTCTACCATTTTGTGACTATGGGAAAAATGCTTAGTAAATAGGGTCCTAAGTGGTGGGATGGGAGCATTTTAGGGCGGAGCTTCTGGCTAACTTGGGGTCCCACTATTGCAGAGAGTATCGCAGTGATAGTGGGGCTCTTCCCACAGAAACACATTGTGGCTCCATGGTGTGTTTTTGTTTTGCACCTAAACACCATAACACAAAAGACCTATATCATATCCCCCCTCAGCCGTCTCTTCTCCAAGCTGAACAGCCCTAACCTCTTCAGCCTTTCCTCATAGAGGAGCTGTTCCATCCCCTTTATCATTTTGGTTGCCCTTCTCTGTACCTTCTCCATTGCAACTATATCTTTTTTGAGATGCGGCAACCAGAATTGTACACAGTATTCAAGGTGCGGTCTCACCATAGAGCGATACAGAGGCATTATGACATTTTCCGTTCTATTAACCATTCCCTTCCTAATAATTCCTAACATTCTATTTGCTTTTTTGACTGCTGTAGCACACTGAGCCGACGATTTTAAAGTATTATCCACTATGATGCCTAGATCTTTTTCCTGGGTGGAGCTCCTAATATGGAACCTAACATCGTGTAACTACAGCAAGGGTTATTTTTCCCTATATGCAACATCTTGCACTTGTCCACATTAAATTTCATCTGCCATTTGGATGCCCAATCTTCCAGTCTTGCAAGGTCCTCCTGTAATGTATCACAATCCACTTGTGATTTAATTACTCTGAATAATTTTGTATCATACCATGTCTATCTAAATGTTTTGTAATTTTATTCTTTATAACAGTTTCCACAATTTTTCCTGGCACTGAAATCATGTTGACCAGTCTATTGTTTCATAGATCACCCCTGGATTCCTTTTCAAATAGAGGAGTCACATTGGCCATCTTCCAATCTTTAGGCATATCGGATGATTTTAATGATAGGGTACAAATTTTTACTTATAGTTCTGAAATTTCATTTTTTAGTTCTTTCAGAATCCTGGGGTGTATACCATCCGGTCCAGGTGATTTACTACTCCTCAGTTTTATTTGTACAATTTTTATATACCGTTGCACAGAAACAAGTTCTATCTCTACGGTTTACAGTAATCACATTTTAAGAACATGATAAAAAGGAAAAGGAGAATAACAATAGGGATGTGAATCGTTTTTTGACGATTTAAAATATCGTCCGATATATTTTAAATCGTCAAAAATCGTTAGGGCCACGATACAATAACAATTCCCCTGATTTATCATCAAAAAATCGTAAATCGGGGGAAGGGGGAGGGGAAGGGGGAGGGCGGGAAAACCGGCACACTAAAACACCCTAAAACCCACCCCCGACCCTTTAAATTAAATCCCCCACCCTCCCGAACCCCCCCAAAATGCCTTACATTACCTGGGGGTCCAGCGGGGGTCCGTAACGGCCCCCCCAAGCTGGCCAAAAGTCCCTGGGGGTCCAGCGGGGGTCCGGGAGCGATCTCCTGCCGCGAATCGTTTTTCCGTACGGAAAATGGCACAGGCAGGAGATCGACTGCAGGAGGTCATTCCGGACCCCCGCTGGACTTTTGGCAAGTCCCTGGGGGCCCTGGGGGTCCGGGAGCGATCTGCTGCCGCAAATCAATTCGTGGCAGCAGATCGCTCCCGGACCCCCAGGGACTTTTCGCCAGCTTGGGGAGGGGGCTCCTGACCCCCACAAGACTTGCCAAAAGTCCAGCGGGGGTCCGGAATGACCTCCTGCAGTCGATCTCCTGCCGGCGCCTTTTCCGTACGGAAAAACGATTCGCGGCAGGAGATCGCTCCCGGAATCCCGCTGGACCCCCAGGGACTTTTGGCCAGCTTGGGGGGGCCTCCTGACCCCCACAAGACTTGCCAAAAGTCCAGCGGGGGTCCGGAATGACCTCCTGCAGTCGAATCGTGTTGGTCTATGGCCGGCGCCATTTTGCGCCGCCATTTTGCAAAATGGCGGCGCAAAATGGCGCCGGCTGAAGACAACACGATTCGATTTCAGGAGGCCATTCCGGACCCCCGCTGGACCCCCAGGTAATTTAAGGCATTTTGGGGGGGTTCGGGAGGGTGGGGGATTTAATTTAAAGGGTCGGGGGTGGGTTTTAGGGTGTTTTAGTGTGCCGGCTCACGATTTTAACGATTTTCACGATACTTTAAACACCCAAACGGCAACAATACGATTCTCTCCCCCTCCCAGCCGAAATCGTTCGTTAAGACGATCGAGGACACGATTCACATCTCTAAATAACAATATATCTTAAAAATCGAAAGAATTAAAATTCAATCAAAAAACTATTTAAAATAGAGCTAAAATTAATCTTCCAGGTTCACCGTGATTTGGTTCAGTTGATCAGAATCATCGCCCATGAAAACCTTCTCTGGAACGGGTATCTCTCCAACATCCTCTTCAGAAAAACACTGAAGCAAAGAAATTGTTTAATCTTTCCACCTTGGCCTTATCTTCATTAAGTGCCTCGTTAACCCCTTGATCATCTAACTGTCCAACGAACTCCCTTGCAGGCTTTCTGCTTCGGTTATATTTCAAAAAGATTTTATTGTGAGTTTTTTTCCTCTATGGCTAACTTCTTTTCAAATGTTCTCTTAGCCTGTCTTATCAATGTCTTACATTTAACTTGCCAATGCTTATGCTTTATCCTATTTTTTTCTGAAGGATCCTTCTTCCAATTTTTGAATGAAAATCTTTTGGCTAAAATAGCCTCTTTTACCTCACCTTTTAACCATACCGGTAATTGTTTTGCCTTCCTTCCTCCTTTCAAAATGCATGGAATACATCTGGTCTGTGCTTCAAGGATTTCTTTTTAACAATCTCCATGCCCGTTGCGCACGTTTTACCTTTGTTAGCTGCACTTTTCAGTTTTTTTCAGTTTTTCTCATTTTATCAGTTTCCCTTTTGAAAGTTTAGTGCTAGAGCTGTGGATTTGCATACTGCCTCCTTCCAGTCATTAATTCAAATTTGATCATATTATGATCACTATTGCCAAGCAGCTTCACCACCATTACCTTTCTCACCAAATCCTGATCTCCACTGAGAATTAGATATAAAATTGCTCCCTCTCTCATCGGTTCCTGAACCAATTACTCCATAAAACTGTCTTTTATTCTATCCAGGAACTTTATCTTTCTAGCATGCCCTGATGTTTCACTTACCCAGTCAATATTGGGGTAATTGAAATCTCCCATTAGTACTGCACTACCAGTCTGCAGAGAGCCACAAGGAACACAAGGCAAGAAGGCTTTGGAAAGCCACAAGACAGAAGGCTGCAGAGAGCAACAAGGAATATAAGACATGAGGGGCCACGCAAGAAACCAAGCAGATTCAATGACAAGGCACAGAGTGTAGACTAAGGTAGGACTACGATATCTGCTGAGTCATGAGGTCACCAAGACTAGAGCTGGAAAGAGGGTAGCACAGCTTTTAGAGAACCTCTGGTGGTTGGGAGGCTGCATGACAAGTAGAATCACAACAAAAAGCTGGCATCGCAATAGCCAATCCCAGGATCTGAGGCACAATGTTTGACCAATCTCATGCTCTGTGACTTCACAGAGCAGCCAATGTCATGCACAGTTATGGCTCCAGCTTAGTCCATCTCAGGTTTGGTATTTTCCATGTTCAGCCAATCCTGTCACTTGCAGCCATTCACCTATGTAGCCATTAATCCTGTAAGATGGGGCCAGGCAAGGGGGGCTATGAACAGTAATGTTGCCCAAAGATAAAGGGTAGCAGCAGTCATCTTCATCTTGATGAACTCTAGTACCTTGCCCTACAACAGATGTGATGCTGAAAAGTATCCTGCAGTGGTTCTGTGAGAAGATCCAGATTCTGGTCAGGCTATGGTCCCTGTGACCCATCCCATTCTAACACCTATGCTATGAACAAAAATTCAAACCTCTCCACAACTCTGTGCCCAGGAATATCTCCACTCTGTTTGGGTAAATATGATATATACATATAAACATGATATATACATATCAGGCAGGCAATTTTTTAAAGGGCAATTTCTAAGCATAAACCACTGTTTTATCAAACAGAAATTCCTTTGATAATTATAATTATCTCCTTAACTTCTAATTTAGCAGTTAATACATGTAACATTCCCATTAATGCATGCTATTGGTAATATTTTCTTAAGTATTTCTGACAATACGATGGACTCTGGCACTTCCAGGTTAAAGCACATTAAGCTTTAACCCGTATTCTCTATTGTATTATTTTATAATTACTACCTGCCTTACCTTCTTTCCAGCTATTTAAGCTTCCAAGTTCTTTACTCCTTGTTGAATGTAACTTTGCCTTTTTCACCTCTATTGTTTAATTACTTTAGTTGTCGCTTCAGTTTATACCCTTGTTCAATGTAAACCGATCCGATATGGTTATTACTATGAAGGTCAGTATAAAAAAGTGTTAAATAAATAAATAAATAATAAATAAAACTTTAGCTTGAGCAAAATATTAGTGAGTATCATTACATATTTATATATGCAAAGCAGCTCATTAATATTAAAATAGCTTAACACAGAGAGTATTTCAACTCACAATTTGCAGTAAGCTAAAAAAGTTAACTATTCCTTCCAGAGGTGTAGTTAAATTTAGGCCAAAAGCACTAACTGTATCGTTGGCTGGCAATGGGTTGGCCCCGCAACCGAACACATTCACCCTGAGACAGTACAGGGCAATCTACAGCAGAGACACTGCCGTGGCTGCCCCTCAATGCTGCCCCTAGTATGTGTGTGTACCACACACCTTTCTTTTGTAAATGCAGTGAATAAAAATGGAATGGGTGCCTGCCCATTTGTTGCTGTGACTGCGGAAGCCTGGGGAGTTCCCAGCAGCTGGAGAGAGTCCAGAAGTGCCACGAAGCTGGTGTCATACTGCAGCAGCAGAACTGGGAATATTGCCACTGCCAGATATAGCTAGCAGTCAGCTTCAGGGCTATAATCAAAAGCCCCAGCATGATTACAGTACAGGCTAAGGGGTCCTCACAGACTTGGGGCAGTACATCAGCGAGAGGCTGCCTACACAGTGCCTGTGGGAAGACTGAAGTTTAGAGGTTGATAGGATTTAAACTAATGATCTTAAAGATGTGGGGAGTTGAAATTTTGGTAGGGGAGCATGTGGAGAGACTCCAACCTGGGTGTCAGCCCCTGGGAAGCACTCTGGAGAACTCAGCACTAATCAATTTAAAAAAACCTTTGCCTATTAAAATGTACATTTTGCAAGTATTGGTATGAATTAGGGGGTTCTTGTGACCTGACCACATCTGGAGTTTGGGGTCAGAAGTAAGTATTAATTCAGTTATCCCACCAGTTTTCCCAGGGGGTCCCTGTGATTGAAAGGTTAAAAAAATGTGTCAGAAACTGGGGTTTGGTGGTGGTGGTCACCAGGTGAGATCATATAAATATGGATTTAACCCTTGGTGTGGCAAAAAATGTTTATTATATACGTTAAAAATGTAATTAGCTATAAAAATGTTAAAATAGCTAATATGGTCATGAAAATACACAGGGCTACTGTTACATTCAATTCAAAGCATATCTGAAAGCTTGGGGTGATTTTAAGCTGTGCAAGTGGAGCTTTTTTGTTGGTTTAATTTTCCCATTCATTTTAGTGGGCAATTAAAATGTGGTAAAAACAAGTGCCATGCAGCTCTCAGAGAGGGAGAGAGAGAGAGAGAGAATAAAACTCTTTGCCATCCCATAGACAATGCCATGGTAATGCCATAGTAATGCTAGCCCATCTTAGTGTCTAAGCAAAGCAACTAGGTGATCAGGTCTGCATAGCAACACCAAGATGAGGCAAAGCCATAAAGATTTGAGAAGCAATTTGCCTTGAAATAATGTTTTGAATATACTAAAAAGTCTTTTGAAAGCTTTGTTCTTAGCAAGGAGATTTAAATGGTTTCTTGGTGGATAAGAAGGTTTTTTTTTTAAGTAGATGAGAACTATTTCTTGAAAATATTTCAGAGGAGTAAGGATCCCTTTTGAGAATTTTTCAGAAAGCAAGTAGAAACTGCAGAGAGAGCTGTGTTGGAGGCTGCAGAGAAAACTGTGTTGTAGTCAGAGGCGGGGCTCTTCTGGAGCATAAAGCAGAGCTTTCCTGGAGGCTGCAGAAAAAGCTGTGTTAGAATCTGAGGCATGGCTGTGCTGGAGGCTGCAGAAAGTGCTGTGTTGGAATCTGAGGCAGAGTTGTGTTGGGGTTGAGGCAGAGCTGTGCTAGAGACTGCAAAGGAGAGACTTGTTTGCAGGTTCCTGTCACAGAAGCCTAGTCTAAGGGGCAGATTTTCAAAGGGGTACGTGCGTAAGATACGCCCCATGTTCCTCCTGCATGTGCTGAGCCTATGTTGAATAGGCTCGGTGGGGCGCACAATCCCTGGGGCTTTCCTGGGGGGGCGTGTTGGGGGGCATGTCACGGCAGCACATCATTCGGGGCGGGGCCATGGGCATGGTTCCAGCCCGGGGGCATTTTGGGGGCCTGGCTGAGGCCTTCAAAACTGCTCCCGGGCTGGGGAATTGACCATTGCCTAAGTCTTGCTGGCTCCAGAATCCAAAGTCTCAACCTGTGAAAGAATGGGTTGCTATAGGTGAATCTCAGACTAGTCCCAGTTTGAGCATGTCTACCTGCTGTCAGCATTGGCCTAGTTGGTTCACCAGCTGGTCTGCAACAACTATGCCAAATATGAACATAAGAATATAAGAACATAAGATATTTCCATGCTGGGTCAGACCAAGGGTCCATCAAGCACAGCATCCTGTTTCCAACAGAGGCCAAACCAGGCCACAAGAACCTGGCAATTATCCAAACACTAAGAAGATCCCATGCTACTGATGCAATTAATAGCAGTGGCTATTCCCTAAATAAACTTGATTAATAGCCATTAATGGACTTCTCCTACAAGAACTTATCCAAACCTTTTTTGAACCCAGCTACACTAACTGCACTAACCACATCCTCTGGCAACAAATTCCAGAGCTTTATTGTGCGTTGAGTGAAAAAGAATGTTCTCCAATTAGTCTTAAATGTGCTACTTGCTAACTTCATGGAATGCCCCCTAATGCTTCTATTATTCGAAAGTGTAAATAACCAAGTCACATCTACTCGTTCAAGACCTCTCATGATCTTAAAGACCTCTATCATATCCCCCCTCAGCTGTCTCTTCTCCAAGCTGAACAGCCCTAACCTCTTCAGCCTTTCCTCATAGCGGAGCTGTTCCATCCCCTTTATGCTTAAGGACTCACAGCCCATGATACTAATAGACTAACTCACTTTGCTGATGTCCCAGTAAAATCATCCCCGACTCTTCTTAAAGGGCCAGAAGCAGCTCAAAGTTTCGTCCCCAGCAAGCATCACTGACACTGACCTCCTCCTTGCCCAAGGATAATGCATTATTTTCCCCAAAGCATGAATCCATGAAGCATCACCACCATTCCCCTTATTACAAGAGGCATGAATGCACATGTGGTCCCTTTGCCAGTAATGTTCAAAGATTACCAATATCAGTAAATGCTTAATGTTGTATTTAATGAGTGATTTTAATGTGTTTACTAAATAGGAGCCTTAATTTCACTTACAAATCCCAAACATATTAATGCCAAACCAAAGTAGTGCTTTAAAAATGTGTAGTTTATCAATACCTGTGAGAACTGATTTGCTGAGTATCTGTCCTTTGAAAGTGTTGTCTTATATGAGGTGCAAACGCAACAAAATCAAATCAGTTTCTTTTTATTAAAAAAAAAAAAAAAAAGACTTTCATTTTATTGCAAATAATCATTTTCAATCAAACAAATGGATACAAAGGTGTCTATGTATGTACTAAACCCTGTTAAACTGGCTGTTCGTGCCGGCTAAGATGCCCACTTTGATAGGTATTAACATTGGAATTAATGCCCAAAGTACTAAAGGGAGTAAATTCTTTAGGGCATCAGAAATTAAATTTAGGTTTTAGTGGTGGCCAAAGCCATTTTTAATGCAAAAACTTAACTTCATCTCTAGGAGATTGCAGTTAGGCTTTGGAATTACCCTAGCTGTTAGATTTATTTCATAAATATATTTTTGAACATCACATTTTCCTTTAATATATGAACTATTGTCATATCCCTGATCTCTCATGTTGTAGTCATAATGAAGGAGATTGCAATTTTCATTTGTTCAGTGTGGCTACCTGGAGTACAATCTACAATTGCATTATAATATTTTATCCTTTTAGCCAAGCATATTATTTGATTTTTAATGCTTTTAGATAATAGGTGAATAATGGAAATTATTTAGTTTGTTGAGCTAATATCTACATCTGGCACCACAATGTCTGAACATTTCTTATATATTGCATGAGGCTGCACATCAAATCACTATCACAGAAAAGACATTCAAAATTATTATGGATATAGAGGGAAAGAAGCAAAAGGAGGAGAGATGGAAACGAGGCTATTTAAAAAGATCAGAACACAAAGACTCGATGGAAAACCAAGGAGCAGGGGTTGGACTTACTTGGTGAAGGGTATCAAGGTCCCAGGGAGTTGAACCTGATAACCTAAGTGAACTAAGTGGGCCAGAAGCCTACAGATGTATATTGAAGACTGGTAACAATTTTCAGTCATGTAAGGGTAAAATAAGAGGTACCATCTGGGCTGCAGAAATCCAGGAGAGCAGTATACAATAGGGGGATAAGATTATTGTTATGCAGTATGCACTGACCACCAGAATAGAAACCTTGAGGTAATCATGTCTAATAGGGATTTGTACTCCTTTAAAATGATAAGGAATCTAAATCAAATCAGATGGCTTTTTTGGTTCATGGAAAATGAATATGAAAGGCCAGTGTCCCAAAAATCAATGATAAATTAGAGTTTGCATTTATCTAATTTATGTATTTATTTATTTGGATTTTTATATACTGCTTTTCACATTTTTTTCAGAACTTCAAACCCGAATACATTCAGGTACTGTAGGTATTTGTTTTTCTTTCCCATTAATGTATATGGGACAAGAAAAACAGCAAGAGTGGTTTTCTGATCAAGACAAGCTAGCAGCTAGCGATGTTACAATGACCCTAGATTGACGAGGACTGGGGCAGGATGTGGCAGGGAACAAGCCAGAAAGGAGGACAAAGCAAGATCAAGCATTTTTTTGACCAGCCTTTCCTAGCAGGCATCTGCATGGATTGACAGTGACATCCTATTTTTTTCAAGTTGAAAGTGAAAGAAAGTTTGAAACAGGGACAACTTTAGTTAATTTGTCTCTGGGTTGAAGGACAGGATGATTGACAATTTCTAGCTCTGAGAACTGAAAATAAACTAAGAAAAGAGACTAAGGAACTAAAATTGTAAAATGGACTCAGCTTGGGATCTGTTTGCTGTATCATTTTCTGACATACTGTAACCGTGTGTCAAAAATCTTTTCTCTGTTTTTCAGTGATGCAGTGGTGACCACACAGTGTTACTGTGTAACACTGAAAAAAACAGAAACAAAATTAGCCAGGTGTAATAGTCAAAGTACTGACACAGATTTAATTTATAGAACTGTAGTGTACGGACTAGAAAACTGTTGCACTGGAGGTGGACCCTTGGTCTGGTGCAGGATTGGTACAGCCCTCCGGTTGGACCCGGAGAGCTCCTGCCACCAGGAGGCGGAGCACAGGAGGAGACAGAGGCTAGCTGGAGCTTCGCCAAAAGCAACCTGGGGTTCCCTCAGGTTGAGCCCTTGGTTACCCAGGCCACCTGGTCTTAGGCGGGCCTCGCAGGGTCTCCGAGAAAGAAAGTTCAAGGGAGTGCCACCATGAACAAGGGTGTGCGGTCGGTGTTCAGACAGGGAAGTCCAGAGGTTGCAGGAGGCTGGAAGAGAATGTCCGAGTGTATAGCGAGAATTGAGGCCAGTCCAGAATGGTCAGCCAGGCAGGGTCGGTAACAGTGGTCAATCTGAGCATGGTCAGGTCAAGCAGAAGGTCAAGTTCCAAATGGCAGTCAAGAGTAATCGGAGTTCCATGCAGAGGTCAGGTCAGGCGGCAATCAAGAGTAGTTGGAGTTCCAGGCAGAGGTCAGGTCAGGCAGCAATCAAAGAGTAGTCAGAGTTCCAGGCAAAGGTCAGGTCAGGCAACAATCAGAGAGTAATCAGAGAACAGGCAAAGGTCAGTACCGTGAGATCAGGCCGAAGGGTACTACCAGGAGTGGAGAGACAAAGGAGCAGGAGACACTGGAACAGGAGACACAGAAGATGCTGGAAAAGGAGACACTGGAGATGCTGGAACAGGAGACACAGGAGACGCTGGAACGGGAGACGCTGGAACAGAGAAACTGGAACAGGAGACACAGGAGAAAGACACTGGAACACAGGAAGGAAAACTAGAGATACCAGAGTGTATGATCCGATTGCCAAGGCCCTGAGCTAGGGGCTGGGCTGAGGTAAATATACCTTGCATGTGTGACATCAGAATAGGGCGCCGCCCGAGGTCTTCCCACGCTTGGCTCTTTAAATTATATTGGGCTCTGTGTGCGCACACTAAGGGGGTGGGGCCGACACCAAGGAGGATGCCAAGCCCTGGTGCGAGGAGAGCTGCGATGATGAAGGCCATGAGGGAGCCGGGGACGCCCGTGGAGGATGCGATTGGGGCTGGACAGAGCAGGAACTCGAGGCAGCGCTGATAGAGGGTCATGCCAGGTAAGCAGGCCCGGTCATGGAGCCAACGCAGCCGGGAAGCGCAACATTATTCCCCTTTCTAGGCCTCCCCATTTACTGGCTTCGGCTTTTCAGGGTGGAGGCGGTGGAACTCCATGAGGAGATTCCTGTCGTAGATGTGATGGGATGCCCAGGAGTTCTCTTCCAGTCCAAAGCCCTCCCATGACAGGAGGTACTCCCAATAGCCTCTGTATCGGTGGATGTCCAGGACTTCCTTGACTTGAAGCACGTCCTCTGGTTCAGCCTTAAGTTGCGTGGGCATGGGAGCCCTTTGTGAGGACCAAGACAACGCCAATGGCTTTAGCAGGGAGACGTGGAAGGTGTTGTGGATGCCCATGGATGCAGGGAGTCGCAGTTGATAGGTCACGACACCAATGCGTCCAATTATTGGAAATGTTACAATAAACCTGGGGGCGAATCGCTGAGAAGGGATTCTCAGCTTGGTGCTTGGTGCTTAACCAGACCTTTTGGCCTGGCCGGAATAAAGGTGCGGTACGACGATGAGCATCGGTAGATCGCTTAGCTCACTCGGCGGCTTGGCCCTGCCTTTCCTTGACTTGATTCCATAAATGTCTGATCATCTGGGCCGTCAATTGTGCAGCAGGAGAAGGCACTGAGAGTGGTACTGGTAGAGGCAGACGTGGCTGGCGACCAAATACCATGGAGAAGGGTGATACATCAATGGTGGAGGTGACATGAGTATTGTAGGATAACTCAGCCCAAGGTAATAGGTTGGCCCAGTCATCCTGCTGGTCATTAATGTAAGAACATATGAAGGTTTTTAAGGATCTGTTTGTTCTCTATGCTTGTCCATTTGCCTGGGGGTGATAAGCTGACTCAGTGATTTCAAATTTCTTGCACAAGGATTTTCAATACTTGGCGGCAAACTTGGACCTCGGTCCGAGATGATCTCCTTGGGTAGCCCATGGAGGCGAAAGATGTGATTGAGGAAGAGTTTGGCCAGTTCAGGAGCTGATGGGAGTTTCTGGAGTGGAATGAAGTGACCCATTTTCGAGAATCGGTCAATAATGACCCAGATGACCATGTGGCCTTTGGATGGAGGTAGATCTGTAATAAAGTCGGTGGAGATGCTTGTCCATGGTTCTGTTGGTGCCGGGAGAAGTTGGAGGGGTCCCCATGGATGGCCAGTCGGGGGTTTCTGTTGCACACATATGGGACAGGAGTCCACATAGTTGCATGAGTCCTTGACCATGTTAGGCCACCAATAGAATCTCCTTAGCATTTCAAGGGTTCAAGCCTGACTGGGATGGCAGGCCAATGTCGAGTCATGATCCCAGCGAAGGACGCGTTCGTGGAGATGGCGTGGAACCACTGTCTTCCCTGCTGTCACAGTGTTGGTGACTGCGAGGGTTATGCAGGCTGGGTCGATGATATGCCTAGGGGTGTCAGGCATATCCTCTGGCTCAAGAGAGCTGGAGAGAGCATCCGCTCAAGTGTTCTTGGCTGCAGGACGGTAACGAAGTTTGAAATGAAAGCGTTCAAAGAACATTGCCCAGCAGCAATGTCTGGGATTCAACAATTCTGCTTCCTTCAAGTGCCTGAGATTTTTGTGATTTGTGAAGATTGTGAATTTATGATGTGCTCCTTCTAACTAGGGGTGGCACTCTTGGAGCACTAACTTCACCGCTAGGAGCTCACGATCCCTGATCATATAATTTTGCTCCGCAGGGGAAAATTTGTGCGAATAGAAGGAGCAGGGAACTAAGGCTTCCTTGGAGGAATACTGGCTCAAGTCTGCCCCTGTCCCAATGGTGGAGGCAGTCCACCATTGGGACAGGGGACAGTCCTAACCGCCCCTTTGACGACGAAGGGGTGGTTAGGATCAGAGTGACGTAGATAGGGTCCAGTGCAGAATGCCTCTTTTAAGGCATGGAAGGCGGCTTGAGCCTTGGGACTCCATTCTTTGTGGTTACTACCTTTCCTAGTCATGGCCATGAGTGGAGCAGCTAGTGTGCAGTAATTGGCGATGAAGTTCCTGTAATAGTTCGTAAATCCGAGGAACCTTTGTAGGGTGCGGAGGCCTACAGGCAACGTCTTATGTTCTTATGTACATCAGACCTCCTTCAGAGATATCCTGTAGCTTCTCCTTGCTCAGGGATAGCAAATTCACCATCTTCTGTCTTCTAGATAGTTTAATTAGTCTTTTACCTTAAACATACATAGACAGGGCTGAGAAATGATTTACACATCATGACTACTACAGACCTTCTCCAGAATTTTCTCCATCTTTAGGTCATGGTTTGTAATGATTTCTAGAAAGGATGAATCACAAAAGTTTTTAGATCTATTGTCCAAGAAACAAATCCACAAAAAAGTTTTCTTCACAGTATAAACAGGATGTATTAAAATTCAAAGGTCTATATATATGGAAAGGATGAATCCCCTGACAAGGTCTGTGATTCACTGTGCATCTGTGTCGGATGGGACAAATCTACAAATAAATTATAAAAAATATAAATAAATGACATAATATACCAAAGGCTACATACAACATGTACTAACAAATATAGGAAGATAAATACAAAAGAGAAGTGTACCATAAATATTTTAGCATCAACATTTCATCAATCACAGCATGCATTGCAGAACATTCTTTTACAGTCCTTGCACAGGAAGCACCATACAAACTATATAAAGAAATAAAAATCCATGCCAAAGGGTTCATGATGTACAATATCCAATCAGAACAGATGCCCACAATAACAAAGAAAAAGTAAACAAGAATAGCAACTGAAAAGAATGAATCAGTGATGGCAGACCTACAACATGAAAGTGAAACTGATCAAATAAGCTTAGGCCAGCATCAATATCCAGTTACAACAAAAGAACAAACTGTTGAGCAGGACATGGAAAACAGAACATAACATACAAAATAGAAAAATATAGCCAAATGAAACTGGAAAAAAAACAGAAAAAAATCTGATCACTCAATCTCCAAATTGAGGCCATTTGGAGCAAGGGTTCATAATGTGTCCACCATTGTTCATCGCAGATAAATTGCTCAGAAAAATTCCCACCTCCACCGTTTTGGTGTACGACCTCAATCACAAAAAACTTTAAATCAGAAATGGAGTGATGATATTCCAGTCAGTGTACTACCAATGGTGCCTCTACCCTAGACTGGCAAATAGAATTGCAGTATTTGGAAATCTGAATGTTTCTCATCTGTAGTGTTTTAACCACATAAAAATGGGCCACAGGCAACTTAAACCATCCCCATAGAGCAACAATCTAAGGCATTCTTCAAGAGGAAAACCTTTCAAGTAAAATATATCTGGCTATGTGAGTTTGCCAGATAAGACTTATCCAGCTAACTTACACAGGACATTTAGTGGCAAGGCAATGCCACTTAATATACCTGGATAGGTATTAAATTTAGTCGGATAAGCTTATCCGTCTAACTTTACACCTGCTATGGATCAATATTGCTACTTATTCATCTAAGTTACTGGATAGGTAGCGCCACTCAGTTATGCTATATGGCTAAGTATTTAGCCAAATAACTCACTTATCCAGCCAAGTGCTATAGCCAGATATTCAGCGGCAGCCACTTAGATGGATAAGTCTGATTTATCCACCCAGAAGCATTTCAATATCTACCCTAGAATGTATAAATATTAAAAAAAAAAGAACATAACAGGGCACATGCGCTACAATGGGTACTTGCCAGGTTCTTATGGCCTGGATTGGCCACTGTTGGAAAAGGATGCTGGGCTTGATGGACCCTTGGTCTGACCCAATATGGCATGTTCTTATGTTCTTAATTCTCACAAGGGTAATATCCCCCATTGGACTGAAAAAGGGAGCCATCCACTTGTAATTGAAATGATATCAACAAATATCTAAGATTTTTGCCATGACAGAATGCAAATCGGGGGGGGGGGGGGGGGGGCACATAAGACCGAATATGGAAACAACACAGACCAATGGCATCTGATAATAGTGCAAATCTGGCCGATCTTCCCAAATTCAGTTAAGACACGTTAATCTATCGGAGGGTACATGATATTTCGGCTTGCACTATATATAGTTTTCCATATTGTGTAAAGGTTATCCCTTTTATTCTATCCCTTTCACAATGGGAAAAAGCTAAAACTAATAATGATTATCCCACAAACACTCTCTTCTTTGCCTGGATAGGGAGGACTCTCTTCAACTCCCCTGCATGAACTCTGATCCCATGCTTCATCCAAGTGCTTACTCAATAAAGAAAGCATCAGATAAATACAGGGAATCTCTAAGGAGGTGATGGGGATTATAATGCTAAATTGAATGGATGGATGGACAGACCAGATAGGCCATACGGTCTTTTTCCTTCTATATCTGAATTCAAGATTAATGATACCAGGTTTCAGATGTCCAAATGTTAGCTTTATTTTTTCTGGATGTACCAGCCAGCAATTATGTACATGGATGTGAAGCAGGTTACATTACTGAATACATCAGAAATTCATGTTCTTCCAAACAGTCAGAATCACATACAATTCCAGTTTCAGTTTACATAAAAATAATATGGTACATTCCTTCCTTTCCATCTCTTTTCTCAAATAATTACTTTTCCATGGAGCAAACTGAATGGATGGTCTACTCTCTCATATTCCTGATGAGCAGTATCACATTTTCCCAGCTCTGTTTAAGGACAGGGGTAGACCATGTGGCAAACCAATCTCAAAATTCATATCCAGTAGGGACCAAATCCAACTCCCATTCACGAGTTACTTGCAGTCTGGTTGTCTTGAACCTTCCTTATGATTTCCACACATCTCCCTCCTGATGCTGGTTGCCCGGCCCACTGTAGTTCAAGGGATATTCCGCTGGGACTCACTCCATTCTTACACTCCTTGCCCACTTCCTCAAAGGGAAGAATGACCTCTTCTTCCTTTCACCTCCTAGTTATGTTTCTCCTTCACCTCCTGATCCTTCACCTCCTGATCCTCAGGAGGAGGAAGAAACCCACTCCACTCCACTCTGCAGCTATGGGCCTCTCCCTTTGAAGGAAGAGCCCCACTTGGGGGGGTTCTTTGGACCCCACCAGCCTGCAAGTTGGCTACTCCAGCTGGTTATGTACTGGAGGTCCTTATTACCCACCCTTCTCCAATCAGGGAAGGAGGCCCCTCTAATTTGATCAACCAATAGGAAATCCACAAAATTTAAAGGAACAAACATGTCGTTTCCCCATAATCACTTAACCTACAGTGCTCACACCTCTAAAATGCCATCCTATGGACATTTGTTATTACCTCATGTACAAAATATTAATGTTTTCCCAAATAATGAAACCAAGGTAATACCCAGGCCTCCCCCATCCCAAGCTTCTTGTATGGCTACCAGACTCAAAAATTGTGCACCATTTTTGGAGGTGTCCCGACTCCCAACACACAGTCTAATACTAGACAAACACCCATTGAACGATATGGCAGTCTCAGGAAGAGAAATGGCCTATTTCTGCATTGCTACTTAAATTTCTTCTACACATTTTATTTACCTTTCTTATTTTGGTTTTAATTGTTCAAGCTACCATGATGCCATTGTGGAAATTCTCCAAGAAGGAAGTAATTCCCCTTTCAAATTTCACCAAAGCAGAACTGATGAGTATGACCTAAGACAGCATAGTAAAAAGCCATAAATGTGCAGACAGGGTACATCAAATGGCCTTTGCAAAAGGAAGGGTGGGGAAGGAATTGTTGGTGCCTGTTCAATTTACTATTGTAATTGATTTTTTTTGCTATTATTATTGATGCTTCACTATTTAGTGTATATACAGGTAGCAGTGTAAGTGCTGCATAAACTTTTGACAGTTATCCGAACACATTGCTCAGAGCCTGCAGTAAAAACTTTATTCCAGACATCAGTGTTCACTTCACACTTGGAAGATTTCAATTCCTTCTCTGAGACACTAGCCTCACCCCAGCAAGATACATTTTTAATTAGGCATAGGCCTGCCCTCCTTCCTAGCATCTTGTAGTAACTACTCCCCAGCTGTACCCTTTGGCAGATTTAAACCCCTAACCACAGGCTATGGGCATATCTACTTCTGAATCAGGTAAGCCTTCCCTCTTGGATCTCTATCTAGTTCTCTCTTCCCCCCTCTCCATCTGACTGTGTCTGTCTTAAAAGATGTTCTGTAAATTAGCTTCTGTTGTGCTTCCTAAATGGGCAGCCCCCCAGCATGGATGTACGGGTGCCGTGAATAACTGGGCACTCAATGCACCCATGTGGGCAGCCGCCCCCACCACACCAGTGCCTTACCTCGGCTCAGGGTGGAGGGGGATCCATTTCCCACTCCTGCACATGGTATTCATAATGGTGCCGCCATCGTGCTGCCAGTGACATGGGGATTCCTTGAAGCGGCGGTGCTGCCAATGATGTCACTCCCCCGGGTTGGCCCGGCAATGGGGGGGGGGGGGGGCGCAGCCAGCAGGTGATTTAAAACCCATTGGCTCCCCTCAGCATAGCCTCTTTCTCCTTGGCCTGAGTGGAGCTGTTTCTGTTTCAAGTGATTTCTGATTCCTTCACCAGCAGCTGCGGTGCACCCCGTTCTCACTCGTGGCAAAGCTGTCCATTTTATGGTAGGCAG